>NC_140318.1:965000-3506592 GCF_964211825.1 Aythya ferina | reverse complement strand
TGAAGCTCAGTGCAGTGAGAAAGCTTCTCATGCTCTGGTTGCATCTCCGAAGAACAATTAATATGGATGTCTTCACATTCAGACAAGGTAAGCTCACAAGTGCAGCTTGGTTTTCTTCCATCTGTTTACCTTGAATCTCTTCACTATGCCGCTGCATATTCTTGGAATTTTCCTCTTTTATCACCTGTAATGTACTATTATATTGTATTTATTAGCCTTTGAAGGTCCACAATTTGAAAATACAGGGTGTGTATTTGAAAGGCAGTTCCAAGAAGGTACATGATCAAAAAGACATCTGCTTACTCCCTACTAGAATCCCTCTTTGGTACATAAAGCAGTAGATATTCCTGAGGTATTAATATGTTCCACTGATGTATTCAAAGTCAAGCAGTCATAAATTTTAACTGCCGTACTGTTTAAAACATTCAAGTGTTGTTTATTCTACCCTAAAACTGTTATGCAAGAAAACAGTATATTAATTAGAGAAAATAAACACTTTTTAATATATTTGAGACAGAAAACACTACGCTATGCTTTTATGTGTTGAGAGAAAGCCAAAAGTTCAATTTTTATAAATTTGTTAGGAGTGAGTATTCTCTCACGGTACTACTTTCCTTTTTTACTTGATTTCTTCAATTTAGTGCTGCTGATGTGCTGTACCCAGCTTCCTAATGGAACTTTTGTCCTAACTCTTCCTAACTTCCATCAGAAAACTTATATTAACATTCTTACTTCTTTCCCAGTTGCATATCCTCATACTCCAACTGACTGGTTAATTAACAGCCTGTCGTTTTCCCTTTTCAAAGGGAACCTCACTTAAACAGTTCAACTGTGGTCTAACTTTAGGTTATACTTCATACAAAGTCTGAAAACAACAGGTGCCGTGATGCTTCTTGGGCTTGGCTCAAAGAATTCAGCAACAATTCACAGAATGGTGCCCTCTCTGCACTCCCCCTCCTTGCTTTATAGAGAAATAAAGAAGTAAAACTAAGCCACTGAGTTAGAGCAGTTGTTGAGCCCTAAGAAGGATGAGTGCAGAGCACCCAGCGGCTTTTGCAGCTGAATTGATTTACTGTTTGTTCTTGCTGCATTGTTAACATGTACACTCAGGAGGAACATGACTCAAATATTTGTGAAGAAGTGAGCAGCACAATTTTCATCTCAGTCTGAAACTGTTCCTCTGTGCAGGCATCCCAAAGCTCATGTAGTTTCATTACAGAGGAAGGAAAATGGCATCTAGGTCATATAAAGCCTTGGTGTTACACGAGTTACCTGCTGTTACACAAGATTTTTCAGAAATTACAAGTGATGCTTAGACATAATATGCAACTGCGCTTAATATCCATGATAATATATAAAAAAGAAACAGAAAAACTTCGATGTTCTTGTAGTTGATAAATATTCAGCCACTTTCCTTCACTGCTTTCTAATGTTTTTTTAATTATACGTAGTGAACATCTAAAGCAGTTTCAGTCCTTGAGTAACTGCTGAGGGGTTAAAATGTACGGTTACAATCCTCTGAAATAAGGTGTATGTGAATGCATTTTAAAAATGATTTCTTCCTCCCCTCACCTTCTCCTAAGACCTTTCTCAGCTCTGATTACATCAAATACAGTAGAACAGTAACTTTTTTTTTTCCTGAATTACAGTGCCCAAGCACTATGCTGCCTATATCACAGAGCTCTTTTTCCTTAATATTGCAGAATTAATATTCCCGCTCCTGTTTGAACTTCAGATTGCATGGTTAAAGTCAGAAGACTGTACTGTATGTGGTGTCTTCCAAACCAAGTGCATGAGTACTCCAGTGTTGACAAATAAAGGTCTTAGATCTTTGCAGCCTTCAGGATGGCAGCAACTGTCAGATAAGTGAGTAAAATGTGTTCGTTTTCCTCTCCGTATATTTGGACGTCTGGAGGGGGGAGTTGGCAGCACCTGATAACGATTAATGGCCTTATAGTTTACACAGACTGTAGCAGTAGTTGCACTTTGTTCACAGGGATGAAATAAACAGAGCCTCTTCATAAAGATAATCTTATATTTACTTCTTGTTGCAGAAGTTCAGCTCTCCCAGTATTTCTTTCCTTCGTTAGGTATATTACTACAAGACAGAGACATAATTGGTAATCGTGCCTCGGTTCTGGAATGTCAAGTCAGCTGTACCTGTTAAACACGCACCCCTGATTTGGCAAGTTGAGTCAGAAAATATGCTAAATCCTCACAAATAAAATGTAATGATGTGTGAAAAAGAAAAGGAGAGTAAATTTCCTTCTAAGCATTCCTGCCATGTAAAATGGGCAGACATAAAATCATGCAAGTCGGTATAATTAATAGCAACTTAAATTTTTATAGCCCTCCATCCGAAAGAATCTCACAGCCTTTACAGAAATTATTGTATGGAAATACAAAACAAGGATCATTTTGCCACGGTTGAAATGCAACCGACTGCTTAACAATTGTACATCTATGCTGGAGCCTGGTCTTCCACAAAGGACTTGCATGCTCAGGCTCTGTATTAGGAACAAAGATACCCCTTGCACTGCAAGACAACATTTTTTAGAGCGTATGAAAGCTTTTAAATTACTGAGTACACCAATGAGTCGAAAGCTGCGAAACATTTCAGGCGCACATAAGCTTGTGCTTGATAGTAAAGTCTGACTGACATATCAGCGCTTACTCTAAGCAGCAGGCAGAGACACACCGGCTGGTTTGCTGCGTGTAATCAGTTTGACAGCCCCCAGGAACTGCTGAGTCCCCGTGACCCTGGAAAGACAGTTTGGCACATATATTAAACAGTCAAATAGCTCCCCTCCAACTGTTTATTCATCTCCACTAGTCACAGGCCTTCCCAGTCGAGTACTCGCATTAGGTCTGAATGGTTAGATAATGATGGAAGAATCTTCCACGTGTCCTCACAGTTGTTGCAATCTAAACCCTCACATGAAAATATTTCTGGATTAATAACTGCCTTTGAGGCTGGAAGGTGGTTCAGTAACACAGGCAGCAGGGAGTGACTAATATTATACATTTGAATAAATCCAAAGATTCTGTTTGGATTTTTTTTTTCCCTTAACTCTTGGCAAAGTTCCCCTGAGACATAGTTGTTAAACCTGACTTTTATTTTTTCCTATACCAACATTTTTAACTTACCAGAGATCTTGACAGTAATCTATAAAGAGATGGATGGTCATATAGCACTTGTTCTCAGACACCAAAGAGGCTGTCAAAACATTTTTAAAAGTCTTAAAAAAACAAAAACAAAAACTTCAAAGCCAATGAAATCTAAGACAATTCTGAGCACAAGACATAAACTTTTCAGATATGTGGCTGCGTATGAATGTTTTGCTTGTATTTTTCACATAAGGTGTACAGTTGTGGACAGTGCAGGGAACTGAAATGATCTGTCCCTTCCAGAACGTAAAGGAAAAATTGTTTATTGGAAAATTCTCTTCAAGTTACATTCAGTATTATGAAATTAAGAGTCCCTGCCCAAAGAGACATTTGACTGGAGGAGTTTCTTACCCTTTCTAACTTTCATTCAGCTTTTTTACGTCAGACATTCATGTTGTCCTGTTCCTTAGCTCAGATGGAGCCCTGTGGCTCTAACTGTTGATTGACTGTGCTAAGAGACATATACATAAATGTTGTTATTCATCTAGCACTACTGAATTGCAGTTTCTAAAAGCAAAAACATTTAAATATCAACCTGTCCAGATGCGCTATCACCACTTCCAGATGTGGATATCCATTTATTTTAGCCTGAGGAGTTCACAGTTCAAGATGAGATCTGAAATACACAAAAGTTTCTGTTTGAAAACATGTATTGGCACATGCAAAGGCAGCTCTTTGCTATCTGCAGCACCTGCAGGGCGTTATAAGGGCAGATACTTAAATCACCTCGATGCATTCACACCTGCAGATGTTCAAATCCTACCAGTAGGGATACACAACGCCTGGTTTTGCAGGACAACATTAGGGCCAATCCATCTGGAAGACTTCAACCAAGCTTAATAAATCTAGAACAGTTCCACAGAAAATGCCTAAAAAACCAGAGGCTATTTGCAATCATCTGGTGATTAAATAATACCTCTTGTGGTTGGTTTTATATTTATGTTTGAGGCTTTCTTTTACTACATACACGCCTGCCTAATGAAAGCTCTAAATAGAAGTTGAAAAAAGTGACTGCTTACAAGAAGTATTCCTGGGTAGAATGATCGATCGTTAATAGGGACACTTTCAAAGTAAAACACTACAATAATAATACTGGGAGTTATTCTGGAATAGCTGTGCCAACCACATTTTTATGTGGAAGGCCCTGAAATAATTAACAGGAGAAGGAGCTGCTAGCCCTTGATTTTGGCTCTGTTTAAAGAAAATCCAATTTCGTCACAGCTAGGGTGGAAGCTTGAGTGCTCAAGTCCTTCTAACTAGACATAGGAGATCTGGATCAAAATGGGTGGAAATAGCAGTGCTATAAATGTGTATGAAAGCTGAATCAGAGCTTTAGGATAACTAAGCAGTGGGGATAAAGTGATGCTGAGGACATGGAAAACTATATTTTGTTCTTCAGGGGGGTTTCCTGCCAGGAGACCTTCAGATGATCATCTCTTTCTTTTCCACTTGTGGGAAAATTAAGAAGGACCCAACTTTTCTACAAACAGAATTTACAAACACTTGCTTTCTAGGATTTTAACTCTGGCCAATTCCTGCAACTCTTATTTATTTATAAGAGTTTAACAACTCTTATTTATTTCCTCAGTCCTATGACAGAAAGACTCTTGCTGAATCCTAAACAAAGTTGAGTGACACTTCAAGATCTGGCCCCTCAGGAGGAGCAGTAAAGACTCTAATTTTACACTATGCATGTTCTGTCCCATTGTCTCGTTACCAAGCAGCAGCTGTTTTTGTGGGAATTGTGAGCCTTCCCTTGCTACAGAGAGCACTATCGATATCTGAACTTTCAGGGGGGAGAAACCTCTGTTTCTATCCAGGAAATATCAGATTAAAATAAACACACGGAACGTTGCTCTGTGAAGAGCGAGTACGTTATTTACAATCCTTTAGTTTCAAGTTGGCATTATTCAAATATTTGATGTGTGCCTTGAGTCTTGTGTAGGAGTTCCATGACAGAAAAGGTGAAACAAAAAGGAGGAAAAAACGGAGAGATCTGTCATATACCATTTTTGTTCTAATACTACATTGTACGCATTATTCTTGTCATCTGAGAATGTCAAAGCTCATTAAAAAATGTAGTTAAATATAAGAAAGCTCCATGAGGAAAGTAATTCCTTTATTGGTAGGTTAACTGAATGCCAGAGTCATTCAGTTATTCCTCATTAGAACCAGACTGAACTCAGGAATAGAACTAGTCTCCAGCTTTGGCTACATAAAATGCTGTACAAGTTGCCAACAATGAAGATCTGCAAGTGGAATTTGGTTAATTGTGTCAGTCTGTAGGAACGCTTATTATTTTTTGGTATTACAATAGCTCCAAGAGTCCTGAGAGCTCTGCAACTGTGATCCCTTTGCACAAGGTGCTGGCTGAACACAAAGCAAAGAGGTGCTTCTGGCTTCAAGAACAAAGTCTTTCAGGAAATAGTTTGACAAATTTTTTTGGTAGAAGTCTCTACTTCCTCATTCCCCACCACGCACTCCTCCATTCCTCTTGTTTTCCCCTTCATGCTGTCCCTGAATTGTACCAATGCAGTTATTTGTGTAGCCCTGTGTTAAACTGAACCAGGAAATGGATTTCAATTAAAACTAGTCCTCAAAACTATTTAACTCAGGCTAGTGCTCTGATCTGTGCCCTGCTGCAGATGCATGAGGAATGTTACAAGAAATGGGGTCCCATAAAGGCAAAACCATGTCAAACCATGCCCTTAACTTAGCCTTACCAGGACAGGGCTGCAATTTTACCTGGTGTGAAACAACATTTTGTTGTTAGCTTTGTTTAAATTAACACAAGCAAGCAGACTGTCAGTACACAAAATAACAGAACTGCTACCTCAGGTGATACTGTAAAGTTTTCAGAGTAGAATTTGCTAGCATTGCCAAAAAGTCATCCTTCCCCTTTCAGATTCAAAAATACCAACTCTGAAACACACAAAGGAAATAACCTTTAAACTCCATGTTTGTTTTTGCAGTGGCCTGACTGGAAAATAATTTCATCTGCCTTTAAAAAGAAAGCTGGGGGGGGATGTAAAACAAAGTAGAGACCATTTCCCTCCCACCACAGTTGTGCATCTATTATCTGACTCACCACTTCTGGGATTCCTTCTGGCAGCACTGGTTTTATTGCACTGAAAATTCAAGAGTGTGAAAAATATTCCCTATTTTCAGATGACTCTTCTGTTCTCTGTTTCGTTCAGGTCAGCATCCCTTCCTTTGGAGGTTTGGAACTAAAGCTTCAGAAAGTGCTGTTCTTAAGCCTTGTGAGAAGCACCAGCACAGCAGAAGGGGGAAGGGAGAAATGAAAGGGGAGGAGAGTCCATATCTGAAGAGAGACTCCAGACTAGAGAAATTTTACTGACATCCATTCAGTATCCAGCAGGGACTCCTTCAAGGGCTTTTACTGAGATCCAAAGACTCGGGCAATTCACAGAGGCATTTACATGCAACGTCGCCTTCTGGGAGCTAAGGTATAACTGTACTCCTGGATAATAATAACAAAGAATACTACCAGACTCCTATTGAAATGTCAACCAGGCACTACTGTTCTAGAGAGTAACAAAGAGATGCTAATATAATTAATTATGAAGCCTCAGTACCCTCATTAACACTTCTTTAGTGCCCAGATCTTTGAAAATCAGCTGTATAAAGTGACTGTCAGAGTTAATTCCTTATAAATTGCCTCCTGTCACATCCCAGCGCTGCAGCAAGTTCTCTCAGGCCTTGTCGATGCTAAGAAATCTGTTGTGTGTGTTTTTCTTTCTTTCTTTCTTTTTTTTTTTTTTTTCCAAGTACTGATGCAGTTGTACTGGTTCTTAAGGTGTACACTGTTGAATAAGCAGGAGTTTGTCAGGATGGGATAGAGCAAAATAGAAATGCCTTCAGACAGCCCCACTTCCATAACTGGTAGCGTAAATAGGAAAAGTTTGAATCACTTGAACGGAAAACTAAGGACAAAAGAAAAACAGGAATGAGAGGTGTCACATAATTTGGCATTCAAATTTCCGGACTTTTCATTAAAAGTTTCCGGACCTTTCTTAAATTTGAGGATCGTAGCCAGTTTCTGGTACTCTCTCCACTTAACTGCCTTCACAACAGCATTTCTGCTCCAGGCCTCATTCCAATGCATGCTCCCTCCCAGCCACTCCCGCGTACAAATATATATTTCAATAGGCTTAGGCTACACGGGGTTCCAAAACCAGCATGTAATTGGTACAATTGTCTTTTACGCTTCTCCACA
This sequence comes from Aythya ferina, assembly GCF_964211825.1. Classification (NCBI taxonomy): domain Eukaryota; kingdom Metazoa; phylum Chordata; class Aves; order Anseriformes; family Anatidae; genus Aythya; species Aythya ferina. The sequence continues at coordinate 3,499,187 of NC_140318.1, read as the reverse complement.
GAGAGCCACATTCATGCCTTCTTCAGCCCTGCTTTGTCATGGCCTCACTCCCTTTTTCTTTCAGTTAGACTGGGATCAGTACTCGTGTTTTGGAAACCTACACAAACACTCAAGAAAAAGTCACACAAACTGGCTGTGTTCATAGTTCATTCTGTTATTTCTCAGTACCATTCATACTCCTACAGTATATAAATGCGCGATCTTTGACAGGAGATAAAAAGAAACTGATCATTACAAATCACTCAGCATTTTTTGCAGCAAAGAAGCACCAAATGCTGACATGCCAATTTGCCTGTACAGAACAGTCTGCTTCCCTCAATCTTCTGTGTGCTTTTGAGAAGATGATAACCCTCTTGCAGGGCATAATTTTGCAGTTACCTGCATGTGTTTGTATAACGTGCTCCAGAATCCTTCGGGAGTCTTGCTATACATGGCATAACAGACTAATCAAAATAGGATGTTTTATTTGCCATTTCAGAAGTCGCTTTTGCAGTAAGCGTAAGATTATTTTGCTGGTCTAGCTAAACTGATAGCGTTCACACTCTTTAAATGGAGGTGAAGTTTATATCAATAAAAGCAGTCCTTGCAAATAGGCCTGTCTTTCCTACTGTATTTATTAACATCATTAGGAACATGATTTTATTCTCCACTCTTAGATTACGTATTTATAGCCCAGTAGAGCATTGCTGTATTGATCGTGTTCCCATAAATCACATATAAGAAATTAAAGTAGCATGCTCTAAATTAAACATAAAGGTTTCTGAAGAACTATCATGCAAATTCCATTTGCTTTCAAAAATATAAATTTGATGGGATTGAGTAGAATGTAACTACAGATCTCTGAATGTCCTTTTAGAAACAACATTTCTGCAAAGGATAGCCAGTTCTGTTCACACAAATAAAACCTGTCTGCAGTGCTTTTTGAGACAGTCAGGTGCTTTATACATACCAATTCATGTTCCAATGACAGTTTGAGATACTTTAGACATAGTCAGTGTTGATAAAGTGATGTAGAGAACAGATAAATAATTTTTAGTTGTGCATGATCGCTGAATATGGAATTAATTTAAGGAATCTCAGTGTTTTCTTCCCTGTTGTCAGCGCTGCAAAGGGTCAGCTACCGTTTAAGGGTGGCGTGCCAGATTGTAGTTTTGTTCCAGAGATTAGACGGTGAGCATGCTGGTATAAACTCAGCAGGAACTAGGGGATGCTGTGTCTAAAAGCAGAGAGACACTGCCAATCACCTTGTTGACAGTGTCTTGCCTCTGTCCAAGGCAGAGGCTCCCAGCTGCCACTGCATTTGGGGCACCACGACAGCCAGGAACTGGGATCCCGAGGCTTTCACAGATGCCTCTTTCGATATGCCACGGCTCTTGGCCCCATGCCAGCTCCTACTTGCCATTCAAAATCTGCCTGCATGGAGCCTTTGCACCCCTGTGGTGGTAGCTTGCTGACACCTGCAACAAAGCACGCTTTCCCTACGCTCCTTCTCATTTTGGTCCCATTTTGACTTAAATCTCTCTTATTGTCAACGTGGGAATGACTGTGTGACAGGCGACACCTGTACTGTGCATGAAGTCATACCCATAATATTTGTAAGGTTTGAAAGGGACCCCCTCCCAATGCTAATTCTACAAAGCATAACAGATCTCTGAGTAATGGAAATGGATTATTTTTATAAGATATCACACAAATCTCTGTGTAACTACTTCAGAAACGAGCCAATGTGTTACTTGCCAAAATTCAGAATACGGTTTTCAAAGCAAAAAGGGCAGAGCATTTGCAGAGACAGAAGGGACAGGGAACAGGAGGTCAGAAGTTACAGAAAGATGTATGAGCCCTTTATGAATGACACTGGAGAAGCAAGAGCTGGAGGATTCACACAGCTTGAGGTAACACTTTGAATCCACGCAAGGACCTGAACTCTCATTAAGCTTCTGAGCATCTGGCTGGCTGCACAGACACCGTGTTCTGAACACAGCACAGTTGTGGTGACCTTTCTTTCCTTCAAGTTTAGTGAATGTGTGAACACCTGATTTTTAAATCACAGATCCCTAACTAAAAGAAAAAAAGATCTGTACATTAGCAATGCATGCACAAAATATCCGTCAAATAAATCTGGAACAGTGCTCTGCCATTTAGGAACTTAGGTTCTGTTTTTAATTCTGCCATAAATTCCCAGCATGGTTTCGTACGTCATCCAACCCTTACCCCTAAAATATCCCATCAAAAAACGGCACCAGCAGTTCAGTACCTCACAGAGCTGGCAAGGGTAAAATAAATGCTTGTGGTGTGATCAGAATGCAAGATAAGAAGCATCACAAGTAAGAGCACAGATAAGCAGACTTCAGAAAACTCATTGCTACTGGTCCTGCATTCGAACTCCTCAGTCACCACCTCCACTAGCACGATAGGGTGCTACTATCACTAAACATTTTCCAGGATGGCATACAGCAAGCTATTGGTGAATTCTAAAGGATACTCCTTTAGAATACCACTGCAGATGTAAGGGACTTTCCAATGAACGTCCTTTTGGGTAGTATCTGCTTATTTGTCCTCTTGCATTTCACACCTGTACTATCTTGATTCTTCTTCTCAAGGGATACTTCCATTTCATGCAAACCTCACAGCCTATAGGTCAGTAGAGCAACCAACCTCACTCTGAAGCAAATGACACTCAAGACCTCAGTCAAAACAGTTTAGAAGTAACTGATCGGGTACTGTCAAGCACAGAACATCAGCAGAAAGCCAGTTTAACCTCTGTGTTGCATACTCAGGCTAATTCAAAGGCAATGCAGTTAAGTACCCAGGTCTCAGCCAAACCAGGTTTGTCATGCTCTGCAACCTTGTTTGAAAGGAGCAACCAGGGAAATGGAATTAAGGCCTGCTGGTTATACCAGTTGGGAAAACAACTGCATTCTGGAGTGACATGTTTCTTTCATATAAACCCTTTTTATTATTTGAAGAGTTTTGTTGCTTGGCTTTAAAAAAAGAAATAAAATGAAAAGATGTAAAAAGTACTGTTCCCCTGAACAGAACCCATCAATCAGTGAAAGGCAATGCCTTTGATCCCATTTCAAGCCTCTCGCTGCCAATCTAAGCCCCAAGAGTTCTCATGGCCAGAAATTCCTTTCTTGTTTGAGCTATGCACGTCGGTTTCTTCATTCTCACTTGCACGTTCGGAGTGGAGGAAACGGGGAGAAAGGTGTAAATGGGGAAAGCTCAGCAATTTTTCTCTATTTTGGGTAGAGACCACTGTTTCAGCTACCTAGGGCCTCAACACAGCTCAATTAATTCATTTATCACAAATAGAGGACAGCTACTGTACCCACTTATGGGTAAATTTTTAGCAAAAATTAGCCTAGAATATTTGGTTTGCACCAGGTCATAGAAATTATACCCCCAGCATGCATGCTTTGTTGTATCTGTCCTTTTTCTAATACTTTCTCCCCCAGTGCTCTCTCTTTACCTTAGTCTTCTCTTGTTCTTGTTTTCTGATGCTGATTTGCTCCAATATGTAAAAGTGAAAACTTATTAATACTTTGTCTCATGAAACACAAAGAGAAAACAGATCAGCACTGTAGTAGTAACAGCCACTTTACAGACACTTAGTAGCCTCAGGCTAGTAAACCCCCTCCCCCAATTATCCTTGATTTTGCCCTATTTCTAGTGTAGTGTTACCACATCAGAACATTTGTGCATCTGATGTTGCCACGCCAGAAAGAAAACGCGAACTACGATTTATTTAAATACTGTTGATAAAGCTCCAGCAAATCAGATACATTAGAATAATAACAAAAAAAAAATTAAACTGCAATTACTTAGAACAGTCATCTTCTAGGGCTATTTGCTTGTTTGTCATCCTTGGGGAAGAGAAGTCCAGACATGCACAATATTATTGGGGAACACGTACTACATTCACAGTAACTTTGCATATTACTTACTGAGAAAAAAAAGTTGCTTTATTTTTGCTCTGTTTCACATATTCAAATTCCAGTTCTTATCTCACTTTGCCATCTCAAAAACAAAACAAAAATTACAAAAAAAGCTTTTCTTTTCAGATTCACTCTGACAAGCTAAAGTTTTTAAACTACAGCCTGTAGGATGCAAACTGTATATAAATTTACACTTGGAATATTTAGTCTACTACCAAACAGTAACGTGCCTTGGCAGTTCTAATACACCAATTAAAGATAATTTAGTGATGACTGAAGATGATCTATTTATAGATGATAAATCTTTCTTTTACGCTTTAGGAACTTCTTAAAAAAGCAACACACTATGCTACTGGGTTCAAGTATTTCATGCCAGTTATTCAACATAAAGCAAACCTGAAAAATAAACCCCCCTACTCCCTGCAGTGTAACTACTCGCAGCAGTGAAGTTATTCAAACAATGCTCACTTTACATTTTAATAGTGGTGTTGAACTTGAATAGAAAACAGATTTATTTCACTCATTAAGGGATGAACTAACTTGTTGCTGTATCTTCAAATACTTACGATACCTTCAACAAATCTGCTGATCTCTTAAAAAATAAACTTTTCTCCTGCCATACCAGGATTTCACCAGTGACATTACCAGAGCCACATCCATTCTCAGGAGCGCTTTCTCTGTATCCTGTCAGCTTTATTTTGACTTACAGACCCAGCTCCCTCCCTGCAATAGCAGGAATAGCTCTGCTCAAGTTCACGCATCCACGCCTGCTTATGCCAGGGCTAAATTTACCCTCAGCGTTCACCAAGAAGCTGTTCCAGTAGAGGTGCAATTGGAAAAACCCCTGTAAGCAGACATACCTGTGAGAAAGCGCTGCTTTAGCAGCCTGGGACACCGGGCCACAACACGGCCTGACCCTGAGGCAGGCGAGGCCGGGCTCTGTTTTTTTTTTTTTTTTTTTTTTCTCCTTTCTGCCTTTTTCTCCTTTCTGCCCGGCAGCGAGGCGGAGCAGGAATCCCCCCACAGCACAAAGCTCCGCAGCTCCCTCGCCAAACCCCAGCGGCTGCGCAGCGCCAGGGAAGCCGAACTCTGCTGATCCCCCTGCCCAGTCCCCTCGGGAAGCGCACACCACGGACGCCAAGCAAGGCGGCCAATTTCAAATTAAGTTTAATAAGGCACGAGCCGGCCCCGGAGGCAGCGGGGCGCTCATGGCGGCACCTCACGGGGGGCGCCCGCGGCTCTGCAGCGGCCCCGGGGGCGCGACCCGCGTGGTCCTGAGCGCTGCGGGGCTTCTGCGAACAGCAGAGCTCTCCTCATGCAGCGGGGCTCTCCTCAGCCACCAGAGCTCCCCTCCGCCATCACGGCTCTCCTCAGGCACCCGCTCCCTCACGACATCCCCCCGACGCCATCTTAAGTCCTGGCACCCCCTGCCCGCGCCGCCCCTCGTGTCTCCAGCGGCGCCCGCCGGCGCCCAGCGTGGAAACGGCCGCACGGAAGGAGAAATCCCTGCCCAAACACCACGGCGGACCCGTCCCCAGCACACCCGCGGCTTTCCCCAAGAAGCCAGCCGGGCCGCCCGCCGGCAGCCACCTCGCTCCCCTCTCCGCCACGAGCCCTCGTTGCCCTTCCCCAACATGGCGCCGCCGGCCTCACTTCCCGCCCGCGGTGACGTCATCGCGCAGCGCCTCGCCCGTCTCCATAGCAACGGCTGTGGGGGCCGCCATGTTGGCGGACGGCTCGGCTCCCGGTGCCGCGGTGCCGTCGCTGTGGAGAAGCGGCCGGAGCCTGCGCTGCGAGGCGGTGAGAGGCACCCGCCGGGCCCTGGGGCCACCCCCGCCCCGCTCCGCACCTCCAGAGGCCGGGAGCCGCCGGCATGGCCACAGGCGGGCGGCCCCGGTGCTGACGGGGCAGCGGCGGCCCGCTCCTGCCCGCCCCGGCGCCTCCCTTCCCTCCCCTCCCTGCTCTCCCCTCTCCTCGCCCGCCCGTCAGGGCCCGGCACCGACACCGGGGAGCTTCCCGAGGCTGCCGGGCCCAAGCTTGCTCCAGTTCGCTGCCTCTGCCCCTTGGCAGCTTTTTCTTGTCAGGCCCTTTGTGCAGATTGGCCCAGAAACACGCGTGCGGCTGCCACAAAGCCAGTCCGAGAGGCAGTAATAAACACTACGCTTGGCATCGCGCTCAGTTTCTGCTGTTGCCCGTGGAGACTCGCGCCCGGTTTGGTTTTGCTCATCCTCCGCACTCGCTGCCTGGATTGGAGCAATACCCAGGCCTTGTGTCAGGTCGTGTGAAGGTGACGAACATGTCACCAGCACCAGAGAATTACAAGGGCACCCTGCTTTTAATGATGAACCTGAGATGTGCGAGCGTTTCTGAAAGTCTCTGTGGAGAGCTGGAAAAGGGAAGGTGCTCTGAATGCTTTGTGCGGCGCTCTCTTTCTGTTTGGCTTATAGTGTCTGTCTTCTCTTCCTAGAAAAGCTGCCAGACTGGGAAAATTTCAACAGCAGAAGCTGCGGTACAGTCGCAGACTAGTCAGGATGCCAGTGTACAAACGGATCAAAGTATAGATGCTGCCCAAGCCTTCCAGCAAGAAGTCCAAGTAGATTACACTAGCCTTCTGCTATTCCTTCAGAGAGTGGAGGATGTTGTTATCAAAGAGCTGAATAAAAACTGGACAAGTCGTGCCTTTGATGGCTTTGAAGTGAACTGGACAGATCAGAATGAAGCAGTAAGTTGACGGCATGCAGAGTCTTGTCATTACCCAAGGAGAGCTGGTTGCAGTGGCTCTGACTCGTTAGTTCTGTTTCTTACTGCTGTGATTATTCGTGCCAGATTCTAATAACTATTTTTTTTTTTCCTGCCGCTTTCTCCCTTGCTTTTCACTTGCCCTTGCTTTGTAAGGCTGTTCCTGTTAGTGACTGCTGCAGCAGCTTTATGAGGAGGAAGCATGCAGCTGGTGTGGGCTTATCTTCAGCTCCCAGTAGCCCCTTCAGAGTGTGCCAGACGACAAGTTATCTAAGAGCAGTTGAAGTCAGTGATTTGGCAGCTCTTCCTATTTAGATTATATTTGTTTAGTGTACTGTGTTGAAGAGTGGTAGCAATTTGTATCCGTCAGTACACGCTGGTACAGTCATTTCCGAATCATTTCTGGTGAAGCTTAGTGAGGGCAGAAATCATAAAGGGGGCTGGCCTGTCGTAAGTTCTCATGGTGCATCCCTCCTGACTTGTCATGCAGACCCTGATGTGTGCACTCTACCGGAGGTGATTATCAAGGGATGGTTAATTTGGTAGGGTCACGTGCTTGTTTTTTTTCTTTTTCACATGTAATTGCTACTTTGATAGACAGGAAGCCTAAACTGTAACCATACAACCGTATCCAGGGACAGGCACAGATCTCATTTCTCTGTTCAGAGATGATTGCTTCAGTGCTTGAATTTGATCTCTTCCAGGTGCTGTGTTTGCATACGTTGTCATACCCCGAGGCTCAGGATCAACACCTGCAGGTTACCAGCGTCTCATGGAATGCAACTGGATCCGTTCTTGCATGCTCGTATGGCCGGTGAGTATCCGACTGGCTTTGAGAACTTAACTGAGGTCGCTGTGACATTTCAGGCTGACCTGAGATTTCCATATATTCCCTTTCTCTGCAGTAATCAACTAGATATAAACACATCTTGTTCATGTTAAAAAAACCAACACCCTTCATTCAAAGAAAACGCATCTCAGGGCAGTCTTAAATTATGGCATTTATGTCTTCTACTTTTTTCCATGTGAAATGGATACGTATGCTTTTACTGATCTGTGTCTAGATAGATTCTGTTTGGAAGAGGAATGCAAACACATTGCAAATGTAGGTGGGTGAACTTTGAAGCACATACTTGTGTTCGTTGAAGATCGTGTTGTTTTAATGTGCTCTCTTAGCACCCCAGCTGAACCTGCCACCTGTTCACGTGTGCCCCTGGTGCCGTGAGCATGTGCTAACAAACATTTAAGAATCTCTGAAATGAGGGTTGGACAAAACGTTCATCTAATCTAGTGAACGTCTGTAACAGCGTCTCTTTTCTGTACCTTACCATTGTCCTTACTCAGTTTTCTTTCTACTATTGTTTCCTTAGACTAAAAGCCGTGGCAAAAAGTGAATCCAGTAATGAGGGGATAGGGAAAAGTAAAACAGGACAAACCTGTGTGCTGCTTGCCTCTTCTGCTCTCCCGGTCTACAGCTATTGCCAGATTAGAATATGGTTTCTAGGTCTGTGGTTACCCTCAGTAGAATTCCCTGCTGTGAACTTACGCAATCTCTCTGAATCTTTGAACTTCTAGCATCTACAACAGTCTTTAGTAAAGAGTTTCAAGCTCAACTGCACACTATGAAAAAATTGCGCCTTTTATTTACTCAGTATCTCTTCCAGTAAAAGAAATACGATCATCAAGTAAAAGCAGAAGCCAGGTTCAGAACAATTGCTTCCTGTCCTGGCTGCTCACTGTGCTGCAGATCTCTGTCCTCTGTATCAGGGCCATGTAGCAAGCCGTAACGTCCCACTGGTCAACATGCTAACAGGACCCAGATCCGGCACGAAGGCCTCTCTCAGCTCCCCAGGAAGCTCTTTACCATTACCTGCACGTGTCAGAACAGCTTCTCAGATGTGCCACCTCAAAGTACCTTCCTGGTAGACCCCTCTACCTTCAGAAAATGCACTGCATTACAGCTGGGATATTTGCTGGGATATGGAGTGGTGAATATGCAGGTGTCTTGGGACTTCTGCTTTGGGCAGATGGCTTGTGACAGTCAGTATTTTGGGTTTGTTCTGCCCCCTTACATTTCGGTAAGCATGCAGTGAATGAACCAGCTAGAGATAACAAAGCAAGCAGGGTGGCAGGTGTCTTTTAGTAGCCCAGAGAAGTAATTCCTGAGAGCCACTTGTGGCCAAGAATCATTATGGGTATGAATCTGAAGTGAAATCTGTAGAGCTGGGGTGTGTGACGTGATTTGTGCGGGGTACTCAGCTCTATTTGGGGGTTGTGAAGAAGGATCTCTGTTCCCATGGAGGCACCTGGACTTCAAATCATGCTGCCTAGCTCAGGCCAAGCAGGCCTCTGTAAGTCTTTTAGCCCCTGTGAGTCTGCCAGGTAAGAGTTCCTCACGGTGCGTTCTCAGACCCTGGGTCTTTGAGTGCTTGTTTAGAGGAAGAATGGCTTGCAAATCAGCCTGCCTGCATATCAGCAGCGATTTGGGCTCTCTGCATTTTCATTCCCAAGTATTCATAGGAACTTTCTGTGTGCTCTTCAGTTGTTCCCACAATTTGAATGGCTGGTAGATCTTGGCACAGTGAATCAATGTGAGGTTTCCTGGCAGGCACTTTGTTCAGTCAGTGCACTGAGATGCACTGTGTGTATATGAGCCTTCAGAGATGTTGCATCACCTCATGATTCCTTGAGCTCAGTTTTCCTTCTAGCCACAAAGCAACACGTGTATAAATGAGTGGGACATATCAGAGCTCTGCTCAGAGTAGAATTCACCTCATATCAGACAAATAAGATGTAGCTTTCTCTTCTTTAGGTTGAGTGATGGGGACTGGAGCACAGAAAAATCCTACGTTTGTACTTGGAATCTGGACAGAAGAGGGTTGGATCCAAAACACCCTGACCTAGTGGTGGATGTTCCCAGTTCTGTCCTGTGCCTGGCTTTCCATCCCTCCCAGCCTTCACTGATAGCTGGTAGGTTCGATCTTACGTGTGATTTACCCTTGTTTCTTCAGCTTGGATCAGTTTTTTCTCTCTCTCACCTCAGCCTAAGATTCCTTGTAACAGTAACGGCATTGCAGCTCCACACCCAGAGGAACCAGCGCTGACAAATGCACTTTGGCTTCTGAACTGGGAGCTGGAACTCACTGCATTTTTCAGTGACATCTGCCTTTTTATCAGAGAGAGAGCTTAGAAAGAGAGAGAGGCAAATTCAGCCCTAGCTGCGAGTAGGAGGAGTGTACTTACCTTGGCAGAGACACATTCTCTTCCCCCAGAGCTGACTGTGCCCTCTATGGCTGCCTTTGAAGTTGTGGGGCTTGTTTCCACCAGCGCTTCATGGCTGCATCTCTCACACTTCGGACTGAGGGCTGCAGTTCCCAGGACACCGGCCATGCTGGCAGTGAGAGAAGTTCCCCCAGTTCTGCTCTAGCAACAGAGCAAACTGCCCGTGGCATTGCCCGTGCTGTGCACTATTGGATCTCACATGCTTATTGGTGTCTTGTTCCTCTCAGGAGGCCTGTTCAGCGGGGAAGTGGTGGTGTGGGATACCAGCAGAAGAGAAGACCCTTTGGTCTGGAGGACGGGGCTGACTGACGACACTCACACCGATCCTGTCTATCAGGTGAGAGAACACCCACAGTAGACGTGGCTGGGGGAGGAGAGGGTTGGCAGTGCTCTATTTTATGCCTTCATTTTGTTGGCACTTCACCTGAAGCTCTCAGGCCGCTGTGTTCTGTTTTGGTTAACTATTTTTCCCTTGCTCTAACACCTGAAGTGGCAGTTGTTGAATCAGACACTTTCTCTGTAAAAATAACTTCTCATTGTTCAGGATAAGGCCTGTTCCTGTGCTTTACCTGTTCATTGGTACAGACAAAGCCAATGTCTGCACCTGTCTGTGTGCCAGCTCCCGGGGAAGTGGGTTTGGTACCGAGGTGACCGAGTGCCACCCAGCTCTGCTGCCAGGTTGTCTCTCAGGACAGGGGACTGCAGGCTGCTGAGGGGGCGGTTGGTTCTGGCAGTCCCCACTTCATGAACTCCTCACGTTTGGAACAGGTGAGCTGGTTACCTGATGCCAAGCACAGAAACCACTTCCAGCTGCTGAGTGCATCGACGGACGGAAAGGTGCTGGTGTGGAGGGAGGAGCGCGACGGGCGGCTGGCCTTGGCTGAAGGGTTTGCGCTGGTGGCTCAGCAGATCCCTCGTAGTGCTCAGCTGAAGAAGGTGAGTTCAGTGGCTCAGCAAAGCCTCATCTAACAAAAACACTTCAGCTCTAGAGCCCGGGTGGCAGACTTCGCCCTTTCACATGAGAAGGGATAGGAAAAGCCCCCACTTTGAACGCAACCCTTGGTCCCATCTCCCTTCCTGGACTGAAAATCATTCCTGGAAAGACTGGCAAAAGCTGAGGTTTTGCCATGGTCTAAAGTTGCTGGGATGGAGAAGAGACCTTGCTTATAATAATACTTCCCACAAATCCCATTGAGGGTGGGGGCTGCAAAGGTTGAAGGCTGAGCAGAGAACATCTCAGTTGGTCCCTGACAGGCTGGTTCACGCTGCTCTGCCTGCACCTGCACTGTCAGGGCCCCCAGCACTCACAACAGGTTTGTTTTTTTCTCCTAGCTCACGTGGGGAGAGGTGGCTGTGGGTGTGACCTCGCTCTCCTTTTCACACTTTGATCCCCGCATGTTCATTGTTGGCGTGGAAGGTGGCTACTCACTGAAGTGCTCCATGGCAGCAGAGACTCCGGCTCTCCACCGGACGGGTTCCTCGGTCTCGCTCAGGGCGCCAGCAGAGCTCGCCTTCTCCCCCCACGGCGGGCCGGTGTACTCCGTGAGCTGCTCCCCCTTCCACAGGCAAGTGCTGTAATCAAACACTGCTGCACCTTGGTACAGGTCACTGCCTGGCTCTAAACATCCATTTGCAACTAACTGGGGTTTCACATGTGTACAAGTCCCAAACAAGGGGCACCTGGCACCGGGAACTTGAGAAAGTAACTTCTTCCAGGATGACCAGCGTGCATTGGCTCTGGTGAAGCTGCACACTCAGGTACACTGAATGAGGTCAGAACAGGAGCAACACAAAACAGCATTTGCGTTCAGGCCAGCGTAGAGCATTAGCACCCTCCTTAGATCATACTAAAGAGCAATTCGAAGTCAAGGGGTGCATCTCAATAAAGTAATTTACTTCATCAGGGCTGAGCTGCTCTGCCTGTTTTGTGTCTTACTCGTAGCTGCCTGAATTTAGCTGAGCCGCTCACATCTCTGCCTGCTGCTTACCCACCCTGGGAGAGGCCCCGAGCCGTCTTTCCATGAAACGTGCTGAGGGCCCAGGTCTGCAGTTACTTTGCATGAGACAAACGCCGCTAACAACGCCGGGCTCTATATCAGCAGTTCTCAGGCATCTCTGGCCCACAACCCACCACACTGAGTGGACAACATGAGCCCTCATTAAACTTAATTGTGAGTGCTAACAAAGCTGTGCTTCTACAGCCCACATCCCAGAGCACAGCTTGGAAAGTGCTGCCGTAGGAAACAGCCAGATACTGGCAAAATAGGAATAGTGGCCAAGGTCACGCCCCGTGAGTGAGTTTTGTTCCATGTCTTTAGCAATAAAGCCTACCAAGCTGTTTCTGGCCCCCCAGGAATCTCTTTCTAAGCTGTGGGACTGACGGACAAGTTCACCTGAACTCCATGCTGCAGACACAACCCCTCCTTTCGCTTCAGTTATCCAAGAAGTACCTCTTCTGTGTACGCTGGTCTCCAGTTCGGCCACTGGTCTTCGCAGCTGCTTCCGGGGAAGGCAAGTAACGCTAGGTGTCTGTTCTCAGACAGAAAATTTAAATTTTGTGCTGGGTATTAATTGATATGAGTCAATTGTACTGATTAGCATATCCCACAAGCAGAGAGCAATGACCATTGTTTGCACTGTGCAATTAGTGCAATGGAGTCATTTCTAACTCTAGCAAGATGACCTCAGGAACAGCTCTTCTTTACTTTCAATCATACCAGGTTGCTACAGCAGCTTACAGGGATGTAACGTGGCTAAAACTGATCTCTGGTCTCCTTGTTTTGACGTTTATTTCTAGAGCTAAGAGTATAAAAGAAGTAAACAGAATTTTTTTTCTTTAGAAAATTGCCCCAATATTTTTGAGTCAAGGAATGGAGATTTCACAAGAGTTTAGCCAGCTGCTTTCAGGTCTCTGACAGCAGAGTAAATACGCACTGCCTTGCAGTGATGGCAGCTCTTTGTCACAGTGTAGACATCATCCGAGGGAAGGGGGAACATGCTAAAAAGAACATCTGTAAGTGTACCAGACTAAGCAGATAATATTCTGCTGTTAAGTGCAAAGTCTGTTACCACGCAGCAGTCAGAAGTGTTTCTGTTTTACAGGAGACGTGCACCTGTTTGATTTTGCGAAGAGCTCCCAGAAGCCCGCTGTTTCCATAAAGCAGGCTGCAGCTGAATGCCCTGTGTACTGCTTGGAATTCAACATCAAGCAAACTCAGCTCTTGGCAGCAGGGGATGCTACCGGTACAGTCAGAGTCTGGCAGCTGAGTTCTGACTTTACGGAGCAGGGACCCAGGGAGATGACTCATCTGGAGCAGCTGGCAAGCGAGGCCACAGACTGAAACACTGAAACAGCAACAGAACCAGCTGCGGGGAGCTTGTAACTACTCTGCCTCCACAAAAAGTTCCCATTCACCTGTTCCACAGCGTTAACCTGCAAAACATGTAGCTATGGTCACAGCTGGAGTTTCATCCACATCAGTTAAATTTGCATTTAACCATTAAACACAAGATGATGTGGTTCGACCAGTAACTTTTATTGAAGCACACTGCAATGTTTGTTTTCCCTAAGAGTCTTAAGCTAAGCAGTTTAAGGTTACATCATAAAGAGACACTGATTATTGTAGAGCACAAAGAGAGAGACACATGCAGAGCTACAGTCAGCAAACGTGAGCATGTTCCTTGTATCGTTCGGTACTAGTGTTCTATATCAATTCACAAAGAGTGAACGTGTAAATTCTATGTAGTCGTAGGCAGAAGGAAGTTCTCTGCCCTTGCCATCCATGTAGGGCTTCATGTGAGAAATGCAGTAATCGGCTTGTTCCCGGGTCAGGTTCTGAAAGACAAAGACAGCACTGAGGTGGAGACGGGCTCTGAGGCTGCTGCTGGGCGCAGACACGCAGCCCTCCCCCTTCCCGAGGGCACGCAGCTTGGAGCAGAAGCCAGAGCTCCAGAACTATGCCTAGCATGGAAATGATCCATTTCTCTGTGTGTTAAAGGTTGGAAGGTCTGACAGGAGTCTTCCCACCAAAGAGAAGACAGAACAGGTAACTGATAGGAAGAAGAGCAACCTCTTCATTTCTCTGCCAGCTGTTGGGATTCAGGTAGGAAAAACTTCCCATCTTGGCAGGGCAGTGGGAGGAGGAGATGTTCACACTAAGAAAAGATGCTTAAGTTTCTCCTTTGAATGATTGTCTGGAGAAACATCTCCCTCTAGTCTCCCAAATGATTAGAGGAAAGCACCCTGTGAATGCACTCCCTTCCCAGGCCTTTGGGGAGCTCTTGTTTTACTCAACCCAAGTAGTTCTTGGGCGGTTAAAGCTTCTCTTCTTCCTCTGGAGAGCCAAGGAAGCAGAGGGATAGGGTTGTTCTGCATTTTGCAGAGGGTACCATTGCAGGTTCAGAACTGATTCTACTACAGTAACATGAACTTCCAATTAGCTGCTCTTTGTTAACGATCTATGAACAAAAAGCCTCTATCTGTTCCTAGGGGCCACAACTGGTACGTACCTGGTAGAGCTCCTCCTTGGTCACGTAGGGCTTCCCTTCTGAGCTGAGGGCACGGAAAGCACTCTCGATCTCCTCGCTGGATTTCACGTTTTCTGTCTCCCTGCTGATCATAAACGCCATATACTCCTGCAGCGAGACGTGTCCATCCCTGCCGGTGAAACAAAACAGTGTGTGAAGGCTGCCATCTGTTACAATACATAAGAATGCAGTTCCCTCCTGAGAGAGGGGTTTTAACTTCCTGGGAGTAGCAAAAGTCTTAACACAAGAGGGCACATCAATACCAGATCCCTTTTTAAGCTGAATGTCTTCTTTACAAATGTCAATCCTACTTTCATGAATACTCTTCTACATGAATTATTGTGAAAACAACCATAGCCCCTCCACAATAAACAAAAGCAAAGCTCTTGGCCTGTAAGAGACTTTGCAGCTAAACCCCACAGAAGATACTGATATCGTAGCCTGCAATAGAAACACAGAAGGTCCAATCCACGTACCTGTTGGGATCGACAGTGTCAAGAATAGACTCAAATTCGGGGTCTGGCTCTCCTTCCTCAACCATAGGCAGGTCGTAGCCAAGGGATCGCAAGCAAGACTTAAACTCCTGGTGATTAAGTCGTCCAGATTTGTCCTTGTCAAAGTGCCTAAAAACACAAAACCAAAGCTCACATTCTTAAGCGTCAAATTAAGTGATTGACAGCTACACGCACGGCTGAAAACTAGAACATGATAACCAGCCCACCATTCTGGACAAATGAGCTTGAATCAATAGACATTTCCTATCTAACATATGTAAAAATGAAAGCCTAAGTTCTTTGCTTTGCTTAAAAAGCATCAAAAAATGACTATATTCCCATCTGGAATTCACCGGCACTCCTGGTTCCTACACTGCCGTGCCCACAAGTGAGCGTGCCCAGGAAAACCTCGTGTGGCTGTGGCTGCGCCCGGCCAGCAGCGGGTGTATCCGAATCTCTGCCATCTGGCAGAGACGAGAGCAGCTCAGCACAAAACTGGGCAGACAATAAGGGAGCTGCAAACAGAGCAGTCAGAGAATCCTGTGAACAGGGGCCATCTACATGCCAGAAATATCTCACAAGCATTCCTCTGGCATGCATTTCCTGCCACTCACTTGAACATCATGCTGAACTCCTTCAAGGCCTCCTCAGTGACTCCAGTCGTGTTTCTGTAAAGGAAGAAGCAAAGCTAGTGAACGGTTCCTGAACTGCAGAGCTCTGCTGGGGTCCCAAACCAGCCAGCTGCATCAAAAGGTGAGGACACGTGAGCAGACAAAACGTTCCATCACCACAGCCCAACAGAATAAATCAGCTCCTGCAGGACATCATTGCTAACAGCCAACAGGAACCACTTCAAAGACTGCTAACTTCATCCCGCTGAAAGAGCCGGGAGGTGGTGCAGATTGACAAGCAGCTCTCCAGGCTGCCACACACGAGTCAGAACACAGCCGAGGCTCAGCAGTGGCACGCAGGGCTCATTTCCAGACACACAGCTGCGTCTCCTCATTTATCCCCCACCCAGGCTAGGCACACTTCACAGTACACTCAGGGTAGGGAGTACCGAGCTTGGATCTGCTGCTCCAGGTTGTGCTGCATTCTCATCCCCAGCTGGTCAAGCTGGTCCCACTGCTGCGCCAGCCCCACGGTGCTGTGCTCCGTGTACTTGTTGTCCAAGATGAGTGCCTCTTCCATGGCAGCTCCGAGGTCCTCAATCTTCTTCAGCTGGCTCCTCATAGCTCGGATCTCCTGGTGCTTGCGCTGCAAGGAGGGAGGAGGAGGATGAAATCAAGGAGTGGAAAAAAAAAAAAACACCTTAAAATGAACATGTGTAGAATATGGGCTGGCAGGGGAAGAAGGTTTATATTCTGTCTGCTGGGATTTTATGTATATATATATATTTATACACACACGCGCGCACACATATAGTGGGATTTGTAAATAGTATTCAGAATAACCTCTTTGTGCATGTTACTGGAAACCAACAGGGCTTGCAAGCCAGCTCTTGAGACAGAAAGAATAAACTCTTACTAGAAAACATGCTGAAAATATTGTATTATGTAATGTATTATTGTAATGTATCTTTGCCCTACCTCAGCCATTTAGGAAAAAAAAAAAGATCAAAAAGGAAACCTTTATCAGAGTGTTGTGTAATGGCTTGGGATGTAAGCAGACATTGGATATGTAAATAGGTAATCCCCAAGGTTTCTTCAGTATTCAAAATATATAAAATCGATTCAGATTTTACCGTACAATGACATGCATTTTCATTCCCACCCGGTGTTCCCAAGATACCACTCAAGAGAGGTGTTTCAGAAATCGCTGAGCATCACTTACTTTAGTAGCTTCCAGCTGTGATTCCAGTGTTCCCGACTCCTCCACCATACAAGACCTAAACACAGAATCACAGTGAGAGAGAGCACTTCTCCCATAAAAAATGGCAGGTGGGGCTTGAAATTAACAGTTCTTCCTTAAAATTAAAAATCCTTACAGCAGTATTATTCTCCTGTAAATATTTAAACACTGGTTTTGCATTTTGTTTATTCTGACTCATCCTCTTTCAGACAGACACGTGTACATCTTCTTTGATTCTTATTTCTTTACGTAGTTAATTTCTAGCCCCATTTGAAAGGCAACACGATCAGCAGCCACACTTCATGCCAGATCCAAAGCACCCACTTTACTGGACCTAATGAAATTAGAAACTCGGTGCAGTCCCACCCCACCCCACCGTGCCCAGCACACACGCACACAAACTATGGGTGGTTCACCGGGGACAGGCTGTATTAGCCAGCAAGATACAGGAGCTCTACAGAGGTGTGTTACGTGAGGAGAAAATGGGGGAAAAGACCTTGAAAACTACTGGCTTAGTTTAAAAGTAGTCTTAATACAGTATCATCACTGCAGAAAACGATAGGTCTTCCCTAGGCAGCAGTGGTTGATGGAAAGTTGCTTTTCCTGCCCACCTCTCCCATCCTGCCCGCAGGGAAACTGAGGCAGGGCCGCCCCTCTCAGCCCAGTGCCACGCTGAGCACAGCAGCCCCCTGCCCTAGCACACACTGTGGTGATGGGCTCCGAGATCTGCTTCATGTGGACTAGCTACAGAAAGTCTCGGGGTGTTGCTTTTTCCTCCCCAAATCCTGAGTAACCTTCAGCTGTGTTCAGGAACCTCTGCCCTTCCAGCACGCACAGCGAGAGCTCTTACTGAACAACCTGTGCTTGGGCGCCGTGCTTTTGGTGTTTAAGATCCTGTCACTGTAACCAGGTTCCCATACCCACTGAGATCTACCCTACGTGCTTTTGAGCTTCTTGAGGAGGGGATTTCAAGTGCTGAATCACTCTGCAGCAATGAAAACGCACCAAACACCCGGGTGTCTCTCACCATGGGGTTAAGGCTCAGGTTCAATGCGTGCCTAAGGAGATGAAGCGCGCGCCCAGAGCAGGAAGCTGGGAACCAACCATGGAAAGGAAAGAGTCAACGGGGAAACAAACCTCCAAGCATCTCTAAGCTGTGAAAGTTAGTTGGAAGGAAAGCGAGCCTTGGAATTAAAGAGTGCATTTGAAAACCAAAGTGAGGTAAGAAAATAAAGAGGAAAAAACCTTCCAGATAGATCATCCCCAACTTCATACTGATAGACACGAATGACACGACGATATGCTATGCTAGTCAAAGAAAAGAAACCAAGTAAATTCCAAAAAGGAAGAAGAAAGAACAGAGGAAAGAACACACCCAAACACGGCCACTGCAGTGGAGCCACACTCCAAGCTAGCACCACCTTGCAGCAAACGTAAGCCACTGTTTAGTGAAATAATTCAAATGCTGGTCGCACACACACAATTGGTTATTTTGGGGTAAATCGCACAAAAGGGAGGGTCATTAAAAAGGAACTGAAGTTTAGCAGTTAATTCACCTACTGATTCTGTAAAAGCTTTTTTCTTTCTAAACTCATCTTTCTGCCCCCCCTGCAGGAAGCCTCCTCCAGGCAGCAGCGGGCACACACAAGCCGCTAGGATGCACTGAAAAGCCAGGTGCACGCAGGGCAGCTGCTAATATCTTGAAACTTCTCTGAAGCTCGGCTTTCCCTCTCACCAAGGCATTCTCAGCGCAGCCAATGCCTCTTTGAGCTAAGTCTGCATTTTTAATCTATTCACGCAGAATTAAGGACAAACTCTGCCTTGCGTATCAGCAGCCTTCTGGTAATTTGTTCAACAAAAGAGCTTGGCATGGTGATCTCGAACTCTGACCCCACGTCTTTTAGTAAATGGCCCTTTCTGTTAGCTCGTTCTTGGATACCAGAACTAATTTACAACACTACTTTACAAAGGAGCAGAGAATTCAGCATCCGTTCCAGGAAAATCTGCTTGGTTCCATTAAACTGTACAACAAAAATGGGGCAAATTATTTTTATCTGGCAGAAACAGCAGAACACAAGACACTGTGGTCATTACAGAGCACATAAGAAGCACAGTTATCTGCGAAGAATTCCACCCTTTTATTATGAAAAGCCTTCTATCTTCATGAGAAAGGCCCCTGCCTCCTCTCCAGCACATTACACAGGGCAGATGCCCAGGCTTCAGCGCCAGGCCCGTACAGTATTTGTTAATGTTTCACATTATGCCTCGTTACAAAACTTCTATCATGTTGCAGATTTTTAATACTGCAGAAAAGGAAGCGGACAGACATGCTGTCAGAGGTTTTGGGAGTCTAAAGACATTTAAAAATTTTATTGTTTCCTTTCCACTACTTGACAAACCCCCGACATGCATCCTCAGCAGGAATTATTCCCATGGACACAAGTGGACATAAAACTGCAGGCATCCAACTGCCTGCAAACCCAGGCACGTCCGTGGGTTCGTGTTGGAAGGTTTTGTTTCTACTATCAAGAATACGATCTCTGTGGGGTAGGCACCTATTCTGAGTATGGTTAAGCAGCAGATTAAAAACAGGCAACTCATTTTCGCATACCACAGAGCTTTAAGATAGGTAACTTCAGCATAGGGTCTTCATAAGAACCTTTCTTCCTCCTTGCAAAACGAATGGTCAATACCTTGGAGGTTTAATTGTTCTAAGAACAATTATAATGGAAAGGTCTATTCCATTAAACCAATCTCTAATGCTGGAAAACTAGCTTCGTCAGCTGTTTTCCAAAAGCATATGAATGTGCTTATTCTATGTTCTCTCATATCTCATCAAATTAACAGGCTTTTCTTGTGCAAGCTCTCAGAGAAAGGAAGAGCAAAGTTAGGACTTCCACGGTAAGCCAGTGGCTTCCCATTAATAACTTCCTCTGCTTTTGACTAGGAAATAATTATGTTTCCGTTGGTTTGTACTTAGTCTGCTCCAGAATCACGTTTCCTGTGTCTGTGCACCCCAGCTCCAGATTGCTCTTTTCAAATAAAAGGGGTTTCAGTGCAGCTCTCACAAGCAATATCATGACAGAAGAACACACACAGATAGAGCAGAACACATCACCACATTTGTAAAGATATAAAATTCAATACTAACCCATCTAGCAGGTAAGTCCTGTAGAATGTGAAGATCCAGACATCAGGCAGCAGGACAGAGACAAGACAGTAAGAGAGGGACAGAAATTTGGGTGGGAAGCAAACATCAAAAAGTTAAAAATCATATTTAAATTTCGGTATTTCATGAAGACACATACAGAACTATTTGTAAACACACAGAGACAGAGAATCACAGGATTACACGAAAACAAAACTCACCTCTTCTGAACCACAAGCCCCGTGTGTCAGAATTGGCTAACAGCACTGTTTGAGTACGATTACCTCAGTTTTCTAGAAACATGCACTTCAGTTCACTGCAATTCTCAACCCTGAGATTTCTTTTTTAATTACTAAAGCAGCTGTTAAATCTGTACTCCCTCTTTCCCAGGCATGGATATTATTAGACAGCATCCCAAAAAGGTGTTTAAAATGTAGTCTTCAGGTTTTTTCCACAGTTGCTTTCTCTACTAAAGTTCTATTGAGATTTCTAATATACCAGTGAACACAAAAAGGCATTAACAGAAAGGCCATGAGCACTTCAGACAGCCTGCTTCTAGCTGTTTGTTCCTTGCCTCTGCCAGCTGTAGGGCAGACTAGTGCAGGAGGAACTGGAGGACTCTCAAGTCCTGGATAACTGGAATCACTACAGAAAAACGAATACAGAAGCAGAAACATTTTTATAGTCTGGTGTTTCAGGGTCTTCCTCTCCCCTGTGGCAAATGGGGCCTCCCTCCGATCCCAACTGCAGGAAATGAACAAGTGCCCATCAGTTGTTTTTCAGCAGGAGGCATTACAACTTAGATGGGCCAAGGAAATATAGGATGAATACACTTATTAGCTGTGGAATTCTCTAAGGGTTGCTCCTGGGAAGACAAACTATACCTGGTCTCCTGAATCCATTGGTGGAAGGCATTAGCATGCTGAGCAAACTCCTGGCGCAACTTGTCATTCTCTTCCTGCCTTCGCTGTTCCTTCTGCAACTCCAATTCACGTTCCTGAGAAAGGAACAAAAATAATTTCAAACAGGGAAATACGTGACTGGCTTCATGCTGTAACAAAGAAAAAACAGCACTGCATACCGGTGCAATTCTGGAGGTAAAAAGAAGACTGAAGACTCAAAGAGTATCCTGGATACTTACCTTTGGGGACAATTTCCAGAGAGGACTTTAAAGGTCACAAGCTATGAAAAGATCAAGACTTGCCTTGATAATTTTCTGCAGATTCCTCCAAGTTTCTTCAAGAGCCTCCATAGTAAACCAAGTGTAGGGGTTGGAGGCTACACGGAAGCTCTTGATCTGGCGATCAAGCTCTGCCAGCTGGTTGAAGTCAGCTTGGGCAGAACTAAGTGAAGAACGGAAAGCATCATGAGCTTCTCGCAGTGCTTTGATTTCTTCCAGCGAGTTACAGCGCACGGGATCCGTCAGATCCTCTTCAGCATTCTCAAACCAGCTGTTGAAGGCAGATGCCTTCTTTGCAAAAGTCAGGAACAGATCCTCAACCTTGAAAAAAGAAAATAATCCAGTTGGTCAGTTCAGTTATGCAGTAAGGCAAACACTGTATATGAGGTGATCTGGAATTAACAAGCCTAAGTGGTAGTTTGCATTTATTGCTTGTTTCTTGCAAGTGTCTTAAAAATTCTTAAGGAAGTTTCCATAAATATTGTCTGCAAATAGAGAAGCTACATAAGTTGCAAGTGTTGTTTGTTTGTTTTCCTCCAAAGAGAACAATTCCATTTTTGTAGCCTCATGGTTTGGCTACTCACCTTTCTGAAATGCTCCTGAGCCTCCAGGAGTTTCTTTTTCCTGGCTGCAGAATTGGCAAGTAGCTGATTCCAGCGTTTCATCAAGGAGGCATGCCGAGCCTCAATGGCCTTTGATTGGATGTGTTTGGCTGCTAGCAGCTGGTCTTTCAGAGCAGTGATGTTTGCAATTCCCTCCTGCTGGAAAGCCTGAAGTCCAGCATCAAAAGTTTCCTGAAACATTAAAAAAAAAAAGAACAAAATATTTTTACATTGAAATATTTGCTATGTATCCTATGAAAGATATAGGAATGACTAAATAAAAATAGAAATAGAAATACTAGAGAGTCTTTTGTATTGCAGAAGTGTTCACCTCCTCTTCTCCATCCCTTTCCAGGGTGGAAGCAGCATTAGCACTAACCTGCTTGGTGAGCAGTGTCTGCACAGAAGAGAGGTCACGTCCATAATCATCTGTCTTCAGACTGTTTTCCTTCTCACCTTGAAAATGAAACAAATGCATTAAAAATGTAGACATCTCTATCTCAAATGCTCCTTCCATTCCAAGCTGGGGGAAGGCCCTCTGGGCTAATAGAACAATTACTCCAAAGCATCCATCACAGCACTGCTGATTGCTTTGGGTGTAGGTCTGCTCATTACAGCACTGTATGAGAAGCTATCTGAGGTCTTTGGAACTCAAAGAGCATTTCAGTTTCTTTGTGACAGTGTACTGTGCCCCAACACAGAACGTACCTATCCACGACTCCACTACATCTGCTTTCCAGTTGAACTGGAGGAAGGCAGAGTTCTCATCCAGTTTGGCTTTCCTCTGAGCTGCCGCTTTCTCCAGATCTGACACCTTTCCTTTGAGGCCCTTCATCTTGGCAGTAATGTTCTCCACATGGTGATTGTTCTACACGACAGGAGGGGAAAAAATAAATTAAATATGATCTTAAGGTCTTCCAAGGCATCCAGAAAGCTGCTAACAGAACAAGGACTTCAATCAAAAGACTTTGTTCTCAATGTACAACACCGCCTAAGAAACAGCACTGTAAGAGGTTAACATCAGTAGCTTATTCAGCTGCAAAAAATGAGTAAGAGCTCATTTCAAAGAGTTGACAAATCAATCCTAAGAGCAGAGCAAGTCTATTTTGACATCAAAATGTCCTGGGCAGCCTTTGAAGGTTTTTCTTTACCAGTCTATTCTCACCTTTTTAATGAGATCCTCTCCGTTAGCACAAACATCGTTCACTCTGTCTTTGTGGACAGTAAAATCAGTCTCAAATGCTTCGTGCTTTTTCAGCAAGCCCTGCAAATATGACACACAACCACTTTTTAAAATATTTTCTCACTACTTGTGAAAGAAAGTAATTTCTAAAGAAAACACCATTGTTGGAGTGCTTTTCTAAAACAAATCCATGATGTTTTTTAATTAATTTATTACTATGTAGGCCTTTAAAAATGAACCAACAAAGAAACCTCAGCATTGGAAAGACACAAAGTAAAGGTTCACTGAGCTCTCATCAATGATAATGCAGTGAAGATACTGAAGAGCTGACAAATTTCTCCATACCTGGATAGCTGCAAGTGTGTCCCCATAATCCTCACTGGCTACCAGTGTCATTTTCTCATTGATCCATGCTTCTTCTTCCTCAACATTTGCTACAAACTGTTGGTATTCCAGAGACTCCTCTAGACGCTGCCCCCTGTATGGGTAAAGAAAGGTAAAATTAGCTGCGATGTTGCTTTCTGTGAATTACAGCAGCAGAAAACCTAGCAATGTACACAGACATGTACTGGTAAGTGGACTAAGGCCAATTAATTTCAAGCCTATGGTATTTAGGCAAGTGCAAGAAAGGCTAACCACAGCACATCTTAAAAAACAAAACAAACCTCACATTTCTGTTGAGAAACATTATCACTAAAACCCTTTTAAATAGTCTCAAAGAGCCCATCATCAGTGATGTATGTTATGACGTGATTATTGCTAATGACCCATATCTAAACACCTGAAATTCAATAAAATCTGGTCTAAACAAGCCCATCTAACTGTTTTAAGTTGCATGTTACAAAAACATCTCACTCACCGAGCAGCTGCCAACTGCTTTAACTCTTTCCAGTGATCCACAAACTGAGCCAGTCTCTGCTGTATCTCCTCCTTTCCAATTGTGTTATCATCCGAAAGCTTCTTCCCAGTGTCTAGAACACCCTGGAAAGCAGAGAAACACCCAATCAATAGAACATCACTTGCTCTTTTATGATGCATGCTGGATTCCTACAAACCAATTACTGGCTTTCATACTTGTCGCAAACAAGAAAGCCATTCCTTATAGGAAATCTGTCAAGGAGAGGCATTTACCTGGATAGCAGGTTCATGGGCAGCTAATTCTGCTTCTAAGCGCTTGTGTTTTTTCCTCAGGTTCTGCACACCAGTTAGGTCTCTGCCGTAGTCCTCTGAGCTAACTAACAATTTCTTCTCTCTACATTCAAGAGAAAAGCGAGAAATACAAAATTTTAAAATTACTTACTTTTTCTTTTGTGAGGTCAAGCCTCACAAAAGAAAAAAAAATAATTGCAAATAAGGAAATGCTCTTCATAGCATAAATAACTTGGATGCAAGAAATTGCATATGAGTTATCAGCAAACAGCAGCTGTCTTCTGGCAGCACATCAAGGGGAACGTGTAGGGAAAAGAAAGGAAAGAGAGAGGGCCTATCATTTCTCTATGAAGGACAGAGTTTCTTGGTAACTGTTTTCTTTTTAAGAAGATAATTACTTTTTGTAAAGTTTACTTTCTGTTGTCTGATTATTATTATTATCTTTTTTTAACAAGCATAACAAAAAAGTGCTCTAAACTGAATGATATCTATCATGCTCACTTCTTTCCCTCCTCTAAAAGTAGTAACACCAATACGGAAACAACATTTCATTAATTACTACAACTGGCTGGAACAAAAATAGTACTTCAGATTGGAAAAATAAGGTTTAAATTTCTTCTGTGTGCTTTTCCAAAAAGAGTCAAATTTCAGTTATCTGGTTTAGGGCTAAATAGTGTTACTTTTCCAGTACAGAGCTCTCCTTCTTGGGGTTTGACAAAGTAAACTGTAGATAAGAAGCCACACCCAAATCGGTGTTGAACCTGTTTTGAATACAGTGTTCCTTGACTGGGAGGCAAGTATGTGTCTTCTTGTAGAGACACATACTTGTAGAAAAGGCAAGCTACAAAACCATACTACAGCCTACGAATGCTGTTAGCAAGCTGGCAGTAAGCACGTGCCCTCGTGTAAGAGCCTCGAACTTCCAAAATACGCACTTGATCCAGGACTCCTCGTCGTCCATATCACGGAAAAACTGATGCAAACGGTGGGACTCATTCAGCTTTGCACGGCGGGCAGCTGCCATACTCTTGATCCTCTGAAAGCGTCCATTAATAGTCTCACGTTTATCTTTCACTTGGGATGTATCAAAAGCACTGCTGGTCATCAAACTGTCAGCCTGACTGTTCAGGTCTTTCAGACGATCCTGGAAACATGGGTGAAAAGGTGTGTGAATAATATTATTGCATTATTGCTATACCAACAAAACCACAGAAATCTGACTACTCTGCAGAGCTACAGTTTTTAAGAAAACATGTTTCAACAAGTGTACGACTGCAGCATGCATTGAAGTGGTATCTGCACAATTTGCTGATTACCAGGAGTTATGTTCCAAAACAAAAAGTGAAAGCAATACCTCATGAGCAGATATATCAGCTTCCAGTAGCTGGTGCTTCTTCAGAAGGTTGTTAACTGATGCCAAGTCCTTCCCATAGTCTTCAGATGCCAACAAAGCCTCCACCTGGGGGTGGGGGAAAAAAAGGAGATGAAGAACAAGCTGTGTGTTTTATTTTCACAAATCCCTTGAAATTGTAATGTCTCTAAAATCATGTAAATTAATTATCTCCTTAACCTTCTACAGTGTGGAAAAACCTTTGCCTCATCACCTGCTTAATTCTTAGGAGGTTCTATACAAATAGGCTTATTCTCACTTATTGTTTATAAATAATATAAAAAACATCCACAAGATTTTTAATCTTTTCAGAGCCTTGTAATAAAGGTTTTTACTAAATAAATCTAGACTTGCTCAAAGGTATACAGCGTTCTAGAAAACTGAAAGTCAGCAAAGGGAATAAAAAAATAGAAAAAAAAAACAAGTCTTGCAAGTAAATAATTCCAATCAATTACCTCTGAAAGCCAGAAATCAAAGTCCTTGATTCCAGTATTGAAATTCTGCTGTTTATTAGCTTCTTTCAGTTTCTGACTCTTTTCTGCTGACTTCTGTACTAGGAACTGCCATTGGTCAGCCAGGGCAGCTAGCCGTGCCTGTTATAAAATGGAGAAGACAAATGCTACAAATGAAAAACATGTTCTGATAAATGCAACACCACAATAAGGTACAAGTTTGGCTGCTGATTCCAGGTACACAAACTGTACAGTACCTATTTCATGTTTCCTAGCTATAATTCAGTTTAACATTTACATCCTGATCATAGGACCAGAAAACTTTTCTCCCTCTTAAGAACAAATAAAAATGACTACCCTGATTCCTACTGGATAGTTGAAATAGAATAACTGATATAAATCAAGTTTTTTTTAAAGGGGTATTTCCCTCCTGTTGTCCAAACATTCCAAACCCAAAACTAAATAAATCTTCTAAGACTTGTTTTATCTACCTTCACAGCATCCTCGCTGCCAGCACACGCTCCTCTTTCAATCAGCGAGTTCCCCATATCGATGACTCCACGGATCCGATCCGCATTGGCATGGAGCTCAGCTTCAAAGGCTTGGTGCTTCTGGTGTTTGCTCTGAGCATGACAAAAATGAAACTATTAGAAACTGGACAAAGGGCTCCTAAATTGTTCTCATGGGCTGAGAAGAGAGCACAAGAGTTGTCTACACAGAGAGGTTTGTGTGTAGTCCGATCCAAAGAAGTTCTCTCTCTCTCAGTAAGCACACTGACTGTTCACTCAGATAGTAACTCATGAATCTGGGTAGCTACCAAGCTTTGACCTAGCAAAACTGTCAATGAGTTGATACATATAACTCAGGCAATATCTTCTGTATTTTACAGATGCCCATGTAACATTCCTTGCATTAACCTTAGAGGTTACTCAAATAAAGCTTTCTCACGTACAATGCTATCACCTCCAAAAACTCCACATACTCTAAGCATAAACACAGTAGCTTTCTGTTCCTATAGAAGCTTCACAAATTTCTGTTTCCCTTTGTAATCTATAGGTAGCTAAAAAAAATCACTGCTAAAACCTATCTGCTTTTTGCATTTTGATATTACTCAGTCATACTTGACATTATATATTACAGTCCTGAATTAACATCAAAAACTCTATAAAATAACTTTGAACAGTTTAATTTTTTTTTTTTTTTGAGTTGAGAACACCATGAGAACAACAGGAGCCTAGGTGTAGGAGGAAGTATGCAGATCTCTCATATCTACACGATCCATCCACCCACCAGGAAGATAAGAATAGCACAAAAATGACAAGACAGAATTTACAAGTATTAACTGGAAATGCTAGTAACATTGGACATGGGTATGCGATGCCCTGAGAGAATGGAATGAAAGGAAATGTTAGATTTGAAATAAAAGATGGGAAATACCATAGCGCTGCCATGAGAAATTCTGCATGAACTGCTTTATTTTGGAAACCACTAATCCTGAATGCTGAGATTAGAAAAACATATCCTTCAAAGCAGTATCTGCCAACACATAAAACTCAATTTAAAAGCTGCCAATTGCTTATCTCCATATAATAACCATGACAACAAATCCAACAATCCATTTCTCTTTTAATATAAAACTCTTATTTTTTCAAGTAAGAAAAAAACCTGAATGTACTACAGCCTAAAGCAACAAACACAACATTTGTCTCCTTCCTTACTCTAGTTACATTCCCCCTCTTTGTCAACTTCTTTCATGTAACCTCATTTTACTCCACTCTTTGGATTTTAACAAGTCCTGTCAGCTTTCTACGTGATACGTATCCTTTTCCCAAGGGTTCCTTCTATATTATTCTCTTCTACTCTTGTAAGCCATCTAGGTCTACCAGCTTTATTGGTTTCGCCATCTTCAGCCTGTGATTCTAAAAGCTCAAGCTAACAGAGCTGACATCACATGTCGTGGGTTATATCACCACCACTCTAAATTCAGAAAGGAGGTTGTCATGCCTCATAGCTAAATTTCTAAAAAAAGGATAGGAACCCATTTTTCCATGAGCTAACTCCTACCCCTCCACACACACAAAAAAAACAACTAAACCTAAAAAAAAAAACAAAACCCAAACCAACCCTGTATCACTTATGCATCACAAATTAAACAGATCATGCAGAACACCTGCAAAACAAATACATAAATGATGCTGAGTAGGCATTAACAGAAAAGCCACATCCATAACATGAAGATCAATAGCTGTACCTGCATGAAGGTCAATAACTAATAGAAAACAAAGAGATTGCATGAACTGATGGATGGAGCAACAGACTGCAACCAGACCTTGTGCTCACACATAAGCTATACAAAGAAAACAAATTCACATACCGGGGCTAGTCCAAACTACTTACCAGCAGTTTGGAAAGCTATAAAACAGATTGAGAGAAGAAGTAGTTCAGTGCATTTATACTACTTCATAAGCCAGTATTTAAACACAGGAGGTAATTCTAAGTAATTATTCTCTAATACTGAAAATTGAGTGAGACTTATATTTTAGAATATAAGAGAGATCTCATATGGAGATGAAATCCAGGAACTTAGTTTCATTATTTTATTATCTAGATACCAGGAGAAAAACAGAACAGCTACTAAGGAGTATCTTCAGAAAGTGTGCTGTTGCAGACACCACATATCTTATTAATTATACGCATCAATAATTATCAAGTGAGTTCTATTTTGGGTCTCCTTTCATGCATAATGCAATTTCTATTTTCTCCTTGTTAAAGGAAGACCATGTCCAACATGGTGTGTTATTCTCTCCCTTACTGAACAAGAACTCCTCTGAACATGTTCTTTCAAAAAAGAGTATGCTTTGTGAAGGTAAATATTTCGTTTTGATTTCTAAGCTGAGAAACATATTCACCTGGATATTAGTGGGATCCTTATATGACTCATCACTTGCAGTTTGGAGCTTTTCACTGATCCAAGCTTCAATTTCATCGACATCACGACTGAACTGCTGGAGAGTCTGAGATTCTCCTAGCTTAGATCTCTTCTCAATCATTTGAGCTTTCAGACGAAGCCACCTGTAAGCAATTAAATACATGTATAGAATGAAAAACTAGGACTGCACAAAGCAGCACATTTTACAGCTGCAAAATATTGCCAAATACCATTCTCTTCCACAGTTAGTATCTGCATCCAATCTCACAAGGCTTTCAGCATACTGACCTGTCCAGAACCTCATTGCGTCTGTTAGCAATGACTCCTTTTG
The DNA here is from genome assembly GCF_964211825.1 of Aythya ferina. Lineage (NCBI taxonomy): Eukaryota > Metazoa > Chordata > Aves > Anseriformes > Anatidae > Aythya > Aythya ferina. Next base: position 3,469,995 of record NC_140318.1, on the reverse strand, counting down.
CATAATGGTCAGCAGAGATGAGCTGGTCAGCAAAAGACTGCAAGACAGCAATTTTCTCTTCCTATTCAAAAGAAAAGCCATAAATTAGAACAACTTAGGTACTTCAAACTGGAATGGAAAAAGAGCTTTTGGTGGTGTGGTGTTTGTTTGTTTTTCTTTTTTCTCTTCTCTAAAGGAAGACTATCTTCTACAGGACTGGAAAGTTCGAATTCAGAACACCTCTCACCTATGGCATTTAGGAAAAAAAGTATCTTTTGGACTTTGTAGTATGATCTCAGTAAAAGTTGGAAGTTTTCTTCTACAAAAAAAATGAAAATATACTTTTTTTTCTGCTGTAAAAATAAACAATTTTCAAGTAAGAAAGAAATTTACACAAATACCTGTCATACTTCCCACATCACGTTTGTGGGCAGTGAAATCCATCCCTGTCTGCATTAGCCACTTCTGAACTGTTGGTGCAGATCCCAAACAGCTCAATACTTAGAACCAACCTTTAGAAACCATACACAGTAGTAATTTCTTGTATTAATATCCTGCGTAAGAAAAACTAATCTGTTCCCCCCTCACTTCGGATACCCTCCTCACCTGGACGTTGATTGCCTTATCAAAATCTTCGTGTTTCTTGATGAGTGCCTCCACGCTGTCTAAGGAGTCTCCTTTATCTTCTGTATTTAGGAAAGCCTCTCGGGCAGCCATCCAGTTTTCAGCTTGTTCACAGTCCCGATGAAACAGCTACAGAGACAAAACTCCAGAGCATGAGAAAGACAGACCATGAACACTGCTCATCACCATGATGGAACAAACTCTTACGAAAAAAGGACTTATTTTTATTTTTAGAAATGCAGCAGAGTACCTGCAGTTCTAGACACTGGTCTAGCATCATTCTGCGCTGGACCCAGGCCTTCTCCAGGTCTGTCCGTTCTTGTTCTAGAATATCCAGTTTCTCCTTGATCTCTGGACTGGCATAGTGACCACGTGCCAGAAGTTGTTGTCCAAACTGTTCAAATGCCTGGAAAGTGCCAGCTCTTGCATCTATTTCAGTGCGGTGTTCCTGCATGGCACAGAAATGTGTTAACAAATAAATAGAGGACAGAGCTGTAATTGATCTATTTTTGGATCTGTAAGTGGAGAGTGTAAGAAAAACAAACATCTGTTGATGCTTATGATACACACTCACAATCTTTCACATACCTGGTGCCTTTCCAATAAAGCTTCAGCTCCAGTCACATCCTTTGCAAGCTCATCTGAGGAGACCAGTCCCCGGATTCCATTGATCCAAGACATAAGGTCCCTGCAAACACAGATTAATAAACAATTTTTCCCTTCCTCCACTAAAATAAGCCAGAACAGGAAAAGTAGTTCTTTTTCAAACCCTCCCCAGAAATATTCCTGTGGAACACCGAGCCATATATACTTCAGTATATAATACAGCAGACAGACAAATTGGGGAGAAGGGAGATAGACTCTTCACCTGAAATCACTGAGGAAACGCTGCAGGTCATGAGAATCTCCAAGCTTCTCTTTGCGCTGGTCAGCACGTTTTCCCAGACTATTCCAAGCCTGATTCAACTCAGTGCATTTTTCTTGGAGATCTTCAGCAGATTCTGGATGTGACTGGATCAGACGCTGGGCAGTTTCACCAAGAGAGTTCACCTAGAATTAAAGAAAATAAAATAAACACAAAGAAAACAAGAATAATGTTTTATACAGTTCAATTATCTCTGCTAGACAAAAGAAACCTTATGGTTTTGTCCCCTTCTCAGCCTCACCTTGTCTCCAAGAGCTGCTAAGTCTCTCTCAAAGCCTTCATGTTTGCGCTGCAGAGCCTGCACACTGGCCAAGTCATGTCCATAATTGTCTGTATTTAATGCTTGATTCTTCTCCTCTATCCATTCTTTTGTTTCATCAGCATCTCTGATTTGAGCGAAAGGAAGGCAGAAAGAGAATTAAAATGGAGGCCACACTAGGATCTCTGTTACCCAGCAGGTTGCTAATTTCTAGAGAAGCTCTAGTAGTTGATGATTCTATTGAACTGCAAGATGACACAAGTGAACTTTGGCAAAATAGGACAGCAGTTGAGATCTCCCAAACCCTCAGTAGTTCCATGCTCCCATGTTAACAAGCTTTTATTTTTCTAGGAAGTACATAAAAAAGTCTTCTTGTTTTACTGGTGGCCCAACTTGCACTAAACAAATTAGGGGCTGAAATATGACACGTTTGGAACAGCTCCCACTACGTTTTAGAACTCTTAAAAATAAATTATTTTACTGATTTAAAATCAAATATGGATACAAACACCCTACCTGTGGAATCTCTGGACTTCGTGAGCACTGCCCAACAGCTGGCTTCGCTCCTCTGCTAACTGCTGCAGAGACCTCCAACGTTCATTCAGTTCCTGAAAAACAGCAAAAATCCATCTCCACACTGATACTGCAGAATCACAGGGTTTTTTTATAGCATTTCTGTTTAAAGAAACTCTTGTGTTGGGCTCGCTGAAACTTTATGATGTCAAACAGAAAATGTACCCAGTTACATGTCATTCACTATGCTTATCACCCCCTTTTTCATTTTGCTGACACCTGCAAACATGCTGACTACCCCTTCTTCACGTCCATCTTCATAGTTTTTTTTCAGGGGTTTACTAAGGACACAGACAGCAATGCTGGAATATTTCCTAAAATGGTTATGCTTATGTTATTTGGAGTATATAAGCAAATTTCACCAGTCAGTAACAGTGCAGGTGAAGTATTCTGCTTAATTTCAGAAAAATGCACAAATTCAATTAGCCCGGTTCAAAAAAAAATAAAAATTAAGGGTTTCTCCTGACATAAAAAAAAAAACATAGAAAAATATTTTGTGTGTATAATAAAATACTGATGTAACCTGAGAAGTAATTGCCGTATGTTAATAATTCACTCAACAAGTTCATTCAGGAAGACTTATAAAGGGTAATGAAAGACAAGAACTACAGAAAGGTAGGTGAAAAAGTTCTCAGCTTTTAAGTAACCTCAGAAAAAGTTGTGTTATTACCTTGATTGAGTTAAATGTTGCCACTGTGTGTACCATCATACGTGCAGACTGCATGAAAAGGCAGAAATAAAAAAAAGTAGCATTAAAGTCTACTTTAACCAATCAGAGCCAAAATCAGATTGAAAGAAAACTTAAAAATCCATAATGACTTGCCTTAGGTTAAAACCACAGACTTTGTAAAATACAACTATACAAAATGCATGAAGAAAGAAATACTACAGATTTTAAAGGTTTCAATGAAAACTGTTGAATTCTTTTAATTTTTATATAATTCTTTATAAATTTTTAGAACACTGTTTTGAATACAGTGTTGTTTATGAAACACCAACAAGAAGCAAGTAAAAACTATATTAAGAATATTACTTGCAATACCTAAGGTATTCTAGATCAGGGTAAGAACAGTTAGACATATATATGCATGTGAATGCTATCTCATTTATGTAATTTCAAAAAACGACAACTATCTTAATAAGGACAGAGAAAACTTCAAAATATTTTGATGCATTAGCAGGTAACTGCTATCCCATTGTAAGCCACTAGCGAATGGAGAAAGGCATTGTAGAAAAGGGCTAGCAATGAAGTTGAAGTCAGAGATACTGCGATACACTCAGCATATTCCTTGCTAAAGAATTATTGACAGAAACAGCTTTGATTTTCAGAAATGAAAACATTTCCTTCTGCTCACTACATTAAAAACAATCAAGCAAAACACATGCAAAGTGAATGGGGAAGATTTTGCATCTAGTGGCCACATAATACCTAAAAACTTTGGTATAAAAACTTGGATCAGCCTTATAGTACAAGCTCAAAAAGGGAGTTTCCTTAAAAAAATGACTGCCAGCAAATTCTCCGTTGGGAATCCACTATTTCAGTTACTCTTATAATCATGCTTGAAGAATTGAGAATTGACTGTGACTTTTAAAATGCAGAGCAGAACCCATATGGCATCTTTCTATACTGATAGGGAATTTGTATGCAAGTATATGAAAGTGAATTCCTGCTTACTGCTCTGCAAGTTTTTGTAACCTCCTTGCTGAAGGAAACAAGCAAAATTAAATGGAAATTCAGTAAACCTAGATCAATACCAATTCAAAACATTTGTTCAGACTATGACATCACCAAAATCGCTTTGGCAAGTCTCAAAGAAAAAAAGAAAAAAGGAAAAAAGGGCATATGAGAAAGTGGATGGTCTATTAAAAAAAAAAAAAAAAAAGATGACATGCTGTAGTTTTTGATTTACTTTGCCATTGTTTGCTAGTAAATGACGACACCTACCTTCCAAGGAGAGGCTGTCTTAGAATCAGTTTCATCCTGTTTGAAAGAAGTGAAGAAACAACTTGAAATAGGAATGATATCAGAATGTATTTTAAAAACTCAGGTATCTCCTTGTTTGAGCCTTACCAACATAAATCAATTTTTACAACTAAGTATTTTGTGTCATTTTGGGTTTTTGAGTTGTGGAGTAGAACACTCAGTAAATAAATGGATGGAAGATGAGATCATCTTTTTACATCCATTCAAAATCATTATTGAGTTCCGTCATGGAAATGGATTACAGTCACGGCTGAACCTCTACTTGTACATCCCAAAGTGTTAAAAATGCAATGCCGAAATTAACACTCACCCTGGGCATCATACCATAGACTTCCTGCAAAGGAAAAAGACAAGGTGCCTTGTTATTTTCTAACAGAAAGGAAATTCTGATTGTTTTTAAGAAAGGGAGGATATCAGGAGATACGCTTTGAGGTAGCTTCTTCCACAAAATGGTTACCAGCATGTCATAAAGTCAAATATTGCTCTCACAACTTGTATGTGCAGCAGAAATGGGAGTTTGACTAGTCAACATTATGTTATAACACATCCTCTTAGGGCTTAAAAAATAGACAAGCTGCTTCAATACTCTTTTGGCAGTGTATAGAATTACTTACAGAAATAGGGAAATATGTAACAAGTTTGCAAAAAAAAAAAAAAAAAGTTGTTTTATTAAAACAAGAAAACAGAAAACCCCATCATTGTAAACTGAGCTAAATTATATTTCTCTTTTTCCCTAGCATTATTGCTGTTTTTCCTGCAAAGAAATAAAGGCTGAAATTTCATATTTATATGAAGAAGTAAAGCTAATACATGGGATCCCCATGACTTTTAATATTATTTTAAAGACATTAAAAAAAGGGGGGGGGGAGAGAGAGAGCTCTAGATAGTGCAATTTGATACAGCACTATTTAAAAATAAACAATTCAAAGGATGCCCTTGTGCTGGCCATACTACAGAACAGGCACTAAGTGTCTCTGATTAGAATGCCAGTATTATCAGACCAGAGAGCAAAAATGAACAGCTAGAATCTTATAGCGATACACAAAGTAGAATAGACAAAAGAAAGGAATAAAATCTTTCACTTCTCAAAAGCATTAGAGTAAGTCAGAAAAAAAAAAGTGGACCTGTTGCTCTACTGCTTGCACTTCCTCTGCCATCAGTCCTTCTGACTCCAGGTCATTTGCAACCTTGTTTATGTCCTTCAGACGTGACTCATTAGCTTTTAGATCCTGCACAGAACAGTAAAATTCAAAGCATTAACATTCACACAAGCAAAACACGTGGATTAAGTTTGCACACCAGGGGTGCCACAAGGTACACAGTTTGTAAGCAGCAGGAATTTAGCACACTTGAACTTTCCAGTTACCAGTGAATACAGAATGCACGAGAGTCTATGCCAAGAAATCCCAGCTGTCAGCACCAAGTGTCAATGAATTAAATAAATGCACTATCAGAGTTTTCCTTACATGAAGTTAATTAACAATCAGCCATGGAATTCCCTTTTAGCACCGTATGCCTGCCAGTTTACCAACACGAGGATCCAACACTAACATCCATACTACTGGATAAATAAGCTAAAAAGCAGATTTTAAAAGTACTTTTACTGAGACACTTAAAGTTCCAGCCAAAAAGACTGACAGAAACCTTTCTATAAAGTAGAAAGGAAATCCAGTTAAAAAAACAGAAAAACTGGAGAACTTGTATTTAAATTTTAATAGAAGACACATTTTAATATCAACCATTAGCTTAAAAAGAAAAAACAAAAACCCATTCCAGTAAATGCTATTATCTTCTCATCTCCACTATTAGGCTGGCTCAAACCGTTAGCCAGCTTTCAAGATGTATAAAATGGTCAGGCATCTTTACACTTCAGTGTCCAGTATCTTACCAAAGTGGACAGAACAATAATACATGCACAAGCAATTCTTTCATACCTCATGCAAAGTAAAGAAAAATTAAGAAGTATTGCAGAAGTGTTGCGAATACTGAGAGAAAAATAAATAAATAAATCCAAAAGCCTAACAGCATTTTGAAACAGAGAATTATTTTAACATATCCTGTCCAACACTCTACAGCTGAAAACTAAAATGCACATTTCCTTTCAACAAAAAAAGGAATAGAAATAGCTTAACTGAAAGTCATGCTTTACACAAAATGGAATTCTTTCAGAGCTTGTTAGGTTCTAAATTTTAGCTCTAAATTATCAACGACCTATGACCCAGAAGCAGACGTTATGCAGCATTACAACATACCTTCTGAAAATCGTCAAATTTCTTCTGCAGCACCTCGACCTGCTCCAAATCAGCACCCACTTCCTCATTTGTGAGTGCAGCTTCTTTCTCATTGATCCACTGCTGAAGCTCATTAGCCTCACGGAAAAGCATAAATTTTTTGCAGCTTTTCTCTAGCATGCCTTTACGTTTTTCTCCCAGCTCAAGAAGAGAATGATACCTGGAACAAGGAGAAAAGGAAGGCAGGAGAAGTCAAGACTGAACTGAGCAGTCTGAGCAATTAAACAGGTGCTGGTATCACCAAAGATATGGGAAGTCCCTGCAGTCTACACGTTGCTATTCTACGGAGTGATCTACTTACTCACATTTAGGCAAATGTAAACTGCACGTTTCTCCACTATATGGATAAGCACACCAAAATGAGACCTCCCACATGCAACACTTTAGTGGGCAAAGGCAAACCCCAAATCCCAGCTCGGGTCAAGGTAGGTTCTTAAGCTACAGCAGCAGTGCAGTGCAGGAATGACTGCACAGGATACACCAAGAAAAGACCTTACTTTCTAAGAAGTATTTTCCTATAGTACATCAAGTTTGCCATCAGATTATTTAAATCCACTAGCCTGACAGCTATTGGACACAAAATGTCTTACCTAGGCACTATTCAGTGCAAAACCTGCTGAAAGTTTAAAGGAGGTGTTATTTCTTTGATAACAAAGCTACATTAAACTGGGAAAACACATCAATTTTATATTTACATGTGCTACTTTTATATCTGTGGAATTCCAACATCAGTGAAATTACTCCTCGCTTAGATTAGAAAAAAATGCAAAGTAAAACATCTGAAGTGCTTAAATTGCTTTGAACGAGCAAATAAACCTTAAAATACAACCACAAAAACGTAACAGCATCACTGTATTTAAAAGCACAAGAAAATTGATGTCTCTAATTTGATTCCTGGTAACCAACTAGACAGAGATGACCCTGTAAGACCTTTCCCGAGCTATTATTGAGAAATGTCAACAGAAGGCTACAGTCGTTATTGATCTGAATTATAAGTCTCTTTATCAATGCAAAATGCCTGTTTTTAACGAACCTTGCATTCAGAAAAGCCACTAACTCCCCTTCTTATTGTTACCTTATTTTTACCTTATTTAAGTCTTCCAGAAGATGAGTTACTCCAGCTGCCTCTTGTAGGCTTTTGCATATTCTGAATCAGATTATAAATTGCTCTACTACAGTAATCAACAGCAGAACTGATTCTCATTACTAAGCCATGAATATGTCCATTCTGATGTTATTAAATAATATAAAACATGGCTGAGACACCTGCAGGGGCCTCGGACGGGGATACAGCAGCTCTCCAACATTTTCATTTCCTACCTCGGGGCACACAGGTAAATCATAAGCAATTACCTCCCAGCTTGAGGAGCTTGATGATGTCATATTTTCCTAACCAGTAACTCAGAAATGACAAAGGCTGCTGAAGGAAAGCCTTGATACCCTGGGCTGTTATATGTCAAACTGATAATCAGCTCTAAGCCTCTTCACGAAGCTGAGACTTCATCTCAGACTTTGTTTCCTGTCTATTCTGATTCAAGACTGGATAGAAAGGAGCTAAGGATCGGATCTTTCAAATTAGGTTTGAATGGAAACATCCTACCCTGACTTCACTTGCAGGAGCTACTGCCATACAGGAAAACACTGTTTTGAAGCCTGCCCCAACTATAGATGCTTGCTTCAGCAGACAATTTAAAGCATTAAATACTTTCAAAGGTCATAGAGAACCTGGGGCAAAATTCCATTAGAAACAGACCTTTCCTCTAAGTTACTTTGCAATGCTTCAGAGACTAACAATGGTTTCATTTTTTATCCTCAGCAAGTGTGTTCTCTATGAAAAGACAGCCAGGAACAGCCAAGGAACACTACTGCTTTAGAGCTCCCAGCAAATTTCAATAATGTAATGCAAGGTCAGTATTTTTTCCTGGAGACTTGAATTCGAGTTTGAAAAGTAAGCTATATTACAAATAAAAGAGAAAAAAAAATGCATCCTACATAAATAAACTACTGCTTTTTGATGACCTGGCATGAAAGTTACTTTATCTATGTTAACTCCATCCTTCCCAAACTCTAGGGCATTTATGTGTGATGTTATACTTGGTATATAGGTTTTGTGTGTATTTATATAAACAAGCAATTCTACCTGCACCTCAAAAAATGCAATGTATGCATTTTAAAGAAAACAGCCTAGATATCACTAAAACCTCATTTGGTAAGCAAAATCATTAGAATGGAAAATAACACCAACGACAAATTTAGCAGTGCAGACGTGACCAATAAGATAAGCAGCTGGCTGAATGGCTGGCTGTAAAGAGCACATGAAACACATACCATGGACAAACTCATCTACACTAAAATAATTCACATTGCAGAAATTGCTTCCTTCATGTCTCTTTGGAGCAGCTTTCCCAAAGAAAGAAACAAAGGGAGAATGAACAGTGACAGTATGGAGACAGGATGGTTTAGAAAGGGCTAATCCTACTCACAGTTCTTCGACCTGTTTCATACGCAGAGATACACTGCCGACTTCCTTAGTTATGAGAGTCCTGCACAGACAGAGGGAGCACAGCAAATGCATGCAAAAAATTAGTTAGATTAACAAAAATAATGAAAGCAGCAGCTCCATCCATGGGTCGTCTGTGGTAGGAGATGGTTAAGAGTTCACATTTAAATGGAGAAAATTAGATGTCATTCAGAAGCAAACAAAGCAAATCAGACCAGAGTGCAATTCACATGAGGAAACCTCAGCAGTACAGTTGAACTCTCTCTATAAGGACTCCTCGTTTCCTGATCACTGTGCCATTAAAACTGAAAGGTGGTCCCCTCTCTTTGGCTTTAAAATAAGACACCATTGTTTTAGTTCTTAAAAGCTTCAGGCAAACCCATAAGATAGTTACACATCATTAAAATCCTGAACCATTCTCTCTTCTCACTGGTACAGGCTACTTCATTAGTTTGGTGGTTTTTTGTTTTTTAAAACCAAGAGCTAAAGCTAGTAATTATTGTATGTCATTGTAATAACTGGTGACTCAAAACAACTGAGGAGAAAGAAATTCTCATGAAGAGTGACAGCATAACTATGTCACCAGATGGGAGTATGCACAAAACTTACAGCTTCGGCTTCCAAGTGGCTTGATAAGATGAGCCAGCAGCTCACAGCTATCACTCACAGCCCTGCCTTGAACTAATCTACTACTACCATGTGCTTTAGGAGGTCATTACCAAGCCGTCACAGTTTTCTCCATTTGCAATGGCATGTTCCTCTTTAAATAAATAAATAAACAAATAAAGGAATGGGAGTAGGCTTTCACCCACGTTATGACAACAAATAATGGCACCACGTTTCAGGAAGAAAAGCAGAAAGCTAGCACTAAGATGGCTGCAGCTCCTAAGGAGACATCTGCAGAGGCAGCCCTGTATAGGGAGGGTACTGTACTTTGGTAGCCAAATTTAAGAAAGCTTTTCAAAACAGATCACACATTAAGAAGTGACGACTACAAATACAAGAGCTGCTTAGGACAGATATAACTCACAAACAAGTTTAAGTTGTTAAGTACAACAACAAAAGAAACACATAAAATACTGAAGTCAGACAGCAAATTGAGCTCAAGTGTCATGAATTTTACAGTTAAAAATGGGAAAAGCAACAGGAAAATCTAGAATAAGAATACCATGACTTAGTATGGTGCCCCTAGTAACGGAGCCCCTCTGTTTTGCTCCAATTAATTACACCCTAGCATAAGAGGCAACAACCTAAACTTCGGGTATATGTAAGACAAAGGCCAAGCCAGCAAATACTGGATGGGTGTTGTATCTTATTAGTTAGATCTTACTGGTTGTCAATTTGTTCCTGTCGCAAGGCTATACTGCCCTGCTCTTCCAGGAGATTCTCTCGGGATGCAGACTGGGCAGGATCTAGTTTTTTCACGTAGGCAGCTGGTACAAAGCCCTGACGGTCATTAACTTCAACCTTCCACCAGTCCTGGAATGAAGGAGAAAAAAAAAAGCAACCACTGTGAGGCAAGCACTAAACATAAAGTATGCTGTGTACCTGAAAGGTGGCAAATTAGAGGTTTCTACTAACACAAGAAAACAAGCTTGTTCTTTTTACGGAGGTCATTTCAAAATGTCTCCTGCAGACATCTAGGTCTTACTTCCACTTCTCTCCTTGTGTTTGGTAAAAAATTCCACAAAAAAAGGGAAAAGATTTTCTTACAGACACATGACCTATGGCACATGGTGTTTATCTGACTTGGAAAAGCTGGCAGCTATAAAGGAGACATGAGAACGAGCCAAAGAGGTATGCTAAAGTGCTGAATGGGAACAGGGACAAAATGTGCAAATGCTTTACCTTCTCTGAATGCTCTTATTCAAAAATAAGCAAATTAACTAAAAAAAATAAAAACAAAACCATTCACCAAAACACATAGAACAAAGTAAGAGAAGCAGCAAACCAGCAGACAACAGCATACCTTGTTGGTGCTGTTGAGTAAGGTGAGGATATCTCCTTTTTTCATAGTCACCTCCCGAGGACTCTTCTCTTGGTAATCATAGAGTGCCAGAACAAGCTCTTTTCCAGTTTCATCATCAGTGGGAGCAACTTGTTGCTAACAAAGGAGCAGAAGGAAGATGAGTAGAGATGTAGAAATTGTTGCATGCTTATGACAATCAATGTAACTGTCCTATAAATTACTTCTGCCTTACTTAAAGCTACTGTAAATGCTTTAAAATGATTCCTGTTGAAATAAATGTAGTAGAGATGGACTTATTTTACATGCTGTCTGGGTTCAAACCTTGAAAACGACCACACTATTCTGTTTTCTTCCAATGTAACATAGTAGTCTGTTACAATTATTAAAAGAGAAAACGAACTTTGTTATGAGAAAACTGGGTACAGCCTGCAATAACTTCTCAAAAGCAACAGCTGTTATTAAGCTTTGTCTCTGCCTTCTGCTGACCCAAGAATTTTAGCAACGTGATTAGCATCTTTCCTTACCCTGCATGACTGGGCCTGTTCCCTTAACGCCTGTATGCTGCTGCCGTAAGCAGAAAGATCAGACATCAAAGCTTCATGTTTCTTCAGAAGAGCCTGAAAGTGAATGATAAAAACAACATGTACACCTAGCCATTTTTACAGATGTTATTCTGCTTAAAACATATACTTTGGCTCCATACACAGGCAATGTGGGTTTTTCATAGCTGCCAGACTTCTGACTCTCATGAGAATAGCTACTTCTATTTATTCACAGGCTAGATAGTCGTCCAAATGCTTCTGATGCTTTTCCTCTACCTTATCTCAGTAACGCTCTTTTGTTCTGACTAAGAGTACTACATATAACTCTGGAAACAGAAGGAAAAATGCCTTTAAACTGCAGTTAATTTCAATGAAATGTCAGTGCAGCATCTAGGATGTGGTGGTTGGCCATGGAATGATAACTGTACAGCAAATTTTACACAAAAAATGACTTCCAGACTGATAACTACTCAAAACCAGACTCATACTGAAATGCAACATCACATCAGGCAGGAATTTACTTATATTAATCTCATTATGCTGTACAAAAACCCTATAATATAGTGAATGCAAATGTAAACTTTCCTCGCAATTGGTTTAATATACTGAACAGCAAAATTTCATATACAATAATGGCTAAGATATAGGAAAAACTGCCATTGCCTTTTGACTCTGAGCCAAAATTCAGCTTGATGCAAAAATTTTCCACCCTTTTTCATTAGAATCCTAAAATTATCAGAGTGCCTTATTTTCTTTGCCAGTGGACAAACTTCTTGCTCTATTTGTGCACAACTGATTTAAACAACGTCAAATACCTCGGCTGAGTCTTCATCCTTCCCATAGTCTGTGCTGCCTACAATGGGCTCCTTTTCCCTCATCCACGATTCTGCCTCATTAGCATCAGCAAAGTACTGCTGAGCTTGCAGAGAATCCTCTAGATCTTGTCGCCGTTGAGACGCCTTTGCTTTCAGAGAGTCCCATTTTTGGTTTAGCTCATTCAGTTTGGTTTTCACATCCTCGGCAGCAAAATGTCCTATGCAACAAAAAGAGGAGGCTCTGAAGAACTTAGAGACATAAATAATACAGACTAAAAGGTTATTTGTATTTTATGAAAGTCAGAAAACTTAGACCTGTTTAAATTTACATAGCCTATTCTGACTGGAATGAGGAAAGCATAATTCAACTTGTCTTTTGGCTCAGACTGGAAAACACCGCACCTGTCAATCAAAATGTACTAAGAATATTTGAATCATTTAGAACAACACAAGCCGCACAATAATATTTCTTCTAAATGATGAAACAGAAAAGGACATATCTTTCCAGCTGACAAATATTATTTCAGATGGGTATTCTGCATCCTGGAAACGGAATTTATTTTAGCATTCTGGAGTTAAGAACCCAGTCAGAAATAAAAACACGTGCTTATTTTAAAGCAGAAATGGCTCTTACTGTCTGTGGAAGATCTTCTCTTACATCATGATTACATATTACAGTTACAAGCCTTTAATAGCTTTCAAAAATGAAGACTTCAGTATCATCAGCACAAAGTTCCTAAATGACTTGAATAAGAATGACTGTGTTCTGTCAAGGGCAGGTGCAGATCTGTGACAATGGTGACAGTTTCCCATCAAGGAATATATTTCTACTTCCAAGTGAAGGAACAATTAGAAGTTCATCCTGCTAGCCGGTACCCCTCTACTTCTCAGATAAAAACAGGCAGTAATTCTTAATTGTACAGGGCTAGAGAACACTCTAGCCTACACAAAGACTCCTGGATTTCCTGAAAAATGAAGAATAAAAAAAAGAGACATACCTTCTTCCACCATAGCATTTCCTTTCTGTGTGACGGCTTTAATGCGAGGCTCATGGCCTGCGATTTCTGCCTGCAAAGCCTGGTGCTTCTTTAGCAGATTCTGGACACCAATTAAGTCCTTGCCTGAAAAATGTAAAATTGTTAACCAGTTAATTCAGAGTCATCAGACTGAGAAAAATTCAAGGAAGCTGCAACCAGTGCTAGACAACCTTGCAGAGTAAGTACTATCACATGAAGACAGAGCACAATAAAATCTGAGTTACCCACTGACATTGTAGCAGTAATAACATAACGGAATAGTTAAAGACACTGGGATGGACCAACCTCGGTTTGTTGAGGCAGCGATAGGTTCCTTTTCCCTAATCCAGGTCTCTTCATCTTCAATGTCACGGAAAAGCTGCTGAAGGCGAAGAGAATCTGCAAGTTTCTGCTTGCGAGCTACCATAGGATCCTTTAGAGCTTCATATCGAGCTACTAAAGCTTCCTGCTTCTTCTTGATATTGTCAGCATCAAAGTGCCCAGCATCTTGGAACTGGCGTGCCTGGATGGTAATGCCATCTATACGATCCTAAAATTAATTCAGGAATAACGTTATGTCAAGACCTTGATTAAATTTTATCACTTTTTACTGGGTGCAGTGGCTAAGAACATATGAAGAGTATTTTCAGGTCTTAGCTAAGAAGGTATACTGTGGTAGAGGAAGAGAACCTCAGCTGCACACTGACAGTGCAACACTTTTTTTGTAATAAGTCTGTCTCAGATGATATTCAACAGATTATGTAAATGAAATGGTTTTTAAACTGTCAATTTCATAAAATTAAGGCAAAAGATTTTTTGAAATTACATTAGTTTTACAGATGTGCTACTCTAGATGAACCATTTTTTGACTGTTACCAACTCATAATTCCAGTCATGTGGGCTTAGGCTTTGCTGATTTTCTTGCTGTGAATTTAATTCTCCTAAAGATTATTTGCTGTAAAGGTCTGTATTTAAAAATGGAACTGTTCTGCCTTCCCTCCCATCTCTTATAGAGCTGGATGACAACAATATAAGTAAGAATAAGCTATCTGCAGACAAGCAAGAATTTGCAAATGGAGACTCTAAGGGAGAATTATTACCCAAAGCACAGCACACCTTTTTAAGTTGGTATTCACTGAACAAAACTGTATTTAACATTTTCTAAAAGTGTATTTTTGTCAGTCAGGAAGATACTGTTCTTATTGATGTCAATTTACATTTCAGTTCAAAGTTATTTCTGATAAATAAACAGGGAAGCTCAAGCTACAAAAATCATGAAAATACATATTCTTACTATCATCTGCCAAGGTCTCTGGAATGAATATTTTCAAGTGAACAGAACTCAAGGGCAGTAAGAAAAACTATTCCCCTCACCTGATGGGCAGCAACATCTGCTTCTAGCAGGGCATGTTTCTTCTGAAGATTCTGAACACTAGTAAGATCTTTCCCATAATCATCGGAAGCCAAGTGCCCCTCTACTTCATACAGCCAGAGCTCAATGTCCTCCACATTGCGATTAAACTGCTGCTGTTGATTGGCTTCACGCAGCTTTATACCTGAGTGAGAAAGAGTGATGAGGAAAAGGTGACTTGAGTTTTCCACTTCATTTAACTCACTTCCTCATCTTCTCCCAGCTAAACTCTCTACGAAAAGCATTGTCTGTATTCCTCCTACAAGTAGGTCTTACCTTTGAGTTCAGTGGCTTCTAGAAGTTTCTTCCACAAGCTGATAACTTCATTCATGCGAGCTGCCACTTCATCAGATGCATAGTGATTGACATCAATCAGCTTCTGGCCAGCTTTCTCCAGTGCATCAATACGACTCTGATTAGCTGAAAGCTCTGCTTCAAAAGCCTGATGTTTCTGAACTTTGCCTTGCAAGTTTGATGGATCCTACAGATAAAGAAAGAAAAAATCAATCCAAAATTAGTATCCATAGAACTGAGAAGAATTTTTTAAATTAGAGTACACTTACATACATGCTAAGATGTCACAAGAGGATTTGGTGCCACAAATATACCTTTGAAATCAGAACATTTAAGCTATTGAATAAGCATGATTACAGCACAACGGGACAATCTTCCTTGGGGCCAGGAAGAAATTAGAACTCTTCCTGTTACCATTAATACTGCCTCCTTCAGCAAAATTTGGCTGATACCGTATCATTAGACTGATTACATTACACTTGGTATCGTCTTAAAATTATTCTGATATCCGTTTTGTTTTTACCTTGTAAGCCTCATCAGTTGCAGTTTTCATTTTTTCATTAACCCAACTCTTTAGCTCATCAGAATCTCTGAAAAACTGTTGTAGATGGAAAGAGTCTGCCAGTTGAGCACGGCGGTACATAGCTCTTTCATGAAGAGCATTTCGGCGGTTCAGCAGCTGAAAATAAAAAAAAAGTAATGATTTTCAAATTCTTCAGAGTGCAAGAATGACCACTGTATCTGTTCTTATGGGAGAGCTCCTTTGACTTATCCCATATTGCAGTCATACTGTTTAAAACAATAAAGCAGAACATGATTTAAAGTCTGCAGTCTACTTACAGCATCTCTGCGTGTAGCAACGTCATCCATGGCATAATGGTTATTCTGAATCAATTTAGTAGCAAACTCATCTAATGCCTAGAGAGAAAATAGTTTTCTGTTTATTTCACATAATAAAAATTGTTTGTGCAAGTTTACATAGTAAATTAATTCTCAAAAATTCACAGTAAAACTAACATACAGCCATTAGGAAAGCTATTGTTAAAACCCTTTTTATCTGTACCATCATCTTACAAGAAGATGGCAGCTTTTGATAAATCATCATTCATGTTATGGCACAGTATGCAAGCACTGGGTTACTGAGCTCTCTAAGGTAGCAGTTAAGCCATATCCTAACTTTTCCACTATTAATTTTTCCATTTTACAATAGTACATACATCACTCATAACAGTGGATTTCGCAGAGCAAATCCCATTATTCTCTGTCATCCTTCAACAATGTTTCCTATCAACAAATTCACTTGTTCTATTTCTTGCCCCTTTAGTGATCACCTAATGTAAATGTCTTACTGTGATTTTCTCTTCCTGGGCACTTAGGGATTTCTCAAAGTCTTCATGCTTCTTTAGAAGAGCCTCCACGCTATCCAGAGAATCACCAAGGTCTTCATTCAGCAGAAAAGCCTAAAGTAAGGAAACAAACACATCATTTGGTTTTGTGTTTCCATCCTCAGCTGCTCTAAAAGACAACCCAGGCATGATCAATGATATTTCCTACCACATGATTGGGAAATGTAGGACGATATCCTGGGACTGTGTTCCCTGAACACATCCAACAGCCAAAGGTTCTGAATAATTCTATTTACCTTCTAATCCAAATGGTATTTTATGAGAGTTGACATAGAAGCTATCTCAGGCCAACTTGTCTCAACTTATAGTTTCAGCATCAGATGGAAAAGGTCACTGCAGCATTTTGGGCAGACACATAAATAACTGCACACAGCATTCTATCCATTATATGTCTGGTGGTAATCATTCCCACTAGGAAATAATAACAATACACTCACTTCTTGTTTGCTCATCCAGTTGTCAACTTGTTCAGTATCTCTGTAGAAAAGCTGCAAGTCCATGCACTGTTCATACTGTTGTCTGCGAAGCTCCCATAGCTCTAGCAAGGCAGCTCTTTCATCTGAGAGAATGGTCAGCTAAGGGATTGGGAAGAGGGATATATAATATTTTACTTAACAGACTGGGTAATTTCCATCTCAACATAAAATCAAGACGGAACACGAAAAAAAACACATGGTTAACATTAGACTGAAAATAACCTCCTGCAAAAAGAGTCATTCTTCTCTTACTGACATCATCCTCCTCCTCAAACAGGGTGAACCTTTCCTCAGCTTATCAAGCTTAATTAGTGACTACCAACTTCTGACTTCTGTTAGAAACGTCTCAATTTCTATTTCTATTTGCACAGAGATAATTAAAGGACATTCACTTCTTTTTGACTTAGGAGCTATTTGTAAGAGAAGATCATAAGCAAACCATTCCTCCCTCTCAGCCTCCAAAGTCTCTTTGACCCATTCAATTAATGGCTTTTAAACCATCAAATTGACCATATTTTAATAAGGTTTCATGAGAGGCCTCATTGGTTTGAAAACCAACATTTAGAAATACTAAATATTTACTGTCATTTTTGGTTGCAAATCCAGACCTTGATAAACAAGTAACTAATTTTTTGTGAGGAAAAACAGTACTATCTATTAGGAATTACTAGCATAAAAGTTCTAATAATTTCTGCTAATAGATCAATGGAAACTGTCAATCTGAGAGTGAAAAGAACAGATTACTAAAATGCGTGAAAAAAAGCTTTATAACCTAGAGGGACAATACTTTACAACTTACGATCTTAACCAGAAATGAACTTCTAATTTAAGGAATGCAGAAGAAAAAAGACAGATTCTTCTAGAAGCCCTCGCTCTCAAGGGGTCAACTTACCTTTTCTTTAACTTCATCTGAAGCATAGTGCCCAGCAGCAAGCAAAGCCTGTCCAGACTCATCAGCAGATTTGAAGCTATCTTCATGGGCATCAATTTCTCCCTATGAAATGCAAAGTGAATAAGTTGTTTTTACAAGTTAGCTTAGCATAGTTTCAGAACATGAAAACGACTGTTGAAAATAACAGACACAACAGCCTGGATACCTAAATTATAAATATTAAACTATCTGCAAATACATCACACTGAACGTGAAAGCTAGAATCAAATGTATCACCTTACAATGAAGATAAGGCAAGTATAAATTCATATGTTAAACAGAAACTAAGGGTTGGTTTCAAGCTGCATTCTTTCTTATGGCAATTCCTCCTGACAGAGGATTAACACAGTTGTTAGTCCAACTGATTGCTATCAGGTCTAATTATTTTTGATAAATTACCACCATAAGCACTCTTAAATACTTACTTATTAGTGTATAAACTTGCTATCAAGAACCACAAAGTACAGAATCTTAAATCGGAACAGACAGCAACCCATACTGCATGATCAAAGGCCTTTAGTGATACAACATTAGCAGCTCTGACTCAGAGACTGCGTTAAACACACAAATCAGTCTTTAAGTGTTGCTGACTGGATTTGGCTAACCATTATACCTTATGTTCCTGATGTCTATCTAGAAGGGCTTCTGCTCCAGCCACGTCATTGGCAAGTTCATCAGCATTTATCAGAGCCTTCATCTCAGTTACCCAGCTAGTGAGGTCTCGGAAGTCCGCCAGAAAGCGCTGCAACCTTATAAAAACAACAGAAAAAATGGCTGGGAAACATTTGTAGGCACAGTTTCTCAATCCTTACCCCAAAGATAGGGGTTACAAACATAAAAGCTGTTCCTCAGGTTGAAAGCAGACAAGACAATACCAAAATGCAATTAGAACATTAAATAAATAAGCTCTCAACCTAATAAAAGAGTCTTTTAAAGTCAGGAAAATGCTAAGTTTAAAAACAAGTGGGATACCTTTTGATAGTTCTCCAAGATATGTTTTGCATATAACTTACATTGAAAGGAAAATGAATACTCTTATATATATGCCTGTACGCTGAAGACAACAGATACCAAGACAGTTCTCAGCGTGTCTTAAGATAGCCCAGGGGACTGCTTCTGTCACAATCACGTGTGTGTGTGTGTGTGGTAGACTGACAGAAAATTTCAACTGCACGTACCTCAGCCTCAGAACAAACAAACAAATTCTCAGATTCCTTTCAGCACGTCTTTACAATTACTGCCTTTGGCATATGCTTAACACTCATCAGAAAAAGTGATCAGTTTCTGATTCTCTTTTAAATTTGCTGTCAAATGATTTGACTACTGTATATTGTTCGGTGAACAAGACTATTTCTGAAAATATATACCATAATCATCCCCAAATTTTGTAGTCTCCCTTTCTTCCCCTCCAACAGTACTATTATCAAATTTGAAGAAGGAAGAAGGGAAAGCAAAAAAGGTTGTTTTGGCAAGACAGTATTCCTACCTGTAGGAGTCATTAAGGCGAGCATGCCTCTCTGCTGCCAGAGTTCGGATCTGTTCCCAGTTGGCAATGAGTTCTTCCCGTTTCACTTGAATTTGAGAAGCATTTATTGGGTGAGACTGCTGCAAACGGTCAGCTTCTGCACAAAGGGCCTTAACCTAAACCCAGTGACAAACAGTGAGTAAGCTTCTAGCCTTTTACAAGCAGGTTACATAGTTTAAATCGTAGGTAAAATGCATCTCTTATGGGTACCTTATCTTCCAAAGCTGCAAGATCTCTTTCCAGGCCTTCATGCTTACGCAGCAAAGCCTGTACACTGGCCAAGTCTCTGCCAAAATCATCTGAAGCCATCAACTGCCCTTTCTCCTTAATCCAGCTGATAGTTTCATCCACATCCCTTCAAAAGAAAGCACAAGCTGAAAGCAGTCTACCTTTTACGGAAAAGGTAGGATGTTTTCACTTATCACAGGCATACTGGCAATTCAAATCCATATATAAACACTGAAGCCAAATGCAATTTAAAAAAATGAATATATATATATGTATACATATAATTTTTAATCTCAAAAAGCCTTCAAGTGTATTTGCAGGCCATTCTTCAGATGCTTTCATGAGATGCAAACAAGGAATTATAGCACCACTGGTCCATTTTCCACTTTGGACCCTTCTCCAATTTAATTAAGGCAAACTTCAAAAAATAACATAAAGAGCAGATGAGAACAATTGGACTGACAGCTAGCCAACTACAGAAAAAATAGCCTCTTGTGGCTCATATAAGATGGAACTGGGGGAAGAAGCTCTCAGAGTAAAACGGTGAGAAAACTGCCATGAGCAAGAATGAACAGAACTGCCAGGTAGTGAAAACCTAAATCAGAAGGACTGTTCTAAGGGAATTCTAGAACAAGGTCCTCATTCAAAGAATCACGAGGAAGAATAAAACAAAAACAGACAACGGTAGCACTTCTCACATTACTGGTTGTAGCTGAATGAATCATTAGACATCCACATGAATATAAAATCAACTTCAGCAGACCCAGCCAGGATCATACCTGTTGAAGCGCTGAACTTCAGCTGCCCCAAAAAGTTTTCCTTGCCTCTGAAGGGCAAGCCCCTTAAGACGCTGCCAGCTCGCATTTACTTCATCCTGTTTGGACTTTATAAGTTCCTCCTCAGGGTGCTGTTCCTAGTAAACAAAGGAAAAACGCTATTTCCGTGTATTCCGGGGCTTTATATCCATTGACAAAACCTCAAAACACCACTGTTTTCCAAGAAATCAATTTCCACATGAGCTCTCGGTTCAATAGTTTTCCTAAAGCACCACTGTGTAAACATTCAATATTCTTGCAATAGTCTAAGTTTCCCTATGAACTAATTAGACAACAGGAAGAGGGCTGTAAACAATATCTATTTTTTCCTGGATTTTTTTCCAGTACTGTGCAGTCTCCACCCTTGCTCAAGCTCCAGATGACATAGTAGAAGAGAAGATATGGAAAACTTGGTTGTCCAAGGGAAACACCTTTAAACTCAAATATTACAATTTGTCTTACAAATCACTACTCTCCACATTTTCATCAACCTTCTCAGTGGAGGCAGTTACTCAAACTGTACAGCAAAAAACACATGAATTGGATGATAGCCCCTGAAGGTTAAAATAGCCATGTCTCCAACACATACACAGTAAAATTATAAATGTCTCCTACCAAACTGGCAGGGGAAGGAAGGAAGTTGCAGACAAAAGCTTGCTGCGTTATGCCAGACTTGCCAGGAGAGATTTTCAACACACATGAATGTTTACCTGGATAAGTTTGCCAGCAAACTGGTTCACTTCGTTTACTCTTTCCTCATGAGCTGCGAGGTCTGTCTGGAACTCTTCAAACTTCTTTTGCAAAACCTCAACATGCTCTAAGTCCTGGCCAAGCTCTTCTGAGGTCACTATTGCTTCCTAGCATGAAGGAAAAAAAAAAAAAAAAAAGTATATTTCAGTATAACTTATGAGAAATCACAACCAGAGATCAGTAAGCAAATTGTGCTAATTTTGGAATAGGCCAAGGAGAGTTACAATCACTGTGTTTAAAATCATATGTAAAAATATCTTCCTTCAAAATATAAATACCTCCCACCCCACACCTTTACTTTAGAACATCCTGGATTGTTATGGGTCCATTTTTAAGTCATTAAAAATATAACAAATCCCATTATCATAGGTTCTCTGTTCTGTGTGTGATGATCATGACTACAGCAACACAGTTACTGAAACAAAATACGCATGGAAAAAACATACTTTTATAACAACAAAATAATTGGCTATGCAGTGACTAGAATTTGTTTACATTTTTAGATTATTTATGGGCTTTTGCCCATATTATCTATATTCTCATGCAAGATTTAAGAAAATTGCATCGTCAGATTCTGTAACAGTTACACAGGGTTTAATGATTGAACCCACAGTGACACAAAATACCAAGCTATCATTAAGAAAACCCAGATGATTATTTTGTGGCTTTTCTTGATATTGTGGTTTGCGGTCTGTTTCCTCAGAGTTCAAAGAATCAAAAGCCAACAGTTCTCTTGTAGCAAATGTCCTTTCAATGTGCATCTAAAGACATTCCAGTCATAAGAAATTACGTACATAGAGCTTGCTGGTTAGGCTGGCCACTTTCTATAATAAATCATTGAGAATATTAACAAAAATTTGCCTTTACATGTTGAAGTTTTCCCTTACAGGAAACTTGAATTTGATTGCTATGATAATTATGAAGGTCTTCTTAAAGCAAAGAAGAGACCTGATTACGTTTAGCTATGCCCTCCAACATGCAGGCTTCCTCTCTTCCTCTAGTACCTTTTTTAAGTGGCTGCAAAAGAGCAGTGGTCTGCAGATGCATTGCTTATACAATATAAATAAACTAAATAAAATGTATTAGTGCCTTTAAAAGCTTTCTTTGTCTACCTGAACTCCAGCAACTATATGTTGATATATTTGCATACAAATGCATCAGATTTTCCCTCGAGAACACAGTAAACGCAGGTAATAATATACCTTGTCATTGATCCAGTCCAAGACATCTTCGCATTCCCGTAAGTACTGCACCAGCTTTTGTGCTTGCAACAGTTTGACTCCCTTCTCTCTCATTTTTTCCAAGAGTAATTCCCATAGCCGGTGCAGCTCCTGCAGCCGAGTCTAGAACAATAGAATGGTGATATTAAAATCCTGTAGCAGATGAGATTAAATTTATTCCCTTCTTGTTCTTAAAAATAAGATATTTTTTTCCCCAAAGTTTTATGTTCCTAAATCTTACATTAGACAAAGGGTGGAAAAACGTCATTAAGTTTTCATCTCGAGTAATTAGTTTTCAAATGATACAAAATGATACAACAACACAAAGCTAGAAATTACTGAACTGAGCATTCTTGTTTCAAGTCGAACTTGTGCCACTTTACAGTATTTTCACCGTTCCTCTTAGCACCAGTCAGCTAATATATTTAGCCAACAGTGTTAAGTAATATAACACTGAAGTGCTAGGAGCAATTACTAGGTTTAATATTGAGTCTTTATGGCTACACTCTGCCTTCCAAAACATTTGGGAGCAACTATATATTTTATAGACAATTAAAAGAAAAACCACACTCCCACACAGGGACACAACTTGCAAAACAGGAAAGTATCTGCTCCACCCAGCATCTCTAACGCTTTGCTCATCTAGATCTGAAACTTGAAAGTCACGCTAGAGAAGCTTTTGAACATCGAGCATGGGTGGATACATCTTTAATCCACTTAGAAAGTTCAGTTAGGTAGGTTTCAAGGGAAGAAAAAGCCCACACTACTCCGTTTCCTAGCACTGCCCCCAAAGGATAGTGCAAACTGTCAGCCAAGGAGGAAAGAAGATACTGCAAACAGGAGTTGCACTGCACAGCCGAAAGTTTCACCTACTCGTAAGTGGAGCCCAACTTGGGTGGCAGTTACTATTGGGCGCTGTGCAGTCCTGTACGGCGTGAAAGACTGAACCATTAAAAAACAAATTATCACTCCAAGCAGAACACGAGTAAGAACTGACATTGAGCAGCACAGCTAAGATGCAGCATTATTTAAGGTCACTCATCCAAAAGCATTTTTTTCTATTAGCAGTATAGATTATGTGGTCACAATGAGATTTCTAAAATTATAATTGCCTTAGAATGTTTTATTAAATAACATATGAAGAAGTACTTCTGCTTTCCTTAGTCACTACTTTCATAATCTCATTATGTGCCTGACAAGTTCTCAGTTAAGTTTTGATAATCACTACAAAAATACCACAGGTGTTTTTCTTTTCAAAAGTTAAACCGGCTCACATCCAAAACATATAAAAGATTATTTAAATAACTCTAAGTACACAGACATAACCAACACTGAAGCAAGTTCACTGAGGCCCAGAAACAGCAGATCTAACAAAATTAGGCCTAGAAAAGAAGTTGCTGTACAAAAACAAAAATTAGCTTTTAATTGTGGGGTATGTGAATGTATGTACCTGCACAGATATACAGGAATAAGAAAACCCTAATAATATCCAGAGAAAAATGAGAATACATAGAAGAAGGAAAAGAGTAGAAGGTAACTCTTAAGGCCTTATTTAAAAGTTATAATTGTTCAAACTTAAAAAAAAATGTGATTATCACTCAAATATTGTCAAGTGTAATCCTGCCTTGTGTGGCAATGAATATTTAAAAAATGCATGACATTGCATTGCACAGGTTGGGAGATTCCAGAAGAAATTAAAAACAATCACAGATCTCAGAAAGGGTCTGAAGGAAGCTTACTGCCTGCTAGTGTGAGGCACCTGTCCTACGAGGCTTTCCCTGCTGCACACACAGGGCTGTACTTGGAGCTCATACAAAAAGCTGTGGAATGCAAATTCAAAGAGGGTCGGACGTACAGCCAGTACAGCTTAACCACAAGGTTAAGATCACCAGAGACCTGGTCTGGGTCAGAGCAGACAGAAATTAAATCTCTGAAGTTTACTGATGAGGTTGTGTGTATTACTTATAATTATTATTGTAGAAAATTAGTGTTATATAAGCAAAAAATGCATTTCTTTTTTTCAAATCAAAAACTATGCAATGCCCCTGACATCAGGCCTCATGAATTTGCTGCTTCTTGATAGTGTGCCATTTTGGGAATAATCACAAGCATAATTAATCATCTGCCTTGTGACTTTCAACATGTCTTTGAATTTCTGATGATTTTCCTGTCCAAGTTCCTGGACTCAATAGGCAGACAGCTCACTTACAAACTGGATCCAAGAAAAGATAAGAGCTTGGTGCTCAACGGAAAAGAAATGTCTGTAAAGCTTTTGAAATACAAATTATCTTGCGATTTCACTAGTCAAATTATCGGTAGAATTTTTAAAAGTGTTTTAGAACATAGAGCTATCTGTGTAACATACAAAAAGTCTTAAAGGAAAAGCCTGTAAGAGGGAAAAGATCGTTTTAAAACTCACTCGTATGGTTTCAGATGCAAAATGGCTTTCATTGATCATCTGATTTCCAGTCTCGTCCAGTTTAACAATAGCCCCTGAATTGGCCTGCACCTCAGCTTCAAAGGCTTGGTGCTTCTGCAGCTTTCCCTGCAAACAGAACATCAAAGAACGTGGCTGAGATCTGATGCACGGCCCTCCCCCACATATCCCAGCATCAAGATTTTTAGTGTATTCTGTGCATATTTAGTACTGAAAAACAAACAATAAAATAGCGCAGTTGAAGTCATAGCTGTACCATATGTTTCACAGTGGATACAAGCATCCCAAATTTCAGATATTTCATTATTGTATTTGCTCTTGTACATGAGAGTGTTCAAACATCTGAGAACCCATCAGCTAGTTCCACCCACACGAGTTAATTTTCTACAAATAGCCTTTTTGTGGAAACAATAAGAATTATTTCACATTTATTTACAGAGCCAAAAAGCCCAACAAATTCTAGGACTAATCCCTGCTGGTTTTACACTACATTGCACTGAATAGCATTTTCTACTCCGATTTAGCATATAATCCATTATTAGAAATATTCCAATTATATCAGCAAAGAAACCGGGCTTTTAAAGAATACTTTGCAAGGCTGCATGTATTTGCATCCATCTTTCCTCACTACTCTCAGATGAAGCTACATTTCTGCTTTAGTTCTGTCTATTCCAGTTGACCTGGTATGCCCTAATATTAGTAGTAGAACATAAAATGGCAGTAGGACTTGCCTGTAAATTGCTTGGGTCTTTGTAATTTTCATCAGATGCTATCTGGAGTTTCTCTTGGATCCATTTTTCAAGCTCATCTGCATCACGCTGGAAAAACTGGAATCGATAAGAATCTTCAAGTTTTTGGCGCCTGAGAGAAGATAGTTCCTTGAACCTGTGGTAACGGTCCAAAACTTGTTGACGCCTTTCTTGGATGTCTTCTGCTGTTTCCAACACTTTCACACCACTTGGATCCATTTTCTGGAAGCCAAATAAACCTCAGTTAACATTCTGTTTGTATTATAAACCAAAGGTAGGGAAGGAAGAAATCCATGAAAGAACCTGGTTTTTTTTGTGTGTGTGTTTTCTGTTGCTGTTTTTTTTTTAATCACACGTGGTTCATATATAGTCTTACTCTATATGCGCAGATATGTATATAAAATATAAATATTATACACAGAAATAAATGAAAACACACTTCTAGCAGAAAACCATGGGAAAAGAGGATTGACAAAGTCATTTAACATCAACCTGTCTTAGAAAAATACGGCTGCTGTATATCGGCCATCTCAAATTGTGTTATGCAAGCATCCAACACAAATTATAAAATGTGCTTTAAAAATGTGTTTGCGCACATATGTGTATATACGTCTGTGTATATATATATACATGCAGATATATAAATGCAAGATGTTTCTTGTACATCTAGTACAACGTGGAAACATTTTATTTAAAATACTGAATATAGATAAACTAATTAATATATATTATATTAATTTATGACTATTTCTTAAAGGACAGCTAACCGGCCCCCAGAAGTACATATATACACATATATACACATATCTACATATATTATACATGCATGTATATACACATGTGTGACACATGTCTAACCCCTGCTCTCGCAGACAATTAGGAAGTTATGAACCCACCCCGCCACTCCCTACACAAGCTTTGAAAAGCCAATACCGAGACTCACATTGCGTTTCACAGATCTGATGTTGTGAGCAGACAAGGAATTCAAGGAGCATTTCATATGCCTAACGATCCTGCTGACTGAAAACCTTTACGCACTGCTTTACACGCTACGACCTGGTATTTTTACCGCAGCCACCAAAGAACTGATTATTGCTCTGCTTTATCTATCTAGGGTTCTATTAAAACTGGGGTAACCTTTACTTTTTAATTCCTAAACATTCAAAATGCAATTTGATTTTCAATAAGTGTACGCATTAGGACAGAAGCGTTACACCAATTAAAGAGCAGACTCATTACGGTCACTGGAGTCTGGACACCGAGGCAGTCATTTGCCAACCCGCTGTGCATATCAAGAGGCTGTTGCAACAAACACTCCGCGCGCGAACAATTGCGCGGTTGATGTCTGGGTGTCCAAGTGTTTACACGGATAGCGCAGTCAATGCTTTTATTA
Source organism: Aythya ferina (assembly GCF_964211825.1). Taxonomy (NCBI): domain Eukaryota; kingdom Metazoa; phylum Chordata; class Aves; order Anseriformes; family Anatidae; genus Aythya; species Aythya ferina. The sequence goes on along the minus strand of NC_140318.1, from coordinate 3,442,883 downwards.
TAAATGTGAGCACCGAACTAAACGTGCTTCCCATCAATGCTATCAAGTAGGAAGAAGAAACGACGTGTGGAAGCGCACATCGAAAGACACAGACGAGCTCTAAACTACGCTGCTAGATATTCAATTATGTTATTTAGTCGTTAGCTAGCCGCACGCTTTAATTAGAGCCATATCTTGCATAATGCTATGAAAAACCCCACGGGTTGGAACGCTATCTCCAGGGCCATGTTTGCTGTTTGGTTTCCAAGCACTCGTAGAGGGCCCATCTGATAGAAGGGAACATATGGGGGCGAGCTCACACGTCCCCAGCTCCCTCCCCGCAGTCCCACCCCGCGCAGGGCAGCGTTCTGGCAGCAGTTGTTACTCCGGTGAACTCTGAGCCCCGACTGCATTGCGGCACTTTAAGGAAGGAAGGAAGAAAAATTCAGCTTTGTTTTCTCCTCCAGGCCTGCGTGTTTCGTTCCTTACTGCCAAAAGGGGCGAGGAAAATACGGTCTGTGGGGGCTGTGCAGTTCATTTGGGTTCATCTGGCAGGGGTACCAATGGCTCCACTTGATTGGGGAATTAGAGTTTTAAAAGACCGAATCCTGAACACAGCCTGAGCTCAACCATAGCTGTTTTCCTGGGAAAGCGGCCGTTTCGAGTGCTGCTTCACGCTGCCTTCCCCTACAGACAGACAGCAGGTGAGAAAAGATGTTATTGCTAGAAGACTTCCTTGCCTGTGCTGCTACATTGTGTTTGAATCCAGCAACTCTTTTCTTATTTTTAACAGAATGTGTTCAGGAGAAACACAGTGGCAGACAGCCCAAACTGCCCACTGTATCCTATCTTGCCCCTCGTTCTGGTGAAGGGCATTACCAGGAAAAAACGAAACCCTGCTTGGTCTTAGGAACGCCGTGCAGTCAGCCTGTGTGCTGGTATTAGAAACAACCCCCACAGGCCAAATGATTTCAAATCGCTTTAAATTATTATTTCAAATGATTAAATTAGATTATTTAAATTAGTAAGTCATTTAAATTATTCAAATTGCTAAACTATTTTACATTAGAAGAAAGAAGGAGGCCTCCTGCGCTTTAGCCCGGTAGCTGGTTTGCCTCTCACCACACAAATCATGCAATCTGGCCCATCTTTTTGCTGGAATTGGTTAAAAGAAAGGCTCCCTTTATAACTACAGCAAGTCGAGCTAGTCAATTGTAAAAGAAGTGCTTTGGTCTAGCAATAATAGACTGTTCTTTCCTGCAGCAGATCAGCTGACGTCAGCGAGCGGCCGCGGTGCCAAAACGCGATCAGCAGCCACTGGGGAGCTCTGAACTCCAAAGTCATCGATGCTGCAGAGTGGTGCAGCCTACCTCCGGCGCTTCCAGGCGAGAGCTGCAGCACCCCCCTGGAACACAAAGCCATTCTCTGAGATGTTTCTAAGCCGTTTTGGTTCAACTGCATCACCTGGTTTTTAGCCTAGAGAAGAGAAGGCTCCGGGGAGACCTTAGGGCTGCTGCCAGTGTTAAAAGGGGGCTGCAGGGAGGGTCTCTGCATCAGGGAGAGGGGTAACAGGATAAAGGGGAATGGCTTTAAGCTACCCAAGGGCTTAGATGAGACATGAGGAAGGAATTCTGTATGGTGAGGGCAGTGGAGAAGGCCTTTCCCTGGAAGCACCTGAGGACAGGGCGGGGACAGGGGTCTGGTGGGCGACCCGTGAGCTGCCCCCAGCCCAGGACACGCAGTGAAGCCAGGCTCAGAAAGGCTCAGCCTTCCTCCACCACACACAGCTGCCCTCCCAGCAGCACAGCTGTGGAGAAGAGACAGCCTACCCTCAGCCACCCTTACCCACGCAGCCTGTCCCGGAGCAGACACGGCCCCACCCTGCTGCCGGGCGCAGCCTGCACCGGGCCGATAAGCTCGGATAGAGCCCGAGCCCCAGGTGCCAGGCCCGGGGCTGCTGCTGGCCTCCTGCCTCCACACCAGCAGTCCCTCGCAGCTCGGGGCTGTCTGCCACCCTGCGCCCATGCTGCGGTTTGGAAAGCTGCTCCGCGCTCACGTCTCGCCAAAGGGCGATCAGGAACACTTCGGTGCGCTGGTGCAGTGGTGTTGTTTTTAAAAAAAATAAAGAAAGTCTGAGAGAACTGAAGCCAAAATCTGAAGAAGGCAGACCAATAACAACCGGGCTGAGTGCTCTCAGCTGTGAAGCTCAGACCGTCAGCCTGCCCCAAGCCGTCCAAATTGCCCGCTGACACGCGGACGGAGATGCACAGCTGCGGCTAGCGACAGCCACCGCAGTGCAACAGCGGTGATGTCAGCAACATCATTCACGGCGGGCAAACAGCGGCGGCGAGGAGGGTTAGAGAGGAATTAGAGCGATGCCGGCAGGGCTGACACACAAGAGATGTCAGCATTTCCCCCACCAAAAACATCAGGAGGATGTTTCGGGGATTTAAAAAGTCAAACGTGACACGCATCGAGCGTGGCACAGTAGATTTTGGCGGATTTTTAAAAACAATTACATGAGGCTTAAAGAATTAAACCACTCTGCCTGAAAAGCAATCAGATATCCGTATATAAAGATCACTATCTGAAGATGTAGTAAAATAATGACTTTCTGGTAAGACAAGTCCTGATGAGTTATGTGCACTCAGCACCCGTCCCTGGTGAGCCCTTTGCTCTCCCTGCCCAAACACTCCCTGCTCCCAGGCATTTCTGGGCTCCTCGCACACTTCTGGGCTCCTCGCTGCCTCCTGTCACCGGAGCCGCCAGCCCTGTGATCTGCCACTCCCTCCCTGCTGGGAGGGGAATGGATTGCTCATCTCTTTCTTGAAGCGAAGGAATGCGAATCCTGATCTTGGAAGCGAAAATAACCTTCGCGAGGAAAGGACGGAGGGGAAAAAGCAGGGCACGCTTCTCTCATTTGCATTTGTTCTGCAGGCAGCTTCCTCAAACGGCTGGGTAAGAAGCAGGCCGCCAGGTACACCTCGGACAAAACCATGGTGACTGTTTGATTTAGTGCTAAATCAGTCTGTGTGAGTCCTGCAGGTGAAGAAAGGAGCTTCTGGAAGTGCCAGCTGCTGCTGCTGCTGCTAAGGGAGCTGCAGGAGCACGTCGTGCTACAAAAGCGACCAGAGGATGTCCCGTCGTACACCCTATCCTGCAGATGTCAATGCTACTGGGAGAAAATTAATGCACACTCATTTGGTTTGGTAAGAATTTAAAGCTACAATAAAGAAATGTCAAGGGGATACGTGCAGCAAAACCCTACATCGCCGTACTCCTGGCTGCCATCACAGATCTCCTAAAGACTGTGAAGCCCAAGGCAGAGAATCGAGTGCCTTGGTACGAAAGGAAGATGTGCTGAAGTCGCTGCTGAATTCCTCAGACTCCAAGAGCCCAACCGCAGTGCAGTTGAAATCCTCGCATGCCCCAGAATTTCAGTTTGCATTACAAGAACACAAAAGCTGTGGCGTTTAAACAAAGGTACAAATCAGATTTGAACTGAGGCAGGCTGCAACCCGGTGCTTGAGGCCGATTAGAGGGTTTGTGCACAGCCTTAACTGTGTGCTTCTGAAGCCTGGAAGTCGATCACAAACCTGCTCTTTTAGGCATTCAGTCTTAACATTTTCATTCCACTATTCAAATCAGAGAGCTGCACTAGACAGCCGAACTGCCTGTGTGAATTTGGTGCCTTTATGTTCCAGGTGCTTGGGTTTGGCTTTGTTTTCCATGTCAGACCTCTGACGAAACTATGCAGGGCTGGCAAGGGCTGCGCGCTGCTCCCAGGCTCCTCAGAAAGCAAATCACCTTGACTGCATTGCAGAAACGCAGGTAATGGGATATTATATAATTTATCCAGCATTTTCTCTTCCTAGTTAGCATCTTTTCCTTACAATTTTAATTGTAGCACGTTTGCTATCATTTCCAGATAAAACCTCGTCGCTCGTGTTACCCAGGTGAAGTCTGAGCTCGGTCCACGCATCCTATTTATTTCGCCATCACTGAACTGAGAATGACACACATGAGCAGTTCGAGCACAGCATGGGGATTATAAATTTGTGCAGGCAGATGGAATGGGAACCAAGGCTAACTTCAAACGTTCTGCAATGTAAATCTTATCGTGGTTGATTTTTAGATGTTACAACGAAAAAGATATTGCTCAAGAACTCTTTAGAACAAAAAGCTCTTAGAGAAATAATCCACACCAACAGCCTGAACATGCTGGATGTTCAGACACCATGAAATGTTCACACACCATGCATTACAGAGAGAAGTTAGAAAATTCAGAGTGTTAAAGGAAAGCCAGATCAGACTGAACACTGGAGTACAAATAAAGCGTATGCTGTACAGGACAAACTCCCAGATAAATGGCTTCTTGTTACAAACAGGTCATTGCAATAAAGGCAGGCAAGTGTGGCAATGACACTTCATGCATTACGTGAAAATACCTGGACTTTGACTTTACGAAACGATGACAACATGATGGAGGAATGTAGAGTCTGAAAGGGAGGGGGAAATCGAGATAACATTCAGCTAACTACAAGTGGAAGGACATAGCTCAACTCATTTTTCTCTCTCCAAAATGCATATTCTGTCACAGCACGCATTCCATACTTTCCTGTTGGTTCCTTGCCACATACAACAACTTGGCATTATCGTTACGCAAGCTATTGCAAGCAACAGACCTCCCCATGCAAAAAAGATTACAATTATCAGCAGGAAAACTTAATTACTTCGGTATGTGCTAACCTCTCCAGTTAATTAAAAAAGCAAACAAACAGCAAAAAAACCTGTAACAATCTGAAGGTCAAAACAGAAAGTAAAGGAAGTTATCTGGACTTGGCAAATGACTCTTCTTGCTACACAGTAATCAAACGGGGTGGCTTAATTTAAAGACACAAATTCTGTGAGAAGGTTTTGAAAAAAAATAAAAATATATATATACATATATATATGCGTGTATATATATATATATATTTATATATATATATATATGTCCAAAGATGTTTTCTTTCAATTACCCTAGTAAAAATGAAAAAAAAAGACAAGTAGCAGTTGCAAAAGAAGGTATTCTTTGAGATGGCTCGTTACATAGCTGTTAGGTGTAGCTAATCCACTAAATATTTAGCTGAAAACTTCCTGCATCCCCTAACTCTTGTTTTCCCCATGAGTGTGCTGCAATCCCTGAAGCAGTTCATGGACAACCGCATTTCTGTGTCTGTGCTTGCTGAGGCTGCTGCATATCTCTCCTGGCATTTGCATAGCTTAACGTGTATCGGTTGCAGCAGAGGGAAGGCAGCTTGCCACCCCATTTGATCCATGGTCAGCAATGGGAGCACAATGCTGGATGACGCTTGGCAATCCCCATCGACAGCATCTGCAGTCTGCTCCACCCCATTTTTCTGCTGCCTACACTTCAGGGACAAATGGAAAAAACAAACTCCCACACTATACTAACATGGAGCGGAGAAAAGGGAGGAATTCGTATCATTTCCTCTGATACCGGGGAAACAACCAGTTCCCCTCAAAAAGCAACGCATTTGTGAACAAAACAAGGCAACCCATTAAATATATTAAGTACATAAAAAGAAGACAAGGACACTAAGCTATTTGCTTTAAATTACTAGGGTTAGTTTTAAAAGTAGTAATTGAGAAACAGGGATTTCACACCAGGAGGTACCACCCTGTCTTAAAGAGATGCATGGCTTCTGTGCAAAGGAAAAACATGTAAAGAAGGCTGAAAAGACAGTCTTTGACATTTGGTATTTCTCTTATTACTTTTTTCTAAATTAAAAATACCATAAATATGTTTAACTTCATCTACTATGGATCTTATAGAAGCAAAACCTCTAAATCTGATTAAAAAACAACAGAAATTGAATTTGAATCCAACCTGTCCAGATGTACTTTTCTCCTCCCCCCCCAGTATGAAGGGAAATGAATTACTTCATGTGAACAATGTAACCTGCTATCCTGGTTCAAGTATTTTCCACAGCGTAACAGTAGAAAACATCCGATTTTCTAACCTTTTGTTCCTCACCTACAAATCGGGCAGAGCAAATAATGACAAATGAAGATTTCACGGAAGGACGGATTGCTGGCTGCATTTAAATGCACAAAAAGAGCCACACAACATGATTTAATATTTGTTTTGAAAAAAAATCTGAATCCCTGACCAAGGCCTTTCAGAGAATAGTCTTTGGAATCTTCTGGCACTTTTCTCCAAACAAAACACCGATATTTTTTTTTTCCAGAAAGATACAGAACCATTCCAGGCCTTTTTTTTTCTCCCTCATGCGTTCATTTGCCATCTCCAGACAACTGCTGCTCAGAGCCTATTTAAATATGTATGAAAGACTGCTGAATTGTCACGTACATTTCAGACGGGAACACGTACTAAAAATCCTAAACAGCCGACATGGACCTGCCGGGAAAACGATAAATGCAATAAATGCTTGTGCTTCCCCTTAAACACCAGGGCAGCTGATTACCTCAGGGGCACGCACTGACCAACTGGCAATGTATTTACACCACACCAACCCCACAAGGGTGGGCAAGGAATCTGGGAGGGGGAAGACGGTCATTTCTTTACGTTAAATAAATATAGAAATAAAGAGGCTAGGAGAGGAATAGATACTGGTTTTCTTTTTGTTGTTTTTTTTTCTTTTTTCTGAGGGAAACCTCGGCACTTGCCCTGCCTCTGGAGGGAGAGGAGGCTGGGGGCTTTTATGTGAGGGGGAGGCTTTTTTTTTTGAGGGGGAAGGTTTTCTGTGAGGGGGAGGTAGGCTTTTTTTTTTTTCCTTTTGTGGGGGGGAAGATTTCTGTGAGGGGGGGATTTCGAGGAGGGGGAGGCTTTCTGTGAGGGGAAGCTTTCTGCAGGGGGAGAGGAAGGCTTTCTGTGAGGAGGGGACGCTTTCTGTGAGGAATAGAGCGGATTTCGAGGGCTGAAGGCTTTCTCTCAGGGGGGAGGCTTTCTACCAGCGGCCCCCCGGGCCCTGCCGCCCCCCTCTCCCCTCACGCTGACCTTGGGCAGGGCCGGCCGGCTCCTGGAAGCCATTACCGGGGCTTTGGCCCCTCCGGTTTTCTCCTCAGGAGCCGGGCACAGCCGGGGGCTGTCCCCTCGTTACCCCCCCCGGGGGATCCGACCCCAATTCCTGCCGCTGCCCTGGGCGGCTCCCGGCTCTCCCCGCCCGCCTGCCCTTTATCCGCGCCTCACCCCATGGCTGCAGCCCCCACCCCGTGAGGAGGGTTCCCGTCCCTCCCGGTTCCTTCCCCTGACGGGAGAGCCCCCCACACACACCCCCCACAGCCATAGGGACCCGCCGTGAGGGGCGAGCCCCGGCCGCAGCGCACCCGTCCACCTGTCTCCGCAGCGGCGGAGCGGAGCGAGGCGTGACGGGGCGGCGGCGGCCCGTTTTACCCGAGGGAGGTGGGAAGAAGGCGAGCGGGGCGCTCAGCCGCAGCCCTCACCGGGTCGGTGCGCAGCTCCCCGTCCCCGTGCCGCCGCCGCCGCCCCTCCGCCACCACGGCCGCTCCGCGCTGCCCGCGCCGGCCCCTTTTATAGGGTGCGGGGGGGTGACGTCAGCGCCGCAGAACGGGCGGCACGGCGGAAAGGGAGGGGGGGGGAAGGAGGGGACGGCCCCACCCACTCGAGCGCAGTAGAACGGAGGGGAGTGCGCATGCGGGGAGGAGCGGAGAGAGCCGAGGGGGGGCTCCGGGCGGTGACGAAGGGTTCCGGAAATTGCCGAAGGGCTCCGGAAAGAGCCGAGGGGCGGGGCGGGGCGCCTGAGGGCGGAGGCTGTGTGGTGGCCCTTCGGGCCTCCTTTCCTCAACCCGTAACAAAATAAAAATAAAAACACCAAGCGACAGTGGAAATCATTTTAATTAGCGCGGGAGTGGGGTCTTCCGCCCCCTTTTCAGGCCCCGCTGGGGCCAGGTTCCTGCTCTCAGCCACGAGCTGCTGCAGATTGTGAAAATTCAATCGATAAGCCTCGCTCCAACAGCAGCCTCAGCAACTTTCCCTTATTAAATATATATATACACAGTATATACATGGTTAAAGCTGTCTTTTTGAAGTAGCCCGCAATGTCAGAATCACAAAGAAGCTTGACAAGGGCAGAACATCAAAAGGGTGCACGCGCTTGTCAAAAACAGTCTATTTTTAAAAAGCCAATGCATAAATTCAAAGGCAAAGGAGTCTTTTGTATAAACAAGATGATTTAAATAGACATGGCAAATCAGGTTTACCCAAATCTCTGTTTTTTTAGAGGCTTAGTGAGACAGAACTTCTTAGGACCAACACAGCAAACTTCTTTTAGTGATTTTTGAGTTAATAACGCTTTCTTTTATTAAAGGACTTAAATGGAAAAAGCAGCCTGGCACTCATCTTGCATCAGAACCCGTAGGACTGCCTCAAAGTATTGTCTCTAAGGAAGAGTATGACTCACAGCAATTTTAATGCATCTGGTCCTAAGTGCGCAGTATTTTCACATGTGAGATGCTCTCACTTGTCGTGTTTGATATGAATATGCATGTGGTGCCATTTTAATATATGCATAGGACCTTATTTGCACCGTAACTTAACACCAAATGGCTAACATTCGAAGCTGCTAAAGTAAAATAAAAAAAAAAACAGAACAGCATGATACAAGTCAAGCACCAGCTCAAGAAGTAGATGCAGCCATAAGCTACGTCTAAAAATAAATATTGATTTATTAGTTATTTGGAAGCGTACCCATTCAATTAAAAATCCTTATTAATGTTTTTGAAATAACATATAAATATCTGGATGCCTTTTACTGAGGTAGAAATGCATACTGTATATTTGTTATTAATGAAAATAGGTACTTATATTCCCCCCCAAAAAAACATTAGTAAACCCCAGTACCTCTCAACCAAAACAAGGAAAGATTCTGTATCTTGTACATACCATCAAATCACCCCTTGTGTTTTGGCACAGGCAGATAATTATTTCTAACAGACACTACCAATTACTATCCTGATAAAGTGAGTCTCCAACATAATTACAGATAGGCAAGATGTACTCATAACATCTCCATTCCATATATATTAAAAAAAAAAAACCAAACAACTACGTATTTTCAAGTATACTAATGAAAGGTGTAGTACTTTTCTGTTAAAGGATACTGGAAGAAGATTTCCAGCATATGAGAACAATCACCAAAAACATTAATATAATGAGTTCCAGTGTCACTTCACAAAATGTATACACCAAATACAGATTTAATTTATTACCAGTCAATTTTAAAGTCAAAGTTCAAGGTTTTAAAAGACCAAGTACATGTGTTACAATCTTTCCTCAGAAAGTTTAAGGGCTATGTAAAAGAAAAAAAAAAAAAAAAAAAAATCAAATTCAGATTGTCATATGGCCCCCTCAAATCCACATTCTACAGCTTCAAAGTGTGAAATGTTTGGGATTATCGAAGAACAATCTGGTAAAAATAATAATTTTAACTTGTAACAGTATTTTGAAAAAAAAATCACGTACTGCTTTCTAGAACTCTGCAGCAGATTTTCTCATCTTGAAGACTATCAAAATAGTTCAAGAACAGCGCAATACCTATCAAACAAATCTCCCACCACCCTGATCCCCTGTACTATGTACTCTCCAATGGCTGCAGAAAAACAAGCTGCATCAGATTAAAGAGAAAAAAATAATCACACTTCAATATTAAATTTAAACAGATTTCTAGAATGAACTATTCTCAGAATAATTCACCATTGGTATAAAAGTATTACAGTACTTTATACATAAAAATGGCATAACATTGAAAAGTAAGAAATATATTTCTATAAAATGGTCATTATAAAATATAATTCAATGCACCATAGGTAACTCAAGCATACCATTTCCCCCTCAATGATGACAGAACATCAGCCAAAGTGTTTAGATGAATGCACTGTTTCACCGTTATTATTTTTTTAATAAAATTGATTATTAGCTTTCATCCACTTAATGGATAGTGGACACAATTTCTGTAGTTTCAGGAACTCTGCTTTTTCCCCCATAAAAATCCACACAAAGTTTTAAAAAGTGAGTCTACCTCTCTTAGATCAAGAACACTGCCTCTTGGAGCAAAGTTACATTCAACAGAGAGAAACGTTCACGATACTAGGCCAAGTACCTTTTACCAGTCCCTCAGTAGTTTTAAGATGTTGCCACAAACAGGATGCAAGTTACATCAACATAACGGAAAGTGAATTACAAAAGTTTGACATAATAAATAATAAAAATAAAGTTTCACCAGTAAGTTTCTGAGACTGATTACTATGTTAAGACTTCGTAAAGCTTTGAGGTATTTTCACTTCCATGAACAGAATACCACTGAGCAAATTTTCAGTCCAAGTGTTTATAGTGAAATCCAGAAGTTACCAGAATACTGTATGTAAACTACCTTCCACATGTTTGAGCATACCAAGGAAAATTCTCAGTTTTCCATAATTTACTATATAAAAACCTATAAAAATCCAAAATAAAGAACAGCTTTAACCATTTCCAACAAATTAAGATTTTGTTCTACTCAACATAAAATGTAATGAATTACACTTTAACACATGGATTGAATATAATCTCCTCATCCACCCAAATACAAAATGAATTTGTTTTGCCTCTATATGTAAACAGGAAGCCAGGTCTGAAAGCACTGACATCCAGGGAGGAAGAAGTACATGCTGATTTATGACCTCCAAAAGGAAGACTGCAGAAAGCCCTTTGGTAATGGAATTTCCTTCTTCTGTAGACATTCCTAGTAAAGAGAAGACAACAAAAAAATAAAAAAAAAGGGAGAAAGAAATGGGTTATCTTGGTTTGCAATCTCTTCTCAGGAATTTTGACGGCTCTTATTGCACACATCCAAAGCATTGCTAACAAAGTATCAAAATTTGTTTTGAAATTAAAGTACAAACTATGATATTAAAATACAATAGCTCTAGTTTAAGACAACATTCACAACACAAAACAAAAGTATTCAACAGTTCTGCAAGTTTTCTCTAAAAAATACATACACAAAATACAATGCTAACAAGACGCTACAAAGAGCGGCTCAAAATGTCTGCTTCCTCATAATCTAATCAGGACAACATAAAAAGTAAGCAAACCACTGATGAAAATGAGCTGTTACAGAAATGACTCAGCAGAATCGTTCTCAGCCCGTGTGTCTCCTCTAACTGCAACTATTCTCAGTGAACATCAATTATAACCAAAATAATTTTCCACTGAGAAAAACAAATGTGAGGTAAGAAAGAACCAAGATGTTTGACATCATAACTATCATTAAGAGCATTCAGTAAGTGAAAGACAGGTTACGTCATAGTTACAGGTCCGGACTATCTAGTGTGCTGCAAGCAGTGCCAACATCATTATTGGAATGATGCATATATCGAACAGAATGGAGGAAAAAGTCACTCTAAAACTGAAAAAAATTGCTTTACCTCCAAGAATTGCTTGAAACGCATTAAAGAGCCCATCTGTCCAGAGCTAGTAATTGCTTCAATCCTGCAGAAAGAACAGCATGTCTCAAAATCTATTTAGAAAGTTGAGTTTTATTTGCAAGTGGATAGGGAGGTGAATGTCAGAAATAGGAAAAGAGGGAAGAGTCTTTTAAGAGCAAACACCAAACACCCAAAAAGTAAAAACAAGGATTATTTCACATTCCTAAAAACAAGTATCATACCTTGGGAAGTAGTCTTCTCGGATCAGCAATATCATTTTCCAGAACTGAATCTGATACTGTTTCATGAGAGCGTTACCACATACCTACGGTATAGAATCGGGTCTCAGAATAGCATAACACTTTCAGTGAACCTGTCCAATATCAATCACTTAATATTTAATTCAGACATTAAGATAAATACCTATACCTACAATAAAACAAGCAAAGGTTCTAGTTTGCCCTACTGCCAGCACAATCACCTTTTCTTGTCATTGACTGGGTGGTCATCACTAATACCCATTTGACGTTGTAATTCCTCTCACTCCAATCTCCCTTCAAAATTAACAGCCTTCCCTAATAGCATTTGCTAAGGAGTACTGTAGTCATTTACCAATCTTGATTAGTGCAATATGTACTTATCAATTTTATTCATACAGCCAGCTTACAGAATGCCTCTGGTGTATTTCGCTTTGTAATTTACTCTCTCTTTGTATACAATCTTTAGAAGGCATTTAATAAGCACAAAAGCTGCTTCTGTTTGATAATGCATCTCCCTTGACTCCAACCTTCAGCTTTGGCTCTTATTTAGGAGAGCTACGTATCCTGGGATATGGATTAATATACATGTGTATCAGACTCTGTCCTTTCCAACCTGGAAAACCCATCCTGTCTTATAAAGTAATTCATCTGGAAAGGACACAGGACCTTACATTCTGCATTGCATTGTATGAATTGGTGCCAAGTGATTAACAAACCTTCTTCTTACAGGAGCATGCAACTATTTTTTTTTAAGGTTCCCGTTGTTTGTTTTTTTTTTTAAAGGAAAATATAACAGTAGTTGCACGTGGTCTGGGTAAACCAGTTTTTTAAATAATTCAAACTCCAAGGCTGTATTAGCAAGAATCTGGAATTATTCATCTGCCCTTCTGAAGGAAAATGGACAAGTTAAAAAAAAAAACCTCTTCTTAAAAATCATAACAAACATCACCTCAATCAATAATCCCTTCAGACACTACAGTATCTCCAGTTTAGATCCCTTTAGCCACCAATTCACCAATTTACTGTCTTGTCTCATAAACTATAATGACTTTTTTATTTAAAAAAGAAGGAAAAGAAACAAAAGGAAATAGAATGTTTGGTTATGTCATTTCCCAGTGTTTTGCTCCTGCTAAGTAGACTCATACATCACTGACCTCCAGAAAATCAAAAAGAAGTGTAGCTGTCACATCTGCCAGAGGTTCCATGTTCAACATCTGAGCAAGCCAGCGCCATCCATAACTCAGCCCATGAGGATGTGTCTATAAAGCAATACAAAAAAGCTAACCACCACTTGTTTTACAACATGCAAAATGCTTTTATCAAAACAGACAGCTTTCAGACTTCTTTTCACTTTTATAAAGTTGTTTTACGATAGCCTTACATCCAACGTGACTGTTATGAAAATACCTAGTAAGTAAGTAAAGGTCGATGATACAAAGTACTTTGCATTGCCTTGTTTGGTGAAATTATGACAATCTCTCTTCAAATTTATGAGTTGGTTTAGGTTCAGCTGCAAATCAAGTTTATAATACATTTAATAGACTCTTGGGATACTAACGGAGTTATAATTATAACATCATATACACATACCCCTTGTCTGTTTCCATAAGGCCACCGAAGTTGAATGATAGCAGCATAAAGACGAATCATTCCTGACATCCGTTTAAGGAAATGATCTTGCTCTTCTACCTTAGAATCCTTAACTTGATATCCGAGCATCCTAAGCATGAGAAGATGTTCCAGTATTAGGACAGCAAAACACATTCACATGAGTCTCTGCACTTCTCAATTTACTTTAAGTCAAATGTACTTAGACAAAGGATAATCCAAAACCATGTAAGAATTATTGCAAAGGCCGATTACATTTTGTATCATATATTCCACTATTTTGTACCACACTGAAGCTTCAGGTTCTGTACTGGCTATTTCAGGTCAAATCAAGCTATGGCTATCAACTGTTCTTTGAGAAGAACAAGGAAGAAGAAGAAAGAGCATCCATTACCCCTAAAAACATTTCCAGAGGTTCTGAAAAATATTCTCCAGGGGTGCAGAATCAGGGGAACTGCACACTTGTGAGTAAACCTGCAGACCCTATGCAAGCACGTTGCAGTGCCTAAGTAATTAGAGATGGGGAAAAGCAAAGTTCACTCACAAGAATAGTCTTAGCCCTTGTTGAGTGCATGCTGAAGAAGTTCAGTAATAAATTTACCTCTGATACTCTTCCATGGAGGTTCCTTCTTTGAAGGCAGGGTAGAATGGCACAGAATATGGGCACTTTTTGTGTAGATGAGCTAAAAAGAGATCTCCGACTCGAGGGTGTATTTCCCAGATTCCGGATGCCACCACTGCAATTGGGAAAGCTGCCTCACGGTGAGAAGCTACTTCTTCTTCTCCTTGACTCTGGGAAGGGGAAAGAAAAGTCTGTTCCCACCCCTCCAAGACATTTTTCAGACAACAAATTGAAAAGATTTTTTTTTTGTTCCATCTCCTTTGTTGTAATTAGCCTATACTAATGTTTCTATGACTATTGTAGCCACCCATAAAAAAGCTGGTAAGGCCCCGTGTCGTCAGCTCCCACAGAAGATGACAAACTTGGCCCAGGACTGAAAAAAGGAGTTAGCATCTTCAGGCACAAAGTGCAAGGCTGCACAGACATTTTTACTCCAAACAACCATATTCTAACGTTTACAAATTCAGTCACAGTTTTAGTCCATGGGGATTTTTTTTGCATGTATTTTGTCTCTGTACTGACAAATTAAAGTCTCAAACAACCCAAATTTACCAAATAAAGAACAGAAAAAAGAATATTGCCAACTTCAAAAAGCAATTCAAACAATGATACATCATTTTTGGGAGGTGCTAACTGCACAGCAGGGACAGAAGCTTGACTCTTGTGAGCTTTCTTCTTTTTCCTCCAATTCTGCCAAGATGTAGGTTTTTGAGCAGGTGTACAGTTTCGTCATAGATCATAAATAACTATCAACCTTTTTTCCAGTATTATTCTATAAAACTAGTTAAGATTTTGCAGCATGTAAGCCTGGAATTTAAAATAATAATTTCTCTTAGAAAAGATAAAACAGTGGAAGGAGAGACAAAACAGAGAAAAAAAAAAGTTCCTTCATTCTTGCTTTTTTTTTAATCCTTAAAGCATTTTCTCTAAACAATATGAATGTTAACATATGCCTAGTAATTTTGTTTGTTGAATAGGGAGGACAATGACCAAAAGAGCTTCCTAAAGCACCAGCTACCTTTGCCACCCCAAAAAAGAGAAGAGTTTCTCACCACAAATTTCTCTGCAAGTTTGTAATAAACAAAATCCAGACCCTGTGGATGCTGAGTCACTGATACACTTCGCCCTCCACTCTGAACAGACTTTCCAGAGAGCAGGTTATTGATCTTGTCAAATATCTCTCTCAGCTGAGAGCCTGTAAATATATCAGGAATGTATGGAGACAGAAGGTTAGGAAAAAGACAAGCCTTAAAAAGATTGCATCAACTGCACAAAAACTGGACCCACACCCTAAAGGGCAAGGCGCCTCCAACTGCTCATTTGCTACATCTGATTAAAGAAACTGAATTACGATGAAGCAAGAGGCTTCTCAGGGAGGCAACAGACTCTAAAAACAAAAGCAAACACTGTGCTACAAAGACTTGGCCTCTTCCTACGCCAGCTCTTTTCTGTAAGGGTAATTATAGAAACCTTGGATACACTGTGTTCTACTAAAATCTACTAAAACCTAAAGGCATTACAGTTGGATTGAGCTCTTTGTGTTTTCCTGACCTGCTATGCTAGAGATCTGGCTAACAGGGATCGTAGCTGCTTTCTGCAAGTCCATTTTTGTCTTCTTAACCTGCAAAACAACAACAAAAAAACATTTTAAAAAAACTTTAAAGGCAAGAGAATTGATCAAGACTGAAAGGCAGAGTTTCACTGATACAATATATATGTTATGGTCCAAATTCTGAAAGGAGGAATTCAGCCCTAAATCTTAATTCATCTTTAGCTGAATTAAATCCACTGAAAATACTACAGAATCTAATCTCACAGAACTGAGGTCAGAATATTTATTTCCAGAATAGCTAGCATTTAATTTAACTGTTATATGTACCTAGAAGACCAGAAACATGAATAAAAAGCACTTCCTGAGACAGTAAGATGCCAGGTTCCTACAGCCACAATCTTTAAGACCTGAAGATATCCCTAGAAGGCTACAGCAGACAAGTAGGTTAGTTTTGCTGAATATAACTGAGAAATATTAGAAGAAAATAAACTAACGTAAATGTTCAGAACCCACTGTTCAACATTTTTCTGTCTCAAGGTTTGAGTCATACCAAGATGTAAAGTACTCATTGAATCAACAGGAAAAAAAAAATCTCATGAAGAATGAACGATATATAAAAGCGACAAAAGCAAGAGAGAGTGAGAAGTAATTCGTTAGAAGCAGCACACAGCATTGTCTTTTAATACTCTATAGCAGTCCGATCCAAATTGTTAAAACTGCAGAAAATAAGTAACCTGCAGAATTTAAAAAGTAGGCTGCAATTCTGCTCTACAGCTCCTGTTTTTTTTTGACAGATTAATATATTTTTTTCATTACTACTATGACAGCAAGGATGAGCAGACTTAACAGAGGCTGCTGTTAGAAATGTTTTTTTATGAAAGCTCTCCTACTTCCACTAGAGATCAAGATAATCCCTCTTCAACACTGTTAATCATTTGTTTGTACCTCATTGTCTTTGCAGTTGCTTATCTCACTGAAAGAAGTGACACACTGGTTTGCAGCATCTTGAAGCTCCTGGTACCAGCGCATAATACTTTCGTCTGTCTTAACTTGAAGTCCTAATAAAAAGAAAAATAAAATATTAAAAATCAGGAGATTAACAAAGACCCAAAAATCTAGAACACCTGATTTAAGTCAGCTTATGCATCAGATAGTTTGCTGCTGGCAGTCCTATATCCATGCTGTTAGTTGTGCTAAAAGTTAAAGCTATGAGAAGGTACATCATTGCAACAGTAAGATACCAAAATAGGATTTGGCAAAACAGTAAGAAAGTGTACAAGGAGGAAATGGCAGGGAGAGAGTAACAACCAACCTTCCTTCGTCTGCTTTCCCCCTGGCAGCTGTGCAGGGGCAGTACTCTGAGCTTTCATCTGTGATTTTTTCAGTAACTCTTGCTGCTTCTGTCTCTCTTCCTCTTCATCTCTCCTCTTTTTTTCTTCCACAGCTGCAGCGATTTCTTGCTGCATGCTGGATATCAGCCCCCGCATTTCCTGCAGTGCTCGTTCAGTATTGGCCACATCCATTTGAGTAGGGAAACCTCTCTATCAAGAAATAGAGAAGGCGATAAAACATTTGAAACGTTTGAAGCACTAATTTTCATAAAATCCAGGAGCTAACTGTGTATTTTATCCTCTTTTAGTGAAAATCTTTTTCTCCTTTATTTGTACATAAACTTTGTCTCAGTCCGTGAATAGATCTCACAAGATCTTAGGAAAACAAAAATTAATAACACACTTTGACAAGCGGAATGGAACCCCAGTGCAAAGACTAGATGGCTTCCTTTGCAGGAAGATACCCGTGACAAACTGGAACAGATGATGAGCATTATTCCAGTGTTTAATTTTTCAAGGTTTGTATCTCACCTTCACATAGAGAAAGTGTTTTTCATAGACACACAGTTCCTGTAAAAACGCTTACTAAGAGAGGAGTACCCTACCGCATTCAGTATTTCTAATAATTTATGAACCACTCAATTTCCATGGTTGCCTCAAGAAGGAACTTAATAGCATCAAGAGCTGCACTACTTTAATAACCAGTCGCTCTTGCAGAAATCCTCATGCATTTTTATAAGCCATTTTCACACAGCTGAAGTGTCAAAGAAGAGAACTTGCCTTTTGAATTAGCTGCTTTATAGGCCAAACATCTAAAAACATTTCTGTGACATGTTAGTTAACTGTCTCAAAACAAGCTGCGTTTGAAGACAATTACAGGGAGCTTCAAAAGGAAGGAGAAGCACAGTTAAAAACAACCCTAGAGCCACTACCTCACTAGTGGTGCGGATGAGTCCTGACACCAGCCCACAGATCTGGTTGCCTCGACTACTGTATGCAGAAAGATCAATTTTTGGCAAGTCTTTGTGTCTGTAATTGGGATCAATCTGCTGGTTAAGCTGTAGCACTTCCTCCTGGATGGAATAAAGGCGACGCAGTCTTTCCTGGCCTTCTTCCTTACGCAAACGCTCCAGCTCCTCCTGACGCTGCCTCTGCTGCTCTGCCTCACGCAGTTTTAGATTTAATACCTAGGGAGAGAAAGAAAACAGACACAGAGTTAAGCAACTCTAGCTTTACAGGTCCTTCCTAGCTTAATGAAAGGAACTGCAGATGGGGAAAACAATTTTTTTCACCAGCTGTAGTCTGAACGTGGTTCTGAACACAGAAGTACCACAGAAGCTGCGATAGCATGATTGACAAATTTTGCTGCCTACAGCATCCATGGAGCCTCAGGGTTGGAGAATAAGAGGTTCACAGGGAATCTCAGGACTGTTTGATTGCCACAGAGTTAGGAAGAAAATAAAAAAATTCAGATTGAATCTTAAGACATAAAATAAGTATATTCAAGTTTCCTCACATAAATTAACAGACAAAGTTGTAAGGATAGGCCTAAGAACGTCACAATATGCTATTTTTATACACAAGACCCCATCTCTATGGAAGTAGTAAAGGCAAACTAATCTTTAAAGACTAACACCTTAATCATTGAGACAACATCTTGACCAATCATATAGCAGGAGCCAAGCCCTAGTTCAAGCACGATCAGCAAACTTTGAATGGAAGTTAGTTTAGTTAAAGACTCCACTGTTCTTCTCCTGTAAGGCATGTGCCTGTACTGCATTTCCTCAACAACACAGCAGGTGCCTGGAACAGCACCAGAAAATACGTTCTCACCCCAGAAATACTACATAAATACATCAACTGGTCTTTCTAGTTCCTACCAAGTAGCCATGCTCTTTTATGAAAGAAAACTGTTACAAGTCTCAGACCTTTGCTCTGTGTCGGTGTTCTTCTTTCAACTTCTCTTGCTGTCCCTGAGTTTCCTTTAAGCTAAAATACACAAACAAAGGGGGGAGGGGGGGAGTCTATTAAAGACATGATCAATAAAATACAAACACAAACACACAACAAGTTACTTCTAAACATTTTTAAGAATTAACCATCACTTTGGTTAGATGCTATAGTATTTTAAGGATACTGGTGCTATTCTCACCTCTTCTCCATCACTTCTTGCAAATCTTGGAATTCCTGATGCTGCTTTAGCTCCTTCAGTTCATCAAAACGCTTCAGTTGTTCACTTGCAAGGTCATACACTGCCCTCACCATCTGCTCTTGCTGCTCCTGCCGCTGCCTGAGCCCCTCCTGCAGATTGCAAAGGTGCCAGAAGCAGCACAATGTGATAACCACCAGAACGCACCAGAAGAAAATACAAATGAAATTACCTAGAGGCAGCTAATGTGGTCCACTTGAGGTTATGCTAAACCTTAGAGAGTAAACAACTGCTCAGTTCTTTTAACTCGAGCATTGTTACCTCTGGTTATATAGCTCTTCTGTGATTCACATACACCTCAGCTCCTCACTCCCCTTTTTTATTTTTATTTTTTTTACCTTTCCTTTCAACCTGTGCATCTCTTCATACATCCGAATGCAGCCTTCGACTTCTGTAACTTTAGATGGAAGTAGTGTTGGAAGGACTTCTTGATCCATTTCCAGCAGACTAAGACCATTGTTTCCCTGCGTGGTTAGCATATGAGTAGAATCAGTGACTAAATATAGTATCAGAAATTCATGGAGGAATACAGGTAAATCAAGTCTCTTAAAGTACATGTTACATAAACAGACAAAGGAGTCAACCAACACACAAGTTTTAGAGTAGTTAAACAACCCAGATGTGTAATCTCACAATTTTGAGTATCTTCCAGCACCCACATGAGGTTGTGATAGTTGCTCTTCCCAATCAGTAAAATTGGCAGCAGATACCAATAGCCTCTAGGACATTCACAAGGGCTCACTATCACCTGAAAAGGCTAGACAGACACCCCAGGTTCTCTCTACATTCACTGAAGATGTTACACTGCAGGAAACTAAGATAGTTTATGCTTTGAACCATTCTTCAGGAAGAGCTGTAACACATCACAGTCATTCAAAGGCACCAGAGAAGAGACAAAGAGAACACTCTCAGACTCTTACAACAGGCCTGATCCTACCATATCCTTCCTCATGGATAAATCCCATGCTACTAATCCACATAACTATAATAATGCCAACGAGATTTTCCTTAGTTATGGTGAAAAAGAGCTTGCTTTTGGCCTGCTGTGGAAGTTATTTAAGGAAGATCTTATTACTACCAATTTTAGCGTTCCCTGGCTATGCTAAAAAAAAAAAAATAGCTGTAACTAAGCATGTTTTTCCTCACAAACAAATTAACAGAGCACAAACCAACCTCTGTCAGGCAATTCATGGCAGCAAGTTAACATACTTTTTCCACACAGCTGCTCACATTTGGGCTATAATTAGAGAGCTACCTTTGTTTCGCTCAGCACTGTAGATGAAAGTGGTGAAGAGCCCTGGTGGCTGGCAGATGTGACCTTCTCAAGAGGTAGCTGGTTTGTATGGGGAGTGGATTTGTTAGGTGTTGAAGTTTTGGATGGTGCAATTTCCTGGTCTGACCGTTCAACTATTCTGTCCAGGACCCAGCCAGAGTAAGAGGACAGCGTGAGAGGCGACATGCATCCTTCCAAGACATCCTTGGGAGAAAACACTTGTGAGCTCAGAGCACAGCAAGAAAGCGTGAACAAACACTGCTGAGAACACCCACATGGGTCAGCACGTGCCTCATAACAGTGGTTCAGCACCCCACTTCCCATTTATTCTGTCAGCTTTCACAGAATCCCTAAGCTTGGCCCTCCAAAATCACCTGGCCCAACCACCCCACTACCACCACTGTCACCCATTAACCCACGTCCCCCAGCACCGCGTCCAACCTCTCCTTGAACACCCCCAGGGATAGTGACTCCACCACCTCCCTGGGCAACCCATCCCGATGCCTGACTGCTCTTTCTGAGGAGAAATGTCTCCTCATTTCCATCCTGAACCTCCCCTGGTGCAACTTGAGGCCATTCCCTGTAGTCCTATCACTGGTTACCTGTGAAAAGAGGCTGCCCCCAGCTCCCCACAGCTTCCTTTCAGGGAGTTGTGAAGAGCAATGAGGTGTCCCCTGAACCTTCTCCTCTCCAGCCCAAACACCCCCAGTTCCCTCAGCCGCTCCTCACAGGACTTGCGTCCCGGACCCCTCACCTCGTCCCGCAGCCAGTGGCGGCAGTACTTCAGGCGGCCCTTGCTGGAGTCGCGCAGAGCCTCCAGCGTGTCCCAGCGGAGCTGCCGGGGCTGCATGGCCGCGCCGCCAACGGCCCCGCCGAGCCCCGGCCCCGCTCCCGCTTCCGTTGCCGGGGCGCCACCGGCCGCGGGTTCGAGTCCCGCCCACGGCCACTCCTCACAGAGGAAGGGGCCGGGCTCCGAGGGAGCGGCGGATTTGCCCGTTTTGCCCTCGTTTTGCGTGGGCTTGCGGCGGAGGGGGGGGGATGTGGCGGCGGGGATGGGGCTGGAGACGAACCTGGAGTACCGCGGGAAGTCCGGCTTGCAGGCAGGGGGCATTTAAAGGTCCGGATTTTCCTCGCCTGCGCGGACAAAATGCCCACGGATTTTTTTGGTTTTGCACTTTTTTTTTTTTTTTTTTTTTTCCCGAAACAAGACCCCAAAAGCCCCTCGGCACAGCATAATGAAGAGGATTGCATAACATAATCAATTAAAACATAGTTTATTGTTTTTGTTTTTTCACCATAGCACCTTTTAGGATTTTTAAGTATGACACACAAAATTACAGAACTGTCAATTAATGATTAACTTATAAAAGCTTTATGACAAATACTGCGCAATGACATCACACATAAATAGGATACAAAAGAGATTTTTTAAAAAAATGCTTCTTTTTGTCCCCATAAGAACCATTTATTGGAAAGAACAGGGCACAAGAGTCAACAAGTTTTTGGGACTCAACATGCTATCAACCGACCTGATTTTTGAGGAGAAAGTGCAGGCCAGTTTGATGAAGATGTTGAGCATCAACAGTTGCTTTTTATGCTTAAGACCTAAGTCAGTATTTCATGCACAACCTGAACTCATACAGCATTCACACTGAGACAGCAACTGAAGTGCCACTGAGGTTAAACTGCGGTCCTTGAATACAGAAGGTTTTCACTCAGTCCTGGGGACATTCGGGATCAGGAAACCAGTGTGAGAAGAGTAAAGCAAAAATTAGCAACACACTAAAATAAAAAATGTGAGGATAACAGAGTACAAGAGTCAAGTAAAAAAATAATAAAATCATTACTTCTGGTATAAAACTGTTCACAAACATCATGGTGGTTCAGGAGATAATCTTTTGTAAGTGTTAAGCCCAGGCACTTAAGATATTTTCAGCTTCACACTTCTGTGATAAGTGGGTGGACCCATCTCCCACCATCCTATCACCCACTGTATTGATAGGATGTGAAAAGGCTTAAAAAAAAAAAAGAAAAGCAGAAACATATCACATGATCTTCCCAATACAGAAGCAGAATGGAAAAAAAAAAGCATTAAAAGAAAAAAGAACTCTTGCAAACATTAATGCACAACTAAAACCAACGACAGGTTTTAAGAGCTGAAACCATCAGGACTGTATAGGATGAAATCCTTTTCCATCATATGCAGAACCATCTGGTTTTGGGGCACAGCTTACAGTGCAATGCCAGCTTCCAACACCAAACCAGTATTGCTGATACTCTACACGCTTAAGTCATATGCCACCATCATTGTATCATCTTGTGCTGTAAGGAAAAGAGAAAAACTTCTCCCTTATGTGACCCTGAAATGCCAACCGCTTTTCTAAATAACATATGGCTTTGAAGTAGGGCTCATTTTGTGCTTAAATGCAGAGACTCAGGGAGAGCATTGTCCTCATGGAGATGAATGAGAGCGGCCAGGAGAGCCCAGCAAGGCACTTTCTCCAAAAACATTGGCATAGGAAGACTTGAGGAACTGGACGTAGTTTTGCATGCTGCGATTAGTGCTCTCCGACTGCTCTAACCGATCCTTTAAATCCTGTAGGCGGCTTTCATACCGTCGCTCTGCCTATATAAAGAAGCATAAAACACAGGTTGAAAGACAGCAGCATTCACTCTACTCACATTAAACTTGAGCTATTCTGAGAAAGTGCTGCAGCCAGCAAAAATTAGCACAGCAGTAGATGGCATTACCATACATGGTGCTATGACCTTTGTCATTTCTTTTGATCATTCCCAACACCATTCAGTAACCCAACAATAAAAAACAGGAGACAAGGCAGCTAATCATGTGGGCTTTTACAACTGATTAGCTATAGTTTTATGGAATTAACACACACTCTTCTCTGAAAACCAGCTTGACCTGATTCATATCAAGTAAAACTCAAGTAAACAAGCAGCATAAATAGGATATTATAAAAGATTCCCCGTTTCTTTCTTCTAAAATAAAGACTTTTCTCTAGAACAAAAATAGCCTTCTCTCTCAGATACCAAACCACAGTACATGAAGTTGGAGTCACAATATCTCCCATGCCATCTGGTGCAAATCTTGTTTAGACATTAGAGCAAGTTCTGTATGTTTTTGCAGCACATCCATAGGGCCTTTTTATGGATTCAATTGCTGCCAGGATCCTACCAGCACAGCAAGAATACACATTGCAAGTCACTCACATCATCTTTGTTCCGACGCAACTGGTTCAGCTCTGTTTTAATCCTACTCAGCTGGGTCTCCAAATCCAACATCTTGGACTGGGCTGCCCTCTCTCTAGCTGTTGCTCGTTCTCGAGTTTGTTCAACCTACGTGCAACAACAGAACAACAATCTTGTTAAAGGTTTGTCTATGCAAGAATGATTTTTCCCTAACCCACTGCCCACAAAAGCCCTATAAACTTCACTGGACACATCCATAAGCAGCAGCTCAGTCTAGGGCTTTCTTTTGTTGCAAACTGGAGAAGCAGTGTTCAGTTTTTCAAAGGTTTATGTGCTGACAAATAGTACCAGTACATTTCATTGTTTGTATTTCACTGAACATGATGATTTTCATGAATTTGATCATAGGCTGAGGAGGTTATGTCCAGCATTCTCATTATTCCCCTTTCACAGCCTGGGTAGTTTTCAGAAATACAATAAATTACTTACTTGTCTTTTGGCATCTTCAATGGCCATTTCCAGCTGACGAGCCAAGGAGCTACACTCACGGGTCTTCTCCTCTAATCGCAGTTGACACTGGTGGATCGACTCCTCACGTTTTGCTATGACCTGAAGGAATTCTATGTTCTGGGCGCTCGTTGTCTCTAGTTTTCTGGGTTAAGACAACAAGGGAAGGAAACCTATTCGTTTTAAATGGAGAATGTTTCAGTCTGCCTTTTTGTTAGATCTTGACTAGTCTCGGAGGAGATTCCATACTCCCTCAAAAAAGTCCAAGGCCCAAGAAACTTCTTAATTTCTCAAATCAGAATTTCAAAGACTGAAGAACACAGAATACTCACATACCTGACTTTTCCCAGACACTGTCACTAAAAGGTTTTGATAAATATGGATAAAAACATTGTAATACTCATTAACATCAAAACTGTCTAGATTGAACAACTGGTTTATCTGCTGCATAGGTCACGATCCTTTTAAAAAGTATTTGTGAAGTGTGCTGCAAGAATCTGCAACTCTCTCTCCAGTGGACAGCTAGTGATTAGAGATCCTTGTGGGATAAGTAAGTGTGGAGAACGGTTTCCGTGAGGATGGAAAGGAAAGGTTAAGAGAACAAGAGAGCCTAATATTTCTAACCTTTCTAGCTCCTCCACCTTCAGGGTGAGCTGCTTTTTCTCCTCTTGGGCAGATTGATACCTCTCTCTTGTCACATCCATTTTGTCCCCCTGGAGCTCAATCTAAAAATTACAGCAATCAGTTACTTTACAGATTAGTCACTACACACATGACCAACCCCCTAGAACGTATGTGGCTCTCCAGAAGGAAACATGCTCAATTCACAATTTTCTGCAGGATCCTAGGAAAGGAATAGTGGATAGAAAAGCAAAGCACTAAACACACTTAACATCCATTTTGTTGGTGCTTCCCGCTAACGGTTGGAAAGGTATGAGAAAGTTCTTTCATATTGCACATGAAAAGCCAGCTTGGTAAAAGCTTGCATGCAGAGCAGCCACCTGTAAGCACAGCAAAGCACACACATTAATAACAGCCATATACATGACAGCATCCCACAAAGACACTCAAGACTTAAATACCAGGAAGGTTTGTAACTCCAAATCCATCAGAGTAAAATAGTCAGACTGCAAGATTATTTGCTGTGTCCTGAGGCATGGTTGTACAAGTCATGCCTGTCTATAATTGTTCTGTGACACCTATACAGTCCTTCTGGGGACAAAAAAAAAAAAAACAGACTGGGAAAACAACCCAAAATCAGGGTGGGAAAACAAGGCTGGGACAGCACTACCAGCAGAAAAACACAGGAGGTAAAGCTGACAAGATGATGGAAGTAACAGAAGCGAGTGTTGGCATTTGCAAGTGTTGCTACTGCTGCTATTCAAGTCCCAGTATGCTTCTGTACCAAGGGATTAGAAACTTTTCAAACAGTAAGGAATTCTGCTAGCTACCCTGCTGACTTCTTGCACAAAGACATAGCACACACATTTATTTTGCAGTGCACGTTTAATCTTTTCAGAAAGAGACGAGAACAGAGACAGAGATGAAGTTTGAACTTTCCTGTGACTAGAAATTCATCTTGGTCTCAGACTTGCAGATTGCTGTGTTGCAGGTGCTCTCTGCCAGTCCCTTACCCGCTGACGCAGATCTGCGATGATGACAGACAGGTCCACATTCTTCTTCTCATAACTCTGAAGCTGGTCCTGACATTTTGCCAGCTGCGTCTCTGTGATCCTTAGGATCTCAGGCAGCTTTTCCAGTTCAGCAAGCTGGTTCTGGAACTGCTTACGAGCCTATAGTCAAAGAGAATATGAGGAACTTTCAAATGTTCATAAGGTCTAGACTAAAAAGTTTCTTTCTGTGAAAGTTTTGTTAGCCTGCAGCCTTGATGACATTGAGGAAGTTAGGCAAGCATTGGGAGTTCAAAGCCCAGGTAATGTCTTCTACTCCAAAAGCCTATCCCTTATAATTTGGCATCAATGGATCCTGGGCTTCAATTTTACTAGGATTATAAGTTGCTTTATGAGGAAAAGTCATTCTGCAGCAAACAATGGAGTAACCTACAGAGCCCACAGTTCAAAGCCACTATTTTTGCAGCAAAGAACAGGCTACTCAATTTAAACATCTCTGAAGAATGCTATATAGTCAAAAAGAAGCTGTTAAATGTGTTCAACACAGAATGAACAAGCCCTAAGAAAAGCTAATCAAGAAAGGCAATCTCAGATAACCCTTTATTCACAGCCATTTTAAACTATATTGAGAATCTTAAAATCCATAAACGTCTACAGCATATCAGTCTTTAGAGGAATAATTACCAGTTCGATCTCCTTGTTCATTTCATCTTTTAGTGTCTTGTTCTCTTTATCGCACTTCTCCAGTTTTGCTGTCACTTCATCTGCTTCCATTCGGGTTTTCAACACCTGGGCATACAAAAAAAGCACATACTTTACCTGTTACACGTGGTTTTCAACAAACTTGCTATACTTTCGAGTGACTGAAACTGCTCAAGAATCAGCAACAGACTTGTTGCCACAGTAACCACCACCTCAGGCTAAGTTTATAAGTTCACTTTCTGCTTCTTCTGTCTGGCTCATTTGGGCTTTCCACCAAATATTCTCCCCTTTTGCCTTATTTTCCTAACTACCAGAATATCCAAAATCCCAAAAGAAGCTACCAAGAAATAGTATTTAGCACACCAAAAGGCAGAAGAAGGAATCTCACTATTTAACTCTATCTTTACAGCCTCAAGTGACAAAAGATCCCAAAACATACAAAACTGCAACCTCCAACAGCGATTCACAGATTAACACATTACAGAATAAACCACTGCAGTAAGGGGAGAAAACACATTTGTGCAAGTGATGAAGGAATCAATAAGATGCCTACCTGTGATTTGTATGTTTCAATCAACCCTTCATAGTTCCTAACAGAGTTCTTGAGCTGCTGTACTTCCATTTGCGCTTGGTTCAGCTTTTCCTCCATTGGGACCACACTAGCCTGAAAAAGAATACATCTTTGATTGAGTGCCTTGAAGAAACTGTTACAGTAGCCACCTAGAATTGTCTAGATTGGGAAAAAAAAAGGATTTTGTTAGTGTAAATTTGCAAAACTTTCCAGACTTAAGCGGATTGCCAGATTTATGCCAGCAGAGCACGTAGGTTTAGAATGGATGCACAGTCTGTTTGCTTGAATGAGCTGTGCTACCTGGATTAGGACCACTCCATTTGGATCAATGCCTAGCTTTACAAGAAGAAAATTACGTAGGTCACCAACAGAGTCACCAGTGGTAAAAGAAATGACAGGATTAATACACCAGTCATTATGCCTTTCTTTTTATTATTATTATTATAGAGGGTACCGTTCTCTCTGCATGAATAGTTACAGTTGTTTGTTCCCTGGCCAGCACCATGAAGATTAAGAACAACACTTAAGAAGTCAGCTGGAAGAAGGACCAGTACTTGGACTTGAAGATACTCCTACCAAAAGCTGTAAGAAAGGCAGTCCTCCCAGAACGCTTGCTCACTTTTTTATGTCTCTTTCCAGCATTCTTTAGGTATCATACTCAGGCTATGGGGAAACTGATTTGAAACTAAATGGCAGCAATGGGTGCAATTCAGCTCTGTCCTCAGAGGCCAAGCAACTTATTATAATTTCTCCTTCTTTGTGTAGCATTTCAGCTTCAAATCCCTAGAATCACTAACCTTTAGCCTTTCATTCTCCATTTTGAAAGAAGTGGTCTCTGTAGTCTGCTGATGCAATTTATCCATCAAGGCATCTCTGTCCTCCCGCATCCTATCCTCCAGGGTTGTCTGTTGTTCCAGCAAGTCTGCCATACGGCTGCCATAGAGAAAGAAAATTAATCCTTAAATGACTAAAAAAGAATAAGATTCCTAATCCATCAAAATAAGCTTCAGAAACACATCTTTTCCCTATACTTTCATATTCCTGTTCTGTTCATGTATACATACCTACCTGTTACGCTGTTCTACTACCTCAGTCTTCTTAGCCCACTCAAAAGACTTGAATTGTCTCCCTGGAGCTCAAATGCATTGCCTCCAAGATAATTGGGATGAAGAGGTATTTCTTGCCCCATACCTACCTATTTTTTCCTACAGCAACAACTATACTGCAGTAATACCAATATATTTATTTACCACCACAACAAAATTGCCATGAACTAGACTGTCTATAACTTCTAATACCTTCCGTTCAAGGATCTCAGACATCTAAAGAGAAAAATAACCTTAATTATTTCAAAGCATGACAAAATGGCAAAGGTTCAGAGAGATTTAAGGATCAGCCTGCCTTTGCTATGGCAAGCCAGCAGCAGAAGCCACACCTTTCTCGGCCTCTCCAAACTCTACTGTCCCATAGACAGGACTGGTTTTGCTTGGATGTTTACAGACAACCCAATTAAATTATTAAATTTAATCAAATTATTCAATTAAATTAATTAATTTTATGCTTGAACTAGGTACTCATCCCCCCTCATGCCAGTTTCTCCATACTAGTCTTATTTTAACCTGTTCAGTGTAACGATTTCCAGTTCAAGGTCACTCTTGTCCTTCACTACTTTGTTGTAACGACTCCTCCAGGACTCCAGAGTAGACAGCGCCTCACCAACATAACTGTCCTATCAAGCAAAAGAAAGGCGTGACCAAAATAGCACAAGACGTTGGATATCCAGACAGCATACTGAGATGCTGATATGGCTAAGCATGATATGTACAGAGACTTTACTGAAGCTTAAAATACCGAAGACAAGTATTTATGTTTATTCTTCCTGATCCTTCACAGAGAGGTATTCTACAACACTACTGTCAGATAACAGACTTATCATCATGGAAAGCAGAATCCTCTTTGAAGGCAGCAAACAAATGATCAGAAATACAAAACATAGATAAAATTCCAGTAGTGGCTCCAGTCCCTAGTATTCTACAAACAAGGGAAAAATCAAGTAGCATAAAATCCATATTCCCTTCTGATTTGTCTTACTCCTTAGTCCTAACTTTGCTACTTTTTCTTCAGTCATTTTATCCTTCAATCCTTTTATCCTTCAGTCCTTTTTCAACAGGACGTGCATCTCAAAGTCTTTGTACTTTTCTGCTCTAACTAGCTTCTTGATGAAGAACTGACTCCATTCAGACTTCTCAGCCCAAACCACAGGGCTTTATTTTATTGGCTTTTG
Organism: Aythya ferina; assembly: GCF_964211825.1. Taxonomy (NCBI): domain Eukaryota; kingdom Metazoa; phylum Chordata; class Aves; order Anseriformes; family Anatidae; genus Aythya; species Aythya ferina. The sequence goes on along the minus strand of NC_140318.1, from coordinate 3,413,696 downwards.
CCAACCCTCAAATGGTTCTGAAGAATCAGGTGAAAAAAAATCAGATCTGCTAGTTTTGTATAATCTAAGTTACTGCATGTCCTAACTTAAGGACATGCAAAGAATATAGTGAGAGCTTAAAAAAAATGGATTTGTTCTAAACTTAGCATAAATGGGCCAAAGCACTGAGACAAAAATAAATCTCATTAGTTGAAAGCAGAGACTCTCCCTAGGGCTGCTACCAAAAGTCAAAGGTTTAGACACATGATCTGAAATGAGGTCTCTCCTCCTGTATCATCAAATACCTTTTCTGCTAGCTGGACAGTCAACTGCTCTGCATACTCCTCACTCCGCTCTGCCCGCTCCTTCTGTGCACGGAGAGCTTTCTTCAGGGCCTCTTTATCATGATCTGTCTTCTGCCTTAGTTCTTTCAGTTGTTCCTTGATAAGTTCCACCTCTGCCTTATGCTGAGCTTCATTGCGCTCCAGATTCTGCAGTGGGAGAAAGAAACACACCACAGGGAATATTATTCTCATACCTGTATACCTAAAGCAGCAATTAGTTTCCTAGAAACACTGGAGAGAGACAGGCATAAAAACCTCAAACCTTTAGCCTATAGGTACTTGCATTGCACCTGCTTAATCCTGTCCTAACGCAGACAGACATGTCAGTGTGACCTCTGAAAGAATGAAAAAACATTTATGCCCATGTATATATAGAAAGGCAAGAGACAGCAAAGCTGTATGTTCAATCCCAATGCATCCTACGATGTTGCCTGCTTATAACAAAAAGCAACAGCCTACTCTAGCCATACAGAAATAAATCCTTTCACTGCAAGTTATAAAATAACAACATGGGGAAAAAAAAAGCTTGAAGATGCTAAAAATAAGAAATCCGTCGAGAGAGTTTTTGTAATTGATCTCTGGTTTCCACTAAGGTTTAAAACAGAAATTCCTTCCAGTATTTCCACCTTGATACAAAAGATTTCATATATCAGAATCAAAAGTGGACTCTCAAACACCCTTCAAACTCAAATGAAATGAGGCAAATCAGGACTGTGAATCTACTGACCTCTCAATTCTTCAGAACTAAATCTTTCTCTGTATTTATTGCTATTTGTAAATTTCCTGAAAGACATCATTTCCTCTCTCATAAGCTGCTCTCCAGAATACTGATTGCCTCTCCTAATCAAGATAAATACTGGTCTACCAGCCTTTTGATCTACCCGAGAATATTCTTTTTATTAATTGAAATATTTGCATATAATAATGTTGCTTTATGCAGCTGTACAGCTTAACAAAATTAAAGCTCTTCTAAATTATTAGCATGCACATGTTCGCCATAACAACAACAGATATGTTAAACATAAGACTTTGATCAAGATAAATTAGGGGAACTTTCTCCTCCTTATTAATATTGTAGGATGCATGCATGAGAGTAAACAAATACAGAAACTCATGGCATAGCATTTTCCCAGAAAACAAATTGAAGAGTTTGTGATCTGTCTTGATGCCTGACTAAACCAAAACCATCTTTTAAAATGAATATATAGTAATTAACTCAGAAGAAAAACGTAATACATGCACATAGCCCTTAAAGCTACGATTATGCCTCATGCGTCATAAGTGAAAAGCTTTTTCTTTTGTTACTTTATTTGAAAGTCACAGTATGTGTTAGCAGCTTAAGCACCACCATCCAATATTTCAGTCTATGACACAGAAAAGAAGAATACTCGGTGAGTGCTACTTCCCTTGCCAGTGGATTCAGTTCATGAGTATAGATGAACAGTCAGCCTCCAGGGACCACTGAAAACCTACCCGGATCTGTACAGTCAGACGGTTGTTCTCAGCTTCTTTATTTCGTAGCTGTGCTTGTAAATGGCCTCTCACAGCCTCCATAGATTTTGAGAGTTCACTTGCTGTCTTTGCCTGGTCCTAAATAAGATGCAAATGACACGTTTTGCTTCAGCAAGCTTATAGAAGGAACACTTTTTAACATGTACCCATTCAGTGAAGAAATCTGATACTATCTCCAGCCAACTCCAGTTTCGATGGACCCTCACAGCTACTCTTCTCCAACAAAATGGACAACAACAACAACAACAAAAAAAGGCATTTCTTTTTCATCATCTTATGAATAGCTGTCCTGAAACATTTGTTCTAGGGCAAAGCATCCTTCATATCTGGTATTATCCAGTATACTTGCCTTTTACTTTCTAAATGGAGGGACCTAAAGGAATTTGATATCTGGAATCAACCAGGACCTTAAACAGAAAGGCAATTCGGTGATAAACCCAAACAAAGAGAGAATACTACCTATTAATCTTTGTGATTGGTGTTTTATTAGCAGAATACTGAATCTACAACTGTGTGGGAATAGGTAGTTTACCTGTCTAGCTTTAAAAGCAAAGCAACCATCTGATCCCTTATAAAGTAACTGTACTGGAGCACAAATCCGTATTTTGCACTATCTGTAGTTCTTTGGAACTGGAGGGTGCAACACGGAGGGAAGAACAGAAAAAGGAAAGTACCTTTTCTGCCTGTATTTGAATGATAAGATCATCCACCTCTTGTTCTTTCTCCTGAAGCCTCATCTGAAGTTGCTGGAAAACAAAACACCACTCAGATTTTAAATAACAAATGCAATCAGGTTGGCAGGTGGAGGAAAAGAGGTGTAAGTGCCTCCCTCCTGAGACCCTCTGATCTACAGCACTCTGTCTGGTAACCACAGCAACAGCATCCTCAGTCTCAGAAAAACAGCCTGCAGTCTCCTCAAGCAGAAAGCAAGAGGGAAATGCATACATTTGTGTAACAGGGCATGGGATATCCTACAGATACTACAGGACCTGGCAGGATTATAAACTCCACAGATGAGAAAGGACACTGCCCATGTCTCTCAGTTTCTAACTTCTGGCAATGTAAGAACACTTTTTTCAGTTTACAGATAAATAAACAGGGGAAAAAAAATCTGGTACCAGGTCATTCACTCATTCAGTGACAGAAGCAGGAACAGAAAGCTTATCCTCTTTATGCTTTGATACCTCTAAGGATAACATGAGAAACATACAGAAACAGCAAGATGATATCCAAACTGAAGAATGTTGTCCCAATTGTCAGGGGTACTTTTTGTGGTAGACACTTTTTTCTCAGCCACCCCCAGACATTTCTTTTTAAAGAAATGTGTAGTACAATTCTTGGTTTGTACATTCAGTACTATATGCAAAAGGCAAGCAGAGTAATTTGTGCGTGAACTGAACATGATGAGAACAGGCTTAAGTATCCAAAACTGTTCTTTATAGCTGAATACTGTGAACCAGAATAGTGTTCTTATATGTAAGTCTCAATTGTGAAATCCCCATTCTAAGCCCTATACATGAAAGGCTCTGAAAATCTATCTACTTTGTAATGTAGGCTGTTAACCAGAGGGGCAATATAGTGGCTCTTGATTACTACAAAAGCCAGGACTTTTTTACAGGTCTAAAAGGTTTAGCGTAAAAATTGATGGCTGAATACAGACAAAGAAGAGCTTAAAATTCAGCTCTCTCTCCTTTACCATTCTGCAGAAAAAGTTGTTTTTGTTTGCTTACCACTTTCTCTGCATCTGAGTCAGCAAGCCTTTTCAACAGCACACCTTGCTGCTCCAATATCTTCTGAGCATCCCTCTGCAAAAGAAATAGGGGAGGAAAAACGTTGTAATTAAAAGCTTGCTTTTTACACATTCTTTAGATGTAAGCGGGAAAATCAACCATCTTCCCCATGTTGCAGCAGCAATTCTCAAGTATTAAGTTAGTTAAATATTTCACATATCATCACCTATCTCAAAAAGCTTTCCCAGTTCTCCCAGACATAGATGATAATAAAAAGCACGATGGCAAATTAAGATCTTTCAGAACTTTCTCCTTATGTGGGGAAGGTCATATAGAAGAACTCAGTCCTTTTCGCTAGTCTCACTTGTGGCTGAGAAAACAGTTACCATTGGCCTGCTTTTGCTCAAAGAAACCATCGACTACAGGAAGCATAGCAGTTTCATTCTGCAGTGCTTTTACAAGCTACACAGAATTGCTCTGTACAAACACTACAGAGCTGTTAATAGTTCCTGACATTGCTTTATGCAATCCAGCCTATGAAAATAAAGTTCTGAAAATCCTCGTGCCCCCATTAGCTGAGGCAACATCTAGTCCTCAGGCTTTAGCCAACACAACAGTATAGCACTAACATTTCAGACTAGCATGAAAAGCCAAAATGTTGGCACAGATGCTGAAGACATCTGTGAAGACCACAGGAGTTATTGTTCAGACGCAAGTCTAAGACCTGCAGATACATCTGTATCCAAATGAAAAAGAGTCAGCAGTGCAGTAGAGCCCTATACCTTTTAATGCAGTCAAAGACACGTTCTGACATCCCCACAGCAGAAAAATCAGTCTTACTGTAATGAGGTAGGCAGGGATAAAGAAAACAATCCATCCTTTATGACACACGGTCAATGGCAGCATTAGGAAAAAGAGTTAAGAGCTCTCAAATTCAAGTTCCATTTTCAGTCCAGAAGACAATATTGCCTTCAGTAATCATCCAAGTTGAAGCAGACAGTACTGCTCACCTCCCGGTTATGCTGCACTCTGAGAAGCTCTCGGAGTGTCCGGTTGGTCTCTTCAAAGGTACTCAATTTCTGTAGCAGCAGCTCTTTTTGTCTTGTCAGTGTGTTAATGTCTGAGCTGCTCATGTGTTTCTCCTAGAGGAGGAAAAAATAAAATAATATTGTTCACACGCAACATCTCAAACTCTGGAATTAACGTATGCTGCTAAAAGCAGCAGCACTGCAATATTCAGCACCACTCGTGCAGAAGGTGAGAAGGTGGATAAATATCCAGTTTCTAAAGAGATCTAGCAAACACCTTAAGCAAGCTAAATCCTTCCATTTTTCTTTATGGTTTTGGTGGATAAGCAATTGTGACATTACATTTTTAAGACGGCCATAAACAGCACAACATAACAAAGAACAAAAGAACAAAAAAGAAAAAAAGAAAAAAAAACACCTACAAGGTTGAGTCTCCCAATTGTATTTTTCAAGGCGTGGATCTGTCTGGCTGCCGCTTCTCCATCCCTCTCAACCTCACTCAGCTTGGACATCAGGCACTCTTTCTCATGCTGCAAGTACTTCTTCTGTAGCCTGCGGTAATTGAGCAATTAGAGAAACAAGAAATTTTGACATCTGTACCAACCAGTATGAATGTTTGAGTTAAAACAGATAAAACCCCTCTAATCAGAGGATAAAAGCTCGAAATAAATAGTACCTAAGATTCACCCCCCTTTCAGCGTGGAAGTTTTTTCTGACAGAAGACAGTAAGTGGGCTCCCAGAGCTATCTAGGATCACAACCATGAAACAGGAATTTAGATGGGCCAAACTAGGTTCATATCAAAGCCTGCACACCCCATTAAAGCCAAAACACAACGCAGTGCCAGAAATTCTCTTCCAATATTCACCTCTATATTTATTCATGTGTTGTTGTACCAACACCATCACATTACAAACAGCATCTCTTTAACCTTCAAAATATGAACTGCAAAGCTAGGATGACCCTACAGCAGGCCACACAAGCCAACCTCTTTCAGCTTCCTGACAGAATAGTTTTTTTCCCATTTCAATGACCACGCTACAGCCCTTCTCTGTAGCTACTGCCATTTAAAATACCCTTTCTAAATGATGACAAAAAACACAAGAGCATCATTTCCTCAGCAGCACTGCAACCCTGGGTGCAAACTTCAGCCTCAGTTAACATTAGCAATAAGGAGGCAGGCATCCTGTAAATACCACTAACTACAGTAAGAGTGGAGAACCGGAGGTTTCTTACACAGTCAGATCTTTCTCTTCCATTATGCGCTCAATATTGCGCCTGAGCAGTGTATTCTCGTGCTCTGTTTCTACCAGCTCTTGTGTGACCTCATTCAATTCTTCTTTCTGCTCCTCAAGGAGACGCTTTGTCATTTGCTGCTGGTGCTCCTTTTTATGCATCTTGGCCTGATAAAGAAATTTAAATAGAACTTAAATAAACCTGAACTTTATTCAAGAATGACACATGCATCCCACTTGGCAGATATGAGCACTACAAACAGTTCAAGAAGTGCAAGAAGAGAAAATACAGAGGGTGGTTGAATTAGTGCACCAGACTTGTTTCCTTTTGCAGCAGCAGAGGTCACTTGAGATTTCCTGGCACAAACAGATGTAAAACTACAAAATTAATGTGATCTTACATCACGGAATTAATTATGCAATATCACCAAACATTTAGATTCAATACACTCATTAGAAATAGCAAAACAAATTTTTGTTTAACAATTATGCAAGTAATTCCATTAATTTTTGTAGCATAAATAGAATAGAAAAGACTTACTAAGAAGAATACACTAAAATCCTAAATTCTGTTCTTATTTACTAATTTGAACTTCACATAGTTTTGCATAAAATAATAAGAACACAAGATTTGCTACCCTCAGTGTGAACTCAGAGGAAAGAAATGCAGTTAGCCTCCACCATAGAGCATCTTACGAAATCTGGAAACCTCTCCTGTCCATTTTTCAAACAGTGTCAAGTACAAAAGAGGCTATTTAGCTGGAAAACACAGTATCACTGGGCTGTGTATTTCAAGACAGAATCAGAAGAAACAATCTTGTGGAATAAGTGGATTCTTTGACAATAGAACATAAACTGCTTTTTTCATCTTCTTAAAATGACCAGTTTTCAGATTTTGTGTTTGATCTGAAGAAAGATTATTTGGAAACTAAAGCACAGCAATACCATATTAAATGGATACAGTTTAAAACTGTTTCATACTATGACCTGTGAATTTCTCACTGAACTAGTTCAGACCTTCTAAACAACTCAGACTGATTTCTTTAAGAAGCTAACCAACAAGCTGAGTAGTCTTCCATTTCACCAAGACTCTAGCTTCCTCTTGCCAAACGATCCGCTACAAAGGCTGAATCCGCAGGTCTTTATGTTGTCTCCTCACCTCATTCTTCAGTGTTCCCACCGCGTTCATCAGGCTATCTATCTTCTTCTCATACTCGTTCATTTTGCAGCAAACAGCATCCTCCTCATCTGTAGAGAGATCACTCAGACGCAACACTGACAGCATTTTTTCTGAATCTGGAGGTGTAATTTCCAGGCGGTGAGTTGGTCCCTAGTAGAAAAACAATAATGGGCATCTTTTTTTTAATATAAAGTTATAAGCAGCGTTCTAACCCTAAATCTACCAAAAATAGAGACCAGGTTACATCACTACAATAAGACTAGGAAGGAAAAAATATTGAAAACAGCTCCTTCGTTTCCATCAGGGAAAGTTCAACAATGTGGAAAGACTAAAATAGAAAAAGAAGGAGAAAAAAAAAAAAATTAAAATTCTCATCGAGGAAGAGCCAGGAATGCAAGAGTTGAAGATGTGAAAACAAAAATATTACACAATATTTCAAAATTGCTCCATGCTTCAGAACAGACTAGTAACAGCAGCTCCTTGTTGTGTCCCAAAATGAGATCTTGAAGGGAAGCAATACAATTAAATAGAATACAATAGTTTCAGTTGGAAGGAAGCTACAGAGGTCATCAAGTCAAACGGTCAGACTACTTTGAGGATGACCTAATATTAAGACATACCATTAAGTGTTAACCTCAAACACGAATGGGCACAGGACATCAACCACCTCTCTAGGAAGCCTGTTCCAGTGCCTAACTACACTCTCAGTAAAGAATTTTTCCTAATGTCTAGACTGAACCTCCCTGATGCAGCTTTGAGTTGCTCCCAAGCATCCTGTCACTAGACACCACCAAGTAAAGGTGAGCATCTCCCTCTCCACTTCCCCATCTCCTTAGAAGAGAACAATGTGGTCAATCCTCAACTTTCTTTTCACCAAGTTTAAAAACCAACTAATACTAAGAAGTGACAAAGATGTGTATGAGACACTTAAAATGGATCGCATGTGATGGCAGGATTCTTTCCGATCAGCCCAGCTCCCTCCATCATAACATTCTGTAAGTGCTCTCTTCAACCTCAGCTAAAACTGAAGGCTTGCTTTTAAGAGCAACATCAGCCGTACCTCCCACTTGTAGGTGGACTCCAGGACAGATGTTTTCCCTGGGGGCATCCAGGGGGCCTTAGTTTTCACCTGGACAGTTCGGCGTGCATTCACGGTATTCCCTCTCATTTTCTGTTTTTGCTTTTGCTGAAGGACAGAAAAGAGAAAATAAGATAAATCACTACAACTTTTAAAACCATTTACAGTTTGTGCTGCAAAAACAAATGGAAGATCATTCATGCAAAAACACCAGAGTGTTTGACGTCATACAGCAGATCAGATGAGCAAGCAGCCATCAGAGGAGGCTAGCACCAGCCAGAAGAAAAGCATATTCACTTGATGATATGGCTAGATTCTCATTACTTATCACATAGCTATTCTGTTATATCACCAGACTATATGCACTTGTGAAGCAATTAAAACCTTATCCAGCAGGCCAGGGGTGGAAGATTTGGGGAGAGGGGATAGGGAAGGAAGCCTCCTCTGTATGGAGATACACAAAAAATACTGCAATACAACCCATTCACGTGCAGAAGGAACAACCTGGCACATCCCTTCTCTGTTCCAAATTCCTCTCACAAAAGAGCAGCTGTATCATTTGACAACAGCACCACCAGAGAAAAAAGAATGGCATAGTTACGAAAAACCCTTAAAACATTTTCCCTACTTTGCAGTCAACAGGTAGATCCACATTTATCTTGAAGATGAGATGCTCTAGCTGGAGGAAAATTAAAGTGTTTTTGCACAATTCTAACCTTTGATGAGGAAAAAAAACCAACCATATTCTAAAGCACCCTATAGGGAATTAATTAATAGGAGGCACTGACTTCACTGTCAGACCCTGCCCCATTACATTTGCCATTAGCAGAGAACAAATTAAGAGAGGATTTGGAACAGGATGTCTGCAGACACAAGGAAGAATGAGGCAACTTCAGTATTGCCTCTTGTCTACTCTTGATATGGGTACGAAGAGATCTTTCTTTGCTGCATAGCTCAGCCGACTGACAGGGTGCTTAATGCCAGAAGATGGTTTGAATGCAAACACTTTTCTTCTAAACACATTCATTTTAATACAATTAAGACAGAATTTGAAGCACTTGGGTACTACCTTACTCCACGCCTCTCCTTCAAAAACAGGGATGAAATCAAAGAAAACCCTTTATGAGGACACAATTTCAGAAAATACAAGGAAAAAATCCCCCAAACTACATCACGTTGGAAGCAGTACGCCTCATAATCATACACTTAAACATGAAAACTATTTATTCTATACCATCCTTAACACATCTTAAACAGAGAAAACATATTACTGAAAATTCACCACTGAACATGCGTACAGTTAACAAGGCAGAAAGTCTTCCAGTTCTAATATAAAGGTAAAGCAGACCTTGAAGATTTGGTGGTGCTTCTAGGACCCACTGTTTCCTCTGTAGCCCCTACAAACGCCCAGCTGCACACTCCTACCTGGCATTTTGCAGGTGTGGTTTTCTGACCCTTTTTAATATGGACATGGACAGGGGTGTTTTCATCCACATGGACGTGCAAAGGGGGAGATGAGGAACGGTTCTTCATGGCTCTTCTCCCACAAATGGGAAAGGGCAATACAAGGAAGGGAAACCTGTGGATAAGGAGACTGGAAATAACAACATTTCCCTGTGTGCAACAGTGGCCAGCTGTGGTTACAGTTTGAGCTTCCTTTCAGTAGCATCTGCCGTTTTGAACAGCACGTTATATTGCTGGAAAGAGATTAACACAAACAATCTCTCTACTTCTGCTATTTCCTGCTTTTAACACAGCTATTACAGACCAAACAGTTGGAGTGACAGAGGATGCCCGTAAGAGTCATTGGAGTTCCAAGTCTTAGAGCAAGCGTGCAAATCAAAGGCTCCAGTACCCAGCACCATCAGAGTCTGAACACAAATTATAGAGAAAGAGGGAAAAGCACTCCTTTAATAGCTTAGATGAAAAAAAAAAAAAAAAAAGAAATCAAGAGGAAACCATAAGATCACTCCATCCTAAAACCCTGAACCTGCAAACTCTTTCATATGTGCTTAACTTCAAGAGTCTTTTTGAAGTTAAACAAATGCTTAAAAGCTTTCAGATATCTTTTCTTCAGATTATCTCGCAGTGATGCATATATTTACAAATCCCTACATTAATTACATGCATAACCTTAATGTTGCCTAACACAACACACAAAAGCAAAACACAAAGCTAAAGAAATCAGTTTTGGACATGATCCTCTATTTGAGGTAATGGTTCCTCAGTATAATGCAATGGAAAATTTTATAGAATTCCACCAGCAGCAATTTATGTCAGCTTAGGTATACTTACAGTTATTGTAAGGCTTTTAGTTCCTCTTGACAATGTGCTCTGTGCAGAGACTGAAGTCACTTCATTTTTGATGGTTGAGGGAAACCTGGTGCAGAAATAATAAAATGACCACTGATAGGGAAGGGTGCCAATTTCTGATCACCCTCTTCCTTTCAAAGTAAGGCAAGATGCAGACTCAGACTTACTGTACTTATGAACCTAAACATCAAAAGTTGGTGTGTCAGTGCTTTCCTCTATAAGCAGAGGATAAAGAAAGATTTGAGATTATCATTCCTTACACACTGATGCTGAGAGCTGGTTTAAACAACAGAAAACGTTCTGTTGAATTACACAAGATGAGCTCACCCAAACTCAGTTACAGCTGCAAGTGCCCCTTTTAACCTGTTTCATAAGGAAATCAGTTTTGAACAGTTTGAGGGCACCTGTACACCTCCCTTCTGTCTCAGAGCCCACACCATCCCTAAAGCCTGCCAACAGCAACAAAACTGAACAGAAATGTCAACATCCTGGGTTTGGGTCTACATGCAGAGAAGGCATCAAAATCTGGGCTTAAACTGGAAAGAAAAAAAAAAAAAGCCCGCAACACAAGTTCTCAGTGCTACTCAGCAAGCACGTGTGTGTACTCATACACAGAACCAAACAATCAGCCACAGCATGAGCTGCTTGCCTGGTATTACCTTGGGGACTTGAAATGAGAGTGAGGAAGGAGGGACCTCCAAGGGCTGCTGTGCGTGGCGGGAGCAGAGCTATTAGCCTGGTGTTATAAAGGGCTTAGCTGCTAATCTCATGGAAGCACTCCTTCATGCTTTGCTACATAACAACACGTGTTACAAGTACAGTGTTACTTGTAATGAAGCAGAGCAGGATTTTACACAATACCTCTGCTAGAACAGAATTTAGATGACTCTTTATAGCTCCTGATTAATTTGTCAATGTTCATGTAATAACCTGCTCTAAATAAAACTAATAATGTTATATCAGCTTCTAAAAATGTCAAGTTTTGATTACTAACATAGCAATGCAACAGCAATAGACATTGGATGAGCATTAATCGAAGTTATTAACAGTTTCACCTAACTTAGAGTTACTTGTACAACTGAAGAAAAAACACATTAAACTACCATCCTTGTACTTTTTAACTGAATTTGACATGACAGGAAAGGAGGGCTACATAAACACCAGGACAATAAACGCCAGAAAAGTAGTCAGAACTATGCTGTTCTACAGGTCAGTGGGAAAAGGATCTGGATATGAACCGATTAATCTCAATGGATCGCTATGATACTTCAGAATTAGAAGTTGAAACAGATAAAAGTTCCTCTAAAACATGAATGTGTGTGCTAGGGACTTGCACTAGAATGGTCTTGGTTTAAAAAAAAAAAAAAGAGAAGTCACAGTGAGGAAAGATCTACTCTGTGAGCAATGCATCATCAAAATCCACTTTGCAGGAGCTTGCCCTGCTGCTTGCTTTAAAGCTGTCAGTCCATCACTTAACATTCTTGAGCGCAGAGTCAAGAGTGAATCACGAAAAGCAATTCAAGAAAATCAAGAGAAAAAGGAAGTGACAGTTTTCTGAAGTACCAGGATTCCCCCTTCTGTCTCCGGAGAGCCGCAAACACAGCCGGGCACCGCCACCCTCCCCTTCCCTAGGACGGGGGCAGCTCCCGGAGCCCAGGAGCGCCCCTTCAGCCACAACGCTGGGAACCTAACGGCAGCTGAATCGCCACGAACACAACCGCGGAGCTGCCAGGCAGCTTCCCCAGCACCGAGGAGGTTTATTGCTGAAGCCCGGGGGGGTTCTCAGAGAAACCCGTGAGGGCCCGGGCCCGCTCCGGCCTCCTGCTCCGAGCCGGCACCGGCAGCTCGGGGTCAGCCCGGGGCTCCACCGGGGGGTTTCCCGGGGTGGCGGCTGCACAGCGGCCGGTGCAGCCCGTCCCGAGGCTAGGGCCGTGCCCCCCTCACACCCCCTACCCCGGCGGGGAGGAGCCGAACCGGGCAGCAGGGGGGGGGGGTCCCGGCCCTCCCTCACCCTCCCGGCGGCCCCTCCCTCACCATGAAGGGCCGAACGCGGCGTCGGCCAGCCCCAGCCGCTGCCTCCTCAGGCTGTCCTCGGCGGCGGCGGGGAGGCGGCGGGCGGCGCTGCCATAGAGCCCTCGGCTGCGGGGCGCGGCGGACGCCTGGAGGCAGCACCAGGGGTACGAGCCCGAGCCCCCTCCGCCGCACTTCCGGGGCCGCCGCCGCGCCGCCGCCGCCCGCGGCTCCCCCATTGGGCGATTCAAACCCTGCCGGCGGCCCCGCCCCTCCCGCCGCCGCGTCACAAGGGGCAACGCCCCGCCCCGCCACCGGCCCCGTTGCCATGGCGACGCGAGGCGGGAGGCAGGCTCCGCTGAGGGCGTCCTGACGGGGAGCTCTGAGGGGAGGAAGCCCCAGCGCGGCTTCGGTCGCTACAAAGAGCCGGGAGGCTTCAGGTGGCTGCCCAACTCGGGCTGGCTGGCTCTCAGGAGGTTCTGGATGCTGCTCTACTTGCCCTGAGGGGGTTCTTCAAGCTCCCCGGGTGGCTTCGATACAATAAATAAATAAAAACAACAAGTATCGCCCACCCAAATGTTGTTCTTTTGGTGCTACAGAGCACCTTTAACAAATGCAGTGAGGCGTGACCAAAAAAAAAGCACCAAAGCAGCTGGTTTTACTGTAAACATTCTATTTCTCCCCGTCACATAACTGAATTTGTAACTAGTTTTCCTGCTGGTATTTCTACCATTTCTGGACATTCTGTACAAAAACCAACAGAACCATCACAATGGCTGTTATATGAACAAATGTCCCCCCAACCCACGGAGTGCAAGTCACTGCGTTACAGACAGCTTCCAGCTGCACTTGTAACACCCACAAAGCAGTTTCCTTGAAGTGCATGTTTTCTTCTGCAGAAACAACTTTTTGGAACTGATAATTAATGAAGTTGAAGCCTTGGGCTGCAGAGAGGATCGCTTGCATTCAAACCTCTATTCTCTGTCACTGAGAAATACATCAGGCCCTTCTGCATAGCACAGCTCAGTCGGCATCACACGTGATGATACCCCCAGTGATCGTTCCTAATTCGAGTGCTACAACAGCAAACCCTTTGTTCCTCTCATATGACAGAAACATCTAGAGATCTCAAGGATGCAGATTCCTCTTAATTCTTTTTTTTTCTTAAAAAAAAAAAAAAAAAAAAAACACAGATTTTCAGGGGTATTCCAGAGACTTCATGCAAGACAAATTTTAAAATTACTGTTTTGCATGAGTGGTTTCTGTGTAGGGTGTGATTTGGGGGCATTACAAGTAGGAATTCACAGATCTCACAAAGGGCACAGGAAGAGAAGCAAGCCTTTATCCTTGCAAACCGTACAGAATCAGGTAGTGAAAGAACCGTTTACATGGAAGAGTAAAAGCTTACAATCTGTCAAGCGCAGCATCTTTTCTGTCTTAGGAAGGATGCCTTTGCCAGTGTCGTGGATTCCTCCAGTTCCCTCAGCACTGGGCTTACGGGATTCTATTGCAGGAAAAATTAAGAGTCACTTAAAATCTAGTATCCAGTGTCGCACTCAGAGAAAACACTTTGGATGACGTGGATGAATGGAGGAAGACAGCCTGAAGCAAAAGCTGCTCAGACCTACTGTATCTGATATGGCCGTAACACTTACTAGCCAAGAAAGCAGCTTGCTTTTACAGTAACCTGCTCTGAGCACGGCTCTCACCTAAAAGAAGCCTGTTCAGCCCATTCTTCAGTTCAGTCACAGAGCTTCTCCTTTCCAGCAGCGTCCAAGATCCCTTCCTTTTACCTGTCCCCATCCTTCTAAGTATCACATTCAGACTTGTGCATAGCTGGATCCTTTTTGCTCGCTGAGACTTAGGACCATAAACAGGACAGTCTCTGTACCTGTGCGTCAGTCCATCAGGTGTGACCAGCCCGTTCAACTCTTTAAAAAATACAAGGTCATTCCTTCTGAAGCTTTATCCATGCAAGTACTTCAGAAAGGCAGCTGAAGCTGGCATCAGACTGCAACTTCAGCTTTTTGAATGACTTCTTCCATGCGCTGGTACCAAGGCTGAATCTTGGTGTGAACCATCATGTCGTCAAAGGCTTCCAGCCCTTCCATGACTCGGAGGACCCCATATACTGCCTGTGCCAGAGGATGAAGATTAGAACAACACTGAGAAAGTCAGTGGTGGAAAAAAGCTTCGGGTAACAATGAGAGTGCCTCGATAGCCTAGACAGTAAAGCCTCTTTATCTGCTCTGCCATCTAGTCCGCAACTCTGATTAGTAAGGAAGACTGAGTGGGCAGAAAGGTAGTAAGAAAGCACATGCTTTTTCCATGAGAAAATGGTAAGTAAACACAAGAATCTACATGCAGTTATGGGGCAACAGTTAATCCCATCTCAGCAGCAAGCCCTGGTAGAAAATGCTTCACTTGCATTCCAGGGAGAACTGCTGATGCAGGGAATGAATCATGCTCCACTCTCTGCTGCCTGCAGAGACACCCCAGCAGCACTGAGTGTAATAAAACCCGTGCAGGTGTGAGGCTCTGTTCAGTGCTCACTAGTCAGAGCAGTGTTCAGGTTGTAACCTGCTTTTATCACGCTTCCACAAGACCTGTAACATCCACCTGCAGAAGGGTACTGCAGGCTCTGTCTTAAGGAATGTTTCTCTAGAGGAAAACAACAAATGTCCTATTTTAACACAAATATTTTAAGTCCCTTTCACGTGGGAATTGTGTTACTGCACAAAGGACGTATGTCTCACATCCTTCGCCCTCTCTGCCTATGTTAGTATTCACCATTTCACGTGGATCAGACACCAACTTGCAATATAGGTCACTACAGATAGAGGAATTAACCCCTTACCAAGTCTGCAAGGTTCGGCTGGTTTCCGCCCATGAACAGTCGATGTTTGCCAATGGCTTTTACCCACTCATCAACTGCTTCGTACAAGTCTTGTCGGACATCGTCTCGAAGGTTATGTCTAAATAAAGAAAAGAACCAGCCTGAAGACACTAGTATCTTTCTTTCTTTAACCTTTCATCGTTTCTAATCTTACAGGCTGGGGAATTAGGAAGGTATTTTAAGGTGAAGGGAACAGCCAGTGAATAAACAGTAGATGAGTAGAGAGGTTCAGTACCGCTGGGTAAAGAAGTACAGCTATTACTCGCACCGCATGAAACGGTTTGGTTTAAAATACTGAGCTTCTGCCCTTTGATCTCTGGAGTTCATAGCTGAGACAAGTAAGGAGCTATTCTTGTGTACTTGGCGTTCAGTGGTACCAACCTTTTCTTCAGTCTCTTGCTAATGAAGAACATGGCAATGGCCCCCATGTACTTGGCAAAGAAACCTTCCACGGTGCCAAACTTCCCCTCACGGACGATGTAATCAAAAGACGCGAAGGCTTCCCTTGGGGTACGGTAGACATTGGGGGAGATGAGGTGAACAAGCCAATCATCAGCCCATTTTCTCCACTTCATTTCTTCCCTGCAGGCATTCAAAAGAGATTTTTCAGTGAATAAAGTAGAGATTGCAGGGCTACAGGAGGCAGATAGAATCACGGTGACATTAGCCAGAGTTTGTACCAAGGACAAGTAACGTCAAAATCCCACCCAGCCGTGTGCTCTGGTGACCTCTCTGAAATGCACTCAGAAGCATTAACTTTGGCAAGGCTCCTTCAGTCTCAATCTAAAATTAAGACTAAAGATAGAGCACTAGTTCCTCCTCCCAATACGAGAACTAAAGCAGAACATACAGCCTTGGGAAACGAGCACTCCACAGCATTCCTCTGTGACATTGAGGAAAGGCCAAGTAGGAAACTGGAAGCAACTGAAGGCTAGTGTGACCACAATGGGGGGGAACTAGACCTTCTGACAACATAGTTTCAAATTAGGCAAAATACACATCGAAACACCACAGCTACCAAGGTTTTAAACATCAAGGGGGTGCTAAAAGGAATAATTAGTACCCACAGGACTTGATGTATGCACCACCCCTGAGGATATCTAGGAGTAGGCTGTAAGCTGACTTGGAGGACCCAGAAACTTAAAAGCACTCACACTCTCACTTCTTTGACAGGATAGACTCGCTTTGTCTCCTTCTCATCCAGCATGAGCCAGTATTTATTCCCATACTCAAATACCTCCTTGCCTTGATCAGTCACAGTTTTCATAGGAGGATAAAAGGACACAATCTCTTCTAAGCTATTCCTCCTGTGGACAGAAACATAGTTCACACCTGATTTGGCTGCTACAAGAACGGGCAAGAGCAAAGAAGAAATCAAAAGATTCAACCTATTAGTCTAAAGGTAAGTGCATGAGCTTTTCAATTTGAAACTAGCTGGAACAGCTACTTTCTAATAACCATTATCAGCATACATTACTTTTCTGTGCCAGACTGGAAGTTTTTGCAGACATAGAGTTTCTTACAGTTGTCAAATGTTTTTAGTATGGATCCAAAGGACACAGGTACAGCGATTTCACTCTAGATGGTATGGCTAAATGTAAGCTCAGTTCCAGAACTACCTCTAGTCCACATTTAAGCAGGTTTTATGCAAAGAGAATTTCACAGGTGAAAAGGAGTAGTTCTGAAAGGCAGATGTGTGTCACTGCACACATATCCCAACACATACATGCATCATTCACTCCATCACAGCTAAGTCAGTCCCTGGCCAAACGTCCATAGCTTCAGAGGCTAAGGTCAGCAAGACACTAACAACTGACTCAAAGAGTCTTCTAAATCTCCAGTTTTCTAGAGATAGTCTTGTTCAACTCTTCTCCCATCCCATTTTCTTACTTGGAAATGAGATAGGTCTTTATTGCACTGATGATCACGGAAGAGTCATTCAATTGCTGAAAAACAGAATTAAGACAAACTTTTAAAAGGAACTGGTGAAATCGAAATGGAAATCCTTCAAAACCTTTTGTCCTGCATGCTGAGGTCCCAAGTTAGTACCACAGTCCCTTTTTCCCTTCATGCATTTCCACTGGCCACCCTGCAAGTCTAAAGCCCTACACACAGATCTCTGCAGTGATCATTTGAGTATCATTTCAAATTTGTCCTTCACTGTGACAAGAGAGGACTTAAGGGCCACGTACTCAGGCAATACTAGCAGGTTTTGGATTTAGGCTCTTTGCAGCAAATAGAAAAGCAATGCTGACATTAAAAAAGCTACAGATAGTCAAATTGTCAGTAATCTTGAGATCTCATAAGATACAAGCCATTCTTTTTACTTCTGGAAAAAAAAAGGTGTCCTCCTTTAGGGCTGAAAGAATCCAGACATGTACTGGATTACAGAGTCACTACACAAAACAACACACTTTGGAAGAAAGACTTAAACTCTAGTAAGACCAGGGCAGAGGATACCACAAAACAACAAACAAATCTTAAGCTCTTGAGAGAATAAAATATGATTTGAAGATTATACTGCATGTGGCAAAGCACAGAGAGATAAAAACCTCCAAACCACTGCTTATGGGGAAATCAAGCTTTCAGCACGGTAAGACTTACCAGAGTGCTTCCAGCATTGGCTAGCAGGATAGGCACCTTTCTGTAGGAAGAGAATTTGATTTCTTTCCTCATTATCGGGTTCACTTCCACAATTTCATAGGGCAGTCCATGATAATCAAGAAAAGCTCGGACTTTACTGCAGAAAGGGCACGTTTTATATTGGTAGAGAGTAAGCTGCAGGTCCCCTGTAGGCAGCTGGGGAAGGAAAGAGACCACAAGCTTTCATTTTCCATTAAATAGAAACATTATCTTTATTTAACCCTTATTTTTGTTATAGTCTTAGTCATTGACATTGAATTTCAACTTCTGGTAATTAAAATCTTTCTGCTAACAGATGCTTTCTTCAAATGACATCACAAATCACCTGCTACAGGGACTAAATACCCCTTTTTCTAAACATCTGCTTAACCTGTTGAAAACTCCTACTCACAGACAAGAAGTTACATCCAGACAGCTTACTGCTCTGCACAAAACTCTGTAACTGAGGAAAATCACAATTGTATTTAATGGTCTTTAAAAAAATAATAAAAAAAGCCTTTTCAATTCAATTCCTCCCCCGCCCAACAATCTCTGTGGAGTGCACAGCATAGGAAGAACAAAAAGACTTTGCTGTTGATCACACTACAGCAAGGGGTGGCGGTACTATACCACAACTGATTATAGAAACACAGAGGTAAAATCTGCCGGAACATAAAGATTTTAGGCATGCATTGGCCTAACTTCAGTGTCCTGGGATTAACCAACCTGTGCTCAACTCCGAGAGGAGAGCCCAGGGTGGCACTGCCAGCGAAGCATCGCAGCAGGGAGGGTTCCCAACGCTGCTGGTACTTCAGCAACCTGACACGTGCTGGCCGGCAGTCATAAATTATAAAACAAACGCAGCCATCTCGCTCTGCTGCTTATTTGCAACCCATCTGGTTATACAACCCTCCGTGGGTGCTGGCGAAAAGCAACAATTATCTAACAGAGAATGCAGCTTCACAAGCCACGAGCTCTCAGTTCTGACAGGCACTTTGTACAACCACTCGAGAAGAGTGCGGCTGTTAAAAATATTTACACAATTTTAAGCGGTTTCCTGACTGAAAACTGAGCAAAAGCGGCCGTGTGGTCCTCAGAGACGGCAGAACCCGCTGCGCGCCCCCCTGAAGGTGTCTCCCCCGAGCCCCGGGAGGCTCCCCACCGCCAGACCCTGGCCTTGAGGGAAGCGAGGAGGCAAAGGAAGGAAGGGGACAAATGGGATAAAGCCTCGGGGCCGGCCTTGAGGCCAGGCAACGCGGCGGAGGGGAGGCGAGACCCGCCTCAGGCACCGAGCGGGCCCGGCGGCGCGTTACCTCAGCGGCCGAGTGCTCCCGCAGGCGGTGCTGGGCCGCCAGGTAGAGACCGGTGCCGCCACCCAGGGCGAAGGCAGCACTCAAGAGCAAGCGGCGACCACCGCCGCCGCCGCCACGTCCCGCCGCAGCGCCGTAGGCTCGGCACGGGGCCCGCAGCCGCCAAGGGGACAGTAGCAGGGCCGCCCGCCAGGCCCGGCCGGCAGCCGCCATCTTGCGGGCACGGCGCGCAGGGGCGGGGGGCTGCGAGCGGCCGCCCCGCGGCGCCTCCCCGCCCACAAAATGGCGGCCGCCGCGCTGAGGTAAAAGGGAGGAGAAAAAGGAACCAGGTTCAAAGCCGCCCCAAGCGGGCGTGGGGGCTTTGTGTGAGTGCTGAGGGAGTTGCTGGTGGTACAGCGACGCGGCCCGGCGTCCTAGCGGTAATTATTTAATCCGGGCTCGCTGAGAAGACGCCAAATTATAAGGTGGAAGTGAAATACCGTGTTCTCTGAGGGCACGTTCTGCCCGGCGGGGTTGCTGTCTGTGACCTGCAGGTACCCGCAGTGTAAACGCAACACTTTACATTGTGGGTCATCCCGTTTTCCATTACAGTCACAGTATTCATTATATTAACGTGCAGTTCCCCTGCCTAGGGCACAGCACGGGGCCCAGCTTGGCATGGGTGCCTCTACAGAAAGGAAAAGAGCTGGTTGTGATGTCAAATGAGGACATAACCTTATCTTTCTTCTTCACCCCAGATACCCTCTTAATTACAGAGTCTTCGAACTGGGCTTGAGCTGTTTAACTTAATGCTCTAATTCCGAGTTATTTCCATCCCAGTGACATCTCTCCCGGGGATGAAAAATTTCTCCAGTGATTAGATTTCCTGAGGCTGCGTGAAGTATGACGGATAGCGTGTCAAGGACAAGGAAAGACAAAGCGAGCTCGTGCTTTTGGGGCAGAGGAGATGCAAAGGTGACCCGGGGCTGGTGCAAACCACCCAGCAGCCACGCAGAACTGGTGACAGGAGCAGGGTGCACGGCTGCAGCGGGGAGCTCGGCAGCACTGGCATCTGTCTGCTGCAGCCACGGCACTGTGAGACGCTCTGTCTGCAGGAGGTGCAGGCCTGATCACACAAATAATAAGTTTTCTTGAGGGGAAAAAATCACGGGATGGCGATGGTGGTCCCAGAGACCAACTTTATTTTGCGTTCAAATGCATTTTGCGGTGGTTATGGATTGGAAGACCTTGAGGGAGCGAAGACACTGCAAGGCGAGGCAACAGCTTCACGCTGGAAGTTCATTTGGGGAAAACACCCAGGGAAAAAAAGCACAAAAACCGCACACAGCGTGCGGGGGCAGACCTCCCCGCTAGCTGCCCGCCCCGTCCACCCCGCCCGCCCCGCACAACGCTAACCACAAACTTTACCCGGCTCCTGGCGTGACGCGGGGGGAACGCAGCGCTCCCATTGGCCGCCGGCCGCCCCGCCCCCGGGCATGGCAGCGCGGCGATGGCGGGACCCAACGCGGAGCCGCCCGCACCGCTGGGCCCCCCGGGGCGGGACGGCGAGGACGGGGCTGGGGACGGGGACGGGGACGGGGACGGCTTCGGGGAGGAAGGTGAGGAGGAGGAGGAGGAGGAGGAGGAGGAGGAGGAGGAGGAGGAGGGAGGAGGAAGCCTTTCAAGGGCACATTGCCACTGTTGAAAATGGTGAAGAGCTGAGTGTCGCTCTCCCAGACAAGGGGTACAAGCTGGGATATGGGAGGTGCTGCTGAAATGTGGGAAGAAAATTCCTCACGGTGGGGGTGACGGGGCTCTGGGACAGGAGTCCCAAAGAGGCTGTGGGGTCTCCTGCTCTGGAGACATTCAGAACCCAACCTGGACGTGTTCCTGCGTGACCTGATCGACGTGATCCCGCTCCGGCAGATGGGACAAGATGATCTATCGAGGTCCTTTCCAATCCCTGACACTCTGATTCCCAAAAGACCCTTTGGTTTCCAGATGAGACCTGCATTGGTGAGCCTCGTAGCTGTGGCTGGGACCCTCCTGCACTGACAGGAGGTCGTTTCTGAGCTGTGATACCCCAAGAGTTGTCACCGCTCTGCATCATCCCCCAGTGATTTGTGAGTAGATGTGGTGGAGACAGTCACCAAATCTGATCCGCATCCAGCCTCTCCATTAAGTGTTCTGCTGGTTTATCACCACTGGGGTTTTGTGTGCTGTAGCTGGTCATAAAGATCTGTAGATATTTCCTGGTTCAGTTGTGCTGAGGCTGTGGATCACTTCTGTGACCTTAAATAGGGAACGTGGTTGGTTTTTGGTAACTGTTCCTGTTATAATGCACAGCAGGAAACAACGTGAATAGCCATACTCCTGGTCAACACCTTCATTAGAGGAGGTGGCTAATTTTCCTTAAACAAAGCTTGCAACTAGCAGAAGTCAATCAAATAAAATGTTTTTACTTTTTTTTTCCCGCTTCCAAGAGCAGCACAACTGAAATGGCCTTTTCTAAAGCTCTAGGCACTGAGAGTAATTAGGTTCCTGCTGTGATTACAGCCTTCTTGCCCAAGCTGTTGAATAATGTTAGTTGTCAGAACGAGCTGTTGTATCTGCTCGGCATCTTGTTAATTGGAACACGGAGCACCACGCGCAGATCAAATCCTGCATTGAGCTCAGGAGCTCTGTAACTCAGGGACATTTGGGGGCCTGGGGCCAGCAGCGCCATGGGGTGCTGATGCAGAGTCCCACTGCCCTGTGTTCACCACCCTAAACACGCCCCGAGCTGCAGCGTGGGCTCTCCCTGGCATCACCCCTCTGCCTCCCAGGAACACCCAGTGTCCTGCTGGCACTGGCAGCGCCTGAGCTTGCTGTGCTGGGCTCCGGGCACCCTGCCTGTATGAGTGCCTGGGCTCATCAGCTGAGTGGGGCAAAGCTGGGCTCGTGAGGCTGGGGGATTTCAGCATGGCTTCACCTTCATCCCTAGGAACTTGCCTCCCCTTCTCTGTATCCCTCGTTGGCTCAGAGCACCGCTCCAGCTAGGTGCTGCGTGGGTCATGCTTGGCTCTGGTGCTCTCCCAGCTGCTCAGAGAGAAGAGCCAGCGCCAGGCGGTGAGCTGTGGGCTCGTCCCACCCATGCAGGCCTCCTTCCCCGCGCCCTGCCCACGATCCTCACAAACCTCACCTCCCCGGGTCACAGCTTGCTGCCTGCCTCCCTGCGTTCACTCAGCCTGTGCAGTTTCAGGAAGGAACAAAACCGGTGCTCCCCGGGGGCCCCTGCAAGCCAGGGTTTCAGCCAGTGCTAAACTGGCAGTTCCTAAGTAATGTGTCAGCAGAAGTTTTATCTCAGCTGGTTTTCCAGTTTGGCTTTTGGGTGTTCTCTAGGGCTGTGTGAGTAGTGCTTGGCACAATGCGAAAGCAAGGGTTTCATGGCAGCAGCACAGGCTGTCAGCTGATTAGCGCTGTTCATATGCATCACTGTGAAATGCCACTGTACCAAAACTAACGCTTCCGCACTTGAAACAAGTGTTTTAAATAAGAAACTAACAAGAAACCCATCTATTAGGATTACTTTGAATTAGTTTGGATTTAACTCAAATTACCCAAAGCTTTAATGGGGTGCGAAAACGCTGCGGTTGGACATGGTGCTTCACACTTACCTCCCTTTGGAAAGGATGGTGGCACTACCAGCACCCCTGGGGCTCGGCCCTGCTCCTGCCGCCGCAGTGGCAGTGATGTTGTGGCAGTGTGAACCCACCCAGGCCCTCCTGAGTCACATCCCAGCCTGGGAACCTTAGACAAGTAATTTACAGAACGTAAACACTTGGGCACGCTGCCAGCGTGCCTGCATCCTCATCAGGAAAGATGAGCCCTAGGGCAGCTATAAAGGCTAACTCATCCTTGGGATTTATTTGGTCCCGTTGCAGTGGGGATCACCACATACTAGCAGGCAGCCTGGGCTCAGCTGTTTATGCACGAGATCAAAGGCTGCCAGCTATGCCCAGAACGGGTCTGGGCTGCTTACAGGTAACGTGCCTTTGATCTTGTTACCAGTTCTCCAGCTTCCCGTTGGTTTCATTTGACCAGTGAATTCAATACCTGGAGGATTCAGTTGCATCGTACTTGACCCACCCAGGGGCAGATAAGAACCAAAATGCTGTGGGCACGTTTTGCAAAAGCTTTTACTGCTTTCACCGACTGCAGCGACAACGTACTTGCATCGTTCAGTCTCTTATTTCCCTTCCTTTTAGAATATGCAGCAATAAACTCCATGCTGGACCAGATCAACTCCTGCTTGGATCACCTGGAGGAGAAGAATGATTATCTACACGCCTGCTTGAAGGAACTGCTGGAGTCCAACCGCCAGACCCGCCTGGAGTTCCAGCAGCAGAGCGAGCAGCAGAACATGGAAGCTGACATGCAGGGACCACAGCCTCCTGTCTAGTGGGCTGGCCCCACACTTTCCGTCTCTAAGGACATTTACCGGTCACTGGTTTCACATAAAAGCTGAATAGATGAGGTTCCTTCTGCCCATTACTTGTTCCTTCCCGTGGTAGTGTCCTGCCATTCGCCTCCACGTTCTGTTTTCCTTTAGCTGGGTAACAGGTGCAGAAGCACGTGGGTGGGTGTAGGAGCGTGGTTCTTTTCTCCCCCCGGCACTGCCACTCGGTTAAAGCTGGTTGTAGGAAGCCTGATGCCATGCAGGTTGGTTGCAAGCAAGCTCTCGTCACAAAGAGGAAAAATGATGCCTGGTGTTTTGCGCTGTTGTATCCGAGTGAGGAACGTTATGGCTCTAGTCTCTTCCCTCACAGAGCACAGTAGGCAGGGGCTGTCCTGACTCCAGGCTCGCCCCTAGGGGTAATCTGGCACAGACAGGAGCCTTAGGCCATCTCCTGCCTTGAACTACGGCTTCACCATTATTCAGTGTAAGAAATATCGTCAGACACTCCCAGATAACTGCACTTTTCTATCCCCCTCCAAGCAGATAAGCTACTGGGGTGATGTTTTTGACTCTTAATTTAATTGGAAGCTGCCTAACTCCTTGAGCTGCCATTAAGGACTTGGGCTTTAGAGCCAGAGCAGCAGGGTTAGTCCCCACTGCAGCATCAGCTTTGGGAACAAAGAGACGGGGCTCTGCCTGCCGTGGGATGGGGGCAGAGCCCTGCCTGTACATTTTGACAGGAGTACTCGTGAGCATTGTGGTTTGAGACTTTGCGATCGTGTCCGGATGGCCTGGAGCCAGCACAGTGAAGCAAGTCTTACTGTTCTACTTCTGTAGAGTTAAAAGAGGTTTTTGAAAGTTAAAGAAGTTATAAGAAATCTGTTTTATTAAAATCAGTTTGAAACAAAATTTGTTCCTGAGTCTCCGCTATGAGAACAGACTGTATTAAGCCTTGTAGTATTAACAAATGACCGAGATGTACATTCTTGCCTAGCTTAGGACACAGTGCTGGTCCAAGAGTGCGCATCTGTGAAAGAAAACCCTTCTGAGGAGCAGAATTGGGCACGCACAGCCTCCCAAGAAATACACTTCTCTGCCTGGAAAGGAAGCAGAGAGGAACTACAAACGATTCTTAGTGGAAAAAAAAAATCTGTATCCATCTACTTCATGAGCCATATCCCCCTATGAAAAAAAGAAAAATCACATTACTTTCTTCTTTTAGGTTCAACAATCCAAGCCTCAGTCTTTCCATGTAATTGTAGTATCCCAACTATACAAGTAATAATCAACACCATCCCGTATTAGACACGCTAAAGCCAGGCTTATTTTATTCTTAAAATAAAAACAGCAGTAAAGTTGAAGGTTTTGCTCTATTAAAAGACTCCGAAAATAAACATTTCCAGCAAATATCATATGTAAAGGGCTCTCCCTTTAAGGCCACTCTATCTGGGTTTGCGCCTAGAAGAGCGTCTGCACCCAGCAGAGGTAAGACTGGCTGCCTCACCTTTGGCTAGGGAGGAAGGCTCTGCTGCTGCCTCCTGACCTGCGTGTGTTGCCTCTTTCTGTCCTAACCCCCCTTCGCTCCCTGGATCCTGGCAGTTGTCTGTGCCTTCCCTTTGCCCGGCTGCATTGGCTTCCTCCTCCTCGGACGCAGCATGTCCCAACAACTCCCCCGCGGCGCTGGTCTCTTCAGGGGGTGGGAAATGGGCACTAGTGGTAGCGGACTTGCTCTCCTCCTGCAGGTTTTCTTCTTCTACAACCGCGATTCCACACGTGTCATCAGTCATGCTGGCGAGGCTTTTGCCCTCTGCTACAGAGGTGGCCAGCTCACCCTCACCCTCTGGACACCTTGAAGTTTGTTCTTGCGGTGCTGACAGCTCTGTACCCTCCTTGTCTAGCCCATGATCAGCATCCGTCTTCTTGCCGGTATCTACTGCTGTAGCAGGAGGCTGTTTCTGATCATCCAGCAATTGGGAGCTGGAGCCCTGGGAATGCAAAGGAGCCTCGGGGTAGGCAGCTGTGGCACGATGCCTTGCTGCCTTGTATCTCTGTAAACATAAATAAACCAACGTGAGAGACGAGCCCAGCCCAGCCACTGTCCCTGCAGCGAGAAGCTGGTCCAGGAAAACCTGTACAAAAACAATGGTGAGTGACAGCTAGGATCTGCAGGGGCACACACCCTGTCTCAGCAGCTCTCCTGGCCTGGCTGCTGAGGCTTTCAAGCAGAGAAGGGTCAGCTCCTGTCAGAAAAAGTGGTGATATTAAAAACTTCATGACTAAATGCTGAGTGACTGCATGGCACACGTGTGGCTCCTGAGACAAAAATAACGTTTTGGTAACTGTTAATATCAGTCAGACTCAGGACTTGGTAGATAACGATAGTGCAAGTGACAGCTCTTGCTCCAGCTAATGGCACGTACCCCAGCTCCATGAGGCTACGCGCTGCCCTGACCTAGAGAGGAGCGGTTTCATGGTCAACAGCCACAGCAAGACTTAAACTAAAAGCTTACGAGTTTTCATTCTGCTGATACAACCTCTGCTATCAGTGAAATTGTTGGTAGGAACACTAAGATACCAAGAATATCCTCTTGTTACAAGGTACTGAAGTTGTCTACAGAATAAAGGTAAGCATGTTGACAGTAAAATGACTCGTTGACGCTAGCTACCATGGTGAGCCAGTAGAGGTCTGTAAAGAGACTGAGATGGCTACTAGCCATTTTCAAGCCTGGTTTTCTGAAAAACAGTGACTCTCTGTAGCTAGCTAACATGCAGCAGGAATCTGGTCTTCCAAGTCCCAGACACAGCATGAGCTAAGGGAATGAAACAAAGCTCCCTTTCCGCAGCAGCTCCCCCCACCACATAACTGTCAGCTTTCTGCTGAAAGGTCCCTTGAACTTGCACTAGCATTAGACCTGACGATTTCACAAAATTATTTTCAGCACGTTGGCTTTCACCAGTCTAAGCAGTGCTCTGTAGTCTGCAGTGTGAAATTACAGCATGCCAGGCAGGCAGCTTTACATTTTCATTTCGTGTATCGTCGCAGGTTTGTTCTTTCCCTGCTCTCAAATAGTGGAATACATGTAATATTATAATGCAATGGAGCTAGATCAGTCAAGTCAAATGTTGTACCCAAACGTAATCAAGCGCAAGTGTGCCAGTTTGTTTTCAAAGTGATGCTGTAAACTGCCTCACAGCAGACAATTCTCTGCTTTGAAATCCTTTGTTAGCCTACTCTGATGAGAATACTCCAGAAATTGGAAATGATTTAACTCAGACTGTGATGCAGCCAAGCAGACTAGCTATCTGCCTGCAGATATTGAAGGCTGGACTTCTGCCACAAATAATCCCTCCAGGTCACTCTGGTGTCCATTTGAAAAGCGTCTGATTTCAGCTTTTAAATGGGCCAGAAGGGAGGCATACACGCTGCTGCTGCAGTTTCACTCTATGCCGATCTAAAATAAGCCAGGAAAGCTGCAAGGCCAACTCCTTCATTCCAGAAATGACTAGCTGCAGGGGTGGGAGAGGATGAGCAACCCTCAAGGAACAGCTGTAGTGTTCTCTTGCTACTTGCCTTTCCAAATCCACAGCTCTAAGTGCTGGCTTCTGCAGCAACCCCACCCCTGCTGGATGCCACAGTGGTTGATGGGGAATCGTTAACTTCTCTGACAATTAGCAAAAAAACACTAAGATGCAGCAACAGCTGGATACATCTGTGGTAGGGAAACAGCTTTTGGGTACTGGCAGAGGACATGGTCAGTGTGGGAACCTTCCCTCTTTCCAGATTCAGGGAATGCTGCTCTGCTATGCAGGCAGTGGTCAAAGGGAGAGGGCAGAGCCAGTGCAAGTCCTGCATACCTCCCACGAGGAACTAATCCAGGCCCCTAGCATGTCAAAAAGGACAGAACAACGGAGGCAGATTCCAGGCCAGCCCAGTAGGGAAAGCTTCTGGATATGAAAGCAGCAAGGGGCAATGCTGCGGCTTTAGGTGGAGCCTAAGGAACAGCATCAGCTGGCAGAGCTTTGTGCTAAGGAGTTTTCTAGGAAGGTGGAGCAGACAGACCGACTGACTTCCTGCTGCAGGCTGACCCTGGGGACCAAACACTCTTGTAGTCCATCACGGTGTGCTGTGATGCTCAATTTCAATATTTCTAAGGTGAATATCTGATTTTACCAGGCCCCTTCATGGATGAATCACCTTCAATTTCGGCTAAAGGAGCTGTTTCTGTAGTCACTGCAGTATTCCATGAAAAGATGCACACGCATCAACCTTCTTTAAAATGAGCAGCCTCTTTCTGTCTCTGTTCTTTCCCCATTTTGACCCACCTGTAATCTGTCTAACAAGGAAAAGAGGAGGCCTAGACTCAACAACAGACTCCACAGGTTCAGCAAACAGAGCAGACACTCTGAGGAAGATTTCCAGCCAGAAACGGGCAACAAGATGACAGCAGCAGTAGCTAGGAAAACAGGACTGGACTGGTTTTAGATCTAAAGGGGTGAATGGGAGACAAGCACAGAGCACACCAGGAGAAAGCTGTGGCACAACGGACACCAAGGATGATGGAAATGAACTGAGGACAAGACAGCTAATGGGGTGGATTCACTGAAGAGACACGCACAGGGGTAACAAATGCCAGGCCATGCAATCGCCAAAGGGTCTAACCTGAAAGTTCTCAAAATGCATCAGGGACTTGCAGTGTGCGAGCCGGGCAGCAGAGTCGCTATGGTAGAATTTGTGACACAGCCTGCAGAGGTAACCTGCGACGGGGACCAGAAAATCCAGGCCTGCGAAACGGGAGGGGAAGGGAAATCACAGATCACATTGAATGGAACTCAAAATAATGAAAGTATGTTAAAAGGGAAATTAAAGGAGGGGAGGGGAGAAGAAGAAGGAAAATTGGAAAGCTTTGCTTCTGTTAATCAGGGGTTTTGCAAGATGACTTGCTGAATATCTTGTCTTACCATGGAATGGCTGTGTGCTTGATATTCAGAGAGAAATCTGGCTGCCAGAGCAAAGAAACTACACAGAGCATTAAGGGGAAAAAAAGAAAAAAGAATACAATGGAAAACTACAGAGAACATGTGATCTAATGTAATGGGATCAAACCAAGCAGAAGACAGCAGGCGCGCAAGAGGAACACGCAGAGAACATTCACAGCATGAATCATTATTCCATCTGCCACACGATAGTGGAAGGTTACAGCGATATGGAAGATTGGTGTAAACAGCGCTCTCCTTGGGCACAAAACAGCCTCTGCAGAGCTGCCCTCTTCGCAACACAAGTGGCCGTTAGAGGTTTGAAGTCAGAATTGCTTACAGGGTGGGGACAAGACACAGCCATCTGGAGGCAACGCTGCCCACCAGTCCAGCAACGTGTCTGAATAACCACTAGGTAGAGCGTGGGGGTTCTCAAGCAGAGGAAACATGCACAGTTTGGGCTCTGGCAGAGAGCTCGATACTGTCAGTACTGCTCAGTATCTCTGTACAAGCTGCATTTGTCCTGGAAAGCATTCTAATCAATACGCTTTCAGGCTCCATCTTTCCAGAGCATCCCTCGTTTGCCACCTAGCTTATTCGCCTACCCTATTTGCTCCATTTCCTGCCTTGTTAAGGTATCTGGCTCTCACCCTTTCTTCCTCAAAGGGAACGACAGCTGACAAACGTCGATCACATCCTTACATTTTATCACAGTACAAGAGAGCAACTTGGCATTGTCTCCAGGCAGCAGTGACCTGCACCAGTCTGATGCAGATGCTGAAGCAATATGGCCGAAGAATTCATTACAGCAGTGGACAGAGACCATCCTCCCTTACAGTTACAGCATGCGGCCGTAGAAAGCTCTGTGGGCCTTAGTGTTCAACTGTGCTCGCTTACCATAGGCTGTGTCTGGACAATACTTCTCACTTCCTTCGTAATCCTCCAAAGACACTTCCTTCAGCCCAGTCTGGAAACCAAAAGAACGTTAGTGCCTAGCCAATATTTATGCCAGTTCCCTTCTCGGGACCTTACATTTTTCTGGTAAGCTTGGGAGTAAAACAGATGATTCATACACCAGAGACGGAGTTGCACAGCATATGCTTAGGGCCAGATACAAACCCCAATGTCAGGAGGCCATTTTATCGCGAGGGTTAAAAACACCCCTTACACATCAAAGTCTGAAGTAGCTTAGCCATGTTCCTCCTCTTGGTAACAGCTCTCTACTGGGAAAACGGTATTTATCAAGATAAACCTCCACACATATGTTTGCTATGAGACCAAGCTGCTGCTGGGCTATTCAAAGAGACTATGTCAACGTCTTTGACAGAAATTTGTTCCCTTGAAAACACATCGCTTATGCTCCTCAACAACAAGGTAATGTTTGAAGGCACCAGTAGGAGCTGTACAGCACAGCAGAAACACCCTTCTGCATCCCATCCATCGTGCCCAATTCTCCTCTGCACTGTCCTGTGCTCTGTTCAGGGCCCTCACCCTCCTGCTGTAGGGTGCAAGGTTGACTAGACTCTCTAAACCCTGAGCTCAAGCAGACAAGACCGAATAAGTCACAGGAGCCCACCGCAGATTCTCAGATAGATCAGTCCTTCTCCATTTGCATGGCATACCTGCTTGGCAGCAGAATCCTCATTCTCTACCAGCACTACATCAAGGTCATCTTCATCCTCACCAATTCCTTCCTCTTCCTCCTCCTCCTCATCATCTTCAAAACAGCCAACAGCATCCACTGTGATCAACTCCTCTGAATCTTCTGGGCTGCCCAACTCCTTTTCTCCCATTCTCACCTGTCAGGTACAGAAAAGATAGATCAACTCCGCACTCTCCATCTAACCAAGGAAGACCCTAGGCTCTGCACAGACTGGATGGGACTGCAAGAGAAGCACTAAACTGTCTTGTTTGCAGACAAGCCCAACACCTTGCCCCTTTCTCACTTAATTTCTTTAAGCTCTGACAATTGGAATCCAGACAAAGATTAAAACTGAAAATGGGGTTTGATGAACTGCATGCCTTCTTTTCATCCCTGCAGTAGTCTGAGGAGCTGAAAGTTAACCTGCTCTGTAGCTTAGCTACCTCCAATGTTGTGCAGCTCTCCACTCAGGCAGTATTACCTCTTTGGCTTTCTGTTTGTGCTCAGGGGATTTCATATGTTCCACAAACTTGCGAGGGGTCTTGAAGTGGCGGCTGCAGACAGTACAGAAAGGACGAAGAGAGCGTTTGGCCAGCTATCGAAAGAAGAATGAGAAGATCTAGTAAGCCACGAGAAGCCACTGAAAAAATGCAGATAAATCTTTGGCAACAGACACACAGACCTGCATCTAAAACAGGGAGACCACAAAAAAGCGTCTTATTTTCAAGAAAAAGGGCTTGCTAGCTCCTACCTGCCAAAACAGTGGAAAATATGCAGAGCAAAACGTGTTTTGTAAGAGGTGTTGTGGAATTTTTTCCCTAGGAGCCAACAAATACACACATAATAAATACAGTGACCTGCCTAAATTTTAGCTTGAAAACTGATGAGGTAAAAACAGTAGGTCCTTTCTGAATATTTATTCAGAAAAGTCAAGAATCAAAACCACCTGAAGCACCTCTAATACTGACACAGCACGGTAACTGGAAGTTCAACCCATACTGGTGTTCACAGGCAGCAGGTAGCACAGTAGTGCCTTCAGACAGTGAGAGCGTTACTGGCAGAACTTTCTGTGCATTTCTCCACTCCAATCACCTCTCCCTTGCTGCTTGGGGAGCAGGAGCTGCTAGACACTTCCACTCAATCCCCACAAAAGGTCAGTACAAAGATGACATGGCTGTTACCTTGTGTTCCTGGGTCCTGCGATGTTTGATAAGATCCCCGGTGAAGTGTATCTGACAAGTGTTACACCACCGCTGCTGGGTCTCTCTGAAGTGACAATGGATATATCTGTAAGTCACACCTTTTTACACTCTCCATGGAGTACTGCAATTTGCAATCTGTTCTCAGCCTTATTTTCCTCAGCATTCCTATCTTCACAGGCTTGGATTTATCTTCTCCCCTTCCCAGCCCCTTACATCGCAGGCATAGCTCATGCTGACACAAAGGCACCAGTTAGAACAAGTCTCCAATCTGATCTGCTGTATTAAAAACTGCACACCAGGTCCAAAACACCTTCTTTTCTCCACAGGTTGTTTAGCTTGGAGAAGAGAGGGCTCAGGAGAGATCTTATTGTACTTAACAATTACCTTAAAGGAGATTGTGGTGAGGTGGGGATCAGGCTCTTCTCTCAAGCACCAAGTGGTAAGACGAGGGAAAATGGCCTCAAGTTGTGCCAGGGGAGGTTTAGGTTGGGTATTAGGAGAAATTTCTTTACTGAAAAGGTTGTGTGGCATTGATATAGGCTGAACAGGGAAATGGTTGAATCACCATCCCTGGAAGAAACATTTTTCAAGAAACATGCAATCTAGAGCTTAGTGGTAGACTTTAGTACTAGGTTAAAGGTTGGACTAGATGATCTTAGAGGTCTTTTCCAATCTGAATGAATCTATGATTCTATCAAAATTCACACTGGTATCCTTTAAAAAGAAGGAAGGAAGATGCCTGAAGCAGATTAAGGCACCAGAAACCAGAGGGAGTTTGTACATTATCCTAGAATACAGAGGCATCCTCATGCCCCGAGGAATTTTGAAACTTGTGTAGGTCCTTGTTCAGGTTGTGTTCTCTACTTCAGACCAACACTCACCCATCTTTCTCTGCCAGCAACTTCTGCTCCTTCACCATAGGCAGTAGTGAAACAAAACAAACGTTGCTCATGTGCTGAATCTCCCCAAGGCGCTGCTGGTGCTGAATTCCAGCCATGTGGGATTGGAAATTCTAAGAGAAGGTTAGGAGAAAGATCCATTTAAATGTATTCAAAAGACGGCAAATAATAGGTATGAGCTATGCTTTCCATTCTCTTGACTGCTATATAACAATGAAATGGTATAAAAGCTTAAGAGCATGGCTGCCTGTGGATCCACCCACATTCGTTCCCTAGCAGGTTGCCTGCCAGCTCCTCAGAAGAGGTTTACTTTATCCGCACGCCTGTCATCATTTTTTCTGTTCCTCTGGCTAACAAGTCTCCTGCTGCACCCATGGCAGCTGGCCATCGAATTCATTTCTCTTGACAGTCCACCCGAGTCAGACCTGCGGATTTATACCTGCTGACTGCAGCAGTTGGTCTTGCAGATATAACAGTAGAATTTAAGGACCGATTCAGGGCTGGGGTCAGCTGTGCCCACCTCGCAGGTCCAGTGCCCTGGTTTTAGAGCTGTTGTACTGATAGCTCTGCTCTCGCTGCTCTGCTGGATAGTTACTTTCAGTGAACCTCCAGAGCTCAACACCTGCCAAAAGAAAGAATCAAGACTAAATCCAATATCTCAGTAGAAGACACTAAAAATTACACCTGTTTTTTAGATGTGACCTAAGCTCTCTGTCCCTTACGAAAGTACATTTAAGCTTGAATTCACAGGAGGCTGATAAGAAAGACACATACACTCCTTCTCCCAGCACTGTCAGATCAACAGTTCCTGTGTCATGGTAGCAGGCCTACTAATACAGATGGCTGTTTCTACAGCCTCTAGACACTGTGTGATCCAGTCACTGGAGAAGAACAACGAGCAATATTGGGTGGTCCCTCGGTAAGGGACACTCTCAGCTCATGCCTTCCTGCAGGACAAAAGGCAGCTCAGAACCACACCTGACAGAGGAAAAAACTCATACATGGGCAGGATGATATATTTGACCACATTTTTAAGCCTCAAATGTCTTCGGTTACGGAAGACTCAAGTCTGACTCACACCATGCGTTAAATCTTGTCTGCTTTCACAGATTTACACCGTAAAAGAGATGGTTTAATGTCTAGCACGTGGGCAAGGTAAATCACATTAAAAAAAAGGCTCTCAGGTTGCTGGCTTCACTCACCTCAGTTTTTCCTAGATGTCTTTCAGAAGCATAGACTCTCACTATCTGCTCAAGCCTGCTGTGATGGCAAGTCCCACAGCAGCTGCATCTTTCCTACCATCACCCAATTTTCTTATGTCTGTTCTTCAGCAACAAAAGGTGTATTTTTAGCTATGTCCCTTTAATATATAGGTTTTTCAATGGCTTTTTCAATTCAACTTTCCTTCTTACCATATGAGCACTGAACTCTTAGCCAAGCCTAGCATCCACAAACAGGCAGCAATAGGGAAGGTACAGGCTAGCAGAGGTACAAAAGCAGCAAGTCAGAGCAGACTGTGCACTAATTGCAGACATATTATGCCTTATTGCTAGGGACGACAGCTTACAGCAGGAGACAGAGCTCCAGACGTGGGTGCCATCTGGTTCCCAGTGGCAACAGGCATCTCCGGGATGGAGGGGGAGGTTGTATGTTCTATAGCACCCCAGCCTGCTTGGAGTGGTGTCTGCTTACCTCAGGAGCTTTTGGTTCCTCAGAGAATTTCCTCTCTTTAGAGAGATCTTCAGCTGCGTACTCCTTTACATTGTCTGTACCTAGGGACAGAGAGTCTTTTCAGCTGTCTTAAATCAAAATAGCAATGACAGAAAAAAAGAAAGCAGCAGGTGAAGTCAGGGAGCTTTCCTCACAGTGCTGCTGGCCATAAGCCCAGCATACAAACCTTTCTCCATATAAATCCTTATTAAAGAGGGAAACTCTTCCCATAATTTGCATTTGCTAGGCAACAGTAACAGAACAGTTTTTAGGGGACTATGTTTGGATTTGGTTCCTACATTTTCTCCTCCTTTCCCCATCCAGTACGACTGGAGAGGAGGGCATTTCTGAAGAGACTCACAGGATCCACGGTTGCCGACAGTTAAGTGCAATTCCAGAAAGGCGTGCCCTAAACGTGCAAATCACAGTGCTCAGCAACTCACCATCAGCTTGGCCATGGGTGCTCGACTCTTCCTTGCTGCCTGCTGCATCCTCTAATGCAGACTCTTCAGTCACACTTCAGGGATATCAAGAGAACAACCTTATTTGCCATGTTAAAGACCAAGAGATCAAGAAAACACACCGAGGCATGGGCTGGGGTCTAAGCTACCACACTCTCCACTAAACCCCCCTAATCAATAAGCTACTGGAAGTGTATTTCAGGCAGGGATTCAGCAGAAATAAGTGAAAGCAATGCGGAAATAAATGAAAACAATGGAGAGTGATCATTCTAGAAGAGGTTCAGAAACAGCAGCCAAATAGACTGGACGAGAAAGTTACAAATGATTCTTTGGATCACCGCCCTCTCCTACTTGAGGCCTGCAGAGAAATCAGCTCATACAGGAAATATTCTTAGTAAGGACTCTCAGAGTTCGTTCCTTTGATCGGTGACCTGCAGTGAAACTGCAGAGCCTGGACATCCCTCCAGGTTGCTCTGTGCATGAGAGAACAGAGAGGTTCTCAATTACAGCTTACAGGGATTTCATCATAACAGCCTGTTCTATTTCTATCAGTCGTGCTTTATTCCAGAGTCCCTACAGTTCCTCTTTTGGGGGAAGTAGAGCTGTCCAGGACACAAATCAGAGGACTTTGCTTTGTTTTCTTTGGTACTATTGATCTACTAAGGTGAAAAAGATCCCGGGGAGACTGCTGAGAAAAAATGGCTGACTTGCAGAGGACACTCACTGTACTTCACAATGCTTTTCCCCATCTCCCATTTTTTCCATCAGGACTAACACCTTCACCATGGCTTGAATGCCTTCTCCCTCAGGCCAGCCTGATACCCCACCTGCCAGGATCCTGCTGCCAATATGGGACAGCACATTCTGCACAGGCAAGAACGCAGACTGCGCAGGTACTGAATCCTGTGATCCAAACACACACCCCCCACATAATTTATCAGATTGATAAGTGAAAATGTAACTGGGTTATACGGCTATAAATATGCAGCAGGGTTTGGGCAGTGCAAACATGATGAAAACAAGAGTGGCTGGCATTAACATTATTTGTCAAGTGCTGCCAACAGGCTCAACACTATACCACACACAGATGGTGACAGCACTCCAGGGCAAGGGTTTGCAGCCTAAACTGCAAATCTAGGGAGCAATCTAGGGGAGCAAAAGCCATCACAAGCAGGAGCTAAGGAGGAAATGCTATTATATGGATACTTGTCAGGCCATGCTAGAAGAACTGGGTGTTCAAGGAGGATTTGAAGATGAGTGCTTTCTGCACTGGAATGAGGATGTTGTTCCAGGCATACAGATGGCACAGAGGAGAAAAAGCAGAAGTGGGAAAAACCTGAAATGAAGAAGGAGGCTGGTATTCCTGGCCAGAGGGAAATGGAACGATGAAACAAGAAAAAAAAAAGTGTGACACTAATGGAGGGAGACTATTCTCATCTGCGGAGGGCAATATGAGAATGGTAAACCATTTTTTTTCGGAGAGCTATCATCTATTCATTAAAAGTAAACAGAAACACTTTAAAAAAAGCTGAAGAATGATCTATTTAACTAAACACCAGCCATAAGTTATGCATCAAATCTGGCAGTCCCTAGCTACTGCTTAGGAGAGGATTTTCCTAATACCAGGTTTGCTGCAGTACTCACACTTGATTTTTTTTTTTTGAGTATATGTAACAGGACTTTGATTAATACCCTACTAAATATTAATGTAATTAAAATTAAATTAGCTTTGGCAAACAGATTAACAAAACATATGCTCAAATGCATTTGACTTAGCTTTAATTTAATTTATTCACTTTCTTGCTAATTTGCAGTCCATAATTCACAATGGTCCCTGCTCACATAATATTTATCAGTCTTTAATGTTTTACATGATGGAAGTATTATCAGAACATCAAAGTAATCCTGGAATATTCTCCCTAAAGCTAGCCATTAATCTCTAATCTACAGATGGGAAACAGAGAGGTGAGGAAACTTGTCCGAAACCACGCGGTGAATTGTTAACAGGGAAGATAAGAGGACCCAGGAGCCCTGACTCATAGTCATTAACATATGTCAGAGAATTCTCAAATCAATGCCTCCAGAAATCTTTATTCACTTCCTCCTCTTCTCCCCCCCGCACCAGCTCACAGTGACAGTTCTGGGAGAGGCACAGCACCATGCAGATGGCACAGTGCTCTGTAACGTGCCTTCCCACTAGATGGCAATGCAGCCTTGCCTGTGCCTTCCTGCACCCTCCAGAGAGGCAGGGAGTGCCAAGATCAGCCTGCAACGGCCAGCTCGCCTGTGTGCTGCACAGCCCTTGCGGATAATAGGATTGCCTTTGTTTATTTTTACCTAACAGACAGGGATACTGGCAAAGACGATCTTTGCAGAAGGGTTACAGAACTCAACGCCCATGAATATGGGCTCAGATACCAGGGAGTACTGGTTCTTTTCCCTTTCTCATTCCACAAAATAAACCATCCTCTCCTATATGCCCACTCTACCTAACATATCCCAAAGCTTTCTTCTCTGCTGATACCTGACTGCTCAGTTCTCTTTTTGGCAGTTAGGCAAGAGGTTTAGAGAAATATATCATCCCGGATCTCAGCAGGCATCATGAGATTTTCACAATCATTTGAAATACCTCCTGACTGCCAGTACAGTACTGCCCCAAATTAGACAATACCTGACAATACCTCTAAAGCCTGTAACTATTTCGATACCCCATTCAATAAATACCTCTTCAGTCTTTTTGCTGCAGGCTCAGCGTTCAACACGGATTCTGTTGGAGTTCTTGGTCCTGCAGGAACACAGAAGATCTCCTTAGCAAAGCAACCCATGGCACCACAAGCACATTCCCTAACTGAATGGTCAGTACCAAAAAAAATCCCCGCTAATTTAGAGCAAATAATACTGTACACTTGCTTATTCTGAATTTGGGAATTGTAGTGACAAGGTTAGATAATTCAAGAAATTCATGACCTAAGAGATCTGCATTTTATTGCAGATGTCAGTAAGAGGTGTGGTCCAGAAAGAAATCCATGCTTACATCTACTAACTGGGTCTTAGTCCTACACATAGATGACAAGAGCCCAGACCACTGGAACATTAACCTATGTCAAGTGGCACAGCCATCCGACAGCAACCATTTACTCAGGTAACTTTCCCCACCACATACACACTGGCCACAACCTCACCATGTTCCTGCATTTTTGAGTATGCAGAAAGAATATGTCTACTTCAGTATTGTACAGACACTGCAAGAGATTCAGTGCCAGTTTCAGTTCTGACCAGTGGAGCACTCACTCAACTCATCTTTTCCTTAAGCAAGTTGATTGGGACTGCTTCTGCTTCATGTTTGTAACTCCATGAGATGTTTGATTCAGCATGAGTAAAGCAATGTGGAAGTTTTAATTTCAAACCAG
This sequence comes from Aythya ferina, assembly GCF_964211825.1. Taxonomy (NCBI): domain Eukaryota; kingdom Metazoa; phylum Chordata; class Aves; order Anseriformes; family Anatidae; genus Aythya; species Aythya ferina. Next base: position 3,375,745 of record NC_140318.1, on the reverse strand, counting down.
TTCTCTTTTCTCCACATCTCAAATGGAGCTCATTGTCGAGATGAATTCTGAGAGGTTTTCATGCAAGAGATATGGAGCTGGCTTACAACTACCAAGAATATCCAGATAAAAAGTATATATAAAAAGCACCAAAAGCAGAAGGTGCAACAAATGATTTAGGTATTTACAATTAGAGTAAAACATAAGGCTAAAGACATCCCATGTCTTTGCTGCAGGAATAGCCATGAGGAGTTTATTGTCTGGAAGCATTTGTTTCACTACAGGCTCCCTCTTACCTGTGGATGGAGAGTTGTTGTTCTGCTCTGACCCTGCTTGCACTTCCTCCGGGATTTCCATTTTCTCATCACCTTGTGTCTGAGATGAAGAACCTGCATCTAGTTCCCGCTTCCTGTCGGGGACCCTCTGGAAGTCCTGCAACAGGCAGAGAGTCTCTAGAGAAAGGACAGTCCAAGTGTGGAAGTCTACTTTATCCAACAGAATGGGATCAAATATGCAAAAGCTTATCTAAGAGGAGGAGAAGTACCAGGTCAATTAATCCAAAACCAACTTCCAGGACACAGAGGTCTTAATGGTGGAAGGTGAGAATGTTCGTTTTTTTTTCTAGCATTTTCCAAAATACTAAATTTTTTTTGGAAATTAAGTTTTACGAAATCCTCATGACCAGATATAATTCTGACCTTAAAAAGGAAAAACAGCTCAAAGAGGCAAAGTGACATGTCCATGGCAGCAGCAGGTCATTTGGGAACACCAAACTGCTCTGAAAGGCTGAAGGGGTAGAAACTCTGGCCTCTGTAAAGCAAAGTACTCAGCCAGGATTTCTTTTACTGTCATTACTTTGAAGTTGGTACCTCTAAATTCTCCTTCTATTTTATATCTAAACTCTTGTGCTATGAGGAACTCTCTGTCCTGGGCAAGAACAGACAGAAGACTTTAGCCTCAAAAATGTAAATATGGGCCACAGGAACTTTAGGGATGGGCTTCTTTCTTCATTTCTTTGTCAGCAGTATGGTGCAAAAATAGTTTTCACTGTAAAGTTCTGTCCTTTTTGCTCTTTACCTGTAATACAGTCAACCACTGTGAGTGGAAAAGGAGCACAAAGCTCGTAAGCAGTTGGGAACTACAAGCTCACCTTGCGAAACATCCGGTTCTGCCGCTGGAAGGGAAGGCTGGGGAAGCCCAGGCGAGTCGGCTTTAATGAGACCCCAACAGGTGGCGGCCCTAGGAGGGAATGTCTTGTAGCCTGAGGAAAAAACTGCTGCAGTGCTGGGGCTGTCATGTTAAATCCACGCAAGTTTCCTACAAATGCAAATACACAGCACATCACCACCCTGAGGTATGCAAAATAGAGAGAAAATCTTCCCCCATCCCGTACAAGCAACAGGGAGAGAAGGGAAGGGCTCTTTCACGCAAGACACTGGACTGCTCTGGGTGCCATATGAATGTTCTATGCTCTACCCTTTTTAGTCCCCATAGAACAATTTGATGTGATAGCAACTATTACTATATATTGGGCTCTTTAATTACAATTGTCACTGCAGGCTAAGATCATTAGAGCAATTATCTGATCCAAGCACACCAGTGCTTGTGTTCGCAAGAAAACAAGTCTCGTTTTACAGAAATTCTCTGTAAAAAAAGAAAAATTCATCCCACATTTGTGCAGCTGGCAGCTCACGCCATACCATGGATGCTATTTAACACTGGCCAGCAACTGCATTTCATTTAAAACAACACTGGACTTTTCAAACAGAGATTTGACAGTCTTCTCTGCCACCTGGTTATCAAGCAAGCTCAACATGTCAAGCTAAACTGAGACACTTGAGATGTTGCCATTTCCAATTATAATGCTCTGCTTTCTGAACAGTTCTCTTCAGCATCCACAGACCATTAACAGTCTCAACAGTCCCTTCCAAAGGCGGTCCCCCATTTCAGGAGATAAGGGAATGGAAGTGTACAAATGCCTCAGCCACACCCTGAGAAGCTGTCTACCATTCTGGGAACCTGGACTTATACTGCAATTTTTTACTTCGCACTTGAGTAAGTGCATATTCCAACTGCTGAGCTGTTAAAACAGCCCAGAGAAGACTGGAGACAGGCACCCAAAAATCTGAAGTCAAGCTGCATTGCTTAAAGCCTGGAACACAACAGGGAGCACACCCTATGTTTGCCTTCAAAAGTAATCTAATCTCGTATTACCTATCATAAATAATCTCTTACTGTAAAAATATGTAGCTGCATTAAAAAAAAAACAAAAAACACACCTATAAGGCAAGAAATTATCTCCTGGTCTTGCTTTAGTACCTGTAAAGGACCATGCATACATTTCAAAGTATTTATTTTTCTTCCTAATCCCACTGCTGAAGTGGAATGCAGGCAATAAATTATTTATGCTGGTGTTTCCCAGGTACAGAAATACCACAGCACCAGATATTCTTACACGTAACCCAAATGTGAAAATGACCCAAAAAAATTCAGATCCCTACGAAGGGCCACAACAAACATCACATCTGTACTGCATGTTACCAGTGGCTAGCTGGTACAGGGTAAGGAAAGAGAAGTCACAATGCAACTCAGCATATAGAGGTGAAAAGAGGGACAACACTAAAACAAAGTGCCATAGAGTGTTCATTAATAAACCTTCTCCTGCTCTCATATCTCATTTGCCTCAGGTCCTTGGCATACTATTTGAATACGACTTCTCAATAAGAGGTTTTACTTTAGAGAAAAGGCCAGACTACGCTAACATTAAATGTATCAGAAAGGAGAATGACTGACTGTGCTTTAGTCAGTCAATTTTCCCCTGACACAAATATATGCATCAATCTCCAGAATGTGTTTTTTTCTTCATTACTGCTCGTTTCCCTACAACCTGACACAGGACTGTAGAGAGCCACTGGGGTCACTAGAGAGCCCTCTTGCTAAATGGGCAAGAGAACAAAAGGCAAGTTAACAACATGCAGAATAAATCTATTGTCTTCACATCAGGGCACAATTCACAAACGAGAGAAAAATTCTAAGCTTTAACCTAAACTAGTAATATTAGAACTGTCCCAGGTAAAGATGTTCTATGTTGAAAACACATATCAGGTATTTATTCCTAATATCTTTATGGTAGCAATGCTCTTAATTAAGGCAGCACCATAAATTTGTTTTGAAAATATATCAAAAATCCACTTCTGGAAATACAATGATGTTGCCCAATCCCAGTGATATTACCCACCATGTCAGTCATTTCAGGGAATCAAAATTCCACACAACAATTGAAACCCAAACCATTTTTCACCACAATATGCTTTATTTGTTTGTATTCCACTAAGCTTGGACAAAGACAAGCATCTACTTTTGCAAACGAGGTTAGTGTAATGTAACAGACAATGAAATAAATTGGTTAAGCGTCCCATATGAGACAAATAATAAAAAATATAAGTATTTTCTCTGAATATATTGGTGGAAAAATATTCTTTCCACCAAGTCTAAGAGGGAAGGTGTTTCCAATGCACATATTTAATATTAACCTGATAGCTTCTAGTGCTATTCCCAGTTGTGAACGCTTAGGCACATGGGATTTTCATCAACTGAAGAACCTCTGTGATGTGTTCTATGGACAAATTTGAAGAGGAAAAAAAAGATGATAAAGAGAAATGCCAAATACAAAGACAGCAATGGTTCAGCAAGAAATAGCCATACTATGGTTTCAGTCTACAAAGGGTGATTAAATAACTCCAGTAAGAAAGCGTCTCCCATAACGACAGTACCTTGCATCTGTTGCATGAGTAAGGCCCGCTGAAGCATAGGATTGGCATTGAGTAGCGATGGTTGATTTGTTGCACGTAAGCTCAGCATCTGTTGCTGTTGCGGTGGTGGTGGTGGCAAACCCCTGGAAAAGAAGGTATTAATCATAAGAATCCAATAAAATAAAAACAAAACATACCCTTCATTTTCAGAGACCTAACAAGTACAAAACGGAGGAGCAAAGAACAGCTGAAATGCTCATATACATGCATGAAAAGATACCGTACACCAGCACTGTATCCGCTTTCTTCCACTCTCCTGGAATTTCCAAAGCTGACAGATTGTCTATCAAGGAATTTGAGGTCAGAGAGAACTCCTTAGCACCAAGCCCACATAAAGCCTGTCAAGCAGCATAAAAAAAGCCCAGGAGCTGACTGCAGTTCTACAGAATTATGCAGCAGCTCCTCAGCAGAAACTAGCGATCTAGATCAGCAGCTACATTTAACAACAACAACAAAAGTTCTAAAAACCAGGGAGTTTTCTCAGTAGCTTAAAGCACATTTTCCAAAATCTATGCCTCCCACACAGAGCCAGACAGGTCACAATTGTAAATGGTGCCCCCTAACTGCAAGAACAGGACGATAAAATAAAGCACAGCCTTCGTATTTAAAACACGAGGAGGAAGAAGTGAGCTGAAAAGGACTCTCCAATCCTAAGGAGGGTGGAGCAGGCATGAGACAAAAGTCTGAAGAAACGGGCAGGCATTTCTTCAGGCGATTGCAAGGTCAGGCCCACCTCTAAAAACGACTGCTGACACAGCTAAATCTGTCAGAGGGCTGTAAACAGGTACCAACATGGATCAAAATAACCATGCTGACAAAAAACAACCCCTTGACAGATTTTACAGCAGCTAATCTTCACATTTCCTGCTCTAGATTGTTCCAGTCTCAGAGCGAAGAAATTTCTGCCAGAAAAAACATACTTTTAAAGGTACGAGATGCATCCATGCTAGCTCGCAGCCTCATATTTGCATTTTAAGGGCAGCTTTGGTTACAGTTTTAGACATACAAAAATGGAAGATTTAGGGAGATGAATATTTCTAGAACAGAAAGATTCCCACGTTTCTCTCATAACCATATGCTTTATATGGATAAAGTCTTTTTTTTTTTTTTATCATTTATTAAATAAGGAATTAACTTTGCTCTTAAATTCACATCCTCTTGCTGTGAATTTCCAGAGCATAAGGCTTTATAGAGCACAGTAACTGCAATTAAATACATCATTTCAGGGATTTTTTTTATTAGTTCAATAAATCTCAGCTCATCAGGGACAACTGCTTGAACCAAAACAGCTATTTTCTCTCTTGAATTTTTTTCAGAAAACCCTGTTTATTTTCTTTTTTAAAAAAAAAATCTGGCATACGTTTTTTGTCTTCTAACAAACAAAATGCAATTTTCTCCCCACACACGCCCCATAATGCCCAGTCATGTCCTCAGCCGTTGTGCCACTGCAGAAACAAGTTGCCTAAACAGCATCCACTAACCTCGCCCTGACCAGGAGAGAAAAAAAAACAAACAAAACACAACAAACACAACTGAAGTTCAACCACCGTCATACATTTTTTATAAAAATACAAGACGAAAGTGTGCATCTTTATTCAGCAAGGCTCGGCGAGGTGCATAGACACATTTCTGGGGGTAAAAACAGCATTTTTTTAGCGAACTCCCCGCTGGCTGAGGAGCGACCACCCCAGCGCTCCCGCTCGCTGCGAGGGCAGCCTCTTCCCTTCGGAGCATCTCGCTTTATTCGCTCAACCCCGGGGCATTTGACATCTCCCTCGGGGATTTCAGCGCCGGGAGCAGCCCTGGCAGGCTGATAACCATCTCCCAAAACGCCGGCTGAAGGGAACGGGAGGGTCACGGCAAGCACCCGCGGCCCTTGGCTCCTCACGCCTCAGCCCGACCCGCCCGGCGGCGCGGCCTCCCCACAGCGGGCTGCCGGCCCTCAGCCCTCTCCCCCCGCGGCTCCCTCCCTCAGGAATCACCCTCGTCCCCCCTCAGCACCCACAGCCCCCTCCACAACACCCCCCGGCCTCCCTCCGAGCCTCCAAGGCGTCCAGCAGCGCCCGCCCCCGCCTCCCTTTGTCGCCTTCCCCGCCGGGGGTAGGGCGAGGAGGGAGCGGAGGCGAGCGGTCCCCCGGGGCCAGGCCCTCGATCCCCGGCCTCGCGTAGCGGCGCTTACCGGCCTCCCTGCTGCGCCGGGGGATGGTGGTGGTGGTGGTGGTGCTGCTGCTGCTGGAGGAGGTGCTGGAGCTGCAGCAGCTGCTGCTGGAACTGCTGCTGGTTGAACATGGCTGGGGAGCCCCGAACGGGGCGAGCCTGAGACAAAACACGGGAGGGCGAGGGAGGCACCGGCTGCGGGGCTGGCGCCTAGCAGCCCAGCAGCCATTGAGCAGGGGAACCGCCGCCACCGCCGCTGCCGCCCATTCATTCACTGAGCCGATCCCCCCCTTCCTCCTCCTCCTCCTCCTCCTTCTTCTTTCCCCCGGGGTCATCGCAAGCAGCAGCCCGTGGAGGAGGTTTCCAAACCCCACCTCCTAAAAACACGCTCTCCCCCCCCACCCCACCTCCCCTCCTCGCCGAGCCCTCCCCGCGCCCCCCTTTCTTCCTTTACCCTTTTTTTTTTTTTTTTTTTCTTTTTTTTTTTCTCCAATTTCCCTTCTTCCCTGCCCCTCCGGCACTCACATCGCACCCCGGGGCTCTCACCGCTCCCCACCAGCCGCCTCCATCTTCCCGCCGGGGACAATAAAGCACCTGCCCGGCCCCGCTCCCCGGCCCAGCCCGGGCAGGAGGCAGCTCCTTCTGGAGGGCTGGAGGACCCAGCCGCTCCGAGAGGGCGTCCCTGCAAGGTTTGCATCACCCCCCCGGAGCCTCCTCTCACATCGCCCCGGCTTGCGACACCTCCATTTCTCGTCCCCCGCACAGAAGAGGGGTCCCCTCGGCCCTCGACAGGGGTTGGGAGGTGATGGGCACCATCTGGCCAGGGCTGGGGCAAGGGGAATTTGCAATAAGCGGCTGAAGAGGAGGAGCAGATGGTAGCCGACTACATTGCTTTTCTGCTTTTTTTTTTAATTTTTTTTTTTAACCCCCTTTTTGTTTGTTTGTTTTTTAATAGTCCAGGGGAATCTTTGGTAACCGTCTCGCTGAAGGGATGGGAGAAGAAAAAACAACCAACAGCCTCAGGCCGTTTGCTGTGGTCACATCTTGGCAAGCTTGTCATGAGAACCTGGAAGAAAAACAGGGACTTTTGCAATGTTACGCTGTGCTGTAGGCTGAGATGACTTTTCTAGCAGGTCCATCCACTTTTTTATTTATTTATTTTTGTGAGAGTTTGCAGCAAAACCCTTCCTGCGGCACTTGTTTTCTGTCAGTGGTGAATTAATTTTAAGTATGTCCAATTCACACGACCTCTGCATGAAAAAAAATATATCGTGACTGTCATTTCTTATACTAAACCTAGCAAGGGTGAAGATGCATTTCTGCTCTTTGCCATTCCAGAGAATCCATCCTGAAATAATTTACTTTCTAGTCTTATTATTCACGCCAATAAAGACTGCTTTATTCATGCTAATAAAGACTCATTAAAGGCCTCAAAATTGATTTTTAGGTGAAAGTGTTGTAAGCTGAACACAATTGCTGGTGATATACAGTTAGCATTAATAATTTTCAATGCAACAGCATATGTTTATTTTTCCTTTGGGCCTTTTTATACTGTTCTGATTTTACAATAATCAGTTTGGAGATGACCAACCGTATGAATCAATGACTGGCCATGGTAATGCCCAGAGCCGTTTATCTTGTCACAGCTGTCTGCACACAGAGAAAATGCTCTCCTGTTAAGCATTAAAGCTTAAGTATCATCACAGGGAATACATACATGGAGCAGAAAACATGTGGAATCTTTTTCTAATCATTTTGCATAATTGATCCTTTTTGCTTCTGTAATCATCCTATTACAGCGGTTACCAGTCTGTTCTGCACTGGTAAGGGAGGGATAGTTTTACGATCCTGTATATGCCTGACCAATCCCTATATTAAGCAGATACATTAAAGACAGGCTTTCTTCTGCTTTGTCCTGGACACAAATTATTAAACATTCTTCAATAAGTTTATAAACATTAAGTCTACAATTCAATGCACATACTACTGCATTGGACACAAATCTGAATGTTGATTTAGTCCCATACTCCATAGGCTGATCTTCAGAAATGCCTTTATGTGCCAGATGTAAACACCGTACCTACTAGAGATTGCTTAACCGAATCCAGAAGACAGAAGTTCTACATTCAGTTCATCCTGCTGCTCGGTTTGAAGACACATAGATGCAAGTTAACAATGCAGGAAATTGAGCTAGGATTCTTTCTTTTCTTTATTACAGACTACAAAACAGCATTTATTAAGTTGACAGCCTAAAGGGTACTGTTGATCTTCACTGAGCATTGCTACATATAAATTTACGTTTTTTGGTACACGATAGACCTCTCATCTGCTGAAAATCAAGTTGTTTTTTTTCCCCTCCTGTGAGGAACACCTCCCTTTCAGCTATTAAGCAACTTGCTGCTGAATGTTTGGGATACAGTGGTAAACACATATCATTATGTGTGAATACATGGAACCTTAAAAACTTAGATCTACAATAAAGAGAACAATGTTATTACTCAATCCCTTCAAGGCACAGAAACCTAGGTGTCCTAGGGCCAGGGATGATTACACACAGGTTGTCTCATTGACAATGGGAGTAAATCAAACAGCATTATGAGGATCAAAAGATCAAGACAGGAAAATGACCCAGAAAGTACTCTTCCATAAAGCGACTAACATGGGTTTTTGGATCATCACTAAAAGGCAACCTGCATTACACCTCTATACAATTAGATCAGGGTTATGAAATTTCTTGGCAGATAAGGGGACAGACCATAGGAAAGCTTTTTATTCAGGAGCTGGATTGCATTACATAGTCAGACAAGTTTTTGCTGGGCTATATGAATTTGTTCCAGGGACCAGATCGGGCCTGCAGATAACCAGACATTTCTAGTTTACAGAACATAACTGGATAGTGCAGATGTACATTTTAATTTTAGTTCCAAGACTTGCTATGCAACCTTTAGTAAAGCTGTGCACACTCAGATTTTCAATAGCAGTCTCAGTTTCTCAGTGCCTATAAGAGTACCAAGAAACTCTGGTGCCCACAACTTCCTCTGAAATCCACAAGGAGGGCGTTATTACTCATCCATTTCACTAGGATATATTCTAGTTCTCACTTCAGTCTCTCTAAACCTCCCAAACTCCTCGGAGAAAAAAAAGCACATGGAGCTATAAAGTAATTTTTTTTTTTTAATTTTATTTTTTTATTTTTTCTCCTGCGTTTTGGGGCTATCTATTGAAAGAATGGGTAACAATGTCAGGTTTCACCAGGTCTGCCCTCAAAGGCTGGTATTAGTTACTGGAGTTACACTGTTTTCTACATCTATTTTATCTGTAGGAAGACTACATTCACACGTGTGAAAGCAATAGCACAAAATATTTCAAAGCAAGATAATCTGTGAGATATTTGCACCCACTCTTCATTTTATTGCTCTAGAAACCTATTCCAAATATTTCTTGATTGGCAGGGCAGGCCCACAAGGTATAAACTAAGATACTACTTTTACCACGATTTCACTATATGGCTAATCCGCTTCTACCAGCGACTTTCAGTCCCAAAAGATAAAATATATTCCAGGAACTATCTTGTATTATCTCACTGTATGTGGAAAGCTGAGAACTCAGCTTTGCTACTCTTAAAATATTCATTTAAACTCACATCTATGTCCAGATCCTTTTTCTAATGAACTATAATGCTCAGCTTCTTATGTATATTCTGGCTCCTGGGGAGCTGCATTAAAGATAATCCTTACCAATAGTCTTATACTCTTTTTGAGGGATTCTCAGACCAGTTCAGCAGATTTCCTGTTTCAGAAGGTAAAAGTATTTCACTATTCTGTGCTGCAAGGAAAGACTATTTTAAAATCACAAAATCAAAGGCTATTCTTCTTTCAGATAGCTTTTTCTAACCATTAGGAACATTGGAGAAACTTTTTCTTTGAGCACTGATACCTGAACAGACCAATGATGCTACTATAGCATCATTGCCACTATAGTAGTATTTAAGTACCTATAAAATACTTTAAAAAAATATACAAATTATAAAACCGCCTATAGAGAAACAATTTAAGAAGGTAGTCCTAATTAAGCTTTTTAACTATTAATTGGCTATGTAATATACTGTATACTGATACACAGAGCAATAATCCTGTCCCCAACCCTTTTTATAACTTATATTCTCACCCCTACTTATGAACATTTAATGTGTATTCTTACCTCTATTTCTAAACATTTCTTAGGAACCTAAGGAACCACTGCTTAGCAACCAAAGGATCATCCACCTCATGAACCATCATGAAAAGTTCCAAACTTTCATAGCTCTACCTGGAGTCAACAGAAACTGTGTGACATCTGTATCTATAACAAACAGTTTGCAGGTGACCAGGAGAATCAAACTAATTGTGTTTCATGATTTTGCCTTTCTCTAAGGACTAGATGTGTTATTTTTGCAAGGGCAAGGCATGAAGGACAGAATCTATCACTCAAGTGTCTACGTCTCATTATGATAACTGGGAGTTCTGTTTGCATGAGGCAACAAAAATCAATGCACCACTGTCTTTACGCTTATAGCAACACATAGAAACATACAATTATGCCTATGCCCATTTATAGGAATTCATATCAATGTATGGCCAGAAATACTTATTATACCTGTAAAAAAAAATCTTAATTTTTCTTTGCTGATGTCATAAATTTTTCTAAGGTAGAAATAGCTTTTTCTGTGTGCTCCAGTTTGGAAAACCCCTTTTTATTTCACAGACATTGCTATTCTTCAGCATTTCCCCTGAAGGATGATCACATAGTTGTTTTACTCCTATAGCTCCTACATACTGCTGCCTAAGTCATAGAGAGGAGGTATAACAGAATCAAAAGCCCCGTTTGCTACTAACATCCTCATAACTCAGTTTCTTGCAGGAGAGAAAATGGAAGGCTTTAGGATTGGGATTCTAAGTGCCTGCAATTCTTGTTTTCATCAATGGGAGGTGTAGGTATCTAAAGCTTCTTAAAAATCAAGCCTCGCTGCTTTCAGTGCTGTTTGGGTCTGTCTGGGCTGGATGATTACAATCGCTACAGAAATGCTTAGGTAGACTCCATGATATTAATGAATTCTTGTAGGAGTAATGCTGCAGGCGTGTACTGTGTCCTCATTTGCCTCTGAGTACAACTGCAAAACTGGAGACTTTAACATGTTCTGTCCCTCTTACAGTGTTCCACTAATAATGATCTGCTAAGAAATGTGTGAAGCTTGCCAATATTTCTACAGAATTTTACCACTTTCCTCCCTTCCCTCCCTTCTTCCTTTCTCGTCTACTTGGAGAACACCCTATTAGCTCCCTAATATCTCTCCCATGGACTTTGAGGTCTCAGTTAATTAGATGAAGGACTTCTAGATGATAGGCCCACATATTTTCCCAGATCCATTTGTTAGTTTCATGGGGGAAAAAAATACTCGAAAAACACCTGCAAAGAAGTCATACTGGAGTCTTTCTGCTATAGCAGCTCCTTAACCAGCAACATTAATCCTATTTTTTTCCCTGTAGTCTCAAATATCAGCTGTTGACCTACTGTGCTGTCAATATTCTTCCACAAACCTTTTTGCAAAACAAATGCATTAATCTAATCTTTAGATTTTGCTTCTAGTGGTATAATACAGAATGATTATTTCTGGGCTGGAGTGGGCTCACTGAGAACAAAATAACTGCTTAGAACAGTAAGCAGGGGGTGAAACACTGTATTTGCAGTTTGATGTTTTTATAGTTAACAGAAATGTCAGTTGCTACAGTCACATATAGTTGCTTTAATGGAAGCCTTAAAAGCAGGTGTGGATTCACAGGAGTGGGTGCGAGCTAGGGAGTAAAGTCAAGTCCCTATGAGCACTATCTAAGCAGTAGATGTTGATGCCAGGGGGCAGCAAGAACAAGTCTGTTCCCCAAAGGAACAGAAAACAGGGGATAAAACACATAGGTGACATAGCAAGGGCCTTGCCCACTAGTGTCCAGTCCTACAACACTCTAGGGAGATAAGCAGGGCAGATGAAAACAACAGCCAGACTCAACAAAGAGTCCCAGTTAAAGAAAACAGCATAGTGATGAGACACATAAAAGGGCAAGTTAGGAAACCAACCATCAGGCCAATATTAAGACTAGGTCTAGTGATTTCCAGGTAGGTTTATAGTAACAAGGCATAACTAATAACAAGCTAAGAAGCCAACCTCCAAATTGAAACCAGCATTCAATAGCTCTATAGGCATAAAAGACTATGACTGAGCTGGAAAACAACACTCCCCCCATAATTAAACCAAGCAACCATGATTCTGGGCTAAAGTTTAAATGGAGCTCCTAAGCCCACAGGTGTGGGGAGAGGCACCAGATGAAGCTGGTCAGGGCCATTAAGGCTTTTAGCACAGCTGTTATACTATGAGATATTATTGCAGTGATGTAGTTGGGCAGCTCTTTTCTCTGTACTGAATTTGGACCTGTGTGGGTGAACTTCAGGCTATGCCAACCTCTAGGAAAAAAACAATTTTCTTCTCATAATTCTTCAGATAAAGCTTCAAAGATCCTTTTGGTGTGAAGTACTCTGAACGTTAGCTCTGACCCAGGGAAGAAGGTGACGTTATTCTTTAAGTCTCTGCTGCTCTTTTTGTGGTGACCTCTAACAAAGAGTAGCTATCAACTTTTGAAGGAAAAGCAATGTTCTTTTTTTAGGGTCCTTCAGTGTAAGTGATCAGAATACCTTAGAGCATCTGCTCAAAGACATTTGTCCACAGCATCAATTGAGTTTCTTAAGTTTGTTTCTTGAGATTTGCTGAGAGGAAAAAATAGCATCAACAGCCCCCAAAACAACCCACGTATGGCCTACAATAATGTTACCTATACAGATGGAGCAGATCTGTTCTCTTCCCTTCCTTCAGCTGTCTTACCTGCATACTGATGATCTTCTTGAAGCATTTTCCTTGGGCATCTTCCATGACACAGTGAGGCAAATTCACGATCAAGCGTGGCTGTTCCACTTTCTCTGTTCACCCTGGTAGGTATTTCTGTACAGATTAAATTTGATGGACATCTGTGAAATTTTGCTCAGAAGCCTTACGAATAAAAAGTTGCTGTTTAAAACAAAACATACAGCTCCAAATCTGTTGCAGTTTTTTGTTATTCCTTTCCCCCACCACCCCCAGCTGTCTCTAAGCTGCGAACAAGAGTACTGGGTAGCACGAACTGAGAGGTGTTTGAAATGCAGCATTCTCCTGAGTCACTGCTAGCCATCAGTTTCTTTTCTGAATGCTTGTTTTCCCTGCTATGGCTTCAGATCAAATATGGCCTCACATCACATTTTTATAAAAAAGCAATAATTTGAAAAGCCTAAAATCAGTTTTTCTCTTTATTGCAGATGAGTGACTTTTTAAAAATGAAAATCTAAGTGCGTGAAATGTATCACTTGTTTGTGTTTGTGTAAAACAAGGACAGGAGCATCAGCAATATCTACTCTTTTGCAGCAGTAAACAGAAATCTATGTTTTTCATCCATGTTTCAATGAGGATCCAACAGCAGAAATGCAGAAGTGTTTTATAAGCCTCTAGCTGAATTGTATCAAGTATTTTGTGTATTCTGGTAGTTCCATGAGTGCCATCCTGACACAACCCCTTCCCCAACCCCAGGGCACGTTGACCAGCTGCACACCTTTATCACCTGCGAGACCAAACTGTAGAGGTGCAGGAACCAAAGCGTATGCACGTACTGACCAAATTGTGACAAGACACTGACTGCACGGTGTATATACAGTGACCAAACTGCCCAGAGATAGCGGCTGAGCACACATTTATCACCTGCGTGGGTACTCAGGACAAAACTATACAGGTGCAGGAACCAAACCATACACACATACTGACCAAATCGTGACAGGACACTGACTGCACAGTGCACACACAGTGACTAAACCACACAGGGATAGCGGCAGAGCCGGCCAGGCCCACGGGCAGGTACCCGATGCCCCACACAGGTGCCCAGCTGAACCACACCAGGGCACCACACAGCCCCGAGCCCTGCTTCCACTCCTCCCCGCCACATTTGCGGCCGTGCCCGGGAGCCTGCTAAGGGTGGACAACGACGGTGGGCGGCTGAACGACACCGATGGGGGGGGGTCTCTGCCACCGGGCGGACCCTTGAGGTAGCGAACTACAACTCCCAGGCTGCGGCGCGGCTCCTGCCGCCCTTAAGGCCCCCTGGCGGCGGCTCGGGGCTCGGTGCAGGCGCGGCGGGGCTGAGCCGAGCCGAGCCCGGGTAGCGTCGAGCGGGGCGAGGGCTGGGGCTGGTGCCGGTGCCTCAGCGGTGAGGGCTGGGCTTGAGCCGCCGGTGAAGGCGAGAGGAGGAAGAGGAGGAGGAGGAGGAAGCAGCAGCGGTGTGAGGAGCTCGGGAGGGGGGGGTGCCGGTGCCACGCCGCAGCCATGGGGAACCGCGGGATGGAGGACCTCATCCCGCTGGTCAACCGGCTGCAGGACGCCTTCGCCGCCATCGGGCAGAACGCCAACCTCGACCTGCCGCAGATCGCCGTGGTGGGGGGGCAGAGCGCCGGCAAGAGCTCGGTGCTGGAGAATTTCGTCGGGAGGTGAGGTTTGGGGACGGAGAGGGGATCCCGGGCTCTGTGTGTGTGTGTGTGGGGGGGGGGTCGTGAGGAAAAGAGGTGCGGGGGGGGAGTAGAGAGGGTGTGGGGGGCTTGCAAGGGGTCGTAGAGGCTGTGAGGGGATGCGGGGGGATGGAGGAGGTGGGGGGGCTGCAGGGGGCAGCGCCTCGGGGCGCACGGGCGGTGCGGTGCAGTGCACGGGCAGCGCAGTGCTGGGGGGGGGCTGCGTGTGAGCAGCGCTGCAGAGCGCCGGGGCACTGCGGTGCGAGGTGTGGGGGGGCTTATCTGCTCTGTGGGGGGCTTATCTCTGGTGTGCGGGGGTTGTCTCCTCCGTAGGGGGCCCCTCGAGGCGACAGGAGCATCCCCCCACTTCCCAGTGGGGTTTGGGGTCCGCCATGTGTGGATGCAATTAGGGGCTGGGGGCTGCTCCGGTCTAACCCCATAACCCCGCAGCCCACCCTGGTGGGTGCCGTGTCGGGGAGGCCGGGGGGGATCCAGGGTTATCTCCTTCCCCTGCCCTCGGGTTGCTGTGGCGCTACCATTTTGTGGCGGGCGACGTAGCGGTGCCTTCCCTTCGTGTGACCTTCGCCTTCATCCTCCGCAGCCCCAGCGATCCGCAGCCCGGCTGCTGCTCCCTGGAGCCACGCAGCACCTGGGGAGGGGGTTGCTGTGGGGGTTGTTCCGCAGCTCGTGTCTGGCCTCGTTAATTAATTGCAGGTCTGGTTATCAAGGTATTTTTTTCACGCCGCGAGCGGCGTGTGGGCTGCTGTTGCCTTGTCTGAAAAGCAGCGAGCGCTGCGATACCTGGTCAGGTGCTTGCGTGGGCTTTTCTTTTTCAGAAAGCTGCATTTATGACAACATCTCGGGGATGTCGTTCCCTCGCCCCCCGTTTGTTTTTCCTCTGAAGTAATCTGTGCAATACAGAATGGCCTGCAATGCTTCCCTGCTGCTGGCAGGGTCTGCAGTGTGTATGCACAGCTTGTTTAGCTGTGAGCACCCCGAATTTTGGACCTCTGTCTCGAGCAGTGAATGCAGTGTGTGTTCTGGGAAGGAGGTCCAGGATTGCATATGGTTCAAAGAAAGCACCACTGGAGTAAGATTTCTTTAAAAAAAAAAAAAATAATAATAATAATAAAATACAGGTATACATCCAGAGGGCTTGGAATCCTTTCTAGCCAACTTCCAGCAGTCCATGCAATATCCCCCAGGCATCCCAGGATTCATGCCAGGGGAAGGACACTGCACGAACACATTTTACAGAGCCTCTGGTCATCAGCCACAATCCACTTTATTTTTTTATCCATAGACCCAGAAAAAAATGATTCCCATGACCAAAGCGAGAGACTTGCAGTGCCATAGCTTACTAAGAAGGGGAAAAGAAGTCCCCTGGAATATGTAAGCAAAACATTCACCTGTTGGCTTGGCTGTTTGCATGCTTTCTAAGTGCTGGCAGCCTAACCTCGTAAATCCCTTCTGGAGGATCTGTGCAGTCAGTGCTGCAGTGGCGTAATGTGTAATGTGTTGGGCCAGCACAGGGATTGTCGAAGGATAGCCGATGGATTGGGGTATGCTGCCCCTTTCTTTCCCTCTGAGCAAACACAAGGGGGTATCTTAATCCTTGGTGCATCTCCACTGGTTCCAGTTGAGAACTGGGGAGTCTGTCTACCTGTTGGAGATCAAATGGGTTCAATTGTTTTCTTGTTTTCTGCCTTTTTTGGGTGATTCCTGGGAGAACTCGTGACCTCACTGTGCACCATCAGTTGACTCTGCAGCAGTGTGCATGGCGCTGTGGCTTTTAGAAAATGAAATACTGGTGGGTCCCCAAGCAGGAGCTGAGGGGCCTGAGTGAAGCTGCCTGTAGAAAAGCAGCTAGAGGAAATAACTGGAGTGGAAATGGAAAACGTGTCAAAGGGAAGAAGTCTTTCTCCATTTGATACCCTCGAGAGCTGGCTAGTTTAGAGACTAGTAACATGAGCCCTCTTTCCACAGAATGAATGCGTGTATGCTGCAGAACCCAATCTTGTTAAAATAATGTTGGGGCCCTGCTGTAGTGCATTGCCTCATCTTTCTGTGTAGGTATTGAAACCCATGATAAGAAGCTATGAAATAGTATCTAGAAGAAGCATGGCTCCTCCATGTCATTGTGGTAGGGGCTATTTTCTTGGCTGAGTAGGCATAAGGCAAACTCTGTAGCCCCACTGTGACCGAATACAGTTATACAGGCTGTGGTGTGGACACTGCATATGTCACTGCTCCAGCTGGATCCCGGGATGGTGGTGTGGCAGCTGCTCACCACACGGTGAATGCGGGTGCTGATGAGCTGGAGTGGATGGAAATTTGTGCGAGAACAAACACTGATGCAGTCGGACTGACTGATGTGCTTGGTGCGGGCACTTCAGAGGGGCTGGAGGCCCTGCCAGGGCCGACATCCTGCTCGTACCTATGGGACTTGTTCCGAATTGTCACCAAGCCATGTTCACACGGCAGGACAGCATGCTTATCCCCTGTGTCTGACCTAGCCTTTGGCTGTGCAGGGCTCAGCCGAGGGCTGCTGCTGGCATCTTGCAGTAGCACCAAGTCCCATGCACGCTGCAAACCTTGAAGCACAGAGGATTGCTGACTGCAATCAGTGTTTACTTGTGTATCTTACCAAACAAATACTTTTTTCCTCCTGAACGCAAAGGCTTCCTAGTTGCTGCTAATTACTCTTTCAGTGTCATTTATTCTGCTGTTAACAGATTATCCAACAGTGCAGAGCCTGTATTTGTAAGACCAGATGTCAATGAGGCAGCTATGTGTGCTTTTGCTGCCGAGGACTCAGCATGGTGACTAGGATACTGGCTGATGGTGTTAAAATCACTGAAGAGACAAGAGAAGCTGTGTTGAAACCAGACAGGTGACACATCTCTTCATAGACTGGTTTATCCTGGGCCTCAGAACTGGAAGGAAGGTTAATCTGGTCAGCTCTAGGCATTTCCTGCTGCTGTGGTTATAGGCTCACGGGCTAATTCGGCTTGGAAGGGACCTCAGGGGGTCATTTATTCCACGCTTACGGTGTTGCTACCTCCCTGCTGCCACCTTTCTTACGTTAGGTGGTCTTAAAGCTCGTACTAGTACCAGCAAAATCAGTCTAATTAAAAAAGAACTAGTCATATTTGCTTGTATGATTTGAGACAAAAGGACTGAGAAGGGGGGAAATACAAGACAGCCCACAGAGCTGTTTGTAAAATCATCCATGTTCATGCTACTCCTATTTTGCTGTGTGAAAATAAATCATGACCAGGAGCCTTTTTAAAACCCTGAGATGTCAAACCACTGTTACATAAATCTTTGGATTTGTGGAAGTATTACTGTTATCTGTGCTTTACAAACGGGACGAACTGAAAGCGCTGGACTGTGTTCAGATGGCTGCATGAATGTCTGTGCCTTGTGTTCTCGTTGGCTGATCCAAGGCAGCGTGCTGCTCAGCCCCGTTAGGACAGCTGCATTGCTCTTCATGGAGAAAACAAGGCACCTCTGACTTCTGGAGAACAGATGGCCTAAGGGGGCTGCTGAGAAGGGGATGACTAAGAGCTGGGAACAGTAGGTGGAAGGACTTGAATGGAGGTGAAACCATCGTGCTTCTGATCAAGGGAGCTAAGCCGTGCCAAAGCTGCAGGAACTGAATTGGTGTTTATTTGATCCCAGACTTGAGCGCTAGCCTCAAAAGCATCCCCCTCTCTTCTGAACTTTTATATTCCAAACCAAACAGATACGCTTAGCAGGCTGTCGCCAGGCTCTGATGGTGCATGCTGAATTAGCTGATGTTTGTAAATTGCCTAGAAGGAAACTGGAGGCAGGTATGGGCGTAAA
This sequence comes from Aythya ferina, assembly GCF_964211825.1. NCBI lineage: Eukaryota > Metazoa > Chordata > Aves > Anseriformes > Anatidae > Aythya > Aythya ferina. The sequence continues at coordinate 3,357,341 of NC_140318.1, read as the reverse complement.
ACTCAGCTGTGTTGAGCTAGCCCCATCTCTTCTAGCAAACAGATATCAGCAATAAAAAGGTCTTCTGTAATATGCACTAACATGGGTAAAAGAGCAGGGGAAATGCAGCACTGCAATGTCTGTGGCAGTAGTAAGGATAAATACCTAAAAATAAAGGTTGGTACTTGTGCTACAGTGGCTGCTTTGACAAAACAAGACAGGGCAAGGCAATGTGCTACGACTGTCTTTGTTTTGCTGTGTCACATACTGAAAATACAAAGCTAGACCATGAAGCCACAAACTTTAGCTTGGCTTCTGGTTTAATTTTGCGGAATAGCTTAGTATCTTCATGTTTCAACCTTCCTCAGCCATGCGGAGAAATACTTCCACTCAGACGATATGATGAGGGCATTCATGTACTTGGCTTTGCTGTGGGAAGCTTCTTGAACAAAATACCTTCAGAGGTCAACAGCAGCGTTTAACAACTACCCAGAAGTGAAAGATCCTACGGGGATGCCTACAGAGATGCAGATACCTGGCCAGTCCAGGTACTGCAGGAAACGAGTTTTGTCAATAATCCTCAAGCTTTGAATTTGCTCAGTCTTCTGCAGTACTTGCTTTGTTAGCTTGAAGGTTGTCTAAGGGGACTGAGGGATTAAATCTAAAAATCATAGCTATGTTGCATATAGATCAAGGCTGTCTGCTGTACCGGGTATTGCTGAGCATCAGTGCAGTACTTTAGCAGCAGATAATTTAACCAAGAAGATGCACTCACCGACTTAATCTCCTCTAGCCACAAAATAGGCCCTTAAATGTTTGTTTTGGTTTTTCTTTTTTCTGTTCTGCTTTGAGATACGCTTACATGCCCAGAGTGCTGGTAGAGAGACTCACCCAACAATTAAGGGTCTCTAATTATAAATACATCTATGAGCTGGCCAAATGCTGTTATGTATTTGCAAGTTAAATCATTTCCCAAGCATTGTCTGGATTTTTATTTGGGGTTGTAGAGGATGATCCAAGAGCTAGGAGTAGGGCTCTGCTGTTTAGGGACGTGTATTGTGGCCAAATAATAATCCTTCGAATGGCAGCAAGCCTTTGGTCTATAGTGAAGAAAATACCTCTCTTCATCCTGGATTAATTGGGGAAGGAAAAAAAAGGTGTGGAACAGTGGAGGAAATGAGTAGTCTTTCAATAAACCACAAGATAAATTATTTTAACGTAAGAAAAATCTATATAGCTCCTAGCAAACACTTGTGGGGGAGGATAATTAGAAGGGCATGGGTAATTAAGTTTAAACATAACATGAGTGGCTGTAGGAAGAAAAATAAAATGCGTGAATCTGTGTTTGTAGGTGCAGCCGTGTCTGCTTGTGTTTATCCTCTGACTATTGTGTTAATCTTACAGGGGTTGGCTCAAGCGCACACAAGGCTGATATATTTTCTGCTTCCTGCAGCAGCTAGATGTTCTCTGCAGATCTTGCTGTCTGACCGTATTCTTCAGCTTAACTCTTTAGTGATGATCTCACGCTTCTGGTAACCGCCACAAGCCTTAGATTCAGTAGGGAAAGAGCTCCTTATGGCACGTCTTGGGTCATGCCAGAATTTGCGCAGGGAAAGAAAGCCAGCTGTGCTGCTGAGCTGGGAGGTGATGCTCGGTATCGTGCGAGGTGGGACTTGTGTGGACCTGCTGGTGTGTGAAAGTGACAGGTCGCCTTATCGCGGCTGGCGGTCGTCACCTGGGAGCCAGCAGGCTGGGAGGATGCCTTCTCTGCTAGAGTGGGCTTTTCCTTGTTACCATGATAACCTACCATGATAACCTTCGTGTTGGGGATCTTGTGGCATCCTGAGCATAATTAGTCCTTACTGTGCCTTGAAACAGGTAAGAGGTGTTCTTGTACTTGCTCTATAAACAGCATGCTGCGGCACAGGGCTGATAAGGGTCTGCAAAACCAGGGGGGGAATGAAGGCAGAAGCTCCCAAAAGCATTCCTATATGCTAAAGCTCTTATTCTTCTTCAAAACTCGACATGCTTGAACTTTTCACACTTTTTTTTCTTTTTTAAAAAAAAAAGACAACCCCAAATACTGCGAAGACAAGCTTCTATTTTTAAAGACTCCTGATTGTTTTCAGAAGCCATAGTTCAATACCTAGCTGGGGATGCCACGTGAAGTCCTTGAATCTACCTTCCCCAGATGCCGTGAGTAGGCAGAACTCCGCCAGGCTGAAATAGAAGGTGTGGGAGTCTGTCTGAGGCGCCTCATGTCTGAGGCAGCCTCTGAAAATGTTATTCTAAGGCAGGAAGCTGGTCCCCTTCCTGATCGGGTGAATTCCCAAACATCCCTGCTTTGGACTTCAAGTTTGAGCCTGGCAGTCCAAGAGTGAGTAAAAATTCTGGAGGGAGGATTTCATAACACTTTTATGAAAACCCTTTTTGAGGGGAAACAGAAGTTGTTGACAATTTAGTTTAAGTTAATCAAGGAAACATAGCTCTTGTTGTTTATTAGCTGCAGGCATGAAACTTGTTATTGAGCAGCAAGTTTGTTAGATGCAAACCCGTGAGTGCTCCACCCGTGTGAGCCAATACTCAGATTTTTGTTTTCAGCAATGCATCTGAGCAGCAAAACCAGAAATCTGACTGAAGGGTGGCAGGCGGTCACCTAGAAGCACGTCGTGATCGGCCTATATGCCCAGTGCAAAACTGGTTTTGAGGTGGCAGCATCTGTGAAAAGGAACTTACTGGCAGTAAGAACAGCAACCCTTTTTTCTTAATATGCCACTAAAAAAAAACCTTTGGGTGTAATACTTTCCTTCTTGGACTCTCAAATGTGTAACTGGATGAGTCAGAGCACTGCTGGCTGGGAGGAGAGCTAAAACTAAATATGCCAAAAAAAAAAAAAATCCTGTCATGCATGGTGGGGAAATAGCCCACTGCTGGGCTCGTTTCTCACTGCACCTGAACTGAATTTTTCCCAATTTCAGCCCTGGTTTTGCACACCCTGACTGAGCAGGGAAGCTCAAGGTGTGCTGTCTGACGGGCAGGCCTGGCTGGCTGTGGGGTCAGGGTCCTGCTCTCAGCTCTGAGCCGAGGTTCTCGTGGGGTTCACTTACTGCACCTTCCTGCAGAAAGGTGAGGCTGTCGGTCTCTGCCATGTCACGTACGCTTATCGTTAACAGATGCTTGAAATGACACTAGAAAAGGTCAACCAGAAGAAATAAAGAGCTATTTTTATTAAGAATAAATGGAAGCTGTACAGGGGCGATGCGGCGATACCTGCCTGAGCCCTGTGGAAGACCTGCTGTCCGTACAGTGCTGCTGTGCCAGGGGCCTTAGCTGCTCCTGCAGCCTCGCTTGCCAACTGGTATTGAACATCACAGGTTGCTTAGATCTGGGAAACTGGGACTGGTGCTGCTGGCAGAGACCACTCCCTGGGTGTGAGGAGCTGGGGATTTCTTGGAAAGCGCTGGGGAACAAGAGGCTGTGTTAGATGGGGTGGTAGCACTCGAATTTTTGAGTGTAGACTGAGATGCATGGAGAGAGCTGTGTAGGCTGGGAACTTCTTGGGGCTCTGTTTGCACACCTGCTGCAGCATGGACCTTAGCTCCTTTTGTGTAATCTGACCTGAATCGAACCCAGCAGCCTGGGTGGGTAGGGCAGGGATGGGTACTGAGCACGGGCTTTGGAGAGGAATGAGCCCAGGGCTTTGTGCCTGGTGTGTTTAAGCTCACAGGTGGCTGCTTGGACCTCTAGCAGGTTAGTCTGCAAGCAAGCCACATTCCGAAAAGCTCCAAAATGCTGTTTGTCTTTATTTATGTTTATTTATGATCCTTCTAAAGCATGGATCATGCTTACTTTGTGTGACCCGATGGAGTTTAGTCGTGAAAATTGGGTGTCTTACTCAGGACTAGCTGCTATAAATACTGGGGTGGCTGTGAAGAGAGGGCTGAGACAACACTTCGGTGCTTACCGAGGAGCGGGTGAGAGCGTGCATCGAAACATCGTGACTGGCAGCCCAGAGCACAACTTCGTGTTAGATAATTAAGCAATTATGCCAGGTGACTCATTTATACTTTGTACTTGTGTCCGAACTTTGTTGTCAAAGTCCTGTTAGTGAATGCTTTTATCAAAAATCAAATCTAAGGCAGCCCAGCAATTTCCTTAGGCTCTTGTATAGATGGAGAAAAGCAACAATTAAGTTGCTGAGGGTTGTTTCCTGCATGACCTTCAGGCTTGTCACAGCCCCCGGGCTGGTGTTGACTATAACAGATAACTGCTTTTCTTCCCTTCGTGACACGATACAGGAAGAAGGAGCCCTGAGTCTGAAATCTAACAGCGTCTCAGATCTCTGCAGTGTTCGATGCTCTCCCAGCCCTGGTAGAAGCAGCCAGGACCAAATGGAAGCGAGGTGGTGTTTCGGAGCCTGCTCGGTCTCTTCTTGCAGTTCGGCACACCACGCTTTGGGAGGCCTGTTGGAAGCAGGCGTTATGCAAGCTCCTCCAACTGTCTTGCTGACTGCAAGCAAACTTGCCAACTTCTGCCACTTTTCTGCAAATCTTGTGACTTGTGTGGTTTTCCTCAGAGGCCTGGACGCAGCAGTTCGGCTAACAGGAGAGCAATGCAGATTTTTGTATTGAAAATATCCATTCCTAACAGGGATGCCTGGGGGTAGCTGTCTTTAAAGGTTACTGCTTTAAAGTGTTCCAGGAGAAGCATAAAGAATTCCAGTGCTTCTGTAAGGCCTGCACTGTAAAATGTTGGCCTTCCCTTTCTAAAAATTGGGGCTTATGTCCCCATACTATAAGCTCTGTTAAAATACTTGTACTGCAGCCATAATGAACAAAAAATTATACAAAATGAAGCTTGGAATAAACCCAGTTCCTTACTTGTGACTGAAACAGGAATTTAACTCAAGTCTCTGGGGGTGAAAATACTATTTTAATAATTTATTGCCTCGATGGTCCCCTTTAACACTCCCTTTCCTGTTTCTTATGGCTCTAGGTTGTGTTTTTGCAGCTGTGTGGAAGGGTGAAGAGTTAATGCTTCCATACCAAAGAGGAGAATTGTGGGGATCCTTACTATGCTAGGACTCGCTTTCTGTATGTGAAGCAGTTTTGATGTAAGAATGGCCAGCACTGCACTGGGATGCCTGAGAAAGGACACGGCAGACTTTAAACTGACACTGCAGTAGGTTTTGGCTGAAGAGCAAGAGCCAGGCAGTGTTGCCGTAATGCTGTATGAAGGCTGAGCATAAGCTGCGGCCATATTTCAGAGCAGTTTTTCAGCTGCATTTAAACCCTTTCTGAAAGCATCGCAAGGCAGAAGTCTACAGAGATGCTGAGTAGTTGATTCTCAACATCTGCAGGCATTTTTACAGCAGAGCAAACTTACCCTGGAGAGCATTAGGAGAAACCTCTCTTTTTTTTTTTTTTTTTTTTGACATAGAAGATCCAGGGCTGGGGGAGACTACGCTGAATTTCTTAGCACAAGGAGGAGATACCTAAAGGCAAAAGCCTTTGAACAAGTCTCTGCTCAGCTCCTCTTCTTTGCATTCCTCTTACTCCTACATGTGTAAAGGCAGAGTAAATTCTGAAGGATCTGGCTCGGGGCTCTGAGAACAAATTAGCAGGCCATTTCAGCTCTGAGAGCTCTTCCTCATCTGGGTAATTACAAACTTCTATGAACGGAGGCTTGTAATGATAATAACTGTCCATTTGCCACCTGCCTGCCGGCACAGGAACGGCTCCCTGTCAGCAGGGGAATACACCTGGTGACCTTTTAGTTCAGAATTAAGCCAGTAGAAGGCAAAGCTCAAACTTGGACAGTTTTTATGCTAATTTTTGTCTCCACTATCTTGCTTTGACTCACTCTGAATGTCTACCCCTCTGAGTGGGGAGGGGGCCCACTGTTTCTAATATATGTTAGGTTTTCCTCTCTCTGGCTGCTGTGATCTCTTGAGTAATCTCTGGATATTTCTTAAGCTGATTGTGCTTTTACTTTTAATAGAAGCTTCTCTATGAATAGCTGGGAATTGCCTGAGCATGGTGATGGCTTTGAGAGGAGATCTGTTGCAGCAGGGTTATAGCTGGAGGCGAAGGGGGGATTGGTACACACCAAAATGCAGAACATCCTCCAGGGATTGGTGCACGGCACGTGTCATGCTTCAGAGACGATGCTGCAGCCCCGGTGCTGGCACTTGGGGCACCTCTTTGCATCAGCACACCTCTCGGATGGGACCCCTGCAACATATTTCTTCTGGTGGGGCTCTGCTGCTTTGGTTTGATGTTCAGGTTCCTGGGGATTGCTCTGTGTGTGCCTGTTTGTACATGATGTATTTGTTATGCCAGGGCTGTAAAATACCTGGCGCTCCAGACTCTTTTTAGAGAAAAGAGGTTATTTGTCTATAAAAACTCATTCAGGAAATGGAAAGAATGATATTTAAAGAATGCTTAGAGCAAAAGAACAAGCGAAGACCTGCATTACCATCGTATTTTGCTATCTTCTGTTTGAATACCTTTGACCTTGAACTGGACAAGCAAAAGCACATGGTGTTAGTAATCAGTGTGTTGGTTTGAAGGGGTGAGGGGAAGATATCAGGGGAAGGGGTTCAGGTAAACACTTCGTGGAAAATGGAGAAAGGAATGGAAGACCAGAGGACTCTGGTCTGTTTGTCCTGGTCGTCACACCACATTTCCACTTTAGAATCGGAGTGCCTGGTAACATGCAACACCAATTTTGACCTTCTACCGCTTCTTGAATTTAAGCTCTAGAAGTTTTTCATGAAGGTATGGGCTCCTTTAGAGGTCACCCCCTAAAGCTGCCCAGAGGAAAGATACTCCCTGGGCCATGAGGAGTGCTGCCCCACCAGCTGGACAGAAAGGCTCTGGTGAATGCATCCTCCTGGTGAAACCAGCCAGAAAGGGGATGGCTTCCCTCTTCTGGGGCTGCTGATCCATCTCCGGTGTAGCCTGGCGATGGAGATGCCTTCAGTGGTAATTAGAGTTTAAAGTAGAGTTTAATGCCTCTGCTCTAGAGGTGCTAGCAATCCGTATGCTTGTTCTCCTTCAAGGGCTTAAGGAGCAGTCCCTCTGCACCACGTTTCTCGTCAGGGTGATCCTAATTATATCTGAAACTGCAGAGGTGCAGCGCATAGCAAGGAGCTTGGCGCTGTTCCTGCGTGCTTCCCCAGACAGAGCAGAGATGTAAATTGGCATCTTAAATCCCCTCTGCAGGACAGCCCTGCACCTCGGGCAGCTTGGCCTGGGTGCCGAATGACGCAGTTACCCTGAGGAACTCCTGCCTGCCTGGCCTGTTAGTAGGGAGCTGGCCTGCCTCGCTGCCCACAGCGTGCTCTGCCTCTTACCTCTGATGCAAGATGAATTCCCAGGCTACGTAGATTCAATTTTATAAACCAACCACTTCTGTCTGGCCACTAATAGCACATCACAGTTCGAGATACCACCCTTTTTCCTCACACAGCTTCCGTTTGGGTTATCAGTGGGCTCACCAAAACCATTCTGCTTTTTCTAGTGAACCCTTTCAGTTCCCTGTACCCTCTGTGACATTCTGCCTCTTGGAGACTGTCTCCTTCCCTGGCACATGCTGCTGCCTGGGGGAGGAGGACGTGTCATACTGCAGTGCATTGAGCATCTCTGTTCTCCTTGCAGCAAACCCCAGGACTCCAAAGGTGGCAATCTTAACAAGAAACCCAAGGTGACACCGTGAGTCTTTGGTGTCCTTGAACCTACCATTTTACTGGGTTTCCCTCTCCGGAGAGGAGGGCAAAAAGGGGATAAACCCCTTGATATCTGGAGCCTCCATGTGATGAACAGCTGGAATATTGGTTACTGCTACGTGGTCTGTTGGTGTCCCCCAGCACAAGACAGCCTTTGCTGCAGGGCAGCTTTTAGTCTAGACTCAGCTGCAGCCTGTCTCTGGAGAGGTAGGACAGATGGTATTTCCCCACTGGTGGTGGGGAAATCGCAGGGTCAGCGTGTTGCTTGTCAGTCTTAGCGTGCATTAATCCTACCATGTTTTTGTGGCTCTGCTTTCCCATCAGTTACTCATTCCTGCCCCAGAGTTTTATTGTACAGCTTGTCCTTTTGTTTCCTCCCTGCTCCAGTTGCAGGTGCTGTGTGGGTCATGTTTTTCAGGGCTGCAACTGTTGTGTTATGGCAAAGCCAGGATTTGTCAGTAGGTTTGTTTGTGCCAAAGCAGAGCGGTGTTACTGCAGAATTATGACAGATCAGTGCAGCCTGAGGATACCAGCAAAGATGCTGGGTCATGGCTTTACCTCTGTGGATATAAAAACTGGATTTCTTTACTACTGCAATTGGGACTGGGCTAATTGGACTTGCTAGGTTGTTGATGATGCCTGGTACTGTCTGTGTCTCTTTTTTTTGGCCAGTGTATATATGCCTCAGTGAGAGCAAAAGGCAAACTTGCTTCTGTGTGGTGGTGGTGAAAAATCAGCAAGGCAGGCAGAGGTCTGTTTTACAGCTTCTGGGGTGGAGAGTGACCTGTTCATGCTGTATTTCCTATAACTGTGGCTGTGGAGGCCTCTGGACCTCACCAGTGTTGTGGTTGCTATTCCCCTGAATCCTGGTATCGCTGCCCAGATCTACTGTTAGGTGGGTTTGTTTGTTCATGAATGAATTGAAAATTCAGAGCCCCGAAGGTGAAATCAGCCTTGTTTTCGTTCTCCTGGGATTGTTACCCTTGAAATCGAAGCTGCGTTTTCCATGAATGTGCAATCTTTGCTGCCACATCCACTTAGGATGTACTGGGCTGCTTTTTCCCTTGAGTTCCTGATATTGTCATGTAGAATCAGTGCTGTGTTGTTCTTTACCTCAAATATCCCAAGGTGGCAAGCAAGATGCAGGACTTGGTTCTGTCACCCAGAAGATCCCGGAGGAAGCTGCACGCAGCGCTGCTGCAGTTCTCCAGCCTCTCAAGGCTCTTCCCTTCCCCAGTGCTGCAGCCTGGAGTCAATGCGGCATTTGCTATAATGGGCAGTGACTTTTTGAGACCAGGCTTTGCACCGTAGGCTGTACCACTCTCTAAATAATCTTCCTTGGTGAAATGCAGAGCTCCAAACAGCAGAATCCCTTTACGGTTGCTACCTGCAAAAATACAAAGGGGGAAATTGGCTCACAAGTGCACTCGAGGTGTTGAAGTGCCCTGTTTTCCTCTCCCATCTGTGTTTTATGTCCTCACATGTTCTGGGCTAACCCATCTGCAGGATGATAGCAGGGAGGGATCTGGCAGATAAGTCAGCCCTCGAAATGGAGGAGGGGAAGGATGTTCCTGATTAATTCTCTCACGGCAGAGATGAACTGAAGCAAATGACATCTCGGGTGAGGTGGTGGGGTTTGTGCGCCAGGAATACCTCTTGTTCCTCCTGCAAACTCTTGACCTAAAGCTGCAGACACTTGCTTTAAATCTGTCAGCCTCAGCAGCTTGGGGCTGATGCACAGCAGTGAGGGAATCGGGAACTGTGTGGACACGAAACTGATTTGTTTCCATAGGAACAAGTAGATTTCACCATGTTGGAGGGAAGTAGGAGGGGAATTATCCCCCTGGGCCTGGTTCTGGCTCTCAGATTGGATTGGCTGCTGCACTGCAATTGTAGAGCAGCAGCCCATGAAGGGATTATCTATCTAGTCCCTGATCACAAGCAGGGAGAGAAGCATGTGGATCCAATCCGCTCCCACCGTGGGCTTCCCCTGCAGGGACAGCACCAGGTTGCGTGCCAGGATTCCCCAGGTCACAGCCCGCCGTGGCACTTGGAAACAGAGGATTGACCTTGGTCTCTAACAGTTGGAAAGGAAGCCTGTAGTACTACAGCACAGCATCTGTGACTGTATAGTGCAGAGTTTTTTCCAATTAGGATGATGAAGGTGATGAATTGTGCTCACACTTCAGCGTACCTTCTTGTAGGTGTGCATTTCTAGCAAGAGCTGGGAGCTATCTGCGGTGTCCCCAAGGACTGGGAGAAGCTGAAATCTTACAGACGGGGGCTTCAGGTGATAACTTGAATCTAAAGGTACTTGTTCCTGGCAATGACTGAGAGAGAAAGCTTACCTTTCTGGGTAGGAAGAAAGCGCAGACCATGGAAAACTGGCAGAATGGGAATTCCTGAGTGCATTCAGGCCTTGGGCTTCCTCCCGAGGAATTCCATTTTGTTACTTCTACACAAATAGGGTGCAGGGTTGGATAATCTTCAAATGGAGAGGAATTGTTTGCTCAGCATCCGCCTCCCCTCACTGTACGTGAGGACTTCAGTATACGTAGTATGTAAACTGAGTTATGGCTGGAGTGCAGCTCTGAGTGAGAAATCCTTGCGTCATGCTTTGTAGCACAGCCAGCGAGCTGACTGAATGCATTCACCCTTGGTTTTGAGTTTGATACACAGATGCATCAGAAGAATGCAGCAACATCTCTCTACCCTTGTTTCAGGTCAACTAAAAAATACATGGTGCACCTGGAAAACCAGGCCAGATCCTGCTGTTGACCTAGGGTATGTGGACTTCTTGGAATTTCTTCAGAGATGTAGCAGCAGAAATTTGTGGGGCAGTCTCTAGGCTGTGCCACTTCTCTCTGTGGGTTCACAGGCCATCAGATGAAAGTGGACCACCTAAAGCATAAGAATATTCCTCACCTCCTCGTGTACCTCCTGCCCTGTGGAAGCAGCACAGCCGTGAAGCTCTGAAGTTCCCCACGAGTCTGACTGGTGTGCAGAGGCTCTGGTGCAGCCGTGACTTGGCATAGTACACACAGCTCTCTTCCAAATGTTGATGTACCCTGAAGCTAGTGGAGTGTGAAACAGAAAAACCAGCCCAAGGGATTCAAACCAAAATAAACAGCAGAAAAAACCTTTATCTTATCCTGCTGCTTTCAGAGACCTGCAGGGAGTCATGTGCAGGAGAGGCTGAGTGAAATGCAAAGGAGGGAGGTGTGGAAAGGGTGAATAAAGAAGGCAGTAAGTGCACTGACTCCGGGGAGCTGGCCTGTGCAGTCAGAGATAAGCCAGAGAAACAACTTAGTGCCCTCTGGCAGAGGGTAAGGGAGAGAGCTGCTTCTAAGCAAATGTTATTGTGAAAATTATTGTGTCCTTTTCTTTTTGCTGTGGCAGTGGTGTGCACAAAGGTGCTGCAGGCTGAGGTCTGAATCCAGCCATTGGGGCTGAAACACCAGGGATGTAAAGAAACACTTCAGGGTCTGCCCCCCATCTGTTTGTGTGAGCCCCCGTAGCCCACATTTGGCTCAACAAATGTGTTGTGAGTGAGGAAACTCACTTTAACTGACATTCCTGGTCCTCGAGGCACATGGGACCTCCCAGAGACCTCCAAGAGCACATAAATACGACAACGCATTTCAGTAATGGAGCCTTTCTTCTGTAGGGAAGAGAAGATCTATGCTCCAAGAATGGTTTCACTCAAGGAGGTGACACGGGGCAGTAGTGGAGACCTTCACCTCTGTAACCTAGATCAGTGGCTAGGCCGCTGTGCTGCCTCCCGTGAGGGGACAAACCCTGTGGCTGAGGTGGGAGCCCAGTTAGCTGCTGGCTTTCTGCGGCACATTTAGTCCCCAGTGTCAGTGAAACAAAACTCACCATTATGTTTGTTCATGAGGACACGGATTTGACTCTAAGCCTACTGTATGCAAGGTTTTAAACAGCCAGCCATACAATTTTCTATCAAGGGGGATTCTCTTGGAGGGGACAGTCTCCTGACAGGATTTGTCTCTTTGGCCAAGTCTGTGATGTGAGGTCACTTTTTTTTTTTTTCAAAATATCGCCTTTTGCAGTAAATGTAGGTTTCTCATGTGACTTTATGTTGTGTAAACTCTCTGAAAACACTACCTTTTCCTTATTTAGAACAAAGTGAGAGTATAGCATGGGAAAAAGATACCGGAGGTCCAGAAACACCGCACAGCCTGGTCAGAGGTGAAAGGGGCAGAGGAAGCAATGCAGTACCATGATTCTCACAGTGAGAATCATTTCTGGAGCAGAATGCTGTGTGAAGATGTTATACCCTATTTCTACACGTATTTTTTTCCTACAGTAAATTAACCTAGCTGTTACCCTTTAGCATTTGAAGAGCACAGTGCCTCAGTCTCTGCAGAAAACCTTAATAAAGGCTTCTCAGACAGCACCTCTCATTTGCTGGGGGCATATACTGGTGTCAGCTGCAATACCGTGTGGAGGAGCAGAACTCAAGGCTGATGGGGGTTAGGAGAAGTTGTGAATTTCAGAAGTCATTGTCTATTTAATTATCTATCCCCCTCTGACTCTGCTAGGCCCTTCCTGCTGCTGGGTTGGAGAGCTGTGCAGTGCTGGGGAGAAGTGGCTAGGTGTTGGAGATGCTGCTTGAGAGCCAGCATTATGTAAAGCAACTGTATTGTGCTGGCTTACTGCCCTTAGTGCTAACCTCCCTTTGCACGACTGTAAATAGGAACTCAAGGTACAAGGCAGTGGAAAGCCTTCTCTTTTGTTTCTGCTAGCATGTATGCTATGAAGGCACACGAAGTATTGCCTGTCTTGATTTCGCAATTGTCATTGTGAATAATGAATCACTGTGTACAGTAACACTGCCAGTATGATGGAATGGATGTAATTACAATAGATCTCTATTTCTATATGCATCCATTGTGTGACCAGTACTGGTTACACTATTGGGAAATATTCTACCAACTGCTTATGGACTTGCTGTCTTTCACTATGGGTCAAAACCAGACTTGTGGTGGTGCTGCAGAGACTGACAGATAATGCATCACCTCACTTAAATTTCTGAGTTGGCAAGTAATAACCTTGCTGGAAAGGATGTGGCTACTTAAGAATGAGACTTACCGTGGGATTGAGCCTGTAGGACTGGTGTCCAAGATCACATGGTGATCATGAAGGAAGGGTGAAAGATAAGGGGTAGACAAAAAACAGTTGGAACAGCATGGGGATGGGTACTTCTGTTCATGATACACCTGCATCTAAATTCGTGCTGCTCATGTTGGGCAATCTGTCTTTTTTTTTTTTTTTTTTTTTTTGTCTGAGCAGCACTTCTGTTTGGGGAAGATAAGAGCTTATAGAGGCCACAGTCAGCAGGAAAGACTGAATCTGTAACACAGCCTTCATGCTAGCTGACTGGGAGGCAGAGGATGGGACACGCTTGCCCTTGCTCCTGCCCCACATTTAAGTTACGGAGTTGCTTATGCGTGTACTTGCATGTCACTTGAAGGATCAGACCATGAAGTGCTCCCCAGGGCAGTTCCTGCATCTGGCCTCTGCCTTGCAGTTGAACCGGGTACTGTCTGTCATGAAAGAGCCCCAGGCTTGAGTGCTTCTGTAAGAAGTAGGAAGCTATCATTCCTGAGGTGTTTGTTTTAGCAGTTGGTAAGATTGAAGCTAAAAATGTTTACTGTTATAAATATTCAGTGGCTAATATGCTGCATAGGTGTCAGCCTGTGTTTTTAAGGATTCATTTGAGACGTGTTAGATGGAGTAAGAATGCTTAAAGCATAGCTGTTGTTCTGTTCACAGAGGCTTGCAAGCTGTTGATAAAATGCAGTCTGCAGGAAGATGTGAGTGTTGGCAGTCAGGACCATTATCAGGAGAGTTGGAGGTACTGATACCCCCTGACTGCACTGGGCTGCTTGTCCTGCATCATCCCACAGTGAGTTAACAAAGAACTCCTGATCTGGATGTGTAAGTGATCAGCTATAAGACCTGACAGATAAACCACATCTAGTTCTAAGCCTAAACAGGAGCATATCTGAACCGTGTAAGTAGACAGTGAAGTCCACAGGGACAGGAACTGTATTTCGTGCTGTGTAATGGCATAGCACTTTGTGCAATGAAGTTCTGATTGAATTGTTATCCCCGGGCACCACCAGAACACAGGAAATAACAAATACTGTATTTTAAAACCAGAAACAGCCATGTGAAACTGAATACTGTGAATCTTAATTTTCTGAAGCTAATATAATCCAAACTGGGGATTAATCACATCTCCTAATAACGTACTTGTCTGCAGATGTTTAATAAGTAATCAAATGGAAATTAAATGATCAGATGGTGTTCACTCTTCTGTTCTTTGGACCTCCTTTTGTCTTCATAAGCTACTACTTTGGCTTTCTAATTGGGGCTTTACCACCTTTAGTGCAATCTAATCCAAGAATCTCAAAGGACTGACAAACTGCAAGGATGCTGTATTAATGTATATACTGGACTTGTATTTTAAAGCCTGCTACAGACATCTTCACAGCCTTCCAACTTCCCTGGAGGTCCAAAGGGAAAGTAAGTGGTGTAGTAAAAGCATTTGGTCTCTTCCACCTAGAAAAAAAGACAATGACATGGACTTGATTTGCTTGCTGACTGCCAATGACTTTTGTTGCAACTTCACTGAAGTTGCTTTGCTTTTTCTTTACTTAGACTAAAGTCGTGTATGGAAAAGCTCTGACTCAGTGTTCTTTCAGAAGTGCAGGTTACCAGTAGAAGGAAAAGGTGTGAAAATGCTTTAATTATAACTTGTTTGTGAGGCTTAATAAACCAATTACAAACCTAATATTACAGTCCAGGAGTCCTGGCTGCACATCCTGTGGATTGATGAATCCTCTTGGGAAGAGCATGTGTTGAGAAGCAGCTGCAGTCTGAGCTGGTACGTAGGGATGCTGTTCATACGCTGCCCTCCTCCATGGTAGGAAGAGGGGGTTGCCTTGACAGAATGGCATGGCCACAAAGTCATGGGCAGGTTAGGTGCAAATGCTCTGTTGCTGGAATTAAATGCCACTGTAACTGTTATGGGGAATCTCTGTTTTAGAGCACAAAACCAGAACAGTCAGCTAATCTGCTCTGAGCAAAGCAGGAAGGGGCAGACTTGCTCATGCTCTCACTTTCCTTTGTGTGTTTATCAGGTTTGAAAGTGTTTATTCTATAAAAGCAGGTGAACTAGGAACCATGTGCCATGCCTGTGATAATCCTCCTAATCATTGCTAAGAGGAAGACTAGTTCTTCCAAAGACCTTACTACAGTCTCTTGTTTAACAAGAAAACATCAGACTGTTTGATCAAAGGGGTAAACCTGTACGGTTTTTGACTATTGCATTGTGTGCATTTTCTAGGAAGAAAAGTGGTCATACTGCAGAAATCCAGCTCACACGAGTGTCGTCTTTTAATGGGGCAGTCAGTGCTCCCTGAGCATAGGAGCAGTGAATAAACAATCAACTCGTCTGAAAGTTTCAGTCCCTTGGCAGAAAGGAACTTGTTTCTTGATAGAACAAGCAGATATTTACTCTATAATAGCACCTTTTTCTTCTGTTGGATGCCAAGATACCAGATGCATGAATGATTTTTGTAGAGTTGCCTGACTTTAATTTAAAAAACCAGTAGGGAACCCTCAAGCCCCTGATGATAAATGTTACAAATTTTTGCATGATTCTC
Organism: Aythya ferina; assembly: GCF_964211825.1. Taxonomy (NCBI): domain Eukaryota; kingdom Metazoa; phylum Chordata; class Aves; order Anseriformes; family Anatidae; genus Aythya; species Aythya ferina. The sequence goes on along the minus strand of NC_140318.1, from coordinate 3,341,936 downwards.
TTAATGCTTCAGCCAGTGACGTTTGGATTTTCTCTGAGCATTGCTCTACAGTAACTGCTAGATTGCTTTCCATCCCTCAAATATTTTTTGACTACTGCATTACAAATGCAGTTTTCAGCCCAAATCTGCGCTTTAATGCAGCTCTTCATACTAAAATAGAAATAAGACTGGAAGGGATGATGTGACTGGCTTTGCCCTGAGGTAGCTGTGAAGCTAGTTGGGAACATGTGTAAGTACTTCAGAAACGAGCAATGCAAAATGTGACCTGAAAAGGTATTTATTGTTCCTTCCTGCCTGAACCTTTTCAGCCTGAGACCTGGTAGGATTTAGAGACCCAGTAGGATTTACATCCTTATTTCTTCATCCTTTAGTTTTGAAGAGGAGAGCTATTACTTGTCAGAACAAAAATTTACTAATAAGAGTGTGAAACGTATGCTTGAGTCTTCCAAAAACTGACAGTTCGGAGAATAAAGCTGGTCTGAGCCTAGTTTTCCAGCTCTGCTAAAATGGTTGGAATCACGTTACTAGAACTGATACCTCTGTATCTTAAGGGGGAATTTTGGGTCAATACCTAAGTGAAAGATATAAGCAAATTAAGTGGGTTTTTATTTCCTGAGTACAGCATCTCCACTCCTGTTTTTAGTTGCTATTTTATTATGTACTTTGTTTTCTGGGTGAAACTTAGCGTAAAGAAGTGTCCCAGGGTGGTATTTGTGCTTAAAAGGATAGGAAATCAAATGCCATGTCACTCCTGCATGTTACAAACAAAACAACAAAGTAATTTTCCCTTCTTAAGATAAAAATAAAGGAGGAAAACAGAGTTGGTGCTCTTAACCTAATTGAAGAGCATGTTTCAGGCACAGCATCTTGTGCAGCAGTCTATGTAATGAGGCTGTTTTTAATGTCATGCCAGAGCCTGCCTTGTTTTCCAAGGGGAATCCTGGCTGCCCTTGTCATCCCAGTGTGGGCATACTACAGCACGTTATCTCCAAAGATGTATTCCCTCCTTCTTCCCTTTGCTCCCAGCCTTGCTACTGCTCATCTCCTGTGCCAGAATTGAATAAGCCAGGGTTATCTCACCTTTCTGCTCCTGTCTGCCCCATTCATCTGGCATGTCGTTCTTATCTATCGGGATTAATTTTGTCTCTTGGTGCAGCTCTATCAGGATGAATCTGTTCCCCTGGCTGATAAATGGATTCAACCTGGGCTACACGTGCTGTCCATGCCACACGTGCTCCACTGTAGGTTATTTACAGAAGTAATTTATTATGCCTACTGCAAGAGGGCAGGCAAGGCTGCTCTACACTGCGTTCCCCTTGGCACCCAGCCAGCTTGCCACAGAATTCACTAATCTGGGCTTTTTCGTGTCCAATTTGAAAGGCTTAGCCTGAGCAGGAGAGGGAAGAGTTTGTCCCAGAGAGAAAAGAGGGGGCTAACCCAATAGGGAAACGATACAGATGCAATAGGGTGATAGAGCGTCCATTTTTATGAAGCTTTTTGGCTGTAACTCCTGACGGGGGTTGAGTGTAAGGAAAATTTGAAAGTTGAACCATATGTATATTCTGGTAGCTTGTGGATACCAACACGTTCATTTTCTGTTATGTAGGGTTCAAATTTGAAGTGTTCATTCAGATTGAAAACAGTACTGAGATAACTGATAGGTGACCAGCTATGGGTTTAGGTAACTAACCCTGAGCCTCTCTAGGAAGGGAGGCTTCCTGGAAGAGAATCGATGATGTGTCTTTATTCCTAAATAGCTCATGGGGTGTATATTTATACTGACTTACTTTAATATTAATATAATTATAATTGTGTAACTCCATGGGTAAATGCCTGTGTAGATGAGCCCTAGATTCCCGATGCTAGGCAGCCTGGAATTTGACACAGAAACCGAGGAGGTGCTGCTTTAGTAATGCTGCTATGGAAAGGTTGAACTTAAACTTAACAGCATGCAGTTCTGGAATGAAGAACTCTTAACCAGAAAATATTTGGTTAATGTGTTCTTTACTGAAAAGAACTGTTACTTATCACAGTAAACTAGCATGCTGTTAGGATTTTAAAGGATGCAATTGCTAGGGTTAACAACAAGGGCAGAAAGTCAGAGGCTTAAATGTTGCCTGTTCTGGCCTGACTGAATGCAGTGGAGTGACTCAAATGACATCTTGCCTGGTGTTCAGGAGAAAGCTGTTGAAAAACGACTGGCAGAAAACTTTTTTTGAATTATCATTCTTATGTTTTTAGCTTCTTGCCTTCTGTGAGGACTCAGTGTTTGTTTCTGTTTTTCTTTTTTTTCTAGGAGCAGTCTGGAAGTTACTCAGTTAATGCAATAAATTGTATGAGTTTTGTGTAATGCTGGAATCCAGAAGCCACATCAGTTTTACATTTGTCTTTGCCCTGAGGTTTTTTCCTTTAATTGTGACAAGGACAACAGAAAAACTAGGATTTGGGCCAAAGCAGGAAGCTTCAGGAGAACAGGGAGCATGATATGAGGGGAATTTAATTCCTAGAGGTCTCATTCTTATAAAAGCAAGTAATGCTCTTTCTACAGCAAGGTAGGATTTGGTGCTGCAAGTTGGAGATCAATAGCTAGAATAGAATCTCAGTGCCCTAGAAAGGGAATCTGTAGTTATACCATACCTTTTCCTCACCTGCAATAAGGTCAAAATAAGTCAGTGCAGCTTGGATAGATTTTTTTTTAATGCTAAAAGAACTGATGCTAGAGTAGGGCTCTTTCACATATTGACCACAGACATCTATAGGAATGAAGCTGAGGCAGCAGAAAACTGCTAGAGTGATGCAATGCCTCAAAGATTCCAGGGTTAATCCCCCTGGAATGGAAAAAAGAGCTGCATTTGAAAAACAAATGAAAGATCCCAGTTAACACTTTATATTTCTGACAAGTTTAAAGTAATGAGAGTGGGTTACAGTCTTATTTTAACTGTAGTGGAGTTGTACCAGAAGTCACGTTACTGCAGACCGAACTTACAGGAGATATTTCTATTGAGGCAATAGAGATTGTAGGACGCCTCCGTACCTCTCATCACTTGAAACCCCTCTGCAGTTTTTGAGATTACCAAGTTATTCTGGCAGGCCACAGGAATTGGAATTGCCTTTATAGCTGAGGAAAGGGAAATATAGGGAAGTAGAAAAAGCTGCATAAGATAATATAAGAAGTCAGTAGCAAAAGTAGGAGCTGAAACCACAACTGCTCAAACCCTTGTCTGAGGTGTTAAAAACAAAAACTCTTCCTCGTCTTCATTTCCATTGCCTGTATTAAGTTCATGCAGGACAAGGGCACGATAGAAAATTGAGAGGCCTGGATTTCTGTAAGTGGAGCAGTTACAGTCAGGACTGAATTGGCAAAATTCTGCATTGCCACAGCTATCAACAGAGAGGACTGCGTGCCAGCAACCAAGCAATGCGGGCAGGGCTTCTTTTAACAAAGACAACTCTATTCATGCTGTAGACACCGTATTTTTGAAGTGGTGCTTCTCTGCTATGTAAGGAATCAAACTGATCATGTTTTCAGAAATGCTCAGTGACTCTTGAAGAGCCACATAAACAGCTGAGTACTTGAAAACAGGCCACAAACTAGCAAGGTCATCAGCAGATGTAAGTAAGCGTGCCTAGCTTTGCTTGGAGCACTCGGATTTGAAAAAAGAAAAAGCAAGGAGAACTTGTGGGCTGTGGCTGCTAAGTCAGCATTAGGAAAAGGATAGTGAAAGGCTTCCTTCCCTTGAAATGACTTGAAGTACAGAAAATATCAGGATTCTTTTTAGTTCAGGAGGAAGTTGCTGCTGCTCTAGCTCTGGCAATACCTGGTTTTGAGTTGTTAGCCAGCAAAAGCCCTGAGTGGAGGCAAGCCTTTGGCTGTTATTTATTCTCTTTCAGGTCATACAGTGGTTGCATGCCGGAATGATAGTGTCCTCTCATGTCCCAGTGTGCAGGGTGTGAGTGATCTTGTTGTGGCTCAGTTAGCTGTGTTTTGTTGAAAGAAGACACTAGTACTCAGTCTCTGCTTCAGCTTTTCTTTCTGATGAAACAGAGCTGTACCTTGATAACAAAACCAAACCACATATAGCTGTATTAATTGGGCTTTTTAGTTAGCATGGAACTTCAGATGAAGGGGCCAGAACTGTTGCAGATGGGGCTAAAGGGAATGTGCTTTAAGCACAGGCTTCCTCAGAACAACAGTCTCTCCTTCTTGGGGAGGAGTGCTTGTTTTTTAGTGCATTAAACTCTATCATAGCTGTGGCTGAAGCACCCTGGAATCCATGAGTATTAATGGAAGCAGAAAAGCCACGAAAAGGGAAGGAAACGATCATTCACTCATCTGAAACTTCCTCTTTCATTTCAGGGACTTTCTGCCACGTGGTTCAGGCATTGTAACCAGACGCCCGCTGGTCCTGCAGCTAGTAAACTCCAGCACAGGTATGTGAGCTGCCTCCCCGTGTGTCCAGCTTGGATTCCTGTCCTAGTCTAGAAGGGTCTCGTTTGATCAATGACAATGCACAATGTAAAAAAGTAAACAGCTTTTCACCATAAAAATGACCTGCAGCTGGTTTTCAGTTCTGCCTGTTTAACATCTGATGCATTAAATATTGAGATGGAAAATGCTTCTCTGTTACTTTGTTTGATCTAAGCAGGGTTTCATGCATATAGTTGTCATGATTTTTCTCTGTCTGTGCAGCTGTGGCTCTTATGAATGGGTAAGACCCAAAAGCTAAAGGACCGTGTTGATAATCCTCTGAAATAAGGGGGTGAGATGACTTATTGCACTAAATTAAATGTGAGAATGCTGGGATCTGAAGAATGGCCATAGAGTTCTGTGGCTGGTCTTTTGGGTTGTTCAGTGTTTTGCTCTCTGCTTGCAGGGTGTTCTCATTACTGTTCCCCTTCAAACATAAGATCTCCTATAAGAACTCCTTGAGGAGGAGTTGACAAGTGACTGTTTCAGGGTATTCTTTTTCTCTTGTTGGGTGGGCTTGACCTGTTCTCAACAGTCCTCTTGCCTACACGAAGAAGACAGCTTGACTTTTGGGAGGCTTTTTAAATTGAAATGGAGGGTTCTTGAATTAGTTGGCCTAGTCAATGACTGGCCAAAACCAAACAATAGGAAAAAAGCAACCAATTAAAAACTGACAGTAGATGTTTTTTTTATTTATTTTACTTTTTTTGAGGCTCTCTTGTCTGTTCTTATCATGTAATGAGACTATTATTTACCCCCAGTACTTGAATACAGAGCTAGTCCAAGTTCTGAATACAAAGGTATCTCAATGCAGCTGTGGAAATCACACTTGTAACTTCTGTTACACTTTTGACTAAGTTTGTCTTACTCTAGTGACCATCTCTGCCTCTGCTTCTGTTTTTAAACAGAATATGGTGAGTTCCTACACTGCAAAGGAAAGAAATTCACAGATTTTGAGGAGGTCCGTTTGGAGATTGAGGCTGAAACGGATCGTGTTACTGGCTCCAACAAAGGGATTTCCCCTGTGCCCATTAACCTCAGAGTCTATTCTCCCCACGGTGAGTCTTAATGCATTCTCTGAAGTCAGGGGATAAGTGAGGCAGGTTACTGCCTATTTGTTATAACGTAAAGAGAAAGATGAATTGGCAAGTGTGCATGCCCTTTTTTTTCCCACTTCAGTCCCCATATGCCTGGCCTGTGGTGCATCAACCTGCCAGTCTTTGCCATATTTCTAAAAGTTGTCTGCCAAGTGAAGTGTCTGACTGCTAACAGAGCTGCTCCTAGAAGCAACTGATGTCTGCAGAACCTTCTTCCTTAGACTTTTCCTTTCCATCAGTATTGACATCACTGTGAAGTTCTACTTTCTTGCCTGCTTTCTGGGCAAGGAAATGGAACTAAAAATGATGGGAGAAGGGTGGCTTTCCTGCAGAGCATTTGCCTTCTATTGATATGTCAAGATGTATTTTGCGTAGAGCTCTTCAGATAATGTTCAAACCATAAGCCTCTGATTTCAGTGTAAGAATTCTGCTTAAACAAGTGAGTGGAATGGCACAAAATTTGCAAGCTCTTTAAATGTGAATAGCTCTCTGGGCATTGTTGGGAAAGCAGCAGCTTGGCACTATATCAGCAGTAGGCTGCATAGAACTTCTGCTTGATTTTTATTTTCTAATTTTTCCTCAGTGAGACAAGCAAACAGTTAAAGGACTGCATGTTGCATCCTTCAGGAGAAGGCCTATGTAACTTTGACAAGAGCCTATTGAGTAAGGGCTGCAGGACTGAATATTTTAATACTGGGGACAGCTAATGCGAACTAACTCTTCTGACTGTCCAGTCTTTGATATGAAGTAGTAAAAATGTACCGTTATCCCTTCCCCTTCAGTGTAGCCAGTATGGAAGGACTTTTGAGGTCAGTCCTTGATCAGTGTGAGCAAATGATTTAAAGGGAATAATGGCAATAAGTTCACTGACAATCATGACTAATGATAACTAGCAAATATTTTTATTAAGCATCAACAAAAAGGAATTGGGAAACTGAATTCGTCTGAGTCATGTGCATCTTTTACACCTCTAATGTACTGAAATCACTAAAGCCACAGGTACTCTATAGACCTGAGCATACCTACCTCAACACTCTTGTTCTGTCTTCTGTTTCCTATGTCTAGTCCTGAACCTGACCTTGGTGGATCTACCAGGTATGACAAAAGTCCCGGTAGGGGACCAGCCTCCTGACATAGAGTTCCAGATCCGAGATATGCTTATGCAGTTCGTCACCAAAGAGAATTGTCTCATCCTGGCGGTATCCCCAGCCAACTCTGATTTGGCCAATTCTGATGCTCTGAAGATTGCAAAGGAGGTGGATCCTCAAGGTAAATCTTGTATTTTAGCGTGGACTACTAGCCAGTGGCCCAGTTCTCCTTTTAGGCTGCAATTAGTCCAGTAGCTGTGAGATCTCGCCTGTTGTCTTAGGTGGTGGTATCCTCACCAACATATCCCCTTCTGAGAGGTGGTTGTGAGTCTTAATAGCTACTACAGTATAATTTCTTGTTACTCCACGTTTCTTCCTTTGAGCCCTATTTCTGAAGAGGTAAAAGACTTCCCTTCCTTTACTGTAGTCATCCACCTTGTGCCTAGAGGAAAAGCAGGAAAATCCCTGCACTTAAATCCCTCTCTACTGCAGCATAGCATGTCAGTGTTTTTGGCAGGCTGTAACTGAGAACTGACCTCTGTTATCATCTGGTCTGCTGTTGTGACCTCTTGGAATGATGGGAACTGTAGTGTTTGAGTTCAGGAGCCCTTTAGTAGCCAAGGTGGGTAGTCTGTAAGTTATTTGAACGGAGGAAAACATAACATGAGTCATTTTGCTTGATAAACTATATTCACTTTTTTTCTGAAGGGCAACGCACTATTGGAGTCATCACTAAGCTGGATCTTATGGATGAAGGAACTGATGCAAGAGATGTACTAGAAAACAAATTACTTCCTCTACGTAGAGGTATATTTTATTATGTTTGTGATCTACTTCCTTTATTTTCCCTGTGTAAAGTATCCTGGCTTCATCCCTTGCCTTCCGTGATCCTGGAAAATCTGTTAAAGCTAGTGCTTAGGCCATCTCTGTTCCAAGCTGGAACTGAGAAAAGTTGGGGAATGGGGATTAGTCACACCTAGGAAATTTTTAGATGTTTGTAGTAGTCCTAGGTGATATGTAGTCCTAGCAGAAGCATAACCCTATACTCATATCTTATATTTACTAAATAAGCTAATTCTCAGTTGTATAGTTGCACTTATATCCCGCACACCAAAGTGTCAGAACATGAGGTGTTCAGAGGAAATTGTAGTTTGAAATGTTTCCAGTTGGTACATAATAAAGTGTTGCTACTAAAACTTCCCTTTGTCAACGTTAACAGCTGGGTAACTTCCTTCTCAATCTGAATGCCATTTACATTCTCATGCTTGCAACTATCTGCTCTTTAACCCCACTCCTGCAGGTTACATTGGTGTAGTCAACAGAAGTCAGAAGGACATTGATGGAAAGAAGGACATTCAGGCAGCTCTGGCTGCAGAGAGGAAATTTTTTCTCTCCCACCCTGCCTACAGACACATGGCTGATCGCATGGGAACCCCCTACCTGCAGAAAGTTCTGAACCAGGTACCATTACCAGTTGAGAACTGCTGCCCACTATGCCAAAAGGATGTCTAGGTTGCTCATCAGGGCTCTCCTGGGATGGAAAAATACAGAAAAACATAAAACTTCTGAACATTGTTTTGGTGCCATGGGACTTTTTGAAGATTAGCTAACTCTTCCTTCTCTGACTCATAAAAAGCATTTTGATGCCAGGTCTTGTGAAGTGTGCTTTGTCTGGATAATGTTGATAATTGAGCTCACACACCAAGTGCAGAACACTGCTTTATCCTCTCAGTGATGCTGGTACAAAATCAGTAGCAGGTTTATGGCATTTGTCTGAATTTACACTACTGGAATGAATGCAAGGTGTTATTAGTTAAGCTAAAAGACAACTTATAAATTTCTAGAGATCTTTGCCTAATACTAAGCTGTGAAGATTGATTTAAATATGATGCTGGTAGTCATTTTCCCTTCCGTTAAGACTGATTCTTTAAGTGAAGAGCTGTTCTGTCTTTCTTCTTTAATTACTTCTCTTTAAGTTGGATATTTCAACATCTGTGCTCTGTGGAAACCCCTTTATTGGACCCTAGTGTGTTTGGCTCCTTTCACCTTGCCTTGTCACCCTTTCCCTGAAAAAGGGCTTAACCACCACCCTCATGTGTGCAGAACAAAGATGGGTGTCAGTGGTGTGATAACCTGCAGACAGAACAGCCTTTACCTTGGCATGACAAGTGCTGATAATTGTATGTGAAATTTATTCCTGATTGGAGTTGACAGGCTTGTCAGCATAGATGGTTTGTGTTAGGCTAAAACAAAAAATGAAAATTAGGAATAAATGGGTGAAATAGGTAGGAGATGGGAAGGCAGGATACACCAAACTTATAACTGGTATCTGTCCTGGGTTTGACTCCTTTATTTGGACCACTCGGAAAACACAGCAAGAGAGGAATATTCTTCTTTATTCTGGGATGCTGACATAGCACACCCTTCCTGATAACTTACAGCTTTTATCTTGAACCTTTTTCCTCTGCAGCAATTGACCAACCACATCCGTGACACCCTGCCAGGGCTGAGGAACAAGCTCCAGAGCCAGCTTCTCTCCATTGAGAAGGAGGTAGAGGAGTACAAGAACTTCCGTCCTGATGATCCTGCTCGCAAAACTAAAGCTCTGCTTCAGTGAGTGGCCTTAACTGCATGTCCCTCCCTGGAAGTAACTGTTCAGCCATGCCTTCTACTTCATGCTTTTTGTTTTCTTTTAGGATGGTCCAGCAGTTTGCCGTGGACTTTGAGAAACGTATCGAAGGCTCTGGCGACCAAATTGATACCTATGAGCTGTCAGGAGGAGCTAGGATTAACCGTATCTTCCATGAGCGTTTCCCCTTTGAACTGGTGAAGGTACTGCTGAGATCCATTTTCTCCTTGCCTGTTTTTCACCTTCTCTGCCTGTCTTCCTACCTCTATTAGTATCTCTCACTATCTAGTTTTCCCTCTTCTGATTTGTCATTTTTTCCACTATCACCTCACTTTTTGCTTCATGTTTTCTACTTTATCGGAGCCTTCCAATAATACTGACATCTTCCTCAGTCCATGTCCTTGTGAAAACAACTTTCTCTATGTATTTAAATGCTACTTGTGCTTAATTCTTAAAGGCTAAATTAAATGTGCAAAATAACTTTTTAACACAGACAACAGGAAATCAATGTCTGATTGTCATTGCAGATACGTAGATATCTAATTTAAGTTGCACATAATGCAAATGGTTTTGAAACTTATACATCCTTGATCCCGAGCATCAGGCTGGGCATACAGCCTCCTTAATGCATATGCAAGAAGCAGGAAAGAAGATGTAGATATACCTGGCCTTACTTATTTGTTCTCTTAAAAATGGCCTAGGGGTGAGAATGGTGTAGAAACTGCTCTATAGTTGTCATAGCTGAAGAGGGTCTGTAGTGAATGATAGGTTTCCTGGATGGCCAAGTATACTAACCTGAGCAGAAATGATAGGGAGAAAATCCTCTAATATCAGTTTGAATGAAGTTGGGAGCCAAAACATTCTAGTACTGGATCTCCCACATTTTGCTGCCTTCTTTTTCGTTTAAATAAGATGAGGCCTTGTTAGTGAAATACAAGAGCGTGCCTCATATTGGACAATATATATTTGTATGTGAATTGTAAATCTGCTTGAGGTGTTAGCTGAAAAACAGCTGCCAAGACCTTATGCTATATCTCAGGAGACAAAACAGTTCATTGTAGAAAGCAATCTAGCGCTTCAGTCCTATTGCTTTATCTCTAAATAGCTCCTTGGGAGCTGCTGAGGGGTTGGCACCTGTAAATGCAGGCCCTTAGCTATTCATATTTGTCCAGGATATCTGTACTGACAGTAGAAGCTTTATGGCTGTATTCTGTATCCAACACTTGGGCTAACATTTCATCCATCACATGATGGTACTGGCATGGGACCTTTTTACAAAATCATGCTGTTATGTATCCTAGGGTTGTGCAGACAACAGCATCAAACTGTTTCTGATTAAAAACTCTCTCTTGGTGCAGATGGAGTTTGATGAGAAGGAGCTGCGACGGGAGATTAGCTATGCCATCAAGAACATCCATGGTATCAGGCACGTATCATGCACTAGGCAGACCACTGGCTGCATAGCCTTGTAAATACCTCTAGACCTTCCGAATGGAGTTGAAGACTTCAGAGGTACGGTAGGTCAGCCAGAGGGGAGGGATAATTTCCTTGGACTCCCAAGTGGCTTGAATCTGGGAACAGGGACAAAGTAGCTTGCTTTCTGTTCCCACGTGAGTTGCAGAAGCCTAAAAGGTAAAACTGCCTTGGTGACTAGTTACTTTCTCCATCTTCCTTTCCTGTGTAGGAAAGGACAGGGTTGCAAGCCCATACCACTACTTCATTTAGTTTTAAATGTTGGTTTTCACTTTCTGCTTCCATTCTAACCATTACACAAAACAGTTGCTGGTGCTGAGCACCTCCTCCCCTAGAGATTTGAAGGGAGAATTAGGGTGCCCATCACCAGGATCCCAGTGGCCCCAGGATGTGAGTTCCAGTATGCAGGTAGTAAATACAGTTGCATTCTCCTCAGTGGCAGTTAACTTCTTGAAAACACATCTCTGAGACCCTGAGTCGTGCTGCTCCTGGGAAAGTGACTGGCCTCTAGTGCCTGTCAGGGGCAGCACTGGTGTCCATCTTGGATCCATTTTGCCCTCAGCACCTGCCTCCTGGGAGGTGCCAAGCATCCCCCATTTTCCAAGGCAGGACTTCTCTGAGGGGCATGATGCTCCCCTAGCCCCGTTTGTTGGGTTTCAGTGATGGTGGTGCCTGCTCCGAGATGTGTGTGTAACTCTGTGACATTCTCCTTGCCCCTTCTCCCCCCCTCCTGCCTTGTCTTGTCCCCTATCCTGGGTGTTTAGAACCGGTCTCTTCACACCCGACATGGCCTTTGAGACCATTGTGAAAAAGCAGGTGAAGAAGATTAAAGAGCCTTGCCTGAAATGCGTCGACATGGTTATTTCGGAGTTAATCAATACCGTTAGACAGTGCACCAAGAAGGTAACTGGAGGCAGCATGGAGCTGGCACCTTCCACCCCCCTCTCTGGCTGTGGCACAGCATTGTGACTGGGGCAGGGACTTGCCTGCAGCGACACTCGTGTTTCTGACCACCTCCTCAGCATGACTAGACCTGAGCGGTACCAGCCTGGGACAATCCAGCAAACAAGCCAAACAAAAGCACTGTGGAACATGGGCTATGGGCTTGTTCCCAAAAATCTTTACAGCAAAGGGGTGCTGGAGATGTTCCCCCCACACACCTCCAGTCTGTAGCATGATTCCTGATTCCTCCCCAAACCAAGGGTATTTCTTATAGGGCCACATTTGACTTAAATTTAGTTTCTGGTTTTATTTTCCAAGCCAGAAACTGGGATTTAATTCATGTCCCCTCTCCTCTGCTAGAAATAGGAGGGTTAATCCCAAACAAGCCTTTAGTATCAGGGCAGGGTGCTGCTGGCTGGGTGTATGGGGCTGAACTTTGGAGGCTACCACAGTTACATCTGTGGGCTGTATCACAGGGGAACGTTCCTGTGGTGTTTGGCTTGGTTTCTGGTTGGCTTGGTCCATATCCCATTCTGGAAGAGCAGCACATGGCTGAGAAGGATCATGTTAGAAATGTCAATCTACCTCTGGGCTTCTTCTGCCCTCTCCCTCAGAGAGGACTTCAAGCTTTGTCCTTTGGGATTCATACTGGTATTTATTGGGGCTGGGGTAAGGAACCTGCCTTGATTCTGCACTCTGGATATGGCAGCTTTTGTGTGAGGCTGGGGCTGAAAAGCAGCAAGATAGGAAGACACATGCCATTCTTCTCAGCCATGGCTTGCTGCTTCAGCCAGGGCTGGGTACTGGTGAAAAGGCACCTGAGTTAGGATGGTAGCATGGGTACTGGAGACTGGAATCGCCACTGGCTGTTCAGGTGCAGGTAAATGGGCATTGCAGGAGGTGTCTGGAGAGTCTGACACCTTCTCCCTGTGAGGGTGGGGAGAGGTGCCCAAGTGGTGATAGCTGCCATCACTTGGAGAAATGCTTAGCCCTTAGGGCCGGGAGCCTCTGTAGAAGGGCTCAGGCATGCAGACACATGCTTTGCCTCCCAGAGCAGCCCGGGAGAGCAAAGCAGTTGCAGTGAGATATTGCTCAGGTTTCTAGAGTGCTGGAGGAGCTTCCTTTTTCTGTCCTGCTGTTCTCTCTTGGGGTATGTGACTGTGGGGAGCACCCAGAAAATTGCCATTAGAGCCTGGTGACAGGTAAGCACAGGCCCTCAGGCTGCCAAGTATCCAGAGTCACCTGCTAATTGGATCAGAAGGGCATTCCTTTTCAAGCCCTCTGAAGCTTCTCTTGGTTTGTTCCTCATCCATCAGTTGTTGCTCAAAGCATCCTATTCATTCTGTTTGCATCCTTCCCTCCATTTCTCATTGTTCATCTCTGTGTTTCTTCTTTTACTGACGTTTCTAGTAGCGAAGAGACCATCTGTTCTGACAGCAACAGGTTTTCCTAGTCATCAGGTGGTGGGTACGGTAGGGTAGGAAATAAGAGGAGAAGACCACAGGAATGGAGTGTGTGTGGGGGGGGGTTGGAGAGGGGAATCTGTGAGGGGCCACCTCACAGACTCAGGATTAGTGTTCTGTTTTAATTTAGATCCCACTGCTAAGCAGCATTTGATGGCTGACTGCAGTGCTGCTTGCTGTGTTGTGTGCTAGTAGTCATGGTTACAGCTTTGTGTCTGAAGAAACAAAATACTGGCATTCAGGTGGTGCCCAGGTACTTGAAGGAACTGTTTTTCTCCTTTGTGAAAGGCCCCCTGAGTCTGGTCTTTGAAGCGATGCACATAGGGGAAATGGCGTGCACTGAGTTTAGAGGGCTGACTAGATTAGTAGGAATAAGGAATCAAGTCAGAGGGTGCAAAGGAAGCTCTGAAAATGCCTTTGCTTTGATCAAAAGAGGCTACTTTGGCACCTTGAGAGAGGCCCTTGGGTGAAGCTGAATCCTCTAGTGTACTCCAACCCTCTCTGCTATTTAAAATGCAGATTATGGTAGGTCCTATAATATGCATTGAAGTATTTTAATAGAGTGGTGTCACTTGGGGTCTTGCAGATGTTATCTACGGAGATGAAAGATGATGTGAAGGGGTAAATATCTGACTTAGATGGAGTGATGTCTAGTTATAGCTAGACCTGGATTAATTGTGAGCTGCAGACGCCACAGTTTGACTATTAATTGTGCCTTTAAAAAAGCAGGATCCCACCCTTATGTCAAGGGGGTGTTGTCCCCTTGAAAGCACTTTCAAAGCAGTTATATGCTGTGCAAAGAGAAGGAACTGAGTTCCTAAGTGACATAAAAAGCACCCCGGTAAAAGCTCTGAAGTGTTATAGATGTGCTGGAGAAACTTCTTCGGTTGCGGTAATAGCCTTGAATTGGAATAACTTGGCCACATTTTAGTAATTGCAGTTTCTGTGGATTTTCTGTTTCTGTCGTAGTAAAGGAACTGAGAATACAGAGCTCTTTGCATAGCATCAGATAGTATGGAAACTCATACTTGGTTATATACTTCAACAAGCCTGTTTTGGGCCTGACGCTGCAGGTTAGCTGATGCAGGACAGATGCTTTGTGTAGCTGTGGATGCCCTGTAGCATGTTTGCCTTTCCCTAAACACTGGCTTACCTCTGGTTTTACTGAGAAAGCTAGCTGTTGTGGGAAAGGTGAGTGAGATAAAAGACACTGTGTAAGTGGAGCAGTTATCTTAATCTCTGAAATCGAGACATCCGCTCAGTTCAGTTCTCAGGCCAGCACAAGGTGCAAGTGACAGACCTCTGCAAGTCTTGGCTTGGCTCCTGTTCAGGCCTCCCGCACCTGAAATGAGGAAAGCATGAAAGGGGTAACCACAGCGGGAAGGAAAGGGGAATACCTAGAGACAAAGGGAAATAAGACACGGTGAGCCTCTAGGAAACAGTCTGGCTTGCTGTGGCAAGCAGCTGTGTCTTAAAATCTGCATAAGCTTGCCTTCAGGAAGAGATCACTTGATCCCTGGGGACTTCCATCCATTCATTTTGCTCTCGACAGCTCACCATTTCACCAGCCAGCTCTTCCTCCCTCCCTCCCTCTGCCACTTCCATTTGCCTGTAGACTCTCCTGATACTTGGCAGTGCGCAGGCCCCATAGCAATGCTCACCTGGTTCAAGAAGCTAATGGAGAGAACCAAAGATCTCACTTCTCATTTTGCCTTGTTTTCTCTCTTTTCCCTTTTCCTTCCTCCTCTTTCCTTCTTCCTGCTCTTTCTCTGCTTCGCTCTCTTCTTTCCCCGTTGCTTCCTCCCACCCTGCCCCTGCCATGCAGAACGGGTCTCTTCACGCCTGACCTCGCTTTTGAAGCCATAGTGAAAAAGCAGGTGCAGAAGTTGAAGGAGCCGAGTCTGAAGTGTGTGGATATGGTAGTGAGTGAGCTCACATCCACCATCAGAAAGTGTAGCGAAAAGGTAAAGAAACCAAAAATACAAAGAAAGGTCAACGCCCACGCCCCTTCCCACACACATTCACGCTGTTTCTCCACACGTACCACAGGAACTCAGCAAACCTAGTGAGAGAAAATGAGTATGAAGATGCAGCTAAAGGAGAGCAGCAGTCTGCAGGCATCAGTGCAGTTCAAAAGCAGGCCAAGAGGAGTGGAAATTAGCTGATGGGCTCTTCAGCTGTTAAGTGAGCTGGGATCCAGTGGATTATTTTGTAGTGAGCCCTTTTCTTCTTTCTGGCCCAGTGGCACTCACCTCAGTGTGGATCAAACCCTTTGTAAGCCCGGTTTGCTGTGCCACTGCCTGCATATTTGGAACTTCTTACTTTTTAATGGGACTCCCTGAGGGGGGAAAAAAAAAAAAGAAACATACTCTAGAAAAATATTTAAAAATAAAAAGCCAGAAAAGACCTTGTGTTTTCCCCCCACAGCACAGGCGGTCTGCAGGTTTCAGCTTGGCTACAGAGCTGTGCTGAGCAGTATCAGGCACAAAACAGCCATCAGTTAAAGTCTGAGGTGCAAGAGATTCAGTGTCAACAGATTACTGGCCCAAAAGACCTGGGGGGGAGGTAGGGGCTTCTCCATACATTGCACCCTTTACATCATTCTCCTGCTGATGCCTCGCTCCATGGACTATGCTCAGTTGAGGTAGTGTAGATATTTTTTTATTTTTACACTGTAAACAGCAAGAGCCTTAAGCTAGCAGAGGGCAGCAGCAGCTCGCTGAGTGACATGGAAGGTGTCAAATGAATACTGCTTAGAGGTTGGGGCAGGAGTGGGTTTGGTTCCCAGGCTAGTTTTGTCCAGGAGGGGGCACCACATGCCTCCTGAAAATAAAGGGAGAGTGGCAATTAATTTGTGTGGAACTTAGATGTGAGGGGCCAGAAACAGGTCTGTAGCACAATAGTGGTATGCTCCTGGAACTGAGTTGGAAAGGGCTGTTTCACTGGTTATTTTAAGACATGAAAATTACAATCCTATTCTTGCAGGGTTGTAGCCAGACTCACAATCGTACAGCCCAAAATTGGGAAGGGAGGATAACTGAGTTCAGAGTGAAGTTGAGAGCTAAGCTGTTGAGGACTAATTGTACTTGGGAACACAGAGCTCAACTCCTGAGTTCTGTCCGCTGTATTTCTTGCGGAGTGCTGCTGTTGCCAAATAGCTGTGGCAAGGCAGAGTAACTCCTTTCCAGCCTGTTTCTCTTGTGGATTTCATTTTGGTGGTTTTGATTTTGTTTACGCTGTTTTCTATATCTGGCAGGAGATGTATCCTGTAGGTAGGGGAGGGAGAAGAATCATGAGAACCTCGTGTGTTGATACCCAACAGCTGTATTGGGCAATGTCATTAGAGCAGCTGGACACCCACTGGCTCTGTAGATTTTAATCTGGCATGGTGGAGGACTCCATGGGGATGTTCAAAGATGATGCAACTGATATATATGCTATAAAGAAGTCAATAGTAGCAGTGGCACTGTAGAAAGCTAATGGCTATAATAAAATTTAGCCTGGGAGGCCAGGGAGATGAATGTTAAAGATGAGACAACTCCTTGAGTGGCTGTATCTAGTGATAGTATTGGAAAATCTGAAAGGAAGGCTTTAATAATATTTAAAGGTGAATGTCTACACATAGTGAGAAGACTTCGTCTTGCCTGTATCTCCCTCTGAAAGAGGGAAGAAAAACCAGGAGATCTCTGAAATTGTCATAGACCACTCTAGGTTAGCAGCAAGTCTTAGGTGGTTTCTGATGGTGTAAGACAAAGGGTAATAACTGCACAGGGGCGTTAACTGATTTGCAGTATTAATCTTGCATGTTATAGCCGTAGCTGCTTCATCTGGACATAAAGCATGTGCTATTAGGGGAGGCATCTGGAAAAGGCTACTTCAGGACTGATGCTAATTGTAAGGTCACACCCAGTCCGCTGTGCTGTGGATTGATGCAGCCTTTCAGAGGTCAAAAACAAACCTTGGAATGAAGTCCTGCAAGGTTTCGTGAAAAGAAGAGAGCTTGGGCTAACACCTTGTGAATTAGCTTACCAGTCCTGTAGCCTTGGTTTGTTGCTGTTCTGAACTATTGTGGTGGTGTTTGTGTGCTGTCACAATTATTTCATTTCACCTCCAGATGGTGAAGAAATCTTTGTGTGCAGTTGATAAAGTTGCATAGATGGAATAATAGGAGTGTATTAACAAAGAACATAGGAGGCAAACCCATCCGTTCCTCATGTGCTACAGAAGCACAGCTTTCCCTGCACGGAGAGAGTTCTAGTTGACTATCTGTTGGCTGCTAGAGTTGAGGACTGAAACAAAGTTAGCCACTAGCAGGAATTCTCTGCCTGGCCTGATTCTGAGCTTCTTCCAGTTGGTTAAATGGAGAGTAGCTCCAAAATAAACAGAAAGCTGGTGCAAGTACGGAGGCTTGCACGCCTGGTGTCCTAGCTAGTGTTTTTCCAGAATCAGGAACCTTCTGTGCCAGGCTGCACTGCAGCATCTCACAAGTGGAGGGAAGGACTTGCAAGTCAGCATCCTTTTGGCTGAAGGTTGATCTTCAGTGTGCTGGCATGAACTCCTGGAAGGTGCAAAGAGGGGAACTAAGGAACGTTGGGACAAATTGGTTTTCAATGAGGGCTGTGAGCTTGTATTTAAAACAGGAAAATCCAGCTAAAAGAGGATTGAAAACCCACTTGAACTGGGATGTGATCCCAGGCTGACAGACGTAGCCCCTCGAAGGGTCCCTGCTCTCCTGTCTTTCAGAGTCATGGCATTTCTGGGTGCTGTTCGTACTGCTGATGATAATTCCTTGTCCCTCTATGCCTTATTGCATGTTCCCTGGTGGATGTCTGTGGCTTGTTGGTGTCACTTTTCTTTGCCTGCCCTTGCTTCTCCTGTGCATGCTTGGGGGCGGAAGTTCCTGCATGGGGACCGATGCTGTCAATTTATTTTTGCACACGAATGTTGCTGGATGACCAAGGTTCTGAATAAACCACAGTGTGTTTTCTTTGCGTGCCTTTGGGGTGGGTGGGGGTGGCAGGGAGAGGGTTGATGTGTTTGACTTTTTTTTTTAATTATTATTTGAAGCAAAGAAGCTGAGACTTGCTTAGAGGTTTTCCAACTTCCTGTTTTCCTTTTTGACCTAACTTTCCTGTCAATCCTTTGCCAACCCTCCTTTCCCTCAGAGGAAACAGGAAGCTTTGCCTATATGTATCTCTGAAGCAACCAGCTGCCTGAATCATAAAGATCACGGAGAACACCCAGTTTGCATTCTCAAGACAAGGTGGTGGTGGGGAATGTTGATTTCCATATTTTTTTCCTGCTTCTGCAGGGTCACTGGTGTTCAAAACAAACGACCCATTTGAAAATAGGCAGTGTTAATGCTAGTTCTCAAATTCAGTTCCAGGCTACTGCAACTTGCTTGACTGCAAGGGTTTGATGCTATTTGTGGTCAGATGGTAGGAGAGCTGTTGCTGGTTAGTGTAAGATCTGGCTTTCAGGAGTGCTGCTACTCTCTTTTGAGCCAGTCTTTCTAGCTTGAAATAATTGCTTGTTTAGGGTGGGCAAGTCAGTTTTAAAAGCTCTTATAAACTGGAGAAACAAAACTAGTACAGATAACAGGCAAAAGACTCTTTATCCCCCTCAAGGGGGTATATTTAAAAACAGACTGATGCTAGGAAATGCTGTTTGGTGTTGTAGTTAAGAGTAATTAAAAAAAAAAAAAAGGGGGGGGGGGAGAGAGTTTCATAGGGGGATAGGTGAAGAGTTAAAAAGCTAGACCCTGGGGATGGAAAATCCATTTTTTGGCCATGCTGAACCTGAACTGAGTAGCATCCAGGTACTGTTATTGAAATTGATAGAGGCTTATGAATTACAGGCAAGTAGGTAGGCACTGTGTGAAAGGGTGCTTTAAGGTGCTCGCTTCAGAAGGGTGTCTCATGTATGACCTCTGGGTACTTCTCTCTTGATCCACAGCCAGTGAAGTCCTTGCACTTCTTTCTCAGTGCACTCAGGAAATAATTCCTTCCTCAGTGAAGTTGAAAGAAACTGTATGTGAATATGGACTTCAGCTATGTAATCCTGCCCTGATGCAGGTAGAGAGGAGGTAGGAGCTGCACCTGCATGCCCAGAGCACAGCATTCCTTGGAGATATGCCCCTGTGAGTCAGTCAGGTCCTCTGTCTCTGCTTGCAGGTGTTGATGGAGAAGGCTAAATGCTTTCACTTAGTGCCTCAGCAAATGGGGATCAAAACCCACTTTTCCCAGGGGACTTCTCATAAGATTTAGCAGGCTGCAGCAATGGGCCATTTGTCTACTTTAGCCAATGAGTTGTCGAACATCTAGAACAATTGTTAAACAAAAAAAAAAAGTTATCTGGCTTGTTCATATGCCAGGGGGAGTATGGTGGTTTTGGAACAGGTTTTCCATGACACAAAAGTTGCTGTAAGAGTGAGAAGGACCATTCTTTGAAGTCTAAAGCAAAAAGGAATGAACTATGTGCTTGGCAGGCTTCCAGGATCTTGGAAAATCTGTCTGCAAGTCCAGCTTCCCAGAACTTCCCTTAGGAAAAAAAACTGATTGCAGGGTGTACATGTGCATGCATACATGCAGGGGGCTGTTCCCCCCGTGCCTTTATACCTCCCTTTCCCATGTGCACGTGTTTTCTCTCTCCTGCAGCTCAGCCAGTACCCTCATCTGCGTGAGGAGATGGAGAGGATTGTTACTACCCACATCCGTGAGCGAGAAGGCAGGACCAAAGATCAGGTAGGTGATCAGGAGGGTGTGCGAGTGGGGAGACGATGTGGGGTGGAGGGTGGTCTAGGCTAGAGGGGGCTGAGCCAAACTCTGAGCCAAGGAGAGTCTGGCAGCAGAGGCTGATCAGATGAACTATATAAAAGGCTCTCTCTGTGAGCCTTGATTAAGACAATGTCAGTCACCTAACATCTGTCTTGTGCTGTCTGTGCCTCTGTTTGGCAGGTCATGCTTCTAATAGACATTGAACTGGCTTACATGAATACAAACCATGAGGATTTCATTGGCTTTGCCAAGTAAGCACTGATATCTTGTCTCATCTTAATGTGTTTCCTGTGGCTCTCTCCCATAGCTGCTCCAATAAATGTTTTTCAGAAGCAGCAGTGCCTGTGCTGCCCCCAAAGTATGTCTTTACCCTCAGTATTGTCTCCCTTTTCAATGGTTTCATACCACAAGGCTGGGGAGGAGAATTAGGGATGCTTGGAAGGGGGAGTTAGAGCATTATGTCAAGCTGTGGAGGGTTTGTGACCCAAGTGTGGGACTGAGCAGATGAGTAGACCAAGGCTGAGAGAGCAGGTTGAGGTGGATTGGGGTATCTAAACTAGGAATTTAGTGGTGAGAGGCCTCAATTCATTGTAACAGCTATCTGATGGGAGCAGGATTCAGGTGATGAAGAAGAGTCTGGGGGGTTTTGAATATCTCTACTGTTGTTTGCAGTGCTCAGCAGAGGAGCAGCCAGATGAGCAAGAAGAAGGCAGCTGGGAACCAGGTAGGCCAAGTTTCCATCTCCTTCACTGCTGCAAGAAGGATGTTTGTTACCTGGAAGCTGCCAGGTGGACAAGTGCTGGGCTAAATGCAGCGGTGCTCAATGCTGTGGCTTTTTGGTTTTTATACTGATCCAGCTCTGCTTGTACCTGGAGGATAGTATTTGAGGCTCACTGCAGTCAAAGCACTAAGTGTAGCAACAGAGAGAAAGTGTCATAGAGAGAAATGGGTGTTTGATAATCAAAATCTAGTCTTTTATGGCCAGAAGGGGTACACCACTTTATGTAAGCTCATTGCTTGCTGTCTGGTCTTTCTTTTCTGGTAGAAATAACTATTAATGTTGTTAATGTACATCCCTGGGTTTTCAGCCCCTTTGCTAGCTGTGCCAGCTCTTTCACTGAAATGAGGTAGCACAGAACACTTTAGGATCTTGTAGATACACTCACATTTGAGCCACTTACTAATAAACTCTTTCTGGAAAGGGATTTCAAGAGCTCATGGGCACTCAGATGGAAAATGTTGCTGGAAATAGTTAACCCCCCTGTACAGGGAGACAGATATGTATAGCCATGGCTGCACTGGTTATGTATAAGGACATCTCCATTGGGAGAAGACAGCAGTGGAGGGGAGGAGTCTGCTTATTCCTTCAGGAACTGTAAGGATTGCACGTCCAATTAAAAAGGAGCTAATGACACCTTCCAGATTTGCTAGGAAAATGACAATGCTATCTAGGCTAGAAGATCCTGTAGAAATAAAGCTGTACAAGCAGTTTGATAGAGAATAAAAACAAATGCTTTCAGTTAATCTTTTTAAAGACCTTCATTCCTAACATCAATTTGCTTCAGAACCTGTGTAATCGCCTTTCCCTGCACACAAACATGCAGACTCTTTCAGTGTTGTTGGCAGGTAGGTCATCAGGCTGAACTGCCCAACCACCCACTTTATGGGATCTCGGAGCGGCTGTAGGGAGCCTCAAACCCTGTGGTATGCCTTGCTGAAGAGCTGACTGCAAAAGAGCAGAAAGGGCAAGCTTTGGACCAACCTGTAAAGTGCCTGGGCTTTTCCCTTTAGCAGGTTTTATGTTTTATTTTGGGATGGGGGTTACTTTTGTTAATGCCTGGAGTAGAAGACTTGGGTTCCAATTTATTTTTGAGCCTCTCTTCTCCTGCTCCGGCTTTCCTAGTAACAATCTCTCCTCTCTTTGCTCCTCTCCTGCTCTCTGCTCTGCTGCTGTTGCTATGGTTCCCCTTTGCAGGATGAGATCCTGGTGAGTAGAAGGCCACTCAGCAGGGTGTGCTAATGAACATTAATGTTGCATCTGGGAAGGCAAGAGCAGTGCACAGGCAAATTATTCCCTCTGCTGCTGAATGGGGAGAGGAAGGCAGCTGGCACTAGGCACATGTGAAGCATAAATGAGGTGAAAAGGTAGTATGTTGAGGAAAATCCTAGGGTTGCTGGCACATCTGAGTGGGTGGAAATAAAAAGCAGTAATCCAGGCTTCTGGAGTTCTGTTTCACTGCCCTCTCCTGTCCACAGAGAGAATAGGACTATCTCAGGTTTATCAGTGGGCATGAGGTGAAGATCCAGTGCTCTGACGTTTACCTTTATAGGTTAAATTAGGTAAAAGGACTGTGCTGCTCACACAGTGGAACTTCCTAATATGCAGTGCAGTCACTTTCAACAAGCAAGCCATTCAACAAGGTACACACAGCGCATGCAGAAGTACCTGGGTGTTAACAGTGCAGTAAGACATAAAAGCTAATGCCTTAAGCTGATGCATACTTGTATTTTATTACTTGTGTTTGATTATTGTGTGCGAGGCTCTAAAGCAGCACGTGGTGAACTGGAGTTCCACAGAGTAACAGCTTGGCTTCTCAACAGAGTTACATACAGGAACTTGTATTGCTCTACGTTAATGACTACCTGAATACATGGGTATGCTAAAGTCCAGCCTTTTAATTCCAGATGCACCATTTTGTTCTTGTACTTAGTGTATCCTTGTTATTAAACTCAATTCCTTGAGTTATTTGCTCATCTCTTCCTCTCAAACTGGTTTCCCACACTCCTGAGTTGGGTGAAGCACACCCCACGTGCAGTGTGCCAAAAGGTGCACTGCTGCCTTGGTGTTCTCTGGGCATGGTCTTCTCTGGGTGTGTTGCTGTGACCTGGTGCTTCTGTAGTTGTGCCAGTGTCCAAGGCGCTCTCAATACAGTTCTTCCTGTATCTCTTTCCCTTGGCAGAGGATATAAGGCACAGCCAGGTTCCTTCCTGCATCCTTTTTGTGCTATTCCTGGCCCTTCTGAGACAAACCTTCACTGGCCAGTTGAGTGGGGGGCTCTTCTGGCAGCAGCAGAGAGCACGGTGTTCCTTGTCTTTCCACGTGATCCTGTGTGTAGGGGTACCCTCTGCTCTTTCTTCTGTCACTTAAGTCTGGGCTTGTAGGGGTCTTATTAATACTTATTGCTTCAAACCCCTTAGGTCATCCGGAAGGGCTGGCTCACCATCAACAACATTGGGATCATGAAGGGTGGCTCCAAGGAGTACTGGTTTGTCCTAACAGCAGAGAACCTCTCCTGGTATAAGGACGATGAGGTGAGTAGCTTGCTCAGCTCTGAGACTTGAGTCTTGGGTATTTGTTAGAATTAAGCCTTCAGCTCTTGCTGTTCCAGGTGTGCCTTCTGAGTACTGTCTGCAGCTTCTGACATAAGCAGAAGCCATTAAACCATCCTTGGGCCTGGTTACCAGCAGTTTTAGTACTGCTGAGCTTTTCTGAATTGGTCTGGCCTCCCTGATGCGCAGGGAGTAACCTGTGCCTGAAGCCCTGGCTCAGCAGAAAGTTGACAGACACTGGGAATGAATCTGATATTTTTTTGGCTTCCTGTCACAGTTATATTCAAGGGTGATGTGTTAGTCCAAGGTCTGGACTTTTTGGTATTTGTGGGGCAGCCACGGTGAGTTTTCTGAAGGAGCGTGGCAGAGATTTTCATGCGTCTGTTCTGGTTACAAAGAAAGCTGTCACCTTTCTGTGCACAGCAACAAGAGCTGTAGAGCTGAAGGGGCAGCTCAAATGCTGGTTCCTTCTGACTTTTGGTAAAGTAACATCCCCAGGATTCAGTTCCTAAGCCTGCAAAGCAAGAAAGTCTCATGGTATATTCAATATAGAACCAGGTAATGTGTATTTGTAAAATTCTCAGCTGTGAATGGTTGGAGTACTGATGATTGAAATAGTAATGTGTAGAATATCACTGAGAGTAACATGGGCCTACTCTGTAGAGCTGCTTAAAAGTGGTGAATATTAAGAATTCTGGCATTGTGGTACGGTGTCTTTCTGCTTCAGTGGGAAATAAGGGAAATGATGTAAGCATTTAGAGTTGTCCCGAAAGAAATTGGCATTGTCAAGTGTGCTGCTTCCTCTGCAAGATGAAGGTAGATAATTGTTGTCTTTGATTATACTGAATAAAGAATAAAAGAATTGGATGCTTTTGATAAGGATGTAATCACAAGAGTTAGCCCCACTCAGTATGCTGGGAGATGAAAAATGCCTGCTATGGTGTAGTCATGTGTTCAGAGTTGATATTTTGTGTGTGATATTGATATTTTGATAGTGTGTTCAGAAGGCTTCTGATATCAAACTGCTGTCCCTCACTCTGTTTTTTGTCACTCAGGTGTTTTGAGGCACACAGTGTGCCTGGGAGCTGTAGCTGAGCCTGGATTTTTGTCTAGTTGAGATCAGTGGGTCTGTTTCATTCTCAGCAGGTGGAAGTGATGACAAATATGGTGATGAATCAGCCTCTAAATATCACTTTCTGCATGGAGACTGCTGTGGTGCTGCTATGGATGAGCAGGCAGAGATTTCATAATTGAAGAGCTGGGCATTAGATGTCTTTTCGCTAAATCAGTGCGTCTCTGCTCTGAGACTCCTGACCTGGGTATTCAGAGCTGCTTGTGGAGGCTTCACTTTCCTCCAGGTTACATACGCTGATTGGGTGGTTATAAACACCAAGTAGTTTAATCAAAGCCAACTGCTACATCTGTATTGCAGAGATGATCAGAACTCCTTGTTTTTCCCCTGGGGAGTGGGAGGGAGGACTGTAACATAAACTCTTGATAGATTCCAGTTGCATGGGATGGGGATTGGACCTCTCCTCCCTCCCGGGGGAGTGCAACCTAGGGGGTCAATAGCAACTGGAGGTCTGCTCCATTTCCCTTCTCCATAGCAAGAGGTAGGGTTGCCTAATTAAAGCAATCCCCTGCCGGCCTGGGTCCCTTAAACACAGGAGAGGCAGTGCTGACAAAGTCTGAGCAGTTCCTGAGAAAGGAGCCTTTTGTTTTTAGCTGAGCAGGAGCAGAGGGGAAAGGGAAGCGTGCTTTTGATTCCTCCCCAGGTTCAGCTCTTTGATCACTGGCTGTCTGGGGGGGGGGGGGGGGGCAGAAATAAAGCAGCTTCCACCTGGACTCCATAGTAGAGTGAAGATAAATGTTTGTGTTTCAGTGGCAGCTTGGAGAGCCTTGAACATGGGAATTCCCATCCCAAACCTCAGTCTTGTGTGTGGCTGGCTCCATCCTGTAGGGTTGTCTGCAGTGCACGGCCCTCTGTCAGACAGGGTTATCTGTGTGCCTGTCCAGATCTCTGTTTCCCCACTAATGCAGAAGCAGGAGAATCCATGTCCCGTATGGTTTCTGAAATAATCTGTTTGTTTTTTTTAAGGCTGTACACAATGATCTTGCTTCTCTTCAGCTTTTTGAGGAAGGGGGAGGCTTTGTCTGCCCAGCTCTGTGCTTCTGCAGGCTCGCTGGTCCCAGTTCCCCTGTGCTCTGGCAGCTTTCCAGAGGACACAAGAAGGGAGACGAATCTGTCGTGTGCCTCTGGAAGTGCTGGTGGCAGGGCTGTGGGTGGCGGTGGGGGAAGGAGCAGGGTGAAATGGTGTGGTGGGGTCAGGGGAAAGGCTAAGCTAGCAGGGCGTTGGGGGGAGCAGGGGCGCAGCCTCTCCCTGCCCTGTTTTGCAAGCCAGGACCCAGAGTCTGAGGAATGGAGACATCTGGACCCCATTAGTGAAATACCAGGCTTTCCGCAATGCTGGTTTGTTTTTCCTCTGCCTCTGAAGAAAGGAATTGAAACTTAAAATGTCTTAAAGGGCCCAGCATCACATGTTAGCAGGGACATGGCTGTTGATGCTCTGGAGGGGCCTGAAGGAGTGTGCTGGGGAATGGGAGGGGAAGGAAAGAGCGGGCCAGGCGGGGGTGGAAAGTTGGCTCCCCACTCTGCTCTGCTGCCAAGAGCATTTCTGTGTGTGTGTGTGTGCTCCTGGGCTCTCTGTTTTTCTTCCTGTCTCCTCTCAATGAGTCAAATGCTGGCCTTATGGAGAGTGGCCCCACAGAAAGCTGGCCTCCCAAGACCTGGAGACCCTCCTGAGGTACCTGCGCCTCCTGAATGCTGGGGAATTGTGCTGCAGGCCAGCTGTGGGAGGCAGAGAGGAGCGTGCTCTGCCTGCTGGCAATGCAGAACACAACTTCCCTGCTCGGGGAAGCCACAGTGTCCCCAGGGCCAAAGCATCAGTGCAGCACCACAGCACACTGACCAGCGCTGTAGTGGACACGCTTCAAGGACTTGATTCAAATAGGCCTGCCTCAATCCCTTATGAAATCCTCAGTGCCTGCTTCTCCACAGGGGTTTCCCTCTGGCCGCAAAAGAGGGGCTGTGAGCTGGGCTGGAGCTTCTGGTGATGAGGACCCTGTAGGCAAGATGCACTGAGCCCTGTGCTTGGTGGTTCCTATTCATAAAGCTCCCTGCTGGAGGGGGACCTCTGTGGAGAAACAGGCACAGAGGACGTATCTGCTGTTCCTTTGGCAGTTTGTGTGAATGTACAACACAGATGGGACCTTCTGTCCTTGGGTAAATCATGGACTAGAAATTTGGGGTTTGTAGTAGCAGGTGACTACGTGAGAAGAATATGGCCTTGCTGGTGTAGAAGTACCGGTGAGCTGCATGCAGTAGCAGTGCCTTTTGGTTCCTGCGTGTGCAAATTCTAGGCGCCTTCAGGTGTGTGTGTGGGGATGCTTCATAACCCTGTGCATCATGTTGATTCCTGCTGCCTCAGTTGTGCTTGGGCTTTCTTTGCTTTCCCTTTTGCTTAAAGTACAAAGGTACTCTCCCTTGTCCTGGGGAAAATGTGACCTTACTGACAGCCATTAGATAGCTGCTTATTCTGTACCTGTCAGTGTCTTGTGTCCAATTCTAGCTTAAAAATAGATACATGGATCAATACTGAAGTTGTTCCCCTGCTACGCATGCATGCAGCCCCCACTTGCACCATCCCCCCTGCCACCAGCAGTCTGTCCTTAAGGCCCAGCTCAGCTGGCAGAAATCCTTTTGTCTCTGTGCTGATCCCCACAAGTCATCACAAGCTTGTAAGGAGGTGGTGACTGACAATCCAGCTGCAGCCTGGTTTTTGTACCCAGTTTGTTCGAAGGCCATAGGATCAAGTCTGCTCTGAGGTGCTTCCTCTCCTGTTTTCAGGTGCTCTCTGAAACACGTTCCTTCTCTTTACATCATCTGTGGAACTCTTTCATTCATTATTTTCTTCTCAAGTGCATATTTTCTCCTGGGTAACGCTCTATTCTCTTACCCAGTCCTTACTTATGCTTTCACTCACTGTTTCTTTTCTTTCTTTTCCAGACAAACATCAAAGCAAACAACTTCCAGAACATCCAAACCTCCAACTCTCAATCCTTTTTTCTTTTGTAAATGATCAACGTTCTTTAAGATGTAAAATCACCTTTCTCTGTTTGATCATGCCTTCTCAGGTAGCAAAGTGCAAGGCAGTTGTAACTCCACCAGGCCCTTAGGTTTATCCCTGTATTTTATGGCAAAGCTTAGTACGTAAAACACAAGCCATCCTGAATGCAGCCACCCCTGGGACGAGTGCGTGAAGCTAAAAGAAGGGGGGTGAAGGGGAGAGAAGGAACAAGAAGGATGTGAGTAGGCTGGTGAAGAGGCAGGTAAAAGTGATCAAGCATGGCCTCAAAGGGTGTTATCCTCCCAGGCTGAGGGATGGACTTTGCATGCAGCTGTTCCCGCAGCCCACCACCCTCTCCAAGCATGTCCCTCTGCCGTGCAGGTGTTGCCGTCCCCGTGCAGCACTGGCAGTGTGTGGTGTATCCCAGCACAGCCTAACCAATGTGCAGACTACTGTACAATCTCGTAGTCCTGAACAGGTAGTCTGAACACTGGGCAGACGGAGTGGAGCCTCTGTGATCTGCTCTCCGGCTCTCAGCAGCTCATTAGTCCTTCCCCTCCCTGCCTTTGGGATGGGGCTCTGGGGGGCAGAGATGGGGTGAAAGAAGGTCCAAGTCCTGAGCGAAGAAGCGTCCTCTTCTGGCAGCTGAGAAGAGATGTTGCTCCTGCGTGTTTCCAGTTCAGAGCAAGCTTCCAAGCCCCTTCTTGCAGTGCCGGTGTCAGAAGGCTGGTACCTGGTTTCCACCTGGGGTCTGCTGCACCTTTTTTAGAAAGAGGAGGGGGAAAAAAAATATCAGTTACTGCAGTTCATGGAGGAAATGTGAAGTTTTGGCTGCCACGTAGGTGCGCAGAACTTGTTGCTTCATTCAACCCCTCTTCTCCCCCTGATATATCTGGCACAAGAGTTAGTGGAGCTGGCTGGGAGGGCTCCCAGGCCCCATGCACCATCTCCTCCTGCCCAGCCCTGTCCTGTAGATCAACCCCTTTGCCTGGAGTCCGGAGCAAAGCTCAAGCAAGATCAGCCTTTGCTTCCAAGCCCTCAAAAGGGTCCTTTGACCCACCTTGGCCAGTTGCCTTTTGCAGCTCGCCTCCAGCTACTGCGGCAGCAATCCATAGCCCGTCTTTCTCCCCCCACCACGTCTGGCATTGCCGAGCCTCCCTCCCTCTTGTAGTTTTCGCTCCCTCCCTTCTTGCTTCCCTTCTGTCCTTCTGCCTCAATTGACGTGGCAGTGGAAAGCTAACTAGACTCGAGGGAGGAGCTTGCTGGCTGCTGGGAAGGCCGGAGGTTGGCAGGAAGTGAGCCGGCTGGCGGATAGGGTTGCGCGGGGGAAAGGAAGGTTCCCTACCTCGCATGGAAACTTGAGGAATGCCGCCGCTTTCTGTGCTGCTTGGCTCCCATCTAACGATTCCAGATGTTCCCCAGCCTGTGCGGTTTGCTCCCTCTCTCCCTGGTGCTGCAGGGATAAAGAGGGCTTTATGCGTGCCGCACGTCTCCCTTCCAGGGTTGCCTTTTCCTCCGTGCACGCTGGTGGACAGTTGAGATTTCTAGCCACAAATCTGAACACCCACAGCTCCTACCTGGCCCTAACCCTGTTCTGGAGAAGGACAGCCAAGGCTCCTTTTCCTGGAGGGGCACAACATTGCGTGTGTTGAGCTTTGCTGATCAAACCAAATCAAATACTTGAGGAGGGTTCATCTCTGCCGTGGCACAGAAGCAGGTATAGGAGGAAGTGCATTGTCCTTTGCAGAGGATGGCAGGAACTACTGTGACCTCAGAGGTCACGAAGGTGCAGGTTTGAGGTTTTGAAGCCTCTCTGGTTCTTAAGCTACTTGGTTTCTGCATGCATTTCCTCGTCCACCCTCTGATGGCCTCCTAGGGCTGCAGGCAGCTGGTTGTGGCCGCCATGCACTAAACTGCACGTTTCGGTCTGCACATCACTTCAGCTGATGTCTCATCCTGTACTTTATGAGCAGGTGAGGAACACAAGTGCAGCTGATTACCAATGCTGTGCTCACTAAGCCAGCAGTAACAGTTGTGATTAATCACATGAGTCCAGGCATAATGTCTACAGAGCTTTCGAACCAAATCAGCTTAAAATCTTAGGGTGTGTTGTTTAACTTAAACCCACGTTGCTTTCCTATGTAAACAAGCCATTACAGCTGCTTTGCAGCTTGGATTAGTGATCAGTGTCCAGTAAATACGTTCTGAGGGTAAAAGTGATACAGGTGGGCTGAGTTTTGGAAAGATGACCTTGTGTGTTATGGGTGACTGGGGCTTACTGAAAGAAATGCAGCTCAGGAATTCAGTGTGTATCTTTCTTAGCAAAAAATAAAATAAAAAATTCCTTGTGTATCTTTCTTGTAAAAACAAGAAATTGATGAGTGCTTGATAGCACCTCACTTGGAGGTGTTCAACTTAAAATGTTCAGCTAACTTGTTTTCACATAATGCAGTCTGTTCTCTAGACACTTATTCCTAGCAATTGTGTAGTGGGCATGTATCCACACAGTGTGTTTGTTCTTAATTATGATGTTAATGTTTTTTTCCATTTGAATATTATTACAGGGGATCCCAAAATGCCGTAAAGAATTTGACTGAAATTCCAGTCATCTCTGGGGCAGGTTTGTTTACTCGTGGAACTTTACATCTTACAATAAGGAAGGGAGATCAAGAGGTTTGAGTAAGATGAATTGTTTCTAATTTCACATAGCCAGCGATTAAAACAATGACAGTGCTTCTCCCATATCTGTAGACCCTTGCCTCTGTGCAAGAGGAGGTGTCTGTCATAGCAGCCACAGGGAAATCTTTAATTAGTTCTTGGTCTCTGAATGCAATGAGACCTAATAATTCTGCCAATTACTTTCTCTTACTGCGAGTGCCAATTTCCAACCTTAGAGGAGCCCACACATGCATCTGTCAGCTTCAGTTCACATGTATCCAAGAGCAGGAAAATGTAACTGGCTATTGAGACTGTCCGATTGAATGGAGGAAATGCTTTGAGTCAGGCTGGCTTGCTGCCTGCTGAGTCTTGTGAGTTTCTTCTCTGTTATTATATACAAGATGGCAACAGCTATTCAGATGATAGTACAAACAGCTTCCATCTCTGGCCAGAGCCAATATCTTGGAGTCAGTCACAATAAGATGTGCAAGATCATCAGGTTGCAACTGCAGCATTCCCCTCTCCCTTTCCCCCCTGCTGTGCTTCACACTCCACAACTACAAATGGCTAATGGACCCTGGTCTCCTTCCTGGCCATGTGAATTTTCTTTCTGTGCTGGTAGATGTGAAGTACAGAGCCATATGGCTGTCTCTGCACTACGCCGGGGGTGGGGAGCAATCCTCTGGCACGTATCCTGCCTGAGTGAGTAGCTTGCAGTCATCTTCCTGCAGTTCTCCATGCAAGCGGTGTGACTTGGTTAGGCACGGCAGCACCAAGCAGGGGTAGCTAGCCCCGTGTCTGTGACATTCCCTAGCCAACACTGAGCATCCCTGTTTTGCTTCCTACAGCTAGTCTGAGTGCTTCTGCAACTTTGCTACCTCTCCTTGGCCTTATGGATTAATGTGTAGCCCGTATGCACATCTTACAGAACCTATATTATGCTGCTGAGAGTTTTGTCTTCCCTTTTTCCTCTTATAGGTGAGGGGAGATAAGAGAAATGTAAGCCTCTTGAGATCAGACAAGCTTTCAATATAGTATTTCACAAACTCTTTCCCGTTTCGATGTGTGTTGGCTCTTTCTCTCCCCCTCTAAGTCTGGAAAGCTAGAAAGAGAAGCCCTTTCCCCCCCTTGGCCAGGATGCTGTTCAGCCACAGCACATACTGCCGGATTGCTAACATATGGGCAGAAGGCTCAGCCAAAGTTGTGAGAGGCTCAGCCCTTGGCAGCTTGTTCCTCATTTTCCTGTCTCTACATTCAGGAAATGAAGTCAGAGTGTTGATATAAAACAGGCTGGACTGAAAACTGAGAAGCTGGAAAGACTTGGGGGGGTGGACAAGACTTAAAGGGGGGAGGTGTGGGGAGATGGAGAGCAGCAGGGGCTCGTTACGCTGTGTGCAATATATGTGGGCTGGGGGTTGTTGCCTTGCAGCGGCGCCCTCCAATTTGATTGCTTTTTTTCTACCTTGGAGCCAGAGGACTAAAGTTTCATGCTGGCAGGCAGTTAGATGGGTCTTCGGTGTATGGAAAGATCAGCACGTAGAGACAGTGTTGTCTTGATCGTGTAGCAGCATTTATACGAGAGCTCAGAAGGAGTGAAAGTTGAAACTCTGGCAAAGAGCATGCGTTTCTGTATCAGGACGTGGGATTCCCTTACTATTTGATTATTTCTTATCCCTGAAGAATGACTTCATTCCCTAGAAATTTAGCAATAATGTGGTTCTAATGCTACAGAATGACTTTTCCCAGACAGCGTTCTCATCTGTTACTTTTTGACTAGCTCAGACTCCGGTTGATGTAGGGAGTTCCAGTGAAGTGAGACTGCAATGGGATGGGCTCGTCTTGCCTAGGGAGTCAGCAGTGAGTGTACTTCGCTTCTGGGTCACTCGTTCAACCTAACCTAGCATAATAATAACTGAAAGCAGTAGAAAGCTGGAAGCTGTTTGGCTTATAGAGCCCAACGTGGTCTCTGTGGTTCTGAGACCAGCACCTGGATGACAGATGTCTCCTCACAAACGTGCTTGCCTACCTCCCTGTTAATATTCAAAAATCCAGGGAAGCTTGCCTGGAATAGTTTTCCTCCTTTGAAACCCAATATATTTTGTGAAAGGGAGTGGAGAGCTTAGCAGCTACCCAAGTCATCTCTGGTTTAGATGTCACTTACTCCTAGGATATTCTTGTTGCATAAAACTAGTAATTGGCTGGTATAGTTTAATCTTCGGGGCTCGCCTGAACTGTGTCATGTCTGGTATTCTTAGCAAAATTGATTTAACTGAAATTTAGGAGGGCATTAGGTTGGTCTTGCTCTCCTGTATGTGTTTGAGCTCAGCAGCTTTGTCATCCTTATCTGCTGCTCTGCCCTGCCCTTGTCTTCTAGCTGGATCTTTAGGGTCTCTGCTCACTGACAATCTTGCTTTTCATTCTCATTTCCCACAAGAGCAATCTCACTTTCTCGTTTCCAATCAAGAAAGGTCTACAGACCCTAGATGCTCACAAGGGAACAGCCACATATGCATGCTTACACAGACAAGTATGCTCTGTTTCTTTTTGAGTCTTGGATAGCTGTGTTCTGCCTTTTGGAGACCAGTGTGATGGCTCCCCCTCTTGTTATTTTGGTGTATAGTATCTAGCTGGAACAGGATGCTCAAAATGAGGACTCTAAACCAAACTCCCTATGTTAATTTGCTGTTGATTCAGATTTGAAACTAAGCAGGGAGAATGATTTCTGACTTCGCTTCTGGATGTATCAAAATTAAGATCGAGTTTCTTTCTTTAAAAGATGATACCTAGGACTGAAAATGTTGCGTTTGTCTTTTGGATGCCTTGTTCTATTCCTAGCTGGAGATACCTCGTAGGAACTGGTACAGGAAGCTTATAGATCCTGTTACTCTGAAAAATGGGTCCCTTTAAAATTCCAGGTGACCAGTCTGACAGCTTTAGGCTGTGGCTTTTAACAGTCACCAGACAGTAAAGTTGCCATATTACTTAAGAGGCCTTCAGGTAGCCTTACAGTATCCTTTATTGTAGTCAGACTTACTCTTTGCTCTTTTGATGTGTATTTATTGCTTAAATAATACTGTACTGGGTACTGTGAGCCCTTTTAAAGTGTAGGACAGTGACAGGATGAAATAAGTCACTTTCTCTAAAGAGATGAGTTTAAGTTGATGTAGTCCCTAATGTGTGCTGAAACAGCTTCTCTATCACATGCCTGGCTTTTCTTGAACACCGATCAGAGGTTTTTAGTGACTTAAAAATAAAATAAATAAAAAAAAGAAAGAAACACTGAGATGACAGCAGTGGGCTGTGAGGGCTGCATATGACTGACTGGATGTGGCAAGAGAGCTCATACTGAGCCCTTCTTGCCCAACAATTGTGGTGTAAAACAGAGCAAGCAGTAACCTCCCTGTGAGTCTTTGGGATGGGGCCAGCATGTCCCCTGTGCTGATAGTCCCTGAAAGATGCTGCAGCAAGGTATGGGAGGTCTGTTTGTGAGGGACATAGGGAAACGATGCTCGAAGACCAAGCACTTTCTTACCAGCAGTTTTGGGAGGTGGAGGGAATGGGGCTTGAAGCACACTGCTCTTGGTGCAGTGTCATGCATTGAGGAGCTCTTTGGCTGGCTTTTCAGTGTTGGTAAGTGAGGCTGAGGGAGCTCTGGTCGGGGTGAGGCTTTTTGTGTGGTGGATGGCTGCAGTTCTGTGTGAATGACTGAAGGGTAACAGGAAAACTTGTCTGCTGTGCCCAGCCTGGGTTGGGAGTGCTTCCCAGTGCCTCCCTGGTGGTGTGCAGCCTGCATTGAACAGAGGCTTCACCTGGAGCAGCGAGTGACTTGATACTGATCCCCTTTTTCAGGAGAAGGAGAAGAAGTACATGCTGCCAGTGGATAACCTGAAACTGCGAGATGTTGAGAAGGGATTCATGTCCAGCAAGCACATCTTTGCTCTATTCAACACTGAACAGAGGTAAGCTCACACCTCAACACCAAACAATTGATACACACATCTTCTTTTGGTGACTGTCCTTTAAAACTAATTGTTGAGGAGATAGGTGACTTTTAAAGAGACGTATAGCTTCATTTCTTCTGGTCTTAGAACTGTTTGCCAATTCATTCACCAGTTTGTGGTCTGCAGTGTGAGCTTCAGCTATTTATTGTGGCTGTGTGGCCATGGTTGCTATATTTATTATCAAACGTTACTGTTCTTAGTGAGCAAATAGGGAAATCCATAACAGACAAAGGGAAACAGGTTGAAGTCCAGTAGTGAGCAAAATTGAAAAGGGAGTATCTTTTAGTCCCTGTTGAAACTGGGGCTTTTTAGGGTAAGGCCAGAGGTTTGAGGGAGTAACCGATGTGGGGGCAGCCTTGTTAATGAAAAACTTATTTACTGGTCCCTCTGCAAGGACATCAGAAGGATGTTAGCAAGTAAAGTGCCTGCAAATGATGGGAAGATACCCTAGCCATTTGACACTTTGGTCAAATATGGGCAACAGCCTCTTTTGCAGTGGATAAGAGTAAAAAATGTTTGTCTTCCTCTCAGAAATGTTTACAAGGATTACCGGCAGCTGGAGCTGGCCTGTGAGACCCAGGAGGAAGTGGATAGCTGGAAGGCTTCCTTCCTTCGTGCAGGGGTCTACCCAGAACGTGTTGGGGTAAGTTAAAGCAATAATAATGGGATGGGAAGGAACACAGTATGTATCTTAAGGATAGCTGCGTACTCTTATGATAAAAATAAGTCTATGAAGGTTGTGTCTTTTTCCTGAGGTGGGGATATTTTAGAACAAATCTAATTTTTTGATATGTGCTGATGCTTCCTTTAAGGAAGCTTGGGATGTAGTAACTGGCAACCTCAGATGGGAGGCAAAGTAGTCAAAGACTGCCTTGATGAGCCCTCCTAGCTCTCCTGTTCTGCAGGCAGTAAATCCCTAGTACAAGGATGCTTAACTACCTGACTACTAAGTGGTATGTGTCTGCTGAGCAAAGGTACCATTGCTTCTTGGTACCATTTGTTGCATGGCATTGTTAGGAGCTTCACAACTTTTTTTTATAGTTTGCCCATTCCTTGCCTTTCCCAGTTAGGAAGGGATTTTCTTTTCTCCTTCTCTTCACATAGCCTTGTTCTGCAGCACTTGTAGTCAGCATTCTGCTCTCCTTTAAAAGAGAACTGTGGTACGAGTTCCTGTTCGCAGCTTTCCTGTTTCTCAGTGTGAGAAGCTGCTGCTATAAATACTTTTCCCATTAGAAAAGTGATAATTGCTTATCTGTTTGTATTTGTTGCTTCCAATAGATTTCTTGCATGCGTCCTTCCTGTTACACTTCAAGATTATATTTCTGCCTTAATGCATTTCCTGACAAAGTGATGTGATATTTTATAAATAAATGAAATTAGGGACTCTGGGCCTTATCAGTGATGTGACTTCAAATCGACTTTGGACCAGACTGGGCCTCTTAAACATACACTCATAAAGGATGTGTGCCACCTATTGGTGAGCAAATGGAGTGGCTCCACATAGGAATACTGATCTCTATTTTGACAGTCTCAAAACATTATGTAAAGAATAAAAAGTAACGATAGTAGGTAAGTATAAATTGCACTGTACTGCTGATAATGCAATTTCCTTTGCAGAGCATTCCATTCTGATTTTCATTTTAACTAAGCAATTCACTTGTTCTCCTTCCAGAGTAACTTAAGTGTTTATACATTTTTTAGTGGGATTGGTTTTGTCTGCTCAGTGCTAAATTAAGATTTTCTTTAAGTTCTAAGATCAGCTAAAAATCTTTTTCATTTTTGTCCTTTTTTATTTTATTTTTTTCATGTGTGCTCAAACTGGCCTGCCAGGACAAGGACAAAGTAAGTGACCCTCTCTGTGTTGTCCCCTGGGGCTCTCACTGGATAGTTCTTTTTTTTTTTCCTTTTGTCACAATTTCCCAAGAGGCATTTTTCTTCTCTTTGTACTTCATGTTGGATCCCGCTGTTTGTTTGTTCTTGGTTTGAGTTTTCCGTTTTTTCTTTTTATTTCTTTTTGTATGATTTCTGAATCTTGGTGAAAATCTTTTTTTTTTTGACCCTCTTTTTGAGTCATCTTGTTTGACTTCCGCTTCCTTTACCTCATGTTTCTTAGTAAGGTTTTCCATTTATTCATTATGTAAGATCTTCCTCAGAAAAGCTCAGATGCTCAAAGGAATTTGCCCTTTCTCATATATTTTGTTCCCTGAAGCAGAAGCTGATAAGCAATTTCCTACACTGCTGCAAATCAGTCAGCCTGGAATGGTTTAAGAGATTTTTTTCCTTTTAAAAATCAAGTTTTTAAATAAGCATTGAAAAAGGCAGCAAAGGCTTTCATGGTCTGTTACTTTGAAATTGATCTCAAATGAGTGAGTTCTGGCAATTGCCTACTGTCAAACAGCATGCTCTGGGTTTTACTTTACAGAAATCTAAACAATGAATTTCAGGAAGACAGGGCAAGATTCTTCTGCTTTGTGTGGAAGAAAAGATGCTCGGAACCGTGATGTAGAATTTGCAGTTAGTGATCTGGAAGGTTTTCTAGGTTATTCCACCTCCTACTTGCAGTCTGAGCAGTTACTTTACCTCTCCAGATAAGTTTCCTCATTGTATAATGAGGGTAAGGATGATGTATGTTGGAGAGCCTGTAAGGCTTAATTTATGGTAAGTGATTCTTAGGTCTGAACTGAATCTGAGCATGGAAAGCTGAGCTCAAATGAAAAACCTTCCATGAAGCTGTAAACACTAAAAGTAAAAATATAGCTTTGAGTATGCACTAGAGTCATAGCCTGTGAACGTTAGCCAGGAGTCCCTGTTGCCTTTTACCTTTGGTGTAGTAACTTTGCACTAAAAGAGCAGCTTTACTGTTAAAATTCCTCAGCTCTGAGCTGGAGAAGTATATACAGGCTGAACTGCGTACTGACAATCACAGCCCAAAATGCAAGTGTAAGTTTTATTGCATGCTCTTCCTTTGTTTCCCTCTGTCCTCACTGAACTGTCATGAAAAAATAATTTTGTATTGCATTTGAAGAACTGCCCTGTTTCTGCCTCTCTCTGCAGGCCAGCGAAGCAGAGGAGAATGGATCAGACAGTTTCATGCACTCCATGGACCCTCAGCTGGAGAGACAAGTGGAAACAATCAGGAATCTGGTGGATTCCTACATGGCAATTGTCAACAAAACCATCAGAGACCTCATGCCGAAGACAATCATGCACCTCATGATAAACAATGTACTTATCCCACTGGTTGATAGAGGTGGAGAGCCATAGGGAAGGGGAAAAGTAGGGAGGGTATGAAAAACTGAAGGCAGCTTGAAAGGAGGTTGAGGTGGGGGGCAGAATGGAGTGGTCTGGGACACAGTGGCAACTGATTCCCTCTGTTCTGTTCCTCTGCAGACCAAGGACTTCATCCACTCAGAGCTGCTGGCGAACCTGTATTCCTGTGGTGACCAGAATACGCTGATGGAGGAATCAGCAGAGCAGGCCCAGCGACGTGATGAAATGCTGCGCATGTACCATGCCCTGAAAGAGGCCCTCAACATCATCGGGGACATCAACACCAGCACTATCAGCACCCCAATGCCCCCACCGGTGGACGACTCTTGGCTGCAGGTGCAGAGCGTACCATCTGGACGCAGGTACCAGAGGCTCAGGGGGAGAGCCCCACAGACCTGCCTGATGCCTCTTTAGTGGCTAGCTGGGGCCTCCTACTGAGACAGGGAGTCCTTCTCTTCTTCTCTTCTCCCTGTGGATGAAGAGTTCTGGGTGTTTGTGTTGGGAAGCTTCTATGCCTTGAAAGCTATGTAGGGCTGCTATATCTTTATGGAAGATGCGGAAGCTGCTAAACCTATAGGTTAGGTGGGGCCTGAAGCAGCTTTGAAGGTAACTGAAACCTGGCACAGCTCTTGAGAGCCAAGGGTAGTGCTTAAAGTGACACAAAACTGAAGAAGGACCACTGAAGGCAGCATATGGGGACCTGGTGGTATAACAGGAGTTCCAGGCCTGTTGTTGCAGTTGAATTTCTCTGTTTGTCAGGTCTCCTACGTCCAGCCCCACGCCGCAAAGGAGAGCTCCCGCTGTGCCACCAGCCAGACCTGGGTCTCGAGGCCCAGCTCCTGGGCCACCTCCTGCTGGTGGGTCAACACTGGGTGGTGCACCCCCTGTGCCCTCCAGGCCAGGTGCCTCTCCTGATCCCTTTGGACCCCCTCCTCAGGTTCCTTCTCGACCTAATCGTGCTCCTCCTGGTGTTCCCAGGTAAGTCCTGAAACACAGCTTTGAGGCAAGTGGGACGTGCGCAGCATTTGGGTTGCAGTTTTGACAGTACTTTGTCTGCCCAGGCCATAGAAGACAAGTGGAGTTCTTGGTTTGTGTCCAGTCCTCAGCTATTTGAACTTGGTCCATAAGCAGGAGCATCTTTGTCCACTCAGATATTATACAAATGATGCAATGCCATCGTAGCTCTTGGGAATAGAGGGGCAGCCTCTTCTGCACCAACCTCCATGCAGTGGTTGGGGGAAAAGGACCCGGTACCTGAGAGCTTTACTAAAACAAACATACCAATAATTCTGCTTGTAAGTAGGAGGTGGTCACCAGAAAATCATGGGACTAGAATGATAGTGTATGTTTCAAGACAATTCCCCTCTGTGTGGGGTTCCCCAAAGCCTGAAGTTGCCCCTCCTTTTCCTGGCACAGAGGATTTTCAAGGCAACGTAGAGGGATCTTCATTTGGGATATTTAGGTGCTTTTTTGCTGTGAGACTATAGTCATATCACTAGAATGGAAGTTAATTTTTTGTAGACACTTTTTTGTTGCTTCTGCAGACAACTTGAATGTTTTCCAGACTAAAGGGCTCAGAAGACACAGCTTTGCTTTCCCATTAGGAATCTTAATTCCTCTCCTGTTCAGTCACTTCATACACATTTCAACATAAGTGGTTATCCCCCATGCAGCCATGCACATCTTCCCGAAGAGGAGTTAGGAAGCAATCTAGAACCAAGAATGTGTTGGTACTTGGTCTCCCTGTGAGAAAGTGGAGGCAATTGCAGAATATAGAATGAGTATAACCAGAACCCCCACCCAGTGATACACGTCTGTAAGAACATTTCCCTCTTGGAAAGTGCATCCTCTTCAGTGAGTGCTGGTGCTACATGTCTGAAGCTTTGCCATGTTCTTTGAAAACACCCAACCTGTCGATAGGTGGTGATGGTATATACCCTTGTGGTAGCACCCCACAAACTGCCTGTTTGGAGAAGTGTTCTCTGTCAGGTTGTATCCAGCCCAGATGCTGGTGAATCCAAAGAGATGATAAATCAGTTACTGACTCTGGTGTGTGCAAATGGTTTTACTTTCTTGGTGCCTCTGCCCCAGTTCTCCCTACATACCTTGATGCAGCTCCCACAGTAACCTGTCCACACATGCCTCAGTATTGCCATAGGTAGCACCTATGGATGTCAGCATGCTTTTGCTGTGTATTTTTGGCTCTTGCTTCTTGTGACCCTGCTTTTCCATATAGTGTTATTTTGTGGTTTTGTTCTTAGTATACTTCTTAAACTTTGTTCTGTCTCCATCTTCTGTCACGGTTTCATTTCTTCACTCATGAAAAATATTCTATATACCTGATTGTCATGATAGGATCCCCCAAATGACTGAAATTAATTGGCTTTTTTTTTTTTTTTGGAAGAAATGATGTAGCCTACTTTACTGGCTTTTCTGCCATTTGCATGAAATAGAAAGGTTTAAGGAAAGGTAGGGAACTGCACTGGCGCAGCAGAAGAAAGTGCTTCATACTTAGCATTCCCTTGCTTTAGAAGGAGAGATAGTAGGTTGAATTGCATGCTACTGACTGCCCTGATCTGGAGTTGAGAAAGTAATTCCTGAAGTTGTGAAGTGAAGAAGTTCTCATGCTCTTTCTCTGATCCCCCTCTCTGATTCTTCCAGTCGTTCATAGACTCCTCCGGATCCTGATACCAGCTTGTCATTTGAGTTCACTGATGAATGGAGAATTTCCAATGACAAGGGACTCTTTCTCTTCTTCTCCTGTATATAGAATAAGAATGTTCCCTGCTAGCACTTGGACTCGGGTCCTTCTGCCATGGGTGAACGAATGCCATCTCCACTTTCGCTTTTTTAATACCCATCTTTTCCCTTGCTAACTGGGCTACACTATTTTGTGTGTGTGAGAGAAACAAAGCCCTTGTAGATGGCATGAGTGGGCTGTGCTCTAGGAGTTGGTGCTATGCAGTGAACTGGAAGTGCATGGTGGTGGCTGGGTGTACTTAGTGTGCATGTGCACATTGATACCTGTGTAGAAGTTCAGCTGTGTGTTTGTGCCTCCAGTTTGTGTGAGCATCTGATTTTATGGATGATGAACTTAACGACAAATGTTGCTCCACTTTTCTCATAAACACAATTGCATAGACATGTGTTCACATACAAACACCACATGGTCCATTTTCTTACATGGGATGATCTTCCTGCATATAATTAAGTACTCTTCAAACTGACTTTGCACCCTGCCTCTGTACTTAGCGTTTATTCAATCTACTACAGAAGTCCATATTACCAAATGGAGCTTCTCCATTTAGGAGCTGAAAGCTGCAAATAAGAGAAGGTCCTGTCTGTGTAATGAAGGACTGTATGTATTAGGACTGTATGCTCATTTGGGGTATTTAGAAGGATTTGGTCTGAGAAAAAAACATAAAGGTATCCTACCAGGCACTTAGTCTCAAGTTCAAACTTCTTTGACAAAAACTATAGGTGAAAGTTCAGGCAAGTTCAAAGGAGAAATAAGAAATTTAAATGAGAATGACTTAACCACTGGAAAAATCTGTTGAAGGCAGTAGTGAGTTCTCTGTTCGTTGGTATGTCTGAGGAAAAAAATTCAAGTGATTGGATCACGGTAAACAACTTCACATTTTTATCACTTGAGTTACTCATTAGGTGAAAGGAGCTGATCTTATAATTAGTGACCTTTTAAATGTCTTCCC
Source organism: Aythya ferina (assembly GCF_964211825.1). NCBI lineage: Eukaryota > Metazoa > Chordata > Aves > Anseriformes > Anatidae > Aythya > Aythya ferina. Next base: position 3,300,904 of record NC_140318.1, on the reverse strand, counting down.
CTGTCTCCCTCTTCTGGGTAGTACTCAGTGCTCAGTATGGCATGTTACCTCCCTCTTTCCTGAGCTGTCTGTTTTGACTCTAACAATTAATATTGTCAGAAAAATATGAATTCTCAATGAGACAAGTCAACCCACCTGTGCCCAGCTGCCTGGTGCTGAGACCTAGGTATGCTCCAGGCTGAGCAAGTGTGAGTGTATTTGGGGTCTCTGGATGTGTGAATAGAGTTGTGTCTCCAGCTGGGTGGGAGAGTGAGCAGCAGCTGGTGGTGTGTGAAGAGAGAAATGGATCTGAGCACGCCCTCATGCACAGCAGGGTTCTGGATGTGTGTAAAGATGAGGCTGTGAATGTGTGCGAAGTCCTGCATGACTGAGTGCAGCCCTACCCAGCAGTGCACACTCGTGTGGTGTTCTGGGAGGGGGGGCATGTGAATGTGGCTCTGTGCAAGTGCATGTCTATCTCTGTTCCGCCTTCCTGACAGTCTGTGTGGCCTCTGCCTTGAACTGTCTGAACTGCCATGTTGATTTCATGTTGTCTTTCAGAATCACTATCAGTGACCCCTGAGGACTGGCAGCCACGGTACGTTTTGCACTCTCCCTGCGATGCATGAGTCACTGTGTCCCCATCCTCCATCACTTTGCTCTGCAGCTTAGCACTGCTGCCGTGTTCTTGTATTAGTAAGAGTCCCTTGTCCAATGAACCACCTCTGCCAGGATCTCATAAAGGGAGGAGTCTTGAACAGAAAAGCTGGCTGATCAGAGACAGCGCAGCTGCTTGAGCTGCAGGAGCTGGGAAAGCCTCCCTACCTGATGTAGGGTTACTAGAGGACCCGTTCTCTGCTTCCAGGTAGAGGAGCTGGGATGGGGGAATGAGTGCTGGCAATAAGGTCTAAACAGCGTGTTTTTCATTTGGCTTATATCCACATTAAGTGGGAGACTAACAGAGTGAATTCTGTTTTGATCTTGTCAGCTGTGTTAAGGGTGAGATAGAGACTTGGGGAGCTGTTAGTTCAGACTCCTCTGCTTATATTCAAACATCTGGCTGGAGAAGTGCTCCCTTCCTCTCTGTGTCCCTAGTGCTCATGGAAGGCAGGAGGAGTTTGGGTCATTAACAGCAGGACTTCCATGCCTGAGTACGGGATGCCTCTGACACTGAATGTTCCCTGTTATCCTTGCATCCCATGATGCCAGTTAGAAGTAAACTCCCTTTGCTCGTTCTCCACTTGACCCTCTACCTCTTTCATTATTCTTCTGCCTCCGTTCAAGCTGCCTTCCCTCCTCTGCCACTGCAAGAGGGAAGGGTTTAGTGATCTGTGTCCTCCCCTAACCTCTGCCCCAGGTTCCTGCCTGCCTCCCTTTCCCATCTCCCTGTGTTTTGCAGCCTTGTACGTGCTCAGTGACATAGCAGGCTACTGGGGCAGGCTCAGTGTCTATTATGCTGGCCAGATATTCAAGGACCAGCTCTTCCTTGTGCCCTGAATGATGAGGGTGGGGGTATGAAAAAGGACGTCTTGCAAATTCTCCTCAGTCTTTTTCCTAGGAACCTCTAGCCCTTAGTAACAAAAGGGTAGAGGGGGCAGAACAGGGCAGGTGTGAGTGTTTGGGGTTCCTTCTCCCTTTCTCTATGGACATTGTTCCTCGAAGTGAAATGTCTCAATCTGAGAGGAGCGGAGCAGCAGCTCCTTTAGTTTCCCTTGCTGCTGGTCCTGGGAGGCTGAGCTGGGGGAGTGAGCCCTGAAGTCCTAATAGGAATAGCAGCAGTTCAAGCTCCTGTGTCAGGTTAGGAGAGCTCAGAGCTAGTGGGGAGTCTACAGATTCTCAGCTAGGACCATCCCGCAGCAAATGGAGACTGCTACTGCTGCATGGAGCTGGAGCTGAGAGGTGCCACATCCCATCAAACCGATGCAGGAATTGTTCAGTGATTGACATGCTCTTTGAGGATGTCATCTGTCAGTCCTCACTGATGACATACTGCAGAGGTGTTGGAGCAAATCAGCGTTTTCTAATAGTCTGCCTACCGCAGACATCCCTAGCAGCTCTAGAAACATGCATCTGGGTAAAATACTGAAGGAAAGAGGCTTGCTGTTGTCTGTACCTCTTTCTGGGACTTGCTGTTATGGGGTATTTTGTTCTTAGTCTGGCATAAAGAGCACCAAGGAAATAAAAATTAAAAAGCACCCCAATTCTCTGATAGCAAGCTTTTGCAGCCCAGGTGAATGTATGTAGTGTTTTACCATCCCTGTTAGGTTCTCATTAGCAGAATTCATAATTACCCTGCTGTTTTCTGGAGATGACTAGCTCAATGTTCTACTCTGGGTATGGCTTGAAAGACTGACCCCAAGGGAGGGGACAGTGTAGCTGGTCTGCTCGGGCTCCTGCCAGGGTCTGTCTTACCTCGTACTGGAGCTTCCCCGAGAGCAGAACTCTTTCTTCTGTCAGGAGAAGAACAGATACTTTTCAGTGGTGTAAGAGGGCTTGGCTAGCAATGTAGCGAGACAAACTGAAGCAGCATTTTGGGGGCAGATGGTGCCTGAGATAACTTTTCCATCTTTTTTTTTTTTTTTCTGGGAAATAGTTTTCAGCCTTTGTAACCTTACAAGGCAGATCCTCCAAACACCTCAAGAAAATTTCCAGAAAACCTGAGCAGAGCTAAAACACATAACTTTAAAAAGCGATGGTCTGACCCCTAAAATGCTATGACTGGTGAGAGGAATGAGTTATTTGCAAAACGACCAATCTAGTACATCACAAAAAGCAGCATGTCTACCAGAATATTGTTTGTGCTCCTTTGAGCCCTATTTGTTCTGGTAGGGTCAAGTGGCCTCCCTTACCAGAATGCTTTATGTAGTCCAATGGTTTCAAGTATCCTTTTTGCCTAAATCCACAGAGGCTGTCAGGACAACCTGTCCAAACTCCTGAAATGCAAAAAGCCCTTCAAGTTTCTCAAAAAATGCTTTCTGACACATATAACAGCACACCGGTGTCTCACTAAGGGTTGAGCTGGAGTTTGTAAAGTTTCAATTTCAACAGTCTGTTAGTGTTCCAGTGAGGGAAGGAGTCATTAATGGTTGGTATGGCCACATCTACACCATGAGCACCCTCTAGAGAGAACGTACAAATCCCATATGTCATGAAGGTCCAGGATTGCAGATTCCCTAGCTGTAATTTACTGCAAGTTTTGCTTCTAGCAGATTAGTATTATTTCAGCATCCATCCAAGATAGCTGTAATTTCCAGGCTCACTCAATCCCATCATTTGCTTTACAGGAGAAGTAACTTGAGTGGCATGCTGATGACAGGGTCTTGCACTCTCAATTGACATTTTCAATCAAGGAAATAACGTTTCCAAATGTTTTTACTGTCTGAGCTTTTTAAATGTATCATTACCCAAGGCAAAGGAACAAGTGGCTGTAATTGTTTTGAGATCTGAGGCTTAATCAATATGGAGCAATAAACTCTGCTGAGGCCTAATAAACAGGACTATAGAGTTGCTCTGGTTCATTTGCTGAGATGAGGGAGCTTGCCCCAGTTTATAAGGCGATAGCTCCTCTGGTAGAAGCAATGATTATAGGTTTGCTGTCAGTGCAAAGCAAGGCCTCTCTACCTCAGACTATACTAGTACAAATATCTTCCTCTGCCTCTTTCCCTACCTTCCCCCAAGCTCCCCCTGTACTGGGAGGGCCTTCATTTCCAGCAGTCACTTGATTCTCTGTAATCTAAACTAAAGCTTGTTAGTGTGGAAATGTTCTGGTGTTAATTCAGTGACACCTGATTCTGTTTGATTAATGCAAATGCTTCCTCTTTGTTTGGTCTTTTGGTTTGCTCTTTGCATTTCAGGCAGTTTGGACTGTAAAACTACTGACTTGGTCCCGAACAATTTAATTATCACTATAGTACACAGTCATGATGCTGACACTGCAGGGAGCGTGCTTTAAAGGAAGAATGTAGGATGAACTTACCGACTTCCAGAACACCCCTTTTTCTTAGTTATTTGTAGGCTTCCTTAAAGCCTGTAGTCTGAGCCTAAAGCGGTCCTTCAAGTAATGAGTTGGGAGTGACAGCAGAGGTGTTGTCTTGTACTTTCTGCTGTTTCCCCCCAGTCCTGTACAAGAAGGAGATCCTAAAACACAAGTGTCTGTCCCCTGCATGGATTGCATTGCTGCCAACATACCTAAAGTACCAGCGAAAGAGCTGAAACAGTAGCAATGCTTGAAGTACCTCTATTAAAGTCAGAAGTTGCAGTGGCTGAGCCCAAGAGCTAGAGAACTAAGGCAGCAGGCTTGGCCCTTCTATCAAGGATCAGTGTCGTGCATTAGAGTAGAGAGAGCTGGGCTTCAGGCAGCCTCCAGGGCAGGGGAAGTAGGTGCTCCTCCAAACCAGCCAAGACCCTCTGGCAGCGTGTCTCAGAGGACCTCATCCATGCTGTGTGACTGTCATGTGCTTGATACAGGAGCTCACTGTTGGCCATGCTTCTCAACTCTCATCCCAGAGCCAGGGCGCTCACTGGCAGTAAGTCTGCATTTCCAAATTTCCAGAGGGAAAGCAAAACTGGCTGTCCAGCAGACTGCTTGAATGGTGACCCGTGCTGTGCAGAAAGTCCAGTGTGAGGCCTGATAAAACATGCGAGTCTCCTGTATGGAGTTGCACTCCTGTGCAAGTTTGTGCCTCAGTGGTTTTTTTTCCTGTTGCTGGCTCAGGCGAGGTGGAGAAGCATGCGTGATTGTGACTGCGATTGCTGTGCTAACCACAGTGTGTGTTCTCTTGTTTTTGTTCTCTGCTTTTTCACAGCAGAAGGGGCCCTGCCTCACCTACTCGACCTACCATAATCCGACCGGCTGAACCGTCCCTCTTAGATCTATAACTCAAGGCTGTAGACAGCTGGCGACGAATGCCGTGCTGGCGGCTTCCCCATTCCACCCTCCCTTCCACAGCCACAGTCACTCCTCTCATCCATCCCACATCTGCCTCCCACCGCCCCTTCCTGGTGTGTCGTAAAACACTAGCCTAGTGATTGAGCTCTTCGTCTTCACTCGTGCGTCCTGTATTGCTTTGTGAGCGTAGAGTAGCCTTCATTCAGTGGCACGGATCCCTGAAGTACACAGGCTCCTTGGAGAGATCAGCCGCAGGGACATCCTTAGGTCCAAGCGGTGGCTGTCCGTCCAGTTATTTCATCTGCCTGGTCTAGCCTGGATAAGTGTCCTGCCTGCATCAGTTAGCTGTAGCACCTAGGACTGATCTGTAATTATTCTTTTCTCATAGTTAAGAAGATAAAAGTGTGACTTAGGAGCAAAATGCTGTCAAACGTGACACTGTTAGGAACAGATTACGTGTCCTGTGTATTAGTTTGACTTCTAAGGTGCAAAAATTCATGTTGGGAACAGTGCAATCTACCTTATATCAAAGCGAGGCAGGGAGATGGAGAAGGGGGGAACTCAATGGATCGGCATAGTCCTCTAGAGTGAAGTCTGAGATAGCGCACACACCTCAGCGTGCAGGGAGCACACGGACCTGCTCGTGCTCAGCTCTCCAAAAGGGCTGGGGAAATCCTGCTGGTGAAGCACTGGCTCCTGCCAGCAGCTGTCTTGCATCATCATTTTTGGCTGACTTTCCTGAACCCAGCAGGGAGAGGGGAATAGATACGCTGCTCCCCCCTTGCAAATGGACAACCAAATGTTTTCAGGGAGTTTGCTTTGTAATGTTTTGTTGAAAATATTTCTGCTTTGAATAAGCACATCTCTCAGTGTTTTTGGTACTGTGGTGACTTCTTCCGTAGCCTTTTCTTGCATGTGGATGGTACGTGTTTGGGGAAACTTGTAACTGTTGTTTATCACGACTCATCTTCTTAAGGTTTGGTTTTTACTCTTCATGTTACGTGTATTAAAAATACTACAAAAAAAGACTTCAGAATTAAAAATGTATCAACCCTGTACATCTCGGATGTCATGTCTCTACCAGAAATGAGCCACCCATGTTGCAGACTTCCAACTAGGTCTGATTCAGATTTAAGTTCTCTCTTTCCAGTGTGATTGTTATGAATCTCTGTTGTGGATCCTCTATTGTTCTGATGACAGTTCCTTTCTGTATTTTAACTATTGTTTTACTACCTCTTCCCCTCTTCCTTCCCTTCCCCCTTTTCTTTCTTGTCTTCAAATTCCAGCCGGCCGGGTAAGGCCAGTCCCTCCCGCCCGGAGAGCCCAAAACCACCATTTGACATGTAGGCCTGCTCCCTCTGAGACTCTTTGCCTGCCTCTTAGCTGTTCTGTCCTGGAATGGTCTGACTCAAACCTCACACATGGCTTGTTCTGTTTGTATTTTGTGATACACACATTATCAGATGTGACTGTAGTGAAACTGTTTTTTTTTCTCTTCCCAGCTGCTTCAAAGGAGTTAAACAAGTATATTGTAGTAATGAGAAACATATCTTTACTGTTATAAATATCTATAAATATATATATATAAAGATGGAAAATCTATATATGTCCAGGTGTTTAAAGCCATTTGTGCTTCCATGTGGATTTTAGGAAATGCTTAAGTAGGGAAAGAATATCTATATACATATATATATACACCCAAAAAAAAGTTAACCAAATCCTGATGTTGAGTTTTTGAGCTGATTGTTAAATTCTCTGCTGTGTGCAGTTGGGTTAATGTACTACCCCAGACTTGTGGGTGACCTGTCTCAGTGCTGGTAGTAGCTGTGATGCAGTTTGTGATCTACCTGTCACTCTTGTTTATTGGATGAAATAAACTATCATTTCTGTATAATGAAGGACTCCACGACTAGAATAAAACCATCTCTTGCTCTTGTTCTTTCTCTGGGTGAATTTCAAACTGTTTAATTATAACCTGATCTTTTCATCCCGTAGAGTTTAAAAAGCTAGACATGCAAGCAGGTGCTCTCACTAATAGGGATGCTGGAACAGATCTGCATCAACAGTGGTGTCCAGGAGCTGCAGTTGAGTGAAACAGCTCATCATGTGCAGACGTTAACTCCCTTCCTCCATTGGAAAGTGCAGTGAGGTGCTTCAGTGACTGGACACACAGAAGGTGGGAGTTTTGCACACACAATTGCTTAGTTCTTAAAAAGGTATTTTTGTATGTGCCTATTTGTGGAACACAGCAAGCAGGCACCGAGCTGTAGTTTCTGCGGCAAGCAGTGCCTTCTGGGTCCATATCCAAAGCACAGACTAAACAGTCTTAATGCACAGGGATGGATTCTACTTGGAATTTGCTTTTAACCTGAGGTGGCATTTCTGTCCTAGTATAAACTGGGTAAACCTGCTACTGTCTCCGTGTCAGAACAGTGCTACAGGTTTCAGGTCATGCTGTTTCTCAGCAACAACCCTGTTTCTCCTGAATTTAACACTGCTCTCCTAACGATCACAATGGATTCCTTAGGCCCCTGTGGAGCAGGGTTCCAGCACAACTACCCCAGGAAGAATCAAGGAGGTGTTGGGGTTTCTGACCTGCATCACTGCAATGCTGATGCCCGATTTAGTCCTGGTTGCTGTTGGCTGCAGCTGGCTGTGGTACTTGTCTAAATCTCCCTAGTAATATTTTTAATAATCTGAAGTTTTCCTCAAAGCTTCTATGTACAGTGGATATTGGTGTGGGTTGGGTGAATAGATCTCTAGTGATTTCTTCCTCTGCATCTTCTAGCTATTTCTGTCCTTGCACATTCATGAGTTGTAATTTCAGGTTCTACGCAACTGAGCCAACAACCCAGTGCTTGTCCTACCTTGTTTCTTTTTCTTCTCTGGAACTCTTCTACCTATACCTGGTACTACCCCAGGGCTGTTCTTAAAGAACATGTTATTTTAATTTAAACTAATTACTCAAGTGAGTAGTGGAGCCTTAGTTTGCAACCTCTGATCTGCTGGTTGTCAATGGTTAAGTATGTTATGACGCGAATACCACCTACCCTGCCCAGGCAAGAGAAACTTTTACCCCTGACCTACAGCCTTGTCAAACAAATTGTCCTGGCTCCAGCTGTTTCCTGTTTGCTTGGTGCTTCTGGCCTTTAGGAAGCATTTTCCTGCTCTTCCTAAAACCAGAGGTGGCAGAGGCAGTTCAGTTACTGTAAGTTAAAGGTAAGGTATGTCAGCTGAACAACAGTGTCATCTTAGTGTACTACGTTTAAAGGTGAGATTGGGGAAATGATTCTAGAGGGAAAAGGATTTAAAAAAAAAATCAGAATCTGGAGTTCATATGTGAAATTAGTAGCTAAGGGAAAAGCATCTAGACCTGGCAGCAGTCTGTCTACAAAAGAACATTCATAAAAGTTAAGTGGAAAGGGCATCAGTGCCAAGGTGGGAGTTTCTGAAGTAATTTTTCTTTATAGTTGTTTTAACCAAACTTCAAAGTGATCTGAACAGAATAAATACACCTAGCCAGTACCCATCTGAATAAGTTTATTCAGAAAGCATGTCTGTAACAGGACTAAGTCACCTTTGCAGCAGCCTGCAGAGTTTCTTCAACAGCTTCTTCTCCTTCACAGCTATGGAGAAGAACACTTAATAAATATTCATTCCATTTATAATGTTCTGCATTAAATCACAACCCTGCCCCCTTGGTTATTATGATACAGATCATGAGTAGCCTGAGCAGGTATAAACACTGTACCAGGCTGGTCTTCCTTCAAGGAATATACAGCATTTTACAGATACATTATGTACACAACCCTATGCAGCCAGGAACATGAGGGCCCCTATCACTCATGTCGTGCCATTAACAGACTACAGTAGGGCCAATTAAGTGAAAGGAAGTCAAAAAAACAGCTTCCACCTTCCTCTGGTGGGTTCATAGGAAAACCTGTTGTTCCATGTACGCTTCTAGTTGTATATGGAAAACTCAAAATGAACCATTTAAAAAAAAAAAAAAAAAGCCTTAACCTACTTTTGGCATTAGAAGAAAACTTCTGTTATATTAGTAAAGCTCACCTAACTCAGACACCACTGTAAACACAGGCTGGTGTTGACAAATGCAAAAACTGATACTGCAGTTGTGTGCTTGCACCTCTCATTTAGACAGCTCAGCCTGCTCCTTCAGGCACTAGCCCAGCTTAGTACTTCTGGGCTGCACAGCTGTAGAAGTCAGGTCCTCTTTAAAACTTCATTGCTGAGGCTGTAACTGTATTAAGAACAGGGAGTTGGTGTCTGAAAGACTTAGTTGTAAGGTATCTGCATGAGTGTTTGTACACCTAAGGGCTTTGCTTTGCTGTCACTTTGGGGACCTCTATTCACAGCATGTTTTCCACTTAGAATTAGGCCTCTTGCTTCAAGGCAGTGTCAGGTACCACCCCCTTTGAGGTGGGTAGATTACAACAACCTTTGCCACCTGCTCAATGTATTTCTTACCAAAATGGGAGAAGAAAGTTAAGTGAGAGAGAACCATACCCCCCTAAAACCCAGAAATTCAAAACAAAGCATGTTTATTAAGTGGTTTCCTTTTACTTATTTCTCCCATTTTTTTAAAAATAAATAAAACCTTCAGACACATACAAGTGAAACACGTCATCCTTCAAAGTGCAGTTACATTTCCACCCCACTCCCAATAATCACATAAAGCTTTGTCAAGTAACCGAAAAGACTCAAAAGGCAACCCTCAGCCCCTTCCCCTAGCGATGAGAATAAATGGGTCTGTAGTGCTGCCTAGCTAGCCAGAAGCCTGGAACTTTTGGCTGTTGAAGACCGCCAAGGCTGGTTTCAGATACAGTTGCAGGAGGCAGGCTGCTGTGGAAAATGGGAAATTAAGATACATGGTGTGAAACAAAAGCAACCTGGTTAGAATCCAAAGAGTTTCTGTTACCAGAGGATGTTAGTTACTGGGGGAGCCTTGGAAGGAACTAGGCAGGTTACAGTCATGAACGCTGGATGAGAGCTGCTGCTCAGTTGCTGCTGTGAAGCTGGGTGCTGGCAGCGGAGTCCTGGGCAGGGATACAGGACAAAGGCTCAAGGAATTTTGCCCGAAGTCATGGAGTCCCTTCCCCTAACCCACGCTGGGCCCAGGTGATGTGCTGGCACCTGCTGCCTCCCCCTAATTTGAGCCAGCCTGTACTCCAAGCATACCACGGAACAGAAGGAAGATGAGGTCTGGTGCTCGAGTTCCATCTGATGCAATCCTGCTTTCCTGCTGTCTTTAGAGCAGAGCTCTGTTCTCACCAAGGGCACTGAGCAGCGGTATGGGCACATACAAGTCAGTTTAGTCCTTGCAGGCTCATAGAAAATTGCTGTAAGAATTGTTGCCACTTAAACCACCATGATTTTGACCTCATTGTTCTCATCGGCGCGGTAGAAGAATGGAATGCAGGGGTTTTCCAGCAAGGAGCCCACCCTCTCCTGAGGGTTCTGGATTTCTCTGAGAAGCTGCATTATTTGCTTTGCTGTGGGGTCGTCTTGGCTTGGCTGAGCAGCTTTAGTGTCAATAGGGGAGAAACTGGACTGATGAAAAGCAGCAGCCTCTTGTTCTGCTTCATCTGATAAATTCACTTCTCGTAACCCTGTAAGGCACACAAGACAAGGCGGGCAGGTAACTCTTCCCATCCACGTACAACAGCGAGACCTTGGGTTATTCCATTTTATGTAGCTTGTTCTGGCTACAGCTTACCTTCTCCATCGGTAGCATTCAGTTCGATGCGCCTCTCCACGGGCAGTACACTTTCATTCTGGCTTGCTAACAGCTCTGGGTTTTGAGCAGCTGCTACATACTTGCTGTACCATTCATTCCTTTCCCTGACCAGGCGCATCACTAAATCCTGCAGTTCCAGTAATTTCACCTGTACCAAAGTAAAGGAAAACCTATGAAGCATACGCACCCCCGAGGCCACAAACTATGCTATAGTTTGTTGTCCCGCCTCTCATGAAATCAGCAACTTCAAGATTAAAACTAGCTGAACAACAGCTTGGGAAGGTTTATACTGTGCGGGTGCTCCCCAGGCCTGCCTCCCATTGTGTGCCCTGCCTGGATTAGTACAGAAAAGATTCCTTGCCTTCATCTCTTCCTTATCTTGAGCCAACCTGCTGATGTACTCTTCTTTCTCCTGGTGCCGCTGTTTGAGGATAGCCCTTTGACTCTGGTACAATGCAATGTACTCCCCTGGAGCACAAGAGAAGCATAAGGAACAGGTGTTAACGGGATTAGGGCATAAACCTTACCATAAGCACAGAGCTATGTTGCATGAGGATCCAGCAAATCCAACCCTGGAGTGGAAGTTTAGCCTAGCTAAGCAGCAGCAGGAGACTTGAACTGCTTGGTATCTGGGAGGCTCCAGCTCCAAAAGCTAGTCCCCAAATAACGCACTGAGCGAGCTCTAGCTTGTGTTGTGTTGCCTAAACATACCAATGGTGTCTGTTTCCCCAGACAGCTGTATGCAGCGATGTTCTAACTCTTCCAGCCGTTCCTTCAGATCAGCTTTCTCACGCATCAGATCTGTGAAACGGGACTGAACACAGAAATTGGCATTAGTTTCAGCTGCTCACATGTAGGAAATACCCATGTTAAAGACACCCTCCGTTCACAATGGTCTGAACCTAGGAACAGCTCTTGCTGCCTTTACAACTACTCTGTGATTTGGTGGTAAAAAGGAACTGAGAGCTAGAGAAGGGCTCTGCACTTTGGGGAGCAGCAGATGGAACAAAGTGCCTTTCAGCCTTCTCACTGCAGGGATAGCACAACTCCGGTCATACTCAGCTCTAGGACTGCACCTCTCAGCAAGGTTAAGATAGTCTGGTTTTCACTTATTTCTTTAGAAAAAAAAAAAAAAAAAAACTATAAATAAGTGAGCGTTAGGCCCTTACAGTCTTTAGGGTAGTGTAGGAGGGAATTACTACTCCAAGCTTCCTGTGATGAGACAAGCAGCAATAGGCTTTTTGGAAAATAGCTTATTATTACAGAACAGCTGCAACACATTCCCCTACAATTTGGTTGGGTGTACTACAAGGGTCTGACACTGGCTGAAAGTCTAGCTGGGTGGGATAGCGGGGCCGAAAGAAGATCAGATCCTTTACTTACCTGTAGTTTCTCCATGGCAGTTTTCAAAGCCTCGTGAACCTCCACTGGAACAGTATCCATGGTGGAATCTGGAAGGAACACATGTAATTTACACAGCCTCCTCGGTCAGGATGCACTCATAAAACCCCTAGGTCTATTTCACAGAGGCCAGGGTCAGCTGGCTGGGGCACACCTCAATATTCACACTGTCTCCAAACTGCACGAAACTTTACCTCCACTCAGCACGTTACGTTGCTGCTCCTGCCGAAGAGCTGCTATTTGCTGCAAGAGGCTTCTGCACTGCTGTTTCTGAGCAGCCAGCTGCTGCCTCATATCTTCTCGCTCCTTTTCCACTTGAGACATGGCAGACATCAAGAAAGCAACCTGAGATAAATTCCCAAGTATACAGGTTAGTGTTTCTCCTGTGTGAAGTATGATCGGTTATACATCACAGGGCAAACAAAATGAGAGAATCTACCCTATGTTATTTATGGGTAGGAAACCCTGCCCTGGGATTACACTAGGCAGCAACTACTGCATGTCTCCTCATCCCCAAGTAATACAAATCATTTCTTCTCTGCAGATTAAACTTGAACTCCCATGATAACTGTTTGATCACAATATTTTCCAATTATGACTGTACTTAGAGAAAAATCTAATAGATGTTCAACACCATTTCCAAATTGCCTTCCAAACTAAGGAGGATATTAGCAACACAATAATTAGAGCGACTGCCAGCTGAATTGTCTTCATAATTAAATAAAGCCACTGCTGGACTTCCAGCCTGTCTTTCAAGAATGCTGCAGAAGTCTTGCTTCTAAGCTGCTGTGCACAAGGGACTATTAACATTTCCCTCACTATTGTGCCTCGGTAGGTAGGGATCACAGCTGATAAACAGCTTATGTGATGCACGCAGTGGAACCGCTCTGCAGCTTAATCTACCTCCTTTTCTACACATTTTTTCACAACTGATAACAAAAGCTTTTCTACACATCAAGACCCACCATTTCTTCATGGCTTTCAAACTTCTCTGGGATCACTAATGAAGGTTTTGGGATTTCTTCAGTCATTGCTTCGCTTTCAACTCCATCTCCTGTAAAAGAGGGAAGGCGAACAGAGAGTTAATGCCCCAGAGAGCCCAGCTCTACCTCCTCCCTAGAGACCAGCTGCAGCTACTCACCTTCTAGTCTGTGCAACATCTTGTCATCCAGCTCTGCTGCTAACTGACTGATCTGAGCCTGCAGCTCTTTGTTTTCCTTAGCTACTGCTTCCAGACTTTCCTACAAGAGAGAAGCAGAAATTCACAGGAGTTCTACACCTAAAACCCGCACAGACTGTAGACAGTCACTACATTTTGAGGCAGCAGCATCACACACACACAAAAAGCAAGCAGTGCTTCTGCTCCAGACATCATTTTTGCCTCCAGTCTTCCCACTTGCCCCTTTGCACTGTTACCTTGGTCTGCTGCAGTTCCTTCAGATGCATTTCCACTGTCACCTTCCCCTGAACTTCCTCATGCTGCAGCCGATCCATAAGCTGTGTCTGAAGCAAGTACTGTTTGTGCAGCTCCTCCTTCTCAGCAGCCAGTTGCTGGTATGCCACAGTGTACTGTTGTAAGTGGCTGTAGTATTGGTCCCGTTGTTCCTGCAGAGCCTGAGCCTCCTGTGTTTTCAATTCCAGCTAACGTAACAAGACAAAAACCACCAGATCAGACCATTTTGCCAGAAAAAGATCCACGTGGCATGATCCAAACTGTCAATGTTGCCCCAAAACCACCAACCAGGCAGGCAGCCGCCATCTGCCCCCACATGCTGGTCCCCCACATCAGACAGCAGATGACGCGGGGAGGCTCCCAGCTTGATCATTACAATACCAATTTCCATCTTTCCATCAAAGTTTGGTAAATTGCCAGCTCTTCTTTGCATAAACTGCTACACACCTGTCCTGCTGTCCTACTGCTGTTACTTACTGTCTCTTTGAGCTCCCCCAGGTTCTCCTGCAGCTGCCCAAGCTTCTTGGCCAACTCCTTCTTTACATGTTGCTCTGACTGCAGGGCACTTGTAACCTCCATGTTTTCGTTTGTCTGCAAGAATCCAGTACCACTGTATAAGGAAATTGCCCCAACCACCATAAGCATATTCTCTTATAAACTATATCAGTAAACCCTGTTCATTCCCTGATACAACAGGGTGCCATCCCTTGTTAATCTGAGGTGTACGTACGGGCCATAAATTGACTCTTCAGGGCAGTAAATAACTTTGTTTTAAAAAAAAAAAAAAGGTTCAGAAGACAGGAGCAAGGAAAGAGCCAGGGGAATCAGTGCTGGGACAGTGCCAAGAGGAGGCCTGGCACATCACACAGTCTGTCAGCTCCAAAGCAGATGGGTGACATGAATATCCCAAATAAAGCACTAGGCATTCAAAAACAAGACGAGAAGTTCAGAAAGGACTAAAGAAAAACCAGTGACCAGGCCATCTGTCAGTGTGCCAGGGCCCCAGAGGAGAAGCTGCTACATTGAAAGAAACAAGCAAGAGTGAGGATTCAGCTCCAGGACAGAAACAATGACAGCAGCAGGACAGAAGACTGCTGAGAATTTCTTCCTCACAGGCAAATACAGGGAACAGAAGACAGGTGTCTTCAAGGGTAAAAAGGCTGTAAGAATATTCCAGGGGAAGAAACAGCCTGACTGCCAGTAGAGGAGAACTAAGAGGAAACTGCTCTGGACAGAGATACTTTTTTGTTTGTCAGAGCACCTGAAAGAGCACAGAGAGGGAACCCCCTAGCATGGCAATATAAATCACAGAAGGTGGAGCAGCCATAGCCCCAAAGGACCAGACAGATAATGCTTCTGATAGATTTTTGTTTGTTTGTTTGTTTGTTTTTTCTCTTTATATGCATCTGTGCAAAAGGATTGCACCAGTGTGGGTAACAGTGGGAAAAGAAGCATGAAAGAGACATACCAGTTTGACAAACCCGTTCTGCAGTTCAGCCAGCTGTTCCTTCAGCTCCCGATTTTGGCTCAGTGCCCTACTGATTGTGGCCTTGTCACTCTGCATGTTCTCCAGGATCTGCTGTCTGTCCACAGACTCCTCGTTGTATCGCTGCACGGCCTTCTCGAGCTCCAGCAGCCGCTCCTCCTGCTCCCTGTTGAGGTGGCTCAGTTGCTCGTTGTCCCGGACCTGGGCCTGGTATTGCCCATGCAGTTCCTCCTTCTCCTGCTGCAGCCGCTGGATCTCTTCCTGCAGACTCAACTCAGCCTCTGTAGGCCCTGCTGGTGAGGAAGGCTCAATATCCATGGGTTTTACTGCTAAGGAAGTGGAAGTAGAAACAGATCAGTCAGAGGAATGGATTGCTTGTGTAATACACATCAGAGCCATACAAAGCATACCCCAGCGTGTGGCACTGGGACTCAGAAGGTATAACCAGCCACAGTATCTAGAAGAGCAGGGCATTGAGAGGAATGAGGGAGCAAACTACCCCAAAACCAAGCACAACACCCAGCTGTGTGCTGCCCTCTCCCTCACAGCCCTAGCAAGAGCATCCCACCTGCCTGATCTCCCGGGCCCAAGCGACTGACAGTACAGCCAGGCAGATACTAAAGACAAAAACCTTCTGCTTATCAATTACTTGAGGTAGTTCAATTGCTCTCTGACAGGATGAAAGGTTTCTCACGATTCCCACCACCTTCATGATTTCAGAGCATCAGACCTACGTGTATACGCAGAAGTTCTGGCACAGCAGGGACAGAGTTAACCTGCTGGTACTCTGTGATATGAAGTCCCACTCTGCAAGCCCTACCTGATTTGCTTAACAGCTCTGTAACATTGGCTTCCAGCTCTCGAATTTGGGCCATATGCTTCTCCTTCTCCTCTGCCATTGTGTGGACCTGCAAGGCCACAGAGGTGAAGGTTAAAACAGCACACACGGTGCACTCACTCCTGTGTTCACCAAAAGCAGCTGTGATGCTGCCCGTGAGGTTACCTGCTCAGCAAGCTGCTGTACTCGCTGCTGCCAAATGCTCCCCTCTTCCTTCAGTTTCTCTACATACTGATCTCTTTCTGTCTGGAGCTGGTGAAGTGACTCCGAGAGCTGTGCAAAGCAGAACACAAAGAAAATTGTATCAGCTGAATAAATTAAATGGCTGACTGCGTAAAGGGTAAAGCTTGAGAAAAACAGCACAAAGTTCAGGCTGCGTTCTTCCGCCACACAAGTTTCTTTACAGAAGTGAGGAATTGGATCATCAATGTACTTAATACACCACCTTACCTGAGCAATCTGGGTTTCCAGGCTTGCCCTCTCCTCCAGTGCCATCTGCAACTGCTGGTTTACATCCAGATTCCCTGACTGATTAGAGAACTGACCACAAAAAAATCAAGAAACGATGGCAAAATGTTAGTATCCAACTTCTGTGTAGCCTCTCCCCTGATTTTAACCATCCACGTGACCCATTTTACAACACTCTCTAGCTCTTTAAAGTTCTCCAACTCATACTGAAGTATGTGTATCAACAAAGTAGTGATTAAAATCAGAAAGCTTAGATTTTAGCCTGGTAAAACAAGCTCAACTGGGCAGTTCCTCCCTAACAATTTTATATTTAGTATTATTTTTTTAATTAAGAAAATGGGCTTTAGTCAAATCACTTGGCTCAGAAACTTCATGCATTTCAAGAGTCTGTACTACACAGACCGGTCAGATGGTATAAAAACTTGTGACCTTAAAAGTTGACAAACATGCCAGGAATTTAAAGCCAGTGCCTGGAACATGTCAGTGGACTAAGCAACAAGGCTGATTCGTAATACTTTCCCCAGAAGAGTAGCAACTGGCTTTATATCAAGGGTAATTTAAGCCACTGCCTAAAACCAAAAGCAATCAACCACCAAAAAATGGAAAAAGAGCAGTTTCTTCCATGGTGGGCTCACCTTAACACTGAACTTGCTGTCTTAACTGTTAGCAGCTGACTTTACACATCCCCTTTCTAACTGAGTTGCTTGTCTTAACTTTACCGAGCTGACCTTTGAGCTGCCATTGTTCAGTTCACCTGCTTCTCTTAAGGATGGGTACAAAACCTACTCCTTCTCAGCTGGAGTCTCTGTGAGACTGCACAACAGCCAGGTAACCAAAAGGCTGAACAGTGACAAGAAAACTCACTGCATTTGCACACTTGGTACATTCAGTCACCCTCTCATACGGTGTAAGTTGTGTGGTTTTTGTTTGTTTTTAAAAAAACGGTCACAGTGACTTTCAATCTACTGCTCCAACTCCTTAGAGTATAGCCTTTCTACTGTCAGGGGTATCACTGAAAACCTGTTACTAAGAGGACATCTTGATGAGATTTTGTCTGACTTTAGAAACAATAGTTAAGTCCTGCCTCCACCCTCAGGAGCAAAGCCTTACAATGATCAGTGCGACCTCCACTCACATCCCAGCAGTAGTATGGTTACCTGCTGAATCATCAGCTCAGCCATTTCCAGTTTCTTATGCAAGTCCTCCACATCCAACTTCATAGCTGAGTTCTCAGAAACCAGGGAGCGGAGTTTCTCTGACAGTTCCGAGTTTTGTTGCTTTATTTCCTCACTGCCCTTGCTGAAAGAAACACACAAAAAATTAAAGTGGCAACACTGTACTGTCTACGCGTTTGCAGATGCCCATGTCATAAATTTACAATCTGGTTCTTCACAGCAGCTGGAGTCACAGGAACATTTGGAAGAGACCTCTGGAGGTCGTCTTGTCCAAAATCCCACTCAAAGTGGGACCAGGCTAACACCAGCTCTGGTCAGCCACAGCTCTGTATAGTTGGTGTGAACACCAAGGATGAAAATTCCACAGCTACCCTGGGCAATATGTGTACAGCACTGGAACATATCCAGTGACTTATTATTATTTTTACTTTGAATATCCAGCATTCCAAGGCACCTCCTGTGGTCAGTGCTCCTTGATAAGTTTTGTGGCTGTATTGAGAAGAGGAGCATTACTCTGGAGTAACATGCAGAACGGGCTTACCTGTGTTTGTACAGTTCTAGTTTCAGGTTGTCTCGCTCCTTCACTAACTCTTTATTATGCTGGAGAAAAAGCAAATGATCGATTTATCTAAATCAAATAAACAGGTAACATAAAATGTTCAAAGATTACCATTTTTTACCTTTAACAGATCAGCTAATGCAGAAAAGGTCAGAACTTCAATAAAACCCTCAGGACAGGTTTGCTCAGAACCTCATCTATAGATACAGCAGGCTGGCTAGTGCTGTACTCATCAGCCTGCACAAATGATGAAGTTGCCAGGAATTCATCTGCTTGGTCTTTTCAAATGTGATGCTACTAACTGGTCATGAGGTTATTTCTGCAAACTTCTGGATTAATGTCAATACTGAAGTGTCTGACGGAGACCCTCCTGGGACGAGGACTCAGCAACGCTTCTGTTGTGCAGAGCTGGCAGAACTAACGCAGGAAGGTGCCAGATCTGAAGACAACAACTGGACCATATAATTAGTGGTCACAGAAACCTGAAAAGTTTGCCTTGATCATGGAGAATACAGGGTTTTACAAGGTTAATTAACAATCAACAAGGTTAATTTCTACCTCCTCTCTAAGTAAGTCACTACAGACTTTGCAGTAGTACAGTGACAAGCAAATAGCCAAGCACAGAGCTGCTGGTTAAGCATAAACAGAGGTGACTCTTACCTTCTCTGCCTGTTTTTGCTGCATAGAGATGGAGGACAAAGTGCGTTCTAGCTCTGATACCCTCTGGCGAGATGACTGTAAACGAGCAGCAAGGTCTTCAGCTTCTCCTGAGCAAGTCAGAGCAGAGACAGTTGAGAGCAGACCACAAAGGGATTTTGGGGGCTGGCTGAACAGCACTTTCTACTTTGTTAACAAGCTCTTAAACACTTCAGAGAGGGCAGCACACCACAGAGCTCTGTAAATTAGTAGACCTGGTTCTACTCCTGGCTATACAGGTCATTCACCAGCAACCTGGGGCAGTAAAGCTCTCTGTAAGTACCTTCCTCAATTTTAGAGGGAGATGAAGTTTCCTTTGCAGAACAATAGGCAGTATGTTTATTTTTTTCTACTAGAGTAAATTGCTGAAATTTAGGTGAGAATGAAAGCCTCGGGTAAGACCTACACTAACATGACAGCTGTGTGGGAGGGGTGGTGGAGAAAAGGGAACAAAGTTTTAAAAGAATCTGAAGAAAGTGAGAAAAGAACAGTCTGGGGTAGTCACCAGGCCCAAACAGGGCTGACAGGGCTGTAATGATGCACAAAAGAACCTCAACTGCCATGGGATTACCATGCTCCAGTTTGGGGGCAGATATGATGACAGAAGCAGTGACGGTGCCAAGAATGGCTCATTAAGGAGTCAATGAGCATGGCGAGCTGGCTGCCAGCAACTATCATGCCTGTGACTTGAAATCCACAATTTAGCCAACAGCCTGAGCTGGAGTTTTTGGAGTCCTTTACCTGATTTCTGCCGTGCAGCTTGTTGAGTATGTCCAAGGGCTGTCTGCAGCTCGGACTTCTCAGAAACCAGAATTCCAATAGTCTGGATATGAACCTTTGGGGGAAAAAAATGAGCTCAGTGCAAAAAATCCTTGCTTCTAACTGCAACACCACTGTTACCACGAAAGGATAATTTAGTAAAGAACTCCTGCAATTAAGAGTCTGGCTAACTGGCTCTCCCAGTTTTCCTGAAATAATGCAGAAGCCAAGCGACATTACTATAATGGAAGCTCTGGCTTACCTGTAGCTGTTCCCGCAGTGCTGCTTGCTCTTTAGAAAACTTCTGTTCAAATTCCTTCTTTTCCTGTGCAAACAAATGATCCCTGTTCAGCACAAAATTCTAAACAGTTAACCCTTTTTGTTTTACGTCAAACTAAAAAACAGTGATTCATTGGTAGTACTTCCAGCTTTTAACCCATACCACTATTTTAAAAAGACATTCTTCAGTCATAACATTATTTGAACTATTTCTTTGTTTATCCACCCCAGAATGGCAACGATGGGTTCCTTATGCTGGCATAAATGTGCCAGTGATTGGAATACAAACTACTGACAAGGCCTTAAGCTGTACTCTGCTGCTTCCATTGCAGTCCTTTTCAGCCTAAATGATTCTGCGTTCTGTAAGACAAGATCACACAGGCCTGTGCCAAAGTCCACTATGCTTTCTGCTCCTCAGAGAAACAGATACCTACTTCTGTATCTATCCAAAAATAGGACACACTTTACCTTCTCCAGCTGATTCATTGCTTCTTGGTTCTGTTGTTTCTGTGGAAGAAAACAGATGCACCAGCATTAAGAGCGAGTACTCTCATACTGCTGAAACACATTTCCACTTTAACGAAGTAGGACACATGCCCAGTTAACGCAAACAATTTCCATTGTCCTTTTCTGTAGAAGACTAAGAAGTTTGTCTTATCTATCAGAAATAATAGATTTGGGCTCCCTTCACTGATACGCCAGGTGTGGTTTTTGTTGCTCAGAACATTACCACAGTTGGTCCCAAATACCACTAATGCAGCCCCTGTCTGAGCATCCAACTTGAGTTAAACTTGCACCCCACATCTATGAAGTTAATTGTAATCCTGATATATTAGGATAATGACCAAAATGCATTCAAAAAAGAAAAAAAAGAAAACACAGCATAGTGTTTTAATTCAGACAAGACCTTAGAATTTTGCAGATTTGTGTGGGGTGGAGTGTTTGCTATTTGCTGCTGGTGTCCTCGTGGCAGTTTCTCTACAGAACTACATAAATAATACTTTTTCCCCTTCCCAAAGGATGGACATTGCTCAATTTTTACTACCACTATTTCAAACACGTTTTGAAACGTGACTACAGATGGAAGAGTGATGGATTACAGGTTTTGATTCTAGCAAAGCCAGTGCAAAACATAACCAGGAAAAGCAAAGACAGGACCACAAATGCAGCAAAGACCCTATATAATTCCAGGCAAAACCATGTTTCATATGCCTGTCAGAAGCAGGCAAACAAGGAGAATCCTGGGTGGGCAATACCCCTACCAGGTGCCTTTGCAGCCCAGTTAAAAGACAAAAAGGAACAGAATGGAACCACAGTAACTCAAAACCAAAAATAACACAAGAGGGGTTGTGGGGTACACTGGGAAATGCTGAACTTTGGAAAAGGAGTACTGTGAAAGAGGAACAAAACGAGGAAAAGTGCTTCAAACCAAGAAAGGCTCTTTTCAGACTGAAACAAGTCTGCTTAGCTACATTTCATACGGCGTTCAAGCTGAAGGCTGAAAAGCAGCAGCAGGAATCCATGCAAGCCATGGGACAAAGCAGTTCATTCATAGTGCCAAGAGAAGCTGAGGATATGATCAGAAACCAGCACCAGGCTCTCTCTTAGACCTATTGCTCCCACTCTGCTGGTATATTTAGAACAGCATCACCACCTGCCGAAATAGGTTTTCGCAGTGCTGCCGGCACTAGAATTCTGTATTTCAGGGATTCAGACCAGAAATAGCTGTTTTATCAGGATGCTTCTCATCCAGGGAAAGCACGATGAGATCAACAGAGCACATTTAAGTGGAAACAACAAAACCGTGTTTCTTGTTCCTTGGATGAGCCAATACATGTGGCCTTAGACTTGGAACTGAACAGGTTTTCCACACAAAGTGCTGTATAAGCAGCCTTCCCTGTGGCACTATAAGAGAACCCATAACCTCGCAGACACCCAGAGAGCATGGAGGAGCAGCAGAGACAATATCAAACTGGTTGGTTGGATTGTTTCTTACCAATTCCTCTATCTTTGTAATGAGCTGTTTGTTAGTTAGATTGCTGGAATCTAGGGCTACTGCCAGCTCCTGGTAACGTGTCTGATGGGCACATGCAGAGAGGAGAAAAAGGAAGGGGCAGAAAAGGAGGAGGGGAGGAAAAAAAGCAATAATTACAAAGAACAGAAAAATAAATCATTATCACAGTTTGATACAAATCAGATTCTCCAAACAAATCTATGGTTTCAACAAGAGTAGCTGGGACATCAACGGATTTCATCAATTGCTGTTAAGGCTTCTTTTTGACATAAAACTCCACCAAAACTAAGGACTAGAGCTGTGTGGAGGCCAGATTATCCCCAGTCCCCAAACGGGAAATAGCTCAGATACCTGCCTCCTCCCGCTGACCACAACTACTTGATTACAGAGGAAGGCAACACTGGACAGCAATGTATGTGAATTGTATATTCAATTGGGTCTCGTTAACACTGCTGTAAGCACAGAGTCCCAAGTCAGTCATCAAGACTAGCAAATAAAAAAAATAAAAAAAAAAACAGACTGAGAACAACTTACTTCCATTTCCTTAATATTTGTGGAAGAAATAGCACTTTCCCCATTCACGTATGATGTAGACTAGAAGAAAAACAGCCAAGTCAGTTTTATTCCCCCAGGCAACGAATCATTATTAAAAACTGACTATCAGAATACTTCTTAGAGCACCTTTCACTTCAAAGTACCACAGCCAGCCAGAAGAGTATTTTTTCCTGTGTCTAAGGATAGATGCAGACTCCCCCCTGTGACAAGCTGATATGAATTATGCAGATTGACTTCAGATTCTTTGCCACTAAATCAAGAATACATCTTTCCATGAATACGTGCTGTTCATTCATCCCACTCTGCTCCTCTTCCTACTGCTGAAATTTTACATTCCTAAAACTGGAGGTTTTGCTTCTCCGCGCTTAAATATCTTATTGTTCAGTAGGATGGCTGTAGACATCTCCAAGACTGAAGAGCTTTTTCTTGAACTGGCTGCTTAAAGCTCCACAGATACCAAGAAAATTATCAGGACAAATGGACCAAAACAAGGCCATACCTGAGAAACCAGGCCATTGAGTTGTTCAGACAACTGGCGGAGACTTTCTGTTGACGAGAGAGACCTGGGAACAAAGAAAGGCCTTGTGATGAAAATTTCTCCCAAAGAACTGCCCCAATCAGTACAGCAGTGGGGAGTAATAAAACTTGAGTTTGTTGGACACTTGGGGATCCTTTTGCAAAGCTGTTTAATAAACGTACGCTCACCTGTTCTCATCCAAAGCATTTTTATGATCCTCAGCTTCATGAATCTGTGGATTGAAACAAAAATTACAAGCCTGTACAAAAAGATGGGAGTGACATTTGTGAGTGTGTCACTAAGACTTGACTACGTGTGGGCTCAGGTTGCACAGTACCTGTAATTACTGCTCCCCAAAGACAGATAAACTTAACACCACCAACTCAGTTCCTAGCTTGCACATAATTTCTGAGTGTTGAGAGCCCGGGTTTCACGGAATGAAGAGTTAAGCGTTACTGACTTTGTGTTTGCTGTTACAATTATCAGGATAATCAACACTGCTTTGCTGGAAAAACTTCAGCTGAGTCTTTTAAGTAGTGAAAGGAAGTGCAGGCTGCTCCAACTGGAGACCTATGTTATTAGGAGAGCTTTCTGCTCATGAAATAGGAGAAAAGGGGAAGAGAACGGCAGCTTTGGAAGGAGCAGAGGCACGTGCATGCTCGTGCCCCCCGCTGTCTCAGACAGATGATGTGGAGAATGCAGTATTTTTACCAGGAGACAATCTGAGCTAGTCACGTCGTAGTTACAAAGATTGTCTCTCTCAGCAGAAACGTGGCCTTGCTAACCAGTATGGCAATATCGGGGGTGAGTCACAAACCTGTGTCAGCTGCATGCTCCCGGGAGCAGGCAGAACAGAACCACAACTAGGTAGACTGTTGCTGTTAGATAGCACAGGGACATCGGCAGCAAGCTGTTCAGCGTTACGAGTGGCAACATCACTGTCAAAGTACGCCTGTCACAAAACACATCACAGGAATTACAGCCGACATGCGAAACAAAGGGAACGCACACGAGCACCTCGCCTTGTGGTAAGGCCCAGGAAAAACAGACAGATGCAAACGATCATTTAGGAACATGTGGAAGGGGATCTGTGCCCACCCCAGAGCAAACAGGAGACTGAATCAACCCACAGACATCATCCCAGACCCAGCCTGAAGAACTGGTGCCCCATAATCAAGCTCACTTCTGTATGTGGGGCAGTAACACCACCCGACTCTAAGCTCACGACCAGCTTTTCTGTAAAGGATTTGTCAAAAAGTGAACGAGGTCAAAGCCAGGTGGTTGCCACTGCTCTGAAATGCACTGCCCTCGGGATGCCTCTGGGAACACTGCTCACCGTACGCACACTGAGATGGGCAGGACAGCCTAGTGACTACCTGCAGACTGGGTCAGCCAAGCTCAGCTGCTCCATCCTGAACTCGGTGATGTTTGTGGCAAGCTGTGAGCCCCTGGTTTAGAAACGGGACATTTGTGCACAGGCCAAGCCCAGCATTGCTGGGAGCAGGTGCCCCTGGCCCCGGTGGAGCTATGAATCCCGTGACTACAAGAATCTAAATAGAAGAGGGCCCCAAACTATTTCTGGACAGCGATGCAAGTTCTCATCAGGTGTTCGTGGGAGGATGAACAGTATCTGATGACACCTCTGCCAGGCCCCAGAGAACTGGACAAACCTTGTACAGCACCAGAGAGCTGTAAAGACCCCGAGCAGCACTCTGCTGTTTTATGGCAATTGCTTTTATTTCGTCATCCAGCTCTGGTAAGCCAGCATTTAACGACCCTGTGAAGCAAATGACAATCTTTCACCAGGTAACCCCACTAACACACTGCAGCTCTCTGCAACTCCATCTGACAGAGTTCCCTTTTGCTTCAGTCGCTTCCTTCTTGGCAGCCCTCAGGAAAGCAGAGCTCCCTTTCTCTCTCAGCGTTCCTTATTCACCTGCTCAGCGCTCCATCCATGACTCAAGCAGCCAGGAGGTGACAGTAACAGGGAAGACAGATTTAGTGAAAGCAACAAGCAGGAAAACTGCAGAGGGGAAACAAATGGAATCGTCTTGATTTCGTTTTAGCAGGACAGACACTTGCACTCTCAAGGAGCAATCTATGTTAGGTGCTTAAAGGAAAGTCAGGAATTCCCTTACTTCTTCCAGCTTCAGGTTTACTTCGCCTCTGTTTGCTCAGGCACTCATCGGGATAGAGCACCAGATGGACAAGATACATCTTAAAAACGTTTCCTCAATTTTTTTGATTGGGACTTTTCTTTGCTTAAGACTTCAAGATGCAAAAACAGGTAACATGCCTTAACCACAGAATGCCTTCCTTCTGCCTCCAAAAGAAAGAGCTTTGAAGTAAATAAATCAAAGGGGAAAAAAAATGAACTGCATAATTTGTTGGAGATGGAAAGGTTTGGGAGCAAACTACTTTCCTGGAAATTATGCTTTGTGAGGTTCAAATACGGTAGAATAAGAAGCTGGTAATTTTGCTCAGCCTAGCCTATAGTAGGATCCATTTGTTTTCACACAAAGGCTCCTATTTTGTTGGGTTTTCTGCGTTTCACAGCCAAGAAAGCTGAAGTGGGTGAGGTGGGAGGGGTCTGCCTCCCATCAGACACCAATGGCAGCAGCAGTTCAGATGCTAATGATCAGCTTTTCTGCCCTATTAGCATCAGTTGAGGCTCTGAACAGCATTTTCCTGACTCAGGATTTTCACAAGACAGCAACTGGAAAGAGAAATCTTTCTCCCATTACAGATTGCAATTAAAGATTAGCTTTCAAGATATCCTTAATACCCCAGACACAATAACCCACAAACTGTGCAACAGACAGTCGGCTCAAAATGCATCTCTCTGGGCTATGGAAGCAGAGAGAAAAATGAAAACAGACGAATAGAAGCAGTAAGTTTTCCATTTTCAGAACAGAACTGAAACTGCAGGCACAGGTAAGCCTCCCCTGCAGGACGAGATGCCACCTGAGCAGCAGCACTGCACCACCCGTCTTCACCTCAGCCTCCAGCACGAACTGAGATCCAACGTACAGAGCTGGGGAGGTGAACTGAAATCAATCCCTTTGGCAAGGGTAAATCATCAGCGTGTTTTCTGACGCTGCTCAGGCACAAGCCAGGACCCACAAACCTTACACTAAGTCTTCGTGTCACTTAAGCTCAGCTGACACACAACCTACACACCTAAGGTCTGGATGGAGGAGCTTTCAGCAGCTGTCCTGCCCAACAGCAGTATCCACACACACAAAAAAAAGGAGAAAATGGACCCAAAAGTAATTCAGCCTGTGCTCCATTCCATCCTGCAGGTTTCACTCCATCTCTCTGGTACCCCTGGTGATTCACTTGGTTGTATTTATTGGTGGAAAGGCTTGGATACACAGTAAGTATAATAAGGGGTTACTTTGTGACAGCTAGACTAGAAAAAAAATGGTAGATAAGCTACCAAAATGGTGCAAGGGAAAATGAAAAGCTGAGCTTTGCTACAACAAAAACAAAAGAAAAATCTGGGCTACGAAAGTTTACTTGCCTTAATTTCTATCGTAATTAGATCCTTCTTTAATTAAACTGTCTGAAAATATTTTTTTAAAGGCGGTTTGCTGACATTTGCTCCTCAGCACATGTAGATTACTTGCTGGAGTACTTCCTGCCCTTTCTTCTTCAGTAGCTAAGGAAGACGCTAAAGCCTGTAAATGCCTGACTTGAAATACCTGACTTCCTGCCTAAACATATTTAAAACCGTGGTACTTGCCAGACTGTACATCACCTGTGCCAGTTTCATCACCCGTCATAAAATGGGTTGGCTGGAATGACTACAAAGCTTGTTCAGGGCAGCTGCTTGACGAGGCACGAGCAGAAACATGCCCTTCAGAAGCAAGGCATGAGAGTAAATAAAGCAGTGACACACGGAACAGCAGAAATGCAGACTAAAAAGGCACTACCTCTTCCTAGCGCGGTGTTCCTCAGAAGGTAATTTATTGCTTCACCCCAGATTCCTTTCTCCTTACAGCTCAATTGTCTCAAGGACAAGCATTGACAAGGTTCACTTTTGCACGTGTTAGGTTTGACAGAAACCAGGAGGAAACAAGCACTTACGAGCAATGGAAATGTGCATTAACAAACAGCTCCGTGTTAATAAAAACAGCAACAAAAACTCAAGCAACTGACAGCAGATAATGCCAGAACAAGGCTCCATCCGAAAATCAAGGTCAGTTTAAACAGAACCCGAAGCATGCAGCAGGGATAGCAAGTCACTGAGAGGGACACGAGCACTGCCTCACCTTCCTCTTGTCCAATGAGGGTATGGCTACCCCATTGGAGCGGTTAAGGTCTGACACCAGCACCTTCAGAATGTTCTGAATCTAAAGGAGGCGAAAGAAAAGTGGAAAGAGAAACGGCTCAGAAAAGGACAGGGAGAAAAATGTCAATCAAAGGCAGCCAAAGAAACTGGCATCCTCCAGCTCCATCGGAGCACACACCTCAAATCAGCAGCTCTGGACATACCCAGGGTTGCACTACAGCATCGTATGATCAAACACCGCCTCGCCACGTACCCTGCCTCTAGCATGCACCTTTCAGGAGTTTTAGCTGCTAACCACTGTAGCACACTTCATACGCTGCTAATACAGGCACACGAGCCATTAATATTACACTGGCATAACCCTCTTTCAGCTGTGGTTATGCTGTTTGGGAAGCCAAAGAACAAGGCGGAGGCAAATTATTTGGGAGAAGGAATGAGACGCTCACGTTCTCTGGAGACTGTCTGTCATCATTTGTGGGAGTCTCAGGCCTACTTCCTTCTTTAGTTTTTCGTTTTTTCTTGGCTCCCGCAGTTGCTCCAGGGCTATTCTTCTGCTGATATTCCTTCAGCTGTGAAAAAAAAAAGAATAATCTGAAGTCAAAACAGAATATGCCTTCTATGAGTATAATGTCAAAAACAAAAAAAGGGTAAAAAGATAAAACATAAGGATGAGAGAAACTGTCTTGAAAGAGATCACCCTCTAAAAAAACAAACAAAACAAACAAACAAAAAAAAACACATTAAAAATAATTCAGAGATGCTTAGAAGTGAGAAGTAGCATGATAGGTTTATCACAAGTATTATAGAGTAGTAAATATATAACTTTTGTATACAACTAATGAAGTTCCTGGGAAACAAAGAATTTGATAGCCTTTGCTGTAATTGAAAGGAGATGAAAAAATATTTTTAAGCCTAACTAGCAGCAAGGAAAACAAATAAACACCAATTAAGCCTAAATGCAAGGTGGAAAAGCAGTCTGAGAGGAAGAGCTTCCATTTGGGGAAAGAAAGATCGCAATCTTCATAGATGATGCAGTAACACAGACACTGGCCTAAGTGTGAACTGAGGGGGTGAGCCACCTCCAATTGATTTTAAAATAATATCCATTTCAGCTCGGCAAAGCTGCTAAGCTCGAAGCTGAACCCTGCCAAGTCTTCTGGTGGCGCACGGAGCCCCAGCAGGTCCCAGGAGTGTCCGTGGGGCGCTGAGGGCAGCAGCCCCCTGCCAGGCAGCCCAAATTGGCCCCGCAGCTGGCAGTGCTGCCACCACCCAGCCGGCCAGGGCCGGGTGGCAAAGCCAAGGTGGCAAAAATGCAAGGCGGGATAAAAAGGGATCCTTTTTAAGGCGAGGGCTCCTTTTTATCCGCAGGGTTTCAAAATGGAAGCCCGAGCCACTCCAGGACACTTTCGCAGCCCCTTTGACTTTGACACTGGCACGCCGAGCCGCCGGCACGGACGGGGTTGGGGCTGCCCGGTGGGGACGGAGAAAAAATAAATAAAAGAAAAAATGAAAAAAAAAAAATAAAGGAAAGAAAGGAGAAGGCCAAACAAACACAGAACCGGGGCGGGAGGGCAGCACCGAAACAGGCCCGGCCTCACCGGGGCCGCCTCCCCCGGGCTGGGGAAGGCCCGGCCGCAGCGCCCGGCATCGGGGGACACCGGGGGACACCCGGGGGACATCCAGGGACACCCGGGGACACCCGGGGGGCTCCCACCGGGGCCCGGCGGAGCGGAGCGGGCCCTCCCGGTGCCCCTCACCCCTCACCGCAAGAGGCCGGGCCCGGCCCGGCGGCTCCGCTCCTCACGGGGCGCCGCGGCCCGAGCAGCCCGGCGGCTCCCGTCCCGTCCCGTCCCGTCCCGTCCCTATTCCCTCACCTTCTTCTTGGCCGCCGCCAGCTTGCTCTGCCTGCTGCCGTCCGCCATGGCCGGGCCCGGGCCACGTCAGCCGCCGAGGGGAGCGGCGGAGGCGGCCGCCAGGCTCCGCCTTGGCCCCTCCCGGTCCCCTCCCGGTCCCCTCCCGGTCCTAATGGGGCCGAGCTCGGCTGGGGACCGGCCCGTGCCGGAGCCTACGGACCGGGCACCCCCCTCCTGCAGCTGCTGGCAACGGGGGTGGCCAGGCACGGCTCGGGGTGCCGAGCCCGTCAGCCCCAGGCACAGCTCAGGGGCTCCAGCCCATCGGTTCCAGCCCCGTTCCTCGCTTCGGCTCGGCCCCAGCTGCTTGGTGTCCCCAGGGGAGCACCCAGGGGTGCTCTGAGGGGCGCTGCGGGGTCTGGTTGGCGATGACGGTGGCGGGGTGCTGGCTGCTCCCTCACCAGGGCCCCCAGAGCTCCTGCTGAGAGCCCTCAGGCTGCCACAGCAGCAGGCTGGGGGCAGCTGAGGGGCTTTGAGGCACTTCTGGAAGCGCTGGGTGCCGGTGTTAATTGGGATAATTACGCTGTGCCTCACCTAAACGCCACCTCTACTCACACACAGATACATCATTGTGCCACCTAAGCACTGCCTTTAATTACACACAGATACGTTTATTATACCACCTAAACACCACCTTTAATTACACACAGATACATTTATTATACCACCCAAACACCACCTCTAATTACACACAAATACGTTTATTCTCGACCCAGGCCCTGTCAGCCCTCAAGGCGCCGAGAACTACCCGCCCCAGCATGCCCCGCGCGGGGGCCGCCTACAACTCCCAGCGCCCCCCGCGGCTCCTGTGGTATTGGCGGGCAGCGGCCGCCCTGGCGGAGGGGCTCCCGCAGGGCTCGGGGCGCTGCGCGCCTCAGGCCCGTCGGTAGGAGCCGGGCCCCGCCGCCCCATTCCCCCCTTTCTCCTTCCCCCTTCCCCACCCAGCCTTGACAGCCGCCATTTGCTTTGCAGGCCCCTCGGCGGCCCCCGGAGGAGCGGCGGCGGCGGCTTCAAGTCCCCGGTGAGTGCCCGAGGCCGGGCCGCGGCCTGTGGGTGGGCGCTGCTGGCCTGCCCCGGGTGGGGCCGACACCTCAGGGAGCCCGGAACGCCCCGGGAGCGGCCGCCCCGCCGGTATTCGGGGGGTGCTCGGCCCCAGCCCCTCGGGAACAGTCGGTGGGTGCTGTAACGTGTCTGTCCGTGGCTCTGTCCGTCTGTCTGTCCGTCTGTCTGTCCGTGTGTGTGCCCCCAGGTCCCGGCCCCAGCCTCCTGCCGCCCTCCCGAGGCCACCGGAGAAGCCCTGCGCCGTGAGATAGAGGAGCTGCGGCAGAAGGAGCTCGCTCTGGACCAGGAGATTGCCCAGCTGATGGCTGAGTATGTCCTCGGGAGCGCGATGTCTCTGTTGTTTTGGGTTTAAAGCGTGCTGTGGTCCGGTAATTAGAGCTGAAGGGGTCTGTGGCGGTGCTGTTCTTGTCCCGGTGCTGCTCAGGGTTGGTTAAAGCGTTGGTTTGAATTGCAGGACTGGTAAAGACAGCAGAGGATCCTTTACGGTTCATTTGGTAAAGGAGAACAAATTCTACTGAGAGCCTGGTTAAGGAAACTTTAACTTTACCTTGGATCTTGCTGAGGGAATTAAGCGTATGTTGGAAACAAATAGTTTTAATTGTTGTGGTATCATGGGATGTCATGCCATCTGAAGTGCTTGTTCATGTGAGGCTTAAAACCGATCGTGCTTTGTATGGCCTGCCACATCTAGTCCTGGATAACCTTCCTTTGTTTTTCCTTCTTGGAGCAATGTGCACTCTTTCTATGTATAAAGTGCTTACCGTGCAGCAGCAGCAATCCCTCTGTGTCATTTTTGATTTTTCTGGTTTTGTTGCAGAGGCTACAGCCTGGAGGAGTTGGAGAAACACATCGCTCTGCTCCATGAGTATAACGATATTAAAGATGCTGGTCAGATGCTGCTGGGCAAGCTGGGTAAGGAAGGGAAGGCTGCTGAAGAACTCCTTACGAAGTCTTTTTATATAAGTGCGTGAAGGCAGAGCTTGTGTTAAAGATTCTTCAATTTTAGGCTTATATTAAAAAAGTGCTTGTGCAAGCACAAATGCTACTCTGTTGTTTTCTTGGAATGTTCTTAGAACTGATTCAAACTAGAACTTAGAATATATGAAATATTTGGCATTTAGAGGTATTTTAGTCCATGTATGGATTACTGAAATTTGGTACATCTTGCTAATTTCTGTTGGCTTTGTTATTCATAGGCTTTAAAGAAAAAAAGTAGTGGGGCAAGCAGGGGGCATAGCTGCAAAATCTTTGATTGGTTTCTTAGATACGGGAGGTTCTATGACTTGCTCTTTGTTTAATGAAATCAACGGTATTTATTTCTTTTCTAGCTGTTATCCGAGGGGTTACTACAAAGCAGCTGTACCCTGAATATGATCTGGAGCTCAGTGACTAGCGCCGAACCTGAAGACTGCCGTATCCTGCAATGACTGTTACTGGCCCATTTTGTGCTGTCATTCCTGTTCAGAACCAGCACGAGGTTGTCTCAGATGTGTGTGTGTGTGTAAACTTGGAGTGCTGTTAACAGCCTTGTTCTAAGAGGCTTTGGAATGCCAAATTATTAATCTCTCAACTGGTTCCTGCTTGTGGGAAGGGGCGTTGGAGATGTGGACTTCTGGATAAATTCGGTTTTGTATGCTACCTGATCACCATTTTTATTTTTTTATTGGAAATGTAATTCAAGGTTGGTGCAAAGACTGTTCCCATTGAGTCTTTACCTCTCTTCAGCATCCAGGGTCTATTTGGATATGCTGATCTGCAGGTGGAAGAGCTACTGCTGAATGGATGGAGGAAGTGAGGGCATACGAATGTGCAATGGAATGGCTGCTTTGAAGGAAAAGAGAAACCCTCAGAAATGGGGAGGGCAGAGGGTTGAAGTTGTTTGGTTTCATTTTGCTTTTGAGGATTGGATCTGGAGAAGTTTGAGTGTTTTATATTTTTGTACTTAACTGCTCAGGTATCTAGAGATTTTTGTATCCTTTCTACAGTGAAATGTGAAGTTGTATTGAACTACCCAATCTGAATAAAGCAGCTCTCACATCTCTCAGCAATTCACTTTAAAAGCCTGGGAAGCATGAAATGAACTGGGGAACAAATCCTGAAAATGTGTTCTAAGACAACTTTGAGATCTATTATTCAGATCTTGTTTGGGGACACTTAGTGGAGGCAGCCTGACAGTAACAGGTGGGGGCAGAACTCCCTTAGCTCACTTCTAAATGCAGAGTCACTGAAAGTGAGCAGTGTCCTAAAATGCAAAATTGTGTTGAGCGTGAATATTTCAATGTCAGGTGCTAGGACTGAGGGTGACTGTACAGCCTAAATTTGGCTACTTCATGCAGTTCTAGGAGCGCTGGTGCGGCTGTAGCCGTGCCGGCGTTCTGCCAGCTCTGACGCTCACGCTTCTGCAGGGATGGTTTACGCTTCAGTCAGCACAAGCCAGCCGTCAGTGGAAGGTGTCCTGATCTCCATCCATTGTCCACGATGGATGAGCGCACACAAACCCAGCCAGCTAAGAGCAAACTGTCCTTGGTGAGTCTGCAGCAGGCACAGGAACATGCCACGTGGCGGCAGCTGTGCTCCATGGCTGCCTTGGCTGCTAGTTGCAGTGCATGGAGAGCCAGAAGAATGGGAAGAGTCTAGGGCATGTGCTTCTTTATTAAGACAAGAGCTCCAAAACACTAGATTAGGACTCTCTCAACACCGTGGATGTCATACAGCTTGCTTACACACTTACTTC
The DNA here is from genome assembly GCF_964211825.1 of Aythya ferina. Taxonomy (NCBI): domain Eukaryota; kingdom Metazoa; phylum Chordata; class Aves; order Anseriformes; family Anatidae; genus Aythya; species Aythya ferina. The sequence goes on along the minus strand of NC_140318.1, from coordinate 3,268,082 downwards.
CCTGCGCACAGCCTACGTTTCTGCTGTGACAACAGATTTAGGGTAAGGTCGGTGCTGTTGTTTGCCTGCTTGTTTTTTTGCGGGGGGAATATTTATTTTTACCTATGCAGCCAGCACTAAATTGAAGTGGCTTGGCATTGTAGCTGCTGGTGCTGCAGCTCTTAACAGTGCGACGGCCCGCTGGCGTTGTAGCTGGGGTGGAAGTTGAGGGTGTCATAGGGGGTGATGAAGTTGTCTGGGCCGGTGACGTGGCTCTTCTCCAGGTAGGTGTTGAGCCCGTTGTCCCTGTACATGCCGCACTGCGCCAGAGTGTTCGAAAACGCGTGCGAGGTGACGTGCAAGGTGGTCTGTGGGAAGGAGAAACGGGAGAAAGGAGATGATTTACACGCCAACACCAGCAGCACCTGCAGTTTGCACAAGTCTGGGCAAAGCTGTAAGGGTTCTTCATCTCAAGGAGTTCATTGTCACGGGATGGGGGTCTGAGATGGCTCAGAGCTGCTGGATGCCACCTCTGAGATGTGGCCACCAAAACCTCCTAGCCTGGTGGCTTTGGGGCAGGAGGGAGGTTTGCTCTGCCTTGGCCTGGAAGCTTTTATGGAGGACGTGGACCTGGGAAGAAGAAAATGAACCCAGAACTGGCAGCGTGGTGTCATTAACCACAGACCCTCGGGATGCTCCAGCTCAGTGTGCCAGCACCAGCTCTCCCTTCTACCAAACTGGGGGGGCTTTGTGAACTGGGGGGGGCTTCCCGAGTCGTAGCAGGGCACCATTTCTTATGTCCGTGCCCCTCTGCCTTGGGACGGTGGCAAAAAGCCCCCCAGGAGCCCCAAGGGGGTGGCCGGGACCCGTTGAAGTCACCGGAGCCCCGGGGAACGGCTCGGGCTCGCACCTACCGGCACCTCGTGCACCGTGGGGGCTCTGCTGCCGTAAGCCTGGTTGCTGGTCCGGTACAGGGGGTGCTGCTGCCTGCGGGGGGGAGGACACAGAGCATCAAAACGGGGGGGAACCGGGGAGGGTTTGGGGCCGGGGGGAGCCGGGGCTGCGCTCACCGGGAGCCGGCGGGGTGCGGGGGTACCGGGTACCGGGAGCCGGGGACTCCCGGGGCATCCGGACGGGACATGGGGACCGGGGGGGACCTGGAGGGACAGGGAGGGACCAGAGGGGTTCGGGGGGACCGGGAGGGACCGGAGGGGGGCAGCAGCACGGGGGGGTCGTGGGGCGGTGGAAGCGGAAGGCTCCGCTCCTCTTCCTCTTCCTCCCACGGGCTCGGATCATGGCGCTGCCGCGGATCCTGCGGGCAGGTGAGGGCTCGGGCAGTGCTAAACCGAGCTAAACTGGGCTAAACTGGGCTAAACTGAGCTAAACCGGGCTAAACCGAGCCGTGCCCGGCAGTATGACCGCTGTCCTTCTCTCCCCGCAGCCGCCCCCCGGCTCTACAGCAGCCTCCCGGCCCCGGTGCCGGTCCCAGCCCCGGCCCCAGCCGCCCGGTCCCCCGGTCCCGGTGAGTGCTGCCGAGCCCCGGCCCCTTCCCCCTGCCCCGGGGCTTTGCTCCTGCCCCTGCCAGCTCGGGAGGTTGGGAGCGATGGTTGGGGTTTTTGTCCTTGTCGCAGCTGCGGGTGACGGGCTGCTGAGCGAGCCTCTCGCCCACTCCGACTTCTTCAACGTGAAGGAGCTCTTCTCCATGAAGGATCTCTTCAACGCCCGGGTGCACCTGGGGCACAAAAAGGGCTGTCGGCATAGGTGAGTGCTGCCCGTCTTCGTCATCCTGCACTTGTTGACATCAGGAGCGTGTCCGCAGTCTACACACACCTTTGGAGGTGGCATTGAGCCAGGCAGGGGTTGGGGCAGCTCACACAGCCCCCCGCTTCCATCCATTTCCCTGTTTCGTGCCCTACAAAAGTGCAGGGACCCCGAGCTGAGCAAGGTGTCAGACCCACAGCCCCTCTGCACCCAGGGGGGACAGACACAGATGGATGCAGAGAGCAGCCCTGGTGTTGGCTGGGAGTTGGGGTGTGGGGCCAGGAATTTCTGCTCGATGTAGCCCCACGGCCCCGCGTGTCGCCCGCCCTCTGCCCCCGCAGGTTCATGGAGCCCTACATCTTCGGCTGCCGCCTGGATCAGGACATCATCGACTTGGACCAGACGATGGATCATCTCCAGCTGGCCCTCAACTTCACCGCCCACATCGCCTACCGCAAGGGCATCATCCTCTTCATCAGCCGCAACCGCCAGTTCTGCCACCTGGTCGAGAGCACGGCAAGGGAGTGCGGGGAGTACGCGCACACGCGCTACTGGCAGGGCGGCCTGCTCACCAACGCCCACATCCAATTCGGGTCCGGCGTCCGCCTGCCCGACCTCATAATCTTCCTCAGCAGCCTCAACAACGTCTTCGAGCCCCACGTGGCCATCCGGGATGCCGCCAAGATGAACATCCCCACGGTGGGGGTGGTGGACACGAACTGTAACCCCTGCCTCATCACCTACCCCATCCCCGGGAATGATGACAGCCCCAGCGCCATGGAGCTCTACTGCAAGCTCTTCAAGATGACCATCATTCGTGCAAAGGACTACAGGAAGCAGAGGGAGGTCTTCCACAAGCTCCAGAGCAAAGAAGAAGACAATTAGAGCCACTTGATGTTGGCTGAGGGACAGACGTGACTGTGCCCAGCAGCTGGAAATGGGTGTCCTGCTCTGCTCCCATGGGTGCTGCACCCACAGCATTGCTTTGGTCCTGCACCCAGAGCACCACCTTTCAGCAGAGCAGTGCTGAGGGACGTCTCCAGCTCAGAAACAGTTTGGCTGGAGCGTTCTGAGGGGAGATGGAGCAGGGCCAGTCTCAGCTCTGTCCTTGTTTGGCCCTGTTGCAAGGAGGCACCTCTGTCCTGAGGCCGTCCTGTTCCCGAGCTAATGGTCTGGCATGAAACCACGCGTATCGCGCACCTCTTTATGTGACAAATAAAGGGCTTTGATCCTTTTTCTTTCTTCCTGTTACATGTGATGGTGGGGAAATCTCTGACAAACGTTCACGCTCACAAGATGAGGGGAAAAATGGGCTGCTGGTGCTCCATCCTGGGGACCCTCAGGGGGCAGGGGGCTGTGCAAGGCCAGCCTGTGCATCACGGGGATGCCGGGCCCCTTGGGGTCGAGCATCCACCACAACAGGCTGATGAAAAGAAATAAAAGGTTTCCCTTTTTCCCAAAGAAAAGGGAAACCCAACCCCTAACATGCCCTGTGCCTCTATGGAGGCCTTAGGGCAGCCCCACAGCATGGGCGTCAGGCACAGGGCGGGGAAGAGCCCCTGGGGAAGGTGTCCCAGTGTCCCCATGAGAGCAACGACAGCAATAAAGCTGATTTTGTGACCCTGCTGAGTGGGAACCCGACCTTTCGGATGCCTCTTATCTCTCTTTCCAGAAGAAGGTGACAATTTGTAGCTCTTTCACCTACCCAAAGCGGAGGTTAATTTGTATAATTACCTAAACATGCTTTTCTCCCACTCAGGTGTTTTTTTATGAATTCTTTTACCTTTTTATAGTGCCAAACTTTAAAAATACGTGACCATTTGTGAGGAGTGGAGAAAGCTAAACCAAGCATGTAGTTTTCCTGTGCTCTCCTGCCTTCCTTCTGGAGATGTACTGCTCTCTGCAAGCTGTGGGGAGCTGGGGGCAGCCTCTTCTTACAGATAACCAGTGACAGGACCAGAGGGAATGGCCTCAGGTTGTGCCAGGAGAGGTTCAGGTGGGAAATGAGGAGACATTTCTCCTCAGAAAGAGTAGTCAGGTGTCAGGACGGGTTGCCCAGGGAGGTGGTGGAGTCACCGTCCCGGGGGGTGTTCAAGGAGAGGTTGGTCGCGGTGCTTGGGGACATGGCTCAGTGGTGGTACTGGTGGCAGGATCAGCAGATCCTGGAGGCCTTTTCCAGCCCTACAGCCCGTGCCTCCATCTCCCCGTGTCCTTTAGGGGCCGCCTCTCGCCCTCCGGCCCGGCAGGCGGCGGCCGCGTCCCTCACGGGGCGTCCCCGCCGCCCGCCCTTTATAAGCGGGAGGCGGGCACGGGCCCGGCCTTTCGGAGCGGGGAGCGGGGAGAGGAGAGGGAACGGGGCCGGGCAGGGATGAGGGGGCTCCGGGGAGACCCCGCCATGGTGCTGGGAGCCGGCACCGAGCTGCAGAGGCGCCTCAGCTCCGCCACGGGGCCCCGCGGATGGGCGCTGAGGGGGCCCGGGCGGGAGGAAGAGGAGGAGGAGGAAGGAGCCGGGAGATGAAGGTCGGGAGCCGCCGTGGGGGGTTAGGGGGGCACCAGAGGGGGACAGGGAGCGTGGCCGGGGTGTGCTGGGGGGGGGGGGGAAATCAGGCCTGTGGCCTCCTCGGCATTTAAACGCTAAAGATTCGAAAAGTAATTCGATTAATTGTAAGGGAATCTGCTTAGCAAGTTACATTTTTTTGGCTTTAATCCTTTTTTCCTGAGATGCTGTGAAGTGGTATAGCTCAGAGAGAAGCTTGTTGTGTAATTAACAAAGCATCACATTCTTCCTCGTTTTTTATTCGTCTTCCTTTTCTCTTGCAGAAGGCAGAGGGTGAAATGAGCGAGATTTTTCAGCATGAGGAAGATCTTTCGGCATGAAACACCAAGGGTAAGTAACGCTGAACACGATGCCTCTCCAGGTCCCAAGCTGCGAGGAAAAGCTGGTTGCTGCTGGCAAACGAGTTTCAGGCACCTCATAAACTTATATGAGTGCTGAGCTACATTTAGTGTCACTATCTGCACCAAATAACCTTTCTAATACAACTTCTGGAGGAAGTAATAGAATCTTATTGTTATAAATACCCATAATACAGCCCTTCAGTCTTTGTGTGCTTGTTTTTTTTTGAAATTGCTTCCTGCCACAGGCGTTGCGAAGGTGGCTGCTGTGGCACCTCCGCGTCATTAGGTGGCAGAGAGAGACAGGCTATGTTCTACGCTCGCTTGTTCTGAAACCCGTGAGCACTCGAGTGATTGATAGCCTGACACTGCAGATAGGCTGGTTATGTTAGGAGGCTTCTGAGAAACTAAATCTCTCCTGTTTTTGTTGTTTTTTCTAATTGCCTGAAGTGTGAGAGCTCTATATAATATAATAGAAAGCTGTTCTGTATGTGCTGTATTAAATGTGCAAGTCTTGGGGGTTGCATGCTGGCAGCCCCAACCCTAATGCTGTCTAAAATACACCCGCACTATGCATTTAGTTCTCTAGTTCCTTTCTTTTGCTGGGCCTTTCAATTTCTTAGTGAAAATAACCATATAACCAGGCTTTGAAGAATGCCTAAATAGCTATCATAAATTCTTTATGTATTTTCTTTTCCAGAGAAAGGTGTGTGAAGTGGCAGACCCAGGAGGTCTTATCCAAGATGGGAGGTCTTCTCCAAGACCTGAGGTGAGCAGTTGCAGATGTGAGTTCATGTGCTGAGAGGCTCCATGCCCTGCCCCAGTCGTGTTGCAGATGTGGCTGCAGTGCCATGTTTGTGTCATTAGGAGGCAGAAAGGAAAAGGCGACGTCTTTGCTAGTGCTCTGAAACCTGTGAGCACTCAGAAATGGCGAGCAACCTGACACTTCTTTCTAGCTGGCTCTTTTTTAATGTTAATCTTAAATCTTGCAGTTTGGACAGCTGTGTAGGGACAGGGTACGGAAGCTAGTCCTATCTGTCGGTGTGACAGTCATTCTCAATAAGCACCTTGTTTGTGTAGCAGATGAGAGATGTGACTGACTTATCTGCTACCAAATGTCAGCAGTCCTGTGTGCTCATTATGCTGAGCTGCAGTCTTGAAAATTCAGTAGCTTCCTTGGTGTCTCGCTCTGCTTCCATGGAAATACCGGGCTGCAAAGAGTATTTTTCTTTCCAGGCTGCTTTTTTCTGCTGCATTGTCTAAGAATGAGGCAGAGGGAGGACACTGAGCCTGAATTCCAAGTTAGCTACTGCGTCTTTAAAATTCCTTAGAGTCCTTTAACTTGTGGCTTACATCCATTTTTCTTGCTTTTGATCTCTTTTGCTATGAATCTAATTACTGTCTTTTCTTTAATAGGAAACTCTGAAGGCAGTTGTTTGAGAAGACGCTTCCACGGAAAAAAGGTAAGGCTTTGGAATCTGTGATAAAAAGAAACTGAATTTTAGTTTTGGCTAGAACTTAACATATTTTACTAACATGTTCTGTGTTGAAAGCTAATTCGTGTTTCTTGCATATCATGTCTTTTATTGGCATGAAGAGATGGCCAACTCCAGTATTTATTCTAATAGTCCTGACTCCTTGGAGAGTTTGATGTCATGACATCTTAATATCATTAGGGGGCGGAGATGAATGGGCTTCCTGTGCCTGAAACTTGCAACTGCTCAGAGATTTTTAACTTGACATTGTTCACATGTGTACCTCTCTCGAGAGAATCAGCGGAAGATGGAGCAAATTTCCTTGGAAAGATAGAATGATGTCAGTTTTAATCACATCGGGGAGGAAGGTCCTTTTGCTTTTTTTGCAAGGACAAACAGAAGTGACAGCTCTATCCTTGAGTTCTATTTTTGCCTTGAACGCAGTCCTTTGTGGCCTGTGAGACATCCTTGCTTTGATGTCTGTTCCATCTGGAAAGGGAGGATAGCAACATAATGCAGCTCTTGAGTTTTGCAGGGTTTTAGCATGTGGATATTGAGAATCCACTCTACCTGGGAGTGGAGTAGATGAGGGAAGCAGGCACTTGAGTTTGTTTTCAAAGTATTGGCATGGTCTAGAAGCAGTTGGGTGTGGATTCAGGATATGGAGAAAATGGTAACCTTCCCCTAACATTTGTTGAACTCTCAGCCAACAACTTCTTGACTAGCAAGGGTGCTAATCAGCTTGACCAAAAGATGCAATCAGCACCTTTGGCAATCTTCTGAAGTGTGGCTATAAAATCACACTTGTTTTTGTTTTTTTAACTCACCAAAGCAACCTAAGATGTTTTTTCTTCTTACAGTTGCATTTGAGAACGGGTCTGAGTTGTTCTGCAGTTTGCATCAAATATTGAAGGTAAGTATTATCTCTTGGAAACATACACAAACATCAGTGTGTTACTAAAGCAGCGTCAGGGTAGGTGTTTTGGGTTGGTACATCTTGTCCCTCTGTCTTCTGACAGGACATGTGCAAATCAAAAACTTGCTCAAGGTGGCACGTTAAGATCTTTCCAGAAGTGTGCATTTAAAATTCAGGGTTTTCACTATTTTTTTCTGAGAAACCTGTACTGTAGGTGGAATGCTTTGGAATTAAACTCATGCACGTGAACTTAGACAAAAAAAAAAAAAAGTGGTTGTGCATGTAAGAGTTGGTTGGGGGAGGTATTCCTGTAGAAATCTTTTTTTTAGGTATTCGAGAAACCAGAAGTTCAACAGATGAAAATTACTTTGTCATTGGCACAGATAAGAGCTATGCAATTTCAGATTACTGATGTTAATAAATGTTACAGAAGTAACAGCAGTAAAGCACAGCACTTCTTGTAAGAGTCTGTACAGTGAAGTGCTGTTTAATCAAAGACACTTTGCTGAGAACATGCTCTGTGTTGTAAAGTGTCAGAAATGATCAAAACAGGATCTCCTGCTGCAATCTGACACAACGCTACTGGAAAAAATGTCACAGATCCGCAAGTGACAAGATGATGTCTTAGATGTTCTGTAGAAATAAAAAGATTACAATGCCTTTCAGTAAATGTAGAAGGGAGTGCTTCCTGAGACAAGAGGCAGCTTCCTTGTTTATGGTGGTCTAACTGGTAACGTATTAGACAAAAAGCAAAAATATCATTGGGAACAATGCAACTTTTTACTTGTTTTCTGCTGTGTTTGTATGTTAGCATGCTGGAAGTGAGAGAAGCTTTGGCTACATGTAGCTTTGTGAAACTCTTGAGGCTTTGCAGTGACTAATAGCTTGACAAAATCTGGCAGTGCTAAATGTTGGAAAATGTCCTCATTAAATGGGCATTATGAGGGCCAAAGGTGCCATTAACCAAGCGGGTAGCTGCTGGCTGCAAAATGAGCCATTTAATTGGGAAAAGTCACTGCCTACCAGCAGTGGTGTTGGAAAAGAATGCTAATAAGGTTGTTGGGGATATGGGTATGCAGGGAGGCATGCCTTAAGATGCGACTCTTCCATTTAAATTTCCTGACTTCTTCTAACGCTGAAATACGTAATGGATTTTTTTCATTAGACTTCACTCACATCAAGGGTCCTGTAGGGGTAGCGAGTACCTAATGAGGCTCTCTTTAGACCTTTACTGTGAGGCATAGAAAGAACATCTATTAAAATTTTCCCAATGGCATTTGCTGCTAACCATCTTCCCAAGACTGAGCAGCAATCCTGGGCTATGAGTATTTCTTTATCGAAAGAATTACCTAGCTTTTGGCTTTGGAAAAGATCAATATTTTGTATCAAAGTGGTTCTGATTTAAAAATAAAAAATAAAAAGTATATTACCATCACTGCTTATAACTGTTTCTTGTCATGGCTTTGAGCACTGGAAGAAGCCCAGCTTTTCTTCCTTTGCATTATTAATAGCTTGCCTCTGCACTGGGGTTGGCAAGCTCCCCTTTGAGTTTTAGGGAGCTGAGGGCAACCAAAGTGCTTCAAAACCTTCCTGATGCAGTGGCACAGAACCTCTTAAAGTCTAATTTAGTAGTGCCTTCTGTCACTGCTTTAGGTCTGATCCATGCAAGTTTTCAGGCGCTCAGCTTCCACTGACTGCAGTGGTTTCAGCCAGTGAATTGCAGAGTTCATGTGTGTTTTTTTTTTCTGGACTGAAGTATAATTTTTGAGCTTAGATACTACACCATAGTGAAGAGCAGGAGTCTGAATGGTATGGATTAGTTACCTTTTTAGGATTAACATTTATTGCTAACTTTTGCTGGCTGTATTTGAAGTTCTTGTCTAACATCTTGGGCATTTTTTTTATTTGCAGATCATGCCTTGAATTTTAAAATTGCTCACAAACCTGGCTACAGCAGAAGAAATGGTTTAGAAGTGTCTGCATTTGAAGATTCCTAAAGCTTCATCTTTTCTTATATGGTTCAAGCAAACTACAGCCAGTGAAAGCTCATGCAGTGCTGCTTAAATGTAGCTCTGAATGTTTGCTGTAAAGTGTGAACTCAAATGTATAGCTCCAAGTGTCCTTTTCATGTACTCTTGATGGAGAGCCTTAAAAGCTGTAGGCTTCAATTTCTGCCAGTGATCTTGGCTCGCACGCAATGTGAAAATATTCACGCCCATGTTTTGAAGCACTGTTGTCTTGATGTGTTTTCTCCATATGGTTGAAGAGGCTTAAAATAAAACTACTATAAAAATGCTACCTACAAGTCTGAATTATGCTTGTGTAATAGTACAACCCAAAGTAATACCGTAAACTATTGTGATTTAGGACTTACCTGTGCAGATGAGAACTAATATTTTTTCAACCTTGAAGAATGAAACATAGGACTGAGTTAAGAAGCAAGTTTCTCTTCTAGCAGTCCTAAATCTACCGTGCTGCTCAAGCAGCAGCATCTGTTGAGATCCATTTGTCAGCCTTTCACTGTTCCAGCTCTTCCTCCTTTTCCAACTGCTGTGGGAAGTTGGAAGGAGGCTTTACGAGGGTAAAATAGCTTTGCCTTTAGTCATACTTCACATTGTACCATAACTTGCAAACAATAATCAGTTGTTTGGAAACACTTGTGTGTTGTATTAGTGATGAACAAAACTGGGTTCTTGGGGTCTGTGTCATAATGAGTGTCCAGCCCTGTTCCTGGGGTTTGCAGATGAATAACATGGTAATGTGATATTTTTGTCAAAAGTCTTTATTTGAATGAAGTGTCTTAGCTAGTCCTCTTAAATACACGGGCTGTCTTTCTCCTGAACAACTCATCATAAATGCATAAAGAGGTTCTGATGCTTGGGATGATGTGGATAAGTACAGAATGCATTTGTTTTACCTGCTGCTTTATCTAATGCGGCTTTTGGGGAAGGGAGCGGTGGGGATGAAGTGTTGTGGGAGTGCCATTTATCAGGACCAAACTTACTTTTAAGATTTCAAACAGATGGGAGGGTGAAAAACGGCTGCCCTGAAAATGAGAGGATTTGGCATGGTTGTTAGGTTTCTTTTCCTAATGGCAGGAGAAAATTAATCTGTCAGTGGAGCTAGTTGCCATGGGAATACAGGACAATAGGCGAGGAGCTGGGGTAGCTCGGTGGAGCCTCAGTAAAAGGGTTCCAGTCCTTGCCTTCCCCCAAAGGCTCTGTGCTGTGCAGGGACCTGTACCTGTGCTTGGTGCGGTGCCTGGAGGTGGAGTCCTCGCTGTGTGATGTTGATATTGAATTAAGGGCACCTCCAGTGGGCTGAGGAACTCTAAACCCTTCAAGTGAAGAAACCTTACAAATGCTCAACCTTACCCCAGATGAATTATGCTGCGAAGCCGACTCCTCTGCAGGGAGCAAGCTCGGCTGGCTCTGCGCTAGATTTAGAGCACTGTTGACACTGAAACATTTCCTCCATAAATAACAGTGAGAGGTAATGATGATCCTATGGAACTAATAGAAGGAAATACTGATATCTCTCCTCCAAAGGGCTCATAAATTTGCAGCCGTGACGTTACCCGTTGCCTTCGCGGGCTATATATACTGCCAGATGTATTTTTTTCCCTCGATGATTGTACTTCAGATAGACGCTCCACTTCACTGAGCAATTGTTGGCAAGAGCACCAGCATATGTGCTCCAGCGGCAGCGATACGATTATCCTGGGAGCAGAGTGAGCTCGGGGTGGCTCACAGAAACTCTTCCTCGCTACCCTTGATTGTATAAAGCCGAGTGTTTAAAGGAAACAGCCTGTGGCGAAGAGACCTGGTGCTATTTGCACAGACAAACAAATGGTCGCCGCCAAAAAGATTCTCTGCAAATTCATTCTGATGATGGGAGAAGCACTGGATTATTCTGGCATTAATCTTTAACCTCTGCAGTGCAAGCCTGGCTTAGAGGATTAAAGGGAAAGGTTGCCTCATCCTTGCACAGGTGGCTGAGGATGGTGGGCAGTAACGAAGGACAAATTAGTGGTAGCTGGTCCAAACTGAGCACGGGGTAGCCCTTACGTTCCCTTTAAGCTGTCCTGGCCTTACATGCCCCAAAACCTGGCACGCTGGGGAATGGCCTGGGCTTCCCGGCAGCCACTTTGGGCCCACAGGCAGAAGCAGCTGGGTGGAGAGCCCCACGCAAGCCCTTGCATCACTGTCATGGGGTCAGGCACTTAAAAAAGCAGCGAAACAATTGCCAGGGTTCTCTGCCCTGGAAAAGACAGCTTATCCGCTGCCTAAGTTGCAGCTGGATCTCATGGTAGCTGACTCAGATACTTAGGGAGATGCTTCTGAATAGGAAAAATCTACCTTTTTCGCCTTTTTAGCTCGCAAGCAAGCTGGTGCTCAAAGGGCTGCTGTTGCACTATTGATGTACTGGCGTGATTCACAGAAAAGCTATTTATTTACATCAGAGATGTTCATCAAAATAAGATGCGACAAGTACAGCATGAATGATTCATTCTCAGCTTTCGGCACTGCTTTCCTCTTAATCAAGGAACAGTGAGAGGCACCCAGCTGGGCTCCGCTCCCTTCTCTCCTCCTGTGTCGTCGTTCTTCCCCCCCAAACCCGTTCCTCAGCCCAGCTCCTGGTCCCCCAGCTCCGCAGCATGCTCTTGCAGACTGGCTCCATGGTGGTGGACATCGGGATTTGGTTTTCCATGAAGGCGACGGGGCTGCAGCTACGCTGAACTCCGGGCGGAGAGCGCGGGTTGCTTCCTGCGGGGGAGAAGAGGATGGAGAAGCAGGCCCTTGACCCTTGGCTGGGCTTTGCTCCGAGATCTCAAATCCAAAATCTAAATCCCAGGGCTGTGCTTCCCCCTCCCCACCCCTCCGTTAGGAATATTTGGTGTTGGAGATCTTCTTCCAAAGCAAGGTCTTGAGGTTGTTGAGCACGAGGGAGTGGTGCACTTCCATCTGGCTGGCCAGGCCGCTGAGGGTCATGCAAGTTCGGAGCTGCTTCTGCAGCTCGTCCTTCAGCTCCGGCGGGGCCCCGTACAGCAGGTAGTCCTGCAGCAGCCCGCACACCTTGGCCAGGTTGGGCTGCACCACGTCGCCTTTGCACTGCTTCAGGAGCTTGTCGCAGGTGGCCGTGCAGTCCTTCCCGTAGGTGCAGTCCACGTTCTGCTCGCAGTGGCGGCCCTTCAGGAACCCCCTGATGGCCATCTCCGTCGCCACCTTCCGCAGGTTGACCATCTTGAAGTCGTACTTCTCGTTGTAGCCCACGTTGCTGACGCTGGTCTCGCAGATGTAGAAGTTGCCGTAGGTCCCGTGGAAGATCTCCTCCACAAACTCCAGCAGCCCGATGGAGATCTTGGCGCGCCGGGGCCAGGCCGGAGCCACCCACTGATGGAGGACGCGCTGCACGGCCGCGGGCAGCAGGGGCTGCAGGAAAGGTGGCACGTCCGTCCCGTACAGGGAGCTGTGAGGGATCTTCTCCGTGACGTAGAGGTCCCCACAGTGCCCCAGCAGCTTGGCCGTGTGCTCCTTCTCGTGCAAGGAGAGCAGGAGGAGAAACTCGTTGAGCTGCAGCAGCGCCCAGATGGATTTGGCCTCCGCCAAGGACACCTTCCCGTCCCGGTTCACGTCGGCCATGGTGATGATTTGGCTCACCAAGGCTGCCAGAGAGGGCTGGTCTCCTAGGTTGGACTGCAAGAGAACGAGAGAATTGTCATCAGAGCCGTGCAGCTCTGCGTTCAGCTTCAGTATTGTGAGTCTGAGCTGGGGAAGGGCAGAGCTGAGCGCCCAGGCTTGGGAGAGGACGAGCTTGGGGCTCAGGCACTCCTGGTGGCACCCCTGGTACAGCCTCCTCCAGGGCTGTGACACTGAAATATTGCAAATAGCAATTCCCTTGTGGGGGTGAGGGGATTTCTCAGCTCCTCCAGCCCTCCATGCAGCAAGTGGAAGGAGGCAGGCTCCGCAGGGACCCTGGCTCACCTTCAGGAAGTTCAGGAGCATTTCTTTGAACTCGTCCATCGATGTGCCCCGAGTGGGTTTGTCAAAGAGCACCACATCCCTCCTGGGCACCGAGGCCGGGTTGCTGTCTGCCTTCAGGGCCTCTTCGATGCCACATTTGATGATCACCTCCTTCTCCTTCCACAGCCCGCTGTAAACCTGCAGCACAGGAGAGGGGAGAAAAAGGCAGGAGGAAAGCAGCAGCCAGACCCTGACGGGGAACGGTGATGAGCAAGGAGCAGAAGCGTGGCTGGGTGGAGGAGGACACCCCCCGGGTCCCGTTTTTTGGCACTTGCACCCACCCCCAGCCGCTCGGTGGCCCCAGGAGCGGGGCAGAGACCTACCTGCTGGGTGGGAGAGGAGGAGAGGCAGCGCTGGAAGAGGAGGCTGTGCTCCTCGCACAGCTCTTTGCACGTGGAGCCAGAAATGATTCCCTTCTTGTACTGGTCGCACTGGGGAGGGAAGGCAGAGAGAGGAGCTCAGCAGGGGCTGTGCAGTGCAGCTCCCCCATCCACCTCGGAACCAAGGGGGTGTCCCGTGACACCTGGGGCATCCCAAATACAGAAGTTGGGGTTTTTCCAGTTCTCATTGCCAGCCCAGCATCACCCCAGCCTTGGGTTCAGCACCAGGATGCGGTGCCAGGGGCCACATCGTCCCCCCCAGGCTGTGTTGGTACACCACAGAGCGGGTGCTGGCATGGCTCCGTGCCTCAGTTTCCCCCCTAACACCCTCACAGCCCAGGGGGTGGCAAGGCTGAGGAGGTAAAATGCCCAGCACCGATGAATGACAGCGTGGGTTTGTCAGGGAGCTGCAGTGCTCATTGCTCTGAGTCCAGCCCCTTGCAGTGCCCCCCGGCCTCCCTGCTCTGTGCCTCCCGAAGAAATCCCACCCAAAATCTTCTCACTTTCGACACTGAAGGAGTCCTGCTGGCCCCAGAACAAGGCTTTTAATGGGGGAGATGTGAGCTGGGTGTGTGGGGGCACCTGGGGCTGAGCCCCTGCAAAACCCGCAGCAGTTGCAGGAAGGACCCTTTGGGGAGGGTTTGGTGCCTCTGCAAAAACGAGGCTGGGCTGACACTGGCTGCTCCCCGCTGGCAGGGAGCAATCCAAGGGGCTGTCCTGTCCTGGGGAAACTGGGGAAAGGAGGTTTTTGGCTTCCTGGCTCCAGCAAGCAGGCTCTGCAGATCGCCGGGTCAAATCCTAGCTGCTGTCAGCGAGGTGCTGCTGGAGGGGATTTGCTGCTGCAAACCCAGCGGGGCTGGGGCTGGGGGAAGATGAGGCTGCAGGGACTCAGGACGCTCTCGGAGAGCAGCATCCCGTGCTGTGAGATGGGCTGGCCCCGATCCAGGCGGCGGCAGGGCCAGGGCCAGACGGTGGCTGTGATCCACGCGCAGGGCAGCTCGGTCGGCGAGCCGCAGGCAGGAGAGGCTGCAGCTCTGCAGTCAGCAGTGAGGGCTCAACAGCCTCGGGGCTGCAAACAGGAGCTGCAGAAATTCACAGCATCTTTTTTCCTTTTTTTTTCCCTTTTTTTTTAGCGTGGATGGGAATTAACCCATGGACCTGCTCACACGGGCCACGGCTGGACACGGTGTCTGAAATCCCAAGCTCAGAGCGGGAATTAGCACCCGAGACCCCGTGGTCGGAGTCATGCAGAAAATCAAATTAAACGATCGTTGCTGTTGTTATGGCAATTCCTGCCTCCCTTCGCTGCTGAAGGACTGATGAACGAGGCGTTTGCAGCCAGAGCCTCGGCGTCCTGCTCCTCGCTGGGACCTGCAGCCCTGCCACGGGACACCCACAGCGGACCCGGGGGGGTCCCCACTTGGCCACCAGCCCCCCACCAGCCCCAGCTGAGCCAAGATCCCACACGGGGTCTCCCCTACATGCGGGCTGCTGCTTTCTGTAGGGCACAGCAGTTACAGAGGTGCACCCACAGCCTGCCTGCTCCCTTTCTCCTTCTGCAGAGCGCCCCGGCGCGATGCTCTGCCCGCCCGCAGCTCCCCCCTCACTGCAGCTTCCCCTCGCAGGCATCAACCTGGCAGAGCCTGGCTTGCTTCCCTCCTAACATCCCATTAAAAGCTTCTGCCACCGCCCTGGCAGGAGAAGGTCACCTCCCCAGCCCACAAAGCTCGCTGTGCCGCCGGGGATGGAGCTGGGGGAGCAGCTGCCAGGAGAGCTCTTTGGCACGGCGTTTGGGCACGATGGCGCAGAGCATGGCACTGAGCTCAAAGCTCCCTTTCCCCATCCTCCCTCCTTCCTACGACCTCCCCCATCCCATCCCACTCCCATCCCTGCTCCAGCCAGCAGCTCCTCAGCTCCCCCCGGCTCCCCGCAGCGGGACCCCCGTGCCCGGTGCTGCTGCGGGCACTCACAATTATCATCCGGCAGACGTGGCCGCGGCAGAGCTCGGAGTAGGAGGAATAGTGCATGTAGGCCACCCAGCTGCCCACGAAGATGCCCAGCCACACCACCAGCAGGTATTTCACCTTGATGCCCGGCAGGCGACTCTGGAAGGGAAAGAAAGCACGGGGGAAAGTCGGCGGCTGCGGGTGCCCATCGGTGCCACCCAACCCGGGCGCAGGCCGGGCCCCAACTTTTCCCCACAAACCAATCTAAGCGCCGATGAAACCTTCAGCATTTTTTATGTATATTCAGCAGCCTATTATGCAACTCCTGCTGCAAGTAGGTCACTTAAAATTCCCTACGAGCAGGGAGATTACAGTGCTGAGAGGAGCCTCCTGCCATGCGTCCGCGCGCCCGGGAGCCGCTGCCCTCCGCAAAGGGTCCCTGCCAGGGCAGTGAGCGGCCCCCTCCTGCCCACGGGGACCCTGCTTGTCCTCCCACCTGGGTAACGAACCTGTAAGTGCCCGGGTGATGCCCTGTGCTAACGAAACAGAGGCTTGCAGCATGACTTTGTCCTCCTGGCTTTGACTCTTCCCGTCTGACCCTGCAGCAGCACCGCTGCCCTCCGTTTGGTGGCCCGTACAGCACCCATGGTGCTGTCCCTGGTGGCTCCTCAGGGCAGGGGACTGACCCCATTTCTCCTGGGGTCTGTGCAAAGTCCCTGCTTCGTGCCAGGCCAACAGAGCTCTTGGCTGGTGGCTGCCTCCAAGCTCTGCTTGCACCGCTACAGCCTGCAGGGCTCCGCTTCCTGACCCTGTCCTCCAAACGTCCAGATCCTGTCCTCCAAAACTGCTCCCAGCTCCAAAACACCTCCTAGCACATCCACTGCCTTGCTCCTGTGCCAGGCTGCAGCCAGCAGTGCAGCCGGGGTGAACGGGAGCGTGAAACCACCCGGGTGTGAGACGAGATCACGACACCTTGCACGGTTAATTGGCAATACCCAAGCGTGAACCGGCCCGTGGTGCCCTTTTTGCCTGTCGAGCAAGTGCTCCGCTAATTAACGCCTGTGAGAAGAGAACCCAGCCACAGCGAGGACTTGGCAAACATAAAGGACGGCGGCGTTTTCCTACAGGGCTGCACCCAGGGGCCGAGGGCAGCTCTGGTGGCTGCAGTCAGATGAGTCCCTGGGGCCTAGGAGACCCCCCGAAACTGCCCAGCAGCAGGGGTGTGACCCACAAAACCCTCAGCAAAGGGACCTGTTGATGGACTTCCCCCATTTTGGGGTGATAAAGCCCTGGAACAGCCCAAATATCCCCGTTGGCTTCCTCAGACCAAGAACCCATCACTTTCCCAGGCAGGAGGGAGGTTGGGACTGAAACCTGAGCGTGGCACATCGCCCCTCAGAGGGTGGAAGGCAGCAGGAAGGTTTGGGATGTTTTGCAACAGGAGGTTCCACGGGGTTTGGGCAACATTTTGCATTCGTGGCTGATGTTACAGTTCCTGTGGGGGCTGAGGCTCAAGGCCCGGGGCTCCCTGCCTGCCGCCTGGGCCGGGAGCACAAACCAGCGGCTGCTGCCCTCCGCTTGCTTGAGCCTCTGTGTTTAGATTTAGGGCGACTCCAGGAGGCGTAGAAGTGATTTGGGGCCAGAGCTGCCTTGAAAGGCAAACCAGACGGAGCAGCACAGCTCTGACACCACGGGCTTGGCCACCCCTGGCAGTCCCAGTGCCCGGCCCCTGCCCGCTGGCATGGCTCCACGCAGCTGCTGCTCAGGCTGCAGGGCTGGGAAGGTGACAGCCAGCTCTCGGCTAGTGCCAGCTCCCAAAATGCCCCCCTTGGCCACACAACCCCCTCCCCGAGGGCTCTCAGTTCTGCTCCCACCCCTGCCAGCATCCTCTGCCCCCTTCCCTATTCCTCAGGGATAACCCCACTGCTCTGGGACCTTTCCCATCCCATCGCTGCAGGGGGAACACCCGGCCCCATCACGGCTGGGGCGCTCCTGCCAGTGGCTGAGGAGGGGGAAAATTAATTAATTCATTAATTAATAAAGAAGAAGGAACAGAAATAAAGTGAGGGGAAGGAGTCGGCCGTGCTGCTACAACTGCTGCGTTGGCCGGCTCGGTTATTTATGCGGGGTGGGTGGGCGGATGGATGGACGGATGGACGGACGGATGGATGGATGGATGGATGGATGGATGGATGGATGGAAGGAAGGATGGATGGGGCTGCCTGACGGACAGACGGACGGACGGCTGGAAGGAAGGACGGCCAGATGGCTGGGGCTGCCTGGCGGAGCATCTCACCCCACAGAGCCGCGGGTTATGCAACCCCCTCGGTGCCGCTCCCCGGACCCCACATCCCGATGCCACTCCGGGTGTCCCGATGCCACCCCCTTGTCCCTTAGTGCCGGTCCCCATCCCGCTGCCAGCAGCGCCCCCCGCTCCCTGCTCCCCTTTGTGCGCTGCCGGTGCCGGGATGCGGGCACGGGCACCTCCGAGCATCCCCCCCAGCGCCGTGCTCACCCCCTCCATCCCTCCCCTCCCGTCCCCCCGGGCTCGGGCTCCGTCCCCCCGAGCCCTGCTCATCCCCGTGCTGTACCTGCAGGCCCTTGGAGAGGGGGCAGAACAGCACCAGGTGCACCAGCCGCCGGATCCTCCGCATGCTGCGGGCGGCCGCGGGCCTCAAGCACCGGGGGGCATGGCCGGGGAGACCGCGGCCCCCTCCTCTCCTCCGGCCACCGGGAGGAAAAAGCGGAGGGGAAGCGGGTTTGGGGGGGGATGAGGGGGGCCGAGCCGAGCCGCCCGCTCTGCCCTCCGCAGCGCAGCCGGCTTGGCACGGCTCGGCCCGGCCCGGCTCGGCTCGGCGCGGCTCCGCCCGGCTCGGCGCGGGGCGGCGCACGCAGCTCCGCAGCAGCTCGGGGAGGCGGGGGGCTGAGACCCGGCACGGTATGGCTTGGTATGGCTCGGTATGGCACGGTACGGCTCGGTACGGCTCGGTACGGCACGGCTGAGCCCGGCCCCGCAGCGGGCAGCATCAGCCCGGCCCCCCCTTCAGCCGCCCCCGGGGGTCCCCAGGCGGGGATGTCCCCGCGGTCCCCCAGCCCCGGGCAGCCGGGGGGGTCCCGGCGGTGCCTCCCCTTGGGCAGCATCAGCGCTGCTCTGGTCTCTTATTTATTTTTATTTTTATTTTTATTTTTATTTTTATTTTTATTTTTATTTTTATTTTTATTTTTATTTTTATTTTTATTTTTATTTTTATTTTTATTTTTATTTTTATGTTATTTTTATTTTTATTTTTATTTTTTATTATTTTATTATTTTATTATTTTATTATTTTATTATTTTATTTTTATTTAAACGCAGGGGCTGCATTCTCCTGCCAGGGCCAGGAGCAGCCATCGCTGCTGCTGCGCTCGCTCCTTGCGTTTCTTCCTCCTGAAAGCCCGGCAGCAGCAGAGGCAGCAGTAGAAGCAGCAGCAGCAGCAGCAGCAGTGGAAGCAGTAGAAGCAGTAGAAGCAGCAGCAGCAGCTGCCCTCCCTGGTTGTGTTGAGTTTGGGCAGGGAAAGCTCCAGGCAAGACAGGGGCTGCTTTGTGTCAGGCCCCGAGCAGACAGACCAGGGCCAGCCCCTGCTCTGCTGGAGCAAGCAGAAAGAGGCAGAAATATGATGGGAAACGCTCAGGGAAGACTCCTCACAAGGCCATTTTTCAGATAATTCCTCGCTTTGCTATTAACAGCTCTTCAGGTTATCCATTCGTCCCCTTTTCCTTGCTTCAGATTGCTCCCTTCCGTCTGAATTTGGCTCACAATGACCTCTGAAATCAGGCTGCTTGCTTCGCACAGCCCCTGAACGCTGCAGCTTGTTTGCAGCCTCCTTTAGCCCCGAGGACGTCCCCGCTGCTCTCACCCTGTGCGGTGCCACCGCTGCCGGCGGCGTTGCTTCAGTGCCAGGGCTGGGTCAGCATCACGTCCTCCCACCTCCCGCAGGCTTTTGTGTTCTGCTAGAGCCAGGATGGTTCTCTGGAGTTTACACGGCTTATTTTTGGTGTTAATTAGCCCAGTAACAGCGAGCTGCAGTGATTTTATTTTATTTTATTTGGAAAATAAGGGGGATGAGGAGGTGCCTCGCTGGGTGTCGGGGGGAGATGTTGGGTGGGAGGGGGGTGCCCAGCTGTGGGATCTCCCCATGATGCCTTCGAGAACCAGGGTCTGGCAGAGCCCCCAGCCCAGCCCCAAGCCCGTTCCCATGGGCTCACACTTACCCCAGTGTCGGACACCCCAAGGGGGCTTGGTGCTGAGCCAGCTGTGAGGACGAGGAGGGTCCCGGGGGTCTTGGGGCTGCAACGCGCTGCTTTCCCTCGCAGCCACGGGGAAATTGCTCTTTTACTCCTTCGGCTCTTTCCCCCCTTTGCTCCAGGTGCCTCCTGCAGCACACAACATGTGGCCGAGCAAACCCTTGGGCTGCTGGCAGAGCGCTCCGGTGCCCTGTAGCCAAACAAACTCCTAATTTCCCTCATTTCTGGGGCCGAGCGTGGTGCACACGGGCAGGACGAGACCCTCCTTGGAGTCCTCGGGGTTTAAGATGAGAAAAGCCACGTCTGGGCCAAAGCTGCAAGGCTCCAAGTGCCGGGGAGGATCTCTGCTGCGGGGCTCTGCAACGCTCGGGGGTGGATTGTCCAAAGAATCTAATTAGGAGCGAGCAGACCTTCCCGAGCTGTAATACGCCGAGTAATTGGGTGATTAGTATTGATCGTTGGAATGCTTAATGAGCAGTTATTGCCAAATGATTAATTAATCCAATCAGAGGAGTAATACAAATTCTGCAGGTGTGATGCGAGCTGATCTGCCAGGCGGGGAGCGAGGGCAGCGGGGGTCTCCCCGCTCGCATCCCAGGCACGTGGTGAGCCGGGCACCACCCGGAGCTGTTGGCTTTGCTGCAAGCTCCCACGGCTTGGGCTGCCCCCAGCCCTGGGCTAGGGGCTCTGTCCCCTTCCCCAAAATCCCCGGGGCAGACGTGTGGAGCTGCTCCGTGTGGCACGGAGGTGGGAGGATGTTGTCCCCCCTCATCCATCGGCATCCAGAGGAGGCCAAAAGCCATCGACGCTGATCTCCTCCATGGGAATCTCTCCCTTGCACCCTGGATTAATTTGCTCTGGTTTCTCCTGGGTTACTCAGCCCACAAAAGCTCTGCTGATGTCTGCTAAACCCATCCCATGCGGCACAATCACCTGGGATTGCCTCACAGTGGCTCTCTGGGGATGTCCTGGAGCCACGTCACGGGGACACGGGAGCTCTCTGGGCACCCACGGCCCCATAACAGAACTTTGCTGCCCCTTACCATGCACCCGACTGTGCTAGGACATTGTTCAATTAATTAATTACAGCACCCCCTGGCTGTGGGTGTCCGCTCTGGTTGACAGCCCAAGGACAGCCCGTCCAAATGCCACTGCTGGGCAGGGCAGGGAGGCACCCAGCACCAAAACAGGAGCTCCAAATTTTGTCCCTCTAGCGCCCGAGGGACACGGGCTCACCCCCTGCCCACGTCCCCTCCTCTCCAAGTGCTGCCTTCAGCCCCAGCCCTGCTGCCCACGGCCACAATTTCCCCCGGGGGCTGCGATTCCCCTGGCAGTCCCAACCCTGCCACAGCTCGGGAGATGATGGATCGGGGCCCCAGTGCTCCTTCCCGTGCACCCTGTAAAGGTTTGGGGCTGCTCACCCGCACCCTGCACGCCATCCACAGCTGCCTCTGCCCGCCTGGCAGGCCCTGATGCGGCTGAGCACGGCAGTTATAATTAGAAATGCTAATCAGCTCTGGTGCTTCTAGCCTGACAGCCCTGCCACCCCCAGCACAGTCTTCCCTCCCATCTGTCCTGTGCTCGCCCCCTCCGCTTCCTCTCCACATTCCTGCTCTTTGTAACCCAGCCCTACAGAGCTGGGGAGAGGGGGAGCTCCCAGTCACCACCAGTCCCTTAACTGGGGACACCCTGGGGACATCCCTGACCCTGTCTGGGGTGGGCAGGGGCAGAGGAACAGAGGTGAAGGATGGTGGCTGTGGCTGTGGGCAGACCCGAGGAGCTCGGTGTGCCCGCTGGCTGTGGAAGGGGAGATGCTCTCATTAGGATTTCCGTCATGCGCCAAGTGCTGGCTCTTCCCAGCCGAGGAGAAAAACGAGCTTGCAAAGGAGCACGGACAAGGAGGCTGAGCAAGCAGATCCCTGACCGGGTTGAGCTGGCGGAGGAGCGATTCGTCGTCATGCCTTGTGCTCGGAGGCACAGCCCGGGGGATCCCTGGCTCGCTGGTGCCCGCAGGCAATCCCCACATCCCTGCCTCCTGGGAGCTGGGATCCTGCGGCCACAAGAGCCAGGACATTGCCTTGTCCCCAGCACCACGAGCATCCACAGCAGGGCAGAGGCTGGCAGACCTCACCCCGTGGTGCTATTGAAACCCCTTTGGGTGATGTGGTGGCAAGGGGTGCGCTGACACGGAGCAAAATGTGGATTTTGTCCTGAGCCCAGCCCTGGGCATGGCTGAGAAATACGACAGCACCTCTAAGGGGTGCAGTGCTGGGAGAAGATGGATGGAGATCCTGGGATTACAAATCAGCCTTCCTCTTCCAGGTGCTGCTTGTTTATTAATCTCACCTGCCTGCAGGAGAAGGCTCCAGCCCGGAGGCTCCGTGTGCAGCAGGGAAGGGTTTTTAAGAAGCTGGGGAGATCCCTTTACCCCCTGCCCACAGCCAGCTGCTGGTGGGCATCCTGTCCTCCCTGCACCCTGAGCACTGTGATTTCCAGAGAAAGGGACACAGGAGAAACAAGGAGGCAGCACAAATGGGGTGCTCCAAGAGCTGCCCAGAACAGGCTGCAGTGGCTCCGGTGGCCACAGGTTCACGACGAGGTGCTGGAGGTGCATGCAGCTGCCTGGCAGACCTCTAGGGACGGGTTTGGCTGGGCTCATCAGGGCTAATTGGCCCTAATTGGCTCCCCCCAGTGCCGCGGTGCAGGTTTCACCCGCGGTGTGAGCAGGGTTCCCGATCACCCAGGCGTTAATGAGGGCCTGACCCCGGCTGCGCAGCCACTTGAGTTTTCCCGACGCAGACAGCTGGCTTAAGGGGCCCTTTCACTCCGCGGATATCAGATCAATGGGGACGGTTATAATCCAGTCCTTGGGAAAGCTGGGAGCGGGCTTTGCAGCCCAGCTAGCTCACAGAGGAAAAAAAGCAACCAAGGGGGAGAGGTGGTGATGAACTATTGATCGAGCAGGCGGCCGTGCTGCTCCCAGAGACGGCTCCTGCAGAGAACTCGCCCGGGACAGTTTGCCTCTCTGTCTCTCGCTAATGCTGCTCCATTGATCTTCTGTGACAGGCGGCAACGACGAGATTTTCATTTCTTTTTTTAGTAGCTGGAGTCATTAAGAGGCATTAATCAATAAAAGGGGAAACACGCAGAGCCAAGCCGCTCGCTTCACGCGGCTGTGTTCCCCGTGTGGATTTTAGCCTCCCGAGATGCGCCTGGTTCGTTTCCAGCAGCCAGCCAGGGAGGGCTGCCAGGAAAAGTTCACCTTGCTTTGGACTCCGGCACTTGGAGGAGATCCCAAGCTGGTTGCAGCACCCAGCAGCTCCATCCAGGCCGTGCAAGGAGCGGGGTCCAGCTTGGGAGCTGGTGACACCCGACCCCAGGTACCCAACCCCGGTGTCACCCAGCCCTGATCCCACACGGGTGCCCCAGGAGGAGGTGGGCTCTGGTTTCACAAGCCCCGCTTGCTGGGTATTGATTTCACATCATGCTTTTGCTAAATCCGGTGCAGCCTGGCAGCAGTGCGAGGTGTCCCAGCCCTCGCCCAGCCTGGGCTCGTCCCATGCGGGGTGGCTCAGCCCCTGGGGCCCTGCGGGGAGCCTGGGGCTGTCTGCAAGGAAAGCTCTTTGTGCTCAAAGTGCCCAGGGCTGCACCACTCCCTCCTCATTGCCCTCAAGGTATTTGTGTGCCTGTTTTTCTACTTAATCAGCTCCTGCGCTCAGCCCCAGCAAGTGCCTGTGGCGGTGCTGGAGCCCGTCTTGGAGAGCTGGAGCTCGGCAAATGCAGCTGGGAGCCCTCTGTGCAGGAGCAGGAGGACAGGTTGGATTTTGGAGGGGGCTGCGAGGAGTTGCTGTGGTCCCCTGCCCTCCTGGCTGGCTGCAAGAGGTGTGTGCTGTTGTAGGGACGGGCTCGGGCTGCGGATGGAGCTGCAGCCTCCTGCATGCAGCCTGAGGACAGGCCCCCAGGGCTCCGAAGCTGGGCTGGTGCCTGAATGCACTCGTGGGCTCAGTCCAAAGGGTGTACGTACCGAGGGATGCTTCAGAGCAAGGGGAAAGCCCTTCTGGAGGAGGGGATGGAGATCCCGGAGGAGAGAGCTTCCCTTTCCTCTCCGTACACGCCTCGCTTCCACTCCCAAACCCCCGTGGCCTGCTGCTCCAGCTCTCCTGGGCCGTTACGCTGTGGTAATTACTGCAGCTCCCCGGGGAAATGGGATCTTCATCTGTGCTGTAATTTCAGCCGCACATCCACGGCAAAGGGCTCAAAGGGAGCAGGGGAAGCGGCAATGGGGACCTGCCCTCCCAGCAGCAGGCACACTCGGAGGATCACGCAAGCTGTAAGCAGCCAGCACAGCCTCAGCCCTGCTCTCACACTCACACACCCACAAACACTCGCATTCCCCTCCATTCGGGGTGCTCCTGGCCATAGCAGGAGCCACCGCTGGCCACCTGGCACTGCACGTAGGAAGCCACCCATTCCCGTCCCTAAATCTTTGCCCTCTCCCATCCCTGTTTGCAGGACCAGCTGCAGGTTTGCTCAGCGCTGTCACCCGAATCCAGCCCTGCTGGGGGGAGTTCTGCTGCTGTCTGGTGGCTCCCTGACACGAGAGTCTCTGACACGGAGATAGAGCAATCCCCTCTTCGGTCCCGCGTTGGCCATCAGGAGAAACCTTGGGCCAGCGACTTTGCCCTCCCTGCGCAGCCGGGTCAACCACCCCCTCACTTCCATCGGCACAAAATCCATCAGAAACGGTCAGTTTGATTTCATTTATTTACACATGACATTTGGGGAAAAGCCTAATCCTATTGCAACTGGGGAAAAAAAAAAATAAAAAAGACAAGGTCCCAACCTTTCAGCCTGCAGGAGCTCTGTTTCCGAGGCTGTGCCCCGCGTGCAGGGCACTCACGTTTCACCCAGCACTCCGCCTGCTGCACGTGGTGCAAGGTCCTGCAGAGCATCGGGAGCAGGGAGCTTCTCCGGCCTCAGTGTGCAAATGCAAATGCAGCAGGCAGCTCTTGCAGCCTTATATTTTTTCTGTCTGCTGTTTCCTGCGCTGTCTGCCAGGAGCAGAAGCCTGGCAAGGAGTGTTTAGGGACAAGGTGGGGAGGCTGGCGTCTCTGGGGAGCAAACGGCAAACACCAGCAGGGGGTTGCTGCTCCCCTTGGCCCTTTTTGGTCCTGCTGTGCTCCGAGACCTCCACCTCTGCAGTTCTGGGTGTCCAAAGGATGCGGGGCTGTTCTCTGCAGGTCTCTGCCACGGAGCTGCCACGGAGCCTGTGGTGTGAGACGTGCAAAGTGCTTGGGTCCCCTGACACAAGAGACCATAAAACCACATCTGGCCGCAGCTAACATCCGAGGAGATAAAGAAGTCACTTTCCCAATAGTTATCTGCAGCTGGGTAAAGGTTATGTGAAGAAAACCAGTTACCTAACATATTTTTTCATTTTTTTTTTCTTTTTTTTTTCTTTTTAATTGCTCGTTCTTACAGACAACCTCCTGTATGCTCTCTTTCTCCAGAGAGCAGGGGAGGCTGCGCATCCACTGCCCCGCTGCCAGGGCATTTTGGCAGTCCCAGCCTTCAGCTTCTTGTGCAACCCGCCTGCTTCGTAGCCCGGTGGGTGACTGCAGCGCTCGCATTTAAACCACACTGAGTCAACATCCTAATTCCTCCCCGAGTGCTTACGCTGTTGTCATGAGAGCGCTGACGTGTGACTACCTAAAAGCCCAGCAGCTACAGGGAGCACAGCCACGGGGCACCGGGAGCTCGTGCGGCAGCTGGGGGTCAGCCTGAAGCTCTGCCCGGCCATCCTGAGAGCTGGGGAGGGAAAGGGAAGGCTGTGAGCGTGGGTGCAGCCCAGGGACACCGCCACAGCATCCCCACGGCAGGGTGAGCTTTGCCTCGGGTGCCCCAGGACCCGTTTAGGCTGAGTGAGTGGGACGGAAAGGGGATGAACCCACATCCTTTGCACAAACGGCTCTCAGCCGCCGTCCTTGCCTGGCAGAGCAGCCCGCAGCAGGCAGTGTCAGCCTTAGGGCAGCCCTGTTTGTTGAGGTAAAGATGGCCCAGGTTACCCATCTGTACCCATACCTTCATGGAGCGGGCTCTTGCAGAGTAAGTACATCAATATCATGATGCTGTGCAATTTATGTCCCCTGCCTGAGCCACGCAGAGGTGACACTAAGCCACAGCAGGCTCTGGGAGGCACCTCAGCTAGCTGCTATTGAGACAGGCAATAAAAGAGGGAAGAGGATGGCTCCGTGCGTGGATGGATAGGCTGCCAGAGGTCCAGAAGAGGTTAGATCAGATGCGTGGATCACCTTACGGTTCCCAGGTCTCTGACAGGCGAGGTTATTTTGCATCCCTCAGCAGCAGGAGGTTGCTGTCTGGGTGCTTCACCACCCCGGGACTCTGTGCTGCCCACGTTATCAGTCCTTCCTCACAGGGCTCCCAGGCCAAGGTCACCAGCGCGTGCCTTGACAGGGCTGAGAACAAAGCTCAGCAGGTCGCTTCCTCCCTCCCCCTCTGCTTTTAATGTCACCAAAACCAGCTGCTGTTTTCAGCACGTCCCTTGGCAGGAGGCGAGGAGAAACGGGCTGCTGGGCAGCGCTGCCAAAGGCACTGGGAGAAGCCAAGGGCAGGCACTCGGGAACCAACGAGGGACACGTCTCTCCTTTCTCCTTTCTCCCTTCCTTCCTTCCTTCCCAAGTGCTTTCCCTCTCTGCCCTTCTCTGCTCGTCGCGCTGCTTGCGTGGGAGACGTTCTCACCGGCTCCGTTTCTTCTCCAGGCAGGAGCTAGTCATCACAAGTGAGGTCACACACGCTGTTTCCATGGGAAGCAATACATTTAGTCAAATAAGAGTTAAAAAAACAGCGCCAGGTTATTACAAGGCATCAGACGACCGAAGCCAACCGGTGACACTCTGGGCTTTGTGGTGTTTCGCAGACCCAGCCACAGAAACCCCATCGTCAGTGATGCTGCATGGACCCTGCTGCTCATGTAGGTCCCAGCACCGTGCTCTGCTGTGAGCACTCTCACCTCAGGCAGCTTTTCCAGGCTGCTGCTGCGGATGCTCGAGGGCACCGGGCACTGCACACAACCTGAACAGGCAGCGCCTGCTGCTGAGAGTTTGTGGTGTGCTTGGTGCTGGCTGGGTGCTCGTTTCTGCCACCGTTTCTGGACCCTGCTCAGCTAGACTACCTGCAGGGTACGCTTGCAATGCATCTAAATAATTCAGTCGGTAGTTTAAATATGCAAAACATGCAGCGCAATCTAGTAAGTTGATTTTTTCTTTAATAAGCATTTGGAATTGCTTTCTTCTGGCTGCTGAAGCGAGAGCAGGCAGGGAGGGGTTGCTACTGCCTCTGCCCAGGGTCGGCCGCGGCTCGGGGCTGCTGACACAACCCCTGTGGCACTGGGGTGTGCGGGCCCTGCTCCGTAAAGCAGCTTGGCACGATAATGTTCATACACGGGCTGTCGTCATCTGTCAGCACAACCACCTTCCTTATGAAATAACCCAGAGGGACAGCTCTGCTGGCTGACGTGCAGGCCCGTGTCTGCCTTCTAATCTGGCATCAGAAATCACTCCCCTTCCTTGAGCTGCAGACTAATGCTAAATGTTCCGTTTGCATCACTCCAGGTAACCTGCTGGAGAGCACGGGGAGGAGGGAATTACAGCCAGGCTCATTATAGCCACATCCACGAAGCAATGCGTGATGCTGTCCCCTCCATGCTGCATTTCCTAGTGCCGTTTGCCACCTGCACCACGTCCACGCTGAAACTCACATTGAAACTCACATTTCGGTGGGTCGGCTCGCACGCACCCCAGTGACGGATTGCCGGTGACTTTCCTCCTGTGTCAACAAAAGCGAAAGTCATGAGGATAACGCAAGATCGCTCTAGGCCATCACATGCTTGGCTGCAAAGGCGGCGCTGCCTTCCCAGGCTGGCAGCGCGCTGGAGCAAGGCTCGCCGAGCAGCCTCTGCGATGCAGGCCCGAGGGATTCATCTAATGCCGTGCCGAGATGCTAACACAATAAGGGTTCTTTGTGGCGTTAGCAGGGATCATGAGACCAGCTCTGAGATGTCATTGCCTGGCAGTTGTAGGGAGTTGCTCTCTCCGACAGAGAGAAAGCTTGTCTGCCGGGTCAGGCATGACAGCTGCTGAGGGGTGGTGAAAACGCAGCGAGCTGCCCCTGGTTTTGGTGGCTGCTCACGTGGGAGCCGAGGGGATGAGTTATTTGTGAAGGGATATCGCTTTTCCTCTGGTTTTCCAGGAGCTGGGAAGTCTGCTGTGCTGATGCCACCGGTACCGCAGCGCCAGGGGTGTAAATCCAGCTTGCTGCCAGGCCCACCTCCCACCCCGATGAAGTCATTATCATCCACGGGACTGGGATTTTACCATAAAAAGTGTTGCAAAACCTGCTGAAGCCAGAGAAAGGGTTTGTGCTGGTTCCAGCAGACTTCCTTTCATCTCCCTTGCCAGCTTCGCGCCCACGAAGCTGTTGGGCCTGATCCTGACTTCACCCCAGTGCCAGCGGGGGAACTCCCACCCGCCAAGCACGCAGCTCTAGGGTCCTCTGCGGGGAGGCAGGAAAACAGCCAGGGGGTGGTGAGGGGGTGCCACGAAGGGTCCCAAAGACCCCAGATGGCACCATGGGGGCACCCAAAGACAGCCCTCAGGGCACTGTGAGGGAAGCTAAAGACCCCATGTAGCATCAGGAGGGGATCCAAAGACCCTGCACTGAGTCATGAGGGGACACAAAGACCCCACATATCGTCATTAGGGAATCCAAAGACCCCACACGGAATTATGAGGGGACTCAAAGACCTCACATATTGTCACGAGGGGACCCAAAGACCCCACATACTGTCACGAGGGGACCCAAAGACCCCACATAGCATTATAAGGGGACTCAAAGACCCCATATATTGCCACGAGGGGACCCAAAGACCCCACAGAGAGTCAGGAGGGGCCACAAAGACCCCACACAGAATTATGAGGGGACTCAAAGACCTCACATATTGTCACGAGAGGACTGGAAGACCCCACATACTGTCACGAGGGGACCCAAAGACCCCACGTAGAGTCAGGAGGGGACCCAAAGACCCCACAGATTGTCATGCAGGGACCCAAAGCCCCCACATACTGTCACGAGGGGACCCTGAGACCCCACATATTGTCACGAGGGGACCCAAAGACCCCACAGATTGTCATGCAGGGACCCAAAGCCCCCACATACTATCACGAGGGGACCCCGAGACCCCACATACTATCACGAGTGGACCCAAAGCCCCCCACGTATGCCCACGCGGGGACCCAAAGCCCCCACCTCACCTCGCGGGGGGCACCCCCAGCCCCCCACACCGTACCATGAAGCACCTTAGAGCCCCCTTCCCTGCTCCACCACAGCCCCCCACGTCCCTCCCCACAGCACCGGGCCGGCCCCTGCCGCCTTCCCCCTGCCCTCCCCGCCTGGCTGAGGGCCGGGCCGGGGCTGGGCGAACCGCCCACATAAGGCGGGGGCAACCCACAGAGAAAGGCTGGAAGGGACCAGGGTTTAGCTCGCCTCGGTGGGCCCGGGGGTGAAAGGAAGGGGAGAAAGCAGCAGCAGCATGGAGCTGGGCTGGCTGCTGTGGGGGGCGGCGGTGCTGCTGCTGCTGCCCGTGCTGATGGAGCTGAGCCCCGCCGTCAACTTCGCGCTGCGCATCGGCTTCTACTACCTGCTCTTCTTCGTCTGCTCGGCGCTCACGGCACCCGTCTGCCTGCTGGTCAACGGCGGCCGAACCGTCAAGAACATGAGGCGAGTGCTGGGGATAAAGGGGGGAGCCCCGGGGGTCGTGAGGGTGAAGCCCCCGGGACACGCGTGGGTGGTGGGGAGCCGCGCTGGGGCTGCCCGCGCTGTGGGGATGCTGCTGGGGATGGCTTGGGGAGCGGGTTGGGGGTGGCTTCTAGGCTTTAAGGGGGGTTTTGGGGGTTCAGAGCCCCCCCTGTGTGCCCCACTGTGCTGTGGTTGTGTGTGGGACCCCGGCAGGAGCAGCAGGTTGGGGGGTGATGCTGGGGCTCTCCCTTTGGCATGCCTGCGGTGAAGGCACCAGTGGTGTTGTCTCCTCCAAAAGTGGTGCCTGTGTTGTTTAAAACACCCCCGTGCTCTGCCTGGGGAGCAGCATGAAGAACTTGGCACCAAGCAGCTGCCCAGGGGGCATTAGGGTCCTGCCACGGCCACCCCAGGGTGCTCGGTGCTTGGGGACGAGCCCGAGGTGCTCCTGGAGAGGAGCAGCCCCAGTGCAGGTGAAGGCACAGGAGTGTTTCAGGAGCAGGGCTAGCACTTGTGTCTCTGGTGATTTCTGTCCAAAATCCTCTTGCTACGGGAGGATTTGGGCTGCTGGTGGCTACCAGGCCCTGCTGCCAGCCCTGCTCCGTTTCTCATTTCACCCCGCAGGCTGAGCTCTGCGGGCAGGGAGTTGGGGCAACTTTTCCTTGGGGGTGAACGCGGAGCCCCGGTGCCTTGACGCATCCTCGTGGATCAAAGGTTGGGCAGCGTCCTGGCCCGTGGAGCTGGACTTTGGCTGCTTTGGGGCTTGATGCAGCTCCCAGTGCCCCACGCGGGGAGGAGCGAGCGGTGTCGGGAGGAAACGCGGCTCCTGCGCCCTGCCCTGCCCCGGGCCATGCTCTGCCATGCACCCCGTGGGCTGGCTGTGGGCGCTACAAACCACTCCGTGCCCCGGGGTCTTCATCCCAGCTCCGTCTCGGGCATTGACTTCCTTGGCTTGCTCCGGAGAACCTTTCCAGAGCAAGGTCTCCTCCTCCCAGGAGTCGACAGCCAACCCTGCGACCGCTAGAGTTTGTGATGTCAGTTATGGAAACGCCCTTTTCCCCCTTTTTCTTTTTTTTTTTTCCTACCCTGAAAACTTTTAAAATCCACAAAGCTAAAAAGGAACTTCTCTGGGAACAAGAGCTCCTTGCTCTGAACAATCCTCCTGTTGAAACCGGGAGCTGAATTTTGGCCAGAACCACCCTTTTCCTGTAACTTAAGCCCATCGTTTCCACGCGCTGGCGCTGGCTGATGATCCTGGTCGCGTATCCTAGCTGCCGGGAGGTCTGTGGCTGAGGTGATCTAACCAGCTCCTTATTTCTGCCATCTCCCAGGCTGTTTATACCGCCGTGAGGAAAGGGGTTAGGGGAGAGCACATGCCGGTGGTCAGACGGCGATAGCGGCATCGCTGCCTGGCGCAGAACGCCCTGTCCTTGCTGTGCTCCTGGCTCCGGCGCCGAGTCGGTGTGACTTGGAAGAGGTTGCCCTCCGTGCCTGATAGAGATAGATCTGTTTATCTAGTGGCGAAACCTCTTGCGAGAGAGTTTCCAATCTGGTAAGCAGCAGCCTGCGCTAATCCTTCAAAATCAAGGGATCCTAAAAAAGCCTCTGTCGCAGGCTGCGGAGCGTGTGGGGCCGGGGTTGCTGGATCTCAGGCTCGAGCTGTTACAGAGGTGCTGGAAAGGCACGTTCCCTATTTATCCACTAGCTCCTTGTGCCTGGCAGCAAGCACATCAGGTTTACAGCTGCCTGCGGCTACACCAAGTCAGGGTCACCCACAGCAGCAGGGAGGCTGCTCGCACGGCTGGAGGGTTTAGGATCCGTCTGCACAGCCCCGTGGGTGACGTGGCCAGCCGGAGCAGGGCTGCCCATCGCCTGGTTCCTCCTGGCTTGCTCCGAGCTCTGCCCCTTCGCCTCTTTCAGCAGCTCAGGCCACGTCTTGTGCAAGGAAGCGCTCGCTCCTTACTGGCAGGGGGAAGTTGGATGGTTTGCTCTTGAGTAATGTGTAACCAGCCTCTGCCGGCGGCTTCTGAGCGGCGTGACTTCCAGAGCAGCGACCTCTCCTTTGGTTGGCAGGCAGAAGGGAGGAGAAGTGGGATGTAGGTCAGGCCGGTGGCGTGGCCTCCACCGTGCCCTCAGCGGTCTGTGTCACCTCGGCTCTCCTCACCTGCCCCTTGTCCCTGCTCCCCCTCGGCCCCGCAGCCCCCGTGCCTCCCTGCCTGCCTTCCCTGGGTGCGGCTCTGACCTTTGCAGCAGGTTTGCGTGCCGGGGGCTGATAGCAGCTGTGTCATGCAGCGGAGTTACCTGCGGCCACTGGCCTGCCCTGAACCCCTGGTATTCAAGCCAGAGCCCCAGGGATCTGTATGGCGGGGGACACCCCACGGAAACACGGCCCTCGCTGTGGGAAGGAGCGAGGCGGGGAAGTTGTGTGGAGGGGAGCTTGTGGCTGAAGAGCTGATGGCAAGGATCAGGGGGGACTTCTGGGGATTAGATGCTGGGAGCCCCTCCAAACTGGGATGAGATGCCTGCTGGCTGCTCACCTGCCAGCCCAGGTGACAGAGATGCTTCCCGGGTGTGTACCCCTCCAGCAGGACCCCGTGGTGGGGGAGAAACTGATATTGTCCCTCTTTTCCCTACAGCAGGGAGAAAAGCTCCATTCCCTGTCTGCAGGGAGAAGGTGCAGGGTGTCCGGGTGCTGCTGGATGCTCACAGACCTGCTCTAGGGGAGGCAGAGCTGTGCTGGTGGCTGCTCCTGGGGGCTTTGCTCCTGTGCAAGCTCCTCCGCCTCCCGTCCTGGCAAATGGCTGCTCCCCTGCCCAAAATAGCCCTCGTGTGCTGCCAGCTTCTGCCCGTGTCCTTTGGCACACTTGGAGGGTCCCCAGCTCCCACCTGCCCAGGGGTGGTGGCCGTGGGTGGTGCTGCCAGGGGCTTGGCCCCTGAACCCGGGCTGTCCGTGCTCAGCAAGGGCACAGCACCCGCGGGATGCGTTGGCAGGGCTGAGCCGAGCTGCTGGGGCCTCCTGCCAGCCCCTGACCTTCAGGCACTAGGGAAGAAAGCCAGGAGCTTGGTGGACGGACCTGAAGGTGCACCGGGGGACCAAACTGGCAGGAGGAAGCTCTTGGCTTGAAGGTGGCTTTGCCAGGGGCACTTCCCCGAGGCCAAGCTGCGTGGGGAGCGCCCCGTTTACTGCTTGCATCCTTTCGTTGTACCCCGGTGTGCTTCTTGCCTTTGTTCTCCTCCTTTCTTGGCATCCCCTAGGGTAAGGACACCCCGCTGGTGGTGGTCCTGCTGAGCAGCACCTGCCAGCAGGGCAGAGGGCAGGGTTAGCAGAGCACTCCTCGGGTGCAAGGTGCAGGCTGGTGGCCGTGTGCTGGGGAGTGGCAGTTCCTAGAAGAGCTGTCAGAGCAGGTTGTGGGGCTCTGCTGACTGCAGCAGGAAAGCGTCGGTGGCGTTGGGGCAGATCGTGATGCAGAGGGAAACGGGCAGTGATAAAGGGATGGGAGTGGTCCAGGCTCAAAGTTACTCGGCTTCCCCCAGGCTTCCAGAAATTTCCCCGCTGGAGAGGGCCGTGCTTAGCAACTGAAGCACCGTGGGCATGTGGGACCAGTCATGCAGGACAGGCACCTAGGTGAACCAAGGGCAAATGAGACTGGAGGCTGGCTGGAACACGATTCTCACCTCCTTCCACCCCTTCTGGTGCTGCACGGTGCAGCAGACCCCATTACACCCCTGCCCTGCTGCTGTCTGACCGCTCTCCTCTTCTCTTTTCTCTTCCCCAGGATCATCAAAACGGTAGTCAAGACCTTCAAGTACTTCTTCGGCCTGAGGTTTGAGGTGAAAGGACTGGAGAACTTCGAGGTGGAGGGCCCGGCCATCATCGTGTCCAACCACCAGAGCATCCTCGACATGATGGGTGAGGAGCTGGCCCGAGGGAGGGAGCGCTTCTCTTGTTCGCCAGCTGGGAAACCCTGCTGGCCACGCAGCCCCCCTGCCCTGGCACTGCTCTACGCTACCGAGGCAGCTGGGCCAGCTTTCTCTCTCGGTGCTGGGTTCAGGAAGGGTTTCTCCTCTCGCCCTGAGCCATCACAATCCCCTCCCCGCCTCGGATCGTGTCTCTTGTCCCGTCCAAGTGCAGGCGCTTGGGAATGGGGGGTGGCTGCTGGGTCTCACCCTCTGCCGTCACGTTAGGGCTGATGGAGGTCCTGCCCGACAACTGTGTCCAGGTGGGGAAGAAGGAGCTGATGTACGCCGGCACCGTGGGGCTCATCATCTACCTCGGGGGTGTCATCTTCATCAACAGGAAGAGCACCAGCAGTGCCAAGATGGTGATGGCAGAGGTGGCCAAGACGATGGCGACCGATAACGTGAGTGTGGCCGGGGCGGCCTGGGGGACGTGGCAGCCCTGCTGCTGCCTCCTCCGGCAGGGATTGGGTGCTGCGAGGGGATCTCTGGAGCAGGGCCTTATCTCCCCGCCTGCAGGTGAAGGTGTGGGTGTACCCAGAGGGCACGAGGAACTGCACCGGGGATCTGCTGCCGTTCAAGAAGGGAGCGTTTCACGTCGCCGTCCAGGCGCAGGTAACAGCGCTTTGCCCCTGCGTGGGGGGACCCTGGAAGGTTTTGCAGACGGGTTGTGCAGTCACGGGGCCAGTTTGCTCTCAAGGAAGCTGTGCTCCTCCGTTAAACCACCATTAGGTGTCACAAGCACTGCCCAGCGAGAGCTGAGGGCCTCTCCGTCTCCAGGAGCAACGTGACCACTTGGAGCGGGTGGCTGCAGGCAGCAGACAAGCTGCCGTGTCCCCTCTGCTGACCACCCCAGCGCCGTGGTCCTGGTGTCCCATCTGGAGGGCAGAGCATTGGGATGGGCACACCTGATCCCTGAGCAGAACCTGCTTTAGGGTCAGGCCCTCGGGGCTGGCTCGTGGGCAGCTCCTGGCAGAGCTCGCCCCTGGCAGGGAGCCCAGCACGCCCTGCGCCTCCACAGCTCAACCTGGAGGATCCCAAAGCTGTCAATTCCTTTCTCAATCCCCCAGGCTGCGAGAGCAAAGTGTTGATTTGGGTTTATTAAAGCTCAAGCTTCAGAGCAACATCTGGGCTTGCTCTTTGTAGAAAAAGCTGCTTCTTCCCAGGCAGCCATATGGCACCGCTCCGCATTGCCTTAAAATGCCTTCCCACCCCAAAATGACAAGACCTGTGAGCAGTCAGTGGGGGAACAACCCGTTCCTTGGCTCTGGGCTCTTGGCACTCCTCAAGGAGTGGTGGTGTCCAACTGGAGCCCCGGGGTGTTGGTACAAGCCCAGGTGGAGCCCGAATTGTGCCACCCTTGCTCCTGCCGGGGCTGGTTGGTGGGGCCAGCGGGAAGGGCTGCTGGCGGAAACGGCACCCAGCTCTGTTTACACTCCCCGTGAGTCACCAGCTCCAGATCCTGCCTGTGTTAGCAGCACTGGAACACCGTGGCTCTGTGCTTGCCCTCCTGGCCGTGTCTCTGCCTGTCGGAGGCTCCCCTGGGAGCAGGGGGGGTGCAGCCGATGACGCCCTGTGAGCAGCTGAAGGCGCAGCGCCTGGCCTGCCCCACGCTCGTGCTGACCCAGCACAGGAGGCCTGTCCAAACAGGCACCTTGTAATGCTTGCAGGTCGGAAACTACCTTTTGAAGGCCTTTTGAAGCCTGCCCTGGAAGGAGCCAGGCTGAGCGCTGCCTGGGGCTGAAGTGTAGCCTCCCCTGTGGGGCTGTGCGCCCCAAAAGGCTCAGAGCCGGCCCCGTTGCCTGGGGCTCGTTCACGGCTTGTCTCTGCCCTGCCCTGGGATGCTGCAGTGCGAGTAACTTTTCCCTTTTCCCCTCTTCCTCCCCAAGGTCCCGGTGATCCCCGTGGTGTACTCCTCCTTCACCACCTTCTATAACCCAAAGAAGAATCTGTTCACATCAGGTATGAGAGAAACCTTGCAGAGACGGGGGAGATGCCATCTCCGTGTGGGAGGGAAGCGGTGCGGAGCAGCAGGAGCCCTGCTGGCAGATGTGTGGAGGCAGTTCAAATGCTTGGCACCGCAGCCTGGGCTGGGTTAACTCGGGAAAGAATGCGATTAAACGTGCCAAGTTTTCATTAAAAATGGGGCACCACCTCGCCCTCTCATAGCTGGCGCAGCCAGGGATGAGGGCTCAGGCTCTGGGGAAGAAGCAAGCAGGGTCTGCCTGCAGGCCTTTCAGAGCAGGGACCCCTCTGCGAGTTGTGTCAGTGCTCGGGAGGCTCTCAGTGGAAGTGCAGGGCAGAAAATTGGCTTTCACCCAGCTTGGATCAGTAGCTCCAGTTCTGGGAGCTCTGCGTGCTCCGTGCCTGGCTCAGCGGAGCCAGCCGAAGGTAGGAGGCCGGGTAGGAGCAGATGGAGGGAGCACCTGGCCCAGGCTGAGCCCTGCGTGCTCATCCCAGCCTTGGCTGAAAACCCTGCAGAGCAGGCGTTGCTGCAGTCGTTCAGGAGAGTGGTGGGTCCTGATGTGGATTTACACCCGGTCCTGATGTGGATTTACACCCTGACGTGTGGCTAGGGCTTGGCTGTGCCCGTGGGCTGAGCTCCTCTGAAGCAGAGGGGCCTAACCCAAAGCATGACGCTGCCAGAAGCTGCAGCCTCCTCTCCTGCCCTGCCCTGCAGACTGGGGCATGGGAAATGCTTCGCTGTTTGCTTTGTGCAGCTGCTCAGGACAGGGCCTGATTCCCAGAGCGATCTCTCCCCCTGAGGGCAGCGCGCCCTGTGCTGGCAGGGCCGGGTGCCTGGGGGTGAGGGCCGGGCAGGGGGTGAAGGTGTCCTGGGAGGGCCGGGAGCAGCGCTCCCATCGCGTGGGGGGCTTCTCACAGCCTCTTCTTGTCTTCCCAGGCAAAATCAAGGTCGAGGTTCTGCCTCCGATAGAGACCAAAGGCCTGACATCCGACGATGTCTCTGAGCTCACCGACAGATGCTACCGCACCATGAGGGCCACCCTCTTCAGGCTGTCCGGCCGCCCAGGCGAGGTGAAGGACTCGTCCTAAATGCTCCTCCGGTGGCGTCACCATGCGGTGGTGGCTGAAGGGACCTGTCTGTTGCCAAATACCCAAGGAACTTCTCTTCTGCAGTGACTTCTAACTCTGGGGACATCGTGGACTGGCACACGAGGCGCGTTGAGCCAGCGCTGAGGTTCCCCATTGAGCGGATTTCTCTTCTGGGTACATTATCTTGCAATGAAACGTCTCCTTTTTTCTGTATTTCTCAGGCATCAAACTTGTGCTACCAAAGGGCTCGATGACAGAGAGGTGAGTTCCCCAGCTCGGGCAGCTGCTGTGGGGCGATGAAGAAAGCCTGGCTGGAGGCTGGGCTCTGCCCCGTGTCCCCACGCCTGCGTTAGGTGCTGGCCCTGTACGGCCCCAGGTGGAAAGCCACCAGGCAGCAACGTGCACATGACGCTGCTCAGACCAAGCTGAAAATTGGGTAAAAAGCCCAACTCTGTGCGTGCTGGGAGCACGGTGTCCTCCCCGGGCAGGGCAGAGCTCCCGGCTGTCTCTGAGAGATGCCCTTGGGTCTCAGCAGCGCCTTGTGCCGGGGCTTTGCGTTGCCCAGGCGCTCTTGAGCCAAGCCTTTTGCACTTTGTGGAAAGCTCCCAAGGCCAATAACTTCAGGTGGGCTGAAAAGGGGAGTGCACGCAGCCTTTTAAATGTCTCGTAGGGCTCGGATTTCCCTTGTCTGAACGAGTGCTCTTGGTCACTGAGGGGTGCAGCAGTGCAGGGGAAGCTGTAGGCTCCCCAAGCCAGCATACGCGGGCTGGGGCTGTCTGAGTGCTGCCCAGCCTTGCCAGAAATCATCTTCTGAATGAGACCCCACGCCTGCTGCTGGCATTCAGAGCCACAGCCTGATTAAAAACAGCCCAGATCTGTTAGGGTCTGCCAAGCTGCGCTCAGGACAAGCCCCTGGACGCTGCGGGACACACACCCGGGCTGCCCCAGTGCTTCCTCGGTGCAAATTTCTGCCAGCTCCCTGCTGTGCTCTCTGCTCCAGCCCCTCGCAGTGAGCATCCCGGTGCCTGTGGTGCTTGTTCCAGAGGCAGGGGGCTCCTGTCGCAGCCTTGTCATGGTCAGCACTGGCCGAAAGATGGTGCCTCTCCCTTGTCTGTGGGCTGAGCTCGGCGGAGCTGCTGCTCCGAGAGAGAGATGCAAAACTCAGGAGGAGCCACGGGGTGTGTGAGCTGCATCTGTAACGAGCAACGGAGCTGGGAAGGCTTCGGCTCTTCCCCTGGGGGGAAATAAGCTCCGTGCTCAGAGCAGGAGTTCAGCTAATGGGGTTTCCCCTGTGCTCCGGGGTAGGGGACCAGCAGGGCTCCTGGATCCCTTGCTAGGAGCTGCAGGAGCGCTGATGCCCTCTGAGAAGAGCAGGGCTGGCTCAAGGGGGTGCTTCCAGGGTGCGGGGAGGCTTCAGCACCCCTGCTAAAGGGGCAACACCTCGAGGTGAGCCCCCTGGGGCTGCTTGGGTACCCCGTACAGCCGGGTCTTGCAGCCTGTCTGTGGCTGCGCTGGTGGAAGCGGGCTCGCAGGGCATTTTTGGGGGTAAAGCCTTGCCTGGGGTTTTACGGGGGGACCTCACGGTACAGTCTCAGGTGTCAGACCCGTGGGATGGGTCGGGGTGGGAGGATGGAAACTCAACCAGCACTTTGTAAGAGCGGCAGGCGAGCGGCTGTCAGAGAGGTTAAACCCAGACGGGTCCCAGGAGAGCAGCCACGGGGGGCGACTCCTGCAGCACCTGGGAAGAGGGAGGGGTGCCTCCGGGCCTTGTCTGCTGCTCGCTTTTAATTGGGGTGAGAATGATGTATTTGCTTTAAAAGAAAAAAGAAAAAAAAAAAGTACACCTTTGGTTATTTAAATAAAGGAGAGTCCTGGTCTTGTGTGGGAGCTGGGGGAGGAAGGCTGGTGTCAGGAAGGGTGCTGACCCGGCAGGGGGAGGGTTTGGGGATCTGGTGGCAATTTCACAGCCTTGTTTTGACAGCCCCTGCCTGGGCTGGGGCAGGAGGACGAAGACCGCCAGGGAGCTGTCTCAGTGGCCCCAAACCCATCTCAAAGCAGGGTCCTGGGGAGCTCCTTCCCCCCAGTAACAGGTCCACAGCCTCGGTGTGTGCAGCAGGAGGCTTTATTTTATCACAGCCCTGTGGCATAGCCATGCCCACGGGGCTCCTCCTGCAGCTGTGGTGGTAGGAAAGCCTCGTACGTGGTCGGTCCCATCTGCTCTGCTGCACCTGCGACCTTGGGCTTGAGCAAACAGGGCTGGGAGGCGGCTGTAGGGCAGGGAGAGACCAGCTACCCCCACAGCCAGCACCGTGCCAGGGTAAATAAATGGGTTTGTCAGCCCTCAGCCCCAAAACCAGGTGTGCAGGGGACTGGTCCCCTGCTTGGCAGCACCCTGCTGGCATGGCTGAGCTGCACAGGTTTGTCCCTGGCTGCTCTGTGTGGATGACGGGAGTGTCACGGGGAAAGGTTTTGCATTGCAGCAGGTAAAACCAGACTCCGTGCCTTCAGGCTGGTGTAAAAGCATCGTCTTTACTGCTCTACGGGGCTCGGGGGTGGCAAAGATGACTGAATTAAGCAGGTAATTTCAAAGCAAGCTGCTGCAGCAGCTACCCTGAGGAGACACGAAGCAGCAGCCCCCTGCCAGTGCTGGCTGCAGGGGGAGGAAGGTCCCCAAGCACCCCTGTCCCTGAGCAGTCAGGAGACAACTGCCCTGCCCTGCTGGGGCTGTGCTCTGCTGGGAATTGGTGCTGGGCACGCAGCACAGCCCACCCCGTGCCCCAAGCTCCGTGGGCGATGTCTCTGGGTGACGCCAAGTAAAAGCCAAGCAGCACCAAGCACCGCACGGCCTCACGTAGAGCCAGCCAGGCACCATGAACGGCACGAGGTAAGGCAATTTATTGTCTGCCCCTCCAGCAGCAGTGGGGCGGGATGCTCGAGGGTTAGGAGTCCAGTTTGGAAGGAACTGCGTGACCTTCGGTAAGGCGAGCTGCAAGAGAAAACGCCGGAGATGCTGATGGGGAACCAGCCTTCTCCTGCTACCCTGTGTCTTCCTGTGGATGATGTGGCTTCAGCCCCAGCCCGTGGCTGGAGAGTGAGATAAAAGCTACGGATGCGCTCCGCTTCTTCCAGTTCCTCAGGCGCTCAGCTAGAGTTCGTTCTTGCAGGAACCTGGGAAGACGAAAAATAAATCAATGAACCCAGCAGTGTTGTTCCCCGGGGTTTGGTGTGGTGACAGCGCCTGGCTCATAGCTAACGCAGTTCTCCTGTGCCACTGCTTGGCCAGAGAGGTGTGCGTGGGCTGGGGAGCACTGCCTGACTCCCTGGGGGCTCGTATCACACAACTACAACCTGTTACAGCAGGCTGCACCCACCAAGAGTCAGCCTTTCAGCACCTGCAGGCAAAACCTGCACTGGATGTCTCCAACCACGCTCGTGATGGGCACAGAAGCGCAGAAGCACCCAGGTTTCACAGAATCACAGAATTTTCTAGGTTGGAAGAGACCTCAAGGTCATCGAGTCCAACCTCCAACCTAACGCTAACAGCCCTCCACTAAACCATATCCCTAAGCTGTACATCTAAGCGTCTTTTGAAGACTTCCAGGGATGGTGACTCCACCACTTCCCTGGGCAGCCTGTTCCAATGCCTCACAACCCTTTCTGTAAAGAAGTTCTTTCTAACATCTAACCTAAAACTCCCCTGGCTCAACTTAAGCCCATTCCCCCTCGTCCTGTCACCACGCACGTGGGAGAACAGGCCAACCCCCACCTCTCTACAGCCTCCTTTAAGGTATCTGTAAAGAGCAATAAGGTCACCCCTGAGCCTCCTCTTCTCCAGGCTGAACAAGCCCAGCTCCCTCAGCCGCTCCTCGTAGGACTTGTTCTCCAGGCCCCTCACCAGCTTCGTCGCCCTTCTCTGCACCCGCTCAAGCACCTCGATGTCCTTCTTGTAGCGAGGGGCCCAAAACTGAACACAGTACTCGAGGTGCGGCCTCACCAGAGCTGAGTACAGGGGGACGATCACCTCCCTAGCCCTGCTGGTCACGCTGTTCCTAATACAAGCCAGGATGCCGTTGGCCTTCTTGGCCACCTGAGCACACTGCTGGCTCATATTCAGCCGACTGTCCACCATCACTCCCAGGTCCTTCTCTGCCTGGCAGCTTTCCAACCATTCCTCTCCCAGCCTGTAGCTCTGCTTGGGGTTATTGCGCCCCAGGTGCAGGACCCGGCACTTGGCCTTGTTAAACTTCATGCAGTTGACCTCAGCCCATCGGTCCAGCCTATCCAGATCCTCCTGCAGAGCTTTCCTACCCTCAAGCAGATCGACACACGCACCTAACTTGGTGTCATCTGCGAACTTACTGAGGGTGCACTCGATGCCCTCGTCCAGATCATCGATGAAGATATTAAAGAGGACCGGCCCCAGCACCGAGCCCTGGGGGACGCCACTAGTGACTGGCCTCCAACTGGACTTGGCTCCATTCACCACGACTCTTTGGGCCCGGCTATCCAGCCAGTTTCTAACCCAACGAAGCGTGCGCCAGTCCAAGCCAAGAGCAGCCAGTTTCTTGAGGAGAATGCTGTGGGAGACGGTGTCAAAAGCCTTGCTGAAGTCAAGGTAGACCACATCCACAGCCTTTCCCTCATCCACCCAGCGCGTCACTCTGTCATAGAAGGAGATCAGGTTCGTCAGGCATGACCTGCCTTTCATAAAGCCATGCTGACTGGGCCTGATCGCCTGCTTCCCCTGCAAGTGCTGCATGATGACTCTCAGGAGGATCTGCTCCATGAGCTTTCCTGGCACTGAGGTCAAACTGACAGGCCTGTAGTTTCCTGGGTCTGCCCTCCGGCCCTTCTTATAGATGGGCGTCACGTTTGCTAGCCGCCAGTCGATTGGGACCTCCCCCGATAG
Source organism: Aythya ferina (assembly GCF_964211825.1). NCBI lineage: Eukaryota > Metazoa > Chordata > Aves > Anseriformes > Anatidae > Aythya > Aythya ferina. Next base: position 3,226,692 of record NC_140318.1, on the reverse strand, counting down.
CCAGGACTGTTGATAAATGATGGACAGTGGCTTGGCCAGCTCCTCTGCCAGTTCCCTCAGTACCCTTGGGTGGATCCCATCTGGCCCCATCGACTTGTGCACATCTAAGTGCCGTAGTAGGTCACCAACCAGTTCTTCATGGATAATGAGGGCCACATCCTGCTCCCCATCCCCTTCCACCAGCTCAGGGTACTGGGTATCCAGAGAACATCCGGTATTGCCGCTAAAGACTGAGGCAAAGAAGGCATTGAGCACCTCCGCCTTTTCCTCATCTCTTGTAACTAAGTTTCCCCCCGCATCCAGTAAAGGATGGAGATTCTCCTTAGTCCTCCTTCTTGTGTTGATGTATTTTTTGCAGGTTTTTGCAGGGTTCTGCCCATAACCAATCCCCATCTTCCAGAAGGTGCTAAATCCTCTCACTGTCTCCTTCCCCCGGAATGATGGGGCTGCCCTAGACCTTTATAAATGTCACCTGTTTTTGCTGGCTTCCCTTTGCCAACAACGCCCTGCTGGCTCCCTCCCGCTGCCTTTGGGAGCGTGGCGCTCGCCTCCCCGGCCTGGGGAGTCCTGCACAAAGCGTCCCGAGGTGGGGACAGCAGTGACAATAAGGCTGGGACCAGCCTGTCCCGACTGCAGCCTGTGGAATTGGAAGTAATTGGAAGCAGGCTCTGCTGCTCGCTGAAGCCCCCAGCGCCTCGGCTGGCCCAAGCAGGAGCCCAGGGAGGTTTTGTGGGCTGGGGAAGGAGCTGCGGCCGCAGAGCAGCCAAGGCAGTGGTGCTGCTGGCTGCCAGCTGGCTGTCAGCGGCCTGCTGAGCGCTGACACGGGCTGTGCTAAGCGGGGTAATGCAGGCCTGGAGGGGCTCAAGTGGTCACGGCTTGAGATCTGACCTTGTGCCCTCACTGGTGGTTTAAGGAAGAGGCTTTAACACAGCCCCACTGGGGAGAGAATCAAGGGGTACAGTTACACCTTTGTGTTACACTTCACAAGGCACAGAAAATGGATGGCTACGTCACTCTCCAAGGGATGCCCTGCAAACCCCACCGCTCACTGGAGAGAAGGAACGGTCTTGTGTCCTCTGGGGACTTCCAAGAACATGGGAGGGACAGAAGCACGCTTTGCTTGCTGGAGCAGGCTTGGGAGAAGCTAATTTCAGGGCTCTGCAGTCATCCCTTGGAAGAAATCCACGTTACCTTGTGATGTTACTCACATTCCTCGCTGCTGTCACTAATAATATGTACAGGACTATGCCAGGAAACTTGGTCTGCTGTGTGACACTGCTGGGTCTGATAATTACCCCTTTCTGAGATTATTTTTTTTTAAAGGGTCATTTTGAAGCTTCAAGCAAGCTCTTTGAAGTCTTTTACATCCAAGCCATTACCACAAGCAGTGAGCTGGGACTGGATATGCCCTGAAACCTCGCTGCCCCTTTGTCTCTCCATGTAACCCCTCTGCAGTTAGCAGCAGGCTGCTGCTGCACACCAGCTCCTGAGCCAGCCAAACCATGGTTGGGTTCTGGGAACATTGGACTGGAATATTTTCATGGGAAAATTAGCTGCAAATTGCCTACAAGCTGCAGATCAAAATAAAGGGGAGCATGCCAGGCAGGACACACTGCATTCGGTCACACCGACAGCTCTCGCCAGCATCTCTTGCTCAAATCTGCTCAGTTTGCTACCAAGACACCTCCTCCGGTGTGCTGCACGGCAAAGGATTGCTCTATAGACTTCAAGAAACATGCCTAAAACTTCCCAGGCTCATAAATCTGCCAGCTTCAGCACGCTCCCTAAACTTTCCTGATTGCCTTTTTGGACTATTAATTTCCTACAAGTTTGGGATTCTTTTCATTTCACCCCGGACTAAGTTACAATGCTAGAGGAAGGGAACGGAGCTGGTGAAGGTGCTGACTGAGATGTGAGCCACTGCTCATGGTGGGCTCCTCCTGCTTCTGCCTCAGAGCCACATTTCCGTGTGCTGGTCTTGCTATTCTGGATGCTACGAGGGCAATCAGATGCTGCAGCCTCAAAGACGTCTTTGAAATGAAGCTAATGGGCTGTTTGTGTTCATCTTTTATTAATTACAGGCTGCCGAGTTTGAGGGGAGATGCAGATTAATAGTGGCGTGTGCGTTACTGCTCTGGCTGGCTTGCATCTGGGGCCAACCTCCGCGCCTCCTCCCTGCCCCAGGGCACCACCAGCCCCAGGCTGCTGGCAAAGCAGAGCCGTGGGCTGAGGTCCGAGGCCGGGTTAGCGGCGTTTGGCTGCGTGGGGAGAAACGTGGAAGGGTGGAGTGCCACGCTGCAATCCCCCTTCCTCCGGGCACTTACACGTCTCCAGCCGCTCCTCGAGGAAGGAGATCTGCTCGCTCAGCGAGTCGATTCTGTCCAGTTGCTGCAGGGAGTGGGACAGCCGGCTGATGGGGTCCGCGCCGACGTCCTCGGGCTCAGATGTCACGAGGTTGTGGAAGGGGGCCAGCACCAGCTGGAGTTTCTGCGGGGAGAAGGGGAGCCGTCAGCGTGCCCTCCTCGGCCAGGAGCGGTGCTGGAGGGGCGTTTGGTTGTGTTCAAAGGGACACCGTGCTGCAAGAGCCACTGCGAGGCTCTGCAGCAGCGTGGAGCACAGCTGGGAGCCTTGCCTGATCCCTGCCTGTGTGAGGCCGGCATGGCGTTAAAAATAGAGCAGGGGTGGAGGGAAAGCCTGGCTGCACACAGCCCGGGGTTGGAGCCGGCTGTGCACGGCCGTGGGCCATGGCAGGGAGGGGAAGGAAGGGGCAGAGGGGTGCACCGAACACCCACCTCCTCCAGCGCTTCCACTCTGCTCTTCAGGTCCTTCATTTCTTCCTTCATTTCATTGGAAGGGCCTGAAAAAATATGACCAACAAAAGGTCGGTTAGTAAAAACACGAAATTTATCCAAGGTGAAGTGGGACGTGCTGGGCTCAGGCCAAGCACTGCTGCTTGCTGCTCCCCTCCTGCATCCCCAGGGCTCAGGAACCAGATCCAACGCCTGCTCCGAGCACGGACCTGGTGCTACTGTGAGCACGCCTCTCCTGGCTGCTGGAGTACCTAGAACAAGGTGGGGGAGCATTTCAGGCTTCGATGCTTAAAGGACAAAATGCCCGTGTTGTCAGGAGATCAGTTAGCAGCCAGCTCTGCCCTGTCCCTCTCGGCTCAAAGGATTGTCCCTGCTGAGGACCCTGGAGCTGGGACAAAGGCAGGCAGGTGGCGGGGCACATGCCGGGGGCTGCCCTGCTCTCCCAGGTCTTGCCCTCACGATGCCAGTGCTGGCCACAGCGCATTATTACTCACGGTACGAGTTTGAAGTGTCACAGCGCGTACCAAAAGTAATAATGGGCCGTCACCAGCAGCGCCCGATGCTCCTCGTGGCTCCAGACGTGCCCTGCGAGAAGAACGACGACGATGATGATGGAGAGCACGGCCCCAGCCCCGGCCACCGCATGCCACAGCGGGCTCTGTCACCAAACTTGTGCATGAGGGTGTTTTTTGGGGTCTCTTGGGTCACTGGGAATAAAGCTGATGGGTGCTGGCTGCTGTCCCCTCTCCTGCCTCTTGCCAGTCCTGCTCCAGCCACCTTGTGATGCCGAGAGGTAATCCCAGCTTGCATCAAAGGCCCCGAGCAGCTGGGGCTGTGCTGCCTCAGCAGAAGGTTACCTGCTTGGCTGAAGGTTCCTGGCCCGGGGCCCAGCCCGGCGGGTTGGCACTTCTTGTGGTCAGCAGCGAGGCTGAAGCCGTCCCGGCAGGCGCAGCGGAAGCTCCCGGCCGTGTTGACGCAGAGCTGACTGCAGCCGTGGCTCCGGCCGGCACACTCGTCCACATCTGGAAGGAAAGGGGACGGCTCCGTGGGGACGGGGCTGTGGGGTGATGCTCACGGGGGATGAGGGGTGAGGATGGCGGTGCCACACGAGCAGGGTGCTGCTGCTCCCCTGCCACGGCCACGTTGATGTGATGGGACCAGGGGCACCCAGAGCGGGCTGGCATTTGTGCCAGGCACAGCTCTGGTGTCCCCATACATGAGTCAGAAGCAAAAAGATAAGCTCAGAAATGTCCAAATTCAGGCTGGGGTGGTCACTATCCCCGAGCAGGCGGGCGCAGGCGGCCCTGCACTGCCTCTCGCAGCGCTTGGCTCTCATCCTGGATTTACGGCCGGGGTTTTGGTTCCAGCCAGCCGTGGCGAGGAGCTATCAGCCTTTCAAGTGTGTATAAAACCCAGTAACCTCTCCTCACACGGGGGAGTTATTAAAGCTGTTCCCACAAAGCAAAATGAGCAGAGCTGCTTCCCACGCCCGGGCGAATCTCTTCTAGGCAGTGGGAAAATCCTTTTCCCCCGCGCTGGAGCCAGAGCTGTCAGCGATGCGCTCAGCCCTGCCCTGCCCAGCGTGGGTCAATGCCACACGTTCCTCCTCTGCGTTACAGGAGGGTGGAAAGCCAGGAGCCACGGCAGACGTGGTTTGCACCATGCTGGTGTGCTAAGGGCTGTGGAACTTTGCTGCCTCGGCTCTGCCAGATTTCCCTGCGCCCCGGCGAGAGGCTGCTCTCACGCAGGAGAGCTTCCCTTCCCCTCCACCGCCGGATATTTTTGGTTTACAGATTTAGTCTGTGCAGCAAACGGGTGTCTTAGTTTACAGCGCGAGTTTACAAAGGCTGGGAGATGGGTCACTGCAAATAGAGTCTCGGGCTGACCCCGTGAGTGTGACGGCCGCTCTGCACAAGGCCTTTCGCTGGCTGCAGTCGCAGCAGAGCACAGCCTCTGCTCGTGCTGACCCAGCGTGGAGCAGCAGCATAGAGCAAATGTGGGTACCAGGGCTGTGCTCTACCTCTGGCAGCACTGGCACAGCCACAGGGAGCTCTGAGCTTCCCTGCTTTCCTGGCTGGACCAGCAGGCATCGCTGCCTGGAGCAGGATGCGTAGGGGTATGTGCGGAGAGGTCACACACAGGTTCCCCTCTGGGCTCTGGGGAGCACCAGGCTTGCTGACGAGCCACAGTGCTGCTCCCTGTCCCCACCGATGGGCCAGGAGAGCAGCGGGGTGCCCTGGGGTGCAGTGGGGTGCAGTGGGGTGCAGTGGGGTGCAGTGGGGTGCAGTGGGGTGCAGCAGTACCTGTCTGGCAGGAGAGTCCCGTCCAGCCGGGCGGGCAGGAGCAGCGGCCGGGGAAGGCGCAGCGGCCGCCGTTCTGGCACGGCACCTGGCAGAGAGCTGCAAAAGATCAGAAACAGCGTCATTGGCAGGGTTGGGGGTCCCGAGCCCCCTCCCCTGCCACCAAAGGTGTGTGTGCACGCAGCAGCCCCGGCTGCTCAGGCAGCATCAGGCCTGGGAAGTGTCTGGTGCTGAGCTCCGAGCTCTGCTGGGGGCAGATTAGCTGCTGATGTGCTCTGCGTTTGTTTTGTGCTGCACATCACAGTTTCCTCCTGAAAGCATTTCTCTTCCATTACTGCTGATTGATATGGAAAGGACTTACTCATTTTATTTATCCTCCGGTGACCATAAAGTTAATAAACAATCCCGAAGGCAAAACGGCCTGTGAGGCAGCAGAGAAAGGATTGAAATTAATCAGAAATCGAGTCACATTTAGCTGTGCTATCGGAGGCTAAAAATGTAAACGCTTTGCTACAGGGGGAATTGGACTGGTGTCAGTAAACGAGAGAGCTGGGGCCTCGTTCGGGGACCTGAGCTACCTGGGCAAAAGGGATTGGGGACAGGGAAGGCGAGCACTAGCCCAGGGGTGGCACAGCAGCTTCCTTACCTGTGTTGCAGCTGAGTGCATGGCTGCTGGCTCTGCTCCAGCCAGGACAGCATGAAGCCACGTGCTGGGGCACCTGCCTGTACACCTGCCGGTAGGCAACCTTGTAGATGGTCCTGCAACACAGAAACGGGGCTGAGCTGCGGGACTGACCATCGGGGGCCACCCCGAGCCCCCCACCCCGCTCCCACACCACCCCAGGTGCTTTTTTTTTTTTTTTTCTGGGAAGGCTCCAGCTCCTGCTCACCGAAAGCAGGCAGCTGCCTCACCTGTAGGTGCTGCAGAGGCGGTGGCCCTGGCAGGTGGTGAGGTAGGGCTGGTACACGGGCTGCACGTGGGACTCGGTGTAGGCGGCCGTGCGGCTCCGCGGCTCGGCGGCGCAGGCCCTGCGGCTGAGCAGAGAGGGGTGAACAGCCTGACCACCCCAAATTACCCGGGGTTATTGAAACGGCAGTGGCTCGGTGCCTGAGTGAGCCGGGAGGTGACTGCAGGCTGTTTTGGGGCAGGGAGACAACACTGGCAGCGCTGCGGGCTGCACGGCCTCCTCCTCCCCAGCCCTCACCAAAGGCACTGACGCCCCCTCGTCCACTCACCCCTGCACAGTTCCTCTGTCCTGGACAAGTGGGGCCTAGATTTAGGGGTTGGGATTCACTCAGGGCTGTTCTTCTTTCATTCACTACCTCCCTTCCCCTAAAACCATTCAATTTTAGGTGTATTTTTTTCTCTCTGAGACTTTCTTATTCCTGAACCCGATGCCTCTGTGGTCACCACAAATTTAATGATTTCACAGAAAGGGTCAGGCTCAAAGCAAAAAGGTAGAGGACAGAGGAAAGTTGCTCTCTGTTCCTTCTAAGATAACTGAGATCCAGTCAAAAACTTTCCCAAGGTTAAGAGCCAAAGCGGTATCAGTTAAAGATTCTTTTTCTTCAACATTTTCCAGCCCAAGCAGGTCAGTCCCTCTGAGGAGCTTGTTTGCTTGTCTCAGCCTCCCAGCTCGATTAGAAAATTAGAATAAAAGAGTCTGGGAATTAACATGGACATCAGATGGCTTCCATTAACTCCAGAAAACTCCTCTCAGCCTCACTGGTTAATGTTACAGAAGACACGGTTTTTAAATGGCAATTGTTTGCTTTGCAGATTTTATAATAAAGCTATAGCTGCAGCGTGTGCGTGTGAGAGAGGAATCCAGCCTGTGGGTACGGTCACGACCAGAATGCAAAAGGTTCAATGCTAGAGGAGAGTATTTCAATGTAAAAACAAAATTTGTAGAAAATGTGAGCTGAATCTGCTGAGCGTGAGATCCTTTTGGCAGGGGAAGGAACCGGGGCGCTGAGCGCTGGGCACCCTTTGGCCCAGCAGGGAGCTGAGATGTGGTTATTGAGGTGGTGCTGGGATGGATGTAGGGCCTGTGTCAGCCCCAATTCCAGGAAAAGGGAAGGGGAATTGCTGGGGCTGCTGCTCCCAGGGGCCACAAGTGCTGCAGCAGTCCCTGGGGGTTTTAATACCTGCATCCCCTGCATGCTGCAGCCTCTCGGAGCTGGGAGATGGCAGCCAGCTTTGATGGCTCGTTTGCAAGGCCTGACTGGCACAACAGCAAGACAGCATTTTTGAGAGTATTTTTGTGCAAGGATGTGCTTGAAAGGGCCAGTAATAATTCCTGAACAGCTCAGGGCCTCTTTAGCTTTTGACTCTCCCAGACAAAAAGCCCAGAGTGCCTTTGTGTCCCCTGCATGGGCTAAACAGAGCCAGGGCATTTTCTCTAGAGGGGTTTTTCGCTTCAGTGGCCCAGCAAACAGACCCCAGTGAGGACCTGCCGAGATGTGGCTGCCCCAGGAACCTTTTCCCAGCTCCTGGCCAGCCCAGCAAGGTGCCCACCACCGGGTGAGGATGAGCCTGTGCTCGTGACAGCTCTGGGAGATGCAGACAAAAAGGAGCTTACCCTGCCCAGGCAAAACTCTCCGTGCTGGTCGTGCTGAGGATGAAGGCGAGTCCCGAGAGGAGGCAGCTGAGTCGGGGCATGTCCTGTCCCCTCCTGCTGCCTGCTGGGCTGTGCGGCACAGACCAGGGTCACTCCTCGGTGGGAAGCGCTGGCTCCTACTGCATGGCTCACGCTTCAGCGGGGAACCCTGGAAGAGAGCAAAAAAAAAAAAAAGGTGTGAAGACGTGGTGCCCACACCCAGCCCATGACATCCGACAGGGCACAGCGTGACACTGACAGCCAGGCTGGCTCTAAGGGGACAGGAATTGCCTTTTGAGGCATCCACCCAGGGTGGGATGTGGTGGCAGCACTGCCCTCGTTGGGCTGTGCAGAGGGAACCTGCATCGTTCGAAATGCGCAGCCAATTCCAGGCAGCAAGGCCAAAACAATGGCCTGTAATTTCTTAATCCATACAGCATTGTGGAGCTGCATTTTCCCACCACATAACATGCTGAAATCTGATCTTCTTCTCTTTAACATACACGCTCTTGCCAGAGAAAAGTGCTTTAAGGGCCATATGTCCCGTCCGCAGAGTCAGTACTAACCAAGTTGGAAATAAAGAGGCTTTGATTTTCTAGCAGAGGACAAATTTGAAACAGGGCTGAAGGAGGTCAGTAACAATATCTAATTTACACAGTGTCTGATTTATACAAAAGAGTTGGCCTCCGGATGGCAGCAGTTAAAGGAGGAAGAAATAAAAAACCCACCTTAAACACACGACAATTAAAGAAAGAATCATGCTTTCTGATTAAACCCTGAAAAAGGAGTTGCTTCACTGGGGTACAACACAACGAGGAGCAGCCTTCTGAAACCGCAGAGCTACCTAAAAGTTTTAAAATCCCCAGGTGAGGTGGGATGAGAACGGACTGGAGAGTTGCAGGTTCATCCCCAAACTTCCATGGACAATTCCTAACGCCGGGTTTTTGGGGATGATCATCCCAAAGCTGTGGACCTGCAACTCTCCAAGTCCTCCTCCAAGGCAGGCAGCAGCACCCCTTCGTGTAAGAAGATTTATCGCTGTAAAATGCAGCCCCAGGAGCTCGCTCCACCACCAAACCCGGGGCAGAAGCTGAGGGCCTGGCTCCAGAAGCACATTAAGGGGGTGGCAACACCACCACCCTCTGGCTGCACACACCTGGGCCCAGCTTAACCAAGGTGCGAGCCTGGCTTTGAGGAGGAAAGGAGGATTTGGGGGATACGCAGCCTGCAGCCCTCCATTCTCCTACCTTTCCTCCAGACTTAACAGAACTTCTCACGTTCGAATGATTAATAAATCAGGAAAGACCTGTGGGAAAGCTCTTAAAAACCAGTAAAGCAATATTTTTTTTCTCCCCAGTCCTTCTGGAGACGTCCCAGGGACACCGGTGTATAAGGACGGACTCAATCCCTGCTGCTCAGACTGGGGCTTTCCCCAGAGCTATACTGGGACGCATTTTCCCCACAGGCACAGATCCTGAGCTAGTGGTGCTCCTCCAGAAGCCTCCAAGTCAAACCCTGCCAACCATCGCAGGCCTCCCACAGAATTCCTGCAGCCACCAGGGGAGCTTTGCCTGTGGGGAAGGGCAGAAATGCAGGGCAGGAGCCGAAAATCCAGACGGGTTGTTTTTCTCTTTGGACTGGGGCAGCGCTGCCCTACCTCAAGTGGTCCGAGCATCCCCTCGGGACATCAAATCCTGGTTGCTTAATATCAGATGGAGTTTTGAAAGCGGAAAATATCATAGCCTGTGCTTGTCTCTTTTATGAGCTTACGAAAATTGTGAAAATCGGCCTCTTGAAAGCTGCCGAAGATCCTCCAACCTGTTGCCTCTATCTCCTAGAATTCCATTTTTAAAGCACATCATTTAAGGAAAAGCTTTTCAGGTTTGAGGGGAAAAAAAGGAAAAAAAAAATAATAAAGAAAAAAGCCTTTTTTCAGTGTCTTTCTCATTTCTTGAATGCTGAGCTGAAGCCCCACGGCTTGGCAAGTGAAACTACGTAGGTGCATCGGAGCTTCTGCTGGTTTAGGGGGCAGCAAAGGCTCCTCGGCCAGCCCTGTGCTCTGTGGGTCCTTCTCCAGCAGCCGGAAACATCCCCATTTCGCTTCCAAGCCCTCTCTCTAACTCACAGCAGGACCCAAGGGGGAAAATACAACCCCAGAAGCAGGTGAGCAGCAGGAAAACGCTCACCCGAGGCAGGCGAGCAGCACCTCATCCTGCTCTGCCTCCAAAAACCCAGGCTAAAAGCTCCAGGTGATGCCAGCAGCACGAGCCGGGGGCTGCCTCCAGAAGTGATGCCAGAGGCTCCAGCCCCTCCGAGGGATGCGATTCCCCCCGAGCTGCATTTCTACCACCAGCGTGGCCCGATTTTGGAGGTGAGCCCTGCAGCTCGGTGCCCAGGCCCTTGGGGAGGGTCGGGAGCTGCAGTAGGGGCGCAGCTTTCCCCCTTCTGACCCCTTCCAGCCGCTCCCCTGGGTCGAGGAGCAGGGGCAGGGGGATGGATGCTGCTCGGCAGCGCGGAGCTGAGCGCAGGGACCTGGGGACAGGGGGTGGGGGGCACCCGGGATGGGGGCACCCCCCGTAGGGTGCCAGCACCCACTGCAGGGTGCCAGCAACCCCACAGGCTGCCAGCACCCCCCCTAGGGTACCAGCACCCCCCGCAGGGTGCCAGCACCCCCCCAAGGGTGCCAGCAACCCCCCAGGGTGCCAGCACCCACCGCAGGGTGCCCCTCTCCCCCCGGGGCACGACACCCCCTTGCCCCAGCCCCCCCAGCCCCTCTCCCCCTTCCTTTTACCCCCCTTTTACCCCTCCCCACGCCTTCCCCTTCTCCCCCCGAGGATGCGGACCCCCCCCCAGCCGTGCCGAGCCCCCCGGGGGGGGCTCCGCAGCCTCCGGGACTCACCGGTGGCGGTGGCGGAGCCGCGGAGTCGCCTCCTCGCCGCTGCCCCCCCCCGGCGTTTCCTTCCCCCCCCCCCCAAGCCCCAGCCGGTCCCTCCGCCCCGGCCCAATGAGCAGGAAAAGCGGAGCCTCCCGGAGAAAGAGGATGGGGGGGGGAGAAGCGCCGGGACACGGGGGGGAGCCGCCTGCCCCCGCCCCGATGTGTCGCCCCCCTCCCCAAAACCTCCGGACCCCCCCCATGCTGGCTGCCAGCAGCCCCCCGGGGGTGGGGGGATGCGCAGGGACCGGGCAGAGCCTGGCCATGGGAGGGGGGGGACACAGGGTGACAAGTGCCAGGGGTCCCCGAGGGGGTCCTGACCCTTTTGGGGGGGCTGCTGGGGTGTCCCCTGGGCTGTCAGGGGGCTGTGCTGGTGGCCGGGCTTACCTGCAGGGCGTCCATACAGCCCCCAAGGGCATCAGGGGGGCAAGGTCCCGGCCCCCTCCCTGCACACCAGCTCCCCTGGGTGGGCAGCAGGTTCAGGGTAAGAGGAAGACCCCAGCATAGCCCCCGTCCCCTTACAGGCTTCCTGAAGTCGTCCATCACCAGTGTGAATTTATTCGTCTTTCCCTAAAAAAGGCTGCACGTGGCTCTGCATCACCTTCCCCCCGAAACCCAATGGCTGTGGGGTCCCGCCGTGCCCCTTTAGTCCCCCTGGACTCCTCACAAAACTCCTCACAAAACTCCTCACACCACCAAAGTCCTGCAGGACTGCCAGGACGGGGAGGCTGCTTTTTGGCCAGCCCTAAAGGATGCTCAGAGGGTTCCTGGGACGCCCTGGGGCAGATACGGCAGGTTTTTGGTGTGAAATGCCTGCTTATTTACCAAAGAAAACCCTGCGCTTCGCTTCGTGTGCCGAAGTGCCACTTGTTTGGTCTACGTTTTTCCTCGGGAAATTAGAGCACGGAGCTTTATTGTTTTTCAAAGGACTGAGGCGCCTGGAGCCAGCCTTCAAGATAGCAGGGGCCTGATGTGTGGCTGAGTGGCAGGATACACCCCCCCGGGAACAGTTGTTCCCATTAAGCTTTGCAATTTATTATTTTTTTTTTAATGAAACCATGTAGGCATTTAAAGGAAATGTTTACCAGTTAAACAGTAATGGCTCCAGAAGAGCAGCCGGGGTCACTGCCCCGTCCCCTCTATTCCCCGTGGATGCTCAGATTGCCTCGGAGCTGCCCTGGGTCACGCTGCGCCCCCCAGGAAAGCCGGGGCGTGCTGCTGGGGGGCTCTCAGGTGGGCTCGTGTAGCAGGAGCATGACTGCTTTGCTCAGGCTCTCTTTAGGGAAGGGAAAAGAGCAGATGGGAATCAGCTCCGGGACATGCTTGTGGAGAAAAAGCTTCACCACGAGGCAGGACGGAGCGTGCTGGGGACAGGATCCCTCCAGCAGCCAGGCACAGGATCCCCGACGCCGGTGGAAGCACGGCTCCACGTTACACCTTAGGTTGCACGAGCAGGAAACAGGAGGGTTTGCTCGCCCCGCCTGGATCCAGCAAACCTCTGGGGGCTGATTTCAGCTCACGTAATCTCATCAGCGCAAAGCACAGGCAACTTTTCCCTAGAGCCTCAAAGGGACGGTAATTATCTTATTATGCAGAGAGCACCACTGTTTGTTTTTTTTTTTTTTTTCTGGTTTATGGGGAGATGAACAGTGCCTGATAGTCAGCTTGTCTAATAGTTGCAAAACATCTTTGGAAGCTGGTGGAAAGCTTCTCCGTGTGACCATACTGAAATGCATCTAATTTCGCGACCGAGACGCTCACCTTATCCGTGGTGCTCTGTCATCCGTCCCGAGCAGGGATCCTTTCCTGAAGCAGCATCTTGGCTTCTTACTGTCAGGACAGAAAGAAAAAAAACGTGGTTACACTCTCTGTGTCTTGCGGGAAGGTATTGGGGATCCAGCCCTTGCCTATGAGGGACCCGGAGCTCCTTGAGGATTGGGGTGAGCACGGGATTGTGGCTGCAGAGCGCCCGTGTCTGGCATCCAGCTGGTGTGCTGGAGAGGCACGGACACAGCATTCATGGTGGAAGGGTGCCAGGAGGGCCATCTCGTCCCTCCTGAGCAGTACAGCTGGGCAGCGAGGGCTTTAGGAGCATCCAAGGGGGCCTTGCAGTGGGGTCACACTGCTGTGAGCCTGGTGGGAAAGGCTGGGCAGACCCGCAGTGCCCTTGCACCCTTTGGGATAGAGCAGACAGGGACACGAGCGAGGGCAGAGCCCAGCAGGACTGCCTAAAAGGCAGCGCCAGGACTTCACTAGACACTGAGCTCTCCCCTCTCAGCAGTTTCCCTGCTGCACAAGGCTGGGATTTTCCATGAACCCCCAAAAGCAGGTTCCCCACCTCTCCGGGGTGCCCCATCCCTGCTGACACAGCCCGGCTGTACCAAAATTCCCTCCTGCTCGCTTATGATCCCACCCGCTGCAGCCCAACACCGTATTTTGCCACCTCCAACACTTGCAGACGTTGATTTAGGGCCTAAGCTCCCTCAATCCCCAGGCAACTTTTGCACGAGTCCCCGGGGATGGCGAGAAAGGGGATGGACCCGTTCCCTCGTGGCACGCAGCCTTCAGCTCCTCGTGGGACATCAGCACGCTGCAGGGCTAAGCACAACACCTCAAGGCCTTTGTGAGCGCCCTTTCAGCCATCCCACAATAATTCCCGGAGTGCACTGCAGCGATTTGAAATTTCTGCAATTATTTGAATTGCAAAATGTTTGCTTTTCAGCTCCACTGGCTTGGCCAAATCTTTGCGCAAGCAAGTGCCCGTGTTATCCGCTTAAGAACTGCGTATAGCACATTAAAAGAGCATTTAATCCTCCGCTCAGAGGGAGGATTCAGTGTCTTGTATGCTAATATTCATTATGCCGGGAGGAAATCCCCCAGGATACTGCCTGGCAAAGTTCCCTTGGAGGCAGTGGAGGTGTGCCAGTTGGGCGCAGGGGCAGATCAGATCTGTTGGCTCTGTTAATACAGGTGTGATGAGGCTCTGACAGTGGCAGTAAGGGATTTTGGCTCCCGACTGAGAGTCTGGCTGAATTTGGAGTCCTCCCTGGGCTGGCATTTTCCCTGCTTCCTCCGAAGCTTTCTCCCTTGCACTTCAGAAGCGTACTCCCACGACATCTAATATTAATGCTTGTCTCCAGGCCAAGGAAGAAATGTTTCTGCACAACCTCCCTCTCAGATTGAACATTAAATCTCGTCTCCCACTGGTTTTACCACCAGCGTGTACTACGAGCTAAACCGAGCCTCACCCAGGGAAGGTCTCCAACCATGCACCAGGCGGGCTTTGAAGGTGAAAACACCACAGCCCCCAAATCCAACCGTCCCGTGGGGCACCAAGGGCTCCCCGTGCAGGAGGAGAGCTTGGGGAGAATGAAAGTGTCTGCAGCAGGGGCTCTGTCGGCACAAAAAAGGAATGATTAACGGAGGAGACCTCATAAGAGACCAGCACTAAGGTCCCACAGCAGGATCTGCTCCTCGAGGGGAGTGCTTACAGCCCTTTGCACCAGCCGGGATGCGCCCATGTACGGGAGAGCTTCCCAAAACGGGGGCCAGAGGTGCTGAGGTGGCAGCTGGAGGTGGATGGATGGGGACACGGACAGAAGAGTGACACACATACAGATGCAAAACCTCTCAGCTGCTCCAAACCGGGGCTGGCTGCATACCTGCTGTGCACAATGGTCTCTCGCTGGCCTCCACGGGGGTCTGGCACAGAACCGGGAGTGCTTGTGAAAGAAATAGGAATTTTCGGTGATTCAAAAAAAAAAAGGGGGGGTCTGCTTTTCCTGGTTTAGGACAAATTCTCCTTCTCGGGCTTTTCGTAAGGCTGTCTGCAAACTTTACACTAAAGTTTAGGCTTTGGAGCAGCCCCTGCTCTGCAGAACTCTGCGAGGAAAAAGACCTCCCACTATTCTATTATGTTCCATATTGTTCTCCATTGCGTCAGCTGCAGAGCAGTTATCTCAGTGGAAATCTAGAGGCGTCCATTGATGTCAGTGGGATCAAAGCAGGTCAAACCAAGAAAAGTACTTGGCCCATAGCACTGGGTCTCTCACCACCAGTTGCCTCTGCTATGCGTATTATGACCCAGATCTCATTCCCACAAAGCGATTTTTTTTCTCTGAGTAAGGCCTCCTCAAGCAGGACCATGTTATAAATCGAGTCTGCGACAGGGACATACGGCAGCCTGCAACTGTGCAAAAAACAAAGGTGTGAACAGGGCAGCATCCTGCAGCCACGTTTATTTCCTTTTAGTACACACCGTTCTTATATACGTTTAGGGGAGGCAGTAACGGCTGCTGTATACAAACTGGAAATGATTCATCTCACTCAGGAATAAACTGAATTTTGCTGCTTTCTGTGAAATTTCCCTGGCCAAAAAAAAAGTAGCGTTAGTCAGTGGGGAATGGTTCCCGCCCTGCCTTTCCCTTCTGCGTTTTTCCAGTGAATCACTCCCCAAGGAGCGCACGGAAAGTGCAGTGGGAACGGCTGGGAGTTGCATGCATGGCTCAGCTGGTCTCTTAATCACAGCCATGCCAGCGAGAGCATTCAGCACAAGACTGTTGTTTTTTTTTTATATATATATATTTTTTTTTTCCTCTAATTATCCTTCAGTATCAGGAGAAAGTCTCCAGTTCCAGAAATCTGCACTAAGCGGAGCTCCTCTCTGCCATCACCTCCCCGGCTACAGGCAGACAGGAAGCCAAGGGTTTGCTTTGGGAGAGGGGACAGAGAATTAAATAACATTTTTTTATTCCCCTCTTCTGTTTGCAAAGACCCCTCCCTTCCTTTTCCTTCGCTGTCTGGTCTGAAAGCTCAAGTTAAATCTTCCCTTGTGTTTCAGCATGTCCTTCTGCTGCTGGTGTGACTGTGAGTCAGGTTCGTTTACTCTAATTTGTTGCAGTTTGTAAATCTATCTCCCCAGAGCCAGTCCCATCTGCAGCAGCAGAGTCTGGGAAGTGGCTCAAATAATCCTGCATCCCAGATTCAATTTCTCTTCCTTACCTCTAGGGAAAGTTGTACAGAGCTGATAGTTTAGCAGCATAGAGAGGAACTAACTCAATCCCCGGAATTAATTCTTGATCACAGGGAACAACATTCAGAGGGCAGGCTGGGGGGTTTCTGTACGCACCACTAACCCCACTGATACCCAGAGAGGTGCATTTGCAGGGGAGGCTCAGGATCCAGCCACCGCATCTGGGCTTCAGTCTTACACCTCCCAGGCAGTGCCAAAGCTTGCCAACCCACTCTCACATTACTTTTATCATTTACAAAACCTTATTATTTTTTCTGTGAATGTTAGGCCCTGTGAAAAAGTAGACCCAATTATTTCTGTCACGAATATTCACTGGCTTGGTCCTGCCCCGCATGCCTGGGTAGCCCTGCTGCTCCTACCCACAGCCCACCTTTTATCCTCAAATACCCCCGGTGAGCCACTGAAAGCCTGCTCCCTGCATCGTGTAATGCCATAGATTAGTAGGGCAGGACGCACAGGTCTGCAGGTAGCTGAAAAAAACCTGTATGCAAAACACCCACGGTTATAAATTAAGAGGCTTTGCTGAGCTCCTGGCAGGCAAAGCACAGCACGCTCCGGGCTCACAGTTATCCAGCATCAGCCTCAGCAAGACCAGTCCCTGCCCTGAGCTTTGTCCAGCCCTGTGTCCTGCCTGTCCCCAAGGGCTGAGCTCTGCCACTGCCACCCGAAATCGGCAGCACAGCAGCAGCAGCAGCATGGCCCGGGGTCCCACTGCCGCCAGCTGTGCAGGGGGAATGGGCGCAGGTGGCAAGGCGCGGGTGCAAGGATGAACAACGTGGGGTTACTGCAGAGGCACTCCAAGAGACAGACAGATGCAAAAAGAGAAGGAATGACGGAACGAAAGGCGGTTTGCTAGGAATTTCCAGCTGTCTTATATACGTATCTTTGCGTGCACAGGCGTTGCAGCCTTCCTCTGCATGCGCAAGGGCTAAAATAAACCCTCTGTCCAGCAGCCAGGACTCTTCTGTTCCTGGAAAACAGCCTAAGCACCAGTGGAGTGAATTAAAATAATAGTGCTATGGGCTGCGCTCAGCTCTGAGCAAACCAGCACCGGAGCCATCCCTCAGCTCGGCACACAGGCAGCTGGCAGCGGGGCAGCCGAGGGATGCTTTGCAAACCTGTTTGCTCGGCGGCGCTTCGTCATTTCTGCATCCTTGCCCTCAAAACCCCACCGCAGCCTGACAAGCACAACCCCTCCACCCCATCCCGTCGCAGTCTGTCCCCTCGGTGGTGATGGCCGTGTCTCGTACCGTACCTGCGGCGCCCCGCTGTCCCCCGCCGCGCCGGGACCGTCCCTGTCGCCGCTCTGCCCCGTGGCTGCCAGCCTCCATCCCCGCATGGCCGCCCTGGGCCAGGGCCCGGCTGCCCGCCTCGCGCCCCCCGCATGGCCGGCCGCCGGCCGCGCACAGGCAGGAGGTGACTGCTGAGGTGGAAGGGTGGCTTTTTATGCTTTTCTTCCTGTATAAATCAGGCCGGGGATGGACAATCCCAGACAGGACTTCCTGTGTGTGTTGTGCGCTGATAACGGGCGCTGCGAGGAGAACAAACACGGCTGCCGCATGCCCGGAGGGGAGAGGGGCTGTGGGGCGGCACCCCCACCCTGTGCCTGCCAGGCCCCAAGATGGAGGGGACACAGCTGGCTGCCATCAGGGCCATGTGGAAGGACAGGCGGCCAAGGAGGAGGCACTGCCCGCCTGCCTGGGCTCCCACCTGCACCGCACAACAGCCCTAAAATGGCTGCCGCCCCCACCCTCCCGCCTCGCACCCCTTGGTGCACATCTCAGCCACAGCCTCCCTGCATCCCCCCTCAAAGGGGGCTGGTGGGGACCCCCACTGCGGTGGGGCTGCCCTCACAACCCGTGACAAACATGGCAGGGCCAACGGCCATCTTCTTGTCAGGGGGCCATGTCGGTGTGGGGTGCCAGCACAGGGTTTAGGACGCCCCAAAATTTAGGTTGCACCTCAGCAGTCAGTCAGTTTGTTGGCTGGCTTGTCACCCTCGTCACAGCACTGTCCCTACCTTGGAGGCGAGTGAGGCAGAGGGCCATTTGGGTTACCAAACCCGCTGGAAATCACCCAGCAAAGATGGCCTCTTCAGCAGAGAGGAGCGCAGAAAAAAAGTGCTGGAGCTCCCTCATTTTGAAGGCCATTTTGGAGCAAAGCTTATTGCCATTTCCACTTAAATGCGTGTTTATACGTGACCTTGGTTCAAAGGAGGAATAGCATGCTTTTTAATCAGAATTCGAAACCTTGATCTGCTGCTGGCCACCAGACCCATGTTAGAGCCCACGTGCCATCCGTCCCGCTGGCACAGGGCAGCCCCAGGACCCCAGCCCTTGCTGCACCGCATCCTCCCGGCCCCGGCAGCACAGCACACTTGTGCGCAGGCTTACAATAAGCCGAGGATGACTCCCACCCTGATTCAGCAAAATGCTACTCTAGGCAAGTCCCCTGAGGCTCGCAAAATATTCCCATGTTTATTTATATAAACGCATGGCTAAAGAAAGACCCCACTTGTTTTCCTTGGCACGAGGGTTTTTTCGAGGGCTGTTTTCTGCCTCCCATCGCTGTTCTTTTTCCAGCAATAGGTGATTTTACACCGCGGGTTGCTTCCCGCCAGCATTGCCAGCCGAAGGACTCCACGGGAGCAGTTCTAGCCACCGTGTGTTTGTGCTCAGCTGTGCACGAAACACCGCGCGTGTGTGTGTGTGCAGGGAGGGTGTAGCTCAGCCTCTTCTGCTTCAGGGTTTCAAGCTCTCTATGGAGTTATAGGGCTTGCACGGATGGCTTGCACTGCCTGCAAGAAGAGGCAGCACTGGAAACTGAGGGACGCTGAAAACTGAGGGCCAGAGCTGGCGGCTTTCTCAGCCCCACAAGCCACAGAGCCTTCCCAAAGCCCCCAGCACCCTCACGATCCTCCCCACTCCTCCAGACCAAAGCCCCTGAACTCTGGGGACAGCTTGAGACCCAAATCCTACCACTTGCAGCAACCACCGCCTGGCCCCAAGCCATCTTTCCTGTGTCCTCTGCCCCGGCACAGGTCACGGTGCATCCCTGGGACGTTGGCCGCCCACACCGCCACGCGCAGGATGGCTTTGGGCTCAGTGGTGGAGCTGCAGGAGCGGGATGGGATGTGTGGAAAAAGTTTCCTGTTTACCCAGCCTGCAGTGTCTGCGGCAGTAGCTGCTGGGGCAGGAAGCGGTCAGAAGGGGCCACACAAACGGGTTTTAAATTTGAAATTTGCCCATGGCCCACCTCTATCCGCACGTCTCAGTGTCCCCAGAGCTGCTGCTGGTGTCCCCCAGCACACACAAGCTCCTGACAGCCGCCCCAAGCCTTGGCACGGTGACATTTTGGGTAGTCCTGGTGGTGAGGTGGTGCTGGGACCCACCACGGGCTGAGCACGGGATAAGGGATACGAGCATGGGATAAAGGATACGCAGGCAGACAAAGCCAGGACACGTGCTTCTCCAAAAGCCCTGCGGCATTCAGGGCCTGTCAGGCGTGAATGGAGTAGGGGGATGGAGGGACTTCAGGCTCCTCATTAGCACCAGCCAATTAGCGTGGCATGCTGCTCTCCTGTCAGCTGATGGGGCTGCAGTTGAATACCCCCTGCCCACGCTGATCCCTCAAATTTGAGGCTGTGTTGGATTTGTGATCGGTTTTACTCCAGTGCTTAATAGCAGGAACGTTGCCCCTCATTGTGTCTTTTCCCTCTGTGTCTCAGCCGTTCTTGAGAAACTAAATCTGCTTGGTTTATTTGATGGGCATTTTTGGGGCTGTTTGCTAGCATGGAGCAGGTAGCTGTGACACTGCAAGCTACTGTCGGAGAAAATGTTGTCATGCAGCAACACGTGATACTTTAATAAAATCAATTACTAAGCAAAATCAGGTGGCAAAATCTCCACCTTCACTTTGCACAGCTTTTTGCATCACAGCGGGTTTGGGACAACCCAGCTGTTTTACTGCAGCAGGACAGGGGCACCGCAGAGCTGGCCCTGACCCGGGGTGGGTTCAGGAGCACAGCATCAGATGTTTACAGGCTGGAGCCGCTCCAAATCCTTGAGTGACAGCTGCTTCTTCCCCATGGAAAAACTGTTTTACCATCCCTTGTCTGTTTTCTCAACTGTGGATAATGAAAGCGCCAGTCCCGACGAATGGATGTTATGCTATTTACCCGACTAACACCCATGAACTGCTTTTATATTCCTGCACGAAACCTGCTGCACGAATTTAACTCCTAATTGCAGATGTTGCGAGCTGCCGTGGGATTTAATTTGCTTCTCAGCAGAATCAGATGCTCACTCGAGCCTGAAAGTGTAAGAGGAAACGGTATTGCAAACCTGAACATCTTCAGGGAGCAGAGGAAGAAAAGCAAAGCCTTTGGCTGCTCATCCCATCCTGAGCCCCATTTGCCCTACCCGTGCTGGAACAACCTCACAATCTCTCTGGGTGCTACAAGGGCATTAATGGGAGCCGTGAGGGCCTGGCACCAGGTGCCAGCACTGCTTTGCATCCTGCCCACGCCATGGCCAAATTCTCAGTGCCCCCAGCCAGATTTCAGCAGCGGGGACTTCTGCTCCACCATCCCTTGGCTGAGCTGCACCTCAGCCATCTCCTCCCTTGTGGTGACGTTTCTTGCAAGGCACCGTGTGGGTTGGGATGAAAGCCACCCCCAGGTTTTGCATGCTCAGACTCCGTGATCCCCTGGGGCACCTCCAAACACCTCTCATCTGCCTCCCAGATGGTCCCTGGGGTGCAGACACGGGTGAAGCTGACACGAGTGACTCCAGCCCAGAGTTTATACTGTGCCTCATGTGCTGGGGCAGGACTGAGGAGTTTCGAGGGTGCCATGGGAATACCACTGCGGTACAGACGTAATTAATCAAGGTCAGGGATTGCATTCTTCGTTAGCACTTCTTGCCACGCGGGAGAGCCTCAGGAGGCCGGCAGACAACCGCAGCCTTGCTGGAAAACACATTTGTCTTCTCCTGGTGAAAATTGTATATGAAAAGAAATTTTATCCACGTTTCGCATCTTAGAAAGTGCCATCTCTGAGAAATCTGAGTTCAGGAAAAGGTCCCTGGAAACGATCAAAGTCCCGCAGCTCAAAAACTGAGCCTTAGGGCCCAGAAGTTGGAACGATCAACTGAAATTGCACTTTTCCCACAGAAATTTCCCTACTGGTTAAAAAAGCATTATCGTTAAGGCAAAACCTCCCCAGTGAAGTATTTGGGGAGGCTGTGAGCAGGCGCACTCGGTGGCTGGTTTGGGATGGGATCAGGATGACTGGGCAGATGAGGCAGGGCCAGCTCATCGGTCTCTACCTGTGGAGCGGTTTTTGGGTCATTTCCATCATGAGAGCACAGTGAGCCCCCAGCTGGGCAGGGAGAAATGGCAGCGGGGAAGGGTCTTTGGGGAGTATTTGTTCCCTCAGCTCTTTGATTATTGGTCTTTTTAAAAAAATATTCATAAAAAAGTTAAAGAAAAGATACTTTGGGATAGCTGCCCCTCCTGAAGCCTTCCCCTGTTGTTTCAGCTCGTTTGCATGCCTCTAGGTTTTTTATCTTACACTAAATGCTTATTTTCTCTCTGACAGTGGGAGACAGAAGGGCTCCTGACGTCCAACAGCTGGGAAGCGCCTTGCTGCATCCTCCAGGGATGGACGGATCCTCTGTGGACACTGCCAGGACCAGAAGCCACCTCTGATTGCTGGCTCTCTTCCCCGGGAGAAGCCAGCATTGGGCCAAGAGCTCCTCTTTGCTCATTGCTCATGGAAGCCTCTGGTTTTGGCAAAAGACATTGCTCAAAGTGTGCTGACACCTCTCTGACCTCCTCAGACTGGGCCCATTGGTACTAGCTGCTCATTAACACCGAAGGCTAATTCCCACCCATTTTTTAATTAGATATTCAACACCGCGTTGCACAAGGAGCTGGTCAGGTTGTTGCGCAGAAGGTGGGCAGGTTCTGTGCACCACAAACATGGAGCTGAGCAAAGGCAGAGGCTCCCCGTGTAAGCAACAGCCCCTGGCCAGGGAAGCGTTTCCATTGTGGGCAAGGTTTTCAGCACGCCTGGAGCTCCTCACATGGTCCTGTGCTGCATCAGAGGTGCGGGGAGAGCTCAGCACCACCCTGTGTGTCATCAAGGTCAGCCTTTGAAAGGGGAGGTTGCCACGCCACAGATTTCTCCTGCAAAGGGCTCCCCAGAAGGGCCATCCCCTGTGTGCCTGCTTGCCAAAGCCTCTAAATCATCCCCATCAGAGCTAAGACTGGCATCGAGCATCAGCCAGGCTTTACTGTAACACACCACCAATATCCGTGCCTTCCTGAGCTGGAGCCACCCCGAGATGCTCCTGGAACGCTCCCAGGTGTGTGGCTGCCAAGGACTGTGTGTGTGCTGGTTACCAAAAGAGCTGTGTGTGGATTCCCAGGAACGATCCCTTCCTGTAAGCACGGTGATGTACCTGTCTGCGTGGCACGCCAGCCCTTGGCAGGCTTCGTCTGCATGAGCCCCGTGGGCTCCCCCCTCGCTCCCCACATCTCTGCTCAGGGTTCAAGGAAAGCTGTTCAGGGAGAGGAAGAAACTGAGAGAGACAGGGAGCAGAGGGTGACTCCTGTACACGTCGGTGTCCCTCGCACAGGCATCAAACCAGGACCAGGGGACAAGCACATCCCACAGCACCGAGGTGCCACCAGGACCCCAGGGTGCCTGAGCCCATGGGGGCCATGGCCGTGCCTTGCTGCTGCTGTGACAACATTGAGGACAGAGGCAGGAAAAAGCCCAGAGCCTCTCTTTTGCTAAGCCAGCTTGGTAAAGGGCTCCCTTATCTTCTCTTTGGTGTGAGATAAGGTTTCAGTGCTGCCAGAGCAGCTCTGTATCTCGCAGATACCTCCCCGTGCTGCAGTGGGTGTCAGGCGTTCAGAAAATATTTGAGTAAGACCGTATCTTTTTGAAACCCGTGTGCAATGGAAAGACACACAGGGTGGATCAGATCGACGCTGCGTGGTTTTCGGTGTCTCGTTGTTTGTGTGAGGACAAAAAGGGGCTCCTCAGCTGGTAGGGCTGGGCTGGAAGGGCCTCTCACTGCAGGTCCCTACACAGCATTGCTGCAGAGGGAACGGGGACACGAGTGTCCTGGCTCCCTGCTGGGCTGGGAAAGCTGGGCACTCTCCCCCTCGCTTCAAAGCCTTGGCGATACGTGGCCCTTTGAGAGCTGATCCAGATAAATGTTTGTTTTAGTGACCCAGTGAGAGCTGTATCCTATTGCAACAAGCCACTTTCCTGAACAGCCCTGACATACGGGCATGTTTGAACGGCATTCATAATAGCAAAATAATTTGTGTCTCTCCAGGGTGATTTACTGAGCCGGGAGCCTGCTCTTCCCTTGGTGCTCTGCTGTTCCCTACAGGGAACCTGACTGGTTTGGGAATACCTTCAGAGGCAATTTATTTCTATGAAATCCTTGTGTAACATCGCAAGGAATGACTGGGAGGAAAAGGCTTGTCGTGAGAGCAGAGGACACGGAGTCAAAGCCATCCCCTTGCAGGTCTGACCGAAGATCTGGGTGCTGCACCAGGGGCATCAGCCACGTGTGATTTGGGTGGTGCAGGGGCAGGACCCTCCCGATGCCCAAAACCCTCACCCTGGTTCACACATGGCTAGCTTCAGCAGTCACCGAAAGAGGAAACATTGCCCTCTCACCACGGCAAAGCTCTTTCCATGTCACAAAATGGTGCTGGATCCTGCAAGGCACCTTCTTCTGGGCTGCTCTGTCCTCCGCCAAAGTCCTGAGGGCCATGAACCCTACTCCCCCTGCCTTTCCCAGCAACTTTCCCCGATCTTTCCAGACAACAATGATTGAAATATTAAAGCTACCTCATCGTAGAACAAAACCCTTGCAACTGATTAAAATTTTCTGTGTTAAAAATACCTGGTGTATTGAAAATCACACTCCAAAGGCCAGTTCTGATCTCATTCGTGTGGGACTACGGCCAGGTGAGGTCTCCGTGGAGAAGTCCTGAGGAATGGACAGGCCTTAAACCAACGGTGGTCTGCAGAAGTTATAAAGATAAATACCATGCACCCGTATAGAACTCGATCTCTTTTTTTTTATAAAATTAATAAAATGTGTAAGAGAAGCTGCCTCCCTGTTAGTGGATCTAATACCTTGGCTTGGAAGCCCTCCCCAGGAAACATATCTGTCTTTCTGCTGACTTCACTGGATGTCAGCAACATAATAGAGAAGTGGAATTCAGCCTAAAAGCCAGACAGTGAATGCAGAAGTCAAGACTTAGGGAAAAGATATAAAAAAAGAACTGTTGATATGCCTCTTCTCCGACACGTCCCGTCCTATCAAAATGGCCACTGCCTTTATTTTGTTTAATCACTTATCTCCACGGAGGGAAGAGGAAATTCCCAAGAACGCATGATCGTTAAAAATATTAGCCAGGCCTGGTGATTATTTTTGGTAGCTGAAAACTTCCTGGCCGAAGGGTTCGGGTTTGCATTGGACTCCAGCGAATGTTTTAGAGCAACTTTCATAAATACCCATTATACTCGCATCGCCGTGCAGTTTACAATTCAGCTGGGAAGGGCGGGTGTGTGTTTCTCTTTCTTTGTTTTGCGCTGCAGCATGGTAAAGTGCACAGCGCTCGGCCGAATTAGGGCTTAGCTATTTTCTTGTATCCTTAAATAAAGGACCGGTTCACACAGTCCGAAATCTCTGTTTCCTTTCTGGCAGGAAACAGGAAGTGAATGCAAGGGGCAGATTTGGAGTTTGCTTGCAAGAACAATTGAACTCCCATCCAGAGGGGAAGGGGATCTGCGTCAAGAGGAATTCACTTTTTTTTTTTTTTTTTTATTCCTTTTTTTTTTTTTTTTCTGGAAGGGAAGAGAAAATGACCTTTAGTTGAAAAGCCTGAAAGAATAAAGGTCTGAGCAGCCGGGGCTGCCTGCACAAATAGAGTCATAAAGGTCTGGTCCTGGCAAAGGGCTCCGGCCATCCCGCGTGCGGCGGGGTCCCACTGCAGGCAGCGCGCCGCTCGCTGCCCTATTAGTTATCCTGGGTGAAGGGCGTCACCGAGACCTGTCACCAGTTCCTGCTTACGAGGGACAGTCCCTTTTTTTTTGTCCCTTTTTTTTTTTTTTTTTTAATATTTACTATATTTCTCTCTGTCCCTCCCCAGCACTGCCAGGAAGAGATTTAGTGGATGGGATTGAGTGAAGTCCCTCACCTTTGTCCCCAAACCCTCCTTGTAGCCGTCCCCACGAGCAGGTAGGGCGCCAGCTCAGCCTGTTCGGTGGTCAGGACCTCGCAGTGGCCCCACCAAACCTTGTCCCCTTCCAGTCAGCCACAAAACCTCCCCAAGCATCCCTGGGAAGAGGATGTGAGCTGAGGCCTGCGGGGTTTGACTAAGTGTCCAAACATTATCTCTGTGGGCTTATCTCCGAGTCCTGCCCATTTTCGTCCTCACCACTTCAGTGGGCCCTGGGTAATTTTCTCTGTGTTTTTTTTTTTTTTTTTTTTTTTTCTCCCCACATGCAAGCCAGATTCCCAAGGAAGATGCAGAGCTGGAGAATCCAGTAGTTGAGACCTTGAAATGTACCTAAGCATACGTTATCCAAGGGCACAAAACACTTCTCTATATTTGAGGCAATCAGCCCCGGAGCTGGTAGAGGTGAGTGCCACGACCCCTGTGCCACCCAGCATCTTGACAGAGCAGCCCTAGGAAAAAGCTTCAGCTCATAACTTCTCACAGCATCGCCCTACCAAGTCACAAGTAACAAACAGGGGCCAAGGGGTTCCCTGGAGCAGTTTCGCTCCCCTCCAAGCAAAACATTTATCCAGAAGGTGCAGCGACAGCTGGGCAATGTCAGCAGCAAATGTCAGTGGGTGTCAGGAGGAGAGAAACTCATGAGACAAAAGGGGCTGAGTTTCTCCCAGGAGGGGCTCCCCTGCAATCACAGGAAGGATGAATGTGGGCTGATGCTCGAACACGTTATTTTATGCTCCCTTGTTGCCTCCGTGCTGGTTTTGTCACTAATTGTGGCCGGAGCCAGCCCGCCCAGGGGCTCACTGGGCTGCAGCAATGCCTCCAGGCACGGCGGGGCAGGCGCAGAGCCCCCGGCAGCTGGAGCTGAGCTCGGATGAAATCACCTCTGGTACTAAAGCTGCAATTCTCCCAACGCACCTTGGCAGCCTTCCACTTTTCTTCTCCAAAGCTGTCCAGGCGAAACGCATGCAGCTGGAGGGATGCCCCCGCCAGCGTGCGGAGGGATAAGAGCACAGCTGGGCGAGAGCCAGGGGAACAAGCACAGTTGGTGCTGAGAGGGTCGGGCATCAGCTCTGCTAGGGTCAGACATCCACAGAGCCCAGAACTAGGCAAAAAGGTGCTCCTGGAAGCGCCGCGGCTGCGGTGAGTCACTGTGTTCGAGGAAATGCTGTCACCGCCGGCCCTGCTCCACCGCAGCCCCCGGCTCCAGCAGTTTTTGCCTTCTGCTATCAAAGGTTTTGGGCCAAGCCCCCTCCCCGGGTGAAGCCAGAGTGAAATTGGGGTCCTGCTTGTAGGCCTGTTGGCATCAAGAGCTGGGCGAGCCCATCCCCACATCACTGGGACTGCAGAGAGAGTGGGGCATGGGGCAGGCGAGGATGACAGCGCAATACCTGGGCAGGGAGCTGCCAGCCCGTGTTCCTATTCCTGTTCCCCTGCAGCTCCCAGACAGCAGCACCCTGCTGCATTGAGGTAATTCATTAACCTGGAGAACAATAAGACCTAAACTTTCCCCCAGTCGCCGCGGTGCAGCTGGCAGCTGGGCCGGTGTGCTGGGGCCGGGCTGAGGGAGCGGTGCCAGCAGTGAGGGAAATGTGCAAATAGCCCAGGAATGTGCCCCGAGCAGGGCTCGGGGAAGGACAGGGGGAAGACACTGAGTCCAGGAGAGCCCAGGGGGCTGCCGCAGGGCACAGTGAGGGAAAGCAAAGCACAGTTCACCGCCAGCTCGCAGCCTAAAAGCCAGTGGTGGTGGTGTGAAGAGCATCGTGCTGGCTGAGATGGATGCGTGAGGCTGGACTCCAGCAGGGGAGGATGGGGTTAGCACGGTCGTGGCACTGGGCTTGGGTTTCCAGACCAGACGTGGCCTCTGGGAAGGAAAATGCAGCTGTGGGGAGAGCAGGGGGCTGTGTGCGATGGGCAGCAGCAGGGCTGGAGGTACAAGGAGAGGAGCCTTAGCTCCACATCACCTGCCTGGCGCCAGCCCAGAGGGTCGGTGCTGCGAGCAGGAGCGAGCAGCTGAGCAAAGGCAGGGCGATAACATCTCATCTGGCAGCAGGGAAATCAAGCCCTCGGAGCGGGACATCCTCACGTGCCCGCTTCCTCCCGCACCGCAAACGAGCGCTTCGGTCTGGGGAGCTCGCCTCGTGTTCCATAAACAAGCCAGATTTTGCATCCTGGATTCGCAGCAGAGCGCTTTGAGCTCAAATTATCCGAGCTGATGTCCCAGCTTTACTCACACCAGCCCCAGCCTACCAAACCTGGTCACATCTGAGCACAAAAATTAACAGGATTTGTATTCAGGTGTCCCACAATGAGCTAAAATCCTTGTCTGTTACTTCTTCTAATTCCCCTTTTTCTTCCTGGCTTCGTTCTGATTTTGATTTACTTTTCTGCTCTCATAGGAGCAGCTCTGAGCCTGGTCGTGCCATACCCTGGGTTAATTCAGCGGAAAGCTGCTTTCTGAAGGAAACATTTGCCGTCTTGCTCCCAGCTTTGATTTGCCTGTCCCCACTTGCTTGCCAGGGCTTATTCAGCGATGTTAATAGGAAAGTTTCTTTGCACGGAGCCAAAGAGCTATTGTGCCCAAGTGATTTTATTCAAGAAGTAAGAAAGCGCGCTCACTTTGTGTGCGAGGAGATGACATTCGTTTGATCGGTGTGTTTGAAAGCTCGGTGGGGAATACGGCCGAGAAAACACATTCTTGTGAGGAGCTGTTTCAAAAGAAAAGAAACAAGAATCCAGGAGAGATAAGAAAATTAATGTCTGCAGAATCTGGGAAAGCCTTGTGCAGAGGGACAGAGACAAAGTACGAGAATGCACTTTATTTGTGACAAGCTTTCCATCCTGGGCAGCCAAACAGGACATCCTGCTTCAGTTCTCCTTCCTCTCTTTAATTAGAGCTGCGTTCAGGACACTGCCATTAATGTTGTCTCAGCATTTCCATGACAAAGGCCTGTTTTTGCGGGACTTTAGGAACTTGGCCCTAGAAGGGCCGTTATTAGGGCAGAACGGCTCGGCCCGGGGGTGGCGGTGACATCCCCACCGCACGGAGCTCGGGGTGTGGGGACCCCATCCAGGCAGGAGGAACAGCAGAAGAGACAGAGCCCCCAGGCTCTGTGCACTTCATCCCGTGCCCAAGCAAGGATCCAAAACGTTTCACCCTCTGGAGGCCGTAAATGTCACAGAAAACACAACGCCCCCATTTCCGAATCTCCAGGTCACTGTGGAACCTGCCATTTTCAGCTAATTTGGCTTGGGCAGCCTGGAAAGGCAAGCTGCCTCCCCAGCAATGCGATTTGCACTACCTGACGGCAAAACTTGGCTACGGCCCCTCTGGCCAAACCTGCCACAGAAGTGGGGACCCCCCAAAATCCCCCTTTAGTGGGCAGAGCAGCTCCCCAATCCCAGGCCGTGGGGCCGCTCTGTGCTCCCTGACCTCTGCGGCTGGAGCAATTCCACACGGAGCTGATCTGGGAGCCCCAGTGTCAGAAAAAAAAACTGCTTTCCTGCTGGTTTCTTAATTGCTGCTCTTCCCCTCCATCCAGGTTAGCAGCTCCGCTCTCACGGGGCTGAGGCCGTGGCTTTTTATCCACCCCACGAGGTGGAGAAGCGGCTGCAGTGTTGCAACCGCAAGGCAAATGAGAGCAAACGGGCTGTAAAAGTCACCGGGGGGCTGAAACCCTGCACAGGCCCTGTGGGAACTCGGGGCTAGGGGCTGCACTGGCAAGGAAAAATGAGCTCCTAAAAACAACCTTGAAAGGTACCGAAATGCAATTTAAACCCCAGGACAGCCTGGATGAGTGCTGGAAACTGCCCTGGTGATAAACCTGATTCCTATCACATATAACCGCCTTCCTTTGGGTCTCTGCTGCAGGACCTGGGGTTTGGGCACTGGCTCTGAGCACGCGGGCAGGAGGAATCCTCGTTCCCATCCCTTTGTGGCACCAAAGGCCCCGTGTGCCCGCTGGGACCCCGTCCTCGCAGGGGCAGGGAAGTGCCAGGTCGTTCCTTGCTAACACCTCTGGGCTCGGCCTGAGAAGAGCTAAATATTACTAGCAAAAAGAAAACACTTTTTTTTTTTTTTTCACAGTGGAAAAAACAGGCCTTCCAACTGAAAATATTATTGCAGTTCTTCCACCCCCAAAGAGAGAGAAAACAGATCCCTTTGTTGCTGTTAAAGTCCCAGGTGCATCGCTGGCAGCCGGAGCCGAGCAGGCGCTGGGAGAAGCTGCAAAGCAACATTTCAGCACAGGATACTCCAAAGCAGACAGGGTTAAGCCAAACATCCTTTTACTGCTACTCTTTCACTTCCCATTTCAGGGGGGATGAGACAAAGATCCTGCACCCTGCGCTGACGCCGTGCCGGGGGGACCCCATCCCTGCGCAGCCGATCCTGCGCCTCTCTGAGCTCCAGCCCTGGAGCAATTTGCAGCCACAGGTCCTTGGGGCCAGGAGGGCTGTGGGGCTGGGTTTCACGTGCCAGACACTGTGTCCCTGCAGCACTTTGTGCCCCATTCCTGGCTAACAGCCTGGGGCACCCCGCACACTGCCCTGCAGCTCCATCACCTTACAACCCGTGCTGCGCACAAGAAGCCCACCCTGGCCTTTGGATGCTTCAGCCTCGGAGATTTAGGGACTCAAATCCTGCATGCTCAAAGGGCAGGATGAGCAGGTTGTCCCCCGAGGTGCTCACCGCCACGGGGCATGGCCAGGAGAAGCCCAGGTCCCTGCGAGCCGCAGTGCGGGGCGAGGCAGGGCAGGAAGGGAGCCGGCGGAGATGAGTGTTTCCTGACTCTCGGGAGCGAAACAGAAAAGGGCTGTCACTCAGCGGCCCCCGCAAGTGCAGCGGCAAGATAACTCCAGACACAGCCGCCATCACTTCCCCCCTTTGTCCCTGGCTTTTTTCAGGCCTTCCTGAGCAGAAACGTCCCATCTCCGAAGGAATGTCGTTGCCGCCGGCTGCCCACAAAACCCCCCAGCGGCCGCGCTCAGCCGGGCTCTGGGTGCCACGGGCACCCTGGGGTGCAGGGTGGCTGCAGCCCTGCGCTGGGTCCTGGCGTGAGAGCCCAAGGGCGACGTGCAGGGCGGCCCAGCACGATGGAAACGGGTGGCCACATCTCCCAGTTTCCTGGTCTGAGCCACTCCTGAGTGCAGGAGATGAAAGGCGCCAAGGAGAAAGCACCTCTGGGGACATCGGGGCAGTCCCAGAGCCCCAGCAAAGTGACCCTGGCACTGAGCACTGTCCTGCATGTGTCTTAGGCTCCTGGGGCAGCACCAGACCCTGGCAGCCTCTCCAAGGGCTGGAGGATAATTGCAGAGCATCTCATGGCTGTGGCTGTCCCTGCTGCTCCCCTGTCCCTGTCCCCAGTTAACCAGCTTTGAGGACACACATCCCCTGCATAAAACCCAGCGGCACCCCAGTGATGTGAAAGGAGGGAACATTGCCCCCCTTTAAGTTAATCTTTATTTTCCCCCTGGCTCCTTCTCAAAAGGTGCTCGGCCCCCTCTGGGTGCAGGTCACCCCGTGGCCACCTCCTGCTTTCCAGCAGGGACCCGAATCCGTGCCCCATCCTCTGCGGTGCGGGATGACAACGACCCCTCAGTCACTCAGCCCTGCTCGGGGCTGTCACAGGCTGCAGAGCCGGTGCTGGGGACACGAGGGGGGAGCCCCAGGCCCAAAGCCAGGAGCAGGAGGAGCAGCCGTGCAGCAGGAGCTTCTCCTCCTGCAGCAGCACGGGGCAAGGAGAGGCTTGAAGGGAACGAGGGGGCTGTGGGGCACCCTCAGGCCCCCAGGGAGCACGGCGGCAGCGTCCCCAAAAACAAGGCTGGAATGCAGCAAGGCTGCTCCATTATCTCGCTCGCTGCCCTTTCAAGGACACCTTAATCTAACGGTCACAGAAACACATTTTTCACCAGGGGATTCTTCATTAGTGCTCGTTTCCTCTCCCGGCCCGTTTCCTGGAAGCGGCTTGTGCTGACAGGGGTGGGCAGGAGCCGCGGGACGCCCGGCCGCACACGCAGCCCCTCCGAGCCCCCAGCTCGAGCTGCCTTGCCTCCTGCCTCCAGCTCTCCACACCCAGAAACCCTGGGTGATGGATCGGTGCTGGAGAAAGCCCCTTTTAAAATGTTTATCATAAAGTGGAGGCCCTGGCACCTCGTGGAGAGGCCCCGGTGTGCACAGCGCAGAGCCCACCGTACCTCCGCCGTCCTCGCAGCCATAAATATTTGCTCCCGGCTGCCGTTTTCCCAAGCAAGGTTTTAGCCCAAGAGGAATCGCTCACAGAGCTCGTTTCTCCCTGGCTGTTTACCTTTAGTGCTCCCTGGAGTTAAAAGCAGCTTTGTTTCTAAATTAAACGGAGTGGTAATAGCTGGTATCACCAGTTAGAGAGCACCGGTCCTGCCGTCCCCGTTATGGGCTAGGGCCACACACTGGCACAAAGGCTTCAGGGAGCATTTAGTGCTGAATCCCTTGTGCACAGTCTGGGTTTTGAGGGTTTGGGTTTTTTTTTTTTTTGAGGTTTCTGTGTTTTTTTACCCACATTTGGAAGCAGCAAACGCCGTACAGCTTGGCTTTGACTGGCGTTGGGATGTTAGCACGAATGCGTGCAAGCCCAAAGCAGACGCAGGCTGCACCAGACACCGTAAATGAAATTATTCCCTGAGACAGACCCGGCCTGCCCTGGGCAGCTCCCATCGCACGGTTCTGCCCCTCTGGGCTCAGCGGGGGCGTCCCTGACCCCCCGTGGGCAGCAACCCTCTGCCCCAGGACCGGGCAGCGAGGGGAAAAGGAGACGGCGGTGCCGGGAGCCGCGGCCGTTTGAAGGCTGCGAGGGAAAGAGGCCAGGGGGTTATCCAATCTCCCCGAGCAGACATTTCCGCCTGGCACGCCCCAGCAGCACAGGCGCTCCGCTTCATTAATAAATCACTAATCCCGCCCGCTGCGGCCGCTGCGGGGAGGAAGCTGGAGTCGGTGCGAGCGGGGCCGGAGCGGGGCGCCCGTGCCAGGGCGCACGGGGAGGTGCCCTCGTGGGCAGGCACGGCTCATCCTTGCTCACCCAGGTCCAGCCTCATGTGAGGGTGCTGAGCTGGCACCTTGGCCTGGCTCTCTGCGGTCCAGATGAGCCAGGGCTGCGAGCACAAGCGGCACAAGCTGGAGATGGGCAGGGACCTTCCCTCTACCAACAGCTGCAAGCTCCATTCCCCTTCCCAGCTGTGTTTGCAGCAAGCCAGAGCTTTCCCAGGGCCCTGAGCCTCTCCAGGACAGCGTTTCAGCAGCGTTGTTTCCCTGGAAGCACAGCTGGGGTTTGTGCAAGATCCCTTGGCAGTTGGGTGGTGATCAGCCTGGATCACAGGGTGAAGGCAGGGCCCTTGGGGCAGCGGCTGTGGGTCCACCCCAGCGAGGCTGCGGCTGCTCCACTCAAGCCAGATCCTTCCCTGCCCATGCTCCACTCCCCAGGTGCATCTCGCTGGGATCCCAGCAGCCACAGGAGATGCCGACGCATCCCCAGGTGGAAATTCAGAGCCACGAACCAGAAATCCAGCCCGGCCGCCTCCCTCTGCTGCAACACAGCAGCAGTGGGGATTTCAGGGGCAGGAAGGCATCCTCGAGCCAACCCTGCGGCTGCTGCGCGTCCCTGCAGAGCAAACACTGGTGTAACGGCACGGCGGGGCCGCCTGCAGATGTTTGAGCCCAGATAACCCCGAGGCATCCCCCCGGACCGAGCCGTGCGCTGCTCCCCACCGTGGCACCGCAGCCACCAGCCCCAGGAGTGAGCCCTGGCTGTATCTGCAGGGAGCTGCTCTGTGCTGAACGAAGGGCTGGGCTAGAAAAAGTGTTTTACAGCCTCCCCATCCCCACGGCAAGCTGGGGGCAGCCAGGGCTGGCTGCTGCTGTGCACGGCACGGGGCAAAGGGCATCCTGCACCCGGGGTACCGGCATCAGCAGGACACGTCTGGCCTGGAGCTGGTGGAGCAGCACCTGCATCGTGCACTGCTCCCTGTTCAGATCCATCTCCCTGGGGGCACCCATGCTTCCCTGACCCTAACAGAGCAGGATGGGTGCCGGGAGTGACGGCAGAGAGGCACCAAGTCCTTCCCAAAGCCACCCTAACTAGTGAAGGACGGGCTGTGGGGTGCTGGGCGGCTCAGGTCCCAGCCTGCAGCGGTGTGATGCAACACGCCCCGGCCCCATCCAGCTCGGGATGTGAAGTGCTAAAGGGAACGCATCCCCGCCACCAGCTTCCTGTTTTCCTGTTACAACGCATCAGGCTTCCCCGCAGTCCTTGACCCCGGGGACCGGCACTAGGAAAGGATTTGACCCAGCAGCCCCCGGCCAGGCACACAGGGCAGGGCAGGGCTGTGCAGCTGCCCCTGTCCCATTTTCTTTGTCCCTCCACGCAGACACAAAGCCACACGGCGTCCCCAGAGCAGGCCTGGCTGCCAGCTTCCTCTGGGGACAGCATCTGGAGGCCGAGCGGGGCGAGGCAGAGCTGCAGAACAAAGCAAACTGCAGCGGAGCAAAGCAAAGCTGAGCCTTTGATACGGATCCCTTTTTTTTTTATCCCTCCCTGAGCGAGACAACAGCGTGGGCTTCTCGCCCGCACTTCCCCAGGGCTGCAGCTCGATGCCCTGCCCGGTGGGGTGTCTGTGACCGGCCACCGAAGCAGCCCAGCCCCGGGACGTGCAGACCTTCGCGAGCACGCGGTGTTGGAGGAAACCTCCCCGCGGGGCAGCCCGCGGCTTTTCACCCCCACCGGGGAGGTCCCACCCCCTGCCTCTGCTAGGAAATGATGCCGCTTTCATTTTTCACCATTTCAAAGCGCAAAGTAAACGTCGATCGACCCCTAACGATGTTTTTTTTTTTTTTTTTTTTTTTTTTGTGTGTGTGTGAAATTTCAACACGGCTTTTGTTTCGTTTTCCATCCGTTAAGTGTCAAAAGTCAGAAATCCCTCCCAGGCAGCTCCAGCCCGCTTCTCCCCAGCCGGCCTGGGAGCAGAAAGCTCTCCCCACGCATCACTGCAAGGAAGATGAGCCAGAGAGCAAGAAATGCAAGCAGTGCCCTGCAGAGGGGCAGCACGAGGGGACCAGCACTCAGCCAGGATGCAGCAGCCCAGCATTTTGGCAAGGGGAGCTGTGACCAGCATCACCCTGGGGGCTGCAGGCCGGCTTTGCGAGCTCAGATCTCCCTTTAACCCAGCACCATCCTATAGGGTCAGCACAGAAAGCCCTGCAGAGGGGCTCAGCCCCAATGGAGCAGGCACGGGGACATCTCTGGGGGATGCTTTATGAGCTCCCGTGGCCCAGCTCGCCCCCGTGCCCGCGTTGCAGCCGCAGCGAGATAAAAGCCTCCAGCCCCGTGCCGGGCGCTCAGCTCTGGTTACAACACACTTAATCCTTGAGCCGGGTTGACGTCGCAGCTCGGGGCTGATTGCATGACCCAGTTATGAGACAGCAAGGCCCCAGTGAGCTTGGAAATATTAAATACGTTGTAACTGGACCCCTGGTGCCTCCGCTTTCTGTAGGAGAGGAGGCCCAGCTAAGTGAATTTTCCCGTGCCGGGGCCAGCCCCGGTGTGTGGCTTTTTCCCAAACCACCCCGAGAGCAGACGTGTGGGGCTCTTCCCCCTCTGCCCATGGTGGCAGCGCTGCCGGGAGGCTCTGTGTGGCCACATCCACCACAAACTGAAGGAAACCAAGTCCTGGTTTATCCCAGAAGGAAACGGGAGCGGGGCTCGATAAGGAGCGATGTCCCCGGGGAAGGGAGGAGCGAGCTTTCCATTTCCTGCCCCTACTTTTTTTTTCTTTTTACTCTGCTCCACCTTTAACACCAAATCTCCTACAAAACGCTGCCTGCGTGCAGCCCGGGGAGCCTGCAGCAGTAACTCCCCTGCCTTTAAAAGCTTAGAGCGAGCTGCCAGCACACACCACCCACTGCTGGATGCTCACAGGGCACCCAGGGAGGGCAGCGAGGTGGTGACACGGCCTGGCTCTGGAGCTGGCTGCGATGTGCAGGGGATGCAGCCACCTCCAGGGGCGACTCTGGCTCCTGGCACCGACGTCCTCAGGCCAGGAGCATCCTGTAGCTCGCAGACACGTGCCCAGGCTCTCCCGTTGTGGCCTTGGGACGTGCTCCCAGGTGCTGTTTTGATATAAAGAGTAGCACTTCCCTAGCCCTGAAGCTCTCCTGCTCTTTGGCAACGTGGATCACTGCTCCCCTCGCAGCTGCAGCCCTCTCCGGCCGGGCTCTGAAGGCCGTCGTGACAAAACCCGCAGGCTGGGGCGAGCAGGCTCAGCACACAGGCACAGGAAACAGATGCAAGGGGAGCCCACGGCAGCCTTGTTTTCCTTCCAGCGCTCCAAAACATTGCTGGACAAACCCAATGGGATGGTGAAACATCACCTCAGCCTTCTGGGGGCTTTAGGAAAAGCCAGGCTGTTCTCCTCAAGTTTCCAGCAGGCTGAGCTGGCAGGGATGGGGCTGGGGGCTCAGGGGCAGTGGGCGAAGGGTGCACGGGGGCCAGGGGCAGCTCTGGCTCTGCAGGGTGAATCTGGCACCACTTGGATTTGCCATCCAAGCCCCATGCTTGTGGCTGTAGGGCAAAAAAGGAGCTGTTTGGCAGGAGCCACATGCCTGCCCTGCATCCCAGGGCTTCTGGGATGAAGAGAGATGGGATTGCAAAGCAGCTGGTGTGGAAACGGCCCTCAGAAGCTGCCTAAAACAGCTCCTGGTGTGAGCCTGCACGCTGCACAGTGCTCCAGGAGGGGTCCTCAACGTGCTCGTTAACAGGACACGATCACACTGGTGTGCAAGGGGAATTGGGCAAGCTCCAGGCAGGTTTCTGGCATGGCTGTCGTGGAGCAGAGCTCAGGTTTGCTAGCCACCTGCACAGGGACATTTCTGATGCTCCTGAAAATCCCAGAGCACCCTCCCCAGGCAGGATGGGGCCAGAGCCAGCACACGCACACCAACAGGGAGCTTCTGGTGCTCTGTGGATATTCAGCTCTGGTGGTGTTGGGGAAGGATGTGTCCCAGGATGGGGTCAGCAGGGCTGGGCTGCCCTGCCCTGCCAGGCTGAGGCACTTCAGGGAGGGATGCTCTCCTTGCCTGCCTTCCTTTGAAGTGAAAACCCTTGAAAGGGGAGGAACGCCGGAGCCTTCTCCGACTGCACTTAATTAATTCAGCTTGTCACATTAGCGACATCAAAACAGGGCAACTGCAGCTCAGCCTGGGCCTCATCTCACACCCACGGAGCCAAGAGGGCTCCACAGGGCTTCCCTGGGGCTGGGCTGACTGTCGGCAGTGCAGAAACGTGGGCAGGGTGCACAGGACACGAGGCATGAGCTGTGCCTCTGTTAGATATGCACAGCACCATGCACATCGGGGCCAGACCTTGCTGGCGATGCTGGGAGCACACCAAGATTTAATTTTCCTTGCTGTCCCGCTTCCTCCAGCCAGGGGTTTTGGTTCTCCTCTCTGTGTTTCTGCGAGTTCGTGCCCTTCCCTGGGTGGCTGTTGGGGAGCAGAGCTCCCCATTCTGGTGCCCTGAGCCCCCCAGCCTCTCGTCGCCTTCCCCCCAGCAGCTGACCCCAGCTGATAACCTCGGGAAGCTCCCTCTGCCCCCGAGGAGCCGGGATGGGGAAGAAGTTGACTTTTAACCCCCTTCTGTGTTTCTTCCCGCTCCTAAACGTGTTGAATTCTCCCCCACTGCCTGCCCTGTGCACCAAACCCATCCATCTCCTGCTGCTGGAGGGGCCCCTGGAGCTGGAAGCCCCCGGGTCCTCCCACAAGCCCATGTTATGAGGAGGAAAGAGCTTCTTTTACAACCACAACCTTGAAAGGAAGAGAAAGGGTTTAATTCTGCCCAGAGCTGCTGGAGCAGAGCGGGGTGTCCCTTCTCACCCTGGCCTGTTTTCACATCCATGGGTCCCTGGGGAGGCTCGCTCACAACAGGGGCCGTGGGGGCAGAGCGGTGACAAGAGGGCTGCAGGCAATGCTGTCAGTGCTTAAACCACCGACCTCGGCCGAGGCACCAGGAGACACAGAACCCGACCCCTCTCCTCCCAGCCTGTCCAAAAGGAGCCATCGAGCAGCCCCGTGCACCCAGCCGGGCCCCCAGAGATAAACACGGGGCTTTGATGTGAAGGGAAAGTGAGCGGCTCCATGCGAGCCCTTATCTGCCTTTTCTTCTGCCCCTGGTGTCAAGGAGTGATGTGGGAGAAAGCGCTCTCCAAAAGGTCCCTGGGCTGTGGGGATGAGGGGCAGGGGTCTCGGGACACCCTGCATGGATGCTGCCCGCCTGCCACACCAGGCCACCATGTCCCCAGGGCCATGCAGGAGGTCGGGCACAACGCGGGGACACACAGGCTGATCAGAGGAGACTCTGAGCGACTCGGTGGGGTGCTGATCCCCCTGCCTCCTCCTGCCCTCCTTTGGTAGCCCTGGGAGGTTTTCCTTGGATCGTTCTCATCGGCCTAAGGCTGCTTGCTCACCTGGAGGCAGACCTTTAATGAAGCCCCCAGCGTGGCAGGGATAATTATCTTTGTGCTGCAGAAAGTGCCCTCGTTACTCGTTATTAACGCTGGCGGGGTGTTCCCAGCCCGAAGAATTACCATAAGTAATCCCAGCCCTGATCCTGCCAGGCGCTCGGCGGGAGTTGTGCAAAATGTTTTGCTGTGTCTGGGACTAAATATAGACCATGATGTGATGGGGAGGAGGAACAAGACCAAGAGTTGGGAAGGGGAGAGACACACGTGCGGCTCCCGGGGAGGGGAAGCTGCCTGTACGTGCTGCCTGCCTGCACCCACACGCTCCAGGCACACTTGGGAAGGAGAAGCACACCCCACCGCGGCTGCTCGTGCACTCGGTAGGGCTGTTTGCATCAAGGATCTCCCTTATGGAAAGTGCCCACCACAGCAAACCTGCAGTGCCTGGGCTGCAAGAGGCAGCAGGAGAGTGCTGGGCTCTCCGAGGCTTTTTTCGATGCTGTTCTAAGCCTCAGCAACACTTTTGTCCTATTCACGTTTCAGGAAAGCTTAGAGAAAGCTCACAAAGCAAGGAGGAGCAGCAGCACCAGGTGACAGAAAGGTGGAGTGGGAGAGCCACGCTAGTGGGAGCTGCATGGATTCAGAGCAGAGGGCTCCTCGGCCTCACAAATAAATCCAACATCGGAAAACGACAGAAATTGTCTCTGTGTGCAGCTCAAATTGAGGCTTTCACATAGCAAGGGGGAGGATGGATGCAATGCAAATGTTGAAATACTTTGCGCCAGGCTTTGCCAACAAAAAGTTTCATTTTGGATCTGCCAAATGTTTTGTTTCATCATTGTCAGATATGAAGCATGCGTTTTTGGAAGTGGCAAGTTCTCTGACAAATGGATCCCAGCCTAAAGAGAAAGAATAAAAAAGGTTTTAATGGATGTGAAATAACCCCCAATAAATGAAAGAAGGTTTTTAATTCATGTGGAGCACAACATTAGCAAAATGAACTTGAGAAGGAAACATGGCAGAGAAGCTGTCTTTGGGCTTGACCCTGTCTGATTTTGTGTGCTTTTTTGTTCAGCTACAAACACCTTTTTCCCCTCCGTTTCTCCCCAAGCCTTGCATGCAGCCCTGCTGCTGACAGTGGCCTGGGACAGCAGTGCCTGATACAGCTGCACTCAGGTGGGATTAATTCACTCTGCTGTTGCAGAGCTGGCTGCAAACTCCAGCTCCTGGCCTCGAAGCCCAGCTGAAGCTGAGGTTATTGCTCTTCCAGGCTCTGCCATGTGGTACTGTTTGTATGCTCTGTGTGCCAGCAGAGCCCC
Organism: Aythya ferina; assembly: GCF_964211825.1. NCBI lineage: Eukaryota > Metazoa > Chordata > Aves > Anseriformes > Anatidae > Aythya > Aythya ferina. The sequence goes on along the minus strand of NC_140318.1, from coordinate 3,187,946 downwards.
TGCATCCACATCCATTATGTTTGCATCTAAGCTGCAAATTTGAGTTTAATGTGGCAGGTTGGAGCCCTGGAGGCCTCCCAGCTAAGTCTGAAACAGTCACTGGGTCTGAAAGGTCTCTAAAACACAAGGCTGTCCAGGAGAGGTCAGGGGTCTGTGTGTGGTGGGGAGGGAGAAGACCAGTAGGAGCAGAGAAAGGAAAAGGAGAGAAGAAATGTGGGGATAATAATGGAGAAAATGGATAGATAGCATCCTCAGGGCAGCCCCAGCATGGCACACCACGGCAGGGACGTGGGACCCGCCTGAGTGCTTGGTGGCACAGCAACCTTCCCGTCTCATCTTCCAGCACACTTCGAAGCGGCTTTCAGAGCCCAGCAGCCCCCATCCCTGTCCCCCCGCGCTCCCCCCGTACCCGCGGGGCAGCCGTGCCCTCGCTTCATCCCGCGCACACGTCTGAAGCACCCAGCAGGAGGCTGGGAACGTTTGGCTGCTCTCCCAAGGAGATTTTCCTTCATAAAACACGAGGCAGGCGCGGGCTTTTCACATGCGGCGGGCACGGCTCAATCCCTTTTCTCGGCAGCCAGCGGGAGGAAGATGGAGGGGGGACAAGAGACGGGCAGGCCCGCAGCCGGCGGGATGGCCAACGCCTTTGTTCGGCGGAGGCAGAATTAGGATGTTTGGGGGAGTTAAAGCTACACTGATGGCATGGGACAACCACACAGTCAGCATTGATCCCTGAAAACATGAGCCAGAGGGAGGCTGGAGAGGTCTCGTTGCAGCCCAGCGGAGCAATGGCCCTGCGTTGGCTTCTGCTGCTGGGACCTTGGAGAGGGCTGGATTGTCCCCGCACCTTCTGTAGAGCCACCACTTGAGCTTTATTAAAAATAATAATAATGATAAAGAAGATGAAATAGAAGTATTTTGCATTTTTGCATTTTGCAATCCTTCGCACCACAAGGCACTTGGCACGGCGAGCACCCCGCTCCCGCTCACCCATACCCAACTCTGGCTTTGTCCCCGCAGCCCCACAGCCCCCGAGGGGCTGGGAGATGGTGGGGACGGCGACAGGGAAGGGGACATGGCCAGCAGCACCCTGGGGACCCGCCAGCAGCAGGCAGCCCGCTGTTGTGTCGCTAGATGGCGGCGCCGCCTCAGAAATGGCCGCCAGGGCATGGAAGGGCCCGTCCTGGGGAACCTTGGCCATCATGGGGCAACTGCGGGACCCCGGTCCCACAGGGCTACTAGGGGGGCCCAGCACAGCCCCCTTGTCTCCCCTGGGTGCCCCATGTCCCCACAGACACCAGTGCAGGGCCACCACAAAGCCCGTGCTGCTTGCCCACCATGGGAGAAGCAGCCAGTGGTAAAAGGGACGCCTTTGGGGTTGGGATGTGCACCCTGTGGGGCCATCTGGAGGGGAATGAGGACATGTGGGGCCATCCCCAGCCATGATTCCTTGGTCAGCTTGGTCACATTGAAGGGCTTCACGACAGGCCATGGAGGCAGGCACAGCCCGCAGCACCATGGTGGTAGCAGCAGCATGGAGGGGAGCAGTTGTCCAGCTCCACAGGGGACACAGCAGCTCAGAGAGGTTTTGGGGTGGCCCAGCACCACTCCTCCACCCCTGGGACCCCACACGGCCGGGTATTCACCCAGGCACAGGGTGCCACCGCCATCACCCCGGGCAGCAGATGGTACATAGGGATGGGCAAGGGGAGCCTGTGTTGCAATCGCCTGTGAGTAAATAAAGACATTGCATACTATATACAGTAAATAGAGTAAATAAAGACCTTGTATACTGGAGGGGGAGGCCTTTTTGCCTGCTGCAGCCTCACCTTACCAGGCTGTTCCTCATCACCAAGAGCTCTGCAGCCATTTTATGGCTCCAGCACATTCCTTGCACGTGCACACAGTCCTGCTCCCTCCTGCAAACTTTACTTTTGTTCTTTTTTTAACCTTGAAGCTGTGTTTCTTACAGCCTGAAGGGCTACTTTGGCTCCCAGGTAAGGAAAAGCACAGTAAACTGTCTCCAGTTCGAGTACCAGAGCAACAGGGGATTTGTCAGACCCCACGTACTGGGAGAGCCCATGCTCATCTGCCGGGCTGCTGGGCTGCTCATGATGTACATGAAGTTGTGAGTAAAATGCTGTTACATGGAGAGGAACAGAAAGACAGGCTTTGAGTTAGAAGACACACAAAAGATTTTCCTGCAGGAGCCCTAAGGCAGAAAGATGATATCTTCTGGGTCAGGAGCACACTCACAGGACAGCATAACACATTCCCTCCCCTTGCCAGACTGAAGTGGAACAGGGATGTCCCACTACTGCCAGGCTGATCCCAGATGAGGCAGGGCTAAACCTGGCCATCCCTCCTGATCTCATGGTTTTCTTGTCCCACTTCTCCCCATTTTACCGGCTGGTGAGCCGAGTGCTGTCCTTCAGCTTTCACACCCCCTTAGCCAGGTCACTTTGGCACTTTGCCGCCCTCTCCTGCTCTGGGTTCATGGGTCAAGATGTGTCCTCCTGCATCAGTTCCTGGTGAGAGCAGGATCAGCATTGCTTAAGCAGGGTTATCTCTCTCAGCTCCTACGCATCTTCCTCTGTACCTCCTGTGTCTTCTCAAAGCCTCTGGGAGCTGCAGTGCAGCAGCAAGTGAGCAGGACATTTGGCACATGTCCCTTAGCCACTGCCCCCCCAGAGCCCATCCATCCTTCCTTCCCCCTGCACAGCTTCTCCCTGTGGGGCTGCTCCTGTCCCCGATGCCACCTGATCGTGGCTGAGAACAGAAGAGTTCAGAGAGCTGCACACCCTGCAAGGAGACTGAGGTGGAGAAGTGGTAAATACCTTGTTCATGCCTCGACCACCCTGGACTGAAGGGTGGGAACCTCCTATGGTGGTCTAAAACACCCCACAGCACAACAGAACAGTGCTGAACCCCCAAACCTGGGCAAATTCAGGCAGGGGGTGGGGATGTGCACCCCGCTGGGGCAGGATCTGGGATCCCCATCCATGCAAAACCTTCAGTGATCCCGTCAGAGGTCCACGAGCCCCTGAAACGGAAAGCAAACGCCTCTCTCAGCAGGATACATCCCCAGCACGGCCCCGGAGGACTCCTGTGCTGCCCCAGAGGCAGCCCCATGCCACGGTGCTCATGTCCCAGTGCAATCCGTCCCTCCAGGACTGGTCTGTTACTGGACAGGGATCTGCAGCTTTAAGGCACAGCCCGGCCGCGGAGCAGGTTGCTCTTCCCAGCCTCCAGTGACCTGCCAGAGTCAACTTAGCTGAGAGTAATTAGTGTGGTTATCAAGGGAAGAGGTGGATTAATGTGGGAAAGTCATTGATGAAGGCAGAGAAGGGCAGATGCTTTCCTGGAGTCCCCAATCAATACAGACCTTGGAGGATGAATGAGGGCTTCAAAGAAAAGCATCAGTGAACAATTGAATGCTTTTAGCTCCCGGATGGCTGCTCTGCCTGAAGCGATGAGTGAAATATGGCACAGGGCACCCCACACACTCTAACAATTATCCCTTGCTTGTGCCTCGGAAGGAGCCTCTGCCCACCGGGCACCTGGGCGAGGGAGGAGGAGGATGGTGGGGTGGGAGGAAGGAGGTGAGGAGGTTGTAAATTTTGGTTCCTGGCCCCTGTCCTGCTCCCTATGACCTCCTGTGCTCTCTTTGGGCTCTGCCCCACGCTTTCCCTCCTCAAACACCAACCCTCTGAGCAGGGCTGCAGGTGAGCACCAGCCTGCAGGGCTGCGTGGCAGCCCCCTGAGCATGTCCTACACAGGGCAGCAGGCAAGGGAAAACCACACAACCCCAATTCCTCTGATCCTGAGCCTCTCCCGGCACCAGCCGCCCTCCTGCCAGCAGCCTTCCCCTGCCCTATGACCGTCCCCTCCCCTGCACATCGTGCTAGCGGCCGTGCCAGCCCTGTGGCTCCCTTCCCCCTGCTCCATTTCGCTTTGCTCGGATCCTGCGATGTAGAAAGTGGGTCAGGAAGAGCCAGGAGGGAACAGGGGAGCTGCAAGGTCGCGGGCTGTGCTGCAGCCCCTCGGCAGCACGTGCAGAGGATGCGCTGCCCTGGCTGGCGGTGACACTGAGCTGGTGGCCAGCACAGCTCCCGTGTGCCAGCACCGCCTGTAGCACACGTGGGATGCACAAAGACAAGTCCCCATGCCCAGAGCTGGCCGCCTTTGGGCCTTGTATGTCTCAAAGCTGCAAGAAAGAGGTGACTTTCCATGGTCTTGATGGAGACACAGAGACACGGAGCACCCCTGGGCTGCCAGGTGCCCCAGCAGTGGTGTGCCCAGCCAAATCTTGCCCTGTCCCCACTGCCGGGGACGCTGCAGCACCCAGCAGCTTTACTCGAAAGCCAAGCGGGGTGTGACAACGCTGTAGAGAGGGGGGAAAAAAAAAACAACTCAGAGTGCTTTTTTATTTTTTTTTCACTCCCAGCCCCTCCTCTGTCATCCCCTCTGGAATGTGCCTCCAAATTCCTCGCTGCCTCGCTGCGTGCTGCTGCCGGCTTTGCCTCTGATTGTTTGCAGCGATTGCATTTTTCCCACACTCCGGCTCATGGCGAGGGATCACCCGTGGCTCCGTGCCGGCTCCCTATCACCCCCAGCACAATGTACAAGCACGGGCTTAGGCAAAGCAGCAAGTCGAGAGCCCTGGCGGGGTGAAGCGGGTGCTTTGTGACTTGGCCCTGAGTCACGCCGTGCCGGGGCAGCCTCCCTCTGCTCCCAGCCCCACACCTGAGCCAGGCGCATGGCAGGCGGGCGGCTCTTCCTCACCCCCCTGCCCCTGCTTGGGATGTGGCTGCGGGCCCCTGGGCCTCAGCACGTGGGGGAGCAGGGCAGGAGGTGGAGATGGGGCTGCTGCCCTTCAGGTATTCCTCATCATTTCAGCCTCCGTCTCCATTTCAGATTTCGTCACTTGCTGGAAAAGCTTTGGGAACGCTCCTCTGTCTGAGCATCTGGGCCTCTGCTCTCTGCACCCTGCGGAGAGGGGCTGCGGGGATGTTTTTACCTCCTGCACGTTGTTTTTTCTGGCGGGGGCCACGTCCCCCTGCCTGGTGTCACTTCCCTGCTCCGTGCAGGCAGGGCAGCTGTGGTTTCCATCAGCCTGGACACACCGGGGAGATATCCGTGCCCCAGTGCTGGGACCTGATCTGAAATTTATCAAAGGGTGAACTGCGTGGGTTTTAGATCCTGCTACAAAGGCACCCAGTTCCAAAACCTTGTGTCCTTGCTGCCCTCTGTGGTCAGCACCCCCGAAGGGACCAGGACCCCGAGCAGGTCCCTCCAGCGTCCCGCAGCGGGGACTTGCCGGAGGCCACCCGCAGCCCGGAGCATCCTCCTGCTTCCCCGCCCTGCTCTAATCTCAGGGCTCTGAGCACGAATAAACTCACCTGTTATTTGCAAACAATTCACCCACAAGTACTCGGCAAACACAAGTCTGCAATTAAGCAAATAGCGTGAGCCATCTCCCCCATTACCCGGCGCTGCAGACCGACTTCTGTTTGGATTGTTTTATTGCGAAGAGTTTTAAATCACTCTTTTTATTTGAAGCGAGGCGAAGGCTAAACAGAAATAAAACACACACACACAAAAAATCAGGGAGAGGAGGCCTGGATGGGCGGCTGCCAGGCTCGGCCCTATCTCTGCCGTTCTCATAGGAAACCCCCATAAAAGCGCTGAGAACAGGACACCCGCAGCATCGCCTTCTGTCCCGCTGCTATCGCAAACCAAACATAGTGGAAGGTGAATGTAAACAGTTTCCTCAGCCCGATCAAATCGCCAGATGTCAAATTAGCGCACTCAGTTAAGCCTCGGCCCTAATTGCGCCGTTTGTGGGGCGGGAGCAGGCGGCAGGCACAGCTCATCCCCCGCCAGCACCGGGAGGGAGAGGACAACAGCTCCTGGACCCCGCTCCCGGCCAGCCCCAATCCTGCCCCCGAGCCGGCAATGAACCCCGTGGATGGGTAAAGGGCAGGGTCCCACCTGAGATAAGCCCCCAGGGGGGTCCTGCCTGGGCACCCCAAGTTTGGGGTTGGGGCAGAGCTGCTGCAGATGTCCTGGGCCTCTCTCCCCAGCATGTTTCCCTTCTGCTGTCCCGTCCTGCCTCCTCCAGCGAGGTCCTCTTGGTTGGGGCACCATGTCTGCTTCTCTCCCGGCAGCAGTGCCACGGGACCCAAAACTCCATGACTCCATGACCCAAAAAGCTCGGACAAGCTCCCTGCACACTCACAACCTCTCCACATCCACACACAAGCTCGCAGCATGCAAACAGCCCAAACCCACGGTCGGTGTCAGCCCGGGCGCCGCTCGCCGCCCTTATCACGTTTTCTCAGTAGCCGTGCTCCCTCCTTCCCCACACAATGAAGGTCAGGGCGCAGAGGGACATTTGGTTTCTTGCCATCAGAACAGCCTGGGTATTTTTTTATTATTTTTTCGCTTTTCCTCCTTCCTGCCCATCAGATTCCAGCTCCCCGTGCGCAGCAGCCCCAGGAGCGCTCCTCACCCGACCCCACCGGCTGCAGCCCCGCGAGCTGCCCAGCACGGATGTGATGCCTCTCGCGCAGGCTCCCACCCAGGCGAGCTGGGAAATTACCAAAATGGGAACTTATTGGAGTAAACAAGCATTTGCAGCATTGCTCTATTTTTTTTTAAAGGATTCACTCATTTCTAAGGCTGGGAAGGCCCACCCCGCAGCTAGCCCGCCATGCAAGCGTGGCTGGGGTGAGCCACAGGATCCTGGTGACACTGAAACAAAAGTATTTTTTTTTGTTAGAAAAGCAAGCACTTGGCTGGCCAAAGACAAATATTTTGAGAGTTTGCCTTTAACACTTTCAACACCGGCCATCTGTGGCTTTCTGCCTAACGAAGGCTTTTCTCTCACCTCAAAGCACTCCTTAAAGGTGGAGCTTGCTTGGTTTTTAAACTAGAAATTGAATTAAAAACTGTTTCCTTTGTCACAAAAAGAATATATTTTAATACCCAGGTTTGGGAAGAGAAGCTTTCCTGGCCCCGTGGGTTTTGCACAAGCTGAAGACGCCTCTTGCTCTCCCAACTTGCCCCCCAACGTGCCCATGGTGGCTGCGGCTGCGCAGGAGCCTGGGCGGCTGCACCCTGCCTGCTCTGACCGGGGTGCTCCAGCCCCAGAAATGTTTGCTGCCGGCGACTGTCGTGCGCGTAGGCGGTGGAAGATGAGGTCAGAGAGGCCCCGGTGGTGTCGCTGCTGGTGTCACCTCGGAGCAGCAGGCTGCGAGGGGAGCTCAGCCTCTTATTAGACAGCAGAGCGCCCGCGCCGCAGAAACCCTTTGAGTCATAAGTGCGTAGGAAGCCAGGCTGGTTTCCTGCCCTGCTGCTGCTCTCCCAGTGCTGGTTTGTGCCATGAGCCCCAGCTTGGCCCCTACCAGCTCCATCGCAGCGTGGTACAGGGGTCCTGTGGGGCACTGTCACCCCTGCCACAGTGGCCGGGGCTGTGCAACCCCACCAGCAATCACTGCAGCGCCAGATAAGGTCGTGCTGAACTCTTGGATAAAGTTTTGCTGAACTCTCGCTTCCTCTAGTGATAAGAGCGTGCTCCTGGCCAGTGTCCAGGGCCAGGTTCCTGGGGAAAAGGGGGCTCCTTCCAGCAGGCAGCCCCCTGCCCTGAAGCTCTCAGGCCCTACAACATATCCCCAGGCTTCCCTAGGGACTGAGGGCAGGGGAATGTCCCTGTCCCGGGACACAGCGAGAGGTGAGAAGGATCAGGGACATGGTGCTTGTGCTCCTGGTGGCACTGACCACCGTGCTGTGACCTCCACAAACCTGGCCCGGGCAGGGAACAAGCTCTGGGCCCCCAAATCCTTGGATTGTGATGGAGAAGGGCCCTGCCATGCCATGCCGTGCCACACCAAGCTGTGCCGTGCCGTGCCATGCTGGCCAAGCACTGACACAGGCGAGGAGCCCAAGGAAACCACGGTCCCAGGCTCTGCAGGCTGGTGCTCGCCGAGGCTTGGAGGCAAAATTTCGGACGTTTGTGTTCAAAGCCAGGAGCAGGAGGAGGGCGCGGAGCCGGCTGGCCGGGTTTTCAAACCCATTGGTTCTCGGAGCAGCAGGCGAGGGAGGGGCAAGGGAGCAGCCTGCCTCATAATTGCCTTAATTAAGCAGGCTCGCTCCGAGCAGGATCCCACACTGAGCACACCGCAACAGGGGCTGTGCCGTTCGTGCCAAGGGCAGGTGCCTCCTCATCCATCTAGCGTTCATCTGTCCCCCTTTCAAGGTGATCATCCCCTCCAGTCCCCATCTACGTGCTCTGCTCCAAAGTTCGCTCCCAAGAGGCTTCCCCATCCCCACCAGACAGCAAGGGTCACCTCTGGGGTCACCCTGGATGTGCAGCCCCCGGGCACGAGGGCTTTTGGGGGCGCAGGCAGGCACTGGCTCCTCGCGGGCTGTCGGGAAGGGAGGGCAGGGTGATGCTCAGGGGTGTCAGTAGGGTCCCCGCGTCCTGCTCACCAGCGGGGTAGCGCCGGGCTGCCCGGACCTGCTGCGCTTTGCAGGACCAGGCAAGGTGCTGTGTGTGGGATCTGGCCCTGGGGTGCTCGCTCAGCCCGTGTCAAAGTGACGCAATGGAAAGCGGCAAGCAGGAGCGCGCCTTGCCCCTACTTGCAGCCCTTCCAGCTCCAGGGCTCGATGGAGGAGATAAACGGCCTTGATGGGACGGCAGGACAAGTTCCAACACCGCTTCCCAGTGCCTGCTGCCAGCTTCAGAGCGTGAGAAAATACTGGGCAGGGAGGGAAGGATCAGCATCGCACGGATGTTTGGAGATGATTGATATTTTTATGGTGAAGTCGGGATTTTTGGGTTCCTCCGTCCCTCCACGTGGCACATCTCTGGGCTCGGGCTTGCACGCACGTGTTGGGCACGGTGCCGCCCGCAGGTGCCCGGTGACCGGGCAGGGGCCGGGCTGTGCCCACACTCCTCACCCCTGGCACGCAGCTGGGTGCAGCTCACCACAGCTCCCACCATCACCAGTGCCCCGATGGAGCCACGGGTTAAGGTGGATGCTCCAAATGAGCTGCTTTGAAAGGCAATCAAGCAATCAAGCAAAGCTCCCTCTCGAGATGCTGTGGGCATCCTGCAGCAGCACCCGGCTCGTACCGCTACCAGAGAGCAGCTCTCGCCTCCCAGCAGGTTGTGGGACATGTCGGGGCAGAAGCTGCCTCCCTGCTGCAGACGAGCCACCGTGTGCTCCGTGGTGCTGCCTCCGTGCCGGGGATTTGGGGTGGGCAGGAGCTCGGGGACAGGTCCCCAGCATGGCCCCGTGCCCCTTTGCACTCCCTCCGGACAGGGAAAATCCCAAAGGGCAAGGTCAGCTGTCCGGGGAAGTGCCCTGCTTGCTGTTCAGTGCTGTACCCCTTGAGGTTTTCTAGAGGAACTCGGCCTCCTGATCATTCAAACAAAGGATTTGATGATCCTTATGGGTCCCTTCCAACTCGGGATATTCGAAATAGCCTGTGCTGCCCACAGGAGAAGGGCCGTGCTCCTGGCAATCCCGCGGTGGCACTGCCCCATGAACACACACAATCAGATCCCAGGCTCTCTGAACCCAGCTGCCCTGCCACCAGCCTGCCTGGTCTGCCTGCCACGCACCCAAGGAGAGGAGGGACGCTCTGAGAACCGTGCTCCAGAGGGACACAGGCTTGATCCAAAGCCTGGAGCACCTTGCCTGTCCTCCCACGGGGCATGGATCACGAGCAGATGTAGCTGGCTGCAGGAGCTGTGCTCTTTTCCATACCCATGTGCCTTTTTTAAGTGAGGCTGCAAGTGTAGAAGAGGAAGTTTTTCCTAAATGAAGCTGAACTCCAGACAGCAGGAACTGAGCAAAAAAGGCACAACCTGCTTCAAAAGCAGTGTCCCTCCGGAGAGCCGCTGGGGGCGAGGGGAGCCTCCGGGCAGCCCAGAAAGAGGGAGGCAAACCCGCCCAGGTAATGGGGTGCTCTATCCATTAATTGGGAGCCTGCCTGTGCTTCCTGGCGTTATTTATGTCTGCGTGTGCAGAAGCAAAAGCCACACGTCTTGGAAGCCGAGCACGCGTTTTTGCCTCCAGCGCTCCCAGCCAGCGCGTGTTTCCGCCTGGTCCCGGAGGTTTTGCTCTCGCCTCCGTATCGCAGCCGGGACACGTGTGGCTTTGATTGGGAATCGTGCCCCCGGGCGCTCCACCTGCCCCCTCGGTGCAGGAGGAGCCTCGGCACCGTGGGATTTCTCAGCCCGGCGCAGGGCAGCGGCTGCGCCCAGGCACGTCCCTGCAGCACATGGTGCTTGGGGCTGCGCACCCCGACACCCACAACCTCGCCCCAGCCTCTCATCCCCTGGCCAGTGCTTCCCTCCAGCCCTCGATCTGTGACCCTGCAGGACGTGGGGCTGTCTGTAAGGCTGCAGGGAGCCCAAACTGCTGGGCACAGCCTGGAGGTGAGGGTGGGAGTCGGGGCAGGGCCGTGCCTTAAATTCTGCAGGGGCAGAGCCACGTCCCCGCCAGCGCCGCGCTGCCCCGGGGCGAGGGCGCGCCGAGTGCAGGAGCATCGCGGAAAGTCCCTGCTGGAGGTGCCAGCACCAGCACGGGGGACATTCGGAGCTGTCCTCGTGTCTTGTGGCACCGAGCTGCCACCTGCCCGTGTCCCTGCCCCACCGAGGAGGGCTCGGTGCCACCCCGGCTGCAACGGGAGCACCGCGGGGCTGGGGCTGACGTACCCCGGCTGGGCGATACCTTGGAACAAAAGGTTGGGAGTTGAGTATTGCACCAGGAAAACAACCCACTGGAAAGCTGCCACCCTTCGTAAATAAACAGGGGACGAGCCCCGACAAGTGCAGCTCGCAGCTCCGGTGACACAACCACCAGCTTTTCCCCGTGCCCTTCCACATCACCGTGCGTGCAGGCGAGCATCCTCCCTCCTGCGCTCTCCGGAGGCAGGAGACTGGCGCTGTACCCGGGAGACCCTTCCACGGGGGGTGACCCTAGAAAAACCCATAAACCATAGGAGCCCCCGGTCCCCCAGGAGGTGACACGGAGCGCAGGGAACACGCTCAGCCCCTCCGAGAGGTGACTGACAGCTGTCAATCAGCAGACGACACGGAGGGGGCTGGGAATGGCGGTTCGGCTGCATCTGGCCTCCGGTGGGGTCCGGGCCAAACATCTGCCTGCCAGCCCACTGCTAAAAAATGGTGTTTTCATAAAAGTGAGATTTGGGGGGAGGGTGCGTGGGGGGTGACATTTTCAACAAATCTCTTCTCTAGCGCCGGAACAGCAATCATTTTTATCACTTTTTGGCAGCCAACCAGATTTAAAACGGCCTTTCAGTGAAGAAACAGAGCTTCTGTTTGTTTTCGGGGCATCCACATTCCCAGGGTTGGACAGAAATGACTCTTTCCCCCCCCTTTTTTCTTCCAAATGTTGACACAGGAGTGAAACACTGCCTTTGCTGCCAGGTCTCGGGCCAGGCGGAGGAAGGGAGACGCGAGGAGGGACCGGGACGTGCCCGGGTTTGCCCGTGGTGCCCCGGGGATGCTCCACCCGGCCGGGAGAGCTCGGAGCTTCGGCTCCGGCCCCGTTGCAGCAGCACCAAGAACCACAGGGCCAGGGGAGCCCGGACACAAAGAGAAGGAACCGCAGCAGGAGCAGCACCACCACGTCCTCCTGCACTGCTGCGTCGGGCAGGGAGAACAGGGCTGGGGGCTGGGGCAGGTGACGGCTTTGTGGGGACCCCGTGGTGTCACCACCTCGCAGGGATTCCTGTCCCCAGGTGCCACCAGCCTGGCACGGGGCAGGGGTCCCACTGCACAGGGAGCCTTGGGGGGCCGCTCCTTGCCCCAAAACGCGTTCCCCATCTCCTCCTACCCCCCTGCCCATTCAGCAGCAACACCCACCTCCCCTTTTTATGCCCACAGGTGACGGCCAGGCCAGGCGAGAGCCAGCGCATCCCCGGCTGGCAGCAGCCCAGCGGCGGGCGGTGGGAACGTGGAGGTGCGTGCACCTGCCCGTGGCCCCGGGCAGGAACGCGGCGCTGTGGAGGGGGGAAACGGGGGCTGGATGGGGGAGCAGCGTCCTCCGTCTGCAGGGGAGGAGGCTGGAGCACGGCCAAGCCGGGGGAAGAGGCTGCTTGGAGTCGTCTGGGGGACCTCGGTTTGGGTGCAAGGGTGTGGGGTGCCAGCAGGCAGCCACCCGGTGCCATCCCCGCGCCGAGGCTGCAGGGAGAGGTGCCTGCAGGAGCTGCCCCTTGGGCACCCGTGGACCTGTCTGCATCGGTGCCTCCTGGAAGGAAGGGGAGGCTCGTGGCACTGGGATCTTCTGTGCTTCCCTCTCCCTGCTGCTGGCAGTCCCCAGGGAGGAGCTGTGAAGGCGTCCTGCTGCCCGCTGGCTGCCCAAAGGCTGCGCTTTGCTCTGCTCCGGTGCTTGTGCAAGGACACATTCGTGGCTTGGGGTGCACGAGGCTGCCCTGCAGCCCTGCTGAGGCTGTGGGGCTGCATCTTGGGGTCTCGGGGCTGCTCCCAGCAGGTGCAGCAGGGCCAGGCCAGAGCATTGGGGGGCTCCCAGCTCTCTGCCCCCTGTGGCGAAGCCCCCACGCTTGGGAAGCTGGAAGCACCCTTCCTCTGGGTGATGCCAGTGCCAGATTCCCAGGGAACTTGAAACAAAGCAAATCCAGTCCAAGACACGCATCTTGAAGGTCTGTAGCTGGAGGGCACAGGGGGGAGTTCGGGGGGGAGAAAAGACGAGGGAAATCAAACCCTTTTTTTTCAGCCAAGTGCACATTTTCCCAAATCCTTTGCAGCTCTTGCATCAGAGGCTGTAATTACCGGGACTTGCCCTCTCTGTCTGCACGTGGCTGCCGTGCTGGATGCTGCCCCGACACTTTGAAGTCTCTCTTGCAGCAAGGCAAAAGTTTCTTAACTCTTCGGGGCTGAGCAGGGCGACCTCCGTCGTTTCCTGGCTCGTAGGCTCGTGCGGCCCCGCGGTCAGACCTCCGCCTCCACAGCCTGGAGATGTGCCAGGTCTGGGCGCTGATCCCCTCGCCCTCCCACAGTCACGTCATGCCAGGGCCACGCTGCCACGCCACGGCCCTGCTGGTGGCCGAGGGGACGCGCGGAGGGAGGCCACCAGCTCCCCGTGCAGATGGTGACCGGTGGCGTGGCGAGGTCCGGGTGTGACAGCAGATGGCAATGTTTCTGTGCTCTGCCTATCTCTGCAGATCTCCGTCTGAGACCACAGCCCACCACAAAACCCAGCAGCAGCAGCAGAACCCCTTGGCCACCGCCAACCGGAGAGCACAGAGCACCGGAGTGAGAACGTGGCCGGATGGCTCCAGCGCCTCCATCTGCGCCCAGGACACGGGCTGCCTCATCCTCTGCGGTGTGCCATCAGTGTTTCTGCTCCCAGCCCAGGCCAGGAAGGGCAGAGGCGATGACAAAAATAGCCAACAAACCGTTCATTGAAGCCTTTTCAGATACTTGGGCGTGGTGCGACTTTTGGGCAAGGGTTGCTTTTTCCACCCAGCGCTGCTCCTCTGTGCCGGCACGGCACGGCCCCACCGGGGGAGCGGGCAGGGAGCTGGGAGAGGCCCGTCCCAGAGGCTGCTTTAGGAAAACGTCAGCCAAAACGCAGCAGCAGGGACCAAGAAATGCCAGGTCAAGGCACGGCTCCTTCCCTCCCTCTCGCCCTCCTCCACGGGAGTGGTCCCAGCACGAGGTGCTGGTGGTGTCTGGCCGCAGCTGCGCCGGGCTGGCTTGCAGCAGGTTTCTGTTCCCAGGACTTCCTCATTCTGGTGAGATTTATGAAGGTCTGATCCTGACAATTAGGAACTGGGAGCGACCCAGCCGACCAGCCCACGGGGCAGAAATAGCCCTGGGTGGTGACTCAGTGGCTTGTGGCACACAGAGCCCCGGCACACGCCACCGGCTGGTACCGCTGTCACCTGTGTCACTCCTGCCGGGAGCTGGGTAGGACACTGGGAACATTTAGGGAGCCTCTGAGCCTAAAAGCAAAGCAGCAGGCAGCAAAACACTTGGGTGCACAGCTTCACCTGTCCGGGTGTGCAGGCACTGGCCACATCCCCTCATCCCCATCGCTCCCTTCCCGCAGCCTGGGGCTGGACCCTTTGTGCCTGCACAGCACGTCCCTGCCTCATCCCACATCCCTGCCCCGTTTCCTTTCTCCATCTAATCCCGTCAGGTAACAACCCTCACCGATGCGAAGCCCCAAGCTGCCAGGCACACACTGGGCTGGGTCGTGTGTCAGCACCGAGGAGCAGAAATTGTGCTGAGGCAGGTGGTTAGGGCCGGGCACCGCGTGCTTCCTCTGCGCACACTAAAAATAGGCGGCGGAGCGCAGCGGGGCAAGGTGCTGGGTGCATCTCTGCAGGCGCAAGGCACGGGGGAAGGAAGATCTCGATGCAGCTTACAAGTGGATGTTGCAAGAGCAGCTCAATTCAGTGTGCCAAGCTCCGGTTTGGGGGCTCCTTTTTGTTTTCACGGGAGATTTGCACTTGAAAAGCCGCTGTCAGAGCTGCATGCGCGAACACGCACGTAGTCGGTCCAGGAGCAGAGATGATGCCCTCTGGTTTCCAGAGCCATCCCGGCTTCCTTCTGCACACCGAGCCCACCAACCCACAGGGCGGCCACAAGCAGCTCTCGACCCAGAGCCCTGGGTGAAGGCAGGGTGGCAAACACACCCCCAGCTCGCTCCCTGAGCCCCTCACAGCGCAGAGGGTTTCCCACGAGGACAGAAGTGTCTCTCCAAGGAAAGGAGCTCGTCCCTAATGACACAGCACACGCCATCCATCCGAAAGGGACTTTGACCATGAACTCCCACTCCGGGGGCGGATTTTGCATTCCTGATGTAGGAAAAGCAGCGGGGCCCCCGCCGGCACCCGGGGCCGGTTCCTGCGGCTCCCGCCCTGCCCCAGGGCTGCTGCTGCAAGAGGAGCCTGGCTGCGGCCACAGACGGGGCAGTTTTGCCTCTTTGCAGTACACCCAGTGCCAGGTTGTGTTGCAAAGCCGAATTTGTGTTGGTTTAAGGCACCTGCGTGCTCTGAGCATCGCTGCAGCCTGTCCTACAGGGGCTCGTGGCTGAGCCGTGCCGTGCCAGGAGGCAGGGATGTGCCGGAGCCTGCGGGGAGCCTGCCTGGCAGGGCTGGGGGCTGAAGGGCAGCGATGGATTGGCTTTAAGGACCTTTAGGTTCTCCCCCAAAATGCCCTGGGAAACGTGGCGTGCCCCCCGGCAGCACGGAGCTGTTTTTGCAGAGCTCCCCCCCAGCTCCGTGCCCCTGCGTTTCCTCCGCCCGGTGCGAGCTCGGCACAGCCGGGAGGAGCCGTGCCAGGAGCTGGACCTCTCCTGCTCACCACTGCAAGCGTTATCGGGACAGGAGTGAAATCTGGAGCCGGGCCGAGGTGGGAGAGGTGTGGGAACGCAGACAAGGCAGGGTTATTTCCCCTGCCCCTGGAGAAGCGAGGCAGGAAAGACATACAAATAGACATAATTGAGGCTAAATGTCTCGGGTTTTTGAATCAACATGCATCACCCAGAGCACAATCAAAGGCTCTTTAGTAATTTATTGACTTACCCTGAAGTAAAATTATCTGTGTGCAGTTATCACACCCACGCCCACCCCCACCCCTTCCTATTAGGTAACCCAGCCCTTCCAGCCCGCGGGAGGAGGACGGGACCGGGTGCGAGCCCCGTGCGGGGGCAGCCCTGGCAGAGCCCTGCTGGGCCACGGGACACGTGGCAGAGAGAGCCAAACGCTGCTCCGGAGACACCCCCGGGGCTTTTGGTGGCTCTGCAAGAGCTGTGGCCACAGGGGATGGGGAGATGCTGGGCTCTGAGCTCCCCTGTGTCCTGCGCACCCTCCCTGCCCAGCCCAGGGGCGCACAAAGGCTCCGGCGCAGCGCCGGGAGATGCTACCAGGCCCTGGGGTTTTGTATTTTCTCCTAGACGGGTGCATTCCCCTCTCTGCCCCTGCCATGCTGCAGCTGAGCACGAGCAAGCTGGAGGCAGGGGTGGCCCCTCCGGGCTCTCCGTGGGGCTCTGCGGCCCCGGCTTTGCGGGCAGAAAGGGGAAGGCAGCGGCGAGAGGCGCAGCGGCTGTGCCCCGAGGTCAGGCTTGTTTTCAAAAGGCATGTGCAGGTCTCCGGTGCTTGCAAAACTTCCCCCTCCCGCCTCTTGCGAAAGACCCCCTCGGCTTGCAAAACAGTGGGATCCCTGGAACGCGCAGAAAGCCTTAAATTGGTAAAAGAAGGGATAAAAAAAAATAAAAAATAAATCCCTAATTAAGGTAAGGGGATTGCAGCAGGGCACAGCACCCGGCCACCCGTGCCTCAGTGTCCCCACCGAGGAGCAGGGCAGGCTCTGGGGGTGCAGTCGGTGCTGCAGGGCGCCCCCAAGCTGCTCCCCGCTGGTGCCCAGCCCTGCCCCGGGGGGCAGGAAAATCCCTCCCGCCCCACCCCGCGCTGCAGATTCAAAATGCTGAGCTTTATTGCTGGCAAACGAGGCCGTGGGTCAGAGGAGGCCAATCCTCACCCAGCATCCTTGGAAAGCGCCAATTTCGGTAGGACACGGGCTCCTAAACGGACCCAGATTTGGGAACGGGGATGGGAGGCATCCGGAAGCATCCCCAGCTCCCTTGGGGTGCTGGTGAGCCCATCGCCCCGGCTCGGCTCGCTGGGTCCCTCCCTGCCTGCTGCGGATGGGCAAACACCGTTTCCACATCCCATAAAATATAGGAAAAGCCTCGTGGTGACTCCGAGGAGCTCGGGTGGCCACGGCAGGCTCGCTGAGAGCTGCAGGCAGCTGGAGGAGCGTGGTTGTGATTAGCCGGCGGTGAAAGCCCGAGGGGGAAGGCGCTCGGTTGTGCGATCCCATGCGCAGCAAACAGGGGAAAGCGGCTCCTACGCGCGGCCGTGCCCACGCTTCCTGGAAGACGCAGCGCGGCTCGGCCGGGGTGGCACGCACAGCTCGCAGCTGTCCCCGCTCGGTCACCTTCCCACACACTGGGGACAGCCCTGGCGGCCCGAAACGAGAGCCAAAAACGAGCCCGGCTCCTCTGTCCCCACCGCTTTCGGTGCGTCACCGCGGGGAGAAGCGCTGTGAAAATAACCGGGGCTTCGGAGGCGGCGGCGGGGGTTCTCTACGAGGAGAGGAGCAGGGTCTGGGCCAGCACCCATGGGAGCACACCCAGCAAAGCCCCCGGGCTTGGGAGCCGGGATATTTTCCCTCCTGGTCACCCCAGCCCTATCGCCCCGAGCCAGCTGCTCCGCACAAGGGAAACTGTGCGAGAGAGAAGGATAGCGGCCGAGGGGAGATATCGCCCCCGCTTCCTCCAGCAGCACGTGGCCCACCGCCCATCCCGGCGAGGGGAGCCCCTCCTAGCAGATTTTGGGGCGTTTTCCTTCAGCCTGGAACCCCTCGGGGTGATCCTCAACACAGGGCACCCATCAGCCAGGGGTCAGGGCAGCCTCGGGGCTTCCCCAAAACCCACGCTGAGCCGAGCTGTTACCCACACTTCTCGTGTGATTTTGGAGCCAAACAATCACTGCAAAAACCACCTGGAGCGCCCCAAAGGGCTGAGGTTCCCATGTAGGGGCTGCACCCCCGATACCTGACCAACCACATCCCATGGACCCTGAGCAGAGCGATGCCTGGGTCCCCCCTGCTGCTGCCCCAGCCACGAGGAGAGGGAACAGCAGTGATATAGCTGGTCAGTGTAAGGGTTTTTAGGGTACCCGGTGCGGGCTGTGAAGGAGCAGGGGTCTGGGCAGGAGCAGGGGACGGACGCCAGCCTCATCCCCAGCAAAAAACCCTGGGAACAATCAGCAGCAGCTCGCCTTGGGCTGCTGTGAATTATGGACACCTCCTCGCGGCCAGCGCCGCCGGTCCCCCCGGCAGAAGGCACCGCTTGGGTTCAGCCCCCACATCTGCCTCGCTGGGGCTCTCCTGGGACCACGGGCCATGGGAACCGGCAGCTCGCCCCGCTGCCACCGTGCGTCCCCCTCCCTGGGCACCCAGCCCCATGGGCAGCCCTCGCAGCCCCCCAAAATTGTGCTTTGCGGAGAAATGCAACGGCCCCAGAGCTGCTCACGCTCCCAGGGGAGCCTGCGGGAGCCCTGCAGCTGGGAAAGGGCAGTCTGCAGCGTAAATCCATCAGCATTTCCCCTTTTTTTTTTCTTTCAGGGGACATGTCTGGGAAGGGGATGCTGTTATTAAAGCCGCCCGAGTGCTCGGGCAGCTGGGGGAGGCGCGGGGCTCAGGCGGGGCGGGGTGGAAACGGAGCTGTGGGAGCTGGCAGCAGAGGCACTGCCCTGTCCCCGTGGGCAGGATCTGTCCCTATCAGACAGGATTTGTCCCTACGGCAAGGACCTGGCAGAGTTTTGCTCATCTGGTCCCGTGGCTCCCCCAGAAAAAGGGGGGCACGCAGCCGCCCTTCCTCGGGAGCGCTCCGGGGTTCGGTGCGTTATGGGGTGTGCCATGGCCAGGGCTCTGCTCTGTGTCCCCACTGCCACCACCAGATTTTTTGGTCCCGTGGGCTGGACAGAAATGCCTCCTGCAAGCGCTGTGCGTGGAGCTGAGAATGGACAAACTCATTCCTGTTGGCTTGGGCCCTGCTCTGCACCGTGCTCGCCATTCCTCCTGCACCGCGCTCATGCCGAGCAAGCGTCTGTGCCTCTTGGTTTACAGCAAAATAAATCCCAGCCGGCCCTGAGGAACGGCCTGCAGCGGTGGAGAGCCCCACGCCAGCCAGCTGGGGACAATCCCTGAGCGAGGAAGATGTGTGGGGGCAGGAAAACACAAGGCAGGGAAACGCGGCAGCACTGGGAAAAGTCTGCGCGTTTTTTTTTTTTTTTTTTCTTCTATTATTGTTGGGGGTTTTGTTCTTTTTTTTTTTTTTTTTTTTGGAAGGTGCCTGGGAAAGGAAGCGATTGTTTGGAGCAGATCTTGATGGCTCCAGGCCCCTCGTTGGGGAGATAACCAGGCGCAGCCCCTCCGCCGCTGCGAGCCCCAGCCCAGCCCCGGTGGGAAAGGTCCCGGCGCAGGCAGGCGGAGAAGGGGGGGGGGGCAGGACCCAAATCCCCACCCCACAGCCCTTGGGGCTGGTGGGACGTGGGGAGGGGGCGCACGGGGACTGCAGGGTCCCCATGAACGTCATCACCAGGCCCCAGAGCAATGCCACCCCAGGGTCCCCCAGTGATGTCACCGCGGGGTCTCCGCTGCCGCCCCGGGGCGGCTCCGGGCCACTTTCCCAGTTAAGTCATGTCTGCTCCGAGTTATTTCGGGGGTAAGCAGGAATTAGGCATCCTTAGCTCCTTTCTGTGCCGTTGCCAAATACCGGCTAAGCGCCTGTAGGCAGGGCCTGCCGCCCCCGGGGCTTTTATCCCCCCTTAATCTGCGCTGATGTGCCGTGAGCTCCTCGTAGGGACCAGAGCTGCGGATTGGGGGAACAACCAGGGGGGGTTTTTGGGCCTCGTTGTCAGTCGGGAGATACGGCCGGGCTTGCTCTAAGGAGGGAATTATTCTGGGTATGAATTATGTCATTTTCCTCTCCGGAAACGGCGAATGCTCCCGGCACGGCTGCGCTTCCAGAGTGGGACTCGCAGCTGGCGGGGCGCGGGGAGAGGCTCTGTGCCCGCCTGGGCACGTCGCGGGTCCTCGGCGTGTCCCAGGTCCCCAAACAGCCCCCAGAATCATGGGAACTGGAGGGGAAACAGCCAACAGCTCCTCTTCCTTCTCCCCTTTCCCCCCCACCGAGCTGCTCGGCGGCCACACTTGTGCCGAGCAACTGAGGGAGGAGTGGGGTGGATCAAAGGCTCCTCTCCAGCCCCCCCTGGTCCACCAGGATCACCCGCCGGGGTCGGGGCTCTGCGACACGCAGAGCATCCCAAGAATTGGAGCAAATGGTGGGGGGAGCATCAGGGCTGTGTCCCCGTGCCCTTGGTGGGGAGGTTAAAGATAGCAGCCGGGCGCAGGAGCTCTGCAGGGGACTGGAGCAGCCGTGCGTGGCTCCGAGGGCAGCAAATGGCTGAGCCCTGCTGGGGGGCACAGCACCCCGAGCTGTGCCAGGGGGGTGCAAAGCATCAAAATGCTTTCCAAATTTTATGCTTTGAGTGGGAGATTTTCATTAAAAAAGGAAACGGAGGGAAAAAACAAAAACAACTGATGGTGTTCGGGTACCAAGCAAGGGACCCATCCCCTCCCTGCGCCCCAAACCCTGCGTGCATCCACCCCGGGGCTGAGGGCTGGGGGCAGCACCAGCACGGCCCCCGCTCGGTGCCACCACTCCCAGGGAGCCGCTGTGCCGGCCGCAGCAGCCCGTCCCGAGGCGGGTGCCCTCAAAGGGAGCATTGAGCACCACGCTGCAGCCCTTGGCAGGCGCCGGCGCGGGCGGCCGGGCCAGCTGCTGCCGCTGGCGCCGGAGCCGCAGCGCGGGCTGCGGGCAGGTGGACGGCTGGCTCGGCCGCTCGCTCCCCCACAAAGGCAGCCCTTTCTCCGGGGCAGAGCTGGAGCTGAATGAATCTGCCCGATTTATCTGGCGCCGTTTCCTCAGATGGCTTTTTCTCCGAGCGCGTCTCCGCGCCGCCTCCCTCCCGCCCCCCCCAACGCTTCCCAACCCGCTCCCGGCACCGGCCTCGCGGCACGGGCTGCACGAGCGGGGAGCGAGGATCACGGTGCGCCCTGCTCAGCTCTTGCTGCAGCGTTTCCCCTGGGGATATGTGAGGAAGGGGAGCCCTGAGGTATTTCTGGGGAGAGGCCAAGCGTGAGGGTGAGCAATTCGCCCCTGAGCACGACGTGTGCGCGGGGACGGAGCAGCAGCTGGGACCTGCTCCGGAGGCTCGGGTTTACCCCAAAACACGTCGGCGATGCACTGTGCAAACCTCTCCAGACCTTGCACGAGGCCGGGCTGAGGGCACGCAGAGCCAGAAGCGCTCCCAGCCCCGCTCCATCCCCGCAGGCAGCGCCTGGCTGGGCCTGCCCACTGCCCGAGGCCCCCCGTGCACGCCCCAGCGCCGGGCTCCCCGGGTACCCGGGGCTCTCTGCAGGGGAGCCGAGGCCCAGACATGAAAAGGCCGCTTTGGTTTCCCCTATTTCAGCACAATATCAATTAAAAACGCTCTATTTAAAAATGCAAATGAAGCCTGGCGTGCCGATGCAGACAGAGGGAGTCTCTGTAGGTGAGGGCCCAGATCTGCTCGTTTTCGCTATCTCGCTCGGTCGGAAATCTTAATTAAATTCCCCCTTTGATTCGGGCATGCTCCTGCACCCCGCACAGCTCCTGCCAGGGCGTGCAAGCCTCCGCGAGAGCCCTTCGCCCTCCTGCTGCGTGGGGAGCACCCTGCGCCCACGGCGTGGGGGCGGCCGTGGGAGAAACCCCGCGGAGCCCCGGGTCCCCCCGTGCTCATGCCAAACCCCGAGACATCGCAGCGCACGGAGCGGCTGCTTGTGGTGCTCACACACAGCAAAGCAGGGATCACGCACTGGGCTGTACATCCGTGCCTCTCCTTAAAGAAAAAAAAAAAAAAGAAATAGAAAAATCAGCCCCGAGAAGATCCCGTGGCTCTTTGCAGGCTGGGTTTGGCCAATGCAGGATGTTCGCACACCCTTAAAGCACCCAAAATCCACCCGTGCTAACCGGAGCCGTTTTCCCCCAGCACCCCCCAGCCTGGCTGTGTTTTTTGGGGTCTCCCCCGGGGCAGCAGCCCCCCACGCAGCACGCCGGGTGCCAGCAGCCCGGCGGCTCACAGATGGGGCAGAGCAGCAAAGTAGGGCAGCGTGGGGAGGCAGCGCAGCCTCTCCGGCCCCATTGTCCCCTTTCCTTCCCCGTGCCCCAGCGCGGGGAGGACGCGCGGCGCTCAGCATCACGCCAGGAGGTTACCATGGCACTTCCCTGCAAAACACCGACCCCTCCGGGGGCCCGGGGGTCCCTCCCCTCTTGCTTTTCTTCTGAGCTCGTGGCCCAGCAGCCGTTGGGGAAGGAAGCGGCGGGGAGGAATACATTGACCCGGTGGCAGCTGCGCGGGCACGGCTGGAGCCGCTCCAAGGATGCGTTTCACCTGCAGGGAGCCCGGGGTGCGCCGCTAGCGCGGGGCTTTCCTACCCGGGGTGAACTCGGACCAGGCACGGGATCGCCTCGTTTGCTGCTAATTTGCTATTTTCTTCCTGCTGCTATGGCAAATATTTGTGTGCGGTATGTGCGGAGAGGTTCTTCCTTTGTTACGCAGCCTCTCCCCTTGCCAGTCCCTGCAGCAAAAAGCCGTCTGTACGGGGCTGTTGATGCAAAGTGGTTTGGCAAGGAAGGTGCTCTCTCTCCCTCCCCAAAATCTCCATCCGCGACGGGCCTGGGACAGCTCAGCCTCCTACCTCTCCCCGTTTGCACGGGCCAAGGGAAGAAGGAAAGGAGAGGGAACAAAAAAGTCTGTTTTGTAGGAATTCGGAGCCAAGTTCGCAAAGATTTCCGGGATGCGTTTTTGCAGACTCGGCTGTGGCAGAGCCAGGAGAGCTCCTGCTTCCAAGGCACTGGAGCAAAAGGTTCAAAGGCGCCGTGCTGGGAGCCCCGATGGGCTGGGAAGCTCCTGAGCTCAGGCCACGGCACGTGAACTCGCCCAAAATGCTGGAGACAGCAGGCGGGGAGCACAGAGCCTGCGAGAGGTCGGGGGCGTCCGTGGGTGCTGAGCCCACCCCGACCCCAGGGCGGGACGGAGGGGTCTCCGGGGAGGGTTTGCACACCCTGGTTCTCTTGGTGCTCCTCACAGCACCCCGACAAAGCCAAATCCAAGCCTGAAGACAGAAACTGAAATTCATTTGCTTTGTTAATTACCTAATTACACAGGAGATAAACAACAGAGTGAGGCTCCTGGCCTCTTTCAGCCTGTTGGCGTCCGGCTACCTCCAGCCTTGGAGCCCAGGCGTGCCTCAGGTCGATTTTGGGGTGCAAGCAGGACCTCCAGCTTGCAGGAGATCCCACCAAACAGGGCAGTGCCCCCACTCGCCTCCCACCCCAGCTCCCCCCCGCCAGAGCACGGAGAGGAATTTGGCCTCTGGGGCTGCGTTAATTATGATCGCTTCTGGGCTCCCCTTGCAGAGCAGCAGCCCAGGTTTGCAGACACATCTGGAACGGGGTCGGGGGCCAGGGCAGGTGCTCCCCCCTCTGCCCTGCACCCCAAACCATCCCACCACGAGCAGCATCAGGTGGTTGGGGAGGGAAGGGAGCTTCTGCTGCGCTCCCTGCACCGCAAGGATGTGCCCAGGCACCGTCCCTGCAGCCACCCAAAGCTGGTGGAGTTTAAATGTGCAGAGATGCCTTGGGCACACGCAGAGGGGACTGGAGAGATGCCACCTGCACCGAGATGTCACCCACACGTGGGGTCCTTGCACCGTGCTCGGGAGCACTGGAAACCCTCGTGTGCTGGCAGGACGGGGCCCAAGGGGCAGGCACGGGTGGCTTCAGGGGGCAGGAAAGTTTCCAGCTGGGGCCCAGTCAGGACCAACCCCTTCATTATCCTCCGGATCTCAGACTGGGCTGTACGACGACCGCGATCCCAGGGCAGAGAAGTGCCCGAGCCCAGCCAGCCACAGCTCCTGCCCTCCCCAGCCACCCCCTGCCCCTGTCCCTGCGGTGCCAGCCGCCTCCGGAGCTGCTTGTGCCAGCGATCTGACGGGACAGCTGGCACGGCTGGGGAGAAAAATCAGAAAAAGCTCAGGCTGGGAATGAGGGAGGTAATTAGCTCTTGGGAAAGAGGACTCGAACCCTCTCTCCACTGGGATCCTATGGTTAAAAATGAGCATCTCCGGTGGAGACGTGCCTGGTGCTCAACTGCATCCTCGGTGCTGGGAAGCCTTGGGGATGGGGCAGTGAGCAGTGGAGGTGGAGTAAGGTACAAAGGGTTAAATTGCCCCTTCACTGCAAATTTGGGAAGCCTCCTGGGCCAAGGGTTTCCTCCAGTCCTGACCATGAATTTTGGGGCAAAGCCTCAAAAGGGTTCCTGGGTGCTGCGGAAGCACCGCGGCACCCAGAGGAGGACGTGGGCGCAGCGATGGGGGTGGCAGCACCGGGGGGGCCGTGCTGGCACGAGCAGAGCCCGGCGTTGTGCCGGCTCCAGCCGGGGTGTGAGTGTGAGCGTGTGGGCAACGAGCCCCAAGCACGGACCCACACCCAGCACGGGTCACGGGGACATGGATGGAGCCACCAGCACCACGGCCACCCCCACACAGCCTGGCCGGGGAGCGTGGCCACAGGCACAGCTCGGCTCCCCGCCGCTCCTCCCCGCGATTTGGGGCATCGAAAGGAACGAGGAGGCCCCCAAAAGTTTAATTTCCTCCTCCTCCTCCCGCTCGCAGCAGCGGCGCGAGTTGAATTTAATGATGTTAGTCAGCCAGTAACTGGCTGGCTGTGCCGCTCTGAAAGCTGATGGGGAAACCAATTGAGGGCAAAATTGCTGCAAACAATTGTCCTTTTGTCCCGTTCCCTGGGGTCTGTCTGCCAAGGTTAGCGGAGCTGAATAAAACTCACTTGAGCTGCAACTCACACAGCATCCCCAGGGCTCCTCTTGGGGCTCGGCGGGCTGGAGGAGGGGAGCGGGAGGAAGGGAAGAAAGCGCAGGAGGGAACGGCGAGGGGAGGACACGGACACCCGGTGGGCGCAGGACTGGCGAGCATCCTCCTGCCTCCTGCTCCCCGCTCGCACCCCGTGGCCAGAAGCCGCTCTGCTCGCACCCCAAAAGCAGCTCCCCGACCCCACACAGCCAGGTGTGGACCCAATTTGGCCCCATCCTGGTGCAAAGCAGCCCCGGCAGGCAGCAGGCTCAGCCCCGAGCCCCGCCGAGCCGTGCGCTGCCGCCGAGCCCGGCGCCCAGGCACAGCCTTGTAAAGCACACGGAAACCGATGCCTACCCCGAATAAATAATAGCACACTTGTTTGATTTCCTGAGCACAATAATTAAAAACCCCGGGGGCAGGAGGCATTGTCTGAAAGCTCCTGGGACCCAGCTCCCTCAGCTGACTCTTTACATTCCCCCAGTTATTCTTTGCATCCTTTTTTTTTTTTTTTTTTTTTTTTAGCTTCGCCATTGGCGAATGAAAAATAAAAGCACTTTTTTTTTTTTTTTTTTTTTTCCATCAATCTGGCTTTGTTACTGGAAGCCGATGCCTGAAAAGGACTTCTGTGTTTTTCGTGAGTAATGAGCACTTCTGTTCTCGCTGCCCGAACATGTATGTGCTTTCCCATGGGGATCCCCCTCACTTCCTCTCCCCCTCTCCCCAAAGTTTCTCCCGGGAGACTTCTTTCCTTATCCGAGGGACGTGTTAAGGCACAGCTGGAGCTGCTTTTCCCTTTTCCCTGCCGCGTTGCTTCCCTTTACGCGTTTCAGCACCTGGCACCGCTTCCCACTTTCGGGGTGCATCCTTTTCGGCCCTGGTGGGAAGGGTCCCGCACGCTGGGATGCCGACCCTGTAGGATGCAGGAGAAGGCAGCCTCCCCAGGAGGCAGGAGCAGAGGCTCGGCCTCACCAGCTCCCAAAGCATCACTTTTTTTTTTTTTTTTGTGCAGGATTTGCTGCAAGCTGGGTCCCTACTTGATGTTCCTGCTCCCAGCCCTTCCCCGGTTGCAGCACGCAAGAAAAATAAACCACACGGACACCAAAGCCATGCTGGCCACTTCGCTATTATCATTCCCAGATTTGTTTGCAAAGCTGCACTGGGCAAAATCCGATTTCTGGGACGTGCTGGGAGGTGGTTTTCTAGGAACCCTGATGGCTGTGGGACGGGAGAGGGAGATGTAGGCTGGTGGTGCCTCTGCCCCACTATGGGTTGGGTTCCCGTGGGCTTGGGGGGGGATTTCCAGCTCCTCCCGGGGGCTGGTGCTCGGAGCAGAGAGGGGTTGGTGGCCCAGGGGCCGGCACTTTCCCACCAAAGCCTGGCCCCACTTGGCTGCTGGGTGTGAGATGTCTCAGCTGCCTGCGAGGAGCAGCCGGCACGGCCGTCCCCTCCTCATCCCCCCCGGGAACACTCCTGGCCCCTTTGTGCTGAAATATGGGAGAGCAAAACCTCGTGGGGGGAGTGTGCTCGGGGCTGTCACCCCCAAAATCTTGTGGCATCCCCAGGACAAGTTCCCAAGGAGGGGCAGTGGGAGGTGTGGGGGCAGTGCCCGGAGGGGCCGTGTGCCCCCTTGCTGGCCCTGCAGGAGAAAATCTCACCTTTTGATTTTTAACCTTGCTGAGAAGGAAAATCAACAAACACCCCCAAGGATGCTGCAGGGAGGGAAAAATCCCCGAGAGGGAGTCAACTCAAGGGTGAAACAGCCCTCCACAACCTAAACACCGGAGAGACCAAGGAGTTATTGCCCTCTCGGCTCCAACACGACAATTGGGTGTGAAGCACAGCCCTCCCAAAATGCCAGCTGAGCACTGGCTACCCGCGTCCTGGCTTTGGCCACTTGTTTCAGCGAGCTGCAGCCCGAGGGGCCCGTCACAGCCTGCTGCTGGTGCTGCCCAGCTCGGCCACAGAGCCAGGGTGCTGAGCCGACCCAGGGAGGTTTAAGCTTACAGTTGTCAAAGACCAAAAGAAAAAAAAAAATCCTATGTTTTTTTTTTTTTTTTTTTTTTATCTTTGTTTTGGCAAGTTTTGCCCTGGAAAACCTCTGAGTGTTGTAGCATTGTTGCCTTTTTCCAAGCCGGAGGCTGCCTGGTGATTGGAGCCATCAATGGAAGCTGCTGCCCCGGCCGCAGCAGAGCGAGGCGCTTTCAGCAGCCCGAACGTGTGGCTGGGAGGTTGCCATCAAGCGCTGCTTAAAAAAACACGGCCCAAAAAGAAAAAAAAAAAAAAAAAAAAAAAAAAAGCAAAACAAAGGCAAGAGTACAAACAGGCCTGAGAAAAAAAAAAAAAAAAAAAAAAAGTTATGAACTATATTTACTCTGCCTGAGACACTTCACTGCCCTCGCTTCTGCGCGCCGCTGTCGGTGCACCGAGCCCCAGGGGGCACGGGGCCGCAGCGCTCCTTCCCTGTCCTGTGGGAGCTCCCCCAGCACCAGGTTGGGGTTTTGGTGCTGATTTAACACCCCGACACAAAACCAGGAGGAGCAGCAGCGGGTCTGGGCCAGTCCAGCCACCAGCAGTGTCCCGTTGTGCGGAGCAGAAGGGGTTTTCGCTCAGCAGCCACGCAGAGTTGTTCCCCCGCGGCACGGTGACCCCAAACCTCCTGTGCCAGTCCCGAGGGACTTGTACAAGGCTCAGAGGAGGTTGGACCAAGGGCTGGCCGGCACCTTCAGGTTTCCCCTCGACTCCCATGGCTTTCCAGGAGCTCAGCACCCACGAGGGGTCTGTGCCAGGCAGGAGCCACGCGGCTCTCAGCGCTCGGGACTCCCGACAAGTCCCCCCAGCGGGTTGTTTTCCCAGCCTTTATTTTCCTTCCACTCATCCGGTCGGGTTGCTGTGACACTGCAGTCATCAAATACCACGAAACAGTGGGAAACGTGAGGTTTTAGTGCTGCAGTGAGATCCAGCTGATAAAAAAGGGAAGGAAGAAACGTGCTTGGGAAGGAGTTCGAAGCCCTGCCGTGCCACCTCAGGTGGGGACAGACCCACAGACGTCCCGGGGCGCAGGGCAGGGCACGACCCCCTCGCTGCCTTTGGGTCTGTGGTTCAAACCCATGGGCAGCCCCATCTTGCTGTCCCCACGGCCAGGGAGCTGTTTCCAGCCCCTTTATCAGAGGGGACGTGGGGGAACAATGTCCCCCCCGAGGCACAAAGCCGGGGCGAACAATGGGCGCGGGGCGGCGGGCGGCTCGGCGGCCGGGCTGCGGGACCCCGGGCTCTCCGGACCCGGAGGAAATCCTTTTATTTTTCACTTGTGAACTGAAACAAACACAAGCTCCTGTTTATTTCCTGGTCGATTGTATTTTGGAGGATGGAGGTGGCTTCCCCACGCCAGGCAGCTTTAACTCCTCCCGCGCCGGGCTCGCCCGTCCCAGCCCCTGCAGCCAGCGGTGCCTGAGCGCGCGGCAGGACCCTGCTCGCCCCCGGCCTCCCATAATTTATGTTTAATTTGAAAACCTGAGGGTCATAAATAACACGTGCTGGCATGGGAAGTCTGGGAAGCAGGAAGCCAGCCCGTCCCCTCCCGCAGCCGGCGCTGGGGAGCACGCCGTGGTTTTGCCGGAGGAGCCGCGCGGCGTCCCCAAAGCCACGGCCCCGTGAGATGCTCCCCGGAAGGGAAATCTCTCCTTGCTCAGCACGGAGCCGACGGTCAGGATCCGTCCCTTCTCCCTGCATCCCCCTGCCCCTCTTCTTGCTGTCCCTGAGCCCTGAGCACCACCGTCCCGTGGGCTGGGGGCTGGCGTCGCCCCGCGCCTGTGGGTGCTGAGCCCCGTCCCGCGAGGCAGAGCAGGATCCCACGGCGAGGCCGAAGGTTTGCCGACCTCAGGCTTTTCTCACAGCTTCCCCGTCACATCCTCCCCGGCTCCCACGTCTGCGTTCACAGGCGCTGCGCTCTTGGCTCCCAGCCCCGGGGCCTGCGCCTGGGTGGAAACAGCATCCAGATGGAGCTATTTTTTTTTTATTATTATTATTATTTTATTTATTTTTTTTTGCACATTTTCTTGGGGGAGGGGAGGAAGGGTTGGGAAAAGCTGACGGGACCAGGAAAGGAGTGGATCTGTGAGGGGGTTGCTCAGCACAGCCCCGTTTCTGCAGGGTGATCCCAGTAGTGGAGCTTGCTGGGGAAACTGAGGCACGGGGCAGCCCCACGGAGCCCGGCGCGGGCACTGTCCCTGCTGATGGCACAGTTTGCAGCTCCTGTCCCTCGCCCTGTGGGTGCCAACGGGGAAGTGGCACCATCAGATCCCATCCCCATCAGCTGGGAGCTGCTGCAGGCAGAGCCCGAGCTCAGCTCCTGCTCGTCCAAGGGCTGGAGGTGTGGGGGAAGCCGCCCCCGCCGTGCCTGCAACCTTAAAACCTATACATAGAAAACTTTCGAAACCCCACCATTGTGCCGGAGCATAAACATTTATTGAATATTTCCTGTTTGGCACAAACACTCTGTTACTTCTCCATGGGCTTTTTCTTCTCGTGTTTTTAAAGGAGAAGGGTTGGAGCTGAATGTAAAGGAAAAGGATCCCCGGAGAGCGCGGCCCCTGGGAGCGCGGAGTGCAGGAAACCCACATGTGTGCCATGCCTGCTTGCTGTTAGCTATTAATTTCTGTCTCCCGAGGTCTGACATGAGCAATGCATTATGCAAAGGTTGTGGGAATATTTCAGATGTTGCATCCCGGGAGGACTACAATCTCAGTTTTACAGGGTTTCGGGTGTTTTTTGTTTTTTTTTTTTTTTTTTTTTTTCCCCGTTTCTTTCGGATGAGTTATTTCGCTGGGATGTAACGGCGGTTACGACTTCAGCAGCAGCAGGAGGGATGAGGTTTGGCTGGGGCTGCTGCAGGGCTCCCAGCCCGGGCACCACGGCTCGGCCCCGAGGTGGGAACCCATCAGGAGGAGCAGCAGCAGCGTTCGGACCAGCGTGGGCATGGGCAAAACCCTCAGGGCCGGACCCTGGGGGCTAAAAGCAGGGCTGGGAGCTTCTGGAGCTGCAGCAGCAGCGCCCTGGGCTAGGGAAAGCCACGGAAAATGTGAGCTCCTCCAACAAACAAGTCTCACAACGGGGGATGATCACACGTGGCCTTTCTCCCACTCCCCACTGCACTTTGGGGCTGGGAATGGTGCAGGGGATATGGGGCCAGCTTGTCCCACTTATCCCAGCAAGGCTGGGAGCACAAAGAGAGGTCCCCAAGTGGGACGGAGCCGAACGAGGGCTCGGTCCAGCAGCCATCTAATTCTGGAGCAGGCACAATCGAAAGGGATTTATTTTTAGGCTCCGGGCTATCACTGCTTTAGGGATCTGAATGGAAAATATATATTTAGCCTCTTTGGCTGGTTGCTTAGAAAAATAAACTCCTGTCACCGCTGTGGGAGGTGATTTGTGCCAGCCCTGCCCTCGCCAGCACCACACGGCTCGTGGGCAGCGGAGCGGAGCTGCCGGGCATCACCCGGCCACGGGGACGGCCACCGTGGCCCTGGGGGGCATGGAAAACAGCCTGGGGGTGCTGGCTTTGATCCTGGCGAAGTCCTTGCTCATCTCTGTCCTGGAGAATTCGCCCTGGCTGCATCCACACCTTGCTGCGCCGTCGGGGTGCTGGTGACCCGGCTGCGGCCGCGTGGGGGGACACGGTCACGTAGGGCTCCCCGCTGGGACCTCCCTGACTCAGAGCCCGCGGGAAGCCCGAGGTGTGCCAGACGTGAGCTGGAGGCATGGGAGGGAGGTGATATTTCCTCCCTCAAGCCCAGGTGAGAGCCAGAAGGGCAGAGCGTCGCGGGGCCGTTCAGGATATAAATACACCAGATGCACAGGAACCCGGGGCCGCAGCGCAGGGCTTCCTACGCTGCTATTTTTGCCCGCAGGAAGCTGGGGATGAGGAGAGCATCCCTCCCTCCCTCCCTCCCAGTGCTTTGCTGGCAGCAGGACGTGCCCAGGGCCAGAGTCTCGAGGCCAGGCACGTCCTGCCCCCGGCTCTGAGATTTTTGCTTGCACATTGCTGCTGCTGCATGGAAATGCAAGCAGGGGAGCGGAGCTTGCTCCCTCCCAAGGCAAATAGGAGTTGCAGGGCTGCTGCTGTCCCCTGGCTGGGCACACACAGCTCTGATAAAGGGTGCCCAGTCTGGTGCAAGCACCTCAGGGTGATGGGAAGGGCCGTGGATAGGAGCATCGGCGCACAGGGGACATGCCTCGAGCATGGCCTTATCTAAAGCAAGGCATGAAGGTGTGAAGTCCTCCCCAAAAAGACTTCTACCCATCTGTGCTTAGGGTCTACAGCAGAGCTGGGGACAAGCCCAGAGCCCCCAGAACACAGCTCGTGTTCTCCAGCACTCACTGACCACGCTGCTTAAGGGAAAACGTGTTGCCTTCCCCGGGGCTGGTATCAGCCCTGCATCCTGCGGAGATCTCTGCTGACGGATGACCCTGAGCACGTGGGAAACAGCATCGGCTCTACTGCCTCCACATCAGGCCCCTGAATTGTGCACATCCGCTGTGCAAGGCACTGCACTGAAGGATCAGAACCCACGGATCCACTGGATTCAGGCCCTGGGGCCACCTCTCTCGGGCAGCTCTCTCCATCCCCGCTCCCTCGCTTGGCCATCTCGCCACCGGAGCTCATCTTTGGAGGACGCCAGAGGTGATGGTTGCACAAAACTGGCTATGGCAAATCATAAGCAGCAGTGGCACGAGCTGCACAGATGTTATCTCACCCCCAGCGGTGCCTGTCTGCGTTTCCATCCTCCCAGGGAAGGGAACTTCCAGGGAAGGGAACCCAGCAGCGGTTCCTGGCCCCAAAGGCTCCGGGGACACCGCTGGGCTCTGGGCTCTGGGTCCAGGAGCAGCGAGAGCCCCGGGATGGGGCTGGGACCCGGAGCCCCCCCTGCACCCACCGCAGGATCCCCCCGGGGCACGGCTCTCCCCCGAGTCCCGGTGTGACCTGCTGGGGCACGCTCCAGCGCCGGCACCCGCTGAAAGAAAACCAGGCAGCAAAAAAGCTCCTCATGCTGCAGCCTCGTAATTACCTGTTATTCTCATATCGAGGTAATTAACAATTAGGCAGCTGTCTGAATCACATGCAGAGGAACAATTATTTCGTTATTAATGGATTCTATTTAACAGGTCCTATTTTCCCAGATGTTTTTTTTTTTTTCTTTTTCTTCTTTTTTTTTTTCCCCCTTGTGCTCTTTTGAATTATCCCAGCAATTAAACCTGCACCAGAAAGAGGGAGGAGTAGTCCTAATATTTACTGAACCTTGCAGGGCATCGCATTTCTCAGCTTATGAACCTGTCACAAGCCATCAGGGGGCTCCGGCGGTGACGGGGAGCCGGTAACCCAACACCTCCGCTGTCACCTGCGCCTCTCCGCTCCGTCTGCCCCGCCGCTGCCTGGGCGCTTCTTCATTTCACGGGCACCTCCGCAGATAAAAGCCATTATTTACAGTCAGTTACATATTTCCGTTGGCAAACCTCCTCCCTTCGGTGCAGATTCGAAAACATCCCGCTCAGCAAACCGAAGCCGCGCCAAGCTCGAGCCAAGCCGTTGTGGTTCGGGCGCCGCTCCCCCAGCGCCTGGCCCCCCAGGCGAGGGGCACGATCCTGCTGCTCCCCCCACGGTCCTGTTCCTCCTCATTCGTGTTGCCTAAACCCATTTTTTAGGAGGTGCCCCCAGGGTTTCCAGTGCTGGCTGACCGCGCGCCCCTTCCCCAGGCACCGGGCTTTGCTCCTGCACCGTGCCCCGTGCAAAAAGATGTGTTCATAACCCCCCCGGTGCTGAAAACGCTGCTGCAGGGACAGCCCAGAGCCATCCAGCTGTAATTTTGGGGGATGGGGACGGCGTGGTGTGCTGGGACCCCGGGGGGGTGCAGGAGCTGGGGCGATGGGCAGCTTCTGGGGGGGCAGCGAGCAGACGGGGGATAATCCCTGCCCAGGGAAAGCTGCGTTTTAATTTTCCCAGCTTTTGTGTTTGGCTCGTGCTCTAAGGCAGAAGGTTTTGACTCCCTCCCAACCCCTTAATTTCAGTTTTCGCTTTGTTTTCCTTCGCTTTGTTTTAGTGGGGGAGCAGTTTTTGGAGCTTTTGTCGGGCTGCGCACACGGACTGGCCCAGCTCCGACGTTCGTGTTTTCGACAGCAAACCAAGGCCAAGCCCTCGCAGCCACCCCGCACAGGGCCAGGCACCTGCTCCACTCTCGCTTGTTTTTTTTTTTTGTTTTTTCCAGGCACGGAGCTGGAGATTTCACTGCAAAACAGGAACTTTGCTGGACAGCAGCTGCTCCGAGGCGCTGAATCGGCTCGTCCCGCTGACGCCCAGCGGAGCCGTGCCAGCGACTCGCTCCCGTGCCCGGCGTCCTGCAGGCTGGGGGCCCCGATGCTGCAGCACACGCGGGGACCCGGTGGTGGCTGTGACCACCCGCGTGGTGGCAGCGAGGGTCTGCGGCTGCTGCCCCGTCCCCGCTGCCTGCGCAGGGGTCAGCGGGCCACGGCCAGACACGGCTGGCTGCTGCCTTTTGTCCCAGCCTGACTTTTCCCCTCCCAGCGGGATTAGGATGGGATGACCAGGCGAGGAGGCCCCTAATCCTATTAACCAGACCCTGGCGCACCCCTGCCCTGGGAATTGTCCCCCTGCAAGGCACCGGGGTGGAGGCAGGCAAGGGCACGGCCGTGATGTGCTCCGCTGCTGCAGCAAAAACCAAGCCCAGCCTCCATCCTGCGTGGCCCTGTCCCCTCCAGGTTTCCTAAAACCACTTTGCTGGGCACAATGTGCCAGCACATCTGGGCAGCAGGAGCCACACCAGCATCCCTGACCCCCCTAACCCCAGCGGTGGGGCTCAGCCTCCCCGCAGCAGCATTTGGAGCAGGCACTCCCCAGCCCTTTTGGCTCGTTTGGCTCATTTGGCTCGTTTGGCTCTTTTGGCTCATTTGGCTCATTTGCCACGTTTCCCCCTGGGGTTGCAGCAAACCTTCTCCCGCCTGGAGAGCGAGTTGTTTTTCTCCCCCAACAGTTGCAAGTCGCCGTGTTTGTCTTTCTCTCCCTTCCTGTTTACTCGTTGCCATCAGGCGGGCTTTGATGTAGAGTTTTGCTGCTGGACGTTCATGGGAGAGGAGGCATTTTCTCGGAGCAGGAAGGCAGGGACACTTTCCCCCGTGCTCCCATCCAAGCCACCCACGGCGTGTCCCTTCGTGTCGGGGAGCTCGGGGGGCCCGCGGTGCCGCTGCCAGCCGGGCACACGTGCGCACAGCTCGGCACAACCGGGGAGCCAGCACCCTGCTCCTTTGGGCAGCACGTGGGCACGGCTCACGCGCTCCAAAGTCCAGGCACAGCGAGGAGCCCGGCCTGGCTTTGTGCTGCTGAGGACACCGCAGCCGTGGGGCAGCGGGGAGCCGGTGGTGGCACCCGGCAGCAGCGCCCCACCAAGGTCCCCGTCCCCGGCAGGCGTTTCCTGCCGGCCCTGAGTCACTGCCCCGGGAAGAGCAGCTGCATCTGAAAGGTCACCCGGGCTTTGAAGTGGCAGCTCACGAGCGCAGGGGAGGTTTCACACCTCGGTGCCAGTGGTTCCCACCGCTGCCTGTGCTGGCCCGTGCCGGGGACGCGGTGCTGGGGACCTGCATCCGCTGGGGAGCTGCAGCACACGGCGGGACCCGTGCCACCTGCCCCGCACCCGATGCAGTGGGGACTGTCCCTGGATGTGGGGACATGAGAACCTGGTCCGCAGAGAGCACGGGGTGGTGGCAGCAGGTAGCAGGGAGGAGCACAAGGAAGCAGCGAGGGCAAACGGTGGTGTCTGGGGTGCTTTCCTTTGCGGGCACAAAAAGGAGATGACTCCATCCAGCCCCAAAGCCTCAGTCACCCCTGGGCTGCTGAGTGAGCAAAATGGCCCCAAAAAAGCTTGGGAGAGGGGGGGTTGGCAGTGGGAGGCACTGGGATGCTGCCCCCACACAGCCAGGGCCACACGAGGATCCATCCCATACAGGGGTCCCCCCAAAGGGTTGAGGCACCCCAGGCAGGGATTTTTCCTGGTTTATTTATTTTTTCGGCCGAATTCTATAGCAAACCCACAATGATTTTCCAGGAAATACATCGCTTATCTACTGCTGCCCATGGACAGAGGTCAGGGAATGGGCTCTGGGACTGCTCCAAACCCTTTGGCTCCGGCCACAGCACCACAAAGCCTTACAGCATGGCAAAGCCTCTGAGCACGGGGAGCTGGAAACTGCTGTGGAACCGGGAACGTGGATCGGGGGGCACAGGGGGCACAGGGGGCACCAGGCTTGGGTGAGATGGGCACGAGGGGGTTTTCCTGGGGCTCCTGGGTGCACCCAAGTGGGGTTTGGGGGTCTCTCCCTCCCTGCAGGGCATGGGGTGCTCCGTGATGGGCACCCTGCGATAAAGCAGGAGGCTCCCGAGAGCCCCCCCCTGCTGCCACCCAGCCCCTCCGAGAGGAAACGGCAACTTTGGGCTGATTCCTCACGGTTCCCATCCCCGTGTGCCTGGCTTTGATTCGCGGCCGAGCCCTGTGATAATGTGGCTGCCTGGGAAGGAAGGGAGTAGAAGGAACCGGCTATTGTGCTTGGCCCCTCTCCAGGAGGTGTTTTTGCTCGGAGGCACCAAGGTCAGAGCTGGGTGGGAAGCGTTGCGCGACGGCAGCCCAGCACATGCGCCCGGCCGCGGAGCGCGCAGCCGTGCCGGGTGCCCGTAGCAGGAGGCAGCCTCACCGACCCCACAGCAGCACAGGAGAGGCACGGTCTTTTCCAGGTGTGTGTTTTTTTGGGGTGAAAACCTGCGTTACAGCCGCTCTGCCGAATGAAACATCTCAAAATGCTCCTTTTCCACGTGGAAGGACAGAGGAGGGGGTGGGAGCGCTAGGTAATGGAGCGAGCGGGAAGGGCACAACAATTTTTTACCTTCTTTTTTTTTAATCACTTAAGAATTTTCGCTGGCTTCAGCACATTGCACAAGCTCCCGATTCTCAAATGCCATTGCTGTGAGAACAGAGCTGGCACTGAGCTGCCCCTGAAACTACCTGTAACATCAGTGCCATCCCGGGACCCCAGGAGCCACCCCCATGCCTGGGTCTCTGGGAGCAATGTCTCCCAAAAAATATACTCAAAAACCCACAGGGAGCAAGTGTCCACACAGCATGACGTCTTCCTTGAGCCCTTGCCCCAGGAGAGGAGGCGTGTGAGTTGCAGCCCCGTGGAGCCGAGCGAAACTGCGGTGATGCCAGCGTAACTCAGAGGTGCCTGGCACCGCTCGGCGGTCCAGAAACTCAGCGTCGGGTTCGTGCCTGGGCTTGCGCGGAGAATCACGCTTGGGTTTTCACTGCTGCGAGCAATGGTTTTCAATTATTAAATGTAAATATCACAGGAGGCCTGATCCTGGCCCCTTTACGCACACGAGCGATTTCTTTGCCAAGATGAAAAGCAAAAGTCAGAGGGATGGAGGAGCACCCGTACGGCCGCGCCGGGCACACTCCGTCACCCGCAGCTCCATAAACCCTCTCCCGATCCACCTCTGTTTACACAACAGAGAATGTTTCAGTTGTTTTATGGAGGCGGATAAGAGCAGCGCAGGGGACAGAGAGGCCAGGTATGGGCTGAGAGGCGCCTGCATAACACCTGCTCTCCCCTCCTGGCCCATAAAGGCATTTCGTTTTGAACATGACATGGATTTTATAGCGCAATAGCGCGGCAGCACCTTTCACCCAGGTACAAGCCGTGCAGGGAAATCTGCTCCCCTGGGACGCCCCGCCGCCCGTCGCTAATCCCGCGGGTAATTGTTCCTAAGCTCGCTTTACACACCGAGAAATAATGGCCAGGAGCAACCCTGCAAATCAAACCAGTTTCAGCAGCCCGCGAGGAGGAAAACCCCACGGGGACCAAGCCCGGGTGCACCCGCTGTGCCGGGGCAGGGCCGTAGCAGGACGAGCTCACTGTCCCCGCTGTCCCCTCCCATCCCCTGCCACCCCGTGTGCCACATGCCACCGCGGGGCTCTGGGGCCGGCGGGACCGATAGCCCTGAACGTTGTCCTCGGCGGGCACGTGCTGCCGCGGGCTGTGCCGGCACCGCCGCCAGCAGCGCAGGCTGGAGGAACGCTGCCCATTCAAAGTCCTCCACTGGGCTATTTAAGGAGAAAAAAAAAAAAAAAAAAAAAAAAAAAAAAAGAGTTGGGATTTATCCCATTCTTGCAAATCCATCCTCATTTCTCTGGAGCCCCTGGGAATCGCAGCGTAATCCCATTACGGGGCAGCTTTGGCTCCGTTTTACATCACAGGCTCCACCACCGGTGGTATTTTTATCTGCTTAGGCTTTCCAGGATGATCTACCCACTTTGATTCATGCTTAATTACTAAAATTGCCTTTTTTTTTTTTTTTTTTGAGCGTGAGCAAGTGTGAGAGCGCGTGTAGCATCACGAGGAGGGCTAGCCCTCCGTGCTGCCTGCCGTTCCCCAGCTCAGCTGGCAGAGGAGTGCCAAGCTAAGCACGACGGGCAGAGCAGGCAAGATCCAGTCTGTTGTCTGCCTTATCGGTCTTCTTTTTATTGCGCTGCGTGCATAAGAGCAAAATATTGATTGCGATGATAAAGAGATGAAAGTGTCATGAAGGAATAGGCACACCAGTTACTCGGGCGATTGGAAGCGTGTTGGTTGTATTTAACAGGCATTTGCCATTAAAAAACGCCTGTTTTTATTTAAATAGCCTAGGGCAAATTTCTCACTAAACCAACTTTCCCACGCCAGCCCAGTGCTCTAACTCTGGTTTTTGGCAAATTTTTTCCTGAGCTGTCAAGGCAAAATATATATAAGAATGCTGGTCTCACTTAGGTTTTTTTCCAGCCCCTGGAGACATGAAAATAATTTACAGATGTGCATTACCTGTTTATATTTGTATTAAGTTTTGCTTAACGGACATAATTTTCTTAGCTTGCAGTAACAAAAAAATATTCCCAGAGTTTCACTCATTTAATTTTGACTTATTAAAACTTTTAAACATGTGTGGAGGTTTTATGTTTTTAAATCACTAATCACATGGCCGCGTGCCAAGGTTTCTTTTCGAGCCTTTTATGAACACTATTTTTAAAAGTACCTAAAATCCCACTGCATTTAACCCCTAAAGACCACTCAAAGTAAAAAAAACTTTCCTTGGATTTATGTCACAGTCACCTCTTATTGCAAAAAGATTTATGCCTACGCTGGCTTTCGCTTCCTCTTTGGTTTTTCTTTTGCTGGTAGGAGTCTGTGGAAGATCTGTGTGGAAGGAGGGAGCTCGAGGAGGACTGGGCTGGATGGCAGCGGGGCACCGGGAGGTGTCAGCACTCGTGTCCCCATCCATGGAGAAGCCGCAGAGGAATCTTGGTCTCCTCCAGGGCAAAGTCTGCCCTGGCATTCGGGGTGAAGGCAATAAATAATATATATTTGACCTTTTGCATTCAGGGAGCCAAGCAGCCTGGCCGTGTGGCTGCACGCACGAGGATATTCGCATTTCCTCGCAGCCTGGCCCCCAGCAGACCCTCCCCACCGCAAGGGGAAGCAGGGGACGGGGTTTGGCCACAAGTTTGTGGTTGTCCGGGATAAATCTTGCCCTGCTCTTGAGCTGGCTGGTGCCTGGATGGGTGTCCCCACCACTTGGCCCTGCCACCGCATCCCACCACCACCCCGCTGTCCCAGAGGTGGTGTGGGACACAGCGGGGACCTCGGTGGCCCCGTGCTCTCAGACACGGCCACGATGGCCCAGCAGGGCTGGTGGGGGGGTGAATTTTGGGAAGGAAGCACCCGAGCGCAGCCAAGCCGAGCGCGTGGTGCTTTGTGCACGCGGGGAACAAGCCCGGGCAAGGTGCAGCCACGATTTCCAGAGCAGAGATGCTCCCGGATCCTGAACGGGGAGACAGAAAGGGGTGAGATGGAGGGGAACGGGATGGAGATATCCAACACCAAAGAAGCCCGGGTGGTGGCAACCTCAAGCTGCCTTTCGGCCGTGTGGGGCTGGAGGCAGTGGCACGCTCCTGGTGGCACGGGGACGTCGTTTGGTCAGGGTGCAGGATGCATCCTGTGCCCAGCCACTGCCATCCTGCTCATGCCTGGAGATAGGATGAGACGGGGAGACACCGGGACACCCACTGCCATACCAGGGGTAGGGAAGGACCATAAAGATGGGCACGAAGCCAACCTCCTCACATCGTTTTGCTGTTTGCTCTTGGGACACCACAACAGCCCGGCCTTGCTGCAGCAGTGGAATAAAGCACGGGGCACGGTCCTTGGGGTGATTTAACATTTCACACGGTGGCTCAAGCTCCCGGTGTCACCCAAACCCCAGGTGGCCCCGTGCACCCCCTTGCCCGGAGCAGGGCACCGCAGCACCCAGCCCGATCTCAAGCAAAAGGCAGGGAAACGAGGGGAAAGAGCAGCGCAAGGAACGCTGCAGGGCTCGCGGCTTTGATCTAATGAGCAGACTCTGCCCTTCGGTTTGTTTAATTGTTTCACACTTGCTCTGGAAATAATTTACAACAGGAAGCGGTGGGATAACACCAGGCCTGGCATGGGACGGGATGAGCCCGGGGGCTGGTGGAGCGCTGCCCCGCGAGGAGAGGCACAGCTGAGGGTGTCCCCCCCCTCATTAACCCGCTGCCGACCCTCGCACTTCTTCCTCTTTCCCATGCCTGAAGCCTCAGGGCAGGCAGCCCCGCACGGCCCCGCAGCTTTCAGGGCTGTAAAAGAGCCACCCCATGGCCTCCCACAGCCACAGCTCGGGGATGAGGCCAAGGAGAGCAGGACCAGAACAGGATTTAGGCACCTGGGTCCCCGTGGGATTTAATACTCCTGAATTATTTCTGCTCCCAGTGTTTGCCCCTGCATTCTCCACCCAGTGCGTGCCACAGCGTGGGGAGCGGTGCCATGGAGAGGGGGACCCCAAACCCTGGCACACGTTGGAACCCCCCCACAGGCCGTTCCTGGAGGTGGGTGCAGGCACTGAGCCCCCCCCTCGGCCTCCCCTGCGGGACGACACATGAAAATGGGAGATTTAAGTGCTCGGGCCTGTGTTTTGGTTGCCGAGCTCGCGGCCTGGTTTCAATTTGCTGGAAGTGCCGGGGCGTGGTGGGAACCGCGTGCGCTGCAGGGGGTGACCCCGTGGGGGGGGAGCAGGGCCAGCAGCCACCCTGTGGGGGTGGTGGCAGCACCCGGTGCTGTCCCCAAGCCCAGGACGTGGCTGGGTTTTGGTTGGGACATCCCCACGCTCCCACCCCACAGGCTCCAGGGCAGCTCCGCATGCAGGGTTCAAGCCTGGCGGAGCAATAGGGGGGACACGGGGGGGCACCGGGTTGAGGGCACAGGAAGGCTGCACTCTTGGGGGATTTGTGGGGCTGTCTCGCAGGTTTGGCTTCTCTGCTGCCCCTAATTTATTTGTTGGTGTGGCACACGGGGCTGCCAGTTCATTAATTGGTGGCCTAACCAACAAAATTGCCCCGCTCCATGGGTAGCAGTGTGCAGGTTGGGGGGGGCGCGGGTGGGAAACGTCCCCTTGGACCTGCACCCACCTGTGTAGGGTCGGAGCAGGGATCCCCCCCTCACCCTGCTCCCCTGGGCCTGAGACCCCTGGGGGACGCTCAGCCCGAGCCCCGTGCAGCCGGGTGGGCACAGCCTGGGGCCTCCTATGGGCTCTGAGCGGGGGCTGCGAGCCCTGGGGGGCTGGGGGGCTGTAACTGGGGGTGAGCGGGGGGGTCCGGAGGTTGTTTAAGGACCTGTGGGGGGGCTGCATGAGGAGGGCTGAATGGGGGTGAGGGGCTGCATTGGGGTGGGGGCTGCATTGGGGTGTCCAGAGGTTGTTTAAGGGGCTGGGAGGGGGCTGCATGGGGATGGAGGGGGGCTGCATGGAGGGGGCTGCTTGGTGGGGGCTGTATGGGGGTGAGAGGCTGCATTGGGATGGGGGGGGCTGCATAGGGGTGTCCAGAAGTTCTTTAAGGGCTTGTGGGGGGGCTGCACTAGTGCTGGGAGGGGGCTGCATGGGGCCTGAGAAGAGTTGCATGGCTGGGGGGCTTCACAGGGGTGCCCGGAGGTTGTTTAAACACCTGGGAGGGGGCTGCATGGGAGGGGGGCACCCAGAGAGGCTGCCCGGGGGGTGCTCCACGAGGTGTGGGGGCAGCACAGCGATACCCCAACCAACCCCAACCCCCCCCCTCGGGCACCCCGATCTCCGCGCAACCCTCTCCCAGCTCCGTGCCCCCCACACCCCTCGAGGGGCCGGGCGGGGAGGGGCGGCCCTTGCCGTCCCCCCCCACCATCCCCAG
The DNA here is from genome assembly GCF_964211825.1 of Aythya ferina. Taxonomy (NCBI): domain Eukaryota; kingdom Metazoa; phylum Chordata; class Aves; order Anseriformes; family Anatidae; genus Aythya; species Aythya ferina. The sequence continues at coordinate 3,147,077 of NC_140318.1, read as the reverse complement.
GCTGCCGAGCCGAGCCGTGCCGAGCCCGGCCCGCCCCGCACCGTCCCGTCCCGCCCCCCCCCCCCAGCTTCTCCGCCCTCCGCCCGGCCCGGCCCGGCCCGCCGGGGGCTGAGCAGCCGCGGGAGGCGCCGGAGCTCGGAGAGGTTTTGCTGGGCGCTGGGGCGCGCTGTGTGTCTGAAGCTCCTTGGAGCAACCGGCCCGGCTCGGTTCGGCTCGTTTCGACCCGGCTCAGCCCGGTCGGTGTCCCTCAGCCCCCCCCCCTCCTCTCCACCCCGTCGGATCTATGCGGCTGTGAGCGGTGGGAGCGGAGAGGGATGAAGCGGCTCCTGGCCACCGGGCTCCTGCTGGCCCTGCTGCCCGCCCCGACGCGAGGTGAGGGCCGAGGGTGGGAAGTTCGCCCCATGAACCGCCCCCCCCCCCGGGGTGAGGGCATCCGAGGGGGGCAGCGAGGCTCAGAGCCGTCGGGGGAAGCGGGGTCGGAGCCCCGGGGGTGAACGGAGCCGTGCTGGGTAGAGGGGTGGGGGGTCCCGGAGGAGGGAGCGGAGCTCGGGGCCGTCGGGGGGGGGGGGGGGAGCGGAGCTCGGGGCAGGGGGCACCGCGAGGAGCGGGGCCGTCGGGGGGAGCCGGAGCTCGGCGGAGCTGGAGGGGGGGGGACGGGGACGGAGCTCGGGGCCGGGGGGAGCCGGAGCCCGGAGCCGTCGGGGGGAGCCGGAGCTCGGGGTCGGGGGGCAGCGGGGCTCGGGGCCGTCGGGGGGAGCCGGAGCTCGGTGCTGCCGTGGGAGGGGGGGGGGGGGACCCAGGAGGTCGGGACGGGGCTGGGCTCCGTAGAGGTGCGCGCAGCTTGTTGTTCCGCGAGAGTTTTTTGACCGTTTTGCAATTTTTTTTTTTTTTTTTTTCTCTCGGTTTCCTGTTTCTTGAAAGTCAGCCGGGTGCCCCTCAGGGCCTCCCCCCACCCCCCCCCTTTTTCTCCCTTCCCCTCCCCTCGGCGCCGGCTCCGGGTGTTTGGCCGCAAAAATAAAAAAAATAAAAAAAAAAAAAAAAAAAAAAAAGTGCAGAGCGACCGTCGGGGGGCGGCTGGCCCCGAGGGGTGGCAGCGGGGTGGGACGGGGGGGGGGCACAGCCCGTCCTGTCCCGTCCCTACACGGCTTGGGGGGGCCCTACAGAGCCCCTGGGGAGCAGCACAAAACCTCACCGGAGCTGGGGGGGGGTGGTGGACCGGGAGCTTTTGGGGGAACGCAATCAGTGGGGACACCCCGACGGGGGTCCCGCTGGAGACCCCATCCTGGCGCTTGCCCCCTCGGGGGTGAAGTTTGTAGGGGCGCGGGGTGCACCCCCAGCTCCCTGCTGCGTCCCTAAAGCAGGGCCCGGGGCGGGGGGGGCTGGGGAGGGAGCCCCCAGGGTGTGGGGTGGCCCCGGGCTGGCAGCGCCTCGGGTTTGGGGCCACTCGGGGAGAATTTGGGTTCGCTGCGAGGCTGTGCTTGCTCGGGGTGAAAACTTGCGAGGGCTGCACAGGAGCGTGTGGGGTCGGGGCCCGTGAGGAGCTGGCGGGGACAGAGAAGGGGAAGAGCGAGCCCGGGGTGGAAATCGGAAGCGATTCTGGTACTTCTCAGCGAGTTGCTGTGGTAACTGCGCAGAACTCGGCCTCCGAGGGCCAGACAATGAAACCTTGACTCAGAGCGGGTTGCGAGGAGCCACTCATTTCGCGACCGAGCTGCTGGTAACTCGCGGGCCCTCGGGCGGGATGGTTTTTCCCAAATGGCGTTGGTCGCTCGGGGCCCGACCCGCTGCCTTGAGGGCAGCGCCTCCCTGCTAGCACCCCCCGAGGATGTTTTTAGGCCAACTTTTCCCATATCGGGACCACACGGACCCTCCGTCACCCCTTGGTGTGGACATAAACCCCCAGAGGAGGGGTGCCGGGGCCTGCGCCGTGCCTAACGCTGTGCTTCTGTCCGCAGGTGTGCGATGCACGCAGCCGGCCGAGTCCTGCCTCAACGGGGGCAAGTGCGAGACTTTGCTCAATGGGACCGAGGTGTGCCAGTAAGTATTGGAGGAGCCCGAGGATTTTCCATCTCCCTCGACCGAAGCGCTGCCACGCGTGTTGACTTTGCTTTGAAGGCTCTGGATTTAATAGGGCCGCATGCGTTGTCTTTCCTGGAGTGGCAAGAATAACCTGCTTGTGTAGGAGTCGCCGCGAGTTTGGCAGGATCGGTCTTTGTTCCTAGCTGGGTGGAAAAACATGGGCAAAGGGCCATGTTTGGCTGGTGTGAACCTATGCAGGCTGCCCTGCTTGATGGAGCAGGAGGTAGGGCCAGCCCGCGGCGCTCGCGGGCCTGGCAGGAGGGGAGGGAGGCTGCCTGCCTCCCAGCTACTCCCCCTGGTCCCTAAAACCTTGCCCTTCATTCCCCGGCACCCTGGTAGCCGTGGTTTCCAGTACGTCTCCAAAAATGTTCAAGAGAAGTTGATGTTGCGTGGCTCGGGCTGCCCCACGGATGTCCGTGTGTCCGCGGGGCAGGTGGCAGAGCGGGGCTGTGCTCTCCTGCGGCCGCACGGTGTCGTGGCACCGTCCAGCCCGGCATTACCCCACGGGTCCTGGCACACGGGCAGGAACCTTCTCCAAGCTGATTGTGGGGAAACGGATGTGAGAAGCGTTGGGACCCTTTGAAGGACCAACCGACCCACCGCAGCGATGGCCGATTCACTCCAGGCTCCCAGGGAACAATAAGCAAGAGAAATGAATAAGGCTGCAGCTCCCTTTTTAAAAGTATTCCATAAAAGAAATCTGAATGGGCAAGGCTCTGTTTTCCGGCCAGATTTCCCCTCTGCCTGTTAAACACGGGCTGAGCTGAGAGCGGGCAGGGAGACGTTCCCACCCACCCCAAATTTCCCAATAGGAAGCTCTCGGCGGAGGAACCCGAAGGCATTTCCAATCCCGACCTGTTGAATGGCAGTGTTCCTTGACAATGTGCGTTGCTTTTTTGCAAATCTGCCCGGGTGCCGTTACTCTGCCCAGTAGCCGGGCACCTCCCGCCCCCTTCTCCAAGCTGAGCCCCCCAACCCTTTGGTGAAAATAAATCAGCAAATCAATCAGGCACATGAGCAATTTAATGGACAAAGGCTGGGTCCTTTTGTGAGCCACTAATGAATGCACGCCACTTTTTTTTGCACAGAAGCCCTTACCAACGCTTGACGCTCTAAATCTTGTTTTCTTTCATTCAAAGAGCGACAGCTGGGATTCGGTCGAAATTCGGCAGCTATTGTTAAGGGAGGCAGATTAATGCTGTGTGACTAATCATGTATGGCTTCCCAGAATGCCCAACCCTCCACCCCCTCCCCAACCTTACACCCCTCCTTTTCCTTGTGGTCATTCTTTCCTTTTTTTCTTAAGTCTCTGCAACTCCTGATTTACATTTCATGTGCAGATGGTGATGGAATCTAATTAGATCTGATGTGTGCAAGCTCTATTTGGAGGAGAAGCCTCCAAAGTAGGCTTGGGTTGCTGGTGTGGCTTTTTTTTTTTTTTTTTTTCCTTTTGGGTTTCTTTTTAAGAGAAAAAGTTAAGTTTACAGAACTTCATTGCTAGCTGTGAACAACCGCCTCTCCCTCGGCTGCAGGCACCAGGATGGCTTCGCGAGTAGGTGCGAGTTATCCCTGCAGGAAGCTGAGGGTGTGCTCTCGGCGTGGTGCAGCCCTCGTGCCATGCCGTGGCATCTCGTGGGCGACGGAGGCGGCTTGAGAGGTGCTGGCAGACCGGACCAGATGCAACTTCCCAAGGTGTCTGATAGCAGCTCGCAAAATCCCGCTTTTCACTTGCCTGAATCTCTCTTTACGAGGAGTTCTGCTTCCAAGCTTCTTAAACAAAGCGGAGCCAAGAGCACAGATACCAGACGCAGAAAAGCTGGCACTGCCCTTTGGCGCCTGCGTGAAATGCACCATTTTGGCTGCTGGCCACATCTCCGCTCGGCCTGGCACTTAACAAAGTTTGGCCATAAAGCCCCATTGTGCTGTCCCCACAAATCCAATTAGAAAAAGTGGAGTGAAATAAATAGCGTACGAGGGAGACGCTCCTCGAGTGGACGAGCGCCCTGGCGCTTGTCGCGGCGGAGAGCTAGCCGGGTTACTTGAAGACGACTCTGATAACTCCAAACCCCGGTTATCAGCTCTGCGGCGGAAAGGAAGTCACCGGTGTGAAACGAGGAGCTTTCTCAGCCTTTATTATTTTACAGTGGTAGTTTGTAAAGCTCCAGGTGCCTTATCTTGCTTGTCCCCTTGCCAGGCAGTCGGGGGCACACAGAGCTTTAATTGAACGCGGAGGACCGAGCATTTGATCGGCTGGAGGGCTCGCGGTGTAATTAAGCCGCCTTTGGAGTTGCTTTCCACCTTGGCAGGGGCAGCGGGCTCTGCCGGGGCTGTAAGAGCGGTGGCAAAGCTTCGTGTCCCACGCGTGGCACTGGCACAGACCTGTAGCTCTTCAAGGTCTGCCTTAGGGCCGGCCGGGGCCGGGGATTGTGGCTGGCGGCTGTGGTGTTTGAAGTGTGGTTTCGTGGTGCTGGCGAGCTGTGGCTTTCCAAAAAGGCGCTCGCCTTCGACTGAGGCGCTTTCCCAGGCGAAATGAGAAGGTTTTCCAAAAAAAAAATCGTTCCGACTCCTAGTGGTAGCTCCTAATTAGACTGCTGGATAACTGTGTTTTTGACTGGCATCCCTGCAAATGAGCAGGGCTCGTTTTAGATTGCTGTGCCATGTGACTTTTATTCCCAGGACCTCCCTTGCTCCACTAGTTAAAAGCAGATGGCATGAAAGGGGGCTGAATTTCAAACCCTGCTCCACCAGCGTTTCCCTGCTAAAGTCGGAGGAGCTGCGTCTGGGTTGCCATGCTCTCGCCCGGAGAAGCAAAATAGTCTGCAACGGAAAAGAATAAGTTAAATTAATCACCAGGTTTGCACTGAAAAGGGGGAAAAGTCAGTTTGCTAAAGTACTTCCTCTGTTTATGAATCAGCGTAGTGCTGTAGTGCAGGCAGGGAGATGGCTCCTGAGCCGTGCCCACTGCACCCCCAGCTTCCAGGGCCGGTGGACCAGGGCTGGTTGCGCTTGGAAGAAGCTTTCAGAGAGGGCCCACAGCAGCCAGAGGCGATTATTTTAGCTCAAAACTCTTTCTGGAGACAAGCAGGAAGGCAGAGGAGTGATCTGAGTCCTGCGGCTCTCTGTGCCCTTCAAGTTATTCAACTGCTCAGTCATTGTTATCTCGTTGTAAAGGGCGGAAGTTTCCTTCTGGTTTGATTTTTTTTTTTTTTCTCATGTGCTTTACCCCAACGTTATTTCCATGAAATAATAACAAAGCAAAAATGCAGTCTCCGCGCTGGAGAGGAAGAGGGTGGAGTGTTGAACAATCGAGCAGAGGAAGCTCTTAAAGAAGTAGCCGAGCGGTGATTCAGCCATGTTGAGCACTCTCGATGGCTGTTTCAGGTCTGATCTCATGCTCGGAAAAGAACAAGGTGGAAATGGGTAAGAGGGGAGATTAAAAACACAAAAGCGTCACCTGTTGCGGATTCCAGTGGAAGAGAAACCGAGCCGAGCAGCTCAGCTGGTGAGGTCACTGGGCCAGCAGGGACATTGTGCGGCTCTTTTCCAGAAGAATCTCGATCCGTCCCTCCTCGCCGCCGTGGTTATCAGGTGACTCAGGTGGTCTCGCCGCCTGCTGATAACTCGCCTTGGGACTTTACCGTCTGGACTGAGTGTTTTCTTATTTTTTTCTCATGGCTTGGATACCCGTGATGGATTTCTCTGGGCCGGAGGGGTTGCCTTGCGTTTGGGCAGGGGTCGGCACCGGTCGTGCGCCAGAGGAGATGGTAGGGACCCCAGCAGTGCCTGAGATGAAGATGCTCGGGGGCTCCCCAGGATCCAGATGGGACGAGATCTTCCCACCGGCGTGGTCCCTTGTGGTCACAAACACCCATTTGTTCCAGCTGGTGCTACACGCCCTGGCCTCACCTCTGGGACTATTACAGGTTATTGTATGTAGCATGCAGGTGACACGTAGAAGTGACTGCAGGACCGAGCTACTCACCAATTAAGGGCTTGGATAACATAATCAGGAGGCAGTTAGCAAGTTTTAAAATAACATCGTTTGGAAATTAACTTGCGCTTTCCAGGCCCGGAGGTGGGGTGACCCTCGTTTTCCTCGTGTTTCTTGGTGTCCTGAGTGGTAACTGCATGTGTACATGAGGGGAATGTGAAATTTATAGAGCATCAGGGTTTTTAACGAGGGTTTAGCCTCGGGGTGCAGTTACCACCTGCTGGTGAGCTCTGGATCTGGATGGAGAGCTCTCTGTGGTTAACGTGTCTCCAAACACCGGGGTTTCAGAGCATGTGGGTACGGAGTGGAAGAGCTTAGGATGTGCCTTAGAAGTCCCAGGAGACCTGCAGAGGGGTCTCGGTTGCGTCCTGCCTCCAGCAGGGGCCAACCAGCCCCCTTGCAGCCTTTGCTGGGGTTTGGCTGCTCCTCTTGGTGCCGCAGGTGCCTCTGTGCAGTTTGGGGTGTGCTGGGATCGGGGTTGGATCTCAGTGGGTATTGGCAGCAGCAGGTCCGTGTTACCCCATTCCCAAGGCCCCCCAGCCGTGGGCACTGTGTTGGGTCCTCACCAGGACTGAGCTCATCTTTGTCCTGGGGCCGGGCTGCTGCAGTTTGCATTGGCCAAAGGTGCTGGTAAGCAGCAGGTGGTGTAGGTGGCTGCAGTGCTACTCTTGGTGCCCACCTCGCCTGGCTTCTGCTCTCCTGTAAAGGTGCACGGCAGCAGCTGGACCCATGGCAGGGTCTCCATCGACAGCTCCAGCACGTGCCCAGCAGCTGGGCTCCCCCTGTAGGATTTCCTATCAAGTGAGTGCTGCTGCGTGCCTCAGTTTCCCCCGTTTGCTCCTGCCTATCTGAGCATCGAGACCCATCTCCGTGCACAACGCATCCCAGCAGGTAGCAGAGGTGAATTGGGCACCCGAGGCGCTCAGCAGGAGCCGTGCAGGATCACGACCACGACCAAAACTCCTGCGTGGGGCTCGGGGGGGCTTCCCATGACCACACAGCATCCCTCACAGGTTCGTGCAGTGCTCACAGCCCCCTTGGCACACTCGTGTGTCTGGGCACCGCTGCTGGGAGCATCGCGGCGGCGAGGCGCGAGCAGAGTGTGCTCAGGGCCGGGTCGCGCAGCACCAGCGTCTACTTCAAGCTCTCACCCATCACGTCCTCCCCTTCCCCCACAGCAGCCTGGAGTTAATATTGGAAAAGTCGGTTAAACAGTTAATGTTTAGGCCGTGGTTATTAGGCTTTTGCACATTTCGAGCGAAGGGAGCGGAGTTGCATTTTAATGGGAAACTTTCACGCTCAGTCAAGTTGCAAAAATGTATTTGCGCCTAAGTCATTTTCTTTTTAACAAGTTTTCGCCCTAATTCCCTTCCCCAAAATCTGAATTTAATGGTATTTATATGGGAAATGGATTTATTAAGTTTTAATGACGCTATAACGTCGCCCTTACTTAATGGACGGGGCTCGCTGCGGGCGAGCGGCCAGGTGGCGGTGGGCTGGGAGCCGGGAGGAGCGCGGGGCTGCAGAGCCTCCGGCTTTGGGCTTGGTAAAAAGTCAGTGTGGCTACGGGCAGTGGTGCCAGGCTTCTTTTGGGTCACCAGGGCTGTGTAGGATCAGGCCCAAGCTGTTGCATGAGCTGGTGCTGCAGGGCTGAGCCTTGCCAGCTCCTCGGTGCCTGGTGCGCCGTGGTGCTCCGTGTCCACCTGCGGCTGTTCCCGAGGGAGAAACAGGAGGGCAGGGGGGCTCGGTGCTTCCCCGACCGCTCTGTCCCTTGCCAGGGGAAGCCAGCAGGGTGGTGGGGATCTCCTGGAGTTTATACTCCCCTCTGGCATTGCTGTGCACGAGTTGGGAGTTCCTGCAGGTGATTGATGTCAAGGTGGGAATTACCAGCTGGCAGCTGCGCGAGTCCGCTCTGCTGCAGCACTCCTGCCTGGCCGGTGCATCCTTCAGGGAGAAACCCCCAAAAAAACCCTCCTGAAGACATTTGTGGGCAGCTAAAGCGCTGAACTGGGCCAGTGGAGGAACGTGGCTGCCGACAGAGGCATGCCCAGCGCTGCCGGCTCACGCCCCCTCGGCACCGAGAGCCCCGCGCACCGGGGCGGGCTGGGAGAGTGACCCTGCGGGGGGACGGCCCGCGAGCAGGGGGGCCTTTCCCCGGCCCCCAGCCCCTATTAAAATGTTAGACACAGGCCTGGGAGTCAAAAGGCAGGGCGACAGACGGCCCTTTCACAGGGCCTGCTGCTCCTCATGAAAGGGGGTTTCTAGGGGACGCCGGGCAGGAATGCGGGCGCCGGCCGGAGGGCAGCGCCGCCCCTATTGTCCCCCGGGCTCAATGGGGCTTCATGTTGACACAGGGATTTCTGCCGGCAAAAGGTGTCGGAGGCAGCTCCTTCCCTCCCTCCCTGCTGTTTCCTTGGTTCAACTCGGCAGTGGCAGCAGTGCCGGGCTGGGGGAATGCCCGTCTGCTCATGCAGGCTTCAAGCCTCTGCGGTGTCCCTTCAAGGGGCGAGGGGTTTGGTGTTGCTGAGTGTTTTAGGGAGCTTTGGCGGGGTTTGGGGCTGTAGGGGCACTGCTGGGCTCTGTAAAGCCCCCTCCTCGCCCCCTATTTATAAATATCAGAGCTAAATATAGGTTGTTTAAACTGGCGGTAGCTGTTCAGATCCTAATCGCAGGTTTTTATTTCCAGGATCAGAGGAGTGGGACGGAGGGCTCGCGTGTGTTCCTGGGGGAGTTCTCCATATACGGGGATCGGGCAGCTCAGTGTTTAGCCAAAACTTGGCTGGGGAGGGGAAACAAAAAAGAAAAAAAAAAAAAAAAAAGGAAAAGAGTTTGTTCGTCATCGCCGAGCACGGTGGCGACACCGGCACTGCCACGTGTGTGTGCCAGGGCTTTCAGCTCCCCAGGGGACAGGGGATGTAGGGTGGCCTAGGGCTCGGGGATGCCCCAGGGATGTGGGGATCCCAAATCCCCCCGTTCAGCCTTTCCTCTCTGCAGGGTTAAAGAACAAAGCGTTTTCTGTAGGGAAAGAAATTGAGGGACCCAACCTGGGCGCAGTTGCGGTGTGTGCTCGGGCTGTGTTTCCCCGGGGTGCCTCCAGCACCGGCTGTGGGAGCGTTTCTGTGATTCTGTGATTCTATTTCCTCCCGGATCACCCCGGTGAAGCAGCTCCACGATGTCCAGGAGCTGCACGTTGCCACCAGCACGGACCGAGGCGAGCAGGTTGCTGCTGTGCAGCCCCACAAACAATAGGGCTGTGCGGCTTTACACCGGCAGAGGATATAAAAAGCATCAGCTGGGGGAAAAAAAAAACAACAAAAAACACAACAACGTTCCTAGGACCCATTGTTGAGGGTGGGAATGAAGCGAGTTTTGTCTTGGGCTCTTCCTTAGCCATCTTTCATGTGCATTGTGAATGAAGCTCCATTGAAAGGCAGCTCCTTCCCAGGTAGCTGCTCACCGCTCGGGGTGAATAGCCCGGCCACTTTGCTTAGTAATGGGATTATATTGTTTTTCATTACAATGGGAACTTGGATTCCCAAACTGTCCTGACTAATGTCTGCTGAAGAAACAAAGCCGTATGATTTTTTTTTTTTCTTCCTTTTTTTTTTTTCTTCCCTCCGTGCTGGTAGGAGGAAGAGCGGCTGGAGCACGTCCCTCCCCGCTCCTGTCCGTGAGCGCATCCAGCTTTGGGAATTCCTTGAGTTTCTCTCCAGATGAAAGTCTGGGTCTTAAAATCCCAATTAGATGGCTTGGGCTAGGTCAAAAATGAACTGGAACAAAAAAAAGAAACACACATCAAAGGCTTTGGATTGCAGCGTGCTTTTTTTTTTAATTAAACCAGGCCGTAGATCGGCTCTTGCTTTATTAACCTGGTGTCACTCGAAGGAACCCGCTGCTTTGCCAACCACCCTCCCGATGTGAAACTCTGTGTTTTTTTCCCAGGCTGGTGTCCCGGCGTGTTTAATAAAGCAAGACCTGGACGGGACTTTGTAGAGAAACCGCCGGTTCAGCCCAGCGCTGCTTTTCGGTGCCGCGGCGGGCAAGGAGGAGCCGGGCAGCTCAGCCCCGGCTCTCCTGGGAGCACGGCACAGCTTTTGCTTCCCTCCCGGGTGCCTGTGCCAGGAACCACAGGGCGAGTGGCAAAAAAGGAGCCTCCTCCACGCTGCCGAGAGCTCGGTGCAGCCGCTGTGCTGTTCCCCATCGCCCTGCGCCCATCTCCTGCCAGCCGCGCGGTGCCGCGGGTCCCCCAGCCGTGCAGCGGTGCCGGGGGAGCAGCTGAGGGTGAGACGGGAGCTGACGAGGGCTGTGGAGCTCTGCTTTGCCAGCGGGAGAGGTTTTCCTTCCCCTCGCCCTGCAGGGAGCTCGGTGGGGTGTTCCCGAGGATGAGGCTGCTGAGGAGCTGGTCCTGTGGCTGGTTGCATGCCCGCACGGCCCCTGGTGATGCTCTGTGACAGAGGGGCTGCTAGGGAAGGAGGAGGGTTTTCTCCTTCAGCCAGTAGCATGAAAATAAAACCAGGAGAAAGGTGGAAACACGTCCCTTCCCTCTGTGGCACGGTGACCTGTCCCCTCGAGCAGCAGCTCGGCTGGGAGCTGTTGGGGATGAGGGTCCCCGGTGCTGGCAGCGGCTCTCGGGGCGAGGGCTGTGACTTGGGGAGCAGTCGGGGAGCTGCTTCCAGGCTGCGCCGGGCGAGAAAACACTGGCACGACTGGAAAAGTGACTCCTCTGTGGCTGGCGGGGCAGAAGAGGCTTAGCAGGGCCTGTGCCCGCTGGGTTTGCTCCGTTTGCATACGGGAACGTGCAGCAGCAGGAGGCCGTGCTTCACGGTCCCTCCATGGGGACCCTCTGCACCACACGAGGTCCTGGTGCTGGTTTCTGGCCCCCTTCCCCCACAAGACCACCCTTGGGTGCTCGCTGAAGCACTTCTGGGCTCCGCTGGCCCTTCCCTGGAGGCGTTTCCATCCTGCTCAGCCCCAGCGGGGGCTCAACCGGCCCCCTGAGCCTAACGGCCCCAAAACAGGGCTCGAGCAAAGACCCGAGCCGTCCCCCCTCGGCTTTCCCACGGTGCTTTTACCTTGGGGAAAACACCCGCGGCCGTTTATGCTTCCAGCAGATGAGGGTGAGGACGAGGTTACGCGATGGCAGCGCAGATAAGGGGCCGCCTGGACGCGGGGCCCCTCCGTTCCCCTCCCTGCTGGGACGGGATGGGGACGTGGGGACAGCCCCTGTGTGTGTGGCCAGGGGCCGTGCTCTGCTTTCTTTTGTGCATTTTAAGCCTGAGGTGGGTTTTACCTCCAGCCTGGTCTCCGTCCTTGAGGGTGATGAGCACCCAGCACCTTTAAAACCCCCCCCTGAAGGCTCAGGGCAGCACCGTGCGGGGCCGGCGCGTCCCGAATTTGAACAAAGCCTTGGGGAGGGCTGCGGCGGCGCCCGAGTGTCATCTGCGCCGGGGGTGGCAGATGGCAGCTTAGCACGGCAAGGAAAACAGCAAAACCCCGTGAATTAGGCGGGGGTTAAAGGTCGCAGGAACATCTGCCTCGGGATGCTTTCAGTGCCCGCATTGCTGCGGAGGGAGCGCGCCGGGGACGGGACCTGTTGCTGGCGGGCCGGGGAAAAGCCCGCGCGCTGCGGACAAAGAGGGTGGCAGCGGGATGGGATGCACGAAGCTGGAGCCAGGAGGGGTGTCCCCAATTTATCCCGCCCCCCCAGCCCTGCTTTGGGAGCCTGGCATGCGGCTCGCACCGCGGGGAGCAGCCTGGTGGTTGTTTTTTTTTTTTTGGAGCCCTGCTGGATCGCCGCAGCGTTTTGCCGTGGTTCGTGGCTCGCGGAGGATGTCCAGCAGACACAACAAACGCACATGCCCGCGCCGAGCAGATCCCGATTTGGCCTGGGCTCGGCGCTGGGAGCGGGTTGGGAGTTTGGGGCCGCTTGTTCCCATTCCCAGGCCGTCCCGGGGGGGTTTGCTGTCTGCCCTCGGCCGAGGCCTGCGAATCGTGCTGGAGATGTCTGGGTCGGGAGCTGTGCCGCCTCCACGCAGCAGTCTGTGCTCGGGGATGGTGTGGAGCAGCCCAGCCTGGTGGGAAACCCCCCAGAACCTCTGCCTCGACCCCAAAGCACAAAGTCCCGGGGCTGGGCAGGAGCTGCAGGCACTCGGGGGGTGTAAATCAGCGTGCTCGTGCCTGCAAGGAGCTCGCTCAGCATCCCTGGGGATGGGGACTGGATCACGGACATCCAGGAGGCTCCCGAGCCCCCACGGAGCTTGGCCAGGTTGAAGCCAGTTTCTGGTGGCCCTTCGGAGACGTTTTGATGCCGAAGCACCCGCCCCGTCCTCTGCCAACACTTAAATCTCTAATTAAAGCCTAGCTTTCATGTCTCCTATGCTAATTTCCAGAAGCTGCTTTGGGTTTGGACTGCGTAGCCCTTGCTTGGGAAATGCCAAAGGAAAAACCACGGGGTGATCTGCCCTGTGCTGAGCGCTCAGCCCGCGGGGCCGGCGGCACCCAGCGCCCGACCGTGCATCGGCAGCACCGCCAGCGAGGAGATTTATTATTTTTTTTTTTGCAGAAAGCGAAGCTTTGCTCCCTGGGCAGGACTTCAGGAGAGGTTTTCAGCCCCTGAAGTAGGTGGAGGTGCGGTGAGGTTTGCAGCCAGGCTGCGTGCCCGAGCGAGGCCGGGAGCTGGACCCGGCGCTGCTGACTCCGGGCTTCCCAAACCTGGGAGAGCTGAAAAGCAGCCACTGGGTGCTCGCTGCCTGCATCTCCCGGGGTTTGATCTCGTGCTTTGCATGCACCGCCTGGATCCTGGCTTCAATCTGCAGCCAGGGCTCTTTAAAGCGCTGTGGGCACTGAAATCCATCCCCAGCAGTGCTCTGCCCGGCCTCGCACCACACCTCGTACCAGACCTGTTGTCACAAGCACGGGCAGGAGCAGCACGACGTCTGCGCGACCTCCGTGGGGTGTGACGGGGACAGAGGTGGCTTTCGAGGGTGCCTGCGTTGTATTATTTCTTCAGGGCTGCTGTACCAGTGCCTCCCAGTGCCTGGAAATACTTCCCTTGCATGGAAGGGAAATCTGATGCTCGGTATCCCAATCTGCCCGTCCTGCTCTCTCATGCCTGGCTGGAAGTTTTGACGCCTCTGGCTCGGTGGGAGCTGGTGCTGCTGTCAGGAGGGCCCTAAAAAAAGTCATACAGATGTGTGTGAGCATCTCAGTGCAGCGAGGCAGCGCTGCAAAAGGCCCCAAAGCTCCCTTCTGCCTCCAGGCAGGGGGGCGGCTGCCTCCCCAGGTGAGTTCCTTGCGATCGCTAATTAACCTCCCCGCTAATGACCATCCTGCAGCTCCGCTTGGGATCTGCCCTGCTCCGGCTTCCCGGCGGCGAGCTCCCAACGCCTTTTGCCAGCGTTTGGAATTGGAAAAGATCCAAAACCTAACGGGGTGGGAGGGCTTCCCCCTCCGCGCCGCGCCGCGCACCCAGCCCCGGGGCAGAGCATCGCTTCCCGCGCTGTCCCCGGGCTCTTTGTCCTGCATCACTTTTATTTTCCCTCTTTTTTTTATTTATTTATTTTTCTTTTTTTTTACCCATCGGAGGACCTCATGACGCTGCCTCCCCGGCCGCCAGCCGGCCGCGAGAGCGCCCGCAGGATTGTTTTAAGAAAAAAAGCGTGTGTGGTGCGGGGAGGCGGGGGGGGGGCCCCGCGGGGATGGGGAGGTAGAGGTGGGGGGGGGGGTTAACAGATGACTGCACACTCGAGCGCTGTGCCGGCGGCGTGCCTTCGCCTGGCCCCGCACAATGGGCCCCTCTCAGGCGGCTGCAGCCCCCGGCCCCTTCACATTCCCCCGCGCGGGGCCGTGGCGCAGCCACCCAGAAGCGCCGGCGTCGCCCCCACGGCCGCGGTGCCCCGGGCTCGGAGCCGCCGGCGAGCCGGGCACCATCCGTCCGTCCGTCCGTCCGTCCATCCGCGGGCGCCGGCAGCTGCTGTGCCTCATTAGGATGCACACCTGCTCCCCGCCGCCCTTTGTGTGCCGAGCAGATGCCCTGATTTATTATTGTCCGCATTTTCTTTTTCATTTGGCCCGGATAATGCCGTCTCATTAACTCAAAATGGCTCCGAATCCGGACAAATTCTCACACAATCCCCAACAATGAAATCAGAATTGGGTTAAAAAAAAAAAAAAAAGCAAAAAAAAAAAGTAGGAGAGGAGAGGGGGAGCGGGGCAGGGACGTGGTCCTGCCTGTGGCACGACGCGGGGTTAGGGCTGGCTGGCGGGTGAGGCTTTTGGGGTCCTGGCTTTGGGGTCCTCGGGCTGTGGTGTTATCCAGGATGGTCTCTGGGGCTCCCTGACCCCAGTGCGCCCCCGGTTGCGTTGTGCCTTGGGGACACGAGGTGCCACCAGCTCTGTGGCCAAGGGTGCAAGCACGCAGCAGGTGCCCCAGCCCCGTCCTGCCAAAGCCCTGCCAGAGCAGCGCCTTCCCCAGGCATCAGCTGTCTTATTATTTATTAGCCTTCGTTTATTTCTGCTCACAAGAGGGCCCTGATGGCAGCACGAGCCCGGCAACACGGCGTGGGGCTGAGCGTGGCACCCTGGTGCAGGACAGGGCTGCGGCATCGCCTGGCTCCTGCCCTGCCCTCCCTGCACCAGCGCAGTTTCGGGAAGCGGCGTGCCACCAGCAGAGCTGCTCAGGGGAGAAACGAAACGAGTGGCAGCTCGAATTGCAAACCCAAGAGGCTTTGTGCCAGGGAGGTGCCAAAGGGGCTCATCCCCGGGCTCTCCATTCAATTTTCGGGTGTCCTTGGTCTCTCCACGCACAGCTCGGCTCCGTCCTCCCCTTCCCAGAGCCAGGTCCCCATCTACATTATTCCCTCCCAGCCTCTCCAGGAGGCGTGGAGCCACCATTGCAGGGTTTGCCCTCGTGCCCCGCGTCCCTGTCCCTGCCTCGTGGCTGCTGGTGACAGATGGCTGAGCCGGTGGCCGTGGCGCGGGGCCTTTTCTCAGGGCCCCCATGCGGAGCCGTGGGGCCGCCAGGAGCTTGGCGAGGGTTTAACTTGGGGGAAGACCTCAGCTGCGCCGAGCTGGGCCGTGCCCCACCTGTTAGCAGCCGACGGCGAGCCCGCGGTTGTTTGGCTGTTGACGTTTGGCTGATTTCTCGGGACTTAGGGAGGGGAAAAGATGCAGGGACCCCCCCCTGCAGAGACAGGAGGCGACGCCGCGCGGCCGTCCTGCACCGCTCGGCCCCGGGGCTTCCCCCTGGGACAGATTTGGGGGTGTCTGCATGGGGGGGGACGGGGATGGGTGCGGTGCTCCTGGCTCTGCCGTGCTCCAGCCGCAAGCGTGGGGTGAGCCGCCGCGTCCCCCCTTGGGCCCTGGTTTCCTCTTGGGCGAGGGGGGCGGGGGGGGGGAGCGAAAAAAAGCACTTAGCGCTGAAAAGCAGGATGTCGGCCCTGGAGACTGTGGTTTTGCAAGTCTGCGCAGGCCCCTTGATGGGGGAAGCCTTTGTTCCAGGCGCCTCTTTCATCTTCCTCTTCTCTCAAGGTGCAGCTCGGCCCGGAGCCGGCGGGGTAGAGCCTGCAAGCTCCCAAAGCAGCCGTGCTGCAACGGGCAGCGTGCCCGCGTGGCGCACACGCGCTCCCGAAACCGGTGCCGGTACCCGACCGAGGCACCCCGATCCCCCCCGGGATTGGGTCAGATCGATGACATCTTTATTTTATTTTTTTTTTTCCCCCCCCTTCCCCAGGTGCAGCAGCGCCCACGTGGGCGAGCGGTGCCAGCTGCCCAACCCCTGCCAGAGCTCCCCCTGCAAAAACTCCGGCACCTGCACCCCGCTGGTGCGCGGCGGCACCGCGGACTACACCTGCGCCTGCAGCCTGGGCTTCACCGACGAGCTCTGCCTCACGCCCCGCGAGAACGCCTGCCTCAACAACCCCTGCCGCAACGGGGGGACCTGCGAGCTGGTGACGCTCAGCGAGTACAAGTGCCGCTGCCCGCCGGGGTGGTCAGGTGAGGCCGCCACGGGGAGCGGGGATGGACGTAACCCTCGCTGGGGGGTTGCTCCTGGAAAGCTGCCCCCGGTGCTGGTTGATGCTTTCACCGGTGCTGCAGCTTTGGGAGAGGAGAAGGTTGGCAGTGCTGGGCGTGGAGGTGGCTGGTGAGCTGCAAAAATCCCGCACTGGTGGGGGTTTTAAAAGGGTAAAGATCAGGGGAGTTAATTACACGCCCTATGAACACAGCGTGGTTGTGCGCCGGGACTCCCAGCGCCAAGAGCTGTGCTTCGCATCCTCACCCTCCTCTTCCTCCTCCTCCCTCCCTCCCTCCCTCCCCAGGTAAAAGCTGCCAGCAGGCCGACCCCTGCGCCTCCAACCCCTGTGCCAACGGGGGCCAGTGCGTCCCCTTCGAAGCCCACTACGTCTGCCGCTGCACGGCCGGCTTCCACGGCGCCAACTGCAAGCAGGACGTGAACGAGTGCAACATCTCCCCGCCCGTCTGCAAGAACGGCGGCAGCTGCACCAACGAGGTGGGCACCTACCAGTGCTCCTGCAAGCCCGCCTACACCGGCCAGAACTGCGAGCACCTCTACGTGCCCTGCAACCCCTCGCCCTGCCAGAACGGGGGGACGTGCCGCCAGACCGGGGACACCACCTACGACTGCACGTGTCTGCCAGGTAGGCGCCCGCTGGCTGCTCCCATAAAGAGGTGCTGGGGATGCAGGGGGCCGGGGACCCTTTTTTGTAGCTTTTTTTTTACCCCCCCGGTTTGCTTCCTCGAGGACGTAGTGGCCCAGCTCTTTGCTCACGTCGCAGCTCTGGGGAGCGACAAAAACCAAGCGGCCGGAGCAGAGCCGCCCCGGGTGCGTTTGGGGAGATGCTGGGCAGCCGTGCCGTTAGCAGAGAGGTCAGCCGGGGGCTTTTTATACTTGGTGATTCACTAAAATAGCTCTTCCCAAACAACTGCTTCAGCAGAGGCCCCTCTGCGGATGCTCATATTCCAGAATAAGAGTGCCTTTTTCCGTTTTAGCTTAATCCACTTCCAGAATGGAATAATTGTCCCGGAATAGCTCTTTTGGAAAGTTTCTGAGTGCAGGCGGGCTTGGGGAAGGGAGACCCTGCCCGTGCTCATTGCTGCTCCCTCTGGCAAGCTCGGTGCACGCAGGGCAGCGTGGTGCAGCCTGAGCTCAGCCCAGGCTTTGCTTGCCAGGAGGACAGAGCCATTTGTCACCCGAGCCAGCCCCACCAGCTGTGTCCTCTCCTGGGGAGAGATGCCCTTAGCAGCGGTGAGCTGCCTGGGAAGGTTCTCATGGGGTTGTTTTATCCCATAGCCCAGCAGGGGCTGGGGCAGGATGAGAGGTGAGCGGCTCTTCTGCTCTGCACCCCAGACGGTGCTCAGAGTTCCCAGGGGAGCCCCATGCTCCCTCCTGCCCCACCACCACGGAGCAATTCTCTGCACGGGGTGGGGACGGGGTGGCCCAGCTGGCAGAGACGTCCCCACGTCCCTGTCCCTGCCTCCTGCCAGCGGTGTGGGCTGCTGCTGGGGAGAGATGCAAGAGAGCAAGGTAGCATGAGGGAATCTCAGCTTGGGCTTCCACAGACTCAGAACCCAGAGGCTCAACGCCCTTCCCAAGCTTCTGGCTGTGGTAACTGTTACAGACACCCATGGCCCTGCAGGATTTTCTCCTTCCCCTCCACGCCTGCTTGCCCAGGCTGGAGCAACGCTCCCGTCCTCACAGGCAGCGAGGTGCTGGGGCTGACCCGGGGAAGGAAACCTTTCCTTCCAGGACGAGCCACGAGCCAGCAGCTCCCACGGGAGCAGCTCCCAGCGCGGGCAGGGCGGCGCGGCGCTGCCGCAGGGCCGGGCAGGTGCCGGGTGGCAGCAGGAGCGGCGCTGCCCTGCCGTACCGCTGACGAGGCACTTTTCTCCCCAAGCAGCCTGGGCGTCGGGCACGGCGGGGTGAGGAATCGCCCCGGGGAGCATCCCTGCCTTGGAAGGAGGTTGGGGGACCAGCATGTTCACACCCAGCTGCGGCTTCGCGGGCGGCTGCGGGGAGATTTGCATGCTGCACGAGCCGGTTCGCCTCCCGCGGGGTGGCACGGCCCCTCGGAAAGGCACGGGGCTCCAACGGGGAGATCTGGAGGTCCCTCGGCACCTCTGCCGCTGTGCACGGCTCGCTGAGAGAGGCTTTGGGCAGAGGCACGAGGAACCGGGGGCCGGTTGCTCATGATAAGAGGGTGATTGATACGCTGGTATGCAGCGCGCCCGGTGCGGAACAATGTCCCCTTTTCATTGCCAGGGAGGCCTGGCCCTCCCGGGTTTCTTCAAGTTAAACTAATCTCCTCTGGTTTATCGTGCCATCGCTGCAGAATGTAACCCGGAGTTTAAAGTAATTGCAGTGCTAATTACTCATTCAGGTGGCTCGAAACGAGTTAATGCTGGTAGCCAGGACACTGCCGGTGGTTGCTGTTCGGTCTCAGCCCAGCTGCTTAAAAACAGGGGGCAGAGCAGTGCTGCCTGCTTTGGGCTCCTATCAGCCATCATAAATCACTGCTGCTGCTGCTCCTGTAGCGGGGCTGAAGCTGTGGGTCCCCGGAGCAAGGGCCTGCGATTGTTCTAACCCTGGAGCAAGGACGAGCGACAGACCGAGGGGGACAGGGTGGCTCGGCAGATCTCCTGATAAGTTCCTGGCCGTTTCGTTCCTGCTGCACATGGGGAGAGGTCAGGGGCTGTGCGCTATCAGATGGAGGCGATAAAACAAACCTGAGCGGCCGGGCTGTGGCGAGGAGAGCTGGGGGGGAGCAGCGCAGTGCGCGCAGGGCCGTGGGTCGCGCTGCCAGAGACTTTTGGAAGCGAAGAATTCCCCTCTGGGGGAAGCACTGCTTGTGAGGCCCTTGAAACGCGAAATTAAAACAGGCTGATTCAGCCCTGGCTGCCGCGAGCGGTGGTGGGAGCAGCCCCGGTTCATCCCAGCTCGCCGTGGAGTCGGCGGGGCCGGCATCCCCAGCGGAGCCCCCGCTGCTCGGGGAGAGCATCCTCGGAGCTGGGGGCGCCGGGGACGCCCGTCTGCCCCTCGTAGGGGATGCAGCCGCTTGCCAGGCCCGGGCGAGTGCTCCCTCGCGGGGTAATGTGCGTGTCGGGAAGCAGCCCCGGAGGAGGCGGGCCGGGGCTGGAGATGAAACCGGGCGGCTGGCTTCAAAGGAGGCAGGGTGGAGAGCGCCTGGCGGGCTGTCTGCCTGCTAATGAGCAACCGGCTGCAGCGGGGAGGGCGGCGGGAGGGCAGCTCCCGAGCCCCAGCCTCGGTGCAGGGAGCCCTGCGGGGCTTTGGGGCTGTCCCCCTTTTGGGGCAGGGGCACGGGATGAAGGCTGGAGGTTGGTGGCACCTCGGCTGTCTCCTTCGTGCAGGATTCGCGGGTCAGAACTGCGAGGAGAACATCGACGACTGTCCGGGGAACAACTGCAGGAATGGGGGCACCTGCGTGGACGGCGTCAACACCTACAACTGCCAGTGCCCGCCCGAGTGGACAGGTAGCAGCGAGGGTGGCAGGGCTGTCCTGGGGGCTGGGGAGGTGGCTGGGGAGAGGTGTCCCGCTCCGCTGAGCGCAGCAGCAAGCACCAAGCCGCTGGGAGCACGTCCATGCCAACCTCACCCCCGTGTCCCTGTCCCTCGCAGGCCAGTACTGCACCGAGGACGTGGACGAGTGCCAGCTGATGCCCAACGCCTGCCAGAACGGGGGCACCTGCCACAACAACCACGGCGGCTACAACTGCGTCTGCGTCAACGGCTGGACGGGCGAGGACTGCAGCGAGAACATCGACGACTGCGCCATGGCCGCCTGCTTCCAGGGGGCCACCTGCCATGACCGGGTGGCCTCCTTCTACTGCGAGTGTCCCCACGGACGCACAGGTGAGAGGCGCCTCCGGTGCTCGGGGTGCGGGGTGGCAGCTCCCCAAGCATCCCCTGGCTGATGATGGCAGAGGTCTCGGTGCGTGGCAGCTGGTGTGCCCAGCACCTTGACGTGTGCTTGCTGTTTGTTCCCCAGGTTTGCTGTGCCACCTGGATGACGCCTGCATCAGCAACCCCTGCAACGAGGGCTCCAACTGCGACACCAACCCCGTCAACGGCAAAGCCATCTGCACGTGTCCCTCGGGGTACATGGGGCCGGCCTGCAACCAGGACGTGGACGAGTGCTCGCTGGGTGAGTGCCCTGTGCCAGCCCCTCGTGCAGCAGAGGAGGGAGCTCGCTGCAGCTGGGAGCACGTCCTGGAAGCAACTCTTGGGTTTTGCAGGAGCCAACCCATGCGAGCACGCGGGGAAATGCATCAACACCCAGGGCTCCTTCCAGTGCCAGTGTCTGCAGGGCTACTCAGGCCCTCGCTGCGAAATAGATGTCAACGAGTGCCTCTCCAACCCCTGCCAGAACGACGCCACCTGCCTGGACCAGATCGGGGAGTTCCAGTGCATCTGCATGCCCGGTAGGTGGGCAGGCGGCCCCGTGGCCCCTGTGTGTGGCACCCCTGGGTGCTGGGTGCAGGCAGGGGAAGGCTCCGGGTGCCCGTGAGCAGCAGCTCAGCATCGATTTGCACTCAGAGCCTGGGGTGGGAGCACTGAAAAGAAACGTGCTGTGCTCGGCGCAGCATCCCATAGCAATGGGGGCAGGGGAGCGGGGAGCTGGGCACCACCAGCCCTCCACACCCGTCCTCTTGCCAACCCTGCTGGCTTTGGTGGGGCAATCCCTGATGGATGGCCACCCAGAAACTTGTGTGTAAGGCTGGACGGGCTCCCAGCACCTTGAGGACAGCTCCTGAGCTGTCTGTATAAAACCCCAGTGCCTCCTGGTGGAACCTGCGTGCGGAGGGGGCACCAGTCCTGCTGTGCCCCGTGCCACCGAGCTGATGGGGCTGGTGGGTCTGTCCGCAGGGTACGAGGGCGTCTACTGCGAGATCAACACGGACGAGTGTGCCAGCAGCCCCTGCCTGCACAACGGCAACTGCCTGGATAAGATCAACGAGTTCCACTGCGAGTGCCCCACCGGTACGTGGCACCCAGCGGGCTGGGAACCGAGCCATCGTGTGTCCTGTGCCTGACGGTGCCAGAAATTTGGGAAAAAGGGGCTGTGCTCCCCTCTGTAGCGATGTGGGATGCTGGTGGAGAAACCTCAGGGCGAGCAGCATCGCCCCGCACGCGGACAGGAGCTTTTGGGGAGGTTTATCCCATTCCATGAGCGCCACGCAGGCGATGCTCCACCGAGCCATGGGAGAGGGGAAGGAGGATTAAACCCCTCGGCTTTGCACTTGAAAAGGCCCCCCTTTGGGAAGGAGAGGGCCGGGGTGGGGGGAGGCTGGGGAGAGAGGGGGGGGGGTCTCGCCAGCCGCTTTGAATGCGGTGTCAAAGTCACGGGGTGGAGCAGAGAATGGGGAGACGGTTAATCTGTGAAAGGAGGTTTTGAAGTTCAGAGACTTTGCTCCTCTAGAGATGTAAATAAGATGCTCTCAATGGCGGGTCGCAGCCCCGCATTCAGGGCCCCGCGCAGCCGTCCCCATGGAGACCCGGCTGGGATGTGGGGGGCCCCCCGCACACACGGGACCTGCCCCGGCACAGGGAGGGGGCGGCGGGCAGCCCCCCCGGCAGGTCTGGCCATCCACAGCACGGGGACACAACTTTCTGCCTCCATTTCAGGCTTCAACGGGCACCTGTGCCAGTTCGACATCGACGAGTGCGCCAGCACCCCCTGCAAGAATGGGGCCAAGTGCGTGGACGGCCCCAACACCTACAGCTGCGAGTGCACCGAAGGTGAGGGGTCCCCACGTCCCCTCCATGCGAGGAACAGCCCCCTCCTGCCCCCTAAAGTGCCGTGAAACCACAGCCATGAGCTATTAACGAGGAAAGTGCCCAAATCCCTGCTTCCAGCCAGCCCCGTACGGGGCGTAACGAGCGCAGCGCTAATGAGGTGCGGCCCCGCAGCACCCGTCCTGCTGCGGCAGGCGAGGGGGAAGGAAGGAAGGAAGGAATAAAGCTGCCTCTATGGGGACGCAAGGTGCAGGGGGCTCGCGGACCGAAACCCAAGGAGCCCTTGCACAGAGCGATGGCTCGAGCCCTGGTGGCAAACAGTGGCTCTTTTGTGGAGCAGCTCCCGCCAGAAATCTTCCAGCTGAATGGCCTCTAATTAGTGTCTTGCTAATGCCAAGCCCCGATGAAAAGCTGCTATGTGGGCTTGGCGGGGTCTAGTCAAAGCTGTACTTTGTCCTCGGCTCTCCACCCCCAGCCCGTCGCGGAGGGAGCCGGCCAGGAGAATAGGATCTGTCGGGGGGGTGTGTGGGGGGGTGATTATTCGGGGGTGCATGCGGCTGGCCCCCCCGCACGCTCCGGGACGAGACGCAGGGCCCCGCTCCTCAGCCGAGCTGGCTTAATGCAGGGCATTGTGCGCCCCGGGACAAAGCCCGTGAGCCAGGCTCTGAAAGGCCCCACAGCCAGGGGGGGTCCAACCCCTTGCACCCCATCCCCAGGGGGTTCCTGCTGCGCTGGTGGAGAGGGTGGGTGCTGCCCTGCACCCGCCTTGGGTGGGCAGGAGCATCCCACGACCCGATCCCACATCCTCCATCCCTCCATCGTCACCCTGCATCCTCCATCCTCACCCCACAACCTCTCCATCCTCACCCCACAACCTCTCCATCCTCACCCCGCAACCTCTCCATCCTCACCCCATAACCTCTCTATCCTCACCCCACGTCCCCCCGTCTGCCCCCAGGTTTCTCGGGCGCTCACTGCGAGATCGACATCGACGAGTGCGACCCCGACCCGTGCCACTACGGGACCTGCAAGGACAGCATCGCCTCCTTCACCTGCCTCTGCCAGCCCGGCTACACGGGCCACCGCTGCGACATCAACATCAACGAGTGCCAGAGCCAACCCTGCAAAAACGGGGGGACCTGCCAGGACAGGAACAACGCCTACAACTGCCTGTGCCTCAAGGGGACCACAGGTGAGCAAAGGGAGCGGCCGGGGCAGCCGTGCCAGCGAGGTGCCTGGTCCCATCCCCGGACAGGTTCACCGTGATGCTCGGGGAGGCCCTGGGCCACCGCCAGCAGCCACCCCGATTTTGGGGACGGCCCCGGGCAAGGGTGTCCTCGGCCAGGACGAGTTTTCCCGGTTTAACACCCGCGCCCCAGCCGGGAGCCTGGAAGCTGCCTGCGGGGGAGGCTCTTTGTTGTGGAGCGGGGAGCAGCGCGGCGGGGCCTGCCCGCGGGTTTTGGGGTTTTGTTTTGCCTCGTCAGCAGCGCCGGGGCCCCACAAGCTCCTCACGCCCCTGCTTTCCTCCTCTAGGGCCCAACTGCGAGATCAACCTGGACGACTGCGCCAGCAACCCCTGCGACTACGGCAAGTGCATCGACAAGATCAATGGCTACGAGTGCACCTGCGAGCCGGGCTACACAGGTGAGGGGAGGCACGGAGGTGGCTGCTTGCAGCCTGGCCCTAATGGGGACACGCTGGGTGACACAGGGATGGGGCGAGGAGCTATGGCACTGCTGTCCTCCAGTGGGGGATTCCTGTGGTGGGGAGCAGCCAGGGTGACCGAGGTCCCAGGGGGGCCCTGCCCGTGCACTCCCACCCCAGCCCGGACCCCCTGCGTGTCCAAATGGGCGATCCCAGCTCAAGCCAAAAATCAAAGGGGTCCCAGTGCCGGGAATTCAACTCCTGGTGCATCCACTCCCATGGGTATCGA
This sequence comes from Aythya ferina, assembly GCF_964211825.1. Classification (NCBI taxonomy): domain Eukaryota; kingdom Metazoa; phylum Chordata; class Aves; order Anseriformes; family Anatidae; genus Aythya; species Aythya ferina. Next base: position 3,123,305 of record NC_140318.1, on the reverse strand, counting down.
GTTGCTGCCTTGTCTGACTGGTTTGTTTGATCACCGCTGGAAAAAGCCAGCGGCTTTGATAGCAGCAGACCCCGCCGGCTCCCCGCTCGCGGCAGCGAGGGCCGCACGGCTCTTTGTGCTCCTGCTCGCCAGGAGCCCTCAATAAAGCCTTCCTTTGTCAGCCCCGGCAGGTAGGGTTACGGGCTGAAACTGCCTCCCTTCCTTATTCCCTCCTGGACCAAAAGAGCCCATGGCACGGCCCCCTCCCACCTGCATTTAGTTAAGCCAGGAGGGCGATGCAGCGGCGTGAAATCACCCTACACCAGGGGCAGGCCTGCTCGTACCTGGCTGGCACACGTGTGCCCGGAGATCCGAGCTCTGATGGTTGCTCTCGGTGTGGCTGGGGGGGAGCCGCGTGCTCCGTGCCCCCAGGAGGCTCCTGGCATGAGGTAACACTTCACTGCCCCTTCCCAGGGCGCATGTGCAACATCAACATCGACGAGTGCGCCAGCAACCCCTGCCACAACGGGGGCACCTGCAAGGACGGCATCAACGGCTTCACTTGCCTCTGCCCCGAGGGTTTCCACGACCCCAAGTGCCTGTCCGAAGTGAACGAGTGCAACAGCAACCCCTGCATCCACGGGAGATGCCACGACGGGCTGAACGGGTAGGCTGGGGGCACGGGGGCTGCTGGGACCAGCAACGTTGGGTCAGGCCAGATCCCCAGCTTTACACTCTTAATTCTTCCCCAAAGTTACCGGTGCGATTGCGACCCGGGCTGGAGCGGGACAAACTGCGACATCAACAATAACGAGTGTGAATCCAACCCCTGCATGAACGGTGGCACCTGCAAGGACATGACCAGCGGCTACATCTGCACCTGCAGGGAAGGGTTCAGCGGTAAGGACGTGTTTGGGACAGGGGTGGGAGCCCTGGGAGATGTCACTGGGCTCCCCCAGCTTGAGCCGACAGCAGGAGGCTCCCCTCCTCCCACGAGCACGCCTCTGTCAGGGCCAGTTTTGCACCTGCATTTCTGTTTTTCTCCCTAGGACCCAACTGCCAGACCAACATCAACGAGTGTGCTTCCAACCCCTGCCTGAATCAGGGCACCTGCATCGACGACGTGGCCGGCTACACCTGCAACTGCCTCCTGCCCTACACAGGTGAGGGGGCAGCACCCCGCGCCCCCCCTGCTCACATCTCCACCTCCCCGTGCCACGGCACAGCTGGAGGAAACACCGAGGAGCTTCGGGAAGCAGCCGGGCAGAGCTTCCTCCTCCCTCCTCCTCCTCCTTTTAGGCACCGAGGTGGTGGCAGGGGCTCAGCATCACCACCGGGAGCCCTCCCCGCTGCCAGGGGGGGCCCCGTTTGCTCGCTCGCCCCGGTGCCCCTGCTGGAAAAAGCGAGGCGAGGCCGGGGGCCGGGGGGTTTCTGCTGAGCCGATTCCTGTTTGCCGTCCTCCCGCTTCCGCTCGCGCAGAGCGGCCGCTGGAGCACAATTGCAGGAAGCTCTGAGCCGTTTCCTGCCTTCGGCAGTGGCCATAGAAACCCCCGGGGGGGGTGGAAAGGGGCAGGCGGGGAGTGGAAGGCTCTGGAAAATAGCAAAGGCCAGTTCGGGAGATACTGGCTGACAGGGAAGATAAGGGTTCGGAGGGAACGTGTCCCTTGGCTGGACGTAAACAGGAAAAGCAGCTGAGAGAGGGGGGGAGCGTAAGGGGGAAAGCCACCCCAAGCAGCGCTTCCCTTCCAAAGGAAACGAGTGGCCCTTTAACGAAGCCCAGATTTCAAGTGTTTAAAAAGGCTCCTGGGGGGCCAGGGGTCACAAAGGGCTCGGGGACGGAGGAGGCAGCCCAAGGGTGGGATGGGGGCACCCAGGGCTGGCAGCATCCCCGGGGGGGGTGAACAGGGACCATGGGGACTTGGGCTACCCGTTATTTGGGAGGGGGCAGTCAGAAGCCACTTGTGCCTGCACAGGAGCCACCTGCGAGGACGTGCTGGCCCCGTGTGCCGGTGGCCCCTGCAAGAACGGCGGCGAGTGCCGGGAGTCGGAGGACTACGAGAGCTTCTCCTGCAGCTGCCCGCCCGGCTGGCAAGGTGGGCGCTGCTGCGAGGGCGCTGCCCTGCTGCGGGCTGCGGCGGGCGCTCGGGGCGAGGCACCCATCCCCGGGGATGTCCAGCAGCACCCCCGGCTCAGGGTACCCAACCCGCTGTGTCCGCAGGTCAGACGTGCGAGATCGACATCAACGAGTGCGTGAAGAGCCCCTGCCGCAACGGGGCCACGTGCCAGAACACCAACGGCAGCTACCGCTGCCTCTGCAGGGCGGGCTTCGCCGGCCGCAACTGCGACACCGACATTGACGACTGCCAGCCCAGTAAGAGCAAGGGGAGCCCCCCGGCGTCGTGGTTTTAGCCCCAGGCTTTCCCCGTACTCCTGGGGCTGGGGTCAGCCGCCCCGTGTGGGTCTGGGTCGGCCCCGTTCCTTTGGGAACGTCTCCATCCCGTCCCGATGGAGCTGCGTCAATCCGGGCCAGGTGGGAGCTGGCAGGAAGGAGGCTGGGGGGGACGGTGACGTGCAGGCAGTGAGCAAACGTGTCCCACGTGCCCTCCGCGTTCCCAGTCCCCAGCTGGGGCTGGGCTGGCCTCTGTCCCATCGCTCGGCGTGGTGGGGGGACGTGTGTGTGGGTAACACCAGGGCTGGACCCACTGCATCGTAACATGCATGACTTCTGCCATCCAGATCCGTGCCACAACGGTGGCTCCTGCTCGGACAGCGTGGGCACCTTCTTCTGCGAGTGCCTGGCCGGCTTCCGCGGCCCCAAGTGCGAGGAGGACATCAACGAGTGCGCCAGCAACCCCTGCAAGAACGGTGCCAACTGCACCGACTGCGTCAACAGCTACACCTGCACCTGCCCCTCCGGCTTCAGCGGCATCCACTGCGAGAACAACACTCCCGACTGCACCGAGAGGTACTGCCTCGTGCGAGGGGGTCCCCGCGCTGCCCTAGGGTCCCTTACGAGCCCCGTGGGTCCGTGGGGGGCTTTGGGGCTGGGGTCACGTCAGCCAGCGGCGCTGGTTCACATGGATGCGGTGTTTGTGTTCCCAGCTCCTGCTTCAACGGTGGGACCTGCGTGGATGGCATCAACACGTTCACCTGCCTCTGCCCGGCCGGCTTCACGGGCAGCTACTGCGAGCACAACATCAACGAGTGCGACTCCAAGCCCTGCCTCAACGGGGGCACCTGCCAGGACAGCTACGGGACGTACAAGTGCACGTGTCCCCAGGGATACACCGGGCTCAACTGCCAGGTAGAGGAGGCTTGGGAGGTCGTGGGCACTGCCCATGGTCCTGTCAGTCCATGCCAACCCGGGGGATTTCGGGGGTCACTGCTCTGGGTGCAGGGCTCAGTCTGTGTCCCGTAGAAGCCCTGCGGGGTCCTGACTCCATCCCTTGCTCTCCCCTTCCAGAACCTGGTGCGCTGGTGCGACTCCTCGCCCTGCAAGAACGGGGGGAAGTGCTGGCAGACCAACAACCTGTACCGCTGCGAGTGCAACAGCGGCTGGACCGGGCTCTACTGCGACGTCCCTAGCGTCTCCTGCGAGGTGGCTGCAAAGCAGCAAGGTGTGTCCCTGTCCCAGCCATGTAGGGTCTCACAGGGCTGGAGGGTCCCCCAGATCTCCCGTGCTGGGCTCCAGGTGGGGTCTCTCAGTGGGGACCACGCTCAGGTCTCTCGGTGGGGACCTTTGCACAGCACAGAGTGATCTCAGGGTTTGCTGTCCTGTGCACCCACCGCCCTGGGGCTGCATTTCCTGGTGGGACACAGTGCCAAGGGTGGCCAGGACTTGGCCCTGGGTGTCACTGAGGTCCCCGTGTCTCTCGGTGCTCTCCCCGGCAGGTATCGACGTCGCACACCTCTGCAGGAACTCGGGGCTCTGCGTGGACACCGGCAACACTCACTTCTGCCGCTGCCAGGCCGGCTACACCGGCAGCTACTGCGAGGAGCAGGTGGACGAGTGCTCCCCAAACCCCTGCCAGAACGGAGCCACCTGCACGGATTACCTGGGAGGCTACTCCTGCGAGGTGGGTGCTGGCCTCACGCAGTGCCATGGGGCAGGGTGAGGGCAGCGAGGGCTGCGTTGGGCCCTTTCTGGGGGTTGTGGTAGCTCCAGGGGCAGGAATAGAGCAGCTGTTTGTGTATCTGTGTGGCAATGGGGTGAACATCTCTGACAGCTCCCCTCTTCCCTCCTTGTAGTGCGTGGCTGGTTATCATGGAGTTAACTGCTCGGAGGAGATCAATGAGTGCTTGTCCCACCCGTGCCAGAACGGAGGAACCTGCATCGATCTCATCAATACCTACAAATGCTCCTGCCCCAGAGGAACCCAAGGTAAATTAATTCCCCAGGCTGGGGCATTAGCGGGTTGAATGCAGATATCCTCGGTATCTGCTCATTAGCTGCTCAGGCTAGCAGAAGCAAACGCACTGATAGAGGATTGTGTTTGCTCGCGAGCTTAGCCATCAAGGCCACGCAACCTTGGACACGAGCTGCACGGTGCTGCGTGCTTCCCGCCAGAGCGGTGGCTCAGACTGCCATTGAGTTGGTCAGGCTCAGCCCCTGTGCAGGGAAGGTTCGCACGAGGGACCACCGGGCACCCCGATACTGTTTGATGAGCTGTGTGGGTTGTTCCCCCATTTCTCTAGGGGTGCACTGTGAGATCAATGTGGATGACTGCAGCCCTTTCTTTGATCCTGTCACCCTGGGGCCCAAGTGCTTTAACAATGGCAAGTGCACGGATCGGGTAGGTGGCTACAGCTGCATCTGCCCCCCTGGCTTTGTAGGGGAGCGCTGCGAGGGAGACGTCAACGAGTGCCTGTCCAACCCCTGCGACGCGCGCGGCACCCAGAACTGCGTGCAGCGGGTCAATGACTACAAATGCGAGTGCCGGCCTGGCTACGCAGGTGAGCGCCGCCTCCTTGCCGCTCCCTGCGGTGCCTGGCCGCCCCGAGCACCTCGCACGCCTCCCCGCGCCCCCTTACACCCTCCTCTCTCCCTCTGCAGGGCGTCGCTGCGACACTGTGGTGGACGGCTGCAAGGGGAAGCCCTGCAGGAATGGGGGGACGTGCGCCGTGGCCAGCAACACCGGCCGTGGCTTCATCTGCAAGTGCCCCCCGGTAGGTGCCTGCTGCTCTCCAGCTCCGAGCATGTTGTATGGGCCCTGCAGGTCGCAGAGAAGGGGAATATCCATGTATCCATACTTTCCTCGTCCCCAAGGGGATGTGGTGCCTGTCAGGGAGGAGGAGGGGGCTCACCCTGTGATGCCCAGCTCTGTAGGACAGGCTCCTTGCCATCTCGTTGGTGGATGATGATTTGCACCACATAAAGGTGGAGCAGGCAGCTATGGAGAAGAGCTCCCTTCATTTTCAGGGGGATGCTCTAACGGGGTTCACATCCTAGATTATCCTTGCCCATCACTAGTTTCAGGGGAAGCACCAGCGCCGTGCCCTGGCCGGGTCTATCTGATCACCCCTGGGTTTGTGCTCAGTTTCCCTACACAGACATGGTGTAGGACACGGGACAGCATCGCTTTATTCTCACTCCCTCTGTGCCATCACCTCCCCAGGGCTTCGTGGGTGCCACCTGCGAGAACGACTCCCGAACCTGCGGGAATTTGCACTGCCTGAACGGCGGCACCTGCATCTCCATCCACAAGAGCTCCAAGTGCATGTGTGCGCCGGCCTTCACGGGGCCCGAGTGCCAGTACCCGGCCAGCAGCCCCTGCACCTCCAACCCCTGCTACAACGGGGGCACCTGCGAGTTCCTCAGCGACGCTCCCCCCTATTACCACTGCAACTGCCCCGCCAACTTCAACGGCCTCAACTGCCACATCCTCGACTTCGATTTCCAAGGTGGCTTCGGGCAGGACATCATCCCACCCAAAATCGAGGAGAAGTGCGAGATCGCGGTTTGCGCCGGCTATGCCGGCAACAAGATCTGCGACGGCAAGTGCAACAACCACGCCTGCGGCTGGGACGGGGGCGACTGCTCCCTCAACTTCAACGACCCCTGGAAGAACTGCTCGCAGTCGCTGCAGTGCTGGAAGTACTTCAACGACGGCAAGTGCGACTCCCAGTGCAACAACGCGGGCTGCCTGTACGATGGGTTCGACTGCCAGAAGTACGAAGGGCAGTGCAAGTAAGTGCCCCTCCTGCTCGTTGACCCTCTTGATTTAAAGCCTCAATCTCTCAGATCTTCGGGTTGTATCTGCTCAAGCTGCTCAGTGCGGAGCTGTTGTTGGCTCTCTTCATTCTCTTCTCCTGCACATGGGGCTGCATCTCAAGCGATCACGTTTCCCCGTGGTCTTACAGTGTTTTGTGTATCCTTTGAAGCTTTCTGTGTTTGGCTTCTCTGCCCTGGTCTGTGTCGTGCCACAAAAGTGCATTTTGCAGCTCGCAGTAGTGACACAGGGAGTTTCAGTGTAGTAAGAGCTCGGATGGAAGACCAACCACAAAACATGGTACGAAGGTCCAGGCATTTACCAAATGTTGTCTTTGGCAACAGCAGGAACTTAATCCCAGGTTTCTGGACAAATTCTGGTCTAAGTAACTATTCCATGTCCCCATGTCTTTTCTGAGTCACTGCAATTTGTCCCCGCTTTCTGGCATCTAAATCGTGACTTAACAATTTCACAGCTGCTGCCTTTCACCCCAGATGTGAATGCTTTGCAGTCCTGCATGGAACAGATCCCTTCTGTGTAAATCGCTTTCATGTTCGTTAGGATAAAGAGTATTGACCCAAAACAGAGGTCTTTGTGAAGCACAGATTATTTTCTTAGCAGGCAGGTACTATGCACAATACTTAGCCTAATTCATTCTTCTGCCTTCCTTTTTCTCCTGCCCAGCCCCCTGTATGACCAGTACTGCAAGGACCACTTCTCAGATGGTCACTGCGACCAGGGCTGCAATAATTTTGAGTGCGAATGGGATGGTCTGGACTGTGCAAACAATATGCCGGAGAAGCTTGCGGACGGCACCCTGGTGGTGGTGGTGCTGATCACCCCCGAGAACCTGAAGAACAACTCCTTCAATTTCCTGCGGGAGCTGAGCCGCGTGCTGCACACCAACGTGGTCTTCAAGAAGAACTCCAAGGGGGAGTACATGATCTTCCCCTACTACGGCAACGAGGAGGAGCTGAAGAAGCATTACATCAAGAGGTCAACAGAGGACTGGTCCGATATGTCCAGTGCTGTCATCAACAAAGTAAAGACCAGCCTCTACTCCCGGGCTGGCAGGAGGCAGAAGAGAGAGCTCGACCAGATGGACATCAGAGGGTAAGGGGCAGCAAGCGGGTTCCTTTTGCATTTTTTTTATGTGTTGATAATAGTAACACGCCATAAAGAAGAGGATGTAGGGCAGATAATTGTATTTAGACGTTGCTTTCTGTGTGAATAGAAACCGGATTTTGCTCTCGTGTGGGAAAAGCGAGCGATCGCTCAGGAATCGCTGACACAATGCTGCGCCGACTCTCACGGTTGAAGGAGTCTTGTGCATTGTTGGGAGCCGGGCTGGGCTGGGTGGGACCTGGAAGCCGAGGCTGGCCTGACCGTCTGTCTGACTGCAGGAAGTCATTAAGCTAAGCCTCAGTTTCTCCCTGGGAAATGCTTCCTAGAGCTTTGTTGTAAAGCTCAATCGCTGCAAACTGTGTTTGGAGACCTCTGGTATAAACATATAGATCTAACCTTCTCCCTCTCTGTGGGCTCAATCAAAAGTCACCAAAAGCAAAGGAGTTCGAGCAGCGAAACTGATCTGAAAGGTTTTAAGGCTCCCAGGCAGCGTGATTTAAGACACTCTGGTGTCTGGGTACTCTTAAAGCACTGCGAAGCAGAGACTCCCCCGCATTCCTGTGGATAAGGAGCCAGGCTTTGTCATGTTCAATGAGATAAATCCAATAGACCACCAGTGTGAGCTCAGGGAAGCCACGGAGAAGCGAGGAAATGGGTTCCCACCTCCTAATTCCCACTGATGGGGGGTTAAGGAGGGGAGGGAGACGGGTCTTGCCTGCCTTTCGGTGTGATCTTCGCACCTCATTTCTCATTGACCCTTCTCGCAGATCCATCGTCTACTTGGAAATTGATAACCGTCAGTGCATCCAGTCGTCTTCCCAGTGCTTCCAGAGTGCAACCGACGTGGCGGCGTTCCTGGGTGCCTTGGCCTCCCTTGGCAACCTGAACATACCCTACAAAATAGAAGCCGTTAAAAGTAAGCAGGGCTGGGCGGCTGGGGGAGAGAGCGCTGAAACCTCCCAGTCTCATCCCTATTTCGTTCTCTGTTGGCCAGCTCAGATGCCACAGCTGAGCACAGCCTGGTTTTGAAACCTTGCACCTTGTTTTTTAAGTCTGTTTTAAAAAATGATGCAAAAAAAAACCTGTTTATTTTTGCTTATTCCTGGTTTATTTCAAAATCATTATCACTATAAAAGTTTTAAAAAAAGCACAGCCCAACCGGCTCCAATCAATCAGTGACATGCAAGGAGTTGAAGTTTGTATCTTGAAAATCCCCCCTAAATCCTTTTGTCTTAACAGCTCAATGCGAGCGCAATGATTTGAAGTTTGCTAATCCTTTTCCTTAAAGGAGAAAAAAGTAAAGCTGTCTCCTGATGCAGGCTGGCTTGTGCAGCGGAGAATTTGCCGATAGTTTGCAATTCTGATTAATAGCGTATAAAATGACCTTATTTTGGGGGGGGCTGATTTAGATCAGCCTTCGGTACCTTTATTAACTAATTTTGCTTCATTTCCACTCTGTCACTGGTTTGCTATGCAGCTTAATGTCTCAGCGTCTCCTTGTGCCCCACTGTTTTTCAGGTGAAACGGCCGAGCCCACGAGGAACTCCCAGCTCTATCCTATGTACGTGGTGGTAGCTGTGCTGGTCTTGCTTGCTTTCATTGGAGTGGGAGTACTGGTATCTCGTAAGCGGCGCAGGGAGCATGGGCAGCTTTGGTTCCCAGAGGGCTTCAAAGTGACAGAGTCGAGCAAGAAGAAGCGACGAGAGCCGCTTGGGGAGGATTCTGTTGGACTGAAGTGAGTAATTTGCGTGTTAGCCTCTTAACCACAGCGGAGTGGGGCTGTCTGGGGGCTCTTCTGAGGGATCCCATCAGAGTTTTGTTCTCTAGTGCATCCTAGCATCCTAGTTGGGAGGAGAAAAATCGGGTTTCGTGTTGTTCTGCATGAGGAAAACCACGTTCTAGTGCGGAGGAGGTTTTTAAATGATTCTTGATCCATTTGCGCTTGGTAAAATATGAAAGGCGCCTTGAGGGGAACTTGCTGAAAATCTTCTTGTTGATCCTTCTGTGCGTGTGTATAAATAAGCACAGCCCGTCATGTATCAGGAGCTGAGTTTTTGCATGGTTTTATTTTTCAAGACCCCTCAAAAATGCTTCAGATGGCACACTGATGGATGACAACCAAAATGAGTGGGGTGATGAGGAGACCTTGGACACGAAGAAGTTCAGGGTAAGCTACCTGCAGGATTTCCTTGCTGTGCTGCAAGCAGTCACTCGCTCGGCTGTGGCACAGAGGGGCAGAGCACTGGGAAAGCAGCAGAACAGATTCCCCTTCAGGGCCCTGTCTGTGCTGCTCACCTCTTCCAAAAGCTGCTTTCCAAACCTGCTTGGATGGCAAACCCACCTTTGTGGCTTGCAGAATTTTCCGTGTTGCCGTTCAGCTCCCCCCTCGTGTGTTTTTTGTGTGTTTCTCGTGGTGCTCATCCCCTTTTGTCCTCCCTCAGTTCGAGGAGCAGGCGATGCTGCCTGATTCAGATGATCAGACGGACCACAGGCAGTGGACCCAACAGCACCTGGATGCCGCCGACCTCCGCATATCCTCCATGGCACCTACTCCACCGCAGGGTGAAATCGATGCAGACTGCATGGACGTCAACGTGAGAGGTCCCGGTAAGGCGGATTCCTCACCGTGGCTAATCCAAAATCCTCGTTGACTGCCTGCAGATGGGCAGTCCCAGGCAGACCTGCCCAGCTCTGTTCCTAATGCTCCTGTCCCTGCCCTCTCAGCCCCGTGTCACAGTCACTGCTCACTGCTCTGCATCGCACGATTGCTGTTCTGCATGAGAGACACCCTGCCAAATTTTGCTTTCCGTACGATCTCTTTATTCGATCACAGAGAGGGAAACCAGAGGATAGAGGAAAAGTGCCTATTAAATCCTCCAGCTTCCCTCCCTGCCACTCCGAGATTCCTCTCCTCCCACCAAACTGCACATTTAACAGTTTTCTTTTCAGGTTTTTAACTCTGATAATAGTTACTAGACTTTTAAACGATTTCAAACATTTGGTCTTCCTCGCCTCTGTGAAACTGTCTTCTCAAATACTGAAAATATTTAAGGCTGCGCTGCAGGGCGCTAAAGTTTGCTTTGAGCAACCTCCCATAGAAATTGCACCTTGCACGTTGCAGTGTGCAGGCTAGCAGATGAAACAGGAAAACCAGCGAGCGGTGAGATAACCACTAAGGAATTTCACATCCATATCAGAGGAAGGATATTCATGTTTGATGTGCAGAGCCAGTCAGGAACTCGGTCTTTACTCACCCATGAGAATAAGCATCTATTGCAGGCAGAACATCTCACTGAGCCGCCCGCATTACGGAAAGGTACAAAAAATAAATCTTTTTTTTCCCCCTGTGCTTTCCAGATGGCTTCACCCCCCTCATGATCGCCTCGTGCAGCGGAGGCGGGCTGGAGACTGGCAACAGCGAAGAGGAGGACGATGCCCCCGCCGTCATCTCGGACTTCATTTACCAAGGTGCCAGCCTGCACAATCAGACCGACCGCACGGGCGAGACCGCCCTGCACCTGGCCGCCCGCTACTCCCGCTCCGACGCTGCCAAGCGCCTCCTGGAAGCCAGCGCCGATGCAAACATCCAGGACAACATGGGCAGGACGCCTCTCCACGCGGCCGTCTCCGCCGATGCCCAAGGAGTCTTCCAGGTAACCAATCCCTTCACCTCCACCAGCGGGTTTCTGCGGAAAGTACTCGTGCTGCACGTTGGGTCAGGCATGCTGGGATCTTATCCCAGTGTCACCAGTTTGCCCCAGCAAGGTGGTGGAAGTCTGGATAACCAGAGCCACCCTAATCCCACGAGGCAGCGATCCTGGGCTGCCCTCCTGATGTGCAGCCAGGGCGGGGAGGGGATGGAATGGGAGGGACCAACCCATGGGAAAAGGGGGTTTTGGGTTCTGAGCCGTGGGTGTCTCTGCTGTCTGTCCCGCCTGACGTTTGTGCTTCCCGTGCTTCCATCCCGGTCCCGGCAGATCCTCATTAGGAACAGGGCGACCGATCTGGATGCCCGCATGCACGATGGGACCACCCCTCTGATCCTGGCTGCTCGCCTGGCTGTGGAGGGCATGCTGGAGGATCTCATCAACTGCCACGCAGACGTCAACGCCGTGGATGATCTAGGTACTGCAGGCAAACAAAACACAGTCTCGAAGAAAACGGGCTGTTTTCTGGTCCCCTTCCCTCTCGCTAACGCTCGGTGTGTTTCCTGGCCTTCCTCTGCAGGCAAGTCAGCACTGCACTGGGCAGCGGCCGTGAATAACATTGAGGCTGCAGTCGTCCTTCTGAAGAACGGAGCCAACAAGGACATGCAGAACAATAAGGTAGGGGGCTCACTGTGTTGTTCTGCTGTGACTCGAGGAGTGGTGCTCAGCTCGAGGAAGCAATGCGGGATTTGGTGTTGCGGGTGATGCTGATGTGCAGTGCTTGGTAAGGGGGTTGATGTAGTGTTAGTGTGGCCATCTCCCTGCGTGTTCTGGGGCAATCGTGGGGCTCCTGGTCTGGTATCTGTACAATGCTGTGGCTCAGCAGCATAAAAACGGGCAGCAGCAAAGCCTCAGCAGAGGAGGGGCAGTTACAGCCTCTGCACCCAGCCACATGGAGCTCAGGGAAGCGTTAGCCAGGAGAATCTGAACGCAAACCTAATCGTCTCTGCTGGGTTCCTAGGAGGAGACCCCGCTGTTCCTCGCGGCCAGAGAGGGGAGCTACGAAACGGCCAAAGTCCTCCTGGACCATTTTGCGAACCGCGACATCACGGACCACATGGACCGGCTGCCGCGGGACATCGCGCAGGAGCGCATGCACCACGACATCGTCAGGCTGCTGGACGAGTACAACCTGGTGCGGAGCCCTCCGCTGCACAACGGCCCCCTGGGGGCACCCACCCTGTCCCCACCGCTCTGCTCCCCCAACAGCTACATCGGCAACCTGAAACCCGCCGTCCAGGGCAAGAAGGCCAGGAAGCCGAGTACCAAGGGCCTGAGCTGCAACGGCAAGGATGCCAAAGACCTGAAAGCCCGGAGGAAAAAATCGCAAGATGGGAAAGGCTGCCTGCTCGACAACTCCAGCGTGCTGTCCCCCGTGGACTCCCTGGAGTCGCCCCACGGGTACCTGTCAGATGTCGCCTCTCCTCCGCTGATGACCTCTCCGTTTCAGCAGTCCCCCTCCATGCCTCTGAACCACCTGCCAGGCATGCCCGACGCCCACATGAGCATCAACCACCTCAACATGGCGGGGAAGCAGGATATGGCCATGGGAAACTCCAGCAGGATGGCCTTCGACTCGGTGCCGCCGCGTCTCTCGCACCTCCCCGTCTCCAGCCCCAGCACAGCCATGAGCAACGCCCCGATGAATTTCTCCGTCGGCGGAGCCGCCGGCCTGAACGGGCAGTGCGACTGGCTGAGCAGGCTGCAGACGGGCATGGTGCAGAACCAGTACAACCCCCTGCGGGGCAACATGCAGCCGGGGACGCACCAGCAGACGCAGAACCTGCAGCACGGCATGATGACCTCCCTGCACAACGGCTTGCCCACCACCAGCTTGTCGCAGATGATGAGCTACCAGGCCATGCCCAACACCCGGCTGGCCTCCCAGCCTCACCTGATGCAGAGCCAGCAGCTCCAGCAGCTCCAGCAGCAGCAGCTGCAGCAGCCCGGCATGCAGCCGCAGCAGCCCCCGCAGCAACCCGCGCAGCCGCCGCCGCCGCAGCAGCCGCAGCAGCATCACAGCGCCGGCTCCAACGCCAGCGGCCACCTGGGCCAAAATTTCCTCGGTACCGAGCTGAGCCAGCCCGAGCTGCAGCCGGTGAGCGGCAGCACCATGGCGGTGCACACCATCCTGCCGCAAGATTCCCAGCTGCTGCCCACCTCCCTGCCGTCCTCCCTCGCGCAGCCCATGACCACCACGCAGTTCCTCACGCCGCCCTCCCAGCACAGTTATTCCTCCCCCTTGGACAACACCCCCAGCCACCAGCTCCAGGTGCCCGACCACCCCTTCCTAACGCCCTCTCCGGAGTCTCCGGACCAGTGGTCGAGCTCCTCTCCTCACTCCAACGTGTCCGACTGGTCCGAGGGCATCTCCAGCCCCCCGACCAGCATGCAGTCGCAGCTGGGACACATCCCCGAAGCCTTCAAGTGAGACGCCGGCTTTCAGAGACGCTGCGGCGCGGGGGGAGCTGGAGAGAGATCTTTTTTTTTTCTTAACAGGACGTTGGATGCTTTTATTAAAGGATCCTTTTTAAATATGTTTTTATACGAGAATAAAAAGACAAATTAATTCTTTTTTTTTTTTTTTAGTATTTATTTATGTACTTTTTATTTTACATGGAAACACTGCCTTTTTATTTATATGTTCTATTGTTAAGAACTCAATGTGAGACACCAGTTGTGTTTCAAGAAATCAAGAAATTAGGTTTTTATAGGACATTCTCTTTTGATTGGGGGGTTCATTGTGCTGTTTTGAGAGAAAATGTTTATGTAAAGCTATAAGCAACCATTCGGGATTCTGAAATGCCATTAATTTATTTTTTTTCTCTTTCAAGTCAGAAAGAGATGTAAAAAAGAAAAGAATTGACTAAAAATACCACTCCTTTTGGGGAAGAAAATTTAAGCATGGACAGATTTTTAAAATGTACTTTAAAATGTTTCCTTTGCTGTTATATCTGAGAGGACATTTTATGGTACCAGTCATGAATCTTTGTTTAAATTTCAGTATTATATAGTTGTATATTTGCCTTGGTAATAGAAATTTTTGTTCTCTCTCTTTTTATATATATATATAAAAATATATTTAAATGATTTTTATGATCTAAAAAAAAAAATAAATAAATCAGGATTATGGACCTGTAAGAACAGGATCTAGGCTTAAAAACAAAACAAACAAACAACCTTACATAACACGAACACTGTTCCCCACCAAAAAGAAGAGTATCTGCCAAACTTTCTAAGACAGCAAACCCATAACTATGGAGTGTATACCAAACCCATAGCTGTGGAGTTTATACACAAAGGAGACTTAATTTTACTTTGAATATCTTTACTGTGTTTTCTTTTCTTGTTGATGTTGTTGAGTTTGCATTTGAGGAACTGTTTAAGAAATAAATGCCAATATAAACTTGTAAACCGCATCCTTATTTTAAGGATGGCCTGCCTGTTTTAAAGAAGGCGTGTCGATTAATGCAGACAACCTGAGCGAGACTCCCAAGCATTACAGCGCTGCCACCACCCCGTGCTCGCCCGTGCCCCCGGCTCCCTGGCTGGGTTTTGGGCGAGGGGCACGGCCGGGTGTCGCGGGACGCCGGGCTGTCGAAGCAGGGGGCGAGGACAGCACAGCTGAGCCTGTGCTCTGAAACGTTAACATTTTGTTCTTGTTAGTCTGGAGTGATGCATCTTTTTTGATATTGATGTGCACTCGGTCTGTGTATCATGTAAAATATAGTATAAGCCTGTGGCAGATTTAATGTTTGTAAATATGTTTTTTTTTTAAAGAAAAGGTGGATTTTGTTTCAAAAATCTAAATGAGCAAGTCTTAAATATATCATAAATATATCACCTTATAGAGGTGTTGGAATATCACTCGCTCGGGTGCGAAGGTAAGCAGACACCCTCCGACTAGACACGTGTATGGGACAGGCAAATAGAGTGCAGTTAATCCAGAAAACCTAAGAAATGGGTTCCTTTTCCTCCTTCCTTTTTATTAGAACGCCAAATAAAACTGATATTTCTCAAGGCACAAAGCTTTGTTGAGCACTCATCTTAGTAACATTTCAGACCACTGTTATTGTGACATCCCTAAAATGAGTGATAAAACATCACGTGGTGTTGAATCTTCCTATGTTTTATAAACTAGAGTGTAGTTTAAGAAAAGATATCTTCTGTAATAAAGTTATCTACATGCAAAGTTGTAGTTTGCAAAAATGATGTATTTTTTTTTGGTTAACTGATTTGCAATAAATGGTGCTTCTCAGCATCTAGATTTTACTAAAACTGGAACTTAGTGTTTTTGTTACGAATCGACTGAAATCTGGGCTTGATACCCGCTGTCCTTCAGTACCGCAGGGCTGTCTCGGCACAAAGAACTGGCACTTTCCTGATGTTGTTCTCCAAGTTACAGCTCAGAGAGGGCCTTTGGTCAATGAAATTTTCTCATCTCGTGCCAAACTCTGGTGGATGTGTGAAGTGTGGTGTGAGCAGGGCAGGAGGGGCTCTGCGAGGCACTTGGCCTCCAGATCCTTTGCAGTGCTGCTGCTGCCTCTGCCATTAGGTCAGGATCCCAAAGGGCTAACACTGAAAATGTTTCATGTATCTTCACGTGCATGCCAAGCACTCTCCGTCACTTAAAATCATTGTCTCCTGATGGCTAGCAGCAGATTTTCAGGATAACTCTCCAGCTGATGGGAGAAGGGTAAAGCACGGCCACATGCCTTTAATTATTTGGGGTCTCTAGAAACACATCCCTCTAGGAGTGGTGATAAGAATTACGTATCGTGCTTCCTACTTCACACACAGCTGAGCATGTGGCTGAGCTCTCAAATGTGGTTGCTTGCACAGACACAGACTGGAGGCATCTGAAGACTTGGCTGAGGGGAAGCAGCACCAGAGCACGAGTCCTGCGCTCAGTGCACGAAGCCCGTCACGCAGTAACGCTGAGCTTCCTGCACTCGGATCTTTAAGGCAATTTATTTCAATCTTTTCTCTTTCCCCCAGGGAGTCTGTATTCCAAATGCAACTGCAACATCCCCAAATACCCGGACATAAATAGCCGAGCCGCAGCCCTCCTCCCAAAGCAGATAAGCCCGGTACCCCTGGAATGCTGCTGGTATTTTCCACTCGGCAGCCGGGGAGGAAGCGGGCATGTGTGTACACGTACCAAATGCCCAGCCCCAGATGGATTCAGGGCCTTCAGACATTTGCTGTACAGCAGGTCAGAAGTCCTAGCAGACCCCTTTTTGCCCTAGTGTCCCCTGCCAGACTGCAGAAGCTACACCAGCTGCTGCAGCAACTGCTCGTGCCCCCAGCATCTATCCGTACCAATGCAGGCTTCAGTGAGCTTGGGTTTCTTTGCCAGTCCCAGGCACCCCACAGCATTTTACACACCATCCAGCACCAGTGAATTTTGGATTTAAGGGGTGCGATCTGGGATACACATCCCAGAGTTCGTGTCCTTAGCCATCAGCAAGCGTGGCAGGCCTTGGGGTTGGCAGCGAGACCAGGGCCCATGAGGCATTAGTGAGACTTTCTCCTGCCCCTGCTCCTGTCTGCATGTAACGCTCTGGTCTCTCGTGGTCAAGGCAGGAATTTGGCCTGGAACAGGTATGAAAAGGGGCTATAAGGATATGCAAAAAGTGGCATCATGAGAGGCAGCTGAAAACGTGGCTCGTTTAAAGAAGTGAGGTGGCTGCACAGCCTGTGGAATCTGTGAGGGTCAGTCAGGGGGATGTCACGAGGGAAGAGAAGGCTAAATGCAGCAAATGTTGCTGAAAGGGGCCAAAGGAAATGGTCTGCATTGGCACGTGAATATATACTAATAAATTGGCCACAAAATAATTCAAACTAGAAGTCAGAGAAGGCTTCCACAGAGAAAGTTTTTCTCCCCACACACTTAGGGCTTTCCCACAAACTCTCTATCCAGGAGGCTTTGCATTTCTCCAGCCCCCTCCAACCAACTCGTGCTGTCCGACCACAATCTCAAGCCCTTGTGTCAGTAAAGAAGCCAGGAGCTGAATCCCAATCCCTCATGTCAACAGAAGATGCCGAGAGATGAGTGGGTTGTGGTGTGCACGGTTGTTTTAGGATTCCAGGTAAAAAAGGCTGAGAAACACTAAAATTATATCCCATGCCAAGGGAAGAGTTCAGAAGTGTTTGCATAAAACAAGATTAGAACCGAGCTATTCCAATGGTACGCATGTTGTTGCTATGAGGGTGCATCTGAACTATTTATTTACATGCTGGAGGGCTTTTTTTTTTTTTTTAAATATCTTTGTTTTCATTATTCCTGCTCAATTAGATGGGACATTTAGAAATTGCTACTCTGTATTGCTTTTACCTCCAGGCTATTGGTGTTTGCTCAGACAGTTGCTAACAGCTGCTCGAACCCTGATTGCTGAATTGTTACTGCAGCTCAAATCACCCCCTGAAGAATGCACAAAAGGAGCCAAATTCATCTAAGGTGTAGCCTCTCGAATTACACATCGGTTAATGTGGTTGGGGTAGCCTGAATAAGCACAGCAACTAAACCAGTAAGTAAATAAAACTCAGCTTGTCCGAGTTGGCTAACCTGATACAGATTACCAATACTCATAACAGAAACTCTCCTTTAGACGTTGTTCCTGTTTCTAAACTCAGAAAAATCATTTTAATAGGAAGCTCCCTGGGGTGGTGCTGTGTTTACGGTTGCCTGCAAGCCGAAGGCAGAATTATCAGAACTTCATGGCAAAAGGTCGGTCTCGCTTCTGCTGTACCCCAAGGAAGATGACGAAGGGGGACAGAAAGGTGTGTACTGCCCTCTTCCCTTCAACATATCTTTATATTTGCAGCATGTCACTCAAGTCCAGAGCTGGCTGCGTTTGCTGAAGTACAGCAAATAAGTTAGTTTTTACCTCTTTGTGGTAAAAAGGGATTAAATGCCTTCATGTGACAATTCTTTACAGTCACATATTTAACAGGAGAACAGCAAAGGTGAGGTCCGTCATTAGTACTGAATTGTGTGTCTATAAGAGGGTTAGATAGGGTTACATTAGATATATAATGTAAATATCTAGCTATAGATACAGGTGTAAGCTGATGATGGTATTTAGAAAATACGTATATATTTAAAAAGTCAATCAGGCTAATTAAAATTGTAGTTCTTCAGATGACACCTGTTGTGGAAGATATCAAGGGGACACCAGGGCTTTATCTGCAATTCATGCCTGTGTAGGGAAATTGTATTTGACAAGCTGGTTTATAAGAATGTTCCTACAAAAGAGGGAGATGAAAGGCACTTTAAAAATCACAGCACTGCCTCTGGTTCCCACACCAGCATCAAAGTGCTGCTTCCCCTGCCTGGACTGAGCTTTGAGGATATTACCCTGCTTTAATGATCAAGCGTGCAGAAACAGCTCCTGCACTGATAATGACCCTTGATTAAGATGTTTGTTTAGGTCATTTGTATTTTCCCCTCCAGGGCCTGTTGTTCGGCGTGGAGTGCGACAATATGGGCACAGCGACCACTGCTTGTGTACAAACTCTGCTAAATGAGAGACCGGTCTCACACGTGAACAATGCCACCCCAAAAACGCTTTGTGTTCCCATGAAACGGGCCCTCAGAGCCGCACTGCAACACAAAGGAGAGTCGAGTAAAATCTCTAGGCTTGCACACAGCCGTTTGATATTATGCTCCCGTCTTATCTGAAATAAAAGAACACTGAATATGCTTTTGCAAAGTGCTTTTTTAAGTCTTTTATTTAATGCAGCACAGAGGTGGCTACGTGCACAGGGCTGGACTTTGGCATCTGTGACACCACTGACTTCGGACGCTTGTCCACCCATCCTCCACGCACCCCCACAATTAACATCCCTCTGCATAATTAAGCAGGCTTCACAGATTAAATCCACGTTATCCGTGAGGCCGGGACCTCGAGGAGGTGAAGGAGGGAGGCGTTTTCTTGATTTGCCTCTTTCTCCCCCAAAACACCTTCGGGTGCTTCAGCAGGCCTCGGGGCGGGAGGCAGCGTGAGGAAACCCTGGGCAGAGCCGGAGCTGTGTGGGCAAGGAGGGAGGGAAGGAGGAGGGCCAGGAGGAAGGGAAAAAGGGAAGCCAGGAGGGAAAAAGGCCACGAGAGGAGGCCCGACCGCAGCCCTTTATCCCGCCCTGGCGGCCGCCTTCAGCACCGCAGCCTCCTGAGGGGGGATCACAGCAAATCCCAGCCCACAGGGGCCGGGCTCAGCTCGGGCTTCATGAGGGAGAAGGGAGGAGACCCCCGTGGCCAAAACCAGGCGGAGCGGGGCTTGAGGGCGGCGAAAACCCTTCGCACCCCTCGGCCGCGCTGCGAGCCGCCCCAGCCGGGATTCGAACCCGCGACCTCCCTCCCCGCAGCCGCGTTGCGCTTGCGCCGAGCCACGGCGCGGCGGGGCGGGGCTTAGCGGAGCCGCTCCCGCCCTCAGAACCCGGCGCGTGCGCGCGCCCCGCCTCGCCCCGCCCCGCGCCAACCGGTTCGGCGTCACCGCGCGTGCGCGGCGGGACACGTCAGCACCGGCGGCGGAAGCGGGGGGCCGGATGTGCCAAGATGGCGGCCGGGGGGGCCGCGGCCGCGCTGAGGGGGGGCGGAGGCGCCCGGCGCTGAGGGGGCTCCGGCGGCGGCAGCGGCTGGCGGCAGGTACAGGGGGAGGCCGCTGAGGGGGAGGTTTAAAGGGAGCACGGGGCCGGGAGAGGGGGCTGTGCCCGCCGGGGTCCCGCTCGAGGCGGTCGTTACCGGGTGCCGGTCGTGGCGAGGCGCTTCTCGTCAGGCTGAGGCGGGTTTTAGTTTCCCTACAGGCGAATTGCGCAGGGCTGAGCGCTCCGCGGGCGGCGGCTGGCGCTGACTCGGTGGCACGGGCCCTAAAATGCTGGGGTAGGAGCGAGGGGCTCGGGGAGGTGCTGGCGTTGTGGGTTTCTGCCAGCTTCAAGTCGTATTTTCTGTGTTTTTGGGCTCTTCTCACAGCACAGCGTTATCACCTGTAGGGCCCGCTTATCGGAAAGCTGGCAGGGAGCAGGCAGCACTGCTGAAGGTACAAAACACCCCCAGCCCATCCACCTGCCTGCTGTGTGCAGCTGCCTGCGGTGGGAAAAATAAACCCATGGCCCAAATGCTGGTTTTGTACAAGCTGCGTATCCCAGCTATCCGTGTCTGTGGCACTGCAGTGCTTTGTTCTGTTTATTCCTTTCCTTTTTGTTAGGAATATCTGAGTGTATTTGTTGTTTGGTATAGGCACTTGTGTGCACAATCATTTGTATACAACCATGTGTACACATACAAACACGTATAGACAAACGTAAGAATTAACGTTAGCACTCTGTAACCTGCATACGTCTTCTTGTTTAAGAGTAACTTATTTGGCATAAATACATGGAGATGGTATTAAACAAATTTCCCCCAATTATTGCTTCATGTAGGTAGGTTCTCACAGAGGAGTTAAAGCCCATCGCAACCACAGAGCCTGTCAGGTGGGGCTTATTGCTGGCCCTGTCCTGAGGGCAGCTCTCCTTGGTTTTGTTTTTTTTTTTTTCCTTTTTGGCCCAAATTTTCTTGACGTGGTTGGAAGTACCGTCTGCAGTCATTGTTTGTAGTGACTGATGTCTGGCAGGCTGCTCTGTATTACCCATTAATAAACCTTTAGAAAGTTAAGAATTTCCAAACCAGATAAGGCAAAGAGTTGGATTGTTCTTCAGTTATGTAATTATTACTCACTTACACGAATTAGCCTTTCTGTTAATACTGGAGGCAGGGAGGGTCAGTGTCTAGGAGCTGATATCTCCTGTTTAAACTACCTGACACGGTCACGTTCGTTTTATTTAATTCTTCAAATCCTGCATACTTCTAGTACAGTGTGCAACCTGTTAATATTAACTTCTGTAAGGAGTCTGATGCCCTCGTATTGAACCTCTGTAACGTGATGTTAGAGGTCTCGTTATAGGAGTTGCAAGGCAGCACTTAAACACAGAACTTTATGCTGACTCTAATTAGCTAATTACTAGCCCAGGCTATTACGAGAGTGGGGCCAACATCAAATGTGGAAGTGGGCATTTAAGTTACAAAACAGCTGGCCTTTGTGCTCAACGGCCTCACATAATTCTTGTATTAATAACCGAACTGTTTGGTAAATATTGACCTTCTGTTCAGCGAGGTTAGTGCTTTCCAGGAGGGAACCATCTCTGCAGGTGATTTTATTACCTTTTTTTCTTCCCAATTTGCAATGTGTTGTATAAAGGTGCTAGTTTATTTAGAGGGAGGGGACAGGAGTTTTTCAGTTAAGCTAACACACAGAACATGACAAACAATAAATGGGGGTGTCCAGCACAGCTTTAGAGATGTCCCTGGGGTTTCCTAAGCGTGTGGAAACTGAGGGAGGTGACTGAGCAGGGTTTCTTGGTGTCATCGTGGTTGGCAGTAATCATGCACAGCTGGAAAATCTTCGCCTTGGTGTCAGTAAAGGAGAAATGATTGCACAGCACTAAAACTCCTCTGTAAGTATTCCTTGAGACGAATTCAACAGGCAGCTGTGGTTTAAAAAAAATAAATACAAATGTAAGTAATGCATGAAAAAAAGCTTTCTGTTCAGTGATTTTCTGTTGAAATCTGCTTCTGGTCCCATTTCCCATTTTAATAAAAGAAAAGGTTTAACGCGTTTATGAAGTCTAAGCTTAAGAATTGACACAGTCAATCAAGGCTATGAAATATATGAACACGGAGGAGAAATTGAGAGACCCAGTCCCTGCTGACTGATGTTTCTGGTGCCCTGAAAGAGGAGCCTCGATAACAAATCAGGCTGCTGGGCTCTCAGTGATGAGCAGAAGAGGTTAAGCTGTACTGATTTGGAAAAAAATCTACATAGACTGAGCTGTGTGTGCTAGCCAGAATGCTTTTACAGGAGTTTTTTCTTTGTAAATCTTCATGGAATGCACACAGTTATGCAGTGTTTACTCAGTCTTTTTCTTAAACTCAAAACCAGAAGTTTCTTGCATTTTAACTTCTCTGTAGCTATGAAAATTTTGGCTTGACTAGGAAAAGTGATTTATTACTGTTAGTGACAAGGTGCTGAATTTTTAAAATAAGAAAATAAACACGAGAATCGCACAGCTTTTGTCTGTCTCCTGTAAACAGAATTGCACCTGGCATGAAATAGCTGTGATGGGCAGCCTGTGTGATGCAAAGTTCGTTACATACAATTAGAAACCGCGTGTTACTAAAGCCTTGCTGAGCTGGACAAGTAGCAAAGAACTCACTTTGTCAGCTGCCCTCCTCCCCAGATTGGTAAAGGATGATGAAAAATGCACGTTTCTAGTTACTGAACTTCATGTGCACCAAATTCCTGACTGGTGCTGCTTGGAGTTCTTGGTGGCAGAGCAGTCTCAGAATAATAAATAACACTACTGCCCTGAACGATATTTTTCTTACCCAAGTGCATTCTGTTTAGGGAAATAACATCCGATGAGTACTTGGAGTGCTTCTCACTTTACCTTTAAAATGGTCCGTTCAGATTAAGCGACAGAGCTGCAGAAGTATTGTCTCTAACAACATTTTCTCAATGTTTCTTAACTAAGCTGAGCTTGCCAAAGCGATTGCAGATGCTGTTGGAGACCAGCTGTTGCTGTGTTTGCCTCTATGATGTGTACTTCTGCTTCAAACAGATTTGGGGAAATGTAACAGGAGAATCCCACTGGTGCTATTAGGAGACTCTGAGGCTTTAAATTTTGTACAGGCCCAAGCTGTGTTTCAGTCCCTCTTGGAGCTATTTGTTAAAGGATGTGCACTGTTACCACTCAGCGTTAAGCTTCATTAACACCGTGCTTGCGTTCAGAAATACAATGTTAAGCGTGAATTTCTCCTAGGTTCTGGAGAACATCTTTTATTCCAAGTTTTTTGGGTAATTTTGTTTCTAAAATAACAGTTGCTGAAGTGCTTGCTACATGTGTTGCAAGAAAACAAACTGACTCGTCATCTTTTTGCCTTAACAGGGTGGAAGAAGGAATCTGTTGACGGCATCCAGTGCTAGCTTTTCATCTGGCATCTGACCCTGCTGGAAGGCCATCATGCAGCAGCCTCCACAGACTGTTCCAGCGGGAGCAGCAGCTCCACCTCCTGCAGGCCTTGCCCGGAACGTTTACTGGAGAAACACCTCGCTCAGTAAACGAGCAAATGCAGCAGCTGCCCCGGTGCAGCCCGTGACAGACCCTTTTGCCTTTGGCAGACAAACTCCCCAGGGTTCCCCCTTAGATAATCCATCCAAGGGCAATGCGTTGGTTATGCCAAGTTCTTCCCCGGCGGCGTTTCCCCAGCCAGCTGTTCTGCATCCTTCACCCTCACACGCAGGGGACAATCCTCATGGACTGCACACGTCTTTGTCAGCTCCTGTTCCCCAACCAGGAATAAACACCAGTACCTTTTCTAACGTTCCAGTTCCTTCACCGTCCCCGGGATACGTTATAAATAGCGCTACAGAAATGCATCCCAACGCAGAGCTGGGACTCCACGGCTCTGCGGTACCTTTGCATTATAATACAGGAACAGCACTTGAAAATTCTTTCGGTGTGCATCCTGGAATGGTGTCTATGTCAAACAGACCTGGAGGCAGGCAAGATGCTAGCAGAGATCCGAGCGATGTTCCTTCGGGACCCGCTGCAGCAGCAGTCTTCCCTCCACCTCCTCAGCAGCCCGTGTCTCAGTGGAGACCTGGCCAAGGTAACCTGCAGTCTCCAGTTCGAAATTTTGTGCCCCATCCTGAGCCGTCTTCTCAGCCTGACATTCACAACATTTCTCAGTCTTCGGTCAGCCCTCCTCATCCTCCCCCGCAGACGAATTTGCAGCATGCTCCTGTACATCAAGGTGTTCCACAAAATCCCGTGCAAGCGCCTTTATCTGTTGGTTGTGAAAAGAATGGGAAAAATGTCTCTGCAAACCATGGTCATCACATGAACAGCATCCAGCCTGGCAATGTGTTTAGGCAGAACGCAGAAATGACTAATGCTTGGTTAAATCAAACTTACCAGGACCAGTTTTACCCACAGCCACCCTTGCAAGACTCCAATTTTGTCATTCCCACAGCTCAGGAAAACAACCCCAAAAAACAATCTCCAGGTGTGGCTGAAACATCAAATAGACCCGTTCCCACAGACCGAGATTCGGGAACCATCTCCATGTTTTTCAAAGGGGATGAGGCAGAGAATGAAGAAATACTTTCATCTGAAAAAAATTACATGGTTGAGAAAACCGAGTTTGCTTCTCAGCCAAATTCGTCGCCCCTGTATCACCAGCCCATGCAGCCTCAGTGGGCTGCAACGAATGTTCTGGCGCAGGTCGGTGCAGGTTCAGCCAACGAGGTGGTACAAAAAGGAATGGATGTGCAGTATTTCCCTAAAATGATCAGCCAGCAGGAGGCACAGGCTGCCAAGCACGCGATGTTTATTGGTGATGACAAAGCGTGCGCAGGTGATGCAGCCGGTAACGGTGGGTCACAGTACGAAAACGTGGAGAACCTGGAGTGCATTCAGAATCAGGAAGTGCTGCCAAGCGAGCCGCACAACGTGAACGCTTCATCCCCTCCTGCTCACCCTGATCTGTACAGATACGGAGCCCTGCCGGGGCAGATGCTTCCAAAGAACGCTGTTGTGAGCCATGCTGAAGGAGGACCAAATTTGGAGGCACCTGATTCCTTACCTCATCCCGTCCGGCCCGATAGCGTATCTTCAAACTATAGCAACATTAGCCATAGGAGTGCTTCGAGCTCAGCGAGACCTCCCGAGCAAGTCGGTACGTTTATTCAGCAAGAAAGCGGGAAGCCTGATGAAGAATCCTCTGCTCGCTTCTTCAAACAGATCGACTCTTCTCCTCTGGGAGGTGATTCAGGCGAGGTAAACCTGAGCAAGAGCTACCATAGTAACCTCTCCCAGCCTCCAACTCCAAGCCCTCCCAAACCTACAGGAGTGTTTCAGACGAGCGCAAACAGTTCTTTTGAACCTGTGAGGTCCCACGGAGTTGGCATAAAACCTGCAGAAATTGACCAGGCAAAGATGGTGGTCGAGTTAAGAGAGAACCACTCAAACCAAAAGAATACCAAGAAGAACACAGCCGTGCCAGCTGCGTCACCAGGCAATCTCGAACAGCCACCAGATAATCTGGAAACTATTTTTATGCCTCAGGTATACCCGCTGCCTCTCGCAGTTACTGGTGAAGCTGGAAACATGTTGCACTCTGGAGCTGTTACAGAAAACATGCAGTCGTTGTCTGAGCGAAGGTCTTCAACGAGAGCTCAGGGAGCAATTAAGAAGTGTGACAGCCCAGCAACAACTCTGTGGGCTCATAATGAATTACCTAATTTTGGGGGAAATGTTCTTCTAGCTCCTGCTGCTCCTGCGGTGTATGTACCTGCCAAACAAACTGTGGAAGTCATTCAGCCACCAGAAGAAGGCCTGCCTAATCAGCAGCCAAACAAACCAGGGAATATTGCTGTGCAGCCTTCCCAAGATGGAAATATATCTTCTGAAAATCTTGAGAATCCTCCCAAAATGGGAGAAGAGGAGGCACTTCAGTCTCAGGCAAGTTCTGGTTATGCAAGTTTGTTGTCTTCTCCACCTACAGAGTCTTTGCAAAATCAGCCTATCCTGATTGCTCAGCCTAATCAAAGCTATAACTTGGCTCAGCCAATTAATTTTTCTATTTCTCTATCTAATCAGCTAAGCAGCAATGAAAATCAGCCAATGAAGGATGCCGGGGTTGGGGACAAGCCTTCGATGGGCCCCCAGACTTCACATACTGGTGGGATCATCTCGGGGGAAAATGCACCGCTGCCTGTGATGCAAGTTGGATCTCTGTTAGTTAATGCACCTCCAAATACTAATCTGTTAAAACATAATTTATTGCAAAGCCCTGTTAATTCCTCTGATACTGCCTCTAATCAGCCTGCAAACTTGCTCATGAAAACACCGCTTAATTTAGCTCCTGAAGGGCAAAAGAATGTTAATTTTGAAGGTTTTGTTCCTGAATTTGCTAGCAAACCGGGAGCTAATTCATCCGTCTCTCCTGGGATTAATCTTCCCAGTGGAAGTGTGCTGCTGCCACCTGTTAATTCCGTAGTACAGGCTAATAGTTCTGCAAATCGCTCAAATAACAAAGAAGAAGCTGCTGGAGTGCTTGACTTTACAGTGCCACGGACATTGGAGAAAAGCAGTGCGAGTAACGCTGTGCAAGTGCACAGTCAGTCGCTTTCTGGTCCCACGTATCCTCCGCAGTCAGTCGCTGCTGGCCAGGTGGGTCCTGAGGTGCATGACAAACAACATTTCTATCAACAGGTAACAAAAGATGTACAGCATCAGGCTGTGCCAGACAGAGCTGGGCAGGGAGCGTTGCCCCAAATGCAGGCAGCTCAGATGCAGCAACCGACACCTTCCGGGCACTCCTCGGCTCCTTCCAGCTACCCGGCTGCTGCAGGGACTGGCGCCACGCAGGCAGCGCAGCAGTGTGAGAACCAGGAGCTGGGGAACCAAGAGGCCAGTTCCTCGCAGCTGGCGAGGTACGACCAGGCAAGCCCTGAGAAGCAGCCCGTGCCTGGGCAGCCGTCGGGTGCACAGACTTCCACAGCTCCTCCTAGCAGCACCGGCCAGCCGGTCGTGCCAAGTGCACAGCAAGACCCGCAGCGTCCACCCCTGCCTCAGACTCCTCAGGATGCCTTTGGTCCACCACAGAACCCCTACTACTACTACAGACATCCTTATGATGCTTACCAGCCTCCATATCCCCCACCGTACCCTCCTGCGGATCCCAGAGCAGCATCTCATCTTTATTACATGGTAGGATACGTTTTTGTTTTCCCCTTTCTTCCCCACTCAGCGCATATCAATAGTTTTCATTTTTGAATTACAACTTTTAATAGTTGTGTTATGATCAACATTCAGTATGGCGTTCATATTAAGGATTTAACTACAGGGAAAATCTAAATTGCAATAATAAAATTTACATAATAGAGATCTAAAAATCTTAAAATAGTTAATGCTAATTCCAGTTGGCACAGATGTCAGCTGATAACTATTTATTTGTTTGGGAAAAGTTGGCATTTCTGTTTTCACCTGCTGCCTGACTGATTGGCAGTTTAGCAGAATGGCCATCGTAGTGGTTGAAGTAGTCTAGAAGTAGTTTCTAGAAGTAATATTAATAGGCCTTGCCATAAGGTATACCAAAAACTGTCCTATAGGCTGTTGATTTTAATTTCTTCAGGTATCACGGTTGTGGTATCTGTGGCGATTTGTTTGTTTTAAATATTTGTTCTTGAACTTGGGCGGCCTCTTACCTTACGTGTCAACCTCTTTTCTAGGAGGACAGCTACGGACAGTACGACCCACGGTACAGACACTACGATAGCAGCAGCGCTGCTTATATGGAGCCCGGGAGCTATCGTTACCCTGAGCCCGAACGTCCCAGTTCCAGAGCCAGCCACTGCTCTGACAGGCCTTCTTCTAGGTATGCAGCTCCTAAACTGAGTGAAGATGTGGCATATCCAAGAGCAGTGAGTGCAATTACACCTGTTCAAGTTTTACAGCATCAGCTGCAGTGAGGAAGTTCAAAAACTTTGTGTGCTGCCATAGGAACGTACGGTATCAAATGCCGTGCCTGAAAAGGACACCGACACGGTTCCAGCAGTCTGTTCTGCTGCTACAGCTCGTTCTGCCTTTCATTCAGCTCTGTAGGTGGCTGTTAGCTTCTCTGCCTGGCAGAAAGTCACTGCAACAGACTTGATGCTCTTTTGCGTGCGTGCCGTGGAAGTACCGTGTAGGCCATGGGTTTGTTAATCAGTGCTTGTTTATTTTCTTGGTAGCACTTACACAGCAGCCCCCTAGTTCTGTTAATAAACGGCACTTTTGCACATTGGTGTGGGGATTTGCTTTGCAAGCACAGCAGCCCGTGTGGCTCATTGATGTGCAGCATTTCATTTTTTTTGGAAAAGAGCAGCTGAATCCAGTGAAAACTGCTGGGGTTGTGTCAGGTTAATTTGTCTGACAGGTCAAGCCAGGACAGGTGTTTCACTCATGGAGTAGTCTTCAACTTAAAAACAAAATTCTGCTTACTGCCTTTATAAGATTATAGGAAGCTTTGGCACTGAGGAGTACAAAACGATAAGCATATCCGTTTGTGATAACTTCTGTCGTTGTCTTAAGTGACTCTGAGTGCCTTGTGAGATCTGCTAAGGAGATAACCACTAGTAGCTCTAAGAAAGCACTCCTGATGCATGCTCTTTTTTACATAGTGTTTGGAAGAGCTTAAAATTCCTATGAGGGCTTTGGGCAGATCAAAGCCTGTTGTGGGTTGCTCTGTCAGTGTTGATGTGTGATGTGACTGCAGTTGGATGCAGGCAGTAGTACGGTACTGCAGGGCAGCACAGACTGTGTGGCAAGGTACCCAAAGGTAGTGCTCCTGAAACTTTCTCACAGTGTATCAGTGATGCATTGATTTCTGTAAATAATTGATGATGAGGATTCTTAACTTCTGTTTGGGGAGGGGAAGGGAATACCATCTTTCTGAGGGGGACTGAGAAGGCTGGTTAGGTGGATAAACTTGATCTGATAAGATCAAAACTCCTCCTGCAGAGCTAAGTGCTGTGTTAGCAAGGCTCCCACACGTTTTTCCAGTGCCGAGTGTCACCTGACTGGCTTGGCCACTGCAGGGTTTGCACTATCACCTCTATGAATAGTGCTTTGGGGGGGAGCGTGGAGTTCCCATCACTCCACACCATTGATAAAATGCTTTCCCTTCTGTGCATGTGTGTGTAGGTATACGCAGGAGTGTTTGTGAATGCATGCACACGAGTGTTTATATCCATACGTAGGGTTTTATATACAGACATCAACATGTGAATGTGTAGATATGTATATAAGTGTACGTGCATACATGTACACACACTACAATTTTATGTCCTTATCTAACGTACTTCTAGCTTTGTTTCATCAATTTTGGGTAGTGTCCCCAGAATGGCATATAACAGAGCTACAAGTAGAACAAGAAAATGATAGTATTGAGTTCTTTGATGGCCAGGCAGCCAAACAATAGCGCAGTGCATTTTGGTTTTGTTTCTTTTCTGACTTGTGTGTTATGCTGGTGGCAGATGCTGCAATGACAGCCCCAGAGACTTCAGTGTGGAAGCCTTCTGGTTGGAATTACCTAAAAGAGCATGTTCTGACTTGTTTTTGTGACTTTGTCTCCAGACCATAGTCCTCTTTTCATCTCTGTAAGATGTATAAGAAAACACTTCTGAAGTTGAGGGAGCAATTATTTCATTATTTAGGTTGCAGATCTCTCTGTTGAGACAGTTCATTCTAATTATAGCAGTAGTTTTTGTGATTAATTGCCCATAAGTAACCGATCTCATGACCAGAGCAGCTCACAAAAGCCACTGAGGTATTGTAGTGTCAGTTTGTTATGGCATAGAACAGCTTAGTGATATATAGCTTTGTAAACATCTAATTTTACAATTATGATTATTTGGTTTCCTGTAAATGCATTAGTTTAAATATGAACCTCTACCTAACCAATTGTGGCATGTAGTTCTTCATATCTCTTGCTGACTTTTGGAGAGATTGAAGGAGGGACAATAACTTCTTATGTCTGTGTACTTCCAGGCAGGGGTATCCTGAAGATTATTATGCAAAAACTGGATGGACTGATTATTATCCAGGCTATTACCCAAATGCATATGACTATGGAGGTAAGGTGTCAAAGTATTCTCTGAATTTATCTGTAGCAAATTGCAGATCTCCTTTTCTCCGTAAATTTTTCTCCAACTTTAAGATTGGAGAATTACTGTGTTTTTCCTGTAATTAAATATATATATGTGTGTGTATATATATCCTTCCTACAACCAGTGAGAATAAAGTTACACTTGCTAGAAATTGATCTTTAGACCTACTTTAGTAGTTCTTAATACCATGCTATCCTTCCTATATTTCTTTTATTCAGCAGAAGTAGTGAATAGAAAATAAATAAAAGTCTTTCCTCACTCCCAGACTTCTCTTTGCCATTTAATGTATAAAAATGTATCATGGTATGTCCACAGAATGGTTTTCTTTGGTGTTTTGCAAACCTGTCACTTGCTGGCTTGTATCCTTGGTGTGTAACCTGCAGGCGGAGTTCTAAAGTAAAATTTAGGTGGGGTGTAAACAGAAATTGGCTAATGACTAGAATGTGTTGTTGTCTATAATTACCTGAATGCTCACAGAGACATAATGGTGTTAGTAGTCTAAAGGCAATTGCTTAGATAGTGCCCAGGAGGATTTTAAGCAAATCTGTCCATATCCTGAAGCACGTAGCATGGAGTTCTGAAAACTGATAGCAAAGATTGTGCTACTATTTGTTGAATTATTTTCACGCTATGATTAAGTTTGAAAGTTGTTAGAAAAGGTCTATCTGATCTTGGTCTTCTGAAGAGTATCTAGCTAACTATAGTCATGTTTTTATTTTTCTGGGCTGCTGACCAAATCAACAGGCAATTAAAGAGAAAAGAGAGAAAAGTTATAGGTAGTAACTTCCAGTATCTAAACCATTATTTTTATTTTCCAAAGATCCAAGTCGTTGGGAACGTTACTCGTCAGCATATGACCCCAGATACAGAGATCCTAGAAGTTACGATCAGAGGTATTGGTATGATGCTGAACACAACCCTTACCAGAAGAGAGATGCATATCCATATGGCAGCAGGTTTGTCCATTCAGTCCTTACTCTTTCCATATCTAGGGCAGGGTGGGACCTGGGTGCTGACTGTGCCCAGAGAACCACTGTGAGTGAAGGCAGACAGTCTGGCATTGCTTTCTTCTGGACTAAGGCCCTCATATTCAAATGTGTCATCAGGAAACTAGATAATGGCAGTAAGTACTAAGGCAAGGAAATGGAAATGCTGCTTTATTTGTTAAAGATCTGCCCCAAAGCCTTAAAAATTTGTGCACTGTCGTGATAGTTGTATGGGCATCAGAATTGTGGGGTATCATGCAGTTTCATAAACAAAATCCTCTCAATACTGTACTCCAGGAACACAGTTGCATCCTGTGACAGACTATTAAAATGCAGTATTACAATTTTAATAGGTACATCTGCTAGTTTGTTCTTTTGCTTCAACACAGGGAATTGAGGAACAACAGATGAGCTTCCATGTAACTCTTAAGAAAAGGATTTAAGGCAAATATGACACGTTTTCAGATTAACGTTGTTTAGGTTTTCTTTTTTTGTTCTAAACAACCTTGGAGCATGATGTTAATCTTCATCTTGAATATTCTGGATGAAGTTCTTGAAGTACCAGTTTGTTTACTGTAATAAAAAACGAAATCTAGTTAACGATCTAGAAGCCCTTCTGAAGCTAGGTACGGTTCCCTTCCGAAGAGGCAGGCAGTGGAGTCGCTTTCCTTTACATACAGTTGACTGTTTATTTTTGTTTGGTGTGCTTTTGTTCTTCAGACATGACCGATACGAAGATCATTGGAGATACGATCCTCGTTTTACTGGAAGCTTTGATGATGAAGCAGAGCCTCACAGAGATCCTTATGGCGATGAATTTGACAGACGCAGCGTTCACAGTGAGCATTCTGCTCATAGTCTCCGTAGCTCCCACAGTGTTCACAGTCACCGGAGCAGTTTTAGCTCTCGCTCTCAGCAAGTAAGCTTCAAATGGTCACATCAAGTATTCTCATACAGTTAAGCTGGGCCTTTCTCTTAGGTGTGGGTGAAAAGTTAGAAATATGTAAATATTTCAGTTTTTAGCTTGGGAAAAATGTATTTTGAAAACCTGTATTCTGTAAGTTAAGGCTGTTCTGTAATGTAGTTTTGAATTTAGCATTTATCACAGTTATCAGTAGAACTTTAACCAAAATCAGCACTCAGCTGTGTCAGTTGCCACACATGCAGAAATGAAAAAAAATACTGAATCCATATGGTTGTGAGAACTTTGCCTTTACTGTGCTTGGCTGGAGTTGATGTCTGGCTTTTGGCGTTGTCATTTTTCTGATCACAAGCATGGGATCTGTTAAAACACTAACTCAGTGTTTGTACGATGGTATCTTGACTTTACAAGCAAAAAAACCACCTAGCTGATGACTTATCTATTTATGCCATAGTTACAAATACCTGAAAAATACGAGTAATATTCAGGTGATTGTTGTGGTGGTGAGAGAACTGAACAGATCAAATGGTAGTAAAAGCATTGAGGGGAGACCACTGAGAGATTATCTTCTGCAGGCTATTGTACCAGGTGATTTGCAGGGCAGTGTTTTCAAGTGTAGTAAACCTGGTTTAAGAACCATTGGAAGAACTGAAATAGCTGATGATGGGGGGGATGCTTGCTGCCTTGTCATGCCTGCAGTATTGCTTGCTTTGTGTAACTTCACGCTCTCTGCTGATGACTACTAATATGATCTATTTAGAGCCAGCTGTATAGAAGTAACCATGATCTAACGGCTAATGCCTATGAAAGTACTGCACAGGCAGTGTCGCTGCATGCAGATTATACGTATGGTGGATATGCTCCTAACTTTGGTGGACAACAGCCTTTTACAGATTATGGCTACCCGACTGAAACTGGATGGTCAACTGTAGAACAAGGTATTGGCACCGTCGGGGAAGGAGAAGGGAAGGGACTGTGCTTGTGAGGTTGTTTATTGGTGGTAGTTTGTACTTCTGTTAATGTTTGTAGTGCATGAGATCACTTTTGTGTATTTGTTAAGCCTGTTAATAGGAAAGCACTCCTATTTACAGTATGTATACATGAACAAAGTTCTTCCCTGTTCAGCAAAAGGATAGCTTCTTGCTTGCTGAAACATGGGTATTTCACAGAACGGGAGTAGCTAGATGATGATTGCCATTAAATATTGCATACTTGCATTTGTAAACACTTTTTTAGATACATTTTTGAATTGCATTGTGTATGCTTCTGGGGGAATGATTAAAATTTAACTTAAACTTCAGATTTATCCACGTTTTTTTACCCTTTCCCATGAGAAAACATGGTTCATCTGGAAAAGGTTTTCTAGAGTTTCTTGAAGTCATTAGCTCTTTGAAGATGTCATATGTTTATATTGAGATGTCTAAAACAAACAAGTAAAGCCTTTGTATAAAAGCAATAAGTGGATTTTAGAGTTCTTTAGTCTAGTTTTGTTCTTTGTGGCAAATCTTCAGAAGATCTTTGAGAATTTAATGGAACTGATTAATTGTTGCTTACGAAGTTTAGCCAAATTGTATTTCTTTTTTTTTCTCCACTAGTACTGCAGGATTACTGAATTAAATAAATACATCAGCATGTCTATTTTGTTGCAAGTCAGGTCACTTTATCTTATTTTCTTTTCTCCCTACTTCAGCACCTTTAAGGCCCTCAACGCCTGAGAAATTTTCAGTGCCTCATCTGTGTGCTAGGTTTGGTCCTGGGGGATTCTTAATAAAAGTGCTGCCAAACCTGCCTTCAGAAGGACAGCCAGCTCTGGTTGAAATACACAGTATGGAGGTAAAGTTCATAAGCAAAAATGAGGGTGGAGGAGTACAGGCCTTTCTTTCGGAAGGGGAGTAGGGGACTTAGGTCTGTAGCTTCCTGTATTTCTTTAATACATCAGTGCATGTAATCTTTGTATATTTATCTATTGTGGTTTGCTCTGTAGCTGTAAGTGAAGTGGTAACTTAGCAATTCCTTTTCAATGAGAGATGACATAGGCATGGTTAGATCATCCAGCTCCTTATAATTATGTTTGGGTAAAATCCTTACTTTCTAGAAGTGCTGGAGTTTTTTGTTTGTTTGTTATTAATGTAATACTGTTCCTAGAGAGATCATAGCCCTGCAGAGAATGTACAAGGACAAAGGACAGCTTGTTATCTTGATTGACTGGGGATTAAATATCGTGTGCATATTTTTATTCTTCCTATGCCTCTACAAAGAACTGCAGCACTCCAGTGATGTAAAATGTGTGTAAGGACTGGTTTACGTGATGAGAATAGGATTCATTGGTAAAATACCAGTAGAAGGAAGTAGAATTGCATGCAAATACTAGAATGGCAGCAGGAAAATTGAGGAGATATGAGGAATATTTTGTATTTTGCTACAGAATATTTCCCCCCGTCAAGAAGCAGATCTTGTAATTTATTATCCTTATGCAGGTTGCAAGCCACCGTATATATTTCAAGAGCAATAGCTGTTGATTATAATACAGATACGTTTGGGTTTGGTTTTTTATGCTTAAAATCAAAAAAAATTGTAGTTATAAAAAATTCTGATGGTTTATGTTTGTGTCTTTAGACTATGATGCAGCACTCTCCAGAGCAAGAAGAGATGAGAGCGTTTCCTGGTCCTCTTGCTAAGTATGTCCTAACAGATTTTTTTTTTTTGAAAAATCACACTTTTGTATTTCATTCCTTCATCAAAGTTTTTATTGTCCTGCAATTGTAGATTACAGAATTTAAACTAAAATATTTGTTGTTTTTTACTTGTATAAATGGTAGGGTGAGCTTTAAATTTGTTCCTCATACTAGTCACGATAATGATCTGAATATTTTATATTTGCCTCATTAAACACTTTTTTCTTCTTGCAGGGATGACACCCATAAAGTGGACGTTATTAATTTTGCACAAAATAAATCTACACAGTGCTTCAAGAATGAAAATTTAATTGACAAAGAATCTGCAAGTCTGCTTTGGGACTTCATTGTTCTGTTGTGCAGGCAGAATGGGGTATGTTTCACTGCTTGACCTTTTGTCCTTTCTAAAACCTTTTATACAGAAACTGGTATTTCTGTAGAAGTAATATGTGTATAGTGACTTACCTGTAATGAACAGTTGATGGAGCAGGTAATCTGGTCACTTGTTCTCAGAGGTGCTGATAGTTAAATCTTGTTGAAAACAACATGAAGGCAATGTTGAAATAACAGCTTTTTTGTTTTGTTTTTTTTTCCCTACTGCATATTATAGACTGTTGTGGGAACAGACTTGGCTGAACTTTTGCTCCGAGATCATAAAACAGTATGGCTTCCTGGAAAGTCCCCTAATGAAGCAAATTTGATCGATTTCACTAATGAGGCTTTGGAACAAGTAGAAGAGGAATCTGGTGAAGCTCAGCTCTCGTTTCTCACTGATAGTCTTATAACCACAATTGACACTCTTGAGAAAGAGACAGAGAGATTCAGAGAGTTGCTGCTTTATGGCCGTAAGAAGGTGAATGCTTATATTCAAATACTGTCTCTTATTTACTTATTTTTCAAATATCTGAAAGCTCTAAGGATCAGTGCAAATCATTCTTGCTACTTGCAGTGTGTATATTTCATAACACTGTGCTGCACTGATGGAAAAATGCTGCGTCCTACAGTTTATAAAATAAAAGTTAAATTTCTTGTGTTAGCACATGAACGAAACAAACATTTAAGTCAAAATACTACTGTAAAAAGTCACTCTTACTGACTAATATGGTAAGCTAACGCAGGAAACTAATTTCTGTATTAATTTAGGATGCGTTGGAATCGGCCATGAAGCATGGCTTATGGGGTCATGCCCTGCTACTTGCCAGCAAGATGGACAGCAGAACGCATGCAAGAGTTATGACCAGGTACAATTTTTCTTGTTATTGACTAATATGAAATGGTCTGCCTATTCCACTAGAGTGTGGTCTGGTGCTTCAGACATCTTAATGTCAAAATCATGAGTTATCTTGAATAGCTCATGCAATAATTATGCTTTGATTTTACATCTGTGTTCAGTTGATTCATGTAAGCTGTTGCTTTTTCTTCTGAGGTCTCCAGGCCATAAGCTTAAACCTGAGAAGTTATTCTATGCACTCCTTCCATTTAAAGGATATTTTAACTACAGTAATCCATGGGCTAGTTTGACAGGCACTGTTGGTCAGGCTTTGTGGGGGGGGAGAAAACGGGATGGCACAAAAAAACAACTGTCAGCTTCTGTTGATGTGTTCATGCATGCTTTGTCTATAGACAGATAAAGTTTCTGCCTCCTGAGCTTGTGAAATCAGGTACTAAGTCTAGTCATCCGGCATGGGGAGAATCATGAGGTTTTTCCTAGCTTGGATTGATATAAGTCAAAGTGGCAGATGCAGGTAATTAATAGTACTTTGCTTTTGGATATTATCCAGTGGGGGCAGTTGCTTATTCAATGTAATATTTTCAAGCAGCGCTTCCTTGTCTTAAAGTAAGCAAGATTAACTGTGGCTGAGTGTTCAAATACATTTTAACTGCTTACCCAATGTTTGTTGTTTGGTTTTCTGTATAATGTCTCTGTAGATTTGCCAACAGTCTCCCGATTAATGACCCTCTGCAGACTGTTTACCAGTTCATGTCTGGAAGGATGCCAGCTGCATCCACGGTAAGATTGGAGTGTGAGCTGCAGTTGAGTCTTAACGGGGTACTGCAGTGAGTAGCGTAGTTCATAACAGTAATCTTTCCACGTGCTCTTCCTAGACAAATAAGTTTTGTCCTTTTTTAGGTTTAAACACTTAACCATGCAGAGCTTCGGTCACTGATTTGACTAACGAATTCTTCTAATTTTAGTGCTGTGGAGATGAGAAATGGGGAGACTGGAGGCCTCATCTAGCAATGGTGTTATCCAACTTGACAAACAATGTGGACTTGGAATCCAGGACTATTGCAACCATGGGAGACACTCTTGGTAACTCCTGGGGGATGAACTGGTGATGACTGAAGGAAAAGCTTTCTGACAAAAATTAATTTTTCAGCACTTAAACAGCAATTGCTGTGTAAAATATAAAGTGGAACAGTTCTATACAGGCTTGTCTGTGCTATGAGGGTATTTAAGTACAAAGCCAAAACAGTGTGGGCCACTGAATTATATGGTGTGTTATCAAGACAAAATATTCTGAGTTCTGTCACTTATTTTCCTACAGCTTCTAAAGGATTGCTTGATGCTGCTCACTTCTGTTACCTGATGGCCCAAGTTGGTTTTGGAGTTTACACAAGGAAGACAACAAAACTTGTCCTAATTGGATCAAATCATAGGTTTGGCTTTCCTTTTTTTTTAATATCCCTTTTTGATGCTGGCAAGACTGGGTTGCACTGCTCCCCTCATCATAACTAGCTACAGCAGTTTTTGAGAACTGTCTGATGCCCTGACCTTGTTTGAGGCGTTGAAGTTATTTATACTGTCTGTTAAAAACCTACCTTTCTGACTTTATTTCTAACTGACATAGCAATATTTATTGATTATATATGATCTGAATGTCAAGTAGTATTTTTCTTCTCCTATTCCCTAATAGCTTGCCATTTTTTAAGTTTGCCACCAATGAAGCCATTCAAAGAACAGAAGCCTATGAATACGCACAGTCACTAGGAACTCAGCCTGGCTGCTTGCACAATTTCCAGGTGAAGAGATATTTCATACATTTTTGCAGCTTCTATGCAAGGTGTTCATCTCTCATATGTGCTTTATTCAGCATAGAAGATACTTTATCCATGGTAGCTGGAAATATTTATGGGTAGCATAGCGCAAGATAGCTTTTTCCCTGTTTTGTCACTTAATCTGTCTTTTTTTTTTTTTTTTTAACATTTTTTATCTGTGCATTCTGAACTTTGGAATTTTAAATTCTGTTATCATATATTGCAAAAGAAAAATCTAGCAGGATTTGTTGATGCTACCTGTAGGCAAATAATAATTTCCATTGGATGTTCCCAAGAATGTTCTCACTGCTTGATTTGTTTCACCTGCTTGCGTTCCATAGGTTTTCAAATTCATCTATGCTTGCCGACTTGCTGAAATGGGACTTGCTGCTCAGGCCTTCCATTATTGTGAAGTGATTTCCAGAACTGTCCTCAAAGATCCACACTACTATTCACCTGTACTCATTGGCCAGCTAATTCAGGTAACATACGGAAGAATTAAGTGTTTGTGGCTTCATGCTGTAGGTGATAAGCTGTGGCTAACGTTGCCTTTTTTGGTTGCTGGTTAACTGAAATTTTACAATGACTTCTTTTTCTAGATGTCATCGCAACTGCGCCTGTTTGATCCACAGATAAAAGAGAAACCAGAACAAGAATCTCTTGTTGAACCTTCCTGGTTGGTAAGGCTTCGCCATGTGGATGGACAGATCAAGGTAAAGAATGTACTTTCCAACATGAACTATTCCCTTTTTAGGGTTAGTGTAAATCCAGTTTTTGAATGGCTTTATTCATATTACTAATTACAGAAACGTATGAAGTGATTACCTCATGATATAGCCATGCCATAAAATACAGGTATCATAATTCAAGATAAGTGCATTTATCACACTTTAGTGCCTTAAGATACAGTACTGAGTAGTTTAAAGGGTAGTGTATGTTACATAACAGATTTTTCTTAGTACTGTAATGTGAGGAGAATCACAAGGCTCATTAAGGAACTAATGCAGCAACTCCTGTTGTAAGCAGGCGATCTGCTTGCCAGTAAAAAGGGAGAAGGGAGAAAAAGCAAAAATGCTGTGTGAATTAGTATAGCTAAATTGTAACAGAATGGAAAGGGAGAAATAGTTATTGAAAGAGATCCATTAGAAATGCAAAAACTGACCTAACAGTTCAATAAAACAGCAGCAACAAAAATTACGGTGTTATCACCCTAAGATTTAATTTTCTATATATTTCTTTAGTTATGAACTTAACATCTGGTAGAGTTAGTATATTTTTTTTTGTGCAGGAGGGTGCAATAGCTTATAACACAGACAGATCCACACCACAACAGTATCCGTGTAGCACACCAAGCTCTGAATTAGACCATACCAGTCAATATGATGGAGGAGGAGTTGGCCATGACATGGGCCCGGGCACTGAAAATGCATTGTTAGCATCCTTATTACCCAATATGTCTCAACAGATGCAAAGTGTGCAGCTGATGCCTTCAGGTTAGTGTCTCATAGCCTTCTTTATGACATTTCATGTTTCTTCATGACAAAGAGAGAAAGTAAATGTTTTGGGTTTCTAATATAAGAAATCATTTAAGAGTGAAATTTAATTTCAGCATTATTTCATCTTATTCACAGGATGAAAGGTTCTGTTTAGTTACAGTTCTTAACTCTATTTTGTGCCTTAGCACCTCAGGCTATACTTGATGGGTCAGCTGCTGTGATTCCTCCTGGTGACCAGGAAGCTGTCCGAAGTGTCCCCTTCTACCCAGTGGCTTCTCAGCCCGTTGGTCCAGGCCCTGGCTTTGCACCTCCAGGGTTTCCAAATCAGTATGGAGCTGAACCATCACCGCTGTATATGGGGTCAACACTACCACCAGGAGGGCCACCGCAAGAAACCGAGTCACGGGAAGAAGAGCAGACAAACCTGGAAACAGGTCTGGAATCTTAGGGGAATTAACTATTTTGGGGGTTAATACAAAGCATCTCAAAATTTATAAAATAGTGAGACGAGTCTTGGATATTTATGTTTAGTAAGATGATATTAAGTTACAGAAACATCTGTGGAAAGCTTTAGTATTCATTTAGTATTGGCTTAGTTTAAAAGAGAGGTCAGAATCAGCAAGTTATGATTTAGACATAAACCAGGCAATTTTCTGTACCATGGAATTGGTGAATGCACTGCAGTTGCCACTTGCTCTGTCTTGAGGGTCTGTGATTGAAGCATCAGGGATTTCTGTCTCTGGGCAGTAGCTTCTAGCACCGTGTTAATTTTTAATCCTGTGACCGCAGAACGTGACACACGTGAAGGCAAGGACAGATGTGTTGACAGTTGTGTTAGAGATATGAAGAACCTGGTATTGTCTCCATTCTGATGGTTGCATTGCTCACCCTGCTCTAACCTATATCTGGAACAAACAATACCTGTGCAGTAGAAACAAAAAAATCACACCAGCTGCATTTCATGTTCTGTAAAAATCAGGCTCTTAATAACACAAAACTCATAACTAGTGAAAAACTTTACTTTAAAAGCATTTAGTTTTGTGGTTTTTTTTTTTTTTTTTTTTTTTTTTTTTTTTTCCCCACTAACATAGTGTAATTTTGCTTTTTAAGGAATGCAGAGAATTCCTCCAGAGTCTCCTTCACGAAACTCTTTCCCTGAACAGAGAGAGGAAGATTTCTACAACAGAATGGCTAGCATGGTATCTTTTGTTTTATACATCTCTTTGGCACGTCAGCTGTGTTGCATGTCTTTGCAATCACAAAGTGTATTGGGGGTCTGTCTTGCTCTTCATCTAGGTTTGAAGCTTAATTTGTCCTCCCCATTCTCCTTCCCTTCGTTGGAATAATTAATTCCTAACTATGCTAACAAAAGAAACGGTGATTAATTATTATTTTTTTTAATGTTAGAGTTGCTGTATGAACATTAGAAGAACAGCCGGCCTAATCTAGAAGGGGGAGGGTGGAATTGCAGCAATTGCTGTCTGGTGCAGCATTTTTATATCTTTCCCCTTGTGGGCTGATTGGTCTGCACAGCAGCGACCTGATTTAACTTTGTATTGGATTAGTTATATGACCGTGTAATTACTTGGCCAGACATCAGCTCTTTTTTTGGTCCATCCTACACGTCAGAGGACATAGAAGTACCCAAATAACCAGCTTGAATGTCTTGAATAATATGGGAGTTTGTAATAGTGAATGTTGTGTCAGATATTTAGCTGCTTGCTTATTAAGCATGTCCTGGCTTTATATCTAACCAGGCACCAGGACGAAGATCCAGATCTGCATCTCAGTCTTCAGCATATATGGTATGCCATGAGCAGGCTGCTTCTTCCACTAAGTCTTTGTTCTAAGTCTTTGTTCTTATTTACATTTACTTTTTACTGGTGTATTTGGATTTCTTCCTATTACTAACTTTTCAAAGAAAGAATTTGCTTAGCAAGATGGAGTGTAATCAGTTCACTCCAGCAGTGACAGCTTTGTGCTTTCCCATGTATTCATGATACAGGGCTATGGGCGAAGGTCACGGACAACTTCAGAGTCCTCTGCTCATTCTGTGGGACGAGAAAGATCCAACTCTGCAGCAAAACAGCCTTCTCCTTCTCCACCTGTTCCTGTAGGGAAAGAGACTAAAAAAGAAGTAAAAAAAGAGACAGCATCTAGAAAGGTAAACTCGCTAAGTGAGGTAGTTGTAGGTTGAGATTTGCGGGACGTGTGGTAACGTTGGCTTGGCTTTTACAACATCTAGACATTTTTATACGCCCATATTGCAGTTTGTGCTACCACTAGCTGCCTCTACATGCACTGAAGCATTGCTCCTCTGGCAGCTTGTTTTCCCTGGGAATGAATTCAGAGCAATTTCCCTTTACATTAAAAACAAACACCTTCTCTTTCATCCAACTCCCATCCACCACAGTGGGTTTACCCCTACTTGTTTATTTTCCTCTCCTTACACCACTTCTGTGTGTTGGCCCTTTTCCCGTTTTCTCAGGCTGCCATTTATAAGGACTAGTTTTCATTTGTGGCATATTACCTCTGAATTCTTTCTTCCATCTCTCAGAACGATACCATTTAGTTTAGCTGAGGGCATCTTTCCTGGTGTTTTTTATATTACAGTTGAAGTCTCTAACAGAAAACTAATTATTACATGAAATTCTTTTGATTTGCCTGTAAAGACAGTGTTGAGAAAATCAACTTAATAGATATATTTATATTTTAGACCGGTGCAAACTGGTTTCGCTGGCTGATGGGGAAAGGAAAGAATGAAGCTCACCTTCCAGATGACAAAAACAAATCTGTAAGTCCGCTAAATCACAAAAACCTTTGTACATCTTAATTGGTTCAGAGAGACTTCCTGGATGACAGATGAACATTGTTTTAACAAGTAAACAAATGTGTGTAAAAATTAATCTGTGTATATTCCAGCTTTGTTGAACTGCTAATTTTTGGCTCTGGTTTCCCTGTAGATTGTTTGGGATGAACAGAAACAGCGCTGGGTTAATTTGGATGAACCAGAAGAAGAGGTAAAAAAAAAATAAAAAATAAATAAAATAAAATACTGAGGACCTTTTACTTCTTCAAACTAAAATCTGTACTGGCTTACAATTTTACTGACTTTTACTGAATTTGGATTAAAACGTGCAACATTTTGAAGCTAAGCAACGAGTAACATATTTGTATAGTCCACATATTTATGAAACCATTTATATCTTCACATGCTGGTGTAGATCCAGTTGTTGTGACTGAGTTTACAAAGGAATTTATTCTAAACTTAGTTCAATGTATCTCTTCATACAAGTGGATACCACCTGGAAAATAGCTTGTTAATTGATTTGCTGAAAACAGACAAGGGGGGTGAGTGGGAGAGGGGAAGTAAAGAAGAGTTCTTAGTTCTGAAAATGTAATGCATTGTAAAGCAAGGAAAATCACCCACCCTGTTCATCCTTATTTGTCAAGAGCTATTTCAAAGCATAAGCAAATGATGAGAACCATGGTTGTAAATATTTCCTTGTAGAGTGAATGTAGATGGGGTGTCAAGATGTGTAAACATCTTGGCGTTAGATAAGGAGTTATATGGTGTAAGATCAAGAATATTGATCCACATTGGGTATACTGACATGCATCTTGCAATTTTTTGTGTTCTGGAGTACGTAAGGAAAAGGAGGAAGTCAGACAGACACTCTTAGTCAATGATTTTTTTTTCTTTTTTGTTCTCCTGGCAGAGTAAACCTCCACCACCACCTCCAACAGGATTTCCTAAAGTTCCCCAGACTGCTCCATCTGGGCCTGGAGGCCCACCTAGTGCCCCTGTCAACATGTTCTCCAGAAGAGCAGGTAACAGACATGGAAGACTTCACATTTTCTATTGCATAAAATATGAAGACAAAACTCTTGGCTTTTCTAGGGGTGCTTAGGAGCAGTTGGCATCTCAGTGATGTCATGGATCTGTGCCTATTTTTGGCTTTGTGCCTAACTTCTGCATTGTGATTGCTGTCACCATGACATTGTGACTTGGGTATTATTGTTTGTATCCCTGCAGCATTACTTTCTGATTCTGAAAGGCAGTTTAACCAGCAGACCGTTGAAAATAGACATGGAGATGAATAACACGAGACTTATCTCTGTTATTTCCGGATTTCTCTATTTTAGCAGGAAGCAGAGCCCGTTACGTCGATGTTCTGAATCCAGGTGGAACCAAGTCGAGTGGTGCTGTTCCTGCACCGGCAGATCTATTTGCCCCGTTGGCACCAATGCCAGTTCCTGCAAATGTCTTTGTTCCAAACTCAGGTGTGTTGTGCGTGGTTAAACTTGTAAAGAGGTTATATGGTTACCTTAAAGTCACTTTTGCCAGTGTGTGCATTATGTAGCTTTTAATGAACATTTCACGGCATTCAACCTTACTAACTCCAATCCCTTTTAAAGAGGAATCAGTCTGGGAACTGCAGTAAAATAAATTAATAAAGCCCAGCTCTGCACTCTGCAAACAAAGGAGATTGGGGTTTTGCTTGTTTTGATTTGGTTTATTTTGTCTTTTTTTGATTTTTGGGGGGCTGATTTCTTAAAAATTGATACATTTTTACTACATGTTGCAATGCACCAAATTGATCTGTATAAACTGTACGCATCTCCTGATTGCAAACTTGCAAACAATACTGAGACACCTGTAGATATTGATACTGCACTCTTTAAATTGCCTTTTTTTTTATTCCTGGAAGAAGACAGGTATTGTACAAATTCAGGTCTGCTTATGACCCTGCTTCTTATTCTTTGAAGTCAAACCCCCCAATCTGGTGTGTCTGACTAAATCCCATTTCCTTTGTAGTTCCAGGGGAACCCCAGCCGATGGAAGGGAGTGGTGCAGCAGAGCACACTCCAGCTGCAAATCAAACCAACACAGAACCTGCTGCAGCTGCTGATCCAGAGGTATGTTAAAAAGAATGTCTTGTATATATTGTTCAAACTTCTCATAAAAATGATTGAAGATCCTCAACAGTAGCATCGTAGCTGCAGGATGTACAAAGCCTATTGTTATACACAACCATAATCCCTATGTTTTAGTTGAAGAACTGGAGAATGGAAATACAAGTGAAAATGGAAGTAGGAAGCCCATGAAAAGTTGTAATTCCCAACTTGGCAGGACTGCACATTTCGTGTGTGCAGTATGTGTTAGGAAATGGACCAAGAACGTAGGAAGTAGCCATGCGTGGTGTGTTTTCATCTGACTTCATGTATTGCAATGTTGTTTGCTACAATGGGATTAATATAGCAGAAAGGTGAAATAACATTGTAGTGAGTCATGGTAATTAAGATTTAAAAAAGAGTGCATTGTTTTTCTTTAGTATTTAAACCCTCCAATCCTTCCACCTGGATCTGGGCTTCCTGTTTCCAACCCTGATGGCTTCCAATCAGGAGAGGTAAGACTTCAGACTTGGTTCAAAGTGGTTAGCTAATGACTCGTGAAGCATATTTTAACCATTATTTTGTAGTGCTCTTAACATGGGCCATCTAAATGGCAAGTAACTGATTCAAGATGCAGTTGGACAGGATGCTAGGTAATCTCATCTGGTCTCGCTTTTCCTACCAAAGGTGGGACTAGGTGATCTTTTTGAGGTCTCTTTCAACCATGGTTTTTCTATAATTCTGTGATGGATGCAGATGCTTGTGACCAGGCAAG
Source organism: Aythya ferina (assembly GCF_964211825.1). Classification (NCBI taxonomy): domain Eukaryota; kingdom Metazoa; phylum Chordata; class Aves; order Anseriformes; family Anatidae; genus Aythya; species Aythya ferina. Next base: position 3,078,744 of record NC_140318.1, on the reverse strand, counting down.
ATGGTGTCACATGACTCTTCCAAAATTGTACAGAAGAGACCTCTAAGTCCGTATGAGAAGTTCAGAGTCCTACTTTCTGTGGTGTGATCTGCTTGTTCGATATATGTAAACTTATAAAAGCCTTTTCAGAGTAAAATGTCAATAGCACTTTAAGGATCTCTTCTTGCCTCTGTGCATGCATATAATTTCACTAATATTAAATGTGAGACACAAAGAGGAGAATAGATTGCTGTGTGCCAGGCAGAGTAACATTACCTTTATTCCTACTAAATGTTTTCTGTATCTACATAATTTTGTGCTTTAAGAAGTCCTTTTGATTTAAACTAACTTCTGGCTTTACATTTTTTTTTAACTTGAAGTTGGTTTAACCTTTGGCAGAGTGAGACTTTTATAATTAAATAAAACAACTGAAAGCTTGGGGCAGTGACATGCATGACGACTTTTTTATTTGTGTTTTTTTGTATTTGTGTGTTCTTGCTGTTTTGTAGCTTTCGCGCTCTAGTTCAATGAGTTCATTATCACGTGAAGTAAGCCAGCATTTTAATCAGGTACATGTGGCTGGCCATTCTCATTTATGTTAACGTGTTTACTTTTCCACTCTTTGTTTTGCATTTGCTTAAATACTAATGCTACTTTTAGTCATTTTCCCTTCTCATTTCACAGAAATAACCTTCAAAGTGACTAATGATGCAGTGTTCCTTTTAACACTCAAACAGGGTCTTCAGACTTTTGTGTTTATGAGAATGCATGTAATCCAGGCATGCTTTTTGTTTATGTTCATGTTCCTAAGAGATTTACTTAGTAATTTTGATTAGCTCTTTCCTGGGTTACCAAACTCGTCAATTGATGTAAAAAAAACAGCAAACAAAAAACCTCCAAACTAAGAAAAATCAACCTACTGCTTCCCCAAATGACCCAATGAAACTAAACCTTGTCATTCTGCTGCTGCCAATCTCAAGTTGGTAATAATACCATTGCCTGTTTCATCTGCAAAAGCCCCTGTAGGAATTAAAGGAATGCTTCATCTCTGCTGTTCTGGGAGTAGTCTGGGGTCACCGTAAAGGAGTGACACAAACTCTTTCTGATAGTTTTTAGTAAAGCAAAACTTGACATAGAATGTTTATTTTTGGGCAAGTCCTGAGGTCTACTAACAAAAACAGAAGGTACTAATGCAGTGAAGTCGCACCAACGTCTTGTTTTGGTTTTGCATGCTTTGGATTTTCAGAGCTATTTACAGTTTATGCATGTGACATTGTTTTGCCAATTCCTACATTAAGCAAATAATATTAAAGAAATGGATGCAAACTGTACCAGCACTTTTTGCAGTTGTTATAATATGCTGCTCTGTCCATATTGTTGGCATTATTACTGTGAATATTTTCTCTGTATGACTAAGCAAACCAAGTCTGAGAGGCAGTGAAGCTCTGCAGTTCCGTAACTTTCGTATAATCTACTTTCTAGCCTGCCGCTGTACCACCTTCGGGGGGACCTTCAGCAGGAACAGTACAGTTCTACAATCCTTCTCAATTTGCACAAGTGAGTAAAGGCCTCATTGCTACTTTGAACTAAACTATTGAACAAAAAGAGACTTGTTAGCCCTGAGAGTTCAAACAAGTAATTAAATGTTGCTTGAGTAAATCAGTCATGCTGAACAATCTTGTTTTAAGTGAGCTGAGTCCACGTCTACCTTTAATAAGTAACTCGGTGTAGCCTTAAATATCAGTACGAATTTTGTCTTTTTTTTTCCTCCCAGATATTTTTACCATGTAGTTGTGTTCTTTCCCCCATTCCCAGGTGATCCATATAGTGAGAGAATCCAGTCTGTCACGAAGTGTCCTTCTGCTCTTTCTCTGCCTTTGTAGCACTTAAGAATTTTGCAAGATAAAATAATGGAACGAGCAGCTGCCCATTCTGGAATGTCACTGTATTTTTTCATCTGTTTTCAAACCAAGTATGAAGGGTTAAAAAGTATTATAACAAAAGAGGCAGTCTCACTGTAGGCCAGGCACCGTTATGGAAAGGTTTGTGTACATGGAACCAGGCTCTCAGTACTGCAGGATGAGTATCTCCAGCCTTGTTGAAACCATACAGATGAGAACTATATAAAAGTGTACTATCGTGAGATTTGGTGCTTCAGCAGACCTCTTGATACGTAATTTAGCTTTGATATTCAAAACCGCCTGATGGAATGTCAACCGTCTTCATTTTTTATGTTTTGATTTTGGTTTACTAGTTTAATCCAGACTATCACATGCAGGGTGTTAAACATGCATGTAGACCAATCTAACTCCTTTAAGCTAACAACGTTGGGATCAAGACTTTACTGACAACTTCTTGTATTTTGTCTCCAGGATGGCACTTCTACAGAACATTTTTTTGTTTATTCCTGTTACTCTTTTTCAGTCTCCTGCAGTCACTGGAAGTTCAAGGCCAGGAAGAATAGGACAGAGGAAGTATCCAACGCTGAAGTAGAATACAGTGGCTCTGCTTGGAATTCTCATTCGTGTTCTGAATATATGAAGAACTATTCAGTCTGATGGCACATGGTATCAGAACTAGCTGCAGTTGACAGGACAGTAATTTAATGATGGGTGATTTTTTTCATGGGTCTCCCTACTTGCACTTCATCTACATAAATCATTACCAAACATGAAATATATGTAACTTTTCCTTTTAAAGAACTGGCTAGAAATAGCTTTGCTGTGATAAAGAATAGACACAAGGGAGGAAATAGTTGCTGTCTGTTACAAAAATTATTCATAAATTGCATAGGCAATTTATTCCTTAAAATAATTTTAAACCTACTAGTGTGACTTTAAGGCATAGTTTCAGGGATTCCTTAATTTCTGAAGGATGCTCCCGTCCCATTGTGGGGGAAAAACATGTCCACATTGTAACATAACACTCTGTGGCCTTAAGAGGACCATGCGCAATTGTAATGCTTATAAAACAGGACTTGGTTTGTCAATGTATGAAATTCAAGATGTTCATCTGGGAAATGCCTCGTGCTAGTTTGTTTTTTGAAGGGGGGAGGGGGCCACAGCTCATCCAAATAAATTGACCCATATTGAATGAAAACTGTGACTGTAATCTAATACTAATTTGATTTGGATCTTATCTAGTATGTATGTAGTTTGTGGTTTAGACTACTTGTAAAGCAAATTGTATAGTCTGAAAGAAGCTCTCTGTATAATAGCTGATGCTGTACTATTTGATGAGTGAGTGTTCTTTTAAGTGCAATACGGTTACTTGCTTTCTCTCAAACTGCTGGCACTGTGTAATTAAGGTGGTAACAGCTTGAAAGTTGTCTTTTCCTCTTGAGTGCCAGAATCAGCATAATACTGTTCTTGAATTTCCATTACTAAAATAACCAAGGTCTTAAATAGCTAACAGCTGAATTTCAAACGTACTAAATGTAGATGGATTAGACCTCTACCGATGGACGTTGAAATCTATAGGATTAATATAGGAAATCTTGAAAACCATGATATGCAATGTTCATATTGACTGAAGAATCTGAATCATCTGCAAAGAGGGAAATAAACTTTAAATATTTATTAAATTGTTAGGCCATATTTTATTTAGAATTTGCCACCACACTATTTGATTTTACTTGAATTTCTGCTCATGAGTAGAAATAACGTGAATGTGAAATTGCTGGTGTTGGTCCCTGATAGTTTTTCTCCTGAATAATGTCACCTTCCTGAGATCTCGATAGCCTTACGTTTTATTCTAAAAGGGGTTGTGTGTAGCTGAAGCATAATGCTGTTTGGGGGAATCGGAAACCTTGGCGTAGTGGTCCGTACTCAATTCCAGGCACGGTGAGCAGCAGCGTGGGGTTCCTCTTCTGTGACTGAAACCTAGTCAGACACTTGGCTTCCTCTAGTTCAGCCAGGCCGCTGATTATTTTCTCCTTTCAGTAGAGACTGCCAAACATCTTTAATTCAAGAAGGCTTCCTCTGGGCTGGGAGCGGCTGTCTTTCCTAAGTGTAAGATTTGACACTGTAAATTCTTAAATAAAATATTTTGCGCTCTGGAGCACTTTCACATTTTACTACTTCTTGTGGTTTATTGCTGGGGCAAGTCGAGGGAAGCTCCGCGTGTCTCCTGAGTGCGCGGAAAGGGCTAAAAGCCCTGCTTAAAGCGAGGTGTGGAGACCGCACGGGAAGCAGTTTGCGCTTTATAAACGTTGAAATGTTACAAACCGAAGAAGTAGGCTAGGAGGAGCTTTTAATTTTTAAGCGAAAAAGGCTTGGTCTTGAAGTCAGCGAGCCCCCGGGGCCGCTTTTTGCCTCAGGGCCGGGCCTTGGCGGGGCGCTCCTCCGGCCTCCAGGGGGCGCTGACGGAGCCGCGGTTGCTGCGGCCGGGCCTGGAGCAGCCGGGGCGGAGCTGGCGGGGCCCGGGCCGGCGGCAGGCGGGGGGCGGCCGGCACCGTGAGGCGTTGGCGGCGGCGGTGGGGACCCCTCAGCGGTGAGCTCGGGTGCCGGGGCAGCGGAGAGGAGCCGGCAGAGCCCCCCCCGAGGTCCACGCAAGGAGCTGGGAGCCTGACGTGATATAAGAGAACCGCGCTGGGCGCTTCAGAGGGGTCGCGCCTTGGGGTGGGTGGGTTGTGGGGCTCCTCAGGTGCGATGCTCGGGGGTATAACGCTGAGGAGCCTGCCTGCCTTGTACCCTGCTGCTGCAGCCCTCGAGCTGCCAGGGAGGTAGCTTCAGGGTGTTAACAGCAGGGGTTGGGGTGAAATCGGGGGAGGTGGCAGCGGTGTCCCTGTGCTGTGGGAGGCTGAGGTGGAGGCTGGAAATTTCCTGGCTGGGGGCAGCCTGGAGGCTGCTTGCGCCCTGACTCACTGCACAGCGGGGCTGTCCTGAGCGTAAAAACAGCAACCCCGGGCTTTAAGGGAATTTCTAAGTTGCTTTCACGCTAACGCTTTACACAGCCTCTTCTTAAAGGAATGTGTTTGTAGCTGTGATGCCTGCGTCACCCGGGAAGTTAGTTCATTGTTCTGCTCGTGTAGAAACGAAAATACCATTGGTTTCCTAACAAGGTTGTCACAAGGATTGAAACGTTCTAGAATGGAGTCCTGGCGGGAGCTTGGTTCATGATTACGGACCGCCGTTTGCAGCTCAGTAAATCTGTATTCTTACCTGTTTCTCTTGGAAAAATTCAGGTATTCCGCCTCTTGACATTTTGCAGACGATGCATCTGCCTGCATGTAAGCCTTCCCTTCGTTCTCAGCTAAAGACCGAACTGTCTTCAAACCCCATGCCTTCCTGGCTCAGGTAAAGCACTGTGAACCTACAGATTAAGCAAGGGAAAAGGAGGCATGCTGTGAGGAGCCCTACCTATGGAGCAGCGTCCGTAGCTGGCACGCAGGAGGAGAATGAGTGCTCTAAATGGATTTTCCCAGCACTCAGGGGCATGTGTTACTCAGAGCACCGGAGGTGGAGCAGTACAGGACCTGCAGGCTAAAAAAGCTGGCAAAGCAGCGAAGAAGGAGGCCAGTGGCAATGGCGTGCTTACCTTTGAAGATCCTCGACGTGTAGACACCTCTTTAAATGAAACCATAAAGCTTCTACCGGATGAACTCAAAGCTAATATGAAAATTAAATCAGTCACCCCAAGGCCTCCTAGGAAACCCCGACTGGAGCGTGCGGCGTCTCTGGATGAGAAAAACTGGAGGAGGTGGAGGAGGTTTAGAACTAGTCAGGAAAGTCTGACAGATCCCAACGAGACGAGCTCCTCAAACGGTTCTCTGCAGGAAGCGTCCCTCAGCCCTCCCGTCAGGGGCAGAGCAACCCCCTGCAGTCAGTGTTGCGAGCCGAATTCCTTGCACAGTTCACCAGATGCCTCAGAAGCCAGTCCCATGGGGAAAAGCAGAGGAAGCACTTCGGACCTGGGGAAACGAGCCTCCGAGATCTCCAGTGCCTTTGGTGGGCTTCTGCGCGGGAAAGCGTTTGCAGGCAGCAAACCCCGGCTGTCCCAAATAATGCCGGCTCGACCTCTGCCACCCATGGAGCTCAACGTGGCCTCTCACACGCTGAGGACAGCTAATAGGATTGACTCAGATTTTGTGGATTATCGCCATTATTCTCAGCACAAGTTTGGGAGGGTGAGCAGCAGCTTGAGCGATACCAGGCTACACGGCAATGGGATGGTCTACGATAATTGCTCCACAGACTCCATGAAATCCACGTTCAGCCTGCTCACCCCCATTCGTTCCAAGGATGTCCGGAGCAGGTACGTCGCCCAGCTTCTCGTGGCAAAGCTTGCTGGTTGTGGGTAGGTGCCAGCTGCTGCGCAGAATCCTGCTGCTCAGGGGCAGGGAACGTCGGACTGATGGGTAAATCACAGGAGTTCTGGGTTCATTAACTTGCTTTGGCGAGTGGCAACAGTTTGAAGACGAAAAGATTAGTTCAGATACTGTATATTCTCTCCTTGGGGCTGTGTATTGTTTTTTTTAAGCGAAAGTAAGATTTGCTGTCAACTTCCTTGTAGGATTTAAGCTGTTTTGAAAGGTAGGGAACAGTAGCTGTGCACGCCAACACTTCAGAATATATATATATATTTTGTAATTTACAAAAAATAGCTTGGGTTTGAACTGAAAATGAATTATATTTTAATTTAGGCAGGAAAAAAGTCCCCCCACACAAATATTTTAGTTTGAAACTATCAGTGGTAGTTGCCCACACGTGCCTGCCACTGTCCTGTAAGGTGACCGTCCTCTGCAGGTGTTGAGATTTGGCTTCTGGCAAGAATAAATTATCTGCTGTAAACCGCAGGAGCTCCTCTGCCCCAGGTTTTCCACAAATTTCTTGAGGAAAAATGTGATTCCACTCAGATTGTTACGTGTTTGTCCGGGGTTTTCTTGCACTTCCTTCTGAAAAGCTGTCGGCATCAGGTGAGGAGCTGTGCAGGCCAGTGGGTTGTGCAGCATTGCCTAACACCATGCTGTCATCGTTACTCGTGGAGCTTAAGGAAGATTAAAAATGCTTATTTAACCTGCTCTCCTTTTGCCAATACCCCTTGCTTTTGTGAGCAGCATGGTGTCTGGAGAGGCAGGCAGCGTGGGGCAGGGCTGTCTGTGTGGAACATGACCTCGGACTCAATAGATCACATAATTTAACAAGATGAACTGAAAGAATGTGAGTTTGAATCCTTGATTAGGAGCAACTTGGTGCCAGAACATTGGGAATGGTGGCACTGGTTTCAGTTTATTTAAACTGGGCTGCTTTGAGGTACTTCAATATCAAACCAGTCACCTCACTGTGTGTCTGCAATAGGTATGAAGGGGGTGGAAGGCTTGGGAAGGATAAGTCTTTGATCACAAAACCCATGCAGCATCACTCTTGCCATTGTGCTTGTGTCCTGGCTGGTTTATGACAATTTTGCTCTCTTGTGCATGATCCACGAGCTCCCTGTAAGGGTTGTCTCTGGTTGATGAGTACTGAGATGTGAGCAGAGCGTAAGGCTTGGCACGTGGCTGAAGTGCCCTCTGCACTGGTAACCTGGAGGAATGTTGCATCTGCTTTTGGTCTTACACCATGCCAAGGGAATAACCAGGGCTCGGGCTGTCTTGCATTTCCCTGCAAAGTCAATTACACTAAACTATGAGTTTCTGAAATCTGCAAATGTTCTAATGAACTTTAAGCAAACAGAACAGTATACAAAGACTAAACTCTGTTTTCTTGAGCTAAATGTATATACTTGAGATTCAAGCGTTACAAATCATTATTTCAACTGTCACACCATTTTCTGAGATGCTTTTTAATGGGTCTTCTGTTTGCAGAAGCTATTTGGAAGGCAGCCTTCTGGCAAACGGTGCCTTACTGGGAGCAGAAGAGCTTAGCAGATATTTCCCTGATCGGAATATTGGAATTTTTGTGGCTACCTGGAACATGCAAGGTCAGAAGGTATGTGTACATCAGTCCTCTAGAGTTCTTCTGGCAGTGGTAGAGTTACCCCATATTTATTACAAGGGCTGGTATGATACTTTTTTCATGATTGTGTTCCTAATCAACCAGAGTTCAGTGTCTTTACCCTCTCATGTTCACCTTGGTGAGTCATTGGAATAGGGTTCCTCAGATATTGGGTATGAAAACAGCGAGCTTCCTAGTGCTCCTCTGGCATTTTGTGGCAGCTCCATTATGCTCCGTTGAAATTAGGGTTGTGTGAAAATGGCTGATTATTTAGTACTTACAAAGAGAACATCTCTGAAAAAGAGCGTGGCCTCCTGCTTACATCTTTACGTAGCACAGGAACTCAGGATTGATTCAACCCATTGATTGAGATGCTGTGCTTGGAAGAACACAAGCAACCCCTTGTGGTGTTCAATAAACAGCCCATGAACTTGGTAAAAAAAAAAAAAAAAAGAACACATTACAGGAAATGAAAGATGTCACAGTATCAGACCACATGGCTGAACTGTGGAGTGTTGGTTACTGCTGGACTGGCAGCAGCTGAAGTCTTCCTCTGGGAAGGAATATTCTCAGTATTAGCACTTAATCCATTTTTGAAGCCCAAGTTGTTTGCTTATACTGTGGAATCTATAGCTTTGCCTGGGCTTTCCTTCTACTTTTGTAGTAAATCTTTGCTTTTTATTATTATTTTTTTTAATAACAGGAACTTCCAGTGAATCTGGATGACTTCTTGTTACCAACAGATCCTGACTATGCCCAGGACATGTATGTCATCGGAGTTCAGGAAGGCTGTCCAGACAGGTAGCAAAAACAATGTAATGAACCATCCCTTTTTCTGTTAGCTAGTAACTTTGTTTTGAATGATTCTGGAAATATCTCAATCATATTCTCCATAAACCACCCATTTAATCTGTGAACTTTGTTACATGAGTACCAGGGAAAATGGGTTTTAGAGGAAAATGGCACACAATCTGTAAATATAGAACTTGGCCCTGTTTCCAGGGCAGCAAATAGAAAAACTCCTGTTCAGTGGGCTTCTGAGCCAGCTGTAACCCAGCTCACTGGCTGACTCTAAGTGTTAGCAACCTTGTGCTAATTACTAGTACATTGCTCCAAATTTTCTAGACCATCCGAGATTGACAAGCCCTACAAAAGCAGGTTGAAGCCTCGTGTCAGACCCTGCTTTTTTAGGATCTTTCCAGTGGGACTTGGTTTTCCTCAGATTTGGAAGCGCCAACTCACCAACACGCAGACCCTGCCACATGGCATACATGGTTACAAATCAGGCTGACCAGCAGCGTTGCTTTGGCAGGGGAGGTTTTGCTTATGCTTGCTTGCCTTTCTTCGTGAGAGGGATTACACTGTTCTCAAAATGCTGATTTTCTTTCCTGGTTATTGTCTCTCGTGCTGTCCTTGTGATCCAGCTGTTGTTCTTTCCTGCAGAAGAGAGTGGGAGATCCGCCTGCAAGAGACACTGGGCCCCCACTATGTCATGCTCTACTCTGCTGCGCACGGAGTGCTCTACATGTCGGTCTTCATTCGAAGGGACCTGATCTGGTTCTGCTCAGGTGTGTGGTCCAGTGTGAGCTGGAGAATAGGGAGGTGAAAGGACTGCTGCCATCAGGTGTCTTGGCCTTTTCCCCAGGGCTGTCCCCCTCCTGACTTTCCTGTTCACTGTCTTTGGAGGCTTCTCTCTAACGGCAGCTTCTCTTTCTCCTTCCAGAAGTGGAATATGCCACGGTGACAACTCGAATCGTGTCTCAGATCAAAACCAAGGGAGCTCTGGGAATCTGCTTCACATTTTTTGGGACCTCCTTTCTCTTTATTACCTCCCACTTCACATGTGAGATGCTTACAGTCTTGGTAGACGTGTTCTGACTGAGGGTGGGAAGGGGGTTGATATACAAAAGTAAAAAAAAAGCTGCAGGGGGATACAGGAACCAGACAGATGAAGTTAAAGCTTGGGGCTGCTGAGCTGAAAACAGTAAGGGACGGGGGATTTTTTGGCAGCAAACTTGAAAAGGAACTATTTAGAAAAACAAAAATGAATTCTGTTAATTTGTATTCCTTTTTCCACACTTTCTGTTATTTTTTAAGTCTGTGTGCTCCCTGGGCCAGTGTTCCATTTTTATGTGTGGAACATGTCTGATCTCCATCGAAAGCTGCTGCTGTTGTAATCAGATATGGTAATTAAATGAAAACGATGCATCGTTGCCAGTAGTGGGCTTTTGGTTTTTCAGCTGGAGACAGTAAGGTGAATGAGAGGAAGCTGGACTACAATAAAACCATTCAAGCACTTACACTTCCCAAGAATGTTCCGGACACAAATCCGTATCGATCCAGCTCTAGTAAGTGTGAAAACATTCTTCTATATGAGCCTAGATGAACAGAGTTGTTGTAGAGTGAAAGACAGTGCACGAAGGAAGAGAGAATGGGACTGCTTATTTAAGGCAGTAGATAAAACAAAAGACCACATCTTTTTGTGTGAAGATGGTGTTTGTTCACATGATTATTTTTTTATTTGAGCTGGAGCATAATCTTTTGGGATATTTGAAAGAAAAAGTTGGAGGGGAGGAGAACATTCAAAAGGCATTCTAATGCGATATATTTTTTCTCAGAAAAGCAGTAACATAATATTGCTGTTGTCTTGATAAATCTGTTTCACTTTTCTAGTGTTTTCGATGATTGCAGGCAGAAAAATGCTCAAGTATTGTATCTTTTGTTAATAAAAAATAAATAATTTGTGTCTGTTCCTTGAACATACCAGCAGTACTTGGTTAACTATGCATTATACAGTTCCCATTTCTAAAAAATTAAGAGAGTTTAATTTCAATGAGCATGTAGCTATATCAGCTACCCTAATTTCCTTAAAAACTCAAAGTGAAATTCAGGGATTTTTGGGGAGATTTTTTTCTGGTTTTGGAACTTTTCAGAGTGTTCACCTTTATACTGACGCTTCTGGTTTGAACTTGCAGGTGATGTTACAACTCGGTTTGATGAAGTGTTCTGGTTTGGTGACTTCAATTTCCGACTCAATAAGGATCGTGAAACAGTGGATTCCATCTTGAACCAGAACCCAGAAACAGGCGTGTCCAAACTCCTGGCATATGACCAGCTTACCAGTGAAATGAGTAGAGGTGAGCAACAACTGTTTTTCTCCCCAGTCTCCAGGAACAAAGATTCCTACACACAGAAATAGTTACAGCCAGGTTCCTATTTCCTAAAGACCTTCACTGCTCTTTGTTAAGATCTCTAAAAAGAGAACTCAAATGCTGTTGAATCCAGTGGCAGTCTATTAAAGGGAATTCTGTGTTTTGCTATGTACATTGTGTAATCTCCCAGGCTGTTTATTGCTTTGTTTCATCCTGATGCTGGACATCATTCTCTCACAGCACCTAGGGCGTTTAGATTTGAAAAGGCAGCATATGCAAAGCATTGGGAGCTTTCAGGGGAAGGGGAAGTGCATGCACCAAGTGTTGTTTGTTTAAATAGCAACAGACTAGCTCTTCATTCTCACTGTGTAAGAACTTGGAACCTCCTACCTTTCCAGAGCCCAGGCCCAGGTTTCTATAGTCACGAATGTACATGCCTGCAGTTGCCAGTCAGCATTAGTTCAACAGTGTCAAAGAAGTGCAGAAAGTGTGCCAGGTTGTAGGAAGGAGTTTTCTTGTTCATGCTGTTCTCCCCTTCCCCTACAGGATCTATTTTCAAAGGATTCCAAGAGGCTGACATTCGTTTCCGTCCTTCCTACAAGTTTGACATCGGAAAAGACAGCTATGACACCACCTCCAAACAAAGGACTCCATCCTACACAGTAAGAGATGATTTGGGAGCAGTGTGCTTGGAGGGGCTGCTCAGGCTCTTACCTGCCTCCAGAGGGGATTCTCACATGCAGTAAAAAGCTGCCTTGGATATGCTCCCTGCAGCAGTTGGTCTGCAGGACATGTTGGCATTTTTGAACCAGTGCTTCTCTTCAGCACAGATGTGCAAAGGGAGTTACCATCAGTTTTCCTCTCTCTTTTCTGTCCCCCAGGATCGAGTAGTGTTCCGCAGTCGGTATAGAGATGACATCCATGCTGTCAAGTACTCATCGTGTCCTGTGATCAAAACTTCGGACCATCGGCCTGTGTTTGCGTTGTTCCGTGTGAAAGTGAGGCCTGGCAGAGACAAGTAAGTACCTGCTTATGTTGTTCTTTGCACGTGACTGCAGTGACCCGAGGACATGCTGCTTTTCAGAGTTTGTCCCCTCGGGGACTTTCAGGGACTCGGGGTTGTTCCTGAAATAGAGTTAATCCCCTGCAGCTCCCTGTAGCATGTTTGGGTTTTTTACCCAACACAGTGTCAGTGCTCAGAGCAGTGCTTAAGCCTTGCCCTGACATCAGAAATCCTTGCTGCCAGGTCCCTTAATTCTCCTGAGGGAGATAATTGGAATCTACTGCAATTGACTGTGACTCTGCGTTTTATCTGAGATGCAGCTCTCTGCTCTTCCTATTAGCACGGATAACTCTCCTCTTCTATTCCTCTTTCCCTTTTTGGGGTCAGTGCTGTTTGCACTCCCCAGTGGTGGTTGCATTTCAACATAGCTATGTGCCAATGGAGAATTTTGAGATCCTCCATTTCAATTCATATTCCACTGTTGGCTGCTGTGCTAGTAGAACTTAGAAAATTTAGTGAAGTCACTGAAATTTAGTTTGCCACTTTTTTGTGAGTAGCACACTCAAGAATTTCAAAAGCCAAGTATCTAGAAAATCATGGCTTCTCAGAGCACTTGATCAGCAGTGTAATTAGAATTGGATTTTTTGTTTGTTTACGGATATGAAATACCTGTTAAATAGAAGTATTGCAGAGGGTGAGCTGCTTGGATTTCCTTCTGGCCTGTGCAGAACACAGCTGTTGTTGTGCAGGAACCATACTAGTGAGGGCACCAGGTTTACAATAAGCTAGTTTAGCTTTTGACCAAGTATTGTTTTTGTTTGAGAGACATAAACAATGTCCTCTATCTATATCTCTTATGAATGCAGGCATTTTCATGCTTAAGTTGAAAGTACATTTGCCTTCTATGACCAATATGTTCTTCAATTAAATTTGTAGTGAAGAACTTTGTTTCGTTTATTTTCTCCCACAGCAGCAATATCTGAATATCTGAATACCTCAAAAAAGTAAAAATAAAATAATAATAATAATAAAAAAAAAAATCAGAACTTCGTTGTATGAACTAGTTGAGCAATGTTGGGCAAACAGGGATGTATTCGTGCCTTTTCTAATTGCTCGTGTTTATGTTCTGGAATACTGTAGTATTCCACTTGCTGCAGGGCAGTTTGACAGAGAACTCTACTTAATCGGAATAAAGAGGCGGATTACAAGGGACCTTCAGAATCGACGAGTGCAAAAGGACCAAAAATCCAGCAGCATATGTAGCATTTCCTGAGCTGAAAACTCTGCGACGCTTGTGTTAGAGGTACCCGGAAAGAAGATTTCAGGCCACGGCAAAATCTGCAGGGAATTGTCTGCCTAAGCACCTCTGGCAGTTGCTGTGGCTTGTGGAGAAAGTCTTAAACCTCATCCTGGATTCATTTGCATGAGCTAATCCATATAGCTCAAGTGCTTTTGCTGAAGAAAATGGAGTCAGTTATTTAGGACATCCATTCCAACAGATGCAACTGATTTATTTTTAACCGTACTGTCTTTGGAAGCAACCAGATGCAGTCTCTTGGTTCTAAGGTAACTCCACGCAGGATGTACAGCTCTTGGAATCGGCATGACTGGGGGCAGGGGACCTAAGAAAAACCCGCAGAAAGGCGTTTTGTTTTGTCTGTTTGATTTGATCTGGTAAGCCCACACAGGTTGTGGGGTTGTTCTTTTTTTTTTCCTTATCCATAGCCAAATGTGCAGTATTCTGTCAAATGCTTAACGGGGACCAGTCAGGGGACTTGGGCAGTTTGTGTTAGGACGGTGCTCCTGTGCAGGGCTTTTTGGTCCTCTACAGCAAGATCTGTGTGAATGTACCACTGTATGTTCAAGGTGTGTAAACATTTGCCTTTTTTAATAATTATTCCATAGGCCTTCTGTTGGGGAGGGAGGGTAAATATCAATCTCTTACACCCTATCTTTGGCTGTTGAGATTGCTTGAGGCAATCCTGTCTTTAAATAGTTTCCCCTCCGCAGGGGTGATAAAACACTACCTGCCTTCAGCAGCAGGATGCTTGAGGTGAAAACAAGGGTTTAAATACAGCTACTGCGTAATGCTCCACCAAAATGGTTCGAGATGTTAACTGAGTACCAAGGATGGATGCAGAGAAACTGCAGCAAGTGAAATCAGTGCAATTTGTTACCTCTGATGAGTTACATTTCCTTTATTTTTCCCCATTCAGTGAACTGTGAATAACTTGCTCTTTTCCAAGTAGTGTTGTCTTAAGGCTAAAGATACCCCATGGACCAGTGTGGCACTGGTAAAACGTAAGTACAGCTACTTCTTAAAGTCTTTATAGGTACAGATTGGCTGGATCATAATCACCTCGGTACATAACACCATGCAAACAATTGGGAGAAAGTGCTGCTAACTATGCAACCTGTCCAAGACAGAGCTTCTGTTCTGCGGTACAAACATTTATGGCACTGACTTGTCTGTAGCCATCAGAGATTTGGATTTCCTTTCTTTTTTAAAGGAATATAAATAAATTACTATGGTACCTTCAATGAGAGCCAGGTCTTATTGCAGGGCATTGTGACTCTGATGCATGCTAATGCTTTGGGGGACCTTAGGGCATTTTCCTTCAGCTGGAGGAGACAGGTTGGTTTTGCTCAACCCAAGTACCAACAGGGGGCATTTTATCTGCCAGTTCAAGAAACCTCACCCTTTACTGATGAATTTCAGAACTCTTGCTACTTACTCCAGTGACTTCAAGGGCTCTTTATTTTTTTTAAAGACATACACAACAACTGAATGAGACTTCCATACTGTGGGTTCTGTAAGAAGCAACACCTTTTCTTCGAATTGCATAAAGGTACGGTGATAAAGCAGACCATAGCTGCCTCATAGTGTTCTGCTCCCAATTTCATTGTTCCTTACAAGACACACCGAGCCCGTGAAATGCTGCAATGCAGCTGCCTACATTTTTAAGCCCCTGTATTAAGGGATTATGTAAATCAAAATGTTTTATCTTCTCTCTTCTGGGTCTCCATACTTCAGTTTGAAATTAAGTAAGTGGCAAATATTTGTCCTCTCTTTATGTAACACGATGGCAGTCCCATGGCAGTCACTTTTGGTCTCACAAGCTTCCTCGACATTGTTGATCTTAACTGCTAGCTAGCTGAGCACCATCACTGCTGTTAAAACTGAAAGATCTGTCTTTCTGCAAGACCTTAAGTTAATCGTATGACAATTTGAAGAAAAGTAGGGTACAAGTTTAAGGTGTAGCAGCAGCGACTCCTTTGAATAACAATTCAGGCATAAAAAACCTTCTACTCTTTTGCATAATTCACTTTCAAGTAACAAGAAAATTGCTTTCAGGCTAGAGTGAGTGTCCATGTAGCATTATGTATAGTATCTCCATCTACGGACTCCCCAGGAAGTTATGCTATAGGTCTACTTTCCTCTGAGTTCTAGCAAAGTTAAGTTATTCCCAGACATACGATGTCTTAGAGTATTCCAGAAGATAAATTACACAGAACTGATCCATGATGTTTGTAACAGAACCTGGACTGCAGGAGACTTGCTGCCTGATTTCAGATGGATAACAACAACAATTTTCCTAACTCACTTTGACCAAATACTTGTTCCCCTCTGTAACAGCTGTAAATTGTCTCTGAATTCAGGTATGTGAGCCAAGCCTTTTAACAGCAGTCTTCCTCTGGCTCATCCAAAGCCAGGATTGGGCTGAGAAGCCCAACGTAACGAGCCCTTCACAGACCAGTGTTCTGAAGCAGCTTTGCTCAGCTGTAGCATAGCTCCATGTTTGCACAGTATGCCTGGAAAGACTGGGGAAGGAGTGGAGTCACAGCAGTATTATAAATCAAAAAAAAATTAAAAAAAAAAAAAAAGCAAGTCTCTCAGATACATGCAGGATGCGCTGCTTTATCGAAAGAGCCGGTACATCCGAGGAAGTCGCCCATCCTTACTGGAAAGTGCTGCTTGGATGTGTTCATACGTGGGCAGATCCGTTAAGTCACCCAGTGCAGCCACAGCTGGTTTTTTATGAAGCATCTTAGTGACCACTCTCTGGATGTCAGCAGATTTCACCTGACCTGCAGAAAAAAAAGAAAGCCAGAGCTGTGACAACTACATGTTAAATAGCACGAAGCAGATTTACTATGATGGTGGGTCAGCCCCCTAGCTCAGAAGACCAAATCACTAGCTCTGGACCTTCTTTATCATACTTAGCTTTTTCCTTTCTTCTGACAGAAAAAAAAATAAATATGTGGTATTGCTTGCAAGCGATTGAGAAGATCAGTTTGAAATATGTATCCAGTCTTTACGCCCCCATGTTTTCTCAGGTGATTCACCACTGCTACAGGAACGTATTTTAAGTTGCCACCCCCAGATTGTACCTACAATTCAATCCAGGCAAGGAAAAACAGTTTACTCACTGATCAGGGCACAGAGCTCGTGAGGTAGTTTCCTTGTGTTTGTGGCCAACACTTGGCGTCCCACATCTTCAAAGATAACAGGTCTAGACTCGAGGTTCATCATGAGCATGGACTTCAGCTGCGTCTTTGCTCGCTCAAGTTCTACCTGTGAATGAGCAGAAAATACAAACATGTTTAAAGAAGACTGGCCACTGTTCTCTAATACAAGCTACCATCAGTTTCTGAAAAACATGGCGATGGCTGTATTAGTGCCATGTTCTGGTCCATGAAGGAGCTGGGCTTTTTCTTAGACAAAACTGCCTCAGGAAAGGGAAAACAGAAGGCAGCTGACTGGTTAACAGGCAGACTCTTGGCATTAAGAATGAGCAAAAGGCCTTTCCCTTGCCCTAAAAAATAATGTTGTGAAGAGCTACAGAGCACCTAATAGGAAGGTGCTTGCAGAATTCTTTGTGAATGTTCTGCTAAATTTTCTATGTTCTTTTAAAGTAATACATGAAGTAGCTGATCTACAGAAAAATCATCCCAGCCAAAGCCAACACAATGCACTATTTCAGCTCAAAGACTGCCTATGTAGTCTGTAAGTTAGGCCGCTGACCTCTCCAACTGCTCCTGCCATCAGGATGAATTCTCTTGTGATGATTTCCACCATCTCTCGAACCTAGGAAAAACAGGTATTTGAACAGGTTAGAACAATGATTAATTACTCTATTAGAATAGCATAACATGCTCAACATCTAGCTCAATTTCAGGAAAATATTATGTTACATTCCAATAGTTTTGCAGTGTTTATAGAAATCTACCACAACACTATCTGTAAGTACAAAAGTTCTCACATCACTGTTTGGTAATAAGTGATGCGATCACTTTCTAAGGATACCTGGTTTTGAATACCTGTTTTGGATCAGCGCTGGCATGTATACACAGGAGACCTGTATCCTCGTAACTGTGGTGGTAAGAAGTTGCATTATACATCCAGTGGTGCCTACAAGTATGCAAACAAAATTTTGAAGTTTAGAAAACAACTTAAATGTCAAAGTTAGACACACATGGACAGTGAGTCTCCTCGCTCATTTTCAGAATTCTCAGCAGTGCTAGTAGGAACAGTCAGTCCCTGCCTCTGACAATTTCTGTGTGTGTGCTATCTCCTTCCTTCTTGCCATCAGCATCCTTGAGACCAAAAAGTGAAGGATACAACAGTACTACTGGTACCTAGAGCCAGTTCTTTTAATATTCCCTGGTTGAAAGGATGGGTTGGGCTAACAGAGGAAGATAGGACTCCTAGTCACTTTTGCCCTTTATTTCACCTTGTCAGAATACCTTCTAAAAAAATCAGCCCTGCATGTTTCAAGCAGAATAAACTGATGTAAAACTGTCTTTCCCAAGATGAGGCCTTCCATGTCAATCTGCTAGAGAAGACGATTTCTGCTATCCATTAATCAAGAAGACAAACAAACCTGTTGAGCACATTGAGGTACAGCCGAGTGAACATGCCTTTGCCAGGCCCACCAGCTGAAAAGGAGCCACCGCCTCCCATCATCATATTTAATACTGCAAAGGGAATGAAGTCTTCCTCCTGAATTGCAACAAGAAATTCAGTCACCCAATAGCAGAGACCAAGCAGGGCTCAAGGGCGAGGGATGAGTAAAGAGAGAAAGAGTCCAAAAGAAACATGGCACAGGAGTGTAAAGGTCAGTGCTTTTATCATACTGACAGTGAAAAAGCTGCCTGTACACGCACCATCAGCAGCAAGAGTGCCAACACTTATGTAATGAGAGATCATAGCCTGGGAGTCTGCAAGTAGAGCAACCGAAACAGAGCATTTCAGGCTGGTACTTACTAAAAACGAGCAGCTTTCTAACCCAATCATAATGTGGGTAAGCTCCGGGATTGGAGTAGGGCCGAGACTCACATCTGACATGTCTTTTTCAACCTGTGTGAAAAAGAAACAAGTTATTAGGAGATTTTCATGTTTTTGTTATTCTATTCAGCATGATAAATTCATGTTAATTAACCTGTCACCCAGGTAACAGCTATCATGGTCAGTTTGGACTGCATATTCACAGACTACTTCTACGTGACCAGTACGTACTTTTAAAAAAGCAAATCCTACAAGAAGTCAATTCAAACCCAAATCTGAACCTCCAACAGGAAGGAAAAGGCCACCTCCACCTTCCGTTACCTTGACGATGCCTCCCGTGTACTGAGCCACCGATCTGTCCACATCCTTGGCCTGTGCGCTGCCCCACACCGGCTCCACGCCCAGCAGGTATTTCTTGGCACACTCCACCAACTGCTCGTGCTCGATTCCCACCCCGGCCAGCACCATCCTGTCGGGCGTGTAGTAGTTGCGCAGGTACGAGTGCAGCACTTGCCGATCGATTTTGTTAGTGTTTTCCACTGGGCAGAACCTGTTCAGCCCAACTGTATTTTCTCTGTAAGCTGCCTAAAAGGAAATATAAATTAAAGCAGCAAATATTGCTTCAGCCCCTCAACCTAAACCTTCCCTTTGTTTTATAATTATGCCTGTTTCAGACATATGAGAGGATGGGCTGAGCATCATTTCACTAATGTCACCATAAATCAACATGTTAACAACGGCAAGCTATTTTTAGCTTTAATTTACATTAAAATCTTACGTATATAAGTGTGATTTTAAAGCGGAGGGAAAGCAAAACTTCTGCCTCACTGAAATCTAAGTAACAGAATATCAGTTTTCTAAAGTCTGAAATAAACCCTGCAGTTAAGGAAAAGCTGAGAAAGTATGCAGCATGTCTCACAGAGGACACTAAACACAACAACATGGACTTTTCAGTGTTTTACCGCGTGGATCATTTCTGTGAGGAGAGGCTCTGGATCAGGTCTCATATTCAAGTCTTCCAGCTCAAACCGTATGGCCATCCGAGTCATCTCAATTTCTTCATCTATAGTAAGAGAGGAAGCAAGAGATCACCACCACCACACAAAGTACTCACTGGATACAGGAGAGCTCTGAAGTTTCTTGACAAGCACAAACTAATGTACTCTCAAGCCTGCTCAGAGTCTTGCTCTGGGACTCCGTTTTGAGGCAGATGTTGTGTTCTCAGACCTGATAACCGGGGCTGCAGCGCCACGTCTGCCAGCAAGTTGACCACTGTGTCCAGGCCTTTGGCATCAGCAGAAACAGCGTACATGATGGTGTCCCTGCAAGGCAAGAGGGGTTCTGCACCGGGGAGTCACATCCCAGAGCATTCAGTAAACGTAATTCAGGACATCATTGATAAAGAGGCCACAATGCATCAAGTGCTTTGAAAAGGCAACAGCACTGCCTTCCGTTACCCTGCCAGGTTCACTTTTGGGACTTCTTAGCAGTTGTCAGAAACAGATTTCTGATACTGAGAACCAAAAAGCAACTTCTATGCTCACGCACCAGAAAAAGCAAGGGTTCAGCCACCCCAAACCACCGCGTTACAACCATTAGGGTAACCGAGGATGTAGGAAAAGCCTCATACCTTGAAGCCTGACAGTCACAAATGCCCCCATGCTTTTCCAAGGTGAGGAGAATTTCATCTTTGCTGCCAAACTGAGCTGTGGACTAAGAATGAAGACACCGGTGTTACGGATTAGCAGACTGAGAACTAACAGCCCTTCGGTATAGCTCAGAACAAACATCTCCTGCTCCATCACAGATGCCTCCTACGTTCTTTAAGTCACTAAAGAGTCACTAACGTTAGAGATGAGAGCATGACAGACCTTCAATATCATCAGCACCCATTTAAACAAATTAAACCTGCGCTGGCAGTGTGAGGACAAGCTGTTCTTTCTCCCCTTGCCCTGTCACTCACGCTGCCGTGCAGCTTTTGGTATTTCACACAGGGACGTGGGGACCCGTGCACACCCAGCGCGGTACTCACCGAGAAGGCCAGCTTCTCCAAGAAGTGCGAGATGCCGCTCAGGTACTTGGCCTCGTGCCTCGATCCCGAGTTGATGAGCACTGACGGGGAGAAGGCGAGGGGTTAGCGGGGCTTTTACCTCAGCAGCCGCTATGGGAACACCACAGGGGCAGCACAGGGCCTCGGTGTGCAACAGGACAGCATCCTCCTCCTCCTTCATCCCCACCACCTCCTCCTCCTCCTCCTTCATCCCCCTCCTCCTCCTCCTCCATCCCCACATCCTCCTCTTCCTCCTCCTTCATCCCCACCACCTCCTCCTCCTCCTCCATCCCCTCCTCTTCCTCCTCCTTCATCCCCCTCCTCCTCCTCCTCCTTCACCGCCACCACCTCCTCCTCCTTCCTCCTCCTCCTCCTCCTCCTCCTCCTCCCCCCCCGCCCCCCACTCACGCCCCACGGTGCAGAACTGCCCGAATTTCCTCTGCGAGGCCACCCTCAGCCCGTTCTCCAGCGCCGTCACCCGCGTCTCGAAGCGCTCCCGGCCCTCGGCGGCGGCGAACACCGCCTTGGGCACTCCGGGCAGCGGGCAGCTCAGCGGCACGCCGGGGGAGACGCCGCCAGCGCTGTAGCTCCGGCCGCACCTGCGGGGACAGCGGCAGCCGCCGTGAGGGAACGGCCGAGGCCCCTCAGCGCCACCCTCCCGCCATTTTCTCCTCCCTCTCCCCTCACAGCCCCGCGCTCACCGCCGGGCCGGGCCCCACGCTCCGCGCCTCAGCCAGGCCATGGCGGCCGCCATCTTGCCGTCACCCTCCGCGCTTCCCTTCCGCCCGGCGCCTCGCCCCTCTCGATAGGGATTGGTGGAGAGGTTCGGGAAACGGCTGGCGATTGGCTCGCTCGCCGAAGTGGGCGGGGCGTGCGCTGAGGTGAAGCCGCACCCCTCTCCGGGCGCTGCCTGAGGGGGGCTGAGGCGATGGCGGCGGAGCCCGGCCCCGACCCCGGCCCCAACCCCTTCTCCTTTCACGAGTTCGTGCGCAGCCAGGCCCGAGGTGCCCGGGGGGGGCTGCTCCCGGCCCCCGGCGACGAAGAGGAGCAGGAGGAGGACGAGGAAGAGGAGTGGGGCGGCAGCTACCGGCCCTGCGCCGTGGAGCGGGCCCACCTCGCCACCGGCCCCTTCTGTGAGGGTCCCCTCGGAGCCTCCCCCCCGCCGCCCGGCTACGAGGAGGTGAGAGCCGCCTCATCACTGCACGAGTTCGTAATTTCACACAAACAGCGGTTGGCTAATTACACGGATTGTTTGCTTCCTCCTTTCTGTGCCCTACAGGGTTAGGCGAAGTTAAGTGGCATCGAGAAGGAAAAACTAGGTGTGAAAGGAACCTTGAATGCTGCTTTTTAGCACTAAAGATAAGAAAGCTGAATTATTCATCTGGTCCTGGCCTTGGAATGTTAGCAGTGTACTAACCGTATTTACGAGTGCCCTCATTTCTAATAGGAGCTTTTATTTTTTAGCTAAAAGAAGAGAACGCCAGTTTGAGAAGCAGGATCAACAAGCTTCAGATTCTCTCCGAAACTCAAGCAGACAAGTGCGTAAGCCACACTTACATCCCACGGTGATGGGGTAGCCGTTTGTTGGGGAATTACCATTATCTAGACGGACTGCGAACAGATGAACTTTCTGTATGGCCATTGTGCCTTCAGCTGGATAGTTTAAATTACTGCTGGTGGATGCTGAGTGCAGAAATCCCCTGAGCCACAGCCTGAAGCTGTAGTCCTGTGGGAAGACTTAACTTTTCTTATGACGTGGAAGAATGACTTTCTTGGTCCTTCCTGAGGATTTTCTTAATAGGGTATTAAACGTTCCAACCGCTTACTGAATGCTCTCTTTATTTTAAGGATGAGGAAACTCGAAAGAAAACTTGAGGAAAACAAAATTAAAGAGGAAAAAGAAACGCAGGACTTAGAAGCAATGGTGCAGCACGTGGAACAAAATCTCCAGCTGATGACAGTAAGTGGTGGCGTCTGCCATAGCAGCAGAACCTTGTTCACAGTTGGAAATTTGCAGTTCCACTTCTGTTCCTTCCTCTCCCAGGAGACCAAGGGAAGCTGAAGTGATTGCTTCACCCATGTGAGCACTAAACAGTTCTGACGTGGGGCTGTGTTTTTCCCTTATAGCAAGCCTGGGTCCCAGTCTAGAACTCCTTTCATTGCTTGGGATAAGGGAGATCTCTGCAGAAATACCATTTTTTGTATTCATAAGCACCTTCAGCTGCTTTTTTGCTGCCTTCTGCTAACACTAAGAGCAGTTTTTCCTGCCTTCTTATTCTGGGTACATTTTTCTCTAGTCCAAGAAAAAAGAAAGTAATGGTTGGAAGTAACAGACTGCACTTGACAATCAGAAGAGAGAAACGGGAAGGAGAGGAGGGAGGTGACCAGGTGCACCGTCCCCACCTCATAAAGTGTTTAGAGAAAGAGGTGCTGCAACACAAACCACAAATTCCTTACTTTAATTTCTGTGCTGGAATCGTGAATTCTGATGTTCCTCAGGCTGCTTGCTGTGGTCTCAGTCATCTTTATTCTCTTCCAGAAACGGGCTCTTAAAGCAGAAAACAGTGCTGCAAAACTGAAACAGGAAAATGCCTTACTGCAGGTACGAAGCAGTTTATCGTTAAGGCCATGCTGAGCTTACTGGGACTTGGGAGCATCTTGACATGGAGGCTACAAAAGGGAAACTGAGAATTCCTAACTATGCCTCATTTTCCTGGCAAATGTTATAAAAAACGTGCTTGGTTAGAATGCTTAAGCTCTGTGCTGATTGTTAACGTCACTTTTGTGACATGTGGTGCTCGTTTTGCGGTGCTATCTTGGAACTTAAAGTTTTTCTTAAGTTTTACATGACATTCAAATGCAGTTTGGTACTTGGGATGGGTGAAGGCCTGGAGTGCTACAAGGCAAATAAATGTTTACCTGTAGGAAAACGTCTTAGAAAGAAGGGAGGGAAATTGGAGAGAGGTTACAGCCCTGCGTAGGGGCTCTCAGAGCTGGGAGGACTTTCTCTCTAGGTAGTCTGGCTAAAAATCTGCTCAATACTTGCTTCACCCTGCTCACAGCTGAGTTCTGTGGTTATTTTCACATCAAGTTTTTTTTTTTTTTAATTTTTCCCTCCCAAGGTTCAGCTGAACAACTACAAGGCAGAGAACGAAGCCTTGAGGTCGGGGCAGTCGGCGAGCCTGGCTGCAGTGAAGCAGAACGCAGAGGCGGCCTTCCAGAACCTTCTCACGGTCATTGCGAACTCGCGGTCTGCAGTGAGGTGAGGCTCAGAACCGGCCCCTAACACCTCCCACCTCCAAACTGGCATCAGGAGCACCGCAAAACCTCCCGGGGTTGGGTTTATTGGTGGGTTGGATTTTAGGATTGAAGCCTGGGGTCTTGTGTGTGCCAGGTGAGCTGGTTAGTCCCTGTTTTTGTTATCTGTGCTTTTTGTTACCTGAGCTTTATTTTTTTTTTTTCTGAAAAATGACAAAAAACGCCACCTGGGTGCGTTACCCTCTCCCCTTTAACGCGGTGTTCTCCCCCGCTGCAGGGGGTTGGGTTGGTTTCTTGGGGTCTCATGTTATTGTGCCAGGTGAGTGAGTTAGTCCCCGTTCTTTTTGCTAACCTGCGATTGTTTTTTTCATTTTTTCTGCAAAATGATCAGAAACCCCCACCCTGGTGCTTTACCCTCCTCTCCCATCTCTCGCTGCAGGCAGCTGGTGTCGGGAGCGGAGTCCCTGCAGCTGGTGGCCGATCTCCTCAAGTCCATAGACAGCATCTCCGAAGTGCCCGAGGACGGACAGTGAAACTGCCGGGGGAGAACGGGGCCTCGCTGCGGCCCCACCGGGACCAGAACCGGGACCGGCTCCTGCCCCCCGCCCTCACCCCAGTCCCGCAGCGGGCGGGCGCTAGGACCCAGCTCTGCTCCGGGCTGCTCCGCCTCGCGTCCCATTGGCTGCCCTCTGCCACGTGCCTGGGCTCAGCTGACCGCGGCGCTGACTCCGATTGGCCGACGGGCGAGAGGGGCGGGTTCGGAGCGGCCGCGGCCTGGTCCCGGAGCATTCGGGCTGCGGCCGCCGCCATGTCCGGACGCCCCGCGCCGCCTCCCGGCGCTATGGAGCTGGAGGCGGAGCGGGAGAAGATCCGCAGGGAGATCGAGGAGCTGGAGCGCAGCCTGCAGCCCGCCGGCACCGGGCTGGACGTGTCGGACTGCAGCCTCGGCTCCGGTACGGGCCTCCGGGGGCTCCGGGCCCGCCGTGCCCGCTGGCGTCGGTGCGAGGAGCCGCCCGCACGGGCTCCTCAGGCGGTCCCGGCGGAGGGCAGCCCGCTGGCACCACCGCTCCGCTCGTTTCTGTAACGAAACCCGCGGCAAACGCTCGAGGGGAGGCTCGGAGAACGGCCCCGACCCCTCCCGGAGGCGCTCAGGCAGGGGACGAGCTGCCTTGTGAAATGCGGCCACCCACCAGCCGCTGGCACGGTTAAACCGGCCGATTCCACGCTCTCTGAATGGACCACGTGAACCCCACTGCATCATTCCACTGCTCAGCCTGGCTGTGCTTCCTAAAATCATTTTTTCAAAGCAATAAAGGGGGCAAATTAAAAGCTCTGGTGTCAGTACCTCTGGTGGCTGTCACGAATCCTGCGCCTCAGTTTTGATTATGTTCCTCCAAAGATGTCAGAACTCCGTAGCCACACTGAAGGCAAAACCAGTACTGCTGAAGGCTGGTGAAAGGTTGCTAGGTGGTTAAGGAATATGGGGTTTGTTGGGTTGGAACATTCACTTGTCTGCACATCCTGAGGCCTTTATTTTACCATGAGGCATGGGACCAAGATGCAGCTTGATTGCTGCTGTAGCCAGCAGAAGCTGCCAATTTTTCTATTCTAGAACCACAAAAAAAGTGCATGTGCAGCATAGAACTGAACATTTTCACTTAAGGATGTTGGCAATACCTGAAAACCCTAATGCTTATGCATGAGACACTATGTAGTACCTTATTCTGTGTACTTTAATTGAAAAATCTTTGGTTTTGAAGCTGTGTGTTTTTCACTGCAGTCGGCGTTTTTGTATTTTTGTTATCTGACAGATACTGAAGATGACGACTCAGATTCTCAGGAAGAAATGGTAACCATTTTTTCTTTAAGCATGTCTTTCCATCTGTCTACTGAAGGGGACAGGAAGAAAGGGGAAATTTTGCACTGTTCTGGGTAAAGAACAGTTCTTGGCAAGGTTCAGAGTCAAACTTTGGACCAGACAGCATGATGAAGTAATGGACAGAAAGAAATGGAGCTGGGCTAGGCAGGTAACTGCCTCTGGGAGCATTCAAAGCAAGCTATCAGGGAGAGACAGGTGCTTCCAATTCTTTGGAGAATCAGTTTTGTAACACAATAGAAGCATTGAGTTACATAAATAATTATTGTGCTGCATACCTGCTTCTGCTCTTCAGAGCAAGCATTTTCCTCTTTTTCCTTTTAACTCTTTAAAATGCCTCAAGGAAGTGGAAAAAGAAGAGGACAGTAGTGATGATGATACTGAAAACAGCCTGCCAGAAGATCCAGAAACGTGTCTGCAGATGAACCACGTGTACCAGGAAGTTATCCAGGAAAAGATTGAGGAAGTTGAGCTTCTGATTGCACAAAACAAAGAACAGCAGGTGAGCAAACAGGAGTAAAATGTGCTTTTTTTAGGTTGCTAGCTGTCATCTTCCTCTGCCTCGTTCCCAGTAAAACTTTCCACTACGTTAATGTACTGCAGGTACCAGTGAAACTAGCAGTCACAGTCCTTGTGTATGTGCTGGTGTAGTTACCAGCCTGCATGGACAGGGACAAGGAGACTTGGGTTCATTTTCTGCATGGCAATTCAAACCAGTGTCACCTCAATGGTGACCTTTGGAGTGGCTTACTGAAGATTCCATCTCTTCTTACCATCAGAAATGCTGCCACTGGAGAATGTTTTAGCTATTAAATCAGAATGTACATATGTTTCTTTTTTTATCTCCATTGTACTGTACAAACCTGTGAAGTTCCAAATCCCACTGTTCACACATACACTAATCTGTAGTCTGGTGCTGCAAATTATTTGAACCCTTCCTGGGATGTTTGTGACAGCTCAGCCACTGCTCTCTGAAATCAGGGAATTTAAAGGTACTGACATGGTTTAATTCTTTTATTGCAGAAAGAAATCATGTGTGAACTCGATGGCACAAAAACAGCAAAAGCAGCAGATGGTAGAAATTTACCAGCAAATATATTTTTGGGCCATTTTATGAAGCCATACTTTAAGGATAAAACAACAGGAATTGTAAGTAAATATAACCAGGTTGCAGTGATAGATTTAAATTGTATTTGTGTTGTAACAGTGTTCATTGTAACCTGTAACTATCAGTATCATTTCTGACTTTGCAATCTCTTTTTCCCTCACTTGTTGCTTACTGTCTTTTGGAAATGTTTGTCCAACTCACAGCTGGTTGTGCCACCTGAGAGGTCAGAACGGTGCCGTTCCAGCCATGGGGCAATTGAACGTTGTATTTTTCAAATGTACCAACATGTGTTAAGTCTAATTTAGAATGCTTCTTCAACCAACGGTCAGCTGATGTGAGCAGGCCTGGCGTTGAGCTGAGAATGTGCTGTGTAACTGTGGGCAAACTTCCTTAAGTGTCTGCTTATATACTATGTTTTCTGACATATCTGCAAGCCAGTACTAGTAAAGGTGACTGAGCAGTTCTCATGTGGCAGCCTGTGCAAGTCTGAGTTAGCATTCTTTTTTTGCAATGGCTCACACTAGAGTTCTAAGAAGAATGGACAGATTTTCTGTGTATCTGGCTCTTCTAACATATCTAACCCTTCTAATGTTTACTAGGGCCCTCCTTCCAATGAAGATGCCAAGGAAAAGGCGGCTCAGGGCATAAAATCCTTTGAACAACTGCTTTCAACAAAATGTAAGAAACCGTACGTGCTGCTCAGCATTCTGCTCTAACAAATGTCTATCTTCATATCATTGCTCCCCCCACATCTGCAGTTAAACACCAACACTTTGGGTATTTCATACTTGAATTCACGGAAAGAGTACTTAAAAGTAAATGGGATGCTTTAGGAATTGATTTGCTGAATTATTAATGACTTAGTTCCTTTCACTTGCATTTGTTTTGATGTGTCATTCCATCTCTCCCGTGAACACTCCAAAAGCAAATGAGACCATGCAAGGGTAGTGCTTAGATGAGAGAAGTTCAGGAGACACTTAAAGCTATGTGGTTACATCCACCTGTGTGGTGATCTTCATTGATGCCTCTTTGGAAGTAAAACTGAGTAAGAGGCTGCCATTTGCCGAGGTTAGACATTGACGTTAGTGGTTTATGTGGGGAATATGATTAATTTACCTAGCTTCTGATAGTTCCTTTGCTGAACAAAATGAAGGATGAACTCTTACTGAAGACCTGAGTCATACTTTTAACAGTGATGCTGAAAGCAACACGTCACTCTTTTTTTTGGCAGTGGTTTTGTACTAATCACTGAATGCTTGATTACTTTATTTTGTCAAGGGAAAAGCAGAGAGAAGGTACTATTGCAGAAATCAGTCGTAAGTGACCGCTTGCAGCGCCTGCTTCAGCCAAAGCTACTGAAGTAAGTACTGTGCAAAAATCCTTTCCCGTGACAATGTACCATCTGACGTAAGGAGAAAAAATATATGGACATGCTGCTGCCTTCAGCAAGTTCTGTGTTAACTCTTTGCAATTTCAGTAAGGTTACAAAGCACAGTGGGGATTCTTGGGGATTCTTTACCACTTTGGGGCCTGGGAATTGCAGTAATGATACCCAAACTCCATGTCCTGAGGGCACCAGTGCAGAGTATGATGCTGTTGTAGATGGCAGCATCCTCCGTTCTCTGTTGCCATCTATATTATCTGTGTATTACCTGGTATTGAAGGGTCTTGGACTGTAAAGTTCTGACCATAAGCAAGAGGTTACAGCATTCAGCTTGGACTGTAAACAGTTGATGACTGTTTTGCAAGTAACTGGCAGGTGGAATGGATTTGTTCTGAAGATACTGTAGCATTTTATAGCCATCTATTTCTTCTGTTGACACAGTGGTATAACTTAAAATAGTCTACAGGGCTTGAAGCTGAACTTGATATGTTGCAAGTGAGCCATAACAGTGTGTCCAGTGAGAGATTTATGTGCCTAGAGCTGGTGCAGTCTTGTTTGTTGCTGTTGCAGCCGTCGCTGATTATCTCTGTAAATACCAAAATGATTAATCTGAGACCTGTTCTGGGTCAACCGTTCGCATTGAAGCAGTAAAAGTAGGATGAGTTTGCCGTGTGGGAAAACTTAGAAGAACAGTTTTGTTTACTGCATGAATAAATTGAAGGAAAGAATGATACTCGTGGGGAAACCACCTTTGCTATGTATCTTCTGATGCCATTGACCTACTTCACATCTAGTCTCAAATAATGTTGAAAATGTCTTTGAACAGGTTGAGTTACTGGAACCAGAAACTGGAAAAAGTCAAGACTGAAATGGAAAAACAAATCTTGGAAAAGCAAATCAAAGAAGTGGAACAAGAAATAGAGGCAATTAAGTAAGAAGTTACCTTTATATGTTCATGGTGAAAATGCAAATATGTTCTTGGAGGCTAATTCCTAAAGTTCCCTCCTTCCTTGAGCACTTCTGGTTATGACATTTGGAGAAACCTTCACACAAGCCAACACAAATAAAACTACCAAGTGCCGTTCAAACTCTGCAGAGCTCTCATCTCTACAGCTCTTCACTAAGAATCATGTTTTGGGTGTTGATCTACAAATGTAAGATGTATAGCCAGTATAGAGGCACAGTTTGAAATAGCTTTTGTTTTAGCAACAAGGAGACAAAACTCTGCAAATTCTACTAATTCTGAGCTTTTGCTTTCTAAAGCATCCGGAGGAATTCATTTTGATATTGCATTTAACTGTTTATCGTGCTAAACCAACATGATCTTGTAGGGGGCTGTTTTTCAACAGTGCATTCCTTGTACTTAAGTAAAATTATTTTAGTAAATCCAGTAAGAAGGAAACCTGGTTTGGGGAAAAGTTATGGATGTTAAAGAGCCTGATGCTTTGAGGTAGTCAGTTTTTGTGGAAGTTGATAATAGGTGAGAGGAATAAGATGAAGCAAGGTCAGGCAGAGAAACTGACTGTTAAGTTTTTTAATAGGGTTCTTTCTTTCTCTTTGTATCTTCTGCTTCAGCCAGCTTCCAGAAAGTGACTTGTTAGGAGACAGATTTGACGAGCATGACTGGGAGAAAATTTCAAACATCCATGTAAGTTGGGAGATCGGCTATTTTATTACTTCTGACATGTGTCCTTTATCTTGAGAGAAACTACACCTGAACTGGTGTAGTTTTCACCCCGTTTCCATTATGCACTGCTAGAAGTTAACTATTGTGTGTTCTCAACATGGCAAGCATGGAAGCACTGGACGTTTGTTGTTACTGGTTAAATTTAATATGTTAATTCTGAAAAAAATTAGCAATAAAATATGTACGGATTACAAAATATATCCCTTGTATCAGTGTTCACATCTGTCCAGTTGTTTCAGTCCCAGCTACAAAACAAAAAAGATTTTTGCTCTCTCTCTTAGTTTGATGGACAGCGTAGCTCAGAAGAACTGAGGAAGTTTTGGCAAAACTACGAGCATCCAAGCATCAACAAAAAGGAATGGACAGAGGAGGAAACAGAGAGGCTGAAGAAGATAGCTGCTGAACATGGTTATTTGGACTGGCAGACTATAGCCCAGGAGTTGGGGGTAAGGCTCTGGTGCTGGAAACGAGGTGAAAAATCTTGCTTTTTTTTTCCCTCCTTGCTTTCTGTCCTCGTAAATACCCATTTTTCTAAGCAGCTTTTGTTTTTATTGCATTAAGACAAACAGGACAGCTTTCCAGTGCTTGCAGAAGTATCAAGCCTATAACAAAGACTTGAAAAGGAAAGAATGGACCAGAGATGAAGATCTGATGCTTTTAGAGCTTGTTCAAGAGATGAGAGTAGGAAGTCATATCCCATACAAGAAAAGTAAGTGATGTACAAATAAAACGTTTTCCGTTCATGTGTGGGGGTTAGTTGTTGTTTGTTGTTTTTGTTTTCCCAGGCTTGTGTGTATTAATACTTCTGCATGCTAGAGCACCCAGCCTGCTCTGATTGGAAGAATTAGTAAAGTTTTATTTCCTATGAGCGCTTACATTTCCACAATAGTCACAGTTCTGTGTTTTTATCCTATGTTTGTAGCCTGTTATCTAAATAAGGTACAGAGTGCCCAAAGAAGGGCAACAAAGATGGTGGAGGGTCTAGAGAACAAATTTTATGAGTGGTTAAGAGAGCTGGGGTTGCTTAGCTTTTCTTTGCATTTCTAGTTGCTTATTACATGGAAGGAAGAGATTCTGCCCAGCTGATATACCGATGGACCAAGAGTGTGGACCCCAGTTTGAAAAAAGGACCCTGGACACCGGAGGAAGATGCTGTAAGCTCTGTTCTTTAATTCCCTAGAATTGCACAGTGCAAAAGTGGAAAGTTTAGAACGTTGCATGGTTTTATACACCTGAGCTTTAATAGTGGAACAAAGGAATTTGAAATGGATTAAGATGGGCAGTTTACAAGTCAAGAGGGCATAGGAGCTCCCAAACACTTTTGTTCTGAGACTTGCAATGCAGTGGAAAGAAAGAAAGCTATTTTGACTCAGCCTACTAAGACTATTACTGATGAGAGTTTCAACTCATTCTTTGTGTGATTAACATAGATGCTGTTGGCTGCAGTTAAGAAGTATGGAGAGCGTGACTGGTACAAAATTCGGACAGAAGTACCAGGCAGGAGCGATGCTCAGTGCAGAGATCGGTAAGTACACTAAAGGAGACAACTGTTCTTTCAAGCTTATTATCCAGAGATAAGCAGAAATTGGGGATGTTTTTGTCCCAAACAATCCAAAGTTATCCTGAAACCTGAGAGAGTGCATGTAGGGAGGAAAGGTGATCATTCATGTATTGTCTGCGTAGCTGTGGACGTTATCTAGTCTGTCACTTCCTGTAACTGACACCAATATTGCAAGAGGTGCTGAGCCATCTTCAGCATTGGACCCAACTTCAGGAGGCTTAGAGTGCAGCATGTCATAATTTCAGTGATGTTTTACACCTGCTCATTTTAATTTTTAATTGTGTGGTTTGATGTTTAGAGAACAAAGAGATTGTAGCCATGCTGTATGAAGGGAGTAGGAATGGGACCCCTTAGAAAATCTCATAATGATGCTGTGTTTTTTAGCCTCAGATTATGCAGTAACGATCAGAACTGTACAAACAAGGCTGAATGTTCCTTTAATGTTTTTATTTTGAAGGTACTTGAAAGCATTGCACTGTGATGTAAAGAAAGGCAGGTGGAGTTTAGAGGAAGAGGAACAACTAATTGATCTGGTGCAAAAGCATGGCCTGGGTAAGTGTTGCTGTGCATTAACCTTCAAAAGCTTAGGGAAGCAAGCATTATTTAGTAATTCACCCTTTGAATTTCTTATTTTATTTTAAGTGGCTGACAGAAACAGGCTCTGCTTCATCCTGGTGATTGCAAGCTTCCATATGCTCTGCTCTTCATCCTTTTTAGGTCACTGGAGTAAAATTGCTTCTGAGTTGCCTCACCGGACTGGCTCCCAGTGCCTAAGCAAGTGGAAACTCATGATTGGGTCGAAGGTACTGTACAAAATCCTGTTATGTCACAGTCCCATTTATCTTTTTAATTAAGAGTCTCTAAATTAAAAGTGAAAGTATGTGAAATCAATACCAAAATTGAGTTTGACTTCATGCAATCAATTTTATCAATCATTAATTAATTTTACTGCCTTGAAATGCCTATAAGGATGGCATAAACTTATGTTTCCTTATAGGTACATCATGAGTTGCCAGGTTTGGCACAAAGCACTCTTAGAAATATTCTGGTTGCTTAAGACCATGTTAAAAACACTGTCATGTTTCCATTGTCAAAGCACTAGTGGGTGCTGCTGCACACTCCATTTGGAAGCCATATGTTTCTGATAGGATACTGCCCCACAAAACTTCTTAACTTACTGATTTGAGAGATTTGCAAGTCAGGGAGGAACACTGGCTAATACTTGTCTGTGCTCTTTTTGACTGAGAAGAAAAGATCAAGGCCAGCAAAACGGCGACATGCAGAAGAAGAGAGTACCAGCTGCTCAGACAGCAGCAGTGAAGACATAGAACTGGACTTAACAGACAGTTCAGAAGAGGAGATGACAAAGAAGGAGGAGTGTGCGTTTCCCAGCATTGATTTGTGGATTCCAACACAGACAAGTACACAGGAGTCGAACAAAGGAAGATACCAAACTTCATCCCTTTTCTCTTCCATGAGTGCTAATGCAAGGACCAGTAACAGTGAAGTTCCACGTGCACTGTGTGACGGAGGCAAGGACGGAGTCGCTGATAAATCTGCAGAACTGAACACCATCCTGAGGGGCATTGCACGCCCACATTCAACAGACATCACTGTGACGAATCCAGTAGAAGTAATTAACAAGGTAAATCCTGGGATCCTCAGTCTGGTCTTGATGGAATTTCAGCTTAGATCAGAAATTGCCAGGAAGTACATTCACTGCAGTAAAGAGAACAAGTGATGAAGGATAAGTAGATGACAAAATCTTTCTAACCTCCTGTTAGTTGGTTTCTTGTTTTACCATCGGGGGGTGCTATTGGAAACTGAGCTGTGGGATTAAACGAACTTCTAGCAGTGCTCTCCCCTGACCCTGTATTATCTAGAAAACAACTGTGCTCTTTCCTACCCATAGTGTTAGAGAAACAAAACTTTTTCCATATTTTTCATAAAACAGAATTGGCCGGTGAATTGTGGTTACTCTCTCTACCCTGATGACTAGAGTGCATAGACTTAGAGTTTGTAAGAACTCAGTTACCTGTGCATCTGTCTCATTCTGAGTTTAGTTTTCATCCCAGATCAGACACTGAAACAGTACAAACCCTCCTTGCACGATTTTGCAGAAAAATATTCCTTAGTAAAATACTAAATGTCAAAACTGTAATTCTTAACACAAGAGAAAATATTTTTGCCTAAGTGAACTAAATAGCATGTGCATCCCTCAGCTGCAGGGACAATTGCACCGATGACAAGTTTGTTGGTTACAGAAGTGGTTATGGTATGCGTGGTTTGTAAATGCTTGTCTGATGTAATCAGTCTTTTGATTTTGATTGCAGATAAGGCATGATTTTTTTTGACCAGAAATTTAGGGAAGAGTTGCTGACTTTTTTTTTTTTTTTCAAACTTCTCCCTATTTCTTCCCTTGTACTGTTAAGCCAAAAAAAAATAGAGAATAATCCAGTAGATTTTGGATGGGTTTTTGTGGATACTTCATGCTAAACCTTAAACAAAATAGGCATTTGGTATTGTGGTAACACACAAGGATGAAAAGATAAGGTAAACATCTGCACTTTGGGGCTGATCTAATATACTACAATATTTTCAGTAGCAGAAAAGTTGAAAACTTTTGTACATTTTGTGTGTAATGTCAGCACAAATAATTTTCTGTGGGATACTTTCCATTTCACCCTTTCTTTTGTACTCTTTTTTTTTTTTTTTTTTTTAAAGGCTTCCAGATGTGGAAAGCAAGTGCTACAGGTTACCCTGGAAGATGTGAGAAGAGTATTAAGAAATAACACGTGCTATCAAATGAAACTTGTGAGTCCCTCTTCTGTCTTGTCTGCTCCTGTGATGTGTGCACTGCCAGGCTGTATTTAGTGGAAAATAAGCATAGAATCACAGATCTTATTTCACTGTAGTCCCGAGAGGGAAAAGGTTGTTTCTTTTTTTCCATAACTACCTTGTGAATAGTTTTGTTATGGGACTAACTTTGCTAGAACCTACCAAATTGGGATTGTGCTTATGTGTTTATTCATGCACAGCAATCAAAGATGGTAAAACCTTTTTCCACTGGTTTAACAAAAATGTCTGGAGCTGCTACGTCTGCTGATCAGAAGCTTCAGGGGCTGCAGCTGGTGAAAAGTTATCGTCAAAAGAGAGAGCGTTTGAAAAGAATGAACCTTGACAGAAAGCTTCTGATGGCTGTGACACCTTGGGTGGGCAACGTGCTGCTACCCTGCACCTTGCAGACTGGGAAGATGGCTTTTCATCAGACAAAAGGTAGTGGTAACCCATCAGGGACAGCACTCTCCTACTCTCTAACCTTGTTTCTGATACCTTCTAAGTGAGCACCCAGCTGATTTTCATCTTGGGCTCTTTTTCTAGCTTATGCTATTCAAGAGAAGATGAAGTCAATCAGTCTCTCGAGCACTCCCCTGTTCACGCTTTTTATTCAGGTAGGTTTTACTGTCTTCATAGCATCTACTTTTAAACAATGGTGATCTTTTTCTGATTCAATACCTAAATAAAAGCTTTATCTTTGCTCCTTAAATTAATCATCTAATTATTGGATTAATCTACTCTCATGGCTTGCATATGATGTGTACTACATTCTGCATCCATTCTAATACTGTCAGGATTTTTTTTTCTATAACTGTGAAAATGTGCCCAGAATCTTTCACATAAAGCCTCCCCTATCTATTTTAGATTAGCACTGGCTCTACCAGAATATTTTTGTTCTGAATCAAACTTTTCTGAATTTCTTACCTTGCAGCTCTTTCAGATTGATACCAATGGTTGCATGAAAGTTATTCGGGAGGGAAGACTAAAGCAGTCAGAGCTGAAGGCTAATGCAACAGGGCCTCAGCAGGTATTGTGCATCTCATTTCAAAGCTTTTCCTACCAGAGTCTTGACTAAAGTAGATGTTTTTCAATGGCTGTGGTATGTGCTACTTATCTCAAGTATAATTTAATATATTTTCTTTTGGCAGGCTTCCCAAAATGTGGAGACTTCTTCAGGTACGTACCAGAATGTTTATTTTTATGATATGCAAGATCTTTGACTTAATTCATCGCTGCTGTATTAATGACTAATTTAACTGAAGGAGAACTTCTGGAACAAAACAACATTGTCATTTTTGGTAGCTCTTGGATATTTCGGTTATTGGCTAAATGCATTGCTTTTGGTAAGGACCAGCAAAAATACTGAAGGGCCAGGGGACCAGTGGCTTTGTGCCTGTCTGACAGTCCGTAGATTATCACTGTTAAACTTTTTTCAAGCAAGGTGCTGGTTGTGGGCTGGAGTGAACACGCTGGCACTGACCAAGAGCCCAGTTTTTATTGTTATCACCCTGGCTGATGAGCAGTGCCTGTGTTGCACTGATCAGCACGGTTCCTCCTGTGCAGTGTTAAGGTACATTTCTAACCCGTCTGCTGGTTAAATAAATACTACAGCGTTGGAGGAACTCTCACAAGCAGAAACTTTGCTACTTCCTGTGCTGGGTACTTGATGTTTAATAGCTAGGGAATGGCTTCTAAAGCCTTTTTCCTTTTTGAAGACACTGAAATGTTTTCTCCCCCTTTCTTTATTCCTCTACAGGCAGTTCATCACAACCGTGTACTCAGAGGAACTCCCAAAGGGGCGTCCCAAGGAGTGCTGTCAGAAAACCTGTTGCCTTAAAAGCAAGGGAGACTTCTGCTGCTGGTCTTGAGAGCAGCGCTCCCGCTCTTGCCATGCAGGCAGCTCTTCCAGCCCAGGCACAAAGGCAGAAGCCTAAAACTGTCTCAGAACTGCTGAAAGAGAAGCGGCTAAGGGAATCCCAGGCCAAGGAAGCTATGCAGAGAACAGTATTTATTGCTCCACAGATGTTGGTTCCAGGGCCTTTGATAATCCAGCAGCCACCGCAGCAAATCGTTCCCTCTGCACAGGCAGGGAGCACACCTGGAGCCGTTGGTTGTGCAAACAGCGACGTCCGGTTTGCACCAGCTCAGCTTCCAGCTTTTACTTCTGTTGCAGGCTCAACTTCTACCACCACTGTGGTTGAAAACCATTCCTCATCAGCACCCAAAACTGGGGAGGTCTCTGGTTCCTCAGAAGGACCAAAAGTACAATCCGATAAGGAACCAAATGAGCAAGCTCCTCAAAGTAGCCCTGAAGGAGGTGGTTTTCCAGGCCTGAATCCAACTGGAGCAGAGCAGGCCTCAAATCAAGGAGGGTGCAACGGTCAGGTCCTGGCTGGTAGCTCAGTTCCAGTAGTGCTGCAAAATCAAGCTTTTGTGCCTCGTCAAATTGCAGTGGTGCCTGTTGGCGTGGAGTCTGGCAGCAACAAACTGTCTCTTCCCACTCCACTTCCCTGTGACCCGAACGGTAACGGACTGCAGCAGAGGCCAGGCAATTTCTTGCCTGCTCTTGTAGCTCCACAAGCCGGCTCCCGTTTGGTTCCCAGCAGCGTGCTGCCTTTCACCTGGGTTGTGACGCCGCAGGCTTTGCTCCCCACCTCTGTGCAAGCTGTTGTGGGTGTTCCCCAAGGACTGCCAGCTGCTGCTGCAAAAATTCAAAGCCAGGCAAGCGTGACGTCTGATGGCAGTGCTTTAGGAGTGGCTCCTCTACCAGCGGGAGCAAATATGCCTCACCCTAGCAGCGCAGAGACAAAAGCACCAAGTTCCCAGTTAGCTGAAGGGGTGCCACTGGGAAAGACAACCCTTGAAAACCATTCTGCGAGTCTCTTACCTGTCACCTCAGCCAATCCTGCGTGCAGCACACCCAATGTTTCTTCTGCTGATGCTTCCTCCAAGACTTCTGACTGCTCTGCAGCTCAGCATTCTCCTCTAGCTGATGCACCAGCCCTGCGTGCCGCGCTGCTGCCCCAAACACAGCTACCTGCAAGTACTGCAGGGTCTGATTCCCTCTGTGCAGCAAGTCCCATTAGCTTGGGGAAGAACCAGGACTCCTCTACACCAAACGCATCATCTTCCAACCCAGCTGTCGTTACAGAAGGGGCTGTGCTCCAGCCGAGAGACCCAGCTCCTCCTAACAACATCCCAAAGAACTCGGAGGGCTTTGCTGCCCGAGTGTTGAAACCCAGACCTATTGCCTCCAAACCACCTGCTATGCAGCCTGCTGGGGGTCCACCCCAGCCAACCACTTCTAGTGCAGCAAAAACTCAGCTCGACTTCAGCCTGATTTCCCTCGAGGACGAGGAGCTGGTGAAAGAGTGGCTGAGCGGGGAGCAGGGAGTCCAGGTACCGCCACTGCAAACCAGGTTGCCTTATTTCCCACCTTTCCTGTGCAACTTAAAAACCCTCTCAAGGCTGCTTCTGCAGAAGGCGGCTCTGGAGAAGCAAGCAGCGTGTCTTCTGCCTTCTGATGGCAGTCGGGATGAGGGTGCTGGGGTTGATTTGCGTGCCATCACGGAACTGGTGCATCAGAAACTGGGCGATGACCCTGCTTTTCTCCTCCTGAAAGCCAGATTCCTGGCGGCCTTCACGCTCCCTGCTGTGCTCGCCACTCTGTCTCCCCCAAAAGTGGCGACAACCCTGTCAGGCAGCAGGAAGCAGGATGACGAGAGTGACGAAGAGGAGTGGCAGAGTGAGAACGAAGTGTCAGAGGAAGAGAGTTCTGGCAGTGAATTAACAGGCGTGCAGTCGGATGGGGCAGGTGGTGAGGAGCCGGGAGATGAAGATGCCGATTTTCCAAACGAGGTAAAGCAGAGGTGCCAGGTACCGAAAGTGGAAAGTTACTGCCAGCTGAGCATTGCTCCCACTGGAATCTAGGCTGAAACTCCCCCTGATCTTAAGTGTAGCAGAAATTTGGTCATTTTGAGTAAGCAGAATTCTGCACCTGATAACAGCAGCTCTCTTGTTCGGCTGTGAGCCTTTGGTTTTCACAAAGGTAAAGGCCTGGCTCCTGTACTTTTTAAATCAGGCCCTTGATTTTCATTGTCTCCATTCTTCAAGCCCCTGTAACATAAGGGAACTTGCATGTTTGTTCCTATTGCTGTTTAATGTTTTCCTCCCAAATTATTTGATGTGACTAAAGGTTATTGGAGTATATGGATTGATCTCAGCCATGATACCAACCAAAAATCACTCACAAAAAGACAAAGGTGCCTAAAAACCAGCAGTTGTCTTTCTGAAAAATGTGTGCATTTGGATGTTTTCTGCTACCTGTGGTCACGGTAACCTAACAGTGTGCTCCATGCTTAATTTTGAATGTAAATGGAATATTCTGGAAATCTTGCTGAGCTCCCTAAAATAAAAAGATGGGTTGAAGGGGCTGAATATTATGCTGGGTCTTGCGTTAGTGTGCACATAGTCTGTTCTGCTTACCTTGCAGGGCATGGGAGCTGAAGAGATTGCACAATCCGTCTTGGGCTCCTACACGGATGTGACTGATGCCAACGCTCCTCAAATCAGGAGGAGTTCCCGCCTCAGGAAAAGGAGAAGGACATGAGAAGGAAATGGGTTAGTAATCATTCTGTGAATCTTGCCTTTCTTCTCTTCGAAGGGAGAACCTGAAATACCTTCGTCTGTGGCACAGCTCAGACAATGAATCATGACCCTAGGAGAGGATGGGTTTGACTTCCCTTCCCTTAGCACACAGAGTTCTGCAATCATGTGTTAAGACATATATTAAGTCACTTATATTCTGTGACTTTCATGGGGAAAAGATGATGTCTGCATGATAAAACTATATATAAATGCTGTAAAGTTCAAGCATTTGGCAGCCTTTTAGACCTTGCTGCTGCCTATTAGTATTATACCTGGTGAGTAGGTACAGATGAGGCCAGAGACTTGGCTGCTAAGGTGAGGCCAGTGTAAGAATAAAGGGTCACAGCTTGTGGGACAGGAAGGCCTGGGCAGCTGCTGCTGATGGCACAGGTTTGTGTGTGGGAGCGCTAAACACTTGCAGCAGAAGCCAAAGTAAATCCTTGCTGTGGGTTGCAGCAGGCTGGGAGCAGGACGTCCTTGCTCCGTGTTGTGAGGCTGTCCTGGAGGTCCTGGGCAGGCAGCCTCAGCTTTTTGCACAGTTGGATGTTCTCTGTTGCCTGGCTCGTGAGTCTTTTAAGAGGAGGTGAGGAACAGGATTAAAAGATGGTGGGAAGCCAGGGCTTAAGACTGGTGGATTCATCATTGCAATTCATCTTTGAAGCTTCATAGCTGAAAAACTTTCTCCTCCCATACAGTTCTATTTTCTCTGTGTATACTGGAGTAGCTCCTGTAGGGTACAAGTGTGTGATGTTTTAATGTGTTGAGGACCAAATGAGCATGAATGGTGTTTGATTTGCTTGCTCATTGGCTGAGATTGTTGATTTTTTTTTCCCTTTTTCCTTCTCCTTTAGAACTAGTTTCAGAAACTCCCAAAATTTTATCTTCCCTATTTAAAACAAAAAGTCCTGTGACTAACTGGAGTTGTTTGTGCTCTGTTACAGGAGTCACTTGACTGGGGTCTGCCTTGTTCCATGGCAGTAGGAGATATTCTTTGCACTATTCACTTTTAATGCTTCCAACAAACTGACCACACAGACCTGGGGAAGAGAGGAAAATGGCTGGAGTGGTTTCCTCATCGCCTCACCAAATCTGCTTGTTTGGACAAGTTGCAAATAACGAAGCAAAATTGCTGGAGGGAAGGCTTTGAGGCACAGAGTGATTCTGTTCTCTTTCAAACTAGCACCTGCCACAAATGCTGTGGGGAGGGATTGCTGGAGACCTGGGGAAGCCAGCAAGGATGGTTATTTATTTCCTTTTTGTGTTAGCCCCTATTTATGTGAATGTTTATCTGTATTCAGAGTGTGATCCATTAGATGGTTGTTTTAGTGCTGTGACAGTGTTGTTTGACAGCTGACTGAATACTGCTGAATAAGCAGCAGGTTAATTTTGTATCAAATGAGCCTTGAGTATTTGTTGAAATACAGATGTTTTATTTTTCTCACTTAAGCTATTGATGTCTTCTGTGTTTTTTTTTTTTTATGGTAAATAATGCTTCAAATAATGTCTGTGTGAGTGTGATTGCTAATGAGAAAAATGAAGTCTGTAAGCCACATGAAAGCCAAGGAGAATGTGGGAAATGAATATGCATGCAGCTAAAAATGCAAGATTGAATTATGCTTGGATTCTTTCCTGATTCTTCCCCAGCCTGCCCCATACAGCCATCAGCAAATCACTCAACAAAAGCTCGTTTCCTCATTCATAAAACAGTAATTTCCCTCATATAGAGAGGTTTAAGGCTAGCTGAGTCAAAGCTGGTAGAAACCTAGTGGGAAGCTGCTACAGAAAGCTTCCTTGCGCTGTGCCTGGCAACATTTCCCAAGAGCTTAGTGGTGAGTTCAGTGTGCTGTGAGCTAAAACTTTCCTTTGAGGGCCCTTTTGGCAGAGCTGGGGCTGGACAGGCCGTGGGGGTACTGAGGTCACTGTAATTGCGTGACACTGCGGAATGGGAGGAAGCATTTTGAAACAGCTTTCCTCTTGCAGTGTGCTTTCTTCCCCAAGCCGATATAGGTAACATTTTTCCCAACAAATCGATGTGGCAGATTGATCAATCAGCAGGCATTGTTTACTTCTATTATTTGTGCCCTTGCTAAATAGAGGTAGTGCATCTTTTGGAGTGTAAAGCTAATTTAATGTCTACCAAGAAGCTCAGGGTTATAGAATCTGAGCATCTCTGCTCTGTTCTGAAGGAAAACATGCAGAACCTCTCCTGGAATTTAGCAGAACAACGAGTGGAGTGGGAAGCTAATGGGAAAATGTGTCATGCTGCCATGGTATCAGAGTGAGTACATGCTCGAGGCTTTTTTAAAACGGGCTGTTAGTGAGTTTTTGGTGCAGCTACGGTTCTAGGATTGTAGGAAGGGAGGGAGGCAGTCAAAGGTTTGTTGGTGTTTAATATCCCCACACTGCTGCTTGCTGGGCTGCTCCTTTAATTGCTGGTAGAGCCACAGCCTGTAATTTGGGACTCATGGGCTGCGCTTTGCCAGTTCTTGACTCCTTCCAACTACTCAGTTGTCATAGTTGTGCTTGAAGTTTAGGGACATCCAAAATTTGAGGCGTTGCTTCAGAAATCCTCGCTCTCAGCTGAACTCTCGACCAAGAACGCATTCTTGCCACCTCCATTTGCATTCAAAGATGTTACCTGAGCAGTTGAAA
Organism: Aythya ferina; assembly: GCF_964211825.1. Taxonomy (NCBI): domain Eukaryota; kingdom Metazoa; phylum Chordata; class Aves; order Anseriformes; family Anatidae; genus Aythya; species Aythya ferina. The sequence goes on along the minus strand of NC_140318.1, from coordinate 3,037,326 downwards.
GGCTGTCTTGAAGAGCTTTTGTCTTCTAACTCTTAGCAGCTTGTTTTGTCCCCTGAAATAAGTTGGACAGGCCTGTGCCTGTGACCTTCACTCTTTTTAACCTTTCTGCACGAAGAAACTTCCTTGGCTGTAGCTGGTGCTTCAGCAGTACAGATTGGAAACCCAAGTCTGAGTGGGTCTAAGATCACTGCCAATGTAATGCTGCTGACTTGCAATGTCATCAGCTTTCATTCTCCTCCCCCATCATGTTTTCAGGCTTCCCTTTTTTGGGGGGCCCCTTATTATTCTCTCCCTTTTCTGCCTCAGAGCGTAGCTGAGTAGTTTCCCCTTTTCTTGAATCGGTTTTATTCCTGGAATTATTTTTGCACTAGACAGAGTATAAAGGCAGGCTGCAGCCTGGACACATTTCCTCAGGGACTGGACGCAGATGAATTTTCCCAGACCAACGTAAGAGACAAGAAGAATCTGGACTGCATAGGCCCAGGTTGGTCCACGTAATGCCGATTGGTTTATATTGACAGGGTAATTTTAATTTTACAGCTCTGAGGGGTGTGTGTGGCTTTTATCAACAGGGGAATGCTCAAAGAGATGCAGTAAGATGTGAGTGAAATCTCAGCCCGTGTAGTCAGAACTCTTTCCTCTCCACCTCAAATCAAACTAAACAACTGAAAACTTGACTGCTAAGGTTGCTGGCATGTGATGTGAGCATAGTAATTAGTGGCTGGGATTTCAGAAATACTCCTTATGGAACAGGCTGACTACAAAGTGCAAAAGAAGTATAAATATTGCTTTATTTCTTATTTGAATTGATAAAACCACCTTCAGACAAAAGCCTGGGTACAGCAGTGTTGGATTTTCTGCTTTTGCTCAGCTGCACAGTTACTGGCTGAAGAGTTTGAGCGTGATGAACAGCAGCTGTAATCGGGAGGCAGGTAACTAATAACCTCCTGGTCCAGCTGCTGTGGGGGAGCCCTGAAGTAAGCTCCCCCCAAGCACACTGAGGCACCCTTTGCACGCGTTATTTCAGAGCATAAATTGCAGAAAAACCAGGTTCTTACACAGCTGAATGCAGTTTGGGCTATCACCACTGGGGGTTTTCGCAGAGCCTTCTGTGGGAGTTAAATTTAGGATTGTGTAGCCAGGCAATAATACAGGGCTCTCAGATGCTGTGAGATGGAGGAGGAAGAGTGTGAACTGTTTAAAAAGTAGAGCTAATAGCTAATTAGGAGGCCTTCAAAGATGCTTTCGCTTCAGAAGACGCTCACTTTCAAAGTGGAAAATTGCTGTTTGCCATCAGCTCGTCTCGTGTTGTGTTCCAACCTTTTGTGTTGTTGTTGTTGGGATAAATTCAAGATTTAATTGCGAGCATAGCTGAGCATCTGGGGAACTCCTGCTGAAGTCAATGAGATCTGACAGCTCCTCCTTGGGGTGCGCTGTTGGGAATCTGGAGTTTGTTGGATTTTCCTCTCTACTGGGCTCTCGATGACTTTCCCGTCACCAGTGGTCCTGCAGCTAAGCAGTTTCACTTTTGTCTTGCAGTGCTCTGGGAGAAGTTCAGCTGGTTGGAGGGAAAGCATCAAGCTTTGGTGACTCTTTTTATGGTTTCTCATAATTTCACACTGGTTTTCCTTCACGTGTGTGTCAGTAGCGTTGGCATTGGCCTCGGAGCTGCTGCTATCCCCAGCCTGGCACTGCACTGTTCTTGCAGGTCCAGCTGTAGTATTTCATCCTGTTCTGCAAGGAATTCATAATTGCTGAGTTAAAGACTGCATGAGAGATGTGTTCCTGTACGTAGAAGACACTTTTCTATTCTCACTCAGTGAACACACTTGGTTTCCCCAGCACCACCCACGTTCTTCCAGGAGGCTTAGAGTCTGCTTTTTTGTTTTCTGTTTTTAAGGACGACTGAGACAGCTCGCCAATACCTCTCGCTCACCACCATGTTGGAAGAAGATAGTGATGAGACATGTTGGAATAACCTGGAAAACTTCCGCGTGAAGCTGATCTCTGTGATAGATCCTTCCCGTATAACGCCCTACCTTCGCCAGTGCCAGGTGATAAACCACGATGATGAGGAACAAGTTCTCAACGACCCCAGCCTGGTCATGCGCAAACGGAAGGCAGGTGGGTGAAGTGCAGCTTTTGGCTCTGAAGATAAGCTCGTGCTCTTGGGAGCAGATTGCAATAGCTTGCTTTCCTTCCAGTACCTAACAGGTACATTCCATTTATTATTTTTTTTTAATTTACATTCCATGTTTTCCATGTTGGGAAACTGCAAACCCAGACAAGAAGCACCCTGGGCTTGGTTTGGTACAGAGTTATTTCTAGGCAAAGTAGGCAACTGAGCTCAGTCTTAAGTCTTACTTAGCCTTGTCTCTGATACCTTTTACTTAGTGGCACTTTTTTTTCCCCTATATTTGCCTCTGGTATTTGGGAGCGGAGCCTCAAGCTGCAGAAACCATCATTGTGTGTCCTTTTAGCTTACCTCTTCTGTAGCTGTCAGCAGGATAACAAAGCGCCCTTCTGAGACTTGTGCACCCACTTTAATAGGAGCTAGATAGAAGGGTTAAGTTTTATTTGTTCCTTCACAGCAGTTGGCTTAATATGGGCCAGGAGATTTGATCCCAAGGAATTTAACCTGCATATGGGGAAATTGGAGCAATTCTTTGAAACTGAAATAGGAAACAAGAAAAATAGATTAATAGAACTATTGCTGTTTTTTTCAGGTGTTCTCCTGGACATTCTTCAGCGAACGGGGCGCAAGGGCTTTGAGGCGTTTATGGAGAGTCTTGAGCTGTATTATCCACAGCTCTACAAGAAGATAACCGGCAAGGACCCAAGCAGGGTTTTCTCTATGATCCTAGGTAAAGTTTGAGTTCAGAGAAGCAGCAGCTCCTCGCTTACTGGTGCTGTGTAACTGAAGGGGGAATTCTCTGAGTTTGACTCAGATAAGTGGGGGTGGGCTCAGCGCTGCGTGCGTGGCTGGGGGGCAGACAGGACAGCAGGAGCTGATGCCTGCCCACCCCACAGACACGGCCGGAGAGTCTGGCCTGAGCCAGCTCCTGATGAGCGAGATCATGAAACTGCAGAGGACAGTGCAGGAGGAGCGGCAGAAGGCTCAGGAGCTCACCGTGTGGCTGCACACCAAAGAGAACACGATCAGAGAGATGTGGGTGAGGGACAGCCTGCTCCGCAAGCACCAGGAGCGGGCGCAGAAGATGAAGGAGGAGCGGGACAGCCTGAGCAAGGAGCTGCGCAAGTGCAAGGACGAGAACTACAACCTGGCCATGAGCTACGCCAAACAGAGCGAGGAGAAGAGCGCTGCCCTCATGAAGAATCGGGACCTGCTCCTGGAGGTCAGTCGCCCTTTTCTTCACTTCTTACTTGATCCCTGAAGAGCTGTGCTGTGCTCCAGATGTGTCTTTGCCTGGGATGGTCCAGAGCAGTTACTGTGCATATTCCTTAGCAGATAGCATGTCTTGGTGGTCCCTAGCCCATGTCTTGCAGGCTGTGCTGTGAAGAATTAACTGTTTTGCCCTCACGCAAGCCCAGGCATTCTCACAAGGGCAGCACAGAACCAGCACGTTGTACCAATTTAGCACCCAGGCAAGGCTCTGATCCTCAGAGCACCAAATTTCCTGAGGAAAACAGAGAAAAGCATGCCCCACGTTTGTCTGGGGAGTGAGAACTGCCACAAGAGAACTGCGTTTGGAGGCTGGACTTTTCTTCCTGTGACTGATATGTTCTGAACCTCCTTGTAGATCGATCACTTGAAGCACAGCCTCATGAAGGCTGAGGATGACTGCAAGCTGGAGCGTAAGCACACGATGAAATTGAAGCATGCCATAGAGCAGCGTCCAAGCCACGAGGTGATGTGGGAAATACAGCAGGAGAAGGAGTTGCTTTTGGCCAAGAATCAGGAGCTGGAGAACACTCTCCAGGTTGGTGGGGGCGACTGGATATGGAATCCTAAGAAGTGATTGTTTGTTTCAGCCCGGGCAGCGATGGGGCTGTGCTGAAGGTTGTGTGGCTCAGCTGTGGCCTTGTTCTCCCAGGTCAAACAGAGCACGTGGGGCTGCGGAGAGAGAGTTGACGGAGTTAGATGGTTGCTGTATCTCACTTTCTTCTTTGTCCAGCAGGTTGCCAGGGAACAAAATTTGGAGAAGAGCCTCTCCAACGAAATTCTGGAGAACGACTGCAGCCAGATACTGGAGCGCCGCAAGCTGATGAACACCGTTTACAACCTTCGCAGGGAGCTGCGACGAGCCGAGGTGCTCCAAGACAAAGTAAGCGGTGCAGTGCAAATCCCTGCTGGGGGTCAGTGGGTAACACGTTCAGATGAAGCACCTGCCATGTCCTACCTGTGGCGCAGAGGAGCTGCTCAGCAGGGATCCCTGCTGCTCCTGTTCTAGGGTCCGTGTTACAGTTCGAGGAAAAAGGGCACATTAATATTTTAGCACTCTGTGACAGTAACGATGTTATCTGGTGATGCCTGTGTCTGTTAATTAACAGTCCATGCCTCAGCCTGGAGGGTGATGAGAGCTTTTCTAATGACTGACAGCTCTGGTGCTTGTAAATCCACCATGTCAGCAGTCCTTCTAGTCTTGTTGACTGGTCTCCTGGTTGGCTTTGCCTGCAGCTGGACAGCCTGGCTGCACTTTGATGTTGCAGGGAGGTCAGGCTGTGGCACAGAGCAGAAGGGGTGAGATCCTAGCTCCGACTCAACCCCACCTGCAGGGTGCTTTTGACCATGTCTCAACAGTACGCAGAAGAAAAGGAGATGCTTGAGCTACAGTGCACGTCTCTGAGGAAGGACACCCAGATGTATAAAAAACGGATCGAAGCCGTCCTGCAGCAGCTGGAGGAAGTGGCTTCAGAAAGAGACCAGGTGATAAAACATTCCTCCTGGGGTTGCTGCTGCTAATTCCTGGCTTGCTGCTTGAAGCAGGCAGGTGTTGTAACCCTGCATGTGACGTGCCACGTGTGACATCTTGCCCCTTACACCAGGCACTGCTGACCAGGGAACAGTTCTACACGCAGTACTCCAAGAACCTGGTCGAGAGGGACACCTACCGAAAACAGATTCGGGAGCTGGGGGAGCGATGTGACGAGATGCAGCTGCAGCTCTTCCAAAAGGAGAGCCAGCTACTGGCTACTGAAGCCAAGCTGAAAAGGTTGCAGCTGGAGCTACCTGCACTGGTATGCCTGTGGGGCTGTCGTGTACAGGGGCTTGGAAAGCTCAGTTTAGGCAGAGCGTGTGACTGTTATGAACTCTAGAGAACATGTATGAGCCATTTAGATGAAATGGAAGCAGAGTAAATGGGTTTCTGGAACTAAATAAGGCAACGTGGGGCTTTTAATTAGTGTGGCATCTTGTGTACTTTCTCCAAGTGGTCAGACAAGATTGTGGGAGGGAGGAAGTCCTCAATTCTCTGTTTTCTGAAGCTTTCAATCTCCTATACGTTCTATTATTGCAACTTCATTGCTCACAAGGAATAATTAAGTTACTGGTTTTATTTCAGACTTCTGACCTGGATGACACCTCTTCCAGAGATTCCCAGGAAGTGAGTAGGGCGCCGTGTTTACATTTTACTTTCTGATGGGATAGTTTCAGACTGTTGAGTCTAAGCAGGCAAGTGGGATCAAATTATTTTGGGTTGCTTCTGATTACCTCTTGTGGGAGAACAGCCAAAAGTGTTACTCTGGGGTCAGCTGTAGTTTTTACTTAGTTCATAATTTCATTGTGGAAGAGATCATCACATTGTTTGGAGACAAAATGCATAAATGAGGCCACAAGAACTGGATATAGTCTTGGAGGATAAATTTATGGTAGATTGATAACTTTTGGCTCAGAATGTCTCTTATTTTGCTGACAGCAAGACACAATAGGGAAAGGTCGGTTTTATGCATGTGCTGTGTCTTATGTTTCTCCATCTGTTCCTAACTATTGTCTGAGAAGGAATAAGGGGCTGTTCTCATATCTCGCTCTGTTTCTGTCCCATAGCTTACTCTTCATGGTCATCTAGATGAAGATGCACAGCTGACTAAAAGTAAGGCTTTTGTTGGGCAAAACATAGGGTAGAGTTCTCGAAGGGATCATTCAGTGTTCCAAAGGGATGGGAAAAGACAATCCCTGCTTTTTATTTTCAGTAGAGAAGGGGAAGCATGACTGGAGACTCGGTTTGGGAGAGGTGTTTCTCAGTGGGGGCATGCTCGGCCCTCTGAGTAAGGCTTCCTTGAGAGTACTCCGAATAGGTACCCATAAATCAAGGCTTCTAGAATCCCGAGGCACTCTGCCATACCACCATCCTTCTCACCTATAAAAAGAACTTGTCCCCAGATGCTGGGAACAGTGAGTGCAGCTTTTTGGAGAGAAAAAACTCCCCACGCTGTTTACTACGTGGTCTTTGAAACAGTCTTTCATACAGCTGAATGACGTGCCAAAGTTGTGTCATTACGCTGTCCTAGGTCCTTGAGTCTTTTTTTTCAGTAATCTGTCTTCTGAATCTGTCCAGGAAAAATCACCTAGTACATGGTGCCTCTGACAAACGGTTCCTGGATGTCTCTTTTTCCCCAAGTCTTCTTGCATTTGTGGCTGAGCTGAGAACAGAAAAAGCATCCTTCCAGTTCAGAAGGACCATGTGGCTTTCTTCAGGGATTTTTCCTTCCCCTCCTCCCTTTTATGTTGCAGGCTGTTTTCACAAAAGCAGAACCATGTAATTAATGCTGTCACTGGTTCTGTTTTTGTGGCATCCCCAGTGGAAATGATTCAGCAGTGTGGAGAGGAATTAACAGACTCCTCTAAGAACTTGAGATTTTCTTTCAAAACATGTTGAGAAAGAAGGAAAAGTAGCACAGAAGAAACTTTCTATTCTGATCTCTTTTTGTTTATTGAGATGGGAGATTTTTCACAAAAGCTAAACAACACTGATCCAAAAAAATACTTGTATTATTGTACCTCACTCAGTTCAAAATTGGGTAGCACAGTACCTGATCACTAAGGAGTTTCACTAAATTATCACCTGATGTTAAGCATCTTGATATGCAAGACTTAGTTGTTGGGGAACAGGGACAAATTGTGATTAAAATCATGTTTAGAATTATTTCTCGTGGTCATCTTCAACACAATTTTTTTTTGATGCTGTTAAGCAGAGGTGCTGCTTTGCAAAGGTTCATTTTGCTCCCCCATATGCTGAAACTAGATAGATGGTCTCTCTGAGCCTGTTGGGAAGTCCATCATCCTAAGCAAGATTCAGGGGATCAAATAAAATGATTGGTGACTCTCACATTGATTAGAAGACTAAATTCCAAACATTTTAAGGCTTGGTTTCAGTTCTGCTGTTGATTCTGTGCTCTGTTGGGCAGCTGTTACATTATAACTATTGCTACTTGCTGAACTAGTGGAAGGAGAAGTTACTTATCAGTGACAACTATGACTAATGCAGTGATTTTTCCATCTTTTAGAAGACTGCCCTGAAGGACAAACCCAGCAATTTAGCACCCGAGAGAGCAATCTGCCTCTGGAGTCACCCACTGTAAGAGAATCTTTGTGGGCTTTTCTTTACGCCGACTGGGGTTTGAGATCTTTAATGTTCTTGTTAATGATAGATTTACTAAGTCTGAGAAGCATGGAAGCAGCTACTGCTTTTCCAGAAAGCACTCTGTGCAAAATGCCCCCTCCAAAAAGGGTGAGCTCTGAACAGTAGAATACTCATCTGCTGGTTATTTCTCCATCTTTGCTTAGGACCTTCAAATTATTTTCTGGCCTTTATCTCTGGTTATGGTTGTTTTTCAGTTTAACTGTCTGCAGTACCACTGATGAAATAGAATTTCAAATTGGCAACTGGGGGAGAATAAACATGGTAAAATGATGTGAAACTGGGATGTGTTACCATCCTGGACACATGGTAGCGAACAGCCCAGGAGTAAACACGCTCCACTTCATTCTGTAGGTCCAAGCAGATGCAGGAAGCTAGCTCTACACACTGGTGTACTTCCCCAGGTGAGGGTTTGGGCAGTGAACAGCTATACTTTGTCATTTTAAGGCATAGGTTTCCAGTTTTCCCCCTTTATTTGCATGTGGAATGATTCAGGGCAAAACCACGTCTGAGAGGAGATCATCATGCTGCTTTGGGTGGTTTGCAGCCTTACCTTGCAGAGGCCAAACACAGTACATCAGCCTCAAAACCAACCATCTATACAGAACAGTTTTGGATAATAAAATTGATCTGATCTTCAGAGGGATGCAGTTCATGTCTGTTTGCATTTTCTCTAGTTCAAGGAGTGTGGCTTGGCCAATGAAGAACTGGCAGAGAAGGAGCGGAGGAGGATGAAGGACTGCTTTGAGCGTTACCGAAGGTCTGGCCTTTAGTAAGCAGGATTAATTTAGACATAACCTTGCGACTTAAGTGATTAGCTTGTTGTGTGTATTTCTTCTACTCAGTCTGTTCCCTGTCCTCAACCTTGATTCAGGGAGGATTTAAATTTGTTACAGAACTTATTTTCAGAGGCTCAACATCTTCTAAAACTGAAATGTCTACCCTTGTTTTCAGAAAAAGGGCAATGCGAAGAGTACCAAAAGGGCAGCACCACGAAGCAGACTGGGAAAACACCACGGGCAGCGACAACACGGACACTGAGGGCTCGTAAAGGCAGGAGCCGACCTGAGAAGCAAACAGCAGAAAGGCCAGGGGCTGAGTGTGATCTGTATTTGTCTCTACAAATAGACTACATGGATTTTAAAACCATCTAAACCAACATGTATGAGAAGTTAGCTTGTAACTGGACTATAACCAACACTATGAGAAGTTAAAGTGTGTGACTGGACTGTGTGTTTAGCCTTGTGCCTGTCCCCATCCATCTGTCAGTGAGAACTTTGTCCTTTAGATGCACAATAACGTGAGGGGTGTGCAGTACATCAATAAACAGGGCTGAGGCTCAGAGCCCTTCGTGCGTGTGGCACCAGCTCTGCCAGGGAGCATGGGAGGGAGCTTCTGCTTCCGAGAGCCTGCTCCCCGCTCCAGGCTCGCGTGGAATAAAACAGAAAAAAGCGGGGGTGGGTGCTGCTCATGCACAACACGGGATGGGCTCCGCTTCGTGCCACGGGGGGGCTCGGGGGTCTTTTTGGGGGGCTGAGCGAGGCCCGGGGGCGCCTCCCGCCTCGGGGCCGTTCCCCACAGCGGCGCCGCCCCAAGATGGCGGCCGCCGCCTCAGTGCCCGCCCTCTCCGCGCGCTTGCTCCAGCGCCATGTTGCGGCGGGCGGCGGGGGCGGCGGCGCGGGCCCTGCTGAGGGGCTCCCCGGCACGGCGGCCCCGAAAGGCCCCGATATTGGCACCGGCACCCGTACCGGTACCCAGACCGGCACCGGCACGGCTCTGCACCGCCGCCTCGGGCCCCGTGGGGCAGCTGCAGGCCTCGCACTACCGCCTGGTGTACACCTGCAAGGTGGGCCGGGGCCGAGGGGCGAGCAGGAGCCGGCGCCTTCCCGCCCCGGGCAGCCCTGTGGTGACAGGGCAGGGGGGCGCTGAGATCGCTTCACGTTTGCTTCCTTTAAACGCGTTAAAAAGACAAAAACGCGTTTCGTCGCCCTGGGTGCCTTGCAGGCAGCAGGTTTGGGTAGCAGGGACTCGTATTTTTTCTAATTAAACATAACGGGAGCGTTGTATCAGTGCGATGAGATAATGCTGCTAAAACATGCTCCAAACTGGTGAGGATCCCAGTGAAATTCCCAAAGTTCCCAACATACAGATCCGCGGTACCAGAACTGCCTGAATCACCAATATTTTATTTCCATTTTTACCCTAAAGTTGTGCACTTCGACCCACTATGAGAACCGTGTGCCATTTATCACTTTTACAAAGAAACAAGGGACAGAGCCTGGGAAGATCAGGCTGTGGGGCTGCCTCCTGCAGACCTGAGCTGCAAAGTGCCCCTGGAGCTGCACGGCATCGTCCCGTGGCCCAGCAGCCTTGGAGTAGCTGGAGATGAGAGAGAACAAAAAAAATATTCCACTCAGGAAAAGATTTCCCTTTCTGAAGGGTCCAGAAGCTGCGGTTGTCATCTGTTGTTGCTGTCTGTTTGCTCTGCAGGTCTGCCAGACGCGCTCAGCAAAAACAATTTCCAAGTTAGCCTACCATAAAGGGGTGGTCATCGTGAAGTGCCCCGGCTGCAAGAATCACCACGTCATAGCAGATAACTTGGGGTGGTTCTCGGATCTGGAAGGGAAAAGGTAGGTGTGCCAGCAACGCTCATTTAGCAAGGGAAAAAGACTGTTGAGCTATAACCAGATCCTCCCGAGTTGGGGTATTATTTCTTTGATGTTTTTAAAATGTGGTTTAGATCAAAACAGGTTTTATTTGGTATAATTCTATATTTCATCTAGTTTCTGAAAGCACGTGAATGGAGGTTATAATCACCTATAATTTGAACCTCACTACCTAGGATACAAATAAATGGTGTAAAGCAGCAACAGAAGCTGCATGAGACGCAGACGTTCTTGTTGGTGCCAGCAGGTGAATTATTGTGTGTGGTGTTCTTCTGTTCTCCCTCAGGCTTTATTAAATCACTGCTAGGTTCACCTGGCTATGTGTTTCAAACGAGGGGCCCGTGTGCTGTTGAATTTCAGTGATTTCTAGCTCCCTTAGATACCTTTAAAATTTCTGTTCTGCCGTAATTGCTAATTTATTGATCTTAATGGATAAAAATGGTCCTAGGAGGTTTGGATAGTTTCATCTGCTTCCCAAACTTATGGAAAGGTATCATAAAGTGCACGAGCTGATTTGCTGTGTGGTGTTAGTACCGGGAGCAAAGTGTAAAGGAGACAGCACGCAGTAGACTCTTCTGTCCAGCCTTTGCTGTAGAGTCACTGTTGGTTTTCAAATTGCTGTTCAGGAATATCGAGGAAATCCTGGCAGCCAAAGGGGAGAAGGTGAGACGTGTGGTTGGTGAGGAAGCCCTGGAGCTGCTTCTGGAAGGCACGGCAGATACCGGGTCTCAAAGTCATCCGACAGAGGGAGAAGGTGGGGAAGGCCCCCCAGAGACTGGCGGCAAGGGACAGACGTGACGAGTGGGATTTGTGTCGTTCTGCTGATGGCAAGAGAGACTGTTAACGTTTCTTTCCTAACTTCAATGGTCTGTGTTTAAAATAAACTCAGGCGTCGGTCTTTTCTCTGTTGTGTCTTTGTCTTATGTAGTTTTGCCTTTGAGCAAGCCAATATTTTTAGAGGTGGAATGTGGATATTTTTCCTGGTACTTGTTTTGCTGACATTAAAGCAATTTTGAGCATTTCAGCAGTGTCAGGACGCCTGCTTTGTTCTCAGGTGAGAAGGGAGCTAATTCTCTGTCCGTGTGTTTTAACCTGGGCAGGTGCAGTTCTAACTGCAGGCTTTAGCAGTGCCCTCTGATGCTGTCCAGCTGTTGCACGTGAGCAGCTGATGGCTGTGCTCCTGGAGGAGCATCGCAGGGCACAGCAGCTGGGCAGAAGAGGCGATTGATACCACCTGAGGAGGAGGTCTGACCATGTGCAAGTTTGCAAAGCTAAAACATCCCTGCAGGAGGATCAGGTAACCAGCTCACTGCAGCCACCGAAGTGCTGCTTTTTCATTTCCCCTTTTATCATCCAGAGTGAAGGTTCTGTGCCCCTTCTGTCTACCACTAGGCTGAAAATCCCTGTCTGGGGGTTACGCCACGAGGCAGGCTGTGCTGCCCCGTGGGAGTGCCAGCCCCTGCTCGGAAATTCCACTTGGGGCCGTGACGCAGCGAGCGGCCCCGGGGTGCTGGGGTTATGCAACTTCCTCACTGGTGAGGGGGAGGACGGGCGTGAAGGCAGAATGAATATTTGTGAAGCACGTTGGAGATAAGTGGAGCACCCAGGAATTTGTCTCATTTGACAGACGTTGAGGTGCTTATTAATGCTACTGCTGCACGTTAACATCAGCTAGAACAAAAAATAATAACTTCATAAATGCAAAATGTAGGTGTTTACCAGCACGTAACATTGGGTAGCGATGAATCAGGCTGCAAGGTGATCGTATTGCACGTTCGTAGGGCTTCCTCTCTCTGCCCGGGTAAAAGTTCAGTTTATCTTAAGGACCAGCAGCCTGAAGCACTGTGAAGTGTCCTCTTATGTTTTTAAACTTGATATCAAAGAGTAATGTAGGTTGGAGGAGGCCTCTGGAGGTTTCAATCCAACCACCTTGCTCAAAGGAGGCTCAGTTAAAGACACTTAGAGCCTAGGCTTGAGTATCTGAGGATGGTGGAGATCCCACAGCCTCTGGAGCCCTGGTCTGGTATTTGATCAGTTCCATAGTAAAAGAACACCAGAAATCCTCGTGTCTAACTGAAACGCCCTGGGTTTCAGCCTGTGCCCGTTGCCTTCCTTCAAAGCACTGCACTGCTGAGAAGAGCCTTGGCTCTGGATCCTCCACACACCAGAGAGCTACAGAAAGCCCTAAAATCCCTCTGCCTTTGTGCCTCCAAGCTGAACGAACCCACTTCTTGCAGCCAAACTCATCCAGGTGTCCGTGGCCTTTAATCATTCAGGTATTCAGTGAGGGCATTGCACGTATTAATGAGCGTTAATGAGTTTTCTTTGTTCACCTGAAGTGTTCATAGTAATTTTATACGTGTTGTATTGTGAGCATGGTTCAAATATTCATGTTTTCCTGTAGGTACCTGCGTTTAGAGTGATGGAACAACTTTGAAGGGCAGGAGCTTCCTCCCGCAGCTAGGTTTGTGCGTGCTCATGTCCTAAAGAAACACGGCTCTGACACAATCAGATGCTGGAGCGATCCACGTGTTCATTAAGAAACAGGAGTCCTGGAACACTGCTGCGTGCTCGCCCTGTTGTGAGCTGCTGGCACTGCTGGAAGGGGGATGATTGTGTTACCTCCAAGCAGACAGCGCTCTGCTGCTGTGCCTCTGCTGCCTGTGACGGGGTGGCACCGAGCCGCTGGGAAGGCTCTGCGTTGTCTTGGAAACAGTTAGTACTAAAAAAGCCAGGTTTTAGCCGTTTTCTGTACCTTTCGTACTCGTTACTGTGCCCCTAGCTATGGTTATATGGAAAGGTTACGCTAGTTTTTGCTGTTACAGTAAAAAACTGCAGCAAAGTCTGTCCCTGGATGTCTGTGGGGTCAGTGTTTCCCTGGCACTTAGAGCACCATGAGCAGGGCCTGGCTGTGCTGCTGGATGTGGTTTTGGCAGGACGAGGACAGGGCAGGCAGCAGCAGATCGCAGGGGGCGGGCAGATCTTTGGGGTGCGGGTGCAGGGAGAGCGCTGTAGAGTCAGGGTGGGGCCCGAGGGCAGCCCCCAGGGAATGGGCACCTTTCATGGCAAACCATTCTGGGGTTTTCAGCTGGAAGGGAAAGGGTTGCACTTCTCTGAGGGACTGTGTGTGTAAAACAAAAGGATTTGTTGCTAACAGACTGTATTTAAAAAAAAAGTGCTCTGTTTTGAGTTGTTTTTTTTTTCTTCTTCAAAAAAGGAAATTCCTCTTTTCATTAAAGAGGACACAGTGAGCAGGCTTTGTCTAGGAGGAGCCCAGCAGCCCTTCCTTCAGCCAAAGGACTGGGAGAGAAGAGAAAAAAGGCTTCCTCCTGAGCTGGAGCTGTGTCACAATGGGGGAAAAGTGCCACGAGGGCCTGGTGCAGCAGGGCTCGGTGAGTGCCAGCACTGGGATGGGGGTGTTGGATGCACAGAGGAGGGCTGGGGATGTGAGGGGGGCAAGGCAGCATTCCCAGCACGCGCTGCAAACCTTGGGCACAGTCCTCAAAGCATTTCCCTGGGACTGCCAAGGGAGGGATTCTGTTCCCAAATCCTATCCCACGAGGGCTCTTCTGCAAAACGGGCGCTGTTGTGCCTCTTGCTTTCCGCCTCTCTGAACACCCCCTTCCTTTTTTCTTGCACTCAGATGCCCGAGCACATCACTGCGTGCAGCGATGGCGTTACAGCCCCTGCCACCCGTGGGTCTGCCGTGGGGGGCTCAGCAGCACCGCGCCGCCTTCCTGACGGGCTCAGGCAGGTAAATCCCTCCTGCGAGCAGCAGCGCAGGGGGCTGTGAAGTGACTCACCTTCCTGCTGCTTGCACGGGGCCTGTTCTTGCAGCTTTTCTCCCTGTTCTGCCCTGGGCACAGCTCCCTGCGCTGTTCACCCTGCCCAGAGCTCGGCAGTGCCGCGCCTGCCCGGCGGGTGTCAGCAGCAGCGAGCTGTGCCCCAGCAGAGGAAGGGAGGAAGGGCTGTGCTCTGCGCACCCACTGCTGTCAGACAGTAACGCTGCTCTCTCTGTTACTCCAGGCTCCAGCACAGCAGCAACCAGCACAGGCCGAGGGCCTGGAGCAGCAGTAGCAGCCGTTGCTCCTGCTCACAGTGGGGATCTGCTCTGTGAGAGACATTTTCCGGTGAATGGTTTGCCCTTCCTCAGCTGCTAAGGACAGCGAGACAGCAGGTGAGCCCCATCCCTTGCTTTTAGGAATTTCACCTGTTTCAAATCTTCAAATCCCGGGAATCGGCAGCCTTTGCAGAGCTGGGGGCAGGGTTCTGGCCTCAGGTCCCACACAGAGCCTGCTTGTGGCCAGGCACTGAGCAACTTGAGAACACCTGATGAGAAGGAGCTGGTGGCTCTTCATTAAGCTTTGATCAGGACTGGCAGTAGCCCGCACAGGTTAGCCAGGCGTGGAAGGCCCAGCTGTGACTTGGCTTTATCCTCACAGGGCTCAGGAGCCAAAAATCTGCTGCTCCCAGGCCCCCGTTCTAGCGAAGTCTAACGGCCTGCACCTCCCTGCTGCGTTGGAACGAGCTTGTGCTGCTGCTCTGGGAGTATCCTCACCGACAGCTTATGCCAGGCACTCGCTGCCCTTTCCTCTGGCAGCTCCCACCAGGGAAACCAGACACAGATTTTGGGGCAGGTGCCTACAGCGCCCTGCTCCCTAAGAGACATAGGGGTGATGCACATACCCTTTTCTTAACACTTCCACGTGGTGATGTCCTCCACAAGACCCCACCACGCACCCCCAGTCCCATCCCAAAGGACCCCCGTGAGCTCTGCTGGCCAAAAAAAATAGTGGAAATTAACTTCTGTCACTGAAGCTTAGACACAAATATTTATTAAGCACAACCCCCCCCTTTCCCCCGCGCTGTATTCATTTCTAATATATTAATTCATTTGGCAGATTATTTTTTTAGAAAAAAAGTACCTGTGGGTTGGAAATTCCCCATCAAAATGACATTAGCAAATGCACATGTAAAAAATAAATAAGCTCAATACATTCAAGTATATGGCAAATAATTAACACCTCTGAAAGCTTCATGGTCAGGTTCCAGTTCGCCACCTGGCTGAGCTGCACAGCCCGGGGCCTGCAGCTGCTCAAGAAGTCATTGGCATCCTCGGCGCTGTCTTCCTCTGGACAAATGCAGGCGAGGTGGGTGCGTAGGTGGCAGGCAGGTCCTCCTGGCTTGGCTCCAGAGCTCCGACCTGCCCCAGGCAGGAGGCCGAGCCTCAGCCCAGCGATGCACACGCAGCAGCGCAGCAGGTGAGTGCTCCCTGGTGGCAGGCAAAACGCAGCTTCCCCTCCAAATGTTCAGCGCAGGCAGGTTGAGCGCCCGACGAGCAGCATCACTGGTCTAAAAATCTCAACTGCTGGTTGGAAATGTTTCCGTCAAATGCGTTTCAGTCAGAAAGTGCTGATTTGTGCTCCGTAGGAACACACCTGCTTTGGCAGACCTCGTTGCTGGAGGTGCTCGAGTCCAAGATTGCCTCTCAGGTCAAGCAAAGAAAAAACCATTCCACCTCCTCGAAGGAGATGTCTGCTGGCCTCCTCTCCGGGCTCGCTTTCCCAACGTCACCAGAAGGAAATGTCAGTAAATGCAGATCCGTGTGGGAGCAGCTCTGCGGGGCGGGCAGCAGCACAGCCCTGCTGGCAGGAAGAACAAGGCGGAGGGCAGGGCTGCTGGGCCCACTGCTGCTGGGCACGAGGGAGCATCGCAAGCCGTGACCAGGAGGCTTTGTAGCTCTCGCAGCAGCTCAGTGCCCAGTGCAGGTTTCTGCCTCGGGCACTCCATTCAATCCTGTACGAGGCTTCTGGCCCAGCTGCAGCAGAAGCGATGCATTTGCCTCAGTTTTCTGTGCTGAGCAGATGGGCAGAGACCTTCTTCCTCTCTTCCTTGGGGCTGCACAGCTGGCAGTTACCTTTCAGGCTTTGTCCCAGGCTGGGGTTTTGCTGGGGGTCTCCAAATTCCACTGAAGCTACGGGTGGGAGAGCCTCGGGTCCTGCTCAGGAGGTTCCAGTACAGCTCTGCGCAGGAGCAGCTGGGGAAGCGGAGGGGAGGGACAGCGCAGGGCCCCCAGAGTTCACAGCAACCCCAGAGCAAACCTCAAAGTGGGGGGACCAGGGCTGCAGCCAGGGCAGGGCTCAGGGTTGAAAGGAGCTGTGTCACCGCTGACCTGAGCTTATTTCCTCCTCTAGAAAGAACAAAGTTGAGCAAGAGATTCCAGGAAAGGATCCAGAGCAATCCGTCACCTCGTGATGCAAACGAGACAGGAGGACTCGAAAAATGAAAAAGGTGCTCTTCCCTTCCCCCGTTAAATTAAAAGTGTTCTGGAAATAAAGGACATCAAGGCTGGATTTCACTACCTGCTCCGGGCTCCTCCTCTGGCTGCCAGCACCAGTTCCGGGGTTTTCAGGTGCCGAGCAAAGGGACTTCCAAAGTCCTTCCCTGGTGCTGGGCCCAGCGTTACCGTGGCTGCACGTCCTAAAAAAGCCCCTTGTTTAAAACCCCTCCCTGGTCCCGTGGGCCTTCTGTGGTGCTGCCTCTGCAGAGCAGCCACGTGCAGCTCGGGGCACTCCTGGGAGAAGTCTGTGGTAGCGCAGGAGCACTCGGCTTTGAAACCACCTACACGGAGTTGTCTTTAAAAAAACTGAAATGAAACCAAACCCCCCCACCTGAACCCCCGTTCTTAGCTGGAACCAGGCCTCTGCTGCTCCTCTGCTGCCTCCTCCTGGGCTGAGGCCAAATCTACCCTCTGCTCATCCATGCGCTTGGCCTGGACGCGCTGGATGAGGCTGAAGAAATCTTCGTCTGGCATGGTGGGGCCGCGGGGGATGGAGTCGGGGGGGGCGCAGCGCTGGTCATCGATCCTGGAGGACTGCAGGGGGAGAAAAAAGGCTTTAGGAGTGGGACGGGAGCTGCGGGTGGGATCAGGGGGGGGCAGCCCGTGCTGCTGGGGGAGAATGGAGTCCCGTGGTACCTGACACTTCATCAGCATGTTGAAGAATTCGTCGCCGGGCTCCTGAGCGTCCCCCTCCACGCGCAGGTGCCCCAGGTTGTTGTGGGTGATCCGCAGGCCGGGCAGGTTGCCCACGTTGGCGCGCTGGTCGTCCAGCCGCCTGCTCTGCGAGCTGGCGATGAGATCAAAGAACTCCTCCGTCTGCGGGGACGCCATCAGGGAGGACTGCGCTGCGGGCGGGGAGAGGAGCAGCAGGGTCACGGCTCTGCTCCCTCAGAGCCCGAATCCTCGCCCCAAAAATCCCGTTCGCCCAGGGGAGCCTTACAGGGCTGGGCTGGGCTGGACGCCGGCTTCTGTGCCCATCAGGCAGCCCCCACCTCGCACATGAGCAACGCTGGGACCGCTGCGAAGCAACCGAGTCAGCTCCCAGCCAGGAAGACCAAAGCGTAAGAAACCCAAAGCCCCAGCGAGCACAAAGCACCGGGGGTGCCCCCAATCTCCTGCCACCATGTGCAATTCCTGGGGCCCCGGCTTGCGGAGGGACAGAAATGCAGAATAATCTCAGCGCTGCCGCCAAGCCGTGTCTCTTCCCCTTCAGCTCACACAGAAACCTCGCAAATAACATGTCCCAAAAGCTCGGAGTCCAACTGACAGCTGAACAGAACATGTGCCTACTCACGCAGTCTTTATAAAGCGTCAGATTTTAAACTCGCTCTCCTAAATTACACAGCTGTTAAAGCTGAATGCACTTCTGTATCAGAAACGTGGATCTTGAAAAAGCGCTGCTCATTTCCAGCCTTTTTTTTTTAGCACAGAAAGAACCGCTCACCTCGCAGCCACCCTGCGCTCCTCCTGCGCCACGGCCTGACCCTCACTCCAGCCGCTGCTTCAGCCCCTGCCACTGGCACCTGCACCCTGTTCGGCTTCGTGCTGCGCTCCTGGCTGCACTCGGAGGGAGGTCAGGGTCTGCTCCTCCCCTCTTGGGGCTCCGTGGTGGTTTGGGAGCTGGTGAACAACCCCCCCGCTTCGACTGAAGGGCTTTGAGCCCTCTGTGGTGGTGCTAAATCACCCTAGTGGGACCTGCACGTTTCAGTGCTTCTCTCCAGCTTGCTTTAAACAAAGCACCTCAGCACAACAGCGAAAAAAAGGACACAAAGCCAAAGCGCAGACACAGCCCTGATCTCTACCTCGTCTATCCAAGCCAATTGTCAGGTGGCTTCTTCAATTTATCCGTGCTCTTCATATGAGTGAGTTAGCTCTCTGTGTGCTGGGAGCTTCCTATTACTTTCTGTCCTCCCGGCCTCTGAGACACCTCTCACCACAGCATCCAACAACTGGACAAAACCCAGTCCTTCCTCCACAGTAACACTGAGAAAACCTGGTGTTGCTTTACCCTGCCTATGAAACCCCCTCCAGGTCCGTGCTGCCCCAGCTCGCGGCTCTCCCGAGGCTCCCTGAGCAACGACCACCAGCATCTCCCACCTGCAGACGCTGGCGGAGGCAGAAGTCCTCCTGCCAGCCTCAGCACATCAGTCAAGACCTCCAAAAGATTGAAAAAACTCCCGGTATATTCTGCATTTCTCTTGCCAGGCTGTTCCCCAAGCCTCAGTTCACCTTCTCCAGCTTTTGCTTCAGCAACCACTAACGCAGGAAGGTTTCTGTACGCCTTGCACAGCGGCGGAGATTGCAAACAACAACAACAAAATAATAATTGCTAGGTTCAGGGAGCTGAGGCTTGGGGAAAACATCACAAGCTGCACAATAAAACCACGCCAGCCGGCCAAGCAGCATCACCCCCTGGTACCAGCGGCTTCTGAACGCATCAGTGCTTACAGATCCGCTCTTCCAGGGCAGGGACTGGTGTGGCAGCCGCCTCGGCAGCCTCCGATGGGCATTCCTCCAGCGGGCAGCGCTGATCGTCCATCCGGTTGCTCTGGAACTTGCTCAGCAGGTCAAAGAAGCATTCCTCGTCCGAAGGGGTCCGGTTGATCTTCTGGAAAGACAACGAAACGCAGCGGAGTCAGAACGCCCCAAATATTGCCCCGTGTGTGACGGCTCAGCCTGGTGTGGCCGTGGCTGTGCCTTGCCCTGTCCTGTGCCCGGAGCCAGCTCCTGGCTGCGCTCGCAGCTTGCCGGGGTCACTGCTACTCGGTCCCACCGTGCCCTCGGCTCTGGAGCAGCCTCTCTTTTCCTCTTTTCTCACCACCCTGCAGTTTGGGCAATCCCAAACCACTCTCCGAGAGGAGGCTGCAAGCAGAGCACCGTGCAGGGCCCCTCTCCTGCAGGGACCCAGACGGGGAGAAGAGCTGCCCTGAGACCTGCACGTGGTGAGAGGGGCACCCACGGAGAGCCGCAGCCCCCCAGAGCCTCCAGCACGGCCACAGCCCTGGCTGTGAAGTGCTGCCGTGTGCCCAGCCCAGCCTCAGCTCCAGCCTCCCTCTCTACCCCACTAAATTTAACATTTTTATCCCACTGCCCTTCGCGCTGCCCTTTGCGCTTCCTTCCGCTGCGCCGCTCGCAGCACCCCGCGAGCAGCAATCACCGGGCTGCAAACGCCACCAAATGACAGCCCTTCGGGAGCAGCCCTCGCCTGCGATCCCCAAATGAGCACCTTGCAGCAGACGGGGATATATTTAAGTCGTGCTGCACAAGGCTCAGCACTCGGCAGCCTCCCCGAGCTGCTGTGTTGCTTCCAGTCCCGGCTGGGCCGTGTGCTGGGTGAACCAGCAGGCAGGGAGCGGGACCAGCAGAGCCTTCGGAGGAGCCTCCCACAACGGGATGTAAAATTCAACAGCAATAAGAGAGGCATCCGCCAGGAAGGGTCGTGTGCCGACAGGGTTAAAGCCGCAGCTCGGATCCTGTAAACGAAGGCAAACAATTTTCCCCTATGCGAAGCGGAGCAGATGAGATGCACTCAGCTTCTATTTAGGGCAGCGTCAAAATTAGCAGCAGGCCAGAGAGGAACATCGGCAACGCGGGAGCCGATCGGGGAGGGGCAAAGCCCCTCTCACCTCCCCGAACCTCTGACCGAAGAGCGGGCACAGCCCCTCGGAGCCAGCACTTTCGGAAACCAAAACGTGCTGGGGCTTAAAGCAAGGCTGAGCCACCCCGATCGCAGCCCTGCTGCCTGGGCTCGCGTGCCCCAAATTTCCGGGGAGGGGAGGCAGGCTGCTCATGCACAGCGAGCTCCCTCGGAGCGGTGCCGAGGAGGGGATCCACACAGGGGTCCGATGGGCAGAGCGAGGTGCTGAGACCCCGGGAGAGCCGGGATCCCCCCCCCGGGGGCTCCTTGCAGGGAGCTGCGTTTTGCTGTGCCAGGATCTCTGCCCAGAACACGTCCCGGGGAGGCAGGGACAGCCCCAATCAGTACGAGAGCGGCCGGGGCATGAGTGCAGGACGGGGCTGGCCCCGTGTGGGGGCACCTCCTGTGCCAGCCTGGTTCGGGGGGTGCTGCCCCAGCCACAGAGCCTCCATCCCCATCCCAAACCTAATTAAAACGCCCAAATGGACATCGCACGGAGTGCCTGGCTCCCTGTGCGGCTGCTGCTGGCCCCGAGGCCAGAGCTGTGCGGGCAGATGGATGCGTGTCACAGCCACTGTCTGCTGCCGAGCTGTGCCCAGGAGGGCCCCTAACGGGGCCGAGCACCAGCCCCACAGCAGCACAAACAACAACCGAGGGGCTCCCCAGACCCAGAGCCCTGAAGGGTTCCTGGGCAGGGGCTTTGCTTTGCAGCCCCGGGGCCACTTCTCACCCATGGCCGGTGCCTGCACCTGGCCTCATTCCCCATCCTCCAGCACTCGAGTCCTACCAGAAGCCATTCCCTCCACCCAGCCTCCTTCAGAGACAAAAAAAAACCTCTTCTGTGCTACACAGCACGGCCTGGGGTGTGCTGGTGTGCCTGCAAAGGGCAGCAGAGATCAACGCTGCCAGTCACTGCCCCACAAGTGCACATCCCCAATAAACTCCTACAGGTGCTGAAGAAAACCTCCCGCACCCCCTGGCTCAGAGGTGCTGGGCTGCCCGGCTCTGTCTGCAGCGTTTCAGGGGGAAATCCCCCAGGCTGGCTGCTCGGGGTGGGCAGGCGAGGTGAAGGCTGAAACAACCCCAGGCAAAGCAAAACCAAGCCAGAAGAGGCTCCGCTGCCTTTAAATCCCTTTGGCCATTTTCACTCTGATTCAGGAAAGCCATCAAGCGAAGGCAGACGGGCTGATTGCAACGGGCTCCTCCAGTCCAGGCTCAATTTTCCGAAACCTGCCCCAGCACAAGGAGCCCTCAAGGGTGGTTTCCACCGCTGCTCCTACAGCAGCCCCTCACAGCACCTCCTCGGCTCCTCGTCCACCTCCTCCTCGTTGCATTTCGGTGAGGAGATGACCTGGAGCCGAAGGGACTTGCTCAAGTCCCGCAGTGACAGAGCTGGGACCCAGCTCTCTGTCACCGCCAGACAGTTCCTGGAAAACTCCTGCCCGCTGTTACAGCAGCGCCCACCTGCCCCGGGCCCGGCACATATCCACCCCGACACATCCACAGCCTCATGCCATGCCTGTCTGACTCTCCCCCCATAAACCAGACGCACCCCAACCGCTTACCTGCTCTCAGTTTAGGGAGCAGACCCCAAATCCCCAGGCAGGAGCCTGCTGATGCCCTGCACGTGGTGTTGCTGCCTCCTGGCATCACCCTGCGGGGCCAGCAGCACCGTCACCGCCGTCCTGCACCCCAAATCCTGGCACCTGAGCTGTCTTTTCCACCTCGCTGAGCAGCTGCTGGAGGCAGGCACCAGGGAGAGGTTTGGGGAGAGCCTCCCAGAGGGGCTGGAGGGACAGAAACCCCCTGGCCAAACGCCTCTGCCTGGTTCAGCGGGAGGTGAAGCGTCCGGAGCATCTGCCCCGAGCGCAGGAGCGGGGCTCTCCCTGTCCCCAGCCACCGGAGTCTCCTCTCCTCGGTGACATCCTCGGATTCAGAGAAGCTGCTAAACTCACGCAAGGCTTTGCAGATCTCTGCCGCTGCCCCTCCTGAGGCTCGGCTCCCTCTGCAGCCCCCCTTCCCTCCCAGCCCGCTCGGGAACCGGGGTGGCCGCGGGACTGGGAGCAGCTCTGGGCACTGCCTCAGCCCGTCCCGAAAAGTTGCAAAAAAATCTTAATAATAAAAAGTACAAAACGAAGCCATCTGCAAACTTTACAAGGCAGCCGAGTTTAAAAGCGCACGCAGGTGACAGCCGAGCCCCAGCCCATGTAAATCCCCTTTCTCTCTGCATATTCCTCCTCCGAGCCAGCCTCTCGCATTTCGGAAGCGAACCAAAAGCTTTACTCACTGACCTCCGCAGCCAGCTCTTCCCCGGGCTCCAGCTTTCACATGGCCGGGAGCAGGATCCCCCTTCCCTGGCAGGGGGCTGGCTCCTCGCTGCTCTCCTCAGCTCCCACCGCCAGCCGCGAGCTCTCCCCAGCCGCCGCCGCTGCCGGAGCTGAGATTTATGCCGAGCTCGCAGCCATGTGCACCCCGCAGCCAGCGCCGGCGATTCGGTGCTGAGCCAGCTGCAAACTGCAGCCCTGCCACCGCCACGCTCCTCCCGCAGCCCCTCGGGTGCCCTGGCACCAAAAAGGGGGGGGTGGAGGGGGTGTGGGCTGAGCCGCGCTCAGATCGCCCTCACCTCGCCGCTGCCACGAGCCGGGCGCTATTAGATGCTGCTCGAAGACACGGAGCGGAGCTATGTGAATATTTAGCTTTCCTTCCACCTCCTCGCCTCCTACCCGCCACGCACACTTTGCCTTAAAAATAGACCGGGAGCCGTTCTGCCCGACTACATCTGCACACGCAGCACGGCCCGAGCGCCCCGTGCGCACCCCGGCACCGTGCGAGCGCTCGGATTTAAAGCTCCGAAATATCGAAGGGCCATTTTTAGCTCCTGGTAGTCCTCCTGCTCCACGTATTATTAGATACATGTTTTATTTTTTTTTTGTTGTTGTCTCATCGCAAAAACTGAAGATAACTCAGCCACAAGCAGCTCCTTGTTTAGCTGTATCCCTGCTCAGCGGGGGGAAATTTCTGATCGTAAAAAGATTTTGAGCACGGAAAGGATGGAAACGCTTTGCAACAGGCAAAGAGCTCTCCTTACCTCTCCTTTATGAAAGGGGAAAATAAGAAATGTGAATTCGTGGCTGTGTGACGGGTCACTGGGAAGAGAAGCAGCTGTCCAAAGGCCACAGCAGCAGAATGGGGAGCCCCGTTTGCTCCCCACCCTACCGCCCCCTTACACTTCGCTCTCCTCTGTCATTGCCAACACGGGGAATTCTCCTCACCCTGAACAAATGCAGCTTCTGGGGACTGCCCCTGCCTTGCACACTTATTTCCAGAAGTCATGCAGTGTAGTCTGAAGCGTGGAGACCTTCTGGGGCCTGAAATGAGGGCTCCTGGCCCCGTGCCCCCAGCCTGCTGCCAGCCCACGGGGGCACCGCGGGGCTCAGCCTCCAAGGGGGGCTGCTGCTGATACAGGAGCCAGACCCCGCTGATTTAATTAAATAAAAAACAAAAAACAGTGAATGAAGAGGGGAAGGAGGGGCAGGGCATGGCACACCTCTCCCCAGCACGCTCGGTGCAGGGTCTGGGTGTGCCTGGTGCCGAGCAGCGGTGCCGCAGCTCGCGTGAGCTCTGCGCACATCTGGGCTGCAGCTGCTGGGCTGAGCCAGGGGGGCTTCGGCGGAGAGGGGAGGGAGGGAAACGAGCCACAGCCGAGCCTCTGGCCCCTACCTGAACACCACGACCCAGGAAAGGCTGAGGGGCATCAGGCTGGTGGCGAGGGCGACACGGAGACATCCGGGGTAATGCGGCTGCAGAGCCCGCACAGAGCGGATCGGGCGCTTGGAACGGGGAGAGAAAATGAATTTTTTGCACCTGGGTCTCGGAGGCAGCAAAGGGGACCCAGGGGAAGAGCCGCAGTCTGCGGAGACACCACCTGCAGCTCCCGAGGGTGGGAGCTCCTCCGAAGCACCCGGCGAGGCCCGGCCGCTCACAGCCCTCAGACACAGGACGTGCCCGGCGCTCTTCCCTTGTAGGAAGAAATTATCACCCAGCCTTGGACTGTTTTCAAAGATTTCTTTTTTTTTCTCTCCCCTTTAAACAACTCGCCCACTCATCCCTATAAACGCTGGTGCTAAAAGCTGGTTCTGTTGTGAAGATTTCAAATAACTCGGCTTTTATTGTTTCAAACAAAATCAAAATAACTCACCCACGCTGCCTCCTTCCCTAATACACCAACTGATGACCTGCTGGGAGCGTGCCCGGCTGCCACGCGTGGCTGAAATCCACGCCTTCAGATCACCGGCGGGGTCACAATTCCCCTTTTTTTGCTTATTTTTCGAGACGGAGCATGGAGCATCTGCGTGGGTGCCTGGCTGAAGTGCTACCAACACCCCTGCTACTCGCAGCACCGCTCCGACTGCCGACGTGCTGGGATTTGGTGACTTTGTGCAGCAGCCCCGTTAATTCTGCTTTTATGCTTTTCCCCCAGCTACGCTGTGACCTGCCCTGAAATCACAGCCCGGGCAGCCAGCCCTTGCTGCTGAGACCAGCGCATCCATGGTGTGGAAATCGTTTCTGGTTTCTCTCCAGGAGGCAATACCCTAGCTGGTGTGCTCAAACACTCCTCCAATACCTGTAAGATTCTGAAGTTAACATAGCAACTCTTCCACATCACTTTTGACAGCGCTTACCAGGTCAGGTTGGGTGTCCCTGTCACCACTTAATAAAAATACACAAGCCCAGATTTAGCCCTCAAAGCTTAAAACTATCAAACAAGGACACAAAGTGGAAGCATTACTGTTCCAGGTCAGCCCCTCTAGTCCAGGACTGCAGACAGGCAGCTCCAGAGCCCAATTAGCCCAGCAGAAGCCTGGAGGAGCACTTCAATAGCAGCAGTGGGAGTGAACCTGCCCTGCTTGCTCACACCCACACAGGCCATGGGCAGCAGCCGGCAGGCAGCGAGTTCCCAAACCTGTGCACACCGTAACACAGCCAGGCAGCGAGCAGGATGGTTCGGCCAAAACCCATCACAGCAATTTCCTTTAGGGTGGATCTAGGACCATGCTCGGCTCTCGGGTCTCAGCTGAGCGGCGGTCATTTGCTAAACTGAAATAATTCCATTGCTTTAGATGCTGTAACCCGTATTCTCCGTTAATTAGCACAGATGCTGAGGTTAATAAGGGGCGCTCAAACCCCGGCCCCATCCAGCAGACCTCACTACCTCCCCAGCTCCTGGCTGGCCGAGGAGCAGGCGGTGGCAGAGCAGGGAGGTGCCCGTGAGGACGCCGCCACCCAAGGACACGCTCCTCTGAGGCCCCGAAATTATCCAAAACTCCCCACCACACAGCGTGCACCTCAAATGGGAAAGCACTGGCAGTGCTCTCTTTGCAAAACGCTTTGCAAAAAAAGCCTGCTCGTCTCCGGATTGCCACAACCGTGCTGCTGTGAGACACCTACCTGCTCTCAGCACAGCGCTGTTTCGTAAAGCAGCTGAGCAGACCCAGCGCCGTGCCAGCGGTGATGCCGAGCGGGTGAAGTCGGTCGGTGTGCCTGCACACACCCGACGCGCAGCCACCCTTCGTATAAACACCCTCCGCTGCAGCAAACGCCCAAATCTTAATTAGTATTTACTCCCACCCCGGCGACGCCTCGAGGCCTCGCTCGAGATCAAGGCCGCGCTCAGCAAGGCACCCACAAAACACGAAACCCTGGCCCTGCTGGGGGCAGGGAGGATCCTGGGGCAGGTCCCTGTGGGTTTTACGATTTCGGCGCTGGTCAGGCAGAAGAGCTGAAGCCAGTGAGGCAAAACTCACAGGCAAACACGGGAATGGCTTCTCCTATTAGCAAAAGGCAGGCCTTGCTCTGGCAGACGCTGTTTAACGGGGGTACGGGCCTTGCACCTCCTGCACCCCAAATACGCCTAATTCAGTGGTCTTGCTCTTTGCTGACCACGGAGAGGGGCTGCACCTCCTTCCCAGGAAGGGCAGCGCTCTCTGCAGCACAGACACCACGACCCAGGCTGGAACAGGTGGATCCATGGGATCATTTGGGGCCCTCTCTACGTGCACAGCTCCCCAAGAAGCACGTGAAGCCCTCAGGAGGGCTCAGCTCTCTGACAGGTTCAGGCTGCAGCCTTCTGGGGCCACACATGGAAAGGGAAGAAGCCAGGGACTCTGAAAAAAACAACAGTATTTAGGTTCTTTTAGATTAATTGGTGTTAATTGCTTTGGGGAGGCTTGAAAATAGCCCTGCTAATGGGAAACGTGGATGGAGGCTGAGGGTTAGGTGCGAGCAGAGCCTCGTGATTGCCACGTTAACCCCAGATTTAGGCTGTGCCTGAAACACATCATTAGTGTGCATTTCCCTGTGATTTTACCAAAGTTGTGCTGATTTGCATCCAAAGAGAGCTTGGACTATGATTGTTTTTTAAAGCTTTTCAGGCATGTGCAGTTTATTAAATGTGAGAAGCCGGAACTGCGAATGTACAAAGTGCCCCGAGCACGGCAGAGACCCTAGAAATGAATGAAGAGTTCCAGATTTTGAGAGAAGTCAAACATTTGGAGTTTTATGGCTCCGGGTCTGGATTCAATTCATCCCTCTTTTTAGTATTGTTCTCTTTAAAGTGACAGTTTCTAGGAAATGGTGAGTGTAACATCTCTTTTACTGTCTCATACCACTTGAGGGCTGACAATTTGCCGGGAGAAAAGGCTGTGCGAGGAGGAGAGCAGACCTCAATTACAGCTTCAAAGCACCAATAACTGAAAACCCGGTTACAGTGAGTCAGGGGAAAAAGAATGTATTTTGGTAGCTGGGTTAGGCAGCTCCGGACCGCTGGGCCTGCCAGGCTGCAGACCTCCTGTCCTAACCTCCAGCAAAGGCCTTGGACAACCAGATCAGATCAGATTCCTCAGGTAAAGCCTCTTTCCTGCAGTTTCCAGCTCCAAAACTATGCCCCACATTAGCTGGTTATGGCTGGACTATGGGGTCTCAGATGTGTTTTCATACAGTCCCCCAAATCCTCAGCCCAAGAGACCTGAGAAGCACCAGACCTGGAGTCCTTGGTGTCACTTCAGCAGAGCTGAGGGCTGGGACAGCCGTTCTGCAGCTGGCTACGCTCCTCGTTTCTGCTCCTGGTTGGTGCACAAGCAGAGGCTTGCTCTAAATCCTGCCTTCTACCTCCTGTCCGCAGCACAGCTTTGATTCACAACGTGACCTCGGTCTGGGAGGAGGAAAAACAAGACAGGCGTAGTGGGAAGCAGCAGCAAGAGGGTGTCCCAACAACAAGAATACCCCAGAGAAAGGCAGACAAGGAATTCTGCTTTCTCTCTGGGACCTTCAGTGCTGGAGCATCTCACTGAGGACAAAGCCGAGGGACTGATATCAAGGCACAGGGGCAGCAAAACCTCAGCTTTGCTTCTGTTCAGCACAGAATGTGGAGAGGGTGGCCTTGAGCAAGCACTCTCCAGCTCGTCCCCTCCCCAGATGGAGGGCACTGACCACTGTGGCCCGTGCAGATGCCAGCTGCCCTGCCAACAGCAGTCCTGTCCCTGGCAGTGCACAGGAGTTTTCTGCCTCTTTTAAGTGGGGACAGGTTCTCTTCTCTGCTTTTGTCCTCCTTGTTGTCTGCAGGACAAAGAGGATGGACTAGGTAACACTCGCCCTGTGCTCTACACCTTGTAGGAGACATTTCTCCTGCTTCTCTACCCAAAAGGTTCAAATATTCACAGATGACCCAGAGCTGATAGCCTTGCCTTTTCCTGGCTTAGATTAAGAAACGTCAAAACAATTCAAAACAATTCACCTTCAGGGGCTCCGTAGCAGAGCAGTCACCTTCCCCAAACTGAAACAGCATCAGCTGAGTCTCCCTGGATCTGAAGAGCCCCTTGCTCTGAGCAAAGACATCCTGAGACCCTGCTGCACGGGGTGGTTAAAGCAGCGCTGCCCCCAGACACGGCGCTCACAGCAGCAGAGCCTGCGAGGCCCAGCTCTGCCCTACCTCCCTCGCACTCACACGCTCTCATTGGATAATTACAGAGAAAACCAAGGCAAATCCCAATTTTAGTGCCATTATAAAACAGCGAGGGGGAATTCATTACCTGGCAGCTGTTAATATTTAAGGGAGAAACTGATAATTTACCTTTGAGGCAGCGAATGCAGCAGAGGCAGCACATGCCAGAAAACGCTACTGCCTCTCCCCTCCCCACCTCTGTGCAGTCACTTTGCAGAGATTTTCTATCACCCTGCTCATTTCCCTGCCTCCCATGCTACCTGAAAGTCCCAGCGAGGAACAGCACGTCAGGACTCTGCATTGCAAAACTCACCAGAGTCATGGCTCTGGCTCTGCTGCACCTCTAGATGTGGGGGAGCGTTTCTGAAATCTGTCCTGGCTCATGCAGCAACCAGCCCACCTGGTCAGAAAAGAGGAGCTAAAGGAAAGAAGAGCCCCAGTGCTTAACAAAAAGACTCACACAGGCATATGGGCAGGAAGGGCAGACAGTTTGAGACGATGCTGGGGAGGCAACCTTACCTCGGTCAGACTCGAGCCCTCCAGAAAGTTCTCCTGGGCATCCTGCCTCCAGCTAGGAGATGTCCCGAGCAGCCTCTCTCCCAGGTCTGTGCCTGCACGAAGCCCTACAGACGGTCCCACAACCTGAACGGGGAGACGCAGCATGCCAAGAGTGACCCACAGCTCTGCCTTCACCTGCTCGGTTCCAGCAGGACTGACACCGGCACAGCAGCTCCAAGGTGTCTTAGGAACAGCCTTAAATTTCGCAGCAGCTGCCTTCCCTCTCCCTGGCTCTGGCTTCTCTCTTCCTCTCCATCCCCCTTGCTCTCAGTTTCTCAGAGCACGTTTACACCAGAAAGTCTGACCAACAATAATGGCATAATTATAGCCACGCAGTTAAACAAACAATAAAGCCCGGAGATAAAGGAGGGTGTGCATTTGCACTGCCCTAGCGTTGAGTTAATTTACACATCAATGAGAGACAAAGAGCTTGCCTCATCTTAAAAGAGAGATGCAAAAAGATGGAAAGGAGAGGGAAGACGCACTGACAGCCACCACAAAGCAGCCAAGGCTCGTGGTGCAGCCATGTTCAAGCTCTTAATGGACTGCAGGGTAGTGCCAGTTTAATCTTCTCTCAAATTATACAAGACAAAAAGGAGAAAGGTGCTCTGCAGACGGCATGCAAGTGTCTGGGAGGAAGCCCCCCAGACTGCATTTATCCTTGCAGCCCAGCATCCATCTGGGCAATTCTGCAGTCCAGCACGAAGTCACGGGGGTGGATGGGGGCACCAGACATCGGAGCTCTGTGTGGACAGCACATGAGCCTGCAGAGACAGGCAGGAGCTCTGCCATGCTGCTCCCTGCCCCGTGACACCAGGAACCGAGCTCTGGCACTTGCCGAGCAGGCAGATGGTGAGCCAAGAGCATCAGATCTGTGCACTGCTCCTGCCATCTAACAATAACCGGTAAATCACGAGAGATAAAAACATCAAAAGAACGCTGGCAACCTGCCTTAGGGGGTATCATCTTGAACGTTTTCCCGTCTTTTATGGTTGCTTCTCCCTGGAAGCATAAAACAGGTCTTATACAAACATTTGTCCTGGGGAATGTTTGGAGCTACAGCACGCTCGCAGATTGTTCGGTGTCTAAATACATCAGCAACCCATCCCTGCAAGCCTTCACTGCAAACATAGCTCTTCTTGCTCTTGACTATAAATGGCCTTTGTGGAGGACAGGTTCAAGGAGCGAGGAAGAACTCCCTCAGGCTGATGGACTTCACTGGACGAGGAGTGGCCACACGAATGGGGCCATTGCTGGAGCACCGATCCCCAACGAGGGGGGAGGACTGGGTTTGAGCCTCACCTCTCTCCGTGCTTTATTCCAGCTGTCAGGCCTTGATCCGTTGAAATGCTTTAGCCCTCGAACCCTGGCACAAGCACAGCCCCACTGATCCTGGAGACTTCAGCTCAGTGCCAACTGTGAAAGCAAGGCCCAGAATTGGGGTCCCCAGGGTCCCAGGTAGCTTTTTCAGGAATACACAGCCCCTTTCTTCCATGGGCCCTCTCCCTGCTTTTCCATAGTGGTTGCTCTCAGGTAGGGGACAGAGGGACACGGCCTCACTGACCTGTGGTCCCCTGATGCTTCTGAAGTGTTAGAAAAATCCCATCCTCCTGGCAACCCTCTAAAAATCCAGCTGTTACTGAGTCTTTCGAGAGCCAGAGAGTTATGACCTTCTCCACAGAAAAGCAAAGGGTTAAATTTATGACCAAGCCTTTGATGTCTGCAAGCTTCATGTGGTACACAACCTCCTGCTTTGATGTTGCTTTAGAAAGAGAGAGGAGCCAGCAGCTGCGAGGCGCACGCGTCCCGTCCCAGGGAGCACCCAGGCTCCGAGACAGCAGGCACCAAGCCCTCGCATGGGGCCTTCTGCTCGTGGCTCTGCTGTGACAGGGGAAAAGCTGACCACGTGTGGGTCACCCCCATCAGCTTTTCCCAGACCGAAGCTGCCTGGGGAGAACTGGGTGTTCACAGCCTCGTGTTTTCTCCCGGGAGCTCACATAGACCTGAGCTGGAAGGGTGAAGAGGCCCCCAGGATCGGGTGCCACCAGCCCCTCTCCTCCCTGTGGCCACCAGCAGGGCATCTCCCCACTTCCCATGGGGTGACGAAGCCCGTCTGTGCCCCACCAGCACCACAACCCTCCTGCATGGGCTCCATTTTGTGCAGCCCCAGGTCAGCACCCACGGAGGGGCCCAGCCCGCCGGCCTGGCACGCTCTCCTACCTTACGCAGCACCTGGGCCATGGCTTCTCCTATCCATGCCAGCATCCCCACGGCTTTGCCAACAGGCTGAGCCCTTCTCCCAGGGCCTGACAGGGCTGCCAGCAGGGCTGCCAGCAGGGCCAGGCTCCTCTCCATCCCCGAGTGCACTTCGCCTCCCTTCACTTTCCCCTGCCTCCCCTCCCTTCTCCCGCCTCCTCCCATGGGGAGTTTCCCAGCAGCTCGGTAATTAGCAGCAGCATCGCCAATGCTAATAACACCACCACAGTTCCTGCCATCCCGAGCTCAAACAACTTTACAGCCATCATCACGCCTCTGTAAGCTCCCCAGGGGAGCTGCATTACCCCATCACACAGATGGGGAGGACGGAGGTAAACAAGAGGCGGTGGTGGCAGCGGTGGGCAGGGAACACGAGGCTCTGAATCAGGCCCTGCACCTACCTGTGGGACCTTCCCATCATGGTGAGAAGGCTCCTTCAGAAGGAGGTCAGTGCCTGCACCGACTGCAGGACTTATCCAGAGACCACATCGCTCCGTGTGGGGCCGGGGAGGTTTGTTCCTGGGCACCATCCAGCAGGCAAGGCTGTGCACAGCCTGAGCTGGTGCCTTCTGATGGTGACAGCACCTCAGATCAGCCATCAGAGCTCACCTCTAATTAAGGACTTGCTGTTTACTGATGGATAAAAGGAGATTTTTGTTTCGAGCATTCACAAAATGAGGAATGCCTCGGGGTTCTTGTCTGAACTGCCTGACCAGAGCCAGCTCTGAGGGAGGGAGAAAAAGGGTCTGTGCTGCAGAGCTCAGGGCCAGCATCCACCCGTCTTGGGTGCAGTTTGCCACATTTCATTTAAAAAGGCTCACATGGATGGGAATTAGAGCTTTTCAAAAAAAAGCCCACCCACACTCCCACACAACAGGCTGACACAGCTCTATAGCCCTCTGACAGACGGGGACAAAAGCCATACGCAAGGCAAAGGGTCACCACTTTTGGCAAGTACCCACGAGAAGATGTTGATTTAAACGCTCTGAGGTCTGGGCTGCAGAGTCAGGCTGGGGTCCCTGTCAGGTGGGAGCATGGAAACAAAACGAGATTCACCCGAAGTGACCCAGCCTCACTGCCCAGAACGCGCTGCAGACGCTCTCCTGGCAGAAGAGCCCTTTCTGGAGGGCATTTTGTGTGTGGCAGGGCATGGTCTGGAGACACCAGCTGGCTTTAGCCACAGCCCAGCAGGGCTCTGCACACTGATCCTTTGTGGAGCTGAAATGGGAAGGGGCTGTGGGGCACTGCTGCCAGCGGGGCAATGGACCACCTCCGTGCCTGGGCAAGCGGCACAGGCAACACCGCCGGGCTCTGCAGGGAGCAGGGCAGAAGCTCAAATGCCCACGCAGGGACTGCTGCAAGCAGCAGGCTCCTGCCCCTCTCCAGTCCTGGCCTCTGGGGCTGTGCAAACGCATGGACACAGTGCTTCACCTCCCTTATCCCTCCACGGGTCTGTGTCCTTTCCCTCTCCGCTGTTTGACTCTCAGGTGCATCAGGAACGCTTGGGAATTGAGCTAAAATTGCACGGTCGGGGTTTAGCTCACAAATCCAGAGCAAGTAGAGAGCTAATAAACTCTACAAAACCTGGGCGCAGAGGGAAGAGGCCTCGGGAGAACAGTCAGGTCCCAGCACTCAGGCAGAGCCTGCACCATCTTGCAAGAGCAAACCCCGGGTGTCTGCAAGGTGCCTCCCGTGACTGGAGTGTGCGTGTCCCTGCCTTCACTTGCTCTTGCCTGGACATTCCCCAAATCCTTGTGTAAATGGTCACAAGCTCGCTAGTGCTTGGCAATGTTCCACAGGGCCTCTTCTACAGACATAACCTGCGTGTTCACAACTACACTCCTGAGGAATGCTTTTTGCCTTACTCTTGCTGGAGCATGGCTTTTGTTCGGTTTCTGGCTGAATGTCTGAGTTAAAAATACAAAGCTATTTCTGGCAGAAGTGTGTTTTTTTTTTCTGCCTTTATATTCCCTCGGATGCCCCAGTACTGCTGTCTCCTTTCTGGCTCAGATGAGCTTTGTTTTCCTTCTCAATGATCATGTTTGCACCGGTGAGCAGCAGGAAATGCTTTTCCTATTAGACCATTTCCACTAACACTGTTGGGAATGAAGAATCAGCTCAGAGAAGTCTAAAAAAAAAACACCAGTTGGTGTAAAAATCCTGTCTCCAGCGGTCAGACAACCGAACTGAAAACCAGAAGTGCCTGTGGTCAAAAGGGATGTGTACGTACGCACACCCAGAGCAGGACATGTTCCACCTGTGACCTACAGACCAGGAACAAGGAAACACTTTCAAGCATCCCCCCTCTAGAGACAGGCTTCCTCCCAAGCTCTGCAGCTCAGACCCTTTCATACCCAACACAAAAGTATTTTTTTCATTTCTCTTTTCTTAACTATCAGGAGAAAATAGGCCTGCCTTTCCTGGCTTGGACTTAATCCACCTGGATCCAAGTGCGTGATCACAGCAGTGCGACAGTGAATTACAGCCTCAGCATAAAGCAAGAGCCCAAATACTTCAGAGCACCCATGCAATCTTTACAGCTTTGCTGTTACTATCCATCTCCTGGCAAAAAGCAAGCTGAGGACTTCGGGCTTCTCACTTGAAATCACCGAGTTCAAATACCTCCAAGCCTGCTCCCACAATCCAGAAACATGCAGCATCTGTGGGTGTGACTCTTGCCTCCAGAACTGAGAACAAAACCAGCACAGCTGCAGGAAACCTCCCCAGCACATTGTATTTGCCAGTGTCACAACATAAACATCAACACAACCAGAAGATAATAGCCTCAAACAGCTCGATTGTTTGGGTTAAAGATGTAAAAAACGCACAAGGAGAGCTTTCCAGGACACAGATGTCCACCACCTTCCGGGGAGCCAAGGACAGACTAAGTCAGAGCTGTTCAACCCCAAATAGGGCCTTGCTGCATGCCAGCAATCTGCAAATGGCAAAGGCATCCAGATTTTTGGTTGATAAGCTACCAAAAATGTGAAAAGGGCTCTGTTTCCTGAAGGCAACAAGCGCTTTCCTGGTTAGCTGGGGAAGCTGTTCAAGTCAGGCTCCATAAAGCAAGGCCTCCAACCTGCTGTGTTCTTCTAGAAGTCAGGGCATCGCACCCAGACAGTCCCAAACTCAGGAAAGTTCAGGTCTAAACTCATCCCTCTGCTGAAGGTTACAAGCACCACTAACCACCAAGCTCTCACAAACCAGTTCAAGGAGGTTGGTACCGCAGTTCTGTGTAAGGAGCAGTGAAGCCGAGGCTCAGAAAGGAAAAATAATCTGCCTGCAGTTGCCTGAACAGTCACCAGCAGAGCCAGATGCAGGTTCTGCTTTCCAGCCAACAGGCCACACTGCCACCCACCCAACCAGGTTAGAAACAAAGCTCCAAGACGAGTACCAGAGGAGAAAAAACATCTTCCTACCGACTGTGACACCTGGACTCGGACTTCGCTGGCATCCAGCGGTGATGTACTTGACCCCTGGGGCCTTCTCTCTGAAGTGTGTTGGTGCTCCCGGTATTTCTTTGACCTTGCAGGTAAAGACAAGAACTCTTTGCCCGAGATCTTCAGGTCTCCCACATGATGGCTGTCCCCATTCTGGTCCTTGGGAAAGCAAGAAATAGTCATTGCACAAATTGCTTCTCTCCGGTTTAACGTGGAGATCTGATGGCAAATTTCCCCAGAAAAATGGCAAATATCCACAGAAACGAGAAGTTAACGTGGCATTTAGATGGTGTGCGCTGCCACTCAATGCGCAGGGCTGAATAAGGACATTGTGTATCTGCAGCAGAGGATTTTAATGCGTGGAGAAGCAGCATCACCCAAACAGCACACAATGGACAACCTCTCCATAGGGAGAAGTAGCATCCTCTTAAAAAAAAACAGGTATAAAGGCAGAGGCATCAATTAGCATGAGGGGTTGGAGTCCCATTCAGCCCTCCTGCCAACAGCAAATGGGGACCACAGGGAAACGTGACCAACTGCAGCAGCTGGTTACAGGCAGCCCCCTGCTCCCTCTCTGCTTCTCCTCCTGGGCCCTCTTCAACTCCTGTTTGCAGTGCTCCCGTGGCCATATAAAACACAGGTTTGTCACTCCTGTGTAACGCATGGGGAAACCATAACATGTCTATTAAATCCTAGGTTTTGTCTCCTCTCAGTGCAGCTCCTCGCTTGGTTTTTCCAACCCCTGCCATTCGCCTGGCTTCTCCTTCCTCACTCCCTTCCCATGAGATGCACACAACTCCATCCCTTCTCTGCCAAAAGCCCCGTGGTAATGGCCCTGCCTGTATTATCACAACAACCTCATTACTGCTGTCACGCAGATGAGGCCCTGATACGGAAACAGCAGCAGGAGCATTCAGCATTTAGCTCCAAAGGCACTTATTAAAGGCACCAGGCACGTAACCAGTGGGATCTGAGTGCCTAAACCTGCTCCATGCTTTGGGCTTTTGTATTTCCATGCTGCAAACCATCTTATTATTGCTCACACAACACCAAGAGAACTCCCCAGTGTCCTTACTCCTCGTTTCAGCTGCTGCGTGCGGGTGAAAGAAGCTGGAGCCCAGCTCAGGAGCACAGCTCACCCAGGGACCCACGAGGCTGGGATTTTAAGAAGTGAGCACTGAGAAGGCAAAAACACTGAACAGGACCCGAAGTCACAGCACACCAGCAGCCCAACGCAGCAGGATGCTGGAGCCAAAACGCCTTCTGCACTCCTTGAAACACAAACAGGAATAGTAAGAACAAGCGAGGGGAGTTTCATTTCCTTAGATGCTATCAATGCAACCAACTGCAGCCAGGCCGGTGTCCACAGCTTGAAAAGCAGGCCTGAAAGTGGGCTTCAGAAGTGGACAGAAGCTGCCTCGCAATGCCTCAAACTGCTTCCTTCATGCCCAAAGAATAGATGGCTCAATTATGGCATGTAAGCACCTCCAGGGTAAAAACCAGCATGTGATGAAGAGATTTTTCAGTCTGGTGGAAAGAGGAATAAAGAAGAGCCAGAGGCTGGGAGCTAAAACCAGGGAAACTCAAACCAGGGAACAAGGCACAGGTCGGGGAGCACAGGAGCAACTCTGTGCAGGGGCAATGCACAAAAGTTCCTGGCCTGTTCGGTAACAGGGGGCCCTGCTGACTTTGAAGGCTATCTCTGGCAGAGCTAAGGGCAGAAAGGGTGAGGAAATAATGAGAGGGCGCTGGAGAGATCGCATTTCACACTGCTGGTTTATTCTTTGAGGTCTTAGCACCTCAAAGGATGGGGAATTGCTTCCACAAGGAGAGGTGAGCTCACACATGCCCACAGGACCACTTTGGGGGGAACAACTCGTTTCTGACTCCCAGGTTATGGACTACCCACAGCTCCCCCAGGAACCCCCGAAATCCACCACCCTGCCTGGAGTACTGAGCGAGGCCCAGCTTGCAGAGCAAAGAGCAGGAAACCAGCAGCACCAGCAACAAATCTCATGTAGCACAACACTGCCAGAGCCCCCGGGCCATGCTGCGATGAGTAGGACACAGAATTGATCCATCAGGACACAGAACCAATCGATTAGGACACACACATCACCCTGCCACTGGGCACTGTGTCCCTGTCATCACAGGGAACCCATGGGGTCAGTCCAACCTCAGGTCTAACCCCTACCTGGAGGCGAGCAGATAAACCCAGTGGTGTGGGAAAGGTCAGGGGGATTTTAGGCAGCAGCCACCCAGCCCAGAACGTGTGGTTGTGGCTGGAGAAGAGATGGACCCGCACTGGTTACAGCAGGTAGGAGGCAGCCAGCCTCTGGGCAGGTGGGTGAATTAACAAAAAGGGTGCTTGGAATTTAACTCCCTCAGAGTTAATTCAGGAAAGAGCTTCTGCCAGTCCCTCCAGGTGCCTGCTGGGCTGCTTAGGCACTCAGATGTCTCTGCAAGACTTGGGTTATTTCCCATTGACCCTCTGTACCTACCCACAACTTGGGGGATTTTTTTTTTTTGTGACACTTCTGCAGGAGTGGAAACGCTCCCCGGGGCACTCGGGAGAGCTGTGCCTGGAAAGCACCGCATGAATAGAAATGACTCCTGCCAACGCCTTTCCCAAAAAGCAGAGCTGGGCTGCCTGCCCCTGGGATCGGGCATGGCTGAACCACACGGCAGCACCGCCACCTGCCACGGGGCAGACCCAGCAATCCTGTGCAGGATTTTCTCAGAAATTTAAATGATCCATGCAGGTGGAGAGGCTCAGTGCCTCCCAGCTGACTGTAGAAACAGCCTTTGCCCTGGGGAGGCAATGAAAACACTGATCTGCTTGGATCTGACATTTCCAGCAGTGAACCAGAGCAGAGGCAATCCTCAGAGCCCCTTGGGACAAGATCCTCTGCCTCCTGCAACGCTGCAGCTCCCTCCTGACCTCTCCTTCCCTGGCTGCACGAAGGCAGCACTCTGCTGGGTTAACAAGGCACTGAGACGTGCCACCAGCCACTGAAGGGGCTGAACTGCTCGTGCTTATCCTCTTCAATAAAGGGCTGTTTTTTTTCAAAAAACCCCAGAAGTGGCTTTTTCAGCTTTCAGTTAAGTGCCTTTTTAGCTAGACCAGCTGTTCCTCTCCAGAAACCCTCTCTGGTTAATCCCATTGACTCCCGTGCTATCTGCTAATTGCATACTTCCCTGCGCATGCAGGCAGTCAACAAGCCCTTATGGATTCCTACCGATACTTCATCCTCCAGGCAAGCCAGCCATCTTCGCTTACCTTTTCAGAAGGGAACTTCAGGAGGTCTAAGCTGTCCATGCTGTTTCTTTGGAGTCTCTTTGGCCTGGCTCCTGCAAAACAACGCACTCTGGCATCAGGGGGGTGTCACACACCGGCAGCACCCAGCCCAAACTCCCAGCGTGGCAGACCCTCAGCTACCGTGAGCTGCAAAGTCAAGCGGACGGGATGTTGCAGCTGTGCTGTCCTTGAGATTCAAATCTTTTTTTTTTTTTTTTTTTTTTCTCTCTCTCTATTGTTTTGGGTCTTTTTCAAAGCAGTGTCACGGCACAGCCAGTAACAGCGAGGGCTGCACAAAGCTTTTGATTTCGAACCAGTAGCGGGGGCGCACCGT
This sequence comes from Aythya ferina, assembly GCF_964211825.1. Classification (NCBI taxonomy): domain Eukaryota; kingdom Metazoa; phylum Chordata; class Aves; order Anseriformes; family Anatidae; genus Aythya; species Aythya ferina. Next base: position 2,999,200 of record NC_140318.1, on the reverse strand, counting down.
GACCCCGGGTCTCAGCTGAGGGCTCTGAAATTCCAGAGCTACGAGCCCGACCCCAAACAAGGAAAAGTCAGGGGACTGGCACTGAGAAAAATCATAACAAAAATACGGTTGAATACATCTGTGGGCTTGTTGCTTTATCTCCGTGTTTTTAACTTAAAGAATGTGTCTGGGACACATCTTAAAGCTTTGCTCTGCAGTCACGAGGGCTGGAAAACTAAGTGAAAGAGCAAACGTTTTCAAGCTATCACAGGCCCAGCCTCAAGGAGAGAGAAACCTTGCCCCGAAGCTGACAGACAAAACATCAAATTTGGCAACCATTAAGATATTTGAGATTTAATAAAATTAATTTAAATACAGTGTTATAACAATAAGAGAGAAGGTGAAAACCAGTTCAGCTTCTGCCTTCTGTTTTCCACACTCCTTCTACCTGCACGTCTCCCTCCAACCTTCTCCCAGCCGCTCTCACCTTGCTCACCGGCACACGCAGCATTTACCAAATGGCCCTGGGGTGCCTCTAAGACATCCTGGAAAACTTCTGCCCTTTCCCCTTCCTGCTCCCTTTTCCTGCCCTTTCCCAAAGTTTGGCTTTAGCTGAGAACCCCCTGAAATCAGCACCAAGCGGGGCAGAACCGGGAGCTCTGGAGCCGATGTCCCGCCACAGCTTCCAAGCTGGAGGGGAAATCCTGGGGGAGGGCGAATAATGAGTGCATGTGAATTGAAAGCCATCCTCGTGCAGAGCCCTGAGAACGGAAACCACTGAACTCTGTGCGGTTCCTGCAGCAGCAAGCTCACCGAGCCGAAAGATTCCCCGGCTTCCCACCAGCACCGACATCCCACAGCAGCCCCCACGCACCCTGTTCCAGCCCAGGGTGCCACCGAGCTGCTCACCAGGCAAACTTAACGAGAGAAGGCCCAAAATTCACGAACCAATTCGGGGCTGACTGCGAGCAGAAGGCAGTGGTTAAACGGAAAAGCCAGCAGGTAGCAGGATTCCTGCATGAACACGCACCCAGCTCTGCACGACTCCAGGTGCAACCACAGGCATCTCTCAGCTGCAGCACCTCCAAAGACAAAATTCCCCCCTCGCTCAGCATCGTGAGATACAAAGACAAGCTCAGATCATCTGCGACTTCGCATCCATACCACAGCTTAGTTATGAATGACCTAAAGACAACTCCACTGCCCCTCACAACTTCTTTACTACCCCAACATGATTTACCTCTTGCAGCCACGACGGCCAAACCAACAAAACGTTTGTGCACGGTTTCTGTCTCTCCAAAAAGCACGTTAGTGTAGTTTTAAGGTGACTTCAGCAGCAGGCTTTGAGTTAAGAAGGTACTGGAGGAGGTGGTGAATAGGTGCAGGATGGATATTGAACACACAGCAAAGCCAGAGAGCAAGGAGAACACGCAGTGACACACCGCTGCCATCTCTACCCAACTCGACCCTCTTGCACCCTGCAGAGCCATCGCTGGTTTGGCAGCAGCTCGGTAAAACCAGGATTTGGTTCTGGAAGCTGGGCGATTGCTGCTGACATTGGCTTGGGCTCAGACACGGGGCTGTTCTCCTGTTGGTGTGGGCAGGAAGAAAGGATGGTGTTGCCCTCAATGCAGCAGGCAGATCTCCTGGTGTTACCGTTTTTATTTCAGCCCTTGATTATTTTTACTAAGAAATCTTAACTACGCGATTTTGTCTTTGCTAAGGCATCGTAAGCACCGACCTTGAGGAGGATGAGAAAGGCCCATGATGGGTCTTGATGCTGGATACCGGTGACACGACACGGTTATTTGCTGTCTGAACACTTTACCACAGGCTGGATGTGCACCACACAGACAGCTGAAAGGATGGAGCCTGAGCCCTCTCCACCACAGCACAGAGACGGCCGCACAGCTCTCGGTGGGTCGGCACAGCCCGCCCTGGCTCACTCCAGGAGGACCCAGAGCTCCTAAAGAAAGCCAACGTCCTCAAAGACACCTCACACCCGGCTCCTGTTGCTCCACTGTGCTCCCACCAGCTCCTGGGGGCACCACCAAGAAAGAGGCAGCTCTGCAGGGTCTCCCCCACACCGCCAGAGGAGCAAAGCCCGAGCAGAGCCCTCCTGGAGCTGCCACGTCGGCCGGCAGGAGCTTGGCAAGGGGAGAAGCAAGGAGAACCTGTGATAAAAGACACCCACAAACACTCGACCCGATCACGCGTCTGGGTTTCAAAGCGATGCCCAAGAGGTGAGAGCAGCACCTGGAAGCCAGCGTGCGTCACGGCAGCTTTTAAGGGCCGCTTCCAGGAAAGCGAGGAAGAAGCAAAGTGCGCCTGATTAGATAAACACCCAGCGTTTCCAACAGGCTAAAGAGTCGCTAATTACACACCTCCGTCCTCAGGTGCTTTTGTACGTTTGCAGTAGCATTAAACCGCTGGCCAGAAACCATTAATCTCTGCTCTGCGAAAGCCTGCCTTCCTCTCTGCTAATTTAATAAACGTCGTCAGCCGAGACGACCCCAGCAATTAGGGCACGCGGAACCATTTGTCTTCCTCCGTTGTTTTGGTGCTGGTGGTTCCTCCGTTACCGGGCAGACTTCGTGTTTGGCTGAGCTAAGAGAGGAAGAAGTTAGGAATTACAAATTCGACATCCCAACAGGCCAAAACAGGCTGTTTTTAGGCGAAGAAACCACGACCAGCACAGGGGCCAGATGCCGGCCTCAAAGCGCCCGGTTCTGCCCTCGCTCGCACCGAGCTGTCCCAGGGCAAAGCAGCGCCAGCAGCTAGAAGAATTGAGATGCTACCTACAGCCAGGGCTACCGTAAGCTGGATGGCAGCAGGCAGCAGCTCCCACCATGCTCACAGAACAGTTTCTCCCCTTTTTTTCCCATCTGACACGCTCATCCTGCCGCAGAGCAGTTCCCATACTCACAAGCACGCCGCGACACGAGTTGTCCCGCTAGCTTGCTGCCTTCCTACGGGGCATTCCCTCTCACAGCTCCAGACGTAACTTCCAGGTGTGCTCAGAAACCTCCTGAGAAGTGATTTTCCCAGCAATTCCTGCAGCCCCAGCGCTTGGATCCTCTCTGCCCCTTTCCCCCCAGCGCCGACCGGCAGCAGCCGCCGCGGAGGCAGAAGATCGAGCGGCTGAAAACCGGTGTCTGCTCCTCTGTAAGGGCTTTTCTTCTCTCTCCAGTATTTATTGGCATGTTTACCAAGCCTACTGCAGAGCAACGGAAAACCTCAGGGGCATTTCTAAATGCTCTCTCTGTCTTCAAGGTTTGCTGAGGTCTCCAACACAGCGAGCCGAAACCTTCTTGTGAACATCAGCTGAGCGCCGCTGCTGACTGCCCGCATTCATGGCTTGTTTTCCTGGAGCTCCTCGGATGTTGTTCTTCTCAGTGCTCAGGCTCGGGGTTGTTGTTTCTGTTTTAAATATTTTTTTTTTTCCCCCAAAATCTCCCCCCACCCACCCTCCATGCTCTCAACACCCCCACGAGCCAAGGAGGGGTTTCTGTTTGTTTGTTTTTGTTTTTTTTTTTTTATTTTTTTATTTTTTGCAGTTTGGTTCCTGGGGCGTTTAACGGTTTTTGCATTCCCGTGTTTTAAAACTTGAAAATCCGTCACCTCCCTACGGGATGGAGGCAACGAAATCTCGTGGTGTGGGGGGATTTTACTGGGACAGAGCAGAAAGATGCTCATTTATGTAGCTGTGACATCCTTCCTTCTCCTGGCCCCCTCTTATCCCCCCACACCACAAATGCTCTCCAGTCCTCTGTCCGTGGGACACTCCCCAATCCATCCCCACCACACACCCAGCCAGATGCTGCTTTTTTCTCCGTCTCCCTGCAGAGATGGGGACGGTCTCTGATGACACCGTGCAAGAAGCTTTATCTACAAACCTCCCTTCTCAGCCAGAAGTTTGATAACGCCCGCTCCTGCTGTCCTGGGGCTTCTCGAGCTGATTGAGTGCAGGGCGACACTCTGCTTTTCAGGGCTCCTGGGGCTTTTCCAGCATATTTAGGGGAAAGACCACGCCAGGCCTCTGCTTAGAAAGCCACGCAGCCCTGGCAGTGCCTGCTCAGCACAAAGCTCCCCCTGCTTCCAGCCAGGTAACTCCATGTAAAGCTGGGCAGACAGCGTGGGCAGTTTTGTTCCTGTGTGGACAGTCTCCAGCTCCAGCTGGCACTCCTGAGAGCTCAGAGCTGACGAGATGGAGCACAACGCGTGGAGCAGCAGCTCAGGGAGCCCTGCCAGCAGCTCTCATCAGCTTGATGTGTGCTTTGATGACTCCGTGGCTCTCCCCCGTCTCCAGCTTGGAGAGCTGCCTGGCTGAGATGGAGCAAGCTCCCCGATGAGGATCGAGGGACGGTTCTGTCTGATGGCACCGTGTCCCTCTGGGGTGGCTGCAGCACAGGGAGCAGAATTAAACCTGACAGTGAACTCCACAGAAACCACGGGGAAAGGTTACACAGCCAGTATCATCCTCCCTCACCCTGCAGCTCTCCTGGTCAAGCAGTGCACGTAGCAGGTCAGGGCAGCTGGGGGGGTAGGAGACACCCCGCAGAGCCCAGGCTTTGCACAATAAAGACCACAACAAATCTTGGCAGAAGCAGTTGCTGGATTTTCTTGGAAAGGTCATTTCCTTCCACACCTGTATCAACTGAGATATCAGCTTGTCTTTGGGGCAGATTTCACCAGCCCAGGACCTTGCCTTCCGCCCTTTGCACACACCCCAGCATTTCAGAGCCTTGACTGTGGCAGACAGCTCTAAATATTAAATAGGATTAAATTAGACCAGCCAGGCACTTGTTTGGGGTGGAAGAGAGGTCTGTAAACCCTACCAGGCTCAGAACTAACAGTGGAGATGTGGTCCAGCAATCCCAACGCACGCAGAGCATTTCAAATCTTTCTCTGCTGACATCTAATCAGGAAATCTCTGTTCAGCTGCTGCTCCATTATTACAGCGAGCGCTCTTCAAAAAGGAAAAAAAAAACACACAGCAGCAAGGAAAGGAAAAAAAAAAAAAAAAGCCTCCAGTAGGACAAGCAGCTCATTTAGGGCTTTAATTAGTCTTCAAACATGTAATGGGTTCTGGCACTATAAATCCACTTGACCTCTATTATTGCCAGCACTCGTATGATAAATGCCGGCATTTGTTTTCCCAGTTGATGTTACTGGGACAGAACAATACTTTTCTCTAAATAGAGAAAGCAAATAATATCAGTTATTTACAACGACTGAGCCATAAAACGCTGGCACCACGCTGCTGTGCATCGATCTGGGGGATGGACCATCTGGTTACCCACCCGTCCCTGAGAGTGGAAAGGACCAGGGGAACCCTGACATGGCTGAGACTTTTTCCTCCCTAGCAGCTAAATGAGGCCCTTTGGGCTCTCTGTGGTCCAGACAAAAGCCACGAACACGTACAGCTTGCAACAGAAAGGACAGAACATATGGGAAGGACAAAAATCAACCCATAGCTGAGGGTCAGGGTAACACGGGAAGCTGGAGGACGGTTGCTTCCAGCACGTTGTCATGTCAGACTTCCTCAGAAATGCTTTGGTCCCACGCAAGGTCCTGCATTCTCGGCCCCTCATATCAAAGCTGGAAGCCCAGAGGACAGGAATGAAACCTCTTCTGCTGGGAAGATCGGGCTCCTGGGTGTTTGCTCTGACTAGCTGCGAAGTGCTGTATTCGTTGGCACACAGACCAGCACACAGCTGAGCAAATATCAGCCTTCCAGACAGATCCTGAGCACTACAAAAACCTTCTCCAGAATAACAAAAGTCTTGTAGGTTTTTTTTTTTTTTTTTTTTTTTTTTCCATAGTGAAATTGTTCCTTCAAATGCATACATGCATGTACAATGGGCAGTAACAAAAACAAGTTACTTCTGAATTGGCCAAGGGGGGACTTGGAGCAAAAGTCCTCCTCGGAGACAAAGATGACACAAAGGAGTTTCCTTCCCCCAGAAAAAAACAATGCAGCTCAGAAAAGCTGCGGTCTTTGAGCAAAAGGTTATCCTACAACAGGCATCTTCTCGCTGAGTAAGGCTGGAATATGGCTTTTTGCAAATAAAGCGTTGGCAATTCAGGCCAAAGAATGAAGTATCTCGGTTTGGACTTGCAGGATGCAGACCATACAGCGCACCCAGTGATGCCCCACCTGACAAAGTCAAACACAAACCTTGTGGGAAACTTGGAGCCACGTCAGGGGAGGCCTTGTAGAACCATGACCTGCTTAATAGATCAATAGTTGTGGGGACAGAAGGATTTTCGGGGAGATAAACTGAACTGGGTGGAGTGGGCTGGGAGGAGGCAGGTAACCTTGGGCTCATTCAAGAACAGCCATGATAGCACTGGCAGGAGCACCTGGTTTTCTTCTAAAAGAGCAAAATTTTCTCTGCCAGTATTTAGCAGAGCTTCATGACCCCTGATCTCCCGTTACAAGCTTGTGCTGAACAAGCAGAGATCAAAAAGACACTGAGTTTGAGCTAGAAAGTGACACGCAGTCATTAACAGGGGCACCGCCGAGCAGCTGAAGTCCTAGGGGCTGACTGAGGGAAGGCAAGTGCAAGAACAGCACGTGTCAGAGCCTCACAGGGATCAAACACCCACAGCAAAATCCTACAGAGAGGGGGGCAACATACCTGATCCCTCCTCCTGGAGGCTGCTGTGAATCTGTCACCAGCTTGCAGCAGGCAGGAACCTTCCAGCTACTGGCACGTGGCTGGCCACGCTGGCCTTTGAATTCACGAGCTCCGATTGTCCCTACAAGCCCCAGGTCTCTTTGTGTCCCTACAAGCCCCAGGTCTCTTCGTTAAGCAAAGCTGTGCTGTCTGGGTGCCCGGCTCTGCCAGACGAGGGGCCAGCCTTGCTGCTGAGGGCAGCGGTGTGCCCAGTGAAATGCTAAAGCACACCAAGTCCCCTGGATAAAAACCTTTAAGGATAAAAACTGATTCTAGCTGGGATGGCTGCAGGAGCCTGGAACAGCAGCCAAAGGGGATTTCAGGCTTCCCAGCTCTGAGCAGGGGGTTGTGTAAGGAGCTGACCATTTCCATGAAGTCAGCTCTCCCCACAACAAGAGGTTCCTTGATTTAACGGGTGGCTTTGCCAAGGGCCACGTTGTATCTTCTCTGCCAAAGGATTTGAGAACAAGCCTCTTCCTCATTCCTCCTTTCCAGCACTTGCACTCTCCCCTGGCATCAAGATAAAGCAGGCACCTGAATTTCATCAGCACAATATCCTCTCCTCCAGGCCCGAAGCATTTCCTCTGCTGAGCTGGAAGTCTTGCTGCAACACTGACACTGGGAAGGTAGCTCGTGTGCAGGGCAAAGTGAGAGGAGAGAGTTAAATACTGCTAAAACTTTGGGAAGAATATTTTTAAAACTTCGTAAAGCTGGGGCAGTCGGAGCTGAGTGCTAAGTAACTCAATTTAAATCCAAATGACTCAGAGGTTCATCTCCCCTCGTCAGTGCTCCTGAAGTGATTTAACAGCTGTAACAGCAGAGGTTACTCAGAGGTTTAGAAAAGACTCAGAGAGATAACAGAGAGGCATCCTTTAGATACCCTAAATCTTCACACAAGCCCCCCTCCCATTCAAGCAGCACTCCTGGCATCCTTCCAGCCCTGCTCCATCACAGCAAGGCCCACCGCAGCCCTCAGGTCATTTTGGAGACCTTCCTGCAGGTGCCTCAGTGGGAGGCAACACTCATCGCCCAAGCATAAATCTGAACTCACAGTGAAGTGAGTTCATGTCTGTCCTCCCATGGCCCTTCCGCATCTCTCAGCTAAGCCTCGTCTCCAGACACTGAAGTTGCAGCCTCGGGCTGTCCCCCTGTTGGAAGGTCTCAGAGGGCCACATCTCCCTCCTGTCACCCACCACAGTCCCTCGCAAGCCACAGAGAAGGACCATCCCTGCACAGCATCCCAGCCCAGGGCTCAGGTTGGTATGTGTTTGGCAGCACTGCCTCCTCCTTGCCTTGCGTCAACAGAGGCCGGTCAACCGAGCGTCTTTCAGCAGCCCTGAACGCTTCTCAGATACTTCAAAGATATTTAAAGCAAGCAAGCAAGCAAGCAAACAGGCTGGGAAACATAAAAGCAGATTTCTTCTACCCCTAATTTATCCCAGGGTTCAAAGATTCTTGTGAAGAAAGCAAGCTGGGAATGGCACTGAGGATGCAGAGACCCAAATTCAAAGCCACGCAGAGCTGATCGCTGCCCAGGAAGGAGATGGGTTTCGTGCCAGCCTGGACTGCCCACGTCCTCACCCCAATAACACAACCTGAAGCACGGCTGCCTCTCGCACAGGCTCCTGAAACCCAAGTGCAGACAAGCAGAGCAGCCTTGTGCCCCCATTTCTTCAGCAGAGGCTGTGCAGAGTGGGGGCAGTCTCTGATTCTGGGGGAATATTCTGTGATTTGAAGTCAGGCTCGCAGCCGAGTCCTTTCCTGCCCTCCAAGCTCGCTGAGCACAGCTGGGCAGCGGTGGCTGCGTACTGCAAACAGCACGGAAACCGTGCCAGGAACCAGCACACAACGCTCTGAAAGCCTCTACGTGTGTGCCAACGCGTTGTAGAACACCTGCATCCCTCCCCACCTACACCCAGCTGCCAGGAGAGGTGCTGCTCAGCATCTCCTCACACTGCTGCTGCCATCAGAGCTGACAGCTGAGGCTGACACGCTGCTGAGTGTAAAAGAAAAGCAGCCCAGACTCAGTTTTTCTTTTTGAGAAGCACTGAAAATCCTTCTGAGCTGGCCGGCCAGGGCTGCTCTCTGCCTTCTGCCCGACACCTCCATCCCTTTGGCAGCGGGTGAGCCCCTTCCCTGTGCTCCCTGCGGCTGGCAGGCAGCCCCCGGCCAGTGCCAGCCTCCAGAGGGGAGAGCTGACAAGGAGGAATTGAGGAGAGGAACGCTGCAGGGCAGCCACGTGCACACACAACCTCAGCTAACCCACCTCGGTGCCGCGGCCACAGGCTGCTCGAGGAAGGTCCAGGTCGAGTGCCCCCAATTTGGTGGGGCACCAGGCACAGCTCACACCCCGCTGAGCCTCAGCCCCGAGTAGCCCTGGTCGAGCAGAGCTGGCTGCGTGCACCCGGGGCACCCCCAGCACCAAACTCATGGTTGCTTTGACCTCTGCAACAAATCCCTCACGAGCCCAGCCAGTTCCATTTTCTCCAGCAGCAGCAGCCTACCAGTACCCAGTTCTTTATTTGCAGCGTGTGAGAGGGCAAGACCACTTTTCAGGGCCGTGTATTCGTGCGTTCGGAGAAGCAGACACAACCTCTGTTTATTTGCTTCGTGTTTTAGCTCCTCTCCAGCTTCGTCTGGTTTGTTGCTTTAAGCTCTCCCTGTTTGCATTTCTTCACAAGGTCGTTGCTTTCACAAGGCTTTTGTAGCGCTGCCCCACTTCCCTGGCCTCCAGCTCTGTCTTCTGACATCCAACTGCTCTCAGAATATTAATTAAATCACAAAGAGCTCAGCAAGAGGAAGCCAAAACAGCGGAGGAAAACACCAGACACTCCTTCCTCCCCCAGGCTGCGGGTGGAGGACAATGCCCAAGACTTGGACACAAGCGACCTGTGAAGGACATCCCAGCCTGATGGTTTGGGGTTTCTCAGCCAGTTGGATGGATTTTCCCAGAACTGAGATTTGCTGTGAAACTTCATTCTACCTGCTTGGTGACATTCGTGTGTTTTATACCACGCCTCCCCTACCCGATGCTGTTAGCATCCTTATGAATATGCAGCCATTTTACACCCTTAAGCAGGGAAAAAAAATATCAGAAAGCTCTTCTCACCGTGACATCAAAAGGCACGCCTGGTTCAGAAGGCAACTTGAATCTCAACTGTCTCACCTGCTTCCTATTACAGAAGCAGATGTTCCTCTTGCTGTAAATTGCTGCTATTAATAATATAAATAATCACGCTTTTCTAATCATTTAATAAGTGCACAGGAGGGTACCAAAGTGCCTGGCAGCCATAAAATAGATCTCCCTTCTGAAGGGCTCAGAGACACGTCAGTGGCCTCTTTTATCCTCCACTGGGGTTCAGAATGACAGAGATGAGGTCAGAATGAGAATTAGGGAGAAACCGAGGGAGCCAGGCTCCTCTCTCCTGCACAGCCACCTTCTCTCCAGATCTGTGACAAGGACAGCACCTTTCCCCCCGGGATGCACACACCAGAGCCAGCCACGTGCAAAGTGCTGCGACACTCCGTGCCCCTGCCCTTGGCCCTGCTCTGCTTCCCTCTCCCACACAGCGAGCCCCGGTTATTTGTTGGTTTTCCTTCAGAGAACATTTCGTCCCGCTGCTGACAACAGCCCCGACCTCGGGAACATCAGCAAGGGCACCACGGATTCACGAGGCCACTGCGACCTCCAGCCCCGAGCAGGGCAGCTCAGCCCTCGCCTGCTCTCCTTGACCACACACGGAATACCGTGGCTCTCTCAGGGGAGAAAAAACTCACTCCTGGCTCCAGATGTTACCAGCACAGCCACATCTGGATCACTGAGGGGGAGCGAGCAGCCCACAGGCCACGCAGGCAGGCTCTGATCACCAAGTCTCACCTGCAGAGTTCAGCTCAGGGACCAAAAGTCTGTTTTCTTCCTGCACCCCTCATTCCCCAGCCGATGGGACCTGGCACCCCCATCGGCTCCTTTCCTCCACGCTTCTCTCTGGCCTAGGAGCAGCACCAAGGTTCATTTCCTGACCCCCTTTCAGAGCAAAAATAATTTGCCAGAGCAAAACCTCTAACAAGGTGCCAGGTCTCAGCAGAAGGCGCTAGCTAATAAATTCCCCAGCAGTTATAGAGATGGAGCTGACGTGCAGAAGGAGGTTGGTTCAGCTGTCGTGGCCCTTATGGCCTTTGAGGAGACTGAACTCAGCTCTGCAGCTCCTGATGGGGCACGGCAGGGCACTCTGGCTCCTCATCCACAGCTTGATTTCTCACGAAAAGCCTTAGCACCGATGTAGCAGGCTACAACTTCAGGATCAATGCACAGAGCAAACCCTCACAGGCTGCCTTTCGCCCTCCCAGAGCACCGTGCCTCTATCAGAGCATCATCTCTGAGTGAGCCCTCCCAGCAGGGAGAGAACACACCGCCTCAGAAGATGTGTCTGCACTAACAAGGTCATATTTAATCAGCCCGCACCTCCTGGGATGCAATTTCATCTGTGTAAATTAATAAGGCTGTCCACAACTATGGGAGAGCCGGCTGGAAGCACCCCACGCCAGGCACCCACAAACGTCCGTGGTGGCAGGCAGACATTTGGGGACAGGCAGACGGTCCCCGAGCAGGGGACATGGGGCTGGCAGCGTGGTTTCTCCCTGGGGAGCAGAGGCAGAAAAACCCCAGGCCCAGCGTGGTAAATATATTGGTAAATAAAACCATTTGGTCTGCCGTGACCGAGCCTTGTAACACCTTTGTTTCCCGAGCACCACTGCAGGTGTTCTGGGTATGAAACAGCACCCAGCGCGCCGATGCTCACAGCCTGCCTTCAGCTCGTGTTGGAGGCTCGTTCCCTGGGTGCTCATCAGACTGACAGCAGCCCAAAATCCCTGCCAGTCACCTTTTGAAAGCTCCCTCTATCAGTCACATCAGTTAAAAGGGCCCTGCAGAGCTTCAGAAGAGACAAAAGCTGGTTCGCTGCTTGGAACGTGGGATTTCATTCCTAATGCAGATTAACTCCGTTAACTCACTCCGTGCCCTCCTTGGGGTAGATCCTTCCCCGTCCTTCAAACTTACACGGAGCAGGAGTGGAGAATAAGATGCTGTTCGTGGGCCTTTGTCAGAGCAAGCATTTCGCACCAGATGTATGCAATAACGAAGGGTTCTGCTGTGAAACCACAAGGGAGAACCGGGCCACAGGGATTCACTGCAAGGGTGTGCCAAAAACCCCTCGTCCTCATATTCTTCTCCCTGCAAACGTACTGCAGCCTCCTTTCTGGGAAAGGCACCCGATAGCCTCATCTCCCTCTGGCATTCAGATTTCCTCCCACTTGCCAACACCTCCCACTCCCCGTGCACCATCCTGCATCTTTCACAGCGCCAACAAGAGCCCGGACACTCACCTTGAGCTTCGTAGCCGGAATAATGCTGCGCCGTGCCCACGTCCTCCTCCCCGGGGCCCAAGCCAAGGGCTGACCTGAGCTGGGCCATGTTCACCTGGGCCGTCAGCTCCCCGCTCCTGTCCCCGATCTGCAAAGCCAACACGCAGCTGGTTAAAAGGGAGCATGGTCTAAGGAAACTGTCCCTAGCAAAGGGCTTGCCAGTCCCACACCAAAGCAAACACACAGAGAAGAGAGCTTGGAGACACTCTGAGAGACCATTCAAGCCTGGCTATTCAACACCACAACTCTCCAAAACTATTTTTTGGTGAGAATCTCAGGGAGGGTCCATGCACGGTGTGCTGTGTACCTGCTGCACCTCGAAAAGCATTTCTGCAGAGCTCACTACGGTGACCCAAGGGGACACAGCTCGCCTGCTGCTACAGAACTGGGATAGAGGCATACTAAATTAATACTAACATTGAGACAGTCCAAATTCCTGCATTTGCTTTATTTTTGTCTTCCAAAGTCCCATCTCTCACCAGCCTGAAGGAGCCGAGGGCAGATATTGAGGAATCTTCCCAGTGGCTCCTTCTACTTAAAAATGGGGATTTGTAGGACGTGCTGCTGGGTGCCCCTCAAAGGTTAACACCAAGCATGAAAATGACTGCTCTGCATATCGCCAGCAAACACAGGGAGGTCACTCAGAAGCAGCCTCTAATCTTTAGAGAAACGGCAGCCTCTGCTAGAGGGAGAGACCTTGGCTGTTCCCTGGCTCCCTGTTAAACGCCTTGCAACAGCTCTTTTGTGGTCCTCCGAGATAGACTGCAGCGCGAGCCATCCCAGAACAAAATCATAAATCCCCACATTATTTATGACAAAGCCCCAAGCACCAGTAAAGGGAGGCAGATCAAACAGCTTATCATCAGGCATAAATCCCCTGCCAATTACAAGAGATTTGCTGTTGACATCATCTCCAGTGAAATTACCATGTCCTGGTTCGGTTTCACAGCCCTTGATGTTAAATGCTTCCCCGATTTCCACTCATTCGAGGTTCTCTCCAAGGCCTGATTACCCTCAGAGGAACCCTGGCAGGACAATCAGAGCCCCTACCACACACCACAGCAGGGCTCTGCTTTCTGCCCTCGGCTCGGGTGCCCCCGTTTCCCCAGAAGCCCCCCACCACATGAAGGCACGAGAGGTCCTGCAGAGCAGTGGCTGAGAGCCAGGACAGCCTCCGAGTCTTCCAGGCATTTATCTTTTACTCAGGCTGTTTCAGAAGAAATTTTGCAGCAACCTCTGAGCACCCTGCAGCAGCTTCCCATGCGGTTACTCCGAGCAGATTTCGCTCGGATTCAGATGTCACCATCAGATTTATGTCACGGAATAGAAACATCAGTGTGCAAAGGTTTAACTGCTGCAGGTTTTTCTTGGACAAAGTGCTGGTGCTGCTCACAACAGCACAGGCAACTAACTTCATTCCCGAGGCTAAAATAAAACAGTTTTTAAGAGAATCACTAGCTGCTAAAAGCTGACACGAGCCCTCCCCACAAATGGACGCGGTCTCTGCACCACTCCGTAATTAAGGATGTGGGGGAGTTTATCAGCCACCTGCCATGAGTAACCTACTCCTGACATGCTCTGCAATCACAGCCATCACCTCGGGATGGGAACAGTGCTGTGAGCCCTCCTGCCCGCCCCGGCTCTCCCCTCCGCCCCCAGCAGCCACCAGTCACTGCTCCATCTCTCCCATCACCACCACGCGCACCCGTCCGGCTCCCAGTAACCAGCCCCACACTGCCACAGTGCTGGCAGGCTGAAAACCTGAAAACTGGAAAAGTTCATTTGTCCTAAGATGCTCAGGGCCAAAGGACAGCGTTCCTCCTGCATGTCTGATAAGTGTAATTAAGCACATCATTAGGCCGGTGTGTCAGCCCTGCTCCGGGATTCAGCCAGCCTAAAGACAGGCAGGAGAACACACAACGCCTGCATGCAGTCATGTCAATTAGTGCTTCAAAAGGGCAATTTCTTCATCCGGGGAACTTTAAAGAGACCACAAATAACTTCCTCATAGCACACTGGAAAGAGCAAACAACGGCCTTCCTGCTTGCTGAACATCTGAGCCATCCGAAAACGCCTCATGTTTTTGTACCTGGAAAGCTGCAGCTAGCTGGGCAAGCACGCTTGTGAAAACCAGAGCAGCTGCAGACGTGGAACCCCAAATGGTGACTGTGGCTGTTCCTCACCCAGGAATATCAGTTAGTAGCAACGTACAGCAAATGCATTAGCCTTAACTAAGTGGAGGCCTGGGAGCACCTCATGAAACGAACACTTCCCAGCAGTTCCTGAAGACAACATTGAGACAGCACACAGGCGGGCACTTTCCACAGCACTCATAGCTAGAAGAACTATATCCAATTAACTTCTTGGGATAAAAAGCATGTCCTCCTCAACAGGGAGGACCGATTCTGACCTGAACCAGCTTCTCATACCTCTTGGGAGATTTCAAGATGCTTCCTTGCAAAGTGCAGAGCTTGTTCATGGCTCCCCAAGGAGACGTAGGCATTTCCGAGACTCCAGCAGGCTCTTCCTTCTCCCACCCTGCAAAACAGGAAGCTGTCAACCACAGAAATTCTGGGCAAAACCCAGCACAGCAACCCTTTCACGGCCTCCTTCTGCAGAGCACCAAGAGCCAGACCTCCTAGCTAAATTTACGTTTACAGAGTGTTCTGCAAAGGAAAATGAAATGCACTGTATACCTTAAACGACTCTTATACTGAAGTCAGTAAGATCAGGGGATGAGCAAGAGCCTCAGAAACAGGTCTGTACCCACAGCAGCAGACAGCTGAGCTGTGTAGCACAGACCCAGAACGGTCTGACTTTATTTGTGAGCACCAGACTGAGAGCAGAAGTGAGAGCTCCTATCGAGCCTCCACCTCACACAGCAAGGATTCTCCTCCAGAGACACACAGTGCATCAAGAGGGCCAGCAACATCCAGCCTGCTACTCCATAACAGCCCAGAGCTAAATTAGCAGGAACGTGGCAAGGAGAAAACACTCTGGGGACACAATATTTTCCTGATATATACCGGCAGGTCACCCAGGATGCACGCACAGACTGCATGCAGCAGCCAAGCAAGCATTGACCTATTTCCACCAGACCTCCAGGGCACAGCTTCTTGTTTTCAGATGCCAGAGAAAGCAGGCAAATGTGAAACCTGCCCCAGGCAGCCCCAGCCCCTGAACACGGCCAACCTGCACCAGCCCCACAGGTGCCTCTGGAGCAGATTTCAGCACCTGCTTGCAGAAGCAGGCAGAGACCTAGCGCTCAGAGCCTGCTTAGCTCTGCAAACGTGCAGATGTGGGGGGTGAGGGGATAAAAAAAGCACATGGGGGCGCAGGGGGAGGTTCAGCGTGACTGCAACTCCCTTTTCAGAGGTTTGGGCGGGTTGATCAGCATTTAAACATTTTTCTTGTCACCCAGTTCAATACCTTCTGCTCATGGGGTGTGTTCCCAGAAATGCAGGAGCCCACAGGCCTGCACCCCCACAGCATGATTCACCCTTGGGTGGGATTGTACCTTCCCAGAGCAGTTAATGCCCTGACAGTGCCACAGAGCTCGCATTTTAATGCCTCTGCTCCATCTAGTGGAGGACACCCGGCTTCCCAAGAGCCAGCAGCAGCAACGCTGAACAAGTGGGCTGCAAAGTCACTTAATGAGCTCCTGGGAGGCTCCAGCAGTATCCAGATAGAGAGGAAAGAGGAGAAAGGAGCTGATGGCAAAAAAAATGAAATAAAGGTAGATGAAGAAATAGAGAGAAGAGAGACTAAATCTCAAAGACGAATGATGAGACCAAGGAGCAAAATATATCATCTCCACATGCTCTGTGTGATGTGTGATATCATTTATTTCTTCGTGAAAGTTCCCAGCCCCATCTCAGAGCATCAGGACAAGGTGACACGCATTTCCTATCCGCATGGTTTCCAAAGAAGCAATTTTTGTGATGTGAGGGAGCTTTAGGGAGGCCCCAATAGGACAAAACAGCAGTAGCTGCATGGCAAAGCATTTTCTGGATACAATTCATTTTCCTGAAGTATATCTCACTAGAAATCTCTCTCAGCCCAGACAGACATAGCTTAAAGGGCATGATCCCCAGGTTTCAATGACATGATAAAGGCCTCACTCATATTACTTTTCTGACCCACAACTGGACTAAGGCCTAGGTGCTGAGAGATTTCTGAAGGCTTTCAAGAATATGTGTTGCTGCTCTTTAGTGCTGGAGGTGGAGAACAACAAATCCACACAGAAGAACTGGTGCTCTGAGCCCACCAGAGCAAAGATGCCACCCCCTGAGGCACTCCCTTACCTGTCTCCCAGCTCCTGTGCTATCACCAGGTGTTTTAGATGGTACTCGATTGCTCTTTCATAGTCTTGAAGCAGCGTGTACGTGTTTCCAAGACTGTAGCAAGCCTGGGCTTCTACTGCTTGGTCTTTGAGTTGCCTGGAGAGCTGGAGTGTTTTCCTGCATGGAAAGGCAGAGATGAAGAAACCTGATCATTGCAGGGCACCTCCATAAAGCAACAGGAAAGTCCCAGTTTGGTGTGCACTGCGCTGGGGTTTATGCCTGCTACACACTGCAGGCTGGCTGGCAAGTGGCAGCATCACTTGCCACTGCTGAGCACCACACAGGCAATTTGCCACCAGGACCCTTTTCATGTTCCCCTGAGCCTGTGAATTCACTGCAATAGGTGGGAATTTCCAGGGAACATCTGCCCGAGCCTGCAATAACCCCAGCACTTACTTGTAGTACTCAGCAGAGATGTCAAACCTCCCGAGGAAGATGTGCGCGTTGCCCAGGTTGCTGTACGCCCTCCGCTCGGCTGCCTTGTCCCCAAACTCCTTGGCAATAGCGAGGCGCTGCAGGAGACACAGACAGTGAGTACAGGCTGGCTGCTGCCAGGTTTCTGGCACACAACAACTCTTCTGGGAGATTAACTTCTTGTTTTGCAAAGTTCACGTCCAGCAAGGTAAGGGTGCCCATGCCTATCGGGGCTAGATGCAGCTCTCTATTTTTTGTACTTCAGCATCAGGAAGGACCTTTGGAAAAGTGGGAGCAGAGCTGCATCCTCTCCACTCCTACTCCAGCCTGGTCAGTACGCATCTGTTCAGCTGAAGTGCAAAAGGAGCTGCGTGTACTTCAGCTGAATCAACAGGAGAATGGAGAGCTCGAGGTCAGGGGAAGGGATGCGGATATCTACAGACTGTAACAACCAGGAGCACGAGCAGGTCTGTCACAGAATGAACACACACACACACATTTATGAACTGCACCTCACCTTCTGCACTGCAGCTGCTCCCCAGGTCCCTGTCCCTGCTGTACCTCCATCCTGCCTCTCCCCAAATTCCCCACCCCTCACTTTGCAGCACCTGCTCCCTGCTCACTGGCATTGCATAATTTTCCTGCCCCTTCTGAGTGCCTTCTCCAAAATGACTGCTGGCTGCTGCCCCCAAGCCTTCTCAGACAAACAGAAGAGCTCTGACAGCTTCTGATGTCCCAAGGTGCTCAGCACCCTCCACTTTGAGGAAACCAGTGCAGAATCCAAACTAGAAACCAAATTGCATTTGAACTGGGGCTGGGACTGTGTCATCTCGCCCCTCTGTAAAGCTTTGCAGAAAGTAGCTATGTTCTACAAACAACAATTATTCCTGATCAGCAGCTCTTTCAGCAGCTTAATTAAATTCATGGCTTGCATTTATTAAAATTTAGACTGACACAAATTAAGCACAGAAAAGCCTTGCTAGGCCCAGCTGCAGTTTGCCCTTAGAAATCTCCTTTGGTTTCCAAGCCAACAGCACCCTTCCCTCAAGTCGCTCATTAAGCACTGATGAGGAAGGCAGGAAGGTGCTGCTCAGCAGGAGCTGGCACAGCACAGCACGGGCAGGATCTGGAGCACACACAGGAGGTAGTAAAACAATCAGGGGGGTAAAACACCTCCCAGTATTTCCTGGGAGGTGGTGAGAAGAAAGAAAGGCTGCTCCCTACCGGGTGCCCAGCCCCAGAAGAAGCCGAAGCAGTTCCCTACCTCCTTGTGGAAGGCGATGGCTTCAGTGAAGTTGCCCAGTAAGTACTGGGTGTTGCCAAGGTTGCCGTAAGCACGGCCCTGTGCAGCTCTGTCCCCCAGCTCCTTCACCAGGGACAGGTTCCTCCTGAAAGAAATCAGTGCTAGATTCTTTACAAGGACAGAGATTATCCCCAAGTTTTTCCCTGCCCTGCTAGAGATAGGGACAAGATCCACATTGCCATGCCAGTGCTCTTCCCTGCACTTCTCTACACGTTTTTCCCCCCCTTTTCATGTACAGCACACATGGGGAAGCACAGAGCTCCCAGCTGGCACAAATGTAATCACCAGCTATGCAATATTCATCGTTCTTTGGGAAAAGGCCAGTGAGCTATAGATAGGCACCATCATATCCTCAGATGTGAGGAGACCAATGTAAGATCCTGACGCTCCCTCCAGATAATAAAAAGACTACTTTAAAAAGCTTCATTATTGGAATAAAACTCCAAGATAAGAGAAGAAAAACATTAGTCTGAAAGCAAGTCTGGCAACAGCCTTCCTGTGTGGGCCACCAGTGGGAACTTTGCGACTGTTTAGGAAAGGGAAGGATGTTAGAGCAGGATGAGCTGCAGATCCATCAAAAGGATAACCAGGACTTCAGGGAAAAGCCTCTTCCCCTGGGGGAAGGAGCAGCTCTGCTGTGGCTCCAGCAACGCTGATGCACAGGAATACATTTTCATCAAGGCCAGCAGAGAGCAGCAGGGGCTCCAGGAGCTAATAGTTCACCTTCCAAATATAGCTCTGAGAAGGAACAGGCTATTGAACTTTGGTGCGTGATCATACTTCAAAATATAAAGACTTTTATTAAGGCAATACCAGGATGAATTTCAGCTCTAATTTTATAAAAGCGTGCAGTCCCTCTCTTGCCTTCCTTGAGACGAATTTGATACCATACCTTGGCCTCCAGGGGGTGGGGGAATATTGATATTGTTGATAACATCTTCTCAAGAATGATTTTTTGCATGCTAAGAGGGGAACAGACAGCTGCACGCAGCTTTGGCCTGAGAGAGGCAATTCTGGCGCAGCTTTGCCCCTGTAAATGATATAATTTCCACATCTCTGCTTGTTTGCACGCAGCAGCTCCTGCCAGAGTACCAAACTGTGCTATGCCCATGGCTCTTGGCTTAAGGATGAACATGCTGAAAGTAACAGTGGCTTGCACGCTTTCATAAGTTACACCTGGTCAGATGAACAACAGAGCGTGCAGGCTCCTAACCTTCCTGGGTTGCAAAATCAAATGCACTGGCTCATACTGTCAAAATAACATGATCCAGAGCATGGGATTTATACCTCTCCTGCCCGTTTACTACTAATACCCAGATCCCCAGCATTATCCTATTTTACACATTCGCTCTGCGTGGTGGAGGAATAACAAAGCAGGAATTAAAGAAATGCAGAGTCTTAAGGGAAAACTGAGCTGCTTCATTATAGGAAGCAAAGGGGTTTTACAATTTCAGGTCCTTCAAATACACAAACTAACTGTATGCAATTAATTTTTAGAGATGCAGACAGCCTTTTGCTGAAGGCTCCTCAAGTGAACCGTACAAGTGCACTCAGCTCTAATAAAGGTGCACCTGCGTGCATTTTACCAGTCACTGATGACTGTTCCCTGCAGGACAAAGGGGTGGCCGAGCTTCAATACTTACTCGTAATATTCTGAAGCTTTCTGTAGAGTCTCCTTGACGTCTTGTGGCAGGTAGCCTGGGTCTTGGGCCATGTTCCAAGACAAATGCTTTCCCTTTGCATGGTAAACGTTTCCTATATTATAGAGCGCTCTGGCTTCACCCACCTGAAAGGAGCAAGAAGAGGTGTTACACTTCCTATCCCAGTAGGGAGACAGACAGCCAAAGCCAGGAAGCCCACGTTTTCCTTCCCCACCACCACTACCATACAGCTGTTACTGTCAGTAAGGGAGAGTTTGACACTTCGCCTCCTCCCAGAGCCCACCTCTACCCTTTCACATTTTCTGGCTTGCAGATGGATCAGTTTTCAAGGTAGGAAATATTTCCTGTTGGATGCCATGCAGCAATTACCTTGTCTCCCTGCTCCTGGGAAATGTCCAAATGTCTCTGGCAGCAAACAACAGCTTCGTCAAACTGCCCGAGTATTTTCAGTGTGTTCCCGAGGTTGCCACTTGCCTTGGCTTCTCCAATGCGGTCCCCAATGGTTCTACAATAAGGCCAAAGAGAGGGAAAGAGGTATTAAAAAGCTCACAGACTTTTATTCCTTAACTGTTGGAGGCAAAATTCAAGTGACAGCGAGCCAAGCACCGCACAGGACAGACAGACACCCCATCTAGCTGTTCCCAGCCCATTCTCATTTCCTCCTGAGTTCTCCACAGGAGGGTCACCCCAAACCCCAGAGCTGGTTTTGGATGCTTATTTCTAGGTCAGGGTCCTTAAGTTGGGCTCAGACCCCACAGAACTCCCCTTTGCTCAGACTGATCAGGATGAGGCACTGCCAGCACGCTTACCTGGCCAGCGTAAGGTCGTGCTTATGGTACTCCAGGGCCTTGGAGTATTCCTTTAGGTAGAAATAAGCATTGCCCAGCTGGCTGTAGATGGCACTGAGAGTCTTCAGGTCCTCCGTCCCCACCTGCACCGCTGCTTCAAAGAAGGCTGCCCCTGCTTTGAAGTCCCCTGCCTTGCACAAGCGCTCTCCTTCCAGGGCCAGCTCCAGGCAGGAGGCCTCCATTCTGCAAAAGCAAGACGGCGATTTTAGAGGCGTCAGGCTGCAGCCACACGACGGTTAAAGGGATCCTTCAGCGTGTATCTGAAATGACTGCACCTGGAAAAGCTATCAGTGCAGTGCACGTCTGCACCTCCAGAGGCACAGCGAGCAGCCTGAGCCCAAAGCCCAGCCAGACTTCAGCGTCTACCATCAACATTTGCAGGAACTACCACGGTATTTAGGAATAAGTCATTTTCTGAGTGGTGTCCACAGCAAGTCAAACCGTGCGTGGCTCCAGCAGACCAGCTTCTAAATCACCAGGCTGATTTTGTCCGTTTTGGCTCTACCTTTTGGGCAGCGGGAAGGGAAATATCAGAGAGCAGAAGACCCTCTACGGACAAGGCCCACAACCATAGGGACTGAACGACTACTGAGCCTGCTTCCCTGGCAGCTGCCCTCCCTCTAGAGGGGTCCAAGTCCATGAACACCCAGGCTGGGGCTCTGCCTGCCCTTCCCAATCCTCCCTCGGGGCAGCCACTGCTTTCCCTGGGCTCCAAGGGGCCATATAACACCTTGGGGCCGTGCAGCCAGTCGCTTGCGTGCATGGGACAGGAGCACCCAGATTTACACTGCCAGTGGCCACCAGCAGTCTCTGGGCTACTGGTGGGACCTCTGAGAAGAAACTCGTGCCTCCTGGCTCTCCCATCACGCGCCTGCAACCCTCAGCGTGGCAGGGCATCTGTTTTTCTTCGAGGTGGCTCGCAGCGCAGCAGCCACAGACCCGAGCCGTTCGTGCCTGTGCCATTTCCCTGGGGTAACGGAGAGGGTAGCCAAGTTGCAGCACGTTTTTATTGGATACCAGAGAAAAGCCTGGGCTGTGCAGAATTTCTTGGCGGAGCAGCTTCCAGCGCTCCGCGTCTGCTTTCCATTAACTCCCCGTCTGTCACTTTTTCCACCGGCGCTCTGCACGTTGGCCTGCAGGCGAGCTGTTCCCCCTCGCATTTCTCAACGCCTTCGGCAGCGGCGCACGCCGTGCTGCTGGCACAAAGCTCTGCGAGCCAGGGGGGGAGCAGCAATGCCACCTCAAGGGAAAAATGCTCCACCAAGCCCTAAGTCACAGCCGGCACCGTAAGATTGCAGAGCCATGCGTCCATCAGCTCTCAGAAGGGACAGAGCACGCCTTGGAAAGCTGGCGTTTGGAAACGTCTTGCCTGTTGCAAAGTCAGCCCCTCCGCGAGGTGGATGGACACAGCGTGTTCCTGCTCCTCCATGCAGCGCGTTCCCCTTTGCTCTTTTCTGCTTCATGTATTTTAAAACGTCAAACCCAGAGAGGTCAGAGGCAGGCAGCTGCTCACAAAAATTACAGCTCACTTGTCCAGAGGCAGAAAAGCATGGGTCAGACAGAAGATGACAAACATCCAAAGGAGGATTTTATCCTGCTCTCCTCGCAGTGAAAAAGCACTTCAGGAAGCTCAGTCACAGTACACAGCCCAGGAGAACAACATGCCCACCCTTGCTGCCCCGATGCCTCCTGCAGCAGTTTCCCCTTGAAGATGCCTCCCCCAGACCCACCCTTGCAACCACCCCAGCTCTCTCCCGAAGGATCCAACCTGCTGCCACGCACCCCTCGCACACAGGGACTTTGGGGCAGAGCTCCTCCTGCTCCAGGACCCTGCTCCAGCATCTTCTGCCCAAGTCAGCAGCACGTTCACTCTGCAGGAAGGCTGCTGCTGTGCAGCATCAGGCCCTGCCTTGACTCCCCTTTGATACAGGAAAAAGCGAAGTGTTGATGGTTTAAACTAAAAATATTCGACTCCTCTCTACTGATCCTCTTGCCAGGCCACATGAAAACGAACAAGAACCAGCTTCTGCTACAGTGAGTTGAATTAGAGGGGCCCGTCTGGGGATCGCACCAAACTCCCAGCAGTTTAAGGCGCTTCTGTGGCCTGCAGATCATCAGAGCAGACACCTGGTGTCATCAGCAGGCATTGACAGGTACCTGCCGATGTTTTCCAAATGGCTGAAAGAAGGTTTGGGCCTGGAGAAAGACAGAGAACAGATTATACTGAAATCAGCAAAACTAAGTTCAAGAAGCTGAGCAGAGATGAGTCTTGAAAGGACTTGAAACGGGGGAATGAGCTGCTATCATGGGGACTAACGTTGGGGTCCAGTTAAAAGACTGCAGACAGAGAAGCACATTTTGTATAATTCCACATTTCAACAAAGTTCTTCCCAATAACCAGGTTCTCCTTAAGAGACTGAGTTCACCAGCTGTAAACAGCCTAAAAACCGCACTGGAGCTCAGTTTGCCCGATTCACAGCATCGCAGCCATGTACAGACCAAATTTTTAACGCGATCTGGATAGCAATGGTCACACAAAGAGCCTCACAGCAATACAGCCCGGCCATGTGCTCGAGGATCAGCATCTTGTTCTGACTACCTTTTACCAGTGGAAGCGTCACCAGAAGTGAAGCTCGTGCACTGACACACGCACACACACGCGTGCACTCCGCGGGGCTCCCCCCGTCACCGCTCCGGCACAGCGCGGTGACACGGCCCCAGCGCACACAGCCTGGAACCAAAATCCGTTTGTCCTTGGCCAGGCTGCTCTGCAGAGCATCTGACTTACCCGATTAACATCACGGCTCAGCTCAGGACCTGAGCAAGCAAGGGGAGGGGAGAGGCGGCTTTTTCCCTGAGCCAAGACTCTGCTGTCATGCTGAGGGACGAGAGCTGGGGACAGGAGTTATAACTGGAAACACAACCCACTCGTAAAACCTGCCTGCCCTTCCCACATCCTCAGGGAAGCACCTTTACGTGCAGTTCAGTCACCACAGGCTTAGCAGTGCTCAGAAACAACACGAGGGGCAGAGGAGGCAGCTGAAGGTTCAGCAACACACACAAGCACACCAAATCACTCCACGCACAACAGCTGCTCGTGGCTACAGCTCAGCTGTCTGTAGGAAAAGACAAGCAGGGCAATTTGGGCAGGAAGAAGACAGGAATCCACCGAATAAGCGAGCCAAATTGAACCGATCTTGCCAGACCCTGGCAAAGGAAAGCCGTGAGCAGAGCCAGCCTCGAGTCAGAGCCCCGCTTCCTCCCACAGGAAGCGCCTGAGCCCTCTCCTACCTCTTCTTCTGCAGGTTGCGCATTTTCTGAACGTACACCCACAGCTCCAAGCCCACGGGCAGAAGGAAGCAGCGGGGCTGAGGTCTGCTAGGCACGATTTTGCAGACAGCTCTTGCTGTTAAGTTCACAGGTGAGACCTGGGGTTTGGAAGACGCTGACGGCATCTTCATGTTCGGACGACGTGCGCTGCTCTCCAGTTTTCACTCCATCCGCTTGGGCAGCATCACCAGGAAGCTGCTGGGATCCTGCATTTATATGAGACGCTTATTTTTCTCCCCTGTATGCTGCCTGTGAAAGGGAAGGGGAAAAAGGAGCGCTGCTTTTATTTCAAAAGACCTGCAGAAAGCACTGTCCTCTTCCCTCTAAGAAGTCCTTCGTCATCTGTTGCTTTCAGGTACCAGAGAGGTGAGTCCACAGCTAAAACTCCAGAAACAAGTGTCTTGGCTTATTCACATATTTTCAGCACTTCCCAAAGAAGAAAAAGGGCTCTGGGTGAGTCCACAAGATGGTCGAGGTCAAAGGCATGCATCTCCCTCCTTTCTGAATCGATCTCTTCCCAAAGCTCTTTGCCTCTGTGGTCGCAGCGGCTGCTCCTGCTGGTGCCTCCTTGGCTGCTGTCGTGAGACGCCTCTCCTCGTCAGGAAAAAAGCTCAGGGCTGCTCCAGAGCAGGGCTGTCTTTGGCCAGAAGCACACATTCACTTGAAAGACCCCAAAGAAGCTCTGCAAAGTCCATAAACGATCCAAGCAGTTCCTGCTTGTCCCCAGTCTGCGAGAGGCAGACGCACGGAGCACGCGCCTGCCTGCTGAACCAAAGCCTCCCAACCTGGGCAGGCACAGCCTTCTGTCCCCCCCACCCCACCCAAGGTATTAAATTTCTCTTCTGCTGACACACAGGCAACACGCCTGGGCCTGCACCACCTCAGCAAGCACTTCTGCTCACGCCTTAATACCAGGAAAGAAGATTCCCTCCCTCCTGAGCCAGCACATTGCTGCCGACAGGCTGAAGGTGCTGGGCTCGGCCATATGGCGTGGCTCAGAAGGGACGCTGCAGGACACGAGCTGCTTTTCTTACTTCCACAGCCACAACGCCGAAGCTTGATAATGCAATTCCCCCACCACACAACCTCGCGGCTAACAGCGCTGTGTGTGTCCCCAGCTGGGGGTTTGAGCAAAGATATGGGAGAGAAAAATAGAAAGAAAATAAAATTCACTTGGAGCAGCCCCTGCTTGTAAGCATTGCCCTCAGTCTGTGCAAACCACCCGTGCAGATCTGCACGTTGCTGCAGCCAGGCAGGACTTCCAGGCTCTGGCAGGATTCACAGATGGACTCCAGGCCCACCACAGGCAGCCAGGAGGCTCTGACATCCCCCTGAGGTGCACAGGTCCCAGACCACGACAGGAGCACACCAAGCAGAGTAAAAAGGTTTGTGTGAATGCACGGAGAGGACAGACCTCGTCAAACCTAGCCAGGTGAAAATAAAGCGTTAAAGATACCAGTTGTAATGCACGAATTGATTAAAAGCAGCGAGAGGCCAAAGATAAGCCTCATGTTTGGCCACAGACGAGTTAGGCAATCTGCACAGCGTTCTGCCAGGGGAAGGAGTGAATGGCATCATGCTGGCAGAGGACTCTCGGCCCCCATCAAGGCGACAGCTGCGAATTTCACAGATGGGAGCGGGTGCTGCTGCCGACACACGCTGGAGGGTGACCCTGCGCCGTGCGGGGACAATGCAGCACACACAGGGCCACCCTCCCTCCTCCTTCACGTCTTCTTTGAAGGATAACCGTGATCTGAAGGCAGAAGGAGCCGAGACGACCAGGAAGGGCTGGTATTGCCTTAACGACGAGATTTCTCGGGGTCATTCATCACTGTCAGACAGCAGCTAATGACGGCGCGTAGCACGATTGCCTTGTGGCTGCCTTGGAAGCTACTGAAAGAATTAGAGAGCAAAAAATGTGCCTTTACAAAAGGTGCACAGCCGAGACACAAGGACTCTTATGCAGCATATATTTTCAAGCAACACAGCAATAAGGAGAAGGCAGCGAGGGTCCCAGGAGTGCTGGGGATGCTGAGAACACTGCCAAGAAAGAAACAAAGCAAATGGCACGGGGTGTTATCAGTGCTATTAACAACAATCACTGTGACTGCTGTCAAAACAGCACTATATATAGGACTTCTGTGATGATACAGGTCCCCAGAGGGGAAACACCGCTCACGGCACGGATTTAAAGGCTTGGAGCTACAGTTTGACCTCCCAATGCCCTGCTTCCCCCAAATCTTTGCATCTTCCTTGCCAAGCATTCCAAGAAAACAACACTGCATGGGCAGCATCACATTCACCCTCTCCCTGCTAGCTTAAAAAACACCACTGCACATTTCTTTTAGCCATTCTGGAGGATCACCAGCTGCTGCAGACCCGAAGCTCAGGGCTGCTGCTGCAGCCACGTCCCAGCCCTCGGGTCTGTGCCTCGGCCCCACGTCCGCCCCAGGCAGCACAGGGGCGGAAAACGGGGAAACCACAGAGCGATCGGCAGCTCAACCCTCCTCGCTCACACCTCCTCGTCACCCACTTGGTCTGTCTTGCTCACAGAAACACACAGGCATCCATATACTTACTGCTGCCTGAAAAACATTTGTTCGAGCTGGAGCTCCTGGGAGGGCCAGGATGAAGTGATTTTCACCGCAGTCTTGATAAAGGCATGAAACGAGAGAATCCAGAGGGGAGAACTACGGGGTGTTCTGGAAGCTGCTGGGCCTGCGTGCTGGCTCCACATCTCCTCTTCCACTGGCTGATGGTAGCGTCAGTGCTCAACAGTACTCATTTCAGTTAATTGCTATCTACCATTAGCTGCAGAGTACTTACAAGGGATTCAATTCCACTGCATATTTGCTAATAAATACCAAATGACAGCGAGGAAGACAGCTGTATTTAGTTGCATTTACCCTCTTATTAGCAGAGCTGAATGCAACCCCATTTCAAGTCATAATGGCTCCGACAAGCTGTGTCATTGTCAGAAATTCAAATTCAAACTTCTGCTGCCTGCTTAAAAGCAGAAGTCAGCCAGCGTTCCCCTGCTCACACAGCTCCCCAGGGACCACGTGTAGGGTCTTGTGCAGCCAAGGCCATGTGGAATGACTTCCTCCGGGGCTTGGGTTCATAGGGATGGTGAGACCTGAAGGCACGTGGGATTTATTTGCTGTTTTAATAGCATTTTGTGAAGCATTTATTGATGCTGAACTTGTACGTGTAGAGACTTTTTGATCAAAGGACTGCAAAAATAGTTACCATTGTGCCTTCATAAAATATTACCCATTTGGAGCACGAGGAAGCCAAAATCCAGCAAGGAACTTGCCCACAGTAAGTCAGTTGTAGAGGATGGACAGGAACCCATAAATTAATGTTACCATTAAGGTGTAAATGTCATTTCAGCTCATCCTGGTTAACAGTTTTAACAGTTGATACCCAGATCCAAAGCACTTAAACTAGATGTAAAAACTTCCCAGGACCTATGGAAATTAAGATTGAAGAGATACCAGTTTGGACAGCAATTCATTAAAGCACATTCTGATTCCCAACCTGAACAAATCCAGGGAAACCTATGAACTGATCAAGATGCCTCAGAAGAGGGACTGTGCAAGAGAACTCGCTTTCAAGAAGTGAGAATGAATCCTTCTCATCCTGCTAAATCCTTCAAACGAACTCACTGATTTCAGCACAAGGAAAAACTTCCTGAGTTTTGCAAGAGCATTCTGCTCGCTGGTACGCTGCTGGGGCCCTCAATGAAATTAATCCATCACGCAGCAGTGAAACAACACTCCTGGGATGATTTCACCAGAAGTGAAGTGCTATTTCCCTCAGTCACTTCCAGAAACCAGAGGGCAACAGAGGACGCGCAGCCTGAATGGCTTTTCATTACAGCGTTACTTTGG
Source organism: Aythya ferina (assembly GCF_964211825.1). NCBI lineage: Eukaryota > Metazoa > Chordata > Aves > Anseriformes > Anatidae > Aythya > Aythya ferina. The sequence goes on along the minus strand of NC_140318.1, from coordinate 2,971,325 downwards.
CAGCCAGGTCACACACACATCCTCTCGCTGAAGTGTGTGCTCTGATTTAAATCCGCACCGCTCCTGCTACAACACACCCGGAGTTACAATCACGATGTGCGTCAGGAAAACAAATTTGTTTACAAGCAGTTGACTCACCAGCAGCCATACACCGAAGGCAGCTGACCAGCTCGATACAATTTTTCTGGTGCTATTCACCTCCTTTCACCCACCAGCATATGGGGCACATTCACACCAGATTTGTTACTGAAAAAGGATGGATTCTGGTTCGTGGGGGCTATTTTTTCTAATTCTGAAGCACTGCCCAGCCCCACACGTAATTCCTGGACCCCCCTGGCAGCAGGGCCAGGCTCAAGCCCACAGGGCTCCAGCTCACACAGCCCCAGCTCACAGAGCCCCAGCTGCACGGGCTGAGGAGCCTTCGGAGACTTCCTATCCTCCACAACCAGACAACTTTTCTGAAGCTTTCTGAAGCCAAGGAAATCAGGCTGGTTTCCCCAGAAACGCAGAGGCCACGGGCCCAAGTCCTTCCTCAGCCTGAGCTGCCTGGAAGCCCCCTCAGCTGCAGCCCCCCTTCTCCTTCCTCCCTCCAGCTGCCAATTTCTCCTGCCTCAGAGCACCGACCGTGGCAGGAAAACAACTGCACAGTGACGAGATGCTGCCAAGTCCCAGCAAGGGCAGGAATACGGCGTGGTTAACCCCTGCCTGACAAAAAAAGCCCCCTCTGCCTGCTGCCCCAGCTGCCCCCATGCAGAAGGCCTCATCCTGAACCAGCCCCGTATCCACCCAGCTCCAGCACCCAGGGGCTTCATGCCCTCACTGCTTTGCTCCTGCCCACAGGCCCAAGGCAGGACAAACAGATCATCGTGGTGCGGGGCACAAGGCAACAGTAATGAAGTTCACACCACAGTTTTCCCACTGGTTCCTCAACACCTTACAGCCGAGCTGGTGCTGTTCCCTTCCCGGCTCGTCTGCTTCCCTCAGCCCCCAGCCAAGCATTTTGCACCTTTGGGATCCTCCTGAAGAGCCACCCAGGCATCAAACCTGAGTCACTGAGTGATCACAGCTCACCGAGAGGCCTCAGAGCACCGCTCACACTTGAAAGGGGCCTGGATGTGCTCTCAGCAGCAGGAACAGCAGGAGCCAGACCCTCCCTTTATGATCTGCAGAGCTCACTGAGAAGCCATCAGCAGGAACAGAGGGATCAAGGCCATGAATTCAAACAGGTGACAATTCCTTTTTTCAGACTCCCCCAGGTAAAGGCAACGAAGAGGGTAACACCAGGCCAGAGCACCCCAGCAGGACAGATCTTCCTTGGCCGGGGTGCAGCAGAGCAGGATGCAGCAATTCTACACTGCTCCTCTGCAGCTGTTTCATGCTCCAAGGGCTGTTGAAAGCACTGTCAAGATCCCCCTGAAAATTTCTGGGGTGCTGAATATTCAAAGTTAACCTAGACACATGTACACTTAGAGAGCTGCCTTGCAAACTCAATGCTCAGGCATAGGATGCTGCTGCTCCCCCTGGCAGTTTCACAGCCCCAGGGCACCCCTCTGGATTTCCTAAACACAATGTTCCACACGTCTGAAAAGCCAGGAAACTGAGGTCCCCTGAGAGCTCAGATATCAGCCAGGAGAGCTGTGCAGCCCTTGCCAGCATCTCTAGACAGTTTGTGCAGCTCCTCTGTGCAAACCCAGACTCTGCACAACAGCAGCAAGAGTGCTTTTGCATTCTTCATGACATTATAGAGAATCTGTGTGCACCATCAGATTAATCTGCGAGCCCATAAATCAGAGTGTGGCAGGATTCCCAGGCGGCCAGGCAGTTCACATGCAAGGTGAGAATCATGCTCTGCTCATCTGAGAACAGACCCACTGTCTAGCACCATGTGGCACAGCATGCCAGGCGTCTGCTGGCTCTGTGGGAAGCCCTGGAGCTCCAGCATCCTGCAAGCTGGTTTTCCTCCTTCCAGAGGATCATACAGCTTAGTCCTCCGCTGCATTTTCCAGAATTCTCAGCACTTCTGTCCTGGCGTGGCTTTGCAGATAACACCTACCCCAGGAATGCTTGGATCCACCACAACAAACATCTGCACGGACCAAGCATACGGAGACAAGTCCCTGCTCATCCCCAGACACGGCACTGCATGAGGTTTTGCTCCAACATGGTGATATCAGTGTGTAAATCCCATGTGAACAGCAGGCAAGTATGCCTCACTGTGTGAGCCAGCCTCAGAGCAAAGCACGGTACGTCTCTGCAGCTGTGGTATAGACGCTGGTACTGTTCCCTCACAGCAGGAATTTGTATAAAGAGTTTGTTTCTTGGAAAGTCTCCCAGGATATGGCAAGAACATTATTACTTTCCCTAGTAATTTTCCCATTGCTAGCACAAAATCATGTGTTAGTCCACACAATGATTTGGTTTTTAAGCAAACTGCAAAAATTATGAGCAAAGACAAAAAGATGATGTCCTTTTTATGTTCCTTGGAATTGAGCCTTGGGTAAGAGGAAGAAAAGGACGAAGCATCATATTTAAAATAAATAGTTATATTTTTAAGGTTTTATTTCTATGCCAAAAAGCCTTTTCTGTTTTCCTCTAGAGTAAAAGACTGCAGCACATCCAACTGCAGTGAAGTACCCAAGACTCCTCCAAAGCTCAGCACCTCTCTCCCATCCTAACACGACCCCTGTTGCACCACAGCAGCTGCTCTCCCACCCCTAGGGTGCTGGGTTGGGTTCTGGACCAGGGAGAAGACACCAAATAACCCAAGCCCTCTAACAAGGACAGCTCTCAGACTACACCAGGCCCAGTACAAGCAGCATTGCCATGCAATCGTGCATCCTGCCCAGGGATGCTTGATTTTGGGCACAGCACAGCCAGCGACACTGCCAGGAGCTCGCAGCAAGACTGCCGGGGGTCTGTGTGCTGCCCTGGCAGCAGCTCTGGCTGCTCCATCACTGAAGAAGAATCCAAGCTAGAGGAGGTTTATTGAAGGGTAAACCACCGGTGATGTTCTTGAGAAAACCAGCTCAGAGCAGGAGCAGCTCCGCAGCTTACCGGGATGCTCTGTCATTGCTGCAGCCAGCCACAGAGCCGTACCTCCCCCTTCCAAACCAAGCTTCCTAAGGCCACGTTCTTCATCGTTTTAACTTCCAGTTCCTTTTTCTCCCTCCCTCATGTTTCTTTCACACCCTCACCTTCCCTGCTGCCACACAGTACACCCAGCACAGCATTCGTTACCATGCACGTAGGAAGGATGAAGCCATAGGTTTAATGTTCTGCCATTACTACCTGCTGACAGAAGCCTACAGCTGAGACAGAATGAGAAACAGGCAGAGACCTCCCCACGGACCTGTTTTAGGTTTAGGATGGCTCCTTGTTGTAACCTGACAGGTGCCATAAGGGCTGTGCAGAGCGCAGGCTGTGCTGTGGCACTGGAAGAATTCACTGCTCCCTCTCCCTACTGCTGCTGAAGGAGGAACGAAGATAACACCAGGGTCACACACACGCCCAAAGCTAGGGAGCTCATTCTGTACTGACTCCTGAATAATGCACGTCTTCAGAAAAATCTCTGCTCCTGCACGGAGACAGCTTCATCTTCCAGGGAAATGCAGACAGGGCACGCCAGCAGGCTGCGCTGAGAGACGCGCTTCAGGAGCGCAGACAGCAGCAACAGGGAGGGCGAGACAGGCGACGAGACAGCTCCTTACCTCAACCCGAGACAGCTCCTCACCGTAACCCGTCAGGCCCTGGAGGCTGCTGGCACACGGGAACACCACCGCTTTCCCCCAGGGTTTGTGTGCTGGAGGAGCCGGCCTGTTTTAACGCAGGGCACTACGGAACGGCCGCATTCGTGCTGTACAACAGCCTCCAAGAGCCTTTCAGGAGCAGTTACATCCTCCAACACACATGGCTTTAATTGGTAATTCGCTTTTTTAAAAATTCCAGTCACATGTTTGGAGCTGTTACTTTTCTCTCCCATGTGTATATATATATATATATTTACGTCTCCTGTCTCTGTGCCACGTTAGCCTCAGGCAACCAGCTCTGGGAGGGAGCCGACAGCCTCGACAGATGACTCAGTTCTCGTTTGGAGCCAGGACTGTGCAGCTTCTCCTTCCTCCCCTTCCCAAGGCTGCTGGCAGTGCAGACGACCCAGCCCTCAGCAGATGAGCTCTCCCCTTGGAGCACAGAGCTCCTCCAGGCACACCTGGGGCCTGATCCTGCTTCTGCAGACCTGAAAAGACTCCCTGACGTCCCACGGATCAGGTCCCTCAGAAACAGATCTCTACCCCAGCAGAACATCAAGTGTTCAGTGCAGGAGAGCCGTGGACAGGTCATGCAACAGCTTTTTTTGCTCCTCATCCTTGCGACACCACCTTTGGCTTCACATTTGGGTGCTGGGGCCAGCAGACAGCGGTGACACAGAGCCCAGAGCAGAGGGCACCAGCAGCACATGGCCCTGACGATGCTTCCCCCAGTCAGCAGCCCCTCCAGCACAACAGGACCCCTCCGTGCAGGGCTGCTATCAGACATCCCCACAGGTTTCATGGGTTTGCTTTTCCCAGCACCCATCATTCCCCCAACCCTGCAAAGCTCTGAGAGCCAGGGGCATGGCTGAGGACGACTTTCTGCCAGAAACACCAACACCAAAAAATAGTTTTATTGAAGGAAACGCATTTTGCTGAGCGAGTTTTCATTTTCCTCCAGAACAGCAGAGGAAAAGCTGGGTATTTTCAACCGTTTCACTCAAGCACGCAATCGAAGCTCCCCGTCGAGCACAACCTCGGAGCCGGGGGTATTTGATGGCATGCTCACACTGCTCACAGTCCCAGGGGTGCACTTGAAAGGGATGGACGCAGATAACGTGACAGCCTCCCTTTCTCCAGTGCCCTTACCCAGCAAAGGATCAAACCGCACGCTTCAATCACCTCTTTCCTGCTGGCAGCTCCCTGGATCACAGCCCTCATGGAAGCAGCTGATGCAGGAGCTGGCCAGGGGCTGCAGCCTTAAAATTCTGGCTGCAGTGAACTCGTCTGTTTTATTAGTTAAATGGGCAGGGGCTCAGACACTCAGTGGGACAAGCAGGCCAGGAAACGCCTCGAGGCACACACGGGACTCTCACAATTCCAGGACGTTCATCTGCATTTAACGTGGAAGTCCCTTTTCACTCGCCCTGAGCTCCCTAAGCAAGCTGCTCCTCCCAGAAACCACAGGGACTTTTTGTCAGAAAGGGAAGAGAACCACACTTTGCTTACGATGCTTGAGATTTCCATTCATTTAGTCACTGGGGGTTTGCATTTCTGCTTTCATGCTGCAGAAAGCTTGGCCAGTAAACAAGCCAGAGCCGATGGCCTCTGTGTTTTGCGGCAGGATACAGCCCCCAGTCCCTTCCCTCAGTACAGATCTCGGTACAGAAAGGGGTTGATTTCTGGCACAGCGTGAGCTGTGATAACTTTACAGGAACCCAGAGAGAGCACAGGAGGGACAGGACCCTTCCCAGAGCACCAGCAGCTGGTGCCCATCCCAGCAGCTGTATTTCTCTCTCCACCTTCCACAACATCCCAAAGACAAGCTCCATGCAGCCGGGGCACCCAGGAACCCCGCTCAGTTCCCGTGTGATTTAACCCACAGCTGATTTTCTGGCAGGGGACATTATTCTCTTACTGATTCTCTTTTAAAATTACCTGCTCTCTTTGCGCTGGCGAGACAGATAACCCCACAGAAGCACACATCCCCAAGCACTCCAGCAGCTCAGTGCTGTTCCCCTGCCTTCTCCCAGCTGATGCCTGGTTGCCCTGAGAGCCCAAATCCAGACCTCCCAGCCACCCAGGCTGCTCTTTTCCTCTCCCCAGCCCGTGGGTTGCAGCAGCCCCACCACATCTGCGGGGCACACCTCGCAAACAGGCAGAGCCTGGGCTTCAATTCCCCAGCTGCTGAATTTCTAAACAACATCTCGCTCCCTCCCGCATTAAGCAGAACAGTAGCACCATTGTAATGTCATGCGTGCGAGTGCTGTGCCTGCACAGCTCCCTAAAACAAACCCAAGGTCTCCAGCTCCTAGCTAACCTCATTGATGCGGGTACGGAAGCACCGAAGGGAAGCGGTGGGAGTCAGGACGCTCAGTTCCCAGCTCTGCCACCTATATTTGCTTTCACCCCAAAGGATGTCCAACTTCTCACCCTTGAAAACAGGAACAGCATTTCCCAGCAAGGCTGCAATAAAACACGAATGTTCACTAAGCACTCGGCGCCTGGAAGGGATGTAACCCTTCGAGGATCCGCTCGGGTACAGCGGCGTGGGACGTTCGGCAGCACCGTAACACAAACCACGAATAACAGTAATTAGCAAATAGCCACAGAGAGATGAATATTAATCAACATCTTCCAGCTCTCCTCAGGCACGAATGGAGGCTCCACGGATGAGGTTGTTCTTTGGGCACTCCGACTTGGCAGCACAGCTCACAGGACAGCAGCCTGGATACTCGAAGAGCAGACACAGCCCAGCGGTCAGCAAAAACCTCAGGGGTGTTGAGGACACTAAGGGAACGTATCCTGATGGAGCAGCAAAGCAAACCCCGCAGTTTTACCTGTAAACACGCACAGCAAACCCCTCCACTCTACCTGGAGTTGGCACAGGTTTATGTTTTAATCTATGCATGGGGAAACCCCACTGCATGCACACGCAGGCCGCTCGCCTGTCCCAGCTGTGCACAAGCACCAGGGAGGCAGCAAATCAAGTAATTACCCCAGGTCTCATCACGGATCAGCAGCAGGAGCCGTGTCCACAGCGAGCTCAGCACAGCACCCAGGAAGGGAGCTCGGGGGCGATGCTTAGCCCAGGCACCAGCCCCCTCGGCAGCTGGAGCACGGGAGGGGAGCGGAGCTGGGTCCCCAGGGCAGGCGAGGAGCCCGGCACGGCGCATGTTCAGGGCTGCTTCCCAGGGGCATAACGCAGCCGGCATTTTCTGCAGCTCAGGGAGCAAACCGCACAGATCGGCTGACGGCACGAAGTTTTATCCATACATTTTTCAAAGCAGCTTCCAAGGCAGAACAGCTGCTTTCAGGTGGAGCCAGGGCTCAACGTGAAATGGCTCCTACACCGAGGTATGTCAGTGGTATGCACGCAGATTAAGGAAACAGCCTTAAAATGGGGGAAATGCCTTTCTCCTGCAGCATCTGGAGCAGAGGTGCGTGTACAACAAAGCCCCAGAGAAGAGCCACACAGTGAACCGGGCTGCTCCAGAGGAATGCAAAGAGCAAGAGGAGAGCACAAAGGGAGACAAGACAATCAGATGGCTGAAATCCCTGCGGGTGTAGCAGCTGCACACACCTCCTGGCTCACAGCAGAAGATGAAGCTTCTCGAGATTATGAATGATGTAGCTGAGAGTCAGAAAGCAAAGGCCTGTGGTCCCAGTGCCTGTCTTCCTTGGACAAAATCCTGAAAGAAAACTAGGAATGGAAGACTTGAGCTATTTATTTCTACCCTGACAGTAGCAATCAGATAGTAGCACTGCCTACCACATAATTCATTCAGGTTTTGTGCTATTGCTCCAGTGTCTGTGGCTTTGCTCCTTGACAGGATCTTTTTATTTCAGTGAAAATAAGGAAAAAAAAATGGGTATCAACAAGACACCTCAGTACATGCTTCCTCCCCCATTTCCAGGCTTGTGTGGGACACAGATCAGCCAGACACAAGCAGTATCAGGCCACAACATCAGTTTGGAGTTTGACTACCCATGTGGAGGGCTCAGTGCCATGCCTCAAATATTTATCTTAGGAAGAGCCTGCATTGGCCCCGTTCCTGGAGGTGAGCCGAGGCCCTCACTACCATTGTGCCCCCACTGGCCCTGCCATTCCACCCCAGCAGACACCAGTTAAGCAGCATTGCAGCACAGCTCCCTCATTTACTATCGCCCTTGAAACTGCATTGTAATGATAAATTTTCACTTCCTTCCCTAGGTAGTTGCACAACGCTGCCAGGCATTGCTCAGCCAGCAGCTGTGCCTCCCTCCCACCTCCTCAGCAGGGTGTCCCCTGCCTTACACTGCCAGCTCATGGTGCTGGACGACAGATGTGGCCTCTGCAGGTAGCCTGCCAACAGGATTCCTCCTCCTTTCTTCAGCTTTCAGCAGGAGAAGGGAAAAAAAATCCTGCTTCCACCACTTGAATTCTCAGCCAGTTAGAAAAATTGGCTCCCTCAAGTAATGTTTAATTAAGAGTATCCTAAAGGAGAGCGCAGCTCGGTGAATGGAAAGCTCTCCCACTGACGATATATAAATAGCCCAGGCCCAGAATAAAAGCCCCACTTTGTGGTCGGGCTCTGCAGCCCGCATGCCCAAGTGCTGTTTGTGTTGCACGGCTTCGGTCGGCGTGTTTGGGAACAGGGAAGTGGCTTCGGGTTCTGGGAGCTGGGCTGGCCCCTCAGTGACACACGGCTGGCCTGGGAGGAGGGAGACAAAGGACACTCGAGCAGCAATTTGGAGACAGAGCTGTTCTTACAGCAGAACAGCATTAGGAGTTAAATACAACAGCCCCGACTTGAAGAAATGGTGGCTCCTCGCAGCGTAAGGCCTGACAGCTCAGACTCACTCTTCAGGCAAGGCTGAATGCAAGCCTGGACATCTCCAGAAGTGCAAAAATACAAAAGGGCAAAAAAGCAGCTACACCAGCACAAAGAGATGCAGTTTATGTTCTCTGATCAGCCAGCTCTGCTGGAGCGTAGGCAAGGCAGCAGGGAGCATGAGAGCACAGGCTGCGAGGCTTCAGACATGCCCCTGTTTGCTCTAGGGAGAGCACAAACTGCACATAGCTACGGTGCACTAACAAAGCTGTTTTGTGTAAGATCAGGAATAAATCCAGTGTCTGGGACCTTCTCATCACTGACCTGGAGAAGGGGAATGCAAACCGAGCTGCGCAGCCAGCTCCCGTCTCCTTCGCCCAGATATTTCTGGTCTCCCATCGCAGCCAAGTCTCTGCTGTCGTCACCAGAGCAGTCGTGGTTCAGAGGAATACCCACAAAGGATTTTTTTTTAAATCACTCTAACAACAAATAGTTCTCTCAGCCTTCATAAAGGGTTCTCATCCTTTGGTGCAGTAGGCACCGCTTCCCTCAATTACCTCACAAATAATAGGCAGCAGATCCCCGGTTAGTTACATCCACCAGGAAAGCAGAAATTAATTACACCCGAGATGATTTTCATAAGCAGGCAGTGGTGCAGGTGCCACCCAAAGCTCTGACCAGCCCCGGATCCCGCAGGAGCCAGAGCAGGACTCCCTCATTAGATAAGCAAATCGCAGCACCTGGGCACTGCAACCCACCTGCAACCTGGTGGCAAGGGGCTGTGAGCACCACGGGCCCCAAGGACCTTCACCATCATTATGACTCCTCCAGCCTCGTGCTTACAGCCGGGGCAGCGCCGCTCACTCTTCCTGCAGCATCCCAGGATGAAAGGGTCAAAGGCTGCCTCCCTTCAAACCCACACCCAGGCCCTGGGGTGGCCAAATAAAGTGGAAATGTTCCTCTGTTGGCTGGAAGAGGCTTCACAAGGTGTCAAGACAAGAAGCATAGGGTCTGGTGTGCAAGTCAGCTGGCACAGCATGGGGAAGAGCAGCTCAGCATCCTGACTTGTATGTGTATACACTGTCAGATTAACTCCCCTGAGACAATCGGTTGTATTGCAGCAGCACCTAGAGGTCAGAAGACAAAGACCGTGCCGTGCTAGGCACTGTACACATTATCAGGTACCTCCCCTTCCCAAAACACAGGTGAGGAGCTCTCTTTCCCTATGTCCCACAAGGTGAAACGTGGGAGAATCGAATGGGATGCTCAAGGCCCAGAGACAACCTGCGTAAACCCAGACACCAACTCCCAGCCCAAGGTTTGCTCTGGGATGAGCACATGGCTCACAAACGCTGGACCTACGAGCAAGTTGTTCAAAACAGTTCCAAAGAGATCCCAACAAAACCACTACTGCAGACTAAGCTACCAGGGAATTTTTGCCCAGGTCACCTACTGTGCAGCACAGCTATTTTAGAAATGTTTGTCCTGTTTTGTTTGTTTGCCTCTGTTTAAGAACATCGCTCTGCCATCCCTCTGCCAAAATCAGACCAACTGCACAGGCCTACAGAAGAAAAATCACTGTTTTAGACAAAAAAAAAATAATCTCAAATGTAATAAGCAGTTTCAAGATGGATCTACAAACTCAAGGGACAAGGAAGGGCCATTCCCAGCACCCTGGTGGTGCAAAGCACCACATTTTCATTGATGCACCAACTCATCCCCACTCCACAAAACCCCGTCCAGTCACACCAGTCACACCACGGCTGTTCCGGCGGGTTGCCCGTGTTCTGGGACATGGGCACAGCAGCCTTTGGGCCATGGGCATGCAGCCACAGCAGCTGACACCTCCGGCAGGCACCCAGGTGCTCAGCCAGCCACCAGCACAGGGCACGATCCCTCTCCTAAGCCCCACTACTTCCACCACCAACTTCCAGGGGCTGCAGTAGCTGCTGCCAGCAGCACAGACCTGCAGCGAGTCCACCCGAGCCCCTTCCCTGTCCTACAGGACAAGCAAACCCTCCTCTCCCCTGCCATGCCCTCCTCCTGTGAGCCAACAGCCCTCCTACCTTCATGCTCAGAGGATTTCCAGCAGGGCACAAAGCTCTTTGTCACCACACTGCTGCTCCAACCCAGCCCAAGTTAATAGAGAGCCAGTAATTATCAGCAGAAGGCTTATTCGTGTGAACATTCAGGAAAATTCCCAACAAATGCCAGAAGTCGCACTGCCAGCGGTGCTAATTTTTATCTCTGTGGGTAGGCAGACAGAAAATATTTGTCTTCTTTTTAAGAGGTGGTATTCAATTGTATCTTAAAAGAAAACAATGCACAACTTTTTTTTTTTCTTCTGAATGAACAGAACACAACATTGCTTTTAGTATTACATCAAGCCTGTTCTTCTAAAGTTGTGAAAGTTACTGAGAACTAGCACCCGGAAAGCAACTGGAGGATCCCAGGGTGTTGATTCCTTGGACACCCATGCAAAGCGAACAGGAACTGTTCCAGAGCAAAGTCCATCCCTGTGGTGGAGTTTTTCCCACAACTTGCCTTGTAAACACAGGTTTATCCTGCCTTAACCCTGTGCTGAGTTATGCCCTCTCTCGCTGCCTTCAGCAGCAGAAAGCTGACAAGTCCCCCACCTCAGTTTCCTAGCAGAACAGGAGAAAGCCACCATCTCTAGAAAGATCCCCGGTGCTCTCAGAGAGCTCTCTAATTACCCGGCGCACATTCAGGTCAGGTACCCACTGAAGTGACATTAATGAGTGAGATGGAGACTGTTTACAACACAATCAAGAGAAGTTCGTAAACATGACAGCAGCCAGCAGCTCCCCTGAACACAGCACCGAAAGAGAACAGTGAAGGAAGAGAAGGGGAGGCCTAGGGGGGACACCAAGGGAAGGAGGAACGAACTAAGCAAGTTTTTATCTCAGTTTTCACGTTCCTAGGGAATCATCTGATGGGCTCGGTGCTGGCCACTTCCCACCCCTTTGAGGCCAGCCAGCACAAAAAGGCAAGCCAGACTCTCTACGACACAGAGAAGAGGAGGACACCTGCTGCCAGCAGGCCCCAAATGCTCCCATTTCACTGCACGCTTCTCTCCAGCCCAGCCTTCTTCCTCTCTCAGCCCCCCTGCCCACACAGGGGCCCACGGCAGGTCTTACACCAGAGTTACTGCTCCGATGGAAAATAAGTACACACGGAGAAAGACTTCGATACTGTTTGATAGTAGTCATCATAGCTTTACTACTTCAGAGGCACCCGAGCTTCTGTCACCCAGGGCTTAGAGTCACCTACTCCGAGCTAGAAACTTCTCCAGGGCAATGCCAGTGAAGTTACAGAGAAACTTCCAGAGTTACAGCCCCAGTTAGCAGCGCAGGAGAGGCGGACAGGCTCCCCTGGCACACGCTTCCAAGGCCTGCAGAGCGCTGCAGGAGCTGCCCAGACCAAGTCACATTTCCCACTGCTCTTCTGCACGGCTGGTAGTGCTGCCTGTGGTGCAGGACAGGCCCACAGGGGGGGTACACAGCCCCCCACCAGGATTTCCATCCCCAAAATGAAAAGTCAATTCCCCAAAAAGTTTTCAAGAAGGAAAAAAAAAAAAAAGAACAAAAAAGATCAAGCCTGATCAAAAGCCAGTGCATTTCCCTGCAGCTCCTGGGGCAGGCAGACCAGTGGCTGTAACCGCATTGACTTTTCATTTCCCCAGGAACCGATATACCAGAAAGCACCTGCTTTCCTTACAAACCAATGCTTGGAAGGAGACATCCTACTAATTGCCATTCTAATAACTGCAAAACAGAGAAAATGAATTGATGGCAAACTACTATCTTGCATATAGCACGAGTATCCCCCTCCCATGCAAACACTGCGTTACCCCCACTTGTGACTACTAGAGGAGAAAGAAAACACAACGAGGCTCTAACAGGATGAACAACACTCCAAGCAGCACTGCTGGGCCTCAAATCACCTCCTGCTCAGACTTCTTGATTTTTTGACCTGGACGAAGAGGAGAGCCAAGCCCCGGTGTTTGCACAAAGCCCAGAGAGCCTGAAGCTCTTTTCCCCAGCCTCACACAAACCCGTGTAGCGCCCAGTTTTAAAGCTGAGCCTTGAAGTCTCTGCAGTGCGACTGAGAAGCCTCCCATGCAAACGCCCAGCACGGGCGAGGGCTCAGCATCCTCAGCACCCATGGCTCCGGGCTGCAAACCCCGGCACCCCCCCAGCATCCTCAGCCCCTTCCCGGTCCCGGGCACCGGGCGAGAGCCGCCCCACGGAGGGAGGGGGGGGGGGGAGCGCCACGTCCCGGTGTCTTTCCCCCCGATCCACCCGGGTGCAGCAGCCCTCTCCCTCCCGGGGGGAGCCTCCCACCCTTCCCCTCCCCGGCGGGGGGCTGCGGGGTCGCGGGGAGGCTCCGGGGAGTGGCGGGCAGGGACCGATCGTGCCGGGGCCCCGCTCCCCGGTTCGGCCCCGCTCACCTCGAGTAGAGCCGGCGGGCGGCGGAGCCCGGGCTGTCGGTAGCGGGCAGCAACGCCATGGGACCGGCACCGGGACCGGCACCGGTACCAGCACCGGCCCCGGCCCCGCAGCAGCAGCCCGGGACCGGGCACCGGAGTATGGCAGCAGCGGGAAGTGATGCGCCGAGCAAAGAAACTCGCGGGCAGGCCCCTCCTCCGGCTGATGTCAGCCCCGGGCGGGCAGCGGCCCTTCCTCCTCCTCCTCCTCCTCCTCCTCCTCCGGCCCGGCCGCGGGGCTCCCCGCTGCCGCCGCCCCGGAGCGGAGCAGCACCCCTGGGTGCCCTCGCCCTGGGTGCCCGCTCGCCCCCGGTGCCCACGTCGAGGTGCAGGCACGGCTCCTGCACAAAGGGGTTGGTGCAGCAGCAAACCCCACCACCTCCTGCTCCCCACCAGCTGCAGCAGCTCGGCTCTGCTGTAAAACCTCTCGTGGCTTGCCCAGCTGAGGCTCTGCTCCCAGCACCGAGTGCCTGCACCTGGAGGAGCAGCAGGACCTGGCACAGCCACAGCCACGCCAGCAGCAGGGGTGCACCAGCAGCCCCCCGGCAGCCCGATGCAGCACCCATCGCCAGGAGCCACTGAGCAAGCAGCCAGGACCTGTGGCAGCAAGAAACACGCTCAGAAAAGGGATGTTTCCCTCCAGCCCACAGCAGCTGTCCCGTTGGACGCTAGCACCTCTTATTTATCACCTCTCATGTGTCCAGAGCTGGATGCAGGGCACTTCAAATGCTGCATGCATCTCCCTCCGTTTTCCACGGCCTGCAACGCTCCTGTAGGTTCATGAGCTGATTGCTCGGCAGGAGCCTGCCTGTAAATGAGTGCTGCTTATCCAGCAACACCAAATTAAACCTCATTATCGTTGCAGACTCCCCAAAGAAGCACAGGCATAAATTGTGGCTTTCGGTGGGTTCCAGCAGCTTGCTCTGCAGTCCCCTCAGCCGTGCGGTCATGGGGGACCCTGTGGTCATGGGGAATCCAGAGCCACGTCCTACTTACTGGCACGTTTCACCCTAGGGACCTGTGCAAAAGCCCCTCTCCAGAGCAAGCAGAGATCCTGCTCGGGGAAAACCACCATCAATAACACCCTACTAGCAAACCACAAAAGCCTCTCTCCCAAGAAGTAATTGATTGGGCAGTTAAATCCAAAAGAAGGCTCATAAACAAAGTTGTATCTGTGTCTTAGCTTCGGAGTGGGCTCAGTTGTGCAGAGCCCTGCTGGAGAGACCCCAGGCAGCCCCAGAGGCCAGGCTGGGGTGCCATGCCTCGCACCGGCCAGCTTTTAACCCAGGTTTGTGGTTTCTCTGAGAGCAGCAAGCAGCCTGGTGCAAGCAGCCATTCATGAGAGCAAGGAAAGGAGTAACCATTCAGCCCGATGAGAGTCTGTATTTCCAGAAGGGGGGTTGTCTGTGCCTCCCCACAAGCCCCTCTTCGAGTGAAAAAAGTGCAAAAGATGAAAAGCAGCTGCTATTGCCTCTGGCTATGGAGCTTCCTCAACCGCAGGAGACAGAGGGTGCTTTGCTGCCCACAGCACTGGGTCTGCATTTAGTGGACGTGGGCAGATGGAGTAATTGCCCTTTAGAGAAACAATGCTGGAAAGGGGAGCAAGAGAAAGGAGGGTGGAGGCCAGCTTCCAGTTTGGGCCCATGCCAGATCTATGGTATTCCACAGAGCTCTGAGCAAACGAGTCACCCACAAGCTAATGACACGGGAATCGCCAGGTCGAATTCCCCGGCCTGGGTTACGCGGGAGGTCAGGCTGAGATGAGCGTAATGGTCCCCTTTGGCCCTAAAATTCATGAATTTGCTATGGATAATTTATCATCTGACAAACTCAGTTTCTTTCTCTTCTTGTACAAGTGGCTAACGGGTCACAATAGATTTGAATTCATTAGACGAAATAATTCAATTACTTTGCTGTGGGTTGGGTTTGGTTAACCCTACACATTCATGCCAAGAGCTCCCTGCAAGTAGTTGGACCTAAGCCACAGCTCAGATCTCTTGCTCAGCTATAATGAACCAGGCAGATTACATGTGTGCAGAGAGAAAGAAACCCCAATGGTTTTCAAAAAATACCACTAATTCATCTGATGGATTGTGTCCACATTGCATCACGCATTGGGAAAGACATGGAGAATTAGAACAACTCCAGATGAACGTGTTCAAGAGTGACCTATGAGAAAAAGGTAAAAGAAATGGATTTGTTCAGTTTGGGTAAGATCAAGAGGAAGTGGAGCAATAATCTTTAAATATGAAGAGGGCTGCTGCAAAGAGCAACAAAAAGGAGGAATGGATCACGAGAAAGGGGGCAGCGTATGGAATAGGACAAAATCCATCACAGGATGATGAAGGGTTTGTGTTAGATAGACATTACTTACCTCTGCTGACAAATACCGCTGCCAACAGCTTTTTATTCATCTAAAGACACCACTGATTGCTAGTAAAGAGCGAGACCCATGAAATTACCTGAATTCTTCTTCCTTCTAGTTACTGAACGCCTCTGTGTCTGAGCACAGCCTGGATACAACTTTGCTTCATGCATAAACCCAGGCAGGATCACAACACTAAGCGACAGGATTGCAGGATTCTTAACTCCTTGGGGCATTCTTAGTATTTCTTTAAGGCACTGATATCCAAAGCTATCACAACACAGCACAGAGGAGCTCTATCATCACGTTTCCTACAATTTAGAAGAGACAACCGTGAAAGCAACAAGGCACAGAAAGCTGAGGGAAAAGCGGTGACCGTAATACAGAACAGCAACACGGTAGCCAGCCATCAGATTTTGCAAAGCATATATGGATCATGAGGATTTAGGAACAGTCCCCCACCACCTTGATGTCTTCACCATCCAGACACACCAAGGAGTCAGGCACTCCCTCCAAGACATTAAGATCTCTCTTAATTAGCATGGGAGCTTTCAAGGGGCTCCTGGAATGGATTGCTGGTGGCCTCTGCTGGGGTTTATGTGCAAGAAGAGCATTGTAATTCAGGCTCCCAGCACTGACAGACCCAAACTGGAAGCGCTGCTGAACTGGCACTGTAATCATCAGCTCTTACTAGCAACAGCTGGAATTAAACACCATCACATTGAACTGTCTTTCTTTTTTTCCCAACTAGCAGGTTTTGAAGCACATTGCTATCATACTGCATTCTGAAAAAAAAAAAAAAAAAAAAAAAAAGGCTGCCATTTTCTAAATTCCTTTAAAGGTAGCCTGCAAGGAAAAGCAGGCTGTGGTCTCAGTTTCTGTGGATATAGAACAGAATATTTTTTCTTGCACTCATTTTGTTGTGACTGCCTGTGAAAGAACACAGGTGACCCTAGTGTATGGACAGGTGCATCCAGTTCCTGCCTCTTCCCCACAGACAATCATTTCACTCCTAGCTCATTTCCAACATGTATGACAGAAAAGCAATAGTTTTGAAGACAGAGAGTCCCTATCAGGTTCCCAAAAACATTGGGATAAAGAGACCAGCACAGAGAAAAAGGCAACAGTTACTGAAATGTTAATTAGTGGCTGAAGAGAATGTGAGCTTAAGCCCCAGAGAGGGTCTCTTTGCTCTGCAATTGTGGCTGTTTCAGGCATGCATGCACATAGGTAAATTATTCAGAGAAGCTCGTTATTCAGAGATAGATGCTATAAATGATCTGCTAGCAGGCAGGCAGAGTGGTTTGTCAACACTTATCCAGCACAAATGTTCATGCAGCCACACACTGAACTGAATCCGAGAAGTGATCCAAGTGAAAGATAACCCAGCAAACCTCCTCTCCGTGCAGGGGGGATGTTCCACATGAAGAACATGGGGCTAAAAGGGAGAGGATGATGGGACTGCTTTCCTGTGAAACATCGCCCTTGGTGCTGCTGTATGCTGGTTTGTAAAATGGAGACAATGAAGCTACACACTTCTAGCCGTTCCTCCTGGGAAAGGACAGAGAATTAATTTCTGAAGATCTTAAATGTAGCTCTGAGCTGCAATAAAAGCGGTTTGAGTAAGCCTGAAATGAGAGTGAAGATGGGTAAGAGAGAAGTTAGCCTTATTTAAGAAAAAGGGGATGATAGAAATATCCCTGGAAGGTGTAAAGGCTGATGTACGATTCTGGGCCACACACAGCCTGTCTGAACCTGGAATGTTTGCTTTGGCTCTGGGATTTTCATAAAACATAATTAAGTGATTTGCAACAACATCCTCCTCAGAACAGCCCAGAGCCATGCAGGAAACTCTTGAGGGGGCAGGGATGGGTTTCAGCAGGAGTGCTTAACTATTCCTGTTATTTAAAACAATGCATTAAGAAGAATGAGGTTTAATATCTGTCTTTGGGGAGCAGAACCCTGCATGCATCTGGAAGATCTAATGGGTCTGAATAAAGCCGCTGCGATGTGCTGCTTTTTTTTTCAGGACCTGGAAAGGAATTACATTTTTCAAGAGCTTTTGCAATCCTTCCTTCCACTGAATCTGGTCCTAAGGCAACAAAACTCCTCTGTTCTGGGAGTGGGACTCCATAATGATTATTTCCTCTCCAAAGTAGACACAGAAGAGGTTATTACAATCTGCAGATAACCTGTAATAGAGACTCGCAGCCAGAAATATTATTCATACCTGAAATAAGAGAGATCATCAGAGAGTTAGGAGCTGTTTTGCTACCTCTGGTTGTCTCTTAAAAGCACCTGGAGCACAGATACCCAGGGAAAGCTCTGAGTAACGAGCTTCTCTGAATAATTTACCTGTGTGCATGCATGCCTGAAACAGCCACAACTGCAGAGCAAAGAGACCCTCCCTGGGGCTCAGGTTCACACCCAGAGCTACAGTGCTCAGAGCCAGCAGCCAGAGTCATGGTGGGTGGGATATTATTGGGCTGTCAGGCCAGGTCAAACCCCTTCCCACTGTCTGGAAGGTGACACACAGAGGATGCTTTTAGCTTCCTTTCCCCAGCCCAGGGTGAGTCCTTCATGCCCAGCCCTCTCTTCCACTGGTAAGAAGAAAGATTTGAATGTCAGCAACAGGAGGCTTTCCTTAGAGACTTTTTATCACAGCTTTATTGCTCAGGCAAATAACCCCGAGCTCCTATTCACAATTAGCTCATATTTACAACGATGGCAAAGGGTTTGTTTCACCAACTTCAGTTCCAACAGCCAACAGACAAATAACCAATTTCTCCTGCTGGAAGTCTGAGAAAACCGCCTACTAGCACTAAGTCAAATAAAAAGTAATCTTTTGTTATACTTCAAAGCCCAGGGGGAAAATACACATTCTCACCTTGGAAGGGGGCTTTCTTTCCTTTTCAAATTGGAACAGTTGGTAATGACATCAATTACAAGCAAGCCTGTTTGGGTTTGTTTTTAAAACAGATTGCCAATATTTACACTTCAACTGCTTTGCTTAGCCAAGTTTCTGCTTCCCAAACGTGTAACTGACAGCGTTTATTTCTGTTTAATTGGCCAACAGCTCAGGACCAGAAATGGAAGGTGCAAAAGGAGATCGCGCCGTGCGGTGTCAGCAGCCACACCGCAAGGTCACAGAGCTTCTGAGCGCCCGGCTGCATAGCCCTCCAGTCCCCAAAGCAGCACTTGTGACAGGAAGCACTTGCTGTTTATAACCAAAGAGCTGCAGTCTAACCACACGGGCTCATGTCTAAACACGTCAACTTCTTAATTAGCAATGAAATTCAATGCAAAAATGTCACGACATCCCAGTGTTTCCAGGTGCTTATGGCAGGATATACAGTTTTGGTGGTGGTGGTGTTTTTTTCTACATTTCTTCTACTTGAGAATAAGTGAAACAGAATGCTAAGACAAGTTTATGACAATATTAAACAACATTTTCTTAGAATAATAATTCCCATTATAGGAATGTTAATGGGCACAGTTAACATAACACACTACTGGCGCCATTAATGCTGATTTGTGAGCAAATAACAGAATGCAAAGACAGTTTCAAAGGCCTGAAAAGAAACTAATAGTGAACTGACTTTTTTTTTTTTTTTTTTTTAGAAAAACAACTGGGGTGACCAAAGTATCTTCAGCCTTGTTAGTCCAGTACAGGACACAGTCAAAAAAGGTACAGAATGTCAATCCATCGCTCCAGAAAACTGCTCAGTTCAGATGACACAAACAAAATGAAAATGCTAAAACAAAGGGGCAGTGAAAGGCTATTGGTACTGGGAGGTTACAAACCAAGCATAATACCACAAAGCAACACAATAGCAAGGGGTATAAATATCAGCTACTGGCATGATGCAAAACTAAGCAAGTCAATTAACTTAACTTGCTTGAGAGAATTAAGGTGTGACTTAATCATAGGTGACAGTTAACTTTATAGACAAGAAAAATTCTGGCAATAGAAGAAAGGCGCTTTCAGAACTTGCAGTTCAGCAAATTCAGACTAGAAAAAAGCTGTGATGTTTAAATGTAGGTAATTAAGCAGTGAAACACCTAACTTATTAGGAACCTAGTGCACTCTCCATTAGTTTATATCTGAAAGAACTGTGTTTAACTGTGCTGCAGTTCAAACACAGGTTCTGGGCCTGATGCAGCATTCACTTAGTGAGAACATTTATGTCAGAACTCTAATTAGACAATCTGCTCTGTCATCTGTAAAATCTGTCTTTTTTTTTTTTTTTTTTAAACTATTGATTAGTTGTATCCTTTGATATTTTAAATTTTTCCTGGACTGGCAAATCTCGGCATTATGGTTGACATAGCACTCATGTTTTCATTGTAACATGTACTGAAGTATTGATCACGCTGTGTGATTAGCAGCCTGTATTGCCTAAGGGACAAAATGAACATTAATGTTTGTTCAAGTTGTCCATCGAGATCAAACATTTGCGTCCTTTGTTGATTGCAGCCTGAAGGCTGCATTGGCCTCTTGGAAAAAAGCAGAGTCCTGATTCTGGATGAGACGTTTGGGAGTAGCAAAGCACAGTGTTAGTCTGCATTTACAACCCCATTCCCTTACTTTTCCCTGGAAATGCAAAGGGAGCCAAGGGAGTGGCTTGGCTGCTCAGAGCAGTGTGTCTACCTCCTGGCTGCTGCTTTTGACTTTCACTGGAGTGCTGACAAATGATGTTGTCATAGAAACATACAAATCACATCTGGGAGCCCTTCCAGTTGAGACTATGCACAGGACAGAGCATTTCACTTGCCTGTCTCTAGGTCTCTACAAACTTCTCACCTTTCTACCAGACAGCAGAATTAAACAAGCCCAGATTTTCCTACCAAATTGTTGCAGTGGCAGCACTCCTTGCTCCGAGCGGCTCAGCATTAAAAAAACGTCATTTTGAGGGGCATCAGTTCTTTCTCTTGGTGACAGCAGCAACACTCCCACCAACTTTGCTGCAAGCAAACAGAGATTCCTCAGGGTCAGCTTCTCTACTTACATAAACTGGGATAGCTCTATTTACTGTAACAGGGCCGCATCACTTTACATCAGCAGAGAATTAAGCCTTCAAACATGCTATGCTTATTTTCCATTGGAGATGTGTGTGCAGCTAGTATCTATTTTCCTTTGCACTTAGCTCCATATAGATTAATTTCATCAATAGTAAGACAATATTTTTTGCCAGCTTACATCCAAAAAGACAGAAAAAAATGCCCAAACAAATACCAATCAAAGTCAAAAATAATCTTGGGTTAAATGACCATGCTGTCTAGAATCCCAGGGGACAACAGCAGAAACAGTGCTAAAAATGAGGGTAACCTGACTTGACAGAGCATAACAAGGCAAAAACCAATCGTTTGCATTAGCTTATCCTGCTGCTTCTCTACTGACAATATTTTGGATTAGCACTTAGAGGTAAATGAAATATAATCAAGGGGAAATCAGGTAAATTTATGAGCAGTGATCTCTAGAACTATTTTTAATAAGTGGGATATATAAAGCTCTTCTGCTCTCACAACTGGTGTCCCAGCTGGGACTGGGCACATCAGTGCTGATGCAAGGCAGCTGCTGTACGACAGAGACAAGCTGTCACGGAGCACCTGAACGTGCCACAAAATACTCACCTGCCCAAGAATTTCTACCTAGGTAATTTGATAAGCTTCTCACCTGTCATTTGCAAATGATGCAGGTCTGAAATTAATGGCCTGCAAATTGCTGAGCAGAGATAAAGAACTGAAAGGTGCAGGAGGGGCTCTGAGAGTTCCTGAAGGCCCAAGGAAAGCACTATAAAGAGGAAACCCTGCAAAAAGAAAGTGGAAGCTCTGGTGGGCAGGACTTCAACAAAGAAATAAGCAGCAACAGAGGTAGGACAGGAGGACCTGATTTCTGGGTTTTTGTTTGGAGCATTTGGGTTTTGAACATAAAACTTTTCCTGAAGAAAGAGGCTGAAATCTTGCTCTTCTTGGTAGTGCTTTGATGAAAGGTTGAAGCAGAACAAAGTAACATTGGAACAAAAAGCACAGTAAAACATGATTAGAGCGTACAAAGCTTTGTGTTTTTACTGCCAAGGACTCTGTATTCTTCAGCTCAAAATGAATTTTCCTTCTTATGTTTAACGTCACAAATATGCCCAGGTGCATACTAAACTGTGTTTAAATCCAATCACAGTAAGCCTAGGATACCTGGTGAGTCAGGGGATGCTGAGCTTCATTACTAGTTATGGTAATAAGGCAAATTCCTCAAGTGCATGGAGTTCTGCAGGAGCTGATGAACCCCCTGGCCTCATGGTGGTTCCATGTATGTTATGTTTAACAATTGCCCTGAGATGGGAGCCAGATTAGTCAGGTGAGCAATGTCTGATATAGAAGATATGTGGCACTGTCATCAGATCTTGGTAATATGCGGTGATGAAGGCAGCACTGCAAAAATGATATTGTTGCTGTCTCATATGGCTCCATACAACTGTGTCTGGATGCCAATAAATGGGAGAATCTGAAGGCAATAAATCATTGTCCGCTTGTCTGATCCCTCCTTATAGAAGCATTAGTTGCAACTTGTAGCAGACTTGATGTCACTTATGTGTGTGACCAGCTGTTTTGGAGGTCCTTGTCAGACACTCCCACAGCTCCAAACCAAGTGCACGAACTGGGCAGTGATCCTGAGCTGCAGCCTCCACCATCCGCAGGGCTGTGCAAGTAGGGAACAGGCTCAGTTTGTTGTGCAGAGGTATGCTGCATCCTTCTACCTACTACTCTGGTTTTGTGCACAAGGAATGTATGCCTGCTCCTTGCATGCCAGGTCTGGCCCCTACCAAAACCCACAAGAATCTTTGCATCAGCTTCTGTGGGTTTAAGGTCAGGCTTTGAGATACCTCATAACTTTGTAATGCTGCAATTCTCCCCTACCACCTACCCTTCCTTTCCATTTTATAGTGCATGGAGACAATGTGCAGGGAAATGTGCCATTTTACCTGTGGATCGTTGAATTAAATTGCCTCCTCCCAGCCTGGTGCTATAAATCCTCTCTCACGGCTGAAGAGCCCCGTTTACTACTGCAGGTTTCCATGGCAATCGTGTGCTCTCCCACGTTCAGCTGCACAGTGCAGGCAGCCTCCCCATCCGTTGCTTCTGATTCCATTCACATAGTCTCCTACTGATAGGGAAAAGAAAAAAAAAAAGATTATGAATAGCTATTTCCTACCTTTACACACTTTTCCCTGATAACTGTATGATTTATACATATTTTAACACATGAAGCAAGCGCTTGCTGTTTTCCACACACCCTTTGACATGCAGCATAAAATGCAGATATTCCAAAGGTATCGTTTTTGATGACACACGTTATTCTTATTATTTCTGGGCTTCAATAGGAAAATTCAAGCTTAAGATTGCCTTGTGTTTCTGGCTGTAATCACTGCAAGGAAGAGCATCTCTATTGCAGTAAATCCCTCCCTAGGCTTGCAGCAGCCTCATGGTAGTTCATCTGCATTTAAGCAGATCTCTATACAGCACTTAGTGCAACACATGGGCTGAGTGTATGACACAGGCTATGGGAAATGTATCTGCTTATTGCTAACAAGATGGGAAATAACATGAGCTGCTAGGATGAAAAGAACAGAAAGAAATCCGTGGTACCAGCAAAACTTCTGCAGCCAGGCTCAGACTCACCCATATGTATCTTTAAGAGTTGTGCATGAACGCTGCTATTTTACAACAGTTTCTTTCTGTGAAAGAAGAAATTTGTGTCTTATCTCAGGAACTGTGACAAGGCTTTGTCAATGGGGCAGCAAATTTATCTCAGTCTTAGTTTCCTGCTGGTTTGAGAGATAATACACACCTTTATGAATGACTTCAATATGTAGTAGCCAAGCCTAAGTTCTTTGCAGCTTCAAATCCCAAATTATTGTCTTTATCTTTGTCCCTTTTCAGTTCAGCTAGTGTTTTGTCATGGATTTCAATGGGCACAGGATTGGGCCCTTGGCTGTCAGACTTCAGAGCAGTACACTTTTTTTTTTAATCAGCTGCCTCTTCCCACCATATGCTTACTACAAAATTTTTGTCACATCCAGCTTGCAGTTAAAAGCTAGATTTGTGGTTTGATTGCTTGCTAACGGAGAATTTGTATGAAAAGTGGTTTTACAATGTAAATTGCTTTGTCAGGCACTATAAAAACAACAACAAAACAAAAAAAAATCAACAACAAAAAACCCACACCACCAAAACAAAACCAAGTACCATTTTTTTTCCTTTCAGCTGGACTTATTTCCCATCAGTGAAGGAACTCTCAATGCTCCCATGAATGTAGGCACACAGGGCAAACCTGCACGAGAAAAAAGGAGTATGTGTACGTGCCAGAGCTGTGAATTTCTGCTTATAAGACCCTTGGAGCACATCTGGTGGGGACAAAACTATGGCTGCATGATATGCAGCAGCTTCAAACCACGGAGACTTAGGAGGAATTTCTAGTTCGGGTTCACATACATCTGCACTTCCTGAATTTTGCTAGGCCTTGTGGGTTACTGGTTTAAATATTTCCTAAACAGTGACAGTGCACAGCTGTGACAGGGCGAACTGAAGGCTCTGGAAGTTGAGCCTGCAGCCAAAAGGATCTGAAACAAGCCTGCAGGCCCCAAGCACCTTTCTGCAGGGCTGAGCAATTACCAAGCTCGCTTGTACCTTGCTGTAACACTGGGAAGGGACACCGAAGCTCAGAGTGCCACAGTGTGGCAGAGCTGGGCACTTCTGGTCCCACCTCAGAGGACATTCAGGGTACCTGTCAAGATCCCCAGAAACTGCTGGCCAGGAAAAAGCAGGCTCGCATCTTGTCAGTGTGTTCTCTGTGGGATAATGCCATGCAATGGGTTATCAGCATCGCTCCTGGCAGGTTTTTAGCTACAGAAATTTTGCAATATTCTGCCCTGAAAAAAAACTAAAATGGCTTTTGTAAAACCTGTACCAGGTATGTGATAGATGGTAGTTGAACCTGCTGAAACTAGTGGGTGATGTCTGAGGACCCCTGCAAGGGAAATTAAGTGTTTGAGGACTGATGCATCACCAACGCAATGTGAATAAAAACATGGGGCCCAATTCCGTCTTAGTTCCATGTGATGGGGGCTGGGGAGTCAGCAGGACAGAACTGTGCAAGACTGACTCATTTTGCTCATACAGGCCTAAAATACACATCCAAGAGGATTTGCTCCTCTCTGACTCAGTTCACACTTGGCTCCCTGACTCGGGAGTTTCGCACTCTGCAGCAGTGGGACTTGGCCCAGTGATGGGTAGGTTCCACTTCCTCATCTCCCAGCAGATTTGTGGTCTAACACTCCATGATGTGCAGCACAACACGCTGGCAATCTGTCACTCTCCTGGCTCTCGTCAGATCCAGCAGCTTGCCGGGAAATAACGGTGCCAAAATAAGTGCCGGTCCGACCTGAGCAACTTCAGAAGCACCGAACACGCTGCCTGGCATGGCTCCTGCAGTCCTGCTCCTCCTGGTGCCTCCCCAAACTGAGCAGATGTGGGACAAGCCCTGCCCTGGGCTCTCCTGGTCACTGTTAGCCTCCCAGCTCACCCAGCCTTCCCCAAAAGTTGCCATCCCACTGCTGAGGTTTCATGTTGCTGTTCTGTCCTCTCCTCTGTGCCAGTCTGCTCTGCTCGATGGCTGCCTCTGAACCCTCAGGCTGCAATTTAGGCTCTTATCTCTCACACACCCTGAATAGCTGCGGCTCCCCTCTTGGACAAGCTCTGCATTCTTAGCACTGAAACCTCTAATCAGGCTGAAACCTTGGCTTGGAACAGCTTGAGATGGGAACTTTGTGACTCCAGTCTGCAGCTCAGGAATTCCTTGTTTGGTTAGACTTGAAAAGCTGAAATGCTGCGGATATCTGAGCGCAGACTGCAGCGACATTTATTAGATTAGCAATTTGAGTCTGTATCTTCAAGAGAACTTCTCTAGAGACCACAGGGATCCTTGTAGATGAAAGGATGTGGTGTCAGTATCTTGCCTCACCATCTGAGTACTTTCCAGTAATAACGAACGCTTACAATACTGACATTGCTGCTGAGAGCAAATCTGTAGAATTATAAAGCATGAACAAATAATTGAAGACATAAACCAGAAACAAGAGTCGGATTCAATATAAGCCAAAATGCTGATGGAACAGTACATTAGTCTGCTTTGTTCTGCAGTGAGGACACCTTGGAGAAGACACAATGTCTTTTCTCAGGGTACTTACTGAAATTCAGCCCATGATGGCAGTAATTGATGGTCACTGCTGCAGGGAAACAAAGTATTTTTACTCTTGTTTGCTTGCCTTTATCATATTCATGTGCCCTCCATGACTATCTGAGCCAACAGCACCTACGGCTTTGGGAAGTGCAGAATTTCAGCTTATGTGAGAGGATATTTGTGGGAAGGAAGTTTAGAGCTCGGAAATGTAGGGATTTCACAGGAAATGAATATCTAAGGCTCATCCAACCAAGGAAAAGGAGCAGCATCAAACAATCAGCCTAGCCTTGGCCATTATATATTGATGGTAACAGTTTTGGTTGTAATCACAGACGCAAGGATTAGCTGTAACCCTGGGGGACACAGCTGCAGGAGGCAGCTCTCCCAAAGCAATGCACGGGCAGCACACAAACAGAACAGGGCAGGTTCGCCAGCTGAGATGTGGTGTAAGGGACGTGTGGCCTTCTGCAGCCACCGTTTTGGGAAGGTTTAAGAAAAGCACTGGCAGGCCTCAGTGTGGGACACCACTGCCCGCTGAAGCCCAGCACAAAGACTCTCTAAAAAGGCTGCGTATGGAAAAGAGGAGAGTGAATCACTGCTACAGCAAGGGTTTTCCAGCTGCTCCCCATTCCGGGTTGTCTTTGATCAAGTGGCCACTGCCGCTCTCCTGGGTTGTCCTGGTAGAAACTGGGCTCTGAGCGACCCAGTGCTGACAGCTTCATCCCCTGTCTGTGATCTGAGGCTGCCCTCTGCTGCTTGCTGAATAAACTGTTCCCTCCTGGTAATCTGAAATGCGAGGTAGGAACAGCAAGAACCAGGGAGGTTACCCCTGGATTTCACATAATGAAACTTAAACACTTTGACACTAAAAAAAGTCACTCACAAAGGTGGAAAAATCTAATCTGATAGCATAGACTTACTTTATATGTTCAAGCTTTTCTTTATAATCACAAAGGCAGGTTATTATTGTTATTATTTTCCCTAAATGAAATCCAAATTTCAGAATTTAGCCCTCTACTCTCCTGAAACCAGGATTCAGGTGTGCAAGACAGGGATGCTGGGGAGAGGGATCAAAGGCTGGACCAGCCCAGAGGGCAGGGTGTGAGGAGAGGTGCCCTGGGACGAGGACTTGGGTACGGCTGGTTTCTCCCCCTGTGCTGGCACTGTGTCCTTTCCCCATCCCAGAGCTGCTTCCAGCTGGGCCCTGGGTTGGACTCACTGCTCCTGAACCACTTTTCTCACTTCTCTGCAGCCATCCAGCCCCGGGACCCATCGCCGCCAGGATGCCAGACGCCCTGGGAAGGACACAAGGGCTTGTCAAGAAAGCTGCTGGCATCTCGCTGCAAGTTTGCAAGCTGAGATCAGCCTTCAGGCACCTCTTGTTGCTGTTTGTTTTCTTCGCCGTTCCTGATGGCCTCTCCCTGTGCTGCCGTTGCTGTTACCCTGCACCGAGAGGCCCAAACAAAGGTGTGGTGGTGGCTGACGGCTGGCAGGGCTGGTGGGGCTCTCTGGATGGCCTCGTGCACCTCCCAGCACTCAGGGGCAGGGCAGGCACTGGCCTGGCCTGGTTTCAGAGGAACTTTTGCATTCCCAGCTGGTGCCAGGGAGCTGGTGCCTGCAGGTGGCTCAGCGCCGGGAAGGAGCCGAGGATGGGTGTTTGGTGCTGAGCTCCTTCTCACACCCTCCTTTGGAAGCAGCTTCTGGATTTGGACATAAGAAAGGTTTCAGCTCCTCCACAGATCATCTCCAAAGTGCTCCTCTAGGTGGTTTTGCACTGCTCCTAAGTGGAGACGCTGTTCCTTGCATGGGTGAGGCTACAAAAGGTAAGTGCTGAGCAGGCAGTAATGGGGCCATGGGAGGGAGCTGACCCGACCCCCTGGCCATACGCTGTTTGTCTCAAGTGAGCACACGGCTCCTGAGATCCCAGCATAACTATGTCATTTACCAGCTGTGTCATATGCCTGTCTCCCCCCGGGATTCCTTCACAAGGCTGAGAAAATTAATGGTAGCAGGTAACACTTGCAACAACCTCAGAAATGTAAATGATGAGGGTCTTCATTAGCAGTCAGCAATTACAGATTAAAGAGTAAAAATATAGAGAGGGATAAAAAAGACCTAGCCTGTTCTCAAAGGGCAGCAATAAGTAGTACTTTTGCATGTTTTTTTTTTTTTGTTTTTTTTTTTTTGTTTGTTTGTTTGTTTTTTTCATCCACAAATGTCAAGCAAGCAGAACTCCAGCACACCTGAAGGATGGCTAGCAGCTCTGTACCTGGAGGATCAGCTCCTCTAGCAGGTACGTGGGTAATGGGCTTCCATTTTCCTCTCCACAGTCATATTCAAACAAAACTTTATTTTAAACCAAGGATTTTCTTAGTGTTTAGTTTAATGCATGTCTTCAATGACAATGGAGGAAATATTTTGAAGTTTGGCAGTGCTGGACAATTTTGTAACTGTGCTTGCAGCTCTTACAGCAATACCCTAACTCCCCTTTCCCTTTCTATCAGCGGGACCTGCTCTTTGAGTCTTCCTCAGCCTGAAGTCACCAAGACTCAATTTCTATTGAATGCATGCAATAAGTTTGCAGCAGGAGATTCTCTGTCTGATGTGTTGCTTTGTTGCTGTTGTTTGTTTGTTTTTCTTTAAAAAAGACATGAGTAATAAGCCATTCTTACTCTCAGAAGTAACCCTGTTGTTTTTTTTGTTTTTTTTTTTGTAAGTAACTTGTACCAAGTAGGATGGAAATGGGAAAATTCATCTCAGTCTTTCTTAAATACATGCAAAACTACCAGCTAATATTAGAGGAGATGTTGCTGACTAAGCAGTAACGCAGCTCTAAGAGCATTAGCTCTGACGGAGCTGAGCACTCGTTGAATACACGACGTATACAAACGCAGCCCAGACTCAATTTTCCAGGAGCAATTCCATGTTTCAGCCACCAGCTCTGTAATCTGTTCAGGGCTGGGCACAAGGGGAAATTGTCTCTAGTGAAGACAGATGTGAAGAGATGTTAAACCATGCTTTCATCTCCTGTTTTCCACAGATGTGGTCCTGGCTTGGAAGAGTCTTCAGAAAGCCAAAGAAGTGGTACGTGTGATCTGGGGAGCGTTACCTGTCACAAAGCTTTATTGCTCCCTGCCAGCTCCCCATGCGTTCCCTCAGCAGATTTTTTTTATGGAGATAGTGTATCTGAAAGCAGGGGAAACATGCCATTTTGTTTTCCTTTTGCAACAAACATACAACCTCTTTAATCATTCACCAACTGACCAAAAGGGATAAAGAGAAAAGCAAGGAGTCTTACAAAATTGCACAAAACTCTTCAAAAGGAATGATGACAGGTAAAGGTTTGCCTTGCTTGTGGTTGAAGCCCTGAGCAGAACAACAGCTGACTCCCACTGAGCCAGGACATCCTCTGGATTCTCCCTGTCTTATTGTCCTCTTAGTAGGAAACACAATAATATTTACATCAGGCACACTCAGATGCAATCATAACCCTGAAGTTATGTGGATGAGCAGAAAATATTACCCAAACACAGTGTTGCTTGCACGGCCTGATGCTCATACTGTGCTGCTGAAGTCGCTATTGGCTTGAGCTGCTTGGAGCTCAAGACATTTTTAAAAGCCCTTAGAAGGGCTCTGGTAAAAACCTTAGGCACAAATACATGCAAAGTGTAAATAATGGGGAGAGAGGTGATTTCATCTCTTATCTTCCCAGTCAATTGCATTCTTTCCAGCCGTAGGAAATAGCACCTGGAACATGCTCAGACACGCCAGTATTTACAGAGTAACTAGGAGCTGCAAAATTAATCAGAGAAGCAGTGTGTGCCAGCAAAAGGCTACCATGAAAAAAAACATATGTCTCCCTTCAAAGGAGAAATCTGTCTTTTCACAGCTACAAAGGATTGAAAACAAATTGTATCATCAAACGTGGAGCCATGCCAAATTGCAGACAGCCAGAAGAAAGCTTTGGTGTGAAAAAAGCCTTGGTGAGTTCTGAGTTCCTGGGAAACTGCTGAGGCTGGGGGGCTGCTTCAGTGCTGCTGGGATGGGAAGGGGACCAGAGATGGTGGAAGGCTCTCTTTACTGAAAAAAAAAAAAGTGTGTATTTTCCTCAGCTGTCTATTGCTGTTCCCGGAATTTCACACTGCCCGAGGAGTCCTGCCTTGCTGGAGAGAGCTCGGGCAAAAGATGCAGCACCAACACCCAGCAGCTGCAGCAAAGGAAAAGCTGCTTGTGCTTTACCTCAGAGGGTTTTTTTTCCTATCAATAACTGAAGTGATGTATATGCAGCATCTTGTTTGTTTATTTTTTACAATGTGTTTAAAATAATATATAAAAGACAAAATGGGATACAAAACAAAACAAAACAAAAACAACCACACAACAACAACAAAAAAACAAAAACAGGAAGTTTAACCAAATTCCACGAGACGTAAGAATTAATGACAAGAACAGACCTCACTTGTACTTATTTTTGCATCTGCTGGGTATTTGTTTTTGAGCTGGCTCACTGGCTGGGAACAGTTTAACCACCAGCCCTTAGTACTGATGGCTGCTGTTTCCTCCCAGCACAGCAGAGCTCCGTGTCATGCTCCTGAGGCCAGCTTGCTGCCTGCCCCCTGCTTCAGGCTGTGAGAGGCATGCTGAGCTGATCTGCTACAGGCTTTGCTGGGCCTTGTGGTTTTGCATGTGAATCTTTTGTCTTGCTTTCACACCATCTGTATTAAGGAAGGAAAGATGAGATGAAGGTTGGTCTCTGGGTTTAAATGCCGCGGCACGACGTGACCTGTTGGAGCACATTTTAATGCCATGTGCTGCAGTGTCGCCCAGGTAGCTGGGACACAAGCTCCTAAAGGCAGCTCACTGTGCAAGCCAGTAACCGAGTCCTTGGGCTGCCCTGAGGACCTGGGTGGCATGGAGACAGTGTACACAGAAACTTTTACAACAAAATCATACCTGGAAGCCCAACGGGCCAAATTCCTTTGGTGAATAGTCCCTATAAAATGAACTATTTTAATTTAATGGTTAAGGAAACTTTTCTTGCTACTGTTGAGATAATGTTGTTACACTGTAGATGGGAAGAGAAGCAGAGATGAAACAGCTTTGAATGAGAAAAAGAGCGATGAGGTTCCTTTGGCCTGCAGGTAAGTAATAACATTAATGTTCAGCACTTGGGGGATGGAGAGGCAATGGCACGCAGAAAGGGATTTAAAATTCTACGATGCAGGACTTCAGAAAAAGTTTAGCCCCATTTCACCCTCATAAATGCTGACCAACAAGCCAATGCCATCAGTTCTCTGCATTATCTACCTGCCTTAGCCCATGCTAACAACTGATCAGACCATGGTTCCATTTGCACTTTCCCAATATTATCTTTGTTTGCCAAACTGATGGTAACAGACTAAATTTTGATCCCATGGAGACACTGAGACCACCAGCAGAATGCCTAGAAACTCAGCTGATGTTAGCAATCTAACGGATGATTTAATAATTCACCTTACTCATTCAGTCTCGTTTTTCTTTTTCTTAAGAGAAGGGATTTGTGCCATCCTCTCCCCTGCCTGGTCACAGAGCTGTCTCCAGGAGAGCCCTGCAGCGAGCCCCATCCCACCCAGCACAGCCCCCCTGTCCTCCAGGGGACACCCACGCTCAGCCCCTTGTGGGATGTGGTCTCCTGCGATGAGCCTGTGCAGAGCAAGAAGGGACATTTTCAGGGAGCAGATGGATTCGAGAAGTCATGCAGGGCAGAAGGGGAAATTTCCCTGCTCCCCGCATCACCCAGCTCCCTCCCCAGCAGGGAGCAGTCAGTTCTCAGCTCCTGTGCCCACGGCTGGCACACCTCGGATGTACAGCCCTGCACCACGCAGTGGGCCCAGCGATCAGAAGCTGGCGGAACTGTGGAAAAAATCACCCAAAAAGAAGTTAGAGCAGCTCAAGAAGAAGATCCAGGAGCAGAAGCAGAAGCAGCAAGCGGCATCCCAGGCGCAGGAGTGCCAGGCTGCAGTGTGTGCTGGGGGGCTGCCACCAAAGAGCCCCATGAGGAGGAAGGTGTGCACGGTGGTGTCGGCTCCTCCTGCTCCTGTTTGCAGAGGTCAGTAGGGGTCTGGCATCTCCAGAGAAAGGCTGGGACTGTGTGCTTACCTATCCGTGCCTTGGCACAGCTGTGTACCAAACCCCATGGCTCCCACCCCACGTTTAGTTACGCGTTGGGCAGCAGCCATGTCTGGGAGATAAGTCCCTTTATTTCTGCAGCTCTTGGGGGAGCTGTAAGCCTCCCCGTGCTACAGGTACCAACCTGCTTACCTCACCTCTCTGGATTTACAGCAAGCTCAAATTTATTAATTTCTTTCCACATAATAGTGAAGAGCTTGCTGCAAAAATATTCCTCCCTCCCCTTTCTGCCCAAACACTGACTTCTCTTTCCTGCAGAGAAGCACACCGCAAACAGCACACCTGCATCAGCAACTTTTTCATCCCTGGTTGCATTTCTTTGCCCAGGAGCAGGTACACAACGGCACTGAGTGGCCTGGTGCTGGCACTGAAGCTCTGTGAGAGAAGCCCTTTGGTGGCTGTGCTCCCGAGGTCTTTTAGTGGCTTTTCTTACCCTGTGGCATGGAGCTTCCATCTCCCACACCTCTGCACACTGTAGCTTTTGCCAGATATAAAGCACGGAATGGGTGGCATAAGCACGTGGGAAATAAGAGCACTGCAGCATGGGGAGGCATCGCAGGTATTTAAAGCAGGAATTGTGTAGTTCAGAGGCATTACAGAGGATTTAGCAGATCATTCAGTGGAAGTAGTGGATCTGAGAGCAAATATCGGAGTTCTTTATCCTGCTTTGCTGCTAAATTTGGGCCCGGAGTGCCATTCATCTACAGCTGTCACATTAGTTTAGCATAATTTAAGATCTCAGGTTGCTGTGAGTAATGCACGGACTCAAGAGCAAGTACTTACTGCCCTAGGGCCAGCCCAGTCAGCCTGCCCGCAGTCCTCTCAGGATTACTGAGGCTGGATCAGAGTAGAGAAGACGAGCTGAAAAGCTCTGCATAATAAATCTTATTGCTGTAATAGCATTAGCGTTAATTCATTGGGTACTATGATCCCTGTCACACACCATCAGCTTCCAGGGTGTTTCTCTTAGATCTGCTCCAAACCACATTTTACAGTGACATGTGGAAGTCTTTTACGGAGCTCACCTGGGGTCTCTGGGAGCACACACAGGTTTCCAGAAACCCCAAAGGGAGAGGTGCCACACGGCACCCGCTGGATGTGCCTCTTGGGTCAGGGCTGTTTGTGCAGCACCCTGTTGTATGCATCGATGGGGCAGCAGATATAACCCTGGGGATCCAGGCCAATGCTCGCCTTGCTGGGATACCTCCAGTGCCACAAAAAATCATAGAATTGTGGAAAAATTGAGTGCTGCTTCCTCTGTGCCTGATCCAGCTCTGCTGAGTGTCAAGAGAGACTCCTGTTTCTGTGAGCAAACAGGACTGGGTCCCCCTCATCCACCCCTGCAGCTTGGGACAGCTCCAGCTCTCAGCCAGCTTCCCGGGAAGGCAGCACAATGTGCAGGGAAAGTGGAAATGTTGTTCTTCCTAGCAGGCCAGCTGGCAAAGAAAAGGTGGCTTGCAGCTGCCACCTAAAAGCTGCCGTTTGTGTCGCAGTTTTGGTTTGCTGGGGACAGCTGCCAAGTGTGCAGTTTAATTTTACCTACACACTAACTCTTTGATTTATTTTTTTTTAATTATTTTATTTTTTTTTCCCCTCCTGATTGAAGACCAAAGGGAGAGAAGTTCAGCACAGAGAATTCAAGCACAAAGCCAGAGGCAGCCTTCACCCAAATCCTCCAAGCTGGAGAGAACAGCAGCAAGTAAAGGTAAGGATGAAAATCACGAGAAATGACAGACCGACGGACAAAACCACCCGAGGTCACAGCAGCTAGATACTCACCTGCCAAAATATTTATCTGCTTATTAAATAGTGTCAAATCCTAGGACCCAGTCAGGGACCAGAGCCTGGTATATCCAGCAAGTAACAAAACCAGAGAGAGACAAAAATCAGCATTTGTTTGAGGAGGCAGAAGATGAGCAAGGGCAACACGAGGACATGAGGCTTCATTTCTGGGTTAGCTGCATGCGAAGCGTGCCAAGGCCTCAGGGAGGGTGTCTGACCAGCCACCTGCTAGCACTTGCTATCACTGGCTTTTGGGTAAAGTTTGGCAAGTCACTGCCACAGACCCTCCCTCGGGCTCTCCCTGTGTAAAGGATTTGTCGCAGGCCCCATGCCGATGCCCACAGGCGTTACCTGAGAGCCAGCCGCTGTGACCTCCGACAATTTGTCATGCCATTGCCTGCGGCAGTTGAATTCCAGGCCTGCCAGGATTAAAAATAATCAGAAATAAAAAATAAGCCACACGTCCTAGGTGGGAAGGACCGTCTGTCACCTGTTCCCTCCTGTGCTCGCTAATGAATGAGCAGTGCCACCGAAAGGTAGGATTACCAATCACTAGCATCCATGAAGGGTATCTCTAAGTGCAGATTTGAATTATTGGAGCAATTTTACCCATTTAATGCTAGCAGTTTGCAGTGGAAACGGTTGCGTTCAAACTTTGGGGGAGCAAGGCAAGGAGTGGAAGTGCTACGGGTGCTGTTCACCCCAAGCAGCTGTGTTTTACACTGGCAAAAGAACCAGATCTGCAACTTCTGGGAACAAAAAAGAAAAAAATCCGAGCTATCTAATACATGCAGATGAAATTATGAGCAGAGCTGCATCCCGCACCCTGCTACCTGAGTACTATTTAAAATGCATGAAATATGTAATAATTTCCCTCTCCCTCCTTTTTTGTTTTAATGGATTGCTTGAAAAATGGCTTGATCTTCCTCTGAGAGTGGGTCATAATAAGACCATGGCACATGAAACATTCATCATTGTAACTGCCAGTGTCATGGTGTCTTTATTGGCTATTAGTTTCTGTCAGTGAAAGAGCCGAGGCAGGGCTACGAGGAGATGAATGAGGGGTCAGGGGTCAGAGCTGGAGTGCTCAGGAATTTGATGAATTATAAATTTGCTGTAGTTAACAAAAAATTAAGTCACAACAGCTATAAAATATTCATCTGCTCAAAGGTAGAAGAAAAGAGGAGAATATTTAAATCAAAAGATTTCCTTCTAGTGAGTGATTTCATCACAAACTCAGGCTGTACTTGAACTTTGACATAGATTTTTAGTAGTTAATAAATACTTTGTAGATAGAAAAGGTTTAATTGAAATCAGACAAGATGGCGAAGTGAAGATCATTAGAGCTGCATATTAATTTGTCTGTTGCATTTTGAGAAACTAAGCACAGTAAATAAATGCATCCTCCTGCATTTTAAATACCGCTAACCTAGGAAACACAGCAATACAGCGAGGTGCTCAATTAAAAACACTGATGGATCTCAGCCTGCCTGAGCCCAACAGATTTTGGCAGTTCCACCCACGGTTTGGGATAGCTGTGGAGAAGTCACCTTGCTTCTAGCTGTGGGCACAAAGCGAAGGACAACCCCACTAACCAGTGTCCAGAAGTACCCCACAGCCAGCAGAGGGTTCCCAGCGGTGCTGTACGCACACAGCTCAGGATGCAGACAGCTGCTGAGCAGAGGCCAGGAAAGCCAGACTCAGTTGGTTTTATCCACATCTCTGAACTGAGGCTGGTAACTATTTAAGAGTACAATCCTTTCTCTAAAAAGCATGAATATTTTAGCCAGGGTAAAACTTAAGGGGGGAGGGAGCTGCCCTGCAAATACCAAAGAAGTGTCTGTTTTGTCACCTGCTGCTCGAGAAGTGTTTGCAATAGATGGATAATCATGCCAGTCCAAGTATTGGCATGCTGTGAATGCAATCTGAAATTATGAAGTAAAACGGTGATAAATGTTGTCTATTATGTGACACCACCTATTAAGCAAGAATAATTTGTTTGTGCTGCATACTGCAGCGTTTATTTTTGCATTATACATGGTCCCTCGTCCTGTATTGCTCATTGATTCTTCCACGCTGCATCCTGCTGATTCTCACCAGTTTAAAAACGAATTAGTTCACCCTAGTTAGGCTGATGCAATCACAAGGAAAATCATATTTTCATTATCCCCTCCCTCCAGTTCTCAAATCTGCTGGAACCCAGCAAGTACCAGCTGTCTGCAGCTGCCATTGCAGAGGGATGCTGTCAGATGCTTGTGTCCTGACCTCTTCTTTTTGTTTTTGAGGACTCTGGGGTTCACTGGCTTCTGAGTAGAGATCATAAGAACTGTATGAATGTGACACAAGTGATAAATGGTATAAATTGTAAGTCTGAGTGCTTTAAAAACTTTTTGTTAACTTACTCTGACTGAAACTTTAGATCTCCCCACATCTTCAGTGTGATTTCTGGACATCACCATTAAAAAGAATTATGATAAAGCTGTAATTTTCATTCAAAGAACATGTGAGGGTTTAATAATTAAGTTCTCTGTTTCAGATACAAAGCTACCCGGTACTTCTGCATGGAGAGAAGGTCAGAAGCTAGCTAGGCAGTTGCTTGGTCCACCCCCTGCATTTCCAAAGCTGCAGAGCACAGCTGAGGAGCAGACCACTGGAAACACCTTGGGTACAGTTGCCTCTCACTACTATGCTAGTTGTTTTGGCACGTGAACAAAAAAGTAGTGGACCACTTATTAAATCTAGTTGAAATAAATGGTTTCAGGGCTCTTCTAGGCACCTATCTTTAAAGACTCGAGCAATAATCCACTTGTCAAACAGAAAAAGCTCTGCTTTTCAGCCAGGCTGGTTTGCCAGACTCAGCTGTATGGCTTCCCTGGCCACAAACTGCACATCATTTGTATAACTGGACACTGCCACTTCAAAATTAGCAGAGATTTGTCTTCCATCTAGACTATAGAACATTTTACAGCAGTCCTCAGACCTATGGTAGGAAGCAGATTTTGAGATGCATGTGATAGATACAGGAATTGATACATCACTGGAGTGATAACACCACTGCCATTTCACAATCATTTCCACAGAGCCTGAGCGAGGATTTGCAGCAATTCCAGCAATGGGAAACAGCTCTAGAGAAAATGGAAATGAACCTGCGGGGAAAAGCCCTGAATTCACAAGCTGCACAGTTCCCCCCCACAGGCCCGTTGGAGGGAGCAGCAGTGCACCAACCAAGGATACGAACCCAGTACTCAGCAACCTGCATCTGCAAAGCCAGTGGCAGGAGGAACACAGACGTAGCAGGCTCCCAGAAGACACTGTGAGAGCAGAGGCAGAAGTTCTGCAGCAATATCCAGGGATCCGTTCTCCTTCACCTGAAGCTCAGAGCACGACTCCCCCTGCCTTCACCAAGGACAAGATAAGAGCTTCGTTAATAAAGGCTGAAGCCAAGCCCGGCAGCTCTGGAAAGTGCAGCAGAGGAAAAAGCACACCTCCTCAGGGATGGACAGGCTCAAGCAGCCCTCTGCAGAAAGGACCTGAGAAAGAAAACCTTAAATGCCCTTCAAAGAGGAGGGTAAATGTTAGAAAACCTCACCCCTACAGCCCTGAAGTTGTTCGGGAATATATTCATAGAAAGAATAAAGAGAGAAAGAAAAAAAAGCTAGAAGAGAAAAAGTCTCTGATGAAAGCCATGGAAATGAGAAATAAGAGGCTGCAAGAAGTATACAGGAAACAGAGAGAAGCTGTCGGAAAGAAAACACGTTCAGACCAGACACACAGCCTGAGCGGGGGAACAGCTGCTGCAACACAAAGCCCTGGGTGTGCACTTGAGCAGGTAAGTCATAAAGGAAAGGCAGGTTGAAAACCCTAAAAACTTGATCACTGCAGCACCAATCAGGACACGAAACACTCCATGCAAATGCTCTGAAGCATCAGAAAGTTTTATCTGGAAAAACAGAGCAATTGACTTCTAATTATAGCAAGAACTGCTGTGCTCATTAGTAAGGCTGGAACCCTGGACTTCAGGGTCAAAAGCCTGGAAATCTCAATTGCTTTAGCTAAAAGAACAGGTTTGTTGTTTGGCTCGTGCATTTTTCCGGTTACATGAAGCGATTATTAAGTGGAACAAAGGCCAAATACCGTTCTTATTGCCCAGTTATTTAGTGCTTACACTAATGGTCACTTTTGTTTCAGAAGCAAACCAGCAGTGGAATCCTGGAGAGGAGTTTCATGGCCTGGGTGGATGAAACATCCCATACTCTACTAAATAAAGATCACAGAGACAGGTACTCAGATGTTAAAAGCATCCTAGAAAGCCTCTTTCTCAGCACACTGCAGACTCTTCATAGAGTTCTGCTGAAAGCTTTAAGAAACAGAGCAATGGATTAATTTACTCTCTTATCTCACCCTAAAACAGGCCTCATTGAACCTAAGTCCAAAGCAGTTACAGCTCTGTAAGACGCAGCTTGTGTGTTTCAGGATGTGAAATAGGATTTTTTTCCTTCTGCCAACGCATTAAATGAACCTGCATGGTGCTTTACCTGGCCTCTGTGTGCTCTGGTTTACCAGCACTGCCTGAGCTACCCAGTGCAAAGCCCAGTTTCAACCTACTTTTATGATTTGTGTTTTTAAATAATTATTCCTTATCAGCATGAGGCAAAACTCTGAATCTCCCTTCTATTTGTCAGCAGTTTGAGCTCCATCCTGAATCTATTATGTGACAAAGGTATTTACAGACAGGGAAATATGTTTCTTTTTCTTTTGTGAAGTGCTTTAGCTGAGGACACTGGTCAGTGCAAAAACCTAACGTTATTTGGTTTTATAACCTGACAGTTCTGCTTTTTATTTAAACAGGGATCAGCTTCTAAAACGAGATCTCTCACCTAAAAACAGAGAGACATTACCTTCTGCAGCAGCACTGGGATCTGAATGCTGGTTCCTGAGTCCTCTGAAACGTGAAGACTTGGGGGACTGCTCTCCCCCAGCTCTCTCTATACCTCCTCTCAGCTTTTCTCTTCCTCAGAAAGATGCAAAACTGGACTCCAAGGGCTCGGTTTCTGGTCCTTCTCCATACAGAAATAAGTGGGATCGAGTGAAAGCCATACACAATCTATCCAAGGAACTTGCAGACAAGATTGAGATGTCAACCAGGAGACTCAGTGCAACAAGCAGGGCTAGGGACTTTGCTGACAAAACATCAGCAGAGACAACTTGGGACCTTTTCAACAAGTCTTCTGTCACAGAGCCTGAGACTTCCAAGGATGAGCAAGACAGGACCATGACCTTACAAATGCTTCTGGGAGACCCGGATCCTGCTGAGTTATGTGTGTCTTCAGACAGAGCATTTCATGGACTGGGCAGGATCGGCCTTGTGGGCACTGAGAGAGCAGCGGACCAGGCCAGCCAGAAGAAAATACCCACTTCTTTGTCTGGGGGGAGTGCTGGGGGCAAGGAATTACCATGGAACACCCACAGCATAAAATCAAGGCATCTCAGCCCTGGGGAACACGTGAGCAGCACACTGAAAGGTAGATAACGTTGGTAAGATGTGTCAGGGATACTCCCATACCATAGCCCAGCTCTTTCGAAACTATGAAGGCTAATCAAAGCGTTGTGTCTTGGGAAAATCCCTGAGAAGTGGGTCCTCTCGGCTGTATCCAAAGTGCCGACTTGGACACATCACTTCACCTTCTGGTGCCCAGGCTTTCCCAGCAGTAAGAAAGGAGTTATAAGCCTAACCTGACATACTTGGAAATGTGTGGATAAGAAAAGCCATATGGAAGTTAAGTGCTCGCACATAAGCAGGCAGAGAATAGGTGCCAAAGCTTGAACATTTCATTTCTACAAAGAGCATGTTTATTAAATGCCTTCATTTGTCTTTTTAAAAGGTTTCCCTATGAATAAAGGCTCCGAGGTAGACACGAGCCTACTGCATGAAAAGCCAATAACCAGCCCAGCCTTTCCATCTCACGGATTCCTCACTAGAAGGTAAACAAATTTGGATATATTATTCTCTGCTAAAATATTATTCTCTGCTAAACACACCACATACACATACAGTTAAAATAAATAGCACCAGCTCAGCGCGGAGCCAGGCTGCTCTTTTCTCCTTACCCCGAGAATTGCCAAGTAGGCAGATTTTGACACAAGATATACTGAAAGAGGGACCCACCTATTTGTAGAGAGATGGAAGATCAATAGGAAGGTTTCAGCCTTATTTTTTTTTTTAGAGAGATGGATCTCCCCTACAGAGGTTTTGCCCTAGATGCAACCACCCAGCTGTGTAAGGAGGCTGGGGGCTGAGGGAGAGATTCCCCTCCTGTAGCCAGGCT
Source organism: Aythya ferina (assembly GCF_964211825.1). Taxonomy (NCBI): domain Eukaryota; kingdom Metazoa; phylum Chordata; class Aves; order Anseriformes; family Anatidae; genus Aythya; species Aythya ferina. The sequence goes on along the minus strand of NC_140318.1, from coordinate 2,931,380 downwards.
CTGTTCATCTGCACAGGGCAGCTCGGCCTTTGTATACCCCATCTTGAGCAGGGGGAGCTGCAAGGAGGTGGTGAAAACCAGGGGGCATGCTGCAGGCACTGTCAGGGCTGCTGGGGCTGCCTGCCAGGTGAAAACCCAATGCCAACCCTATACCAACCTGCACCAACCCCATGCCAATGATCTGGGCGTAGTAGAGCTCCTACCTGACCAAATCAGTACTGACTAGTGCGTCAGGTGTTGGGAAGCACCTCCTCAAAAACCTTCCTGTTAAACTATAAAATACCTCTGGAGAGGTGGTACAGAAGATGGCTCTTGGAATATATCGAATGCAGTTCTGTCAGCATTATACTTGCTGTGTTGAGAAACACCAGAGCCATAAAGGGGGCTCAAAGTACACTGCTCTGCTCTATGACTCCATTCACGAGTAACAATAAAGCACTTGTCGTGTAAAGGTGTTTGAAAAGCCACGTGTAGATCTAGCCTCCCTCCCCTCCCCAGTAAAATAAAAACCTCACTATCTCAACATATGGCACCGGCAGAAGAATAAATTGATTATCTTTATGAGTACCTAGTTAAATCTCCACTGATCTCCTTTTTGCAGGGGATTAAAGAGTGATTTAATCAACTGAATACTATAAATTCATTTATAGTGATTGTTTTCACTCACTTTGCTCAAAAAGTGGGTAAAAAAAATCTGGTTGCTGCAGCTGCACAGATTGTGTGTATGTGCAGCAACACCTACCCGCAGACTCTGAGCTGCCTCGAACAGGATGATAGAGCATGATAATTATGGAAAATCTGTTTCAGAACAGGAAGTTTGGAGAAAAGAACTACATTAATGGAGGTTATTTTCAGTCAACCAACATTAATTAAATGTTTAATGTAGATGGCTATTGATAGAAAACCCTTCCCATTAACCTGTATCTTAGAGAGCAAAGCAATATCTGTGTAGCTGCCCCGGGTGGCTTGTCTCTGGTTACAGGGGAGCTGGTAGCTCAGAAGCAAGGCACAGGCTGCAAACCAGACCGTGTCCCTGTCCAGCCCCTGGAGAATGACAGAGTCCCACCAGGAGCCACACATCTCCCTGCAGAGAGGTCTCCCTCAAAGAATAAAGCCCTGAACTTTAGCAGATTAAATATGGCCTGGGCAGGCAGTGCCAAAAAGGACATACGTGCAGCAAACTGCCCCCCATGTCCCCAGCTTCCCGTTCGAAGAGCAGGACGAGGTGCTGGTGCTGTGGGACCCCAGCACAGGTGGGGACAACGTGGCTCTGCCTCACCAGGCTGCTCCATGGTGTGTGCATGGTTATATGCAGCTCTAATTTACAGTAATCGAAGGTAGGTGCAGACCCTCCATGGGCCCCCACGGGAGCAGTTGTAATGGACAAGCATCAGGCAAAGCAGAAGTAAGACAGATTGCACTGATCTCCTGAGCAGTGCAATTACCGAGAGAGCAGAGCTCCCGCGTGTCTGAGCAGTGGAGTCAAACAAAGTCCTTAGAGCACCGCAGGAAAATATCAGCAATAAAAACCTACCAAAAAATAAATCACAACCCTGCTGCGAGTGCTGCTTCAAAAGATGAGGAGAGCTACTTGCAGATAAAATATCACTGTTTTTAGAGTTTAGAAGTGGGAAGTGCAGCTATACTGCAAACAGCTCCAGACTCATCTCCTTGTGAGTTGAGGACTCCCTCTGATGCAGTAGTGACAGCAGGGAGATGATATAAAGGAAGGATCACCTCGTGTCTAACACTTCCTTAGGTACTGTTAAAGTAGGTAGTACAAATGTTTGGAGCAAAAGCCAATCTCTGAATGGCCCTGAGCTTTTATATGCATGGGATCTAGATCCTAACTTGATACCTAATCCTGGAACCTGCACAACCACTCATGGGATGAGAGTCCTGCACACACCAGCAGGAAGCACACACAGTAAGGACGATGTGAAGGTCCCATAACCAAGTGATTCCCAAGGTTCCTCCAATACAAACCAGTTCACGTGCCTGCTGAAGGCATATATCTACAAGCTGCTCAGAAAGCCACACGCTAAAGGAGCACCAGCATGCTAAAGAGTGAAAGAAGCCAGTTTCTTGACTAACACACCAAACTTCATAGGATTGTGCTGCTGAACAGGGAGAGTGCCTTGTTCTTAGCCACTGATAAACCCATTCCTGTAACTCACATCACCAACGGAGCTAGGAGCTAGGTTAGAAAACGTGACAGTAACAGCAGCTGAGTCGGGTCTCTGCTCTGACTTCCCCTGTTGCTACCAGTGATAATGAGTTACGTGTCTGCAGCTGGCTGCATGCATATTCCCTTCAACACTTCATTTAAACAAAGCCACCTGTTAAAAACTGTTTGCCAGCCTCATTCACAAATACAAAACATCCTGCATTACAAAATCAGGGCTCTTGAACATGATCCTAGCAGAGCCAGTTGCGACAGCACAGTTTTGTGTTTACATGTTTAATTAGATCTGTGAAAACAGTGATTCATGTTCATGCAAGAAATCCCGCAGGTGCATCTTTCCATAAGAAATGTTCCCATTTCACGCACGGCTGCTCGGCCGTCCGCAGGGGCGGCTGACGGAGATCTGTTGTTAATGCAAATCACTCACTGATGGGAATTCTCCAAACTGCCAGAAAATGTTTATGCAATTTCATCCTTATTTTGATTCAATTACCTATAGAAGTGGCTTTCTGCGTCCCTAGAGAGTCAAAGAGATCGCAGCACTTTTGCCATAAGTTCATTTTTAAACTTGCAGTGGGTGGCCTCACAGCCCAAGGCAGAGCAAGCAGCAGTCAGGCAGAGGCCTGATGTCCTGAGACTGTTAGATGAGGGACCTCAGCTCTGCCTCCTGCTGCCTCCTACTCCAGTAATGCTTTCTCTTTGGTTGGTGCAAATCCAAAGAGCCTCATCTGGCAGTTGCAAAGGTTTTTGCCGGCTGCAGAGCTGGTTGTGTTCAGAGGAGAGAGGTTGCTGGCTACTCTTGTATCATCACGGTGTATTCTGTAGAAACTGGATTGACTTCCATTGATGTTAGCAGGAGTCTCCCCAGGACCTAGGCAGGGCTGGATTCAGAGCTTGACATCAGGCTTTCCAACCAGAAGAAGGCATTTCTTGAAAGCCAAAAGAAATAGTGGCATTGTCTGAAAAACTAACACAACACAAATGCAGAAACTATGCTCAGCATATTTGCCTGACAAATATTAGAATTGCTTTGTAAGAAATCCCTTTTATCTCTTCTCTTTCATCCCCCTTTGCTTCCACTTTCTGAAGACTACATCCAAGATGTGCTAGTGGAGACTGCTCTAATCGTTTTAGCAGTTTCTGGGTCACGAAAAACAAAGAAAAGCTTATTAACAAGAAAAATGAAATGAGATTTCCCTAAGCTGATTGCTGATTAAAAAAATTTCCACATTCATTTTTCTGTATAAAAAGAAGACATCTGTCACCAGCTCAGCGTGTCCCAGGGTCCTTGCCTGTGTTTCAGCTGAGGCTTGATCAACAAATGCCCGTTTTCACACCTTCCTTCCTCCTCTTTTTAGTTAAGCTCAGATAGTTACAGATCAAAACAAAGTAAACCTGGTTAGCTGCGATATTTGTCGGGACTGTGGGGTTTGGTGCTGACGTTGTTTTGGAATATTGAAGTGTGTGTATCCATAACTAACCTCAGCTGGGCCACAACCATGCTCAGCACAAGTCCCAGAAGCAGTGGACCAGCGAGCGTTACTCTGGGGAGTTTCTAAAAAGATTTCAGAAAACTTTGCCGAGGTTCAGAGCTAGATTGTGCAACCAAGTACTAGCAACAGCCCAGATTATACAATGCAGCCTCAATAAATTAAGCTAGGTTGTTTCTGCTCTCCACCAGGCTGAAAAATAATTCCATCTCTTTCAGAGCAGTAATTAGAGTAGGTAATGAAGAGAGTTTTTAGCTTTCCTGACAATATCAAAGCACAAGAAAGGGGATTTTGTACTTGGGCAGGTGTGACTTTTCAGTGAATCTTCCGTTTCCATTTAACAAAATTTAATAAATGATAGATCTGATAAAACGAAATAGCCATCCTTTAGTTCAACAGTTGCTTATGGTCGTGCATCACCTCAAAAAATCTCTGAGTAATTGTTGCTGCCTTGACACAGCCTGCAGAGAGAACCCACAGCTCAGAGGAACCACCGCTGGCCTGAGACGATCCTGGAAGTTCAGCATCAGGAGGGAATTACCTGCTGGTCTCCTCCAGAGAGCCTGAGGACACCGGATGGCCTCAGAACCCAGCTCTCTGCCGCTCCAACCAGTGGATCAAAGACTCGAGACGGCTTCAAGCAGGACTTTGGTAAGGTGGCGTTCCCCACGGTGTCAGTGTGGTGGCTGCTCCGTGCCCTCCCCAGGTGCTTCTTGTGCTATTGCAGGAGAATGAGTAGCCTTTGGTTACAAGAGAGCTCTTGCTAAAAGTTCAGACCACGACTGAAAAACTTGGGGGGTGGAGGGAAATGTCAAGGAGCCGGTGAGCATTCCAGATTTTGAAGGAGATGAACGAATAAAGACAAAAATGTGGAATTGACCAGAATGTCACCACACAGTGGCTGCTGTGCCGTGACACAGGGACAGCCCCAGAGAGCCCCTAATGGAACAAACCCCATCCAGATCAGAGCCCCTTGCAGCTTCCTCTGAAGGTCTCAAGGAACTTTGCAATGAACTCCTCGTAATTAACACATCAGATAAGTGTGGGACGTGATCCTCCTTGTACAGCAAGGGGCAGCTCAGAACATTCACAGGGTTAACAAAGGCTGCGGGGCGAATGGAGACACATGCTCGAGAATCCCACATGGCTGGCAAAGCATCGCTACTGCTGCTGACAACAAGTATTTGCATAGAAACAAGGGGATTTTGTTGTCCAAAGGGTTAAGCAGCAAACGGCAGCGTGCAGGCCTGCTCTGGCTGGAGAGCCCTGCTCGCTTCCACCAAATGGCAGCAGATGGTGCATTGTTTTAAGGGCTTTTCCAGACAAAAGAACAAGCTCAGATATCCTTTCCTCAAAGAGGGTACTTACAAAAAGCCTTTGCTCTTATTAAGGATTCTTCATTGTTTTCCCCACAACATTTTATAAGTCATATTGGATTTTGAGGTGGTGGAGAAGCCAGCGTTGTTTACGCTGCTTCTCCCCAGCCCCCGGGGACTGCGAGGGTACCTTACACAATCGGACACAAGTCCATTGTCTGAAGTGTTCACCGTGAGTGAAAGACACTGCATTTATTGAATATTAATAATTAAAGCCCCCAATTCTGGCAGCTATCTGACAAAAATACCCTACTCAGCACTTGAACAATAGGAGCTGCTGCCTGGTGTCTGTGCCAGGAGAGCCCTGTCCCTTCCCTCAGCAGTTGTAGGAGCTGCTGAGTCCAAACCCAGGTTTGACTGCAAGCCAGCAGTTCCACTTCGGGCCATGTTGCTGCAGATGAGGCACAGAACTGTCAGCCTGAAGACAATGTTGCTCTGAAATATGGGTCACAAGTGGATCTGTTCTCCTCTCTTATCAGGGAACGGCTGTTCAGCTGCGGGGCTGCATTGTCTGCCCGATGCATCACGCCAGCAGCTGATCCCGTTCTCTTTCACGGAGCCCAGAAGTTACCGTGCACACGCAGCATAATGATGTGTAATTATACATCTGACGCAAAATATAAATATTTACATTTAAAAGATACATGCAGCACCTAACCACTAATTGCTGTGCCAAAGACGTTAGATGTTCCTGCAGTAAACACACTTGGCAGAATAACAAATTGCAATTTCAAACGTAACAAAATGGTACAAGAAGTGGATATTCACAAAATACTTGTAACTATTTATATTTATATATATATATTTATATATATTTATAACTATATAACTGCAGCACACCCCCTGAATACAGTCCCAGCACCCAGGTTTCTGTGTCACTCTTAAATAAGGGAATGAGGTGGTTTTAAAACCATTTGGCCTATGCCCTTCCTACAGCCTTATGTTTGGAGTATGAACCAGAAGGTTCATTTCAGCAAGCCAGACCCCCCACACACTTTTTTTTTTTTTTAGTACCTGAGAGACAACCAAGTATAAGCTGAAATTCCTTATTAAACAGGTATTTTCTAAGTGTTTAATCTTCAGCATAGCTACAGGTTTAAAGTAATTGGCATTAGGAAACCAAATGAAATGCTATCCATTATAATAAAACGCAATTTTATCCTGGATTTAAAAATAAAAATAAAAAAATGCTATGTAACATCTTTCCCCTTAGCTGCTGACTGGCTTACCTTCTCGTATCACTAGAGGGAGCTGCCTTCTTGCTTGTAGGAGAGGGAGAAATGATTAAACTAATGGCATCAGCATGGCTAACAGCATGGTTTCAGCTAATTGTCCTCTGATTGATAGTTTAGAGACGAGAGAGCTCTTCGTGTTTTGCTTCTATTTACTAAATACTGCGTTATTTTTCCTGGTTTACAAAGCTTCTGTCTGGCGGAGCTTCGGTGAGCAACTCCAAAGCAGCCTGCAATGAGGGCAGCGCTGGAGCACAGGATGCTTCGTGACTGTGACAGGCAGCACCAGAACTGCTCTTGAGAATCGCTCTCACTTCCTCTGACACCATTTTTTTCTATGAACTTGTTTCTTTCCACACCCTCACAAACTGCATTTGCACTGCTCTAGCTTGGCTGAACAACATCCTGCCTCCCGTGTGTGCACAGAAGTCAGGAGTTGGTCCTTCTCTGTGCCACTACCCCGTAACGTGCTGCTACCTGTAAAATACCACTGCAAAGCATGTGGAGAAGGGAGTGTTTCTTGCTCTGTTGTGTCCTGTGTTGCTTTGCCATACAGGCTGGGGCTTTGTTATAGATACTAGAAGTGCAGTGGACTGAGGGAATTTTATAATTGGTGAGAAATAGAAGAAACATTTCATGGACATTCAGGGTCCCGGTTAGGTCCAGATTCAGGCCCATCTCTCCCCCATCAGCCTGTGGCAAGAGCTGCTTGGCTGCTCCGTATGTGATGCCCCGCGGGGAAGGGTCAGTAGCAGGGAGGCGTACTGCCATGTGCTGCAACATCTGGCTGGAAGCTGAACTCTGGCCAACCCTATGCACTGGAGGATTTAGATGTAAGCACAAAACATGCTGAGGACAAGAGCAGCACAGGCCGCATTAATCCCTAGTTTAGCAAGCAGCCACTCTTCGGTGACAAGTGGGATGCCAGCTGTATTTAGAGAGGAGAGAGGAGACTGATCCGGTGGGTACAGAAATCCAGATTCTCCAAGGTACTCGAGAATGCAGATGAGCCCATTGATTTTCCTTGGTAAACAAGTACAGCCTTCAAGTTTAGAGTCTCTTGAATAGGGCTCTTGGCTCAGCTCTTGCTAGAGAAGGGCCAAACAGCCACACTATTTGTTTGTGCTGCATATCTCAGTTGTGGTCAGGAGTTAGCAAACCTTGTTTCTGAATCTCCGTTCACTGTAATCACTGTGGCTCTGTTCCTACACACGAACAAACAATGGCTATAGCATTTCATCCCTTGCCTGAAGAGCATCACTAAATAATAAAGCGACAGAGACAGTGCAGTAATTTTGGAGATAGAAAGATTGCCTGACTTGGGTATCACAAGGGTCATGTACTCCTGGATCTGCTGCTCCATTCCACAGCAGCCTTTCAGCACCATTTTCAACCCATCTTCATATACATCCAACACAGTCAAAGTTGTGCTTCTATCCAAAGTTGCAAGTATGTAGTTTTGTAATGACTGCTTTGGACTGATTGCTGACATGGGCAGAAAGAGGAAAAGCTGTCCTTGAGTAAAGCAGCAGTAAGTGCTTCTGCCTAGCTTCGAGTGATTAGAAAAATGAGACTTTTAGCCCAGCTTTTTTAATTACATGTCACAGAGATTCTACAGGGCTTTACTGAGATTCTGCAGGTGCAGCGGAAAGTGATTTAATAAATAGCATTCTGTAAAAAAAGAAGACTGAGTGTATGAACATTGAAGCTATCTGGGTATGCAGTAAAATGCCATTCATCATAAGGTAAGAGGACATGAAGTTTAGCCAGATGGTATTTTCTTTGATGCAGGATGTCACAACACAAGAAATGCATCTGGCAATAGCCACAGTCAGGAAAACTGTGTTCAAGAGGAGGGAAAACAGATCAGAACAAACTTTTTATTCACCTTCAGATCACTACCATTGGTCAGTCCTTGAGCAGAATGGCAATAACATTGTTCAGTTTGAAGCACCAATTGAAAATACTTCCTGACAGCAACAGATTCCTGTACTTCAGAATGGCCCGAATGTTAGCAATGAAACTACTCAGACAACTAAGCATCAATAGATTTAGGTTGTAATTTTTTTTGTATAAGGTTACCTTATTTCTTTGTATTTAAGGGGACATCCTCATCTAGTTGTTGAAAATGATGAGCTATCTGTATACCTATTGAAGAGCTGTTCAGTTGCCTTTTTTTTTTTTTTTTATTACATTGCTTAAAACAAGTAATAAAACTTCCTTGTAGAAACAATGGCACTTTCACCCACAGGATTATCCTAAATATACCATTTCACAAAATTATCTCTGGTAGCTACTAAGGAGTCTGAATCAGTCCCCAGAATTGGAAAGATTGGGGTAAAAACATTTTTTTATTCATTTTTTTAATGAATAAGCTCTTTAATGGCCATGTGATTTCTAAATCAGTCTGTGTGATTTTGCCTTTTCAAACAACCACCCAGGACCAGGAGATATGTATTACTGACATAAAAGATGAGATTTTCACCCAGTCTTAGGGGGGTTAAGAAAAGCCTCCTATTGTAAAAAACTTTGATAACTGGAAACACTCTAAGATGGAAGTGAAATTCGCAACCAAGCTGTTTATAAAAATGCAGCAACATTCTAATAGAAAATCTGGATCAGGCTTGAAGCATTAACATTTTATTTCACTCACATCCTTGTAAACATAAAGAGCATTTTGGCATGCAAAGAAGTCCACATCACTGATCCTCCCCGTGTTACGAATCCTTCGGTATTTAAAACAAAACCAAGCCCTGCATGTTGTGGGCTTATCCTGGGGTACAGGGTAATTTGGATTCAGACAATCTGAATAGGGCTACAGATTTTATCTGAAGTTTCCAAGTCAAACCTATTTCTATTTATGACCCACACTTCAATTCATTTATGACTCTGGTTGCTCTGACAGTGTCACAGCTCAGAGTAAACACTCAACCTGTTTGCATAAGCTTAGCAATTCATCTGAGAAGCTCAGAGCAGCCAAGAACATATCACTGGTAAACATTACATCACCTACACTGTAAAAGACAGACAGGAGAGTCCCAATAAGGAAGCAGCAGTGCAATAGGTGCACCTGGAGCAAGAGATATTTACCCCACTTGAAAGCAAAAGCTTTTTTTCCACGGGTTTGTCTCCCCTGTGACAAAAGAGAGAAGACAAGTCTGCAGAGAAGCTGCAAGATGGAGGGGCACGCGGGATGCTGCTAGAGATCCCAGAGAGGTTGGGAAGCTTTTCTTCTTCTGTAACTGGTGGGTCTGACTCTGATGATGCAGAGGAGGAGGAGCAGGGAGAAAAAAGAGCAGCAATAGTGCACCCTCTGGACTTCAGGCCAGGGTGTGGTTTGGAAAGGGAACGGCTCCTCCATCCTTCTGCTTCCTGGGGCTGGCCCCTCCAAATCCTACCCCTTCCCCTCTCCCCAGTGCTCACAGGAGTTTATGCTAACAGATTTCTTGTCAGGCTGGAGGTAGTGACAATTCCCTCCTTCAGATATGGCAGAAGCTGTAAGTGCATGCAGAGAAGTTATTCCAGGAAAAAAGGCAGATGTCAGATTTGGGAGGCCTCCAAAAACAGGCCCAGGGAGGATTCAAAAGGAAAATGCAGGTAGGAGCCATGTACACAGATCCCTTCTGCTCTCAGCAATCTCCTCTGTAAGTCTATGTATTAAGACTCAGGCACGTTTGAAGAAGTACAGCCACGTCTGAAATGCAGCAGAGTTAAGGATCAGATGTCCTGGAACCCCACTGAAAATATCACGATGCTGTTAAATTATTTACAGGGTGTGCCAGCCTCAGTTGTGACCCAGCAAGCCATCCCTCCCAGCAAAATACTTAGCAAATCCTTAAATCTCCATGGACTTGGAGAGCACAGAAATGCAGTTTGAGGGCAACATCCCACTAGAATCTGAAAGAATCTGCTTCCACTGCCTCCCTTTAGTAACCTCTGATACTTTGTTCAGCTGGTACCTATTAAATGGAACACACGTTTTATTTTATTTTATTTTATTTTATTTTATTTTATTTTATTTTTTATGAAATAGGTGACTGTTAACATCTATTTTCTAAGCTTCTGCAGGTACAGGAAACCCTAACTGTGCAGAACTGGAGGAGAAACACTGGAGCCATCTGGACAATTTGAGACAAACCTCCCTCCTGCTGGCTCACAGACTGAAGGTACAGTAAGCAACCTATGCAAAGAGCAATGCCAGGGCTGCTATCACAGGTTAAATAAATAAATAAATAAATAAATAAATAAATAAATAAATAAGTGGTGCTAGCAACCACCAGACCCAGGTGTGATTAGGCTACAATCAGTTGGCATCAGCTGGTTCTGCAACAGGTTCATAAAACCCATGAACCTGCAGGGGGGGGGGGGGGGGTGCTGACCTTAATTCACCACTTGTAAGTCATGTGTTAGCTCTGGTGGGCAAGAATGGGTTATTTTGCTTTAGCTAAAGAAGCATTTGGACTGCCTTCTAAAGGCAGCAGGGTGCAACAGGAGTTGGTGGCATGGTACCTGTGCTGCCTTCTTCTGGAGTTTGCTGCCCTTGGGGACCCAGCTCTGAGGAATAACGTGGCTCAGTTAAAATATCATTTATAGTATGCTATTTCCTAATGCAGGCCCATCAACTCCAGCAGAAGCAGCAACTTACTGTGCTGAGTGAGAAAGCAAAGCGAGAGGTTCAAGAAAGCCAGAGGTTCTTGAGTGACCTCCTTCAAGACAATTTAAAGGTAAATTAATTCAGTTTGTGTACTATTGCTTCTGAATTCAGCAAAACATTCCCCTGATCTCTATGTTTCATTCTGTTTTTTATCTCACGTGGAGTCCCTTAACCAAATTTCCTAACTGGTAAGGAATGTAGATCAGGGTAACGTTTTTCAGAAGCACCCACATCTCTCAGGTAACAAAGTCCCTTAGGCTGTTATTTGGGTTGTGGTTCTGAAATTACTTATACTGCAGCTGTTGTTTTTTGTAAAATCAAGAGAAGGGGTTTTAAGCCCTCGGGAGATAACTACTGCGATGTTTGTTTATGCATGAGAGCATAGTGAGATGCTAATCATAACCAAAAGTTATAATTTCAGGAAAAAAACACCATGCTGTTTATTAATTGTTTACCTTTCTGCACTGGGTTCTGAAGTCCTGTAGAAACTGATGGACTTCAGCGACTATTTGTTAGAATAAAAATTTAGCTCCACATCCATAAACATAAGCTCAGGCCTCATCTGCAATTCCAAGCTCTCTTACGTAATTGTGAACACTTGCATTGGAAGATACTTCAGCTCAATGAATTCTCTCGATCTGTTTGAACAGCTCAGACAGAAGCAATCTCTGTATTTTTATTTATTTTTCAAAGCCCTTGGGATGGGCACAGTAGCCCAACTCCCATGAGCAGAGCTCTAAATAAGAAACATTTTGTGAGCTGTTACACCACCTTTCTTCCCTATGCCCACACAGTTATTTCACTGTGAGTAGTATCCATCTCATTAGTTACTCCAGTTCTTTAGGAACTATGAGCATTATTTATGAAAACATCTGTATCTAAGAGGACTGGGGGGGGGGGGGGAGGGAAGTTCTGCCTTCCAAACGCATCATTCAGGTCTATGGACAACTTCTGTTTTTGCAGCTGTGCAGTAGCTCCAAAGGCAGTTATTTTTCTGTGCCAAAACTGGACCACGCAGAGCAAACATGGACAGGATCCCAGTCTGAAGGTGACAACGCATCTGGCAGGTACAGAGTGCAGTAGGCAGCGAGGCACTCAGGTGGTTTAGTTTGTGCATAAAAATAAGCACCATGCTGGTTTATAAAATATTCAGCCTCCAGAGGACTTTTCTATGAAAGCTAAGGGTTGAAATTGAATCTCTGACTGCAATAATAAAAAATTACCTTTCTTTCCTACCTTCAGTAATGAAGAGATGCATTCACTGAAACTGTCTGAATTGAATACGGAAAGAGATCACAATCTGGTGGATCCCAAAACAGTGGAACAAAGAAAATCTCCGGGAGGAAGGGATTTGCATTGCTCAACCCTCCAAGAAGGTGAACTCTGATTTAAGGGATTTGGTGGTTCTGAGTAAACAAACGCCTTCTGGCATTGACTAAGACATAGCATAGCATCCAGGGGCTTCAGCACTTAATTACAAATTTTGTTAACTTCCAAACTGACTTTGAAATTTTTGAAGGCAGCACAAGAATAAGCCTGGCTGCTGAGTCTCTGCAGAGACTGCTTGCATTCACAAAGGGATGCTAACTCATGTACAGTGTGAACAATTTCTTGTGGAGAGTATATTAGAAGCATATAGCTCTAACCTTCACTTTTTTATGCCCAAACATTCATGTTTAGAAACAAGACACATCACTCCATTTGGTTCTTTTGTTAGAGAAATATTTTACTTAGTGATTTTAAATCTTCCTCTCCTTAGAATCCCTGCCGGCAGAGGATGGGGAGCTGCTGCACATCCACCAAGCCTCGAATCTGTCATCACCTCTGGGAAATGCTCCCCATGGAGAGCCTGGTGCAGCAGATGGCTCTGCAGAGAGCAGTGACCAGGCCAGCTTGGACAGCCAGGTAACCCCAGCTCTGCTGCTGGCCTGCAGGATGTTCCTAGTTCTTATTTTTTTGTTTTACCACTCGCACAGCGGTTCTCCAGTCACTGTGGTACTCTGCTCTGTCTGTCCCCAGTGGAGTGAGGTCGGCCGGCACTATGGAAGCTCCAGCACCTTCCGCCACTTCAGCCTGGCCATGGCAGAGCAGTGTCTGAGGGGAGAGGAGCTGCGAGCTCGACACCAGGCGGCCCTCCTCAAGCTCCGCAGAAAAGCTCTCCGGGCAAAAGCCAGTACTGAGCTGGCCTGGCTGGGCCACCAGAAGTGGTGAGGCCGGGGGCAGGTCACCACAAGCCTGCCCTGGGGTCTCTGTGAGGGGACGGGTCTGTGGGGGAGTGGCTGGGCACTGACTAGTTTTGGGGGAAAGGAACAAATATAAAATCCCTCTCTCTTAAGGAGAGGAGCTTGTGCAGTCTTCCTTTCAGACTGTGGAAGAAACAGCTGCTGCAGCCTCCCTCAGGTGTGGTGTGAGGCGTCCCTCAGACGGGTGAACCCCACTGAGGCTGAGGGCAGAGCCCACTGGGTGGGCTGAGGCCCTGCTGGGGACCCTCACCAGTTGGTACCCTGAACTGGATGTCCCGAGGAGGCCCCAAACATCTCAGGATAGTTCCAGGCTTGGTGGCCCTGGGTGTCCTCAAAGCCCAGCAGAACTGCTGCAGAGCCTTCCATGGCTACTGCTTCTTCGTGGCTGTTTAGAGAGAAGCTTTGCTCCTGTCCCTTTGTTTTTTCAAGACTTATGCTCACGGCAATAAATGATCTAACTCTGATACCTGTCTTTCTCTGGTTTTCAGCTGCCTGGAAAGCCTGCAGGATAGTAAGGGAGCCTCTGCTGTGGCTGAGAAGCAGCACAAAATTTTAACAGAGCTGGAACAGGAGCAGGTAACACTACAGCAAGAGGAGCCAGGCTTCCTCTTGTGTGTGGTGGAAGGGTGCAACGCTGGGGAGGTGGCTGGAGCTGCTGGAGCAAACTTTTTCTTTTTTTTTTTTTAAGAGAAAAGGTCACTAGTGTTATTGTTCTGTTTCCTGCATTCAGTAAGTCTCTTAGGGGAGAAAAACTTTTTTTTTTTTTTTTTTTTTGCACTACTCCAATGTTACTGTGTATATTTCTGTTTGTGCCGTAACAAACAGCATGAGATGTATTCAGGATTTCACTGATTTCTGTAGATTTATGCTTCTGCTATTGAAATGTATTAATTTAATTTGCAAGCTAATTTTATAGTCTGCTTTCCTGACCGTAAGGAATGCTGGGCTCATAATTACACTTAGTAAACAGACTTTTGTTACACTCCTTGTGTACTACAAGCCTCTCTTTTGCTTCAAGGAATTCCTTTGCAAACAGGGTACCACAAGTGACCTGAAGGTACTTCATTTCCAAAGGTCTCACCTCTCAGAGACACCCTATCTCTCAGTCAGCATTAGTGAAAAATAAAAGCACAAAAATCCTGTTATAAACAAAAAATAACCTGCATGTTGAATTCTCTGGATGCTGTAAGAGTAGTATTGCCTTATGTTAATGAATATTAGACATGTTTTTTTAAGTATATCTCTTTTCTACTATCTCTGCTCTTACACTCCTTCCTTTTTCTGTTTTGTTTAGGTAGAAATACAGCACCTGCAAAATCTCTACAGGGCAGCCCATCAAGAAAGGAAGCTTTTACTAAAGCAGCAGAGAGAAATCTTAATGATGCAGCATTCAACAGCACAGCTCCAGGAAGAGCTGCATAATTTGACTGGGAAGAAAAAGGTTAAGTCACTTTAGAAGTGATAGCTTTTAGTTGTAGGGTTAGCCCTTCCTCAGACTGTAACACACAGAATTTCTGGCCTTAGTCTCATAAGGATTACGTTTTTCATTATTTCAATGGAATCTAAGACAACGATTCTTACATAAGAGGTTCTTACCTGGATCTGCAGTGGTACTTCAACGCTTTCAAAACATTCAATTCTCACCTAAGGTTGTTACCACTAAACTCAGTCATAGCCTTTTGATTACTTTTGCTGTCTTAATGAGGCTGTTACAAGATTTTTTTTGTGTGTGTGTTTTTTTGAATGGATAATAACTGAAGTCAGAAGAACTGACACTGCAACTAAGGAACCCAAGTGAAAACTTACACACTATCCTCTTCCTTTTAGCTTACAAGGAGCCCAGCAACTGAAGAAGCAAATAAGCCAAAGACAAGACAGGTTTTGAGCTCAAAGTTCAACTCCTTGGCAGAGTCTACAGCATGCTCAGAAAGGCCTGATATGACTGGGGATAAAAAGAATTGTGCCCAGCTAAGGAACGAACAAAGCAAGAATTATGATAGGTAAGTACAACCCTTTCCACAATGATAACTGAAGACAAAAACCAATCCAGTAGAGAAGACAGAAGCAGTTATAGCCTAGATAATTGTGTGAGCTTTAAATGCTCCCAAGAGGGAGTTTTATAATGACAAGTTTTGAAAACCTCTGTGGTCAAGCAATTTATGCATCAAGATCGCTGCTTAACATTCTGACCGATACTGTCTCATTGATCGGCGTCCTCCACCTGTCCAATCCACCATCTCACGTCTAAAACAGTAAGCTCCTTGGGGCAGGTACCAGCTTATTGCAAGGTATGTGAACAGCACCAAGTAAATTTATATCTGGATCCATACCTGGAGATCCTCTACCTACCACTTGCTAAACTGTTCAGGTAGAATACATTTACCATTTCCATATTATCAGTAAGAACAAGTGTATTTTTTTCAGATTTTTCTACCCTTTAGGAAGATTGTGCTCTTCTGTGCATGGGGGGGGGAAAGTGTCTTAACTGAAATTTTGGATTTTACAGGAAAGGTATTTGAGTCATTATAAACAGGACATCTGGGCTAAATCAGTGATACCTTCTAACCTTCTAATGTTCACACGTGCCCCTCCTATACTCCTTCCTGGTGTTACAAAGGCAGCTGCATTATGATCTCAGTTCTGTTTTATATCACAAATACTAGCTCCTTCAATAGAACATGAAAAATCTGAGCCTGAATTTTGGAGAGTATATATACACATGTAATTATGTAGTACTGTGGTTTGGATTTATCATTACAAATTCAACAAGCCTGTTTCATGCACAAAAAAGCCATGTTGATCTGCCATCATAAACTGACTGCACATGAGAAGGAGTGGAAAGGGCTGTACTAGGTAATAAACTTTAATTCTGTGTGTAAAAGGTTGAGCAATATTTGTTCTCCAGGCCATTGTGCTTTCATTAGAATGTCTCCGTACTCTTGCATTCGATGTCACAATCCTCCATGCTTTGAGAAAGCTTTGCAGGCTTTACATATTCATTTTTAAGCTGCATTTTTGTGCGCATAGGTATGACATTTCACTAGGATTCTCTATAGTGTGAACTGTTAAGCAGTGTTTAAGTCTGTGGGACTGGGACCTACCACTGTAATATTAGGAACAAATGTAGCTTTGACATCAGACCTAGGCCAGTTAATTTACATAGCATTAATAACCTGGATATTTTTTAATGATGCCATACAACATTTAATGATAACTCACACTTCCATGATGGCTTTTAACTACAAACCTGAAGCACTTTGCAACTATATGTTAATTAAACTTCAAAATACCCATATGAAATGAGTAGAAATGTATTGATTTAATTGGTGAAATTCACTCCTTTGTCATCTGCTGGCTCTAAGCCTATGTATCACTTAACCCCTTACAGGCAGGTTTGTGTTCCACTTGGGATTTAATCATGGGAAGCTCTTGTACTACTTGGGGCTTAATTTTATGTTTAAATTGAAGCTTAGAGGTGTCATGTTCTGAGAAATCATTGGACTCCCCTTCCCCAGATGCTGTATCCCCAACATCCCAATTTGCTTCACCTTGAGCAGGAGGTGCTGAGCAGTGCAGATGAGGATCCAGCAGTATGCACACTGCTCAAAACAGCAGTTGTCCAAAACAAGCTCAGATGAACAAACATATTACAGAAAGAGACACAATTGAAGTCAAATATATATCTACATGAATTAAAAACTCCTTTCATTCAGTATTACCCAGACCCTTTGCAGACTGGTGAGTCAGGGCTGCGCATTTACTTAAGTTCCCCACAGGGAAAGGCTTTCAAATAAATCCCTGCATGGAACTGATCTATAATTCATGGTGTTATTGATTATAAGTCACAAGAATCTTTAAAAGGTTTCTTGGCTGTGCTTTCACTTCTTATTATTGACAAGCCTACTCATAGGAGAACAGTGAATATTAGAGGAAGTCTAGAGCAGACAGGGCCTGGCGGAGCTCAATGCACCCAAACTCTGGCTGCTGTGTTATTACATATAGATCTGTTTCCTGTGTAGAGTGATAATTATGCCATCTATCCACCAGTGCGGGTATGTTAATATTTTACACTGATCAAGAAGGCAGTTAATAAGCAGGGCTGTAAGGGAATGGAAGGGGTTGGGAGATGCTTGTAAAATAAAAGTGAACCAAAACAATAAATAAATTGCCAACATGCAGGAAAAGCTGCTGGTTTGGAGTTTCATTAATAGATATTAAATACTACAAACAAGGAATACAGAGCTTGCAATTATTATTATAAATAGACAAGCTAGCATCGTTCAGGTTCAGAGTATGACTATTTTTGCTTTTTCAGTGCCGATGACTTTCTTTTGGTCTTTTCCTATTCTTGTCTATAAAGACAAGATACCCGGCTTTATAAAATATTGTATTGTGAGATGGAGGAGAACAGAGAAATAATTTGCTGTTTTATAAACTTATGCACATGTAAACACTCTACAGTTACTGTCAAGGGCTACCAGAATCACTTAATTTATACCTTTATTGACTTTGCATAGATTTGTCATGATTAACAAGAGAACATGAAAACAACTCCCAATCATTAATTCCTTGTCTAACTGTCTACAGCTTTTCTACTGAGAACAAGAAAACACCAGTACAACATCAGAAATGGGCAGAGGATTCCCCAAGTTTGGAGCAGTCCCTTGTCCTGCAAGGTCCTGATGTGTCTGGAACAGTGACCAGGAAAGTGTGTGATGCCACCAGTCAAACCACAGGCTTGGTCTTCATGATTAAAAACTGCAAAACCACAGGTACCCAACATAAAAGACTTCTGAGAAGACTTCTGTAGTCAACTGTGAACTTAGAGCAAAGTTGAAATCTCAGCTGTTTTCTGGAGCAGCTCAAATGAGTTGAGGACTGTCAAGCTGACTAGCCTATGAGAGAGAACTTGTGATGCTAATCTGTTTCTTGGTCACCTCCAGTGTGGGTTTTGGTACCAGGATCTATTCAAGATTAGCAAGCAGGTGTAACAAAGGTCTAAATTGTCTCGTTGAGGTACTTGAGGTAATTGTCTCATTGAGGTATCTGTGCACAGATGAAAAAAGCATGTGTAGAAATATCTGGAAGTGGGCATTATAGTTGCTATTATGTAAGGAGAAGATAAGAAAGGTGATGATTAGATTAATAAGGTCGTTGCTCCTTTCAGCTTCTGTTGGAGTGACAAGGAATGTGTAGGGCAAAAATAAAATTATTCAAACTATAAACATTTTATATAAGCACTTTTGACTTTGACAAAAGATGATAGTCAATTTACTCATGGGGGAAAAAATGCAAATCTTCAAATATTGTAACTTCATGCTGTAACCTTTCAGAACTTAATGCTCAGGATCACATTTTATTACATCTGGAACGTGTAAATTCAGCAGGAACAGATGAAGCTATAGCCACATCCACTACAATAGAAGGCAGAAAGTGTGTGATTCCGGTAAGAAAAATCACCTCTGGAATTCCACTTCTGCTTAAAGTAATGGTGTCCCAGGTTATACCTGCCTTAAGACAGGACCAGCACAAGATGCTTCAGCTAAACACTTAATTTTTCACATGGGCTGACTTACTATTGCTTTCCTGCTTCTTCCCTTTTCTTCACGTTGTTAACTGGTGATGACATGCTTAAGCCATCTCTTGCTGCTCAGTGTTGTGCTGCACCAGGAGAAACTAAACCTCCTGCTCTTGAAGCAATAAACTATCAGCTGTCCTTCACAGTTGCAGAGACTAGTTCCTTTCCTATTTCCTACGTCAGTGACACTACCCTAAAGAGAGTGTACGTGTATACACACTTATATTTTGAGCCTGTATATACTGACATTTAGATGAAGACTAGTGCAAAAGTAGATTTAATCTCTGATCTCTGTGCCAGTCTGCTAAGAGCAAAGTCCCTTTTCCTTAGGATGTTAATTCTATCTCTTGCATATTTACGCTCTAGGAATCTGTGCTGAAGGAAAAGGCATTTGTTTCAAATGCAAAGATAGAACCTAAAGATAATGAAGATATTAATCCATGTTTCAGCAAGTTTACAGTGAAAAACTTGGGGATGCTTACTACATTGTGTAACTTATGTCAGGCTCAGACAGAAAATATTCCTCAAGAAACAGGTAAATCATATTTAATGCTATTATGTCCAATCTGTTTCAACCACTTCAATCAAACTTTAATCCAGACAGAAAGAGAGACAATCTTCTCATTTATTACTGAAGTGTCTTGCTCACTATACCTAAAGTATAAATCACTGCTAGGTAAGATGGTGGAGATCTCTCTAACGTTTATTATGAGATATGATTACACTGCTTCCTCAGAACAAAATCATAACTTATTCTGATTGTGTCATTAACAATTTACTTTCTTTTGAGGCATTTTTTAAATAATTTAAGGGTGTTCACTTTAAAAGAACATAGATCAGTTGAATATAGACTTCAACAGCGCATGCTGCAGTTATTTTTGTTTCCAGGTTTTATTCTCAGTTCATATTTCTTGCTCTCAGTACAACATATAAAAATAAAACTGGTTGTTATATATGAGCCAGTTATACAATTTATAGAGTTTTGGGTATGCATAATCTCTGTATTATTAAATACTTGCATTTTGTGGTAATATTTCATATTTTTGTTTTTCTAATTAGCTACTTTTCTGCATCTACTCCTAGGTACCATAGTGAGTGAGACTCACTTAGTCTGTAACTAAGAGTTAGTAAAAATAGTCTTGATGATAAAAGTTCTGCAGAGGCTGCACACTTACTGGATTCTCAAGCCTTGCTCTTAGCATGTGGACAGCAAACTGTCTGATATAAAACTTGTCCCTCAGGTAAAGAGAGAGTTTCCCATGGATTTCAGTGGATTACAATTTCACCGTTAGTGTTTTGACTTTATTTTTGTATTTGGCAGGAGTCTCATGCTCTTTCATAATCTAGAGTGGGAGTGCAGAGGTGACATGAACTCTAGTAGCAAGCCTTAGATTGTTTTAGTCGTGGCACTTAGTGTGACTGAGGTGATGGAGAACCTTGTATTTGCCTTCTGTGCTGAGTAACCTGTGTTTCAGGTGATGATGCACCATCCTTAATAGAAGATCAAGAGAATGATTCTCTGACAGTGGAGAAAGTATATGGGGAGCAGAGAAGTCACAGAACTCCAAGAGAAGAGCAGGGCTCCTGTCCATTTCAGGTATGCAGCAAGCTTATAGTTTTATCTTAACTGTTTTTCTCACCTAAATTTTCATCAGAAGAAATCCTCAGTGTTGGCTGTCATGGAGATATTACACTTGGGACTCAGCTTGCACATTGAGAAGCTGAAGCTGTATGAGGTTTTGTTGTACTGAGCTAAAATATTGCCCTTAAATCTGGGGGAATTTCAATAGCAATTCATTGGCATTCTTCAGTTTTCCTGCATACTTAGTGATTCTTGATCATAGTCTCTTCAGACTCAGACACAGAAGAAAGATCCTTCTTTTGACACTGAAGATAATGAAAGAAGGTCAGCACTGATTTCCAATGAAGCTACGGTAGTGAAAACGCAGTTAAGGAAGGAAAACTCACCACAGGAGCAGCAGAGGTACTAGATCTGTCAAGGTCAAGACCACCTGTTGTACATTCTGCTTCTTGTCGATGTGTCAAATGTTGCCTTGTTTGGGTTTAATGCCCACAGTCTGTTCTGTTGTGGAAAGGGGGGAGGCAGGCTATAATGACCTTACCCTAGGATTTTTTTTTGTCTTGTAAAACCTTATAAAAATAAAAAGGGGAGGTGGGGAGGGGGGAGCTCCCACAAACTAATATTATTTAATACATGCCATGTTAATCAAATATTGGCTGCCAATTTTTCTCCGGATGTCTAATTTTTTGGAGTCAGTTGAAGGTATGTTGAAATCAACTTGGAAAAAAAAGTCTTCTTTTCAGAAGACTGGGCTAGACAGAAAGCATCAGCAGAAACAGCTAAAAACAAGGCATTTTGCATTATGCTGCATTAAGCAAATACACCCAAAGAAATTTGATGTTCTACACCAACGTTCTTGAATACCACTGAGTGCCTTCACTTCGTAACTTCAGTTTTAACCTAATTACAATGTGTTTTTTTCAGGGTTAGCACAGACTCTGAGAGAAAAGCAGAAGTTGTGCATATGAATGAAAAAGCACCTTCTGAAATTCTGTCTTCAGAAGGTAGGAAGTGCTTTTTCCCAACACGCCTTCTACGTTTACCTAATTTATAATCTGAGTAATAATTCTTCTTGGAGTTGTTCATAGAGGATATTAGTCTGCTGCCTGTACCAGGCAGTGAAGTTGCTCTTTGGGCTAAAATAATAAAGATCTTAATGTACACCCTACATTCAAACCTTTCTTATCAACTACCTTGGACACAACTGTATTAGCTTGTTTACTAAGTTAATGATTTCTTCATCTTTCTTTATTTGATGTCTCATTTATTTTTTGTATGATTTGATATTAAAAACAATCTTCAAGTTGACTCAGCATTTAACACCGCTGACTTTTGAATGCAATTCACTGCTGAGGATTACCGGATTTGAATCAGAAGTTAACTATCAGCACTTCTATCAAATACTTCTCTGAAATTATTTTTTAGATGCTCCAGTTAAAGAAATGGAAGCGTCTTTCCCTTTTGAGATCCATCACGTGGATGGAAGTCCATGTTTGAAGCCTTTGAACCATAATTCTCATGAAGCTTCTGATGAAGAACTAACTTTAAAAGTGTTTTGCAAAGGATTAGATTCTGCTGAGTCATCGCCCAAGTCAAACGACTTCTCTCCAAGATGTGAAAGTGCCAAATCAGACTCTTCTCTCTCAGAATTTCAGAAAGTGTCTGCAGTTTGGATTGACATCTCTGAAGGCTCTATCTCAGACTCTGAATTAGAGGTGAAAAATGGAAAGGACACAGATGTCAGTATCGCAGAAGAGTTTATCTGTGATAACAATGATGCATTTTCTAGCACTTCAAAAGAGATGCCAATAGCAGTAATTATTGGAAAAGAAACATTACGCAGTGACAAATGTAATGAACATGAAGCACCCAAAGAGGACAACAGCAGTAAGATTTCTTTACTCTCTCAGAACTCCCAGAAATGTCCTGGAGAGGCTTCAGATCATGGGTGTCCTGATCATTTGCTTTCTTTCCTTCCCACAGACAAGGCAAATACCCTCAAAACAAAGCCACTGGATCCCCTCCAGTTTGAAAAACCAGCCAAGGAAATGGATAAGCCAAGTTTGGAAGCCTCAGAAAACTCAAAAGATGCAGCTGCCAGCTCTTTGGGCAGTGATGGTGTTTACCTCCTTAAGATCTATGAACAGCAGGAGCCTACTTCCAGAACTAGCAGAGTGAAAAAGGATGGTGGAATTAACAGTTTATTCATGGATCACAGCAGAGAGCAAAAGCAGCTTATTCTGATGGATTCTTTGGAACGTCTAGACTTGGCTACTGACCAGTTCAGTAGCACAGTCTCTTTTCCCCCTGACAAAGGTATTACAAATGGTAAATTAGTAGCATGTCTGTCTTCCAGAAATGCAGCAGTGCAAAATAATCACGCACAGCTTTTGAATGAGAGCCTTGCATCCAGAAAACTTGATAAGATTGTATCTCTGCCCATGTCTGTGCAAGGAATTTCTGAGGAAGTACATACAGAAGCCTACTTGTTTGAGTCTTTGCAAAGGGTGGCCCCAGGAAATCAAAATCACTCAAAAACTGAAAGGCAAGACGCAAAGGAATTGGGGAAGGATTTTTCTTCCAACTCCTCAAAAAAGCAACTGTTTCAAGCTGAGAAGTGCTCTTCCAAAGGTGAAGATGATACAATTTTTATTAGTGATGAGGGCCTCCCTCCAGCTGATGAGGACACCTTGTCAGAAATACTGTCTCCTGTTGATGAAGTGCTGTCCTATGGAAGTGCTGACTTGCCATCCTCTAATAAAAAGGATTTGTCATTTCCAAGTGAAGATCTTCCTCCTCCCCCTTTAGGTGTAAATGCAATGAAAAATGATGATTCTAGCTTTAGTATGGATGATTTCCCATCTCCACCAGAACAAATGACAGTCTCAGAGACTAGACAGTGTATGGATGAAGATATATCACTGCGAACGGATGCATTACCCCCATTACTTGATAACATCATGCCTGAAGAATTTCCCCTGCTCAGTCGAGAGCCAACTGATGTTTTTTCAAGGCAGGATAGGAATGTCTCAGAACAATCTTTAGTTAAAGAAAGTAAGTCCTCCTTTGCACAAGAACTATCAGAATACCGAGAAGGAGAACATGAGACACCTTTACAGTATTTGGAGTGTCTGCCTGTGTCAAATCCCATTTCTTCTGGTCAGGCCAGTAAAAATCCTGATTCCATGACGAAACAATGCGGAACATACTTAACACTACTCAAAGCTGAAGAAGATGGTGATGACCCATTATCATCGTTTGAAATTGGGGACAGAGTGTTAGTAAAGCAGACCCAGCCTGGAACCCTCATGTTCAAAGGCCGGACTTGTTTTGACTGTGGCCATTGGGCGGGTGTTGCACTTGACAAAGCTGAAGGTGATCATGCTGGAACTTACAAAGGGGTGAAGTATTTTGAGTGTGCTCAGCACTGTGGTATCTTTGTCAGACCTAATGAGATTTCACACCTCTTGGAGGATAACAACAATGGTTCCAATAACACTGGGCATGAAGACTCAGACTCCTCCTATGATGATGAATCCTTCAGAAGAGACTGCAAATACCCTGAAGCTGATGAACAGGGCACAGGGGTAACAAAACAGAACACTAAAGACACGAAAAGCGCAGGAGGATCAGAAATGCCAGAAAACCAGTCTAGGTTACACGTTGCCTTGCTGCCTGGAAAAGGTCAGAAGTTCACACATTCTGACCAGTGTAAGTGTAATGAATTCCTTTGTCAAAATAACTTAATGTGCTTGGGATCAGATAAAGAAAAAACAGAAGTTACCCAAATAAAACAAGGCATGCTTGCAGATGTGCTTCTAAAGAAAAATAAGATCAGCAGCAGAGATGGGGTAAATACAAGCAAAAGTATTTGTTGCTTGTTAGAGGATCAGAAAAGAAATATACTTGCTGATGATACCACAGGTGAACTCGATAAACTTCTGTTTGACACATTAATTGCATTTGTTGAAACAGATCAACACAAATATAAAAGTGCCTTTGAAAAAGACGTTATGAATTATGGCAAAGGCCTAAGACAAGAAGACAATCTGAAACAGTTTCTCGTCAAAGAAAATTCAGTTGCTAGCTTATCTGAGCAATCAGCAAAGGTTTCTGATGTTTTACTGTGTGACTTCAACATGCTTAGCATTCATGGTTGTCACACAGTAGCAGAAAGAATTGTGACTAAATTTGTAGATGATGCAGTTAAAGAATATAAGAAGATTAAAAGAAAACACGGAGCAAAAGCAGACAAGATATTTCATTCATCTTCAGAGACTTCTCCAACCACTTTGCCTGTAAGTAGAGTCAAAGTTTGTCTGAGTGTTCAGCCTGAAATTGGGTCTACACAGGCAAGCATTTCTGTTGCCCAGTTGTTTTGAGCCCATGAGTAAAAGAATCTGATTTCTTAGTTTTAAGTGCAACCTTAAATAATTTGCTAATTTCAATACCTCTAAAATTGTGGAAAAAATATGGGGTATGTCACCTGTTTTTTCTTTTTCTCCTTACTGAAGTTCCTTATAAAAATCCTTGATGCGGGTGTTTTTGGAAGCTCTGAAGATTTTGATCAGCCTAATTCTGATGGACATGCCCTAGAAAGACAAACACAAAAGCAGTACTTGTACAAATTGGATCGATGGCACTCAGCTCCTTGGAAAAAAACTGTGGAGGTTCCTCTTGTGGTACCACATTACAGTTCCTATGTTAAAAAATTATCTGCATCTGCTGTAGAAGAATTATGGACTCCAGAAAACATATATTCAAATTTCAAGAGAATTAGTGTGCCAAAGCATTTTGAATGTAATGACTTCTCAGGGAATCATTTGGAAACAGAAAGCAAGAGGATGTATAATCAGGTATTTTAAAAACGGTTACTAATTTTTTTTCTGGTATTCTGTAGCCTGAATCATATTAGCTACTGCTTACTATTATTCTAGCTGCTAATACTAAATATAGTAAAGGAACACTGAAAGAGTTATTGCAAAATATATTGCTGCTTTTAATCAACTGCGAAATAATTTTACTAGGACAGATATCCTTGCTGTGATGCAAGCCTTTTGCTAGAGCTCTTCTTTCAGAAGACCAAATATTGTCAGCAGCCTTTCTTACTGTTCAATGAAAAATAAAAACTTTTGAAAGGGTATCAGAGTCGGTACTCAGTTTGGTACTGTTTTGGTTGTTACAGGTTATATTTGATTTGACTCGTGAGGTGCTATGTACCGAATATCAAGTAACTGCAAATCCAAATAGACTTCCATGGTTAAAAGAAAATTTGGGATCTCACTGTTCCAGATGTCATTGCAGAAATGCAGATGTCAATGAGGTCAAGGTAAATTCTGGAAATGCAAGCAAAGTGCACCACAATAAGAGTCAGTGAAGGGAGCAGACATTGCAATGACGCAATGGCAAAGACATTGGGAGGGTGATAGCATTACAACTGAGGTGATCAGAGAAGAAAACAGCATTGATCTGAAATGCCTGAATAAATACAGACTGAGCTGATTTGTTAGGCTAAGTATTCCAAGTGCATGGAGTTCTGTAGAGGAATGGACTTCTAAAAATATCTGTGGTTA
Organism: Aythya ferina; assembly: GCF_964211825.1. Taxonomy (NCBI): domain Eukaryota; kingdom Metazoa; phylum Chordata; class Aves; order Anseriformes; family Anatidae; genus Aythya; species Aythya ferina. The sequence goes on along the minus strand of NC_140318.1, from coordinate 2,905,467 downwards.
TGATGATCTTAGGTGTAACCTCTAAAGTAATCTTATGTTTAAAATGTATTGGTTGGTCAATACTACTTAGCTACATCTAGTTCTGTTCCCCAAACACCAGGGTGTTTCTAGATTGGAAACTGGATCTTGACATTAGCCCCTTTCACTCATTTGCAAGCTTCACAATGATAGGTTTCCAACGAGAACAATTCTTTTCAGCCTCTTTTATTTTGTAGACATTTGTCCAGGGTGAAGTTATTAAAATAATGAACCTGGAAAAGAATGACTTAGAAATGAAAAGAAAAATTCTTAATATGACCAAGTATGGAAACTGTGAGAGAGACAGAGTGGACCTTATTCTGGTAAGCAGACATCCAGATAGACATTTGTTTACTTTAGGTTTGAACTAGACATTTTCATGTTTTTATGAGACTCATGTTTACTTTTTTTTAAAAAAAAAAAAAGAAAAAGAAAAAGAAATTTGAGTTATTGTCTTCCTTTTTGTTACACTTGCAATAATAACCCAGTATTTTCATTTTTTATGAGTGGTTTGAGTGGATTTTGCATACATAAATTGTCAGATTAGGCACAGCTTCTTATTGCCTCTTAGAACTGACCATGCTCTTGTTCTTCAAGTAAACATTCATATCCGTGTTGTATTTTAGATTCAGGAGCTCCGCAAAGAAGAACCTCAGTGGACTTACTATGATGATGATGAATTAACTGTGAAGATGAGAATGACTGAAAGAATATTTGATAGCTTGATCCTTGATACAATCAGAGTTCTTAATAAGATTTATCTGAGAAAAGCCTGTGAAAAGAAGTTTTTCCCTAATGGTGGAATTTTAGTCCCTAATTTTTAAGGCAAGAATACATCATTAAGAATTTTAATTCTGAACTGTACCCAATACCAGTTTTACATTCATATTTACAATTAAAGGATGCAAACAGTGATGTAAGCACGTAGAAAAAATATCACATAAAATATTCTTCTTGAGTTCTGAGCTCTGGGAATGCTAATTAAGATCAATGTTCTTCTTAGACTGATGTTATTTGGAATCTAAGTCGTGGAAATTTTATTCTTGTCTGTTTTTTAATCAAGATGGCACTTTATTCACCTATGCATTTTAAGAGCATCATATGTGTTTAAAATTGTATAGGAGTCTATGGTTATACAAACAGTTCAGAAACAATTTGTGTGTAAATGATTTTATTCTGTTATCATGTTCTGATGGTGAATGATGATGAAAATTATATTTTGAGAATACTGTTTGGAAAATCAATGTTTTCAGAGCATATGGGTACAGAGGGAATTAAGTCTCCCAGAAATTGAATTGCTATGGACCTCTGTCTTTTGGAATGAACTCTTCCAACTGGATCATGTCTACAACTTTTCCTAATGGGTGAAGCAGCATAACAAAGGTGACTGAGGAAAAAAATGACCATTTTTTTACACCCTGTGGAATGGTTTTAAATTAGCCCAGAGATGACTTGAGAGATGTGGCATATGCCAGGATCTACAGCCAAACATTCACTTCTAATGTCTATAACATCATGTAAATGAGACATATACTGATGTAATGCACTTTAAATGGATGCTTTTCTACCAGTAACTTCAAATTCTGAATAATAAATATGTGCATTTGATTACGTTCCTTATCATGGAATTCATATGGGCCCTTTGAATTCCAACACTGTCTAAACACCTGAGGATGTACTTTAACTGGCAAATCAGAAGAAAATAACCTTATTTTATTTTGTATTTGTAAAATGGGAAAAAAAAAATCAAGATTTGAAGAAGGAAATGTAAGTGTTCCCCAAATATGCTAATTGCTAAAAATGTATAGTAATGTGTCTTTACCTATTTTGCATTAAGACTAATGATAAATTTGTATTAATGTTTAAAACAAATATGCAACTATTACATAATGGCATTCGGAATTTTTTCATTACTAAATAATTGAATATAAGGAGATTTATTTAAATCCCCTTCCTTTAGGGAGTCTTTCAAATGAAAAGCAGGACAATTAATATGATTTTTAAAAATTGAAAGGCACTTTGTTTCTGTTTTTAACTACTGATGGTTTACTTGTTTTCATATTGAATTGTTTTCTGAATAAACAAAACTTCTCTGTGTCTCTTATTTTTACTGAAAGTTTGACTTCAGATTATATTGTATATATTGCTATTCCCATGAGTGAATGGGATTTGTTCTATTTTTAGAAATAGTTCCTTAGGCCATTAAAAAGCACTGTCACACTAGCTGCCCTATGAACAGAAATAAAAAGGTAACTTGTGTTCCAAGCACATTAACTATTGATCATATCCTGTAAACTAGTTTCATGTCCCAAGTGCTACCTTTTCTTAGAAGCCTGACATACATTGTAAAAATTTATTCCTAACTGATTGATATAGTCTGGAAGATTTTACATGCTGAGCTTGGGCTCTAGTCTTCTGCAAAGGTTGTATCCCTTCTGCTGGTAAGGATAAAGACTCAGCTGCACTCTTCCTTAACTGATTAACTGACTTTGGTGCTGTACTTGAAGCTTTGACTCTCCTGGTTTGAGAACTTCTGGTAAGACCCTGCAGCTGATCGCACTGCTGAGATACAGCATTAACTGAGCTCTTCCTTCTTAGGTGAGAATTACCACCCTCATGACCTTTATCCTCATTGATTAATTAATCCAGATAACTTATTTGTTCTAAGATTAATGCTTTCTTCTTGTCAGCTTATGGTAGAATTTAATTCAATGCTTTTTTTCCCTGGACTTATAGACAAATTGTTGGATACAATGACAGATCTATATATTGAAGTGCTACAGATTTTCAGTTTGTTGTTGCCGTGGTTCTGCAGCAGCAAGCACCAGGATCCTTGTTGTGTGTTTGGAATGAAAGCTATTAAAAATATCATTTATATGTGTGAATGAATAGATGAAGGACTTGTTTAATTTCAGACTGCTATATGTTACGCTGGAGGAAGATAACCATTATGTTTGCAACTCAGGCTGTGAGTGAAGCCTGAACCCTTGCAAGATAGCTATATACAGAAGGACATAGCCATAAAGTAACTACTGCTGATGAGAATAAAAAGTGTACACGTAGAACATGTCAGACATATTTAATATCCCCCACCATTATGTGTTCAAAACCTTAGATTCTGGCACCCAGATATATTGACCTGTTCAGTCAGCGGCAAGACTTCAATATCAAGATTACTCTACTTCAAGGTCTAATATTTTGTTTGCCTTGGTTTTGATCAATATTAACCTCCTAGGTCAATAAATCTTGATACTAGCCTCAAGAGGAGTCATTATCTTTCATAGAAAATGATTATTTCTCAGTTAAACCCTACATTTAATTTTCCTGTAATCCATCTCTTTCATCTTCACACATTTAATAATTCTTCTGAATAAAATGCACTCTAAAATACCTTACACACTGCCGATTTTAAAATCCTAATTAGCAGCTGCCACAAGATTTTCCATTGCTTTAATGTATTTGGATTCCACCACTGTAACCGTCTCATTTTGTTACTTCTAGAAGGTAGGAAAAATAGAGATGGAAAACCCCTCAAATGGAACGTAATACAAGGAAACAAATAACTTGTGTTGTGAATATGGATGCAAAAGCTATGTGACTGAACAACTTTAGACATTAATGGTCAAGAAAAGACGCAATCAGGGAAAAAATAGGTAAACGTGGCAGAATCTGTTACTTAGTTCTCAGATGAGAGGATTTTTACTGTGTGTGAGATTCCTACTCTTACACTGTTTGTGTACAGCTGGCCATAAATGATCATAAACCAGATTCTCACCTCTGAATTTACAGCAGAGTGCATGAAGTAAGAATTTGGATTCATTTGTTTTCTATTTGGTCTTGAAGGATTAAAAGTACCGTTTGTGAGTAAAGGAAGCAAGAATTAACTTTTAGGGGACGTTAGCCTTTTGTCATCCCCTTAAACTCCACTGAATTCTTCCTCTGGGGACGTTCTCTGTTGTTTTTCTGCCTCTGCTAACGTAACGAAATTTCTTAACCCTGTATTTACAACTGAGAAGAGCCCTTCGTACTGTGGCTACAGCTGTACGAGGAGCTAAAATGCATTCCCGGCTCACAAGCAATCTCAAGTAAAGGACAGCATCTAGCAGCTTGTCAGACTCACAGCATCCTACGTGCAGCTTTTTACCGGCTCCTGCTTTGAAGAGAGCTGTCCCCCTCCTGCCGCCACGGCTCAGTGCGAGGCTGCGCTGTCTTCAACCCAGCGCCCGGCTCCGTGAGGCCGCGATTTGTTCCTGCAGCGGATCGCCTGCGTGTTAAAACCACCCACCGAGCATTTAAAGCATTGCTTTAACCTACTTCTTCATTCCACCCATTCCCTTAGGGAGCCCTACGGGACACGCGCATCCCAACACAGCACCCACAGCTTCGCACCGTGCAGGGGACACCGGGGAGCGATCTCCCCCTCCCTCACCCTACCCCAGGCCCTCAGCGGACCTGTGTCCACCCCGGGCGAGACAACACCCGCTCCCCTAACCCTTTCAGAGCCCATTTGGCCGAGAGGGGCTGCAACACCCCACACCCTCTTGCGGGGGGATTCCCCCCCGCGGGCTTCGGGCGGGCGCCGCCGCCGCTAGGCCGCGTTGCCAGGGCCGGCCGCGTTGCTAGGGCGCGGGCCCCGCCCCCTGGCCGCCGGCCTCCCAAGATGGCGGCGGGCAGCGGCCGCCCGCTGGCGGTACTGCTGCTGCTGCTGGCGGCGGCGGTGGCGGCGGTGACGGCGCGGTTGTACCGGGCCGGGGAGGACCCGTTGACCGTGCTGACGGCCTCTACGGTGCGTAGGGCTCTGCTCAACTCCTCGGCGGCCTGGGTGGTGCAGTTCTACAGCTCGTCCTGCGGTCACTGCATCGCCTTCGCCCCCACCTGGCGGGCGCTGGCCGGGGACGTTAAAGGTGAGGCGCAGCCGCCGCCGGTCCCCGTCCCCTCATCCCCGGCACCGGGGGGGCTCCGTCAGGGCTCGTCCCGGTGTGGGGGAATGGGTGTGAGGCTGGCACGGGGCCTGGCGACGCGGGGGGGCTCGGCGGGGCCTGCCCTGAGCGCTGGGGCCCAACGGGGGCGGTGGGGTGGGAAGGTTTTGGGGTGAGATCCCTGGGGTTGGGGGGTTTGTAGATAAAAAGTGAGTGTTGGGAGGCCGCGGGGGAAGAAAGAACAGGGAGAGATAAAAATAAATAAATACAGAAATCAAGCTCGGTGAGTCAGGTTTGTGGTGTCTGCCTGCTGGTCCTGGCACCCGCTGAAGTGTTTCGCCTTCTGGGGATCTGAGACAAGCGGGTCCCTGAGCTCCTGGTTAAATTCAGGGCCTGTGGCAGGGAAAAGACCCGAGATGGAATTTGTGGGAAATGCCATGCAGAGTATGGGTGTCTTAAAAGGCCTTTAAACTGCTCTGGGCATCACGTTTTACCCAAGGGGCGCTCTCAGGATGGAGACAGCAGTTCTGAGGCGCTGATGTGGTTTTGTTTTGAGGGGCAGTGAAGTGCTCTGGCTTTTCTGCTGCACTCTGGGGTGTGAAAAGTGTTAACAAAGTCTAAAACGAAACGTAGGTGCAGTATTGGGTATACACATTTTTAGACGTAAGGATACGGAGGCCTACCCAAAAATAGGCCCTGACGAGTTTGTCATGTGCTGGGGGCTGCTGACTGCCGAGCAGAAACTGAGAAAAACAAGAAACCCAGAGCACTGGTGGTTTCCAGGCTTTTCAAACACTCATTACTTCCATGGGTCTTCTTTATTTATAAAAGCAGTATTTTTCCTGCTTTCTTTGCATAAGCTTCTGTCACATTTTCACCTTCTGATTTGATTTGCTTTTGGCCAATTTACCATAGCCTGTGTCTTCATAAAGACTTTCTTTTAAACGGTGCACTCTTATACTTGTGGATGTTGGCCTGACCAGCAAATGCAAATTGGCGTTATTCGTCCATCTCGAAACCAGAATGGGTGGGTTTGAGCAGGAGACTGCGAACAGCCACACTTCTCATTGGTGGCTGCATCTGAAAAACATTTCACCCACATACGCTGACTCAACATCTATTTTTCAAAAATATTTACCCACCTGCTGGGATGTTTCAAGGATCTTTGTGGATGCAGACTCAACTGTACCTGAAAATTCTTTAATCATTATGGTTATATTTAATAATTGAGTATGGATCAGTTAAATTGGTGCAACTTTTTGCCTAACTAGAAGGCCTGTGCTAATAGAAGTAATTTTTATTCCATTTCTCATTTGTTAAACCTTGGTAATATCATTGCAAGCTTAAAGATAATGCTCCTGAAAAATGGGAGCAGAGCTTGCTTTTGTGTAATTTGCATTTTTCATTTTGAAATTTGGCCCTTTCAGGACAGGCTTTAAACTTGGAGTTGTTGCTGCTGTGTTCCTAATCATGCATTTAGTTTTATTACAGTAGTGTCCAAAGTGGACATTATAGTTAATTGTACTTTTGATATCGTAGTGGGTGGTTGAATCTATGCACCAAAATTTCTGTGGACAGGAATTCTGTGCATAAGTAAGAAACCCTTGGAAGTCCCACATCCAGCAACCCTTTAATTATATGCAGAAGTAAACCTGGCCAGTTGTTCCAGATAGAGGAGCTCCTAGAAATTGCTTTATTTATTTGTTGAGGAAGGATTTTAACCTTGCCCTTATTCTGGAAGCAGCCTGTGTGTTAAATAAATACGTGGTTCTCAATTAGCACTCAAGAGGGGATCCTTGTGATGTATTCCTGATCTCCCTGACTGCACGTCACAACAGAAGGCAGCACGATGCTGGTAATACACGTGCTGCAGGGAGCACGCAAGGTTTGTGCAAGGAAGCATGTTCCTAGCGATGCACTATGGCTGGTGTGCTGGTATTCTGTAGCATTTCACAAGTGGGAGCAGCATTTCAGTCCGCCAGCCTGCTGGATTGTCAGTTCATTTATCCCATGTATTCATGTGATTGCTGGAACTCGTTTAGCATAAACAGAAGTGGGCTTGGTTAACGTGGTGTCATTCAGCTGCCCCTTCCCTGTAGTTTGTGAGTTAGTCAAGCTGTTTGGAGTCTCTAGCATAACTTCTGTCAGAAATTTTATCTTTCCCTTACATTTTTGTTATAAATTTGGAACAACCTTCAGTATGCTTAAACATTTTTCTCAGATTTAACAACATACTCCGTGCGGAATAGGCCAAGCTAATTGTTCTACCCTGCAGAGCTCTGAATGCTACACCACCACTTGTACTCTGTCGTAATAGCAAACTCCATGGGTATTTTCCTTTGCCCTCTCTACAGCATGCAGCGAGTAGAACTGAGTTATGCATTATTTCAAAAATGCTAATGCTATTTAAAAATTCAGCAGCGTAAAACCCCCAAAATCTATGCTGCAGTGATAGTGTGAACTTACACAGCCTATGCTGTGTACTCCAGCAGCTTCCACATCCCTTAGAGACGAGAAGCTCCTTTTTAAGCAGAAGCAAATGCTAAGCAGCACACATCCCAGCTGGTGCTCTTTAACCCAAGTGTTTAGCTGGGGATGCGTTCCATTGTTGTACGTGGGCTATTTGCATCAGTTCATAGAGCTGCTATTCAGCCTGCCGAGGAGGATGGAGACAGGTGGAAAAAGGAGGAGGAGTGGTGGAAGTTGAATGAGATAGATATCCAGAAGCCGAAGTTTTGTTTTATTTATTTTGCATTTTGTTTGATAAAATGGACGGTTGTATCCTTTGTGTCTGTGTGAATACGTGCCCATCTGCTCTAGAATGCTTGTAGTCACTCCTGGTGCCTGTTCAGCTGTTGGCATGTTGAGCACAACTGAAATTCCCCCTCAGCTGCCCCATCCTCCTCAAAGACAAATAAAGGTCAAGCTACATTTCCAGCACAGCTAGGCATACAACTGAGAATCAGATCTTGAACTTGATGATGCTTTCGTGCTCCTTGCTATAAAAGCAGATTTAATTTTTAGTGCTGTTTTGGTTTATGTTTTATTGATCTTGGGGAATTGTGATGCATCTTCAAATTCTGCCCAGAGCTGTCTTGATTCAGCTTAGCTTTAAAAAGTAGCTGTACAAGGAGCCTCTTGGAGGGGGTCTTCTTTAAAGTGATTGCTGCAGTGGAGCATGACTCGAAAAGACAAGTTCCTGGCAATATGAGAAGGAAAAAAGGCTATGAATGAATTGAAAGCTTTTATTGAAGTTATATAAGCATGTTTATGGAAATACTTGAACTCTTGTGGTTGTGGTTATTAAACATTTATAAAGGAAACTCAGCCATTTAGCGCTCTGGTTAAAACTCAGGTATTTCTGAAGTATCTCTAAGGTACTCCTGGAAAGTACTAAAAGGTAAGGACATACTGGTCAGCAGGCAATGTGGGAGCCTTGTGGTGAGTGTGAATCTGAAGACCTCTGAGGACACAGCAAGTTCAGCAGCTAGTGAGTCCTTTGTTAAAATTAACCCTGATATCAAATGCGTCATAACTACAGTTTTGTAATTGACGGCCACGCAAACGAGTAACTGCTGGATTCATCTTATTCAGTTAAATATATTCTGCGTGCTTATCTTTGGAGTTCTGTTGCCTGATTTCCTTGGGAACCAGGCTGATCTGTCAGCTGGCACCTCTGATCACTTCTGCTGAAAATAGAAATATATATATTTTTTCCAGATTGGGAATCTGCAATTAGAATTGGTGTGCTGGATTGCGGGGAAGAAGAGAACTATGAGACGTGTAAAGAATATGGTATTCACTACTATCCAACTTTTAGGGTAAGTGGCATGATATATTGCTGTATGTAAATGATGCATGGTTCATTTATAGTAACTAAAACCATAACAAACTTATTTGTCCATAGTAATGCATGGAACCAGTTGTTCTTTATCTTGGCTTTTTCTGTGATTTTGCAGAGAAAATCGCAGGGCTGATAAAAGATGGAATCAAGTTCTTCTTACTCAGTGCGACAGATGATGCAGTTATTTGGAGTAGGAATTCAGTCCTCAGTTTAGAATCTGAAAATTTTTAACTTCTGTCTTTGCCAGTCCGTATAATCACACTGAACTGTAAGCATTAGAAGAATGTGATTGAAGGAGAGGGCTGAATGAGCACTGTTACGACAGAAGAAGGATCAGTAGGGGTTTTATTGCAGAAGTTGTGGTGCTCTACTCAGATAGAAAGAGCAATGTGGTTTGTTTGTTTTTGGTCTTTAAAGTTTCGGTTATAAATTGTAATATACTCTTTGTTAGACACCGTAAGTTTTTTTTTTTGTTTTTTTGTTTTTTTTTTTTGTAGTAGCAGAAGGCAGTCAAGCTCCACTGTCTATCCAGTCTAACCACTGAATTTGAGAAAATTTGAATACAATGTTCTGAGTGTATACGTAGTTTGTGGTACTGATTTGGTGATCGGTCAATTTTAGTTTGGGTTAATGTTTGCAGTAACAGATTGATAACAATTATGAATTATATGTTATGGTATTTTTCCTCTGAAAGTTTGCTTGATTGTTAGATCAGAGCTTTGACAGATGAGCTCCTCTCATGTGGTTGAGAAGCAGGTCTTTGGAACTCACAGGCTAGGAGTAAAGACTGGAATAGATACGTGTTTTGTGATTAGAGCTGTGAAAACTCTTGAAGGCTTCATTGTTTCTAAACTGAGCGTTTTTTCTTAAACAGTGAAGTTATTGATATTATTGCTTTGAAAATAATACTTTTTTTTTTTTTTCTCCCCACATAGTACTTCAAAGCATTTACAAAGCAGTTTACAACTGGAGAAAATTCCAGAGGTAAGACTATCCTACTGTAAGCAATACCCAAAACAGTTGTCCTATCAGCCAGGAATTTGTCAAAAAATTAGCAAAATCCCTTGTCCTGTCAATTAGTTTAGACACCTAGACACCGAAAAGCTTTTTAAGATGTGATGTTACAATTACTGTATTAAAATATCAGGCAGAATTTTAGACAGGTGAAAACACGGACCTTTGTTTAAAAGCTTACATTTCTTAGGTTTTGAAATGTGGTTCACAAGTGGTTAGATTATTAAAAAAAAAAATAATTGTTTGGGGGAAAACAAACAAACAAACAAACAAAAAAATCTCATGGGCATGAGTTCCAATTTGATCAATCATGGCTCTGGTGCTTTTTGACCTGTCAGCCAGTTTCCAGGCATCCTGAATCTCATTGGGAGAACCCCTATTCAGATGTTGACTAGCTGAAACCAGGCTTATCCTGTGTGTCTGACAAGATCACAGCTTGAGGTGATTTGTCTGAGGACAAAAGTAATGTTGTCTTTTCCAAGGGATTAACATTCAAAAGGCCAGAGGTCAGAAGAGGGACCACCTGCACCATTAACCCTTCATGTAGAATTAGGCTGCAGTTGTACCTGTTACGTTTGGCGTTTGTGAGAGCTTCTGCATTTTGATTTCTTTCTTTTAAAGCATACAAAATGTTCTCACACTTCAGTTATTTCCTTATATTGTTCTGTGGCTTTGTAACCTCACCTGGCCCATTTGGTAAGAATGGTACACCTCTGTTTTAAATCCGTGGTGAATATCCTTATTGCAAAAAAGCCACTGAAGCCTCCCACTGCAACTACTGTGAAAACAAGCATGGATTTAGAATGAAGCATTGTTGTAAGAGAAAATCAGCAAGGCAGGCAGATGGCTAGGTTTGGAAAAGTCTTAATATTTTATAAATTTGGGGATGGGTTGACAGTTTTTAAATACGATCTCATCTCAACATTAAAGTGAAATCCTACAACTAAATCCTCTGTTCTTCAGCCAAATAGTAATGCCCGGTTTTTGAGTCCAAATGTAAATCAAAAAAATGCCACACAAAAGCACGAGAAAGGTAACAAGTTATCAACATGCAGATTTTCGTACAGTTTCCTGATGTTTCATCTTTTTGTAACCTGTACTGAGCAGGAGCAGACCGTGAGCTGCAAACAGTTCGCCAGATGATGATTGACTTCTTACAGAACCATTCTCAAGAGTCAAGACCGCCTGCTTGCCCATCGTTGGATCCAGTTTTGTAAGTTCCGTGTTTAAAATACGGCTGGTGTATTCTTGCTATGTTAATTTAATAAAATGTAGATGATCTTACTAAAGGTGGATTAAGCTTTTTGTTGTTACTAGTTCTGCTACAAGACAGGTAAAAAGAAATTTAATTGATAACACTGAGTTTATGGCATTCTACCTGTGTTAAATGGCTTTTCTTTTCCTAAAAGGTCCACTGATATCACTGCTCTTTTTGACAAGAACAGCAATCATTATACTGCCATTGTGGTTGAAAGTAATAACTCCTACGTCGGGCGAGAGGTATCGTATGATTTATGACAACGAGTATGAATGAATTTTATCGTAACACAGCTGAGTTTTACGTTAGTTAGCCAAGCAAGAAAATTTGTGATTGTAGGACTGTATTAAAGGATGATGAGGGTCAGGTCACGTGTATTTGGGATATCACAAAGTCAAGTGATTACATAGGGCTGTTGTATTTAATTACACAAAGGAACTTGCTTACAAATGAGCACAATGTCATATTAACTTCTGTTTACACTCGGGAGGAAGATTAATATTTCAATTTCATTGTTAGCATAATTCTTTTGTTTGAAGAGCTGGAAGATCACAACAAAAATATTGTCAGATGTTGTGTTTTGTTACTGCTAGAGAACTGTTCATAATACTCATTCTTCTGGACAGCTCTTAAGATTTCAACTGTTCTTAATCTAAAACCTCTGTTTCTCTTTTTTTCACATGTTGTTTTCTAAGTTAAGATGATAACAAAATTTTCACAGCTCTTAGCCACTGATGAAATGAAAGTCTTTTGGTTTTTGCTTTCCTCACCACCACCACCCCCCCAATAATATATTTGATTTGGCATCATTTTGCCATTTAATGAGCCTGCTGTTAGCTTAGACAACTGTTACTTTTCTCCTGCTGCCAAGATCTAGGATAAGTAAAGAAAATAAATTGCACAATTATCTAGGTATAATCTGTGTAGAAACATCCAATGTGTGTGAAATGTTTCTAATTAGATTTGATGCTGAGATGGCTGAGTTGTGTAAGTGGAGGGTGTGCTGCCAAAAATGAGAATCACTTTGAGAAGCAGGCTGCTTCTAGACATTTGTTTTCTGGAAGCTGCTGTGTTGATACAAGTGGGCATTACCAAAAAGAAGGTGATGACTGTAAAGCTCTCTAGTACTTTGTCAAACTGATTTTAAACCTTCTGTTATAGGAAAAGCTGAGTATCATTTGAATAACAGAAAATGGAATCTGTTTTCAGAAGGACAAACATTCGCTAATGTAATATAGAATTTTAACTTTAAATAGTGAAACAGGAAATAACATTGTAATAAGGGAAAAAGGAGTGTTTAGGCTGTTTTTCTTAAATGGAAAATTTTCACTACTTAAAACTGAGTCATCATGTTCATAGGAGCAACACTGACTGTAGTTGGCAAAGAACTTTTATAGTTGAATCCTGGCAAATCTTTGAGGCATCCTTACGTTATCGCCCTCTTCTGCCTCGTCTGCCATTTGCTAGAGTTTACACCTTGTAGAGAAATGTGTGCCCACTCCCAGCTGCTCCAGTGCAAAACCCCAGCATCAGGTTTAAAGAGGTGATGAAGAATGTTTTGAGCTAAGATGCTGGACTCTGAACTGGAACTTCTGAGGTATGGGCACTTACTCATATATGCAGTCTGTGCTGTGGATTGGTAAACAAATAGCTGAAGGGACAGCTAGATGCTGTGACACCACAGAGTACAGGGTTTGCCAGGCAAAATCTTGTGTTACTTTAAGCCCTTGATTATTTTCTAAGTCATGGACTTTGACATCAGAATGCCCTAAAGTGATGGGACCGAATAAATGTTTCTTCACTTCATGAAAACTTGCCTTTAAACTCTTATATATGTAACATGAAACATACCTGTGGAGTATCCTCTGTGTTGTTTTGAAGTGCATGAGGACACTTCATCATTCATTCTCGTGTTTTCTTCGGGTGTTAGACTTCAAAGGGAAAAGATCAGGATAGACCAAGAAAAAAAAGGAAGATAAGAGTAAATTTCCAGAGTAAGTTTTCTTCAGCTGAAATTGTTAGTGTCCATGGAACGATCACAGATGCACTTTCTTGGTGAACAGCTTGATGATGCACTTGACCTATTTACCTGTCTTGTCTTCCATATTTCTTTAAGGATGTATAATTACTGTTACCTTCTGTTGCACAGGTTATCTTAGACTTGATCCAGTATGAAAACATTGTGGTAAAGAGAGCGCTGAATTCTGATAAGCCTTTTCTAGAGAAACTTGGTATTACCTCAGTCCCTTCGTGCTATCTGATGCATCCAAACGGGTCCCGTGGATTAATTAACATGTAAGTAGTTTCTGTCTCAGAGGAACATAAGGGAATTCATTGAAGCTATAAAAGCAGTTGCTATAACTTCCTTTCATACAGATTAAGTTATTTCATAACCATTTTTGCATGTATGTAATGATGCTGTCATGGCTTGTATTCAGTACATTATGTGGACTAAAATTTTGTGTTCCATTCCTTTGTGTTTTGAAAGTCGCCTGGCTTGAGCACTCTAGCAATTACTAAAGTGTATGTAGTGATCTTGTTACACAGTTTGCTCTTAAAATACACAGATATGGGTTCTGTCAGTGGAAGTGAGATTTCATATAATGGTAGGAAAGAGTAATCAAAATGGTGTGGCAGTTAATTATAATCCTTGAGATGCTCGGCTACAGTAACAAGATTATTTTCTGACAAAACTTACTTTTAAGTAGACAATTCTGAAGTAGTGCTTCTTACTGGAAATGGAAGCTCTAGGCAAATGTTTGTTTTTTTTTGAGTTTGATATGCTGAATGAAATTTGCTGGTAGTTCTTCATAAAGCATTTAGTATTATGTATATTTTTTTAATAAGAGACCTAGTATTACTTTTGCTTACCACTGTTGCCTATTTATAGCTTTAACCTATTACTGTAATGCGCCTGAAAGGAAAATGCTTGAATAAAAACGGAAAAAGATAATGACACATCAGAGCTCTAAAAACCTTGCTTCTAAGTCAAAAAGCAAGCTGTACATATAAGCTGTATGTGTAAGCTTGTCTGTATAAGGCAAGCTGGTATTTCGATGAAGCTGATGTTCTTAATTTGTATGGAATTTCAAACTACTAATCCCAGTGTTTTTTTATTACTGTTCCTAAATTGAACAGTTTTGTTTTCACTTTTTAGCAAAACATCATGCATACCAGAACTGTAAAATGGAAAACAAAGTGAATCTGTTATAAACTTACTAATTTGCCTTGGATGCTCTTTTAATGTGAGATGAAAAGTAATCTTTACTTTGTTCATTTATATGCAGTGTGAAGCCTCTTCGGTCTTCCTTTTCTTCGTATTTAAAGTCGCTGCCAGGTGTAAGAAAGAAACTACTTTTGCCACTTGAGCTACCTGTTAAAGAAAACAAAGAAGAAAGCACAGAAATCAAGCAGTGGAAAGAATTTGATAAGTAAGTGATACTGATGTTCAGATCTTGAAATTCAGATCAATGCTTGATTATTAACATTTGCTTGCAGTTTTTCCTTGCCACATAGGAAACTGCGCTGTCATTTATTATAAAATTCTAGTGTAGTTTAAAATTTTTTTCCACCACAAGTGATGCACCTTGAACTGAATAGGTTGGTCACTACTTAATCATCTTCATTCTTCTGCTGAATAAAATAAAAGGCATTCATGCTTAATACTGAAAGCAATGCTTTCAGCTGTTGATTCAACTTAGTCCATTTCTCAGTATATTCAGATAACACTGGTGAGTTAGTTCCAGCACCAAGGTTACAGCTTCTTCTAAATGCAAGTAACTGTTGTGATCGTGAGCAGTGATTCATTGGTCAAATTACTGGGCTTTCAGTATTTTTTTTTTTTTCCTCCCAGTCTTGTTTACACTTCTGGTCTGTGTATAATCATCTTTGTGTTAAGCAAGAGTCTCCCTTCCTTTGTAGCATGTCATTTTACTGCTCCTGCCAGATCCTGAGGAGAAACTATAATTTCCTTACACTAGCTATTTCCTTGCTGACAATTGCAGGGTTATAATTTCATTACAAAGTAAAACTGGCTGGGAGATGAAAGTTTAGTCAATTATAAAAGAAATTCTTGTGTGACTATGCTTCATTCGCCTCATTTCAGAACAAAGTGACAAAACTACTCCTTTAAAAGACTACAGTGAAACTCATTGAACTTGGCATTCACCATAGCGAGCACCTGAAGTAACTGCTGTATCTTTCCATGTATGCCATAGGATATACTGCAATCACTGTGGAGTGGCAAATGTTGAGGTTTTAATGACACCTTACTATATATCAATTTTACCTTCATGACTGGTGAGAAAATGAGCGAAAGAAACCTGCCACTTCATAACATTATATATGTGTGTTTCAGATCTAAGCTGTACATGGCTGACCTTGAATCAGGATTGCATTACCTGCTTAGGGTAGAACTTGCTACGCACAAGATGCTTGAGGGAGCTGAGCTAAAGACCTTCAAGGATTTTGTTACCATCGCTGCCAAGGTATGCACTTCTGGTCCTTGATTATTTTAACAAAAAAATGACTAACATCAAATTTATTACGTGATGTAAGCCTCTCAAAATGTCTTTCAGAATATATTTAAATATCTACTTCCTCAGTAGCTTAAAAATAGTTTTGTGGATTTCTTTAAGTGTTGCTTTTGAGTTACTGTATACGGTTCTGATATATTTAAAGGGCTGCAATACTTCTTAGTTTCATCTTCGAGGGCTCAAATTTAGATAAAGTTTTAAGCAGTCTGCAGCATATTGAACGAATACTATAAATAGTCTATCAGATTTTCAGGATAAATAGCTATTTTAACTCGATGAGATTGAAAATGTTTTTCACTTCTTAATTTTGGGTTTTATTAGTGCGTGCTTGACAAACAGTGTGGTATTCACAGATATTTCTAATGTCAGTCTAAATTTTGAATATAATTGAGGTACAATACTTCAAAAATGAAGACGCTCACATTATACTTGAATGAAGGGATAATGTAAGTAATGTATGTGATGTAAGTTAAATTATTTTTTTTCCAACATCAGCCTACTGAAGTCATCAGTGTCACTGAGCAACTAATGCTTTGCTTTATTTTAAATAAAATGAACCAATAGCTGTTTAAGGGAATAATAAGGGCTATATGAACTATCCCCAACTATCTGGATTTATCAGTCAGACAGTTTCTTGCCCCCCTGCAGCCATCAGAGGTCAGAAATCTCTAGCTGGCCTCATTTCTTTAAGAAAGTGTAGTGGTAATCTTTCTATCATATTATCCCTAAAGCATCCTCTCTTCTTCCTGATGGCTCCTGGCCAGCTTATGTCATTTGCTTCCCTGGCTATTAGTGTATAAATAGGGAATGCTGTCTTTTAGTTGCATGCTCATCTCCAGACTGCCATTATACAAGTGAGGGTTTCTGTCCTTTATTTGCATTCTCTTGTGTAAGGCTTTTCTCTTAGTTCTCAGTTGTGATGCCCACTGATTTATATTAGGACCCTTTAGATTTGAAACGGTCAGAATCAGAAGTCTGAACAAAAATTTTGTAAGAATCCATATTTGTCGTTAATATTCTAAGAGTGAGAAAGGATTTTAGCCTTTCTAATTCACTCAAGTTTTATGCTCCTTCTTGAATTATACACTGCTGAATTACCTTAATACAAAAGTTTATGTAATCTGGCAAAAGTCGTTCTGTAGCATTTCTGCTTGAAATTGAGTAACTTCATAGTGGTTAACATTTTGCGAAAGCAGCATGCTTAATTTTTTAAGCAAGTTAATGTGAGATGGCTTTTTACTGGTAAACAGAACAAGCATTTGCACATAACAAAGAAAATCTTGTCTGTTAAACTTACTGAATACAAGAAAAAGACGTGTTGATAAATAGAAAGCTGTCTTGCGGCTAATGAGATTTGTGCTTTAAAATATTGGTATTTTTTTTAAATTTTTTTCCCCAGCTTTTTCCTGGCCGTCAGCCTGTGGTGAAGTTGTTAGAGACCTTGCAAGAGTGGCTGGTGAGCCTTCCATTAGACAAAATCCCTTATGATGCTATTCTAGATCTGGTCAACAACAAAATGCGGGTAAGCTGTTACTAGTTTCCAGCACACAAATGCAGCATTAGTAAAGGATAAGATTCTATATAAATCTAAGACATCACTTACTGATGGTCCCTCAGTCATAATGGAGTTATAAGAAGGTTAAAATGAAAATAAAGTGAAGTCATTACCAGAAAAAAAAATCTACATGAAGAAATTGAAATGAGAGAAATGAAGCCCACAATCCTGTCTGTTTTATGAGGAAGCAATCACTAACATATACATGTTCACTAATGTCAGTTTCAAATGCAAGATTTCCAGCAAAAATTTCTATGTTAGCCTTGCTTGCTTTGCCTGCTATCAGCAGGTTTCTCTTGAGTGAATGTCAGAGTTAGAAGATGAGAAACTTACCCATTGAAATGGGCACTATTCCTGAGGAGTTTTCAAAAAAACAAACAACAAAAAAAAAACTCTTTAATTTCCTGTTGCAGTATAGTCCTTGCCAAGGATCCCATCTCAGTTTGGTAATGCAAATCGATGTGATAAGGCCATCTTTGCACATAAGTTAATTTCTGTCTTTCTTCCTATGAAGAGGGATTGCCATCTGAAATTTAGAAACTTAATGTGTGTTCTAGGAAGCAGAGAGATAAGTCACTGAAACTAAAAATATTGCACTAGATTTAATGTATAGTAAATAGTGGGTTTGTTTTAAGAGGAAATAAAAATGAATTCTACATCTTATCCTGTGAATATGTTACTACTGTAAGTCACTTAGATCTTGCCGAGTAATGCAGAGTTTTTGTCATGCCCAGGGATACTGTAACTATTTACAATAGTATGTGTGTGCTTTATTTTCATACTGGGCTTAAAATAAAATCTTTACAAGTTAAGCTACTTAATATACTCTGCCAGACTAATCGGACGTTTCTGATGTGCATCTTGGTAGGTTTAACACCAGTGATTGTACACTGAGTATCATGTAATGTGCTTGCAAGAGGGATGAGTTTAGTAATGGTGCATCAGGGTATCTCAGACTTAAGGATTGTTCCAAGGTTACAATTTGTTTGCCTTAAGCATGAAGTCATTAACAACAAGTGCAGAGAATAATTTACTGTCCTTTATACTTGGATCACCTCAATTTCAGGAGGAATTGTCATTGTTGTTAATGCTAGTTGAAAAACTTAGTGGCTGATCTGGAAATGTACTGAATGTGTAAGAGGCATATTTCCTCCCTATTTCAACTGAGAATTCAAAGCCTTTATCCTTTGGGGTTGGGCCTTTCTTTTCTGGACTGAGCATTGTAATAAGAGAGGGGATGCATTGTGCTTTGAAAAGTGATGTCCCATGAAAATACTAAGCTTATTTAAACACAGCTTTTATTTGGGTGGAAATGTTGTGTTTCTACCTGCAACAGGATTGCTTGTATGTGTTTGGCTACGTGAGTTTGCCTGTCTCAAGTTCTCTGAAATTTCCAGTGCGTATAATGTATGTTTGGGTATTCAGTAGTGAACTAGCTTATGGGTAACCATGTGGAAAAAAAAATGCAAAAATACAAGCATATTTTAGGAACTTTGAAGCTCTTAAACGTACTTGCTGTGTTCAGTAGTGAAGTGTCATTTCCAAAACTGTTTAAGTTAATTTAGGTACCAAAGCTGCGTATATCTTAAATACACATTATTTTCAGATTTCTGGGATATTTCTCACTAAGAGAATTGAGTGGGTCGGATGTCAGGGCAGCAGACCAGAGCTGAGAGGTTATACCTGCTCCCTTTGGAAGCTGTTTCATACCCTAACTGTTCAAGCTGCGCTGCGACCAAAAGCATTGATAAATACAGGTAAGCAGTAGTTATGTGGGACACTTGAAGGACAAGACAAATAAGTGTGTAGCAGTTCTGCTATGCAATAGAAAAAGTACAGGAAAAGATTGCTTTAATCCATTCAATTCTCAACTAATACATTCATGGACAGTGGCTTTTGAGGCTTAGTTTTCAGTTTTGTACCAGCAGGGGTCAGAGCGTAGCTTTATTGTGGTGGCTTTGAAAGAAAGTGTGTCAATTTGTCCTTGCTTAGAAATGTGGTAAATAAAATATGTTGCCCTAAAGATGCGAGTAAGAAAACAGGAGAGGGGAGTAGGTTTTTTATTAAAAAATAAAAAATAAAAAAAAATCTGAACTATCTGAAATGGGAAGAAGATTATCTGAGGTGGCACTATTAATTTGAAAAGAATAAGATGTAACCGTAGACTTTAGTAGCTATAAAAACTGTATAACCATTACCTAATCCTTCTGTAATTGTATTTCATAAATACAGAATGTCATGACACATTTGTTTTCAGATGAATTTAGATAGTGTCCCTTAATCTGTGCAGTGTGATGTATTCACTTCTTTGCAAACACTTAGTAAAATCGCTTCTTTTAGACTTGCATTGTCTTCTGAAACTGTTAATGTTCTGGTATTGATTCCTAGTCGTCTTAGCACAAATGAAAATAGAATTATAAATGCTAAAGCATCACTCCCCATATTATTTTATACTTGTCAAGACAGTGCATTGTTTGATTTTTAGTTCAATTTTGTTTTTATTCTTAAATTTAAAGTCTGCTTGATGTCTTTTGCAAGAAATGCTTTATACAGTGTTACCTGGTTTTCTGGTTGTTTGTGCATTAAATTAAAAAAAAAAAATATATGGATACATATATTTGTCCAGCACTACTTGCAATCACAGTGATAAACTCTAAATTCTTAATGTTGAACCTCCTGCAAAATAGGAGTTTGAGAATAG
Organism: Aythya ferina; assembly: GCF_964211825.1. Classification (NCBI taxonomy): domain Eukaryota; kingdom Metazoa; phylum Chordata; class Aves; order Anseriformes; family Anatidae; genus Aythya; species Aythya ferina. Next base: position 2,885,623 of record NC_140318.1, on the reverse strand, counting down.
CTAATCATCCTGTATACGATTTTTGTTTCTGTTTTTTTGTTATTGTTTGTTTTGTTTGTTTGTTATTGTTGGCAGAGTAGGTTGAATCCCTTTAAGTTATGCTGTGCTCTGCCACACCAGTTTTTTTGTGCTGCATGATATATTAGCTGTTCAACAGCATCATGCATAAGTTAAATTCCCCCTTTTGTTTGAACTGCCCAAACTGTCCTAATTAAATTTATAAATGTTCTTAATATCGAACTATGCAAAATTGCATCTTAAATTGCTTCCATGTCTCAGTTGTGAGCTTTAGTCAGTCTGAAGTTAAAAATACACTGTGGAACCTGAAAACTCTTCGGCACACTTAAGCATTGATTTAAATCGGGACAGATATGTGATGATCACTTCTTACGGCGAAAGAATTGGGTCAGTCTGAGACTGTCGGATTATGTCTTGGGAGGTTTTCCTCTCCTTATTGCTTGTTTAAATCCCATCTACTAAAAAGCATGATGTACTCCCTAATCCTTCCCACCACAGGTAGGGTTTTATGGTTCTTGTCCACTTTAAAGATTAGGGTTACCCTGAATTGCTGTAGTTTGGGAGGAAAGAGAAAAGGAGGATTACACGATGATACATGGCAGATGTTAATAGAAGATTCATCTCTGGGCTGATAAAAGAAAAACAAACAAAATGAGCCATTTTGCAATTGTTTGTTTTCTTTTTAAACCAGATGTATTTTTCTTGATAGTTTCCCCTGCTTGCAGAGTCTAGCCATGTGGACTTGCTGTGGCTTTCTTGATATAATGTTTTTATTGTTTTGTATTTGATGTGGTTTAATGTTGACCTGTGTAATTTGAACCTGCAGTGGGATCAGCATAACGGAATCCAAAGGAACTTTAAGTATAATTGTTCCTATCAGAGGGTGGATAAAATCGTTGCAGGAATCACATCCTAGGTGTACTTAATTGTATGAAATGTGTTTTCAGTTAATAGGATCCATTGGTGTGAATAAGACCAGCTTGTGGATTTTTTTTTTAAATATATCTGAATTCCTTTTAATCTGTTGCTAAATTAGAAAGCCTCCTCTAGAAAATGAACTTTGAGGGAACTTTCAAGAATGTAACGCTGCACAGGAGAATAATTAAATTTGTGTACAAATATCTGTTTTAAGAGGTGGTTTGCTGGTAGTTATTTTTAATGTTTTTTTCCTAAATTCATATTCAGTATATGTGATAAAACTCTTTTGCCTGAAATTCATTTCAACTTTATAAAATTATTTTTCAGCCTTTCTTTTAATACTGTATTTTAATCTGCTTTAATCTCATAGCTTTTATTTATACATGCCTATTCAATCACAGATATTGAATGTCTGAGTAGAGATTGTTTGCTTTTTATGATTTCTTTATGGTTTTAAAGACTTTTTACCCCCGTGTTTAAGACTGCAATGTCACTGTTCTAAATAAAGGTGTGTTACGACGATCTGCATACATTTCTTACATAGTTAACAGGTAAATATTCTGATAGTTTTGAATAGGTTTTGCTAAGGATTTTTTTTTTTCGAAGAAATAATGCATGTATGGAGGGCATATGTGCTACTAGAGTTTGTTATTCGCTACCAGAATAGGACAGTGAGCTCTGTAACCCCTTACTGTGCAATCTGTAAAACTTGTATTGCAAATTACTTTTAGGTAGACGTGTTCAGCTGCAGCAGTCAGGAGTTTGATCAGTCCAGGACACTGCATCACAAAATGTGTTTCCTTTGACAATTTTTTTTGAGATAATTCATGAATTTGTAAATACATTCTGACACAATTTATTAGATCAATTAAGCATAAATCAGAAAATCTGAGACAGAAATGAAAGGTCATGATTTTAGCAAATAACACTATTTTTGAGTCACTTATCGATGTAGGGGCTACCTGCCATCACAATAAAGGTCCAGGACAAAGTCATCAATCTGTAAAGACTTCAGCCTGCTTCTGAATAAAATCACCATTTTTTTCTCATTATTAGTGTAAGAATATGGATGTTACGGAAAGAAGAATGTGTTTGTATTTATTTTTAGGAGGAATTCCTGAGTTGCACTTGAAAGTTCAATTGTTGCTAAATAGCTATTAGGTGTGTGTGCTCAGTGCCAGCCAGAAAAGCTGTGCCATTAATAACCGTAATGAGATTCTGGTGCTCTGTAATACCTTGGGGTTATGACAGAACAGATGGATATCACAGGTATCTCCTGAAATATTTTTCAGAGGGTTTTTGACTCTTGGCTTCTTGGTAGCAAACTGACCATAACTTCAGCACCTAATGGTGAATGAATAACGTATTAATTTAATTATTGGGCAAGATACTGAAGTAAGTCTCTACTTCAAGAAGAATTATGTGTAATATAGCATGGACTGTGCATATTTTAACAATTTCAAAATGTACTTACAAGCTTCTGAGAATTTTTTTTAGTCTGATGCTCATTTGTCCAAGTAAGTTTCCCCTTCAGCTTGTAAATACTTTTCTGTAGGAGACATGTCACTAATAGGAATATTTGGCCTTTTAACTCTTGTATTTAACATGTTATTCAGGGCAACTTTAAGCACAATTGAATGGGCTAAATAAATAGCAACATATAGGTATGAATAGTTACTCCACATTTTAGTAGCACTGTTATTCTTAGCATTTTTGAGCCTCTGTATGTTGGAAATAATTCACTTGTAGGTGTCTGATATCCCAGTCTTTCAAAACATACTGTTCTGAAAGATACTGTTTGAGATCCCTTTAGCCTCTGTATTAGAAACCAAGTTATTTGGTAGTGAATAAATAGATGTCTCAGCTTGACTACTCAGGAAAGATATTAAAAAATGTATTTTGTTGGGGAGGGGTATTTCTTCAAAGAAATGTGTGAAGCTTTTCATTGCTTTTACATTGAAGGTGTAAATACGCATGAAATGAAAAGGTAGCAACGTTTCCTTTCCTTTTCCTACTTTTAGGTATGTTACGCATAGCATATGGAACCTATGTTTGTCCAGATGGTGCTAAATGCATGTCATCTGTCTTTTTAGGTCTTGAAGACAATCCCCAAATAGTACTTCAGATCATGCGGAGATACATTCATCACTTCTTTGGATGCAAGGCTTGTGCTCAGCATTTTGAGGAAATGGCTAAAGAATCCATGGATTCTGTTAAAACGTTAGACAAGGCTGTTCTCTGGCTCTGGGAGAAGCACAACGTAGTGAATAACAGACTTGCAGGTATGGAAGACCTTGCTTAGGTAAACCCACCCAAGGTAGCTGTGTCTGAAAGACAAGGCTATGTCATTTTATACAGTGCAGTTTATATTTGAACAAATAGTTATCAAATTATACTCTGTAACATGAGTTTAAAACAATGGTAACTGTTATTTCTGCTTAACATTCCTTTATTAATTTCTGACTTGAGAAGGCAAACTCCATGTTTACACTGGCATACAAAGTTACTAACCTTAAGGATATTTGTGTACAGAGCAAAACAGTGTCCTGGGCAGCTGTAACTCCAAAGATCGACATGGTACCTTTAGAGTGACTGAGAAATGCATACACTCGAGATACACTTCAGTAGTGCAGTTCATCTCTTATGAAATACCATGAAAAATCTTCATCATTCACAAAGAAACTGTTTCTTCTGAAATTTCACCTGTTGCTTGGTGTGATTTCTTTCTGAAGTACAAATCAAAAGTCTCTTCAGAAAGGAGCAAAAAAGTTAAGTTACTTCTCAGTGGATAGAAATAATTAAATTTATTTCCATTACAGTTTAAACGGGTATTAAAACTTTTCTAAATTTCTTCATTTTCTTCTGGAGAGAAGCTGTACAGAAAATTGTGATAATTGAAGAGGAGGATTTCTCAGGATAAAAGAGCCTAAGCTATTAGTGGATCAACAACTGAATAAAATAAAATTACTATGAAGAATACCTGTTTCCCCCCCTCAATTGCTATGTTTTCAGCTAGACTAAAAATACAGTTAAAATACTGTGTTGTATTTAATCCTTTCAGTTATGGGGATATCAAATAACTAAAGCACTAAAGAAAATTGGTTTCTCTTTGCACTTAATCCCTGTCTGCTGTTATGGATCTGTGTAATGTAGCATTAGTTACAATTTAAATATGCTATATTGTGTTTATGTTGTGGTTAAGCTGAATTCCCACGATTTATGAAGTATTAAATACTGTTGTGTGTATAAACAGTTTGTCTCCTTTCTCCAAAGAGAAAGAAGAACACGATGAGGTATTAAATAAAATCATCCCCCTTAATGTTTGTTACTATTGCCAGGCTGAACACAGAAAAAAGTAGCCTTGCCGACTTGAAGTTGCTAAGTGGTGGAACAATGAACTTAATTTAAACATTAAGTTATTGGAAAACTCGCATGGATATCGATTTAAATAATGCAGCAGCTGGCTAAAATACCCTTTTAGTAAGAAGTATAAAAATACAGGAATAAATAATAATGTCAAATTATGCATTTTAAGTTTGCTAAAATTTCTCTTTGGGACAGTGACTTATTTTAATCCCTAAAAGCTGCATCTGTATTTCTAGTAATATATGTAGCTTCTGATGAGAAATAATGGTTGGTCCGTGAAAATGTCTTGGCACAACCTTTAAGTGTGGGCCTTGAGACTGTTGTATATGGTTCTGCCCTAATTAATTATTTCCTGTTGCTTTAAAGTGTACAAAATTTATGGCATTCTTTTTGGCAGGGGAACATGAAATACAGTAAGTTTTCTGTTTGTAATCATACCACAAGTTGTTTTGTTTTTTGCTTTCTCTACTGAGACAAATTGATTTAGCGAGTGATTTTTATTGCAAACTTGCTCTTTGCTTGTAAATACCAAAGAGACAATCTTAATTATTCTTTGGATCCTTAAACAATATTTTGATCAAAATCCAGGAGAAGCTTCCAGCCTTTAAAAAGATAAAAATAATAAGAATCTATATTTATTTTGCAGATATTTTAAGCATTAGTATACTGATAACAAGTAAATGAGCTTTTTTGTGCTGTAGAGATTTTTGTTTTAAAAGTGTTTTAAAGATTTTGGTTTTGTTAGAGCAAAGTATAAAACAAAAATACTAGCTACAGCATTCAGCTCTTTGCCATCAAGACAGAACGGTGGCCGGAGCTATGAGCAACTGAAATGTTAAAATGAGATCTAGTTCAAGGTAGTGTTACGTTTAAATGCTAAAAAGCAAACAGAAAAATACACCTTAAATATGATAATGGTTTTTAAAGTACTGGAAATAGTTTGCTATAGGAATGAAACAAGCTATGAAAAAGCAAGCTTATGATGGAGTAGTTCACAGTATAGAAACATGAAAATAACTGCAAGTCACTGGCCTTGAAATGGCTTTCTGCAAACCAAGCTTCAAGATTAAAGAGTATCGAGAGCAAAAGAGCAGTTTGTTTTGAACCATAACTCAAATTAACCCCTGAAAGGCCCAGATGGTGGTGTTTTCATGCCTTCTAAAAACATAGCACTTGTGGGATCCGGTTGCATTAGAATTTGAATGCTGCAGCTTTTACTGAGAGAAAAGGAAAATAATTGATTGTGTTTGTAAGGGAAAGAGGAAGCATCCATAAGGAAACTCATGAATTTCCTAATTTGTTCGCGATTGTCTTTAGTTTAATACAAACGTTATTGTGATGGCTTTTTTTGCCAACCTTACTATTTATAAGTTAAATATATTTTCTATGTTTTCCAGTGGTTCGCTTCTCCTAGTTCATTCACTTCTGATTTTTTTTCCCTCCTGTCAATTAGGAGATTTGACTGAAGACCCCAAATTTCCCAAAGTTCAGTGGCCAACTCCAGACCTTTGTCCTGCATGTCATGAAGAAATTAAAGGATTACACAGCTGGAATGAGGACCATGTTCTACAGTTCATGAAGTATCACTATAACAGTGAAAATATTCTGTATAAATACACTGAAAGCAAGACTGATGCCAGTGAAACTGAACTGGGAGATATGAGGGAGGTAAAAGACAAAAATCTACTGAAGAAACCAAGTGGAAACAGAGAAAATAACGTCCTGGACCAAGAAAACATACGGGATTCAGAATCTAAGGTGTTAGATAAACTAATAGGGAATCATGGACCTGTAAAAGACAGAGGTAAAAATGCAGTTGAATCGGTTAACCGTGAAGAGAGCAGGCAGTCTGTATCTTTCTTAGGGATTGGATTTTCCAACATAGACATGAGTCTGTGTGTCGTACTGTATGTAGCATCGTCCTTATTTTTAATGATAATGTACTTTTTTTTCCGAATGAGATCTAAACGGTGGAAAGTGAAGCATTATCGTTCATCTGTATAGACGTTTAAATTGGAAACAACATTTTCATTGTACGTGGCTGTTCAGTACCAGATACAGCTTTAATATTTATGATCAGGGATTTTGTATACAGTATTCTTTGTTTTAAAACCCTTTCTTCCCAAGTCATTTCACAAGTGTTCTAGCTTAATATATGGAGCTTGCTGTAAGAACCCTCTTTGACTCTGAGGCACACGGTGCTGTCATGAAGTACCCAGTGAGGAAAGCATTGCATTTTTCAGTTCAGATTTTCCATGACTTACCGCCTACATCCTTTACTCATTTGCAGAGTAAACATTACATTATGCAATCAACTGTGCCTGGTTTTGGAAAAGAAATTGGATATTGTTTTGTGTACGTCAAGCTATTTTTTTTTAATTTATCCAGAGCTGATTTTACCTACCAGAGTACTGAACAGTTACTGTTACCTTGACTTCTTCGTCTGGAGAAGCAAGAATTGGTTTTGTATTTTTTTTTTTTTTACAGTGTTTTGTTTTTTCCTCCAGGAAACAAGAGTTCTATTTTGATTAAATCAATTCTAAACCTTGTGACTTTCTCCCATATTATTTACGCTGCATATTTAAAGTGGAAGGCATTACATCTTCAGGTAGATCTTCCATTCTCTCGTGTTCCAGCCAAGGATAGCTGCGTCTAGGATGAGAGGTTTGGGGCAGCAGGCATCTCTATAAGCAGCCTGATTCTGATTGCTGATGCTGCCATCCATTCTAAGGGAGCTCAGGTGTAAGTAACAACAAACTCAGACCCAGTGCTTTCCTTGCTCCTCTACTTGATGTGTTAACAGAGCATTGTGCAACTCACCTCACCCATCTGTGAACCAGAGAAGTAGCTGAGTAAATACTGTGTTATCCAGTGCCAATTCTGATGGACTCCAGTAAAGGACAATGCTGTTTTAACTGAAGGAAAGTGAAGCTCCGTTTGCATCAATAAGCCAGAGCAAATTTGTAGATCTGGAAATACTACATTTCTTAGGATGCCTGAATGGTTCCGTTACCTTACAGTAATTTTTCTTCCTGTGAGTCAGCACAAATCCTTCGTTTGGCAGTGCCAGCTCTGAGATCAGAGGGAATGCCACCTGCCAGCTGTAAAGCTGGCTGTACAGTGCTTAGAGCAGCCGATCGCTGTTCTGCTGCTGGAGTGCTCTGCTGTTTGGGTCAAGAAAGGTTTTAACTGTGGTCCAGTCCAGGAGCTGCTCCGTTCTGGGATGTGGCAGCCATTGGGAATAGGGCAGTTGCTTTTACAGATCTGTCTGGGATCCTAGCTGAGAGCAATTACAAGACAGCATGAAAACAGTTATAAAATTACCATTCAAAGTAGGAGTTCCTTTCTGCTCCTAGCTGTGGAGGATAATTCACGTCCTGGATAGTGAAGTTTATAATCCTATCCAATGTAATTGAGCATGTTCTAGTTATCCATTACCTAATCTTTAGTTAATCCTAATAGGTTTTGGCCTCAATGTTTTCTTGTGGCAGTGAGTTCTACAGATTAATTATGTTATATAAAAAGGCTTTTCCTTTCAATTCTACATTTCCAACTTTTAATTTAATTGAATGTTCGCTAGCCCTTCTGTTACGTGAGAAGGAGTAGATAGGCCCTGGCCAATTCTTGTATCTACTCTGGTAGTGTGTCATCGTCTTACTTCCATCATAAGCCCCAGCATAGAAAGTTTAAGTTTAAAGCTCAGCAACAGAAATAGTCTAAAAGTTGCTGGAAAAAAAAAAAATCAAGTTATTTTTTCATAACCAAATCTTGCTTATTCACAAAACCGAGCATTTCTGACCAGTTTCTGCAGCTTCCACTTGGAATAACAAAATGGAGCCAAAGCTGATTGCCCCTTTTTCTTTTAAGTCTCAAAATAATGTACAAATGCACATAACGTAGTGCAACCCTGCGTAGTTGTAAACATGACAGAAGAAAAAAACCTCCCTTTGCGTGACACTGTTAGTCTGATGTACACAGAGGTCCATTACCTGCAGTTCCTTTAAGCCACCTTTAAGTTCATTTATGGACCCGATGGCTCTTGATCCCATGTGAGAAACTTGACCCCATGGGGACAGTAGCTCCCTGCTGGAAGCCGCCTTCTGCAGTTCCTCTCGTGCAGACTTCTCTAATTCTGACCCAGCAGCATCAAGCCTGGGCTTTTTAAGGATCCTCACTGTTCTGATGCAACGAGGCATTGTGGTTTCCTGCTTTATAGGTTTGTAAGGGTCACTATAAATATAGCACTTGGACTTGACTACTAAAACAACTTTTAAGCTACTGGAAAGAGCTGCCCAAGGGTAGCAGGTTGTCCAGCCTGCTTGATCTGTGCTTCGTGCTGGGATCCAGTGAGAAGTCCCTACTACAGGACCTGAGTTGAGGGGAAAGCCCAGACTTGCCAAACTTAAGCTGGTAAAATAGTCAACTTCTAACTGACCTAATCTGGGGAAATCTTGGTATGAGCCAGCAATCAAAGAAGTTCACTTTTAAAAAAAAAAAAAAAAAAGCAAACAGCAAAAGGCAGTACAGCAAGTGTTGGGTCTAGAAAAAGTTCCTAGTTTCTATGGGGCTGTTAATTTCCTCTTGTCAGTATCATTGCACGTTTTGAAGCAGAAAAGCTGAAAATTACTCATGCTGTTCAAAATTTGCTGAATACATTAGCCTGAGTTTGTTTAGTTTTGACTCATTAGTTGTGTTTTCATCTACACAGGAAAGACAAAAGCTTTTGGAGGTTGGTAGGGCTGGTTTTACCATTAAAACAGAGCAAACGTGTTGTTAGAATAAGATTTGGGGTTGTTTTTTGGTTTTGCTACATACCAATAACTATTATGTTACTGTGGCCCTGCTGGAAACATGACAAAGCAAACAGCTACGCAAATTTCCAGTGATGTTTTTTCTTTCTTAAGAGTGTAAAAGCATGAAATTAAGATGTCGATTGTGTCGCTGCTGTAACTCAGTGCTGCCATGTAACTGGCTCAGGCTTTCACTTTAATTGCTCCTAGTGACCTCAGCTGGAAAGGTTTTCTCGACTTTGGACTCAGTTGTGTAAATCTTGGTTTACTTGTTCTTACTTTGTATCTTCATAATGGAATTTTTTGTCCTTTTACGTACTTTGGTTGTAAAGATGCGTTGTGTCTGCTGGGGAATGTGTGATGCTGCATTGCCCCTCTGCACTACCAGTGTCACAAGGAAGTGTTTCCTTTTTAAAGACGCTTCACACCACCTTCTCCTTAGTCCTGGGACTTCTGTTTCTGCATTGTGCTGTACACCAAGTTTCTGCAATGCTATTAATGCTTCCAGTAAGGATTTCTGGCCCTTCGTAATTCACAGAGTCTTCTAAAGAGGAAATATTAAAGCTGCATGGAAAATAAAAGGAATACTGTGCAACGTGGCTGGTGAGAGAAAGAAAAGGTGCAAGTGCTAAAGAAACCTGACTAAATTATTCCCAAGAACTCTAACTTTTGTTTTCCAGCGCTGTACCCATCCTGCTGTTCTCACTCAGAACCGGGTGGGAACCGCCGGCCCAACAAAAGGCCCCAAGTGCATTCTCTAGGCGTGTGCATTGCATATGAGATGTTGAAAATAGTGACTATAACAGTTCAGTAATTTAAATGTTTTATTTATTTGAATTCAGTAACTTGCTGCTTTCATGTCTATTCTTTTGGGGGAGTTGTTTTTGGTTTTGTTTTTTTTTAAACTCTCTCTAGGAAGGAAAAGTGACCATTTTGTACTAAACTGTAAACTAATGTGCTTGTTAAAAATAAATTGCAAACATTTGGGCAAAGTGCTGTGTTTTGGGGTTTTATCTATATTTTCAAGTTCCTTTTAGCTGAACTATATTGCAAGGATAGCTCATATACACACACATTTCCCACCATAACCGTTATTTTATGTAGGTACTTAGTTTTAAAAAGTGCCAGGAACATGCACATTTTATTCCATTTTTTTTCCACGGTTCTCATAACTTCATAAAACATTGGTAAACTTTTGCGGCAGTGACAGAAACACTCTTGGCTTGTGACCAATTATTTTTACATTATTTTTACATCCAAAGGGGCTTTTGTGGAAACCTGCAGAGGTGGTGCCATGGTGTGGAGTCACCTTGTCCCGTAAAGCCCCAGCTGCCAGGACCGTGCCCAGCACCGCGTGCGCGGGGAGCAGCCACCACATACAGCACACACCCCCTTTCTTAAACTGCTTCCTTAGAGGATCAGACTAAAAATCCACTTATAAAACCGAGCTTAAAAGGGACTGCGTGGGTCATCGCCTGCCCCCCTCATCTGCCCCCAGGAGCTGTTTGTGGCCGTGGGGGGTGTCGGGGAGCCCCAGTGCAGCCGGTGCCAGTGATGCCCGGTTGGACTCACTGCCATACCCAGCACTACTGGGGCACGGTACCAGCAATGCTCCACCAGCTCCACCCCTTCCCTGGCTGCACTCCAGCCTGGTGTGCCAGGGTACTTTATTTGGGGACCCCAAATCCTGCTCCCCAAAACGTCTCCATGCTTTATCTTCCAACCCTATGGGACTGAGCTGTCCCCCAGGCTGGGATCTGTCCCCTGGCCACACAGGTATCACTCTCCACAGCTCTGCACCACGCAGGAGCTGCAGGAGGGGAGCGGGTGAAAGGGATCCTGGCCCTCCAGGATGCCCGGGGACGGTGCGGGGCCGACGCGGGCCCTGCTCCCCGGCTGTCCCCACCGCCGGGCGAAAGTCCCCGTGCTGCCCTCCGGCAGGAACATATGTGTGCTCAGAGGCTCCCACCCCTAAGCTGCTTTTATTAATTTGTAATCCCCTGCGAGCAGGAGGTAAAGGGATTCGGGGGATTAGCGGGCTCATAGTAACAACCACAATTATCAGCTCCGGCTGCCTGGGACAAGCAGCGCGCACGCACGCACCCACCGGGCTGCACACGGACACAGACACACGCACCCCAACACCTACACACACACACACGTGTGCACACACACAAACATCCCCAGAATACAGCACAGAACCATCAGGGTTGGAGAAGACCCCCAAGATCATCCAAGCACGAGTGCAATGGCAGAAGACTTGGGCTCGCAGGGGCGCGCACAGCCGTGTGCAGACCCAAACCCGCACACCCCCACGGGTACAGGGGCTGACACACGGCCCTGCACAGCCGAGCACAGCCTGGCACAGACACACGCAGGCTGTGTGTGGACACACGCACACCCACAAGTGCACGCAATTGCGTGTGTGCCCAGCCCTGCGCCGATGTGCACGCACCGTGGCTCTGCACATCTGGAGCCTGCACGTGCGTGCACACAGAAATGCACAAATTTCACACACACAAATACCCAGGCACACACAAACGCACACGCACACACGTGCACACGCACACACACACAAATGCACACACACACAACTCCACGTCCTCCCCATCCTCAATTAACACAATTAACCTCTGCCAGCCGCAGGGCGCTGATCGCCACGGCTCAGACACGCGTCCTCTCCCCGCTCATTAACTAATTAGAGGAGGGGGACGAACCCCCCAGCACCCCACGGCTGCCGTCGGGGGATGCCGGCGCCGCGGGGACAAACGAAATCCAGGCAGAGGAGCGGCGGGGGGGCTGCCAGCCCTGTGGGGGGGGGGACTCCACCCGACGGGGGCTCCCTCGGGCCCCGACTGCAGCGCGGATCCCCCACGGGGGCTTGGCGGGGGCTTTTTGGCACCAGGGGACGGCTGCTACCGGTGGTGACAGCCTTGAACACGCGTGGGACGTCCCCATTTCCCCCCCCCCGGTCCCTCCTTCCCTCCCTCCCCGAGCTCTTTTGTGATGCTAAAGAGCCCCTCGGTGCACCGCGACCCAGCTGTGCCCGGCCCGACGGCTCGGTGCCGCCCCCGGCCCGCCCCCCCCGGCTCTCCCCGCTCCGCCCCGGGCGGCGGCCAAGCCCCCGGCGCTCCCCGCTCGGCTCCGCGCGGCTCCGCCACAAGCGCGCAGCCCCCGCGCACCTCGGACGGCGCCGCGATGCTGCTGGAGAGGGTCCGAGCCGGCTCGGAGAAGGCAGCGGAGCTCTGCCCCTTCCCGAGGAGCCCAGGTGAGGGGGGGGCCTCGCGGAGCCCCGCGGACACACCGGGAGCCCACGGGATCCCCCGGTTCCGCGCACCCCCGGGGGCACCCACGGGACGTGCTGCGGGGAGCTGGGGGAGCCCCGACGGCACCGAGGGGGCCCAGCTCCGCCGCCCGCCGCCTCCGTTTCCCCGTGGTGTCCCCCGTGGGTCCCAGCCGCCCCCTCCCCAGGATCCCGTTTCGGTTCCTGGGTTCCTTCGGTTCATTCCCCGTTGCCGTCGGGTCCATCCCGGCGGGGCTCAGCGGCCCCGCGCATCGCAGGAGATGCGGCACGAAACGGGGGGGCTCCCTCCCGACCCTTCCTCCTCGGCGGCCGCCACCCCCTGCGCCAAATCCCCCGGCTCCGTCCCCCTCCGGAAAGGCTCCCGGTAATTCCTCCCGTAGTCGCGTTTTTCCCCCGGCTTTAACAAACGGCGGAGACGTCGGGGCGGGAGGGAACGGGGCCGCGCTCCCTCGGTGCGAGGGCTTCGAACGAAAGCGGGGAGGGGGCGAAGCGGGGACCGGGACCGGGACCGGGACGAGGACCGGGACGGGGCCGGAGCCGTCGAGGCAGCAGCAGCGGGGCCGGGCAGCCCGGTAGCCCCCCGCCGTCGGGCCGCTGCCCCCGCTTAGCGCCCGCTCCGCCGCCCCGCGGCCTCCCCGCGGTCTCTGCGCGTTTGGCCCCGCGGGCAGGAGGCGAAAACCGGCGCGGGGCCAACCCCCGGGGGTAGGAACCGACCGCACCGCAGCGCCGGCTCCCCGCGGGACGCGATGCCCGTAAATAGGGCCGGGGGCCGGGGAGGCAACGCCAGGGGCTCGGCGAGGCTCTGGGGGGGCTTGGAGAGCTGGGGGGGGGTCTCACCGAGCTGGGGTGCCGGGGCCGGGTGGGTGTCCGTTCGTGCCCCCGGTGCGCGGAGCGGCGCGGTGCTGTTTTCCCTCGGCAAAACCCTCGCTCGGCGGCACACAACGAAATCCGGGCACCGGTCGCCTCTGAACCCCCCCGGTGCCCCCCTCGGCGGTGTCCCGGAGCCCGGCTCGGCCCCCTGCCCGTCCCCAGCCCCGTCGGGGGGCGGCCCCGCCCGGCTTTCGTTTCCGAGCACCCCGGAGCCGTCGCCGTGCCCAGCCGGGAAGGGGCGGCGGGGCGGAGGGGGGGGACGGGGACAGGGACAGGGACAGGGACGTGCCGCTGGCCCGGGGGGGTTAAATACGGCTCGCAGCGATGCCCGACGGCACGGCGGGCACGGCCGGCGGCTGAAAATACCGCGCTGCGACCGCCTCCAGCCCCGGCACCGCGAGGGTGGCAGCGGCCGGGGGGGCTCCAGCGCCGCCGAGGTCCCGGGGGGGTCAGGGAGGGTCTGGGGGGTGTAGGGGGGGGCAGCGCCCGGCTCCGAGCCCCGGCCGCGACGGGACGGGCGGCGACTGCGGAGATGCGGAAGATGCGCGGGGGGCTGCGCCCCGCCTTAGTGCGCCGAGCCGCCGGGGGCACCATGCAGCAGCGTAAGGGACGGGGACGGGGACGGGGACGGTGGCGGTGGCCGTGCCGGTGGCATCCCGGTCTCTCCGGGCAGCTCGGAGCCGGCCGCCGCCGCTGCCCGGATCGGAGCCGTTGCGGGAAATTTTTAGCTCGGGCGATTTTTGCTCTTTTTTTTTTTTTTTTTTTTAAAAAAAAAAAAATATATATATATTATTTTTATTCGGGTATTTTTTGTGCGGGCATTTTTTGCTCGGTCGCGGCCGGGTGTTGCGGGGAGGATTCGGCTGTAAGGACTTCTCCCCCACCCCGCTCCTGCCCGGCCGTACCGCTCCGTGCCGTTATCTCCGCGTACGGACCCCCCTGTGGCCGCCTTTATCTGCATCTGCTCCGGGTGCTCCCCACGGCTGTACCTTTAGCGATGCAGCTCTATTTCTGTACCTCCGTATCTACATTTTACCCACCTGTGCCTAAATATCGATAGCCGTATATTTACGGCGATACATCTGCACATTTTCATTTTCTATCTGCGTATCAGTTCATTTTCATCTCTCTCTACTTCTATCCGTGTCCCTATCTCAGATATTTCTGTATCATCTTTACCGATATCTGCGGGGCGAGGAGACAATCCCGCTGCATTTTATTTTCAGTATAATTTTCGTTATTTTTATAGAAATTTTCTAGCCCACCCCGGCTAGGCTGCCCCGCCGTTATTTGCAGGTGAAATTTTGAAGCGTAGGAAAAGAAAAGGAAAAGAAAAAAAAAAAAAAAAAAAGAAAAGAAAAAAAAAAAAAGAAAAAGAAAAAAACGGAATAACTGCGAGGAGACTCTCGAGCTTTTCGGCTCGGCCCGGGTTAATTCCTCCCACCCCCCCCCCGTCACCTCCCTTCTTATTTTCCCCGTCGCCCCCGGGCTCTTCGCAGAGGGAGCTCGGCTCAGGGCCGCTCGCAGGGCGCCGCTCCAACGAAATTGAACGAAAAAGACATTTTTTCGTCTCGGAACCCGGCCGTCCCCAAAGGGGGGGACCCGGAGAGAACCGGGCCGGGGTCGGGAGGGGGGAAACGGGGCCGTGGGGGCGGCGGCTGACGGGGGGCTGCCTCCCGCAGAGATCCCGTTGTGCGCCGGCTGCAACCAGCACATCGTGGACAGGTTCATCCTCAAGGTCCTGGACCGGCACTGGCACAGCAAGTGCCTGAAATGCTCCGACTGCCAGACGCAGCTGGCCGAGAAGTGCTTCAGCCGCGGGGACGGCGTGTACTGCAAGGAGGACTTCTTCAAGTGCGTGGGGCCGGGGGGCAGAACCGAGGGGGCAGAAAACATCGAGGGGGCAGAACCGAGGGGCAGGACCGAAGGGGAGGCACGGCGGGGGAGCCCCGAGGGGTAGGAGCCCCGAGGGGTAGCCCCGTGGTGTAGTAGCCCCGAGGGGGCGGTGGGGTAAGCGGAGGGGTAGTAGCCCCGAGGGGTAGGAGCACCGAGGGGTAGTAACCCCGAGGGGTAGCCCCGAGGGGGCGGCACGGCGGGGGTAGCCCCGAGGGGTGGCAGCCCCGAGGTGTAGCAGCTCTGAGGGATGGTAGCTCCGAGGTGTAGTAGCCCCGAGGGGTGGTAGCCCCGGGGTGTAGTAGCTCTGAGATGTAGCAGCCCCAAGGTGTAGCATCCCCGAGGGGTGGTAGCCCCGAGGTGTAGTATCCCCGAGCGGTAGTAGCCCCGCGGGGAGCAGCCCAGCCTTCGCCGTCCCGTCCCCCCCCCTCTTCCCCAGCCGCCTCCTCCGCTCTCAGCGGCCGCCGCTTGTCCCCCCCCCCGCCCAGGCGCTTCGGGACGAAGTGTGCCGCCTGCCAGCAGGGCATCCCCCCGACCCAGGTGGTGCGGAGGGCTCAGGACTTCGTGTACCACCTGCACTGCTTCGCCTGCATCGTCTGCAAGCGGCAGCTGGCCACCGGCGACGAGTTCTACCTCATGGAGGACAGCAGGCTGGTCTGCAAGGCCGACTACGAGACGGCCAAGCAGAGAGGTACCCCCCCCCCGTCCCTTCCCCTAAAACCCCGGGGGGCTGGGGAGGTCCGGCCAGGGCCCCCCCTGCCCGTCGGGAGCTGCGGGGAGGGAGCGGGGCCGGCGGCCGCTGCCGTCGGGGTGGGGGGCGTGGGGTGAAGCCGGGGGTCCCGGCTCCCCTCGGGGACCCGGCTGCTGATTTCACCCCCCCGTCGGCAGAGGCTGAATCGACGGCCAAGCGGCCCCGCACCACCATCACGGCCAAGCAGCTGGAGACCCTAAAAAACGCCTACAACAACTCGCCCAAGCCGGCGCGCCACGTCCGGGAGCAGCTCTCGTCGGAGACCGGGTTGGACATGCGGGTGGTGCAGGTGAGCCCCCGGGGATTTGGGGGGACACCTTGAGGTGGGAGGGGGGCCCCATCGGTGCGGAGCGAGCTGCCGGCCTGCCCTGCTCGCAGGTGTGGTTCCAGAACCGTCGGGCCAAGGAGAAGAGGCTGAAGAAGGACGCGGGGAGGCAGCGGTGGGGGCAATACTTCAGGAACATGAAGCGCTCCCGGGGCGCCTCCAAGTCCGACAAGGACAGCATCCAGGAGGAGGGCCCCGACAGCGACGCCGAGGTCTCCTTCACAGGTCGGTCCCCGACGGGGCTTTGCTGTCTAGTTTCACCTTCCTTTTATTTATCCTGATGGCAATTTTCGGCCGGAATATGTGAAAGCAGGTTCCCCGGGTGGGAGAGGAGGGCTTTGGGGGAGAGGTGTTGAGTTCGGGGGCTGCCGTGGTGGGGGAATTGCGGGGTGCAGGACCCGTCCCCATGGGGGCTGCCTCCGGTTTGGGGAATGCTCCTGGCTGCTGCTGGGGTGTCCGAGCTGCCTTTCCAAGGGGCTCTTAGGAATTCAAGTCCCAGAGCCCAGAAGCACTGAGCTGAAGCATCAGTAAAAGCATGTCGATTTTTTAAATCCTTAGAGGCAGTTTTATTCGCGTGGCCACAAGTTTCCAGCTCCCACAGAACCAAACAGCAGCTGCCCCTCTGCTCTGTGCACAAAGGAGATGGCTTCGTGCAGGAGGCTGGGGCTGCACAGCCCCATTTTTGGGGCAGACCACACCTGCTTTTGCTCTCACCTAGCCCGGCTGTCCAGACCCAGGGCAGCTTGCTGCAGGAGCAGGATTTGGCCCTGTGCTGGGGGCTGCTGCTGTGCCCAGGGGCCGCATCCTGCATGGCCCCAGCTTGTGCCCAGAGCAGCCCCAGCACCAGAGGGGCTCTGCTGAGGGTTTCTGGGCTGCGTTACTGCAGGGCTGAGCCGTGAGCATCGCTCCCACGAGCCCAGGAGAGAAGCTGAGATGCAAACCTGTGCCCACCCGTCTGTAGGGCACGTGTGTTCCTGCTCACACAGCTCCGTGCTCCAGCTTCTCTTCTGTGTCCCTAAATACTGTTTGATTTTCAAGCCTGTGTATACACACTGCGCACCAGCGTCATTAAATATGAATATACTATAAATAATAACTAAAAAACGTTGAACAATTATTGATAGCTTGATGCCAGAAACAGGTTTGTATCCTAGGCAACAGAGCAGCTCTCGCCGTCCGTAAAACCCCTGATGAAAGCAAACAATTTTTGCTGGTAACTTAAAAAATATTTTTCAGAAGTATTCTGAAGTCATACAAATACATTTCATTAGCCTGTTCCTGAGCCAACAAATACTGCTGAGATTTAATAGGTTTTCATTTTATTTTTTTTTTTCTGGGCAATGGAAAGTTTTTCTCGAGCTGGTGAGAGCTCAGGTAGCTCCTAAAAAAGGCAGCAAAATTCAAGATAAACCTCAAAGCCAAACAGAAACGCAGAAGTGAAAGATCTTGAACTCACGCTGCCCTTTGAAGGATTATTTTTAAATCAGAGTCTTACATTTTAATATGTGCTTTTTGTGCTTTTCGTGCACATCTTTTAGATCCAAAATGTATTAGACATTTGTACTCAGACAAAATAATCCCGTGGCCTTCTACAGAGACCCGTCAGCAAGGACAGGAATAATAAGGAATTACAAGTAGCGAGCGTGGGGCTGCTCAGCTCCATCCATCTCATCCCTTTATACCCGGGGCTCGTGGAGCTGCCGTGCTGCTGCTGGCGGTGCTGGTGCTCTCCCAGTACAACCAGTGCGCTTCCCTTTCAGACGAGCCCTCCATGTCGGAGATGAGCCATTCCAACGGGATTTACAGCAACCTCAGCGAGGCATCCCCGGCCCTGGGGAGGCAGGCTGGGACCAACGGGAGCTTTGCTCTGGATCACAGCGGCATCCCAGCTCAGGACCAGTACCACGACCTGCGCTCCAACAGCCCCTACGGGATACCCCAGTCACCAGCCTCCTTGCAAGCGCTGCCGGGCCACCAGCCTTTAATCTCCAGCTTGGTTTATCCCGACAACAGCCTGGGCATCATAGGACAAGGCGGACAGGGGGTGCCCCAGCCCATGAGGGTCCTGGCTGGGAACGGACCCAGCTCCGACCTCTCCACCGGCAGCAGCGGGGGGTACCCGGATTTTCCTGCCAGCCCGGCCTCGTGGCTGGACGAAGTCGACCACGCTCAGTTTTGATACAGGATCCAGCACCGTGCAGTGGGAAGGGGAAGGACCCATCGCTCTCAAACACCGTCTGCTCCCGGAGGAAAGGCAGGGACAGGCCGTGAGGCGGAGCGGGGCAGGAAGGCACCGGCACGGCGAGCACCGACGGGCTTTCGGAGGCGGCCCGGCAGTGGGTCAGCAGCGGACGGCGGTCAAAGGGAGACCACGGCATAAGGGACGTCCAAACGAACTGGTCATTGTGTCTTTACTAAACGCCGAGACTTGTGCTTTACATTTTTGATAGAAGGTATTTTGCTTTCTGTTGTCAGTGCATTCTCCAAAGCGAGGACTTGCTCCGTCACCCATCCACGCCGAAAACCTTTTTAAGAGAAAATAAAGTCCTCATCCACAGTAAAAGGTGTGACAATGTCTATATTTCTATAGGAGAAATGTTGATAGTGAATCACTTCAGAAACCCATGGTAGAAAACCTCTCTGTTCTTCCAGCAGATTTTTTAAAAGCGCACCGATGCGGTATGTTTTGTTTTATTTCCAATTTACGTTCACTTTTCTAAAATGAAATGTTCTTTAATATGCCAATCGCTGATCAGCAACTCTTCTCCTTTGTAAAGTGAAGCTCATTTGTTAACTCTGCTTCTCATCTTTTTAATTTGTAGATTCCTAGTTTAATTCTTCCAGATAAGCATTAAACTGCGAATAGCTGTATTTATTACCAAATAACTACACTTTTATCACGAGGGCAAGAGGTGTTTTTTCTTGGCCCGGGAACACCAGTGGCTCTGGGTTGTGAATTTCATGTTTTTCTTTAAATTCCCTTTGCAAGAGTTTTACTGCAAAGCGTCTCAGACTCGTCCTGATGTCTTGTTGCCAAATTCCTTCCCAGGAGGGCTCTGGGCAGGGGCCGGTGGCTCCGTTTCAGCTGCTCCTCTTCGTGGAGAGCGCTCGCCTCCCTGGTGGCACTTCTCTGTCTGAGGCATTTGTGTCATCCCACAGATACGGTGTGAGCCGACTGTGAGGAAAGGCAAGGCATTATGTATATTGTTACCTGTAAAAATGGTTGAATTTACTGTAGATGATGTGAACGTCCCGTGTCTTTTATTTATATTCTCGCTTTCTCTCTGATGATCAAATACTTCAAGACTACAAATAAATTTGTCAGCTAAGCTTTAAATAGTCTTCTGCTAAATTCACATCAAAAGCATCAACAGAGGTAAATATCACACCTGGAAATAAAAGAAAAAGCCCTCAAAACTTGAGGCTCTGATCCACCAAAGTGTCAAAGCGCACTCTTCCCAGCAATACAGCAGCAATCCCACTGATGTAAAAATATTTTGATGAACAGAAACAAAAAATGATGGTTTTAGAGGCTGGCAGCCCATGGGAGATCCAAACAGCATTGCCCAGTGCAGGCACAGCCCCTGATCATTTTTGGTGGTCATGGTTATTTTCAGCATTCATTGCAAAGTTAGAAATAGGTAAGGCAGAAAGTTGTGGCGACAAAGCCAGAGCAATTCCCAGAGCCTGGTGTTGTACGGCTGTGAACTGGAAGCTGTGCACAGGGAACAGTGTAACATATATTGAAATATTTCAAAGAGAAATCAAGGAAAAAAAAAAAAAAAAAAAAAAACAAAACACTATGGAATTAAGTTTGGCCAAACATACACATTCTCTGTGTGCATACACACGCATGAGAGGTGCATGCACGCGTGCGTCTTCATATACGAATGCCTCCAGTCACACAGCTCGGAGCAGAGGGAAACTCTTTACTGAAGTCTGATTTAAGAAGCAGGTGGGAGATATTTTTTAAAGCACGTGGGCTTCCAGCCTCTCCCTGCCCCAGGAAGCTGGGGCACATTTGTGAGCAGCTCCGAGCGCTCACAGCCCAGGCGGCTCTGCAGGGGGCAGCCGGGCAGGGAAGCGCTGAGCTGTGCCCAGGGTTTGTGCCCAGGGTTTGTGCCCCTTCCCTTAGCCTGCAGGAGCGGATGCAAAATGCAGACAGCCAGCAGTGCTGTCCAAGCGTCTCCCCTTACACACATCACATCTGAGAAGCAGCACGTCCAGCCTGTGCTCGCTGTGTGCTGTCAGCAGCCTGCTGGGGCTGAGCTGTGACCCCCGCGATGCCCACGGCTGCTGCTGCTGCAGGGAGAGCTGCCAGCACACAGCTCCTGGGGGTTTGCTGCCACCGGGACTGGGGCTAAAGCGCCCAAAGCACAACAGATTTGGACGCAGAATTCACTCTTTTTGCACGAGACGCAGTCCAAGGGCTATGGCAAGGCAGGGAAAAACCCTGCAGTGTGGCACCGTGTGGCTGCTGGTGTGAAACCCCTCATGCCTCAGCTCCCGGGGGAGATCTCAGGTGGGTGATGCTGAAATCAGCCTCTGCCAGGCCTGAGGCTGGAGCTGGGCTCAGCAGCAGGGCTCAGGAGCTGCTCTCTGCCTGCACCAGCACCAGGGAGTGACAGGACAACTGTTGCTGCTAGCTCGGGGCCACATTGCAGGGACGTTTCTTACTGAACCATAAGAAGTAACCAGAAATTTATGGGATTTTAAAAATCAGATGACAAAGCTTCGCCCAAGAAGAAAAGAGTTCTTGTTGTCAATAATTTTTTATTATTATTTTTTTCCTTTTCTATTTCTCTGATCTAGAAACACCCCGTCCAAATCAGGCTAATTGTTTTGCATTGAGACATTTGGCACTTAAAGTATAAATAATAATTTCCTAGAAAAGACTGACTTTGAAGAGAAGAAAACAAGAGCAGAAAGACAGAAATGTAGTCTAATTCAGGCTGATGATGCTGTTATAAAACCACTGTTCAGAGACTGCAGTTACTGAACAAGTACTCTGTAGATTTTTATCCTGGTTTCCCCCCCAGCAAACACCCGACAGTGTTCCGGTCGCTTGGGGAATTGCCTGGGGATGCCTGGATTTAAGAAAGGAATAAATGCAAATTCCCCCTGTTCCTTTGTGCTTTGCTGAATGGCAGAAGGGGCTGGAAGGTCCTGGTGGTGCTCACAGTTGCCTGCATGCAGAGGAGCTCCCCGACCACCCCATCCCATCCTGTCCCGTCCTGTCCCATAATGTCCCGTCCCGTCCCATCCCACAGGAGTCGGGGGTTGCTCTCCTTCCAGGGCTGAGGCCCAGGGGTGCCATTAATATAAATGCTTTCCTCCTGTTAAAAAGAAAACCAATTTGGAAGAAGCAAATAAAACTAACAGCATGCAACTGACTGACAGCTTGTAAAGCCCAGGCGGAATTAGGAAGAGGGGCTTTGCACTGCTCGGTTTGCAGGGGGGGCTTTATAACCTCCGCTGGTTCGTGTGAGTGCATGACAGGAGGTAAGGCTTTTTGTGCTCTCCAGGAGGAAAATCTAACGTACAAATTTTTTCTTTCTGAACAGCGATTTCACATTTCATGAGTCCTTGTGCCCTGAGCTCGTGTTCCCTGCAGATGCAAAAAGTGTTTAGGTTTCATGCCAAGCAGCAGAAATAACTAATTTTTTCTTGTCCTGATTCCCTGTGACAGGCAGACTTCTCAGGCCAGGCGAGAGCCCCGCCACCCTTTTGTTTGAGTTTTTTTCAGTTTCCACGGGCTCAGCTCTGCAACCTGCTCACGGCGGAGCGGAGCCAACTCCTCGCGGCCGTAACCTGACGCGGCGAAGCCTGCGCAGCCCAGGGAAGGCAGGAAAGCGGAGACCTGCACAATTTATGCACCGAAACAACATTCACAGGCAGCAAATGGCTTTGTTAAAACATGACAGGAAAACCAAACGAGCAAAAATATGCTGGAAAAAAAAAAAAAAAAAAGCAAAGGTGTTTAAATTAGTTTTTTTTTTTTTTTTCTTTCTGACATCTTTATTATGTCTCTAAGTGGGATGCATTTTGTGCTGAAGCACACGCAGGCATGTTTGTTGGCACAGATGTAGTGGACAGGGAACAGAGCCCAGCAAAGGCGTTGATTTAGGGCACATGAAGCACTCGCTGCTTTTGTGCTCAGCATTTCACAACGTGGTGATGAAAAATATTTTAATAACCAAGTATGCGAGGCTTCTGGATTTAAATTAAGTTCTCCGTGTTAGAACGCAGTTTCTGTACGTGAGCTCTCTTTCCATTTTGAATGAAGGCGCAGGTAATTTCCAATAGCGGATCAAACAGACCCTGGTGCTGCAGACCCGATCGGAGGAGACCCGGCTGCCTCCTTCTTCACAGCTGATCCCAGGTTGTGAGGCACTGGGATTCCTGCTCTGAACCCAGGGAAAGCAGGGGGGGAAGCAGGGGTGGTTTGGGACACGCTGTGTGATTGATCCCCCTCCCCAGGGTGAGGCAGTGATTGCAGGCTTGGGACAGAGGCAGCTCGGTGAGTGCCACAGGAACGATGCTGCTTTAACTGGGCAGCCTTGGTCCCCAGCCCAAATACAAACAAATTCCACACCTTTTCTATTTTATTATTTTTTTTTTTTTAGCTTCCTGGTTATTTTTCCACTGCTGTCTGAGAAGCGTCTCTGTCTCCCCGGGGATGTCACAGTCACTTGCTGCCGCTGCCCGGCTGGACACGCGTCCCGCGTCCCCAGGCTCTGCCCTCCCCGGCTCCTCCGCCTGCAGGAGCCTGCAGAAAGTCTCTGAGTCAGCTGGAGGCGAGTAAATCATTCCTGACAGCTACATCTCTACAGGGCAGTTAGAATTAATGTAACAATTTGGCGTTTAATGAAGCAACAACACGCCGGGCCGCGGAGAATAGCCGGGACCTGCTGCAGTCACATCGTAATCCCTCGGGGACCCAAACGGCAGAGCCTCCATCAGACGCCGACCTGTTCGGCTGCAAAAACGGCTGCGGGGGCGGCAAGGCTGGGCTCCAGCTGGGCTCCATCCAGCGCCCAGACCCCGCGTTGGGCCCAGCAGCAGCGGCAGCAGCAGCCCCGGGGACACGCGTGGGGCTTTGTCACCTGTACCCCTTTGGGGACCCCCCCAAGCACCAGGGGTGGCGGGGAGCCCTCATCCCGAGGGAGGTGGTGAGATGCTGAATTGATGCTGGTTGTGCAAAACGTGTCTGGGGAAGCTTGAGGGAAGAGGAGAGGAAATAAATCAGCCTTGGAGGTGCTGGCAGGACAGCGTGTTTTGCAAATGAACACCGTCTGGATGGGGTGCTGTGCACCCAGAGGTCTGATGCCTGTAGACGTTGCAGGTACTCCTGCTGTATCCACGATGAGTCCTTTGCAGAACACCATGTGAGGGAGGGAGGGGAACAAATGCAAATGGCTTTGGAGACAATCTCCTCTCCCCCATGTATATACATATGTTCTCAAAGCGTTGCAGTTTGCAGCAGCTTGGATGCTTTAAAATAAATCATGCAGGGCTTTTTTTTTTTTTTTTTTTTTTTTTCTCCTCGCTCCTAAATGAAACCATGGCACAAAACAACGTCCCCAAACTCTCAAAGCCCTCGGTGCTGGTTCTGCTCTCCGGGGCTGGCTGGCGTGTGTGTGGCCACAAACCTCCACGCGCTGCATGGCGAAGCCTCACGGTCGCCGGCTTTAAGGGCTTGACAGGTTTATAAAGTGCTGAGTGTCCCAGAGGGACGGCGGCACTGTTTGCAGAGAAGATGAAGCGTGCCATATCCAGCTGGTCTAACGAGGCAGCGGGAAATCTAAATTAATTCAGGAATCACTTCTGTTTTGCCAAGGGAGGATGTGGGTCTCAATCCACGGAAAGAGCACGTCGGGGGAATACTCATTAACGGCAGGCGTGGGGGTGCAGCGCCAGGCTCCCCCCTCTTACACCGGGGTAAATCAGGGGGCATTTAGCAGAGGTACAGAGTAGCGGGGTGAAATGGGACTGTGTCGTATTTGGGGTGGGAGCCTGGTTCCCACCTGGGAGGGCTGATCCTCTGCAGCCTCTCTAAGGACAAACCCACCTCAACCACTGCCACCTTGGCTCTGCAGGTGAGGCTGGGGGCATTTAATGGCTCCTGCTGATTGTCCCCCTTCCCCTGGGCTATGTCCTGCTGCTCCACCACATCCTTCCTGCAGCATGGGTTTAGGACTTGGGCCTCAGCCTGCCCTCAGGTGCTGCAGGTCAGTGAGGGACTGCAGGGCTTGTCCCAAAGGCATGGGTTGGGGCTGGTTTCACCTCTGGGTTGGGGTGCTTGGGCTTCCCTGAGGTGCTCGGACTTTCCCTTAGGTCATCCTGGCCTTCACGTAGGCCATGGGCTGAGCAAGGTGTGACTTCTATCCACGGGGAGGTTGGGTCCCATCTTGTGCCTCTCCTAACTGTAACGGAAGAGAAACAATGACAAAAAGCTCAGCTCAGGTGATTGCAGTGGAGTGTACAAGCCTGTCCTTGAACACTGCCTGGGTTGACGGGCTGCAGTTGTTAAGTGGTTCCATTTTGTGAGGACACAAAACGTGGCTGGTTTTCCTTCTGTGTGCCCCAACCTGGGCCAGGATTTAGTGGTTAGTGGCTAACCATCATTAGTTTGATTAGTTCATCCCTGTCTGAATTTAAGAAGAGATTGGACTGTGCACTTAGTCACATGGTCTGAACTTTTGGGTAGACCTGTGCGGTGTCAAGAGTTGGACTTGATGATCCTTAAGGGTCCCTTCCAACTCAGGATATTCTGTGATTCTATGATTCTATGATTCTATGAGTTTTGTTGTCTCAAAAGTGGCCCCCCATTACAAGACAGAGGGCTGTGGGCAGCCCCCAGCCACGTGAGGCCTTGGCCTGTGGGGATGAGGCTCCAGTTGTTGAGTTTATCCTTTTGAATTGGCCCTACACTAAATGGGGATTTTTATGAGTGTGATTCAGCTGGGGCAGAGCCAGGCCCTGCTTCTGCTCCTTGCCACCAGCACCACTTGGCACGGCCTTCTCGTTTTCTCTCTCTGAGTGTGGCCTCCTCGCTGTGCCCTGTTCCTGACAGGAGGCTTTCATGAGCTTCAAAATTAATTTTCCTGGAGTATCCTAATCATGCTGCTTGTTGAAATGTTCCCCGTTATGCTCTTACTGGGACTTGGCTCTGGGGGATAAGATTGTTCTGATGAAGCTGCCCGATATGGCAAAATTAAAACTTATTCTGGTTTTAATTTGTACTAATCATACACTCAGAAATAAAGAATTGGTCCCCCAAGTGTTTTTCTGGACTAGAGGACCAGACTCATTTATTTGCACGGATTAATATGCTGCCTGCTAATTGTGGGATGCCGGCATTAGCTGTGCTGCAGCAACAGGACTGTGGTGGCTCGGTCTGGAGGCACAACAGTAGCCCAGACTCATCAGAACAGATTTGTGCAGGTTTTGTTATCACTGGATTTGCCAACAGGACAATCATCATTTTCAGGGGAAAGAATAATAATAATAAAAAACCCCTTGTGTTAGTTGAAGCATCTCATTAACTCAGGAGCTCTAATTGGATACGCTTTGATCAGATGGGGTATTTCTTTCACCCTTTGGTATAAAAGGGAGGGTTATGTCCTCTGTGTGAGCTGCACTGCTCAGACCAAGCAGAGCACTGCAGGCTCCTGCATTTCTCTGTGACCCATGGCACTCACAGAAGCTGCCACTGAAATATCAAAGCTCGGAGCTTTGCAGCTGGTGCTTGGTATTGGGGCTGCCTCAGGTGTGCAGCCCAAGAGGGGTCCCTGTGGCCCAAAGGGGACTGGGGGCAGTAGATCCAGGTGCGAGGTGATTCTGTACCTGTGTGTGTCTGAGCCCCTGCTTCTCCTGCAGGCACAGCACAGCTGGAAGGCGATCGCTCCTGCGGCTCCGTGGGCTGGCGTGCTCCTTCCATAAATATTGTATCAGGGCATGCAGGGATCGAGTTGCAGTACAGGGAGCCCTGGTAGGGCTGTGTGCTCCCTGCTAGGGCTGGGGCAGAGGGCAGGGAGACGTGGCTGGGGGCTGATGAAGGCCCGGAGCCAGCACCTGCCTCCCCAGGGAGATGCTTTCCTTCCCAGCAAAAGGACCTGAGTGATTGTCCTCCATCAGGGCATGGGGAGAGGGAAAACCACCCGGACCCCAAGGCTTTCCAAGGAGTCTCTGGTCCTGCCTGAGCACAGGAAGGTGCCCACTGTGGGGAGAGGCTTTGTGAAGCTGCAGGTCTCAGGGTATCACCTCTATGGGCAAAGCCATGACCCAGCCTGCTGCTCCAGGCCATGTGTGTGTGCAGGAGGCTTTTCTGAAAGGTTTCTCTGCTCCCTGTGTGCATGCAAGTTCTGTACCCTGTGTGTCTGCTGTACTCTGTGTGCCAGGCGTGATGTGCCATGGTGCTGCCCTCACCAGTGGGCTGGAAAGCAAAGCCAGGCATTCGTTATCTCTGGTATTCTTCAGCTGTCACAGACAGACCTAGAGCCTGAGGGCAGCTACAGGCCCCGAGCTCAAATCCAGCCCTGAAAAGCAGAGCTAAAAACACATACGCTTGAGGTAGAAAGATGCTGGTGCTAAAAAATAGCTGCAGGTTGCCTTAGATGTGTTTTGGGGAGCTGTGTCACCTCCCACAGATCAGTCGTGCTAATGAGAAGCCTTGCTCTGAAGTCACCTCGCCTCCATTAATTAAAGCTGCTTTGCGTGAGGCAGGGAAGAGGAATTGAGGAAGGGCTCTTGATGCAGTTACGCTTCCCATAGATGCTGCTGGTATCCATTACGGCCCGTGAAAGCCTTGTCAACATTTTTCCAAGGAAGAGTGAAAATGTAAATAACTTTAAAATGATTCAATGTCACTGTGGTATGGAAAAAGGTCATGCTGCTGGAGACCATTTATCTTTTTGCCTATTTAAAGAGCTTTTTTCCTATTACATTTTTTTAAATTAATGTTTTTAAACATTACCCAAAGTAATGTTAACAATAATGGGGCTTATGGGATTGATCATTAGGCAGGCTGGGATTTAAATTGGAAAAGATTTGTTTTAGGTAGTTGCTGGGGTTGTTTAACAGACTTTTTAATTTATTGCTTATAAAAAAATGTTTGTGTGATATAATGAAAAGACAAAAACAGAACCTGAGTTCCTAAGAAAATATGATGGTAAGGTATTCCTTGGGAGGGAGTTTGGGATGATGGAAGCAGAGCTCACATGCATGTGAATGTTACAGTACGTACATCTGAGGGGAAGCCCATGGGGACAGAGTTTATTTGCAGATTAAGGGCCGGAGGGAAGATGGGGTGGAGATGTTTCCCGTTCACCCTGTGCAGTGCTGCTCCTTGCTGCAATAAAGGCATTCGGACCACTGTGCTCAGGTGTCTGTCCAGTGTCCTGGCCAGCCAGGGCACAAATGAGTGTTTGAGGGATGCATTTACCTGCCAAGCATCAGTGTGAGTGCAGAGTGCTGCACGGACACAGGAGATGATGTCCCTGCAGGACTCCTCTCCCCTGAGCCACTTCTGACTGCAAAACCAGGCAACACTGGTAAAAGGCAGCTCTCCTGCACAGGAGGAATTTCAGCAGGACCGAACCTTGGTTTGGGGAAGGGAGAAAATAGCTGTGCTCTTACCAGAAACACTTGGCCTGCTGAGATGTACTTGCATTTTTCACCTCTGTTGCCCCTGCTACATCAAGTGTGAGGGAGCAGGGGATGCCACAGCTGGTGCTTTGCATGTAATTTTCACCCTCTTGTTAATGACCTTGCAGGGATTAGCATGGCCTTCTCCATATGCCAGTAGATTATGTCTGTTGGCAGCTGCTACTACTGGAGCAAAATGGGATAGTTTTCATTAGGAGTGCTTGACACGAGGTTGCCCTGGGTGTCGTCAATCCTAAACTGTCAGTGCCTCTGAATAAAGCCGTGTGCAGATGTGATTTATTGGACGTGCTGCTGCTTTGCTGAAAATGTGGCATTTCCAAGTCAGCAAGGTCTTGCAGGAGAAGTGTGAAAGGGACCTTCCTGCTCGTCCTCACACACCCCTCCACCATACCCAGAGTCTCTGGGGCTCTTCACTGGTGCTTGGCAGAAAATCTGCCCTGAAATGAGTGAGCGATGCAGGGACTTGCATGAAATAACCCCTTATGCTGTGCAGTTGCTCACTAGCAAATACTTGTTTGTGTTCAGTGAGTGAGATGGTGCATTTAGTGACAGCTTTAACTTGCAAATGTGTTCTGAACCTGTGTTGCTATCCTACTTGGGGGGGAGGGAGGGAGAGGAAGCAAAGTCTCAATCCCTCTGAAAAATGACTTGACCTTGAAATGATTTTATTTTGAAGATTCATAAAATATTCCGATTGATCCCCATAAATCTCACCCTCCTAATCCAAGCGGTGCAGGGGGAAGCCGGCTGTCAGCATGGCTTCATTCCTACAGCTGAATCGGGGCATGCCCTGTGCCTGCAGGACACCCTTCTGGGGGCTGGGGTGGACACGGCTCACCTCTGGGGTATGTTTTTGGGGTCAGCTTTTCCTCTGGGAGTAGAGCTTCCCTTGGACATGTGCAGGTGCCCTGGGATTGCACTGTCCCTCCAGACCCCACATGGGAAGGATCAGTGGGCACAAGGGTGATGGAGGGAGCCCCTTGTTGCTGCTGGCAGGGCTGTGCCCCCTCAGGAATAGGGTTCTGCCCCCCGGTTGTGCCAGGCACGCTGCAGGGGACGGGGCTGAAGCGTGGGGAGGCAGGCAGGGTGCTGGGGCTGGGGGCAAAGCTGTCACCCAGCTGCTGGGGACAAGGGGGGGAGGATGTTGCTGAGGCTTCCCTGCTCCCTTTGACCTGGGAGGAACCGGGCTGTCTGTGCTCTGCAAGGTTATTAATCCTCTGTTTATCCTGTTTTAAAATAAGCAGTTTAAAGGAGGCTGCCAAAGATGATAGGCCACAAATCCGTGTCATTCTTTTGATTTGCAGCAGCAAAGCCAACCCCTGCCTCTATCACAGCGAGTGCCTGCACTCCCTGGCCCTGGGTAGCTCCCAGGCAGCACAACCACTCTGGGCAGCACTCAGAAGGGCCTGAGACCATCACAGGTAGTCTCTGGGCAGTGAGTCCGGAGTTATTGGTGTGTATTGAGGGCCCCTGTCTGCTGCTGGTGTGGCTTTATTGAATATCAGGCTTGGTAAGGGACCAGCTGCTGAGAGTCCTGAAGCTCTTTGCCCTGCTTGGCTTCGTGTGTCCGCTCTCAAAACCAAAGACAACACCAGGCAGAGCAACTTCTCTGCAGTCTAACTGCTTAATGACTCTTTTTGCGAGTTCAATAACCACCAATTAATTATTTAAAGCATGCCAGAGGAGGATTAACAGCCACGTAATATACTAGGTATGATTTATCTTCAATAAATATGTCCCTTGTAATCAATGGGTAATTATTCCATGTGCAATAGTTCTGATTAGATCTAAATTAATAGTGCATGTGGGAGATTGGATTTAAAAGTGGTAAAGTCATGTTAAGTGAATTTTGCTTATCACTTGCAGTACAAAAGCTGGTGTTTGTAACAGCAGCAGGGCTGGACAGCCCAAATGCCCAACAGACACTGGGGAAAAAACAAATCCCAACCTGATAAAAACCTCAAGTTTGAATCAAACTGATTTATTGTCCCATAGCGGTCTGAAAACATTCACACATATTGTCTGCAGGCAAAGCTCCCACTTCCTGGGGGCTAAGGGGATGCCTCTGTGCCAGCCATAGGAGCTGGGCACTGGGGGCTGGTGCCCAGGGCACTTCTGGTCGGAGGAAGACCCCAAGGAGTGCTGAAAGGGTGTGGGAAGGGGATGATAAATGAGGAGGAGGGGGAAAAAGGAAGGCAGAATGGAGAATGTGAAAAGGAGTGCGTGAACTCTGGCTGCAGTAGCGTTACCCCCCAGATGGGGCTGACTTCTGCTTTCAGCAGGAGGAATAAAGCAGCACCAGCAGTTAGAGGCAGGACCCACAAAGCTGGTTCTTGGGGGGGAGAGATGTAAAATGAGCTAATGATGGTTCTAGAAAGCCCAGGAGGTAATTAGAACAGCATCTTTGTCATATGTAAAAGCTAAACTGTGGTGTAAGTAGATGGAGTAAAAAGTAATAATTGCAGCTTGTGCACTACAGCACCAGGTGCATGAATCTTAGGGCCCAGGTGAGACAACCTGCTGTCCTCACAACCCGCTGTCCTCATTTCTGGAAATGGCCCTGTGCACTCCTGCCCAGTGCCCTGCTGACCTCCAGCTGCACCCAAAGCTCTCTGAGCAGTGCTGCAGGCACTTTACTTACCCTAGCTGCAAACTCCCAGCTCGAGGAGGGCATGTCTAAATTAGAAAGAATTGATATGAAAACAGCTTTAACATATGGATCATCAACACCTATTAAATACATGATGTGATTTTTGACTTTCCGGGCACTGGGATCGCAGTCTCGTGCAGGATGACACCAGGCCACAGCCCTGCCATGGCACTTGGGGATGGTGCTCCTCCTGTCCCAGAAGTCAGCCCACGACATCCACCTATTAAAACCTCCAAGGCACGCCGTTTCTGCAGCTAAGTTGTATCAGGAATGAAAACTTTTTGATAGAGCATTAGGGTGAGGAAAAATCAGAGCTCCCAGATATGGGTGATCCAGCCTGGGACACTGCCTAAGCCCAAGGGCTCCTGGCAATGCCAGGACCAACCCTGTGTGGTCCAGCTCTTAGGGCCCGCAGAGAGCCATACCCTGCTTAGCAGGTGCAGTAGAGCTTCCTAAAACACCCAGGGACCCTCAAGTCTGCCAGGATGCTCTTGATTCCCGACTGGACTTTTCTTAATGAGGTGCGAGTCTGTAACCAGAAGACACTAAAAAGCAATTGCATTAAATCAAGAGCTACATTTGACTTTATGGATTGTTTATGGGATCTTTCTTTTATTAATTCTTTATCCTTTAATATTATAAAGGATTTGTGTCCACAATAAATAATGTAAAGTTAAATTACATCCTCTTTGGCTTAAAATTTTAATATTCCTATTGCCCATCTCCATAAAGAAATTGTATTTGAGGTCATTGCATATGTACAGCTGCAGTCATAACCCTAATGGAATTACTATTCAAGCACAGGCGAGATTAGTATGAACGCCAAGAAACTACCCGTCTGTCAGGGGAAAAGGTAAAAGTTCAGAGTTCAGCTTGCATCCAAATTATTTATCTCCTAATAACTTAATAGATTGAATATATTACTTGTCAGTGACCTTGATGTACAACAATAAAGACCCCTTGGTTGTGTCAGAAAATATATGGGACTATAATAAGTAGTACTTATGTACTGGAATAAAAACATATTCTTTATGGTAATGAAGTCTCTTCCCACAAGGACACCACAAGGACATGGAGCTGTGTAAACATAAACACCAGGCTGCATTTGAGCTCCCCAACATCAGCAGAGGAGGTGCTGGTTTAGGATGCTGTGGAGTGCAGTGGTTCCCTCCCCATGACTGGCAAGCGGTGGCTTCTGCCCTTTGCCCCATCCAGGCACAGATCACACCCTGCATCCCCTCTTGCAACCGCTTTATACAGAGTGAGTCCCTTGCTTTCTCCAGAGTCCCACTGACTTCATGTCGTGCCTCTAATTATTTCCATTCTGGATCTCCCAGGTATATAAAAAGAATCCTTTAAATTAGAGTTTAGGATCAAAGGCAATGCTGCGAATAGGCATGGTGTAAACATGCCTAAAAAATAGGAAGGCAATTTCACTGAGTGCCTCGGTCTCTGTAGCAGTGCCACACAATGTCTCTATTTCTTTCTATGTCTATTTTTCAAGGCTTCGCATTATCTAAAGGGGAAAACAAAAAGCTCTCGAAGGATATTGTTCTTTAATAAGGCTTATGATTATGGATTTTTTTCTACCTCAGCCGGTACAGAATCACCATTAATATACTCAAATGGAACAAGTCTCTCCCCTTTAATAGGTCATTTTAATCATATATTTAAAGTTTCGCTTGGTCAGATGGCAGAGGAGGGTGAGAGGGAAGAGGCAGGAAAAAGTGAAATTATTTGACCCATCTGATGTTTCCTGGTCAACCTTCCTGGTGTGCCCACACTGGGTGCAGCTGCGGCTGGCTCTGGCACCCTCTGGCCGTTGTCCTCCTTGCCTCCTGCCTGCTCTGCGCCCAGCAGGGCTGTGATGCCCAAGCCTGGACACTGATCCTAGAAAGCAACGAGGCACCCCATGGTGTTCCTGAGGTCCTTGAAGTGCCAAATCCTCCTTCCCTCCTCCATCAGCAGGGCTGGGTGCAGGACTGAGCCTCCAGCCCTCTCCCCGCAAGCGCAGCACCCAGGGAAGCCCCCCGGAGCTGGCATCGGTGCTGCCGTGCTCCTGCTCCCCCGGCACTTATCCCAGCAGCCTCACGTTTTTGATTGTATTTATGGCCACTTAATCTGTGCTAGCAGCCAGGATCAAATATATCTCCAAGTATTGATCAGCTTTAGGCTGATAGAAGTTCAAGCTCATGAGGTCTCGGTCTTTGACCCTCAAATAGGATATGAATCTCAATCCAATAGACTGATATTCACACACAGTCGCTGCCCAGGGTTGCAGGCTGCAAGGGAAAAATCAATGAAGAGTGCTAATGATTCACAATTTATAGAGCAGCTGCCATTTTAATATTAGAATAAATGTTATATTGCAAAGGGATGGGAACATAGGTGGTGGCATAGAAAATATTTCTTTGGAGCCTTTTCTGCCAGAAAATGATGTGCACAGAATTTTATGAAGTATAATTTATTGGCCTCATTTAGGCTTATAATTTAAAACTCCTTATGAAAAAGGTATTAACTAGAGTGGATTGGTAAGGAAACGGCAAGGACAGAGCAGGCTTCAAGTGTGTGCTGGTGGGGAGAAGGAAGCAATATCCTAATGTGAGATTGGATGTAAGAACTCCCCTTCTGTTTACACGTCCCTGCAGCATCTGGCAACAAAGAGGCCTCGTTCTCTGACCTGGCTCTTCTGAGCACACTTGTGAATGAAAAAATATATATATATCGAACGTGCTGATGGGGTATACAGAGCACATTAAGGTTAAATAATGGATCATGTCAGAGTGGAGAGCTAGGGCAGGGAGCTCTGCTGAACTGGTGAGTGAGGGCTGGAGAGAATTACTGGAGCTAAAGAGAAGGGGCAGACCACAAGACAGATTTCAAACCAGGGCAACATAAGAGCTCCCTGTCCATATTACACAGGTTTTATTGTAGCATCGAATAACTCATTTCTATTTGCAATGAATTGCAGTTTCCTTTGCTGAGGTTTCCTTACAATAGCTCATGGGGACAGATAACCTCCATACAGTGGAAAAGCCACAGGAATGGCAGGGGGAGCTGTCAAGGAAAAATGGGAGGTGAATTCTGCCCCTTTGCCTTTTTGCTGCCCAAGATATGCTTGGGTGTGTGGCTGTGAGTCTTCCTGGAGGGAGCAAGGGGGAGGGAATCAATGTCCTCAGTTGCTGACGCAGCTTGGTCCAAGCTGGTGGCTGCGAGCTTCATCCCCTCCTCGTGCTCCAAGGCTGGGCACACGAGCATCTGGGGATGCAGCACAGCCCCCAACACCCAGCGTGATGTCCTGCAGGAAGGCTACCAGGGCTTTTCATTAGCAGGCAGTGCTTCTTACCTATAGAGAGCAGCACCCAGTGTTGGTTTGGAAGCCAAACTTACTGGAGGAGAAAAGGCTTGAGCTCGGGAAGCCTGCGCTGTTCCTTCCAGCCAGAACTGCACGCTTCTTTTGCCTCTCAGTTCTTGTACGTAGTAACTCTTCACCTTTAAGTCCAGTTCAAGGGAGGCTATTTCAGTATGTAATAACGTCTTTCCCTGCATGGATGCAAATGGTAAAAGGATTTTTAGTACAAAGAGCCCAGGCTTTTTAGAACAGACAAGAAAAGATGGAAATCCTACATCAAAAGCACAATTTATGGCATCCGTTTTGGCCATCCTGGTATTTATTTTTTATAGAAGTGAAAAGAACTTAAATAATTCATCCACCTGAGAGCTCATAACTCTCTGGCCTGCGTAGAATATCTTTCATATATCTCATAACCTAGAGCTTATTGACAAACTGTATGAAAAATAACAGCCCTTTCACTTGCAAAAGCAAAATCCAATTTATTGATTGTGATAGTCTAAATAATGGCATTTCTATTGACCGAAAAGTATTGCCCAAACAGGTTAGAGTTTACTTAACTCAGGGTATGAAATGTCCCGTGCATACCATCATAACACCAAAATGTACTCAATCGTTTTCTTTCCTTGGTTATACTGCCACTGTGATCAAACTATTTTACAAAGGCACTTGAGATAGGTACTTAATGGAATTAAACATGAGATTTTTTTGGCGAGGTGGGAAACAGGGTCAGGGAGGTGGGGCAAGAGTATTTATTTTTCTCTGACAATATGGTAAAGGTTTATCCACAGTGTATGCGTGCAGCTGATGTAGCAACCATCAGATGCTCTGAAGTGACAGATTGGAGCTGTGGGGGTTCTTCTGTGGCTGTTGGGTGCTGTCATCAGTCCCAGGAGATCCCACGAGCAGGGTGCGGGTTGAGTGGAGGTATGTAGATGTGCCTGATAGTGTCCTTGAATTTCCTTTGGAAAGGGCCATGGAGAAGCTCACACGTCAGCATCACAAGATGATGAATTTGTATTGTCTGCTCCTGTAGGGATTCAGGGAGAGATCCAGAGGGAGAGCCAAGGGATGTGGAGCTTAGCAAGGATGAAGTTTTGCTCTGCAAGCAGCAGAGCAAACTCTTGGTTGGTTTTCGGCTCTCTGGTGCCTTCCTTTTCTCATTGTCAGTTTGACAGGGATCTTCTGCCTGCTGTGCGACTTTGGTGCTGTGCTGATAACAGGCCGAGGAAAGAAGAGCCTGCTCTCATGCTTCCATTAGGGTGACAGATGCAAGTGCTAAAGTTAGCACCCATATTTGACTCCAGAACTACCTGAAGCTCCTCGTGGGATTGTTCCAGGGTCCAAAGTTTGCATTAAATTTTTCTTTCTCCTCATCTTGTCAGGTTTCTGCTTTTGTTTGTTTGTTTCTCTGTCAGATTCTCTCTCCTAACTGGGTGACAAAGAGACTCTTACAGCCTCCAGCCACTGAGACCCTTCCCCATCAATTCCGCCTGGTAGAAAATGATGTTCTCCAGTCCCGGTCTTGCACGCATTTTATTATTTAATTCATAAATGTTTAAATAGGGGCCTAAGAGATCCCAACTGTGTCTTTTTACATAATGAAATTACAAGGAGTCATATGTTGCTACCATCCATAAACTTATTGTGCACTTTACATAAAATTCAGATCGGGTGGCTCTGCATGCCTGCATATTTTACATTTTCAACTTTATTAAAGAAATGAATAGAGTGCTGGAAAGGCTGCGTTGCTGTACGGTCAATTCAGATCCTGGGGGCCATAAATCTGAAAGTCCATGATTTGTTGTGCTTTGCTCACAATAAATTAAGCCTTTCTTGATGGAAGGGTTGGCTGCATTTGTTGCAGTTTAGGTCACAGTATTTGGATAAAGATGCTGCTGGACTTGCTGGGAAGGGAGTTTGCTCTGGGTTCAAAGAGGCAGGAAAATATCTTTGTTTTTTCAAGCTACTGGAGCTGGAAGTGATACAGGTGTTCAACTCAGGAGACCTGAGCAGAGACGATGATTTTCAGCTGAGGACTGACTGCATTTTAAAGGGTTTTGATGTGTTTCTTGAAGCGTGTTTGCACAGACAAAGCAAAAAGCTTAACCAACAGGGACAAAACCTGGAGGCAGGTGTGACATGGCTGGGACAGGCAGCTGTGTGCCCGTGGCCTGACCAGGAAGATGCCACCAAGGCAGCTCTGTCCCCTGGGTAAAGCCAGCCCCACGCAGTACGTGTCACCTGGCACTGCGGTGGGCATTATTCAAACAAAAATGTGCAATTTTATCTCTATGTCCAGTAATGTGTCCACAATTGCTGAAGGGGGCTGATGTGCAGAGCCTGGTGATGCACCAAGTAGTACAGCTGCAACCATGAAATCATAATATCATTTAAAAACAAATCATTTCAAACTGCTTAAGCCTGTCATGCCTAGCACGAAGGATGATTTAGTTGATAGTTACTTATATTTTTTCCATTAAGAAAAAAAATATCATTAGTCCTAGATTTTTCTCCCTTATCTAGATTTAAACCTTCCCTTAGACAGAAAGGGAAAACGTTCTTGCCATTGCACAAGACAAAAGGATGTTCTGTTGAAAGAGTAGCTCATTTAAATATAATCTGAAAGCAATGCTGAAATAACCAGCTATTCAGTAAGGACTAACCCAAGAATAACTAGCTTCCCCTGCCACAAATGCATGTTAGCTCACACCACGACGTTTCTTTCCTCTCCAGGCACCAAATTTTTGAATCAATAAAGTGAGATGAACTGGGGAGGTGAAAAAAAAAAAAATCCAATCAAAACAAATGAACAACAAACAAACAAATCCAAGCAGTGTTTTTTTTTTGTTCCAAGTGGGATATGATCAGCACTGGGAGGTGATGTGACAAATTCATTCCCAGCTTATTTGCTGGGAACCAACCAAACATAAGAAAATCAGACATAACAGCTGATCAACTGGCACTCGACTCTTTTTCCTAGAGATGCCTCTGTTGGAAACAAAACTACGCCAATAAGCGTGCACTAGGTGCAGATATAGGTATGAGAACTCTCTGCTATTTAAGAATTCACTAAACAGCTCAGGAATATTGGTATTAATTTTACCACATGAAAATATAAAAGAGTTTAATCATTTTGGCCATATTACTGTATGACAGAGGGGTGGGCAGCACATTCCAAATCTGCTCTGAATAAATATTGGGCAAAGACAATAAATTTTCTTCAAGAGAAGGATATATTTCAGGTTTAATATTGAAGTGGCCAGGCCCTGTCTGTGGCTTGCAGGATGCTCCTGGCAGCACTTCCCTACCTAAAGTGCCCCGACTGATGTCTTGTGTAATAAAAGGCCTTACTACGTGGTGCCCAGCGGTGGCTGCGAGGTGCTGACATGGCAAACTGGCCCTGCATTTCAGTTCTGGAGAGAGACTTTACACATTACACATTAATTACACTTTACACATTAATTGTCCATTAGTAATTGCCTGGCAGGTGCTGTCTGAGGGAGCTGATGTTACTGTTTGCACCACCAAAATAAAAAAGAGAGAAAAAAATGGGAAACCTGAGCTGGTACCCGTGAAATGCTTGGGAACTTCTCGTATCTTCAGGCCAGGGGAAAGCTGCTCTGACCTCAGCAATCAGCATATCTCCAGCGTGAACATAAAGCACCTGACAAACTCTTCCAAACACCAGCCTGAACTTGAGGCGGATTGCTTTTGCTGAACAGCGATTATAATTCCTGCTGTATATCCAGATTTTGACAAGTAAATCTCATATTTTAAACACAGGATTAAAAAATTTTATTACTACAGTGGGGATTAAGTAGTAAAGCCTCAGAATGTAAGTCTGCAAAGTAGGAAACACAGGAAAATAAAGTAAAATCTATTGTTCAAAATAACTCAGGCTTAACCCCTTGTCACCTGGTGCAGACCCAGACTGCAATCGGTGCAGTCCTGTAATAACTATCCCCAGGTCTCTCGTAACATTTCACAAGGGCAGGTAGGGGATGTGGAATTTCTTCCTGTTGTTCTTCAAATCCCTCCATTTCCAGACTTGGCTGCACCATCGTGCTCAGAAATAACAGTGGCATTGAATAGCATCCGAATGAGAAATTCAAGCCAGCCAGTCTTGTTTGCCACACAAACTCATCTGATTACTATGTGGCTCATTTCCGTTCTTTTCTTGTTTGCTTTT
The DNA here is from genome assembly GCF_964211825.1 of Aythya ferina. Classification (NCBI taxonomy): domain Eukaryota; kingdom Metazoa; phylum Chordata; class Aves; order Anseriformes; family Anatidae; genus Aythya; species Aythya ferina. Next base: position 2,847,524 of record NC_140318.1, on the reverse strand, counting down.
AAAGGAAAGTCTCTTTATTAAGGCCTCCATTGTAAAAGTGCAGTAAATACAATAATTTCTCAGCTGACAAGTTGAGCTACAGGGTGAAATCCCAATGACATAGGAGCCAGCAGAAGCCTGTCCCTTGTTTTTGTTGAGCCCAGGATTTTTGTGCAAGATTCCTAATTTTGAACCTGCCCCCCACAAGGGAGATCCTGGGAAGGAGATGGGACAGAGAGAGCTGGAAATTGTGGGGTGTTTTCTAGCTGTGCACTGCCACAAAACCTCCCTTTTCTAACGTGATGGATAACAATATTTCTGTACCTGCCAGGTGGAAATTTAATTCATCTGTGGCGAGTAGGTGATTTGAAGTCCTTGGCTGAAAGCTGTTATGGAAATGGAAATAATAATTCTTCCAGGATTATTTGAATGCACGAATTTAGAGGCTGCCACCTCACACCTCCAGCTTCAGAAGGTGAACTCACAAAAGGCACAGTTGTCACTCCACTGAAATTTCCCTCCAGACTTTCCTATCCAGAACAATGAGAACCGTGAACTTTACCACAGGGAAAGCTGTAGCTGAAACTGGCACCAAGAGTAAGTGTCTAATGGAAATAACATCCTGTTTTTGGATGAATAGAGATACTGCTTGATGTTTACTATGGCTTTTCTTCTCTCCCTGTGCTCACACACATTTGACAAATTGCATTTTCCCCAGAAGTACTGGCTATCAGCAGCTGCTGGACTCAGGACCACTGTAGAATTTAGAACTTGATGCTGATATATTATGTGAAACTCTATCAAACCAACAGCTCGAGCTGTTCCTAGGATTCGTTTTTTCTCTACCAATATTGCTTTTCTAAACAGCTAATGGACATCTAGTATCCAATTAGCTGTCTGCTCCTTTGGATACAGCTTAAGAATCTAATAAAATCACAAGCACAATCCTAAATCTTATACATCTGAAATCCTTATTCTCATTTCTTCCAGACAGAATTCTGGAGGATTTGTTTCTTTCCAAATGAACATTTCTTTGTCTCATATACACTTGTGACTTTTTAGGATGAACAGTGAAAAGGCTGATGAATGTAAGCCTTCAGAGATTCCCCTGCTTTTCTAAGGGAGGTAAATCTATCTAATCATGGGTTAATTACCAGCTATTTTCACACTACTAGAACATTCTTAAAAAACAAATCAATGTCTAATAAATGATTTGTGTGTATCCAATAATTAAAACGCTAACGCACAGCACTCACCAACTTTTACCATGCTGGAACTGTCAGAAGATGCTGTTTGATTCTAGCAGTATCAGCAGCACAGTCCTCTCATATAGCCCAGTTATTCTTGCATAGGGAATTAAAATTGCAGATGAGATTATTTAAACCCTCTCTGTGCTAAGGAGTTATAACAATTGCTGGCATGCTAAATGAATACTGAGCTATTCTACTTACTGGCACTATCAGTTATGCTCCTGTTTCTCCATGCAAAGAACATAGAGATTTGGCTACCCTGAATACAAAAGAAAGCTTAGGACAGGAGTAGAGGTCATTCTGGGGCCAGAGAAATTTTTAAAGTTTTTTCTTTCCAAGTAATTTTAGCCTTCTTTTGATATGGTCCTTAATTAACCAGCAAACTTGTCTTTTCATTTCCAATTAAATGTATTGATGGTGCTCTCCAACTTGGCTTGTAATCTACTGTTTTCTCCTTGGTGTAATCAATACAGGGATGCCACAAAGCTACAGGTGACATTAAAAAGAACTTTTCTTTCTCCCACGTAATTAATTGCCTCTGTGTCTCCATTCCACCATATAACCAGTGTAACAAAATAGCCCAGAGGACTGCATTACGGGCATAGTGGGGCTAATTTTTTGGTAATACTGGGCCTCCTTGGTTGAAGCAGAGCTGAAGAGAAGTCCTGCAGTTCTGAAAAACAAACTTATTGATTTGTATTTGAGATAAGCTTTTAAGAGGAACGCACACAAATCTGGGAAACCATCTTGCCCTAAAGTTTTTGCACCAGTGAAGTCTCTCTTCACAGCTTCAAAACAGACAAAGTGTGTGGTCAGGGGCTGGCTCTTGGGCACTTTCACAGCCAGGAGATGCAGTAAAGGAGAAAATAGTAGGGCAGACACTAATAGTTCTATCCCAAAGACAGAATCTGAATTTGGTGAGCAGCTGAGGTTTGCAAGTTAGGCATGCAGCAGGCAGATGTAATTTAAGCTCACTGCCCTCAATCAGAGCCTTACCACCACCTCATTTCTGTGCTCTGCAAAGTCCAATCGCCCTAGAGGAAGGCCTGCCGAGCAGTGTCAGAGCCCATTGGAAGGGGTACACGCGCTGCAGTCCTCGTAATTAGTTTCAGAGCTTCCATTACTCAGAGGAGCTCTGCAATCCCAGAATAGGGGCCCTGCGTGTGTGCACAGCATGGTTATGGGAATGCGGCATCCACTGCGCTGCACCAAGCTGTTGGCTCACCAAGGCTGGTGCCCTGAGTTTGTTCCAGAAGCCCGTGCTTGTTGCGGCTTCAATGGGGTGTGATGGGGCCAAGGCATCCAGGAAGAGGATGCCTGAGGTCACTCTCCAAGATGAAGGGTTTAGCTTTGTTTGCAGCTTACCCTACCAGACTTAACATATGTAGCTGTAACCTAGAGGCTGCAAACCAGAGATGGCACTGGGTGATGTTGCTGGAGGTGAAACACAGGTTAGCTGGAGTTGAAAAGTTATTGGAAACAATCCAAATTCAGGCATCCTTTATGTTTAGGGTATGATTGGGTCATGCTCACTGTGCAGGACGTGGCCACTCACAGACCTCCAGACAATTTGGGCGCACAACGTGGGACTGAATCAAGTTGTTCAGTAGCTTGACTTTACGCTGCTGCTCTTGTCAACTCTAAAAGTAAGAACTGATAAATAATAAATAGTGGAGGATAGTGTTGCCCTGCTGTCATGAATTGCACAGAGCTTTTATCGTCTCAATGCAGACAATGTAGTGGGGCTATTACTTGGGTAAAAAGCTCTGGGATTTGGCACGACTGAAGGAAAGAACAAAAGATGACAGAAAAGGCAAGTGGAGTTTAGGGTTTTTTGTTAATTAACTTCCTCCTTGGCCCTTACTTTCACTGTTGCCAGCAATCCAACTCACGGCTTTGTCCGCAAAGCCCAGTAGTCACAGTGCCTGATCCTGGGGGCAGTTTGTGTTACATGGCAGATAAACACAAAGCTGCAGGTAAGCCGGCAGTAATGAGTTTGCAACCACTCCCTGAGCAGCTGGGCAAGGGGAACAGCATCCTGCCGAGCCTGGGAGCCTGGCGGGTGGGATTTATCCCCCTGCCACCGAGGCAGAGCACAAAATGGGGCTCATTGAAGAGCTGGGCCATGGGGAGCAAAGGGCCCAGCAGGGCAGGAGGGTGCTGGGTGGGGTTGGGGTGCCTGGGCTGGGTTTTTTTTCTGCCCCTGTATCGATGAGGAGTGCTGGCAGGGTGTGACAGAGCAGGACGTGCCCTGAGGGGGAGGCATTTTTAATTTTTATTCAGAGGGGAACAACACGGAGCCCGAAACGTGTGGTGGGGATGGAGGGAATGAGCCGGGCTCCTGCGGGCTGAGGGGAAGCGGGCGGCTGGCGGAGCGCCTCGGGAGGGCGCGGGGAAGCGCCTGGCCGCTTTAAAAACCTCTAACGGCTCTAACGGCTGGAACAGCTGTAACGGATCTAACGGCTCTAACGGCCCTAACGGTTCCAACGGCCGCAGCAGCAGCCGGGCCTCGCCGTCCCGCAGCCTCTGCTGCCCCCTGTCGGCCCGCGGCGCCTCAGCGCGGGCGGCGGGGCCGCGCCGGGCCCCATCGATCGGGCCGTATATTACCGCGGCCTGCTGGCTCCCGGGGCCAAACCTCGGGGTTTTAAAACAGGTTCACCAAATTGTCAATTAAGTGCAAATCAATCCTCAGCCATTTATCACCGTGTTAATCCGTCCGCGCGGTCTGGGGCGAAAAATCGATCGGCTCCTGTCACCGGGGACCAATCGAGGAGAGCTCGAAGACCAACATCTGCTGCATCAGGGCAACAGCTGAAATTTATAATCTCGGAGAAAAATTGCTGCTTGCCAAGAGGCACATTAGGAAGTTGGGGAAGTTGAGGGCGTGCAGGGGGGAAGGGGCTGCCACAAAGCGCCTGTGCAGGCAGGGTCGCAGGGGGCTCCGTCGGCTGTGGCTGAGGAGCTGCTGGTTTGTGGCAGGGAGAATTAAAGGCTGCTGCTAACTCGGAGGGTGATGAGGGGATACAGGCAGCTCTGAGGCGTCCAGGGGATGCTTGGTGTCCAACATTTGGTTCTGACCTGGGGAAGAGGCAACGAGGAGGCCTCCAGCTCTGCCACTGCACGCTGGTGGGCATCTGCTCCCCCTGAGCCAATCCGTGGCAGTGATATCCCCTGTTTTCTAAAACATTTGTAGTGACTGAGGTGCCTTTCACATAGAATATTTTAGGTACTGTTTCTCGAACTGGAATAAGCACCAGCAGGGTTGTTCAGCAATGGTTTATGGTGCTAGAAAGCACAGGATGGAGAAGCAGCACCCACAGAAGGCTGCTGCCACCTGCCCCGCTGCCTGCTGCACTCCTGGTCAGTCACTTTTATTGCAGCAGCACCCAGAAGCACAAAGGCAGGGCTGCAGACCTGTGACCACGTACTGCTGCAGAAGCTTTTTCTTTCTGCTGTATCCCTGTGCCATGTCTCGCCTGAAAAGCCCGTGCAACAACCTGTGGGAGGAAAATTGGGTAAATGCTGAAAGAAGGAAACTGCTTGCAAATGTGCTAGCACACAAGCAGCAGAAGGGCCAGGCTGAGTTCAGATTTGTAAGTGCTTGAGACCGGGATACTGAATACAAGAGGAAATTTAACTCCTTTTATATGCTGGCTTCTCCCCAGTTCAAAGTGCTGCACTTGAGCTTATATGTCTTTCTTAAGTAGGCTCGCTTCATTTCTCATGGATCACAGCACTACTGAAGCTTGTGTCCGCTCAGATTCTTGTATGAAGCTTCAGACCTACCCCTTGAGGAAACTGAAGCTCAAGAATTGTCCTAGGAGAAAGGAGACATGGTAATGACAGGGTCTTGCTGATATCTGGGAGACCCGACCATGCCTGCAGCAGCCAGCATGCCCTTGCAGTGTGCCAGTTCGGTGTACTGCAGAAGCCTGTGACCATCACATTTAATGGGAACATCTCAAGGGCTCTCCAGAGCCAGCTGCTGTTAACACAGAGCAGTGTTCTGAGCGTAATTATGGTTATTTTTTAAAATGCCTACAAAACAAACACAGTTTTTATGTCAGGGGAAATAAAGCGTCTCGGTTATTGTTTCATGGAGCTACCAGAATTGCTAGAAAGGATGTCAAATTGCCTTCCCCAGAGGCTTGCTAAAGGACAACATAGTCAGAGTCTCTTTCTGGAAGAGTTTACAAAGAGAAATGACTGCATTGGAGAGCTTATTTCTTGAGCTTTCTTTTACTTCTTACTGAATGCAGAGCTTGAAATCATAAGCACAGGTTAAGAGCTGGGAAATTCTTTATTTATTTTTTTTAATCAGCATTCTTTCACAGCTGTAATCATGCTGTGTTTCAATATGAACTGAACTGAAAAGTGTCTTTTCATTGTGTGTCCTAGTCTTGTCCTTACCAGAATCACAATTGGTTAAATGCAGTTTTCTTGCAGGAAGGAAATCTGTGTCCAATCATGCTTTGTTATTTTGGTGATGCCAGCAATCTGGCTATACATGAACAGAGGAGCTGAACATATTATTGAACTGTTTAGAAACTGCCATATTTCAAGTAAAGAAAAAGGTACTTGCTACCTTTTCCTGACATTCAGATGCTCTTTATCCGTGATACTGTGTAGTTATTGGGATTAATGGAATGAAGGGAGAAGCATGTGTGGATCTCTTTCCCTCCAGCAGCTTTCAGTAGAATGAAAAAACAGAAAAAAGAAATCAACTCCTTTTAGAGGGGGTTGGGGGGTGTTATATTTTTATTATAAAATCTGGTAAAATATCACTCAGAATCAGTTTGGTTGGTCTTGTTTCCCAGATTAAAGAATTAAGGATTGACTAAACTCTTCTCAAGTAGTTAAGAAATGAACCATCTGTATAAGAATCTAGGACAGATTACACTTAACCTTATTCTGAAGCAAGAGATTAAGATGAGAACAGCTACTGTAATTAAGATGCTGCAGATGCTGTTCACTAAATATGCAGCATAGGAGATCCTAGACTCCTGTACTGCAAGAAAGTGCAAAATAACACAGGATCTTTTCTAAAAGAGCCTTGATATTTTATCTGTGAAATCCACCTCACTCTGGTAACTTTTAACCAAACCTGTTACATTTGTCAGGCAGTGCTGTGCTAGTGATGCACTGCTGGGTTCACTTTCCATGGGCTGTGGTGATGTTCACCACTGCAGACTAAAGCAGGTTCAGGTGCCTGCCAGAGGGTTGCTCTCTTGCTAAACGACTGCAAAAGCTTCTGGAAAGGACTTTAGTCTTTTTGCGGGGTGTCAAAGGAAATAGGCAAACTGTGCCAGCCCTGCTTGGCAGCTTCTGCTGGGATTCCCAGCTACAACAGATCATTCATCATAATATTAACCAACATTTGTTATTAATAATAAGAGCTATGATTTAGGAGTAAGAAACCCTCAATATCAAGATCGGAAGAAACTTTTGCTTCCTTTTTTTTTTTTTTTTTTTTTTTTTTTTTTTTTTAAATTTAATTTATTTATTTGTTTTAGTTTTCCGTTTTTAAAGGTTACTGCAGTAAAAGGATTGTCCTGAAACCTTTCTTGAAGGTAAAGTAACTCATCAAGTGACAGTATGAAATATTGAATGGTGGGTGTAGAATCTGTCTGTCTTATATTTTGCTGGCCACAAGACTCTTTGCTGATGCCTGCAGAAGTCTGGGCTCCTCCTAACTCCAGAGAGCTGAAGTGCCTCAGACTGGGAGTACGTGAATATTGCTGACTTGGGGATTTTTCACGGATGCACATGAAAGTCATTTTCTATGTGACCTTTGTATCTGGCAGCTCAGGAAAGATTTTTGGCTACTATGACTCTTGGGTATAAGGTAAAATACCAGAGCATCAATCTAACTGGCCTTGAGAAAACTGCAGATAGTAATCTGGCTCCCATTGGGAAGCCCAGACCTGGAAGTGAGCAGAGTATTTCCAAGCACTCATCTGTAAATCTTGTCATGATGCATCAGTCTCATACTTAATGACGTGTTCTTCATACAGCAAGTTTCCAAATTGTACTGGTAAAATAGAATTAAATCCCTAGCAGCAGCTTGGGATCCCAAATAAGGCAGGAATTAGACATAAAACAAAACCAAGAATTTTTTAAACTTGTTTTACCAGCATTGATATAGAGATCTTTAGCGATGACATTTTTCTTTCACTTCCCATGCAGGAGGTTTTCTGAAAACAGAGAAAAGGCAATGAGGTGTTCCCTGAAGGAACTGAAGTTATTTATCATCATGTGAGTGAAATTCAAAGACATCCACTGCACACTTGTGAAATCAGCCTGGGAGAATGACCACGGGCTCGTGTTCAGGTGAAGTAGTCTCGGATGCTCACATTTATCAAGTGAAGTTATCTGGTTAAGCATCACTGCTGCTAGCAGGAGAGCCTTTCCTCATTAACAGACTTGGCCTTCTTGAATATTGTCAGGGAGAGAATATTTTCCTAATCCTTTCCCTGTTTGACACCAATCATGCTCGTTAGGCTAAAATAGTGTCCTGCAAGAGAGACGGTCCGGCACCTCATCTGCTTTAAGAAAATCCTGCTGTGATGTGCCTGTGTCTGTGCAGTGCTTTTCATGCATTGCCACCACTTCTGGAAAAGCTGGTTGCTGGTGGGTGTTTCCTGGGTGGGGTGGAGCAGCTGCTGTGCCCCCACACAGCACCAGGGAGTGATTCTCCTTTATGCCAGACACAGCTCTGGCAGTCCTGGGTGTCCTTTGTGGGTGTTTGCCCAGCCAGGCTTTGGCCTGTGCTGTACCAGGCAGACCCACGTTCTTCTGCTTTGTTATTCCAAAAGCCTCACCTGAAACGGGGGGGAACATCTTCGGAATATTATCCGTGCTTAATAGAAAGCAACACATTTGAAGCTGCTCCAGAAATGAGTTGTGCATTATTTAAAAAGGGAAGAGTATTACTACCTTCCTTGAATCTCACTCTTCTTGCCTATCAGATTTTTTTTTTTTTTCCCTGGGATGGCAGGGAGTTGCTTAAAATGAAAAATTGATCATAGTGAACAGCTGAAAACTGGTTTGCATAAGTCACAGTTATTATTCAGATATTACAATGCAAGGCAGTGAGGCCCATGAATACTCGCACAGAAGCATTTAAATATAAAAGCTTAGTACTTCCAACCCCAAACAATCCCTGCAGCCTGCCAACAAACGAGAATCTTACTGGAATACACATAAATCATCTTGTTTCTGACAAATCCTGAAGAAGCAGGGGGAGGGGGGAACAGAATCCCTTGCTAATTCTCCCAAGCTGCTGTTTATTGAAATTAGGCAGCAAGGATAAACTATAGCTGGATCAATAATTATCTGTCTAATATAATCAAGTGCCTCCTATGAGAGCCTGCCGTTAAGCACGAGTTCCTGCCAAAGCCTTGGACGATGTTTCATGCAGAGAACTATCTGGCGACTCGGATGACGGGAATGCAAACCGAGATGTGTCCCGCTGGATGGCTGCACTTCTGGAGGGGCAGCTCCCTCCAGCCACTGACAGCTCCCTTCGTGCTGCTGTTTCTGTAGCTGTTTCTCCTTGTTTGCAGGATGGCAGCACGGTGCCAGGTGCAGGACAAACAGCAGAGGAGGCAGGACGAGCCTGGTGAACCCAAAGGCTGTGGATCATCTTGATTCTGCAGCAGGCCTGCAGCTGGATCAGGCATGAGCGGGATTCCTTCACATAACACAACAAGCTGGTTTTTAGGTTGGTTTTATTTGTTTTGTGCTGTAACCTTTCTGTTCTGTCCATTCCTGCTCAAAGTCTGCGATTCTCCTGCCACCAACTGGGATGCTTGCTCAGAAGTGCAGATTTGGGGGCCTGCCTGTGTACCCGAGAGTGGCTGAGCTCTTTGACAGAGCAACGTTATCAGCAGAGAGAAGGATAGAAACAGTGAGTGCAGCTGCAAATCAAGAAGCACAGCAAAATTAAGCAGCACTTCCATCAAAACAAGTGAACTGTGAAACAGAAATATACAAGAAATATTTCCAGAAGTGAGGAAATGAAAGGCAGAATCCATTTTACCCCATTCTGCCCACCAGGCCCCATCACTTAAATCTGTATTTACCATGCAGGTAACGGAGCTGCTAGGACTCCAGGAAGCCTGCAATTAGGCAGCTGTGCAGACAGAGCTAACTGAAACTTTCAGCAATGAGGATGAATGCAGAAAAGTATTCTGATAGTTTTCACCTTCTCCAAAATGCTTTTAACATTCATCAAAAAGTTCCTTGCATTCTTCTGATTTTCAGGCTTCCTGCTTGAAGCTTCACATCTGAGAGTTATTTTGACGGACAACCCAGTTAAACCGCGAATTAGTCATTTACAGGCAACTTTCTTCTGTTTCCACAGTTCAGCTGCAGAATATTAAAGGCTTGTAGGTGTTACGGGTAGTCATATATTGCAGCAATAATGTGTCCTACTGCTATGAACATCATTGCAGAATTCATCAATTCCATGAAAAATAGTTCCACGTGCACGAGTGTGTAAGTTCACTGCAGTGCTCGTGCCTGGACTGTGCCAATGCTGCCGACAGCAAGAGACATAGATCACTCCGTGATGCTGCTGAATGCCTCCCTACATACATATGAAAATGCCTCTTTGAAATTAAATTCACAATTTTGGGCCCTCCCCAACACCCCATAGGTACATCTGTTTTTGGAGCCACTTAATGTATATTCTGATAGGCACAGCTTTATATTTAATATCTTCATTTCAAGATAAAATCCTTCCCTCTTGCCTGTTCTCAGATTGAGTGAGTGTGGTTGCTGGTACAGCTGTGAAATGACAGCAAGTTTGGGGGTAGTGTAAGGATTCTTATTCCTGTTGGAAAGTGATGCTTCTCACAAATGAATAATAAGTAAGCAACGAACACAAAACCAAAATAAGCACGAGGAACTGTACACTCATTCACTGCTCTGGTTGGTGTCCTCTGCAGGTGTAGCCACTCGTTAGATGCAGTCAGATGGAGGACCACGTAATTAACAGCTTTTCTGACCCTCTAATCTCACAGCCTAGGAACGATCTCTCCTGCTGAAGGTGGCTTCTAACACAGAAGTCCCTTCTCTAAAGAGCTTGCAATCAGCAGTTAGGCTTTACTAAATGCAATAAGCTAACGTATCTCTATAAAACATCCCACTTGGTATTTGTGTTTCAGGTAGCAACACAAATTACAGCAGGCACAACAACATTCAGATGCAAAGCCATTTCCTCACTAGCTAGCAAAATTGTAATAAATTCGGTACAAAGGAGGTTATTAGAGCTGCTTGCTAAACTGCTCCGCAGAGGAAGGTCTGGGCAGAGACCTGCAGCTCTCATTACAGCCCACACCTGCCTGAATGCCTCCAGGTGAGCCCTGCTCACTGCTCCCACCAGCCTTCGAGACCAGCAGGAGATGGTGTTTCTGCTGCTAGCAGGTAGTGGGGGCTTGTGTGGCCTTTTCTCTCCTTTCTGAGCAGATATTGAATAAGTTCTAAGTTATTGAATATTATTCTCTGTACTGGTGAGGCTGGTTCTGCTGGAAGACACAACCTTAGAAGGATTTCAGGAATTATCTTTATTTTAAAGGAGTGTAAATTAGTACACTGGGTAACTGTAAGTTGTGTTAGTTTAAAGGAATATCCTAAACAAACTCTGAGCTATAGGGATCTGAGTAAATTAAGCTTCCGTTTGCTTTAAAGGAAGAATTGCTGCTAAATAAAACCTTGTATTCAGGAAAAAGAAAAAAAAAAAAAAAAGAAAAAAAAAAGCTCCTTAAAGTCTGTCAAGAAAAGGAATCTTTAATACCTAAGCAAATAAAATCAGCTACGGGTGCATGAAATCTGGCTCCTCTGAAATTGCCTACCAAATGAGTGTGGGAAACATTTAAAATTCTAATGTTTTGGAGCTACTTTCTGATCTAATTCTCATTTAGGGGAATAAGTTGAGCTGGTCTGAGCTTAGCCAACTGGAATCGAGATGTCTGTTTGTTGCCCCCTCTCCTGCGAGGGTGGCAGGTGAAATGCGATGGGCTGCTGCTGTGACGCTGAGCTGCGAGGGGCAGGACAGCAGTGGTGGCCCGAAGGAATTCATCTGGGGAGTGTGGGTGTCATTGGCACTTTTGCAAGCTTTCCTTTATCATTAAGTTTTAGTCAAGCATCTTTTTATTGCTAGAGCTTCTATTGATTCTAGACAGGTATCTGCTGATTAAAAAAGAAATGATAATGATGTTTATTCTAGGGGAGAAAAGTAAGTCTGGATGTCTCCGATGAAGCAGTTTGGCTGTATAGATACCATGGAAGTAGCTTCAGAACTATTTGTAATACTTTGATCCGGTGATTTGTGGTCGTGCTGTTCTGAGGACTCACGCTCAAGGTGCTTTATGCAGCCAGAGGTCAGCTCTGCCTGGCTTCTAAGAACATAAGCCAGCGGCAGTAATGTGTAAGCTGGGAAAGATTTGACCTCTGGACTGTTTATTGATAGGCAGAGGGCATCTTGGCTGTACCTCAGAGCAGGAATATGCAAATAAGATGGGTTAAATTTAAGCCTGACTGTCTCGCAGTGCTGGACCTCTGCAAAACCTCTGCAAACAGGAGTCCGTTAGCAATAAAATAAGTGAGCTCAGTAGGAATATGTGCAAAGTCAAACACGCACACGGGTGTTTGCAGGGTTGGAGCCCTCCCCAAACATTCTGCTCGGTGAAGGCATGAATAAAAGATCTCCATTTGGCTCGGTGGTCTCTCCAGGCTGGGTTCATTTCTACTTACTGATTATTACTCACCAAATGTAAAGTCTATGGAAATCTAACTAATTTGCTGTTGTGTTCAGGTAGCTGCGCCCTGCTGAGCTATCGATTGTCTGCACTCGAGGTATGCATGTTATTGTAGGAGGCTCCTGAGCTCTTAGCCTGCTATTGACTCCATATTTCTCTGGAGCAAAGGAATTTCCAGGCTGGGGGAGGCTGTAGCTAACTCTCTGTAAATTTTCGTCTTTGGACTTTACACAGAAACATTTAGAAAATGAGAGTGAGCGTGGAAAACCGACATGCAGCAGGCGATTGCAGGGCTCTGTGGGATCTTGTCTGGAGATTCCCATACGCTCGTATGCAATTATGTGCTTGGCTTTTCTATTTTTGCTCGGCGGAGCACTTCCTCTTGCAGGGGATGTAACATCTCCAGCGGAATAAGTGACAAAGGGTGGGGTGAGGGCTTTATAACCATAAGTAGGGATCAGCTCGTGTTTGTCAGCATGGCTAATCCCTCGCCTGTTTCATCACCGATTCTCCCAGCTGAGCAACAAAGCCTGCAAGGAACCAACTTTAAAAAAAAAAAAAAAAAAGAAAAAAAAAAAAAGCCTGAAACTAAAGGAAATCAAAAGCAAATTATTTTCCAGATTATAGCCCTCCAGAGCTGCTGAGATATTGCCCATTTTTCACAGCAGACAAAAACATTTTCCTGGGGATCAATTTAGCTTCCAGAAGTCGGCTCCTTTCAACCCATAATCCATCATATTTCCCCATTTGCAATCTCTCTGTGTCTGAGTGTTTTAAGTTTCCTATGAATTATTTTATAAAGAGTATAAAGAGGCCTTTCTTCCTGCTGAAATGAGGGAGTTGCCTTTCTGCCCTATCAGGTCAGATACCATTAGACTGTTGTACAAGGGGGCCCTGCCATCCATACCTCCATATTGGCAACCACCTTAGTAGGCTCATCTGTCAAAGAGATCTAGTAATCAATCACTGCGGTGATCAATATGCAGCTTATGCATTCATCATTCCTTTGAGGAGACTATTAGGATGAAGTTGTCAGTGAAAGAGGAACAAAGGGAGAAATATACTGAGGGGTGTGAATGTGTGCCGGGGCAAGAAGAGGAGCTTAAAGAGAGGAAATACAGCCCCAGAGAAACAGGGAAGGGATTTGGCACCTGGGAGGAAGGAGAAGTTTGTGACAGATTTATTCGGGTCCCCAGGAACACAGTGCAGAGGGTGACTCATCTTTCAGGAGGCAGAGCAGTGTAAGAAAAAATCCCGATCCCTTGATTGGTGTGTCAGCATGATTTGTGGGCTGCTCTGCCAAGGTAAAACGGGTACCGCGAGCAGCTGGGCACGAGCGAGCCGAGGAGGAACACGGTGCAGGAAAGCTTACGAATGAGTCCATGAGAAGCACGCCGAGGCAGGCAGAGGGCTATTTATTTATCGCCCTCAACTCGTTCCTTTATTCCGTTTAATCTGAGCCCGGGAATTATTGCAAACATTGGTGATCACTTCTGGCTTGACAAACACACCGGGGGGCCTCTAGGTCTCAGCAGCACAGGGACCCAGAGGCATTTCTGATAAGCCTGGGGCAGCTGGCTGCCAGCACACAGCCACGTTTCCCTTCTGCCCTGCTGGGTGATGCTCTGTACCCTACAAGCAGCATGTCCCAGGGGCACGGGGTGTCCTGCACCTTGCAGTGGGACAACCACGTGGGCTGGGGGTGTGGGGTCGATGCCTCCTGGCTGTGCTCCCTAAGGAATGGAGTCCAGAAAGGGATGCAGGGAGAAGGGTGTCCTTCACCTGCTGGGGGAAAGGATGGATGCTGGGGCTGTTGGCAGGCAGCTGCAGCTACTGCGATCCCTCTGGTGTTGCCAGGCCCTTGTGGATGGAGGTTATGGCAATGGGACAGATGGGCTCGGTTCCTGTGGTGACAGGAGCAGGGTGGCACCCAGCTCTGATCCCAGGTCCGGTGGACTCAGGGAAAAGGGTTAATTCATCTGGGACCCAGGAAAATCGCAGGCTCGCTTATGATTATTCCCTTATCCCGATGGCAGAGCCATTATTTAGTCAGTGTAATAATTTACATTAATTGGATGTAATGCACAACAAATTTATGAGACGGAGAGCTGGGCTCAGCTTTTGCATGAAACTCATCATCGTGACGTGCTGCCCGAGGGCAGTGGGCTCAGACCTGCCCCTCAGAGAGACGCGGTGCCAGCCCGTGGTGCCAGCATGATTTCACCCACTCGTTTTTGTACCTTGCAATGTTCCTCTCCCTCAAGCAGCATCCTGGGCACTGCAGAGAGATCCCATGGGGAAAACAGGGCAGGGATGCAGCCTTGCCACGCGTTTGGATGTGGCTGAAAGGACCTCGGGCTGTGGTGGCCTTACCACTGTTACCGGTTATGGGTTCATCTCTCCAGCTCGTGAGTGCCCCCAATAAGAACAGTAACAAAACAGGAAGGTGAGAGCAGGTTCCCTTCATCTTCCAGCCACCTCCCCAATGCCCCGGGCTAAGGCAGGGGTCTGCGAAGCCCAGCACAGCCAGGTCCCTGCAAACTGGTGGGACTGGGAGGCTCTGACCCCAGGACTTGGGAACAAAGAGAAAAGGGAAAAGCCGGCAGTGTGCTCTGCGGTGCTAATTAGCCTGACCCCAGTGACTGTGTCTTAAAGCACCACCGATGACCTCTGACCGCCAGGTTCCTCCGCTGTGATCCAATAAAAGCTGTAGGAATGAAGTTTGCTTTGCATGTGGCCCCAGGGTATTTGTCTCTTAACGAATTTGTAAGAAACCAGGGAAAACACAGAATCCTTCCATTAACCTTCGTATCCTTACTTTACAAGACCCACTTTCCTCCTCGGGTGTAATGACCATTCATAAAAGCATCTCTCACCTCTAACCTCGCGGCTCGGCTGCAGGCCAGGGGCTGCTCTGCCTCAGGCCGGCGCAGGCCGTGACAGATGCTCCAGCGTGCCCACCCAGGAAAGCTCCTCCCGTGGCCATAAAGCAGATTTTTAGGGGCACAGCTGCTGGCAGAGATGTTTCCCCCCGCCCTGAAGCCCAACAAGCCCCAAGGGCCGAGTGTGGCTTTGCTGGGGGCTGGTTCCATTCTGGGAGCTTGCCTCCTGCCGTGAGCCCACCCTGTCCTCGCTGTTTTCTCTCTCCCTGTGTTGTCTGCTGACCCAAACTCACTTTGTGTGCTCTGGGGCTCACAGGAGCAGACTGATTATTCCACTTTAAACTTTTAGTAACTGCAAAGCTCACTTTCATCCGTCCCTGACCTCGGTGCACTGATTTCACCCACTCATTTTTGTACCTTGCAGTGTTCCTCTCCCTGAAGCAGATCCTGAATGAGAAACGGTTCAGCAGCAAAAATCCAGATCTTAAAAGCTGCTGCAGGCAAAATCCCCGTGCATGTCACAGCCTGAGTGCGTGACTCAGATTCGGATGTCAGCACAAAAACCACAAGCCAAGCCTCCACGTGAAGTGGCACAAAGCATCCACCCTTCAGGGACCCTTCTCTTGTGCTGAGATCAGTGTTGTCCTGGCATTTCTGTGGGTAGGACCTCGGGAAGGCCATGGAGCGGCTGTCTTGGCTTTCTCTAAGGTCTAGAGCAGAACTGTGCA
Source organism: Aythya ferina (assembly GCF_964211825.1). Taxonomy (NCBI): domain Eukaryota; kingdom Metazoa; phylum Chordata; class Aves; order Anseriformes; family Anatidae; genus Aythya; species Aythya ferina. Next base: position 2,831,922 of record NC_140318.1, on the reverse strand, counting down.
AAGGCACCGACGTCCCCAGCAGGGACAGGCACTGTCCTGATACAGGACACTGGAGAAAACAAGGACAGGATCTGACATCTCTCCTGCCCCACACTGGTCCAAGCCGTGACCACGAGCCCGGAGTCCTCCTGACAGCCTCTTCCAGGGTGCAATGCATCTTAGTCTTTGGTACTAATAATTTATTATGGAATTAAGTGTATTGCATAGGAAGCGTGCCAGTAATGCTTTGCCAGTATGTGTACAACACTTTGTTAATTAAAAGTATTAGGCAATATAGACTCCATTGTTGGGAATTAATCAGTTTAATTATGAAGAGTATTGAGTATCACAGTTAAAATAATAGCTTTTGCCATACACCAAGGTGAGAGCCTGGCATGGAATATGTTTTTGGTTTTGTTTTTTTCCCCTAAATAGTAAATCATTGCTCACGTCCTTCCCTAGAGCACTGTGTGGGCACCAAGCTGCTGAGAAGGTGGAGCCCAGGGGTGGTGAAAGGGAAAAGGATGCCCCAGATTTCCCATCTCCAGCCCACTCAAACCCTCTTTGCTGTGGCTTTTCAGAGGATGAACCCTGTGCTGCCTCTTTTCTGAGCCCCGCCTGGAGGCTCACAGGTTTCTGAGTGCTGCCTGCTCCAGTAAAGCCAGTCCTGGAGGGAGCAGGGTCACAACACAACCCTCACCTGTGCTGGGACATGGAGGGCTGCTGTCCCCCGGCCCTCTTCTCCCTCTTTTGTCCATCCTTCTCCTAGCCCAGTAATCACAGCCATATACCTTTATATTGGGAATAGTGGGATCTCTTTCACTCCGAGACGAAAAGATCAATTTGGTCTCTTCATTTAAAAAATGATTTATTCTCTTTTTATTTCCCTCTCATAAATCAACCCTGGCCAAGGCTCCAGGAGGGCAGGCTCTGAAAAGAATAAAATGCTGAAGCCGGGGGATGTAAATAAAAACTGCATCCCAAACAGTTTCCTGGCAGCCTCTGGAGCCGCGGATTCATCTCAAAGAAAAATAACAGGATGGCATGGGCTCAGGGCAGCAACAAGCTCCCGAGCCGTGTTGCTTATGTGTCCAGGCTGCTTCAGAGCTGCTGGTATTAGGGTGGAGGTCTGGAAGCCCAGCTCGGGGCTGCTGGGGCTGTGGAAGTCCATTTCCCTTGTTTGTTTGGGGGATTACTCTTCTCTCTTGGGTAGGAGCGGAGCGCAGGGGGGGCTGGAGGAGGTTTAATCCCCGAGACAAGAGGAAACCTTCCAAAAGGTTAATTGCTGGGCTTTGCATTTTGTCTGGTGCGGCTGCTCACGTTACAGCAGCGATGCCATCTGCTCGCACAGCCCGGTGCCCTGCATAATTCACCAGCTCCGGCGTGTTGGTGTTGGCAGGAGCGCTGCTGGGCTATTCATGAGGAAGTCACCTTTAGGCAGGGCTCAGGTAACCGGTCACCCGACACCCCCAGCCTGACTTCTGCCCTCTTGTCCTTTTGCCCTGCCTGTTCCTGCCCCCGGGTTGCAGGAGTCAATGGCTGCTGCGTGCTGGGTGGTCCATCCCCAGTGTCCCCCTGCAATGGCATGGGCTTCGCCCCAGCCCTGCTCCAGCATCACCTCCTCACTGCAGCACCTCTCCGAGGGCAGGGCGGATGCAGTTCCCTGCACCTGCAAAGCTGCAGGCCCCAATCCCATCCAAACACACCGCCTTTTTCTTCCCATCTTAAAAGCTCAACCCATTTAGAAATCCTCTCTTGTTTCCTCAGTGCCCACGGACTTCAGGTCCTACTGAAGAAGCATTTTGGGGCTCCAGTACTCCCAGTGCACTGCCGTGCCCATCTCACCGAGGTAACCAACACATTTCGGTAGCACGAAAACGGGATTTTTTCCTACCGCTCCGTGCCCAGACCTTATGTGGGGTGAGTCATTTCCATGAGGGTCCTTAACTTGATATTGAGCCTGTCTCCTCTGCCAGCGCAGCCTTCTCCTCATCTCCTCCGTGTAACCTGAGTTCTCGCCCCCAGTTTAATAGCTACCTCGCCATGAATATTTAACCGAGGATCCTAGCAGATGAGCTCCAGCTAACATGTGGCAAACAGATTTCCAGTACAATAGCCCTGCTAAAGTGATGATGCATAAAAGAAACCCTGGGAGGAAAGGAAGGGGTCACGGCTGGGGAGGGACGGGCACTTGGCACGCCGCAGCTCCAGCCGCCTGCCCCGCTCAGCCCCCAGCGGAGAGAGGGGGCACAGGGCCCTGGTGGAGAACGTGAGGAGACCTCGGTGAGAGGCAGGCAGAAGACAGCTCGGGCAGATAAACCCAGGCCCTGCTGGTTGGCCTGAAGCCTTACCCAGCTGAGTTTGGAGTGGTTTAATTGATATCCCTGCAAGCCGATGCAGCCTGCCCTGCTCGCCAGCCCCACGGCAGCAGGTGCCTGGTGAGGAGCTGGCCAGAAGGGCAACCCCGCTGCTGCTCTCAGCAGCCCATCGGCTAGAGACCTCCTGGCCTGAAAGCCGCAGCTGGACACGTAATGCACGAATTTGCATGGTCTTTTGTTCAGCTCCCTCTTAGCAATGACTTACATGACATCCTCCAGCAGTGAGGGCCACAGTCCGTCAGTGATCTGGGGGGAAAATACAGCCTATGGCCTGATAGTTTTACTGCTTACCAGTTAATTCTTGTACAGAGGGGAAGAGAAAATAATTATTTTTGCTCCTTTTCTTGGATACAGTCTTGATTATTTGTGGACGTTTACTGTATGCAATTTCCCAATACACTTTGCACAGGTAAATCTGTGGTTTGGGGGTTCATTAATCACAAAATTGAGGATTAACTTCAGATCTAATGAGAGATTAATTTGGCAATTTCCATTCACCAATGAGGTGAAAACCAACAGTGCTGTCAATAGCAAAAGGTCTTTGTGCTTTATTGAGCAGCCTGAATATTAACAATAATCTCTGCTGCTGTCTTCAGCCAAAAAAAAGATGCTCTGACCCCCACCCCCCAAGGACTCATTAATGATAAAGGGCCCAGATTACCAAATTAAATGGAATTACTTTGACCCAAGCAAGGGCAACAGGTTAATTTTTGCATAAACCATGGCCGTGTGCAGGCCTGAATTGCTCTCCAGGCCTGGGCCTGGGTGCGGGGCTCAGAGGACACCGGGAGGTGAAGGTCTCTGGGAGGCTGCGTGCTGCTGAAATATTGGTTATCTCACCGACTTTCCCTTGTGAGAAGGATGAGCAGGATTTACAAGGCAGGGCGGATTTGAACTGAAGCAGCCATTTGCACAGAATAATTTCCCTTTCAAGTCCTAAATTCAGACTTTATGGCTTCCCCTGCGCCTTTCCCTCAGCCACATGCTCTCCCCCCTCTCCCACTTGCTGCTTGCAGGGCTTGGAGCTGGGGGCTGCCCTGCTGGGTCCCAGGATTGGTGGCCACACCAGCACTTCCAGCCTGGCAAATATAAATCAGGACACTCGTTCCAGATTTAATCCTGCTGTGAGCCTGTATTTCAGGAGGAAATACACCACCAAAGCAGGCAGTGAGAGCGGGGCTGTGCTGGGCCAGGCTGGGGGGCTTGGGGCTTTTGGGGCTGTGAGCAGAGACCCAGCCTCTCAGGGGAAAAAACCCAAAAGCCCACGGGATGAGGGATGGGCTGGCTCGTAGCAAGCCCTGGAACAAAGCCGGGGCTAATGCTTCAGCTTCTGGGTCTGGCCAGGCTCCTTCTCCTCTTACACACCTACAGCAGGATTTAAACCAAGCCTGTTATGAGGGTGGTCAGGAAATCCTCCAGAAAAACACATGAGGCTTTGAATAATGATCCTCAGCAGCTCCAGAAGAAGGGTGGCAGGCCCCTTGGCGGCCAGCAAGGACAAAGCCGCTTTTCCTGTGAGGTCGTGGGGTGTGGGGGCTCCCCGGGGCTTCTCACATTGTGCTAAGTTCTGCAATTTATCGGTGTTAGTCAGGTTAATGTGCTGTTGCTTTGCATATTAATAATATCTTATTACATTTGTTCTTAAGAGTGGTATCATGTTGAGGCAACGACGATTAATGGCACCTCGGTAATATTTACATATTTACATTATTAAAAAGCAATACATCTTTTAGACAGCCCCGTGCATGGGCTGGAATTGCAGATGCTGCTCCTCAGCCTGCCGCAGCCTCCCCCCGACCCTGTCCCGCTCCCAGCAGCCCGACCCACTGCTCAGCGGGATCAGGCAGCACCCAGGGGGATGTGGGCACCCACCCAGCACAGCCTGGGGCTCCTGACACCCCCTTTGGTGCAGCCCCTGCCCATATCCCTCCTGCCTGGCTCTACGCCGCAGTCCCAGGGCAGGCCTTGGCTCCCTGAAACATCTGAGCAAAGGGTGCCCAGAGCAGCCACCCGCTCCGAGGTGGGGCAATAGGGGAGATTTGGGGGATGGATGCTGTGATGGGTCCCTTGGGTCCCTCCCTGGAGGCCAGATCCAGGAGTGAAAGTTTCTCCCACGTCGCGCCCCCAGGGAAAGGCTCCGCAACTCATCCGGAGGCTCCCAGTCACCTCCACCGTCCTAAACTTAATTAAAGTTGCCAGCGTCTAATTAAACCACTTAATTAAGTGCCACATTGTCAGGAGGTAAAGATGGAGCAGACTTAATTATTTAACGCAATGACACAGAAGAAAAAACCCACCTGAAATGTGTGACACCTCGAGGTGGGCTGAGCGGCTCTGGGTGCAGGGTGCCCTGGGTGTCCCATGGGTCCTGCCCCTGGGTGGGGGATCCCATATATTCCCCCGGGTCATCACTGCCTCTCTGCCTGCACCCTGGGTACAGGGTGACTGCAGACACAGTGCTGGTGTGTGTCCCCAGCACTGCCATGTGCCACCCTGTGGTGCCATTAGGCCATGACCAGGCCCACCTGCAGCTATTTCAAGTTTCTCCCTAACAGGGAACATCTCCAATTTCTAATTTACTGCAGTGCCCTGCTGGGGACACCCCAGCGGGGTCAGTGCCTGCCCCTCATCATCCCACTGTCCTCCTGGATCACCCTTTTGGCTCCCAAACCCCGTAGCACAGGGGCTGCATCCTGGCCCCATAGGATCGATGCTGCCCCAGGCTCAGTCCCTGCACTTGGTGGCACCAGGGTGACGCTGTCCTTGCCCCAGAGCAGCACCCGCAGCCCCAGCAGCTGCTTTGTCCTATTTCTGTCCTCCTTCCAGAACTTTCCTGGCTAAATGCCGGCGGGGTGATGTAACCCAGCGACTGGCATTCTGTATGTGAGATTGATGGCAATGCCTCATCGATAAATCCATACAGACCCCAAAGCCGTGATGAACGTGCAGGAGGTAAAGGCAATGGTTAATATCTTCAAAATAGGCCCCAGAGCCTTCGAGTGCAGGCAAAAAGGGAAGGACGGTGACCCTTGTTAATCTTTTTATTGGCTCCAGCAGCTATTGGCACCTTTCGCTGGCCAGAAATTTGCAAGTCTTTGGGGAGCAATGATTTCACAGGCGGGGGCTCGGAGAGAGAGGAAAGAAATCCCTCCGCTCCTAAAATGGGACCATTCTTCCAGATGAAAATTGACATTTTGGTTTGAACTTCACGACCCCCAGCAATCACACTAATGGCCCTGGCTGGCCGGGGGCTGGCTGCGGCCAGGATGGACGGGCCGCGATGGATGGCTGGAAATGGGCCGGGAGATGGGGTGGTACAGGTGCTGACAGCCTGCTCCAGCTGCCCGAGGTGCTGTGGGGTCATTGCTGATCTGCTCTGTGGACTCTCATCCGAATCAGGTTTGACCTTGGTTCCTGGAAACCTTTGGGGAGGCAGCGGCTGGGAGAGCCTGGGGAGTGCTCTCGGCCGTCCCGCGCCAAGCCCCTGCCTTCCCTCCTCGCTCACTTCTTTAAATAAACACACATCTCGTGAACTCTTCCCTTGGAGGAAGGACAAATTGGTTTCTCCTTGGAGTAATCCCTAAAGACAAGAGGAAAGAAACCCAATACACCCTAAAGGCTCCCTGAGCAGCCCCAGGCAGGTAGCGTTGACTTCCAGGTGGAACAAGAGGAATTAACGCTGCCTGGTAGTGCATCCCTTCCCTGAAAGGCTTGGCAGATATTTTGGCTAGGTTATTTTCAGCCCCTCAGCGGATCAAGGGGGCACAGACCTCAGCCAGGGCAGCTCCACTCCTCCAGTACGGCTGAGATTCCTGGCAAGGCCAAATCCTGGCATCAGGTAAAAAAATCTGGGATGAAAATCACATTGGATGGCACACCGTTGTTACCCACCTGCATCACGTAGCTGGGGTCAGGAAGCGGCTCTGAGTAAGGATGCAGGAGGGTCCTTCTATTTTCTAAATACCTCATTTAGTAGGTTAATATTCTATGGTATTTTAGGCCGCTTTCTTCATGCATCTGCCACCCAAGCCTGTGCAGATGTTTTAGGACTCTTTAATCCTGACAAAGGACTTAGCGTTAAGGAAAAATGGGTTACATAAAGATCCTTATCTCCTTAAGGAAAAAAAAAAAAAAAAAAAAAAAAAAAGCATGTTTGGGCCATATTGTGTACAAAACAAGACTAAAATAGAGGCAGAACATCCCAGAGCCACTTACCAGATGTGCAGGTTGGATGATCTGGGTCTCGCCTGCCTGGAGCGGGCACAGGGGGCAGGTCCTTGTGCAGGCACCGGGCTGTGGTGTGGTGTGGGTTGCTCAGAGAGAGCTGTTCTCCTTGCTGCTGATGGCTGGGAAGGTGACCCCAACCCGTCCTCCTGCCCCAGCCCCGAGCTGCCCGAGGTTCCTGCCCAGCGTACAGTATTTCATCCCGTAAAATTGACAAAGTTCTCGCATTTTCGTGACTCTCGTGATTGATCCAGCCCATGTAAATTACAAAAAGGAGTTGCAATCCTCTGGGGTCTGAGGCAGAATATCAAAAGAGCACGGGCTCATGCTGCTTTAATTAAAACTTAGTTTAATTAAAAACCTTGAGAGCTTTATTAGACTCAGTAATTGATTTAATTTGCTTGTGGAATTCTATTAGAAAACACTTCCAAGTGCGCTGGCTTTGGGATCCCGGCCCCAGGACTGTCCTCCTCCCTGATCAGTGCCTTTGCCCTCTCCAAGGGATGGGGGACACACGTGTGAGCTCCTTGGCCAGCAGAACCAAGCTGTTGGCTCTCAGGGGCAATTCCCACTCAGGGAGGGGCAGTGGATGCTCCAGAGAGAAGCCCTTCTGGCCAGGACACAAACTGTAAAATAATAATAATATATAAAAAATATATATAAAAAAAAGCAGCACACAATGATTGTCTGATCTATATTTATTTCATAACATCCAGAATTAATAGGATACAGGAGTTAAAGCAACCATGGCAACTGAATGCAGAAAGGGCTGTCCTTGTAAATAAATGAATTCATAAATAACTCACAAGTGCTGATATAAAAAGTCATGGGAACCTAATGCAATGCTAATGCAATTCAAGCCTTCCCTTTTTTGCATGCAGTATTATAATACGGGGTGCGCCATGCTTTGCTCTGTGCTACAAGTGTCATTCTTAAGATAATAGAACTTGCTAATTGTACCCGGAGCCAGGCTGTGATTGATGAGGGCTTTGTTTTTTTTCTCTTCTCTGTGTTCTCACCAGCAAAGTGCTGTTAAGTTACGGGCTGGTCTGCTGGCGACAAACGAGGGAAATTAGGGAGAGAGGAGTGGGATTTGCCCCTCTGTGCATCCCAAGCTGGGCACTGTGGGGTCCCCTCTTGGTCCTGCCAGGCCCGTGGTGCAGGTGGTGGCATCAGGCAGTGGGGCTGCCGCTTACATAGCTTTTGGGGTGTTTATTGGGGTCACTTGACTTGCCAGAGCTGACTCTCATACCTTGAAAAACGCAGGCACAAAGCTGAGAACTAGGCAAATGTGACCACTGAGTGGACTTTTGTGTTCCATTTTCAGAAGAGAAATGTTCTCAGCTCTTATTCCTCTGCTCCCTACAGTGATAAAATGATATTTCTATTGCAGGCGGTGCAGTTTGTCACGGAGACCCACATTTCCCCAGTTTGGAGTTAATAAGGAGAGAGGCAGTGCTCTGATCTATAGCAAAATCAGCTTTGACCATTGCAGTAGTTTTCCCTGTTTGGAAATAATCTGTTATTAAATATGGATATAATTGAAGATGGTTGTCTTATAAATCATTTGGACCTTTTTCCTTGATCATTTTCATTGATAAGGATGCCACTGCTGTAATGATGCTGGAAAGTCATTTTCTCCTTTGCAGAACGTAGTCTGAACATAAGCAAGGTCAAGAAGACTCCTGATGTGTGCTGAGCACCAGAACATTCTCTCAACCCCCAGCAGGGCATTGCTCTGCGTTGGGGCTGAACTTTTCCTTGGACGCCGTGGGCAGGTGGTGATGCCTCCCCTGTGAACATGGGCAAAATTCAGCGGGACAGAGGGAGCAGTTTGCCCAACACAAATGCAAGATTTTGTTTTACCCCCAGGTGCCAAAGAGGTGGAGATGGCTCAGGGGCCATGGAGGATGCACAGGATCCTTCCCTCCTGCACCCCGCTCCCATCTCACACCTTTGGTGCTCCAGGACAGACGGGACAGGACAGGACACCCCCACCACCATGGGGCTGAGGACAGAGGTGAGCACCTGCTGTTGTTGATGATGTTTGTTTGCTTCTTTGTTTGCTTGTTTCCCTTCCCCTGCTTCTGCCCTGTGGCTCCTCCACAGAGGCAGTGTGTCAGCCCCTGTGTCCCTTCAAAACAGTAATCAAAAGGGGGGAAAAATGGGAAAAGAAACAAACTCTTGCAGTAATTTACCTTCAAACAGCACGGACACATTTTGTGCACCCTGATGGAAAGCACTGGAGGATTCCTGACGCAGTGAACCCCCTAGCGCTGGAAAAGCTGCCATCGCAGCTAATCCCGGCAAGTGGTGGGTTTGGGCACTGACTGATGCCCTGTAATGCTGCTTAAGAAATACAGGCAAACTCCGCTTTCCATTGATCTCAGAAAAATGAACGCTGTCTCTAAATTTGACGTTTAGCCAATGCACGGAGTAGATGGCTCCATTGATTCGCATCGGAGGGATGGAGGCGGGGGGAGCTCGGGGAAACACACCTTTGGCAAGCAGAGGTTTGTCTCTCCTCTCTCCTGTCACTCTCCATCTTTCCCAAGCGCCTGCCCTTTTCCAGAGGGGAATGGAGAGCACGGGGCCGTCACGCTGGGCACTGCTCTGGCAACCAGAGCTGCCCGGCACAGGCACCAAAGCCTGGCTGGGGCTGTCCCGGTGGTGCATTAGTTGCTGACCAACAGCCAAAGGGGTTTTGGCATTTTTAAGCTTGAATGCAGGTGGAGGGAGAGGGAAAACTGAGGCTTAAGCATCTGAGGAGGGACTTAAAAAGAACTGGCTGGGTTAATGGTGAGAGTCTGCCTGGGCATCTTGGGGCCATAGGTGTTTTTCCCTCACCATCTGTATTTCTCCAGGAAATCGTTGGGGAATGATGGAGTGGGAGCTGCTCTGCGTCCTCTGACTGCAGAGCTCGGCCTGAACCCTCTTCCTAGGGCTCCGGGGGGGTCATCTGCATGCTGCTGCTGGAGGTGCTGCCTATGGCCCTGCAAACTCCCTGCCCCAGAGCCCTTCTGATCTAAGTGCTGGTGTGGTGCTGGGCGCCCCCCTGGGGTGTCTGAATCCCTCTGAAAATAGTGCACCAGAGACCAGACCTGTCCCAGCTCTGCTGCTGACCCAGGGGGGAGGCTGCTGATGTTAAAATGACCTCAGAGCAGATCGATCCTGGCTCAGACCTGATGGATCCATGCAATGTGCTTAAGAGGACCTGCCTGCTACAACCATGATACAAACTGGGACACATTACTAATGAATCAAACACCGAGGAGCTGAGATTCTCAGAGAAAATATTTTCTTTGCCCCGAAATGCCACCCTCCTGCTTCTCGAGGAGATGCAGTACTCTGAAAGTGCTTTGCATGCCCCCCAAGCATGCCCACCAGCCCCCTGCTTCCCACGGGAGGTATGGGCTGGGTCTGGGACAATGCCACATGCTTCCCCTAGGCCTATCCTAGCGATGAACAGAAGGCAGCACTGACACTTCTCTGCGAGAGTTTTCTGCATAATCGGCAGTTCTGACACCAGCCAGATCGGGGCTAGCCAGCATGATGCAGCAACAAGCGTTGGCAGGAGGCCTGTCCCTGGCAAAGTGGCCAATTCTATTTTCATTTGTTTTAGAGACAGTTTCTCTCCTGCCATATGTGTGCAGCTGGCTCCCGCCCCAGCCCCTGGAGGTCAGCAGGAATCTTTCCATGACTCCAGCGTCTCCAGAATAACCCCTGCCTGTTCCCCAGCCGTGAGGAGAGGGAGCCGGGCTGGGGAAGCTGCGTGTTTCACTACGTTATCTGGGCTTTTAAGAGTCCCCACTGCAGAACAATGCACATTTTTTTTTATGTGTATCAAATTTGGGGGATTTCACTGGGATCCCACCCACACCAGCATGAGCCTTTCTCTTTCCATGCTGTTTCACGTGGCGGGGGAGCCCCCATGAGCTGTTTTGGGGGGCAGAGGGAAGGAGGTTGTCCCGAACCCCACCGAGCATCCCCCAGGTTCGCCTGCTTTTAGTGTCATGAAGGCTCATGGCAGCAGTGGGCAAATTGCTTATTTTGCCAGAAAAAATGCTGACGTGTCACGTATATTGAGCACATCAAACGTTACTGTCTCACCAGGCCTCACGTGAACCATGTATCATCTATTTCTTTAGAAACCACAGACTGATCTGGTTTTATATTTCACAAGTCACCTCTAAAATATGTATCTATAAAAGCGTTACAGGAGCTAAGACTCCTGCAGGGGACTGACAGCACACTGCAACCTCGCCATCTGCGCTGCGCTTGTCATTGGTACCTGGCACTGCTGTGCCCAGCCCTGCAGTGAGGAAGGAGAGGCGTGCTGCGGGCGGGTGTGTTTGTCAGGGCGTGCTGGTGCATGGACTCCACTCCTTCCCTCTGATCCCTCCATTTATGCTGCTGTCGGACCCCAAATAATCCCACAAGCTCCACAGCCCTGCTGCCCTGCCAGGGAGCCCAGGGCTCTGAGTGCCATGGGGGCTGCACACTGCAGAAGTGGGAATTAGTTCAGCTTTCTGCCACGTTTATTTTTATTTGATTAGTCTAATACACTGTGTTATTATTACTTACCACATGCAAATCTCTTCCAACTGATTAAAACTGACATTTAAACTACGAGATCAGATCTGGAAAGAAGTAATAAGGAATGTTTCACAATATTTCACAAGCTTTTGCAGTGTAGATTTGCAGGATGGATCGATTACATTTAAAATTTAAGGTCCAGACTTGACCCTAAATCTCCTTTAAGGAAAAGGAAAGAATTAATTCCTCTGTTTGTTATATTTCAGCTTTACAGACCGGTTTAGCAAAACCCAAGTGAATTTGCACAAGATGCCGTTGGTTTTGGATGGTGTTTTTGGATGTGACAGGTTGCCAGCAGTGAATACTAGCTTGAAAATACCATGTTAACATGTTTATTATCTTTAAGACCTCTGAAATTATGGCTATCTATATGGTTTTATACTTACTGTACCAGGAGGTGTTTCTGTGTCACTGAAAGAAGCTTGTTAGCTACCTTTCTGGATATACTTTTCAGCACACAGGTTTACAGATTTCTGCTGGTGGCCAAACAGTGCTGGGTGCTATACATTTATAAATGTACACACAATATCTGTTTCAAATAAAAGCTTTCAGAAATGTAAAGCTAGCCACTGGAGGGGATATTTTGCAGAAAGGGAAAAAAAAAGAGAGAGAGAAGAAGAGGAAGAGTATTGCAATAATGAGTTAATTCCCACAGTAGCAATATGGGCATAGTTATTTTTTGTAAAACAGATGTAGAAAGGTTTCAGACCAAATATGGGTCTGATTTTCAGAGGTCCAGGTATTTTACAGGGTTGAATACCTTACAGCCTCCTTCAAATGAACCTCTAAATGAGAACCTCTCCATAAAACCTTGCTTACGCTTGCAAAAATCAAATGTTTAGCTCTCCACAAGTAATAGTATTGAAAGCTTTTTCTAGACAGGGGTCAGAAAGTGCAGATCCATTCTAAGTGCAAAAGGATGGAGCTAAAGGACATCTCGATATTAGAGGATTGTTACTCCAGCTCCAGCCTAAACGACTTGACTGAGGCCAAAGTGTGAAGCGGTGCCAGCAAGCAGGACTGTAAGTCAGAGTCCCTCACCTTGTGTTCAGAGCAAAAGATCACATTCACAAAATGAGCAAGAAATGTGGAGCAAATGTCTACATTGAACTGTTTCACCTCTTAACTCATCTCAGATTGAAACGGGATTGACTCACTGGACTAACATTAAAGACATGCATCCACACAAGATCTATTCGTGAAAGGTGTTTTAAGGTTTTTACTGAAAAGAAATCTCCCCTAAAAATGGGACTGAAAAGATGTTTCAGTTATAAAATGAGATAACTCTGCTGCTACTTTTTTTCCCTCAGCCTAGCAAGCATTTCTTGCATTCTTGTCTTAGCACACTACCTTAGTGGCTCTTCATGTGCAGCACCATAGTAATTTATCATTACCCAGTCTCCAAATTATTCTAGTGTTGATTAAATTAGTAAATGCAATCACAATCTGAAGCAAGTTAATTGAGAGAATTTATTTGGCCCTGACAGTTTTATGCATGTTTGATTAAGTATTATAAGGTTTGTTTTTGATTTTGCATAATTTAACTTTAAATCCTGCACTGGGGGGGGCCATCAACTATTAATGACTGAAATAAACTCTTTTAAGATGCATATATTTATGATTTATTTCTAAACGCAATATCTTCCAGATTTTTTTTGTTCTGTTGCCAAAGTGACAAATATGTTTAAAGTAATATTTTGAGCAATTCGGTTCATGCTATAAATCTCATGAAATGTATACAATTCATTAAAAGTTTTGAAAGAAGTACAAGTTAGCATTTATATTGCAACAAGTGACATATAAATGTGTATGTTTGTCTTCGAAGCGTGCCATAAAATATATCAGCGCTGGCTGGCCGCTGTGACTAGTACTAATGGCCCGCTCTCTGGGCTGATGATAAGTTTCATCACAAATCTTCAATGCTGTCAACACAAAACTGTTCAATCAACAGGAATATGAGTTGTGTCTTTAGTAAAATTAGCACAGGAAAGAAATACAACCGAGAGCCCCGCTGGAGTGCTGTGGGCGGGTTCTCTTCGGGCTGCAGCACAAGCAGTTGCTTAGGACCTCACCTCTTTGAATGTCAAAGCTTCAATTCATGCCTGACCCGGGGACTGTATATTTTTTAAGATGATACACATTTATTTAAGCAGCGAAGTGGTCAACGTATTTCAGGCTGAATGGTGCTGCCTTGCTTTTTTCATCCTGACCTAAGAAATGGAAAGGGTTGGTCTCAGCACTGATGTTGTGGTGTCACCCCCTTGTGCTTGTGTACGGGTTTTGGGTTGGGCAGTGGAGTTCTTTGGGTGTTTCTGGAGGCAATGGCAGACCTCGCCTGCCTGGAGCAGTTCCTGTGGGAAGCCAGGAGTCCCCTCTTCAACGCTTGCATTCATTCTCCAAGCCAAAGCTGGAAAGATCAAAGTACTTTCATAATGCTGTTGCTTGGGCTGAAATCCCCATCCCTGACTCCCTGCTCTGTGCAATGGTGGAGCGAAATAAATGAAACGTGGCTCTTGTGCTAATCTTAGTCACCAAACAGATGTTCCCATTTCATGCCATCGGGGAAAAATGCTTCAGCTCCGCACCTCCCCTTCTCCCTCCCACCAGAAGGTAGGTGGGAGAACAGAAACGGGCAATTTACGAGGAGCACACCACCGCTCCTCGCCTTGGCTGGGATTTTCCCTCGCTGTACATCCAGCACCTCGGGCCCCTCGTTGTGTTTGCGGAACAAAAAAGCTCCGCGGGGCAGAGGCTGCTGTGGGTGAGCAGGGAGTGCCCAGAGCAGGGCGCGCGCGTCGGAGCCAGTTGGTGCGCTCGGAGGTATTTGGCCTGGTGCCTTCAGCTGCCTGTGCAGCGCGGCACGGCTCGCTGCTGGCAGATGGCTCGAGTTATTATTATTTAATGTTTTTCTACTGCGACAGTGCCTGGATGGCAAGTGGGGCAGGGGGCCAATAATAATAATAATAATAAAATAATAAAATGTTTTGTATTCTTTCCATTACAGAAAGTAATTCTTAATTGAATCTAAAGGGAAACAGCAGGGAGGGCTTTTTTTTTTTTTTTTTTTGTTTGTTTGTTTGTTTGTTTTTGTTTTTCCTCCTTTTTATTTCGCCTCTGATCCGTCCTCCTCCTGTGTGTGTTTTAGGAGCTTTTGGTGTCTTTTCGGTGTCTTTTCGGCTCCCCAGCAGCCCGGGTCGCTCACACCGCGCCTAACACACAGCCAGGCTTCTCCACACCTCCCCGAACCACCCCGAGGGGCTCGGTGCCCCCCTCCCTGAGGCCTAGTCCCACTCCCCGCCGCCCGAAGCCTTCCAGGCCCCGTTGCCATGGCAACGCGCCGCCCTTCCCGCTTCCGCCTTGCGGGCGCTGCGTGATGACGCCATCCCCGCGCGCCGCCGCGGCCGCTCCCTCCCCGTTGCCGTCTCCGCCGCCGCCGCCGCGGGCCGGAACCGGAGCGCGGCCGCTCCCCGCACATGCGCAGTGCGGCGCCCGCCACTAGGCCCGGGCCTACCGTCAGCCCGGGCCCGGGACGCTCGGGCTCGGCGGCCGCCGCCCGGCGGGAGGCCATGGGCACGGCGGTGAGAGCGGGACGGGGGCGAGGGGGGCGAGGGGAGGCCCCGGGGAGGCCCCGGGGAGGCCCCGGGGAGGCTCCGGGGAGGCTCCGGGGGAGGCCGCGGCCCCTTCCTGAGGCGTTACCGGAGGGGTTTGGGGTGTGCCGGTGGGTCCCGGCCTCTCGCCGTTGGTGAAGGAGGAGGGGAGGGGGGGAGATTCTTTGCAGCGTGCAGCAGTCAGCTGTGATATACGGAGCATCGAGTGCCTCCTGCTTTTTGAAAGCGTTGGCAGATTAAAAATTGTGATTCTGAACCCGTTAACGCACAAAATGAGCGATCTGCGGCCTGATCTCTCCTTTTATCTCTTAGCTCAACTCGTGTGTGGGATGTTGTGGGTCTGGGAAGCGCCTTAGCTGTTTCTTTCCTTCCTCCTAGGAGGCCAGGTGTCTCAGGAAAGCTGCCCTTTTGTATTGGGGGAGTTAAGCGGCACCCAGGAACAGCAGCGGATTATCGACCTGCTGGGTGGATGGCAGCGCCGTTAGCAATGTAATACTTCGGGAAGTTTCCCGTTTGCACAGCATCCCCCTGTTTGTGGCTGGCACGGTGTTGGCATTTCAATTTATCTGAAGACATCAAGCTCCCGGGGGCTGTTTATTTATGTGGTGGGCACGGTGAATGCGAGCGAGTCGTTGCTGTTCACACCAAATAAGTTCTGCAGCTGAGCTGTTTGGGGCAGTTCTCTCAGATTCACCTACTGAAGGTTGTGTCAGAGAGAACCTAAACTCTTCTCAAACCGATCAGATGTGAGGCCAGCGTGCTGAGTTTGCCCCAGAAACTGTAACTTATGCCCGTGGGGGTTGTGCTGTGCTGCTCAGGCATGCTTTCACCAAGTGCTTTTCTCATGTTCACGCTGATTTCTCCGTGGCTGCTCAGGGAATCAGGATAAGGAGCTGAGCCAGAGTTTGCTGGGAATTATAAGCTGTTTTTCATGTCCCTCTGAAGGAGGCTGTAAGAAGAGGTAGCATTATCAGAAATGCAGTGCTCCGAGTCCACAGAATATGAATTTTTAACTTGTCTTGCTAATTTGTTCCTCCAAAAGCACCTCTGAAGGCAAACACTGAGCAGCTGATGCAGAGCACGTGGAAGGCATGCTCCGCTGCACGCTCCAGGCACAAAACTATTGTCCTTAAGCAGTGTTGGGTTAGCATCTGACCACCTTATATGCCTTGCAAAATACATCCTTGTAACATACATGTGAGCTACCGAGCATTTCCTCTTTACCGGCAGGAAATTATGACAAGGAGGCACTTAAATTACACCGGTGGTTTTTGTAGTTGAGACCAGACCTCAATTATCACAATTCCTTAATCATAAGCTAACTCATCCTCCTTTTTATTAGCTTGATTCATGTAGAGCCAACAGATTCCTTTCCTCTGTTAGAGAAATTTTAGGTAATTAAAGCTGGGACCTCGCAGCAGTGCTCAGAGCTGTTATTGCCACACGTGTACAATTTGAGGCAGGGAGAAGTGAAAAGATTTACTCAGTGGCACACTGCCGCAGAGAAGGTTTTTGATATCAGGCTACAGTTGCCTTCAGCCTTATCGTTTACTCTGTGATTAGTTTAGGTAGTTACAACAAAAAAAATCCTGAATTAACTTTTAAATTACTCTTATTTTAACAGTGATAGGATCTCTTGTTCAAGCGTCTGAGTGCCTGGGTGTGCGAGGAGGCAGGGGAAGTCCCTGTTGTTCTCCAGCGTTATCTGAGGAGTGCATTGTCATTTCATAATTCCCGGAATTTGGCACATCATAAGCCTGGGGTGAAGCAGAGAGCAGCTCGCAGGCTGCTGCTCATCCCTCAGATAACAACAGCGGGCGTGTGGAAGGAAGTTAAGATTGTAAATTCTAAACACTCCAGAAGGTCAAGATATTTCATTTGTCTCTGCAGGGCACAGAAGGAGAAACAAACTCCTGGGTATCTTTGAGATGCTGCCTTGTCATGGGGCGCAATGACAGGGGGACCGCAAGGCTCGTCTGAGCAGGGGAGGCACATCCTGTAGAGTGTGAAAAACACGATTGCCTCATGGCTCTTGCGAGACCTTTTATTACTTTCAGTTTGTTTATTCGGTGAAGCTTTGCCGGGATCTGCAGTGGGCAGAAATCTAGAATCACCGCCGTGTCCGGGCTGTAGAGCTCACTTGTAAAAGCCCTTGGAGAACTTCAGAAACTAAATGAGAGAAAACTGATCCCATGCAAACACACATTAATATTACTTTTTGCATTGGTGGGCTGGTGCAGGACTTCTGTTTGATTAAGAAGGGCCCTAATTAGCTGGGGTAGTTCTGGAACAAAGCTCCCTTCTTTCCTCCATTAACACCGTAAGGCTTGTAACAGGTTAAAGCTGGTGCTGCTGCTGCTTGGGTGCTTTGGGGGATCTGCCTGGGTGATGGCAAACAGAATTGTGCTGCTGCATGGCTGCCTGGTGAGCCGTAAGTTGTTAGCAAAGTTGTTGTAAGCGAAGAAGTGGAGTCGTGCAAAGCATTTGTACGTAACCGAGCTGCAGAGCGTCTGTCCTGCTGCGCGTCCTCCTGCTGGGGCTACTGAAACGTGTTTTCCTTCTCTGCCTTCCTGCAGGTCCCTTCCTTCCTGGAAACTCAGCAAAGAGTTCGCGTTCCCAGGCTGTTGGAGCTCTTCCACGTTAACGGATGATATTTGCTATGTGCCCTGTAAGTCCTGCCCTGGGACTCGGTGAGCGGTGGGGTGCCCGATGCCTGTGATCCCCATTCCCCGCCGGGTCCGCTCGTTCCACGGCCCCCACACCACCTGCCTGCACTCGGCCTGTGGCCCGGTGAGGACCACTCACTTGGTGCGCACCAAGTACAACAACTTCGACATCTATCTGAAATCCCGATGGATGTACGGATTCATTCGTTTCCTGCTGTACTTCAGCTGCAGCCTCTTTACCTCCATCCTCTGGGTGGCACTCTCTATCTTGTTTTGCCTTCAGTACCTCGGCATCCGGATCTTTCTGCGTTTCCAGTACAAACTCTCCATCATCCTCCTCTTACTGGGGCGAAGGCGGGTAGACTTCAGCCTCATGAATGAACTGCTCATCTACGGAATTCATGTGACCATGCTGCTAGTGGGGGGGCTGGGATGGTGTTTCATGGTATTTGTGGATATGTAAATAAACCAAGCGCATGTGGGCCAAGAAGGTGACTGTTCTTCTACCCCCAAATGTGTCAATTATCCTCTTTTCTTTTTTTTTTTATATAAATTAATTTATTTATCAGTGCTACTTTTTATTGATAAATTAATGTACTTGTCTCTGGAATTTGTATATATTTTTTTTTGAGGGTTAAGGTGCCATTTTCATCATCAAGGTGCAACACTTGATCGGGTGTTTTTTCTTTGCGTAGTGCAAGTTAATACACGTTTCTTCTTTCCCATAGGCGCCTGCCTTTGCTGCTGTTCCTGTAAAAAAGCAGTGTTTTTTCTGGAGGGAAAGAAGCCAGATAACTTTGCACCCCACGCTCTGAATTGGTCTTCACCCTTTTTAAACAAAAACATTCCTCCATGTCTCAGGCATGTAACGTGTACCCTGTTTGACCCGTGCTGTCCTTTCTCTGTGTAGTTTGCTTTTTGCATATTCCCAACTAAGAATACAGGGCCAAATTAAACACTGTTTTTTGGTTTGTTTTTTAAGATTCGTGCAAGATTTGCATTCAGCACCGTATTGTCTTGTTCACTTTGCTGTGATTCGAATGTTTTTGTCCTTTTCAGGCAGTTAGTGCTGAGTAACTGGAGTCTTCCCCTGACAGAGCAAATCCACTGGAGCGAGGGGGGCAGAGTTCAGTGTCAGTGCTCTTGAAATTCCCATCATAGCAAAGGCGTTATCATCTTGCAGTGATTATGGGAACCCTTTGCAGTGGTTCTTAGCATTTAGATCTTGGTGGTTGGTTCTACATTCCCCTGGGTTGGTTAGCTGCAGTTTCCTCACAGAGATGCTTCTGTCTTACAGAGCACAGCGAGATGAGGCTGGCTGACCCTTGAAAGCATTGTACGGTCTGCAATGGCAGTGGTGGTCCTCCAGACTTACAGAAAACACCCCTACCCTTGTGGCAGTGCGCCTGGAGAGCTTTGCTAGCAGCTGAGGAAGAGAATTAAGCATTAAGCTTGGTTTTAATGGTCACGGTCCAAGATCTCAGACTGTTTCTCTGCAGTCAGTTAGGTAACTATTTATGGAGACAAGAACCTGTTCCAAAGTTTATTTTGATTGTTTTTTTTTTATGGTTTGATTCTGTTTCTTGTAATGTAACATTACTCTTTCTTTAAGAACTGCTAAAAGCAAGCTGGTAAAAATTAGACCCTTTTTTTTGCCCCCTGAAATCATCGGAGTCAATCACAGTAGAATAAGCAAGACTGCAGGTACGTGACCATCCCCTTATGATCTTTGCTTTGCGATGGGAATGTGGTTGAGAACAAAGTCAGCGTGCGCCCAGGGGAGGACACTCGATATTTCAGCCTGTGAGTGTTTTCAGTGCGTGCGGTGGAGCCTTTTGCTGACATCCTTTGATTTGTAGGCTTACAGATGCAAAATAGGGAAGCTTCTGTCTGAAGCCCTAAGCTAAAGCAAAACCAGAAATTATCTCATTATCAAGCATTACAGATAATGCAGTCTGAGCACACAGAGCTGAATAAATAATGGGCAGCGCTGGCATGAACTTGGGATTAGCCCCGGGAGAGCCAGAGGCTGTTTCTGCAGGAAGGATGTAGCCCGGCGCGTGCCGCGAGCTGTCTGGAAGTTTCCTCCTCGCTGTGGAGCTCCCCGGAGCTCCGTGCTGGGACCACGCTGGGGACAGCGGGACCTCGTGTCCTGCAGGTCCCTGCTGCAGCCTGCTCTGTGGGCTGAGGCGATTCCCACAGTTCCCAGTAATTCCCAGCCCGGTGCTTTCCTCCTCCCCAGTATCCCTGTCAGCCCGGGGCACCGCGCAGGCTGTGGGCATCCTGTGGTGGCTGCGCGAGGGAATTCCTGCAGGGAATTGCAGCCGGAGAGCAAACAGCCCCAGGACATGCTGAGAGGGCAGCCAGGAGCCCAGCAGCATCTCTCCTTTGCCCTCTGCTTCAAGCAGCACAGGCACCAGTTGAAGGTAGGACCAATTTCACCTCAGAGCAGCTGTTTGTCAGCACTGCCTATAACGCAGGGTGAAAGGGTGACTTGTGGTGCCTGGGGGTGCTGCTCTGCTCCCCACCTGCACCTGCCCCAGCTGCTGGGTGCTCCCGCAGCAGCGACAGCCCAAACAAGATCAGTTTTATTGTGTGGGCTTTCTGTCAGCCCTCTGCATCCCCATTTGATAATGTTTACTGAGGAAGAGGTACAAATCCCCACCAAATCACAAAAAAAGGAGCGTTTGCCAAATTTTCAACTGTTCCTCGAGAGAGAGAAAGCTTGGGGAGAGGTTGCTTAGAAGACAGTGGGAAGCGATTGCCCATTCTGTTACAAACACAGCCAAACTGCTGACAGAATGCCCTGAATTTAGAGTGCAGCTGCACACAAAGACAGACAACCTGAAGATTAAATAATTGAGGAGACCTTGGAGGCAAGGTGAGGTTCAAAATGCTCTCGTTCTTGGTCGTTACCAGCACTTGGACACCTTGCAGCGCTCAGGCAGTTTGATACAACCAGCCTGCGGGGGGAAAGGAGCTCCCTTTGAAGGCACGCTGGCAAGGAAAAGGAGTTAATTTTCAAATGATTTGTTTTATGATGTAATAATTTGAACATTTTAGATCTACATGAGTAGAGCAGCATTTGGCACCTTCACGGCACTTCTCTTCAGAGCGTTTTCCAGCTAGAGCTAATTAAACCTCACAACATCCCCAGGAGACTGCGGAATAAGTAAGATCTTGGTAATGATTCAGAATTTAAATTCAGTGTTTTTGAGATTTTTTTTTTTTTTAAGGCTTTTAGGATTGCTTTGCCAAAACATTTTTTCTCAAGGAGTTGAGATTCTACAAGTTCCTTACAAGCTTAAGGGGAGCCAAGCCACAACAGGGTGGGAGGAAAAGGCAGAATAAATGTTAAGTATGTGCAAAGAACAAGCTGTTTATTTTCCCCATAATATTTTCATTGAGAAACCTGGCATTTTTAATAAAGAGGGGGAAAAACATTTGCTATAACACAGCAAATAAGGAAACGGACGGGAGCTGGACTTTCTGCTTTTCAAGGCAGACAAATGGCTCGTAGTGCTCCTTGCCAGAAATGCCTAATGCAAAGCAGGTACTGGCAGCTGTGGGGAAGTTTGTGCTCTTTGGGGTTGCTTTTTTTAATCTTTCCGAAGTCATTGATGCTGGATGGGGTAGATCAGGCTTTGAAGTGTGTTGTCTTCCCTGTCTGGCTGTTTAAATGGCTGTAACTTTAAAATCTTTTGGAATTTATATTTTAACATTCCTTCACGCTGATGCCGTCCCGAACAAGAGCAGCTAGCTTGTTCCCTCTCATGTTATTTTGTTTGTTTGTTTGCTTGCTTGCTGCCATGTTTGGGCTTTAAATATTGCTATTGTGCTTACCAGGCTACAAATGGCCTTGAGGGCACTTAGGAAAAACACTAGAAATGCTGATCTGGGGGAGCCTGTCCCTCCCGGCCCCGTGCCGGCCCTGCCCTGTCCCTTGGGAGGGTTTCCCCAGCTCCTCCTGCCCACCAGAGCTGAGTGTGGTGTGGGTGTAAGGGCAGGGAGGTGCTGGTGCGTGCGGTGGCAAAGCTGCCTCGGCCTCTTGCCTAGCCTGGGAATGCACAAACGAGACCCAAGTGTTGGAGCTTCACCTTGTTAACGCTGCAGAACACGAGAACAGCTGGTGTTTTGGGTGCCTGTTAAATTCTGTACGGAACATGCCACCTACATTAAAGTTGTTTTTTTTTTTTTATAACATGTTGATGGGTCGATTGCTTATGGAGAAAAAGGAACAGCTCTGTGGTGCTGGTATCGTTCTGATGCGGGGAGAGCCTACATCCTCTTCCCCTCTGCGCTGGTGTAAATACAGCAGGAGCAGAGCAGGGGACAGTCAGGCCCTCTGTGGTTATGGCTCAGAAACGTAACTGGGAGTTGGGGAAAACGCTGCTTTTGCCTCCTGGAAAGGTCATTCAGTGACGTGCTGAGGGCTGGGTACAGCGTGGGTTTCTAGCTCCTAGGCTTTGGCTCTAGCAGGCAGCCTGCGTTTGCCCATCAGGGGCGTTGGAGTGATTTGAAGGACTGCCACTTCTGATGGACATCGTAATTCCTGTTGCTCTTATGTGGAAGGTGCTACAGTGATGTGCAGCAGCGTGAAATCCATAAACCAGACAGGATTTGCTCCCCAGTGACTGGCAAGGCACAGAGAGAGCCAATGCAGGCTGCGTTGGGGCTCAGCTCCTGGAGAGGAATTTGTGTGGATAGAGCAGCCACAGCTTTGCATGGAAGAGATGCTCCGAACCGAGCAGCTGAAGAATCACAGCGGAGGACTCGAAAGAAAGGGGAAGAAGGCTTGCAACATGGGGTGACTTGGGCAAGGATGGATGCATCCTCCTTTTTAGGATTGCAGGAGGAACAGTAAGCGGCGCTCAGAAATGTGCCTGGTGGCAGATGGCGATGTTGGTTGAGTGCTGTGGAGCATCGTGCTCAACAACAGCAAAAGGCTCAGGGAAGTACTGTAAAAGAACACAATTTCTGCTATTGATGTTATATTTAAATACACGAGCCTTTGCCATCTCCTCGGGGAGGCCTCGTTTGCTCAGTCCCTACGGTGAGCACCTACCCGGGCACTTTGGGGTGCCCCCAGCCCGAAGGGTCCGTGGGCAGCGGCCTCGGGGTTTCTTCACGTGCAGGCACTGTGCTGGGGCAGGACATTCTGCTCACTCCCTGAGCCTTTGCCTTCTGTCTGTACAGCTTTCAGATCAGGGTTGCGTTTTGCATAAAAGCAATTCCAGGTGGGATTCTGACACAATCTGTAGGCATACGTCTTGGAAAGGCACTGGAAGCCCCTACCTTAAAGGGCCTTAGCTGGCTAAAAGCTCCTTGTAATTCTTCCCAGGGCTCTCCGAAGCCTGTGATATTTTTTTTTTCCCCTCTGTGGGGCAGGAGGCAGCATTTATTCCCGGTCACAGAAAGCAGTGGGCACGTTTACTTTCAGGAACGGCTCTGGCTGTTCTGGAGGCTCTAGCACACACACAGATAGCGTGCTGTTCCAGGGAAGACGTCGCTGGAAAATATGAAGCCCTGTTATCTTTCCATGATTTGATTTAGCCAAACAAGGTTTCCATAGCTCCTGGACAGCTCTGCTGCCGGGGAAAAAAAAAAAAAAAAAATCTCATTTCTTCACCTGCCAACTCTCTGCACTAATTTTGTCTTCCCGCTTCAAAGCAGTCATCGTGCCCAGAAAATGTCACTTCAAAGCAAAGTTTTGTCCAGTGATGAGTCAGGGAGGATTGCTCAGCGTTAAGAGCTTGTGCAGCTCTCCAGACTGCGCCGGGGTGAGGCAGAGCCGCACTGTCAGGGCCCTCTCTGAGCTCCCTGCTCGAGTGGCTTGAGATCGGAGGCTGGGCTCCGGCTGCTTTACCAGCTTCTCAGCACGGATAAAAGGAGCTTGCCCACGTCTCCAGCTTCTTTTTCAAGCACTGAATTCATCTGGGAGGGAAACCGAGCACCAAACTTGCCCTGGGGCTGCGCAAACGCTGCGCTGGCCCCAGCTGAGATCTCACAGAGCCTCTTTCCCCGCTGCCCTCCAGCCCACAGTCTGGGGCCGCAGAGCGTGGTCGGTCAGAAGCGTGTGATGTTGGCCCAGGCTGGGAAGTGTGCGAAAGGGAGCAGCTCCCGCAGCTCCCCCCCAGCGCCCGGCCGCGTGACGGAGCCTCCAAGGGCCACGTCCTGACCTCGGGCACGGGGCTGGAGTAGATCAGAGCTCCTAACGCACACAAAAGCCAACTTTCCCTTGCATGGAAAATGCCGTTTATAACACCAAGAGACAAATACCAAAGGCCTTAGCTGGTTCTTTCAAAAAAAAAAAAAAAAAAAAAATCTCCTGTTGGCCCTGGTGAGAGTTTTGCCTGAGTAAGGACGTCGGGATTATGCATGCTAATTAAATGAACCACCCATCCCTTCAGATTCTGCTCTCTGCTGGGAATTCCCCTCTGAGTAACTTGCTCCCACTGAGGAAAGGAGTTGCATGAAAAATTTCCCAGATGGTGAATCCGTTAGAGAAAATCACAATCTGTTTGTGGCTTTTTCAAACAACAGAAAAAAAAAAAAAAAAGAGCACGGGAGACGCTGTGGAATAAATTTGCTGTTGCAAACCATTTGCTCAGTAATGGGGAGAATTTAGATGGGCAAAGAGTTTTTTTTTCGTAGGAGCCTTCTCTCCCTGCCTCGAAAAATGAACAGAAATCACGGTGCTGTGTGTTTTAAAAGCCTGGTGCGGCCGCTGGGAGGACTCCTGCTGGGTTGTCCGGACATCCAGGGGGGCTGAAGCTGTGTGGGGACAGCGACCCCGTGCACGCAGACCTCAGAAGGACCGACTGCTGCTGTGTGCTTCATTGGTGGTGTCCCTGCTGTCACAAAGGTGCCATTTCACACCAGCCCGCTGCCAGCACCCCTGTGCTCGGGGACCCATGTGGCCATGGGACCTGATCACACCGAGCCACCCCAGGCAGGTAGAGGTGGCTTGAAACGTGTATTTTATAAAAAAGCTCCAAGCCAAGAGAAATTCTTCCAAGGTTTTCTTTTACTTTTTTTTAATGTAAACTTCAAATGAAAGCTGCCAAACAGTTCCTTGG
Organism: Aythya ferina; assembly: GCF_964211825.1. Classification (NCBI taxonomy): domain Eukaryota; kingdom Metazoa; phylum Chordata; class Aves; order Anseriformes; family Anatidae; genus Aythya; species Aythya ferina. Next base: position 2,807,392 of record NC_140318.1, on the reverse strand, counting down.
AAAAGCGTTTGCTTGCGGCCGTGTGCGGTGTAGGCACTGCTGCTTCCTCCTTTTCCCCGGGAAGCTGGGTCCCAGGCTGGCGCTGCTGATCTGCCAACAAATTTCCTATTTACCGCTCACCAGAGCATCAGTTGTGACAAATAAACAGAAGAAGGCAGCATTTCACTGAGAGCATTTGATGCGCTGATGAAGACAGCACACAAAGAGAGCTCCTCAGGCTGCAGGCACACACCGCGCTGAGCCCGGGGGCTGCCCTGCAGGGCTTGGCGGTGCCAGCCAGGGCAGGTGGCGATGTGTCTGTGACACCTGGCTGCCCAAAGTCTCTCTTTGTGATAGCAGAACTGTTGGTTTCTGCAGAGATTGTTTAAATCATGCCTGTATTCGCACGTTATGAATGCCTTCAGAAGGAGGTGAATGCGCTGCCTGGTTTTGAGAAAACAGGGTAATTTTGGTGATAGGTAACAACGTGATAGCGATGTGCAACAATGAGGGCGAGCAATTTTCATGCCTCAAGACCTGTAACTGCCTCCCTGAGAGGGCAGGAGGGGACTGATGCTGCTCTTTTCTCTCTTTGGGAATGTTGGGCGTGCACAGAAGGGCTCAAGGATTTGTTGGGTCTTCCTTTAAAACATCAAACATCAGCTTAGAAGTGAAGCAGGAACCGAGCCCTGTAACCTGGTAATAGCTCGGGATAAATGTCTGGTTCTGCTGGAGTCGATGGCAAAGGCTCAGTGCCTTCAGCGAGGTCGGAATTTCACCTTGTGTTCTCGAACAAAACTGCCTGTTCTCGGGGAAATAAATAAAACATTTGAAAGCGATGCTCAGAAGGTCAAGTCGCAATGTGCGTACATACAGGAGGTGTACATTGATTTGTGTCAGCGCGTGGCACAAGAAATATGAGGCCAAACCCTGAAGTCCCCCACTGCAGGGCACCGCTGCGGGTTTTTCCCCAGGCTGGCTGCGCTGCCCTTGGAGCTCCTGGCTGGCTTTGTACGGGTGGGACCCTTGGCAGGACAAGGAGCTTGTTTTTTGCGTGTGAAAGGCAAGCACGGGGGCTTGAATTCAGCCCTGTGCACGCTGCACCGCCATGGTGAGGTCCAAAAGTATGTGGTGTGATGGGAAGCCGAAGCCCCGGGGTGAACCCATTGGGAGAAGGCACCGCGGTGGCACGAGAGATGGGCAGGGGGGGTCCGCTCGGCGGCCTCCCACGACCTTGAACATCTTCTGCATCCTTCTAGCACATGATTCGGGGGAGAAGGCAGGGGCGGGGGAGGCGGCACAGCACCGAAACGTTTGTTCAGCAATTGCCACAAAAAGCAAACTCGCTCCAATCTGCAGAGATGCCAACTGAATTTTGTTTTGTTTTGGTATTTTGGAGGCGCGCCAGCAGCAGGATGTCGTGAAGTCTTCAGCAGCTACTGCCTGCTTGTTCCATACCAAGCATAACTTTGTATATATTTTTATCGGCAAACTCGGTCCCACGCACCGAGATGTGCAAACAAGAGCCCTGGCTGCAGGGCTGCTCTTGGGAGCGCCGGGGGAACAGAGCCATGGTCCCTGGCTGCTCGCTTAAGTCAGATTTTCAGGAGCTGGCCTGCAAAGGTATCTTTTTTTTTTTTTTTTCCCTGCCAGCTGCCAGCTGCTAAGAGGAATAGCAAGTGGTTGATTTGATTGGAGAGGGGAAAAAAAAAACACACACACACGAGTTCTGCACCCGTTGGGGTCCCGGCTCCTCCTCCTTGATCCTGGGGAGACCTCAGTGCAGTTGTGGCTGTGATTGTGGCGGGTTTAGGGTATCGCTTTTTTTTCCATTTCATGTGGGGACGAGGCGCGTTTCTGCTTCGTCAGCAGAAGGGGCTGTTCTCTGCCTTGCACAAAGGAAAGCCGCTGGGTATAAATAGCCTTCCACGCCTGTCACCTCGGTGACTTTAACGGCGATGCCCTGATTTAAGCCCTGCTTCCAGAGGATGCTTTAGGTGCTCACCGTCCCCACGGGCCCGACCACATATTTAAATTAAACGTGTGTTTAAGAGGCGACACGCTAAGCCTGTATTTTAATACTTCCCTGGGCTGGGACTGGCACGAGCCAGGGGAGAAGCCGGCCCGCTGCCTCTCTTTAAGCACTACAACTGTCGCCTTCACAAAGGATCAGTGCTCGGAACAGGGAGACATCTTCAGAGTGTCTGACAAATATATGTACAAGTGGGGACCGCGAGCCTGGAATTCCTAACACGGTGAGGCGTATCGAACATGACAGGGCGGCCCGGAGGACGGAGCCGGCGCTGTGCCTCCTGCCACGGTGGAGGGAAAGGCCCCGGCTCTCCGGTGGGGTGGGACGGGGACGGCGAGGACACGGGGTTGGAGCTCTTTGCCTTCTCCTCTCCTCGCCTCCTGCCTCCCTACGGAGAGCCTCAGCCTCAGCAATGGGCATTTTGGACTGGGCTGGGTGAAAGCACCCTGAGGGGTGCCCAGGTCCCACCTCGCCCCGTTAGCCCTTCCTGCGCCATGGTTTTCCCTTTGTTCCTCAGGGAAGTGTCAGAGGTGACTATGGATGCCTTTCTAAACGTTCGTCGTCACATTATCCATCAGATACATATTTACAATCATTCATTAAATTAGGATGTGCGTTTCATTCTTCTTTCTTGGAATATTAATGCCTACTCCTGGCTGAAATGCCATATGAATATTCATTAAAAAATCAATCAATTCCTGTGCCAGGAATGATGTCATTTGAGCAATAACTGAGGCAGTAATCGAGCATGCTATGAAAAAACGATGAATGCCATCAGATCTAATGTTTATTGAACCTCGTGTGGGTAAATCACGGAGGGTTTTTTCCACACTTCCCTGCACACAGCCAGGCCCTCTTGATTCCCTTGGTGCCGACCAGGAGCAGCAGCACCTGGAGCAGGTCCCGTGGTGATGGAGAAGCCAAGGGCCAGGCAGGATGTTGTGTCGCTGCCAAGCTCCCAAGGAGGAGATCAGAATTAAATCCCCCTTTAACAGTGGGAAACAAAAGTTCTCAAAACTATTGTGGGAAATCTGGAAAATCAAGAGGCTGAAGTCTTTCCAGTAGGTCTCAGGCTGGTGGAGTTTTCTCACCCCTCGCAGCATTGTCCAGAGAGAGAACAGAACAAAGAGTAAGGCTGCGCTTCAGGAGCGATCATGGCTACTCGAAAATTTCTCAATTTGAGATTTTCCCTGCAATAGTAAAGTAGCTGTGCCAACGTGTGGGCCCTGACTGCAGCTCCCATGATAAGATCATACTGTTTGTGTGGAAAATATTAAGAGTTTTGGCTTGGCTTCAGCAGCAGCGGGAGTCGTTTTGGAAATCTTTTGTGTGCAGTGCACCAAGATTATGGGAGAGGTCATCTTTGGGATCTGCCGTCTTAAAATCCTCCGTCAGCTCTGCAGAAGAAGCCACGTGGAACGTTTATCCTGGGGAGAAGTCGGTGTGACTGAAACTAAAGACAATAACACCCGGCTTCCCCGGAGGGCTTCACAGGAGTGGCCTTGCAGTGCCACAGGCAGCTGGGGAACAGCGGTCAGATGAGGCCCGCAGGTAAATTTCAGCCCCTCTTGTTTTTTCCAGGTGCCTGGGGTCTGTGCCCCATTTTATTGTAGCTTGCAGCTGGCTGTCCCAGCAGAACGACCTCTGCCCGTATCGGTATGCAAATGGGGAGGCGCTGCACCAGGCAGTGTTTTCTCCTGCCCCACTTGTCTCTCGGTACAGAAGTACTGGCCAGCCCAGACCTGCTGCTTTAGCTCTCCACATGCCAGCGTTACGAGATAAAATCTTTGGTGTCAGTGTGAGCCCGTTTCCAGGGGTGAAACAGCTTATTCCCTGCCGGGGACACCAAGCACAGGCCCCTGGGAGCAGGGCTTGCAGCCCGCCCTGAGCCAGGGGTGCTTTTTTCCTCCTCCAGCACCCAAATACTGACTGGGAGGCACTGCTCTGACATGAGCAACTCGCTGTACCTGCCACATCACAGGCTTTTCAAGCCCAAATGTTCTGCAGAAAGGAACGGGGAACACAGACCAATTATGCCAGTCTGTCATTTACATGCTTAACTGGCAAAAATTAACTGCCTGGCTTCACCCCAGGCGGTTTTTCCTTCCTGCTGGTGATGGAGGTGTCTCCTGCAGCACAGACACAAACCCACCTGGCCAGCATTACTTGCCCCTCCAAAACCACCTGATTTTAGGCACCTTGGTTATGCTGCTGTGCATCTAAACCACAAAGCGGTGAGGGATGGAAGGGAATCTTTAGGGAGAGGCTGAACACCCTGCAGTTGGTTGCTCAGTGGTCTCTTTTGGGCTTTTTAAGTTAATTGGAATCGCGGTTCAAGAAAGACATTGAAAAAGCGTTGGTTATGTCAGCAACGTGCTGCAGGGAGTTGGGGTGCAGGATACGTCACCGGTGCTGCTCCTTGTCCCCAAAAACCCCGGGCTGGCGGCAAACACCCCTCTGCACTACATGGGGACATGGAGCCCAGTCCACACTTTGCTCCTTCCCTGAGCTTTGGACTCCTTAGAGCAAATGAGTGACCCCAAATACAACACAATGCAGTGGGAGATAAACCTGTCACGTATCACTGCGGTCACCGGGCGGTTTGGCAAGGCACTCACGTTGGAGATGTGTTGTCACACGTGTGGGGAGCAGAGAGCACGGCCAGAGCTTAGGGCTTGTGAAGGAGAGGAGAGGGCTTGTAGGGATGGCTTACAGCAAGCCGCAAGTGCTTTGGGACAGGTGAGACCGAACACTCCTGGGCAGGAATAGCAGGAAGCTGCGTCCCAAAGGGATGCCCAGGCTTCGAGATGGGCCAGGAGGCACGCGGGGAGCTCGGCAGAGCATCTCCAGAAGAGCTGGGGCTGGGAAAGAAGCTGGCGAGCTGAGTTCTTTCATTTAACTGAAGGGAAAGTTGAGCAGCTGGGTCCCTGGGCGTGGAAGAAGCATCTGAAAGCAAAGGTATTTTAATCTCGTGAATTGTGCCAAGTCAAATTAAATAAAATTTCTGAGCAGTAAAGGCAATTAACCATCAGGATCATTTACAAGAAGAGGTATCTATCCACAAACACTTTGCATTCTCAAGATGAAAGTAGATGTATTTTTTTCTGAAAATTTTATTTTAATGCTGCTCCTGGGAGAGGAGCCTGCAGCCTGTGTACAGGGAGGTCAGGAGCCGCGGTGCTTCCTTCCAGCATCAGAGCCCAGGAAATTCAGCAAACCAAGGCATTCAACCCCTGGTGTGTGAATTAATGCAGCCAAAGTGAAAATGCCTCCTGGGACCGGGTTTTCTCTCCTCCTGTTTCACGGTCACTGTACCATTACGTAATGGACGGCTATTTAAAAGGCCAATGATACATTATTTTTGTTATTGTCATACCCTTGTCTCTTGGGAGGCCCAGAAAGGAAAGAAGCAATGCCAGGCACTTCTGGAGCAATTCTCATGACAGGAGCTCAAGGCTTTCTGCATGTACAAATAAGTAAAGCCTTTTTACACACGACCTTGTACCGGCTTAGTCAGGACAATGCAGACCCCTTGGAGGCACTCCCAAATTCTGTTTATTTTAACTTATTCCTAACCATTTTAATGGAAAACAATAAGCCTGGCTGTAGGCCAAACACCCGCCACTCACGCCGTGCTGCCTATCGCTGAGATGCCCACGCCTCGCCTTGCTGCTCCACGGAAAGAGCTTTATTTCTAAAAACCCACAACTGTTACAGCCCAATTCTCGCCGGGCACTGCCTTGTTCCACAAGCGACTTGTGAAACTCTGTGTGAGGGGCGATGCAGGAGGAGGCCCTGCCCGGGAGCTGCAGGAGGCGCCAGGCCATGCTGCCCTTTGGAGTGGGGCCTAGCTCCAAGCGGGGGAAGCGAAATGAAGACACCACGGAGTGGTCAAGGAGCAAAAGAGCAGAAGACTAAGGCTGCAGAGCAGCCGGATGAATTCCTGTGATGGTCCCCAGTTGTCATTTAACCTCTTTATCTCCAGGTCTGAAAGGAGATGTGGGCGTAGTGCCTAACTGCAGGCCCATTTTGAGCTTTGTGGCTGAGTGGGGTGTCACTGAGTGTCTGCACTGCTCCCCATGGCCAGGACCCATATGTCCTCCCACAGCAAACCCCCTGGGAGCACACTCTTCGCTCCCTTCAGCTGGCCAGATTCTGCACAGGGACATTTAAGGCTGTCCCTGCTCTGGCAGGGCACCCAGCACTCATCACCTAGCTGGGGTGGTGGGGAGAGAAACAGGCAAATCCCTCTGCCATAAACAAATAAAATATGTAAACGAGGCTTTCGGATACATTTTGCTTTGCCGTTTACTGCTATCCATGATGGTGTGTTAATCCCCCTGAACTTTGCACGGCTGTTATACAGCTGCTGTGTCCTCTCCTCTCGTATGAATACCAATTACGCTGAAGTGTTAGCTAAATGTACCATCAAAAGAAAGGTTTCTGGTAGCAAGTAATTTTCTCTCCTTTCCAGATTGCCTTGTAGTTCACAGTGCAAGACAAACACTGGTTGCATGTATTAGACTAAGTAGATAACGCTTTTTCTACCTGCAAAGCAAACTTGTGTCCCAGCTACAAGAATGCGTCCTGTTACGGCCACGGATCTGTTTCTCAGCCCTCCGAAGGTGTGAGGAATGGAAAGATCTTGTGGGTCTTGCTCATTATGGAGTTTGCTTGAAAGCCACGTCTCTACAAAACGAGTTGGTTTTCCCTGGCTTTGTTCAGAGTCATGGTGCAACACGATTTTGCCACAGGCTCCCTGGCAGCTCCAGGTGAGGTACCCAGGCAGCTCAGCTCCCTCACACAGGTGTTTAGAAATCAAGCTGGGAAGCACCATAAAGGGTATCTCAACCATCCTCAGAGTCCTTACACCCTGGGATTTGGAAAGGGAACAGCATCTCTAAAGCTTTGCAGTGGGTGGCTAAATTTTAACGTGAGAGCTGCAGCCAGGAAGGGTTAACGCAGATGTGCCGTGCTGCAGTTTTATTTCCTCTGCTGCACTAACTACTGTTTGGATGGAAAAAAAAAATAAAACGTTAGCTTGTCTCCTGCAAGAATGTAAATGTTGGGTGTTTTATCAAGTGATTTCTTCAGCCCTCAAGCCGTTCTTCAATTTGAAATGCTTGATTAAAAAAAAATGCAGGGAAGAGAGAGAAAGAAAGAAAATATTTTCATCATCCCAAGAACACTTTGCAGACATTACGGAAAATGTTGCCTATTTTGTTTCCTCTAGTCTCTGAACCAATCTTTTGCATTAAATTCAGCACAGTAGTAAATAAACATGTTTTCTCTAGCCCTGGAGCCATTCGGAGACATCAAATGGTACTTAAGAAATGTTTCTTTCTCCATCACAGAACATTTTTAAAATGCCCATGGCTGAAGGGAGCAGCGGCGGTCTCCGGGCTGGCGCATTAGCAGGCTTTCTGCTCTCCTCCGAAGCTGAGGAAAGGCCCTTGGCAAGCCACATTTTCTGTCCTATGTAAGCACCCGGGGAAGGGCAGGATGCCCCCAGCCCCCCCGGCTGCTCCGTGCCCCCGGGGTGGGCTGCTTGCCCTGTTTGCCCCCCCATGAGCCAGCGAGCAGGTGCCCAGGTGGGTGCAGACAGACCTGGAGCATTGCAGTGAGATCCCTCAGTGAAGCACAGGGAAGAGGAACAGGGAATGTCACGTTTAAGGGGACTATGATTGCTTTATCTCCGAGTGCGGTATGGGGACATATTTCTCATGCATCATTTCTAAAAAAACAATTTTATCTTGCGCAGCAAAGAAAATGTGTTTGTCCTGACCTGACACTGTTTTTTAAAGTGTCGAGTGCTAATGAAATTCCTCAGCCTTGAGCAGCTCTAAGGATCCGATGTTGATTTTTAAAATATGGGGATATTTCTTTGCAGATTTTAAGGCAGCCTCAAAATGATAAATGTGTGAGAGAAAAGAAACTTCCAGATTCAAAGAAGTTCTGACACAATCTTATATGCAAAGCAGACAGAAAGAGGCTCATACTTTAAAGAGGTTTTTGTTATTCCTTTGAAATTTATTTCGAAGGCATAGGGCTAACACTGCTCACTTTAATCATGCAAATAGGTTCACTGATTTTAATACTTAGGGCTTAGAGAAACAAGAAAACAAAACGAGACTTTTTAGGCTGTAGAGTGAAATTTGGAATGAAAATTTCTTCGTGTTCCCAAGTCCCGAGCAGTGCTCCTTCGGATAATTCCGCTTTTCTTTGTGATGCTTCAAAGGCTTTCCGTGGCAGGGAAATGGCAGGGAGACGGCGTGGAGGAATGGGGCAGAGCTGGAGGCAGCCGGCAGAACCGAGGCTGTGCACACGGGGCCGGCCGGGCTCTAGCCCGCGACTGCAGTTAGAGGTCAGTGCAGGTGTCAGCTTACTGCCGACGTTGAGGGACTTTGTCAAAAACAAATTCCCTCGTGATTTATGGGGAGGCAGCATCCGTGCTTCGTACCAGCACCACAGCTCGCTCGCCCCTTCCCCAAGGAGAGCAGGTGCTGCATGTGCTCCCTCCAAGCCCCATCCCTTGTGATGCTGGGGTCCTGCCAGTGCCCCCCGCCTGTGGGAGCCCCCCTGTGGGTTGTGCCCCCTCCGTGGGACGTTTGCACAAGTGTTCAAAGGAGCAGGGCCCAGGCTGGGGAACGTGCCCAGGACCGACTCTGTGATAGCACAGGTAGGAGCCAATGAAAGTGGGAAGTCGTAGGTGGCAAGAACTGACTTAATGACAAAAACAAACCAGATAAGGTGCTGGGAAACCACCGCGCTGGCTTTGGCAGTGGCAGCGAACGGGATTGCTGCAGACAGCGGGTACTTCAGGGCTGCGCCATGGGGACACGTGCAGGTCACACCGTCCTGTCCTTCAGTGCGACCTCCAAGCGAGTCCTGCAGGATTTCCTCACCGAGGGGACAGCGCTGGAGCATCCCCACCATGGAGCTGGGCCATGCGGCGCTGGGGGCGGCTCACAAGCTCCTGCCTGGTCCCTGCTCCCCAATCCCAGAACCACAAATCTCAGGTGAGCGATGGCCACAGGTGAGAGGACAGAGCAGTGAGAGCCCCCTGCACTGCAGCCCACTTTGTCATACAAGGGAAGGAAATGGCCCTGCGAGCACTGCAGGCAAGTGGGCTGTGCTGTGCCGTGCTGTGCCATGCCGTGCTGTGCCAGGCTGTGCAGTGCAGTGCTGTGCCATGCAGTGTGGTGCAGTGCTGTACTGTACCATGCCATGCGGTGCTGTGCAATGCTGTGTAGTGCTGTACTGTGCTGTGCAGTGCCGTGCAATGCTGTTCTGTGCTGTGCCATGCTGAGCTATGCAGTCCTGTGCCGTGCCATGCCATGCCATGCCGTGCTGTGCAATGCAGTGCCATGCTGTGCAGTGCTGTGCTGTGCAATGCAGTTCGGTGCTGTACTGTGCCGTGCCGTGCCATGCCGTGCTGTGCAATGCCGTGCCATGCTGTGCAGTGCTGTACTGTGCCGTGCCGTGCCATACAGCACCTTTCCCACTTCCAACCCCATTTATCCCACACCACCAGCCTCCCACCCAACCCCTCCACCCAGCCACACCACCTCACCGCACAGTCCCCAAAACCCCCCTCCCTCCACACTTTCCCCTTTCCCTTCCCCAAAACCGGGACCTTCCCTCGGGACACCCACCCAGGACCCCCCCCCGATCCACGGCGTGCGCGCCCGCCCCCCCCAAACCCCCCAAACCCCCCAAACCCCCCAACCCCATTCCCGGTCCCGCGCCCCTCCGGCACCCCACAAACCGCGACGGGGGGCCGGGTACCCTTTCATTAACCCCCCCTTAACCCCTCCTTCACCCCCCTCGGGTCCTCCCCCGTCCCCTCCCCCGGCGGGGGCCGCCTGTGCGCGGCGCCCGGCGGCGCTGGGCGAGGCCGGGGCCGGCCGGGGCGAGGAGCGGCTGGAATCACTTCCTGCCGCCGCTAGGCCCCGGGCAGCGCCGCGCCGCCCGTCCATGGGGCCGGCACCCCTCAGGTGAGCCCCCCCCCCACCCCCGGACAGCCTTCCTCCTCCTCCTCCTCTTCCTCTTCTTCCTCTCCCTCCTCCTAGCGGGGTTGGGGGGCGCGGCGCGGCGCCGTCCTGTTGTGGGGCGCAGGTTTTTGGGACCCCCCCCCCTCCTTCTCCTCCTCTTCCTCCCCACGCACCCCGGTCCTCGTGGGGATGAGGGGGGTTAAGGGGGGTTTTGGGGGGGTTTATGGGGTGCCCACGCGTGTCCTGCTCCGTGTCCTTGTCCTCAGCGGGGGTGCACCCCCTAGGAACCCCCCCCCCCGCTGGGATATGGTGTACAGGGTGTGGGGAGGGTTATGGGGTGTTATAAGGGGTATGGGGTTGTAGGGGGGTGTGGGGTGCCCACGCGTGTCCTGCTTCGTGTCCTTGTCCTCAGCGGGGGTGCACCCCCTAGGGACCCCCCCTCCCACGGGGGATGCGGTGTATCGGAGGTTGGGGGGGGTTATGGGGGTTATTAGGGGTAGGGGGTTATAGGGGTGTGTGGGGGGGGTCCCCACGCGTGTCCTGCTCCGTGTCCTTGTCCTGAGAGGGAGACGCACCCCTAAGAACACCCCCACCCCACCCGGGGATGCGGTATACCGGAGGGGTGTGGGGACTTAGGGGGGGCTTATAAGGGTTATGGGGTTATAGGGGTATGTGTGGGGGTCCCCACGCATGTCCTGTTCCGTGTCCCCATCCTACGGGGGGGTGCACCCCTTGGGGACCCCCCCCTCTCACTGGGGATGCGGTGTGCCGGAGGGTGGAGGGGGGTATAGGGGATTATAGGGGTTATGGGGTTATTGGGGTGTAGGGGGGGTCCCCACGCGTGTCCCGCTCCGTGGGCTGCAGGGAGGTGCCGGGGGGGGGGGGGGCGCGTTGCTGGTTGGCAGCTGGGGGGCTGCGGGCACACGGGGGGGAGAAGGGGGGGGAAAAAGAGGGGGGGGGCGCTGCGGAGGAGCAGGAAAACAAAAGCAAAAGGACGGCGGGGAACAAGCGAGCCCAGCCGGGCCAACGTGGAAAGCACCGGGAGAGTGGGGGGGGACGGCAGGGATGGGGCTTGCCCAGAGCCCCCATGGGGCTGCAGCTTGCGGGGGGCTCCAGGGGGGGCTCCGTGCCCCAAAAGCTGGATGCGATGCACCTGCCCCGGCTGTCGGGGTGCGGAGGCTCGGTTGGGCAGCGGGCTGGGGGCTGAGGCTCAGCGCTGCCTTCCTGCTCCTGCCGGGGGGCGTTGGGGAGGCTGCGGGCAGCCCCCCGATGTGCTCGGCGCCTGCCAAGCCTTCGCCTCGTGTCCCGCGTAATTGAGGCTCTGGCACGCTGCTTCGCCTCCTCCAGCTGAAATATTAAACAGTAGTAGAAGGCGCGGGCGGTAAACAAAGCGGAGGCATCGCTGCCTCCTCCCTGCCCCGGTGGATGGGGTCGTGTTGTAGGGGGCTTCCCGCAGGAATCGCCCCGGACACGCGGCTCTGGAAGCTCCCCGTTCCATACAAGCCTTCAACTAGAAAGGATAAAGCCAAACGTTTGCTTATTAGTTGAATTGATGTTGCTTGCCTTGCCTGGGACAGTCGGTGCATGACCTCAAGGTGTGGATAATCGAGGTAATAACAGTCTGATCTGAAGTAAGCAGCAAACCTAAAATAATTAGGGATCCTGACCTCCTCCCTCTGAGAACGAATGTCCTTCTGTGCTGCACCGAAGACAGCTGTGACTGCCGTAGGTTCTTTTATTCTCCTGTAGAGGTCTTATAATGAAGGCTTCTGGGAGCAAAGTTGAGATGTTTGAGCATTAGAGGGTAGGGAGGGATTTCTCAAACTTAGAATTTCTGGGAGAAAACTTCCAACGCTTGCTAAATAATTCAAATAGTTGGAGAGAAATCAGATTGCAGTAAGTGCATAAACAGGAGGTCTCCGCGACGCTGTACGGGGCCCGCTGTGGCAAAAGCATCTCAGTCGTCTTTGGGAGAGGCTGGGCACTTGCAGGGCTTCCCCAAGGACACCTGTGATACCAAACCCAGGTGTTCACGCTCTCTTTTACACCAAACTTTCCCAGCTGCCAGAATTGAGCCTGCCTGGGAGCACCCGCCCGGTGCTGCTGGATTTTGGCACTGGCACCGGGTGGGTTCTGGTGCTCTGGGACTGGGGAGCTTTGTTTCCAGGCTTCTGCATGGGCAAAGGGCCCCATGCACCGCCTGGGGGTGGCCGTGGGGTCATCTCCCCATCCCCGAGTTGCCCTCGCTGTTTTTCTTTCAGGTTTGGCTTGCTCAGGGCTCCTCCTTCTTTTCTCAACCTCCGTGCCCATCACTAGGAGATGGGCACGGTTAAATAAGATCCTTTGTCGGGGGAACTCCAACAGCGGCTGCTTAAACGACTCCAGAGAATGGAAATCCTCTCGCCCTGCCCAAGCCCTTCTGTAAAGCTCGGGGGGGGGGGGTCGGGTCAGGACTGGGTCCTGGCCAAGACCTGGAGCTGTGGTGCTGAGCCACACGGCTCACGGTCATCGGCTCCGCCGATGGGTGCACAGGGAAGGGCCAAAAACCCCTTTGAGAGCCTGCTCTTTGCAGTCCGGGAGGGGTTTGGGTCTGCTTCAGAGAAACCTCTGGACTTGTGTGTGCTTATCCGAGTCGGGATGCAAACCATCTCGCGCTGGAATGGAAATATTTATTTTAGACCGTCTTATTATAAAGTCAGATTTCCCTGCCAGGCCTTCTGGAGGGCTGGAGCTGGGCTGCGTACCTCTGCAGATATGTACTTTATTTGAAAGCTGGCTTTATTGACATAATAGCACTTAAATTGGTACATGGCTCTCGGATGCGATAGGCGGGCGTGCTGTAAAGGATTGTGCGGACCCATTGGGTTGTGGATAAACATAGCAAAACAACCCTGCGAAACGGTGATGTGACTGTGCTGCTGGTTTGCTCTGTACAATGCCTGTGGTTAAAAATACCCAGGCCTGACAAAATGGGGTTAGAATGAGGCTTCAGCCTTAGGTTTGGATTTTTCCCAGGTTTTAGGAGCCAGGCGGGTTTTTAGTGGGACCTACAGAGGGGAAAACAGCTGGGCTGGGCTGAAAGGAGTGGGTCCCGGGGAGCCCCGGTGATGCTGAAGAGCACGGGGCAGAACTGAAAGGAAGGGCAGCACTTTAATTGCCTTTTCCTTAAATTTTTTTAAATTTTATTTTACATTTCTTTGAGTCTAGTCAGATGAAATTAAAGAAATAAAATGCAAGCATTCTGCTGAAATGTAAAAATAAAATAAAATAAGATTTTTATCAGGAAAATAAACTGAAGTGGAAGTTCCCCAGCGTACCTGACGGCCGGAGAGCTCCGCACCGTGCTGCACTTAGCCCCTCAAACTTAGGGTTTGAGCCGGGGGCTTTTTGCCACCCGAGCATCCCTCGGGGTCTGCAGCGCCTCGGGAGGTCGAGGCAGGGCCGGTGGCCTCCTGCTCTCACCGGGCTCAAACAAGTTTGGATGGAAACACCTACAGGGCGTGTGTGGCGCAGGGCTCCTCTGAATCGAGCCAGTGCAGAACCTGAGAAATAGGTTAAGCATGCTAAAGAGGGTGAGGCTGTTGGTTTTCTCTACCTGACTTTATTTGCGAAGTGACAGGAATTTTGACAGCCTTTGTGTCTTTTTTAGCAAATCAAGTGTCATGCCAGGTTTGCCTGTGGATGAGATCATTTGCAAAATATGCTTCCCAGCTTGCTTCAGGCATAATTCATTGTGTCAACTGCAATTGCTCATTTGCTAGGAACTGTGATTCATTAGCGATATTTTTTTTTTTTTTTTTTAAGTTCAACTTGTTTTTAAGCAAATAAGTTCAACTTGTTTTTAAGCAAATGTTTGGAGGCAGAACAGAAAATTAAAAAATATATATATATATACATGAAATCCTACAGTGTTTGTACCCACAAATGCTGCCGGTACGGGAAAACTTGTGAACGTGACACGATCCCGGGCAGGGAGAAGCAGTCCCGGGGAGAGCTCAGCTGGGCGGCGTTGCGCTCCTTTTTGTCATGTGATGGCTCCTAAATGGGGACGGAGGTAATAAAAATCATCCTGCGGGGACAGCCTGTGCCGCGCGGAGCCGCGGGTGGATGGAGGGAGCTCGCCGGGCTCCCTTCCCCTGCCAGAGGGGTCTCGGAGGGCTGAAACCCATGGGGACAGCGGCAGGACGGGTGCTTGTAGCTGCTCGCAGGACTTGGGCCATGTGTGCCGAGCGTGGCCGCTTGTTCGGTGCGGTGACAGAGACCCTCCGAAGCTCGCCGCCCCTTAAAATGAAGATAAATGGCTCTTGGCACGGGCTCGGTGCTCCATGTGCTCCCAGCGCTGCTCGCAGACAGCCTGCTTCTGCTTCAGCCTTTTGCAGGTCCTCACATCAGTTTTTTCTTTATATAATTTGCATGTCAAGTACATTTTTATGTTTCGTTTCCTATCGAGGCAAATATTTCAGCGCATTTTTTCCCTTAGGTGGGTGGATGGGGCGGAGAAATCGCCGCCGCTGCTGCTTCAGCAGCCACCAGCTGCCCTCCAGTAACAAACCGGCGTGGGGGGGGCTGCGAAAATGGGTACAGTTTTTGGAAAAAAAGGTGGATTTTCAAACTTCTGGGCGATTCCGATCTGTCCACTCGAACACAAGTAACTTGGCGGGTCCTACCCCATCCCGATGCAGCGATTCTCGACACCCGTCGGGGTGGCCATATACAGGCACCGGGGCAAGATGCAGCGTGACCCCACCAAGATACGGCCGGCATCGGGACCCGTTAATCACGAGGGGAAAAAAGGAGAAAAATCCTCTTTCCTCGTGGTGTCCGATTCATAACCATCGGGGCTCTTTGGGGTCTGTTGGTGCCGGGGGAAGGAGACGGATGTGTTTCATCCCGGGGTATCTGGAGCCAGAATTTCGGCAGCGGGTCGAGGAGCAGCGTGTGCGAAGCGTTGCGAGTTAAATATGACCGAGCTTGTGCTTCGTCAGGCTCGTGGGCCCGATGGCAGCGCAGTTGTGTGGAAAGGGTCCTGTGTTCTGGTGCCAGCGCTGGCTGGGCTCCACGAGCGCGTTCGTATCATGCTATCCACTGGGGAAGCATATGGCAGCCTCGGTTATATATATTGTGTGGGGGTACATATTTCACATGCCAGTTCTCGCTGTCATAGGACAAACATTTACGCTCCGATTATATGAGGCATTAGCAAAACAAGAGCGGGGCTGGAGAATACCATAATTTCCTGCGGAGATGTCGTAAAAGACGCAGTTTAGCGAAGATACAGCAGTGGCAAAACCGAGGAGTGATAATGCTCAGCCCTCAGTGCTTCCCAGCATGCGAAGCTGTGCAGGGATTATGCTGCGCAGAGGCACGAGATGCAGGTGTGTAAACACGGCTGGCATTTCGGGGCATCCCACGTGGAAGGCAGTGGCCTGACAGAGATGGGGAGAGAGGTTTTGCACACTCCGAGGCTGGAAGTGCTCGGTTTGGGAGGGCAGAAGCAGCTGGGGCCGGGCAGTGCAGGGCACGAGGCACCCACCCGCTGCCCTGGCACCCACACGGTCCCGTGGGTGCAGGCATTTCACGGAGGTGCTGAGCTGAGCCTTCACAGCCTGTGGGATCGGGGTGCCCACGAGCAGGGGCTCGCCCTCCCCATGGGTGTTTTTTCCCTGGAAAGCTTTTGAAGGGCTGCACCAGCTGGGGCAGCCTTCGCAGGAGTAAAGCTGGGCAGGGTGATGTGCTGTGGGTTACCTTTGGGATCGTGCTCCCACCAGATTTGGGTTTTTGTGAATTGCTTACAGACGTACGGAGGGTTTGAATCACTCTGGCTGATCTCAGCCCTTCTGACGAGTTTTGACAGACTCCGTTGCCTGACTTTGCAGCCTTTTACTTCATTTTTTGCAGCGTGTCTGAGCTGCAGGCCAGCCTCCCGGCCAGGGGCCGTGCCACTTGGTCGCTGCTCTGCACAAAGAAAACTTGTGTTGAAACTTCGTCTGCCTGCTTTGCTGCTCCCTCCTCCTTTTGTGCGTGCCTCTTCGTACACGCAGATGTCGTGGACGCGTGCCTGTGCTTACCAGAACACCGCTGCTCAGGTTTAGCTGTCTCCCAGTTAAGTTTGCCCAGGGGTTATGACTGCATTTTTCATGTGAGCACTGCCGTGGCCACGGTACCCGAGCCTGCAGAGCAAGGACAAAGCCATCCGTACGCAAGGCAATAAGAACAGCAGCAGAAAAAAGCCTTATCCAGGTCTGTGGCTCTGGTATATCACCAGGAATAAATCAGGTGAATCGACAAGTTTAAAACACCCTTTTTTTCATAAATGTGTGCCTGCCTTGGGTCGTGCTACCTGGGGCCCGCAAGGAGCCAGGGGAAGGGGTGCCCAGGCGTGCAATTGGAGCATTAAATTTTGACTCTTGTTTAAGCACAGTCTCTGCTCTTAATGCATCATTAACACGGCTTTCTGCATTTCGTTCGTTTCCCATTACAGCCCCAAGTTCTCTCTGTTAATTTTTGTATGTTGATATTTTTGTTGTCAGCAGTTTTTTCTTTTTTGAAGCCTATAAAACCATTAGTGTGAAAGCAGATTAAAAAGATACGTTACAATTAAAATGTTAATGAAATCTGCATCATACAACTTTTGAAACCATTTAGGCATTCATCTTTTTTTTTTTTTGGTCCTGTGTCCATTAACTCTGGCGATTCTTATTCTACACTGACCCCTGCTGAGAGAGCTGCGTTATAATTGGATTTTAAAAGAGTGGGGGAAGAAAAGGAGGGAGAGGGGGAAGCCTTTTAGAAAGGAGAAGCTGGGAAGTTCGCCTTGGCTCTCTGGGGGTGTCTGCAGGAATAAAAAGCCCACGAGCTGTGGGGTCCTGCTGCCAGCAGGGCTCTGTGTGGCGAGGGCGTCGCGTCGGGTGCTGGTGAGTTTGGGAGGGATATGGGAAAAGAGGAAATAATTTGCTGTTATGGCTTCGTGTTTTCTCCCTTCCTCCAAAACGGTGTTTCTAGAGGTTGGGCGATTATGATTATTAATTATTTTTAATAGATTTTCGGCAGTTTGCACAATATTTGGAAGGGGGCCAGCGCTCCCACCCCCCCCAGCTGCGGGGTAGGCTGAAGAGAAGGGTTGGCTAATCCTCGGGCCGTGCAGCGAGCCGAACAACGGGACTTCTTGACTCATCAGACAGCTCCTAGGAACCGTGCCATGGCTTCTCCAGGTCCACGGGCTGCGCCTGGCCGTTCGAGCCCTGCCAAGCCTCCAGCCCATCTAGAACACTCTGTGCTGCTCGGCCCGAGCCGTGCTCGCTGCCTGGGCGCTTTCTCTTGAAGGTTTCTGGACGTTTTCCTTGTGTGCTAAGAGCTGCCCATCTCCTGCACCTCCTGCGGGGTGTTGGGGAAGGTTGTGAGCGCGGATCCCTTGCTGAAGGCTTTCTCAGCAGCGGGACGGGGCATGGGCTTGGCAATGGGCTTGGCAATGGGCTGGGTGTGCCGCTGAATGAGGCAGTAAGGTGAGGGGATCAGCTGTGAAGTCAAAGGATGAGCGCGTCCTGATGAGGGAGCTGGCTGGCAGCCCAGAGGAGTGGTGTCCCAGCCCTGCTCGCCTCCCTGCTGCGAGCAGGGGTTCAGGGAAGCTACGTGGGAAATGGGAGGTTGCAGGGCAGTGGGACTGTCCGTGCAGGGCAGGTGGTGGTGTGGTGCTGAGCAGGACCCTTTTGAGCCCCCGAACCGTCCGGAGTTGGGACTTCTGCAGGGCCAGGGAGAAAGTGGGGCTGCTTGGGGTTCAGTTCACGTCCTGTGGAGCCGTGGGCACCGAGCAGGTCCCCACAAGGGACCCCACGTTGGACAGTGTTGGGTGATCCAGGGCTGCCTTGAGTTCTGAGCTCACCGTTTGCGTGCAGATTTTGAAGTGTTTTATCTCCTTTTGAAGTGGGTAAATAATTTAATGCGTAACGTTGTTGTTCCGTGTCAAGTGGTTAGGCATTGCCTGAATTTATAACCTGAGAATTCGGGGCAGGGACTCGGAATCATCTCACGTGACGTGAACACGAGGGTCACGGAGCGTAGCTCCACCTCGGTGCAGCTCCGTGGGTCAGACGAGCTCGTGACGTGCACAGGAGTGCGGCACCCGTGGGCCAAGCCCGAGGCATTTCTGCTCATGGGGCAGGCTGCCTTTGGCACGGGGGTGGAAGCCACCACCGGGACAATGAGGTGGCAGTGGGCTGTCCTGGTGTGTCCCTGCCCAGACAGCACCCCCAGGGCATGGGGCCAGCCCTGGGAGGCGCTGGGGGCCGTGGTGTTGTGTGCTCCCCTTCCCCAGGGGCACGGGGGCTTCCCCTGCTCTCTCCCACCTCCGAGCAGGGAACAAAGGCGTCGCTGTTGGAAATCCCTGGCTCGCTCCAGCGATGTGCCCGGCAGTCGTGGGCCAAGGAGAGGGAGCAGAACAAAGCAGCCCCAAATGTCCCCCAGCGCGCGCTGCTGGCACGGCGAGGTGAGCTGCTGTGCTGCAGACCTGAAAAGGAGCACGCCAGGATCGATAACCTGAGCAGCCCAATAAAATCTGTGGGAATTTCATTTTAAGTCACTTGAAGAAATCCAATAACTCTCTTTTTCAGACAACTGTTTACTCCTTTTCTCTCTTTTTCCGTTGTGCAACCATGAACATGTTACTTTGGCCTCAGCCTGCATCTAATGCTTTGCAGTGCAAGCAGTGAGCAGGATTGTGATACCTGCAGTCAGGGCAGAGCTGAGGCACCTCAGCTCAGCTCTCTGCAGGGTTTTGGACCCACTGGTGCTGGTGATGCTCCTGTTTCCAGACTGCAATGCCAATTTTGGCACACAGGCTCTGTTATATCCTTGCATGGTGTTGGCATTTCTGGTCCTGTAGCCCTGATAGAACAGGCGCTCCCGAAGAGAGTGGCGGCAAGTTCCCAGCCACTCGATATCTTTGTGAATATTTTCACAGTCAAATTTAGGAAGTTTCCTCGTGTATGGAGCAATGCAGAGGGAGGACTTGTGGCTGCTGCCTGCGCGGATAGATCCTTCTCTGCAGGCAGCCCAGAGCTGTTCAGCTGTTATCAAGGCTCACAGATCTCACCCAGACCACAAATACTTATTTTATTTTTTAACCAAATCCCAGCATGTACTTCCTATAAAGATGCAGTCTCTTCAGGCTTCAGGCTGGCCGGGCTCTGTGTGGTGCTCAGCTAGGCAGGAGCTGCTGCCTGGGGGTGAGGGATCTGCTGCAGGCTGGCAGGATCGCTCGCTGGACGTCAGGGTGAGCTCTGGGGCTCGCTCATGGGCTGCATCCCGAGCAGAGCCTGCAGCCTGAAGCCATTTTAAGGTTTTAAGGTTTGAAATAGTGAAGGTCGTGACTTATTTCAACCGCCTTGAAAAACCAGTGCAGCCCTTCCACCTGCAAACTGCTCCTTCCTCCCATGTCCGTCAAGCAGTTCGTGAGCTTTCCATCTGGTCTCGAGGCTTGCAGGGGGCAAACCCATCGCCCACCCCACGCTGTCTGCATCGATTCCTTTCCGCAGGCCGGCTGGAGCCGCGTGCAGCCAGGTGAGAAACCCCAAAACACGCCCTCAGCGTTCTGCCCTGCCACATGCTGGGGACGTGGGTTGTGGTTAGCTGGGGTTTGAACCTCTTGGCTGGGGCTGTTAGGCCCTGGTGGCACGGTACCCGTGTAACACACCAGGCCGGTACCTTCCCACCCACATCCCTCCCTAGATGTAGGGAGGTAAATCTAGAGGGAAACGCTCCGTGCCCACATCCAGGAGCTGCCATGAGGCCTGCAGGAGCAGGCGGCCTCTCCCCAACCCTCACGGCCAGCTCCCGGCCTGATTAACACCAACAATTAGCACCTCAGCAGCACCCAGCGAGCTGCTGGGGGGCTCGGGGGCTGCCAGCAGTCAGCTCAGGGTCGGGAGCATCCCAGACAAAGCGTCAGGGGTTGTGGGGTCCCCATTTCCAGCACCCACGAGGGGCTTTGCGGCCTACTGGGGGTGCCACCACCGGCCCGGTGCTGATGCGGCGTGCCTAATTGTGTTACGGCTTAATTTGCGGCTCCTTGCTTAACTGGCAGGGAACATCAGAGGCTCTTGTGAAATCTACTGCGCCGTAGCATCGGCACAGGAAAAAGCTCTGCCTTCTGTGAAGCCAGACTGTTGCAGCGTAATTTTTGTTTTGTAAGATTTTGAAAGGCGGTGTTGCAATATGTAACAGTAGAATAGTGGGAAGATGGTCAGGTGGTGCTGAGGACTTCAACAGACAGATTTCATGTCTGTGTGTTTTTGCAACACCTTTCTATAAAGGGAAACATAATTTAAAATATGATTACTTAGTGTTGTAACAGTCTTCTCAAACGTTTTTGCATTATGCAGAGATCATTATCAGAGGCTGATATTAACTTGCAAAGAATATTATGCAAATCGCTCTCCTGTTCTTCTAAAAAGAAATTTCCTTCATAATGCAAAGCGTGACAAAAAAAAATTGTGCAGAAGCTTTTGGCAAAATTACATTCAGAAGATGTAACAGTTTTTCTGCTTACTAGCACAATCCATTTGTGCCTTTCTGCTGGATTTTCTCAACTCAAGCTGATAAAATATGAATTTTAAAACCAGGGCAGGGTTGCGTGAGGGGGGGATATTGTACCTCGTGGGTTCAGGGGGAGAGGGGGAGAATTCGTGTGCTCAGGACATTGCTTCAAGCCCTCATGAATGGTCACTGTTGGTGCGAGGGCTTGTCCTGCCCCGAGCTGCTCCAGCCCTTCCCGCTTTGTGTTTCTGGGCATCAGCACGTTCCTGCAGGAAATCCTAGCCCTTGCTGAAGTTGTGGTGAATTGGCCACTGACTTCATCCCTCATCCATTTCTTTTTTTGTGTTAGAAACTCCTTGTATCGGTTCTGATCTGCTCCCGGTACAGAAACCAGACTCCACTGGGTCGTTCTGTAGGTATCGGATGTTCTGCTGTATGGATTGATTGACAAAAATAGACCCTAATAAATATTGTAACCAGCTCATATGGCTAAAATATTTACAGGCTGTGGATGGCAGTGGGAGCTGAAAAGGCTCATTCACTGCAGAACCCCGTTTTTCAGACACTTCAGACCATTTTGAAAAACTGTAGCCTTTGTCCTGAAATTTCTTTAGGCATTTCTCAATACAAATGTGATTGAGAAAGGTCAGTAATATTCAGAGATATATATTGAATTATCCTGTCGTAAAGTAGCAGAGTGAGTTTTCACCAGCACGGGAAATTTTCAGACTATTTTTTTTTTTTTTTTTGTCTGGTTAGATAACTCAATATTTTAAAAATCAAACCAAATTAGATAAATAAGCTGGAAGTCATAGTTAGCATTCATCAAGCAACTTAGGCTGGATGCTCAGGCACCGACCGACTCCACCTCTAGCTGCAGGGTTTCCCCGTTATTAGCGGGTGAATACTAATCCTTGTTCCTGCTCTGCTGCAGTGTGCAGAGGAGCAGATCCGTCAGGGCCTGTCCATCTTGGAAGGACTTGTGTGTGTCGGTGCTCAACTGGGTAACACTGCACAGGAGAACTTGGGGCACCCCAAAAGTGGCCGTGGGGTGCAGCTGATGCAGTGGCGAGGGGTGGCAGAGGCGAGGGGTGGCAGCAGCTGGCCCCTGGTCAGCCCCAGGCATTTCCCTGCAGCCTGCTTGCTGAGTTTCGGGAAAAGGAGTGTTTGGTTTGGGTTGTTATTTTGTTTGGTTTGGTTTGTGTAAAGGATGAATCAAAGCGGCGAGGTGTTCCGCTCTAACCGCGGTGGCAGGAAGGCATATCTGATCGTCGGGGTTTTCGTTTCCTGGATGTTTCCCCTCGCAGTGTGGAGGAGCTCTGCCGAGCGCGTTCCTGCAAACCTCTTCCTGGTGTCCCCTTGAAAATGGTGCCGCTGCCACGCGCACATCCAAGCGCAGCTCCAGCTCTCCCCGTTTCTGCTCCAAGGCTCTTCTGGAGGCACGTGCTGATCCCACGGTGCAGGTTGGGGAGTGATGGGCAGCTGTCCCACCAAGGTCCCTGATCCCTGCAGATCCACGTGGGGCTGGAAGAAATGCTGCACGTGTCTGCTGCAGCTCGGGCAGGATCCGTCCCCAGGGCCGGAGCTGGGCTGGGGTGCTGATGCACCACCCGTGCCGTTGTGTTCGGTGCTGGGTTCACCCAGACAGCAGGCTAATCTGTCGCAGCAGACCATTAATTTCTGTTTCCCAGTGTTCCCCTTGTATTTTCGGCCGGACGCAGGGGCCGTCCTTCTTCCTAAATTGCCGCGCTGTTGCCGTTCGCCACCAAGCAGCTGCCGGTGCTGCGCCGCGGAGGCAGCAGGGATGCTCTGAGCTGCGTCTGTATCCAGGAATGTGTGCTGTAAATGGGGCAGAGGGAAGTTTGCTCCCCTGAACTGCTGCAGTTAGAGAATAAGACAACGCTCCTGCATATAAATGGCTGATTTTCCTTTTCTTTTGGAAAAGCCCGTAAATGGAAGCCTCGGGAATGCTATCTGAGGGAGGCTGGGGGTGGTGGCCACAACTCCACGTCCTCATGTGCATCGCACCCGCTCTGGGTGCCCAGGGATGGAGGCAAGGAAACCCTGCCCAGGAGTTTTAAGCTAAAGGCAGACTTTTCTGGCCTCTAGCTTACTTTTTTTATAAGGAAGCCTAAGCTCTGCATGAAGGCTGCAGTAGAATGAGGCAGAATTTCCTTGATATTTCCTAGAAGAGCACTGGCAGCACTGATCATCAAGTTCCCTCCTGTTGTTTTTCCCCCCCTTCCCAGTAAACCTGGCATTAGATCGTGCACATCAGGGGTGTCCTCTGCCCTCTGCTGCTCTTCTGCAGGCTTTGTCCCCACCTGCCCCGCTGCTGCCCATCCCCTGCCTCTCCCTCATGCTGGAGTGGAAGAACCTTGACTCAGAGCCTGGCATCAGCGAGCGGCTGAGCTTCAGCCCAAAGAAACCAAAGCAGATATTGCAACCTTGAAGAATCTTGTAGGACTTAAAAGTTTTAATTAAAAATCTGGCTTGGTAGAGGGTATTTTGTTTTAGTATGGATGTCTTCATTTCTTTTGCAAAAGAATTAAATGAAACCCTTGGTATTTTTTTTTTATTTCTGCATATTTATTCTTCAACTTGAAGCATTAGAAAATAATTGAGTAAAACAAAATCCACAAGGCTTCAAATTACCTCTAGCTTAATGTTTTATTTAAGAGGTTTGCTAACTGACATTCTTTATAATGAATTAGGTCACACGGCTCTAAAGAGTGTTGTGGGTTTTCTTTTTTACATTTCAATGTGAGCGCTTCCCCCATCGCGCGGCGCGGGCTGAGCTCCGTGCAGGGCTGTGCGGCCGCGGTGTCGCCGCCGCTTTGTGGCTCCCGGTCTCCCCAGCGCGGAGAATCTCGCTCTAATTATTCTCAATCACACTGGTGCAAATGAATATATCCATGTTTGGAGGATTGAAACCGTGTTGTCATGGCAATCTCTGTAAGGTCATGAGAAACTCATTGATATTGTTCGCCGCCTCTCCCGGGAGACCTCGTCTACCTTTGCAAAACTATGGGGTTGGGTGTTTTGTCTAATAACTTTAAAGCATAATTTTGTCACAATTTGGCTAAAGGGACCCTCTGGTGAATAGCGTGCTTGTGTTCTGAGCGAGGCAGCAGTGGCCAGACTGGGAGGGGTGTGTGGGAGGACAGTTACCGCACCGCCCCAAAACAAGCGCCGCGCTCCGCAGCGGGGCCCGGTGCCTGGCTGCCCAAATTGCCCCAGTGTGTGCCGGGTGGCTGGGATCACTACAGGTGTCACCTGGTCCCCTTCTGTTTGGAAAGCCTTTGCTTATATATGATTAAAAAAAAAAAAAAAAAGAGAGGAAAAAAAAAGTGCTTTCTTGATTGCAGGAGGTGCAGCAGCAGCAGGAGCCCTGCTCCTGGTGCACTGGGTGCCCCTGGGGCACTGGGTGCCAGCCCCGGTCCCCCACGGCCACGGGTAACGTGGCAGGGCGCGGGTCCGTGCGAGGACGGCGCCGGGGGATGCGGTCACTGCCGAGGAATGTGGGCAGAGAGACAAGCTTGGTGCTGGGCCGTAACGCCGCGAGTCACGCGTGCAGCGCGGCCGCTCCCAGCGCGCCGTGCGGGAGGGGGTCATTTAAAAAATATGCGGTGGGTAAACACGGGCAGAAGTGGCACAGGCAGCAAAGCAGAGTTTCTGTCCCGCTGCCCGGGTAGAGCCTGAAGGAGATGATGGGGAAGTCGCAGGCTGCTTTTATTTGGTTTTTGAGAGGTAAGACGTAAAGGAGTGGGTAACAAAGTGTGTTGGAGGGGGTGCGCAACGAGGCTTTAAAGGTACAAGGGTGAGTCTCTGCTTCTGTGAGCTGTCGCTGGGGAGAGGTGCTAACTCTTAAATTTGAACTGAACTAAGCTAAAAACTTATCCCAAAAAGCAGTTTCTTCTGTTTAATAACTTTTATGAAAACCTTTTGCTCGCTTGGACGGCAGCAGCTCAGATGACGTTACAGATGCCTTGGGTAACGGGCTGAATTAATTCACCAGAGCTGGCATTTTGCAAGTCTTGGTTGAAGTGATCCTTGTAGCTGTGGTTTTACATTTCTGTACTTCCAAGTTTTTGCTTAGAAAAAAAAAAAAAGACAGAACTGATTGCTGTTGGTAGAGAGAGAACCACTGAAGCATTTTGATTCGCAACTAAATGCGTGCAGGTTAAATCCAGAATTCTTTTGCTAGCCCAGAGAAGCTACACACATGCACACACACATCTATATTTAAACTAAAAACTAATAAAATTAAAAAAACACCCAGCACCCATTGTCCCGTGCCTTGTCTGCCCATCAGAAGGGTGGATGGCTGTGAGCTGACTTTCTGCAGAACTTTACAGGTCTCTCAGTTTAAAGGTCTTAAATCAAAATCCCGGGTAATTGCTGTAGTTAAGGAAAGGTTTCGTGGTTCCAGGTGTAATTATGAGTTGGGTTTAAAAAAAAACACAACCACAGAGCAAGTGTAATTTAAAACTAAAGGCTTACTTACATTTTTAACAATTATTTTTAATGATCTCTTTTTTCCTGCCCGTGTAACTACAAGGGGACAGCAGCACGGGGGAGCAGAGGGCTCCTGCCCGCAGCACGGTCCCGTCCCTGCCTTTGGTGGGCTCCTGCTGCTGGTATGAGCTTCCAGCAGTGCTTCTGCCTGTGGATCTAAGCTCTCGTCTCACCCCTGGGGATAAGCTGCTTTTTCCCCAGGAGAAAAGTGACTTTTTACAGGGTGACAGCTGAGCACCGTCTGCCAATTCCCCCGGCGCAGCCCGGCCATGCTGCAGGGCTGGATGGAGCTGCTGCCACCACCAGCACCTGGATCCAGCTCTCCCAGTGCTTAGCTTTGGGGGGGTTTGAGCCCTTCATCACGGCACCATGCTGCATCCCTTAGTGCCTCCAGGTCTTCGGGGCTTCCCGAGAAGTCCTCTGAACTTCCTCTGATCTGTTCTCGCTTTTATATTTAACACCTGAGAACGTGGCAAGGAAGCTGTGCAAGGGGCTCGGCGCACCCGGCGAGGTTAACAACGGCACGCTGGAACCTTTGATGCTCGGAAGGCAATTAATTGCAACTGCTGCAATGTTTGCCTTGTTTCCAAAACCTCAAATTATTCCTTGCGTTGTCTTTTGTTGGTCGTTTGCTCGACTAGCGTGTGCCTTTCTGCTTTAGTGACAACAACATGCAAGTAAGCAGAATGCCCAAATTTCTGAACAATGTCTTGTGGTGATTTCTTAATTTCCTGAGCGAGCACAAGGTTCTTGGGGTTTCATTCCTCTGCCAGGGAGGCTATATGCTCATGCAAAGTTCTTCATTGTAATAGGGGAAAAAATCAATTTGATTACTTTCATGTCAGCATGCATGTCTAATGGCTTAGAAGTTATTGCAGCCATAAAATATACAGTATCATTTCTCTCTCACTCTGAGATTTGACAGGATTAATATAGTCAGCATGAAATCTTAGTCATAAAGTCGACCATAAGTGATGGTAAAATTAGCTGCTGAAATCGTCTGCTTATGGAAAGCATCTTCTGTTTCTCCTTCTGGGAAAAAATACCAAGGGGCCGGCGTGTGAAGCGGCCCTGTGGCGAGCGGGGCCCTGCTGCCTCCCTCGAGTGCCCGCCGGTGCCGGCTCCTTTCTCCTGGCTGTTTTGGGTTGAAAAGCCGCCTTTCTGTGCACGGATGGTGCGGTGGGGCTGGGGGAGTGGAGGTCGGGCTGAGCCGAGCTCTGCTTCTCACCGTGGCTTTTGATGGGCACCGTTTGTACGGGTGAGGAGGGCCTGGAGCCTCCTGCTCCTCTGTGGGGCCTGGTGCCGAGCTCCTGCTGGTCACGGTGGCTGCATCCAGCCCACCTCAGAGTAGGGGTAAGGGGCCAAGGCCAGGCAGAATAACGCTTTTCAGGTCTAAACTTAAACATTCTGTTAAAAAACTACCTTTGCTGTACCCCAGCAGAACGCTGTAATTTTGCATTTGAGGTGAAGGGGTCTTCCCTCCATGGGTCCCTGCGTGCCCGGCCCCTCTGTGGGGTCAGGGAGCGTGGCCAGGGGAGCCTGCAACAAGTTAAATGTGGAGGCACCGCTCTGCTGCCGCTCCTCAGCCCTCCTGCCGCGACTATTTCTGTGTGTGCTTGTCACCTACAGATTGACAGCCCCAGAGACTCCTTCTGATGCTCACCGAAAGATGTAGGAAAGATGAAAATGAGCCAAATTCTGGGTTGGTGTCCTTTTCCTTTATTTTTAACGGAATCAGGAGCTCACTTTGTTAGCAGCACTAGGGTGCAGTTACTCTTTTCTTCACGGGGCACCTTTGGGCACCAGTTCAGCCCCCAGAAGTCACGACCCTGCTTTTTGTGGTGGTTTGGCCACCGGTGCTTACATGTGGACAGGGCAGAGAAAGGTGTGGAGCTGAGGCACGGGACAAGCATTGGGTGGTGGCCGTGGTGTGTCCCACGTGAGCACACGAAGGAAAGCACGTGAGTTTTTACCATGCCAGTCAAATTTCCATCCTCCTTGCCTCCAGAGTGGGGTATCACGACAGAAATCAAGAGGCAAGGGAGCCGCGAGGATCGCTAAGGCGCGCAAACTTGAAACCTCGTTAATTTTTTAATGCCAACACGTTCTGGGAGATCCATTACGCCAAAGCATGGTGCAAGGAACGTGAAGCCTTGGGGGACCCACGCTGTATGTGCATGGCTGCGTGGCAGGCAGCTGGCTGGGAGGAATTTTGGGGACCCCGCTGCCCCCCGGGTGCCGCATCCCCTTCCAGCTGGGGGAAAAGCACAGGGCTGTGCGGGATGTAGCTGCTATAACTCTTAAATTTTAATAATAGATTGCCATTAGTATCAGCCTTATATAATGCACGCCTCATTATTGCTTACTCCGAATAATTTCGCAGCCTCCTTATAGAACCTTGGAACTTTATTTGCTGAGTATAAAATATGCAGAAATGCATGAATAGTTTTAAGACTTGGTACCCTAAACTAATACAGTGCGCTTTTTTTTCCTGAACCGTGATTGAAGTCAAATTAACATATTTACCTTCAGTGCTCCCAGGAGTAGCATTAAAAAATTCAAGAGGTGATTCAGAATAGTCTCCGATTTACTATGTTTAAAGCTGGATTTCATTTCTCAATAAAACCATGCAAACATTTGACTCCCTTTCAGCTGCGCACTCTGCTTCCTCCCCGTGCAGGTCCTTGGACTTATCAACAGATGGTAGCGGCGTTATTACCACCACGTTCCCAAAAGGAAGCTTTTTATTTTATTTTATTGGCTTTTTAGGATGGGGGAGAGGGAAAAGCAGGGAGAGAGAATGAGAGTGGGAATGAGTTGTAATAAATAACGCAGAACCGTAGCTGCTATTTTAATCTGGAATAGGGAAAGATATTTGAGCATAATTGTGTCTGGCTGCCTGTGAGCTCTAGTTCAGCGTGTGGTGCTGGTTGTGTTATCGTGCTCTGCCTCAGTTTATCTGTAGATGATAACAGTTTCCTAGGGCAAATCATGAACCTTAATTTTTCTTATATTTTGACATCTTCCCAAGTAAAAAAAAAAGCCCTGTAAACGCTGAGGTTTGAAATTGAACCAAGCTGTCTGCGTTATTGCCCAGTGGCTTCTTTATTCTTCCCAATTACTGCCTGGGAGCTGTCCTGCCTGTGCTGTGATTTATTTCTAACGCAGTTGGGTTCAGCTCGGGTCCTACAGAAGCAGAGCTCAGCGGCGCAAACCCCCATCCCAAAACCCTCGGCTGCTCCTGCCATCGCCTCCGCCACGGGCTCTCTGAGGAAGCGCCGTGTTTCCATACACCGGTGCCTGGATGCTGCAGGGAAAACTCCCCACGTGCCAACTGTCCTGGCGAGCTGACGCCTTGGGGACAGAGCCCGGGACGAGCCATGCACTCAGCCAGGGTGACTTTGAGGTCTTCTGGTGGAGCAGCTCTGGCTGGAGATGTTGTTTACCACGGGCTAGAGATACTGCGGCGGCTCTTTTTCCATGCCTGCTCCTAGATTAGGAAGTTATTTCAGCAGATGTCGTTTCCTAAGAAATGGGTTAATGCTTGTTGGTTAGAAT
The DNA here is from genome assembly GCF_964211825.1 of Aythya ferina. Lineage (NCBI taxonomy): Eukaryota > Metazoa > Chordata > Aves > Anseriformes > Anatidae > Aythya > Aythya ferina. The sequence continues at coordinate 2,778,781 of NC_140318.1, read as the reverse complement.
GGTGTGGCAAAAAAGCTTATTTGTGTGAGGTTTTTGGCTAATTGCCTTGCAAGTATTACAGAGTGTTGCAGCACATTTCCTGGATTTCGCAATTGTGATGGTTCTGGTCTAACTGGCCAGAAAGATTTTAAAAATATAGAAATAAGTGGGAAAATAGAGGGAAATCACTTGCCGTGTTGTTGCAAAAAGCAGGAGGGCTTTGCAGTGACAAGCATCCAGGTGTTCCAGCAAGGACTTGGCATTGGGACTGGGCAGAGCTCCACATTTTAGGGTCTTGCTGGTGTTGCTCGGGGGCAGAGAAGGGGAGCCGAGCCCGGGGGGCAGCCCTGCCCCATGAGGAGGCAGCTCGTGGCTACCGACATGGCCAGAGCTGGTTCAATTTATTGCCAGTTAAAAATCGAGTAGGATAGAGAGAAATAAAAGTAAAGCATCCTCCTGCCTTCTTCCCAGGCTCAGCCTCACCCCTTCCTTCCCAGCTCCTCCTCCTCCTCTTCCCAGGAAAGCAGAACGGATTGGGGTCATGGCCCGGTTGGGTTGTTAACCAGGGGAAGGCTCCAGGTTTGCCGAGCCTCCTCTGCTCGGAGAGCAGGGGTGGAAAACCCCACGTCTGGGCTGAATCCGGCTGTGTGGGGGGAGCGAGGAGGGCGGCACTGATGAGCCCCATCTGTGTAGGGTCTGCGGGGGCTCGGCCACGGGGTGGGCACCGGCACCGGTCCCTGGGCTGTGTGAGGCTCGAGTTGGGTTCTGCCCAAGAAGCAGCATTGAGCAGGAACAAACGGACTTGGCTTCCTAAGCGTGGCATTTAAATGTTTTCCCAGGCAGGAAAAAAACATTTGCTTTTCATGCAAAACACATAAATCTTGGAAAAGTTCCCGAAGTTGCGTGTTTAACTGCTCGCTTCTGTGCGTTTGTAGAAGGGGAGTGTTTATTCCCCTGCGTAATTATTTTTCTTTCTAAAAGGAGGTTGAAATGTTTGCGAGGAGGACGTTTTCAGGGACTGCTGGGGAGGAACGAGGCCGAAAGGAGAGGCAGGTTTAATGAGGGTTGCTTCACCTTGCTGCCGCACAGCTGCAGGGAGTGAAGCCCCCTCCCGCAAGGACTAACCCCAAAAGCCGCGTTTACTGGTGTGGTTTGGGGCTTTTTATGCTTGTTTTATGAATTCTGTTGAAACATACCTGCTTGCTAGTTTCCTTTTAAATCCCAGGTGTGTGTTTCTTGGCTTGGGTTTGGTTTGGTTTGGTTTTAACGCCCGCACTTTGCTCCCACTGCAGTCCCTTCCTGGGGTCAGCACGGATCTGGCTGCCTCCGTCCCGGCCTGGCTGCGGGCACTTCTCTCACCCGTTTCTTATCACTGGACTCCCACCTGCTACAGGCGCAGAGAATGGCTTTGTTAGAGCTTGATTAGAGCAGTTTTATGAGCTGGAGGTGGCAGGGATGGTTTTAAGCTAAAAGAGGGAAGGTTTAGGTCAGATATTAGGAAGAAATTGGTCGCTCTGAGGGAGGTGTGGCCCAGGGTGCCCCGAGGAGCTGTGGGTGCCCCATCCAGGACCAGGCTGAGGGGACTTTGGGCAGCCTGGGCTGGTGGGGTCGTGTCCGTGGCTCTGTGTGGGCTCACCCAAACCATTCTATGATTCCTGTCACTGCCCTCAGTGTGCATTTTGGGGCTGGGTCCTGCAGTGGGTCCAGGCTGGGCTGGGCAGGACTGGGATGTACTGGGGCCTCCCTGTGATATGATGCTCTGCATGCGCCACACATGGCTGGGACTGAGCTGGGAAACAAGGCCTCACACCCCTGGAGGCCACACAGCTCTCCGTGCAGACAAAAACCCCACAAGGCACGTCTCATGGCTCCCTACATGTATAAACACTCCCTGAAGGCTCCACCGCCATCACCAGCGGCCTTGTTGGGCCTGGCGGTGTCCGCTTCGTGCCTCATGCCACCTGCTGCGCTGCCCCTCGGCATCCAGCCGGGAATCGGAGCACCTTTTTTTTTTTATTATTATTATTATTTTTTTTTTACAAAACGAGATTCTCTCGCAGTTGCAAAAGAGCTTTGGGGAAATCTGGTTTTTGTGGTTAAGGATCTTAGTCTGATGCGCAAGGAAAATTATGTGTAGCTTTTATTTGGCCCAAAGGATTCTTACAACATTATCCGTATTTCCTTTAATTTGTGGGATTTCTAGTAAATGGGCTTAAAAATAGGTCCGGGCAAAATGCCAGGGTACATATGAACAGCAAAAAAGCTCTGCACACTGAGCAGCTCGCTTTCACTTCTCTCTGTATGCCAGCTGTATTAACCGGGACAAAGGAGTAAACACTCACCTTTCGGGGTTAAATTTAATTACTGCTCTGGAATTCTTTGGAGGTAGATCTTGCTGAAGAGATACTTTAGCTCTGTGGTAGAACAACTACGGTATTTTTCTTGAACTGGGAAGAAGCCTGGCGAGGCAGCAGGAAGAAGCGCCGGTGTCATGCAAGAGCCTGGGGGTGGCAAAAGGCTCTGAGCCCGCCAGCGATGGGATCTTGGGGTGCTGCAAACGCCAGGATCCCCAAGCAGTCCCAGCTGAAGTGATTTAAAAGTGCATTTTTCCCTGAGGGCAGCCACCCTCGGCAGCCCTTCCTTACGCCGCAGTGTGCAGCTGCAGGCCCAGGGGTAAAAGAAAGGGGAGCACAGAGGTGGTTGGTGGCAAGCCATGGGCCATCCTCCTCCATCCTGCGTGTGGGTCTGGGGGCTTCCAAAAATGCCTTTAGGCAGAAGCAATTTTTGCCCTACTTCTCCAAAACCTGGTTAGATAGATTTTAATGAATTTTTTGGCCATGGATCTGCAGAACTTTATTCAGAGTGCTGTGGTTGCTGCACTTCCCTGTCGTTAGCAGCAACTTAGGAGCAGAGGAGGAGGAGGAGGATGGGGAGGAAGGCTCCGGGCGTCCCCAGGCAGCAGTGCTGGGTGCTGGGGCTGCTGTGCCACACGATGCAGCAGGGGAGATGTTCATGGAGCCATGGGCGTTGGAGAGCTCTCAGAGTCACCCAGACATGGTGCTGAGCACCCTGCTATGGGCTTTGGGGCCGCTCCCCAGCTGTGAGGTTTCCATCCAGCAGGGCTGTGTGTCCCTCCGCACCCACACCGCCAGCAGCAGCCTGCAGCACTGCAGCACAAGTTAGATCTCAATCCGATTCTCCAAATTCACCTCCTCGGGTTAAGATTTCCCAGCCTCCCTGCGGAAAAGTGCTGCTTTTGTTCCCTCAGAGCCCAAGGTCAAAGGAGCAGCTGCAGCACGGCTCGGTGGTGGATGCAGCTCTTGGGGCTTGGTGCATGGGGCACAGGAGAACAAACAGGGAAGCAAACACAGCACAAACCAGGGGCGAGCACCAGGGAGCAGTGGAATGGGCAGTGGGGTCGCTGCAGCCACATCCAGGCTCACAGCCACGGGCCCAGCTCCGACACCGCAGCCCTTGCTCGTAACAGGGTCATCCCGGCTCTGTGCTTTGGATTTTCTTCCTAAAAAATAATTGGTTTGGTTTTTTTTATTATTTATTTTAATATTTTAATGGAGAGACAGCAAATTTAATATTTTCTGTCTTGGATGTGTTGTGATTTACATTTGATTTTAGGCATAATTAGAAATGCAAGTAGAGCGCTTTGTGTTTTACCTCTGCTTCAACTATTTATGGCATGATATGCAAATGAAGCAAGCTATGAATATTAAAGATTAGAGTATGTTACAAAGTATCACTGTCTTTAATGAGTTCAGTAATGGGCACAGGCTTCGTGCACACTTTAATATGGACGTATTTTATGTTGCGTACCGGCTCCGCTGCTCTGCAGCTATTTATGCCGTGTTTGGTTACCTCCCGTGGGAGCGTGGCCATTATTTAAAACCTATCGAGCCCGCTATCAGCTGCAGTAGGTAGGTGCTCTTTCCAAACGTGCCCATGACAAACGCTGCTGCGGCTGGGAAAGGGTGTTGATGGATTATTTCACCGAGCCCGTTTCGGTTCTCGTATAGGTCAATCCGTTTCATCTGCTGCAGTGTTGTAGATGGATCCGAGAATATGAAAGCGCTCGTCGACCTTTCAAGGTGCTCTGCAGCACCGGGAGGGAATCTTAAACATGCTTCAGCCAAAATGGAGCTGCTTCCTCTCAAACTGCGTGTGCCCGAAGAAATTAATTTTGCTGTTCCTCCCCAATTAGGCTTATTTGCATAGAATTATTTTTGGTTTATTGACACATCCGAAGTCATGTGAAGGAACATCTTATCCGCTGGTTAACTGCGGGGCTGGGCACCGGGGCTCCTCGGCTTAACCCTTCCTTGCTGTAGGAATCCGGGCAGTTCATGTGGGCTCACCCATAAAGTATGGGGAAAAGGGGAGAATTGGGGTCTGCGGTGTGCGGGGCCGGTTCATCCCCCGGTAATCTGGAGAACCATCGTGGAGGCGTTGGTGGCTGGAGGACCGTGGGGAGGATCCCCTGTGGTGCCCAAGGATGATGGGGGGCGATGGGGAGCGTTGTGGGATGCTGATCCCAAAGCAGGGCTGGGGTGGGGGGAGCCGGGTGCACCCCGGGGAGCCGCGCGCTTCTCGCGTTGGAGGTATTTAAATTACAAATTTTGACGAGGAAGATTGTCAGCAGTATTCAAAACAGCGCTGGAATTCTTTTGAAACGCTGTCGAGCCGCGCCGCGGCGGTTGGGAAGTTTGGCACGCGAGAACTTGGCCCGGGAGTTGCTGCTTGGGTTTTTTTTTTTCCTTTAAAACTCGATTCATCTGTATGCAAGTGTCCCACATGCTTGGGGAACAACCCAGGGCTCAGCTGGCCTCAGGCAGAGCTATGTGCCAGCAAAGCTGTGGAAAGATTGGTCTGGGACATTGGGGGGGTTCCTTCTTGGTTAATGAGCATTAATAACGACTTGTACTTGTTCATAAAGACCCAAGAATTGTTTAGTGCTTGTGTTTTCATATAAAAAGCAACCAACAAACCAAACTGGGATGTGGAACCTGCTTGTGATGCCCAAGGCGGCCCTGGCTGGGTGGCACTGGGGGCTCCCCAGGTCCGCTGCCCCAAGGGACGAGGTGGGCTGCAATCAGCGCCCCTACAAGCTCCATCAGGGGCTTCGTGGGCTCGCAGTAACCTTGTGGCACTCATGGAGGCACAGCGAAACACGGGCATCACGGGCTGCAGTGACTGCCTTGTGTCCTGTCCTGCCTGTCACAGCACCTCCAGGTTTTTTGGTGGCTTTACCCAAAGCCCAGTGGTGCCACTTCTGCACAACATCCCGTGCGACCTCGTGTTTGCTGCTGCGAGCCTGCGAGTACAGAGTTAAATGTCTGCAGTATGTAACTTTCCTTATCTGCAAGCTTATATTTCCATTAAGGATCAAGCTCAGATGCAATTGTAGCTTCGCTTTATAGAGTACTAAAAGTTTAATGTATAAATGTCTGCCTTCGCCAGAACTTTTTGGCAGTGTCACTCCCCAGTGCTAAAATTCCTCCCAAAACACGGAGATCCTGCGAGCTCCAGGGACTCAGCCGCCCTCAAAGGGTTAATTTATATTATGCCTACTTTTTATTTTGTGAAAGCAGGGAGAATAAACTGTAGCCAGAAGTAAGAAGTCATTAATTTTGAGACAGAGATGTAAGCAAAGTTTCCTTCCCCTATGCAGTTTGGTAACGGTAGGCTATGCAGTAATTGAAAAGTAAAGGCAATTGAATTACAGGCTCCTGTCCAAACGGAGCGCGAGGTTTTTTTTTTTTTTTTTTTTTTACAACCTCCATTGCATCAGAACTAGGCAGTATTCCTGATGTTCTCATGTGTGTTAATGCTGACTCACAGACTAACTTGCACAAGAAAAAAAAACACACAGGCAGCTCCACCATACTAGGTAATGAGCTCTAGCGAGAAGCAGCGTCTGATGTTTTGTAAGCTTTTCTTAATTGACCTTTTAAGATATTTACTTTATTTTAAGGCTTTCTGCTCTGTGGTGGCATGGTGGTAGGACTGAGTCATGCATGTTATATATTGCTAGCTCTGCTGTTGTGTGCAAGGAGTGAGGAGAATACGATTCAGCATGACACTTGTCTTTTTGATGCGTTACGGAGGTGAATTAGTGTTTGTGACGGGATGCAGGAAATGCACGGCTTTGCAGCAGGCGTGGTAGCGGGGTGCTGTGTGCTTTCTGGTGCTTCAGGGGCTTGTAACTTTGGCTGGATCTTGAGGAGCTGTGTTAGGCTGTAGAAAATGACATTCTGCAGAATAGTTTTATTTTCTAACCATGTCTCCTTTACCCCTTTCCCTGTAGTAATGTGGAAAAAAAAAATAATAATTAGATGTTGCATTTTCTATTTTTGCATGTCCTTGCTTTGCGAGCTCTTAAAATCAGTGATAGATAAGGAGGAAGAAAAAAAAAAAAAAACAAAAAAAAACAACAAAACAAACAACCTAATTAAAAAATAATGGCAGCCACACGCCTCGCCTTGGCCGAACCGCTGCGCTTCGGAGGCAGGAGCCTGCCCGGGTCCGTGACCTCGAGCGGCGGCGGCTCGGGGAGGCTGCGAGTGACTCACCTTGCAGCAGGACGCATCCTGCAGCCCCGCTGCCAGCGCTGCAGCGGGAGGGAGCGCGGGGCGCTGCCGGGAGAAGCGCTCCCCGTGGGGACACGCTGCCACCGGCGCTGCTGCCGCCACCGCTCCCCCGGGAGCAGCATCCCGAGCCGCCCGCTTTCCCTGCGAACTTGAAGGAGCAGGCGGCTGCCCTGCGCACGCTGCTTCTCTTACTTGCCCAGCTTTGCAAATTCCCTTTCCCCTGCCTTAACAGACCAGAAATAACCTCGCTTCGCCGCTCGCCGCCGGCTGCCAGACTGAAGCCGGGGGCTGTTAGCTCGCGGCCCCGCTTGCCTCTCGCAGCCAGGCACTTTGGAGCTGCAGGAGCCCCGGTGCCGCAGCACGGAGCCGGGGAGCCGTGCCTGGCACCCGAGCACCAAACTTAACCTTGGCTCCTTTCCCCTGCCACAGACGGCATTGAGCAGCACCGGCGTTCGCAGTGCTTTGCATCTCTGACCCCAGTCCCTTCCCTTTGTGTCCCTGCCCCAAACTGGGACTTCCAAAACAGGGGGGACGACCCCTTTTTTTTCTTTTTTCCTTTTTTTTTTTTTTTTTTCTGCTGGGTCTCCTGCTGCAGGCACATCCTGGGAGGGGTGCACAGCACCCACCCAGCACCTTTTGCCCCCCCCCCCCTCCCGGGAGTGGCAGCAGCAGGGCTCTGGCACTGAGCAGCGTGCTTCTGCATGCTCCCCCTCGGGCAAAAAGAGCATTCCCTCTTGGTAAAAAAGGGGAAAACAGCCCCAAACCCTGCAGGCAGAGCAGGGCTGTCAGCGAGCATCCCTGCTGCCAACAGATCGGCACCTCCCTGCTCCAGCCCCGGCAGCCTGAAGCCCAGGGGTGCAATTTTTTAAAAATGTGATTATTATAATCATTTATTATTTTCCCTCCCTCTCCTCATTTACAGAAGAAAGGGAAGTTTCTTTTGACCTGCTGGGGCCCTCCAGGGCAGGACTTTTCAGCTGTTTCCTTGTGCTCCTGGGACGTGGCAGTCCTCTGCGGTGCTTTGTCCCCGGCTGCCGGAGGGTTTCGGCTGCCTTTGTCCTCCCGCAGCCTCACCTCCCAGAAAGTTACGGTAGGGACCCTTTTTTAGGAACCCTTTTTGGCTTTTTTTTTTCTTGGTTGAGTCTGCGACTCCCCTTTCCCCCTTGGCTAAGGAAAAGACAATTTAAATAAATTATCTAATTATTTCTGATTACTCCCGTGGGAGATGTGATGCCAGCATCATATTCCAGGTCGATGCATTTTTCTTTGTTGTCGTCTAGCCCTGACATTTCAGGCCTTTGAGCAGAAAAATACTTTAGGACGGAGCAAACCTGCTTTTTTTTTCTTTTTTTCCTTTCTTTTTTTTTTTCCTCAAAGCATGTGAACGCAGAACCTGGAAACTCTCACAGAAGTTGTATCAAATGGCAGCTGAATTTTTTATGAACTTCTTGTGGCAAAGGCTCTGACTTTACAGAAGTCACGCAGAAACGTACAAACTGTCCTGGTATATCTAACAGCTCACGTAAGAGGCTTCCATTAGAAAACAAGACGATGTTTTGTTTCAGTTGTCACATACCTGAAATAATTAGGAGGGGGTGGTTTGTTTGTTTTCAATCTGGTTTTGTCCAAGGTTTGTGGTGTTGGGAGAAGTCCGATCACCCTACAGGGACTCACTTCACCCTCTTGCTGTGGTGATGTCTGGTGGCTGCTGGTTTTAGGGGATGTGAGGTGTGGTGGTGGGCAGGTTCTGCTTGGCTTCCAACACAACATTATCTCATTTCTTGGTCTTATTTTGGTTACCCGTAGTCCTGCCATGAAGGGATGAGGTAAAAGGAGGAAGAAACAAAAAAAAAAAAACACCACTTCTGGCCTGCAATTTAAGTCATTTGGGCTTCTGGAAGCTCCTGAGTGTTTGCTTGTGTTCTGGGTAGTGTTTCCAGCCCAGACGTCAGGTGGTGTCACTGCCTTTACCATTATTTCTACATTTGCCAGAGCCTTTCTCTGCCAGGGGCTGGTGGTGTGGGCGCTCACCTAGTGAGGCCCAGCTGGTTTGAGAGCAGAAACCTGCTGGGAGATGATGGGGGGAATGGAGAGAGCATCTTGCTTCAAACTCTGATGCTTTGTGGCAAGTTTAAAATGAAATCTGCCGATCATTTGCCAGGCTGGGGCACTAGTTTTGTTGCCTTGCTGGCTTAGACATATCCCAAAACAGTGCAATTCTGGCTATTTTTGAGTTGTGGGTGCCTCCTGGCACGTCTGACCTGTTTGTAGAGCATCTTCTAAGCAATGGTAATAATTCTTACCTGTTTTAAGTTACCTCGTTCTGTGCCAGCAGGGCTGACCCCCCTAAGCAAGCCTCCCTGTGGAGGCCGGCCCTCAGAAGGAGGCTTGCTATGGGGCCGGTGTGGGCTAGGGGGGGACTGGTGGGGGAGCAGGGACTTGCACCCCATGGGGACCTTTGTCCCAAGCTGCCAGCAAGGATCCCTCCCTTAAATGTCAGTTTTCAACTTAAAACCCCAAAGCACGGCCTGCCCAAGCCCTGCTGGGCCTGGGGACCCGTGGGCGCCACTCTGAGGTGAGGCTGGATGGGGACAAGGCCACCTCTTCTCCGTGTCCCCTCCTGCCACCCTAGCTGATGTGACGAAAGCAGAAAGCATAAAACCCACATAAAAAAATCAGGAATTTTTACAGATCTAGAGCGAACCCGCGTTTGCTGGGGGAGGCTCCATGACTTTTTGGACAAGCTGGCAGCGTCGTGGTTGGAGGAGGGCTGTGGGCTTGGCCATTGCGGTGTCTTCTCCAACCTTCTCGTGGAGATGTGTGGTCGCCTCAGTCACCTCTTTCTGCTTTTATTTCCCTCATCAGCAAGAGGCAGAGGAGACCTGGGCTGATCTGGGAGCTCTGCCGGGCAGTGGCGGTGCTGGGGGCCACCCTGTTTGAGGGCAGGCACCCAAATGGGGACAGGGGCAGCTTGCTGTGGTCCTGGGGGGCACAGCTTGGTGCACCAGGCAGGTGCCAGGGCAGCAAAGTGGAGATATGGGCCAAAAATCTGGGGAAGGACCAAGATGGGGTGCCACAGACCATGTCTGCACTCTCCCCTGTCGTCCTTGTCTAAGGGTGGCTGGATCTTTAATCTCTTAAATTCGAACTGCGTGTGACCATCTGAGCAGAGCCATTGAAACAAATCCTAGAGCAATAATTGAAATAAAAACGCTCTGGGCAAGAGATAAGTAAGCAAAGTAAGGCCCCACCCTCTTTCCCAGAAAATAGCACCAAACATGCTCAATAAATGCGAAGGTAATTTAAAATCTGAATCCAGGAGACAATGTGACTAGGATTTCATTACTTAAGCAAATGGATTTGCTTTTAGTGGATTCAGCCACAGACTGAAAGAAGCTTTCCCCAAGGGGTAAACATTTTTCCTGCATTTGAAAGGCTTTCTTGTATGTTCGGGGAGGGGGGGGGGGCTGGCGGGAGGTGGGCCATGCCTGTGGCTGCCCACAGAGCACCTTTATTTCTTTATTTCGTGCTGACCTGGGCATTCCCGCGCCCCTTTGGGGTGGCGGTGGGGGGATGCCGGGGCTCAGGGCAGGATTTTGGGGTGCTGGGGTGCGGGATGGGGGTGCTGGGGTGCGGGCTGCTGTGCTCGCCGCCCCTTCCCCAAGCCCGAGGAGTTACCAGCAGCAGTGCCAGCGCTGCAGACTGTTTGGAATAGTTTAAATGCTTTGACACTCTGGATGTACTAGATGGCAGGGGAGGCAGTTTACAGCGTAATTCATATGCAAAACTGCACTATAAATTTAAAACCTGTCTCAGTTGCCGTGGCACCACTAAGCATTTCATCAGCATACAGTACAGTATTTCTGCCATCTTTGTTTGCATTGCAGTGACTCATCAAAAGTCTGTCTTGTACCAACACTGAGAGCATTCCTCTGGCACTGATATTTCTCTGTTTTTAAAGCTTCGGTTTGAAACTGGCATTTACTTCAGGTCCCTAATCAAAGGGCTCTATTCATTGCAGAGAGCAGCCTGAATGTTAATCTGCATCCGGCCTATTCATTTAGATGCTGTGCACTGCCGTGGAGATTTGACTTGGTAAAAGCTTGAGCTCCAGCAGATACAAACGGAGGGGCTGATACTATTTTTTTCCCCCCTGAGCCATCGCCGTCGCCGCACAGAGCGCAGCCGACGGGGCGATAAGGAGGGACCGGGGACCCTCCGGCAGGCGCTGGATGTGCGGTCTGTAAGGTACGTGCCCGCGCAGGCGGCGAGGGGTCCGAGAAGTTCCTCGCTCGGAAGATTTTTTTTTTTTTAAACCATGCAGATACAATTAAATTGGCTCTGAGCGCGTTCCCTTTTCTTCCTGTTACCCCGTGGCCTTGCAGATAGGACTCTTTTTTTTTTTTTTTTTTTTTTTTTTTTTCTTCCCCAGCACTGGGAACAGAGCAGCTCTTTGTGGGTTATTCTGTTTTCGGAACAGATTTATTTTTTTTTTTTAATCCTTCTCTGATGAACTTCTTTTTTTTTATTATCATGATTATTTTTAATGATGTTCTTGTGGTCTTTCGGCACTAGTTAAACGTAGTTTTTCTTTTCATCCGCGTTAAAGGCTTGGGGGGGGGGGAGGGATTTTAAATCTCCTGGACTGTGGCACGGAGCTCGCGGGGGGGGTGGCCGGGGTGGGGGGGTCCTGGGCTATGGCTGCGTGCCGCTGAATACGCAGTGATTTGCTTCGCCGGAGTTTTAGTGCCCAGAATGCACTAAAATTAACCTCCTCGGCGTCGTGCGGGGCTTGCGCACCGGCTCCACGTTCAGCTGAGCCTTCCCCTGGGATGTGAGAGGCAGAATTGCCCCCGCCGCAGGAAGGTACCGGGGTGGGGGGGACAGAAAAAAAGGGGGGGGGGGGCTGGCCCGGGCTGTGCCAGGACCCCCAAACCTAGGGCACGTGTCGGAGGGTCCAGCGGCCTCTGAGCAGCACCCGGCTGAGGCTGGGGCATCTGCCCAAATTTTAGCTAAGAGCCGTTTTGTTCGGGATGATTCTGTCGGGAAGGGGTTTGGCTGTCGAAAGGCTTCCTCTTTCTGGTGCAAACGGGAAGGTCGCTCTGTGGAGTGCTTTTTCATGGGAGCTGTTGCTCCCGACAGAATCCTGTATTTATTTCAGGCAAAATGGCACGTTGCTTTATAAATATCTTTTCTGTAGTTTCAGCATCGCCGGTGGTTGTTGTTGTATTTCTTATATAATGCTGCCCAAGGTCTGTCTGTTTTACATGTGCTTTACTGTTCTCTCCTCTCCCATTACGGTTCAGATTTTCCTGCATAAAGTAAACCCCGGGGGGAATAAATCAGCGGTGTTTATTTAAACAGACCACAACTTTAAGAAAATATTTGAATTTTGGAATATCCCTTGCCATCCACCAATAGCATTTCCAGCGTTGTTTAGAAACATCGATAAGTGATTTTATAAGCAATTGCTTCTCTGCATTGGCTCTGAGCTGAGTTCGGAGCCTTTGATGTGCGGCGAGGCTGGTTCCTCTGCTTCTGCGTGTGCCGGTGAACTGTCTAAAAACGCTGTTCCTTTCTCCCTGCCTTCTCCCTTTTTCAGATGTGCCCTACTTTGGATATCCCTGCATTGAATGTCTGAGGAGCTCCAGCTGATCCTGAGCCATGTCGCAGATGTTGCACATAGAGATTCCCAACTTCGGGAACACCGTGCTGGGCTGCCTGAACGAGCAGCGGCTGCTGGGGCTGTACTGCGATGTCTCCATCGTGGTGAAAGGCCAAGCCTTCAAGGCTCACCGGGCGGTGCTGGCCGCCAGCAGCCTCTACTTCCGAGACTTGTTCAGTGGGAACAGCAAAAACGCCTTCGAGCTGCCGGGGACGGTGCCCCCCGCTTGCTTCCAGCAGATCCTCTCCTTTTGCTACACCGGCAAGCTCACCATGGCTGCGAGCGAGCAGCTGGTGGTGATGTACACGGCGGGCTTCCTGCAGATCCAGCACATCGTGGAGAAAGGGACAGACTTGATGTTCAAGGTGAGCTCCCCCCACTGTGACTCTCAGACCGCCATGATCGAAGACCCCAGCTCGGAGCCGCAGAGCCCCTGCAACCAGCTGCAGTCGGCCTCGGCGCCCTACGTCATGTCCCCCTCCATGCCCATCCCGCTCCTCACCCGCGTCAAGCACGAGAACCTGGAGCTGCAGGCGGCCGCCGTGCCCGGCTTGGCAGCCAAGCGGCCCCTCGAGCCGGCCACCCGGGACGGCGCGGGAGGCGGTGGCCCCGCCGCCGGCCCCCTGAAGCTGTCCCGGGTCTCCTACTACGGGGTGCCCAACCTGGCCACCCTCCTGCCCAACGTGCAGCAGGTGCAGTACTCGCAGGGGGAGCGGACCAGCCCCGGCGCCAGCAGCATTCCCACCACCGACAGCCCCACGTCCTACCACAACGAGGAGGACGAGGAAGACGACGAGGCGTACGACACCATGGTGGAGGAGCAGTACGGGCAGATGTACATCAAGTCCTCGGGAGGCTACTCTGGTAACGAACCGTCTCCATCCTTTGGTTTTCTGCTCTCCCCGAATTTTTTCTCGGTCCTTCTCCGGGCAGTGCAGGTGGTTGGGGGCTGTTGGCTTCGGGCACTTTGCTCGTTCACGTGCGTTGCAGTGCCTGCAGTGCTGGGGACATCTGCACTCAGCAGCCTGAGGCGGTGGAAGCCTCTGTCCTGGTACAGCGTGGGCAGGTCCCCCGGTGCCACTGCTCACGTGCCGTGTCCCCAGCTGGGACACTTTAGGTCAGAGGCTACGTCACCCAAAATGGGCTCGTCAGCCACCAAGCAGGCTGTCGTTGGCGAGCGCCACGCCGTGGGCGCCTGGCCCCACGGCCGATCCCTGTGCTGTGGGGCACCCGTGGGGCACCCAAGGGTCACCCGTGGAGGGCAGCATCATCCCGAGGCAGCCTGGCTGGGCCGTGGGGTGTGAGGCTCCCTCCTGGCCCTTTGAAATAAGTGGTGAGTGCGTTCTGCCTTCCTCCGAACGTCATCGAATAAATCATCTTCACAGAAGATGCTCGTTAGGGATATCTGCAGAAAGGCGAGCAGGGAGGCTCTGCTCCCCCCCCGTGCTTGCAGTAGCACCCATTTCCTGTGCCAGAGCAGCCTGGTGCATTGTAGTCGAGCAGGGAAAGGCAAATTGATAACGTTTTATTTCTGTCTTAGAACCGCTGTGCCCATAACTAACTGGAATCCCTCTCTTTGCCCTCGGGCTGGGTGAGGCTGGCGGTCCTGCTGCCCAGGCATGGTGCAGGGCTGGGGGGTGTGGGACTGGGGGTGCTGGAGGCGGTGGCTCGGGTCTGTGAGTGCTCCCAGGGATGTCTCTGCGGGCTGAACGAGCCGCCGGGTCTGGTGGCCCCGAGCCTTGGGCTGCCTCTGCGTGCTGCTGCTTTGCTGAGATTGCTGGGCTAATTTTGCAAATATTTAACTCATTTGTTGAGGAGCTGGCATGCTTTCCTCAAAGCCGTTTGGTTTGATTCTTAAGCAAGGGAGAAGATGTGACAAATGCCACCTTTTCCCTTGCCCAAAGCCTGCTTCTCCCACCCCATCCCAAAGAGCAGGAGCCCGAACTTCCCTCAGCCCCATCCGCCTGCCAGGCAGCAAACAGACAAGCAATAATTCCTAAACCCTATGCGACAGGGGGAAGGCATGCAAGTAGCAGTGATGCTATTTCAAGATTAGAAATATCTGCTGAGAAAACGAGCCTCTGAAGCCTCTCTGCTTTCTGCGCCGCGCTCCGAGCAGTGTCACCACCCGTGCCGGGCAGATGGGGACCGGGTGTCCTGCGGCCGGGTGCCCGCCGGGCACGGGGCTGTGCCAGCAGCCAGCAATCCAGCGCTGGTGTCGAGCCGAAGAGAATTAAGGCTGTTTTCCTGCATGCTGGTTTTGTTTTTATTTTGTTTTGTGTTTTCCCACTGTAGAGCACGCAGCGAGTAATATGGGCTTGTCCTCAGCGCCGAGCGCTCGGAGCATTATTCTTCAGAGAAATGGGATTATAGCCTTGTACACTGTGTTTGCCTTTCTCTGTCGTGGGGCCAGTTTATATAGCAGCAGAACAAAACCAATTCTGCAGGACGCCAGGAGGCTGTGGCAGGACAAAGCCGCGGGATGGAGCAGGAGGCAGCTATTACCCAGGCGGGCGATGGTGCCCGATTCTCGCTGCCGCGCCACCAGCGTGCTTCCAGCTGGAGAACTGCAAAGGCCAGCAGCTTGCTTGGGCGTCGCTGGCAGCGTTTCAGCCTTCCAGCCCTCACGTGGGAGCTGGTCGTCCCGGGGAAGGAAGGTTTTCCTGCCTGGCTCCTGCAGGGAGAAGCCTGGGACCGCTTGGATGCGCTAGGAGCTGGCACGAGGTGGGCAGCGCCCCGGCCGTGGCTCTGCCCCGCGCCGAGCAGCCCCGGCGAGGCTGCAGCATCCTATGTTCCTGCTAAAATATCTCTTCCGCACCAGCACATTTCAAGGGAGTTTCCTGTTTTAAAGAAGCCAGCTATAGTATCAGGCTTCCTGGAAAACAGGGCACACAAAAAAGAGATTAAAGCAAAAAAAAAAAAAAAAAAAAAAATCTAAGCTATTCCATTATGGCTGGGACTTGTACAGCTAACTGTGTTTTAATTACTCGGGATAAACTGTACCCTCAAAAGGTGCAGCATAACAACACCGTAAGATGGAAGAGAGCGAGCCAGCTAATCCTGCTGCTGGCATGTAGAGCCCGCAGCCTCACAAAGGCCTGGGGGAGGGGGGAGCCGCTTAAAACAGATTGCCAAGGTTTCCAGGAGCCCCATTTGTAAAAACAAAAACAAAGCCAGAGAAGAGCACAGCAGCTTAAGCCCTGAATTTCAGAGATTTTTTTTTTCCCCTTTTTCTGCACTTTCTCCCCACCCAGCAGCGGCGGCGCTGGGCCCGTGGTGCTGGGTGCGGGCGCTGGCCCCTGCTGCGGGTTTCGCCCACGCCTGGCCGGGGCAGCACCGAGTCCCACCCGTGGGCTTTCTCATCTGTTCTCCTTCGCCCCCTTTTTGCATTCAGAAACGATCTCCGAGGCTGGGATCCAAGAGGCGACGATGAGCACATCTCGACCTTGGCAAAGGGTGGTGGAAGGGGGAGCAGGAGAGAGCCTCGCGCAGGGACGGGGATCGTGCAGCAGCGGTGGCACGCACAGGAAAAAGCACAGGGTGTGCAGAAGGGGCTGCAGATAAATGCCAGGACGAGTCCACACCTTAAGCATGGCATGCTGAGTGGCTCCTGATCCCGTACGTTGGTCTGGACCTGGAGAACACAGGCCTGGAGGACGCCGGGGAGGCTGCTGAGGCTCCTAGCATCTGATCAGAGGAATGCACAACTCGGGGAAAATATTAAACAAAAGCAAAGTATTTTTATCCTTCTTAATTACAGCGCCGTGGGCCTGCTCTGAAGTGGGCTGCAGCAGGACTTGCAGATGCTTGGCGTGGTTTCTGCGTTCCTGTCAGTCAGCTTGCTGCTTAGCAGATGCCTTTAATTCGATTTTGACAGGCAGCGGCGAGGTTGCGCGAGGCGAGGGTCCCCCTTCCCTCCCGCTCGCCGAGCGCTCCTCTGCAGGGGAGAAGAAATCTTTATGCAGCAAATCGCTGGGATGGAAAAGCTGGACTTGAAAGTTACGAAATCCCGAACTGACAAGAGCACACTTCATTAAAAATTCATCTAAAATAGCCATTATAGGATGGTCGTGGTAATTAGCTGAGAGAATAGTTTTCTCTCCTGGCCTCTGATTCCTGACAGTAAGGAAAGAGGGCAAGAAACAACCCAGAATCTGTAATGAGCGGCTCTGGCACAGGCTGCAAAGTATCCCAAACCGAGCTACGAGGAGAAACGCTGCAACACTTGGAGTCGCAGCCGGTAGCGAGGAACCCATTAACATCTTGCAGCCAGCTAATTGCGCTCGGAATGAGGTAGCTGGTGCTAGCTGCAGAGCCGGGAGCAGCGCGGTGCAGGGACAGGTCGGACAGTGGTGCTGTGGGCAGGAGGATGCCCCGAGCAAAGGGTTTGTGCATTTTTTAGGAACCAAAACGCTCCCAAGGGCATGCCCTGGGTGTTAGCTGGAGTGCTTTTGCTCTGGCTTTGCACGGGGGCTTCTCAGGGCTGCGAGGTGCGGGCGCGGAGGTGCTGGTGAGGGTGAGAAACCTGCCCCCTGCCACAGGAGCACGTCCCCAGGCTGGGGACAGGCGACAGGGCCAGCCCTGGGGTCAGGCAGCCTCTGCCCTTTTTAGGCAGTGAACTGGTCCCGGTTTCCGCACCGTAAAGCACAGATGTTTAATTTTAGGCTGGCAGATGTTTCACTCCTGGCTGAGGTCTGCAGCAAGGCAAGATAGGGGTATTTATAAACCAGTAATATTTTTCCTATACTAATTCCAGATTACCTCCCTGTATAAATAGGTCACAAATCAAAGCTCTGCCTTCTAGCACGCTGTTATAAATGGACCGTTTGGAAAATGTAAACTGTCCCGGCTGGGGCTGCATCGCACACCCGGCCCACGCGTGCGGGCAGGCACACCAGGCTCCGGGCAGCCACCCCCCGAGGGCTCGCCGTGCCAGGGGCTGCTATTTTTGGGCAGGGTATTTTGGGGAGAAAATGGGCTTGTGGGATACAGACGTTGGTAAAGCATCGCCGTTTGGAAAGGAACTTCTCAGGAGAGAACGGGGAGAAAATGACCCAAGTGTTGGCACAAAGCAGATGGAGGGGACATGGCGGTGGCCGTGGGCTTGTGACTTGTGGCTCTGTCATCAGGATTTTGGTGAGCTTTTGGTGAGGGTTCATCGCTCCGGTCTTTCTGTATCTCAGGTTCCCATCCCTAAACTCGAAGTTGCTGTTCCTTGCCCACTGGTGTGGTTTATGTCAGCAAATGGCCAAGAGTTGAGCGCAGGCTGGTGGGAAGCGGGGACTCAGGAGCGGTCCCAGGACGCCTCAGGGATGGTGTGAGGCAGAACCTGGGCACCTGCTGCAGCCTCACCACATTTCCCACCCCACCCCACTCATGACGAGCTGCAGCGTCCCTACAACTTTCAGAAAAAACGTGTATTTGGAAAATAAAATCCCTCAGCGTCCGACGTGCGGCCATGGCTGCTCCCTCGGCAGCGATTTCCTGCAGGCCGCGGGCAGGCAGCTTTCGTGGTCGGGGACAAAACTGCACCACACAATCCTTCACATTGTTTGCCCGTCCATTGAAAGGGAAGGAGCTGCTGCCCTCTGAAGATACACATTAATTAGAAGCGAATACTATCCTGTTCTTCCGCGCACAGAGGCCAAACAGACTTGCTTTCTTTGAGAACATGGGACCAAAGTGTCCCTTGTGTCCCGTGGCTTTACATAACTGTTCTGTGCGCGGCGATGGCTATCTGCTGGCTGGGGGAGCTGAAAGCCCTCAATCTTTGCTCATTTTTCTTTGGGGGCATTGAGTTTGTGCTAATGCTTGAATCGAGACGAATTCCAAAAACGGTTTGTGCGCCTGTTTAGTGAGAGGTTTGTAGACGGCAGGAGAGATGTGCCCGAATTGTAATAGTGGATCGGGCGCGCTTTGTCTTGTTAGATCAGATTTTGGGTTGTTTTTCAGAAATATTTGATTTCAGCAGAAGAAATGTTAACTTCTCCATGGCTCCATGTGTCTAAGACGAGCTGACTTCAAAAGCAAGGAGTGCTCGCGAGGCAGGATTGCCACCAGCTCTCCCCGGTGCGGGTTTCCGCGTGTCACTGCTGTTTCCCTCAAAAGCTGCTTTTCTTTCAGGGAGCGGGTTTGACGCCGCATTCTTTGAAATTTCTCCGGGAAAAGTGCTGATGCAGCACTCGTTCTCTCCTGCGTGCCTTGTTATTGCTACGCTGGGCTCTGTGGTGCCCCAGCCTGGTTTTATACGGAGCGATCGCTTGCGACGGGGGGCGGAGGAGGTGTGCCAGTGGAGGAGCTCCAGATCTTCAGCCAGGCCAGGCTGAGGAGGGCAGGACCACAGGGATGCAGAGCACCACCAGGTGGGTGCTGTGGGGCGAAAGGAACCCCTCAGCCCCCATGTGCCACGATGGATGGCCAACACCATGTGGTGCCCCTGTGGGTTTTACCCAACGCAGCCGTCTGAAGGAGCCCCGGTGTGATCACAGCAGCAACCCGTTGCTATTTCAGTCCCAAGCCTGACTTCTATCTTTTTTTTTTTCTTTTTTCAATTATAGAAGTATTAGCTCAGAAGTAGTGAGGACCTTCTGGCTGTCCCTTCTGCTCTGAAGTGTTTGTATTGATTGCAATTGCTTCCTCTGGAGACCTGCAGTTCATACCTGCAGAAAAAAATAATCACTGGAGGCCTCTAAAACCTTCCTGAGCATCGGTATCAGCTTCTCTTTAGCAGCACAGGATCTGCTAGTTTGTGGATGGTGATAAATATCTTGGGGAATTCTTACCTGAGTCATTAGTTTAAAAAAAATAAAGGATTAAATTGCAGTTTTACGCAAATAGGGCAGAGCATCCTGCTTCTGTCTGTGGTGGGGTTTTGTGGTGGATTTCTGCTCGGCAGCGTGGATGCCGTGTGTGTGCAGAGAGGCTCGGAGCAGGCATTGCTCTCCCTCTCAGCATTTATCACAATTACCGCAATTATCACAAGCCATGTGCACAGACATGGCCCCGTTGTCACCTCTGCCTTGTGACCCCGCTGCTTCAGGGTCGTGCGTGCAAGGCAGAAAGCTGTTGGCAGCTGCTTACCCCAGCAGCACGGAGCCTTTCTCCCACTGCTGCTGTTAAAGACCTTGCACATCCCAAGGCTCCTGGGGACTTACCGGCAGAACGAGTGCCGTGTGCGGTCGATGGCATCTGAAATTGGGAGGAATGTGGTTGGGTTTGTACACGGCAGAGAAGCACTCAGGGGATGCTGGCCGGGAGCATCCTGCGGTGCCTCGCAGGAGCTGCTCGTCCCTCTCCCCCTCCACGTTTGTGTTTGCTTCGCAGGGGCCTTTGTGCTGCCATAGTGCTTCTGTGGGCACGCTCTGCCAGAACCAAACGTCTGAAGGACAGCAGAGCTGGCCATTTTGTTTTTTTTTTTTTTTTCTCCCTGGTATAAAAAGGATATTTGGCTCCCGTCTCCTTTGTTTTATTTGCGTTGTGCCTAACGGGACGCGCTCTGCCCATCACCATCGGGGTGCACAGGTCCCTCAGGTCTCCTGCCCTAAACCTGCACGGCAGCAGGACGGAGCACGGCCACTTTGTGTGAATAACAGGGCTGAGATGGCAGGGGCATGGGCTTGAAGGTGTGCACGTGGGCTGTGCTGCTGCCATCGATCCTAACCCACACAAGGATGAGCCGTGCGCCCCTCGCAGCCCCGGCGCAGGGTCTCGGTGCTGTGGGGAGGACACCGACGGGTCCAGCCCCTGCGGTGGTAGCAGGGAGCAACTGGATACGGCGTGCACGTCCCAGCTGGAACACTGACCCTTTGTGCTGCTACTGCAGCAACAGGTCTGCAAAAACGGCTGGTTTATCTGCAGAGAGGAAGCACGGCCCACAGGGCATCGCGGCTGCGGAGCGCGTCGCCTCCTGAGGAGGGAAGGTCTCGAGTTCGGAAGCTCTAATTGCTGGTCTTTCTTTTATCGGTGTTCACGGGTATCGCAGCGTAGAGCTGGACTTGATTTCATGCATGGCACTTGCCACGTTATCAGCCCTTCCTGGGGAGGGACGGATGAAACCCAGGAGCTGTAGCTGCTCCCAGCCTGTCCCGGTGCATCTACAGTCCCTGTACGCCCGTGTCAGCCCTGTTCTGCTGGGATTTGTGCTTTCAAGCATTTTCATGGGGTTTCCAGCATCAGTGTTTGCTGGTGGGCTCTGGAGATGCTGCAGGGGTGGCAGCAGGGAAATGGCAGTCGTGTAACTGGGTCCTGCAGCCGCAGCTCAACACAATTTTTGGTCTCTTGGTTGGGGTCACGCTTGTCGTGGCGAGGGAGGTGAGCTGGTGACTGTCCCTGGCGCTGTGTGTGCCTGCAAAATCTGACGGTAACTTCAGCAGGGAAAACATAAGAAGTATTTAGGGTTCTGAGGTAGATATTTATCAAATCTGGGCAGTTCAGTGCCTGTGTTAGAGACCGCGGTTGGATTGCCAGCCTGTTCTTCTGCGAGTGCTCAGGGAAGCCAGCGCTGCATGCTTCATTTCCAGACTGATGGCAGATGTGCAGAGCTGCCCACTTTCATAAATGATTAACCTAGAACCAGTTAAAGTGTGATTAGGCTCCAGGAGTCCCTCTCACAGCATCCAGGCACAACTGCGAGGCTGCTGCTGCCCGTGGAGAGCCCGGTGAGCCTCCACATGGGGCTGCAGACCCGAGGCAGCGGCTGCTGGAGCAAGGGGTGGCTGCAGGAGCTTCCTGAAAAGCTGAAACCTGACCTTCTCTTAACGTTGTGCCTGCCTAATATTCCGTGTTCATGTCTTTCCCTTTTAATTTTGAAGTTGCTCAAGAAAAGCCAGAGCAGATCCCGCTGGAGAACCGCTCCTGTGTCCTCATACGCCGGGATTTAGTTGCTCTCCCAGCCAGTCTTATCAGTCAAATCGGATACCGCTGCCACCCAAAACTCTACTCAGAGGGAGATCCTGGAGAGAAACTTGAGCTCGTTGCAGGTAATAAGGGGGGGAACTTTTCTTGGCCTGGCAATCGCTGGAGATCACTGATACTTTCCTTCTTGAAATGCGTTGTTCATCTCGCACCATTGCTGGAGCCGTGTGCTTTGTGTGCCCTTGCAGTGTCTTTCTGGATTATTCATCACCAATCATCTTTTTTTAAAAAAAAAAAAAGTTCTAAGTTTCCTTTAATTTGCTGATAGAAAAATGTGTCATTAACAGGATTTATTCAATTGAATTAATTTAGCATTTTAATTGAATTCTGCAGCTTGTGTTCTTCCTGATTGGTGTGGGCTGCATTGCAATTGTATTTTGATTTAGATGCACAGATCTTATAAAAAAAAAAAAAATCATCACACTATAAGATTTACAAAGCAATAGAAATTAAATTTGTGTCAGTGAACAAGCTTTGAAAAACCTGTCGAAGTTTTTTTTTTTTTTTTAAATGGGGGATGTTTTAAGCTGTCATACGCTGCGGTTGGAAGGAGGAGAAGGAATCAATTTTGCTCGGTCCTTTCATGCATCTTTATTTTCGGTTTGGGGGCAATTTACTGTCCCTGGAGAATTCAGGGCTGCTCTGTGAGGGACGTAGGGGCTTTGGGGTGGAAGGTGGTGCTTGCGGGGGTCCCGGTGCTGCAGGGCTGGACACAGGGCAGGGCAGAGCAGCTGTGCTGCGGTGTCTGGATCGAATCTGGTCTGAAGAGCTTCAGGAAGCTCCCCCAGATCCCTTTTGCTGCCCCCACAGCATGGCAGTTGCCTGTTTTCCCCCCGTGTAGCTGTGTAGGTGAGGTGACCTGTGTGCCACGTCCCTTACCTGCAGCCTCCTTTACACCTGCAAAGCCCTCGCTGTAAAAAGGAGGCATGGCAGCACAATCAATCCAAACCTGCAGTCCTTTCTGGCTTCTTATCTCTGGGTGAGTAGCAGGGTTTTGTCATCAGTTTGCAGAGGGAATCTTCATTTCAGGGATTGCCCAGAACGGCTCCTGTCTGATCAACGGTGGGTTTGCAGGGGCAGGCAGGAGTGAAAAGCACTCAGCACAACGCAGCACAAAGCCACCGGTATTTATTTTGTATCTGGAATATTCATTTTGTACAAATTTACATTTTCTGTGAGACTTCTTAAAAACATCAAGTGGTGCAGGTTATTTTCACAGTGCGAGCTGCAAATTGGCTCGAGGCAGCTCTGCTTGATTTACATTTTTCAATCTGGAAAAAGAAAGTAGATTAATATCTCTAACTGATAGTGGCTGCCCGGGTTATTTTTTATTTATTAAAGTGAAGCTACCCTTGGTAGCGGCTGGCGTTCTGGCTTCTGTGTTAAAATACTGCTACTGGGGGCAGAAAGGCGAGACAGCTAATTGCTGTCCCCAAGCCGGGGGGGGCCGGACCCAGGGCTCACGTAAACTCTCCGTTCCGAGCATTTTCCTTTGTCTCGGATTTTTCGTGCCATCGCTGATTCTGCAAACTTCAGCAGCTTTCTCTGAGAGGGTCTTAAACCAGCCTCGCAATGCTCACAGCAAATCCGACGGGCAGATGCAGTGCGCGGAGCCGCTCTGAAACCCGCGCTGGTGCTCGCTTGCCTTCTGCAAGCTTTTTTCCACGAAGGTCAGGCTCTGGCAACCCCAGGCTCAGTGGGCACGTTGCCCCATGCAGCAGCAAATTCAGGGCCCCCCCAGCCGGCGGTGCTGCCTTCCCCCCCAGCACAGCCACCCCCCAGCAGCTCTGCCTTCATCCCGCAGATTAAGGACAATAATCTGAAGACTGTGCTGGAAATCCAGGAGGTAATTTTATTCCTCCGGTAGATGTTTTTATGTCTCGGGAGTGTAGGGTGTTTTGGATCCCGCTATCGCCTGTTATTTAGCCCTAATTAAAAGCAAGCCCAAGCCCCAGCTCCCCCCTGCCTGCGTGCTCCTGTCCTTTGGGCACTCTGTAGGGAAGGGGAAGGAACCTGCGGGGTCTGCTGCCAAACCTCTGCATGGCTAAAGCTGCTTTGGCAGGGCTCCTCCAGCTGCCGGAGAACATCCCTAAAGCCTGTGTGTTTCAAAGTCAGCAGTTCTGGGCATTAGAAGCAAAAATTCCCAGCTCGCCAGAAGTATCAAGAGGTTAGGGGCTGGGATTTTTGGAAACGGTTAGATCTGTAGCATAACGAGTGCTGCTTTCTGTGCTGGGTGTTTTTTTTTTGTTCTTGTTGTTTTCGGTTTAGTTGTGCTCTTCGATCTTTCACTGGAGAGAAGAAAAAGCCAAACGGTTTGGGGTTTTCTTCCTTCAGAAAAAAATAGATAATCTGGTTGTGTATATGGTATCACAGGATATAAGCCTTGTACTGTGTGTCTTTGGAAAAAGAAAAAAAAAAGAAAAAAGAAAAAGAGAAAAAAAAAATTCCACTCATTTGACTTCCACAGACCTCCTTCCTGCGTGGCTAAAATTGGGAATGCCACTACCTGGCTCTTGCCAAGACCCCGAGGGGCTGTAATAGCGGCCCCGCCAGCCTTGCCCATGCCCCTGCTGGCTGCACGCTCCCCTCTGGGCTGTGTCGGGATCGTGACCGAGCAGCAAAGCAGAAATCCCGGGTCGAAGGCGGCCCCTGTCAGCAGCACGAGGGCTTAACTTTGAATTCTCCCTCTCTTCCAGGCTCAGGTGTTTACATCACGCGGGGGCAGCTGATGAATTGCCACTTATGTGCCGGTGTCAAACACAAGGTCCTCCTGAGACGTCTTCTGGCCACGTTCTTTGATCGGTATGTCCTCTCGCAGCCCGTGCTCCCTCCAGGGACTCGGTTTATTTTCTGGTGGTTTAACTACGTTAGCAGATGATGTGTGAGCACACCATGCTCTGTGTATGCCACGCTTATTTCTCTGCTGTTTCTCAGCAATGCCTGAGCCTCAACACCAAATTTTCCAGTTCTGTGCCTTAAAATCTCGTAGCTCGGTGCCCCCTGCCCAAACTAAGCAGAAGAGGCTGGTGTCTTTGTGCGGGGCTTTGGAGGGCTGCTGGGCCCGGAGTCCCCAGTTAAGGAT
Organism: Aythya ferina; assembly: GCF_964211825.1. Lineage (NCBI taxonomy): Eukaryota > Metazoa > Chordata > Aves > Anseriformes > Anatidae > Aythya > Aythya ferina. Next base: position 2,754,543 of record NC_140318.1, on the reverse strand, counting down.
CTTCCTTTGCCTTTCTTGCAGGAACACACTTGCCAATAGCTGCGGAACTGGAATCCGGTCCTCCACCAGCGACCCCAGCAGGAAGCCCCTGGACAGCAGGGTCCTTAATGCAGTGAAATGTAAGGAGAGAGGTTTGCTGCTGCTGTGTCGGAACAGCATGCCGGGAGCAAAGCCGAAACCTAAGCAGGGAAGGCCCGCTCTGTTGCGTTACAGGGGGAGCTTAATGGTGAAATTAGGTTACAGGGAAATTAATTTTTCATGTCATTTTTTGTTCTGATTTTTTTTTTTTTTATTTGGCAATATCTTAACAGAAAGCATTATTGTTACCTAACTGTTTTGCTATGTGTTAAAACACGAATTTCCCAGTTAATTATTGGGTGCTCTAAGAAGTACATCAAAATCAAGCTTTTAGCATCAAGCAGAGCTTGATACTGCACGACCAGGTCTCTGTGCTCTGGCTTATATGTTTTATAATATGTTTTATAGACTTTTTTTTTAAAAAATGATTGAAAGGAACCCTGCTGCAAATAATTTCCTTTTTAAAAGTTTGCGTAAAGCAGCACTAGCTTTTGTTTTTAACATTTGAACGCCAAGCAAAGCCCTGCATCGTGCCGTGTGGCTCAGCAGGTCTGTCCCTAGAGCAGCTGGGCTGCCTTAGAGCTGGGGACCGAAAGATTCAGCTGTTCAAAACGAGCACCCCTTCCCCTGTCCTGCAGGTAAGGTCCCCGTGTGTCACCGCTTACACTCTGACTTCGGAGCCAGTGTGGGGCACCTGACGGAGTGCCCTTTGCTTGGCGAGCTTGTGCCCAGCAGCCAGTGCTGATAAAAGAGGGTTGTGTTACTTGCACCCAGGTGGTTCAGTTTTCTGCAGCAGGCTCCAGAAACCCGTGGTTAATCGTGGCTGCTGAGCTCCCCCTGCGTGCCGGGGCGCTGCCGACACGGCCGTGGCTGGAGCCGGAGCAGCGCGGTGCCGCAGGCAGCGCTGACGGTCGGCACAGCGGAGCCTGTCCAGCGTGTGCTTGATATATGGTGGAAAGCAAATGTTCTCTCACCCTCGCTGGATTCTGGATAGTAAATCTTTATGTAAATATTGTGCTGGAAAATGAAACTCTAAGTTTTTTTTTTTTTTTTTTGAGCGAGAGAGAGAGATTTGGAAGATAAATCTTTTCCTCTCCCTGATTGTTGCTCTGCTGCTGAACTCCAGGGGCCTTCCAGCCACCCTCTGAGATTTGCAGCACATGGAGGAAAAGGATAAACCAGCAGATGTTCAGTACATAAAGAGAGAATCACTAGGAAATGCTGTTTGTGCTTGCCTGTAGCCTGTGCGTGGAGCTCTCCGAGAGCCCCCCGGCAGCCCGGGCAGGCAGCGTTTCAGCCAAGCTGTGCTCCCTGTTGAGGCTCGTAGGTCATTTTGGAGGTTGGAAAGGCTTCGTAGTGCAGTGACAGTGCCCACAGCATGCTGTCGTGTGCAGGGTGGAAGATTTAGGAATAAAAATGGAAGTATTAGAAATAGGCGGTGCACAAGCTGTAACCGATGGCTGTTTGTCAAGGCAGTGCTTGGATCTTGCTCCACAACATCAGGTGCCTTGCCCGTGTGGAGAGCAGGGCTGGGCTCACCGAGCTCACCCCTCCCCATTAGCTGTGCACCACCACCTTCTCAGAGCCACTGATGGAGCTCGTTTTTAGGAGCCTCTGTTGCTCTCTTGTGCACCCATTTCTCCTCTGGCCTTTCCCTGCTGGCAGCTGGGGCCGGTGGTCAGGAGCTTGGTGTCTCTGGGGCTCTCCAGGTCCCCAAGGAGTGCTTGGTCTTTCTCCACCCCCCTTCCTCCAGTCCCTTTGGGGTTTCTCTGCCTTCCACTGCATCCCTTCCCGGCTGCCCCTGGAGCTGAGGAGCCCTTTTCTGCGGGTCCGAGCTCCTCCACCTGCTGGCGATCGGCGCGCGTCCAGGTCGGGCGAGGCTGCAGTCGCTCGGCCTCGTGGTGTTGCTTCCCTGACTCCTCAGCTCTGTGTATCCCTGTCTTTGCAGTGTATTGTCAGAATTTTGCCCCGAGCTTTAAGGAAAGCGAGATGAATGTTATAGCGGCCGATATGTGCACCAACGCCCGCCGGGTCCGCAAGCGCTGGCTCCCGAAGATTAAGTCCATGCTGCCGGAGGGGATGGAGATGTACCGCACGGTCATGGGCTCCACCACAAACAGTGTCCCCCTGGATCCCGAATTCCAGCCCAACTCTGCTCAGGTCTTTGAGCAGCGAATCTATGCAGAAAGGAGGAGCGATTCAGGAACTATAGTAGCTCTGAGAACTAACACGGTGAACGTAGATCTAAGCAATGGATCCAGCCAGTCCTTTGAACAGAGCGAGGATGCCGAAGGGGCTGGCTCTGTTATACAAGAGGCAGCTGCCACAGATGCTATGGCATCGGATACCCAAAGCACTCCACAACCTTTTGAACAAGGTTCTGGCTCCTCCAGCCGGCCCGAAACTCCGGTGAGAAGACAAGATGGTACTTACGGAGGGACTTTATAAAGAGAGCAAACGTTTTGTGACCTATAAGGGATCTGTAATACTAAAGCTGCTTGCATGCATTACTAATACAAAACAAAAATGTGATCAAGCCACTTACCTACTGAACTGCTACTGTTGCCTGAAAAAAATGTGATTTTTATTCTGCTTGTATTTAAAATTTATGAAGGAAATAATCGCATTCGTTATACTGTAAACGACTAGGTCTGTGGCGACCTACTTAAAAAAAGAAAAAACTATTGGGCTCCTTTTTTGATATTCCTGAGGTTAGTCTATAAGATTGTAGCTTTTTCCTTTTTTTTTTTTTTTTTTTTTTCTCCTTATTTTTCTTTTTCTAAGAAGGGGAGGAGAAAAGCTAGACACCCCCCAACCACCCCCGCCATCACCACCCCATCCATTTCTCAGCTCAGAAGTAAAGCCATCGTTAACCTTTTCCTTGAAAAGAGAGTTTCACCGTCGCTTCACAGGAAAGCAAGATGTGTTAGGGTACGAGTGGTTTGACTGGCCAGGATTTTTCTCTCGCGGAACGGCTCTAGCCAAGTGGCACAGGGTGGGGGAAATTGTTCAACGCTTCTGTCGGTGGAAGGTCGGCGAAGGACCCGGCGCAGGGAGCGGGGGCTGCCCCCGCGTCCCGGCGTGCGTGCAGGGAGGATGCGTGGGCTGCAGGCTGAGCCCTGCCCTTTTTCCTTTGGTGTTGTTTCTCGATGCGGCTGGGTTCTGGGTTTCGTTCCTCTCGCTCTCCCGCCCCGAGCGGCTCCTTGTCTCCTTCTCCTTGCTCGGCGCCCCACGGGGGGGCTGCCAAAGCCGCGTCCCTTGGTGGCTGCCGTAGGCTGGGACCTCGCTGGGGCCGGCAGTCTGCTCTTCCGTCTTTAGCTGCAGTGTATTGGGTACAAAAAGGGTTGTTTTATGTTTTTTTTTTTTTTTTTTTTTAATTAGCTTCGTGCCCCTCCATGAAGCGGTCAGTGGGAGGAGGAGGCGTTTGGCCTCTGGCTCGTCCTCCGGACAGGCCCTCCTGGGAAGAAGCCCTGTGTGATTTATCCACCCGCTTGTGGTTCAGAGCTGCTGTCCCCGGGCTGGGCTGCCTGCGGGGACCCAGCTGGGTGAGGGTGGATCCAAGAGAGCACCCGGCCATGGGGGACATCCCCTGAGGGATCTCAGTCCATCGTCCCCAAAGCCACGGCTCGGCGCAGCCTCGCTGCCCAGCCCCATACACCCCAGCTTGGGACGGGAAATGTGGGGTGCCTGCGGGCACCAGGCTCGTGCGTGATGATGCTGAGGATGGGGGCAGCCATGTGAAAGCCAAGTATGGCTTTTTTTTTTTTTAATTAATTTTTTTATTTTTACTGTGACTAACAGGCCTGCTTTAAAGGCTTTTACAGTTTGTCCTGTACTGAGTGTGGATCTCTGAACAAGTGCACAACTAGGCACTTTGGAAGGCTCCTGTGGCTGTGTTCTTCTTTTCTTTCCTGCTTTGGTTCCTGAATCCAGACGGCGCTTTGCTCAGGGTTTTCTTCCGTCTTTGTGTTCGAGTGAGGGAAGGGGAGGGGTGAGAGGCCGACCCAGCCTTTGGCCGCGTGTTTTGTTTTCTTCGATACTTGAAGCTGTTTTTTTTTTTTTGCATCGTGATAACGAAGCTGTCCGGCACTTCGTGCGTTCCACTGCTCTTTGCCCTCAGACGAGTGAACGCCGGGCTCCTCTCTGCCTCCGGTGCCCCCGGCCCCGTGTGGAGCCGGGCGCGATGCCGCAGGGGCGCGGGACGGGCACAGCCCGGGCCCTGTTTGCACTTTACCCACGTCAAACGAAACGCCCGCGGCCGTGGGCAGCGGGTGGGCAGCGGGAAGGGTTCTCCTCCCCTTCGGCACTTTGGGGCTCCCGGCCGGCTCAAGGTGTCCTGGACCAAACCAGCTCCCAGACGGGCGTCCCCGGGGGACAGCGGCAGCAGTACTTGAATGGCTTAGGACAGAGAATCTGAAGAGAGTCGAGTTGCACAGTGAAAATATATATTTTTATACCTAGCACAACTTCCTGTATATTTTTGGGGTTCTTTCTTTCTTTCCTTTTTTTCTTTCTTTTTCTTTTTTTTTTTTTTTCTGATTTGGGTTTGTTCATTTTATTAATTATTATTATTAGGAAGGCAAACTTCTAAAATGTGAAGGGCGTTGGGTTTTTCCTTATCTGGTAGATGAGGGCAAGCATTTTGCACTAATGTTTCCTGTGTGTGGAGGATTAATGATATGTTTGAAAATGTTATATGGATAATGATTGTATTCTTCTGAAAAACAAACAAAAAAAAAGTAACCCCTTTAAAATACTGAATGTAACGTGAGAACAGAGCAGTCCATCGATTGTATGCGGCTTTCCTGAGTGCCTTAGAATTTTTTGATCATTTTTTTCCAAGGAAAACAAATTGAGAAAATCAGATCATGACCGACTCCTTCCTCCTCTTTGTTTACGACACTATCTTAAATTATAGAACTTGGGGCTGCTTTATAATGTGAATAGGAAACTGCATTCATCTAGGTCTGATAGTGTAAAATCGAAGCATCAGTATTTATGGTATGTCTGCACCTTTATTCCTATGCTTGACTATTAGCAATATTACATGTATATTATATATCTAAAGTTATACCAAGCACCTTTAAAGAAATCGCAGCGTGAGCCTAACGAGCTCCGCGTGGCTGCTGGCCCCGTGCCCCCCATGGCACCGGGTGCCCCTGTGCCATCCCCGTGCCGCCGCTTGCCGAAGGGCTGCATGGCCTTCGGCCTCGCCACCCCGCTCCTCATGCTTCGGGTGATGCTCGGGAGCGATGCCCGCGGTGGCTGCGGTGCCGGTGGGCACGGGGACGCTGACGGCGGGGCAGGGCCCGCTCGTGGGGTGCCCAGGATGGGGGTCCCACGGGCGGGGGGCTCACCGTGCACCGCTTCACGCCTCCGAGTGCCGCGTCGCGGGCACGGTGCTCAGCGAAGGACTGGCGGCGCCCGTCCTCGGCCGCTTTACTGCTAAGGTTTTGTTCGATTGCTTATTTTTATGGAAATAACTCGCTGCGAGTGGAGAAGGGTGTATGGCCCATTAACCAACTGAAAACTAAGAGACAAGCCCTGTTTGCCTCTGCCGGCAGTAAATCCTAAACACAAAATTGAGAGTTCAGAGCTGTCTTGGGCTCCAACTGCTGTTTCAAAGTGTTCCTGCTGTATAAATTTGTCATTTTGTCAGCGAGCAAGCTGCAAACGTGCGCATTACCCTGCCCGAGACAGCCGGGGCTTGCTGTAAGGTGGCTCTCAAAATGAGGGAGTTTTGTAGAAAACAAGCAGAAAGTGCCCCAACAGCCGACAAACTGGATCCGCGAAGTCGAGCGCGCTCGAATTGGGAAAACCTCCAAGTGTTCTGACGAGTTTCTTCCACTGTAAGCGTTTTGCACACCATTGTGATTTTTATGTCAAAATAAAAGCCAAAACTTGCAATACTATTTTTAGCAGACAAAAAAATAAATAAATAAATAAATAAACAACTAAGTATAAATGTATAAAATATTTTTGACTTGAACATTTGGATGGCACTTGATTCAAATAGAACATTAATCCTTTGGACAGGATGTTTGGGAAAAAGGACTTAAAAGTACAAGGTTGTTTTTAAAGCGTCTTCATAGGGTATTAAGTAGTACTGTAATTCATGACTGTTAAAAATACTTTCTGTGCTGTAAGAAAAATCTCACAGTACCACTGAATTATGTTTCTCAGCTGTCTCAGCCACGAAAGATGCTAGCTTTTTTTTTTTTTTTTTATCGTGCATTATTCACTAGTATTTATGTGCTCTTACTCTGTATAGTTAAGACTGTTATTTTGTAGCCATGGCTGACACGATATATCAGTAACTAAAAAAAAAAAAAAAGGATTAAGGACCCCCCCCCCCCAGTTGAAACTGTGCTCATAGCTGTTTTCATATGATGAAAAATCCATAAAAAAACAAACAAACAAACAAAAACGTGATCATTAATTGTAAAACGCTTTGTAAAATTCACATTTACAAAATAATAAAGTAAATTGCAATTAAAAGCCTTTCTTTGCTCTGCTTTCTTTCTTTTCTGGAGGTCACTAGTCGGCGATGGATGTTACCGGTACTGGCAGGAGGGGATGCATGGTACAGGGGTGATCCCATAAATGCCTCGTACCGACGAGGAGGGTGCTGGCGGGCATCCCATGGCCCTGGGACGGGTCCCTGGTGCACGATGCAATGATTTTCTAGGGACTCAGGGGCAGCACGGGCTCCCCACGAGCTGCAGGACCCCCAGCTGGGTGTGATGGGGGGAAGAAGGGAGCAGGCTCAGCTTTGGGGTGTGGAAGAGGAAGGACCACGCGATGCCACCTCTGTCACTCGAGCGGTTCTCCCAGCATTTGGGGTTTTCGTGGGTCCTCCCCGCACCTCACCAGGCTGGCCAGTGGGGCTTTGGGCTTTGGGTTTGATGCCCTCCCATGCAGCACACGCTCCCCCTCGGCCACTCTCTGTTTGGTTGTAGTGTTTTAAATCCCACCCGCAGCCGGATCCGGCCCTTGGTCAGCCTCAAGGGCTGGGGTCCAGAAGGATGCGGTGTCAGCCAGAACACGAGGCCCCTTCCCTCTGCAGAGCACTTGGCGCCTGCTCTTAAAGGAAGAAGACATTCAGCGAGCTCAAAGCCATGAGCAGGTAAAAAGGGGGCAACAAAAAGGGGCTGGGGGGTGGCAGAGGGTGGGGGCAGTGCACGAAACACCCTGGAGCACGTGGTCCCTGCTGAGCGGGGTGCTGGGGTGCATGGTGCCGGTGTACCCAGCGTGGGCACGGAGGATGCTTTGGCACGGTGGCCTGAGCATCAGGACAAGCAAGGAAAGTGCAGCTGGTGGCGAGCTGAGACCCCCACACCAGCGAGGTGACCGAGGCAGCGGGGTGAGCAGCAGCAGCAGCGTGGGCTGACAGGGAGGTAATTCTGCTCGCTGTCGTTTTTGTCTTTTTTTTTCTTTTTTTTTCCCAACCAAATTGGCCATAAAATTGCTGAGAAGCTGCATTTCCTCTGCTTTGAGAAAAGAAAAAAAAAAAAAAAAAAAAGGTGCCCCAAACCACTTGCAATTGGGGTTTCATTTAATCTCATCTTACTGAAAGGAAAAACACAGAAACTTGGATGCTCGTGCGCAGCGCATACCGCCGCGTTATATAAACCATTTCAAACTGATTTATTCTAAATGAGTTGTTATAATCAGAATTTTCCTTATGAGCAGCTTTCTTGCAAACGTCAGTATTTCAGAAAAAAAAAAAAAAAAAAAAAAAAAAACATCATACGACTGCTCCAATATTTCAAACTGATTACTTATAAACACCATTTCTAAAATTAGGTCTTTGGTGTGCAGTATTGTCAGAGTGGGTGTATTATGATCTGCAGAGAGTATAAAAAGATAAATGAGTTATTTAACCAAGTAAACGACGTTGCTGTAGAAATGTGCAGAGGGAGAGCGTGCGGGGGGAGGGCCGGCCCTGAAGCCAGGCAGCTCGAGTCCCCCGGCAGCTCGGGCTGGGGCAGAGCTGGGGCACGAGGAGGGAGCTCTGCTGGCACTCATGGCACTCGGAGCAGTTGTGAGGTGCCCCACGGCTTCCTCCTGCCCCAGGATGGGGTTTTGGCAGCGCCGGGTGCATCCCGTTGGCATCGCCGTGGGGTGATGGGAGCAGCCAGACACCCTTGGGTGCTGCAGAGGGACCAACGTGGGGTGGCACAGGGAGCTGGGGGGGTCTGTGGCTGGTGCCCGGAGCTGGGGGCAGTGGGGGAAGAAACCTATGGCGATGCCCTCGGCTGCTCCCCCCTCCACCAGGAGAGCAAACCAAGAAAGCTGCTCCGCTGGCAGCAGGCCCCACTGGGCTGCAGATTTGGGCTGCTTCTTGTTTTTTTAGAGTTAATGTTCTCTTCTCCAGCTGCCCCAGCTCCTGATGGTATGCGACACTCAGGGCAGACGGCCTGGACCATGTCGGGCAGCGCAGGCCGTGGTTCATGGCATTGACTTTGCCATCGCGGCCCTCAGCTGCTGAGGAAAGAGGAGCGAGGAGGAGCCGAACCTGGCCACAGCAGGGCCCAGCAGCACTAGAGATGTTGAAGTCCTGCCTCTATCGGCTTCACAGGACACTGTAACAACCCTAATTGCAACACCTAGCCCGAAACACACCCCGAAGAAGCGAATCAACCCCAGCTGTGTGGGGATGGTTTTGGATACAGCCCCAAATTTCCCCCCCACCCCGGCCCAGCAGCGAGATCAGGCAGAGCCAAACCTCTGGGGATGGCTGGGCCCAGCCCTGCCCCGGGGTGCGCACCCATGGGTGCTGGGGGTGCCCCCGCTGCCTCTCCACAGCCTCACCCACGTGAAGGGAGGGCGAGATTTATGTCAGGGAGCAGCACTGAGCAGCTGCCATAAATCACGGCCGCGATCGCTGCCTGCATCAGCGGCTGAGGAACACTTCACGGCTCCTCTTATTTATATGCATCTTTTGCACCGAGCCATTTTATAATAGACTGTGAAGCAGCACTCCAGCGCCGGCGATGGCTGATATATATCGTGCAGGACAGGAAATACAAATAAAGGGTGAAGGGTAGGAACTGCATCATTCCCAGCGCGCGCCGCCGTGCCCGTGCTGCTCGGCGGCTCTGACTCGGGTGCAGCGGCGCTGAATTAAGCTCGCCCCCGGGCCCATAAATCAGCCCCCGAGCAGGGGCAGCAGGCGCTGTCGTTGGAGCATTACTGCAGGGTACCTCAGGAGTGAGAATAAAGCGGTGATGATAACGCCCCGGCCGTGGGTGATGGCTGGCAGTGGCCGTGGTGGGGTCGTGGTGGATTTGATGCTCTTGGGGTTGCGCTGGGGCAGCGACAGGCAGCATCGCTGCGGCAATTAGCGGGCTCCTGGAGCCAAGCCGCCACCAGCAGGCAGGTAATTAACGCAGGTAATTAACGCATTGCCGTTCCCGCAATGCCTGTCCCACGGTGGGATGTGAGGTGGAGGCTGCGGGGTGAGCCCAAGGCCAACAGGGTTTGGGGTTCACTCCCCTGGGCAGCAATCAGATCCGCCCAGGGCAATGCAGGGACAAAAGTTATAAAAAAATAAGGAAGAAATGCCGAGCCACAAACCAAGAGGACAGATAAATCTAGGAGGGGAATGTAATCTCACTCACCGGCCCCAAGCAGAAGTTACAATACATAAATTACGGCTCCTAAAAGCTTCTATAATTTCACTTCTGTTTGATTCGCCATAAAGCAGCGCCGTGCCCTCTGCATCGCGCCGACCGGTTACACGCTTGTACCGAGGCACGGCTCACGCTTAAAATAACATTACTGGAACAGGGATGGACAAGAGAATTCATCTGAATGGAAATCAGCTTGATTAAGGTAAACGGCCCGGAGTGTTTGAGCAGCATATTGTGGGGCTGAATAATAATAATAATAGTAATAGTAATAACAATAATAATAATAATAACAATAATAATAATAAATAAATCAGTGGCAGCACAGGGCCTGAAATGGTTTCATGAAATTGGACAGAGCTGTAATGGGGGGAAATGGAGGGACATGGCCTTAGATATCTGTGGCCTCAGAGGATGCCCAAAAGGGTGCCAGGGAGGCCAGCAAGGATGCTGGAGGCTGGTGGCACCCACATGGCCAGCAGGATGGATGGTGAGACCCCATTTGATGGGTAAAGGTGCCTTTTTTCCACACCAGCTGCTCTGCGCCGGGATGGCTGAGCCGCACACTTTGCTGAGCCGGGATATTTTATAAATAATCAATTGGTATTTAATTCCCATGTGATAACTGTCTTATTAAATCTAAATTTAATGTGTATTTGGGAAACCCTAATTTAAAGTGTTACTGCATGCACCATCTGGTGTGCTCTCTAAATACAAATGCAATAACATAATTCAGAATTACATCATAAAAGTAAGTTATAAGAGATTAAAATGCACAACTACGTTCTTCAGTCGAGGCAGCTTTTATGCTTTTTCTCCTGATTTAGACACAAATCACAGCCGAAACATCCCTGCCCTGATTAAGTGATTTTCTGCAGGGATTTTTTTCTAATGGCAAACGGGAGCACACGGGAGGGAGGTGAGGGAGCAGGAGCAGGCTCTGGGCTCTGCCACCATCAGAGGCACCTGAGGGATGGAAAGCTCTGTCTGGGGGGTGCCAGGTGGTTTGGGACCCCCTCCAGGGCTTCCCATAACCCCGAGGAGCTGTGTGTCCCCCCCAGCCCCTCTCGGGGTGTCCCAGCAGCCTGGCTTTTGTTTAAGAGCTGCTCAGACACAAAGCGGAGTTAGGTGCATCAATGATCTTTTATAGCAGCAGTAAATCTAATATCTGTGCAAAAAACCCTATTTTCTCTCTACGTTGAATGAAACATGAGATTCCTTAATAGAGAGGGAAATTAAAATCTAGTTTTATTGCAGTTCCTGTAACTGGTATCTAAGCTATTAATAATCAATCCATTCTTGCTTAAAAGCTAACATTTATCACACCGGCTAAGATGAGCTGACGGGCATTGGGGGGAAAGTACAATTGACTGCAATTACACTTTGAAAAATGTTATCTGTGCCACTGACCACTGGGGATAAATGATGAGATTTCATTTGTTTCTCCGAGCTTGAGATTCTTTTTGCCAACTTTCCTCTCTTATTGTTGCTCCTGCCGCTTGCCCCTGGCTCGGCCGGGCGAGGAGCAGAGCTCCTGTGGGAGCAGAGGGGAAGGGCTTTGGGGGACCCCAAAAGGGACCCTCGATGTGACACCCAGGGCCATGTGTCACCCTGGTGGTGGTGGCACCTTGGTTTATGGCCACGGTCCTGGGGGCTGCGGGGCTTTTATGCCTGGGAACGGACCTGAAGGGTCACAAAGTGGTCGGGACGGGCAGTGCCCCGCTCACACCCCACTGGCAGTCCCTCCAGAGCCTCTCTCAAGCCCATGTTTCCCGTTCTGCAACCCAACCCCATGCCGTGGTTTGTTTTATTTCTGCATTCTGCAATGGGGAGGAAGAGGCTGGTGAAGGAATTGATTTGCTTGATTTACTGGTATTAATGAGACATCTGACCGTAGATCTCCCGCAGCAATCCCGCGCTCCCCGTGATGATTCTCCAGACTCCAAACTTTTCAAATGAGTTTTTGCAATTTAAAATTAATAATTGTTCTGTCTAGAACAAGGATAATTAAATGCCTGTTCATCCTCATTATTGTCAGCCTTGTGATTTGTTGTTTTCTCTGTAATAAAATTAACCGGTTTAACTAATGGGTGCCAAAACTTGATAATTAAAGCTGAGCAAATAATTTGCAACAAACAATTTCCCCGCTGGGTTCGGTGGGGCTCGTGGCAGGCGCAGGGCGGGCGGTGGGGCTGTGTGGGGCCCCGGGACACCTTGTGGCTCTTACAGTGGTCATTTCTTGGCCTTTTTAAGAAAAAAGGTCCCTGTAGCAGGCTGTTTCCCTTTGTAGCATCATTTCATCAGGCCAAGTTGTGCACGGTTGACCATCAACTGGGACCCCGATAAATACCGGCGGCTCTTCAGCGGTGCTCAAAATGGGTCTGAATAAGGGAGTCTGAAAATAGCAATGGGGAGCAGAGAAATTAAAGCAAAAACCAAAGGGATTCGGTCAGACAGGATCTCCTAACAAGAACAGCCTTAAAATTACGGTTATTAGCCAGGTTTCATTCCGCAGGCAGTTAAAGAAGCCGTAGAAGGCGCCGCAATTAATTTTTAAGTTTATATCGCACGTTATAAGGCGAGGGGCCATTAACAAGGCGGTGACATGAAATGCGGTGTGCTCGGGGTGTTTGTCTCTGCCTCCCGGCCCTGCTCCGGGGCTGGGCTCTGCCATGGGGCCGGGGGTTTGTAGGGTTGGGGGCTCCTTGGTGTTGGCACAGGGCTGGGGGCCACTGGTGCCAAACTGGTGTGCGGGGCATGGACAAGGAGCAAAGTTTTGCCCCCAACTCCACGGCACGGCCAACAAGGCTCAGATGGATACAAGGGGGACAGGAGCTGTCTCCTACCTATAACTTTAAATTAAAAAAGCAATGTACTGTTTATCGGTTCCTGCAAGTGTCTCTGGAGCGGCAGGCTCATAAAGATCATATTACAGTACAAGCCATTATGCAAAGAGTTTACTATATATACATTTCTAAATGCTTCAGCAAACAGCAGCCTACTTACGAGCAGAGAAGGATAACTGGTTCGTTTGGGGTAACAAATGATCCTTGATTTGATTTTAAATGCAATGACAGCAAAATTTATTTCTTATTTAATCACTTGCCAGAGCTGTTGAGGATGGGATGGTATTAAACCACACAATGCAGCATATGACTACTGAATCAGTTGGAATAGGCATAAGAATATATTATGTTTATAGGATAGAAAAAGATTGTACAGCAATGCATATAACTAGAATGGGTATTTTTGTCATTTATACAGTAGCTTATATCATTATTTCTTCCCGCTTCCAATTTTTCAGTAATAAAAATACAGGGGATGTGATTCTCTTTGCATTACAGATAAACCATCTTGATTCTTTATTAAATATTTTTATTAATCTGAAGTACTACAAAGCATTTGAGCAGATAAATCAGGCTCCGAATAGTCATTTCCTCTCTGCTATGGCTCTATAAAGTGGATTCATTTATGAGCGCGCAATACCAGAAAAGAAGGTTTCCATATTCATTAGCGTGCTCCCTTATGTTCCTATTTTTACACCCCTCTGCACCGCACCGAGGATGCCCCTAAGGGGCCGGCAGCTCCCCCAGGTGAAGCGGGGAGCCCGCGGTGTGCCCAGTGCCAGAAGGGATTCCTGCACCGAGGCCGTTCTCCCTCGGGACGTGGGCACCCGCATGGGGCTGGGGCCGCATCCTGTGTCCATCACCAGCCTAAATTCAGGGTGTTGAGGCTCAGGACCCCCCCCCGGCTGGCTCAGGACCATGTTTCATTGTCAGCGCTCAGCTGCCGAGCCAGCAGCCGTCGGAGGAGGCTGCGGGAGGCGCCGAGGGATTCGACCTATTTAAAACACTGCCAGGTGTGCAAACAAGTTTATTCTATTGTAGCAGCGAGCGCATGAATCACGGGCGCTGCGGAAAGGTTACGGCGTTATTTAGGGCTCCTGGGGAGACCTGACATTTGGTGCCTGCCTGCGCTGAGGCTGATCCTCCCCGGGGAGCCCACCAGTCCCCTCTGGGACCCCGCGAAGCCGCTGCCCCGGGGCTGGCCTCATCCTGCCCCTCGCACCCTGGGGACCTGGCGTGGCTTCGATATTTCCATGCAGCAGCTGCCTGGCAGCTGTGAGCTGTTTGGAAACGGGAGTCCCGGAGCAGGGTGAAACGCTGCATCCCTCCCAGCCCCGTGGCCCAGAGCATCCCCGCGGCGTCTGCTGGCCCTGGGGAGCTGTGAAGGGCTGAGCCCCCTCCCACAGCCCCCTCCTGCCCTCCATCTGGAGCTGATGAGTGTTGTAGGGCGATGCAGGTGCTGTTTTTTCTCCCCTTCCCCATTGATTGTGCTGGGTGAGGGCGGAGGGGATGTTTCCTGCTCGGTGCAGCACACAGGGACCGATGGTTCCCAGAGGTTCACCAGCAGTGTCAGGGCCACCTCGAGTCCAAAATGATTTCATCCAGGTCCAGTAAGGAGGTGGGAGAGAGGAGTCCCTGCAGCACAGCTGGGCTGGGCACTGCAGGGCTCTCCCCCCGCTCCTGGTCCCATGGGCAGGGCTGGACCCGGCTCAAAACCTCCCGGGCACCTGCTGGGGTAAGGCACGGGCACGGACCCGCTGGAGGTCCCAGGTGAGGCTCGGTGCTTTATGGCAAATTGTCATCAGTGCAAGGCGCCGTGCCTCGCTTCCAGGACATGCCCGGGCTGTTAAAGACGGGCAGGAGGAAGCGGAAGAGTTTTGCACCTTTGCACAACAATGCTGGAGACGGAAATGAGCAGCCAGAGCCTGTAACTGAGATGGATGAAAGGGCGTCCGGCTTCCCCCAAAGTGTTTCAGGCAACGTACTTGAGAAGAATATGAAGTGCGCCGCTCTCTAAAGATCGCCACGCTGCGGCTAAATTATTAATGACGAGGAATGATTTCATATTTAATCTAAAGACTATTAATTACACTGCAGAAGAGCAACGCACCATCCTGAGAGCCCCTCTCGCCAGCTGAATAATTCAGCGCTGCCCCATATTTTACCTCCACGTCAAGGCAGGTGGCAACGCCTTCCCGTGCAGCCCGGTGGTGTTTGGGGCCGGGGTGACAACCCGAGGGGACAACAGGGATGGGGACAAACCATGGTCCTCGAGCATCCTGGCCCCATGAAGGGTTCTGGGTGTGTGGGGCCACTGTGGGGCTGGGACATGGCCGTTCCCATGCCCGGTGGCAGCCCCGCCGTGCAGATGCCAGAGACAGATGTTTATTTGTCCGGGATTATTTGATGATCACTGTTACGGTGATCCAAGATGATCATTAAAAAGGGAAATGGGCTGTTTAATAATAATGCTCGGAGCACGCAGTGTGCCTCGCATTACGAGGGTGTTTAAGCACGAGCCCAATTAAGTCCCTCGCATCCCTACAGAATTACCCCAGTTGAGCAAACTATTAGCCAAACTCCAGGCTCCTCGCACTTGAAGGCAATCCCAGAGCCTGGCACTCTGCTAGAGACCCATTTCTATCCTGAAGCTAAATTAAAATCCTATTGTGCTGGTGCTGCTAATATTTCCTGCTCTTGTTTCCAACAATTAAATTGTGACATTCTGCCAACGCCTGCGAGGAAACCGGGAGAGGCTCGCGATGGGCTGGGAGGGGAAGCCCCAGGTAACTGGTGGGGGGAAGCAGAGGGAAAGAAAAGGTTGTTTAAGGAAGAAACGGCTGTTTGGTCACGGCTTAAAAGTTGGTACTTATAAATTCCATGAATTTTAAAATAAAGACTTCGTGAGATTTGAACTTTCCTCTGAGCACTCTCGAGCAGCAGTGCCTTAATACCTTCCCTGGCCATTAAGGAGCGGTGCTGGGGAGCAGCGAGCACTAAGCACGGCGCTGATGGAGCAGTTACACGCGGTAATGGAATTGTGTTTGGAGAGGCTGCAAAGCCAGGTATGGAGACCATACATAAACAAGGCCATTACCAGCCAGGGTAAGTGGTGATAGAATTTCATGAATATCCCCACAAAAAAAAAAGCTTTGTATATTTATAACAGCCTACCGAGTCGTTTGGAGCACAGACAGGGGCCTCTCGGAGTGATTCAGGAGCTGAATTGCACACGGGGATGTGTCTCCATGCAGGGAGTGCGATGGGGCGCAGGAGGGGGAGGAGGGCTGGTGCCGTGGGGCAGCCCTGGGGGCACCCAGGAGGAGCTCTTGCTCCTCTCTCTGCCCCAGGGGAGTTGCCAAGGGGCAGGTGGCAGAAGTTTCTGTGTCTCAGGGAAGGAGAAACCCAGGACCCATCAGCTTTGAGGCACCAGGACGGGGCTCAGGACCCACACAGCAGGACGGGGAGCCCGTGATGAAGATCCTGATCTGGAGACAGATCCCGCTGCTTCCCACGGCTGCTTCCTGGCATTCCTGGTCTGGGTCCCACAGCTTTCCCTGAGCAGGCTGCCCGAGACCAGCAGGAGGTGTGGGCACGTGGCTGGAGCAGAGGCAAGGAAGAGCCACGGGAGCCAGCGCTCCTCTGCGCCCATGGGAGCCCCACAAGGAACCCGCACTCTTATCCTCTGCAGGCTAGGAAAAGGCTAGGAACAGAAAAGCAGCAACTCAAGCACATTTATTGCTTTAATTTACATAAATAGCTACTTTAAACTTACAAAAACTTAACTCCACAACTTTTGGCAGACCCGAGCCCAAGCCATGCTAGGTGTGTAGTTCGAACACAGGTCTAACAAAATGCTAATTGCAATTCATAAATTATATTGGGACGCCTGGGACTATTGAAGATCCTGAATGAAGTGTAGTGTTCAATTTATCCTGCGCATGTTACCGACAGTGCTGCCAGCCTCCTTCTTGTCCCCCTGTGTTGTTTTGTCATCTCTGTACTATCACCAATTCATCACAAAGGCAACTGAACTCTCCGATGTCCACCCACCGGGTGACTTTGTCTTTGCTACTCTATGACTTCTAAATTAAATTGTCAAAACACATTACCGGGAAAAATATTGCGAAGGGAAAGTTCTTTACCCTTTTATCCCATCTTAGGAGAAAATCGGTTTGATTTGAAGAAAACATGTCTGCTTCATTATCCTTCCCGCTATCATATTTCTTCACTCAGCAGCAGCAGGAAAAGAGAGTCAATACGGAGTCTTGGATGACATGATGGAGCATCCCACAGGACTTGTCTCAATAAATTTGGAGAGTGCCCAGAAATGCTGCAGGGGGGCGGGGGGGATGGTGGTGATTTTCACTCTCGTTTATTCCTCCCACTCTCAGACAATTTAGAAGAGATTACGGGCTTGCTGGAAGGTCCCTGGTGGAGACTTCCCTGCTCTTCCAGCACTGTGGGGTCTGGAACGAGCTCTTTGGGGGCCCTCCAGCTGAAATCAGCCCACGGCTCAGCCCAGTGCATGCGGAGGAGTCCTCGGACATGTCACCCCTCCAGAGGACCATTTTCAGGCATGGCAGCAGCCCCAAAACCGCTCTGATTTGCACCAAAGGAGAACCTTTAGCAGTGTCGCCAGCTCCGCCACCCTCCCCTTTGGTTCCTGCAGGAGCTGGCACTGGCATTAGGCTGCTCCCCAGCTGCAGCCCAGCCAGACCTGGGCTCTGTGGGGCTTTTTTTGGCTGTGGTGGGCTCTGTCCCCTCCTAGCCTGGGTCACTTTCCCCGTGGTAATGCAGGAACCCTCAGGCAAACACCTGCAATCACCGAATCCGTGGGAGTTTTGCCGCTGTCTTTGTGGAGCTGGTATTGCCCTCGGTACTGCAGGAGATTCCTGCTGCTAGCTGCAATCACATAAAATAATTCATCCGGAGACATAAAACAAAAGAAGCCATTTCTCAAAGGAAAAGAGATGTTGATTTCCACCTTTTCGCATTCACGCGCTCGTCTCTGGGCATAATGTATCAGTCACAGGAGGCAAGCAACACATTGTGCACTCATTCTTTTGGCTCCGGACAATATTAACATAATAAACATATATTGTTTATTTATTCTGCTATGGTGCAAGTAAAGGAGGTATTGCCCCACGTTTAAATGGGATATTTTTAAATGCTCGCATTTCCTCAGCCATTATGATGCATTAGCCATCAGTAGTCAAATTGCTTTGTATTTGCAATTTTATGGCTACATTTTATCAAGCACACAGGAGCTGCATTCAAAGCAAGAATATAAAGTATTCCACTTGTGTTAGGCAAGTACTGTTTTGATGCAAGATATGGCTGGCCAGCAGAAATCTTTTTTTTTTTTTTTTTTTTTTTTTTTCTGCTGCAGCTCCAGTTTCATCTCCGAATATTGCTTCGACTTGCAGTAAGGAGGGCTAAGAGCCCCCCTGATGGCCGTGTAACATCCATGCCTCCTCCCTGCACGACGAGCTCACAGCTGAATTTGTCCTGCCTGGAACTCACCGGCTGCTTCTTTGCCGTTTCGAAGCACCTCCTGACCAAACCGCGGGGCGACTGGCGAGCCACAGGGGCAGCCGTGGGGGTGTCACCGTGTCACCTTCCCAAATCGGCACCCAGACTCCCAGCTCTGCCCGTGGAGCAGTGCAAGTTCCAGCGAACAAACGACGCCGTTCACCCCAAGCGGAGCCATTCAGGGATTTTTCTCCCTGTCGTGGTCTCTCGGAGCCCATCTCAGAATCACAGAATCACAGAAATCATCTCCGAGTGGCCAGGAGCCCTCCCTGTTGGTGGCACCACAATGGTTAACTGTGGCTTTTGCCTAGACCCGTTATTGCCCCCGATCCTCTTGCCTAGCCCTGTTATTGCCCCTGATTCTATCACCTAGTGCCTCTATTACCCTCGATTCTCTCACCTAGCCCCGTTATTGCCCCTGGTCCTCTCCCCTAGCCCCATTATTGCCCCTTATCCTCTCTCTTAGCCCCGTTATTGCCCCTGATCCTCTCCTCTAGCCCTGTTATTGCCCCTAGTCCTCTCCCCTACCCCCTTTATTGCCCCGATTCACTTTGTGCCTGGGTTTATTTCCCCCACTGGGCTCTCACTGCCCCTCAGCCGGCTCCAACCCAAGCAGCGTGCCCCCAATACAGCCCCATCCAGCTCAGTGTGTACATTCACAGGGTGGTGTCACCATCCCTGGGGTGTTTGGGGAGAGGTTGGATGTGGTGCTTGGGGACAGGGTCAGGGGTGGCACTGGTGAGGGGGACGGTGGGGGCAGCGGACCCTGCAGGGGTTCTTTTAACGTTAATGATTGTGTGACACACAAATAAACCACAGCCGTAGCCGGGGAGCCGTGTCCGCTCCCAGCTCCTTTTAGCAGAGTTTTTAAAAGGAATAAAAATAATAATAATTAAAAAAAAATCAGCCTGCGGGGTGCAGGCAGGAGCTGGGCACCCAGCCCCGGTTGTGGGCCGCGGGGGGGCGCCACAGCGGCCGGACTACAACTCCCAGCGTGCACCGCGGCGGGAGGGGAGGACTACACTTCCCAGAGCGCTTCGTGGCGTGGAGGGGGGGGGGGAGGCGGAGAGGAGGCTCCGCGCTTCCCCCTGGGAAGCCGAGACGGTGTTATTTTCATTTTTAAAAACCGCAGCGAAACGGCAGGGACACCCCCTGGCGGCTCCCAGTTCATCAGGAAAAAAATAATAAATAAATAAAATAAACACACAAAAAAACTACAACTCCCAGCACGCCCCGCGCCGCCTCCCCCCCCTCTTTCTCCTTCCGCTTCCTCCTCCCGCCGCCTCAGTCGCGGCCCCGCCGTCCCCGTTCCCCCCCCCTCCCCCCGTCCCCGCTCTCTCCCCTCAGGGCCGGGCCGGGCCGAGCGGGGCCTCGGAGCCGTCCCCGGGCCCTGCATGGGCCGCCCGGCGCCATGTTCGTGCAGGAGGAGAAGATCTTCGCCGGCAAGGTGCTGAGGCTCCGCGTCTGCACCATGGAGGGCGCCGAGTGGCTGGAGGAGGTCCCCGAGGACACCACGGTGGAGAAGCTGAAGGAGCGCTGCCTCAAGCACGTAAGGAGCCGGCCCCAGGGGGGTGAGGAGGGGATTTAAGGGGGGGGGGTTGGAGGGGTTGGGAGAGGGGATGGGTTCCTCTGGTGCCCTCTGAGGGGCTTTAAAGGGACGCAGAGCTGGGCTGGGCCGGGGGTTTTGCCTGCACGGTGTCCTTTGGGGCCGTCTCTGGCAGCTTTCTCACCCCTTGAATTGTGAGAAATGGCCTTAAAAAAAGAAATAACCCATTCTGAGAGCTCTGTGCGATGACAGAGGGCAGCTTGGGCTGGGGGGGGGGTCTATTCCTTTCACCATCTCAGCCCCCACGCCCTGAGTTGTGAGGAAGGTCCCTGCAGAGATAAATCGCCGATCTGAGGGCTCTGTGCAGTGCCAGGGGACAGCTTGGTGTGGGGGAGCCCTTCCCAAGCTGCAGTTTCCAACCTGCAGCTCCTCTCCGTGTGCTTTACGGGCTGCTGAGCGCACGCTGTAAGGCACTGGTGTGTCTGGCTTCCGAGGGCTTCCCCTCCGAGCCCTCTTCTTTGTTCCTTCTTTGTATTTAACAAGCAGTGAAAATAATAACGGCGGTGGCAACTTCCCTTTTCTGACAAGACACTTAGCTCAGCCTGCCCCTGGGTTGGCACAGTAGCTGCTGGGGCTCTCTGCAGGGAGGTAACGGGCTCCTCTAATGCTCTCCCTGTGCTCTAAGCAGCAAGGCTTAATGGACGTGTCCAAAGGGTGAATTACCAGTCGCTGGCTGGAGAAGAAAATGCATCAAAACACACGGATATGGGCTGTGAAAGTTGAGCTGGAAGACACAGGCTCTTTGTGCTCGCTTGCTCAACTCCCGCTCCTGCTCGTGGGCGCTAAATGTTAAAGCCAGGGGTTGCAGGGCAGCTAGGCTGGATTTCAAAGATCTGCCATGACTTGGAGTTTAAAGCAAAAATAAGCACTTGAAGCTGGACCCGTGACCGGGCCTGACCTCAGGACTCCTTTCCAAGCCCCTTGGCTTCTCGTTTCTAAAAGCAGATCCAGGCAGGCCCTGGGAGCGGGGTTTTATCAGTTGCATTCAGCAGTGATTTTTGTCTTCAAACCGTTACAAAGACTAGGAGAAATGTTCTTTGTAGTAAAACAACGCTACGATACGAGGACGTGCCCGTAATGTGTAGTGACTTAGCTGTTTGGAGGCTGGCAGGCTTTATTTTTGGAAGGAGCGTGCTGGGAAGTGCAGGTGGCCAGCAGCCCAGGTGCCCTCTGCGTCGTGCCCTCTGGCTGTTTGCTTTCAGCTACCACCCCGGGATCACGGCAGGTTTTGTTTTGCTGGAGCCTGAGCCTTTTTAAGTGCTTTTTGATTTGGAGAGGAGAGCAGCTGCAAATGGATTTACTTGGGTTGAGGTAGGTGGGATCCTCCTCGAGGCAAAATGAGGGCACCCTGCTGAAAAGAACTGAGCTGAGCGCGGGGCTCCCCCCGCTGTTACCTTCCTGGAAGAAGTCTCCTGCTCCTGTCTTGTCCCCCCTTCGGTGCAGCTGAGGGATTAAACAAAGGCTGCCAAAATAGGGTGGGGTAATGATTACGTGCATGTGTGCAGAGCTGAAAGGCCTTTAATTATCAGGAAACATAACTGAATAGATGCTTGCACTGCAGAGCAAGTCAGGGCAGAAGACAATTGATAACTTGGCAAGATGTTTGATTTCGTTTTCTCAGCTGCTCCGTGCTAATGGTATGGATTTGCATAACCATTATGGGTAATACGGAGTTTTATGGAGGGGAAAAATAGAGATGGAAGAATCATGTCTCCTGATCACGGGCGTGTTGCAGTGAATCTTGATAGCACCTTGAGATAATTTATGCAGCCATCTCTCACAAGATGCTGATTAATATATTCTCCAAAGTCCTTGAAAGCCTCCCTGCAGGAGGCAGAGGAAGGTAATATCCATCAAGGTGCCCACTTCTCAATTAGGGAGGTGGACGCTCCATCCCGCCAACGTTGGAATGCTTACCCAGCTCTGAAGTGTCACTTTTGATGTATATTTTGCTGAATTTGAGGGGTATTTTTGCTACAGATAAAAAGGCAGGGGGAGGGTTCTTGCTCTAACTGTTGACCTGTAACAATGTAATGGCAATTCCTTGCCATTAAACTGCTGCCTTCAGTGCTACTGCCTAGTCTGTGAATAAATAAACACCTGACAGCTCATTGCTTCCCTTCCTAGCTATTTTTTGGACTCGTTTCTTGGAGCAGTGACGTTTCTCAGCGCGAGCTCTGTGTGTGGTGCAGCAGGCAGGATCAGGCCCCACGCTCTGCAGCTTCCTTCTAGAGTGCACCTGGGCACACGGGCATGAGCTGTCTGCATGCATGAGCTCCACCTGTAATTCTTGTGGCATCGTGGGGCGAGCTTCCAGTGCTCCTGTGCTTCTGCTCCCCATCTGAAGCTGCCTCAGCGCTGCTCGCCTGGCTTTCGGGGTGTGCTGAGGGGTCTCCGTGGAACTGAGGTGCTGAGGTGTGAGGTGCTAATGCTCAGAGTGCAAAGACACCATGGGTTTTGTTTCCTCGGGGCCTCCTCTGCGTGTTTTGAGGGATGCGGATGGTTTAAGCCACCCAAGCTTAGTAGTAGGGAGGGGCAGTACTATTTTTGAACGTTTCTGCTAATAAAAGCAAAAAAAAACTAATAAAAATAAGCAAAGAGAAAGCCTTGTGGCTTAGCAGGATTCCAAGCTCTGCAGACAGCACTTAGCAGCACCAGGGCGTGCAAGCTCAGCCATTCAGGCATCTGCAACCAGAGGTTTCTCACCTGCCTGGCACAGCAGCCTGCTGTAAATTCCAGTGCTAAAAGGAAATGCAAATATTTCTGCTGGAAGCAAAACCATGAAGCAGCAGATCCCCTCCTTAAAACTCCTTTTGTACAAAAAGGAGACGGAGAGCTCACCTTCCAGAGCACGCTCACCTCTGCTGGTGGAGCAGCGCCCGCGGGGTGAGCCCTGGGCGATTCCTTATGAACTCCTGGGGTGTTAGGTGACTGAGCGATTACCTGCAACCTCTGGTTTTTCATGTGTGCTTTAATGTTGTTAGTAAATACCGTGATTGCGTGCACAGCTTTGTGTGCCAGGGAGAAAATAAAGAGCAGGTACGTGTCGTGTCCTCCTGCCCCCATCAGGGTGCCTCCCAGCTCCCCTTTTCAAGCTCTTCCTTTTGGTGTCCAACCCTAAGAATGTGTAAAAATGCTCTTTTTGAGTTTGTTTGGAGAGATGCTCCGCTAGCGTGCTTTTATGCCTTTTGGGTAACTTCTCAGATCAATCTCGGGAGCTGCTCCCAGTCCCTTCTAAGCCTTAATGCATTCTCTGGCGTGCGTTCAGCAGTTAATATGCTAAGGGATTAGTAAGAAGCTCCTGTTAGACAAAGCAGGGCTCGAACGCCCTCACCTCCATCCTGCTGAGACATCAGAACTGTACCAAAGTTCAGACGAGGAACTGAAGAGCCACGCTGAAAACAAGTGTGTTATCTTTGGAAAAAGAACAAGAACCGGAGTTCTCCAGCAGCTGCAGGCACACCAGAAAAAGCGACGATGGCCTCTAAAGCTTCCTTTGAAAGGAGGCTGGCAGCACGCGGTGTGGTTACCAGGACTCAGTGCCACGTTTGAAGCGAAGCGCTGATCTCAGCGGGGTTTCTGGAACAGCTCTGTCACCTGAGGGGCACACGCAGGGCAGAAGTGGCTCCGTAGCAATGGGCTTGGAAAGAAGAGTCACCGAGAGCCGTTTCCCATGAGAAGGAAGAGGTGAAGGTCAGCATTAAGCAGCCTGTTCTGTGGTGAGAACAGCCTCAGTTTCATGGGCTGCGAGGCGGTTATTTCTAATTCTGCCTTTCTGGAGTCGCAGCCCTTACGCTCGCTTTTTCCCCTCGAACAAATTGGAAGTCACTCGATGTGCTGATGTCACGTTCTTGAAGGCTCTCGCTGCGGATCCGTGAGCCACTCGTGTGTGAAGATGAGTCAGTTCGAGGTCTGTGCGCGCTCCCTGCTTCGTTTCCTGCTGCAGCACCAAAATGCCAGGGAGTTTAAACGCGAACCCAAACTTTGCAAGGCTCTGCGGGGGCATGGGCACTGGGAGGCTGATGCTTAATTAGGTCAGGAGTGTGGCATTTCAGCTTGGAGCTGCCTCAGAAGCCCAGGTGAAAAGGGTGGTCCTTTGTCTTGCTGCTGGGATGGGTTGTAGGTCCATCAGTGCCAGCAGAACTTCGGAGCTGTGGACAGAAGGTGTATTTGGTACCAAGGAACAGTTCTGTGTACTTGAATCTTTGTGCCAAGGAAGAAGCAGGGCGTTGTTTGTGCCTGTGTGTGTGGATATACCTGGTGCAGTCACAGAACAAACCTCCGGCAATGCTGATGTTGTAAGCTTTTGGGGTTTGAGCTTGATTTTTGTAGTGAATTAATTGACATATGATTTAGAATTGTAAGAAAGCATTGAGCACAATGTTCATATATGGAAAAAAATAGCATATGTTGATAATTTGTGGTTGGGAGAGAAGTTGTGAATGTAACTTTGGTTCAGCACTTCCAGCAAGAAGCTGGGTTAGGGCTCCAGCAGCCCACTTTGTGGATTTCGTTCTGCGCCCTGAAACAGGGCACAGCCGCTGCCTCCTTCCCAGCTTAAGGTCAAGTGTACCAAATTCACTGCTGGCAGTGGCTTGTGTGCTCCGACAGTGCCTGTAAATAGTAATTAGAAGATGAAGCAGGGGCTCGCTTCTCTTTCAACACCAGTTACAAATGAGAAACCTGCTGCGTTATTACAGCTTCCCCTTCTGTGAAGCACAGGATGCTCACAGGAGGTTTCCACTCTGGTGTCGTGCTCACTGCTACCCCCAGACTTGGTGTGACCCTGGCAATCTGGTGAAGAGCTTACGGGGCTGTTGGTCCTGGGGTATCCATGTTCTGAGTCTGCATGGGCCTGAGGGTAGGACCAGGCACTCAAAATTAAGCGTGGTGCAGATTACTGTGCTGAAAAAGTATAAATCCACCTGTATAGATGGGCTTGGTGCCCCTGAAGGGTTTGTTTGGGGTGACGTGGGTGTAACATTGAGTCTTTGACTGTTGTAAGGAAGTTTTCTAGAGTATCACCATCTGTTGAACTTAACAGCAGATATTAACAGCGTGGAGGAAGGCAGGCTGGAATCCTTCCTTTTGCTGATTATTCATCCCAGCCAGCAGCTTGGATATGCAGGCAGGAACCGACCACAGAGCATCGTTACAGCACGATTCCAGCCTCGGTTTCTCTAATAACACGCGTCCTGTGTGCTGGCCTCTGGCATAGCGTGCCATTTCTTAAGCCATTAAGAAGCTTGTAAGTGATGGCACCGTTTGTATGAGCAGAATCCTAAGTGCAAAGCGCCGTGATTCATGTAGTAGGCTCATTTCTGTCTCTGATCTTCAGTATTTATCTTCTGCAGTGTGTACCTGGGAGCTTGGAGGATCCCAAAACTGTGACACATCACAAGTTGATACACGCGACTTCTGAGAAGGTGCTGACAGACACAAAAACAGTGTTGGAGGAAAACATTCAAGATAGAGGTAAGATTGTCTTTTTTGACATGGAAAACTGTTTAACTTTTTGAGTTCCAATTTTCTTTTTAATATCTACGCTCTGCTTCAGCATAGGAAGCTAATCAGGTGGCAGAAAAAGAAGAGGGGAAAAAATACCTTCCCCTGATAATATACAATAAGCAGTTTGCTTTCCTTAACTGTTCCTTTAGAGTTACAAAACAACCCAAAACTTCTCGGGGATTTTCTTGAGGTCTCCAGGTCAAGCAGAAGGATGTTTGCTGAAGCATATCTGAGCATCCACATTTTATATCTTCTTCAATCCTCTGCACGTGTGGGTCAGAATTCCTCACGCTGCAGTGTCACTGACCACAGCAGCATACGTGAGGTGTGTATTTGCTCCTGAACTTTAAAGGGGTAGAGGATTAATGTGAGACAAAAGATCTAAAGGTAAGAGCTGTCAGGATTTCTGGGGTCAGTTTTTACTGGACAGCTTAAGCTCCTGGTTCCTTCTGGAGACGAAAGGCCGTGGTCCAGGAGGTGTGAGAAGCAGGACTGCTGTAAAATTCAGTGTTGTCTGAGCCAGGAGCTCACAGCAGTAGTGTTTTGATTTTTCCAGAGTTCATGCAGGCTGGAGAGCTGTTCCCATGATCACAAGCAGCAATTTGGTCTTTTTCTCTTCCGAGGCAGCCTCGCCGATCACCTCCAGAGCTGCACAGGAGCTGGGAGCTGCCATCCTAGGCAGAGGCGAGGGGCAGCTTTGCTGCTGGTCGGCGGGGGGTTATTTCTAGGCTCCTCCAGAGTCTTGAATTGCAGCGTACGGCAGCTAAGCAGCACTGAGCTGTCATGCCAATGCCTCTCTGTTCCTGCTTCCCCTGCAGTGTGCTCTGCCTTTTAAGTGCCCTGCTGCTGTCAGGGAGGCGAGATCGCAGCCGACAGCTGACTGCTGCTGGCTCCGCGTGCTGCTGCACAGGGCAGCCAGAAGGCAGCACGTGGATCCTTTCGTGTTCTTGTCAGCTGGGTGAGTGAGGGTTAACAGCCCTCACCAGCTGTTGCTCCTGGCTGTTCTGTGCTGAGCCAGACCTAGGAAACTGGGTGCACAAAGCATGATTTGTTGGCTTTTTACCTGCTTAATGTGATGGACGGAAAACAGCCCTGTCTGGCTGAAGGACTGCAGATGCCGTGCAGGCCTGCTCTGAGCGGTGTCTGTGTCTTTATGTATGGGGTAATAACTCGGGTGCTGGAAACTTCTAAACCATCATGTGCTTTCTAGAAAAATGGTGCCTTGAAAAGAGAAAGCATTAGTCCAAAAGCCTTAAGCAAGCTCATGCTGCGTGCTGTGAGTTAGCTGAGACTGAAGACTTGTTTGCCCTTGAGGCTTGCCCGAGTTGGCTCAGTGGTGCAGCCCCGTGGTAGGCAACAAATCGCTCTGCTGCAGTTCACAAACAGAGGTGAGCTTCAGCCTGATACTGAAATTGTCTTCCAGGCTTGGCACTTGACTCTCTCCAGTTGAAGGAAGGCCCTAGGTTGGATGAAAAACCATAACATGGCACATCTCTACTGTTTCCTCCTCAGTGGAGTGCTGATGTGCTGTTATTATGATGGGCTAATTACTGTGCTATTAACGTAATCATACAAAGCACCCGGAGCTTTTCATACCCTTTCTTTAAGGGGATTGTGTGAGGAGGAGAAGCAAGTAACAAAGTGTAACTAATGATGGAGCATGTTTTGAATTCAGCACACGCTATGGAATAGCAAACACCTAAGGGGAATGTGTAAATCCCTACAGTTCTTAAGTTAGAAAAAGTTGTGATGCTACAGTGGAATTAATGCAGAATTAATCTCTAGGAAAACTTGAATTTGTGAGGTATTGTACAAGAACTGTTTTCACATTACTTTCTAATTTATTTCGGTATCGTTCTCTTTCTAGATGTCTTGCTCTTAATCAAGAAGCGTGCACCACCTCCGCTCCCCAAAATGGCAGATGTGTCAGCAGAGGAGAAAGTGAGTTTGAAATGATTTCTTGATTTGGCCATTTTCATTAGCTAATTTATTAACGAGCTGCAGAAAGATTGCTGTGGTCTATTTTTTTTTGTTTGTAGAGGCAAATACAGCCAGTTAAACTCTAGGGAAATTATTTCGTCTTTCTCCCAAACCTTGGGGAAACTGACTTTACATTTTTAACTTGGATTATGAGAACATTTGCCTTAGAATAAGACGTGCAGATGCATTCTGTGGAAGTGGGATAGACTTATCTTTGGAAAAAAATGCCTGGTAACTGTATAAGCATACTTCAGCAACTGCCTTTTCTCTTTTGAGACCTCCGCAGAAATCTATTGATTGGCTTTCAGGCTGTCATATGTCTTTAGCAATGAGTGGCTTATCGCCCTCTAACCAGGTCTCTAGAGCTGAAGTGTTGCCCCCCTGCTACTCTTGTTCTGTTTTCTTCCCCCAATGTAATTGTTACTGAGGGTCAGTGACATCCAGGGTGACACTTAGCCACGAGTGGCACTGCAGTTGACATTAGTGCATAAACACTCGAGCAATGCTTGTGCTTGACACTGTGAATACCCAGGTCTCTCCACCCCCTCCTTGCAAAGCTTTGTTTTTTCTTGCTTTCTGTAGGTATTGGTGTTTGTCTCTGTATCCCTTCCTGTAGGTATTGGTGTATGTCTCTGTCTCCATTACGGTCTTGCTGTGCAGAACGTCACCGTAAGAACCTAAGATACAAGACTGGGAAATATTTATAGTTTGTACCCTGCTACGTTTTCTCCTGGTCTATAAGCATGTACTGAAAATCCGAGGCACCACATATCTCTGCATGATACTTGCAAGCAGTAAAGCACTTCCCCTGTGAGGCAGTTAAGTGTTAGTCTGTGCACAGTGTTGGTACATCTCCCAAAAAAACATGGGTTTGGAGAGAGTGAGCCATGCGGAGCAGAGTATGGTCCTGGGAACTGAGGCTTCCAGGTTCTCTCCATGTTTGGTGCATCACTTTCCCTCTTTGTGCTGGAATTTCCCCACTTGTTTAGATAACAGAAATAGATTTAAAGAAAGGACTGAAAGTGGGGCAACCCAACAGGTCCAGTTCTGCTCTATAATCGCGAAATGTGAGCGCTATGAATCCGTTGTATTGCTAGGCTGCTGTTTCTCTTAGTTGCAAGTTACAGAGCACTGCTTGATGCCTTGGTGAAGAATACGAAACTGCTCTCAGCTATGCTATGTTCTTTGTTCTGTGGATAATGGGTTATGAAACCTGATCCTGTTTCCCATCCTTCAGAGGAAACAAGAGCAGAAAGCTCCTGATAAGGATGCTATTCTCAAAGCAACTGCAAATCTGCCCTCTCGCAATGTAGATCGCACTGTGGCCCATCACAACATGAGGGATGTAAGTATCAGACCTTTTAACTCCTACACTAATATCCAAGTAGGCTTTTATCTCGTATAACCTCTTCTGTTCCATACGACTGTGATTAGCCTTTCTCTGTAAGAGAAATTCAGGTGTGTATAAATGTATATTAAAGTAGATAGTACAACCAGTGTGTAAATCTTAAGTCATTTAGTGATTAAAAGCCACTCTGTTCTGAGTTACGGTTTTAAATGTTTTATTTGTCCATGGGAAAGCCTCAGTAAATACTTTTTGAGATCTGGCAGATGTGCAGTTAGGTTTCAGTCTTACATAGTTGGGGTGTTTGCAATGTCTTTCCTCTTCCATGGTTTTGAAAAGATTCATAAATGTTGACTTCAGTAGTTGAGTGCTGTCTGTAGTACTTCTAGTTGTGTCTTTCTGTACTAGTAGGTGCATGACGTAGTGAACAGCACCTGTACAAGGGGTCAGACTGTAGCAGAGGTACTAACAACAGCCATGTTGACACTTAACGATGCCTGTTTTTTTCCTGTCCAAGTGTTTTCACAGCTTCTTTTCTTGCAGTTCCAGACAGAGCTCCGGAAGATCTTAGTTTCTCTCATTGAAGTTGCACAGAAATTGCTAGCACTGAATCCTGATGCGGTTGAACTATTTAAGAAGGCAAATGGTATGAACATATCTTTATAGTTATTAGTTCAATCCTAGGAACTTGTTTTCTTATGTAGCAAAAGAGCAGCCTTGCAGAGTTAATTCCAGACATTAATGTAATAGAGCTAATAATAACTTTGTGGCAAAGATCTCAACTTGTGGTACGAGTTTTTAAAAAAACAAAGGAATTTATAAGGTCCCTTTGGGATAGATGAGAAGTTCCATTTAAAACTAAAATCAGTAGCAATGAAACATTTGGAAAACGTCACGAGACTTGGTAAAGAATAGTTGAAAATGCACACGGAGATAGGAAAATGGGGAGAAATTCTAGCTGTAGGTTCAGCATGGGAAATGCCCTTGAGATTTGCTAGGGCTGGATCCAACTTCCTCGATGATTGATAAGCAAATCTTCAGCGGGTCTCCCATATATTTAATTATGTGGGCTTATAGTCAAGAAAAACTTTGCCTGTTACTAGAGATCGTGAACAAATCTGGACAAAGTCTTTGTCCTGGAAGAATCTATCTGAGCCTGATTGAGCTGAGTGCAGCAGACTAAATGGTGAGATAGCAAATTTGGGGCAGAAACA
The DNA here is from genome assembly GCF_964211825.1 of Aythya ferina. Taxonomy (NCBI): domain Eukaryota; kingdom Metazoa; phylum Chordata; class Aves; order Anseriformes; family Anatidae; genus Aythya; species Aythya ferina. Next base: position 2,724,799 of record NC_140318.1, on the reverse strand, counting down.
AAAGCAGGGATGGAAGAGAAGAATGGGATTTGAACTTAACACATGCCACTCCGCTGCGAAAGGCTTGTATTTTAGCTCGAAGTCAGTCTGAACATTGTTTTGTTTGTGTATATCTAGCCATGCTGGATGAGGATGAGGAAGACAGAGTGGATGAGATAGCTCTGCGGCAGCTTACAGAAATGGGGTTTCCAGAGAGCAGAGCTGTCAAAGCCCTTCGATTAAATCAGTAAGTGTACTGAGCACACTGCCTGCAAATTACTTAATACGGTTTAAAAAAAAAAAAAGCATTTTTTTCAGAAGCCTCTTTAAGTGGGTCACCTAAAACTAGGTTTGAACAAAGCATTAGTTTAAAGAACACTTCTGTCTCAGGCAACATGCAGGTGCAGATGGCCCAGGAAAGGGGAAACAGTGTTGTGCTTGTTCTAGAAAGAAGAGCTTGTCTGCAGTTCACAAGGCTGTCAGGCTGGCACTGTTTCTGAGTATTAAAGTCACGTTTTCTGCTTTAAAATTTTAGAGGGGAAAAAAGCAAGCCTAGCCCATCCAGATTGGTTTTTCAGCTGTAGCAAAAATACTTTGTGCTGATCTTTTAAAAACATTCCAAGAATATTATAAAGTCCAGATAGCAACTGTAGGAAAAGAGGAGGTAACGCAGTTCTTCTCATGCTCTTAAGATGAAACAGCTGTGCTGCCTCATTTCTGAGAGGGGGTTTCTTAGGCCATTCGTAAATATTTCTAATGATAGAGAATCAACAAAATATTCCAGTCATTCTTTTCCAGTCTCTCTCCCTTTGGGCTTAGGAGGACTTTCCCCCTGATGTCCTCCGTCTTTCACCTTGTAAGTGAAAAGCCAAGCAGGCTTCCCTTTCTCAGAACATGTAATTACTGTGCACTCAAATGAAATTGCACGTTCAGGTATGCTGTTGTTATCTTTGCTTCCTGTGTATTCATTGGGAAGGCATGTGCTGGGTCTCTCAAGATCCCTTAGCTTGGGCGCTTGCAGTCCAGCAGTTGACTGGGTTATGATCGTGGCGCTCTGTTGGACGTGGCCTCTCCTTTGAGAGATCTGATTCCTTCTTGAGTCAGTAGAGGAAGACACGAGTAGTACATGTTGGAGGTATATTGTGCAAAATTCAATGCAGCCAATTGCACTTGGATGAGAGCACATGTTGTCCTGCTTTCTTCTGTTGTTAATGGCATTCCTTTATTGCTAGATGTCTGAGATCTCTCTGTAGGAAGCAACAAAGCAGATTCTGTCTGAGATGTGGTTTCATGTAAATGTGGAACACGCTTCGCAGTTTTGTCAGCAGTTGCGAATAGGCAGTGTTTGTCTGTTGTGAACCAAAGCAGATGATTTGGAGAATGAGGTGACTGCCTTAGAAATGCCTTCTAAAATCCGGGATGCAGCTGCCCACACTGGACTTCTCTGAAGCCAGGATGACAGAGGAGTGGTGACTCTGGGGCCCTGAGTGCGTGTAGAATTAAGGTGCTCTGAGATTTGCTCTGAAACTGTATTTATGACAATTCAGATGCTAATTAATCAGCAAGTCAAGATACCACAGGAATAAATGCAAAGGAAAATGTATGTGTAACATACATCTGGAGTGTTCCTCATCCCTTTGTCTTAATTTTCTTTCCAGTATGTCGGTGACGCAGGCCATGGAGTGGTTGATAGAACATGCGGATGACCCTGCAGTAGATGCTCCGCTTCCAGGCCAGACTCCATCCGAAGCCCCAGCCGAAGCTGGTGCATCCTCTGCTGAAGCAACTGCAGGTCCTAGTTCAGAAGCAGCTGGGGAAGAGGCCAAGGATGAGCTGACAGAAATATTCAAGAAGATCCGGAGGAAAAGAGAGTTTCGTCCAGACCCACGAGTACGTGCTGTTTATCTTGCTATTTGTTAGGATTGAAAGGGACTGGGTGGGCATCACAGAATCCAAATGAATGCTCATTTAATAAATGGAATGGGACAAGAGTGCAGATGTATGTTATGCTGGTGTGACAGTATTTTAGTGGAAATTTTCAGGGGCTGTTGGAATTCGGGTTGCTGAAAGGGATATTACCGCTGCTGTCTCGGTTAACAGCATCTAAATTACTGACACTTTATACCTGAAAATTAATTGATACTACTGATGTGACAGTCATAAAAAGCACTGTCTGGCATCAAGGAAGGGTTGCAGGACAGTATTTGCCTTTTTGCTGTAGAAAAGGACGGAAGAGCATTGTTGTATGTAGGGGATAAGGAAAAATATCATCAGCAGTTAAGTCTTTAAGTCTTGCATCAAATGCAGAAGTTAGCCTTTTTTCAGAGCACAATATTAGCTGAAGTGAAAAATGCGTGCTGTTATCACACTGTAAAATCACCAGGAGGTGCTCTTCAGAATCTATCACTTAGCTTTTACAGTAAATGTTTTTTGTGATTTTAGTTGCAAGCTGCAGAAGTGGAATTTGATGACCTGGGTACAATTTCTAAATGATTAAATGTTCTTGTAACAATATGTAGGTACGTTTGTCTAAATACGCAATGCTCAATAACAATATTCATAAATCCCAGGAGTAAAATTTAAATCCAGTGAATAGAACTACAAATGCGCAAGATCTTGGAGCTTGATTTGTCAGTGAGAGATGAACCAAATCATTGTGACACAAGGAGTTTTAAAATAAGGTGTTTCCATCCTGTTCTGCTCCTTCCCACACCAGCTACTCGCTCTTTGCCTTGCATTCAGCTTTCAGTAATGACAATAGGAACTACCTTCAGTCTCACTCTTTAGTGTCTTTATTATGGAAAAGGGATAAATCTTTGGATAGACAGTATTTGAAAACTCTGTAGCCAAGATTGCTTAGTGACCTGCAAATGGAAACAATGTTTTTTTTTACTCCCCAAAAAATGTGGACAGAAGGTAGAGAATGTGATTGTTTTAAATATTGCATTTCTTCATTTGTTTTAAATGTATTTATGAAGCCGTGTAAATCTTACAGGCTGTCATTGCCCTGATGGAGATGGGATTTGATGAAAAAGAAGTGGTAGATGCACTCAGAGTAAACAACAACCAGCAAAATGCAGCCGTGAGTACAACATCATTTCTGTTCCTTATGGCCATAATCATCTGTTCAACTGATTTTTTTTCCTCATTGATTGATGTTTTGGTTTATCATAAAGCTCAGCTGCTACTGGAGATGAAATGAACTCTCTATTCTGAGCCTTTTTCAGTTAGATACACAGTGAGAATACAAAGATTTTAGATTTTTTAGAGGAACTCAGCATGCATGAGCTTGAGGCTGATCTGGTTCGTGTTGCATATGCGGATTTTCAAAAAGTTTTTGAGAAGCTCCTTCACCTGAGGCTTCAAAAGAGATTGAACTATTGTGAGGAAGGAAAAGGTATTCCCAATAAATAACTGACTAAAGGGCAGGAATTAATCAGGCAAGAGATTCAAGCCACGCAGTGTATGAACTAATGTTTGGCAGCGATGCATTCCAGAATTGATGGAATCCAAAAATAAGAAGGTTTTTGCAGATTGATTAGTGGGTATATTAAGCAGAGAGGTGTGGGTGCAGCTGGCAGTCAAGGAATCTTCGCAAGCATCCAGTGCTAGCTACTATCAGAGGGGATGTTGGGCTGGATGGTTCTTCCAGCTGACCTAATGCAACCGTGCTGGTGGGGTTTCTATGAGGCAGTGCATCTGCACGACACCATGCGTATTGCTGAGCTTTGAAACACACAAAGCTGGGGTAATTTTATTACCATACCAGGCATTGCTACTGTCCTCTTGAAAAAAAGGCTGATTTCTGTCAGAGCAACACACAAATGTGTAGTGATCTAGAGTGAAAAGAAATCAATGCTTCTGTGAGAGGCAAAATATTTTCTCATGCTGCATTGCCGAATGTTTTGGCAGACTTTCATTTTAATGGAATCAACCATGAAATGTGTTGTGTTTGGTGATTTCTTTCAGTGTGAATGGCTGCTAGGAGACAGAAAGCCTTCTCCAGAGGACCTAGATAAGGGAATCGACACCAATAGCCCTCTCTTCCAAGCCATCTTAGAAAATCCAGTGGTACAGTTAGGGTTAACCAACCCAAAAACTCTACTAGGTAAGTCCTGATAAATTGGGTTTCTGATAAATATACAGTCTCTGCGTTTCTTAGCAAATAAGAACAGAGACAGGATGATGACAGCACACTGGGGGATGTGTGCAGCTCCGTACCCTTTTCCTCGCTTTCAGCAGCTGTATTGTTTGCTTGCTTCATTTTGCAACTCAGCTACACCACCAACAGAACTTGGGGCTGTCCCAGCAATGACACTAATTCCCTAGGCTGCTGGTTTACACTTGCTGAACTCAGAACTTCAGTAGCTGCTGGCTGCAATGCTTTTGTGGATTTAGGAGACCTTTTGTGTGTTCCCTTTGGCTATGGGAGAAAAAAATGGAATGTCTGTTTAGAACCCTGATGAGTTCATAAAAAAAAAAAAAAAAAACAAAAAAAAAACACAAGGCTGTCTCCTGCTGTACAGCTTACTGTGAGCTGCAGCCTGATCGGTGGAATGGAAGATAACTTGTGAAAGTGTAACCAAACAAGAAGTCAAAGCTAAGGCCTTGCTTATCAAAATTGAGATAGCGTTTGTGAAAATACATTTTCCTGTATCGGGGTAAAGCCTGCTTTCTTGGTCAAAAATGCTGTGAGCACAGCAAATACTCGGCTGACAAACCCAATGGTGAAAAGTAAGTCTTTGATGGACTGGTGTGTCTGACACTGGACAAGAGTACAGAAGAGTGACGTTGGCTCTATGTTGTGTACATGGAATTTTGCATTTAGTGTTTGGCTTCAAAATTTATTTGAACACTTGCCTTGAAATAAAGGATGTGTGCACAGCTCTTTCAGGAGAGCTTTTAAAAATACTTCTTTAGATGTAATTAGGAGAGTTTGCAAGTCTTTAAATAATTCAAGAGCAGAACCTTCCCACCCTCATTTCTGAGCAAATGGTCTCTTCATTTCCAAAGAGGGTTCCACACTGCAGCTCAGAATATAAATAGAAAACGAAATGCCATTATATGTGCTTGTAAGGCTTGGATGAACATCAGAGAAGGATACATCTGCAGATTGCTTATGTCACAGATTTTAACAATGTTTGCATTTAATTAGATATTTAAAGAATGTAGATAAATCTTTAGGTTTCAGCTCTTGAGTCTGTGTAAAAGAATACAGTTGGAGCGGTGAAAGGTGAGATCTGTACGTTATTCTGGGCTTTGCAGTAGGCACGGTGCGTGACCTTGAGCGAGGTATTAATGATGAGCCTTTCAGAGGTGCTTGGTGCTTATGGCTCGCACTAATGTCGTTAGAGCTTTGTAGACTAACGCTTTGTATGTTCCTGGGAAAGCGAAGACGCTGCCCCTCATGCTGGTCTGCCAGACTCCTGTAACACTGACCTTTTGGTGACTCTTGAGTAGATCAGATGTGCAACTGCTTTTTTAGTCCTGTTCCGTAATCACTGCTCCAAATGTCCAGTGGTCCAGTGCAGGGGCTGTCATAAAGGTTATAAATTACTTCATGGATCGTTCTCTTGCCAAAGTTGTGACTTAGCTCTTGCATTAGGTGCCTGGTTCCTTCAAAATAAGTAGAAGAGTGAAAATTGGCATGCAAAAAAAAAAAAACACCTTAGTGTAAAGACAGCTACATATAGAAAGAATAAAAATTGCTCTTAAGAATTTGGATCTTCATCACTGTTCAAAAATAGAGGTGGTAGTTCTGCATAGACAGCCTTTCTCCTGTGTCTAGGCAGGTAGACCTGGCTGCTCCTCCTTTCCCCTGACATGTTCCCTGTTGTCCTCAGCCCTCCGGATGGCAGGAAGGAGAGCATACACTGTTCAGAGGGAAGATGCTGCTTCCCTTCTGGCTCCAGGGGCCTCTGTGAAAAGACAGAGCCCTGAGATCTGGGGGCTGGCTCTGCTGCTCATTCCTAGCCAGCCTTTTCCCTACCTACCTCTTATTTTGCTGGCTTAGTTTCCCCTTCTGAGATGTTCTAAGAGTAACCAGAGTAAATGTTTGTGAAGTGTTTAGCTCTTCAAGCCCGTGTCCTTGAGGCTTTGTAGAATGGTTTATAATCCAGGCTGAGTATTTAATCAGCCTCTGCCCACAATGAATTGAATGCTGAGGAATGAGGGAAGTGTAACAGCCTGTAGCATCCTGCTCTGTGGAGATTTGGGAGTACAAATGGTAAGTGTGTGATGTGTTCTCACCGTGGGGGGAATGCTTGCCTGCTGCGTTAGGTAACTTGTAGCTATTTTTAACTTTTCTTTCGTTGAAGCATCCCAAACGTGGAAGCATCTGCTGACCACAAGCCTAAACGCCTTGTGCTTTCCATCTCTTGGCAGCCTTCGAGGATATGCTTGAAAACCCCCTGAACAGCACTCAGTGGATGAATGATCCCGAAACGGGGCCTGTCATGCTACAGATCTCCCGAATCTTCCAGACACTGAATCGCACGTAGAGGGGGATGCCAGTCCACTGTGCCACTTCCTACTGTCCCTCGTGTCACCTTCTCCTCACGGGGGGGGGTGCATGGGTTGTTGGGAGGGGTGGGGGGTGGAAGGGGCAGGAGGGGGCAGATGCTGGCCGAGGGGGTGTCTCGCACGGGGTATGTAGTTAACGGCCAACTGCAGTTAATTGCCTTGTGGATTTAGTGTTAGTGGAAGAGGTTTGAAGACTTGTTTATGTTTTTCAGGTATTAGGTTAAAAATAAAGTATATCAAAAATAGGAAAAGGTTTTGTGAAAACAATTAAGGATCTGTTGGAAAGAAATACGATATTGCTTGTCAAAAAGGCCTGTGACAGTAGTTTTCTAGCCAGTTTTACTAGCGTCTGGCTAATGTTTACAAAAGGTCACTGACCACTAGCATAGGATATTAATCATCTCCATGCAGTATTAATTTATGGCTATATCAAATTATAAAATGCTTTTTAAAATTGATTCTTAGGAAACGTTTTTTAAAAGTCCAAATATTGGGAGAGCAAGCACATTTCTATCCAAACTTGTCTGTCTTGCATTATAATTTAAACAGAGTAATTCACAGATGGAATTCTTTTAATAAATAGCATTACTTTTTCCTATTTATTTTCTGCGTTAGTGTCGTTCCAGTCCCGCAGCAGTTACACTTGCAGGAGGTTCTCTGCCAGCTACGTTAAAGATGCAGTATCTCTTTCGCAACAGAACTTACTCCACCGACCCTTGGATTCTCAAGTAGGCTGCAGTTCATCAGTTTACACTATGCCATATCGTAGTGCAAAGAGGATATCTTCACCTTGAATTTTTTCCATTTCTGTGTGCACGGTTTTGGAAGGGGGGACTTGTGACTTTGTTTCAAACGGTTTGCAAAAAAAAGCTACTAATTTGCATGGGTTTTCAGTGAATGGCGATCTGCAAAGACGCAGAAACACTTAGGCTTTTATCTTGTTTACCGTATTTAAAAGCACGCTTTAAATTATCTACTTTGAGATGGAAGTGTTTCTTCTTGACCCTTTCACCTTGGAAATACCAAGAAAGTCAGGCTGTGTCTTCCCTAGTTTTGTCAGAAGATTGACTTAAGGTTTCAGACAGTGGTTGTAGGCTTATTAAGGAAAGAACTCACCGGTGAATTGCCATCTAGTCATCATGATTGGGCCATGCAGGTGTTACTTTTTTATACAGGCTGAACAAAAATGTTTTCAAGTTAGTGAAACCTGGTTGATGTCTGTCATAATCCCTGCTGTGTCTTGTGTTGGAAAGGCAGGACAGGCGAGACCTGCTTCTCCAAAGTGCAGTTTAATCAGAAGGAGACCTTATCCTTAAATAGCACAGAGGTGTCTGTCAAATAGAGAGATCCTAAATAACTCTGCTAGTCACCTTTATTTTACAGCTGTTTTTGTGCAGCTATTTTTTTTTTTTAAAAAACAAAAATGTAACAAGATGCAACCCGAAACCTTTATAACAAGTTTTGGCCTGAACTTGGCATCTAATCTGTGCTATTATGCAGTCAAGGCACTGAAGTTGCCAATTTCACATAATTAGTATGAAGGGTGGGGAAACCAAAACAGCATGAGATTTTATCTCAGCTTACTATCCCAGGATTTTTTAATTTGTTATCTGTAAATTCATGTGAAGCTTTACAGTTCATGACAGCTGAAATAGTTACTCTTACATTTAGAAATTCTAAGATTTAGAGATGTTTGTTCAAATTGGACAGTAAAAATGTTTTCCTGGATTCTTCTAAGAACAGATTTGGCAGCATGATGTTAAGTTGTAACTTTGTCTTGCAGTACTAAAAGCAACGAACCGGATTCTGCAACCCAGTAAGTTCAGCACAAATACTCGTGGCTAGTTGTGACTGAAGGTTGTAGCGTTATGAAAGATGAGTTTTTAAAAGACAAAGCTGGGAAAAGACTATCCTGTAGTTTTTGGTGGGATTTGGCTTCTGAATGAGTAAGTAGAGGTTCAGAATTACTGAGTAGATACTTGGGAAGCTGTCTCTTGCTCTTGGAAGAGCTTAAAGGCTTGTTAAAAGACCATTTATATGGCTGCTTTTGGTTTCAGTAATACGTGATCAGACTCTGAGTGGCTGCAGAGCTTCCAGACAGACCAGGTGAGAATCACCTGTCAGCTTTAAGTCCTTCCAAACCCTTGGCCTCTGGTTTGCTAGCAAAGCCTGGGTGAGCGGCCACGTGGCAGGAGCACACAACCCACATTGCCTGCACTGGCACGGGAGGAGCTGCCCCTGGGACTGTCTGTTGGCTCTGACGTGGCAATGTGGAGGATGAATTTGAACCAGCTGTCTAATTTTTAGGTGGATGAAACTGAACATGTTCCTGATTTGCTGTCTGACCTCCTTCAGAGGAGCAGAGTGGCCGCTTGTAAGGGTAGAAGTTCGCTGCTTGTGCATTTCTGCAGCGTGGTACTGCCAGGAGCTGCTGCTGAGCGGGTTCTTTCACCCTCAGTTTGGTTGAGGTGATAAAGGCCATCAGAGCTGCCTCCCTTGGTATGTCAGAACAGGATCAGTGCCACTGACCATCGTATAAGGAAAAAAGCATGAGTAAAATGAGGTGCACACACGTAAGAGACAAAAGTAAGGATACCCAGCTTCAACATGACCTAATGTTGTAGCAACAGTTAGAAACTGTACAGATAAAGGAATACTGCATCTTTAAAATGCTCGAAGGCTTGAGAATGTGGTTGTTTCTGGCTTTTCTCATTTCAGAGCTTGGCAATTACCCAGCTGAAGTGTTGGTGAGTGTGTTCTTCTAATCTGCCAAACCAGCTTGTTGCTTGGTATGGCTGCTTGTCTCGTGAGAACTTTAGCTCCCACTGGGCAGTCTCTGAAAGAGGCCAAAACTTACGAGGTGTGGTGTGTTCACAGCAAGGCGTAAGAGTTGATCTAGAAAAAACTACCCTTTAGGTTAAACAAACCCTCTGAGGAATTGATCAAGGCATCAGTGTTGTGCTATGGGTATGAATTAGTAGTGGGCTTAGGGAGCTGTGTCCTTGCAACACGTGGGTGTGTTCATGCTGCTTCGTCAGTTAAAGGTGGGTTGAGGGAAGCTAAGTGCATTGTGCTTGCAAAAGTATCGACTGTAGCAATTTTTTACAAAACCTGCAAAATACTGAAGGGTCACTGCTATTTAGTCAGTGTGCACAGGCAGGTCTCCAGGCACGGTGTATGTCATAGGAGTGCTGCCAGGGGTGCAAACTGTCCTGTTCTGAGGCTGAAGGCTAGAGGACTGGTGGATCTGGTCTGCAAACCAGTGAGAGGTCCCTAAGCAATTTGGAAATCAAGTTTTTGTTAAAAATAAATATTAAAACTCATTTTGTGAGGAATAAGGATTTACAGGTTCAGGTCCTGTGCTTGTCTTTCTGGTGTTCAAGTTAAAACTAGCAAAGACATGTCGTGCTTAAGTGTCTTACAACATGGTCAAGGGAATATTTGGAAGCCTGTGAAATCAAGGAAAAGTAAGGAATCAAGGAAGTGGGGTGCTAGGAGGCTCTTACAGTGCAGTGTCTGTTTCTCATAGTTTTAGCTCTTTGCCCCATACATTAGTAAAGACAATCTTCTGCCTTTTGATATTACATGACTCTTGAAAGCTAGCTATTTATTTAAATATATGTAATTTATAATTTTGTCATCAAAACACTGATATTTTTAATAGAAATGTACTATATGGAAGTTTGTTCTCAGGGCTTCATGTTTATACTCTGTAGGGGGATGCATTTAAAAGGATGTATTTGGAAAAAATGCCAGTGGCCACTTTGCAGCTCGGACCTTGGTTGGTCTTGACCTGTGAGACCAAGCTAGCGTAACGCTCCTGCTAAACCTCTTGTGTTAGGTACAGTCCAAAGAATCTGCCATTCTTTTCTCTCCACGCGAGCAGTGGCACGAGTCTTCCTTTAAGGTTGCTGCATCATCACATGGAGGTGGTCACACAAGATTACCCAGCCCCTTCACAGTTCGCTGATCTTTACACCGTTTCAAGGACGCTTCTGTTCTCCATGCAGCTGGAAAATTAACTTGCACTGTTTCAAAATCAGCCAGTGCACTTCTGCTCTTCTGGGGAAGTGTGAGGTTTGTTCCTGCAAGAACTCTGAAACCTGCAGCTAATTGCTGCTGCTCGGCTGCTCGCAGCCGTTGTCACAGATGTGTCCCAGAACCTTGACCCCTATTTCGTTCCTCACTGTCCTGGAACCAAGCTTGTCTTTTGGAGATTGATCTTCATATCCAAGAAATGCTTAAGTGGTTATTGAAATCCTTTTTAGTTGGGACTGTTTTTTTTCCACGTAATGATTCACGGGCTGAGGATCTTTAATGTATTTTGAAAGTCGTTTAAATAAGCATTGCACCAAATGAATGTATTGTGACACTGTCAGCAAATGTTGCCTGTAGAAGAGAGAGGAGAGGTTCCCAGGGATCTCAACTTCAGCAGTAATTTTCCTAAAGTATTGTGCGCAGGATAGTGAGTGTTTCATCCAAGGTAATAGCTCATTTTTCTACTTGTAATAAGTAGCATTTTTATTAACTGGCAGAAGAGCAGCACTTGCAGCTGGGTATTTCCATTCAATTGTAACTTGTTATGCTTTGAGGCATAAGCAAGCCACTGACTGTCCTCTCTGGGGCCGGTTATTTTTCTGAAGCATTTGTCTTGGCCCTCATTGGAGTTAGGCTGGTTGGTGAGCCTAGCATGGGTTGCAACCCCAATGTTCCTGCAGAGGAAGAAGCAAGCAGTGTACTTTATGTCTCCATGAATGTGTTGTCGTGGTGGTTGTGCTCATCTTCATCCAAACATCTGGGTATAACTGCAAAATTTTTTTAAAGACCTCTTGCCCTAGATTTAAAGATCTTCAATGCAGATCCTGTTTGCAGCATGTGAACTTCAATAAATGTATTAAATTCTTTCTGAATTTGGATATAGTTTTGTATCATGCTCTGGGGAGAGGGAAGAAATCGGATCATGTTTTAAACAAAGCCCCACAAAACAGTGTCTTTGTTACAGCAGGTAACAGGGGCCTGTAGAGATTTTTAATTTGCATATTTTTATCATAATTAATGAACTGTACAAGAATGATTTGCTATCCAGCACTTACCACAAGGTAGCACCGGTAAAATTATATTGCAAGGTACTGACGTAACGTTTTTCATTTCACCTGTGTATAAAACAATTAGGTACAGCATACGATAATTTTTATATGGAGCTGACACTGATGTGTGGCATGCACAGCTGTTTCTAAGATGTAATGTTACTTTTATGAAGCTTAACTAGGGCGGACATCACTGAGCCTGTGAATTCAGCATTCATTCTGGACACGTTCGTGCGGATCGATGACTTCTCCTTGGCCAGGGAGACCAGCAGGCTTTGCTTTGATACAGGAGCCCTCCAGGCAGCAAGTAAGAAGTGCTACCGATTTGTTATCCTTCTAAACAGTCACTGTTGTCTACTGAAACATGCCCCTAGAAGTTATTGAGGTCGTTAGCAAAGCCAGACCCATTCAGATTGGAACTGTTACGTACCTTTAGCAGGTGGAGAAAGCACACCCACAAGCGAGACTAGAATGAATGCTGAGTCCTTAAGCCTGCTCACACATACACACTAAAGACACTGATGTTGTATGCTGTAAATTTATAATATATCTCAAAAATAAAGTTTTTTTGATTTATTACAAGGTGTTCCGAAACGTCATTTTCAGAAGTAGCGGAGGTTTGTGAACAATTTAGAGTTGGGTTCCTTGCACCTGGAGACTGCTGGAGTTGTTTCTCAAGAAATAAGGTATTTTGTAGGGTTATTTATCAGCTATAACAGAACTTGAGGAGCAAATCCTGGTTCGATAACTGGTTCTGCACCTGGAAACTATTTCTCTATTTCCCAGAACAAAGTTGCATTGGTAGGATTCATCACAAGGGCGACGTGAAACGAGATTTTAGTGATCCCCTGTGGTGGACTGATGCTATTTAAGAAGGATTTGTCTCAAACGCATTGGCTGATAAATTGGAATTTGCTTTCTCAATAAGGGAGCTCTCATTAAGGAGAATAGTTTGAGCAAACAGCAGCTGGCACTGCTGGGATGCAGCAACTTGCACACGACTGTCCCAAAACGCTGTTCTCGCTTATGTGGCACCAGTGCTGCTGCTGCTCTCTGGCAATGAACTCTGAAGCTCCTCTGAGCTTTGCCCACGTGTTTGTGGTTGCCTTGGAGGCAACTGATTAAGAGTGTAAATGCGTGAGGTTTTTTCTCTAAAGACTAAGGTGGGGTTATTAGCATTTTTACACAATGTTCAGGGCAAGGGAGAGCACCTGCCAGCAGCCTGTTTGTTTAGCACATGTTCCAGCCACTTGTGAGGAGCTCAGAATAATTTTCATTATATCTTTTCATTATATCCTGTGAAAGATGGAGGAGTGGAGCATGAGGCATCCAAGCCCTTGCTATTCGGTGCAGGCTTTGAATGCAGTGTTATTAAATGCAGGTATTCTGTTGGTGCCAGGTGGCCACTGACTTAATTTGCCTTCAGTGCACAAATTAGCAGCAGGCTCCAGGACACTTCAGGGTCCCTCTCTCCACTGATTTAAATTAAAACAAAAGCAAATAAACCTCTGCGAGCAGCCTGTGGTATATCATTAGATAATGGTACTTGTGTACCGAAACTGGTGCAGCAGGTCTAGGCAGAAATCCACACCTTGCAAAATTAAAAAGTGCCTGCTATCTCAGCGACAAGACGGGCTGTAATTGGCACGGTGTTTGCAGGAGATGAGCTGCCTGCCTTCAGCACGGAGAGGTGTCACCTGCATTCCTGAGCAGTGATAAAGGGAACGCTCCTGCTGCCGTGGCCCGAGCGTTACCTCCAGCTCCCATCAAAGCCTCAGCCTGCACTGCAAAGGGAAGGTGAGTACAGGCTGCACCTGGCTGTGGAGATCCAGCTCGTTAGTAATGTCTCACCTTGCCAGCACCAACAGAATCGGTGTGGCAAGAGTTGTTCCAGTTTCCTCAGGGGTTGGTTACCGTAGCTTCTCCCAGCAAAGCAAGCTGTTCAGTGTCCTGGCTTTCCCTTCCATGCACACGCTATTCTCCCATGAACTGAAGGTCTGCAGGAAGGAGCAGAACGGCGTAAAACTACCTAGCTGGCTCCTCCAACCTACCTGCCTGCTCTGGCTTCCAGCAGGAACAGAAGGAAGCAGCAGCTGCTGCCCGTGTGAGCTCTGACAGCCTGGCAGCCCATCGTGGTCAGATCAGGGCTGCAGCCCCCTCTGTACAGGGTGCAGCAATCTGGTAACTTGTTCTGCGCTTGATCCTGATATTTTGTAGTGATCTTCCCGGAAAGGGAGAGTCTCCCAAAAGAAGCTGCAGCTGTGGAAGCTGCCGAGGATGTCTTGCTACATGGTGGTAGGTTTGGGGTGGAATAAATGGAGCTAATTCTTTTTTTCCTCTTCTGTTCTCATTACTCAAAACCTGAACTTGGAATGCAAGCCTTGCACTCGTGAGCTGAACGCTGCTTCTGCAGTGTGGTCCTGGAAAATGGCTTGAAACAGGCAGGGCTTTGGCGTGCGTGTGTGCACGACAGCAGTGTTGGTGTAAGGCTGCTGGGGGGTGACCTGAGAGTGCAGTGCCAGCCCTGGGTGTCCCGTGTCACCGGGAATCTGTCACTTGTGGAGGTGGGGGAGGGAGGCCAGTAACTCGAGATGTCCTGCACCAAAATAAACCTGGAGAGGTGGCCAGCACCCTCACGCCCAGGGTGTAAGCTTAGACGCGCAGCTGGGGAGCGGTGCCCAGGCGACAGACCTGGGTTCAGTGGCTCTGGCTGGGGTCCTGCATGGATCCTGCACCCAGGGCGCTGTACTGCCGCTTCCTGGGGCTGTCACGGGGAAGAGCTGTGATCTCCAACAGGGTTTGTGAAATGCAGCCGGGCTGCTGATGCCACCGGTGGTTGCACAAGGAGCACGTTGGGACGCAGCACGTGGGAGCTGGTCGAGCTGGTTCAAGGCAAGGGCTCCGTACCTGCTGCAGGCTTCGAACCTTGTGCTTGGTTTGATCCCTTCCCAGTCCCAATGGTGCTGCACGGCTGTGAGCAGGGTGTCCTGAAGAAATTATTCATGGAAGACTTGTGGCACTTATTCATGGTGCAGTTACGTGGCTTTTATGAGCTGTAGCCTGGCATAAACCACACTCGTGTTAAAGCCAGCCTCCGTGTGCCCTCTGCCGAAGGGCTGCTCTGCAGGGAATGCGGGCCTGGCAGTCTCGTGCCCACGGCAGCTCCCACACACCCAGGGTTTGGTTGAATTATTCAGCTCCTGCTCGTCGCTGTGCCACGCAGCAGCCCTTGGAAGAGTACAGCCCGCGGTGCCGCGCTGTAGCTGCTGGCTGTGATGTGCCAGCGTGCAGCCTCCTCCCTCTGTCCACCTTGCACGAGGGCCGTGAGCATTTGGGACATCTCCTTGGACCTCTCCCTGGATTTCTTAGCATCGAGGGTCTGATTTTTGCTCCCTTCTGCATGGTCCTGGCAGAGGGGCAGCAGCCAGGCTGGCTGCCGGCCCCGCACGGCCTCTCTGTGCAATGTGCAGGAAAAGGAAAATAGTTTGGGCCCTTCTACCTTATCCTTAGGAGGCCACCAGTTTCCAAGCTGCTGGCTCTGTCACAGCAGGCCCCTTCCATCTGTGTTTTCCCCTATATTCAAGCTTGTTGCCAGGCTGCAGGCGATGAATCACGGGCTGCTCGCCGCATTTACCTCGGCGCACGGCAGCGCTCGGCTTCCTCCCCGCTCCCACACGCAGACACCCTCCAAAGGGAGGGGAAAAAAGCACAAAACCCTATGAAATCTGTGCTCTGCACAATCCCACCACGTCCCTGCTTGGCACAGAGGTGCTCTCTTGCCCCGTTTGCAGCAGGACCGAGCCCCTGCGTGGTTTGGGGCTGTTTGTGCCTGGTGGTTTCCCTCCAGCCCAGCTGGACACGGTGCTCCCCGTCCCGCAGCTCCGGGGTTCCCCGGTGCCGTCACTTCCTGATCCCAAGTCCATCGCCTCTCCGTGGGTTACCGCGGGCTCTATTTATAGCTTGCTGTGCTAAAAATAAAAGCCCTGGGCGTTCAGTTCCCTGATCCTGGGCTTGTGCCAGGGCCACGTGGAGCCCCCCGGGAGGCGGCTGGGGGCTCAGCGCTGGCCCCGGGACTGCTTGCGCAGTGACTGGGGAGTTTCATGGGGCTGTGGCATTTCTGGGATCGGTCGCTACTCTCACTGACCAGGGAATCTCTTGCGGGACTCTCATCTCGCTAAAAATATTTCAGTGTGTCATCGTGGGCTCGATCTACCAACGCCTGTAAGCGGGAGATAAGGAAGCGGCAGCGCTTCATTGCGTAACAAATCCCTGCACGGCACTACCAAAACGCTCACGTTTCTGTCCAGATTTGCCTGGGGTGATGCCTAAACTCCCCTGTGTCTGTGCACAGGTAATATCTCTCCCTGATTTTAACTAATTTCCCAGTTACTGGTGAAGTTTAACTAGTT
The DNA here is from genome assembly GCF_964211825.1 of Aythya ferina. Taxonomy (NCBI): domain Eukaryota; kingdom Metazoa; phylum Chordata; class Aves; order Anseriformes; family Anatidae; genus Aythya; species Aythya ferina. The sequence continues at coordinate 2,708,802 of NC_140318.1, read as the reverse complement.
TCTAACCTGGCTGGCCAGCACTCAGCACACGGGTTTGGTACCCAACTGGGACGTCTCAGCACTGCGCTCAAGCACAAAGTGGAAAAGTGCTTTAATTTACTGCTTTTCAAAAATAGCTCTGTCCTATGAACATCGAGGAGCAGCTGATCACGCTCTGCTGCCTCCTCTGTGTCCTTGTCCCGGGCACGGCCACTGCGGGGTGAAACAGTGCTTGGGGTGCAGCAGGGGGGTGGCCCCGAGCCCCCCGGCTTTAAGTCATTTTGCTCTGTGGTTATTTAAGCCACCGCAAGAAAATAGGCAAAAAATATACAAAAAAAGAGGCTGAAACTGCCTCTTGCAGGCTGGGCTGTGATGGGGCCGGGTGGCACAGATGATGTCCTGCTCCGCTTGCTGGGCTTTGCCCCCCAGGGCAGTGCTCAGCACCGTTCACCACGGCAGGGTTGGGGCGTCATTTGGAGCCCTGTCCCCCTGCCCCTGGCTCCCAAATACCTGCCCTGCGCTCTGACACCAGGCGAAACCACTTCTAGGTGGGTTATTTTCTGATGCCCGGGGGCTGCTCAGTGCCAGCCCCTGCCCTGGGGCTTTGGGGCCAGGCAGCATTCAGCAGAGCAAAGCCCACACACGGGGGGCTCCGGGCCTCCCCCCATTACACCAATCTCCTGGAAATCACCAAACCCCGCACCCCGAGGGACCAGATATTCCCCAGGATACCCCACAGGGGGGCTGAATGTCTTCGTTGGACAAAGCGTTCCGGCTTTAATGAGCAAAACCAAGCAAGGAACATCTCCCCCCCCTCCCTGGCCCCCTCCTCGTCGCCTCTGATGTCAGCAGCACAGCTCCTGAGTCATCCCCCGGTTTCTGTGGCAACGGCAGCGATGCTGGGGAGCGGGGTGATGCTGGGGAGCGCGTCCACGCTGCCCCTGCCCCTGCCCTGCTCGGGGAGCAGAGGGGGCTGAGCCCCCCGGTGCTGAGCCCTCGGCCCCACCATGGGCTCCCACGCCGCCGGCTGCCGCCCAGAGCCCCCCAAAACCCCCAGGGCTGTGAGGATGCTGGCAAACGCCCCCGGTAAGTCAGCGCTGCCCGGGATTTAGCTGTCTGGGGGGCTTCTGGTGGGGTCGTACAGCTTCCACGTGGCTTTCCTGGTGGGGTGGGCAGCTGCATGCATGCACCCCAGGAACGTGGGGTGTCCTTCTGCGTGCTCCTGGCAGCCCCAGGGGTCTCGTGCCCCAAATCCCCAGGGCTGGGGGGGTATAGGTTGCTCTCGGGGGGAGCAGAGAGGCACGGAGCGGGGCTGGGGTCTGCATGGGGACCGTGGGGGTGTCACCAGTGCCTGATGGCCGGGGTCAGGGCACCGTGCAGTGGGACAGCGGGGTCACAAACCCCATGCTTACACCCCTGCCTGCTCAGAGCCGCGCTGCGCCTGGTAGGAAGCGTCTCCATAACCCCTGGCGTGTGCTAAATCCTCTGTACGTGATCAAAGGCACCACCTTGCTCCGGGTGTCTCCCCTGCGTGCCAGGCCAGGCAACGGGGAGGGACGGGATGTGCACCCTGCGGGGCCCCCAGCCCCTGCCCAGCGGTGCTGGCCTCAGCTCTGCTGCCCCGGCTTTGTTTCCTGCTCGGTGCTGGAGTTTCACAGTCGTAAAGTTTTTCGTTGCAGATAGGACCTGGATAAGCAGGATTGAGACGTTCCAGTCGCGGTGACTGGTTCACACATTAACGTAGCTCTCTGGCTACAGATTTAAGAGCATTAAAGTGCAACATGTGCAAGCTGGCGGGGACCCAAGGGCGTGAGGCGATTTCGTGTTTGTTTTGGCACGCCTCGAGGCGGGATGAGAGGGGCCGGGGCTGCCAGGTGAGGAGCTCGGCTGCGGTATGGGACCGGGAGCGAGGTGCTGGCCGCGGGAAGGGGCTCTGCAAACTGGCAGCAAACCAGGAGCAGCGTCCTGTCAAAACAGCAGAAGTTAAAAATACTAAGGCAGAATGACTCAAAACGTACTGGGAAGCCCCCAGTGCTGCGTTGTGAGCGTAGGCGGCGTTGTCACCGTTGTGTCAGCCTCCAGGCGTGCCCTGACCTCATGGCTGTGGCATGGCAGCAGCCTGGACAAAATTGTTCATCCCCAAAAGAGGGGACATGGCTCTTTGGCGGTGCCTCGAGTGCGCTGCCTTGGTTGGGGGGCACAGCTCGGCCGTGCTGGGAGCTGGGGAGGAACGCCAGGGCTTGTGTCAGGGCTGGCGTGGCCCCGGGTGGATGCCAGGCGTTGGGAGTCCAGCGTTGTGGTTGCTTCTGGGTGCTGATGATGGCAGGGTTTGAGGATGAGCAGGCTGCTGGTGATGCGGCACCACTGGTGAAAACAAACCCAATCATTTTTCCTGCCTTTCGGTTGTTCCTTGCTTTCCAGGAATGCTTAAACAGTGGTGAAAAAGCTGGGGATAAGTCTGTCTCTCTTTGCGCAGTTACACATTTGCAGTAAATGGAGTTTTACTTTCCAAAGTGTCCTGGAGAAAAAAAAAAAAAAAAAGTGTTTTAAAATAAATCATCTGGGTAAAGCAAATCAACAGTTCCCATCAAAACTGATTGCTGTCTGAATGCTGCCCAAACACAACTGCTAATAAGGATTTAATGAATATGGCACCAGGTCTCTGCTTATCGAAGTCTGTCTGGAAAACCTGGTGGGCTGTAAATGCCGTTTTCCCATCCTCCTCCTAAAACTAGTCCTGGGACTTTATCTCTAACATGATTTATGTTTTAACATACCTATTATTATTAAAGCAGGCACCTAACCCCCCCCCTGCCCTCGCTGCTCGAGCAGGACGTGCTGCCGATAGCGGCGAGCTGGGCGAGGGAGCCCCGCACGCCTGGCAGCTGGCAGCGGGCACTGCGGCCTCCAGAGACACACGGGCAAGGGCTTGTCTCCCCCGGCAATAAAGAGTCATTAATTAGTGTTTGTTCAGCGCTGCGAGGAGAGGCGCTAAGTCCAAGTATCATTTTAAATTCAGGCAGGAGGAGAGGCCCTGGCCGCTGGGAGCAGCACCACCGGCACCCCCGCCTCGTCTGTCCCTGGTCCCTGGGTCTCGGTGGGCACAGCAGGAGGAAACCTCTGAGAGGTTTGATATGGCCCTGCCATCGCTTGAAGCACATCGGGCGTTTTCCAAAAAGAGAGCAGAAAGAAAGAAAAATTAGTATTGCACCCCATCAGCAACACAGCTCCACGACGTGCATGTTACCTTCAGAATAATACAAGGGAACGAAGGAAATAGGGTGCTGCTGTCTGTGCTTAGTTGGGTTTCTTTATTTACATGAAAAATATCGCTCGTTGCGTGTGGTTCCCCAATGCACACGGCTGTTGTGGTGCACGTTCTTCGCGAGTTGCAGGACTGAATGTAATGATTACTGATAGCTGCAGTATGCTATGGAAACTGCTCCCGTGTTGTTGGTAATTACACTGAAGTGACTGTTCCATTGCTAAGAATAATACTCAGCTCCCTCTTTCTAAAGGTTGAATACATGATGAACTGTCATGGGGAACTATTTCGTAACAGGGACAAGCATTCTGAAGCTGGTAGAGCAGCGGCTGAGTTAGGAGCCTGCCCCTTCCCTCATCTCATCCTCACGTTACTTTACCCTGGCTTCATCCATTCATTCATGGGACACTCGAGATGCCTTTTTGACCACATCTCTTTTTACTTAGTGAATGTTGAGTAAGACACAACTTTCATTTTAAAAAAAACAAACCCTTGGGACTGCCAGGTTTGAGGGGAGATGGAGAAGACAGCTCACAGCCAGCAGTCGAGGTGCGGCCCCGAGCCCAGCAGTGACCTCCAGAAGCAGCCCGGCTCTAAGTCGATTCCAGCAGGGCATATTAAGCGCTCAGCACCAGGGCAAACGAGGCCCTGCAGAACTAAGCACAGGGAAGCAGATACAGCAGCATTCATGGCTGAAAATAGAGCCCTAAGAACAGAGCTGGGGGCCGTCTGGAATTTGCAAGGATAACGGGGAAAAAAAACTGTTGATTTCTTCCGTCCTCTTCTCTCGCTTCTCCTGAGATGGCAAGCAAGCAGCTGAAGCTCTTCCCAGCTGCAGCCACCCACCTCGACACCATGGCAGAGCAGGGGTGGATCAGCTCCCCCAGCGATGCTAATGAGCCGCGGTGGCAGCAGGAGCTCAGTCCCTGGGTGATGCGGGTTATAAACCAGCTGGAGGGGAGAGAGCGCGCAGCACAAACGCGGCCAGCGTGGTTTCTCAAACGAGCTACCCAGTATGCCAAAATTCCCAAGTCATAGTCCCTTACCCTGCTTCTTTTTTTGCTGATTTTAACTCTCAGAGCATTATCTGACTGGTAGCAACATTGGATGGAGTCTTCCCTCTCCATAAATAGCTCCAGGGAGACAGTGAAGCATAGGCTTTCTGTGCAGCCTCCTGCAGATGCACGTTTTCCTTCTTCTGAAGGTGCTTTTTGTAATGCTGAGGAAGAATCCCAATTCACTGATGGCCTTTCTAACCAGAGGGTGCTAATTAGTGCCACTGATGGGTCAGCTCTTGCTGTCTCTCCATACCCAGGAAGTACATGTATGCCTGCCCTATAAGTTCCCAGTGCACAGCACATTTGTATTTCTACAGGCTATATATTATTCTACAGTATAAGCTTGGATCTGATGTCCTCAGGATCACAAAGAACTAATATTCTTATTTTACACATTGTCTCCCATATTGATAAATGAAACATGGTGGAAGAAACTGAAATCCCAGGCATTCCTCCAGTAAGGCTGAAAACAAGCACGTGGGTTTAGCTTTGTTGCAGGTAATAGGTGTCACACTTGAATATGGTAATTTGTCAAAGGTATTACCTCCTAGTAATTAATCTCACAGTTCTGCTGTAAGACAGGTCGTGCAGTATTTGTCAGTTCACGTGTACGCCCACTCTGAATGGTTAAGGAATCCAGGAGAATTCTCTAATAGGAAAATTATTTTGTATAGAAAACCATTGTATTATTATTATTTTTTTTTTTTCCAGAAGAAAAGCCATTAAGTATGTTTTGTATGGAGTGCAAGAAAGAAACAAGTGGTATGCAAATTAAAGATGAATTTGCTGCTACTGAATATAGAAGAGGTTTATTTTCTCATGAAAAGGAAACACATTTAGCAATCTACTGGTGATCCTCCTATTTGAAATGTAAGCTTTTTACCTGCAGGACAATTTTGAGGGTGCTGATGTTGGTGGTGCTGAGCTCTGGCCAAACCACTTCATTATCAACTGCAAAGTTTCCCAAAACATCAATTTGAGTTTTTGCTTAAGGACACCCAAATGCCTGAAGTAACAGTTACAGGATATTACCATAGAGGAAGAAGTCACAGCATGTTTCACACTGGGACTGGAAAATAGTGATAAATAAATGCAAATCCAGAGGATAACACAACATAAATTAAAAGGGGAAAAAAAAAGGTATACTAAATTGGGGTCTTTAGTTCAACATCAGCCTGTAAAAGAATGGCATTCTCTTTACCACTGGACTTCCCGTTATGCTTTTTCTCCTCAGTGTTCATTTTCTTAAGCCAAATGTTTCTACTTTTTTATCCTGGGAGTTTCAGGGGCATTGGTAATACTGGCTTTGCTTTGCTGAGGTAGTCTGCCACCCTCTTAAAACATATTTTGTTTCTAAGTCATTCTGATAAGTTGAACAACTAGATCCGTTCTTTATCTATAGCAAAAATATATCAGAGAAAAAAGTAGGACAATTTTCTTCCAGTGTGCACCTTTGCCCTCGGATACAGGTCACCTGCTCTAAGAGTCAAAGGACCATTCTGTTTCAGTAGCACGTTTAATGCCCAATCCACTACGTAAATGAAAACATTCTTCCTGAGTTTAAGGGGATTTGGATTGGGCCTTAAGCTAAAAACAAAAGCAGCTTGTTATAATGATAACGTCACAAATCAACAGCCTGTAAAAAACTATTGAGAACCAAACTCTTCAGAGATTATAAAACAACTAGCAAGTTATTTGCAAGGGACATCTACTTTAATTGCATACAATCTTGCAATTAAGTAGGCTGGGATAACCTTTGAACACCAGATCATATCCTGATGACATGAAACAGATTGCCCTGCGTTTGCATTACGAAAAGATATAGGGAAATAAATGTATCTTAAAACAGACCTACATTAATCTTTAAAAATTTTTGAAACATTTATACAGTCTACCAGTTATATGTAGCAAAAAATAATTTATGAGAATCATAACAAATAAAATTAGGTAGAATAAGGCCAGTCTGCTATTATTGTTGTGTGGCTAAGCTTATAATTACTTTTTCATAAGAAGGATATTAGGGTAATTTATTGATCCAGTGTGTGCATTAAAGGCTCAGTTCTCTTCATCACATAACTTTGGAGATGAGCCCTGCTTCCAGTAATGAAACTTTTCAAGTCTGTCAACTTGCAGGATCTTGTTTTGATCATGAACCCAACACACACTGCACAGGGATGCCCTTGCTGGTTCCAGCAGCACCTATGAGCCTGTGGGCCTTCAGGTGGTGGCTGGTAGACCACCAGCAGCAAAAGAACTCTAAGGTAATTGGGATAGTCTACCTGCACCCAAAAAGATAAACAAGCACACCTTTTTATACTTGTCAAGCATTACGTGCTGCTTTCTATATATCACAACATAAACCAGGTGATCAAATTCTCCATTTGCTTTGTAATACACAGGATATATAAGCCGGTCTTCTGCATGGAAACTGCCTTTGGCATCCTTTGATTGTAAGCAGATATTAACAGGTCAAGTCTTGGGGGAAATTGGTTGTAATAACCTGGAGAAAAGTATTGCTGATGATCAAACACTGGCAGTTCTGATGTTTTGTCAAGTGTGGTTGGCTGCCCAGCAGGAAAGATAGCATGAAGCAAATGTCTGATTTTACTACTGTGGAAGTTGTTGTGTACCCAAAGGGTTTCCTGGTTAATGATTTACAATCACAAGACAGAAATTCTTGGGCATTTATATGTCTCCCTGCATGATAAAGGAGGCCCAAATGACAACTGCAAAACGTGGTGAGACAGCACCGCGCACAACACGGCTGTCAGAGCAAACACGCAAACAATGGGCTGCCTGTGGCAGGCCTCGAGCCCGACGTGAGTCACCGCAAAACCTCCGATTCTGCACTTTTGTCTGGTAACGTGGATCCCTCGGCCTGTGCAAGCCCTGCGTGCCCTGTAGGATCGCAGGGTGGCGGGATGGGGCCTTCTGACATGGCTACTGTGCAAACAGGGAGGGGAAGGGGCCCGGGCTGCTATGGCCATCATTGAAGTTTTCATCTAAAAGGCTCAGCTCGGGGACCAGCTCAGGGACCATTTTGGGGGCCATCTCGGGACTATCTCAGGAACAGTTTCAGGGACCATCTTGGGGACCATCCTGGGTCTATCTCAGGGACCACCTCAGGGACCACCCCATCTCCACCACACAGCACCCAGCTGCTCAGGATCCACAGTGATGCCCAGGAGACCTCAACAACCGCTGCGTCAGCAGCCGGGTGGCGGCTGGAGCCCATGTCACGAGGGGGAACCCTCGGGGGCTGGGGCAGGCCCGGGGCCTTTCTTTATGCTCTCCGTGGTGTGCAAACTCTTTTTTTTTTTATTTAACACCGAGCGCTTTTCCGCGCACATCACCCCGGGACAACGAGCCCGTGAGGTGAAAACCCCGGGTGTATATGTGAGGGAGGGGGGCCGGGCGCAGGCCGCGGCCTGTGCTCGCGGTCGCCATGGCGACGGTTGCCAAGCGAGGGCCGCGGGCGGCAGAACCGGCGGGGCGGCGGCGCCTGCGCAGTGGCCGCCCGCCGAGCGCGAGCGCGCGCGCACGCCATCCCCGGGCCGGCAGCGAGCGGGCGAGCGCGGGGGGGCACGGGAGCGCGCGCGGGGCTTGCGCATGCGCGCGCGCGCGGTCCCGAGCGTTGCCAGCCCCGGCCCGGCGGCGGCGGCGGCGGCTGCAGCCTTCCTCCCCCCCCCTCCTCCTCTTCTTCCTCCTCCTCCTCCTCCTCCTCCTCCTCCTCCTCCCCGGGCCCAGCCTTCCTCCTCCTCCTCCTCTCCTCCTCCTCCTCCTTCCCCGTCAGCCGCCGCCCCCCCCGAGGCGCCGCCGGGGCTCTGCGGGCTGAGGCGGCGGCCGCCGTGCCCGGGGATGAGGCGGCGGTAGCAAGGTGAGGGCGGCGGGGCCTGTGGGGGGGGGGGCTGCTGCCTTCCTCCCTTCCTATCTCCCCCCCTTCCTCCTCCTCCTCCTCAGGGTGGGGGCGGGGAGGCGGGCAGGGCCGCGGCGGGGAGGGGAGGGGGAGCTGCTGGTCCCCTGCCTTCCTCCTCCTCCTCCTCCTCTCCTCCTCCTCCTCCTCCTCCTGCTGCTCCTCGTCCTCCCGGAGCATGGGCGTGAGGGAGCTGTGCTGCCTCTCCCGGGCCCGGCGGGGGTCGTCGGAGCCTCAGGTGCTGCCCCCGGGGGTGAGGAGCCGCCGGGGGGGCCGCCGAGCTCCCCCTGGCCGCCCCCCCCGTCAGGCCCGCGCTCTTTTGTTGTCCTTGCAGATGGTGGATGCTGAGGGCGGCGCGGGCGGCGACGGCGCCAGGCGAAAAATGGATGCCCTGGCGGAGAGCGCCCTGGAGATCGTCCCCTTGGAGCTCTACGACTCAGCCCGAGCGAAAATAGCCGCTAATCTGCAGTGGATCTGCGCGAAAGCCTACGGAATAGGTGAGGCCGCCGCTGTCAGGAGGGTGTGCGCTGTGGGGGGGGGGGGGGTGCTCGCCGCCTCCGCTCCCATCCCTGGCAGGAGGGAGCGAATCGAGCCCCGATCGCCTTTGTTTTAGATATCAATAACGTGACAGATCGTTGGCTTTTAACATTACGTGGTTCCTGGTACCCCCACCGGGGATAATGGAACCGTGTGAGCCGCTCCGAATCGGCAAACCAGGCAGCAAATGCTCACTGATAACGTTCACTATGGTTATTGTTATTATCATTGTTATTTATTACAAAAAAACGCATGTCTTGCAACGTTCAAATCCTCATTTTAGCCAGGTAGACTCTCAGTACTTGCAGGCCTCGAAGCCCATCAGGCTGTGGAGTGCTTCCTTGTCTGGTCATCTCGGCCAACAGATGCGAAGAGCTCGATGCTCTTTGTATGCTCGCATAGGTGGTTCCTGTTTTGTTCTGCCAGGCTGCGTTATTGGGTTCAGAATGCCCTAAAAACCAAAGCATTTATGATTGGAAAAAGTCGTTTCTGTGAAAGAAATGTTGCGTGAGCAGATACAGTTTGTGTTCTGTGACATCAAGCAGCGAGGTGTGGGTGATGGAGGAGGAGTTCTTCCTTCCCAGATGTTGGTCTAAACCATTACAGCCAAACATGGAAAAAGAAAGAGTTCTGGAGTCACATTTGCACAGTATCTTCCTGGCATCTGTTGAAATTTGCTTTTTTGTTTGGATCTTGATCTACCTGTCTATTTTGGGGTTATTGCTGCTGGGTGCCTCTTGTGTTTAAGTAGCTTCATTATGAAGGAATATGCTGGAGCACTTGTTTATCCAAAACATATAATAAAAGCATCTACAGAATCTTGTTTTGGAAAATGAGGTAGCCCTGTTAATCTAAGTCTAATTCAACGAACTCATAATATGCTTAATGGATTAGCACTAGCTTACTTTGTGACAAGGCTGGAGAAAAGCAGTGCATTCCTGCAGTTAAATATTACCCTTTTGGAAATAATTTCTAAATTATTTTTCCTTCAATATTACCAGCTCTGTCAGTGGTCTGGCCACATGAATGACAGCGGGGGAAATAGAAAGAAAATTGAGCTTTTGTGACATTTAAAATTAGTGAAGGTATTTTAATACAAGCACCAAGAGACAAAAAATACTTTTATCAGATGAAGTTTAAAAATGTGGGGATTCAGGGAGGGTGTTGAGGAAATGTTGATAACTTTGGAGGAGTAAACAGGTGTTTCTTCTCGTATTTTGCAGTCGCTGGATTTGTTTGTGATGTTATTGGTCAGAGAGAAAATGGATATTCAGGCCAGGAAGATGCACCATTTATATTACGACTTTGTTTCAGGAGGAAGCTAATCCTGATTTAGGTTTGACTGGCACAGGTTGTGTGCTGCAGAGAAAACTGTGGCCTCGTGTTTATTGGTGGTGACTTCTGGGGCTCAGGGTTGTGACTACAGGTCTCAGATCAGTATGGTGGGAACAGCTCTGTTTGTGCACTTGACAGCGCGGACTTGCATTGAGTAAGTACTTAGCTTTCCTTTGACAAAGAATTTTGGAAAACCCACCTGTCATGATGGCAGTGGCATGGCTCTAGTGTGCAGAGGGCTGCAGCAGCATTTGCCAGGATTTCTGTTTGTATTTAGGCTTGTTCAGATAATTTCTATTAATGTATAAAATGACTTCAGCAAATACTTTTGCTGGGTCTCTTGGTGTTGCATCCTTGGTTAGCTCCAGTGCATACGTTTTGGTTTTTGTGTGTGTGGATATCTTTTCAGAACCACGGCCCATGGAAATTTGGTTGATTTTTGAAATGGCTTCTGCAATCGTCACATAGTAACCGTAGCTTCTAGCATGGCATTGCAGAATACTTAGAAATTTATAAGCCTCTTTAATTCATAGAGAGATGGGTTTAAGGAAGCTTTCTACATGATTACCATTTTGAGTAATATTTGAACTTAATACGTTACTTGTCATCTCTGTTTTGTTTTTTTTTTTTTATTGTTGTAACGTTGGATGTTCAGGGAGTCTCGGGCAGCTACCAAGCAATTGTGATTCCATTTTTTTTTTAAGTCTAAAATCTCACTATGCAGGTATTTTTCAGAGGGGCTTTTTGTTACATTAGGCTTAGTTCTAGTAAGTTTGGTGGAAAAAAAAAAAGAAAGGCTCTCTGTTTATCATATTAAAGCACTCTTTTATGTTCTGAAGTAATTCTTGTCTGATAGGGTTTCCATAGCTGTCTTCAAGTGGCTGAGTAAAGAGTGTTTTTCTGAAATGTTAGATTTGGAGTTGCCATTATGAGTTGACTTAATTTTGTGCCTTCATCTTGCAAATGCTGGCGCATATCCTGGATTTCATTTTCACCTGAACAGGGCTAAGCTCATGCTTCAGTATGGAAATGGTCAAGAACAGGAATTAGGTTCTAGTGTGGACGGTTGCTAATAATCATTCTTCACTGTAGATTTTACCCAAAGCTGTATTTTCTATTTACCGTTGCAGGGTATTTAAATTTTCCCTATCTAAGCAGAAAAAAAATTCATCCTTAGTGTTTTTTTTTTTTTCAAGGACAAATTACTGATGGCATACCTTACATAATTTGGATTTAAGGTCTTAGTTTGGGATTTGTTTCCTTTGATGATGCATCCTTTCTTTTTTCTCTTCTGCCCGTGAAATGAGAATTTTGGTAGCCAAACAGCTGCGCACAGCGACCTTCCCTCCTCAGTACAAAATACGGCTGGAGTGAGAACTCCCCTTTTTGAATAGGAACGGAGCTGAATGCTTTGTTTCTGGCAGCACGTGGCTCCTCCTGCCTGTCTCTGGTGGCTGCCTGGTTGTCACAGATGGATTCCGTGGATGGGTTTTACAACTGTTTGCCCAAATTCTAGAAAAGAGAAGTCAGTGGAGCTGTGAAGGAAGGCGTTCTCCCATTTGCTGTCACCTCCTTCCTTTTCCCCAAATAACTCTGGGAGCATGTCCTGGATCTCTGTAAAAATTTATGGACAAGGATCTGGAAACCTTCTGCACACCTGAAAGATTATAATGAAGTCCATTCAGCTGAGACAGTAGTTGGAGGGGAGGGAAATTGATTAGAATAATCTTTTCCATCAGCAATCTTTGATGAGAACCAAATGTCTGCTTTAAGAATTCTAGCAGCAGTGTGAAAGCACAACTCTTAAGTGGCCTAGGAGCACGGGTGCCAGTGGGTTTCTGCGGTACCTGAGTTCACAGGGTGCTTCAGTCCCTTTGAAAACTTTGCTCTGACCTTGCAGAAGGGAGAGTAGGAGGCTTCGAGCAGCTTGGCAAGCCGTCCTCGGGAGCAATCGCTCTTCCCCAGTTGGTTGGATGAAGCAGGTTGCGAAGCAGCAGCTGAGCCCTGTGCTGATTTCTTGAGCTGCACCTTGGAAAAATAGGCAGTGGCAGTGGAGAACTTTGATTTTTTGGTGGATTGAGCTAGGCCAGCATTAATTTATGCACAGAAATTGATTTCCATCATCATGGTTATGATAAACTTCTATAGGTAAGGAGCGTATGAAAGTGTTGTCTGTCTTGTGTTGCAGTTTGCTGTGAGCAAGTGTGCTGTTCGCAGCATTTCCATAAGAAACGTTGCTGCTGCTTCATCACAGCTTGTAAAATCCAGGTTGTTCCGAATGAACCTGGTGGGCTTTGCTTATTTACACCTTTCCATGGCCTAGCATGTTTATGTGGGCTCCAGGCTTACTGCTAACAGCAGCCCGAGACATTTAGCGAGATCCAGGCAGCAGAGCCAAGTGCTAATGTAATCCATTGTAGAGGAAATGCAAGTTGTGGCTTTTCTTGTCTTTGAAGTACTTAATACTTACCTGTTAAATAAGGTTTTACAGTACTGTAAGAGCTACACACAGTTGCCAGCTGGTAGGGGCACTGAGAAAACGTTTCCTGGGCTAAACTTGCCTGAGTAAACCCCTGTGTTCCCAGTTCCTATTCTGCCAGCTTTCTTCTCTGTTCTGTAATAAAAATATTTTTATGAAAGCTGTTGTGTTTTGCAAATATTCCAGTAGTTAAACGTTTTGTTTCTCTAATAAGGCCTGTTTCATAAACACTTCTTACTTGTGTGAAGTTTACAAGGTGAAGAATTCCATAATTCTTTTGTTTCTTCTGTTTAGCCAGATTTGTGGCTTTCTGCCTGATCAAAAGATAGGATAATAAAAGTGCAGTCACTCTCACCAGCAGTATACAAAGCCTTTAGCTTGTTTTTTTTTTCCTACCCATTTTCCATAAATTTTTGTGTGTAATATTAGAGATCACTTCTGGAGTTTATAATAGAGTTCTGTAATGAGAACCAACAAAGAATGTTTTTGTTATAACGTACGTGGTCTGAGCTGCTGAGAAAGTGTAGCTTCTGCTTTGTTCTGCAGCTTAGAGGACTTCATGCAGCACTAAATAATTCTGTGAACAGATACTGATACTAATGAAATCTTACTCACAATTTGAATAAGCTTCGTTCTGTTTACCGTGATGCCTTGGCTCTCTTTCCATGTGAAACCAGTTCTTCATGCTTCTCGAGGTAAAGTCAGATCTGGCTGGCATCCACTTCTTCAGTTGAAGGGATGAGACAAATTTGTTCAGGATTGCTTTATTTTTCTTTATCAAATTGTAATCAGCTAATCGTCTCTGAACGGGTGTTTGTAAGTGAGATGGTAAAGAAATGGTCCCTACCCTAAAGCAAGGAGGGTAGAGCCTGGAAATAATTGTCTTTCTTGCTGTTGTTACACGTGAAGTTATTTTTGTAATCCTGTAAACTACCTTGTATGCAGAATGATTAATACTTGGAACTGACAGGTTTTTTTGAGAGATTAGAATTCACCGACAGGATACCAAAAGGATCGCTTAATGAGAAGTTATGCTGGCTTATTTTTGAGTGCTTCATCTCTTGTAAAAATAGCCAGCACAGATATCTCTGCACTAGACTCAAGGGGACAGGAAGACTTAAGAGTTTTTGCTGCTGAAATTTGGAGAAATGTTATCTTGTTTTTATAGGTGTTGGAGATAGCAAAACTGGACATCCTTGCTCTGTGAGTCAGCTGCACGCAGCAACTAACGTGGTACAACATTTGCATAAAGTCAGTGTCCAGTCAGCTCAGGTACTGAATGTAACATGGTGAATTCTTTGACAATTCTTAACAAAAACTTAGGACAAACTGAATTATTACGTATGCACTTTGACAGATCTGATGATCAGCTTGCACGCCATCTCGTTTTGAAGTTGCTATAGAAACACTAGTAGGCTTTGTTTTATGTCTTTTAAAAAGCTTGAAAAAGCTGTTGTAAAGCTTGCATTGGAGTCGATGCTAACATTTTTCTAGAGGTAACAACTGAGAGAGCAGGTTAGGAAAAGCAGAAGGGTTGCAAGCTTTTTGGTAACACGCAGAAGTAACTTCCTCTTGGAACTAGCATGGTATTGGAGACCACAACATAAGCAAGGAAAGGACTCGGTTTAGTTATTTAGTTTTGTTTTGCTTTGGTAGAATTTGTTAAACTTTGCTCAAGCTGAACGTCTTGTAGCTATGCCTCAGGCATTATTTGCTCAAAATTAATTTTTTCCAGTAGATTTTGAGAATTCCAAAGCACAAATGCATAGAAGCACAAGTTGTGATGAACACACAGTTGCTCTCACATTTAAGTACAGTTATAGGTCATGAAAGTAAGGTGTTGAAAAAGACGCTTATGGAAACTGGGACTTGAAGGCTGGGACATTTTCTTCAAAAGGAGCGTTGACACATTCAGCAGTGAGGCAAGCAAAAAGCGTGTGGTGTGTTTGGAGACGGCGTTACTCCCCACGGTAGGGGTTGGGCAATCTTTCGGGGTGTCTGTGGCTACCTGTGTATCCGTGCATGCTGCTGGAGGTGAAATCAGCTTTAGGTTAATTCTTGTTGGTGTTGAATTGTCCTGAAACTGACAGCGTGTTTCTGAGGCTTTGACAGTTGGGAATCTTGGCACTTGTAAGGGGAGAATGAGCACACCTGGATGCTGCAACCGATTGTTTCATGTGGCATTGTGCTAGAGATAAGAGTCATTAGCAGCAATGTGAAAGGCAGGTCTCCTGCGTTGCACTTTTAGGTGCAGATTTCAGATTTTGAAGATAGATCTTGCAATTAAATCAATTAAATCACTTTTTGTTGGACGCTCCTGACTAGGAAGGCCATGTTATCCCTAGCTTGAACTGACTGCGTGGAGGACAGAGCATCTGCAGCTGCGATGAGTGGAAGTTTCTCAATGCAGAGTTGCTCTGTAGCATCCTTTTTGCATTACAGCTTTTTCTGCCATTTATTTCTCATCTGTGCCTGCTGTGTGGGTAATGTTTTTATGTCCACGAGGAGAGTATGAAGTAAATCTGAATTAAATAGCAAAGCTAATAATTCCGCTCTTCAGCACTGAAGTATTTATAACTGAATTTTTCAGTGTGGCCTCTAGTTGGGATATCACAGTATTTGCAGTGCTGTTCCCTGCTGTAACAGTTAGGCATTGGTCTCCAAACATAGCTAGAAGTGTTGAATACACCAAGAATGTAGGAAATAAAGCTTGGCAAGTGTTTATGGTGAAGTAAGTTGCAAGTATTGGCAATTAATGTTTATGAATAACTTCAAATGATCCTATTTAAATAATTAGTCCTGCTACTAGAAGTTGTTTTTTTCTCCCCTGTATCTTCAATCCTGGTCATGTTATAATCCATTCGGTCAGTCAGCAGTTACAGGAGTTGGGGACATGAAGCAAGAGGGTTCTTCAGTATAGAATAATTTTGGATCTCTTGTCTAGAAGTTCAGAATAAAGAACAGTAGCCAAGATACAAGACGTATCTTGTATTTAAGCAAGAATCATGAGTGTTTTTATGTCTGTGAGACATGGAATCTCATTGCTAAGAACTGGGTCAATTCATTGCTAGACAAGAATTTTAAAAATCTTCACAAATGTTGCTAGTTTAAACAAGAATTAGTGTGGGGGATTTTGCTGCCTTTGTTAGGCAGGAAGCAGAGCAGCACGTTCCAGTGGTGTCTTCTGTTTTGATAAGGGTGGAAAAATCCCACCCCGATGGGTTGTGCCTGTTGTATGTTAGTGGTGGAGAGAAAGCTTTTTGCCTTCGTTAGCAACTGTGCAAATAGAGATGCCTCACATTGTGTCACCCTTTAAAAGGTAGTAAATAGGATCCTTTTCCCAACATTTGTGGTTTTTTGTTCTGTTTGGTTTGTTTTTCCTTCTCTTTGAAGTTCATCAGTTGAATGTCTTGAGGGAGAGGTCTTGGCAGCAGCTTTTATGATGCAAGTTAGACTTGGACCGTTGTATATTGTGCTCAACTGGCCTTTTAAAAGCCTTTTTTAAATTGTGCAAATCCTAATTTTTGTCTTCCTACTATTCTTCTGAATTCTATTTTACATGTTCTGGGTTGTTGAGTCCTTAGGCTAATTTGATTTAAACTAGCACCAAACTGAAAACCGTCGGCTCCACGAGAGAGGGCAGCACACTATGCAGATTGACGTGCAGATGTGTGCTGCTGACACCTTTTATAGATGGATGTGGTCTGGATTTTGCATTATGTCAAAGACTGCACCCACAGTTCTTCCTGAACAGCAGTGTAACTAAATGCCACAGTAGGAAAAAGATAAATAGAATCTGTGTGTACTATTGGCAAATGTGGAATTACGCTACCACAATCGGAACACCAACCAATAACGCCTCTGTCTGCTGCTACAATGGAAACAGTGACTTATTTTGTTGTATTCCATAAAGCAAGCACCTGCCTTGTGGAGAAGGAACCTGCAGAAAAGCTGAAGTGAGCTGTTTGCTGCTCGTGCTGTGGATGCCCAGGTAGTTGAAGTCCTGGGCCTTGGCTCAGGGATGGGATTCCTGGGTCCAGCAGCAACTGGGCGCGCAGCTCCAGGCAGCAGCTTCAGGCTGCCACCTCAGTTCCCAGCTCGAGGTGCTCCAAGGAACTGGGGGACACACCTTCCTACTAAAACCACCACGGCGAACACATACTGCATGTTTCAGGCGTTTTGAACTTGCATAGGTTTCAATTTTTTATGTTTTTAATCCTTTAAAACTTGGAGCGATGCTAATGCTCTTACCAGAACGTACTTCATCATAGGTGTTCTGTGAGCTGGCATTCTATTATTCCCTTTTACAAATAATGTTACTGAAAAGCAATACGTCTTAGATAGCTGAAGGTGCATCTGCTTGTAATGAAGCTTGAATGTTGAATAATACGAGCTGCTTTACATTTTGGGCTGTGGATTCTTCCCCGGTCATTAGAAATGGAAGCTCCTCTTCTCCTGGAAATGGCAGCAGCCATTAAATGGAATTACCTTTCAACAGCCTTTGATTTTTAGGTCAGGTTGACTAATGTTAAGGAGATTAAAAATATTTGCGTTTACTATCTATTTCACTAAGAAGTGGACAACCTTGTTAACATACTGCTTATGTGGTGCCTGTGAGGTGTTATTGTATTTCCTGCCATCTTCGTCTGTATAGCACAGCATTCAGTGTCACTTAAGGGAAAAATGTTCTTTTCTAAAAACTTGAAAAAGCTTTCAATTTTTCAAAATAGGGGCCGTATTGTATGAGTAACTCTAAGTCCCAGATAGGGCTGTTACGACAACAGTGGTTTACTACCCAGTTTTATTTAAGTGAGAGTACTTCTAGCTCCCGTAACTGATAGCGTTCTGGCTCAGTTTCTCATCTTTATGAACACCAGGTGCTCCGCAGCACGCCAATACTGCGTGGCTTGTTTTGCGGTTCAAAGATATGCTTTGGGTAGGAATGTGTTCAACTGAAAAATTAATTTATGCTGGAAATGAGCTGAAAATCAAAACATTGCCAAATTAGTAATTCTTTTAACTGTAGATGTACTTACTGAAATGAACTATTGAGGTGACTTCAGGGGAAGATCTTCACGGTGATTGGATGACATAGGATCCAAATTCATCTTTGAAAATGATGAAATGTCTGCCTTCTATTATAACAGTGCACTCAAGGCTGGCAAGTATGTTTCCTGGAGGTGAAGACTCCTGTACTCACTGCTGGGCTTTTACAAGTTGCATAGCTTCCATTCTGATTATTGAATATGAATAGAAGTGTTTATTTCAGGATTTACCTAATTATAACTTGTTTTATGCCCTTCCACTGATAACAAGGAAGTATCACAAGAACTTTTTTCAGCCTGCTAGCCTGTGATCTGAGTAAATAACTTAAAATGCCGGAAAAAAATAAAATGCCAGTTGTATACAGTAATTGGTAGAGTAATTGGTGCATTGTTGTGATTGAGCTGGGTCTTTCCCAAGGAACACCTAGAGATGCATAGAGGGCAATGGACTGATTTGACACTTCATTCTGTGAAATGGGGCTCTAGTTATTTAGGAAAGTTCCCTGGTAATGTGTAGGATTTTTTCTGAACTATGTGTGTGCTTTATGTAGTCAAAATGAGGCAAAAAGACCTATGGAAAACCGTTTGTGATATGGAGCTGCAGGCCTACTGCATTCAGTATCTTCAGTGCTTGATTTTCTTCTCTCATATGAACAAAAGGAAGAACTTCTTACTTCAGTCCGTACCTGGTGCCACTTACTGATGTCACTCAGTGAAACTTTCTTCTTTGTTTCAGACAATGTCCCGGAGGAGCTGAAGGACCCGTTTTACATAGATCAATATGAGCAAGAACACATTAAACCACCCGTCATCAAGCTGCTGCTGTCCAGCGAGCTGTACTGTCGTGTCTGCAGCCTCATCCTGAAGGGGGATCAGGTGGCTGCTCTGCAGGGACACCAGTCAGTGATCCAGGCTCTGTCTCGAAAAGGGATTTACGTCATGGAGAGCGATGATACACCTGTGTCTGAATCCGACCTGGGCTGTGCACCAATCAAAATGGTTAGCTTAATTAAATCCACCTAATGATCTTTTTATTTAACACCATTTTAAACAGTTAAGGGAATGAAGAGCTTTTAATTTCTAGGTCACTAACCTCATGATTTTTTTCATTGTAAATACAGTTAGAATATACAAAGTTCTTTCCTAAAGGATTTAGTTTTTCAATGCTTTTTGCATTCTTCTTCTAGAGTTCTCATATGGCAATGATTGATGCTCTCATGATGGCCTATACTGTAGAAATGATCAGCATTGAAAAGGTGGTCGCTAGTGTCAAGCGTTTCTCTACATTCAGTGCCTCAAAAGAACTGCCCTACGATTTGGAGGACGCAATGGTTTTCTGGATTAACAAGGTAGAATTTACTTCAAGATGTGTGTCTGTTCCTTATGGGCAATTTTCAAATTTTTCCAAAAGTTCTGATGATTGTCTCTCTTACCTGTGCTTTTCTATCATCTTTGTAATAAATTATTCTGTAAGCTTTCTGTATTTTTAGAATGGAGTGACCATTAAATAGAGGGAAGGAAAAAAAAATCAACAACTTCAGGAAACATTAAAATGCATCTGAATATATCCTTTCTATTCTGTTCCCTTTTAGGTGAACCTTAAAATGAGAGAAATAACAGAGAAAGAGATAAAGTTAAAACAGCAATTAATGGAAAGTCCGGGGCATCAAAAGGTAAAACAAATTTATCTTCAGTCATAATTTTTTGTATTAGTGATTACTGGATTTAAATATAAACATGTCAGCATTTTCTTTGTCAGAAAACATGAGGCATCCAGTCCTTGAAAACCCTGAGATTTCGTGCATGCAGTCTGTTCCGTGTGTACCATCAGAGCCCTTCCTTACCTTTCAGTCCCCCTAGTATCTTTAGACTTTCTTTCAAGTTTTAGTTCGACTAAAATAACTTGCTTCAGTTTACTGTTTTTAGAAAACTTCGCTCAGCTTTCAAAGCACAAAATATATAACATATATTTTGAAAGCTTTTGGGGCATATTCGGTTTACATGAATTTATTGTCTAACGTAAATTCAGAGGCTTATTCAGGTTGTATCTAGTAAGCATACTCCTAGCATTCAGCTGTTAGAGGTGTGTGTTTGCGATCCCACCCCCTCCCCTTTCTCTCTTGAAGTTATATCACAATGCACTAACACTGCAAAAACAAAGAACACTTTCATTTCTGGAGAATTTAAATTAATATTTTTCTAAAATGTAACATATGCCAGCTATCTGTGCTCCCAATTCATGATTTAATAAAACCTTTAGAAAAGCTCTGCTATGCTCTTTCCTCTAGTTGGCATTGCTGTGCAAAGAGGATAAAATTTTAGCATGTGAACAAGGCACAATTATTTAACTTTAATGTCAGTGGCAAAGATTTTTATGTACTTTATATAGCAGCATATCCTTCAATGATAAGGGACTTAAGAGCTGTTTAATTTACAAGTTGCTGTGTGGTCCGAAGGATCCCTTTAACTATTTGACCTTCTACTGACTTTTGGGTCTCATTTTAATGTTTTTAAATTAAGCTTCTAGGCTACAGCCCCTCTAAAATATGAAAGTGTTTATTGCTCAAGTGCATTTAAGTACTGCTGCTTATAACTTGCATTGCTGATGTTCCTTTCCTATTCCTACATTCCTCTCCTTGCTTCCTGAGCAGTCTCCTTCCAAATGGTATTGGAAATTAGTACCTGTAAGTGAACTACTTTTACACCAGTTGTCATCCACAAAATCATGGCTTTTTAAAATTCCTTCAGATTGTTTGCTTCCATTCACAATGCTTCTTAAACAGTCTTAAAAAAAATAAAACAAACACGCTCTGTGTAAGCTTCTGGCTCATCAGGCTTAATTTTCATAACATGACTTTTGCATACTGTACAGCATATAGCATAATCACTTCACAGCACTTCAGAATTGTTTCCATGGTGCAGGAGTGACGAATATGAAGTGCAAGCCAAAAACTAGGAAATTAACAATGGCTGAAATTTCTGTATTTACTATTTTTGTCGCAAGTAGGTAATTGATCGCAGCACTAAGGTGATATAAAAGCTGGTCGGTTTAAATGGTTGCTTGATCTTTCAATCTATAATTAAGATGCGTAGGTGTTTGCATTAGTTCATTTTGTACTTGTGCTCCCAGGGTTGTTAAATCTGTCCAAACCAGAGCACCGTTATTCCTTGAGATGAGGTTAGAAGATTTGAGAATCCAGTTTGGGCCTATTACTACAGCCAATTGTATGGAATACAATTACAGGAATTGTATGGCGAAGTAAGGAAACTGACGCTGACATTATGGGAGGAAAGTTAACATTTTACATATCAAAACAAAATATTTTCTTTTTGATGAAGGGTGAAAACAAAAGTTTAAAATATATATATTGTGGGATTGATGCTGTAGTATACAAGCCTGCTTGCTTTTGGCTGAGCTTCCTGGTTTTGATTGAACTTGCAGAGATTATTCTTTGTTTTGGTGCTTTTCCTCGATACCTTTCCTCCTCCACTTGCTGGATGTGGTGCATTTCATCTTCTGTCTGGGAAGATGAGAGCTGTTGTCTCAGTTGTAAATTCCAAAGAGCAGCACTATTGTAAAAGGCAGGCATGATCTGGAAGTCACAATCTCTGCCTTTCCTCAGGGAGCTCAGTCTCGCCCTTCTGGCTCACAATCTAGTACTTGTTTAACTGAATCTATGGCCCACAGTAAAAACTTTAAATATCTGAAATAAAGGAAGTGTGCGTGGGGACCTGTTGGCTAATTAAACCCGCACGAGAACCCTGTCTTCCAGCCTCATTTAATGACTCGTGACAGTGTAATGAAGTGTTGCCCTAGTGCTTATCACTTTGTGTGTGCCCAAAGATCACATCTGTATTGGAGGCCTACACCTGATAGCAATTCTAAGTTTCATGGAGGATGTTTTGTTTCAAGAGACAACTGGGTGAGAGTAGAAGAAGTAGCTACAGGAGTGGAATTGACTTGCACGATACCATTGGGCAAGCTGGTGGTAAAGGAAGGAATAAATAGAAATAATCTCACTGCTAGTTCAGTATCCCTTAGATTATCCTGATTTACTGATGATTTTTCAGTCTCTTTAGTAGTTCTTATGCTGTGCCACCTCTCCCCTGTTTTTTCTTTCTTCTGTGATTTTTTTTTTAGCATATATAGTTATCTCTTTTTAGTTCAGTAGCACTTGTTTTTGTACTTCAATGCATACAAATGCCATTTATTTAATAAATAAATAAATCTCAAACCTCAGAATATACAGAATAATTTAGAATTGTCATTGTAAAAGACTGAATGGTTCAGAGAATTTAGTAGGGCAAAAAAAATAATTAAATAATTTAAAAAAACACCTTGATATTGTGTGTTTTCACCAAAGCTTAAATAAAGAAGAGGTACTCTACAGATTTTACATTTAATATCTCAGTATTGACTGTGGTTGGTTTAAATTCCATTTAAACCTATTGGAAAGGAAATATGTTTCTACTTTAAATACAGGAGCAACTAACATTTAAAAAAAATTCTGAAGTTTGTCTTTTAATTTGCTTGCTTTGACGAAGTGGATAAATGATGAACCTTTTAAGCTAACCAGATCACCTTAGTGTGCATACTTACTTCACTAGACTTAATGACGGCTTTTCCAGTGCATAATGGATGTTGCTAATGCATTTGATTTGTTTTGTGTTTGAATAACTGCCATCGTGTATCTCACTATTTCTTTTTGTGTAAGCCTGATCTGATGCATGCCATATCGCACTGCATGCTGGAACCAGTGGAATATGCTCGTGTGGTACAGTATGATTCACATTCCATTACATATTTGTGGAGTGCTCTAGGCTGGGGAAAAAGATAATTTGCACCTGGTAAAAGGAGAGCAAAAAGAGCATTAGCATATAGATATAGCTTTTAGAGATACTTGCCAGGGAAACTTAACATAACATGTTTATGGATGTGGAAAGTAAATAAGTGAAACAGGTTCTTACTGCTCTGATTATAAGTGATCTTCATTCTTTGGAATAGATTTTTTTCTCAGCCTGTGCCATCCTCAATTGACGCATATGAGAGTGTGTGTGTGTGTGCAGAGAGCTCCCCCAGGTTGTCTTGGAAAGTGTATAATACCATTGGTAAAAATCAAATTTTGTTTTGATCGTTAAATACACACTCCGTATTGGCTACTGCACTGGCCAAACGTACAGCTATGTAGCATAGTAGATGTTAAGTGTTGTTAATGCCCTACGGTGTAAAAGGAGTGTTATCCAACACTGGAAGTCGTTTCTCTAGGCTATGTAGTACATTGTTCTTTTGCTTGCCACATCATTTTGCTGCTGGGACTTGGATACAGCCTTCTAGTCTAGCACATAGATCCTTCATTAAATATCAACATTAACATTTTTCTTGCAAAAATTGCAAGAAGCAAGCCAAAATTTGCTCCTTAGCTGGTTGGCTTTAGATACTCATCAGGTATGCTCAATGGTGCGTGAGGGGCAGGGGCTAGATGGCAGAAGAACTTGATGTTAATCTAGAGTGAAATCGAGGAGAGTTTTGCCATTGATTTTTAAAAGGCCTTCCTGCAGAGCATTCTTGGAAGAAGCCACTTTTTTTGCTTTGCACGTTAGTATTGCATACTGGCTTGCCAGATATTCTGCATCTCTCCAAGAAAACTTTGCTCTCTGTGGACGTGATGGCAAGTCTGGATGTGGGTAACGTGAGAAATTGCTAGCTCATCTTAATTTCTTTTCCCCAAAGCTTTAAGTGTTTACGTGTAGTTATCTGTGTCTCTTTCTTTGGATCTGCTGCATTCATGCATCTGTGTGGAAGGGTTTTGACAGAAATTGCTTGTAATAAATTAAAACGTGTGTATGAAGCTAAGAATTCAGTAGCATGGATTGCTTCCAGATATGAGGAGAATGTTTAAAGAGGAAGCACCGTATTCTTCTGAATTGGCTTCCATTGAGAGAAGAGTGTAATATAACCTTGTACGCTGTTCTTGACTTAGATAAAGCAAAATGCTGTAACGGATCCACCATAAAGAGTTTACAGTACAAGAATTCCTGTTTTCCTAGGCATCACATGAACACTAGTTTTCTTTTTTAGGTGCGTTACCGAAGAGACCATCTTTCAAGCAGGCAATTACCTTACTTCCCTTTGCTTGAAGACTTGATGAAGGATGGTAGCGATGGTGCTGCTCTTTTAGCTGTGATACACTATTATTGTCCAGAGCAAATGAAACTGGATGGTATGTAATAAAGGTTTCTTAAATAAATATTCTGAAGTCTTTGAAAGTTGAACTGGAAATGCATTATCAGATAAAAAAGCAGCACATCTATTAGGTGGTGATCTGTACCAAATTAGTCAGGTTATATATGAGATCTGCATAAAATCAGTGGATTAAAATACAAACACCTTCTTGATTTCTGATCTAGAATTGAAAGCTAGAATTGAATCTAGATTGAAAATAGGTTCTACTATTTTTTTTATATTTTAGTTTGTTATTATGTTTGTTTTCTGTAGCCTGTTTACCTTTTCTGTGACTGTGATAGAATCATATATGGATTCTAAAATGAATGCAAAATTGGTAATGTGTTGTGTACTTTTCTTCCCCCCATCCTTTTCCTGTCCCTCTGGTACTTAACAGGTAGAGATGTCACTGCTAGCCAATAAATACTGAATGGTATATAAGCACTCTGAAGTTCCTGTACACAGTATTTCTATTAGTGGTGGATGGAGGGTTAATTCACTGGAATAGTGTCAAAATTTTTTTTTCTCACCTTTCTAGATATTTGTTTGAAGGAGGTCACATCAATTGCAGACAGCCTATATAATATTCAACTTTTGAGAGAATTCTCAAATGAGTATCTAAACAAATGCTTTTATCTCACATTGGAGGACATGCTGTATGCTCCTTTGGTTTTAAAGGTAAGAAACATAGCAAAGGATATACTTTTAAATAAAACAAAGGTAAGTCATTAGTATATACATGTATTATTGTGACATGTTCTTTTTTTCTTTTTTTCTAGCCTAATGTCATGGTATTCATTGCGGAACTCTTCTGGTGGTTTGAGAATGTCAAACCAGACTTTGTACAACCAAGAGATATTCAGGAAATAAAAGATGGTAAGTTTTTAATGTTTCATAAATATTAGCATGTTATTTAAAAACATTTACGTTATAGTGAAACTGTTGCACAGAGATGTTTCCTTTATAGTTTTGTTTCTACTTGAGCCTTCTGCAGGCTGGGGGTTCTTTGAAAGCAGTAAGAAGGGAAGCAAGGTTAGTCTAGATCCACTTGTGGTTTGAGTTCTAAATTTTGGAATGAGATAGGCAGAATAGATTTTTTTTTTTTTTTTTCTCTGAATCCATTAATTATTTACTTCATTTCCATTAAGGTCGCTGTAAGATATATATTTTAAATGCAGGTTATTATTTCAGGATTCATTTTAGTTTTGTATTGTAAAGTTTTCAGTACATTTGAGTGAAATCTGAAAAATTCCTTTTCTTTTTTGTTATTTCAATGGTTAGTAGAAGTTGTGTTAATGTTATAAATATATGCACAGTTAAAACAGTGTTGCAGCAGAAGAGCAGTCGTCCACCTGTTCCTATTTCCAATGCAACCAAGCGAAGTTTCATGGCTAGCCCTGCTAGTACAACTCCAGCAGACTTGCATCCCACAGCTCAGACAGGCTCTGAAGCTTGCAGCAGATACTACCTACACCCTGAAGAACCTGACTACCTGTAAGTTTGCTTTCATGTTGTTTAGATTAATCTTCTAATTTATGCTTCCATTTGGGTAACATAGGAATTTTTGCTGCTAAATGTTCCAATTTTGCTACAAATTTTCTGCACATAATTTGAATTTATTCAATTTGTAAAATATTCTCAAGCTCAAAGAAATACCTGGCACTGTTATGTTCAATCTTTAGCAAATTCCAGTAAGCCTCACCACTAAATGTCGCAACTGTTATAGAAGAAATAATTATTTTTGTTTTGAAGAAAATGTGAAATGTGAAAATTGTCCAAGCATCTCATC
This sequence comes from Aythya ferina, assembly GCF_964211825.1. Lineage (NCBI taxonomy): Eukaryota > Metazoa > Chordata > Aves > Anseriformes > Anatidae > Aythya > Aythya ferina. The sequence goes on along the minus strand of NC_140318.1, from coordinate 2,683,179 downwards.
TTCACTGGCCATATTCTCTAAGTGCTGGTTTAAAAACAAACAAACAAACAAAAAAACCCCGCTGGTCTAATGTACAAGCAGGTCACTCACAAAGCTTTTCAGCTGAAGTAAGTTTGAGGGGAACTAGTAAGTTATTTCAGCCTTTACTTTGTCTCTAAAATGTAGCTTGTATAACAGTACGTTAAAGTCACTATTTAAAAATGTAAGAACACTTTGGTTTCAGGTAATAGTGTACTTTTCTGTTGTTACATGTGAAAACCTTTATTTCTCTTTAGGTAATTTCTTTAACATTAGAGTTAATGACATGATCTTGTGTTTTAGGGGAGGAAAAGGGTTACCTATTACCCGTGTATCTTCCCCTACTGTATTGCTTTCTTCTCTTGTTATAGAAAAAAAATCTTGTACTAACAAGTTGTTGCTTTTCTGAATTAGTGGCAAAGGAGGAAGCCCTGCCTTTAGTCCTTCCCATCCACTGCTCCCTTTGAGACAAAAACAACAAAAATCTTTACAGGGAGAAGACAGCCCTGGTAAGTCTACCTTGAATTTACATTTCAACAGACAATGACCATTCCTGTCAGTATAGTAACGAAGGGAAAAAAATATTTTCCAAATAAAGAGAATAACATTCATTTTTGGTAGTCTTTATACAGAAACAGTTATAATTTGTGTATCGTTTTCTGTGTTGTTTTTTTTTTTTTTTTTTCTGTGTGATTTGAATTTTAGCAAATTAAACGCTTCCACGCTTGGAAACCCAAAAGTTGTATGTGTATAAAAAATCTATATATATTATGGTGTGTGTGTGTATATATGCACACACATTCAGTGTCACTTTTCATTGTGTTAGGCTTTTATTTTCTTTGAATATTCCAGCAAATCTGTTTTCTGCTGCCATCTCTTGGTGGAGCAACGTGTTTGGTTTGCTATAAAAGAAAATGAAACTCCTATTTGAAAGACGGTTTCTAAAACATTAACTGTTTAAAAATATTTCAGGTCATCGACATCGTTCTAATTCTCTGACCCGTGTTGATGGGCAGCCACGAGGTTCAGTTCTTGCATGGCCGGAGAAGAAACCCAGGTAATGGGTGCTTTTAAGTACTACAATGCTGTTTAATGGAAGGATACTCAATACTGTGACAATTTCATTGTAGTAATATGGTATCAATTCCTGGCCTAAGACTTTTTTTTCTTTAAAAAAAAAAAAAAAAAAGGCATTTTCACAGATGCCTGGATTTAGGGTTTGAACTGAAAATACTTTAAACATGATTTTCATTAGGCACTGTTAAAAATTTAAGTATCGGAAGTTGCTTACCATTGCTGGTCACCTTCTTCTGCTGGTTACGTTTCTTAAGTGGAGCAAAAATTTTAGCTGTGTTTATTACAGTCCTTAATTCAACAATTTGTAACTTCTTGTACATAAGCATCATGTTCTTTTCTTTTCTAGGCCTCTGTCTCAGCCAACACCATTTGCTCTTCATCATTCTGCCAGTACTGATGTGGACCCTGGATCTGGTGATAGCATTAGTCTGGCTAGATCAATCAGCAAAGACAGTCTTGCTTCAAATATTGTTAATGTAACTCCCAAAAACCAGCCCCATCCTCCGTCAATGAAAACTAACGGGAAGAGCTTGCTGAACAATGTTGAAATTGAGGATGAAGACGAAGAGCTTATTGCAATAATCAAATCTGAAGAAAGGCCAAACCGTGGTGATCTTGAATTGCAGAATGCGTCAGCCAGGGTACCCAGCATTGTTGCAACAGCATGGTCTCCAAAAATAAATAGTGAGACTTTAGAAAGCAAACCAGACAGTTTTTACTTGGAGCCCTTAATGCCTGCAGTTCTAAAACCAGCAAAGGAAAAGCAGATAATCAATAAAGAGGATGAATGTGGGGAGGGGAAACAAAGGAGTTTTATAACAAAGAGATTAAATGAGGGACACTTGCCTCTGATCCGCAAGAAAACAAGCAGCAGTCATGGTGACCATGATCTCAATAGGACTTTTACTCCAATTTCTAGTTCGGATTTCACTTCAGTTGCGGACTCTGGTACTGCAGACTCAGTAGCACTGCTGGAGGCAGGGTTAGAAGCTTCCAGACCTTTGGCTAGTAGCAGTTTAGATCCTTCTATTCAGGATCAACCTACTGGAGGATTTTTTCTTCACGCTGCTAAATCTGATGATGACATAGCAAGTAAAGTCAACGTAAGTTACGTGAAAAGTCTTAATTCGCATGTTCCAGATACTACATGGACTATGGTGAGACAGGACTCTGATTCAGATCTCTTAGACATAGAAGACACTGAACAGGACTTGGTAGTCATAGATGACCATCCTATAGTCGCTAAATACATAGGTGAGGAAGAATCTGCAAAATTGCAGGAAGATATGAAGGTAAAAGAACATGAAGATAAGGACGATGCAAGTGGACGTTCCAGCCCATGTCTGAGCACAATTTCTCAAGTTAGCAGTGTGTCAATGGCTAGTGGGAGTGTCCGAATGACCAATTTCGCAGAACGAAAGCTTCAGAGGCTTAATAGCTATGAAACAAAGTCCAGCACAAGTAGTTCGCAAAAGACCACGCCGGACGGGTCAGAAAGCTGTCCAGCACCGCTGACCACGTGGAAACAGAAGCGAGAACAAAGCCCCAGCAGGCAAAATAAAGATAATGTTAATCTTTTAGCTTCCGAATTGGTGCAGCTTCATATGCAGTTGGAAGAGAAACGAAGAGCAATAGAAGCTCAGAAGAAGAAGATGGAAGCCTTATCAGCCAGGCAGCGACTAAAATTGGGCAAGGCAGCTTTCTTGCATGTTGTTAAGAAAGGGAAATCTCCTGATGTTCCGCAACCACTTAAACCAGAACATTTTCCAAAAGAATATCCTCGGCACAATGGTGAAGATTTGGATGAAGTCTCTTTGAGTTCCAAGTCTGAGGAGTTTTTTGTGAAGGAGGAGGAGAGGGAAGAAATGCTGAACGATGCTCAAGAAGTGGCAAAAGTAAAAATGCAAGAAAGCTTAGCTTTTGTTGAGCAACATAAACCTAAAGACTCTGCTGCTATCCATGAATTGGAAAAAAGTAAAATTATTTCTGCTGCCCTCCTAGAAGACAGTGTTACAGAAGTAGATATTAATGAATGTGATCTTTCTATTGAAAAACTAAATGAAACAATCAGCACACTCCAGCAGGCTATATTAAAGATCTCTCAGCAACAGGAACTACTTATGAAATCTCCAACAGTGCCATCGCCAGGAACCAGAAGTAATACTCAGGACCAAAAGGTAAAACCATCGATTCATTTTGTTGAGCCCCTCTCACCAACTGGAATGAACAATCTTCGTAAACCACCTCGATTTGGTCAAGGAAGGAATCCTCGATCGGGAAGACCATCTGATTTGAAAGTCCCTAAAGACAGACAACAAAACTCAGCACGTGTTAAAACTCCAACACAAAGCCTAGAAACATTACCACATTTAAGACCGTTCTCATCCAATAGCTTGTCAAAGACACCAACAGAAATAAGCTTGGAAAATAGTCCTGATCAGGGAAGCATTTCTCAAGAAAAGTGTTTCTTTGATACCTATAGACTTCACGATGAGAGTAATCAACGGGCACTTGTTCTCTCCACCTCCAAAGATGAAAATATCATTTCGGAAATGAGCAAGGAGGTGAATAACAGCTTCAAAGAAACAGGGTTGAATTCTTCTGATGGCTCAGGAAAAGAAAACGTCCCAGTGGATGAGCCACTGAGAAGCAAGGCTAATCTCATTGAAGTAGATTTGTCTGACTTAAAAGCTCCAGATGAAGGAGAACTCGAGAACCAGGATAGCTCTACAGATATAATTAGTGAAGGTGATCAGAAGGCTGGTGTGGGATTTTTCTTCAAGGTAAATATGTTACCTTTGTATGTTTTGTTATTTGTACGTGTTTGTCCAGCATTAGAATTTTTTCCCACTTCATTCTTGCATCTTCTGAATGTTTTGGTTGCAACACTATTACTTTAAAAAAGTGCATTTGAAAAGAGTTGCTTGCAGAGGAAAAAAAAATTGACAATCTATGAAATCAGTCTCCTGAAATTGAGAGCAATCTCCTGTTAACCTCACTAGGAACTGGGACTAACCTTGCTTTTCTTCTTTCCCTTAATTTTTTTCTATGTGAGTAACAGACAAACGTACATAGACAAACATGCAAATATTTTATTAATACTTAGCACAAAAAAAATCACTGAATGTAATGAGAAGAATTTACCGTTTTGAAATCCGAGCATTCTGTGAACCTGCAGCAACTGAAAGAAAACCTGCCCACGTTCTTTCAGAAATTTTTAAAACTTATCTGGAAGCTGAACATCTGAATTGGGGTTTTTGTTCATTTGCAACTGAGCTTCTCTGGTTTTTGAGTGGGCTAGCAGCCTAAAAAGTCAAGGGCTTTAATGGGGAACTTAGTTGGGTGACTGTAGGTAAAAGCAACAAATCAGATGCTCAAAGGCAATGTTGGAAGAAATTGTCATCTTTCGTGCAGTTCTTGTTTTTGTCTTGTGATGGTGGAGTGTAGATGTCATGATAAAAATGTGTTAAATTTAAGTAATTTATCTCATTTCACACCCAACTCTGGCTTGGGAAAAGGCTTGTTCAGCTTTTGTTTTTAGAGTCTGGTGGTATTCCGTATAATATTGGGTTGGATGTTTTTTAAATATCACTGCTGTTCTAGTCCAGCACCAGTATCAAAACATTTAGTGTCTTTATTTGTGCTTAGCAGTGATTACTATAAATATCTATGATGTGCTGACATGACGGGACTTTCTTTTTTTGAATTTCTGATTCAAAAAAGTTCAGGTTGGCAGCGTCAACCTCGATAAATTTGGCTTCTAATCTTGTGTAGTGTGATTCATATTGAATGACTTAAAGGTTGTCATTTATGCTGGGGTTATTTATACTCTATCCTAGGCAACTTTGTAGTTCCGTAATACTTTGCAGTTTAATGAGGTTTTCTGCTGGGTAAGCGTAATTAAAACAAGTCAGAGTAAGATGCGACCATATTTTCTTCTCATGGAGTTAAAGGAAAGCTTCACGTCAAAGTTCTCCTAAGCACTAAAAAATTCAAGGTTGTTTTTCTGACTTACGCTTGTCAATCCTAAAACTAAGGATTTCCAAAAGCATTAGCTTATGTTTTCCTAAAAATCTTTCTGGAATCCTCAGCAATTCTGTGATGTCCAGTTCAATGTATTTTCTTGTATTCTTTAAAGCTTTCTATCCTTATGAATCTTGCAGGACGAACAGAAAGCAGAAGATGAGTTGGCAAAAAAACGTGCAGCGTTCCTTTTAAAACAGCAGCGCAAAGCTGAGGAGGCTCGGATTCGGAAACAGCAGCTGGAAGCTGAAGTTGAGCAAAAAAGAGATGAAGCTCGGTAATAATGTGGGAAGGGATACTTTTTCTCCTCTTTAAGATGAGGAAAATTTTTATATGTTAAACGTTGTGTTTGTTTTTCAGTCGCAAAGCTGAAGAGGACCGAATACGCAAAGAAGAAGAGAAGGCTCGTAGAGAACTGATCAAGCAAGAATATCTAAGGAAAAAACAGCAACAAATCTTGGAGGAGCAGGGACTTGGAAAGCCCAAATCAAAGCCCAAGAAACCCAGGCCAAAGTCGGTCCATCGTGAGGAATCTTACAGTGATTCAGGGACAAAGTGCTCTTCTACCCGTAAGAATTTTGAGTTGTTTGTTCTCAATGAGTCTGCAAATCTGCTTTAACAGAATGTGTTTCACATTTTATCTTTTGTTTTGCAGCTGATAATTTAAGTAGTGCTCAGTCTGGTTCCAGTCTGTCTTTGGCCTCAGCAGCAACAACCGAACCTGAAAGCGTACATTCTGGTGGCACGCCATCCCAGAGGTAAAGATATTTGAAAATAAATGAAGGTTAAGCCTCTGTTATTAAATAGTGTTGGGATTCACTGTTGTTTACTTCAGTTTGCCATCACAGAGGCACAACAATAATTAGGTGAATTCATGTTCTATTTCATGTGGCTGCCAAGTTTGATGGTCTGTTTCGAACTTGACGTTTTGTTTTGCTTTTTCCTAAACGAATAATAAAATTTTGCCTCTATAATCTGACAGGGACAGTCTGACAATTCTGAGGAGGAAGAGGGACAATAATCTGTTCATTCAGGGCAGATTTGACAGGGGGTTGGCACTTGGCGTATCATAATTATTTTCCCTGTTACTCCCCAACAGAGTTGAATCGATGGAGTCCTTACCAATACTGAGCAGAAATCCTAGCAGAAACACAGAAAGAGACTGGGAGAACGCTTCAACGGCATCTTCCATTGCTTCAGTGGCAGAATACACAGGTGACTATTTGAGTGTTGGTTACAAATAGCAGGCCATAAAAAGTTCTGATATGTTTGGTGTGATTTGTAACTTCTGGGAAGTTGTCAAGCCTAATTTGTTCTGTTTAATATCTAAAAGTAAGTTATTGGAGAAAAACCAATACCTTTTACCTTTTATATACCTCTGATGAAAGAAAATCTTAACGTTCATAAGCGTTGGGCAAATGAAGGTTACTGATCTATCTTCCTTTAGGTCCAAAGTTATTTAAGGAACCCAGCAGCAAATCAAACAAACCGATTATTCACAATGCTATATCTCATTGCTGTCTTGCTGGAAAAGTGAACGAGCCACATAAGAATTCAATATTAGAGGTAAGCAATAAAATATAAAATCATCAATGCACTCACAGTAATTTTGTCTGCAGTACTCCCTTCGTAATCCTACTGATGCACTGCAGTGAATACCATTTCCCAAAATGTACCTGTGAAATGAGGAATGTTGTCAGTAACTGTCTGGTGTTTCAAAACAAGTTTAACACTTATTTATCTGTATGTGAAAGTTGAAAGCAGGGCATAAGGTGAGATTTTTCACTGAACAATCTTGTGTGTATGTTTGCTTATTTATTTTTAATGCAGGAACTTGAAAAATGCGATGCCAACCACTACATCATTTTGTTCCGTGATGCTGGCTGCCAGTTCAGAGCACTTTATTGCTACTATCCTGACACTGAAGAAATCTACAAGCTGACTGGAACAGGGCCAAAGAGCATCACCAAGAAAATGATTGACAAACTTTATAAGTACAGTTCAGATAGAAAACAGTTTAATGTAATTCCAGCCAAAACCATGTCTGTCAGTGTGGATGCTCTTACTATTCATAACCACTTGTGGCAAGCCAAGCGACCTGCAGTGCCAAAGAAGACTCAGACTCGCAAATGACACTGAGCTCTTGGGGAGAAGATTGCTGAGTGGATTTGCAGCAAATGAAGACATTTCCCTACAGTTTGGTATGAAATGTGCAGAACCATAAACATTTTTTAAGAAGCTTCTAAACAGAAACCATGGATGCAAGTTATTAAGAATGAAGGAACATTGTCGGTGTTTTTTACAAATGATAAATCTGCTGTTACACCCAATGCTAACTACTGTGGCTTTCAACTGATGAGGGACTGTGCATGTAGCAAGATCTTTAACAAGTGGATTTCCTTTTACTTGAAGCTTTTCATCGGTACAAATTGGGAATTTAGTTCTGTTTCCTCTCCGCCTCATTCCCTCCTCCTTCCTGTCATTCTTAAAGTTGGCAAGCTCTGAACTTCAGTAGAAGATTGAACAGATCTTGGGTGAAGTGTTTTGGGTTTGGTTTGGTTTTTTAAACAGTCTTTAGGGAAATCTTCCTTTCAGACCCTTTTGAGGAACTGTTTAATACATCAAATTGTTGTACTGTATCTACTGCCAACGTAAGTCCAGCTCTCAGATTTCTGAAAAATGCCCCAACTTGTGCTGCTCAGAACAGTTTTACTTGCAGTATCTGTTTAGGATAAGCATTGCAAGGATTGCAAAAGCCAGTCTTTTTTTAAAAATAAAAAAAAAAAAAAATAATTGTTCGCAAATTTAAAGATTTCTGGAATACAATCATGAAGAGGCATACAGGTGCTACTGGCTGGAACATGCCTGACTGAAACTTGAGGCAAGCTGAATGGAGCAGAGTTGTTATCGATTTCAGTTTCAGGTAGTGTCCTAAAGATTTGTTTGCTTTAATAAAAATGGATCCTGGTAGGTATAGAACATTTCCACTCTGAGCACGCTAATCCTGTACGATGGTGCACTTAATGATCACAAATTTTAATGTTTTTATTACATCATGAAATGTAATTCTACTTTCTTTGTCCTGTCTTTCTTCTGAATGAGCAGCATGCTCTAAAATGAAGAGTGTGTATGTTTTTTATTTTGGGTGATATATTAATATATTATTGATTTGTTTTTCTCATTTAAAAGCAATTTTTAAACAGAGACATTTGCATTTGTTTCAAAAGCCCAAATAAGTCGAATGGCTTGGATTTCTTTTCATGTTGAAATATTAAATCTTGAGTTATGACCTTAAACATCTTTGTGTTTCAGCAGATTAAATTTTTGTCTGTGGTAACAGGGTATACTTGCAGTTCAGTTCCATTTAAAAAAGAAAACAATCTCATTTCCATTTTTTGCCCGGGCTGGACTTCTGAGTAGCTTTCTGTAGCTATTGCATAACTTAATCTGCTAACGTGCGACTGCTCCATCCGGTTGGACACTGCTACCTGAGGGTCATGGAGGTTCGTAACCTTGGTTTGCACATGTTTACTTTTATTTGAAGTGTTACTTGAAAATACCTGCTCGGTGCAGAAGGCACTACACCAATCCTAGAGATGAACTGAGCTCTAAAATACAATACAGTGTAATTATTGAACCTAGAGAGTAATGGAAGTTGCAACGAGTTATGTACATAAGGAGAAAATAGGGTACGTAATAAAGTGCTAACTAACTAGGTAGAGCAAAGTGAAGGTCTTCCATTGCGGTCTCTCCATTTTTTCCCCTCCCAGTACTTCTTGACTAGGCTGCTGCAACTTTGTAAATTATGTTAGATAGTTTGCTGCTTGTAAATAATTAAAGGCTTTATGGTTTCTAAAGTGCTAAGTATTAAACACCATCGTGTGTGTAACTTTTGTTACCATGCTTTTCATGCTTGTGCTTTATTTCTCACTGTTTGATATTATATACCATATTTATTTTATGAAAGCACTGAAATTTAATAAAATTCATTAACTGATTTCCTTTTTATTTCATGTGTACCTTTTGTTGTTGTGACACTTCATCCCGTCAAAGAACTAACATGCTTTAAAGATGTGCTATTCTGTGTTTAGTTACGCTCTTACAAAGCTTCACCTGCAAGTAGCTCCAATAACTTGCCCTAAACAAGAGCTTCGTTCTCCTGACCTTGATTGAAATGTGCAAGAATTTGACCAAGAGGCTTTCAGAAATAATTTTCTGTAACTGACTTTTTTTCATTGAAAAATAGTTCTTGTAGTTTTTAGAAAAAAAATTGTAACATGATTTTTTTAGTCTTCTGTATTTCATGCAGACTGAAATCTTGCTGCCCATAGAAAGAGGACTAAAAAAGGTTATGGCACCTTCAGTGTCCTGGGTCTTGTGCTAGGTCATGTCCTTACTCCCCCTGCTGCAATGTGGTTCCGTTTACTGCTGGGAGCAACAGGAGGCAACATCTGCTTGGAGAGGAGAGGAGCTGGGAGCCCTTCATCTGTAGGCAGCATCGAGTTCCGAGGATCACAGGGGAAGGAGAGAAGAGATTAAATGGTCTGACACATACGTAGTCTGCAGAGCACAGTTACCAAAAAGTGTTAATCCTTAGTAGCTTGGTAAGGAACGTGGTGCATTAATTCAGTCCAAGAGGCAGGCAGCTTGTTCGTGAAGGATATAACCTTGACTTGGTGGGGGTGTGAGCAGAGCTTTGTGTAGGCAAACAGGCCGAGCTTTGTAGAAGGGAGAATAATTCATAGACTTCAAAATGTTTTGCACAATCTGTTGCTATGAATGTCAAATGTGCTCAGTGTCAGGCTGAGATAAAATGTGAGTGCAGGACCATGACTATCTTTGTTAGTGTTTTTAATGTTAACTTTCCCAAATTCTGGATATATCGTGTTTCTCATTGTTTCTAGTGAAATCACTTTAAATGACTGAGCTCCTTCCCAAGAGTTTTGTCAGGAGGGGAGGATGGGAGCTGGGATTCAGCTGCGGTACCAACTTGTGCCTCCTGACAGGAGAAAGGAAATAAATTTCACCAGCTTTCTGAAAACAAGTGTTTTGTTTCCCTGAACCTTCAGAGACTTCTGTAGCGCTCCCTGGAAGGGGGCTGCAGCTCGCTGGCTGCGTTGCCTCTCAGCTCAGCACAGAGAGCAGTAACAACGTGAATCTGCCTTTTGACGTCTCAGTTTCTTACTTGTTTTTTAATAATAAATACAAGAATGTACATCTTTAAAGTGCTTTTAAGTGCAACTTCTTTTTTTCAAACTTTCATACTTCAGTGTATTGTGTATTTATTTACGGGTGCTGTTCTGCTTTTGTGGTTGATGTGTCTGTGTCTCATCTTCATCATGCTCCCTCCTTCAACCAAGAATAATCCAAGCTTTGAAAATAGTTACTCATCTTGAAAGCCTTCATACAGTTCAACACTGGTCTTGTAGGAAGGTTGAGTGCACAGAAAAATAAACCTGCCTTTCTTCCCTGTTACCCTGGGAAGGTAGGAGTACCCGAACTGCTCCTCCCTTGGGAGTTGTCACTGCGACCGATGCTTCGGGGATAGAGGAAGGGCAGAGAAATGTGAATGAGTTCTCAGGACCTGAATTTCTGAATTTCTTCAAGTCTGACACAAGAGGCAGTACAAAACCTCCAACAATCCCCTACCAGCACCACTTAAACACGGCACACGAGATATGGTGCCTTCCCTTGGACCCTGCTCTCTTTGGGGTTGGGTATCCAGCGTCCTTCCTGACAGCAGGATGACAGCCAGGCTTTTACTTCTTCACTCTTAAATTAGAATAGCCAATCTCTTGTTATGCTTACATATGAAGCTGCTATTCATGCTACGCTTTCCTAATTAAGCAGCTCTGTTATTTAGAGTTTTACATTCATTTTTAGCAGTTCAGTGAGATGCAGGTGGTTGGGGTCTCCTGGTGTGATTAAAGGCGGTGATGGTGGGGAGAAGCTGCCAGGTACTAAATGGCACTAAATATCTGCAGGGGATGTAGTGGGCGAGGTGGCAGGCAGCAGCTGAACTCCAGGAGCTGAGACGAAGCTGCTGTTCTGGGGAACTCAAAGGGCACCACCCAACAGCGAGGTGCAAAGAGGGTTTTGGGGACTGGTTTCGTACCCATTTTACTGCGGTGTTACACGTGCAGGACTGAGAAATCTGGGAGGTGTTTTGTGGGGGAGGTGTTGTGTGTGTGCGTCTAAAAACTTTTATATAACGCTCTTCAGGACGCTTTGAAATAATTTGAGATGTTCCTGTGGTTGATGAGTATGTTTTTTAGATGTCTAAAAATGCATCTTCAGTACGTTAAAGCCAAAAGAACCGAATCCTTGTTCTCGCCTCCATCCATCAGATGTTCTTTTGTTGAATCACATATATAGTTATTTATATATTTATGAAGAATGAGCATTAAAAATGGGAGAAAAGAGTTGAATTCATCTCACCTTTAGTTTTTCCTTGTGTTACACATTTGTTACAAGACCCAAATTTTCTATGGATGGCGATTCTGACCCTGGCTTCAGTTTTAACACGTTCTTGCAGCACCCAGGAGCGCGGATGTGCCAGATCCTGCGAGGTTCTCCCCAGGCAGCCGTCAGCGCTCACAACATGGAGGTAATTTAATCCCAATTTAATCCGCCTCTGTCGTGGCCTTCAGAAACTCCGGGATGAAAGCAGTGAGCCTCGACTTGCTGTCTGACAGAAGCGCATGACATCCAGGCTTTAGCTCAGGCAAACTCTCAGGGCAAATACACCAGAAGTGCAGTGAGAACAGGACTTGTTTTTTGTGAGTTGCCAGAGGAACGTACATGTAATAAAACGTGAGTACCTTGCACGTGCTGCAGCTGAAAGTTTGCTGTTTTCTTTAGATCACCACTCAGAGACCATCCCTTGCTTGTTCTAAAATAAATCAACTTTCAAATTACGTCTTGGTGCTGAAATACCGGCTTATACGGTAACGTCTAATAAAGTCTCTGAACTTGTTCAGAAATATCATTTATTATAATGGGGGAACAAAACCTCTGGGGAAAGCTTCTTAACCTGATGTATGCAGCAGGGATGATTAAAGATTCAAAATATTGCATTTGTTAAATTCAAATGAGCCCCTTGAAAGAATGGTTTGAAGCTTAGAAAAACCCCAGAATTACCACAGCATTACACGAAAATCTTACTGAAGAAAGAACTTATTTCCTTTGGATGTGTGTCTTTCAGGGAATAACGCTATTAAAACTGAATTTACACTAAAGTGAAAAATCTTTCATGGTTTTAGTTTGCTTTTTGCTTCTCGATAACATACCATTATTTTTTCTTTCTGATGTCTATTTTAGCACTCTAGATCTTTCTTGTCTGAAAGTTTTCAGTGTCAAACTAGTTTTTCTCAACTATGGCAAAGTTTTAAAATTAATGTTGGTTAACTTGGCAGTATTGTTTCCTCCTCTTCTCCTCCTGTGCCTGTTGCTGTGGGACGTGAAGCGAGACGAGGAATTGCTGAGACGAGAGCTCCGGGCAGGCTGAGGAGCGCGGTGCTCAGGAGAGCTCCCACCCCCTGCTGGAAAGGGCAGAAGCAATGAAGTTTGAAGCTTCTGCATGATCTGGAGTCCTTCAAAATGCAGCTCTGCCTGCCTGCTGTTGCTTCCCAGCTGGGACAACGGGGGAGCAAAGCGGGCACCACCTGGACGCCACCCCCATGGGATTGCTCACTGGGTTTCCAGAGCAGCCTGGGCTGCTTTGGTGCTGGTGGAAACAACTCCAGGCACCGGCTCCTCTGCTGGTTGTAACCATCGCAGTGCAGCTGTACTGGAAGCCAATGTCACCAATTAAGATGTAATTTTAACAGGGAGCTGCAGTCCTGCTCTCCTCCTTGGTGAGGAAGAGCTTACAACAGTGATTTGATGGTGTCGCCGAATTTCTCCTTCATATGTGTTTGTTAATCCTCAAATTATCTTCCATATTGTGTCCTTCTCTACAGCGGTAAATAAATATATTGTAATTTTTGCAGTATTTTTCTAGAATGTCTTACAAAAATAAATCCAAAGCCACCAGCCAGGACAGCAGTTTCCATTGTTGCTGCATGCAGCTCTTTTATTTCAATTTGTCTTTACAGAAATGTGAAGCATCTTCACAATAATTGTACAAAAACATCTCCAGTTGGCTGTCTACAGTGCATCCCAGAAGAACATGTCACAAAATTAGGTCTCAGAGAGGGAAAGAGGTGATTTTTATCTGCCATGGCTGATAAAAACCCATGCACGAGCTGACCTTGAGAGATGACAGGTCCCTCACTCGGGAAATGAAAACGTGTTTAGATAGGCTGAAGTAAAAAAGGGGGGTTAACGGGAGATAAATATATCCTAACAGTTGTTTGAATACTTGGTTTTGCTTTAATGCATGATATATGGATTTAGTCCATATTTGGAGGATGAAGCTGTTAGTGGACGTGTAACATGCAACGGGGTCATTTGCCAGTAAACCCAAAATATCGCACCCACCCGGCTCCTGCCTAGTCCTGTCTCCCCAGGGCCTTTTTGTGTCTGCATCAAAGCACAAATATTTCCTTCAGAAAGTTTCATTTTTCTAAGTTTTTTCCCTAGCACTGGGAGCAATAACAGGGCATTTCCTCTCCCACAGAAGCTGCAGCAGGGACGAGCTGCCTTGGGGGTGCCTGCAGCTCTCGTGGGACCCCAGGTGGCCCCAGGATTTAGGATTGCTTTCTGACACCCCAGGTGGGGTAAAGCCCCACATCTGCAGCCAACCACAGCGTGTGCTCTGCGTTTGGTTATCATTTCCAGCTGGTCTTTCTCCAAAGCTGTGCCACCTGTGACAACCTGCAGGGACTGGGCTGAGCTGTTCCCAGGCTGATCCCTCGGAACATCATCAATAGTTAACCCATTTTTTCACGAGGTAAACTGGAAAAAAATGAGAATATCCTCCTGATTTAGACATATATATATATAATGTATATATATATATCTGTATTGTGGTGAGTTATGGCTTAGCCACTGGGTTTAAGCAAAACTGGCATGCCATCACACCATGCACCCTACCTCCTTAGTGCTTCTTGTGCAGCACCAGAGCACACAAACCCCACTGAAGGGTGGGAATTCATCAGTGCTTGCCCCTCTACGACAGCCCTTTTATAAGCAGAAACAACTCGTTTTGATGCATCAGTGTTTCCAGGACCGTTACAAAAATAAATATTCTTGTTTTTACATTAGTATTGTAACCGAGTCTAAAGAATTAGAAAAAAATTAAACATTTGTTCTCAGACTTGCATCGACCACAGGTAAGTATCTACAGGATTTTTTTTTTTTAAACATCCCATTAGAATGTCAGCTATAAATTTACACCATAGAAATAATGTATGCAAAATGAGTAGGATTTATACACGCAGCTTTTTCTCATTAAATACACGTATTTATACATTAAACAGAAGCATCATCGGCGGCGCACAGGCACAGCGAGGGCGGCTGTCTCGGCACGCTCACGAAGCCCCTGCAGCCTCCCCCGCCGTGCTAGGAGGGTTTAAGGAGGGTTGATGTGGCTGAGCCTGGGGCCATGGGGCTGTGGGTGCCCCACGCAGCTCTGCTGAGCTGACCGGGGACGTTTGGCCCTGCACACACCGCAGTGGGGCCGGGACGGGCCCTTTGAGGGGGCCAGCACGTGGAGCATCACATCGCCCATGCCGTGTTTTGGTTCTGGAGCTCTGCTTTGCGCCGCTGTCCCCATGGCTAAGCAGGGCTGGAAACTCTCCGGGCTCTTCCCCAGGCTCACCCAACCACACTAGCACGTGGAGTGGTGGTAGCAGAGCATCGCGAGGCTCGCGTGGTGCAGCCCCCTCGTGCTGCTGTCCCCCCAGCTGCTCTCCCCCTTCAGCCTGCCAAAACTTTTCAGATTT
This sequence comes from Aythya ferina, assembly GCF_964211825.1. Lineage (NCBI taxonomy): Eukaryota > Metazoa > Chordata > Aves > Anseriformes > Anatidae > Aythya > Aythya ferina. The sequence goes on along the minus strand of NC_140318.1, from coordinate 2,668,174 downwards.
TTTTGGCATGACAAGGTACAAATGCAAATAAATAAAACGTGTCTGCCGGAGCCAACAAGATCAAAAATAGTTAAAAACAAATGAACAAACAAAAAAATGTAAAAAGCATCAGAAATGGTTCTGTCTGTGCCCACGTCTAAGCGCAGGGGAAGGGGCAGGACTGCCTGGCTGCAGGTCGTGCAGGGTCTCCTGGTCAGCAAACCAGCAAAAAATTAGGATTACAAAAAGACCAAGCCCAGAGCCCGTCCAACCATCAGCCTGCAGAAGCTGTACAGACTACCAGCTGGCCTTTTTTTCCTCCCAAAGGCCTCCAAGAGCTTCCATGGGACTGGACTTTTCCTCCTGCTTCAGGTACCACAAAGGTCTGTCCTGTCTCAACCCACTTGGTGAGGTGCCGCAGTTTTTAAACAGGTTTTTGTAAACAACTTTGATTGTGTGTCATGGAGAAGGACTGGCAGATGGTAACAGAAAAATCCCACCTGCCTGGCAGCGTCTGGGGTGCTGCCGGGATGGCACGGCCACATTGTGCTTTACAGGCTTCTCAGCCAAAAAAAATAAAATAAAACAAAATAAAAATCACATTTAAGTTTTAACATATGAATGTAGAAGTATATAAAGTTACCAACTCGGTTATTTACTTGGCAGTCAAAGAAAAACTTTACACGTCAACATTGTAAAGTGTGCAAAAATAGATGGAAAATACATCTCCTGTTCTGCTGCAGAGGTCTGTGCTGCTCAGCCAGGGCGGGCGGTGAGGCCGGGCTGTGCGTCCACGCACCGCCACCACGGGCAGGAGCCGCTGGCACACGGGGTCTGGGCTGGGTCCAAACAGCACTGCGAGGAGCTGGGAAGGGGGCGAGGGGAAGGGGCAGCATGGGGACACGTCCCTGCCCTCGGTGCCTTTGGTGCTGAGCCCCAGGAGCGGTGGCCGATGCCAGCGCCGCGTCCCTGTGCGCCCTGCCCAGAGCCACCACGACACCCGGCGTGGCAGCTGCTGGAGCCAGGGTTTGGCTACGCCTGGGCACATGCGACAAGGCCCGTGGCAGACGTCTGGCATGGCTTTGGGTCTGTTTTTGTCTTTTTGGTGTGGTTTGATTTCTGGAGGTGCCGCCAGGGCGCTGCAGGGGGCTGCACCGTCCTGCCCCGTCCTCCCCAGTGCCTCCGCGCAGCTCCCGGCAGCACCCAGCAAGCTGACGGGGAAAACTGGGGTGAAAGAGCCACATTTTGGGTATCCCTCGGGGATGTCAGGCAAAAGAGGAGCAGGATGAGCACAGCAGCGTGGCTTCTCTTGTATCAGCGGTGCCCCAGAAATTGCAAACGACCTGCATCCTCCTGCTGAGCAGCCTCAGTTGTAGTTTCGGACACATCCCGCCAGCACCAGCGAAGACGTTCTCACTAGTTGCGGTATTCATAGAAAATGTTAAAAACACCCACGTGGGTGACTGCCGGCTGTCTGTCTGTCCCGTCCCTCCAGGGCATTTCACAGCCAGGCTGGGCATCGCCTGGCCCCAGCACGGGGCAGCAGCCTTCCTTCCTTCCTTCCTTCTTTCCTTCCCTTCTCTTCCTTTCCCTTCGCCCCCGGCCCCGGGGGTGTGCTCAGAGCTGGGTCTCGTCCCGCGTCTCGGGGTTGCAGGGGCCCAGCTTGTTGCTGCAGCTGCTCTTGCGGCTGTGCCCATCGTTGGCCACGTGCGCCAGCGGGTCCGAGCGGATCAGGTACCTGCGGGGCAGAAACCGGGCACGCTGCAGGGCTGCACCCCAGCCCCGCGCATGGAGACCCCAGTTTGGGGTTGGACTGGGGTCGGTGGGGGGTACCTACACGATGTCGTTGAGCTCCAGCCGCGTGTCCGGGGGCGGATTGATCAGGACGTAGGACAAGGTGTTCTGGTGGTCGTTCATCTCGTCTGCCAGGAGAGGGAAGGGGATGGTGAGGGTGAGCGGGGCCGGCACCGTGCCCTGGTGGATGTGCCAACGGGCACCCCGATGGATGCCCCAATGGATGCTTCAGTGGACGCCCCAATAGATGTCCCAATGGATGCCCCAATGGACATCCCAATGGACACCCAGAGAACAATCTGGCAGCCCCCACAGCCCCCTGCAGCATCCCCAGCTCAGCGGGGTCGCAGCCAGTCCCCAGGACAGCACGCCGGTCCCTTTGCAGGGCCGTGCCACCGCAGCAGGGCGAGCACCGGGAGCACTGCCACCACCTCCTCCCGTGCCCCACAGCCACTCCCCAGCCAGGGGACTCGCAGACTCTTCACTTAAAAATCCCGCCCCAGGAGAAATAAATAAAGGTGTCTTACCTTGTTTTAGTGCAAAGAAAGGAAAGACGTTAGTTCTGCCGCGTTAGGTACAGCGCGATGCCTCCAAGCACCTGCCCACGGGGGTCACCTCCAAGCACCCCCCACCCCACCCCAGGGCCACGACAACGGTTTGCCACCTCCTTCCCTCGCTGAACTGCTGAATTTGTCACCCTCCAGCAACAGCACTAAGCTCAGCCATCGCTCCCTGCTCCTGCCCGGGGGACACGGCCGCCGTGTGTCCCCTCCTTTGGGGACAGCCCTAAGGCACGGAGCCGCCGCGACGCCAGCCCGAGCACGCGGGGCCCTTCACTACCAAACAAGATCATGGGGAGGGGGGGGAGCAGGCACCAGGGAGGGGCAGGGGACACAAGTAGCAGCGGGAGCACAGCGAGGGCGTGCGATGGACAGGACGAAGGGGATGGCAGGGGACAGACGGGTGCTGGGGAGGCGGGATGAGCGCGGCGGGACACGGGCTCGCTGCAAGGCTGCTCACCGGGATGCCGGCACGGGTGGCTCTGCATGACCCCCCCCTCCCTGAGCAGCACTGGGGGGGCAATGGGACACATCGAGCTCCACGGGGCACCTGCTTGGTGGTGCACGGTGGGCAAGGAGCAGATTGAGCCCAGGCTGAAACCTCCAGCACGGGGCGGGCAGGGGAAATGGGAAGGGTTCCCCTTCATGGACCCCCCCCTTCTGTTTTTTGCTGCTCACCCCCTCCCCAGGGGCCACTTTTGCTGCTCTCACCGGTCCCACCAGCGCTGAGAGCCCTCGGCCGTCCCAGTGCTCAGCCTTACAGCGAGGCAGGGATGGGGAATGGCGACGCTGGGGCGCACACAGAGCGCGGGACCCGCGGGGTGCGCCGTGACGGGGGTCCCCAGGGCACCGCAGGTTCTCCTGCACCATGGAAGCACCTTTTCCTGCCCCCCCCCCCCACCCCCATGCAGCGCTGCCAAACCCACCACGTATATTGCCACAGTGTCCCCTGCACCCAGGCAGGGCTCAGCCCATCGGCACCCTCAGGTAGGATTTTGGGGAGGGGGGGGGGTCTGCAGCTCCTGCTCCCACTCTAGCGACGCGCCCGCTGCAGACGGGTGCTGGTGGGGGTGGCTCCCGGGTGGGGCTCCCAGTGCCAGGACCCCGCAGCGTGGCTCACGGAGCCAAAACGCTGCCGAGGGAGGGGGGAAAAAGCAGCGAGGTCTGAGCTCCGCAGAGCAGCTGGCAATATACCGAGTTGGCGCGGGGCTTCCATGAGCCACGGCTGGGCTGGTTCTCTGGTGATGGACACGGTTGATAGGAAAATGCCAACTTTTCACCTTAAGCATGGGCTAGCGAAGCCTAAAACATGGATCAATTGGGCTGTGGCTGACCTCTAGGCTCTCCTGAGCCCCGCTGTGTGAAGCCGTGTGCCGAGCACGAGCCCCGCAGCGCCGAGCCGCCCGCGGCAGGGCTGGGACCACACGGCTGCCCCACGACCCTTCCCTCCCAGCCCCGAGCTGAGCCCGGGGCAACTGCTGGGACCTACGGGCTGCCAAACTTGGCGTTCTCCCAAACACAAACCTGGGATGAAGCAGGGCTTTCCAAACCCTACAGAGCCATGGAGCTCGCAGTGAGATGTAGGCAGCACGGAGGCGAGCGGCCACACTCTGCCATCCCCCTCCATCCCCAGCGCGCGTGGCGCTGGTTTGCCCACCAGGATCCCAAAATCCCCTCCTAGAATTGTCTCTGGTTTTACTGATCAACACCAACTCGCAGAGCACTGCGAGGAGGTGGCTGTTAGAGACAGCAGCGGGCTGTGGTTCCTTGCATGAATTGGGCTAGGGAAGTTGTGCTGTTTGTCTCCTGACTGCACAGAGCCTTGCGTCCACCCCGCAAGCTGCAGGACGGTCTCTGGTTTTCCACCTCCACCCAACAACTGAGTGTGTGAAAGGCTCGAATATCTAAGGTGAAAAACGGCAAGGGTGTGGATTGGGCTTAGCTGGCATGATCTTGTTGGACGCTGTACGCCGTGAGTCACGCGTGACTCCCAGGGAAAGAGCATTACCTTGCAAATATCCCAGGTTTACCCGATTCATCACATCACTGGCTGTTAAATTTGCTACATCCTCTACAGAACATACAGGGAAAGGCACAGACATAAACAGAGAGAGAGAGAGAGGTCAGCAAGCCATGATTCGGCAAATATTAGAGACGAGCTCCTGCACTTCAGCAATTAAATGAGCAAAAAGACCAAGGCAGGGGAGAGCAGGCACAGCAAGGTGTTCTTCCAAAACGCCACGGCGTCCAGGCTGGCAGGCGACACGCCGTGTCCCTGCGCTGTCCCGGGGCGGCCGGGGAGCTTTCCATCCCCACCATCGGCCCTTCCCTGCCGTGCTTTCTGCAGGGCCGGGGCTGCGGGGCAGCGTTTCGGGCAGCGAGTGCCATCAGCTGTGCTGCAGGCCCTGAAGCAGAGCCCTGAAGGGAGCTGGGAGGCTCCCGGGATGAGCCGCGGGAGCTTTCGGGGACCAGCTGGGGACAAAAAGAGGCGAATGCTGCGCTGCGAGCTGCACCCACCTGTCCCCACTGCTCCCCCGGGGCGGGGAGGCACCCAGCGCTCAGCACCCAGCGCTCAGCACCCAGTGCCCAGCACCCAGTGCCCAGCACCCAGCACTGCAGAGCCCCGCAGTCGTTCACGTTGCCTCTCCCCACCCTCACGGCCTGCGGGCTGCGAGGATCAGCCAGCAGCAAAACCCCAAGGTTTGGCCCCGGCTCGGCGCCGTGCGCGGGGGCCTGGCCGTGGCGATGGAAGCTCGTCCAGCATGGAGCAGACAGGCAGCAGCACAGGATGGTCTCAAAGGAAAAGAGAGGACGAAACGAACCAAGAAAGCTGCGGGGTGAGGGCTTCGTCGGGACCGGGGGCCGGGGATTTCCCCCCTCCCGGGGAGGCAGACAGGCTCCAGCAGCGGTGCTGGGGAGCAGACCCCACGAGGAAGGCGGCTGCACAGAGGGACCCTGCGTGCTGACGACACCACGAAGCCGCACGCACAGCGACAGACACACACTGCGGTCACACGCAATGAAGCAAAGCCTTCGGCCCTGCTGCTACCGAAACCCCCGCTGAGGATATTTGGTGAAGGAGGCCGAGCTCACACCCACACCGGGGGCCTTGCACCAGCCCACGGGGGGGTCGCCTCTCCCTGAAGTGCTACGGGGTGGGACCCTCGGGTTTTGCTGAACTGAGGGCAGTGGGTTTGGTGTCCTTAACACCATTTCTACCAGGCCTAACGCTGAGCCAACCTGGGCTCTGCGTTACAGGCTGCCCGGTGCCCCCCCATCCATCCAGTGACTCAGATCCCAACTGGGACTGTCCCAGGAATGGTGGTCACTGCCTGGAGCACTGCGTCACTGCGTGCTCGCCCACCCCAAGGGACGGGACTGCAAATGGAGATGGCCCCAGTCCCATCCAAAGGGCTTGGGCACGTTGGATTACCTGCAGAGCCCACGGGGCACGCCGCTGCGGGGAAGCGCGACCGAGCAGCACTTACCGTACCCGGTGGTGGGCAGGCCCAGGTGCTTCATGCGGTTTTTGACGAGCTCCGACAGCTCCTGCCTCTCCGAGCGCCGGTACAGGCTGAGGCGCTGCTGGCTGATCCACTCGGCCGTCTTGCTGGAGTGTTTGTTGCCCTTCCTGCTCAGCCGGCGCGCCCACTGCATGCTCTTGCGCCGCAGCAGCGGGTGCTCGGACTGGTCGCTGGAGCACGAGTTCCTGTGGTGGCTCGTCTTGATGCCCCAGTGCTCCTTCACGTCCTTCGTGTCCTCGCAGTCCTCAACATTGATGGAGATCTGTGACTGGAAGCCCGGCAGGTGACGGGGGGAGCAGGGTGACGGAGCACCCAGGGGCACATGTGGGGGCTGCTGCCTCCCGGCCCACCCCGCACCACGGGACCCGTCCTCGGGACGGAGCCTGCCTTGGGAACGGCTGCTTTGTAGCACCCTGGCCATGTAAAAAGAGCCAGTCCTGTCTCCGACAGGGTAGGACATCTCCGGTGGGCTGGGATCCCACCTCCATGCTCCTCCAGCACATCATCTCCGTGCTGCTAAAGCTGCCTGGGCAGCAGGTTTGGGGTAAGCTCTCCAGAGCACCATCGGCCATGAGGCATAACGAGCCCCTGGTATCTGCTAGCACAATTCTCCCTTGGCTGCCCAAGTGGCAGAATTGCCCTCGTCTTCCTCTCTGACATCTTGCAGCAGATGCACTGCCACGTCTGACACAGAAAGCCCCGCTGGTAAGCACTAATTTTCGAATAAAGTGGATTAAAGCACCTCTAAGAACGAACAGGATCGCATTTAATTAAATGTCAACGTTCAGCTCCCTGCAGCTGCTTCTACAAAGCTCAAAACCAAAGGTATTCACAGCGGGGCCAGGCTCGCTCCTGCTCCCCGTGCTGCGTAATTACACCTCCTGGCTGCCGGGGCCGTGCCGGAGCTGCAGGAGGGGCTCAAAGCGAGGGAGGGCTCCAGGTGCACACAAACCAGCCCCAAAACCGCCCACGGAGCAGTGCCCGTGTTGTGGGGAGCCTGGCAGAGCTGATAATCCCAAGGGAATTCCCCACCACCGACCTAGTGCCCGAAGACTGGGAGCAAATGGTACTCACCTGCGCTCTGATGTCATGGGGCTGCAATTGGGGAAAAAAGAGGGGAAAGATGGGTCAGCACAGGAAATGGGCAGCCCTGCTGTGCAGCATCCCCTGGCCCCTGGGAATTTAATGACATAACACGCTGGATTGCTGATAAAGCAATCCCTGCTCGCCTGCAGGCACCTCTTTGAGATGCTTCTCTCCCAGCTATGAGCATTTGCACCGAGCTGGCCCCAGGAGCCAGGAAATGCCCCCGAGTTGTGGATGGGGCCGGGAACACCCCCAGCCCCTTCCTGCGTCCACTGCCCCTTGCCTCGGAGGTGGCGAACATGTGTGACTCCGTGCGGTAGATGCCGATGGGAATCTCCGCGCTGGAGGAGCAGAGCTTCTGGAAGAGGCGGCCGTACGTCCGGATCCACAGGTCGTCCTCCGTGATCTTCATCTGAGCAGCAGAGCACAAACATCGACCACCATCAGCACCTGGGGCCACCTCTGGGCTTCCCCTGAAGGAAGCCAGACCCGAAAGGAAGCCCCAAAAACATCAGAGGCAGCTCCCGTCCGAAAGGAGGACGTACGGCTGTGGGGCTTGGGACACGGCTCAGAGGTGGACATGGCCGTGTTAGGAGGTGGTTGGACTTGGGGCTCTTACGGGTCTATTCCAACCTAAACGATCCTCTGGTTGTATGATTTTGGGGCTCTGGGAGCCCTGAGATTGCCCACACATGATGCCAGGAGTGATGAGCTGCCCCATTCTGCCCCATTCTGCTCAATTTTGCCTCTCTCCCTGCTCCCCCACAAGGGGACCCCCCACATGCCCACACACACAGCCTTGGTGCCTACCGCGCAGAGGTATCCGGAGCCCGGCGTGGTGTCGAGGCCCAGCAGCAGCCTGGTGATGGTGATCATGTAGTCCTTCACGAACGACTGCAGGGAGACATTTGGGCAGGAAGACGGGGAAAAGGTTTGCAGGGGCACTTTGAGGGACGCGCTGTCCCCCGCCGCCGAGCTCCCGCGGCGCTCACCTGGTAGAGCAGCGTGTCCAGCATGCTGATGCTGAAGACCCGGCCGGCTGCAAAGGGCAGGCGGAACATGAAGGCCAGGTTGGAGCCGTTCTCGCGCTCTTTCTGGAAGCAGAAAGGGTCTGGGGAGCACCCTTGGTGGGATTTTATTCCCATCCTCCTGGGGTATTAAGCAAAGCAAAACCCCGCGGCCTCCCCCATGTGTGGTGCGAATGGGAAGGCACCAGATGAGTGGCTCTGGGGTTGCCAGCAGGGAGGCGGGGAAGCATCCCTCATGCTGGGTGAAAGAGGGATTTTCTCCATGGAAACGTGTGAGACATCATCAACGGTTTGTTTTTTTTGGACACAGGCTGGATGTGGTGCTTTCAGGTGCCTCAGGGTGCGGCTTAGGGGAATTTCCCCCTTGCCAGAAGCCCTCGGCACAGTCACTGAGCTGAAGGAGGAGCCCAGAGGCCACTGCTCAGTGTCACTGCGCCCAGCACTGCCTTCCCTGGAAGCAAAAGCTTTCCCTTACCTTTTCTAGCTTGGAAAGGGCTAAGGAATAACTGTCCTTCGCTCTGAACTGCATGAACCTCATGTTGGACGGGTGGGTCAGCTCCGTGATGATGCTGAGGCTGGGGAAGAGCCTGCGATGGGAAGAGACCTGTGGTCCAGCGGTCGCCTCAGAAGCGAGGGACTGCGTGTGTGCACAGCCCAAGGAAAACCCAAACCTCCCCCGTGCCCTCCTGAGATCAGACCTAGTGGGATAGATTTGTATTTTCCCAGTGCTGCTGTGACCTCTCCCTGCAGCACCTGCAACCCCTGGGCTTGGCCGTGGCTGCCCACCCCACCTGAACATGGTCTGGACGTTGACGATCGTCTTGGCATCGGCCATGTAGTCCTCCTCCGCGCTCATCGTGCTCTCCTTGTCCACCACCACCAGGTTGTCGGCGTAGATGATGCCGCACTGCAGCAAGCTGTCCAGGCTGGGCAGTCCCCAAAGAGAAGAGCGCGGGGTCAGCCCTTGGGAAGGACACAGGGAGGCAGCGCGCTGCGACGCGCACCCAGCCGCCTCCTCGCCACCAGCACCCAGCTACCAGCCTCACTCCACAACCCAAAAAGCCCACAGCGGGGTCAGCTCTGTGGCAGCCGACCCACGGGATGGGAGGGTGAGGGGCTGGGGGGACATCTCCCCCCCTGGCATGCGGGTGTCAGGACTGGGTAATCGCGGTGCCGTTAGACAGCAACGCAATTAACAACGGCCACGGGCAGAAACACCTACTTATCGATCGTGCCTTCCATGTAGTAAACCATGGGGAAACAGCAGATGGCTTCCAGAAAGTGGTGCTCTGGCCTGCAGGGAGAGCAACAGAAAGCAAAGGGGTCAGCAGCTCCATGGAGCTGCACACAGCCGCGTCCCCACCACTGTCCAAGGGGCACCCTGGCAGTGCCGCTGCCTTCCCTGCCCCACTGCTCTGTCCCCACATGCTGTGAAATGCCCCCAGTAATACAGGGAAGGGCTCGGTGCAATGGAAAGCATCTGCGGAGAAGTACTTGCTTGTTGTCCAGAAGCAACACAATCGGGTTTAACTCTTTGCGGGACCGGTAGTACGCACGAAGGGGGACGATGAAGTTATACAGCCCGTTCCCGGCGGTCTCTGCCGACACGATGATCAGCTTGTTCTTAAACCCATAGGCCTTGGCGTCTTCGAAGCTGTTGTGCTTGCAGCCCTGCGGGGAGGGGAGGCAGCTCGGGGACCCGTGGCAGCCCCCGGCCGTCACCCGCCTCGGCCCCAGCGCTGCCGCTCACCTTGTCCAGCCTCAGGCAGCAGAACGGGGCCTTCTCGGGTAAAAGGTGGCACAGGGTCGGCGAGCTCCCGATGTAGGGGGAGTTTGGTGGGTAGCCTTTCACGTACCTGCAACAGAAATTGCAGAACTATAAGGACACGGGGAGAGTTTCTGCGTATACAGCACTCAGACCTTTGGAAAAACGTTTAGAGTCACAGACCCAGGACTCGAACACATCAGTGGCAAATGTTTTGCAAAACTCTCCTGTATCAGAAATGTCCAAAAAAACACGTACTTAGGAATGATTTTTGTTATGCAAAGGGTCCTGAGATTGCAAATAAGCAATGTTCCCAGCACTGGCAGAGAACACAGCAAGTAGGAGCCTGGCTCAAGGGAGACAGGACAGTGAACTACAGGAGAAGAGGGGGACGCTAAGCCGTACAAGGAAGCAAGGACCTCAAGGCCCAGCTTTAGCTTTGGTTTTGGTTAACAGCTCTTAAGAAATCGTAATGTGCATTTCTGATTAACCAGAAGCAGCAATTTTCACTTAAAGATGGGCACGAATTAAAAAGCGTCCGTGCCTCTCTGCAATGAGGGACGGCGCGACCGAACGCGGGCAACTCACTCCACCACCGCCGAGCCCTCCTCGTCCGACTGCGTCATCTCGTCCTCCGACTGGTCGCTGAGCAGGTCGCAGGGCAGCAGGGACGAGGTGTCGGCCAGCTCGAGGACGGGCGCGATGCTGGGCCGCCGGGTGCCTGAGCCGTTCTCCGCCGGCAGCGCCAGCTTGCTGCTGTTGGCGGGGCGGCACTCGGTGTTCTGCAGGTCCATGGCCACTGTACCTGGACGCGGCGGGGAGGGAAGCACAGCGCGCTCTATGAGGAGGGGAAGGGAGCTGAGACAGCACAGCATGCAGCCCGTCAGCCCTGGGGGGACCACGCACCGCACCCGCCCAAGACCTTCAACATGGACCAGAGAAGCTGGATGACCCCATGCTCCAGCACCTCCTAAAAACCAGACGTATTTATGGAGTATTAATCACAGCCATCAAGGTTTTGGCCTCAGTTGGAAACCCCAGCCAAGGCTGTCTTCTAAATCTTCACCAAATAGTTACTTTCAGATGGGTGTGAAAGCCGGGAGCTCCACAGCAAGCCAAGCACGGGGCTGGGTGCCCTCCTCCCCCCGCAGCCGTGGGGCTGGACCCGCTCGCCCTTGGGCAATTTCTCTCTCATTGCACTTTCTGAAAAAGTCCCTCTGCGAACAAGCCAAACAAGCCACCTAATGAGAACATTGACGAGCGCTGCTCAGCAAAGTGCTCTGCGGCTTGCTGTGGGATAATCATGCAAATTGCTGCTCATGAATATAAATGCATGAATTATTTGCCTGAAGTACAATGTGCTACTGCAGCGCAGCCTCTCCGGACAACCCCACAACTTGGTCTTCCCAGCTGCAGGCTGGGAGCAATGACTCATGGCGTTTTTTATTTGGGAAACTGCACCACTCGCTGCAGAGCAAACCACGCTGGTTGTGAATCATAAACATGATTTAGGAGGAGGCCAACAGCATTCATTCTTCCAGCCAGGACGCGGGGGATTTCTGCAAATATCCTTAATGGGAATGGATATCACGAGCTCTAATGGTGACTTTTGGGCTTGCTGAGAGCACCCAGGACACGAGGAGCAGGGACCTGTGTGTGTTTTGCTGATGGGGTGATCTGGGAGGGGGTGGAGAAGGGGGCCCCGTGGACTCACCCATGCTGGCGATGATGCTGTGCACGGGCAGGCGGGACGGGCCGTCGTAGGTGCCCCTGCCCGCAAAGCCCTTCTTCTTCTGCTTCTCCTCCTGCTTGAAGATGAAGGCAGAGTTCTCCTCCTTGGTGATGTTGATGTAGAAGCAGGTGTCGGACGCGGCCATGATGTGCCGCGGGCCGGGGTTCAGCAGGATGCTCTTGTTCTCCTCCCTCCGGATGCCGATCAGGCAGACACCGTACCTGCGATGGGAGCGTGGTGCGGGCGTTCAAAGCCAGAGAAACATCCCTTCAAAGGGCCTCGTCCCTGCAGAAGGGACCTCAAAGCACCCTCCAGCCCCAGTGCTGCTCCCAGCACCTTGTCCCTGACCCCAGCTCTGCCCGCTGCCCCCTGGTCCTCACTTCTTGTGTGCGTGGAAGGCGGCGTAGGTGAAGCTCTTCCCCTCGTACTCCATGAAGAACTTGCTGTCGCCCATGCGGATGTGGTAGACCTCATTGCCTGAGCAGCGCCCGTACATCCTCTGCCACTGCTCTGGGGACTCCTGGCCCTCCCTGCAAGCACAGAGCCGTGTGCCGGGACAGGGCCACAGCCAGAGCACCCAGGGGTGCTGAGGCTGCCACCCGGTCCAACAGCGGGGAGGTGGCGGCGATGAGCTGTCAGCGCTTCCAGGCCGAGGCTGAGCTCATTTAGATTTCCGACTTTAAGTGCCTTTTTATTTAATGAGGGCTCCCAGGGGAGCGGCGGAGGCAGGGCTGAGAGCCAGTGTTGGCAAACAGCTCAGAGCATGGGGCGAGAAGCTCTGGGAAGGATGTTTTGGAACGCTTTGATTTCACTTTAACAAAGCACAGCAAGTCCTGGCTCTGCTAAGGGGCAAGGGGCCCGCGCCAGGGCCCACCTAGCTGCTTCCAGCTGCACTTTGTGCAGTCCCACAGAACAACCCGCAGGCTCCAGCCTCGCGGTTGGTAAATCAAGCTTCCTGCCAGCGGGAGCAGCTCGGTACAAACAAGATGTTTTATTCCTGGCCTCCAGCAAGGCAATGTGCACAGGAACAACCAGGCTGTGTGCCCCGGGCTGCCACCAAAGGCAGTGCCCCCAGTACCTCCCACCAGTAATTGCTGGCTGGAAGGAAAAGACTCCGGGCTGCAACTCAGGTGGTGTTTTGCCAGGACAGGAGCACCGGGGGTGCAGACAGGGTGCTGCCTGTGCCATGGGTGCCCAGTTCCCCCACCCTACGTGGGCAGCACTCACTGGCCGCGGGAGGTGTGCACCAGCAGCGTGATGAGCGTGGAGGTGGCGGGGCAGACACAGTTGAGAGCCAGCATGGCGTACTTGCACTCCTCCTCGCAGACAACGTGATCTACAAGGAAGAAGAGTTTAGGGGTAGGGGTAGGGGTATGGGAAGGGGTAGGGCGAGGGTTAGGGCTAGGGTTAGAGGGTTAGGGTTAGGGGGTTAGGGCTAGGGCACCGGGTGCCTCTGCTTGTGTTGCCTGGAGATTTTGGGGTGGCAAACCCAAGCAGCTCGTGCTGCCCTGGGACATGTCAAGGAGGGCAGAGAGGTGTCGGGGTCTGGAGAGCACACTGTGGTGGTGGAGGGGGACAGGGGAACATGCTGGCCCTCCAAGACAGGATGGGGACCCACGGCCCTCCCTACATACACCTCCCTCCCTCCTCTACTCTGAACCCCTGATCTGCAAACCCACCCCTCATGGGCTCTGAAGACATGGGATCACCCCTGGAAACATCAACTGCTCCCAAAAAGATCCAGCTTGTGGAGGACAGCCCCGCAGACTCACCGGCAAACTTTACATGAAACTTGTTCTCCGGCTTTAAGATCTGAACATAGAGAGGGCAGTTTGGAGCAAAATCTTTCACAGCCCAGGCTCTCAGGATGGTCTGGTGGTCCTAATAGAAGAGCAAAGCACGGGCTAGCTCCTGGCTGCTTATTTCCCCCAACTCTTCCATGGCTAGGACAAACCACAAAGCAGCTTACCGCCGCCGTGCGGTCCACCTCGTTCCGGCTGCTGAGGATGAAGCAGGCTTCCCCGTTGTCCATCCTGCAAACAGAGAGCAGCGCCCGTGCACCACCCAGCCCGGCCACGCCGGGAGCCTGCAGGCACCACCCGGGGCGCCCGCAGAGATGTCAGCGTGGCCATCGTCACCCAGCCAGTGACACTGCGCTGGGGACACGTGTGGCTGAATTACACCGTGCTTGCAGCCGTCCTGCATCCCCCCGAGGAATATTTCATGTTTAGGGATTAGTGGGCAGCACAGGCAGCAGCCGAGCATCCCCAGCAGCAGCGTTTTGGCCCCAGCCCTGTACCCCCCAGTGGCTGCCTGCAATCCCCCCGTCCTGCTGCTCACTTGGCTCTCATGAGGTCCTGGTCCTTCAGCGCAGAGCCCTGGAGGTAGATGACCCGCTGCGACCACAGCGGGATCTGCAGGACCCTCCGCACCTGGATATCCATCTCCGTGGGGCACAGTATCACCACGTAGTAGTCCTGAAAGAGAGAGGCTTGTTGTGGGCTGGCGTCCCGCATGCCTGCAGACAGAAGTGAGCAGGATTTTTAAAACTGGGTGTATGGAATGAAGGCTGAGCATTGGTAATGAAGTGTAGGTGAGCTTTGCAAGGAAATGCCAATCTGAAGCAGCTCCGTAGTGCTGGCGCCCCGTGAAAACAGAAAGGCGCAGTCATTTGCTAGAAGATCGCTAATTAAGTGGGGATATTCCAGTCAGGTAAAGCCCCTGTGGTTTTGCAGTTACACATTCTGCTCCCGTGTCAGACTCCATCCACTGGAGACATCCTTACAGAAGTCCACCCAGGCTTCCCCACACAGAGCTGTACGGGGTCTGGCCACAAAATCAGGGCAGATCAGGCAAAACAAGAGCCAGGCTCAGTTGGTGTGGCCTGGCCATGCCCAAAACCACTGAAACCCAGCATGGGCAAAACACAGAAGCCGTGAGCGTGGGCACGGGCCTGGCCCTGACCTGCAGGCGCGGGTGGGCGTAGAACTCGTTGAGGAAATCCATGAGGAGGTCGATCTTGAGGGAGCTGACGCACAGCACAACGTGCTTCTCCGTCTGGGCCCGGTGACGGCTGTAGTTGCCTCCCGACTTCTGCCGCTCCATCCACAGGTAGACGAGCTCCTCGAACTGCAAGCAAAAGCAGGGGGCTGATGTCCCAGCAGCAGGGCAGGGAGGCAGGCCGCAGTGCTTTGCTGCCTCCCAGACACGGTCTGTGGGGTGGCTGATGGCAGCAGGCAGCTGGAGGGACCCTGGGGACGTGGGGAACATCCCCGTGTCCAGCCCAGGGTCTCTGTCCTGCCTCCCCGGCCCTGGCTCTGACCTGCAGTGGCAGCACGACCAGGGCGACGCAGATCATGATGACGACGAGGAGCTGGGAAGGCCAGATCTTTGGTGTCACGTCTCCGTAGCCCACCGTGGAAAAGGTGACGATGCAGAAGTAGAAGGACTTGAAGAGAGAGAGCTTCTCACCTGCTCTTTCCAAATGCTGGATGCCGCAGGTGCTGCAGGGGGAAAGCACAGGGCCCTCGAGCACTCATCTGAGAAGATTGCCTTCGCTGACAGGGACTCACGAGCCCCAAAGCTTCATTTCCTGTCCTCTCAGCAACTGAATTGGTATTATATGCTTCAAATCCAGACCAAAGGGATGGGAGGAAAGCCCCAGAAGCCTGATTTAGATCTAAGCACCCACCCAGAGCAGGGCTCCTTTTGGAAACCTGCCCCTGCTCTTGGCCGAGCACAGGGTAAGGGCCCTGTTAATTAGCTGGGCCTACAAATGAGCTCAGAGGCATGTCGGTGGGGGTTCAGTGACACTCACCCCGTGAAAACGAGACAGAGCAGGGTGCAGATCAGGATGAGCACTTGGTTGAACATCGCTGACTGGGTCCGCTGGATGGCTCGGTGCAGGTCGTTCTGGGGACGGGACAGGAGCCTCAGCAGCAGCACAGCCACAGCCCCTGCAGCTGCCTGCAGGCTCCAGAAATGTGAAACCCTTGGCAGGGTCGGGCATTTCTGCACAGAGCCGCGATGGTCAGCCCAGGGCTGAGCTGTGCCATGGGACTGGGGGCACGTGGAGCGGGTGGGCATCCCCTGCTCACACACCGAAGGGACCCAACCCGCAGCCCAGCCTCACCAGGAGGTGGCCAGCCAAGCCTCAACCCCACAAACTTCATCCCAGCACCTGAAAACCTGCCCAAAATCTGCCCTCAGGCACCTCAGTGCCAGGTTGTGGCACAGCATCCTTTTAGTTCCTATGGCAGAGGAGGTGGGATGCCCGGGAGGGATGTCTGGTCACTTACTATCATGTTTTCCAGGGCGTACTTGGCAAGCCAGCAGTTCAGAAAAACGGGGATGAACAAATTCCGCAGAGGAGGCCAGAATATCTAGAAAAGCAAGAGTTTCTCACAAGCTGACTTGCAAAGGACTCAGAGCAATGGAGTTCTTTACCAAAAATAACTGCCAGCTGTAAAAACTGCTTGGCCAGACACCTGCTTTTCTATATTTCACCACCAAAACCACAGTACGTGTTAAACTTAAAGTTGCTTTAAGTGACCCCGGGGAATACACACCGTGATAATGAAGGGCACTGTGTTGATCATCTCCAGGATGAACGAAATGCGGAAAATCTGTTCCCAGATGTTCCCCTGAGGAATTAAAAGTAACAACAATTAATTAAAAAGCTTGAAAGTATGCCAAAGGCCAATTAAGATGCTCCCAGTGCCCCGGCCCCTGCTAGACGTGTGAAGGATGCTAGCGCAGGCAGGATGATGCCGTGCTTTGCCTGGCAGTTGTAGTACTGGTGCCAGACAAAACTTCCCAAAACACCTGTTTTTTTCCCAGATGGGTGGCACCTCTGTCGGTGGCCGTCCCTGACAAAAGCTGGGGACAGCAATGCTTTGTGTAAGGACTGAGGCAGCAATGAACACAAACCTCTGACTCAAATGATGTGGGGGATGTTGGGGTTGAGCCTTTTCTGCCCCCAGGGACGGGAATCAGCCACCGATGGGCCCGAGCCAGAGAAATATATCCACCAGCCACACAAAACATCCAAAAACCCTCCCGAGGACTGTGAGGAGATGCCATTTGCTAAGGTTCCTGCCCTTGGCCAGCTCAGGGAGCCAGCACACCCCCATCCCCTGGGGCAGTGCCCGCTGGCAACAGTGGGACAGACACACGGAGGACAAGTGGCCACAGTGACCACAGCCTCCTGGCATGGTGCTCACCTTGTAGCTGAGATAGATGAGCAGCATGGTCTCCAGGAAGCTGATCAGAGCTATGCTGACCTGCGGAGACAGACAGCAGGCACTGCTCGGGGTGTGCTCTTGCAGCCGCCCCCAGCAGCAGCTGCTGCACACCTCAGCCTCAGCCTCCCCGCTCGGTTTTCCTGCACCCGTCTGGTGCGTCGGTGGGCACCCAGCACCGTTACCTCCACGTGGCCAGGAACTCACCTGAACAGCCCACAGCGGCAGCTTTCTATCCACCCAGAAGATATGTGACCTGCAAAGAACACAGCAGATGGATCCGAACCGTAGCCTAATTAGCAGTGCTGCCTTTACTCCTCACTGCCTGCCAGCCCGAGGCCATCTCTGACTTCATCCAAGGCAGGCTCGTTGCTGGCATTGCTCCATGCAGAGCCTGAAGCCGGGTCTGACAGTCCCCGAGCTCCTGTGAGCCCACCCAGCACAGCTCCTGACCCACCAGTGACCCCAGCCCATTCCAGCCCCCTCCTCACTGGGAGGCTCCGTGCCCACCGCTGTGTCCCCGCTGTCACAGCAGAGCCAGACCCAGCGCCATGAGCATCCCACAGCTCACCAGTTTATCTTCGTGGACTGGTTGAAGACTGTGTAGTTCTGCTTTTCACATTCCCAGCTGGAACAGAAACAGAAACCCAGGGAGAGCAGTCAGTGGGATGGTGGAGGGACAGAAGGACGGACAAGGGGTGCAAGCTTTGGCTCCCCAGCTCAGGGGATGCCATCTCCAATCTGTCCTGACACTGGGAGAGGCCCTTGGACAACATCCTATGGGGTCAGGCTCATGCTGGTGCCCATCCTGGTGGTTTCTACAAGACCCTAACTCACCCCAGCAGTATTAAACACTTCAGTCACCCTGCCTGCTGGCAAGGGATGCGCTCCCACAGGCGAGCATCTGCTTTACCATGTGCACACCCAAAGGGGCTGATGTCCCCCAGCTAATGGTGGGGTGTCCCCAAATTGCAGCTGCATTAAACCTCACAAGGCTGCCTGCCCATGTCGCTCTTAATTCTCATGGAGTCGCAACCACTTTTGGGCAGTGCAAATGTCCTTGGCTGTCTGCAACCTTTACACAGAGAAAATCAAACTGCTAATTCTCATAGAGCGCCCTAGCCCTCTGAAAAAAAAATAAAAATAAAAATCTGCATGTGAGATAAACAAAGCAAGGGCATATTAAAAACAGGGCTCTGCCGAAACCCAGAGCAGAGCTGCTAGATGGAATCATCTGTCACCTCGGGGATCTGAATGGCAAAACGCATTTCATTCCCTAACACTTAAATGGCATTTAGCAGACGTGTGTGTCTTCAAGGGCGTCGGCATCCAGAAAACACCTGCCTGGCAATGCACTGAGCGTGTGCCTGGGCTGTGCCCCCCAGCTTTCAGAGCCCTGGCCACAGGTGGGGTGGCACTCACCAGCCTATGCCCTCCTCCGGGTTGTCGAGCAGGACGCGGACGATGTAGAGCAGGCAGGTGAGCAGCTTCAGTGAGAAATTGAAGAGGCGAATCCTCAGACCTGCGGTGGAGGGGGCACGGTGTGAGCAAGGCAGGGTCCCACGGCACAGCCCCATGGCACAGCCCCATGGCACTGCCCCATGGCACAGCGGGGGCAGAGAAGGAGCAGACACAGAAGAGCACGGGATGGGCAGAGCCCCCTCGCAGGGCTGCGGGCAACGTGCAGGAGGGGCGCCGAGCAAAGCCTCTCCATCCGCTCTCCCTCCCCAGCCAGTTGATCGGGTTATTACTCAAAGTGCAAGTGAGGAATTTATCACATTTTCATTAAAAACTTCCCTGTGGGCACCCTGTTGTGCCACGCTCCAGCATTTTAACGAGCTGGCAGGATGCAGGGAGGAAAGGAAAATGTGGGCTTATGAATTAACGAGCGGGCTCCCTCCGGACAGCTGATGAGAAAACAGCTTCCAACAGCATTAGTCAAGGGGCAGCTCATCTGTGGGGCCGAAGGGAGGGTGAGGGGTTTTGAGGGGCCATGGGGGTGCCCAACTCCAGCTGGGGACAGGGCAGGGGGTGGCGGCAGCCCCAGGCTGGGCACCACATCCTGGCTCAGCACCAGGGCTGGATGGGGCTGGCTGCCAGCAGATGGCAATGGTTTCTCATCCCCACTGCCACACGAGCAGGGATCACTCACTCGACCGCTGGTTTTTGATGAAGAAGAGCTTCAGGCGCTCCTTGAAGGTGTTCTCATTCACGTAGAACTCCACCTGCACCCTGCGGGGACAGCACCCATGGGGACGGTCAGTGCGGGAGGCATGGGCAGGACCCCAGCACCCAGCCCTGGCCCCTGCAAGCTGAGTCTCCCCCGAGCCATCCCCGGCAGCCCCATTGCCCCCAGGGCAACCCAGCACCCACTGGTGGCATCCCAGTGCCCCACGGCATGGCTCCAGCTTGGGTGAAGGGCTCTGCTCTCATTCAGGTACACCAAGCTGGAGCCTGGGGGGCAAACACCTCCCCTAACGTGCACCATGCAGCTCTCTGCACCCCCTGGGATGCTGCTCTCCCCCTGGCTGTATCCCCCCAGCTCCGTCCCCCTGCCCGCTCGCAGGGCTGCAGCCAGCCAGGGCCATGTCCCACACCCCGGCCTTACCCGTGCTGGAGCAACACTCGGCAGCGAAGCTGTTAAGAACCAAATCTGATCGAAAAGGAGGAAAATTCCCCGTGTTGCTAAGAAACCGCATTTGGCCGTTCCAGAAGAAGCCAGGAGCTGCCAGCCAGCCCTGAGCATCCCTCGGTGGCTGGTGGCACTGGGGTGAGGCGAGGGACAGCCACCACCGGGGGCTTCTCCCAGACAGGGTCGGAGCCAGGAGGAACGAGGGACCAAGCCAACCCCGCTCGTCCCAGCCCCGCTGAGCATGGCCGCTCCCATCCCAGACACATCCACCCCTTCAGCTCCGTCTTGCACACCCAAAACCAGAATCCAGCCCCAAACCATTCCCGTGGGCAGGGCTGTAAGGCACACTGCCTGCTCAGTGCAGCCCGACGCTCTGCTTTAGGTTCCCGGCAGGACAGGGCCCACTCTTCAGTGCCACCACTAATAACGGGGTCAAGTGCCAAGATTTAGCAATTTCCCCTCTCTCACTCTATTTGCTAAGCCCCTGAAACACTGCTGTAATTACTATTTTTTAACTGCTTGGAGGTCACCAAGGCGCATTGCCAGGCGAGGCACAGATCACGGGCACCAAACCACGGTGTCAGACCCCGAGTCCCCCGCCCCGTGCCTTCCACCTCCGCAGTCCCTGTGCCCACGTGGCACGGGCTGCAGCCAAACACGGCCCTGAGGACGTGATTTATGGGGCAGCAGCTGCCAGGCTCATGTGGTAGACGGGAAAACAAACCTTCACCATGTGTGAACACCGAGCTGGGCGGGCAGGGAGCTGGGGAAGGCTCAGGAGCCCCCAGTGTTTGGACCCTGTGCTGTGATGCCAGCATTTAGCAGCTGGCTGTGCCCGCAGGAACGTGGCATCCCTTCGAGAGCTGCTCGTCAGGTTGGAGAGGCAGGCTTGTACTTTACAAGCTTCTTAGGTACAAAAAGCAAGCACATGGAGAGAAAACCATCGCCTCAGGCAAGATAGTTGGGATAATATTTTATAAGAGTTATCAAACTTTCAGTTGCCAAATGTGTCCCTCTGGCCCCGAAGCAATGCAAACCCCAACGCCTGCACCCCGCACGGCCAGGACAGCAGCAGAACCTCAGGGGCTGGCGGGGAGGGATGAGGAACTTTGCAAGCACAGCTCGAACACGTTAACATTAACCTTTTCCAAAGCCAGACTTTGCAAATAATTCAGCTGTGCCAGGGCATAAATCAGGCAGCTCACAATGCCACCCACACAAGGTAATTGCTCCTTCTCCGTGTTAAAAACCCCAAAATGCCCAGCACGGAGGGACCTCGGGGACACCACTCATCTCCCTGCCATGACCAGCACAAATCCCTGGGGGCAGCCAGCTGGTTAGCTGCTCTGTAGCCCTGCAGCCCACCGCAGGACTGTGAATATAAATGCTGGTGGATAAAAGAAGTGAATGATTAGGAGAGATCTGCTTTTGATGGTGAAGTAGCCGTACACCTCCAGTAAGAATGGCAATGCAATGGGGAGAAGGAGTACTGGGAAAGCAGCTGAAATGGCCCTGGGGGGAGGCGGGTGCTGGCTGCTGCCACGGGGCAGCCCCAGTGTGAGCAGCGTGGGGCTGGGCTGGGCACTGGCTGAGTCCCACCCTTGGCGAGCGAGTGGTGCCTTTACTGGGCAGCAGTCACAGGAAAGCACAACAGATCCTGCTTCCAGATGGGGACCTAATAGATCGGATCTTTTAGAGCACATCCTCTAATTTCACTATCAAGAATTCAGCTTAAAATAAAAATCAGCGTGCCCATGGCACACCCCGGCTGCGCTACCACGCCGCTTGCAGCCCCAATTCAGCGTCCCAACTGCCTGGCTCACCCAAGACACTCTCCCCAGAGCCCCCATGCCCACAGCACCCAGTGAGGAGCCCCAGCCCCCCAGGACCCTCATCTGCAGGGTTTGCACCAGATCGTGCCCTCCCAGCACCCGACAGCTCTGCGGGGCCATGCCCTGGGGGGGCGGCAGCAGCTCAGCCCCGCCAGCCGCCCCGATAAGCATCGAGGTACAAGTTTGGTTACAAGCCCTTGCTTGGCAGTGTAATTACTGCTATTATGCACTCCATAATGCCTGAGCAATTTCATTTTCTTCGCCCGGTTATTTACTGTGCTTTATTAGTCTAAGATTAGAGACAATTTGTTCTAAGGCGATGAGCTCCCGAAAAAAAGACACAATAATTTCTTCTGAAAAGCGCAGGGTACGAGACCGAAATGGGCACAGCCCTGCTCAATGGCACTGCAACAGGCGAGGAGGAGCCCGGCCAGCTGCCAGCCCCCACCCACACCCCCCCCCAGGCCTCACGCACCCCCTACCCCACCACCAACCCACCCGTGACGGCGACAAGCACGGCTCCACGCCGGGGCTCACCCTGGGGGGCCGCGGCCGTACCCCGAGCTCCTCGTCCCCATGAGGCCCGGGGGGCACGGTGGGCACAGCGGCTCCTCTCCGGCCCCGTGGCTGACAGCTGCCTGAAAACTGAGACGGCTCCGGGAGCAGCACCCAGCAGGGACCCAGCGCCCAGCACCGCCTGGATGCTGCCCAAAATCTGGCCGCTGCTCCCCGAGGAGGGGTTTACGTGCATGGGATGCTTTGGCTCTGTTTCACGAGGATGAAAATATTTTGCTGTGATAAATGTGTCATGGAATAAACACGGCTCTTGAAAGAGAGGAAGAGGTATCAGCAGCTCTCAGCATCTCCAGTCCCTGCTCCTACACTGCAGCTGGCTGGGGAGCACCATTCTCACCCAGGGAGTGTCTCAGGACGAGGGAGGAGGTGACCAGCACACATGGGGACACCGGGAGCCACCACAGGGAGCTGCTGGGGACAGTGCAGGGGAGATGGGCGCATGTCTGCGTGCACGTCGGGTGCATGCATCAGGTGCAATTACAGCACCTGGGCGCCTGCCAGAGCGAGACGCGCGCCGCAGGCTGCCCCCGCGCTCCGTCAGCACTAATTGAACAATTGCTCGGAGGAGGGGGTGTCGCGGCTCCGCACCGCCCGCACGGCTCAGCCCCGGGAGCAGGCAAGGCAGCGGCTTCGAAACGGAGCCCTGTGAGCTCTATTGCTCAGTGGCTTCCTCAGAATTTCCTCCGTTTACCATGGGAATAAACTGAGGAAAAAAAACAACAAGGTATCTCCTGTTTTATTACAGGAGATTTGTGCCTTGTGCCCAAGGGAATGAGGCGATATTGCCAACCTCTCTGCAGCAAATTAAACGCAGCTGGGCTCGGGTAATGCCACCCTGGCTCCAACAGGGAACACTACGGATTTGTTAAGATTCAGGTAAAAAGCAGGCTCCAAGCAGCTGCTTTTGGAAAGGGGCTGCCCACCAGCAAGGGCAGCTGCACCTCGTGAGGCTGGTCCTCCCAGCCACCCATCACGGCCCCATTCACCAGCTCCACAAATGTCTCCGTGCCACCAGGCAGAATGGCTCAGGCCCTGCCCATGCTGCAGGAAAATCTGTACCAATAGAGCAGAAATCTGCTGCTGAAATTATTTTCCTCCCTGTCGTTCACTGGGGAGGCTGCTGGGGAAAGTGGGAGCTTTGTGCTGCAAGAGCTGACCGGCTCGTCGTGCCCTGAAGGATGCTGCGGTTCCTCTCCAGCTCCATTCAGCACCTGTGGCGCTCAGCCTCAGGCCGAGTTTGCAGCCTCGAGGTGTGATAGCTGCGGGTGGTGAGGAAGGGATTTTCCTCCTCACACGTGGGCAGCACGAGCCCAGGCAGGGACACACTCATCCCTGCATCGACCACACGGGGAACCCGGCCCCGCAGCCGCACCGTTGCTCTCAATAATAAATAAAAAGATGAAAATCCAGAAAGAGAAGATGCAACAGAATAACATGCTGCGCTTTGTTTGCCCTATTTGTTTTGCAACATTGGAGATTGACACTCAGGAATCTGCTCCGATAATTGCTTCTGCTGATGAATCTGGATTGTTTAATTAGAGTCTGCGCACGGAGCTCATCGCTAATGGGCAATCACCAGTTTGCTGCCAAGATATCACTCCTTCCCCAGGAAGGAGCCGAGCAGATATTGCTCCCCGTGGTGGGACCCATTTTGGTTTCAGGAAGCTCTGCAGGCACTGCCCACGACCCTCGGTGCCAAGAGCAGCCAAGGAAGGAGCTGGGGCAGCCCGGAGCACCCCAAGCACCGCTCGTGGCAGCACGTCCTGCTCGCACCGCTCCCGACACGACATGCAGGCATGCACGGCACTTACTGTGAGAAGGAGGAATCCACGCTGAAATCCTCGGCGTGGGGCCTACGGGGCGAGAGCATCACAAGGGGCGAGGTCAGTGTCCAACAAATGGCACGGTGGGCAGGCAGCACCAGGGAAAGCTGGCACCGAGCCCTGGACCACTCGGGGACACCCCAGGGTCCTGCGTTGGGCACCCAGGCATGGTCAGGTGGCTTTGTGAGTGCCCGGCTCTTCTACGGGCTCAGCTCCGCAAATAAAAACCTTTACTTGTGCTCTTTGGGTTTTCTTTGATGAGCCTCTGCTCTGCCTCGAATCAATTTCACACTTTGTGCAGAGATTTTACATTCGGGAAGGTGCCGCTCGGGGTGCTGCCGGGCGCCTGGCACCATGGGATCCCTGTGCACCTTCAGAGAGCTGAGCTTGTGCTCACGGTTGGTGATGATAAAAAGGAAAATAAACAAAAATAAAAGAACACAAAGGAAAGATGACGGTGACATGGGGTGTCGATGGTGTGGTGGGAGAGAGCATAAAGATGGGCAGGAGCATGGGGCGCTGCAGAAGGTTCCAGCTTCATGCTGTGCAATGTCCCTGAGGGTCCCAGCAGAGCCCACCCCAGCTGAAGGAAATTCCCCCACAAGCTGGGGAGCAGCCCCACAGCCCCACACAGCACTGCCCCGCTGCCATCCATGGCAATAACCCTTCCCTGGACCGAAATAACACACAGCAGCACGGTGCTGGGCAATACAGCTGCGAAGGAAAGAATCCCCTGTGCCAAAATGATCCCCTTTCAATAGGGGATGGATGCGACCCCATGGGAGCCCCCGCACAGCCAGTGCCCTCCTGCCTTTTGGGGGAGGCAGCCTTGTTTAACCTGATCTGGGCAAGTAGGCGATACCACCAAAAAAAAAGGGGCAGATCCAGCCTGGGAAGGATTTCTTTCATTTCACCTCACGCTTTATGAGCCCACAGCGCCCTAGTATAGTCCAAACAATATAAAAGCAATAAATCCTCATTTCAATTAAAATGCGAGCCCAACAGAAAGCGAATTCACTCCCCAGCTATCCAGCTAACGGAGAAGCCTCCCTGCCATATATTGAATTTGCTGTTCTGCCTCTGTTGTTATCTGTGTGACCGCTGCCCCGAGAGGGCTCGAGGATGTCCGAGCAGGCACAGCGAGAAGCCGAGGTGTGAGGCTGGAGCCCTCCCTCACCAGGCACAGCAAGAGCAGAGCAGCCCCCCCCATACCCCTGGGATGCAGACCTTGCCCTGCACAGCCCCACTCCCTGCCCTGCAGCTTCGCACCCACACCCATCCCAGCACTGATGGACCCCAGGTTTGGGGACAAACATCCCCGAGCTCCTCCAGCTGCAGAGCGGAGGCAAGGAGAGCGCAGGAAGGCGCCCAGCCAGCACCGCTCCCCTCGCATAAAATCGGATTAACACAGCAGCAGGGGCTGCCCCAGCCCCCCGGCACACGCTGGGTTTTGCACAGGACGTGTCCATGCCTCGCAGCCACATTGTGGGTAAGAAACAGCAAATTAATTGATTTTCTCCTAATTCTCCTTTCACCAGCAGCTGGCAGCTGGATGGTGAGAAGCTGGCACAAAGGGGGGGTTGCTCCAGACCCCGCTCCCCATGGCGGGGGACAAAGGCTCCCGAGCAGCACCTGCCCAGCTCACAGAGGGAGGAGGCAACCCCGAGGTGTTGTGCTGAAACTTTCCCTCTTCCCCCTAGGCACCTGAATTCACAAAACCCATCTAATTGCTGAGAAAATACGTACAATAATTTCTAAGGAAAACTAAACCCCACTCCAATTCCCACCTGAACAAGGGTTGTTTTCCAGACACCAAAAACTTAACGAAAAGTTGGCTTACTGCAGGAGGGCCGGGCCCACTTTCTGCAGGGAGGATGGACAGAGGGACCCACAGGGCACAGCACTGCTTCCACAGGCTGTGTTTTAATGGGTTTTAATGGGTTTTAAACAGCCTGCTTTAAGTTCACCTGTTTATTTTCTCCAGATCAGCCTTCCTGAGCATCGCTGCACCCCTCCTGCCCGTAACCTGACAAGCCCTGGCCGGGCTAGCAGGGTGCTCAGCCCCGGCTCCCTGCAGTGCCAGCAGAGAGCAGAGGCAGAGCAAAGAAAGGAACTTCGCTGCCGCAGACAGCTCTGTCATCTGCTCCTGGAGCTGCAGCCCCTCGCAGAGGGCAGGGCTTTACTGGGAGGGGAAGAGACAACGGCACGTTTATTATTAGAACAAAAGGCAAGCGAGGAACCTTGCTTGTGTACAGGAGCGAGCAGGCACCCACCCGCCCACACCACACCACAGCTGCTCGGCACTGTCCTGCTCCAGCTGCACACCCGAGGCTGCGGCACCTCGAGGGAACATGGAGGCATTCGGGTCCCCGGCCCCATGCAGGTAATTTGGGGATAAATACCTACGTTGTGTGTACGGTGTTTGAAGATGGAGGAGATGGGGGAAAGGCGCAGCTTTGCCGGGCGCACACGGTGCCTGCGCTCAGCTCGCTTAGGTCTCTTCCCCCCAGCCAGTTCCCAGCACATCCTCTGCCATCTTGCAGTTTTCTGGGAGGTGTTTTGGTAAATGATGGGTATTGCAGTTCACTTCTGGTTGTGAATTTCCCATCATTGCCAAGCAAAGAGTCCCTGCCTCGACTAGGGGGACCTGGATGACCCCAGGGCACCAGTGATCGCCCGCCAGCACCGCGCTCAGCTCCAGGCTGCTCAGTTATCACCTGCCAGGCTCGGAGGCATCTCGAGGTCAGGAGCTAAGGAAACTCCCAGCCTGGACAGGTCTGTCCTCATGGGGAGGGGACAGGGCAAGGCAGAGGGACTAAAGTGAACCACACGAGGTAACCGCTGGGGAAGGCTTCCCAAAGCGCCGTGCATGCTCTGAGACAGGAGATGCACCACGGTTCTTACCATACTGACAATGAGAAACTAATCCACAAAAATAGCCCAATGTGAGAAGGACAGATGGGAGGAGACGAAAAAGGAAAGCAAAGAGGGGGAGAAAGAGTGAGAAAGAGGAAGGGAGAAGCGAGCGGAGCAGGCACACGTCTGGCCACCAACACGTGCGGGATGGGACGGAGCAGCCCTGGTGGATCCGTGGCTCACAGCGTGCTCAGAGCCCGGGGACTGGGATGGGGACTGCATTACGAGCCACTTGCAGATGGTGCCCAGCATCTGCTGGTGCTGCCAGCCCTGACCTTGCAGAAACGCTTGGCTCGCCCGTGTGCCAAGCCCACT
Organism: Aythya ferina; assembly: GCF_964211825.1. Lineage (NCBI taxonomy): Eukaryota > Metazoa > Chordata > Aves > Anseriformes > Anatidae > Aythya > Aythya ferina. Next base: position 2,641,372 of record NC_140318.1, on the reverse strand, counting down.
GGGCAAAGCAGCACTGAGAGGCAGAGGCGGCTCTTAATGCACGTCTCCCTGCCTTCCTTGATGGGCTGAGTGGTTCCCTGTGGCCCTGCTGAGCCCTGGGGAGGCAGTGCTGCACCCCAGCTCCATGGGTCCCTGCTTGCTGCAGCCCTGTGCCACCTGCAGTGGGGCTGGCAGTGGGGACAGCTTGTGCCACCCGCAGGGATGCTCCCCTGGTGAGGCTCAGGGTCTGTCCTGCTTGCTCGCACCACACCAAGCAGCTCAGCCTCCTCCTCCACAGCAATGCTCTGCCCCAACGCCCCGCCGGGCCCTGATGGGGGACAAGGGACCAAAAATAAACAGGGCAAAAACCCAAGCGCACGTTTCGAGCGTGGGCGTCCTTAGGCTTGGCACTGCATCCACATCTCGGTGCCTATATAGGGCACGGCGCTGTGCAGGAGGAGCGTGACGGGAACGAGGAACCCAGCAGGACCTGCAGGGATGGGGAGCACAGACACAGACTGAAACACGTCCAAACCCTGCAGGAGGGAGCCGGGAGCTAAGCCCTGGGCAGGACATGAGGACTTGGGGACCAAACAGGGATGACAAGCACCACCACGGAGCATCTCTGGGGTGAGGGCAGGAACCAGGCAGCCCCAAACGCACCTGGCTCGAGCCAGCAACAGTCGCAGGCTGTGTTTACAGCTCCTCTGCTCGGCACGACTGCTGGCAGCTCCCTGTGCCACCAGCTGGGACCCGGGGCTGCTGCCTCTCCTCCAGGACCAACAGCGTGCTCACAGCCTGGTGCTGCTCAGGATCTAAGGTATCAGGCACCTCACCCATTTCTGCTGGAGCCCATTCAGTGCCACGCCGCTGGGGTGGCAGAGCAATCACCTGCCCCGTGGAGGAAGGAGATGCTCAAGCAAAACACACCAGCTCCTTCCAACAACAGTCTCCAAGGTGGAGAGGGGGGCCCACAACGAGCCCCTCCAGTCCCTATGCTGGGCACATCCCAGCCCCTTGCCCTGCTTTGCCATGCACAACCCCCAGCAGAGCATCCCAGCGGTGCACAGGAGAACAACCCGAGCATGAAGAGGTGCTGGGGGATTCCTGGGATGCTGACCACAAGACAGACCCCAGATGGAGAACACCTCCAGTGCGCTCGCTGTGCTGGGGCAGGCTGCGGAGATGCCCCATGCTCAGCCGTGTGGGACATCCCCACCACTCCCATTTAGGGCAAATCCCTCCCAGATTCCCAGGCAAAACCCTAGGGAGCCAGCCAGGCTCTTTTTTCAGGTCGCCTCCGTGACAGCTCGCAGCAGCACAGCCCGCAGCACTCCGGCTTTCTGCGCACCCAGCGCTGCGGGGGCACATCTCAGCGCCGCCCGCACCGCCTGGCACCGCCGGTCCCAGCCCCCAGAGGAGCAGGGCAGGAGCTGTGCCCAGCACAGATGCAAAAACACTCTGCTGAGCACACCGTCTGGGTGCCTCCTGCCCCAGCACTGCTCCGTTTCTGGTAGAAGGTTCTGAGAAGTGGGGCTCAGCCCTGGTAGCGGAGAGCTGGGGCTGGTGGGGGGCAGATTTTTGCCATGGCAAAGGCAGTGCTCAAACAGCCAGACATAGGCAGACAGACAGACACACAGACCTGCCAGCACAGCCCCCTGAGAGCTCCTTTCTGGGGGCCAAATCCAAAAGAGCACCAGCAGATGAACCAAGGAGGGACCATGGAGGTGGGCAAGCCCCGGGAAGGACTCTCCATCCCCCCTGCAGCCAGCTCTCCCCAGAATCGCCTCACCTGAAGCTGGTGCACAAACAACACAGGCTTTTATTAAAGCAAAGCCAAAAGAAATTTGGAAAAATATCGCTTTTGGCTTCTTGCCCTCCCCCAGGGGGGTTCAGCCTGGCAACACAAAAGCTGCAGGTGGAACTTGCACCCGGCGCTTGTTCCCAAGACCTGCCATGGAGACCATTGCCGAGCAACCCGGCTGTTAAACGGAGAGGTTTTCATGGTCCCAGCAGCCCGACCGGGCCCTTCCACTCCTCTGCTTGTGTCTGGGCATCAGGCGACAAACACACACCCAGCACGAGCTGTTTGTCAACGCCTGGCGGCCCCCCGGGAGACCACGCATCGATTGCTCAGGAATTACATTTTCAAACATGTCTGGGAGGTTTTCTCGCTCTGCATCCAAGAAGCCTTGGTTAAACTCTCCCACCAGCGTGCTGCTATTCCTCGCCGGGCTGCTGCTCAGTTCCCTGTACCATGGCTGAAGCGAAGCCCCACTTCTCGGTGCCAAAAATACCACAACCGCCAGACGAGGAGAGGCTGGGGGCGGTGGGACCGCAGAGCCTGCAGAGGAGAGGTGAGGGAAGGAGCTAATTGCTGCCTTCAGCTACCCGGCGGGGCGAGAGGCAGCCAGACTCCTCTCCGCGTGCTGAAAGGACGGGAGGGAGCAGTCACAAGACGCAGCAAGGGAAATTCTGACTAGATATAAAGAAAAAATATTCACCCGCGGAGTGATCAAGCACTGTGATAGGCGGGCAGGGAGGCTGAGAAAGCTCCGTCCTGGGAGGGTTCCAAAACTTGGCTGGATCGGTCCTGAGCAACCTGATCCAACCTCAACCTTCATCCCCTGACAGCAGGCACAGACCTCCTGCCACCCCTTCCAACCTGAACTAGTCTACAGCTCTCATTTTCTTCCCCAAACCTTAGCATCTTCATTCGGTTTCAAACAACAGCACATCGTGGTCCTGCAGCCTGAGTTCAGGACTCCTGCAGCGTGCTCCTGCAATGCTCGGAGTGCCCGGAGAGCTCGCCCTGGGGCACACCAAAGCTCTGTGGAGCTCCGTGCCCAACCTCCATGCCATCCAGGACAGCAGGACCACTGCCAGCCCCTGGCCCTCCCAGCTTTTTGGGCAGATCTTCAAACCCGGAGCCGTTACGGGTATGCTTACAGTCCCTTAAGAATATCAGTTTGCCCCGGGATGCATAATGGCCAGAATTTCCCCTACTTCCCAGCAGAGCTGCATAAACAGGACACAATTATCTTGTAAAAATGTTTTTTGTTTTTTTTTTAAAAAAAGTCCACATGTCCGGTGATACAAAGAGATCAACAGCCCACGGAATGAGATCTGAGCACGGAGATTTACATATCCTCACGCCTGCCAGCAGCTGCCTCCCAGAGACAGAGCCCTGAGCTTGCAGCACCGCAGCAGCGCTCTACGGAGAGCACAGCGGAGAATTTGGCTTCCCTGTGATTTTGTCCCACCCTCTCCAAGTCCCCCCCAGCACCAGCCCCATCTCATTTGGGAATGAAGCCACCTCTCCCAGAGCTGCCTGGCCAGCCCCAGCCCGCTCGCACTGGTCCCCCCTGGGCCAGCCCCGTGTGCCCTTTGGTGGCCTCACCGTGCGCAATGTGTGGGGCCATGGAGCTCTCTGCTCCCCGATCCCTTCCCAAATTCTTTTCTCTCGTTGTGACCAAGAACCCCTAAAAGCTTTGAGGCGCTGCAGCGACTAAGAGACAGAGCAAGAGGCAAATAAAGTAGGTGAGAATAAAATTCCCTGGCTTCAGCTGTCTGGAGAGCTGCTCTGCATCCCTGGGAACATCCTGTAACCCACATCTTCTCCCACCGCCACCGTGCAATTTCACTCCCAGCAACAATTCCTGCTAACTCGGTAACGCTGCTTCTGTCTGGCTTTGGAGGAGACGAAGCGTCTCAGACGTATTCATAATTTCAGAAGCAATCTTCTTCCCTTTGTTGCCTGCAGACGCAGTGCCATACGAGTGCACAAACCTCGCTCATAACAGCCAACTTGATTACCAAGGAGCAGCGCAGGAGAGCTCAGCAGTCAAGGAATTCGGGCTCAGCCGGCTGCCAGAGGAGCGCAGAAGTGTTGCCATCAACTTCTAAACCTCTTGCCAGGACTGTCCCCAGCACCACCACCAGCTCCTTGCAACAGGACTGCAGCAAAACCCGTGACTTCCAGGGAAACCCAGGACTCTGGGGTCAACGCTGGGTCTTTATGAAGCCCTGGGCAGGAATCCCCATGTTTAACTGCAGCTGATTAGCAGGGGTTGGGATGATTTCATACAAGTCCCCCAGCTGCAGGAATGAGCCTTGTCCCAGCCCTGGCACATCTGGGTTTGAGAGGCCTGGCACCGTGCTGAGGGGCACATCGCAGCGCCTGCAGGGGTGCCAGGAGCACGTGGTGCCAGCAGCATGGCTCCAAGCCGGGTGGGTGAGCTGTCTGCCATTTGGAAGGAAGGCACAAAACCAGAGAAGGCACCCCTGGGAGCACAGATGGAGATTGCCTGTCGAAGCACGATGACACCCCCCAAAATCAGGGACGTGCTTCCCGTGTACCCGCACGACACCCAGCTGCAGCCTCCCTTACGATTGCAGCTTTTGGATGCGCCAGCCCCAGCCTCACGAAGTCAGAAGGCAACAAACCCACCCAAAAATCAGCGCCGGTGCCATCTGGAGAGCTGGCACATCACGTCCAGGCAGAGACCTGCACTCGGAGCACTGTGGGCACAGCAGGACTCTGCTTCCCAGGCCCAGTGCCAAATCAGGCACTGGGCCCAGCACGGCACCAGGGGGTTGGACACGCCGCCAACCCTACCCGTGCCCCCTCCTGAGGGGTTGCACCTCCTAATCCTTGCTTGCTGCTACCTCTGCCAGCCCACCACGGGGCTACGGGAGGATGCTGCAGCCCAGGCAGTTAATTCCTTCCAGCCTAATGCCAAGCAAGTAAAATCCACCGTGAGCAGGAGCCTTCCTACTGTGCTAATTTGCACTGGAAACCAGAGCTAGAAACAGCACCGAAATCACATCCTGGGAGATACACAGCACACAACCACAGGTGAGGCGATTTTTGCTGAGAGGGAAGAGAGCATGGATGGGCTGAAATGCTGGAGAGATGGGAAAAAAAAAATAAAAATAAAAAATAAAAATAAACAGAACGAGAACTGAATTGCTGATATATGCATCCTCGTTATAACGAGGGGACCCAGCTTCTTCTGAAACACTGTGCAATGTGCATCGTTTTTATCCTCCTAAAAAATAGCACGTTTCTGCCTGTACATATCAGATGTGTGCTTGCAGAAAGAGGCTGCAGCATTTTCTACGGTAGCTTTTTTTTTTTTTTTTTTTTCCCAGTTGTAAATAAATTATTCCTCGGAAGGGGGATCGAGCATCTTTTCTCCCAACTGCAAACATGGTGCTTCTGCACAGTGCGTGCTGTGCTGTAGGCAGTGTAAATAAGCTTCAGCCTTGTAGCGCACAGAGAAGGTGCAGTACAAGTTAACAGTGTCATGTAGCAACCCTACAGTCTTGGGGCTGCCATTCACACATGCTTATGGCATATTAAAAAAACATGGAACACTTATAAAAAATGTAAAGGAACTGGCTTTCCTCTGCCCCAGCTACCCATTTCATAATCCAACTTCAGAGCCCCTGTGGCTCTTTAACATCTCTCGCAGAAGGATTTCATCTGCCACCCCTCCAGCCCCTGGTAGCACTAATCCTTTTTTCCCTTTATTCAAAAGATGAACCCTGCTGCCTCCCCCCCCCCTCCAAAAAAAGAAAAAACCCACGCACCACTGCAGTCCTGCAATACCTTTGTCCGACATCGCTCCCCAGGGATCCCATCCTCCGAGCCGGTAACAAGGGGCTCACCCCGTGGACATCCTCGGTGGTTGCCGGTGGGACGGTTTTCACGTGCGAGTTGCTCTCGGAAGGGGAATTCTTCAGCTTGGCTCTCGCCATCCTGCGAGCCTCGGCTGCTCCGAGACTCCCTCCTCTTTCCCCCCTGAACTCTCCTGTACATCGCAATCCTCACCGCATTCAGTTCAGAGCCGGCGGCACGTACCATCTCCTTCCTCCTTCCCTCTCCCCACTCGCAGCAGCCCAGTGGAACAATCCTGCCCTGTGCATTTATTTTGGTAGTGAGGGGAGTCCAGGCAAACTCTCCGGCCTTGCTGCTGCAACCAATTCGGTGCAAAAGGACCGGGGAAACGCTCACAATGCAGAAAGCTCTGAAATGGCTTTGTTCGGTAAATAATGCAATTGCCTTGGCAGCCTCCTTTAAAAAACAGATGATTGCTTTACTCTTATCACCACCAGCAGGGCAGGGGACAAGGGATTATTTTTTCCCCATTCCTGTTTTTTCAGTAGCGACATGAGGGGGAGGAAGCTATTTTATCTTATCCCTCTGTGTAAAGAGCAGTGTGGACGGGGTGCCAGGGAACAGACGCAGTGTGCTTGGCTCACAGACACCAAGCAGCAGAGCAAGGTTCCTCCTAAACATACCCGTGGTGAGCTGAGAGGTGGGAACCCACTGCTGCTTCCCTCTGAGCAGGCAGTGGGCACACAACAAGCCCACCTGGAGGTGTTCAAGTAGACCCCAGAAGGGTGCTGTGCCATGACAGCCTGGCTTTCCCTCCCCAGATGAAAGCCCCAGCTGCTGCTCCTTGAACTCGCTCAGCATCCATTTCTCAAGACATCAAGCAGAGCAGGGAAATCTTCATGGCCAGGGGAGCCCCAGGCAGGGGATAAATCCATCAGGTCCCCCCATGTGGGGCTGCATCTCGTCCTCTTTCTGGGGGTGCCACCAGCCCATAGCTGCTCCTGCTATGGGAGCATCTTCCAGCTGGCCTCAGTAGTGTCAGAGCTCATGGGGACAGTGCCACAGCACCACGGACAGAAGCACCCCAACACCGCCCATGGAGAGCCTCAAAACCACCCCACGGAGCATCCCAAAACCATCCAACCACCTCCTTCCTCTGCTGTGCCAGGGGCCCATCGAGCCCAGGCTCTGCTGGCAGCTCTCCTCCCTGCTGTCAGTGCCTCGAGGGGCCTCGTCCCGGGACACAGAGGCAGTCCCAGGCTGGTGGGGAAGAGAAACCAGGTCCCTGCCTCCTGTTAACAAAACCCACGTTTGCCTACTCAGCGAGTAATTTCTTAATGGGATTTCTCCGTACGATGTGTTTTATTTCAGCATTTTGAAATGTAAAATGGATAAAAAACCGCAACCCATTTACTGATGTGCCAGCTTTCAGCACACATTTAATTTCTCCTTTTGCCTCAAAATGATTCATCAGATCAATGCGCCTGGGTCCTCACCGAGCTGCTCCTGCCTGCCTCGGGGCTTGCTTCAGCCCCCCAGCCCCTGCCCCAGCCCACACTGTGTCCTCTGCTTCGTGCCCCCCGGCCAAAAAGGGCCAGGGGCTGGGGCTGTGGGACAACTCTTGTCCTACAGGCAACTACCTGTTGGCTCTGCTCTGCGTGGTGTCCCCAGCTCCAGAGGAATAAGACATTCAGCATCGAGGTTTGATGGGAAAAGTGGCTTATGCTGAAATTCTAACCCCGGCGCTAATGCCATCAAGCAGTGGCACTGGGGATAAAGAGGTATTATTAGGGAAAGGCTTGGGGAATTTTAGCAGAAAATTGAAGCCCTCCTGTCACACTTCTGTTGTACAGGAGGTGACAAAAAGCACGCAGCCGAGCCCCTTGAGAAACTCAGCTCCTGCCTGTGGGAGCCTCTACCCGAAGACACCTCTTCCATTAGGCACTTAACACGAGCCAAGGCACAAAAAACAGGAGAGAGAGGAGCGATCCAAGGCAGGGTCACAAGAAACAGGACACGGGGCTGCTGTTCTGACCGGCTTCTTCCCTTCTGAGGCAGGAAAGAGGCTGTCCAAAGCCGAGGAAACCTCCCGGAGGCTGCCAGGTCCTCCAGAGAGGGTCAGGGCTGTGTGCTGTTCTTCAGGCTGCAGCACACGAAGCTGCTGGCAAGGGGAAAAAAGCAAAGAAGCACTCGACTGCCAGGTCGCTGGTGGAGCACGATGCTGTCTGTAAGAGGGGAAGGGCTCGCACTGAGTGCTGCAGCTCGGAAAGCGAAGGTCTGTTACTCAGCAAAAGATGTTGAAGACTAATTGCAGGTCCCCTGTGCTGCTGATGCCAGTTTATGGCTGATGGATGCTTACCCAGAATTCGGGCAATGCAACAGCCAAAAGGCAGCACTCAATATATAATGAGCGGTGTCCAGAATGCCTGTTCTTGCTGGGAAGTTGCATGTTCCTAGAAAGAGCAATGGCTGTAAGACGTAGCCCAAAGCACACGGTACGAGAAGGCAAAGGACACCCCCAAGCATGGGACCACGGTGAAGGGAAGCCACCGAAACACAGCCCCACAACTTCACGGGCCGAACCAGAATTCCCCTGGAAATATTTGCCCGGCTAAACGAGTGCCAAATATCCGGCTGCAAGCCAGGAAGCCAGCGTTTCATTTTAGTTTGAGAACCCATTACAAACTGCTGAGCTCTCATTCCGGGGCCTGCATTATGCAGAGCCCACTGCTGTGCCAGGGTCTAGGGAAATGGCTCAGAATTGCTCAGCAGCAGTTGCAGTCATAATAATATTTCTTAAGATAGGATTTAAAAAAAAAAAAAAAAAGCAGCAGATTTTTCCTTAGTCTTAATTGAATCCACAGCAACTGTCTCATTAGATATTTCCCTTTTATCTAGGTAGCTTTCAGTCCCAACTGCCAAAACTCCTTTTACACACTGGTTCAACGTATTAATAATAAAGCATGATCTAGCTTATTGTAAGGAGCTGATGAAATGAGAAGGTGGTACTTTTTTTTTTTTTTTTTTTTTTGCAAATTCTTCTGGCAAATAAACCCATTATGCTGAGACAGAACCCCAAAGTGTTAGCGTGACAGCTTTCTGTAAGAAAAGCCAATTTAATACCTTTAAAAACCTTGAGAATTTGCCCTGAGAGGCATAGACTCCATGCAGGAAGACTTCAGAAAACCACACGAAGTAACTCGCTCATGTAGGGGTGCACATTTTGCTACAAAACCCCTGTGCTCAGCGTTGCAGCAGCACCGCACCGGAGAGACGCCAGCACCCATCACCCCATGCAAGGGGCTGCTGTGCTAACAGGACTACAGGGAAATAAAGACTCATTAAGGTTCGTTATGAGATCACTAGCAAACCCCCAAGTTCTGGGGAGCTCTGGGAGCTGCCCCAGGACCATCACTGCTGGCCCAGGCTGCCCAGCTCTGCACCGGGCCACATCCTGCCCTTGCAGGGCAGCTGTCACCACTTCGTGCCACAACCCCGAGGAAAGGCAAGGTCCCACGCAATTTTAACCACCACAACATCTTCAGTAGATGCAGCGCTACCTAAATTTCAAGGGCCCTACAAGTTTAACAGCATGACATTAGCATTTTGGTAAACTTCAGAGCACCGCTAATACTTGACAAACGTTACAGATTTTCCTGGCCAAGCCTTTTGCTGAAGTGTTTTTCAAGAAGCGAACCCGGGCCGGATCTGCCCGTTAGTCACCGGGGAATGCCCTACATTTCCACAATGCATTTTGCAAACAGCATTTCAAAACCTGCCAATGCCTCAAGGTTGCCAAGGTTAGTGCACAGCCCTGCAAAGCCAGCGGCTCCACGAGGCTCCTGCAGCCAGCCTGGCATTGAGAGGCACAAAGAAGAGCTGCTAAACACCGGCAGAGGCACCTCTCTCCAACTGAGCTGGCTGAAAATGTCAGTATTTTTCAGGAGACTTAAAGATTTTTTTTTTATTTAGCTTTTTTTTTTTTTTCTCTTTTCCAAAGGGAAATTAAAATTGCAGAAGACTGAGGTTTGGCTTCCTCACTAGAATATCTTTTTCCTCTGACATTCGTTTCAGTTAAAACAACAAATTTGTCAAAAAGAAAAAAAAAAAAAGTGTTGATGCTCCCTTTTCTTTCTCTGCGTGGGATGCATCCCTTCCATCTCCGTGGGGTGCCAGCGCTTCTCATCCTCCCAGCGCCGCGCTGCAGGCAGCGAGCCCAGAGGCTCCCCGGGAGCACCTGAGCTGCTCACCACCTGCAGCACTGGCCCAAGTAATTCTTTTCCAACCATGCCAGATCCTCCTGCCCATATTTTTGACCATCCAACAGTAGGTGGAGTTGCGGTTAATGACAGGGCTGAAGCCAAAGAGCCTCGGTTCCTTTTACAGTTGAAAATGCGATATCGATACATTGATTGCTTCAGAATTGCAGAGAGATTAAAATATGCAGGAGATACTTGGGAATCTTCCCTGAACAGCGAGGATGTGCTCGTCTATTGATAACCAGGCTTAGAAAATAAAGCCTATATTGATCCTGGATCGACCTGAAAACCTCTCTCCACTTCCCTTCCATCAGTGAGGTGAGGAAGCCCGCCCGGCACACCATGGGAGCAGGAGTCCAGCACCCGGCTGCTGTGGGGAGCCAGCAGGTCCTTCTGGGCGAGGAGCACACCACGAGCACTGGGTTCAGAAGAGAAACAACCCAACCCTCTCTGCAGGGGTTGGGGAAAAGCCAGGGGACGGCTGGAGGCTCTGAGCCAGCACCCAGGGATGCCAAAGGGGTGCTGGGGACGAGGCCACCACAGCATTTGGCAATTCAATGCACCTGGGATGTGGTTTGCAGCTAAGCACGTGTGAAGCCCCGCACCTGGCACACGGCAGCTCCCAACCCTCCCTCTCTTCCCGAGCAGCAGATTGCCAGAGGTTCTGGGGGGGTTTCCCAGGACTTTGCCTTTCTTTGCAGTGACCCCGTGTCTTGGCAGCCTCATAAAGAGATCCAGCAATGGGCTGCACGCAGCAGGAGAAAGCATTTCAATGACTCTCCCCGTGTTCTCTGTGCACAGAGGCATTATTATTCTCCATTTGCATTACTGTCACACCGAGAGGTCCCAGCCAAAACAAGCCTCAGCTCTCCTGGGTTCGGCACAAGCACAGAGCAGCAAGCCAGGCCCCTGCAAGCCTGAACTCTGACCCGGGCTGGGGTGGGATGCAGGGCAGGACAGAGAAGGGGGAAAAAACCCCCTTCCCAGGAGCTTGCTCAGAGATTTTGGCCTTTTTGAGCCCTCCAGCTAAGAAGCCAGCAATTAGTTCAGTGTCACGGCTCCCCACACAAGGACATTCAGTGCCAGGGACTTCAAGCTGGGCTTGGAGCAACCGGAGAGACAAGGTGCAGGGCAGCAATGCTCACAGGGACTGGGGCAAAGCAGCTCTGTCTGCAGCATGTGCACACCAACCCCTAAAGCACAAGCAAGCAAACGGGGTGTGCCCAGTCTCGCAGCCATCTCCACCAGCTTCTGGTCCCTCCAGGCACCACCTTGGCAGGGTTAATTCCTGTGCACAACAGGACCCCGAGAAGTTCCCCGAGAAGCAGCTGGACGGATCTACACCACTGCGAGCTCTCCTTTGTATCCAGGACTCTTTCCTGACGTTTGTCTTTTTAAAAGCAACGCCGTTCATATGAAAAGTTGATTACTTCCACTTGTTATAATTATTCTCACAAATAAAATCCAGCTATTCCCCCCTCTGCGAGTATGGGGGATAATGGTCCTTACCCTTCTCAGCAAAGCGTTTAAGTACCCAGCCTGAGAAGCTCTGTTCAGAGCGCTAAGTGTTATTATTAAACTGTCATTAAAAGCATTTCAGGAGAAGTTCATAAAACCGCAGGGATTTCGGGCGTCGCAGCGGCTGCCGGGAGGGCAGCTCAGCTCGGTGGATATTGCCAAAAGTGCCAGCCATGCGACAAGACCCCGCTGCCTTCAGCAGCCTCTCCTGGGGCAGAATGGACAGTGCCAGGATAAGCTGTAAGCCCCTTACCCATGCTGTGCCAGGGGATCAGCCCCCACTGGGACTGGGATTTGGTAAGGGGGTACCCAAAAGAGCCCGACCAGAGAGCCCAGAGCAGCAGCGTGCCACTGTCCACCACATCCCCTGGCAGCTGCCCGAGCCTTCGGTACCGCAGCAGACACCGGACACTCACAGAAGCACAGGAGATTTGTGTGACTGTGCAGGATGCTCTTTTCTTGCTCTCTCTCCCCATTTAATCCTGGCAAAGCAACCAGCCAAGGCGATTGCAGAGCCCCGGGAGCAGCTTCAAGCAGGGACTCTCCGCCTGGTAGGGTCTGCTCAGCAAAGCTGGGAGACTTCTGGGATAAACTGGAGCGCTGCGGTTTCAGGGAATAACACTTCAAAAATGGAGGGAAGCATATTTAGCAGCAGCAAGAGGGCTGGAAATAGAAGGAAGCCTTTGAAGAGCCTGGCTGCTGGATATGGATGGGAAAATTACGTACAGCAAGAAAACGCGCGCAGGGCTGGCAGGCAGGCTGCAAGCCCAGATGGGGACGGTGTGTCTGATTGCAGAAGAGCCTTTGATTTCACTTCTCTTCCTCACTTCTCCACATTAACATTTCCAACGTTAACAAATGGCCACGGGTCCAACAGGGGAGAGCATCTCCTTTAGGTGCCCAGGGCTCCGGCAGGGCCCAGCACCGTGCAGCCAGGCTCCGCGGCTCCGTGCCAGGGGCTGGGGGTCCCTGGTGCCTCTGGCTGTGGTGCCCGCAGAGCCAGGGCTTACGTAACAGCAGGGACGTGAGCGCTGTGTGTGCCGAATCCCAAAACTGTCATCGCAGCCTTTACAAACCCATTTTTACCTCCCTAAGTGTGGCTCGTCAGCGACGAGCATGAAAGCTGCAAAACCAGCATGTTAACTCGGGACTGCTCGGCGAAGCCTTTCGGAGGAAGAAATAGAGCAGACATGAAGAGATGCTGAATAAATATCCCTACTGAGCCGTGGTGCCTCTGGCACCGGGTTCGTGTTTCTTGGTGCATTTTACATGTTCGGGAGCGGAGCAATGAGGCCCCGGAGCCTGACAGGGACTCGTGATCTCTTCCCAATTTTCTTGACAAAGCTGATGCCAGGTTAAAACGGCCAGGGGAAAAGGGGCACGTATCTGTATACTCGTCACAGCTGCTGGAGTCAGTGAGGAAATTAAAAGCCCTGGGGTAAAATCTAAATATATATCTGCAAGCAAAGCATGAAAACTCTCCAGCTAGTGCAGAGCAACCCGGCACGGCTGAGTTCCTTTTCCAGGAGAGCACGTAACAAGGCTGCTGCCAACCTCTCAGGGTTTAATGGGAACAGTGATGGAGCTGACACCATCGGGGCTCCACGGCGGTGCTCGTGGTGAGCGATCCCCGCATGGCACGGGCGGCACGGCGGCTGCAGACCCGCTCCCCCTGCACTGCCTGCCATTAGCTGCAACCCGTTGCCTGCCACCGTAACGAACTTTGCACTGCTGGTGTTTGTTACCCCAAGAATTAATGTGGTGCCTTTTCCCCATGAAGCAGAGGATGCCTCACAAACACTGCTCAGTGCAGCCGGCCATGCCCGCGGTGCAGCGGGGACGCAGACGTCCCTGTGGCCAGGGTGGGTGCATGGCGTGGGGTGGGCTTGCAGGACAGGGAGCTGCTAACACGCACCACAGAGACTTTCAAAATGACAAAGTCGTTCCTAATTTGCAATTTTAAAGGACTCTGAGCCTTTTCTGCATGAGTTTTTTTTTTTTTCTTCCCCAGAAACTTTGTAATTAAACTATTAAAATTCTAGTGAAATGACCTTTAAACTGCAAAACAGTATTTACTGAGGAAATGGCTCCAAGGTTCTGCTTAAAATGCGGAGAATTTTAGCACCTAGAAGCCTTCCTTAATTTTTTTTTTTTTTCTTTTTTAAAAGATGAATCTTCAAAGGAGAAACTTAGGCCTTAGGACTCTCCATCAGCTCTGCCAACTGTGTCTCACGGTAATAAAAACTTCCTCTGTCCTCAGGGCCACTGGATCATTTGACATACCATTCGCCATACATTTCCAGTATCTGTCACCGCTCATTTTTCTAATACATTACATAAGATAGAGAAAACTGCAAGTCCCTACGAAAACAGATTCAGGATGCGCTGCAGAAATGAGGCATGAACTCGGTGGAGTTTCTGACAGCCTCATCGGGCTGTGTGGGAAGGACAAGAACAGGGTTTGTACCAGACCATTGACCTCCAAGTACATTTCTTATTTTAAATTCAGCGAGGAAGTTCTGCTTCCCACCAAACAGTGCTGTAGCTGAGCTCTGCCATGAGCCAGGCATCACTCAACGCCCAGGCAATGTGCAATGTCAAGGCTCGTGCTGTGCCCAGGTACCACTGGGGGCACAAACAGGCACTCTCTATTCACACCCACAGCCTAAAGAAGGGATCAGCACCAGGACATGCAAAGGAGAAGAAACATTCCCTGTGTGCTGCTTGGCCATAAGAACCACCAGGGAAAACACGCAGAGTTCCTAAATCCTTAAACGCAGCATTCATGGGATGGAGATGGTCTTTGGTCTCCCTGCATTTGATATACACTGGCGAAAATGGAGTAAAACAGGCAGAGCACTGCATGAAGCACCATGTGCCTGATGTGAGGGGCCCCCAGAGACCCCTCTGCATGACCCCTGAAGTTCTCCCCGAGGAGCTGAGTGCTGCTGTACAGGAGAGCTCTGTGCTGCCTTCTGCCGAGGAGTGAGAGCTGAGCGACAGCCGTGGGCAGCAGCCAGCCAGGAGGCTCCAGGCTGCTGCTCGTCTGCCAGCAGCTTCTGCTCAGCCCCATAACCAAGTCCTGCACAGGGACAGGGATGGGGACAGGGACGTCCCTGCTCAGAGCCGGTCTGACAGCAGGTGCTGCCTCACAGACACCTCGTCCTCGCTGTCTACATTTACAGTGAAAAGCACACGTAAAATATAAAATTCTTGGCCTATTCTCATATCTCGTATAAGGACACACATCAATAAAAAGCAACAGACCCCCATTTTTTAAACAGTGTCTCCACAGAGAGCTGCAAACTGTTATTCCTCAGCGTCCCTCCACTTACACTCGTTCTCGCCAGGCAGAAGCTTTCAGGAAGAAAGGCTGTTTAATAAACAGACATCTACAACATACGTCTCTGATCTCGCAGTCTCATCATCTGAAAATGAGTCCATTAAAGCAAGTGAGAAACTCTCTGATCATTAAGTTTGTTTAATGTGATCAAGATTAAATTATACCATGAATTTGTTAATATCTGAACCAGCCAGTTCAGTTGTTCTCCCCTCTCTCCCTAAGACCTGGCAGTGAGAAACAGAGCAGCTTAGCGAGGAAAAAGGCTTTAGAAGGTGTCTTAATAGTTAAAACTCCTAAAAGTTGCTCAAGGAAAGCAGCCACCAGGTCCCAAAGCCGATTTCTGTGCCCTCCCACGCTCACTAACGCATCCGACCAGCAGCAGCACCCGCTGTGCTCTCTTACATCATTAGAAGCGAGCATGGGCACACCAAAAAGCACCCGCGGTGCCGGAAAAGGGCATGGGACTCATCCAAACATGCGTTTCATCTCATTCTACCCTCATTCCAAAGATTCCCCTGCAGCAGAGAGGAAGGGCCCTCCTTTGCCTCCTCCCTCCCCAAAAGCCCGGCGGGGCCATGTTCCACTCCGCTGGCTCCGGAGGACGGTCCCTGTGATCTCAGCCGCGCACAGAACCAGGCAGCAAAGCGGCCCGTGGGGATGGGAGCAGCAGTATTTGGCAGGACAGATCCTTGCATGGCACGGTGCCATTTGCTTCAGCAAAGTTACACGCTGAACACAATTTGTGCCTTAAATCCTAAGCTGGAATGCCTGCCTGCAGCACAGCATATCCCCAGCTCTGGAAAAAAAAACGCACATCACAGGAGACAACGACACTTCCCTGTACAGCACAGAGGCGGAACAGCCTCTCTGTGCAAAGGATCTCCCTGGATGCACCTAACCAACCCCATGGGGCACGGTGCAAATGCCAGGATGGATTTCTGCCTCATCCCAAAGCTGAGCACCAGCTCTGCAGCCCCAGCATGGACAGCATGAGCATCCCTTGCACCGTCCTGCTGCTGCAGCCTGCACACCTCAGCTCCACACCTGTCATCCCTGCCACGAGCCATTGGAATGGCCCTGGGTATCAAATCCAACCCGCTGGGTTCAGTTTTCTCAAGGATTTGATAGCTGGGCTTTGCTCTTTTTCACAGCTTTTTGTTTTTCTGTTTTTATCACACGCCATCAGGAAGCGTCTGTCCTTCATACATACGCAATGTGCTCTGCGCACGTCCATGAGCAGAAATCTTTGTACCACCACTTTGGACCCTGGAAGGCAGCTCTGAACGTTTCATAGCCACAAAGCATTGCATCCGGCATTAAAATGCATTTACAAGCAAAGTTCCTAGTAAGAAAGAAATATCTCCCATTAGAGACCATAACAAGAGCAGGCCAGAAATTGTTTTTCCTCTCAATTTTAGCCCAATGGCTGCTGGCAATAAACCTCTCCATCAGCACTGGGCCGTTCTAAGTGCAGATGCTGTGGGAAGTTCGAGCGAAGTGACAATATTGAGCGTTAAAAGCACTTTGGAGAAAGACAAAGAGGAGCAATCGCTGGATGCCAGCTGTGGCGGAGGCTCGTGAGACCTCACAGCTCTTTGTGCCACCATCCCTCCACCACGCAGCACTCTTGGTGACCCAGCAGGCCGTCAGCTCCCGCAGCAGAGCTTTCCAGCTCACAGAAACACCCGCACAACAGCTCAGTGACAGCAGCACGAGGGATCAGCCCAGCCCAGAGGGATTCTCTGAATCCTTTCTCTGCACGGGGAAACCTCGCGGTGCCAATTTAGCGAACTGGAACCGAAGGCACATATGTAGGCAGTGACAAACCTGAGGCAAGAGGGGGTGAGAAGGTGCACAGCAAAGGCAAGCGGCCCCTTTCCTGCTTGCATGCCGGCTGGTGGGCGAGCACACTCATGCACGCCTGTGTGCGTGAGCGTGTCAGGAAGCGTATGTCACCGCGCCGGAGAGGCGGCGCTGCTCCGGATGACTAGAAAGACCAATCCAAAGTCATCCGAAGTGGGAACTGAAGTGTCAGAGAAGGCCTCCACTCCCAACAGCGTGGGCGTAATTGCATCAAACTGTAATGAAGCGAGCCCGTCTTCAGAATCCAAGCCTGGGAACAGTGACTAAATAGCTTCACCGAATAAATGTCTTTCCAGGGACCAGCTGTAACTTCTTGCTGAGAAATATGAGCACCTCCTAATACCCTTTCCTCTAGCCCTGAACAAACAATGTGACTGTGCATTATAAATACCAAGCTAAATTAGTACACTAGCATGCATTGCAATTATTTCAATTAAGCTCTCTTCTAATAACCAATTACTACCCATTTTATTAAATTAGAAATTTTTCAAGCAATACTCCCATACGGAGCTATTAGCCCAGAGGCAATTACACACTTCACACTTTGACACGTGGACACTGGGTGGATGAGTTTCCTTAGGGCTGTGCAGCTCTCCCCTGCCCCAGTCCTGCAATCACACCCAGAGCCGGCCTGAAAGGAAAAGTTTTAGACGGTGTAGAAAGCATTTTAGCTTTGAAAAAATGCATTTAGCATCTGTCCACAGGAGAGCTTTCTGTTTAAGATTTTTGACACACACACCGAGTAGCATGCTATGTGCAGCAAGAGGGCTAATTTCCAATTAAATAGCTCATGGTGATTTATTATGGCATTCAAAAGTACGACAGCACATCTTGGCCCGATGCTGATGTCCTAACAGCCAAAGATCTCGTGCCGAGAGCCTTCCTTGAAGGCGCGAGCCACCGGCTGCCCCACGGGAAGCCACAGAGCTCACGTTGGTGCCAGCCACCAGCGGCAGCACCACTCGAGCCTCAGCTGCCTCCTGAACCAAGGACAGAGCTGGATGAAGCTGGGAGCAAGAAAAAACAAAGAGAGGAGCTGTCCCCATGGCGAGGGGCTGGTGCCTGGTGTGGCCACTGATATGCTGCGTCCTGGCTGTGCCACTGCCACCTGCCCGCTGCCTGCTGGAGCAGGGCTCCCACGTGAAGCACTCGCTCCACCAGTCCCAGGGGTGGAAAAACAGCCGCTTTTGGCAAAGGCCTCCCTTCCTCGTAAACATTGAGCTGTTTGATTTTTTTTTTTAATTATTTTTTATTTTTTTGCTGCTTTATGACAGGATAGCACATTTCTCAGCGATGTCACTCCTGCCCACAGAATGGCAAGGTCTCAAGCTGACATTTGCTGAGCATCTTCACCACCTGCTCCCCAGAAACGCTCCTCTCCTCGACAGGGGAGACGTTCTCCTCGGCAGCTCCTGCCACCGGGGAGCTGCACCTCGTGCTTGGCAAGCAATGGCTCGCAGAGGGCCAGCACGGCCATAGCAGCAGCACAGCATCAAGAAGCCCTGCTCCCGAATCAACCCCTCCTGCATCAACCCGAGGTCAGGAACAGAGTACAGCAAGGACTGATAAAAGCAATGACTTTTCTAACAGCCACCACCAGAGCCCGGGGACGGCCGTGAGACACGCAGAACAGCTCTGCAACCAACCTACCCGCGGCCCAGAAGGGAAACTCGCAGCCCAGACAGCAATCACTCCCTGCCTGAAGGTAGCTGCTACGTTCGCCAAGCAATAATCCTGCTCCTGCTCGAGCCTGCGTGGGTTGCAGGAGGCGCAGTCACTGATCCAAGCACAGCCGCTGGAGCGCAGTCGCTCCCTGCACACCCCCGCAGATCCCTGCCCCAGGGCACCTCAAAGCTGGGGCCGTCGACATGTGGCACTGCGGGTGACAGCCACACATGGCAGCAGTGCCAGCAGAGCGTGGATGCACGCACACGGGTGAAATCCTCACTCAAAAAGCATCTGCTTAACAAAATCCAACGCGACTGAATTCCCAGCGGCTTCAGTCTTTCTTTGAATTCCCAGGATCTTCAGTCGCAGAAGATGGGAGGGTTTAACCCAACCTAAAAATGATTTTTTTTTTTTTAAACTCCTACTGTTGTGACAGGCAGCATCAGTTATCAGTGTTACAGGGACAGCACCAGGGCTCCCATCACAGCCGTCTAGAACAAATACCCAACGCGTGAAGGAAAGTAGGAGGCTCAGGAGGAAGGGGGAGCACAAGCTCCACTTCCACACTTAACTCCAAGAGCTTCAGCAACCACAGCCAGGACGACACCAGCACCAGGCTCCCCCTGCACGCCACAGACAGCGAATTCAACCCACTGCTGCCAGCTGTGTGCCAAGCCACAGCCAGAAGCTAGAAGACAGATGACAGTGAGGCGTTCCGGAGAGAATAACAAAAATCACAGTTTTACCAGGGGGCCCGGGGAGCTCGGTCCGACAGGAGTCGTGTTTGCGCTGTCCTCAAGAGGGCTCTGCCACGGTGTTATGAAAGAACAGCAGCAAAAGTCATTTGTGACACAGAAAGCGTTGACACGAGCAGACACGACCTAGGGCCCGGCACACGCGTGCCCCACGAGCCCTCTGGGGGCTCCCCAGGGGAGCCCCCCTGCCACCCAAAGCAGCTTCCTCCCTTTTCTGCCTCGCTGAGTCGACAACCAGCTGCGTGCTCTCTCACCACACTTAAATCTTTCACCCTTGAAGCAAATCACTTCTTTGGTACCCTGCTCCCTGCTGACCCCAGCCTCCTGCACCACTTCTCCTCCCTGCAGCTGTGCCCTGGCCTGGCCCTGAGCTCTCTGAGCCACGGCTCTTGCACACCACGGGCGCACACTTGCACACCCACACAACGGCTGCAAAAAACAGGCAAGGAAAAGCAGTGACGGCATCTGCTTGGGGAGAGGGCGAGAATGAGCTGTGCTCTGTCTCAAGACGGAGCCTGTTCAATGGGAAAAAGTCCAGGCAGGTTTCCGCTGGGTTTTTCTACACCCAGGTGCCCAGCAAAAATCTACCTGACTGCAGAGACTTCAGTTCCCAAACTCGTGGGCTTTTTGGGACTAAACACTTAGCAGTTGTTTTGGAAGGTGGCACGATCCTGAAGCTGCTGTCCATAAAACACCAGCTCTGTGTCCTGTTTGTCCATGAAGCCCCACGGCCCCAGGACACCTCCCAAAGCAAGCTGATGGAAGGGGAGCCGTGCAGTCTGGTCTGCCTTCCTGCAGGACACAAGCACTGACCGTGCACCACAGGCCCCCCAGCAAGCCCGAGGGAGCAAAGTGACTCGGAGCTCCTGCAGCTCTTCCAGAAAGTTGCAGATGGCCCTTGTAGGGCACATCTGTCACCCACAATGAATGGTCTGAGGTAATCTTTAGAACAGAAAATAATGCTTCAGGATGCTTGAAAGCTAACGTAACCGGTGCAGAGCATTTCTTGATCCTATATCACAGGCTACCTGCTTGAAGGATAGGTTTTCTGAGTCAGAGACTTGGAGATCATGCCCTTTTTTTACTTTAATCCTCTAGTCAAGCACTCAGGTTCACAACCTATCTGCCCTCCCAACACTTAAGCCCCGTATTTCAACTCTGTCACCACCAACTCCTTCATTACCAAGTATTTATCACCTAGAAACACTGAGGGGGTGATGCTGAAATGCACCCAGGGGACCTGCAGCCCAGGGAGCCTCCTCCCCCAGCTGTACAGGGGAGATGTGAGGACACGAAGCAAGGTGCTGGGATGGGGACACCGAGATGCTGCCTCCCCAGGGACCGTCAGCCCCACAGGAGCAGTGTTCTCTTGCCGGCTGGGCTCTGATCAGCCCCCTGTGGTAACACAGGCAGCTGTGCTCGCTGTAACAGCAGCTAAATGCTCCCAAAAAGAAAGGAAGGAAGATAATGACAGCACACGAAGCTCAACATCATGTTTTATACAAAGTGAGAGGCACCTGCATATCCTTAACTCCAAACCCTCTGACAGATGAGAAGGAATGTGAGATAAGTTATCTCCTACCAACGTAATCCAGCTGGTAACAAAACGATGCCAGAAGAAACCTCTGGTTCCAGTGGCTCCTGGGCTGGTGCTGCTCAGCCTCAAATTGCTCAGCACTGCCAAGCCCTCCTGTGCCAACTGCAGCCAGCACAGCTTCACAAGTACCTGGTGACACATTTGTACGGTGCCTGCACAACCCATTAACTGAGCTGCCAGGAACGAGGAACGTGAAGCATTTTCTTTGCACATTAATACCCGTAGTTTTTGCTACAGATCCAAGCTGGTGCCAACGGAGCAGAGGCAAATGCAGCATGGCAAGGAAATCTGCACTAGCTGCAGGGTTTCGGCAGGCAATGTGTTCACTTCCCTGTTGATAAGCAGAGCTGAAAATAGTAGACTATAAAATTAACCCTGAGTGGAACGTCTCGGAAAGAGAGAGTTCAAACTGCGGTCCCTTATTTCTCTCTAAACCTGTGTGCTGCGCAAAATGAGGTTTCTGAGATGCTGCGCCTTACACAGGGATTTTCTGACCGATTTATTTAGGATCTGCTTGTGGTCGTTTCACTGTGACCACGCAGAGGTCTGCGAGAGGGGCCGGGCTGGCTTCAGCAGGCCGCGGCTCCAGCACCCATCTCCCCGAGCAGGCGGTGCAGAGGAAAAGGAACGAGCACCACCTTCAGAATGGCAGTGAATTGTTTCCCTCGGGAACAAGGATGCAACTGTGACTTCAAGTGGTGGGAAAACATAGCAGAAAAAAACGTAATGCATTCTCTGCAATTACAGCTAGAGCTGCCAAGCTGTTTCTCGTGCTGTCATTGCAGCAGATGTGACAGCCACGGTCTTGCTCTGACCTCCCAACCTCCCCAAAGCCGGCGCAGCCCTCCTGTTAATTCCTGCAGGCAGAGGGTTTGCTGCAACGACAAATATCATCATTGCTTGGCCAGATCCATGGGCACAGACTCATATTCTTGATGCTTCCCCGGTGCAAAAAGTGAGCCAGGTCCCATGTAGATCTGTGCCGAGATCTTACACACAGCCAAGCTTCTTTCACTGGCTTCTGTGTGATTTCTGCTCTGTACCAGCACGCTCAAGTGGCTGCCAAGCCATGCCCAGGAGCTCCCGGGAGCAGCAAGCAGAAAGGCAATTCTGCCCTAAAAACTCATCAAAAGGAGCAAAAAATCCTCCTTTTGTCAGCGTGGTTCTTTATCCTGCGGGGAGCCTGGTGCTCCCCTGACTGCGTGCCCAGGTCCCTGCTCTTCCCCTCTGCTCCAGCACACAGTGGGAGCTGGGGGATGGCTCCTCAGCCGGGGTGACACTGCCCGCACCGTGCCACAACACCCAGCCCAGCCGCCCCCAGGGCGCTCTGCTCCCCACGCTCCCAACAAATTGAATGGAAACCAAGCTGAAAGTAAATAAGCCGGAGAAAATACACCAGGGAGGGATGGAAATTGGAGCCCTTAGTGTTAAGTTGTGCTAAATAACTGAAAATCAATGTTGTGCTTCCCTTTCATCACGGCACAGCTGTACGTACTGCATCACCCCTGGGACACCTCCGCTCATTCCACGAGGCTGCTATGTGCACTCGCTTTTATTGCCAGCAAGGGCCTGCTGCTGACAGTAAAAGCAATATCCCTGAAAAGAGTAATGACATTTTGTTTATAAAATAATAGATATAATTGTAAGAGAAGTGCATTTCTTCTCTTCCTCTATTACTTTCATAACTTTACTAATATTCCTGCTGACGTCCAGGGGTTCTTGCCTTAAGATGAATACTCAACAGCACATCAATAGGTACAAGGAAACCTCAGTTCAAAAAAACCCTGAGCACCACATCAGTTAAGACACCCCATTAGTAACCATCACTACAGCCTTTCAGAACAACTGAAAAAGCAAACCACAATTAAGAAAGACATACATCATTAAAAAAACAATAATCTACAAACAGAGGGAAAGCCATATCTGTTTTATAAAGCCGCCCCAGGCTCCAAACACACTCTGCCCTCCCACACAGCCCACCAGCAGCCGGGCTGAGGACCCCATGGCAATGCACTTCGGTGTTGCATGTGTGAAGGGCCAGGAGCCGCTGCAGCCCTGCCTGTGATGCGTCTGTGGGCCCTGCATGCAGTGTGTCCAGTCCCCCGACAGCTCAGGCAGCACCTGGGGACTGAACTTGGTCTTATCCACAGCCCTGGATGGCACAGCAGAACTGCAGGCATGATGGCACACTGGCATTTTCTCTGGAAAGAGCTTCACCACCCGCCCAGCCTTTTCTGGGAAGGCACTAGGGGCTGGCTCGGGGAGGGGTGTTAGGGCCACAGGCTGCCTGAGCTTCCAGGAGCCCGTACTTTCCTGAGTAGCACCAGGCCAAGGCTTTCTGACAAAGCATTGACTAAGGAAAACAGCTTAATCCCATTAATACAGGTTTTGATTTTGCTTTGCCAGGTGGCAAAAGCAGAGAAGATGCAATTCAATCCGAGTGGTCACGCAGGCACTTGTACATTTTGGTTTTGGATCCCAGCATCTTCCCCAGTTATTTATTACTCAATTTGGAGCAGGGCTCGGGCGTCACAAGTGAGACTGAGTCACCCCTGGTGAGATTCTGCACACAGGGCTGGTGGAAAATAGGGTCTTAACAGTGACTTATTGGTGGACCTGGCTACTAGGCAATAAATCTTTCTTTCTCAAGCAAGCGACCAAAATTCTGGCAAACGGAGAGCCTCAGCCAGAGGAGTTTTGTGTCAGAGAGGGGCAGCAGAGCTGGATCTCCTAAATCCAAGCACAAAGCTTTACCACTTAGTACAGCCAGTACAGCCTGAGCTGACACTGCAGGCCAAAACCTAAAATATTGACCATTACCTCACCATCACAGAAATAAATGTCTTTAGCTTTTGGACGCACATGGAGATTTTTCAATTACGATCCACATCTTCCAAATAAAATGAGAGAAATTACCCATTAAATCAAATGGCAATGAAGTGAGGATTCAGCTGCAGATATATTCAGGAGACCTGACAGAAAGACACCGAACTGGGCTCATTTTCATTAATGTAATGATGCATCCGATGAGGATGTCACTTTGGGCATGTTAGCATGAAACTACAAGTATAATATCCTACAAGTCTGATATTTCAGCACTACTGCTTGCTTTTGCCATGTATAATCCAACCTGCCACCTCTTAACAGAGGGAGAAGCTTTCAAAATCTATCTAACTTGGAAGCAGAAATTTAAAAGAATTCACCCTAGTTGCTAAAACCTTCTCTTTTTCTGGTTATGCAACATATGAAAAATCTTTGATTTGAAAAAGAGATGTTAAAAATTTTATAGAGATGTTGCTGAATTCTTCTGCACAAGCAGCTCTTCCAAGCTTCCTCACCCATGAAAATGGTTCTTTGCTGATAATTAGTCTCAGAAAATGCACTTAATCAAAGTGATATCCATTAATTCTTGCTACTGTAAATAGGACTGTGGCTTGTGATGATGACGATTTTCTGGAAAGTATTCAGACTATTTAAATTAGGCAACAATAAGTTCCTAATGGTGCTGCTCTGAGATAGTTTAATTTTATTTATGGGCTTTTTTTTTTTTTTTTAAGCATGCCCCAACCCAGTTGTCAACACTGCCCAAGAAAAGAGAACACAAGAGATCAAAAACTGCTGTAGTCAGGGCAGCAAAGATCAAAGGGATGCCACAGCTTGCAGTATGAAACAATATTTATCAATTCAGCAGATGTGCTTTCTCAGCTGCCTTTAATCAGCAAACACCAGGATCACCTCGGAACAGAAGCCCTCCTTGCAGCACCAGTTGGATCCTACCTTCAGCTCCTTCTCCCTTCCACCAGCAGCCCTTGGCCTTGCCCCTACACACAGAGGGTTTCCACAGCACAGAGGATTCCCATAATCCAAAGAGTTGTGTGCCAAGTGGGTGAAAGGGTAGCCAGGTAAAAGCAGGATTTGTTCCCCTGGTTCTTCACCTTCGTTTTGTTACAGGCCCGACACCGCAAGCTCTGCCTTTACTGCTCTATTCCAGTGGCTCTGAATAACTTTCACGACAGCAAAACACGAGTGAGATAAGACATGCAGCACTGCCATCCCAGAGGAGAACCAATCTCTTTATCTTTAACATTGACAGAACCTTCCAAAACGAAAGAAAGAAACTTCTGAACTAGACAGGACTTGGAAAAGGCGAGTGAGGCAACTCCTGTATTCCCAAAGAGAAGTCTCCCCAGAGAAAATACCTCCCAGTCCCCATTAGTCAGATTTCTGCCTTGAGACAGCAGTTTGTATCCTCTGGAAACGTAGAACTGAATGGCAGTTAATCCTGTTTCTATAAACTAAATGACCTGCCTTGCAAAAATGCCAAGCGCAGCATTTAAATACAGCTGCACTGCATTTAAACACAGCTAAGCCCCAAGTCTTCCAGATGCCTCATGGCAGCGAGTTCCAAACACGAATAAGACGACGTTGGAAGGAGCATTTCCATTTGATAACTCTAGATTTGCTTGTCGTTAGGCTTTTCACTCCCCATTGCACAAATCCACTTACCTCCCCCACTGCTCTTCTAGATGGTCTTTTCCTATTTGTTTCCTGGCTGATTTATTAACATCCTCCACACAACGCTTAAAGTATTATTTTAATTTTCACGTCAATCGGTCTACCTGCCAAAGGATAAATCTTACTTGGTTAGATTGACTATCTTCACCTTTCACAGTCAAAAAAATAGAAGTAAAATAGGCACCATGTTTTCCACCTGCCTATTCACTGATTAGTTCTTTCGGTTCTGTGGGTTGGCTGGACACGATCTCTCCTCCTGCCACACCACATCTCTCTAATTGCCCACTTGTTCCAGCAAGCTCTCATCAAGCTCCAGCATTACCTCATTCTTTTACCTCGGATCAGGGTTGGTGTCTCCTCAGCATCCTCTCTGATGAGGATGGATTAATAAATATACCACAGTCATCTCAGTGCTGTAGCAAAGCACTTCAAAGCACATCTCCGAGCTGCTCAGTATTTATAAGCACAGCATAGCCTAAAAGGCTGTCTGCTTTTCTTCTGCTGGCCTAAATCAGCTACTGATTCAGTTGGTTTGGAACAGATTAACCTAATAGTGACAGCTACTCTGGAGACTTTGCTTCACCTCTAAGGCCCAGAACCACTATGGACTTGGACAGAAACGGAGGCCGGGCAGTGACACTGCCAAAAACCCTCAGCAGAGGCTCCCCAGACTCCCAGTGGGGTCAAGAAGCCCACATGCAAACAGCAGAGATGTGCTCCTAAATTTGCACTCCCAAACACGTTGTGAAGTTATTTTCTAAATGAAAGGAAAGCCAAACAGCTAAACATAACAGCCCACAAAGGCGGTGAAACAAAGACACCTTGAGAAACAAGGCTAATGAATTTGCCAAAATAACCCAGAGTATCTCCACAATAAAATTAAAGAGATTCTGAATCGGAAACATTGAAATCTAGATGAAAAGGAAAAGTAGGGGTTATGACAGTGAAACACTGAAGAAACACAATCTATAATTGCTATTTTCTGCACTTCTGTTCCATTAAAATACTTACATATGAAAACTACCAAAATGCTGAACTTCAAACTTATTCTAATGATCCGTATCATAACCATTCTGAAATTCAGATATTTTCTACAGCAAGAATTTCCAAACAACCTGTCACTTGATACCAGAAGACTACATTAATGTTTAAATGCCTGGTAGGGAAATTTGGGCTTTAAAAACATAAGGATCACAGACTCATTTTTGAGAAAGACCGATTTTTATGCAGCTATAAAAGTTAGGAATGCTTATCTAGAACATTTGTAAATCCCACATTCTCAAACCCAAATTCATATATATATTTTGTCTGACATTTATGCATGAACTAATGAGACTACCTTTTAACACAGACGCACAAAAGCTTTGTTTCAGGTCTACCAAATACACAGCAGCTATCCAAAAGCTAACTCAGCAGCAGTGGAAGGGGGATTTTCAACAGCTCTCCCTGGTCACATCGTGCAATCAGTTGATGGAAAAAGATGACAATCTTTTTGATTCCCCACTGGCAGTGTAGCTCCTTGAATTTTATCATATGAACAGACTTGAAAGGACAGTTATTCTTCTTGTTCTCCATGTAATTGCTCCTCTTATGGAATTCACTTGTCTCTCATGACATTCCTCCTCTCGCTTTAGCTCAGTCAACCCAGTAATAAGTCCCTGCCAGCCAGGAAGGAACAGCAGGCTTGGTGCTCAAGCCACAAAGCCCATTTCCCTAGACAGCCCAAGAAAGGGAGAGTTGTGCCACATCCACAGCAGCTCTTTCAAGTCAATCTGCTCCTATCGGCATTCCCTGCCGCAAAGACAGCCTCTGAGAACAGGCTGGCTGAGCTTTACTTCTGAAATAAATGTACGCACTCATGCGCACGGCTTAACGGGGAGTTTCACCAGCCCCTCACCTCGCCATCTGTACGCTATCCACCTCCCAGAGAGCAACCCCTTTCATCCTCGCCATCCCTTATCAGGACTCCCAGGGACAGCAGAGTGCCTGGCAGACCCTCAAGTCTCCACATCTGCTTCCCCAGTACCCCCACAACTCCCAGTGCCCAACATGCCCCCGCGCTCCCCGTGCCCCCCACCCGAGCCGTGCCCACGTACACCGCAGCGCCAGCTTCCCGGGACGAGCCCACAGGCCAACCCTCCTCCTCCTCCTGCCCCCCGGCTCCTCCAAACCCACCCCAGCACCCCGATGTACCCAACGCCACCCAGCACCCACCCCCGGCCACCACCAGCACCGCGGAGAGCCCCGCGCCCAGCACCGCGGAGAGCTCCGCACCCGGCGCGCTCAGCACCGCGGAGAGCTCTGCGGGGCCCGGGGTGCGACCCCTGGCCCCAGGATCGTGTGTCCCCACCCGGGTACCTGGGTCGTCCCCCCCCCAGTGGCATGTGACCCCCCCAGGTATGTGTGTCCTCCCTCCGGGGTGCTCTTGTCCCCCTCGGGTACGTGCGTCCCCCTCCGGGTACTCGTCCTCCACCCGGTACACGCGTCCCCTCCGGGTCCGTGTCTCTCCCCACCCCAAATCCGTGTCCCCCCCCCGGTCCGTGGCCGAGCCCCCCGAACCTGTCGTCGCTCTGGAAGGACTGGTCGCCCAGCAGCAGGTCGCGGAAGCGGTAGCGGGGCGGCAGGGGCAGCACCTCGGACTCCAGCTCCGTCATCTTCAGGGCGGCGATGTCCAGGATCAGCCCGCTCCTGCGGCCCCCGCAGCCGCCGGGCGACGAGAGCCTGCGGGAGACGAGGGGGCAGCGGCGGTGAGATTGGGTTTGGGGGGGGGTGGGGGGCTCCCTGCCCTGCCCTGCCCTGCCCGGCCCTGCCCTGCCCGTCCCCCCCCCCCTCCCGGTACCTCCTCCCACCCCCCCGCAGCCCCGCACGCACCGCCCGTGCATTTACATTGCGGGGCCGGCGGCGGCGCCCCCCCGGCAGAGCGCCCCCCCCGGGGGCATGGGGGCGCCCGTGGGGCTCCGCCGGCTTCGGGAGTGGGGAGGGGGCAGAGCTCGGGCCTCCCCCCCCCGCCACCCGGCTCGGCTCTGCTCGCTGCGCAAGGAGAGGAGCCCCTGGAAATGGCAAGGGGAAAATCAAACAGCTCGCAGGGGAGCTCTACAGCTGAGAGCCAAAGCCGGATCCTCCCCCTCCGCTCAACCCCCTCCCCACCACCCAAGGAAAAAAAAGTAAGGATGGTGGAGAGACAAGGAGACGGCTCCCCGGCTGTGCCCGGAGCAGAAGCACAACCTCCTCCCCAGACTGCCGGCACTTAAATCATCCGGACAGTCCCAGTATTAAATGAGAAACCGCGAAGGCTGATGACTCAGTCATCTGTCCAGCCGCCAAGTGTCATGGCCGAGAGGATATATCACCCGTCCCTCGGCGTGCTCACGCCTCTGATCAGAGGTGCGGGGGATCGCGGAGCCTGGGAGAGATCCAAAGCGGTGGTTCAGACAAAGAGGGCTTTGTACGGTCACCTACACGCAGCCTGTTCCTGCCACACAGCAGAGAGGTGAAGCTCAGCCAGCTTGCAGACTGGCATTCGAGATGCTAAGGGCGCGTCTTTGCTCTCCTTTGTCAAACCACACTCACCAAACATGGGTACTACACCACTCCCCATGCCATCTAGAGCTGCCAATTAGAGCTGATGGGAGTTAAGCTCATTTCACAAGGCAACAAAGCCATTGAATCCTGGAGAGCCAACGTGCAGGCACACAAAGCAAGATCCCTGGTCCCGAGCATCCGGGTCCTGACTTCAATTTCAAATTAATCTGCACCATGAGAGTCACTCCAGTTTCACAGGCCCTTTGTGGAAAGCAGGATGGAGGGGGAGAGCTCAGAAGAAGGAATGTGGCACATCTGCAGCAAGACAATTCTTTGCCCTCACACATAAGCTTGAAGTGAGAGGTATGCAAACAGCTGGAAGGGTCCAACTCCTGCCAGGGACACTTCCAAGGGGCTCACCCCAAGCCTCTCCAAGACTCACTCCTACCACCTTCCCTTGGCCTCCAGCACATAGCGTACAAGCTCATACAGGGGAGAAAAAAAAAAAAAAAAAAAAAGCTTCAAATAGCTTGACAGATTATCAACAAGCAGACATCTAACTTCTTACTGCAGGCTGCAGAGATCTGAAACTCCCCAGATCTTCTCCTACCTCTAACAACTCAACCCCATACATAACTCCCCAGCTGACGAGGTTCCAAAGTGCTGAGCAGCTGCTGGTTGTAACTTTCTGGAAGAGCAACCAGCATGCAATATTTCTGCTGAACACAGCCCCAGAAGACAGTGCAGCTCGCTCCCAGCACTTCAGATGATTTTCACTAGGTTTTTTGCTACTTAATTCTACACCCCCAGAGCTTTTCAGTTCCTTTTAGCTACCATATGCACACTGCAGCCGAGGCTCGGTGCTGAGTAATGCATCCGTGCAGGGCCTTGGGCTTCATGGAGGTTATTCTAAGATAAAAATTGATCCGAAACTTGGTCTATAAGAGAAATCAGACCAAATTCCTGTCAACTCAAGGACTCCCTCTGGATCAATTGATATAAGCACAGAAGGTAGCTGTCCATCTCTAGCTCACGCTGCAAAAGAGGATCTAACGCTAATCTAATCACAAAGCCACAATTAAGTCTTTCCTCTTAGAGCTCATCCATAGTTATGCCAAAAGCCTACTTTCACCAGGCCACCCCCAGCAAAGCACAGGTCCAGCTGAGACTTGTTGCTGTGAGGCCAGGACAGCAACCTAAACTTGCACTTTCAAGGAGAGGAAAAAAAAAGAATAAATAAGAAAAGTCATCATTATACTCGTATACTTTTATACTTATTATCCTGCATGCTTTAAAATGGGGAGCCAGGTGCTGACTCCAGTTGTGGGCAATTGTATTTGCATCTGAAGTGGATTGTTACACACAGCAATCGCCTTTGGTTATTAGGTGCCTGTTTAAAGGAGTGAGGATGTTGCTTCCTTTCCCCGAGGACAGACACAAAGCTAAGGCTGCTCAGCTCTGGACACACCGACTGCCATGTGGAAAGGGCACCTTTACGCAGCGCTGCCATCGCATCCTTCCTGGTGTGGGTAGGGTGAGGGTAGGCAGGGCTGCCGTGACCCTGCACCCACTGGAAGCTAAGGGCACCCTTATCTATGCACGGCCATCCTCTTCAAATGTCAAGCCTTTGTTTGATTGTTTCTCTAACATCACTCCTTTTAAACCAAATTAATCCATCCCTTTTGGCCTCAGACCATGCATCAAATTCATGAAGCAAAGCAAATATTTGCCAATGTACTTTATTGCTTCTAAGAAATTGTAATAAAATCCAGCGATACAGTATCTTTGGAAACACAGTTTCTGCTATGTATTTGCATCGGAGTTTGTTCTCACATCCACAGTAACACCTACATTTTGCATACATTCCTTTTTTATTCTCACATATAGAATCATTCAGAATTTTTACAGTTTGGCACATTTCTTTATTCTGGCTTCAGATGGAGGTTTGGTAAGACAAATATCACATGCACCTATTTGATAAAGACATCTTTCCTACACACTGACTTTAAGATGTGTTGCAAATCAATGCTTCATGAAAAAAAGTGCTACTGCAGTGCACCCAGATTTCCTTACATCGGTACAGAGAATTTGCAACCCTCCTCTCCGCCCAAACATTGGGATTCTGAGCTATAGAAATGCCACAGCAACACAGACAGTTCTTCCAAGCAATAGTGGTATAAAATAAAAAATTCATGAACAAGCTTGCTTATTGCATAGTCTTCAAATACTACTGGAAAAAAAATAAAAAATCCCAAAGTGGTTTATAGCTAAATACAGGACTGCAGCTTTATTTTTATCTTGCCTTTCCTTCCTTCCTCCAGAGCCACGTACAACTAAAAATGCACGCTGTAATCAGCATATGGAAACCTCAACACTATTCCACTTCATTGCTACGACACCGTCTCTCCCCCAGCTTGGCCGGCTCCCCGCAGCAAGCAGTGTGCTGCGAGGGGGACACCCTCCTGCTCTGCGCCTTGGGAACACAGAAGCTGGGATCAAGCTGAGCGTGATCCACCTGAAACCTCGCCGTCGCTCTCTTCTACCACTGAACTGCAGCCTGACGCAGTCACAGGGCCATTTCAGCAAGCACAACTGCCCCTTGCAGCATGCTCCACCAGGTCACAGAGCTGCACCAGCCTTGGTTTTCTTTGGTAAGCATCCTCATGCATGGGCTTGTAATGACCTCTTTCCTTCTTCCCTTGCTTTATTTCCCCAGAGGGCATACAGGAAAGCTTTTCTGATGGCAGCGTGGTCCCCAGAAACTGAAGGCACACGCAGGAGAGCAGCAACAGCCCAGGCACCCACCTGCACCCAGCTGCGGGTGCTCAGCGTCAGCGCCTGCCCTGCAGAGCTCATCAGACACGGTTCTGGTCCTTATCACCCAGAGACAGCCTTGCCTCAGAGGACACCCCACAGGCTGGTAGCTTGTTGCAGTGCATTTTAGGATTTTACCACTATTTTTGAGTGTATACGTCAATGATGAGGATGGACACAACCCAAGTTCCTCTGATGCTTCCTTGCATGCTGCGCAGGACATGCTTGGCAGCCAGCCCGTGCCATCTCTCACCCTCGGAGCAGGAGCTCTCTGGGCCCTGAGCTCCCCCTCCAGAAGGTGAGTCCCATCCCCTTCTCTTCCCCTGCAGCAAGAAGAGTGAGGTCCCACAAGAGCATGTGGGTCTCCAAGCTCCTGGCCCACGCCCAGCCCTGATCCCATCAGCTGCTGCCTGCGAACAGAGCCCTGCAGGAAATTCTGCCCTTTCGTTTTCTATATTTATTAAAATATATATAATCATCATTTATTTGCTTCTCCTCCCACAGCTCTTATGGTTACCGGGTTACAGTTGTCATTACCCCTTCTTTTCTCTTCTATTTTTTTTTCCTTCTGAGTGACATCCCTGTGGGGTCTCCTAATGGCCGAGTGCGTGGGGAGCAGGCACAGCCTCCGGAGCTGGGCTGCGTGGCTGCTGCACGCGTGGGCACTGCTCTCTTGGCCAGGAGCTGAGTGCCCTTCTGCAAGGGGCCATGCTGGGGAAGAGCACACACACGACATGTGGTTTTTCCCCCCAAAAAAAAAAAAACAACAAAAAAACATTTTAAACATCTCTTCTATCTTCTAAGCACAAGTCTCATAACCAAGAGGTAAGCGACTGCAATCAGAATGCCTCCCAACCTTAAAAATAATCCACGAGGAGCAAAAGTGCTGCAGGATGCACAAATGGAGCCTGCCCCAGCACAGCCTTGTGAAACACCACTCCAAAGGAGAATTCATTAAGGGCAACCCCACAGACCAAGCGTGGGGGCAGCAATGATGAACTGGTGAGCTTGCAGTGCTACTCCATGACCACACATGAAAAAGAGCTCAAACGACTGAAGACCCAGGCACTACAGCCCTCAGCTTGCCACAGAGATAGGGAATCAGGAGAAGATGAGAGGGGAACTGTGCCTCAATAAGACCATTTGGTTCATAAACATTTCTGTGTCTACAAGCAAACACCTTCCACATCATGTGATTTTTATCAGCTTCTTGTTGCTTGTAGGATGGTCACACTTCATGATTCAAAAAGACTGTTAAGTGCTCCAAAGGCAGCACTTAAAGAAGAGGCCCCTCATAATGTCCATGCCACTGTTCCAGCTGCTTTTGGCAGCCTTGTCCCAGGCCATGCGCAGTGGGTACAGCAGGTGCAGAACATCCCTACACACACATGCAAGATGTGAAGTGCTCGGTCCCCAAATTTAACTCCTGCATCCACATTTGCATCTCCCTGAACAGCCACACTGTCCATGGCAGGGGCTGTAGTTGCTCAAAACTTCTACATAAAACCGCTCAGACCTCTGACGAATCCATCTATTGCTTCGCTTTCAACAAGCGGAGGCAATTTAGCTCCACAGGCCTTGCAGAAAATTTAGCATTTTGTGTATTTCACTTTGAAAACTAACAGGAAGCGTGAGTCAGTGCACAACTCCGCAAGCGTTCTCCCCGCTGGCAATGCTATTTTCTAGAAGATAAAAGTATAAATTGTACCTTCCAGGTCCAGAGTCGTTTTTCTTATTAGACAACCCCGTATTAGCAATTCAGTGCCACATATCCCCATTCCCTTCTGGCCTGATGCACATGTACAGTTTGTACCGCAGGGTAAAACTCCCCGCAGCCGAAGCCCCGCCGAGGAGGCTTGTCACCCCCCTGTCCCAGCAGAAACACACCGGCATCAAGCTCCCCTGGCCCAGCCCTTGCACCAGCAGTGATTGCTCCTGGCAGAGGTAAACACATTGGGCTGATGCCCCAGGAGCCAAAATAATGTCGGGGGAAAGGAGGAGGGGAGCAGAGGCTGCATGCCCTGGGCACAGACCAGCTCCCTCCTCCACCAGCCTGGCCTGGGGCTGCCACACCAGTGGTGCAAGACCGAGGCACAGAAACAGGTTCCAAATTGTGACATGCATTTAGTTACAGCTAATCTCTGGGGGGATGAAGCCCCCCAGACTCAAACGGCCTAGGCCAGGACAGTCCCAGCCCATGGCCACCTGTCCTGCCCAGCCCTTCCCGGCACCGCAGCCATGGGCAGCCTGTGCGGGAAGGACAAACCCAAAATGCTCCCAGCCTGTGAACTGAGGTCGCTAACCCTGCCGGGAAGCTGCTGACCCGGTGATCTCTGGGGCTATTTATGGATTTCGCCATTAGACTGGATTTTCCCCTCACACACTGCTGCTGAAGAGCAGGATTCCCCGAGTTCAGCCCTTCCCAGCAAGGACTGCAGCCTTTGTCCTTATCATGATGTTGGGTCTGCAAGGTGGCCTGGAAGCACGTGCAAGCTCACTTAAAAGCAGAATTGCTCCCAGAGTTCAAGAAGCCAAGCAACAAGGACAGATGCTGCTGGGAGTAAGAAGCAATCCCTCCCTCACGATCCCATGCCACGAGGCCCCTCAGTGTCGCTGGGGGGATTTCTGAGCTCTGCACACTGGGCTCCCTGAAATCACCAGGCCTTCAGTGACAGGGTGCTGCCACGGGCAGGGACAACAGGCTCACAATTCCTGCCAAACCACAAAAAATTAAACTGAAACAGATTATTAAACTAAAAAGACAGCAATGCACTCGTCACAGCGCCCAGCTCTGTTCCTGGAGCCACTAGCTGACCCTCTGCTATTCCCTGTGTAAGGAGGGGATATAATTCCTACCGACACCACCACAAGCCCCCACACCTCAGCGACTCCTCTGCTCACCTCCTTTAGCTGTCGCTTTTCTCAATGCAGCCACGCTCACTGCCCAGCCCCGGGGCAGCCCATCTGTCCACGAGCTGGAGATGCCACAAGGAACCTCGCCCACAGGTCTCTGTCCCCCTTTTTCCAAGGTTTCAGGTCTTTTCGGATGCCCTGAAAACCCTTCTGGCTGCACGCACGCTCCTGGCCCAGGCTCTGCAGCCTGAGTGCTCCTCAGCCACCCAGCCTCGCTGTGCTGTGTCCCTTCCCGTGTCACCCTTCCCACATCACCCAGCAGCTGTCCCTGGGGACCCTGCTCCAGCTGCTGACACCGCGAGGAAGGCCAGAAGGCCGAGTGGGTCTCAGCTCTCCCATGCAAACACTCCTCATCCCCCCACAGACCCTACTGCTCCATCGCAGGCTCCATCCTGCCAGCACACCCCTTTGCAGACGCAGGCAGACCTCCTCCCTCCAGCCTGGGGTGCAGAAAAGCTTTCCTCCAGCTAAACTGAGCCTTGACATTCCTTTGCCCTCGTGCTGTTGCCCCAATCTTTTATTTATTTATTTATTTATTTTTTCCTGGGGCTTCCCTTCCCCACGCGGAGCTTACCTGGGACTGATTTCATCCACCCCACCTTGGGAGCCAGCCAAAAGCCTCATCTCTGTAGACGCCTGGCTGCAGGCAGGAGAAAGCTACCTGCTCCCAGCTGCCATCAGGATGAGCAAGGAGAGCCCCTCCAGGCCGAGCTCATTAATCCCCAGCATCGTTATACCCAGGAATGGACGGCACACCTGGTATCCCACAGCACAGGATCCTCTCACTCACCCTTCTGCTCCCAGCTCTTACATGCTCTCCGAAATCTGCCAGTGCCCAATACTTTTCAGGCTCATATTAAAAAAAAAAAAAAAAAAAAAAAAAAAAAGGCTGCAAAATCAGGACACCGCTAATTCTTGCTAATGATCTGCTGGGAAAATCCTCCCCTCTGCTCTAAGCAGCCAGGAACAAAGCACAAAGAAGAAACTTCTCGGCACTCCAGACCCCTGCAGAATGCTCCCTTCTACTGAGAGCAGAAAATAATAGAGGCGTGGGAGGAGGAAGAGTCTTTGCACATCGCTCAGGGATACAAAGGCTTACAGGAATAAACCCCGAGAGGCAGGCTTGTCAACCTGCCTGCCAGACCAGGGCTGTGATGGGGCGAAGGGGGGGATATCTCCCGGATTAGGAGACGGGAAACAAACAGGAGGGCAACATGAAGCAAACGTTGTTTGTGGGGTCCCACAAGGCTCGCTGCTATTCCGTGAATTCGGAAGTGATGGTGAGGAATCCAAATTATCCAGTATGGCCAAGCCTGGACCTGACTGTGAAGAGCTGCAGGAGGATCTTACAGTACTGTGTGACCTGATGATAAAATAACAACGAAAATTAGCATCAGTAAATGCCAACTAATCCCAAATGGGGAGGAAGGGGGGTAACATATTCCTGCACAGGCACTAAAAGGTCTGCAAATTAGCAGCCAGAAAAGACCAAAGTCACTGCAGAGAATGCCACGGAGTCAGCAGCTGCCTGTCAGTGGTGGTCGGAGAAGAGGAGCAGAACCCAAGCAGAGGCTGTTAGGCTGCAGGCAAACCCGCACTGAGCCGTGCACGGTTCTGGTTCCCCTCCTCAGAGATGCTGTGGCACAGAGAAGGGCAACAGAGCTGACTACGGGGATGTAAAGCAATTTGTACAAGGAGAAACTAAATAGATCAGGAGGAGCCTTAAGCCTGGAAAGAGACGCGATGAAAGGGAGGTGAGATCAGACAGAGCGACCAAGGAGCACATCACTGGAGCTGCAGGAGCCCTGGGCAATTACAGGGCAGCAGGGCTCAAGCAGAAAGCAGTGTGCTTTCACAGACCAACCGCTTCAGAGAAGCTACATCCTCTGGTGGAGGCAGAAAGTAATAGGTTTAAGAGGGACCAGGCAGGTCCCCAGGGACTTATCCATCCCTGTGGCTCAGCACAGCCGTGGGACACGGTCCCAGCCCCAGAAGCACAACCGGGGGCTGTGCTGTGCCTGCCCCGAGCGCCTGCCACCAGCCACAGGGCCAGAGGCACCTGGGTTCACCCTAGCACGGCCACTTGTCTGTTTTTATTCACAAGAAGAATGAATGAGCTGTTCCACAGTCCGGCACAGTTTGGCACGGACGCAAGAGAAATATTAACAAGGCTCCAAAATAAATTGAGTGCGGCACTTGGGAACCATGTGTGGAGGTCAGGAAGAGGTCTCCGTTGGAGAGTTGGGAGGATCCAAATAGATGCTGCACATATTTCTGCAGAGCAGAAAAACCCTTGAACACAGGCAATGACCTACTTTGCTGCCCTCCAGCGAAGGGTGACACAGCCATGCTAGACCCCAATGGCATTTTCTAATTAAATGCAATAGCAAGGACATTTCAGAAACCCTTCTCCAATAATGGTCGGGTGCTGCAGGATGGTTTTAGCAGCACCACCTGCTGACAGATGTGCCCAGCCCTGGACTTCAGGCTCCTGCGTGCTGCCCCGTCCTAGGCAGCTGAGGAAAACAAGAGCAGAATTCCTTCTTATCTCTGCTAGATAAACACTGAAAATACGTGGTGTTTGGCCCTGGAGTTTTATGGCTCCCTATTGCAATTTCTCCTGGAACAGGGAGGCCAAGATCCCCACAGCCACAACTGTTGTTGCAATCCACGAGGTTGGCTTTTTGGAAGCTGATAAATGTCTAAGCTGGTAATCTAGCCTGGCAGAGCTGGTCATTAATTAGCTACAGAGTCTGGTTCAGCGCGAGCCCTGCCAAGGAAGCATCTTGCCACTCATTTCCAGGAAGTGGAAAGAGAGCTACAGGCTGCCTGCTACGGGCACCACTCCTCCGCTGAACCGAGCCAGGTCACTCGACAGACCCAGCATGGAGCAGAAAAAGCCATGGGAGAGCCATCCTGTGCCCGGAGGAGTGTGCACATTGAGCCCGAACCCAGTTTTAGTCGATGTCTTTCTGTTGCATTCACATCCTTCATGGACTCAGACCAGCCCTCGCATCGAGACAAAGCCCTGGAGAGCCAAGGACAGCGGGCACCCGGCTGGCCTGGCCCCAGCAGAGGCTCTTGCCAGAGAGGCAGGCGATGCCTCCAGGCGGTTTCTGCTGCCGCTTTGTTTTTGCTTTCAGCCTGGCTGTGACTGCCAGGACAGCGAGCACGATCCTGGCTGCCAGTGCAGTGGGACTGGGGGCAGACCCCGCTGCAGCACAGCCCCCGTTGAGACCAAGCCCCCTCCATAAGCACAGAGCAGAGAGCGGCTGCCTCTCTCCACCCAGGACACCCAGGAGCCAGGGCAGCAGCAAGCAGAGGGGCACAGTGGATGCATAAAGGATCGACACGCTGCCCCATAACAGAGGCAGCCACCACAGCCCCTGAGAAGCCTTCAGAGCAAACAAACCCAGCAGTGAAGCACACCCCGTGGTGCAGGGACAGGTCCCACGGTGCCACACCAGTGACACAAATGCCCCCCCCCATCTGCAGCTCTCCAGCCCCCAGCTTCAGCCTCTCCAGGGCTCGCACCGGTGCCTCTGTGCCCCGCAGATCCCGTTGGGATCAGATCCCAAGGCTGTGGCGAGGTGCCCAGCCGGCACGGGACGGGCGGCGCACAGACAGCACTCCTGGAGGAGGCTGCAAAACCAGACATGAGAAAAGCCACGTACGTCTGAGGCACGGCCGCGATGCTCCTAAACAGCTTCTCCAGGTACCGCCACACGTGTCTTCTCCATTTGCCTTTTTCTTCTGAAATAAGCCATGGTGATGGGAGGCAGCGGGTGGAAAAGCCGCGTCTGCTCTTGCACGTC
The DNA here is from genome assembly GCF_964211825.1 of Aythya ferina. Taxonomy (NCBI): domain Eukaryota; kingdom Metazoa; phylum Chordata; class Aves; order Anseriformes; family Anatidae; genus Aythya; species Aythya ferina. The sequence continues at coordinate 2,603,188 of NC_140318.1, read as the reverse complement.
TGCTTCGCTCGCAGGCCCCCTCGCTTGTGCAGGGTATTTTCGCGTGAGCCCTTCCATATGGCCTCTCATCCATCACTGCTCCTTGCCAGAGTGCCCTTACATGGGCAAGGCGGAGGAAGCAGAGCTTCTGGCCAGGAGGAAATCCTGTATTCCCCTAAGTGACAGCCTAGCTCCTTGTACAAACATTTACCCATGTTTCCCATGAGGTAGGAAAGTAAAATTTAGGCTATGTGTACCCTAAGTGCCAGAAATGTGTATTTGTTCTCCAAACAGTCCTTTAAGTGCTTTTATGGTTAACCCCTTGCTTTCCGACAGCTTCCAGGACGATTGTCCCCTTCCAACGAGGACCAGCAGAGAGCCCACGGGCACTTACACCCACACCTGCACACTCCGGTGACCGAGAAGATGGAGTTTCTCTCCTCCAGCTCCCAAGTCACCCCTAGATTTGCAGAGCAAGGGGACAACAGAGGTGTCAACCCATTTTAATGGGGCCAGCCCAGCTGACATCCCCTTGAACACGAACGTTAGGCAGAAGGCACATTTAACGTGCTACACATCTTTGTCTCTCAGCTCTACCCAGCTCTCACATCACATCCCTTGCACACACCTCTGGTGCCGGGTCTGCTCGTCTGCCACCACCCCACAGCCACACAGAGCGGGGCCAGGAACCCATACAGGGGTCCTAGTGTGTAGCCTCAGCTGGACAGAGAAGCCCCAGGAGGCGAGGAGGAAGGTCTCCAGCACAGGCGATCACCCAGCGCAGCGATGCGAGCCCCCAGCCCCAGGGGGAAGCCAAGCAGCAGAGCAGCCAGCGGGCCCCCGGACCACCCAGCGGGCGGGATGGTGCTTGTTGCTCCAGCACATTTCTCTTTGCACTGTTTACAGGGAAGGTTTCTTTCTCCTTCAGCACTGAAAGCCTACGTTAGAGATCCAGACTGCACCGAGCCTGGGAAACGGGCAGCTGCAGGAAACTACCGAGTCCTGCGGGCTCGAGGCAGCTCGTTTGGTACCTCTGGAAGGGCAGCAAAGGGCCGTGCCCAGCAAGAAGGCGAGAGGAGCCGCGGAAAGCAATGGCATTTCAACCTCTTCAGAGCCAGAGGGGGTTAGAAACACATGGAGCTGCGTAATCATAATTAAAAACCCGAGCTCTTCTATTCAGCTTGAAAAAGGCAGAGGGGAGGACCTTTGGACAAGGATTTTGTTGTGTTAGATGAGGATAAATTCCACCAAGCAGTATTGCAGAACAAGTAGAAAGGAGCAACAGCTCTGCTGTCTGAGCTCGTGGCTGTCCCGGGTCGTTGGCCCCCAGCAGCCGCCTCCCCTGACTGCTCTCTGCGCACCCACGGACACCTTCGGGAACCTCATCGAGCACATCACGTCTGCAAACACACTGAGTACAGGTGCAAAATGAAGAAACAGGTTTAGGTGAAGGTACCACGGCCCCGTGGCTGCCCCGGCACGCCCAAGGCCCCCAGCAGACAGACAGACGGACATCCAAGCAGCGCTTTGGGGAGTTGGGTGGTCCCAGTCCTGAGGCTCTGCAGTGTCTGGGCTGCATCGGACACCTCTGCAGAGAGGACGGCAGGGGGAGAAGTGTTGGGGGACTCACCCCCAGCAACTCAAGGACTTTGCCGATTACCCAGCCAGCGGCAATGTTCTGAAGTTAGAGAGTTCACTGACTACCTTGCTCCGTCTGTTTCTGTCTAGTCCTTCAGGAATAAAAGATGGTCTGCCCAAATCAGATTGAGAAGATGTCAACATTAAAACAAAACAAACAAACAAAAAAACAACACCAGAGTCATCCAGCCCTGGGCACAAACCCAGCCAAGGTCCTTGTCTGCCAAGAGCAAACTGATGCACACACTTGATTTGCTCGGGGAAGCTGACATTGGCTGAGCGTGACAGTCAGAAGAGCCGCACCAGTAAATGCAATCAGACTGATGAGAATAACGGAGTTATTGGGAAAAGCTGGGAGACTCCAGCAACAAGCACACGTCCCCTTGTAAGACAAGTGTCTGCCCCTGCCTGGGCACAAGACAGGCTCCTCCAGGGCACACTGGGGGGTCCTGCACCCTGTAACTTGGCCAAGGACCACACGGGGCAAGAGCATGGCCAGGATGTGACCCTTCTGCAGGCATTGGCCCAGGCTCAGTTCAGGGTTTAGCTGAGGCTGCTTCCCCAAATCTGTGCCCAGCCTGCAGCACCTTGGGGCCCCTCCATGCAGGGCAGCAGCAACAGGGGGCTCCAGGCTTCCCACTGCCCCATTCCTGGTGTGACGGCACCCAGAGGGGGGATGCGGGGTGGCATAGGGGGAGCTGAAAGCATCCTGCACAAACTTTCATGGGATCACAGTGGGGAGGGGGCCTGCTGGAGCCCTGAGGGGTCCCGGCGGTGCCCCCTTCTCTTTCCCTTCCCCTTTTCCTTCCCCTCTCCCTTCCCTTTTTCTACCCCTTCCTTTCCCCTTCTCCTTATTCCTTCTGCTCTCCATTCTCTTTCTCTTCCCCTTCCTTTTTCCTTTCTCTTCCCCTTCATTTTCCCTTTCTCTTCCCATTTCCCTTCCCCTTCCCTTCCCTTTCCCCTGTCCCGTCCCGTCCCGTCCCTTCCCCATCCCCTCCCGACCCCGCCGCCCCCGGCCCCACCTGTGGGCGCTGCCATCGTCGTAGAGGAAGGTGCTGTTGGTGTAGCACTCGGAGCACCCCGCAGCCCCTCCGGCCGCCCTCCCCTCGGCCGGCCGGTAGCTGCCGGGCAGGCTCCGCTCCTCTCCCGCGAGCGGCATGGGCGCAGCGGCTCGGAGCAGGGCATGGGCGCCCCGCGCTGCCCACGGCACGGCCGCAGGCACCGGCGCGCTCCCGGTGCCGCTCCCGGTGCCGCTCCCGGTGCCGCTCCCGGTGCCGCTCCCGGTGCCCGCCGCCCATCACGGCGATCCCCGCCGCCGCCGCAGCCCGCGGGAGCTCCGCATCTCGGCCCGGGGGCTTCGGGGCCGGGAGGGATGGGAGGGAGGGAGAAAAAAAAAAAAAAAAAAAAAAAAAGGAGGAGGCGGCCGGGGGGCGGGAGCGGCCCGGGGGGGGGCTTGTTTGAAGCGTGGGGGCTCGGCTCGGCACGGCACGGATCGGTTTGGCACTGCTCTGCTCTGCTCGGCACGGATCAGCTCGGTTCTGCTTTGGCACGGCTCGGCTCGGCTCGGCACGCCTCCCCCGGTGCTGCCCGCCGAGGCTGGCTATGGCACGGCTCAGCACGGCTCGGCACGGCTGCACCGCGCCGCCACCTGCCGGCCGCGCCCGGGGGGTGTTTGGGGGCTGTGTGATTTTTTTTTTTATTTTATTTTATTTTTTTTTTTTATGGTTCGTTGTCTTTTTTATTATTTTGGCCCCGAGAGCCGCGTCAATATTTGTGCTGCGCGCTGGAAGCACGCGGCCGGCCCCGGCCCGCTGCGGAACGGCCGAGCCGTGCTGAGCCGTGCTGAGCGGCCGGGCACTGATCTCCACGGGGGGGCCCCGCTGCAATAACACGGAGCCGCCCCCGGGCCGAGAAGGGCCTGGAAACGAGCCGGGAGCCACCGGGAAAGGGTTAAAGGGAGCCCGGAGAGCCTTCTGTCCCTTGGGTGCTCAGTCCTGTGTGATTCTGTGCCACGCGTGATGCGGTGCCACGCACCGTGCCATGGCTGAGCCAGCCCCCGTGGGCAGGGGAGCAGCTCTGCCCCAGCCCAGGCACACTCAGCTGTGTTGGTTTCTTGCTTTATTCCTCTCCCAGGGTCCATGATGTAGTGCAGGTGTTGGGGTGCTCGCTGTGGGACCAACCAACCTGCGAAGGTGACCAGGTGCCCAAAACCAAGCATCTTTTATTCCAAAATAAACCCTCGCAAAGAAAAACTCCTTCTCTCTCCATGCTCCTCTTCCCTCACTCACCCCAAATGCCAACAGCCAGATAGATCACACCCAGGGGAGGGTGACACCAGCCAGGAGCACGCTGTGCCCCGAGGGGTGGCAGCCACCAGCTGGTGATGTGGCAGCACACGGAGCCCCCACGCTGCAGCCCCCAGCTCCAGGTGAGCCCGCTCAGATGCTTCGGGGTTTACACATCTCGCCAGGCCCGGAGACTTTGTTTCTCTTGCAGCATGCCTTCCTCCTCCTCTCGCTCCATATGGGCTCTCCTACACTAGGAGGCATTTGAGAGAAAAGCAATTAATGCTGCCTGTGCGATCCTTCCATGTGATGCTTCCCGGCCCATCATGCTTTTAAGAAGGAAAGTTATTCTTCATTCACTAATTGCCTCGCATTATCGGGTGCAAAATGTTAACGTGCAGCTCTGCGAGGAGAGGGGGCGGGTGGCACAGCGGCGTATTGACATGCGAGGTGATAACACAGGCGTGGAGGAGGAATTATTTAAAACGTTACGGTGGGGGTGGGGATTGTAAGGGAAAAGAAGTGGAAAAAAATGAACGAGAAAGAGCCAGAAGAGGAAACCCATCCCCACCTGAGTGCTGCAGCCCAAGCAGCAAGGCAGGTCCAGAGCCACGTCTGCAAGGAGCTGTGTCCATGAGTGGAGGCCACGTGCTGCAGGGACACCACTGCCACTACCGCCTGTCCCTGGGGGGCACCTGGCTGCTTGGGGTGCCCCTGGCCCCAGCACCGCCACTCCGGGCTCCTCATGCTGACAGGGTGAAAGGGGAGCCTCCGGAACAAATCATTTCTCAGCCTGGAGTTAAAGGAATAAAACCAAAATACTGTCCCCATTGTTTCCAAATCGGGAGTTTAAAGGAAGAAAACCCTTCTGGGAGCTCATCCGGTCAGCACCAAGCACCCACCTGCACAGCCTGAAAGGAGAGGGGGAGAGAAGGACTTCGTGCTTCCAGCCTGAGCCAAGGCAGAGGCAGCAGCCTGGGTGCTGAGCACAGGATGTCTGAACGAGATGTGGGCAGCAGGGACAGCCAGGCTGGTGGTGGGAGTGGAAGAGGACATCCTGCCCTGGCCTGAAGCTGTCTGTGAGCTCCAGGAGTCACATCTCGGCGGTGTCTGGGCACACAGAGTAAGCAAACAGCTAGCAGGAAGCTCTCCTTGCTCAGGCACGGATTGCTTTCAGCTCTAAGGTTTCCCCAATTTGCCTGGACGTTTTAATTACAGTCGGCACAACGAACGGCAGCCGTCCCAACAAACAGGCACCAGCTGCCCCCAACCCGTGCTCCTGGGCTTGGGGATGCTGCGGCCACTGCATGGAAACCCCAGCCCAGTGGGCACAGGGACCCCTTTGCTCTCCGTGTTTTTTGGCTCTCTGCTCCCCAGTTCTCAGCAGTGCCACACAGATGCTGCCCTTCCCCTCCACCAGCACTTCTCTGAGGTTAATGGCAGTAAGATTCACTTATCTTTGGAAACGCGTTCAGCTCCCAGCTCGCAGTGCCCTGGGATCAAGCTTGCACCTTCCCAGCAGCCGTGGGTAACGCCACCACTGCTCATTAAAGGCCCCTCCACGGCATCCCCTCCCCAAAGCACAGGGGGGCACAGGGGGGCACAGCCCCCCGGTCTGGCTGCCCAGGGAGGGGCCCGGCTCTGGCGCTTTGTGTCTGGAGGAGCAATAAATAAGTCTGTGGGAGGCGGCGGCGGGGATGAGTCAGAGGCACGAAGGAGAGAAAGTCATTTTCTGAAGAATGAATTAACGAAGTCCGGCATGCCTCGGTGCTCCGGAGCCAAATAAATATCTTGTCAGAGGGTGTCCTGATGTGCCCAAACTCCCTGATAACCCCCACCTGGAGGGCACTTGGCCACGGCTGGGGGGCTGTAGCTCCATCCCCATCCCTGGGGCACCCCCATTTCCACACAGCAGGCACCGTCCAGCACCATGCAGGCACTGCAGGATATGAAAAGGAAGCACGGGGGCATGGCCTGAGCGCCAGGAGCCTGCATTCAGCCCCCTCACTTTGCATTTTTGGGTACGGCACATGGAATGAAGGAAGACCCCGACGCTGCCAGCACCGCTGCAGCTGCAGAGCACCCGCGCAGACATGGACCACGTAGCCCAGCTTGTTCCTCACTGCAAACACTGTCAGAGCGTGGGCCGAACTCAGTCAAAGCCAAGCTTCATTCAAGGCTCCAAATGTTTCAGATGTTTCACATCTCATACAAATTTCACATGAAACCTGGATTCGCCAGGGACGAATTCAGCACGTCTCTGACTTCAGGGAATGGAAGGGGAAGGTGTAACTTGCTTGGCGTGCTGTGAAAATCAGCAACAAGTGGAAAACTTCTGGTCTACAGCAAAATAGGTGACTTTTCTGACAAGTTGACATCTTGGCAGAAAGACAACCAGCACAGCCAAGGGGCTGGGAGCCCTGCAGCCCCCAGCTCGACATTTTTCATAAGCTAATGCTCTCTCGATCCAGCTTACATTTAGCTCCGTGTTTCTGATGCCGACTGTAGCACTTAGAGAATGCACAGAGGGTTTTGAGCTGTCTTTATCAAAGAATATAGTGGTAGCTGGCTGTCAAAGCTGTCATTAAACTCGAAAAGTAATAATCAAACATACACATACAAAAAGATGGAGCTCTGTAATTCCAAGACTGATGTATGCAAAGAAAGAATGAATGCTAGGAACTTGGCTATAAAACATGTTTTTAATGCAGACAACTGAGCCATTGCATAGGAAAAAAGACACCCTCATTTGTACGCCAGGAGCGGCCGATCTATTTGTCTAATATGTCAGCACTCTGGTTTGTTGTTTTGTTTTTAAGTTTTCTACCTCCATTTAACACCCTAAGGAACATTAAATATCAAAAAACAAATGAAATGCACGCTAAGAGTATTTCTATAAACCTTCTCTTCCATCACCTCCCAAGCTTCATGGAGAATTTAAGGTAAAGCATTGCTTGCAGGATCTGAATCATATCTTTAAGCAAAAACATTGCTATTAGGTGACTAAGACCAAAACAATTGTCTTCTGTTATTTATTGCAACTGATGCTGTTATTAGAAACCAGACATGTCCCTTTCCAGCCCCTTGCGTTATCTGCTCTGCGTGCACTGGTGAAACACAGCAAAAGACAAAAAAATCTGGCTGGGCACCAGCTCAGGGGAATGGCCCCAGCAAGGGGAACGTGTCCTGCCACGAGTACCCCAAACTGCTGTCTCTGGGAGCTCAGCATCACCCTGAGCAAGGGCTGCATCCTTCTCTCTCCTTGCCACAAACACACACGCTCCCAGCTCCTTTTTGCATTACACATGGAAGCTTTGTATTTTTCCCCCTTTATTCTATTAATTTTAGTCCAAGAGGAACTGATGCCACCTGCAGCACATGGGATGTTAACCTGGGTGCCAGAAAGCAGAAGGAAACCCTGGCTCAGCAGCAAGCAGAGGACAGGCTCAGGTGGCTCCTGGCAGCCCCTCCAGGCACAGACATCCTTGTCCCTTCTCCCCTGCACCAGAGCAGGGGGAAGACAGGGCAGAAACTTCTGGTTGCCTGTGAAATTGTGGAAGGAGGCTGGAAAGAACAGCCTGCCTACACATGGCTCACACACACAGGATCTGGCATGCCTCTGGAGCCAGATCAGCCGAACGGAGGGCTTAAAGCCTGCCTGTATGAATCAAATTGGTTTTTGGGACGGTTTTGGGTGGATGGCAGGCGGGATGATGGCTCTGCAGGGAAGGGCAGCACATGGCACAGAGTGACTACATGAGGACATGTGACAGATAGAGCCTGGGTTCTCATATTTGAACAAATACGTGTCTGAAATCCAGTTTTCATTGATTTTCCCCCAAAAAATCTCTGTCTGCCCTCCCTCGCCTGCACCATCACTCGAGAACTGTGCGTCATTCAAAGCCTTCGCATGCTCAAGAAGCAGACTCAGGCAGAGAAGCAGCAAAACGGGCTTTGCTCCCCCTTCCCAAATGTTCGAGCACCAGGAGGGAAGCCAGGAGACTCAGAAAGGCGTTTCAGGAATCTGTGGGCACGGCTGCTCCCTGCAGCACATCACACTGGGTGCCCTGCAGTGGGACAAGGGACGGGCACGCGCTGGGCTCTGACCTCCCGTGTTTCGGGAGCCCGTGGTCCTGTCCTCTCAAACATCAAACCCAAATCCCAGCCATCCTTTGCTCTAAACGCTTGCCATTCAGATAGGTGAAGTTGTCTACAGTGCTGTCAGCGCATCCCTGCTCCTGTTATGAGGTTCCTTTGGATATAAAATAAGGAAAATGTGAAAATCTCTTACAAGAAACAAGCTACAACCTCGTGCCTCAGGAAAACCCATTTTTCTGGTCATTTCCCTAATTTACACCCACAAGATTTCCTAGGGTTTAAGTGAAGATGCAGGAACAAAACATTTTACCCAAACCAACCTGAGCTCAGCCCCTGCAGGGATCCTGAATTCCCACTTCTTCTGCAAGATCATGAATCTCACAGGGAGCAAGGTTTTCCCTGAACATGTTTGACTTCAGAAACCTGGAAAGCAAGATAGGCTGATAAAGAAACCACTGCGTATTAAAACACCATATGTTACACTTGCCCAAACCCTGAGTTTCTAAAGGCGTGTTGATTTTTCCCCAGCAAACCCTGCAAAGCTGACAGCTCTCGTGGCACCCAGACCAGTTATGGGACCCCCAGAGATCACCACTGGTCCTCAGACCTCTCCCAGTGTGACCCCACCAGGCTCTGTGGATAAAATTTATCAGCTGAACCTCATGGAACAGCTTTGGTTGGATAATGTAAATACATGTTTATTTTGTATGCATATATTTTGTATGCATATGAGAACGTGACTATGTGAAATTACTGCTGCCACCACAAAGCCATGCAAAAGCAATGACTTCAGATGTACTGCAAGCATCACGCTGCGTGAAATTGCAACAGGGCTGATACACATGTGGGCCTCATTGTTATTTTAGAAACGCACAATTGGGAAGGCCAATATTTTTCATGGAAGCGGTTTCAAATACTAGTATTATTTACTTATTAAACAGTTTAGGTGGAGACAGAGCATCTTCAAAGGAGGATTTTTTTTTTCTCAGAATGTGTATCTGGGGCTACAGTGCTATATTATTATACATGAAAAATATTTCCTTATTAGCTTTTTATTTCAGAGAACACATTTAACTGACACTTCCCCTGCTGACAGCTTGCCAAGCTTCAAAGCACAACTTCTCAGAGGACTGCCGTGATTTCGAGGCTCGTCCAGACAAAGCTGTAGCCCAGCTGACACACAGCCTACATGAAAGGAGGTTTCCCAGTTTTTGGAGATCCTAAAGCTCTGGTTGGGGCACACGTGCTGCGTTTGGGCTGTTCTTCAGAGGGGCACGGTGCACCTCCCTGCTATGGCTGCATCAGCTGCCCAAGAAGACGAGATTTTCCTTGCCCACAGAGAGAAAATTTTGCTGCCAGGAGTAGCTGGAGGGGTGGAGGGGTCACCCAAGCAAGAAGTCCAAGCTCTTCTCCCTCTCCTGGGGACATTCAGCTGGTGCTGGCTCCCCCAGGGATGTTTTAGGGATGGTGTGAAGGTCAGAGCAGCACACCCTGGGTATCGCAAAGCACATGGCCGCAGACAACCACAGCAGCAGCACACCCTCCTTCCACCCCTTCAACCTGGGATTCACAAACAGAAACACACCCTTGCCTGTGCGAAATCTCTTTAAAATTAAAAAATAATGATCTTTCCACTCCAGAAAGAGGCTGCCACCTGCCTGCTCCCCCCCCAGCCCTCCCCACGCAGCTGCTGGGACCCTCCCGCCCCTTGCACCCCTCAGTGCTCTGCAGGCGTTAGGCCTCGCGGAGCTGCTGCCAAAATCAGCTCCCCCCGCTGACACCTCCGTCCTGTTTGTGGTGTCTTTGGCACCTCCCACACCATCACTTCCAGTCCCCCGCCGCTCCCCAGCCCAGTAAGCCCCAGTGAAGGCCGTGGCCGAGCCAACGTCAACACACAGAGGCTGCGGCACGGCCGAGGCCACCACCCGAGGTCCCTCTGGGGGTGGTCATCGCAGCTCTGTACTGGGATGTGCAGCCACCACCAGAGCACAAATACCTTTAGTCAAGTGAACCAGGGTGAAATATGGGTGGGCAGAGAGCAAAGGACCAGACGGCGCAGTCATCTTGCTAGGGTTCACGCTCCCACTCTGGTAAATGGGTGCTGGAGGAGGCAGGAGGGTGGGGGACACCAAAACATCCCCAGTCTGCAAGCCATGGGCCCCCCAAGACGCATCCCCAGCTGCAAACCATCAGCTCCTCGTGCACAGCTCCTGCTTCGTGCCTTGCTCCATGGGACCCACTGAAAAACGCTGGCATCAAATGATGCCCTGCTTTTCCCTGACTCACAAGAACCCCAGCACAGGGAAAATCCCTTTCCCCCACCCCTCTCAGCCTGCCCCCAGGACACTGCAGAGCCTGGCCCAGCAGCACCCAAACCCCAAAGTGCCCAGGGCATCCCCTATGCCCACAGGGAGCCCTTCCAGATGCCTGCACGGTCACCCCACCACCAACAGGGTGCTCCCAGCTCCAGGATAGACCGACCTCATCCTACAGCAGCTTTGTGTGCCAAACCTCTGCCTGGGGAGGGGCAGAGCACCCAGCACGGGGGTGAGGAACCAACAGGAACACAGCCCAGCTGTGAAAAACAAAAACCCAGGCAAACAGCAACCAACTGCCAGACCTAACGCAGCTCTACGCAGCCAAGGGACTTGTTTTTACCAAGGTGGCCCCAGCAGTGGCTTCAGTTTGTTACTCCTCAGACTTTACCGCAAGCCCCACTTAAAGGCTGGGAGTTAATAAAGGCAACAGCTCGGGCTTCGCTTGCTTTGTGCTTCATGCAGCTGCAACACGATCGCCCCCAGGATCATCTTTCCTCCCCGCAGGCAGGCGAGGTGGAAGCCGCCGTGTGCGGGTTCGGGCGGTAACTCAATCCTGCAGCCCCAGATACGCGCTGCTGCCGAGGAGAAGCTGCCTCCGAGAGGAACGCGGAGCCCACCGCACGCAGGGCTCCCCGTGGCCATGCAGGTGAGTGCTGGGGCTTGGGCACAGCCTCGCTGCAAGGCATCTACTGGGTGCCTGCTCTGGGCTCCCTCCTCTACATGAGGTTGGGCTCGCAGCTGCTGTTTGTATTAGGGGAAGGGGAGCAGCAAAAACACAATCCTGTCCTTGTGCCTATGTGGCTGTGCATGATGGCACGAGGCTGAGCTGGAGCCTGGCGGTGCAGGGGTCTCAGCAAAACCCCTCCTTGGGGTCGGTGAGAGGGGGCTCAGCTGAACCAGCAGCACCCAAGGAGCAGGAGGGTCGGGGGTCGGTCCTGGGCAGAGATGGGCTCAGTCCTGCTCCATCACTACGGGGCCACAGCTTCCCCTTTCCCCTCTTGCCCTGCCAGGTCTCACAAGGTGCTGTCAGACCAAGCACCAAGGCTCTCATCTGAGGATGTATACTGTCCTTACAGGTCCTCACTAGGAGCTCAGGCCTTCAGTAACAGGCTAAAACCACCCAGAAAGCATTAGAGCAGTCAGTTACTCCTTGGTATTTCCCCAGGTGGATGTGCAGAGATGAGCCATTTAAGCTACAGCATGTTAATGTTCTCAGCTTGAGATCTCACTGCACCATAAGTAGGGCTGGTCGGGTTTTTAGGAGGTAAAAAGCCTTACACTTAGTACATGTACAAATCCAAATGTCACGGTTCCATTTTGCCTCAATGTACTATAAAATGTATTCTAACGGTGTTATAAAATAAAAGCCTTTCCAGTCTAGCAGCAAGAGCATTCAGTGCCTGTGTCTTTTCTTCCCCAGCTGACTCTCTGCAGGCTCCGGACTCACCAGTGGTGCTTCATTCTGTTTAATGTCTTGCTTTTCCACATGCTGCTTTTCGGAGCAGATTTACTGGAGGAATACTTCCTGCGGTCATTACCTCTCTCTTACACTGATGCAAAGACTCTCGAAATCAGGGAGAAAGCCAGGAAGCTGGATATGGACCCTCTGAAGGCCAATCTCTCCAAATCCTACACCATCAGCAGCGCAGCAGCATGCTCAGACCAAGAAATATTTTTGCTGGTTCTTGTCTGCAGCGGCCCAGAAAACAGGACAAGGCGCAACGTGATCAGGCAGACGTGGGGCAACGTGACAGACACCAGAGGTTACGCTGTCCTTACCTTGTTTGCTTTAGGAAAGCCGGCTTCAGTAGCAGCCCAGCTGGAGATCGATGAAGAGTCTCAAAAGCACAGAGACATTATTGAAGGCAGCTTCATCGACTCACCCGAGGCACAGACGCAGAAGATGTTGATGATTGTGGAGTGGACAGTAACTTTCTGCCCTCACGCGAGGTATATTCTTAAAACAGACGCAGAAATGTTTGTCGGTATTCCAAGTCTGGCTGGATACCTGCTCAGCTTAACGCAGCTGGAGGATGTCTACACCGGGAGGGTCATTCATCAAAGAGTGCCTGACAGAGCGCCTCAAAGCCCTGGCTTTGTTCCCATCCATCGATACTCAGAGGAGTTTTACCCAGATTACTGCGACAGGAGAGCATTTGTCATGTCCCAGGACGTCGTTCGGAAGGTGTACGTGGCCGCCAAGGAGGTGCCGGTTTCACTGCCCCCTGATATCTTTGTCGGAATCTGCGCTAAGAAAGCTGGCATCACTCCCATTCACAGCTCTCGCTTTTCTGGGGAAAAGCACATCAGCTACAATCGATGCTGCTATAAATTCATTTTTACCTCTTCCAATGTGAAAGAGGATGAGTTATTTAAAGACTGGAAGGAAACAAACGATGGGGAAGATTGCTCGCTACTGGAAACATACTACAGCCTGGTGTCCTGCAAGGTTTTGACCTATATTGATAAATTCAAACAGTTTAACTTGGATAGAATAAAAAATGAGGCTCTTCACTTCGCTGATTAAAATTTAACTTTTGTGAAGGAGGCCTGCATTTTCTTCCACCAGCCATTTTTCCCTGTACATAGTCAGTAATAATTTCCTCTTCAAGCTAGCTTTTTTCTCTTCAACAGCAAATGAGTTCTCAAATGCTGTAATGTTACAGTAGCAGAATTGTTTGTTTTCTACTTACACCTGTACATATCAGTGCATGCATGTAAGTAAAGAGTATTCCAAGAAATGTGGTCTGTAGTGTGTTTTCCAGATATTTGAAGGTCTCTACTTGAACCCACAACTTTTCCTGTATTTTGATCAGATTCAAGCGAGTTAAGCATCACCTGTTTCCGCACTATTTTGTAACAAAGGGGAATTTCTTCACCCAAGGTAAGGGAGCTATTTCTGGACAGCTCATTTCGCAGTACCAGTGACACCACAGAACATCTTAGATAGACAACAGACATTGAATTGTCATGGGAATTGCTAAGGTAAACAGCCTGGGGAGGTTCCGGACCAGAAATCTGACTTACCTGTGAATTCAATGCTGTACTTGTCACACCCAGCATCAGAAAGACACTGGCACAACCATCTCCATGCTGTGAAGTTGTGCTGGAGAATGGGGTCAGCCACGAAGTCAGAACAAATCCACCAGTGGGCTGGTGACACCGCGCTCATTAAAAATGTAAAAACTCCCTAAATTAGGAACAAGTCAGAGAGCACAACCCCACCCATGCCTGCATCCTCCAGATTAACTCTTCTATAGCAGCTCCTTCAGAAGCCAGAAGATTAGCTGGACAGATGTGCTAGAATTGTGACAGACACACGGAAAGAGGCACACACTTACCTTTGAGGATCCCATCTGCTCTTTCTGGTGTGACAGAAAGAATCAGAGGTGGGCCCCAAAACTCCACGGTTCTTAAGTATCAAGTTATGCTGCTTGTTAACCAGGGTCAACTGATTAGTGGATTTTTTGTTGTTGGTGGTGTTTTTTTGTTTGATTTTAAATCAAATTCACCCAGTTTACCACATTACCTCAATCCTCATTCTCCATCATTCCATTTCTGCTTTTGCCTTAATTATCCCCCCCATCGTGTTACGCAGAGGGACATGCAATTGAGTTTTCCTTTGTGTACAAGATACACCACTGACACCACATAAACCATATGGCTATGGACGGAATGTATTCACATATAATGAATACACGTGGATAACAAGGGGTAAGAGTCTGAGCTCAACAAAAAGTGCACGTGCATCCATAAAAATCCCCTTGTTTGGCACCTCTGTGTATTTTAAAATATTTTATTTGGCACATGTACCATGCAAAACAGATGTTAAAGACTTGGCACACAGTAGCTTTCGTAAGCAACTACTGAAAACACGCACAGAAGAGACTCATGAACTGCAGAAAAGGCTTATATTGGTTTCTTTTGCTGAGATTTTAGCATACAGCTCATACAGAGCTACCTGCACACAAAGCCACCCAAAAATAACCAAGCTGAACTGCTCAATAAAAGTGCAAACCAAGGATTTCTATATCCTTTCCATTTCCTTTTTAGCACTTTCAAGTTTTTCTGGATGCTGAGATTCATTGAATTTCTCTGCTCCCTTAGTTCACAAACGAGACACTGCATACTGCCTTTTCCACTAGCAGATGTTTATTATGCACATTTAGAATGAAAGTGTGAGCAGCGGTATAACGTTGGATGACAACTTTTTGTACATATTAGGTCACAAGCAACAAAGCAGATCACCTGCATTCAGATAGTTTATTAAACATCAACAGATTTTCTCCAACTACCCTGCTTCTCTGAGCCCACTTCAATTCCTTGCCAGCAATTTTTTTGTGGGCAATGCTATCACCTCTGCTGCATCCCAAAGCTACTACAAGCAATAAAGGGGTCACTGCATGGCTAGATCATCCCATTTCACTTGGCAGAGCAGGGACACAGGGCAAGTACTTCCCATAGAGGCATACCCGACTTAACACACTACTAAAGCAAGCCCCAAAGTAGTGAATTCATGTTTTATTATGCTCCCTGCAACTTATCCCCAGATTTGTGTCTTACATTCTCAGCAAAAACAATATAAACCTTTTGTATAAAGTACACTGTGGTCTTTGTTTACAGACCAGCACATCACAGGTCAGTAAAGTGACCAGTGGTCCAGCTAGTCCTGTACCTCACCCACGTGCTAGCTGAGCATCTTCAGAGAAGACAAAGCCTCATGAGGTACTACATTTATAGCCTCCTAATTCAGTTCGTGCCTTTAAACATGACAGCTTTAATGTTCTTACCCCTTTTATTCCAACTCAGGTAAATAAAATTGGTACTTTTTTTTTTTTTTATATAACACTTAAATTAAAAAATCATCTTTGATAAAAAAGTGCAAACTGTTTAAGATTTGGTTCTGAAGTAGATTTGTAGCTCGTGCTCCTTTGGCAGCTCAGTTTACTTGCTGAAAAGTGACAGCTAATGACACAAAGCTCCCAATTTGGTTTTATACACTAGAGTTTGCTTTCACTTGTTTTTAAAAGGGCTAAGTGTTTTTTCTGTTTGTTTGTTTTTTTGTAATCCTCAGTATAAAATGTAAACAATATTTAGGACTTATTCAAACAAGACTTAAATCCAGCAAGTTGATGAGAGAAGAGAAGCCAGTTTGTACTCCCTCATGTGGACAGAATATTACTAGCTTTTTCTTACCACCTGAGCTTCTGGCAGACCTAAATCTAGCTAAAGTGTTTTCTATGCAAGGACCAACTTCAGCAGATAGAAAAAAGTAATAATAAAATTTTTAAAAAAGAGAAACCATGGCAGCATTGGAGGTTACAAACCTCAAGGTTTTTCGGCTTTTTTTTTTTTTTTTTTTAATTCAACTGTGATCTACTGAGAAAACATGATAGGAACTCCAAACCCAATAACAGTTTTTAAGTAAACACTGATAATTTCTGCAAAATAAAACAGCCAGCAGTTGATAGAATGCTTGCCTTGTTTACTTGTCTCAGGACAGTACACAGAGAATTTCTGCCATGAGATTCTGTGGAAAATTACACTGTGCCCTACAGGTTTTGATTTGCTCTCATGACTCTCATTTCAAACAGAGTCAAAGTGCTTCGTGTTCCTTTAAAGAGACAATCTAAGATGACTCCCGTGTGGAGAGCCTTTACACCTTACATCTTAACATCGATTTCAGTAACATGGTTTGTAAGAAGGGGAACCAAGACATCAGTGATATTATTCTGCTCCTTCCACAGCTGTAGTAGAAACTGCCTTAGCATAATAGGGGCCTTCACGCAAGTAAGCCCTAAGCCTCAAGTAATTCTGATTTCCAAAGATTTCCGCAATTGTTTTGGAGTTTACAAGGGCCTTAACCAGTTCATACTTGGCATCCTTCGAAGCTTTATCAGGTTCCACAGATCTGTCTACGATGTATTCCACAAACCCTGGACTGTTCAGCATCAACTTCTGCGCCCATGGTTGATTTGCAATAGCCTATATGCAAAGACAAAAAGAGGGGGAAGAACACCTCATTTTAGAAAACACCCAAAAACCTGTTACACAGAAGGCTGTTAAGCTAAAAGTCAAAGAACAGAAAAAAAATGAAGTGGGATATTCATTCTACACAGTAATTCTGCAGTATTTATCACTGGAAACCAAGCACAGTGCAGTGTTTCTCTTTAATGTTTTAAGTAAATTATCAAAGCAGTGACCTACAGTATAGCACTTATTAAAGTTTATAAGAAAATAAGCACTGCACACATGACCCATTATTTAAATGGTGAATGCAAATGACATTATTTCTGGCTGCTTCGGGACTTCAAAAAGACCAAACAAAACACAACAAACAAACAAAAAAATACACAACATGTGACCGCCACTGAAAAATGCGAGGCTGAGTACAATACAATTCACTATCTGATCCTTAAAAGCAAAGAAACTTACAGTAAATACTCTTAAAGCCCCACAGTGGAGATCAGGGAACGGCTGAGTACTGATACTCCTGAAGAGTTCCAGTGGCTGGCTAGACAAGGATGTGAACCATGATTCAGTCATTCTTAGAAGGTCTTCTGTCTGCTGCTCTGGCTGCATAGATCAGAAAAATGTACAGAAAAGGAAGAGTTTGGTTAGGATTACAAACAAATTTCAAGTTTTGAGTATATGCCCAAAGGTTTAAGAAGTTATTTAAAACAAACCACCATCAAAATAAACTGAAATACTTTATGTTTTCAACATATTTTCATGAATGAAGAAATAGCTATCTACATTTCATTTAGCTTGGATGACAGAATTAAATTAATTGATTTTAATACATGAGAGAAGTGCTGTGCTGGAGTACAGTAATGTAAGATAAAAACTGCTCACTTAGAGCTGCATTATTAAAGCTAGGTCACTGAATCTAAAGAACAGTCAGAGCAGTCTGCCTTTAAAGCACAAGAATATTAAGCTATTTACTCTCATTACTTTGCTAACAATGTCTTGACCTCAAGTTTTATAAATATATTTCATAACATGTGGTCTCTTACAAAGTCAAACTTTAGGCAAACAAACAAACCAGGGAACTTCAAGACAGTGAAGTTAGTGACTCACAGTATTAGAAAGCTGCCACTACTACCTAAGCTAAATGCTGCAGAAAGCTTTCACACGGTTAATGAGATACACAATTCTTTTATTCTTACAGATTTTAAAAACAAAAAAACAAACAAAAACAAACATACAGGCAAGTAAAGAAGAGATGAAATGGCATCCAAACATCGAAGTCGTAGCTCTGTAGGGGCATTCTTTGCCTGGTGCCCTATTTTGTTTAACAAATTTTGAAATCTGCTTCCTTTGGGGAAAAGAAAAAATAAACAAAACAGTTCTAAGTAACTCAGATATACTTTAGAAAAAAGTACATTATATCAGTCACTCTATACTACATTAACTGGTAGAAAGAGTATATAAAGGTTGTACATAAAACCTGAGAAAGGATTGCTTTTGATCCACTACAATAAAAAGATTAAGATTCTCTTTACTTCATACAGACCTACAGTAGATGAATACAAAGCTTTATGGTCATTCTCTAGACTATCCAAAGACCGTCAGAAAGGGAGTTATTTGTCACAGATAATTGAGTCATCTTGGGAAGTACACACCCTAGTATATTTGTGATTACATATGTCCAATCCCATTCTGCAAAGCTGCAATAGTTATATGCTCACACATTTTCACTTAAAAGTTTTTCACTTTGGACAATCAGAAAAACCAAACAACAACAAAAAAAAATCACCTACTTTGAGTCCTCTGAACCATTTTATATTAAGAAAATAAATGCAGCCTGTAAGGAATGTGCCATTACATTTCTAACCCTGTGAAAAGGCCATGCCAAAAGTAGAAACAAAGGAAGCTAAAATTACAAGACTACTGATGATTCATACGATGCACTTCACTGGAAAGGAGTAACTTGAATCGCACTTGTGATACCAGAATTCTCCCTGCTAGGCATGAAGACTGCCATGCCTGGCAAGACTATTAGAAGACATCTTATCTGCTACACCACAGCTATCTGAAGAGACCCCCTTGATTATTAGACAAATGTTTTTCAGTTCTTTTCTCTATTACACCATTATCAGCTTATTCTTGTATGATATACTGAGACTATTTTGTTAAAAAAAAAAAATAAAAAATCATACTAACTAGTTTTCTGTAAAACCTGTTTGCCTTCTACAGTTGATCCCAGGATTCCCAATGTGTCCACAGCCACTCCAATCATGGTTGGATCGTGACTCTCTGCCATTTCAAAGACTTTTTCCATAAAGACAGGGTATCGTTCGCAGATCTGCTGTGGGCTATCTACAACAGCCAGATTCCCAAAAAATTTAACGAAACCTGATAGAACAAGAGAAAACAGTCTTCAGAGTGGAGTAACAAAAACGTAAGAACGTCAAAATTTACAATACATGAACATAAGACTTACTCACTTGTAATTGTATTTAATTGTTAATCGATTCACTAGTAAATGCTATTAACACTGTGAAATTATTCACTATTATATCTCTTATTAAATGCTATTAACACTGCAAGGCACAGAACTAAGAACAAGCTTAAGACTACAAAAGACAGCATCACAACTTGGACATAGTCTTTGCACAGTCCAGGTGAGTACAGTTTTTCTATGACAAGATGTATTCATCTTTTAACAGCTACTAAATTCATGATGCAACTTCTGTCTTCTTAAAAAACTTCTACAAGAAAACAAACCTCAAACCTCTGGTACAGTCTCTCCAGATCTTATCTTTGCTACCCACTCTAAATGAATGATTCATGTATTAGACTGTCCTTCAGCACGCTGTGCATGCCCAACATGTGTTCTACTACTCAAACATTCATGAGCCTCCAGAACAGGCTTGGTAGTCCTCCCCGTTTAACATACTAATGAATACAAGCAATAACCAATGGACATAAGAAATGCATGATGTAACCTGGTAAGTAGAAGCTTGAGAAAGGATCAGACTCTGCACCGATGATGATGTTTGAAATTTTATCAATAACTCCTTGTTGAGCAAGGTACTGACGTCCATGCGGAGTATGGGCCAGCGAGGTCACCATCTCTATGCACGTAGCTCTGAAACAGACAAAAAATTCATTTGGCCTCCTTCAGACAGATTTTTGAAGTACAGAGAGATTAAGAAAACATACGAAGTTTTTCTACCCTTATGAAAAAACAACCAACCAAAGAACAAAAACAAAACCACAGCTGTTAAGTACTCGTCCAAGCTCTCTCTGCTTTCTGATGATATACCTGAAGACAGACAACCTTCCAGGAGTATTTACATTGCAACCCAACATTACAACTACCACAGCATATCACAGAAATTTCATCCTGGTTCTCAAACTTAAAGGGTCTAATGAGAAACGAACACAACTGTGTTTAAAGAGAGTTATTTAAAATAAGACCAAACATCGCTGTTTAGCAATTAGGGAAATATCAAACTCGCTGTAACATACCTGACCAGTACATCATCTCCAGTCAGCTCTCCAATTAAGTCTGATATCAATCCACTGTTTGCACAGTAACTGAGTGAGTCTGCTGACACTGAAGAAATCTCAACAATTAACTAAATAAAAGCACAGGGGGGAAAAAAAGACTGGTTTATAAAAACATTGTAATGGTAACAATTCACAATAACGAACAAATACATCTTATAACACAAATTATTTAAATACTAAATTATGAAAAAATGAAATTCCTTATCTAAATGTTTGTCTGAAACAGGCTCATACAGCATTCCGAGTTGACATTTGATTCTATTCAAACTGTCTTCAAGGGATCGTCACTGCTATGTTCATTAAGCTCTAGAACAGCTGAACTGTATTATTTCTCTTTTGTCATACATATCTAGATCAACACGCTTAGTATCTTGTCTCTTCCCCCTTCTGAGCTTTCAACAGCTCTTCACCTCCACTGGTAATGAGATCACAGATGGTATTTTACCCTCACTTTCAGAGAAGCAAGCATTTAATTGCATCGTTAGTCATTCTGTGTCGCCCCTCCGATGTTCTAAGCACTACAAGTTACAAAATAAAAGATGTAAACAGTTCTTCACACCCTCCTACCATAAACTGAGAAAGAGAAGTTCTGACATTACTTGAGGACCAACAGTGCATTACCCTTCCTGCTCCCTTCTAGTCTCGACAAAGCACAAACGTGAAGAAAACTTTGTGATGCAGTTAAAAAGTGATGAATGCTAAGTTAAAAGCATGTTGTGAAAGCCAGACTAATTCAGAACCACAGTCAAAGAGAACTTTTTTGAATGACAACTTCATTCAAAAGGACAACGTCGATCTCATTCCTACCTCATACACTCTGTATCGAACAACATCATTCGTTGCCATGACATTTTTCAAGTCGCTCAACAAACTGCTCACAAATAAAGCCTCTAAGCCCTCTTGTGTCTGCGCTATTCTTGAGAGAGATTTGATGGCCTGTAAACAAAAACAGTAGCTTACTATAAGAATAACACAAAGGGAAGAAAATCCAGAATGATCAGACAGTTTAAGTGTTCTTTTGAAGATACTAAATCATGTTAAACATCTACAATTTTAGTTTTCATTCACTTTTCAATGAAAGTTATCGTATTGCTGACAAGGGCTAGTTATGGTAACTGTGATACAAGCCTCTGGCATCAGATGCAGACCTGTAAGTTCAACAGCTACTGGAAGATAACAGGATTGAGTAAAGTTTTTTAAATCACATTTAAGAAACTCCTGGGCTTAAGCCACCCACATGATTACAACATCTTTCAAGCCACATGATCTCTCCTTTTAAAGGAGAGCAAAGGCTGCTACTTCAATAACAGTAGAAAAAGCATCCTATGCCCTGTCTACATTCATTTGTAAAGGAAGAAAAAAAAAAAAGAAAGCAATGCTTACCTCTTTAGCCACTGCTATTTTCTCTCCACCAATGCAATTTATTATTTGCCGTAACAGCTCAGGACTGTTGAGAATTTCTCTAACAGCATCCGAATTTTCAACAATCCTCCCAATCTAAGGGCAATATTAAGCAACGATGTTGAATTATACCAAAACAAAGTTTTTCCACACAGACATGCCAGCACTAGAATAGCTACCCGGTCAGATGGAATCACCATTTTTGGAAACACCCAGAACTCAGCTGGACAACACCCTGAGCAGCCTGCTGTAAGCTGAGGGCTGGACCTGAAACCATTAGAGCTCCATCCCAAACCACACGGTTACACACTTCTGCTCTTTCAACACAACACAACACAACAAATATGAACTCAGTTAAGCCTTTTCCTCCCTTCCTCCCCAGTGTTTTCTGATGCTGTTCCAAGCATCCTGAATATTAAAACGTTGCTACATTTAGTTCCTACAGCACCTGCTTAGAATGCGTAACCCAGAACACATGACAGCCCACAACAAACAGAAGATTCAGTTACAAGTTACTTCTGTCAAGATATAGCTTCAAATATTATGTTTAATAGATATACCATGAAGAATTATATACTGACATAATGCACAGTAACTATCCAAAACCATGTATAAGAGCACAAGCCCCCAGACAACACACGACGTAGTGTTTTAGTCACAATTTAGGCCACAAAATACCAGTAACAGATTGGGACAAACCTAGCCTGGCCCACGATGCCACTCTGTCCCACCCTGGAGCAAAACCTGTACCTGAGATATGGTGAGAATTTTCACGGAGTCGTCGGGGTGGAAAAGCCCTTTCTGCAGCTCTTCTTTCAGGTTCTGGATCACATAGAGCGGGTCCAGGGCCTGCAGGAGCCTCTCCAGGATGGAAACACACGTAGAAACCTGCTCCCTGGGCGGGACAGAGAGAGCCACGAGGCCTTCAGCACCACCTCCTCGTCCGTGCCACCGCGGAGGAGGCCAGGGAAGGGGACAGCGGGCAGCAAGAGGCGCTGAGGGAGCAGGGGAAGGGGGGACAGGGGAGGCAGCAAGGCATGACAGCAACAGGCCTAGGCCGGGCCGCTCACCGATCATTGACGCTGAGGAGGCCGAAGAGCGCTCCCAGGTGGTCGTCGCTGAGGCGGGCGCGCAGGGCGGCGGGCGGCACGGCCTGCAGGGCCAAACGGAGGGCTCTCAGCTCCTCCAGAGGCGCCCCCCGCCTCGCCGCCCGCTCCAGCAGCTCCGCCACCGCCTCCGCCATCTTGGCCGCGCCGCCCCGGGGCCCGCCACAGCCGCCTCCCCTAGCAACCGCGCGCCGTTGCTAAGGGCTTCTCTCGCGTCCGCCGCCGCCGGAAACAAAATGGCGGCCGCCACCCGCCCCGCGGCCATTGGGCGGCTGCGCGGGGGGCGTTGCTAGGAGACGGCGGGGCCCGGCCCGGCCCGGCCCCGGGTGTGGGGGGCTCGGTGCTGCCGGGGGGTAGCGCTGGGACCCCCCTCGGGGGATTGAGGAGGAGAGTAGGGACCCACCCGGGGGGACAGGGGGTAATGTACGGGGGTAGATGGCAGCCCACCCGCCGCTGCTGCTCGCTGGCTGGCTGGCGGGAGCGGTGTTCAAGGTGTCAGGGCGGGATAAGGTCCCGGCTTTCTGTCGGGTTTCATGCCCAAAGGATGCAAAAGCGCCGAGAGCGTTAAGTCTCAAAAATAAATAAATAAATAAATAAATAAATAAAATAAACGAAATAAGTTTGAGGGAAAACAAAATAAAACGCCAAAACAGTTTCATGCCCAAAGGATGCAAAGCGCCGAGAGTGTTAAGTCTCAAAAATAAATAAATAAATAAACAAATAAACAAAAAAAGTTTGAGGGAAAACAAAACAAAACCCCAAAAGCCAACCCCCCCAAAAAAACATCAAGCAAAACCCAAAGCAAACAACCCAAAAAGCAACCCCCCCCAAAAAAAAAAAAAAAAAAAAAAATGAAGCAAAACCCAAAGCCAACAACCCAAAAAAAAAAAAACCACAACCCCAAACCCCAAGCAAACAACCCCAGAATCACAAAACCCCCCCCGGGGCCAGCAGGATGAAGGCGAGGGGGGGGTGTAGGGGGGTGGCCGCTCCGTGCCCCAGCCCCGCCGGGCAGCAGCCGCCCGCCGGCCGCGGAGGAGGAGCCATGGCCGGGCTCCCCCCCTCCGGGCAGCGGCCCCGGGCCGGGCAGAGCAGGTGGAGGAGGCTCGGCGGGGCCGCGGCTCCCTCCCGGCCGGGCCGATGGAGGCTCTGAGCCAGCGCTGCCCCCTGCCCGCCGCCCAGGGCTGCCCCCGGCCGGGCCGCGGCACGGTGCTGCTGGTAAGTGGGAGCCCGGGCGGGGAGCGGGGGCAGCCGGAGCCCGGGGGTGCACGGAGGGGAAAGGGCGAAGGCGTTGACTCAAAGCGAGTTTTTGGGGTTGTTTCCACTCGTGCTGAGGGAGTCTGGAGGCTGCCACCAGCTGCGGTGTTGTTTGGGTCGGGTTTGGTTTGGTTTGGTTTTTCTTTTCTTTTTTTACATATTTTTTTTTTTGTACAGTGTCTCGTCCAAGCTAGAGGCGTTTAGGGAAAGCCCTAACCTGGTGGTTTTGGTCCCCGGAGCTGTTTGTGGTTCGCCAAAGCCAAAACAAATAAATCTTGCAAAAATCTTCGTCTCTGTAAACTCGGCTGTCATTGTGCCAATCAGTGCTTTTCAGTGCAATACAATCTCACGGTGGATTTGTCAGCTTTATTCGCTTTAACCTCTTGGCAGTCATGAGTCTATCTGGTTTAATCAGGTGGGAATCCTGAAGTTTCCACCCTTCACTTTTGCACCATCCCTTGACAAATACAACTATTCTGAGAAAAAAAAAGTCAAATAGTGCTGTAATCTTTCTTTTCAGAAAACAAATAACAACAAAACACCAACAAACAAAAAAACAAGCGGGTGCTCACTGTTATACTTCTATTCAATGCAAATGTTCAAGGGGATTTCCTCGTCACATGCACACACATCTTTCCAAGAAGATTACTGATTGCCATGCTGAACGGGTCAGATTTTTTTCCTAAGCAGAGAACATGATTACATCCTAATCTGGAAAAGTAGATACACCAGCATATCTCTGTCTGGCTTGTGACTCTCTGAGTGGGTTCTGGGATTTGTTGCGCAGTACTTGTAAAATGGCTTAGTGTAAAAAAAGAACACAAAAGAAGCTCTAAAAATTATTATGAGAAACCTTGTGATAATAAAGAGTATTGCCTTAAATGGATTGACAAAGAGGAGACAACTAATAAAGAGCATCGGTCATTTTGCAAACAGAAAAGACTTCCTGTCTTTGTGGTGACAAGAGAGATTTTTTTTTTTTTAATTCAATCTTGAAAGAAAAAAATCTCTGACATTAGCCCTGTAATGCGAGTTTTTTCAGAGGGTGGAAATAAGGGGAAGAAAAAAAAAAGTGTCTTCTTAGTCTGATCAAAACCTTTTCATCATTGTTGTTGACTAGGGGCCAGATGCTGTTTATTTAAAAAACAAGACAAGAGACAAAGAGAAGAGCAGCTGTGCAGCGACAGCGAGTGCTGCAACCCAGGGCGCAGGCACCCATCCTTTTGCTGTTACTCAGCACACCAAATTAACCTTGCTATTTCAGCAATGCCCTGGCCAAGATAATTTATGTATTACATCTCTATGTGACTGTGTCTGTGGCATGTGAGTAGAAAGAGCAGCCAAGGGGCTTGCCAGGAATGGGATGTGATGTACAGCAAAACAACTTGTTGCCCCTGTACTGGCAGTATACAGAAAGAGCAGTACTGTTTCTGCAGCCCTACAGGCTCTGGCTGTGTCAATTAGGATTTCTGTGCCTGAA
The DNA here is from genome assembly GCF_964211825.1 of Aythya ferina. NCBI lineage: Eukaryota > Metazoa > Chordata > Aves > Anseriformes > Anatidae > Aythya > Aythya ferina. Next base: position 2,578,107 of record NC_140318.1, on the reverse strand, counting down.
AGGATTGAATTTGACTGTACTATTCTTATCTGTTAATTAAGATGAAATGAACTTTAAACCTACGTTTAAGTCCTGCCCTCCCTTGCCTGCTATGCGAGGGCTGCATGATAGCCTGGGTGGACTGTGAAGCATCTGTCAGCAGAATGCAGTAATTGTTCTGGGTTTGCAGGAAAGGACTAAAGCTCTCCAGGGCCTGCACAGAATGTATTATCCAGACTCCCACCTCTCCTGGAAATACTGCTTTCCTCCTTCCACATCCCCAGCAAGGCCGAGGTTCTGTCCCCCCTCTTTCCCAGAGGACCCAATGTGCTTCACCCTGGACGTACAGCAAGCAGATGGCTGCGGGATGTGTCCTGAGCAGGAAAGTAGATGAGCCTGGTGTGGGAGCCAAGCCTCGTGTGGTTCCCTTCTCACTCCTTTTTGAAACAGAACCACAGTTTAACAGAGGCAGCGTGGCACAGTATTAGATTGGCCCCATTGTAGGGGAATAAATCTCTCTGTGAGTATGTTTTCACTTAAATTTCAATAAGCATTACTGTAATGTTGAAAGAAAGAAGATTGGAGGCTTCTTTTGAGCCAGAAGTAAGGTAAATGCTTATTTTTTAGGAAATGCAACAATTTACTTTACACCAGCACTCATATTTTGCATTTTAGGTGATGACTCTGTCTTTACTGATGTATCCAGTGCTGAGAAGTCTTGCTCTCCAGATGCATGCTGCCATCACTGGCAGCTACATCTCTGGGACCCACTCCATTGCCTTCATCAACTGTCTCAACGAGCAGATTGCCAAGGATATTGCAAGGTACAGAGAAATTTCCCCTGCTTGTCTGCTTGAATTATTCGAAAGTAGCTTTTTGTGGAAAAAAGCTTTTCCTTGTCCCTTGAGAGGAGCTGCACTTCTCTGCTGGTTTAGGGGTTTCACATTTCTGCCTGAAAAGTGCTCCTTTTCTCCTATACTCCCTTTCATTTTCTCTCTCTGTATCACATATCCACTTAACAAGAGCTGTGCTTTCTAAAAGCAAGCTGATAATTACCTCTGAAGTCAGTGCTAAGTAACACATCAAGCTAATTCTTAATTTATTCCATTGCCTTTCGTTTTCAAGATCAGTTTTAAAACCATGTCCCTAAATCTCTGGGTCCTTGGATGAAGCCCCAGCCCCATGTTCTCTGATGTGCTATAATCTTCCTTCTTCTCTGAACAACACAGTTAACAAATTCCAGAATAAGTGTTTATGGAGTGCATAAAGCACTGTGCACTAACATAAAAATAAATAAAAGCAGAAGTGGTCCACAGAAAACACAGAGCAGGCACTTGTGAGATACCACCTGAAAGCCTGCATGCTGCTCACCAAACAAACTTCAAGGAATGAGGGCTTTACCTTGATTTTTTTTTCCCTCTTTCAATGTATCACATGCATTGCACGATGTTTTGCATGCAGTTTTTCCACATAGCCGTCAGTCCCTGACTCAATAGATGGTTTGTTCAAATTACTGAAACTGTGTTGACTGGGGAAATGTTTATGATGGACCATTAAGTTTCCTGCAACACCTCCTGTGAGCTGTTTTTCCTGCTGCGCTCCTGCTTGCCAAAAACTCTCCCCGTCTTCTGTAATAGCTGACCGTTCCCAAGCAGCCGTTCAGGAGCTGACCGGCTACTGAAAGGGATTTTGTGTCACCTTAAATACTTTAACTGTATTAAGAAATTCAACTAGAATTATATTTGTACTGCTGGATGTCTTCTGAAAAACGAGTAACTGTACGTGACTGCTGAAAAGATCCCTCAGTTCCTGAAAATGTTTAATCTTAACTCTTCTGCAAAAGTTTTCCACTCTTTGATCATTATCCTGCAGGGAAGGGAGAGGAAATAAATCACACCCCATTGCTGAGATTTATGTACTCTGGTTGCATTTTTACTGGTGGAGTAATTTTTCTTTTGTTCTGGAATTTGTAGGAATGAGTAACATTTGTAAAGGATGACACAGGGCTTCTACACTCATTTTCCCACCCACCTGTTTCCTGGTACTGTCATGTCTATTCTTCTTTCATGTTGCTCAGTGGAGGAGCAATTACTTTGAAGGATCAGACTGCAAGGAAATTGTCTGCTGGTTTTAAGGAAAAGTTCAGGGTTTGTGAAAACAGACTAACTATTGGTAAAATTCAGCACCCGGCTTGTTCATTTGCACCATCTCTAACCCAGTCTATCTGGATGAGATAACTTAAAATCCTCAGAAGAGAGCCCTAGCCCACCCAGGAGATCCAGCCTCTCCCCTGTGCCTGCTATGAGAAGTTGGCCCCTCTGGGCTGGATGGTGCAGCCTCTTGCATCTCACGTAGCTCATCTAACACCTGAGCAGCCTGTGAGCCTCTGGCTCTGCCTCAGACTTGTGTGTATCTTTTTTCTTGGCTTTTCTGCTTATTAATATTTCATCTGTCTCATTTCAGAGCCCATAGTTTAGTCAGGCAGGGACAAAGAAACACGCATTAAGTACCCAACCCAAAGATACCGTCTATTATGCAGACGTTTTCCACAGACCACGTTCAGCTTCTTATAATGTTTCCCGTTACCATGGTGGCTGCTCGTTTCCGCTCAGCTTGCTGGAACAAAGTTCAAGATATCGGTTAAGATCACCATTTATTGGGGCAAAGCAGAAGTAATTAGGAGGCACTCACCCAAATCGAAAAGGCTCCTGCGCTCAAGTGGCTTGGAAGTTGCAGATGGCAAAACAAAGTGATTTGCGCCATGTGTCTGACATGATAAGCGCAGCGGGGATATCTCCCTGTGTGCTGCTGCAGTTTGTTGGTCCACAGATTAACTCAAGATGCTTTACAAGCATTAAATGACTCGTGCTGGCTACACGTGGTTAGAGCAAACAGCCTGGGCCTGCGGGGACAGCTGTCCTCCTCTGCAGCCCCTTGGTAGAGGGACACCCAGCTCCGCCGCCTTGCCGAGCTTTGACATTAAATCCAAGGGGTAATTACAGTTCAGGCTGTCTTTTTGAAAGCTAAGATTTCTTATACTTTATTTTGCCATCACCTTCAGCCTGTATCATAACCTGGGTGTAAGGATTGAAGCAGCACTTAAACAGAATGGGTTCGATTCTTTAGCTCACTAAGGGTTAATTTTTGCAGGGTGTTGAATCAAGCCTTCCCATATCTAATAACTGTCATCTTCTCTGCACTTCAAGATCATTCAATAGTTCAGCGTTTGCACTGTTCAAGCCCTCTGTACAGAACAGTTCCCAGCAAGGCCAGTGTTAAAGAAAGGTGAAGGCACCAGCACAGAGCCTGTAAGAGGCGCCTGCAGGAGGGACGAGGCTGCCACCACTGACAGAAGGGCCCAGACATTGTTGTGGTCAGCAAATACAACGTTTGACCTAGTTCTTCCAAAATTCCACCCTGAGTTTGCTTCAATACTATTTAATCACCCAAATACCACTTCTGCTGGCAGACCAAGCAGCTCTGCAATAACAAATCAGCCCACAACTAAAGGAGGAAGCACGGGGGAAGGAGTTTATTTAGGCTTCGGATTTCTAGGACATTTTGGGTAGAAAACCCTTGATGTTGTTAAATTAACAAGTTCCACATTTAGTTTGCTCTGCGAGGAAGAAGCACAGCTTGATATATATACATGGCTGGGAGACAAACCCCTCAGCTTCCATCCCAGCCCTGGCTGTCACGGCCGGGGGCAGGCACTGACTCCCTCCTGTTTCACCCAGGGGCATCATGGACAAGAGACTGGCTGCCTACGTGAACATCCTGCCGAAGAGCTCAGCCTTGTAAGTTGGGCTGGGGATTCCCAAAGGAGGAGGCAACCCTGGGCTGCTGGGGAGGAGGAAGAAGAGGAGGGCCCCTGAGGCTCCCAGGGCATGGAAGCACATGTTCTGGTGGTTGTTGGGGGTGGCTGAGATGATACTCACCCGTGCAGAGTGCACTGAGCTTATTAAGGAGCACAGATGCTCTGACTACCATCAGGGACCATTTATTTCTTGGTTACTTAGCTACAGAGATCTAGCAGGGTGATTTGTGGTCCCGAGGACGCAGCTCCTGTTTGTAGACAACCTAAAAAGAAGCTAGGATAGGGACCGTAAAGGCTTTTGCGATATTAAGCAGCACCTTCAGGAAGGAAGAACGTATCTTTTACCTCAAAATAAAGCCAGCCAGGCACCGTAGGTATCCCCAGCCATCCGTGCAAAGGGATTGCCCTTGTTTTAGAGAGGTTAAGGAGCAAAGCCCCAAAACAGCCAGTAGGAGCACTCTTGATCTGGCCCTGCTGGACAAAGGGAGCCAGATGCCCACATCGCAGTCCCTGGCTCCAGTCCCAGCCCCTCACCTTGCCTTGTCCTGCTGCCCCCAGCAACCTTAACCTGGCACAGCAAGGGTGGCTCAGTCACAAGGACAGCAGATTTTTAGGGGATATGTGCAGATAGCACCAAGCAGGGAAACTGAACCCCCCAGGGGGATCAGCATGGCTGCACCTATAGCTGTATTCACTGATTATTCTTCTCTTTTAAATACAGGTATTTCTGGAAAGGGGAACTGGAAGAATCCACAGAAATACTGCTGGTAAGTGACAATTCCTTATCTCATAAAAAACAACAACAACAATAAACATCCTAGAGAGCCCAAGCCAAAAGCCAAAAAGAGCTACAGGGTGTTTTGGGGAGGGTGGCACCAATCTGCCTGAGATTTGGGATTGCTCTTAGGGATCCCAATCACCCCACTGTGGGTATGGCAAGGGGAAGCAGCTTGGGTCAGCCCCTTGGCGTGGTGCACAGGGGCAGACCCAGGGCAGAGACCAGGGTTGCTCCTGTCCCACTGCCAGAGCTGGCCAGATACAGTGAGGCTGTATATGTGCAATTGCTCCCTCCCTTTATTTCTCCCTTTTAATTTTTTTTTCTCTTATTCTCTGCAGTTAGTGAAAACAAGGACATCCAAAATAGGTGAATTGTCCAACTACATCAGGTGAGGCTCTGGCTGAGGGGAGCACACGGTTTCCATCCAAGGTACACTGCCAGCTCATGTTTGGGGTTTAGGATTCAGGCTCCCTGAGCCAGGTCCTACCTAGAAGGGTTTCAAGTGCTGCAGGATGTACCCTGTGAGCCCTAAAAACCCAGACACTGCATCAGCTCAGAACGGGTTTGCAGGAGTATCAGCTACTGGGCTCCAACCAAGCTTCTGCTCACGTAGGTCACTGCCCGGCTGCCTCCCGGCAGGCTTCCTGCCCTCCCCAGCGCCAAGCGCTGAGCACAGCCATGGCCCCTGGCAGTCAGCTGTTGGCTGTGGTAAACCCCAAACTCAAAGCAAAATTCTCACATGGCAAAAAGGAGAGGCGAGTGCTTTGAAGTTGGTGGGGCGCGTGGGGCACGGCTGACACGCGCCGCTGCGAGCAGAGACCTCTGCTTCCTGCGCCTGCGAGCCGGCGCGGGGCTGTTCCTGCCGCGGGGATGGGTCCGTGACTCTGTTCTCTGCATCTGGTTCCACTTCAGATCCATCCATCCCTTTGAAATTCCCGAAGTCATCAGTCTGCCTATTGACCAAGGAAACCCTCTCTACCTCAAATGGATAGAAGAAAACGTCCCACGGGATTAAAGAGTGTAGAAACCAGCCTGCTTTCGGGGAGACGCGACAAAATGTGCTTTGTCCCACTGGTGTCCCTGTGCAGGCACACGCAGGGAGGCAGCTTGTATCCCTGTGGGTTTGCTACGGCACAGAAGCTTGGGACTGGGAGTTTTATTTGCACTTGAAATGTCCCCTCCTTGGCCTGACACTGTGCTGCAGGGAGCATCGAGCCTGGAGGCAGCAGGGAAGGGCACCAAGGGGCTGCAGCATTGCAGCCACGGATACCCAGAGGTGCTCACATCAAGTCCCCACGGCACCCGGGGATATTTCAGGCCCCCAGCAGCCAGGTGGTGGCCGTGGCCTGGCACTCCCCAGGCGTCCTGCAGCCGGCGCCTGAGACCCTTTCCTGGCTCTGTTGCAGCAGCTGTCACAGCATCTGCACCGCTCAGCCTCCCGCTTCCCCAGCCCGCAGGCAGCAGGATGTGGCCAGGCACCCCGCAAGGCACTGGCTCACACCCTCTCCTGCTGTCATCCAGCCTGCTGGCTCATCTGACAAAATCCAAGCAAAGAGCAAACTTGAGCAGAGGCTGCAGGCACTTGCCAGGAGCCCCAGTGAGCGCACACACTGACAGTGCCCTTCCTGCTGAGCTGGGCTGAGCCGCTGCCAGATCAGGGAACCCGGGTGCCAGCTGGAGCAGGGCATTGCCCAGCTGCAGGGGCTGCATCCCCCACCTGTGCCTGGATGGTTGCTTTCCACCCAGGCCAAGTTCAGCCTTGTAAAAAGATGCTCACGTAGCGTAATTGGATGTAACTTAACAACCAATACCAAGTCAGTTATGTGACAGCGAAAGGAATAAACGGGAGTGTTCCTACCTGCACAGATGCATGAGTTGTTGCAGTTTGCGGGTGCAGCATCCACAGTGAGCAGGGCAGGAGGGTCCCTTGGGGCTCTGCAGCAATTCCCTGCAGCCTGATGCCAGGTGATGCTCTGCTGGCTCTGACCTGCTCATCTCGGGTGGTGGAGAAGCAGTACAGGGAGCCTTGCAGGTGTTGGGCCACAGGTTTGCATGGCCCCATCAGCTATCGGGGTAGCAGGTGCAGGAAAGAAGTTGACAGGGAAAATGGTCTGAGCTCTGAGAGCTGGAAACTTCCCAGTGCTAAGTCAGGAGTGGCAGGATCCCAGCTGGGTACTTTGTCTGGCAAAAAAAGAGCAGAGCACATGAAGAAAGCAGCAGCACTGACCCCCAGCCCCCAGCTGCCCTAAGTCAGTAATCCTGGTACCACAAAGAACCAGTGATGTTAAAAAAAAGACTTTTTAATTGTACATCAGACATATTAATTACAACTTGGATATAACAAGAGTTGGTTATTACAAGCAGCAACCTGAAATCATAAATCTTTAGAAGGTGCACAGAGTCATTATAATATCTATTACAACTAATGCAAAATATATTCTGGAACAAAAATATTTTTAAAGGCTCCACATTCAGTTCTCTGCGAGAAGAGAGGGAGAGGAGGAGCTGCTGAGCTGGGGCCACCACAGCATGGATGCACCCATGTGTGCAATGTCCCCTTGGCACATCCCATGGGAATAAACCTGCTTGGCCTTGGGATGGCTCTTGGCAGCCCCCAGCCCCTCCCCAGGGCAGCAACTCGGACAATAATAAGGGCTTCATAGGCACTCGTGAAAGGGAAATACTGTAAGTGCTCCTCCGGCAACCAACGCTGGCAGGATAGGGAGGGACCTGGCTGAGCTGCACTGTCCCTGCCAGGCATGAGGGGCTTAGCAGTGATGCCTCTCAAGACGAGGGGCTCCCCAGAAGCATATCCCAGCCCAGAGAGCTGGGATGCAGACCTCGATGGTGCCAGCATCATCTCCCAAAGCTCACCTGACCCTGCTCGGCTCAAACCGTCCCGTGGCTGGAGCTGGGCAGAGCCTCGTCTCCCAGCCACACGCTGCACCAGCAGCTTCTCTACCAAGCAGAATGCCAGGTAACTCATCAGAAGGGAATTAAAAGGCTTTTACTTGCTGTGCTGAGTATTCAGGCTCAGAGCACAGCTGCTGAAGCAGCTCACACCCGGCCTGAGACATGCAGGCACCTCCCCATCCAACCGCCGGCCTCCCGTACCACCTTGCTGTGGCAGTAGCTGAAGCAACAGTCTATTTTCCAGGACTATGCTTTGGCCTCTGGTTTGCAAACATCACCTGCTCTCCAGTGCTGGTCACAACCGTGGATATTCACCTTTACTGGAGGTGAAGCAGCAGGACACCTCGCGCCCCATGCCTCACCTCACTCTGCATCTTTACAGTGCACCACCCGGACACATGGTGAGCAGTTTAGGTAACACTTCTTCAATAAAACAACCTTTTCGATTCATCCTCCGGCTGGTAGATCACAAAAGCACACATACAAACAATGATGCTACAAGGACAGGGCGTGCAGACAGAGCAGGACCACACAGCTCACCCACACCGTGGGGCAGACACAGTGGTGGAGGGGGAGAGAGGAGAGCAACATTAAATACACATAAAAATATCTTAGAAAAAAATCTAACAGGTATGTCTGATATTAGATTTTTTTTTTTTAAAAAAAGACAACAGTTTGCTCCTGAACATGACAGTATTGCTTTAGACAAGAAGGGGGTGCTCATTCTCTGTCAGTAGAGACCCACGTTGCAAGAACCGACCCCACACCAGTAACAGTGTGTGGGGGGAGTGCCCCGGTGCTGCCTCCCCTCCTCTTCTCTTCTGCCTTTTTGGTTTGGCTGCTGGTTTGGCACCTGCAGGACAGGGTTTCCTGCAGCAATAAAGGCCTCAGGCTCCAGTCCGGGCAGTGCCCGCTGTGGTTTAAGGCAAGTGCATGTGTTTTGGCTGATCAGTTCCAAGACGTGATTGTCAGGCCAGGGAAACGCAGCAGCCGCAGTGCCATGCAGGGTGCAAGCCGCAGAATGAGGGCCGCCACGCATGTCTGCAGACACAAGGCACCTTCCCCTCGCTTAGAACAAACCGCATTCCTCAAACGAATGGATTCACGATGAGAAGGAAAACCCCAAGCAACAGCTGCCACGAGAGTCGCCCACCATTTCCCGGGGGCGCAGAGACAGGCCGTCGGGCTCCTCAGCATGACAGTGGAGGTGGTTGGTGCTTGGCACCCAGACCCCCTCAAAGCTGCTGTTTAAGGCATGGATGTGGCAACACTGGGATGCACTGGGAGGCCCAAGAAGCCTGCCTGCATGACAGACAGCCCCAGGGCAGCACCCCTGTGCCAGGAAAGACCAGAGCTGCTCACCGCTCCCCCGCCGCTGCAGCGGTGCCTCTGGCTTGGCCAGAGGCTGAAGCAGGAAAGCGTCTCTCTTCGCGTATAAACGGCCAATAAAGTAAAAATTGTCAGTGAAATACAATAATAAGGCTGCAGGTTTCACCCCACAGCATGGGGGCAGGTTTGGACGCTGCCTGCACCCCTCATGGCTCCAGGCAGCCGGGACCCCAAACACGGGGGGCTCTGAGCCCACCCCGGCCATGGTGGTGCCAGTGCCGCCTCCTCTGCAGTGCACCAGGGGTTTCACCATGCCCCAAACATCCAATGTTCACTCCGGGAGTGGAATCGGGGCCGGGGGGCTCAGTAGGGGGTCGTGCCTTCCCATTCCACCAGGTACTGGACCTTGCCCTCCAGCGTCACCCGCCGCGCCAGCACCTGGTACTTCTCGCCGCAGACCAGCCGGCCCGCCGCCCCAAAGTAGCTGCTGATGGACGACTTGAGGTGCGAGAGCGAGGAGTCGTCCTCGCTGATGCTCTCGAAGGTGTGGCTGTCGATGCCGTCGTCTGGCCGCTCGGGGCCGCAGGCCGCCTCGCTGCCCTCGGGGGTGCCCCCGGTTGGGCGCCCGCCTGCTTCCCCTCCTCGACGCTTCGCCCCCGCCGAGGCGTAGGCTGGCACGGCCAGCTTGCGTTTGCGGCTGCCCACTGTCCTCCGGCTGCAAGAGAGGGGCACAGGGCAGGGGATGAGGGTGTCAGGGTGCTTCAGGGGAGAGATAACAGCCCCTCACTCCCCTCTCTCCCTAGCTGTGCCACTGGGACTCTTCTGGAAAGGGGGTGAAGCGGGCACAGCCCTCACCTGGACTCGTAGGAGAGGCTGGTGGTGGCAGAGCCTGAGGTGCTGGCGGCATCCGTGGAGTCCACATCCGAAAGGAAGGTCTGTCCCGAGCTGGCGCTGGGGAGGGGAGGCAGCGTCGGCCCCAGCACCGACCCCACAGAGGGGAAGGCTCCTGCAGGGGACCCAGCTGGGGTCTCCATGCCCGGGCTTCAAGCCTGGCTCGGCAGCACTCACCTCTTCAGGCTCTGAATTTCATCCAGTGTGAAGTCAAAGATGCTGGCCAGGTGATGGTTCGTGCTCCAGGCAGAGGTGAAGTCACTCTGTACCGTGAAAACAAGCACCCTCGATATGGCCTAGGACCCAGGCTCAGCACCCTCTGCCCAGCCTCTAGCACATCCCCTCCCACAGCCCTACAGCACCCGGTGGGCTTCACACAGCCCCAGGATGAGGGACAGGGGCTCTCCCCACCCAGGGACAGGCATCGCAGGACTCACGCTGGGGATGGCGTCCTCCAGCAGGAACTTGGCCCGCTTCCGCCGCGCCGCTCGCCGCTTCTGCTGCTGGAGCTGCCGCGGCAGCAGGCTGCAAGGCAAGAGGGGGGTGAGGCTGTGGGACCGTGACGCTGGGGGTCCCGGGCGCCTTTCATCGCTCACCTCTCTTTGTGGACGTATTTGCCCTTTCCTTTCTTCTTCAGCTCGCAGGAGCCGCTCTCGCTCGCGCCCGGGGCTTTCTCCGGCAGCACCTTGCTGGGGGGGTTCGGCGGGACACGGATTCGCAGGCGAAAGATGCATTTCTTCTTTTTGATTTCTTTCCCGCAGAGAAACCTGGGGAGGAGACAGCCCTCAGCCCGAGTGGGGGCTGCGACAGGGTGCAGAGGAGCATCCTGCATCCCCCCCGGGCCCTGTTCCCCCCAGGCCATGCCCAGGGCTCACCTGCTCTTGTAGCTGTTGAGGGCGTTGAGAAGGTGGGGGCCTCGCTCGGACACGGGGGTGCCGGTGAGCTGTGGGGGCAGAGGAGAGGCCGGGCTCAGCGTTTTTGCAGCCGTTATGCAAAAAACGAACAGACGGGGGAACCCGCACGCCGGCTGCCTCTGCAGAAAGCGAGGGAAGCAAACCCACGCCGGCGGCGTAACAGAGTCCAACATGCCTCGCTTTTATCACAGCTCCCAGCTCCAGCCCTGACTGGGAAGCTTGTCAGGTACATCACAAACAGGAAAATCCCATCGCAAAGTCGATTAAGTGAGCTTGGAGCATGAGCTCCCCACACCGAGTGCTGTGGGGATGAGCAGGGCTGCGGGCTCCTTCAGGTCCGTGCCATGAGACAGGTTTTTGCAGAGATGCCCACGCTTATCAGGGCAGGACCGCCAGCACCACGGCCTCACTGACACATGGACATGTCCTTTTCCATCCCTTGGTCACCCGTCACCTGCCAGCCAACATGCCTCAGCCTCACGAGCCCAGCCACCACAGGGAAGGCCCCGTTCCCCTGACCATGACTTTGGGGACAGCCAGCCCTGACTTTCCGCCCCATCAGCGGCTCTCCCTTGTGTTGCTGCCCCCCAGCCCGGCCCAAGCACGGGCATTTACCTTTCCGAGCTGCAGAGGGTCCCAGTGGTGGTTCACGAAGGCCAGGATCTCCTCAAAGTCGAAGTACTTCTTCTTGCTTTGCACACCCAGGTTGTAGAGGGCGAGATGGACGACATCCACCCTGCGGGAGCAACCGAGGCCAGGGGTCAGCAGCCCACTCCCGATGTTACGGGACCACAGTTGTGGGAAGCGTGATGGCCCAGAGCACAGTACCCCTGTGCCTCAGGGATGAGGACATTCCCAAGCACGTTCCCTGAGGCCAGGAGCTCAAGGACGTGCTGCTCCCAGGACAAACACCCAAATTTTTGGTGTTTTAATAAGCTCCAGCCACGCACTCTTGCTGCCGTTAAGTACAGGAGCAGGATGGCTCTCACTCACATGAAGACAGACTGTTTACAAAACCGCCTCCCCTGTGGGACTTTACACTTGCGTCTCCAAAAATGAAAGCCAAGCAATATATCCTGGAGGATTTCCCTTATCCCTCACCTAGCCTGCTCCCCTGCATCGCTCCCTGCAGCATCCCCACAGCCCGTTCACACCACCAACACATCCGCAAGGAAAAGCTGGGCTGCTGGCACCATCAGTACTTTTTATAAAGCGCTTTTGGACCACCAAGGTGCACCATAAGGTACCATATGAGCTTGGTATTTAATCACAAAATTTGATGACGCGTCCCCTAATTGCTTTTTGCAATTATCTTCTGGCAAACGTGTGCTTTGGCTCCCAGACAACACAGCAGGTTTGGAGCACGCTGTGTGGGAGATGCTCCATGACCTCGCACTGCTGAAACCCGGCATTGGGGCTGGCCCCAAGGTGAGGGTTTGGCAGCATAGGGCACCAGTGAGCCCTGTGCCCCACAGCCACCCCATAGAAGGGACCTCAGAGCATCACAAAGAAGCCGGGGCTGTTCTTTACCATCTCAAGGGCAGGCGCTTGATGTATTCAGGTCCCTGGTTGCACACCGAGCAGAAAAACACATAGAACCTGGAAAACAGCAGGGATGGAGCACGTAAGGAGCGGTGGCATCGTCCCCGCACGGATGGGGGCCTAGGGATGGGTGGTGCTGGGTGCTGAGGGTGACTGTGACCAGGAGGAACAGGACTTGAGGGCTGGGGCCACCCCTTCTCCCCCCGCCCCAGCATGGGGCTGCAGCAGCACCCGCCTTAGTGCCGCAACCGTCTGGGGGAGATGCAGATGGGACCCCGGGACCCCAGGACGTACCGGTCTCCGAACATCATGGGGTCGCTGAGGCACTGGGTGCAGGCTTCGTGGAACCACTGCCGGCAGCGGTAGCACTGCAGCATCTTCAGGTACCACCTGGGGAGGGAGAGGAGCCGGGTGACAGCGAGGGCAGCACAAGTGGCAGCCACCACCCCGGCGTCCCCAGCCAGGGAGATGAAGTCTGGCCCTGGCTGGCATTGTCTGCAGCCAGAGCAGTGGAGGCAAACGGTGCCTCCTGATCACAGACACAGGGTGGGCAGCCTCAGGGAATGGTCCCCCAGCTGGGGACTTCTCTCTCAGAGGAAAAATCCCCACCCTGACCCCATCTGGGTGTCGCAAATGTTTCTGCACATTAAACTTTGTGGGACAGCCCTCCCGGCAGGCAGGGTGCTTACTCGCCGGGGCCCCCGCAGTAGCAGTAGCACTGCTGCTGGTTGGTCCGGTGCGGGGAGTCCCACTCCAGCAGGTCGGGGTTGTAGGACAGCACCATCTTGACGGCTTGCAGCGTCTTGGCGATGGCTCCCTTCTTCAGGGCACCCCCCTTCTGCAGGACCGAGCGGGATGGGGGTCAGCACGGCCACTCGGGGGGGCTGCATCCTGCATTGCCACACTGAGAGCGGGCAGCACATGCAGCCGGCACCCCCGGCAGCCCCACTCACCCGCACGGCCAGGGCAAATATACAGCGGCGACAGAACCACGGCGTCCCCAGCGGGCCCTCGCCGCCGCTCGCCACCGGGACGTGGCACTGCTGGTGATAACCTACGGGAGGGCTCAGCATCAGCACCGCCGGGCTGGCCGGACCAACGGTGCATGGGATGCAGCAGAAGCAGGGTGATGTGCCCGCACTCACCCAGCCCGCACTTCCCGCAGATGAGGATTTCGTTCCTAGGCCCTGAAGTCTTCCCCAGGCAGACGTTGCACTTGGGCTCCTCCCCGGGGACGCCGGCTGTGGAATAAGGATGGCAGCGTCAGAGAGATGCAGGGCACAGCCACATCCCTGCACAACTGCCCGTGGCACTCAGGCTCCTGCGCCCCACATTGCTCCAAAACTGGCTGGGGGTGCAGGGAAGGGGATGCCGGCAGCAGGGGAGGACGGGGCGGCACTCACCATGCTGGATGTCCTTCCAGAGGACCCAGTACTTGGAGTTGTCCTCAAACGTCACGAGGCAGCTCTGCTTGGAGCCGCTCACCTGTGGGAACAGAGTGGGGAGAATCGGTGAGCCTCCACTCCCATTTCCAGCACTTTCCTGTTTTTCCCACTGACTGCCCTGACTGAGAGCTGCAGGAAGGCAGGTTTTGGTGGTGATACCCAGGGGACGTCAACCCAAAAATCCCCAATGACCAAAGACACAGTGCAGCACAGGCCAGCACCCATGCAAGCCACCCCAGGGCACGGCGCTTGCACCAGCTACTCTTTGGATGCCCACTTTCCCTCCTGGGCACCCGCTTTCCCCTTCTGATGACCCCCTTTTACCCTTTTGATCTTTCCGAGGTAGTAGAGCCCATCGGTCCAGCGGCACAGCACGTACTGCCCCTCCGTCAGCTTGACCATGAGCTCCCTGCAGCTGCCCCCCCTCCGCGCGGAGGTGGCGGCCGGCGCTTGCTGGACACGGCCAGCGGCCGCGTAGACATCGCGGATGATGGGGTTCAGCTTGCTGTTCTCCATGAGCAGAGCCTGGGGGGGGGGGGACGCAGCCGCTCGTCACCGCGCCGTCATGCGAGAAACCCACCGGCTGGGCAAGGTGCTCGGCCCCACGGGGGGCTCTGCCCGTGGGCACCGAGCCTGTGGATAGCTCAGCCCCTGCAGTGAGTGCTCGGAGCCCACAGAGCCAACGGGGATGAGCTGGGCTCAGCCACGGGTAATTTCTGTGAAATCAGCCGGAGCAGCCTCAGTCCTCGCCACTGCCCAGCAGGGGTAAAGGGACCCCGACCGCCCTCAGCCCCGAGCTGCTCCGTGAGCGCAGCCCGTCCTGCAGAGGGTGCCTTTGGGGGATCTGCAGCTTTAAACTTAACGTGAATTTTTACTTGACGGTCGCCTTGCAGTTTTACAAGCTCCCCAAGCCGGAGGAGGGGGGGGAGCCGGGAGCCCCAACCTGCGAGTGAAACCCAGCGGCCGGGCTTCGCTCCCCGCAAAGATTTGGAGCAAAAAAAAAAAAAAAGAGGCAAAGAGGCTGCGCCCGGCGGCAGCGCCTCCCTGCAGCTCCCCTCGCACCGCTCTGAGCCACCCCTAAACCAGCCCCAAGCCTCTTCCCCCCCCCCTTTCCCTCCCTCCCTTCCCCGGGGGTGCGGTCCCGGTGCCACCCGTTCAGCGCCGGCAGCGGCCGAGCCGCGGGGACCCCCCCGGGGGCCGGAGCTGCCCCCGCCCGCCCGCCGCCGCCGCCGCGTGTCAGCGCCCAACCGGGGGGGTCCCGAGCTGCGCCCCCAGCCCCAGCTCCAACCCAACGCGGGGCCGTTTTCGGGGCCGCCCCGTCCGGTCCCCCCCCCCCCCCTCTCCCCGTCGGGCTCCCCCAGCCCCGGCGGCACCTGCCGGGCGGCGGCGGGGAGCGGCGGGCGGCGGCGAGGAGCCGCCATTGGCTCATTCAAAGGCGCTGCGGCGCCGTCGCGTCCCGTCCAGCCCCGTCCCGTCCCTCCCAGCCCCGTCCCGTCCCTCCCGCTCCCGTCCCGTCGCATCCCTCCCGCTCCCCCCGGATCCCTCCCGCTCCCACCGCCCCGTCGCCTTCCCTCCCCGCCGTGGGCTGCTCTCTCTCCCCCACCCTCCCCACTTTATTCCGCAGCCGTGCCGAGCCGTGCCCTTACCGCTCGGTGCCGCGCCGCCCCTCTGCCGTCGGGCCGGGCCGGGCCGGGTCAGCGCCCGCCCGCCCGGGGGCCGCCGGGGCCGCAACGGGGAGCGGCGGCGTGCGGCGGGGGCAGGGCGCGGGGCGCCATCTTCCCGCGCTTCCCGCGGGCATTGACGTCCCAATTATGCAATTAGCGCGGGGCCGCCTCCGCCGCCACCGCCTCCCAGGGCTCGGCTCGGCCTGGCACGGCTCGGCACGGCGCGGGGTGGCACTGGGCATCGTAGCCCGGCACGCTATGGCACAGCGCAGCGTGGCACGGCACGGCTCGGGCTGGCACGGTTCAGCACGGGAGGGTCGGCACGGCACGCCATAGCACGGCACAGCGTGGCACGGCACGGCACGGCACACTATAGCACGGCACAGCATGGCACGGCTCAGCACAGCACGGCACAGCACGCTATAGCACGGCACACTGGCATTGCACAGCATGGCACGGCTCAGCACACCATGGCACAGCACACTATAGCACGGCACACTATGGCATTGCACAGCATGGCACGGCACAGCATGGCACGGCACACTATATAGCACGGCACACTATAGCACGGCACACTATAGCATGGCACGGCGCCCCCCCCCGCTGCAGGCAGCCCCCCCAGTGCACGCACAGCCCGTGGGGTGCCTGCAGCTGCCCCACGCAGGTGCCACCCCTATCGTGTCCCCACTCCCCCTGCCCCTAACCGGGGCCCCTCTTGCTGGCACCCACCCGCCTGGGGGGCCCTGGGGCACCCCCAGAGCCCCCCGGGCAAGGGGTGGCCAGGGGTGCCCCCCGCACTGCTCTGCCCGCGCCAGGGAACGACCCGTGCTGCCGGGATTCCCGGAACCGGGGGTCGCTTTTCTCTGAATCTCAGCAGAGAAAATCCATCACTGCAAAAATGCTTCGGCCGGTGCCAAGAAGGAGGCTGAAGGATTTGCTATTTGCCGGAGAGCGCTGCCAAAACAGAAATGTTTTCAGGCCTGCTCAGACAGCAGAGAAGCTGATTCCCGATTTAGGGTCGGAGCCAAGCGCGAGCGGAGTGGATCCGAATTTTATTGCTGTAATCAATGAGCTCCGCGCAGTGCCGCAGGGCGGCTTCCCCACGCCGGGGCTCATTGCACACCTGCCAAAAGCTCCCCCTGCACATGAGCTGCTCCCCTACGCGTCACACACGGTGCTAAGATGCCTCCTGAAGGTCTCTGCACAATTCTGTCATCTTAGAGCTGGTTTTCTGCAGCTCAAACTTCCCCACAAACCACCGGCATCGCGCTGCGAGCACCTGGCCCAGCAGGCAGGCAGCACCGCCTGTGCGAACCTGAGGGGTTCCGCCACATGTGGGGCACTGCAGGAGTGCTGGTGGCTGATTTCCAAAGTTTGAGCAGTAAACCCGTGTTGGCTCCCAAGTAAATATCCTGCCTGCAGTGCTGCAGGCCCCCAAGTGCCCAGGCGGTGAGCAATGTCAGAGCGCGGGGCAAGATGAAGCCCACGTTCGTTTTAAAGCTCCTGGACATGGGTGCAGTGGCTAACACGACTTCTGCAGTGCACCTGGGACCCTGGTCAGGGTTTCCCAAGAAATGCAGAAATAGTCCGAATAGTCCTGGATTGTCCTCCTGGGGGCCAGGAACCACGCGGCACCATGTGCTGTGCCGTGCCGGCCGTGCTGTGCCGTGCCATGCCGTGCCTACTCCCAATTGCCCAAGGCTGGGCCCATGTTTGCAGAGCTTTAGGCAGCCAAAAAAACTGGCAGCTCATTCTCCCTGCATGAAACACCATCCTGTGCCTTCACAGGGAACCTGACGCATCTTCAGAACAGCCCAACGACCAAACTCCGCGGTGAGTCATGGTGTGCTCGCCGTGAGTCACAGCAGGATTAAAATAACTCCTGCACCATAACCCTGCTCACGGACAAACACCGCTGCTCACCTCCTGGCAGTGCCTGGGGCTGGTTTGGATCAAAATTGGCTGGTGTGGGACAGGGGGGCAGTGCCGTGCTGCCAGCTGCTCTCCTGGTGGTGCTCGGGCAGGGATCCTCTCATGAGCTCCTCAACCATCGTGGTTTATGCTCACAGTGTCCTGGAAATGCGGGCGGTGTGACAGCTGCATCAAGCCCTGGGTCACACTCACCCCGTTAATAAGTGGGGACAATGTCACCGAGCCCCCTCCAGCATGCAGCAGCTCCCTTCATCCTGGGAGAGGGCACCCCAAGCCCAGGGCTTGCCAGTGGAAAGAGCACGTTAACATTGCCTGGGAACAAAAGTCCCAAAGAACAGGAATGAAAGAGGAACCTGAGGTGGATGCTCTATTTCCAAACACCAATCCAGCCACATGTGAGCATCTCTCCTGGTTTGTCCATGGGGGCCTCTTCTGTGCTGCCCCCATTGAGCCCAATTCAGGGCTTGGACACAGCTGAGAGGCCGCTTTTGCACCGTTGGGGCTGTGGGGACCTTGGTGGGACGATGCTGGACCCACTCCACTGCAGAGGGACCTGACACATTTCTGTGCCACCCTCACAGCCCAGCTGCAGAGCCCTCAGCACCGGGGCACGCCAACCCCAGCGGATGCTGAGCTGCTGTGCAGGTGAGGAAGGCACTGGTTAAGGCAAAGCAGCAGCAGCAGCAGCGGGCCGGGGCCATTCTGGGAGCAAAATTGCAGAAATGGAGGCCCCGAGGTGGGAGCACAGCCCGGGCTCACGCAGAGCCCCAGCAGCCCTCCGCCTCCCTCAGACGAGCCGGGCTCACGCCATGGCAGGTCGCTGCGGCTCCTTCCCTGCCATTGGATCTCCAAACAAAAACAGCATTTGCAGAGTGGTTTGAATTAAGCCTTGGTGGTTAATTACTCCCCCCCCCCCCTCGTTTTGTCCCCAGAACCCTTTCATCGTACCCCGTGCTTCCAAAGGCAGGGAAGGCGCTTGGGTGAAACCCCCGGGGCCGAGGGGCTCCTGCAGCCACGTCCCGGCTGGGAGTTTACAGGGGCAGCGTGGGGCGAGCAGCTCCCAGCTCCCAGCTCCCAGCTCTGCCTTTCTTCCAAGGGCGCTTTGAAAACTGCCCAGAAATCGGGTGGCTTCTTTTCACAGTGTTTTTCTTTCTTTGAAAACAGGAGTGGGAGGAGGGGTTGTATGTTGGCTTGTAGTCTTGGAAACCGAAGCCGAGGAATATTGAATGGAAACCCAAACACGAAGCTGCCTATGAACTCCGGGCCTGATTTTGAGATAGGATCTGCAGAAACGACGTGCGCTGCCTGCAGCTGCCCAGGAGCCTCCTGCAGCCGAGCAGCGCGGGGCTGCAGCACATGGAGACCTCAAGACCCAGCCTGGCTCTCGTTCGCTCCCCAAAACAATTCCCAGGTGCCGTTTCCATCTGGAGGTTCAGCTGATAAAATACTGCACATTCATGCTAAATAGAAGTAGCCACAAAAAACATAATTTGAGGCTATTGACTTAATTAGCCTTGGCCAACACTTTCCTCTACTCCCCAGGTCTCCGCTGCCTTTGCTCCAAAATATCTCCTTGGCCAACACAATCAAGCTAAGTAAGCTTGAAGCAGCCATGTGTGAGGTTGCAAGTTCTGCTTCTGTCCTGAAGAAGGGCTAAAGTGGGTCTTTTTAATTATTATATTTTTTGGTATTAGTTGATTCAAAAAATACTATCTTTCCCTACAAACCTTGTCCTTGATTATTTTAGACCCTCACAGCTATGCAAGCACTACTACTCTTTGCCAGCCTTACCATTAAACATGGAGCAAACCATGCTAATTTAGCTTATTAGAACTCTTTTGTTTGTTTGTTTGTTTCATCATTTGAGGACCAAAAAAATCAGCTGACAATTTGCCCAGCAGGAGCGATCCGTTGGACTAGCAAACTCCTGATATTTCTCCCATTCCAGTTGCTGTCCCAGAACAGGGAATCCGCTTCCTTATCGAGAAGGCCGCGTGGCTGACGGCCTCGGAGCTGAGGACTGGAGGCTGTTCCTGGAGCTGAGGACCGGAGGCTGTTCCAGGAACGCCAGAGCCTGCCGCGGAGCCCCGTGCTTGGAAGGCGCCGCAGCTCGGCGCATTCCACACGGACACGGTAATGCTCGGCCGTGCTTCGCGCGCTGCGGCGCAGGGGGAGTCGGTGCTCGCTCGAGCCCTCTCCGAGCAAAGCGATCTACCAAAGGGCACGCTGAAACAAAGGTATGGTTGTAATTAGAAGGAGGGTAGCTAAATCCGACGTTCAGCTGCTTTATGCCAGCTGTGCCTTTAAAAGGAAGAGCATTTAGGCGTCGGGTTTCATGTCTTTTTATTGTTTATTTAGCATGAATTTAATCCGTATCCTTTTTTTTCGGCTTAACTTTCTTTGCGTGCTTCCATGCAATTGCATAAGACGTGAAGGGCTTGTAAGTGTTCTTACAGCTGTGCAAGGTTTATATTAATGGAGCCGTTATGTAATTTTGACACAGATACGTTATGTACACGTCTGCAGTTCCTGAACTCAGCTCAGAAAATACCACTCCCACCCCCCAAAAAAAGAAAAAAAAAAAAAAAAAAAGAGAGACAAAAGCCCATTTTATTCCAGGGACAACATGAAAAGGAGTGAAGACCTGGGTGTACTGGTGGCTGTGTGCACACAGAGCAATAAACGTGCCGCTCTCACAGCTCAGCTTGCCTCTGCCTCCTGCAAGGCTGGCTCCTACCTGCTGCAAACGAGCAAAGCTTCGTCTGTGTCGTGTCCGCAGGACGCTGCACAGCACCAAGTGGCACCAGGCACTGGCTCCCTGCCTTTACAGGCCTTTGCCACCCAGGCCTGCACCATCCCCAGAGCTGGCTCCGGGCCGTGCTGCGCTGGGACGGGCCCTGGAGCATCCTGCCCTTTCCCCAGGGTATTTGTCCGGCCAGCTGGGAGGCCTCTGCCTTCCTGCACTGCTCCCGTTGGCTCTGATCTCCTGGCTGGAGTGGCACCGGGGGCCCCACAGTCAGTGAAATACTGGCTGCTTGCAGGATTTGAACAAAATCGGTGGAGCTGTTAATGGTAGGATCAAGCTAGGCAAAGGCATGGAGGCTTTGGGTCCCTCGGGAGGCTGCAGCCCTCCACCTGCACGTGCACGCACATTTTTAATTCCTCCCTGCAAGCACAGCTCCTCTCCTGCACACACGTGCTGCCTTCTGTCCCGCACACACGTGCTGTCTCCTCTCCCACGCACTTTCTCTTTCCCCAGCTCTCAGCCACCTACGGTTTCACCGTTTCCCCCCTCTGTCTGTCACACCCGAGGAAAACCCTCCTGACTACTTTCGGGTGAAAACCGCTCTGTGGGGAAGCTTTTCACAAAACCAGTGGGAGCGGAGCACAGAGGCAGCCGTCCCCCCGCCAAGTGAATCCCCACGGGAGAGGCAGCGAGGGCTGAGGAAAGCTCCCCCAGGTATGGAACAGCTCCCACTCTCCTGGCAACGAGGCAGAGCGGCCACTATCTTAATCTGCAGCGATCTGGAGATCAGCGGCCTCCTCCCTCTGCTCTGCTCTGGGTGCAGAGGCTCTGAGAGCAGCGGGGCTGATGGTGCCACTCGTGCACCTCCCCGTGACAGATCCAGCTCTGCTCAGGGCCCTGCTCCAGCCGGGGATGGGGGCGATGCTGGAGGCTGGAGGCCTTGAGCCGTGCTGGGCAAGGGCTGGACAGGCAGGAGGGGGGCAGCAGCCTCCCGGCCCCTCTCTGCATGGCTGGGGCGATGCTGGGGATTTGTCTGAGCCATCTCCTTTCCTGGGGAGGAGTAGCATTTAAATGGGTCAACGCTGAAGACACAGCTCCCTCCTGGAGGTCCTCACAACCCTTTGTTCAATTTTCCAGCAAGTCAGAAGCCCATCTGCTGGGTGCCACTCCTTCCATACAAACACACCAACTTCCAGAGCAGAGACTTTAGGGTTTGTTCCCAAAGTTTCCACAGATTCCCTACAGGACTGCAGGCGAGCCACTTCATCGCCGTGCCTCTCAGTGGTCTGTTGGCATCCTGGGGTCTGCAGAGCAGGGCTGGTTGTCACCGGGTCACCGGGCAGCGGCAACACAGCTGGCCCCGTGCTGTGCAAATAAACCTGCCTGGTGCTACTGCAGGACTGAGGGAGGTTTGCAGCGTGGCTCAGCTGTTCCTGCAGCAAGCTGCTGTCATCATACCTCCGGGTTTTCGGAGCCAATTCCCAATTTCACAGCTAAAATAATACACAAGCCTTTTTTACGTTAGCGAGCTTTATTTAGGAAATAAATAAAATGTTAAGAAAATATGAATGATTGTAATAAATACAGCACTTGTCAAAATTGCACAGCTATGAAAAGCGTAATATTTTTAGGCATATTACTCCAGTGTGGTTAGAGGGTCTGGCACATAACTGGAAAAATATCTTTCTGTGCCTGAAAGAACATTTCAAACATGGAAGAGAAAAAAAACTACAGGGGGGGCAAAGAACGTCCAGTTCCTTCCCAAACAACCTTTGACAGACATTTGTTTATGATTTTTTTTTTGTTTTCTGAAATCTGATACTTCATCACAACTAATTATTTAAAAGGATGCTCCCGAGATAGAAATGAGAGATTGAAAAATCTGTTGGTAAGTCAGCAGTCAGGCTGGAGGTTAGTTACAGCACATGACATTTCACCAGCTCTACCAGACAGCTGCTGTTTCCATGGTTTGCAAAATAGCAGTGGGCAAACAGTTTCTCCTTTCCCTTCTCATGCAGTGGGCACAATATTGTCTCTCAGTTTTGAGTTCTCAAGTGAGACCTGGGGAATACTGCAGAGGAAAAATGAATATGGTTGCATAAAAGCCCTTCACTCATAAATACACACTTGCCTCTGTCTGCAAGATCAGGCCTTGGGTTTGTGCACTACAGTCCCACCAGCCCTGGAGAATGCCTTGCAGTCCTGGACGAGCAAGCTGTGCTGCTGGCATGAGTCTGCTGGGAGTTCAGAAACTGCTGCACCAAAACCTGACTCCAGTGATCCTGCCAATCAGTTGTTAAGCAGGGAATAAAGAGCATGACGCTTGCTGTTTTGGAGGATAAGGTTTAGCATTTGAACTTCATACATTTGCAAGCTTGACTTGATTGTAAAAATAGTCTCTATTCGTTCCTTGCCTCTATTTGAAAAAAAAAAAAAAAAAAAAAAGGATAAAAACATTTCTAGTAGATACACGGAAAAATAAATAAGCAGGAAAAAGATCAGTGCTTCCTAATAAGTCACTTGCCTTGCAGTTTCAGAAGGGACTGAACACTTTAAAACAAAGCTACTGAAGGGTCCTTACCACTGCTTGACTCAGCAGCTCTGGACTCCCCTGGGGTTAACCCTCAGAGCTCCACATTTGAAGTGAAAAGTCAAACTACTCCTTTCAGAAACAGTAGAGGTGATTTCCCCCAGGCACAGTGTCATCTGGTCACATTGCTGATGCAACAGTGCATTTTTTTTACAGAGCACATAAATATAGGACTAAAATAAATAGCAAGAAAGAAATTGTCCAGTAGAAGGATTTCAAGCTACAAATGCTATCCACAACTCACTGCTTTCAGGGTTACCAAAAAGCACAAAGACACCCATACGGAGCCTCAGGGGAAGGAATCAGCCCTTGTCCCTGGCAGGGAACAGCCGAAATTCCACCCCAGAGCTGCAGCCAGGGCAGCTGAGAGGTGCATGGAAGCTCCTGGAAAAGGGAGCCGCATGCCTCGGTGCTACTGGAGGATGTGGAAAGCTCAGCCTCATCTCTTGCAACCCTGCAACCTCTCAAGCCAAGGCTGCCAGATGGGAGCTTGGGCTGCGCTCTCTGCCAGAGTGACACCCGCACCTGGGCAGGCGTGGGAAGGAGCAGCCCCTCTGTCTACATGTGAATCTGCAGGGGTGCGACTGCAATCTACATCTAAGGCAGGAGTATCAGCTGTTTTGTGAAATAATCACAGTTCTCATTTGCAATAGCACACTCCATGTGGCACTGGGCAAAGCACTCAGCATGCTCAGCAGTAACTGTCGCTAGCGGGCAGATCCAGTTGATCTGAATTAACTCAATGCAGCACAGGCTCAGACTCTGGATTTTGAGTGCACATGAAAACTAACACTATGTCTCAAGCTGATGTTTGTTTGTTTTTTTCTCGTAAACTAATGAATTTCAGTGGTCAATTTACCAGACACCCATATTTCAAGATTTAGGAATTTGTTTCTATAATGCATTTAAGGAAAAGTGTGTCTTCTTTCACATAGGCATACTTAGGTGACTGCAATTTGGTCAAAGGGAGGAACATGGGACAGCCACTTGCAACATTCATATCATTCACTGGTCTCTGAAATGAAGCAGAAGTCAAGTCTGGGCGAAATGCATCAATAATATGTTCCCTATTATTTTGGTCAAGCAGCATAAATGTAACCTGAAAAACAGAATGCAGCAATGATGAGTTATTGAACTGAAAAACGAACCAGAAAATATCAGAGACAAACACACAAGCATGCTGCAAAAACAGCTGGATGTTCTATTGATAATTAAGTGCAAACTATAATGAATGTTTCACAAGCTACAAGGCCAATTAATGGGAACAAGGGAGATTGTAACAGTTCCCAAATTAAATATTTAAAACTTTGCCATCCATAAAATAAAATGAAATAAAGTAAGTAATTATTTCCTGGTAGAGAATTCTACAATGCAAATACTTTTTTTCTCTCTCTCTCCTGACAATTTAAACAACCCCAGGTTTGGTTCCAGTCATTACATTAATTCCAGTGCTGTTGTTTGGAATCAAAAGAAACAGCTCTGTTGTTTGTATGCAAATATGTAGAAGACAACCTAAATATTAGTATAGGCTCTCAACATTTAATTACCACTTTTATTAATTCACTGTTCTTTAGTTGGAAATGTAAAATACATATAATACTTTTTTAATACAATGAGGATTGAGAACTTTGATTTCTATTTTTTTAACTGCTAGATGGTAGGAAGGCTATTTATATGAAAGGCTTCCAGAATTATTACCATACAAAGGCAAATGCTAGAAGAGATCAGAACCCTGTGCATATTTCCACTGTCTCTCTAACCATTGTTGCCCTTATCAGATTCCACTGAGAAAATGAGAAGGAAAAAAAAAAAGAAAACAAAAGAAAGAAAAGATCAGGCTAAGGTAAGACATCTACAGCACATTTATAAGTGTAACTCTAACCTCACATTTGTAACACCTGTGTTTCAGCAGCAAATGACAATTTTCTTATAAATTGATATTATATATGTATAGCAAGAGCCAGGAAACATTGTGTCTCCTGGTTTATCCCAGGTGGACACAGGTTGGGATACAATAGCCTTGAAAGTGCAGTTATTTCAGTATTCTGGTGTTTGAAAATCCTTCAAGGCAAGTATTGAATCTCAGTAGGAGCAGCTTTCCTTGAGCGCAAATCGCTCCATTCAGTGCCAAATTACCACTCAAAATTAAAGTGCGGCTTATAAGCCATCAGAGAAGAAAATGGGAAAACACTCCAACTTCCACTAAAGTCAAGAGAGAAAGTTCTCCTGAGTTCACTGGGGGAAGTAGTGGGTTTATGCTAGGATCAGATATGAAAAAGTTGCCCTTCTTACCTTGTGTCTGAAAGGCCAAGGGAGCAGAGCATCATAGTCTCCTTTCATAACAACAAAGAACAGCGACACATGGGTTCCTTTTCCTGTCCCATCCCCATTCAGATAAATCCGCAGACAAACCTTGTAGCCATACTTTGCAGTGTAGAA
Source organism: Aythya ferina (assembly GCF_964211825.1). NCBI lineage: Eukaryota > Metazoa > Chordata > Aves > Anseriformes > Anatidae > Aythya > Aythya ferina. The sequence goes on along the minus strand of NC_140318.1, from coordinate 2,553,128 downwards.
AGCTGAAAAAAAGAACTCTTCATTAGTAAAAACCTCCTCTGAAAATAAGACAAAATGACTGTTTTAGCATATGGAAAAAGATTTGTGTCATGTTTTGGTATTATAGAGATGAGGAAAACATACAAATCAGTACAGCTAATAAGCAATGAAAATCCAGTGGCTGGAATCCTTTAAATGACCCATACCTTGGTGAAAATTCTCTGGTATTAGCCACAGAAGGATAAATTACCTAACCAAATTACTTCTCACACGGGAGGTAACTGCAGCAGAAGACCATTCAGTACCATCAGGCACCAAGGCTGTGGATTAGACAACAGAGATCCAGCAGATGTCACTGCAAGTAGCTGCAGCGGAGGGCAAATTGCAAAATGAAAGCCCAGAACAGAACACAGCTCTGTGGCAGAGTACATCACAGCCGCCCTGAATACCAAGCAGGAGAGCATGAGGTCTTCACACAAACAGCATCTTAGGAGCTCTCCTTAATAGCTCCCTGGAGTTATTTTAAAGCACTTCCTGCCCCTGAGGAGAAAGGAGCGTCGTTCTAGAGAAATCAGTGGGTTTTCTACAGGACCAAGCTTTGTTAACACACGTATAGGTCATGTTTTACCTGGTGAGTACAAACTGACTGTTCTTCCCGTCACAGAGTCCTGTAACTTCCGGCCAACGTCTGTTATTTTCCACAGAAAGACCCCGTCGTAGGATGCTTGCTCAGAGAACAGAAGACTCTTATGAAGATTGCTGAGGCCTGCGTCCTTCTGGGTCAGGCACCGGTGCAACTCTGCAATCTAGAAAAAAAACACACAGTTCTCAATTAACCCCACTGCCCAGGCTGATGTGCTGCAATAGCAGCAGAATTGTGCAAATGTCCTCATTTTCTGAAGGGTCTCCTCTGAGTTCTTTTGGCAAATTGTTAACATTCACAACTCTCAGGAATAGCCAGAGAAAGAACTGCCTAAACACAAATTTAGATAAAAAAAATATTAGAGATCCCCATTTGAAAATTTATCCAAAACAAGAAAAGGATCTTGTAGATGTGTCTAGAACTTAACACTTCACAGCTTCAATTCCTGTGCTCATTTCTATCCCCGTCTCTACATCATCTCCCTCTGACATGTGTTAAGTATGTCATCTACACAGCAAGCACACAGGCAATGTTTATCATAAATATTTACCTTCAGTTCAAGGCCCCGTATTATATTTTGATCAAGTTCACTCTGTCTCCGAAAGGCTGTGATTTCCAAGTTAGAGGTTTCCACTTCCTTATTGAGCACTGACACAATATTCTCAAACACATGTAGCTTATTTTCTAGCTCAGAAATCACTTTCTCCCTCACAAGGTGTTGCAGAATGGAATCATCTTCAGGAACAGAAGATCCAGGAAAACAGTCTATTTCCAGATCCCCATTGATTTCCAGACTGCCTGGGATCTGCAGATCAGGGATGCTTTTTTCTGTAACATTCATGTTCAGCTGTGATGGTGGGATGAAACCATTTGCAGCTTTGGAAACAGTGCACAAGCTTGCCTTCAGTTGCTTTATGTGCTGCAGCAGAAGCAGCATGTGGGCCCCAACTGCAGTTTTTTCATGCTCCTTCATCTTCTCTTTGCTTCCCTGTAAGAAGACATGATTAATACTCTCTACACAGCTACTGTAACTGGCCAAATCAAGCCATGTTCCCTCTAGCTTCTCGGGAGAGACAGGGATGGGAGGACTGCAAGATACAGGCCCAGCTACAGAAGCAGACTCTCTTCAGAGACATGGAGAGTGGAAAACCAACAAGCCTCCTAATGATCAGTTTAGGGTACGTGTTCATATGTGTGTTTGTGTTACATAAAAAGAAAACAGTTGTCTACGATTTATGTATTAAATGGGATACCAGGCAGATTACTGGCAAGATTCTCAAATAAGCCAGTATTTAATACATACACCGTCCACAGAAGATCAGGCAAGGCAGCAGCTGCAAACTAAAATTCAGAGAAGACCTATTACTGATTTAAGAGGTGTTACCTCTTAACATCCAAAACAGAGTGGGACGGCACATCTGATAACCCAGCAGAATTGTAATAAACATCCATTTTTATCTGAAGTCAGTGCACTGTACAGGCCAGAGAACAAACCTTCCTGAAGGCAGCAGTTTTACTTACCCTAAATGAGCAGCCAACTTCAGAAAATCGACATCCATCCTTGTTGATCAAGACTGTAGAGTGGTTCTGTTGAAAAAAAAAAAAAGCAAGAAAATAATCAAATACCAATTTCAATTCTTTTATCTACCTACAAACACCTCAGCCCCATCCTCGGCAGCTACATGTATAAATCAGGTTAATTCAAGTCAAGGCATTGCCACAGCTTACAGTGTCTGTCTGACCAGTTCTGAAAACTCATTGATAAATCAACCAAGAGTGTGGTGGATTGGAAGTTTCTTGGAGGCAATCTGGCAGTTAAGTGCCTTTCTAACATACTGATGTAACAGAGTTTAGCAAGCCACAGTGATCCCCTAGTAACAACTTCCCATAAATAATATGGCAATAAGCAAAGTGTCCCACCACAGCCGTGCACACAGCCACTTTAACACTCTTCCTGCTCTTAGAGAAAGCACAGAAGAGCTGCATCTTGCAGCAGGCCCTGGGAATGAACAGATCTATTGGACCAAATGCTCTGGCTGGCACAAGAATTTAGTTCCTTTCACAACCAAAAGCACCTGTCTTTAAATACACTGTTATACAGCATATGCTTCTTTCAGTCAAATGGGTCTTCCTGAATACTTGAAAGGAAACAAACACTTCCCTGGCTTTGGCAGATTAATTTAGTGAGGTAACTGTGGGGGCAGAAAAGAGAAGCTATACATGAGAGCTATGCTGGGATGTAAAAAGCATCCAGATATAACTGCCATGTCTGAAGATGTTCTCAGATGATCAATTAATCTACATGAACAAGTGATACTTCCATGAATTGAAATAAAGTTGTACTGTTTTCACTCATCTTTTACCTACCTTTTCCTTTGATGATGTTTCTGTTTGCACACGTTTCTGTTCCCTACATAAACTGCCTTCACAGGAATGTTTCTGTCATTAAAACAAGAAGAAAGGAATTGAGCACATTATTAAAATCGCTGAGCATCTTTACTTAGGAGTCTTTGAAACGTTGCTTCTGTTTGGGAATGCTACTCCCATTTCACAGAAAATGAAGGTCAGAGGGGCTTTTCTACAAGAAATTCTGTGCTATGGAAGAGTTTGCAAGAAGTTTCTTGCTTCCTTCCTGGAAGGTGTGGATTTAAAGAAGAGAAAAAGAAAGGAGAAAAACTTCCATAGGAGCACTATGAGCTCTGCAACACATGGTACAAAACCCTGTACCCCTGTTCAGACAGTGACCACTCTTGACCTCACTGCTCAATAGACTGCAGTGTTTTCAGGCTTCTTTTCAGGCAGAATAACCTTCAGAAACGTGGGACTAAAGCACATCTGTTAAAAGTGGGTGCTGTTGTCCCCTCTGCAAGGAGTTGGTTGCACAGGGGACGGATTCAGTGGTTTCTTAAGCTCAGCTTCTCATCTGATCAGGCAGCTCAGCTCAGCAGGTATGTTCAGTGACACATCTCCAGATGCAACACCCATTAAATGAAAGCACAACGTGTGATCTGTTACTTATGAGGCCCTGAGTTCTCAGAAATTACTTACAGATGCCTTCCAAGGTCATCCTGGGAAATCTGATACAAGGTTGGCAACGTACAAGTCTTGCCCAGTTCAAACCATAGCATGTACAATCACACACGCATGTGTATGTTCACACATATGTACACCCAGTGGCATGCAGGTGGATTATGGAACAGAAAGCAAATACATGGGAAAACCAAATATAAACTCAACTTCCATTGGCTTCACATAGTTCGCTCAGTGTGCAGACCCTTCTCAGGTTCTGCTTATTAACATTTTGAAGGCAGGGATCCAAATTTTCCATCATGATGTAGTAATGCAAAATGCATTAGTGCTAACATGAGACTTCCTGCCTTTCCTGGCTTCAAGGAGGGGAAAGTAATCCTCCTGCCATTGGTTCAAACTACAACTGTAACTTGTGTATTTAACACAGCAACTGTCAGCTTTCAACCCAAACTACACAAGGGGGTTACCTTTAATCTTTATAAATGCCTTTGCATGCCAGTACATTTCCTATAGTCTGGAATTTTTTGTTGATAAAGCCATTTCGGCAGCCCTCAAGTCCTTCCTCTGCAAAGAGTCCGGAGGTTTCTCTTTTGATCCCCAGAAATAGACAGGTCTTTTTTCCACTCTTTAATTTATTTTTGCATACTCTGTATCTTAGGTATTGCACAGCGTGTGTCTTTACTCCTTACTTGCTGCTCTTTCACTCCTTCAGATCCCCGACTTCCTGAAGGGGAGAGAGGCTGGTGGGAAGTTTGTTTTAAATATGGGACTGCAAAAGTCATGAGACCAACAACTGATTAGCTAAGATGGAGAGAGTGAGAGCAGTGCCCCAAACTTCCCGTGCTCCCAGAGTACTGGGGATATACACACAAACAAGCAAAATTCATATGCCACATAATTATAAATTTAATAAGGCAGATCACGTAACCAGTGGAATTCCAGTTTTATGAATGTTAGCTAAGGCAGGCAGTGGAAGATCAACATTTCAAGGCAAATCCCCTGCCAAGCTTCTTAACTAAAAATTAGTAAGATGACAGCTAACCAGAACGAGGGGGAGGAAAACAGTTTGTCACTGCAGGAAAATGAAGCTTGCTGAGGTAGATCTGCAGTGCCACAGAGCTCAGGAAAAAGAAAGGTGCTCAAGGAACAGACTCACAGCTCAAGTTTCACTTTCCTGCTTGCCTGCTGCACTTTCAGAAGGTTGCAAGGGATTAAGTGTTGCCACCTCCTGGTATCTGCAGTCTCTCTGAAACAGACACTGGATTTACCACTGGTAAAATGTGCCTGGGTCCAGATACTCTTCTCTCTCCACAAGAGTTGCTGAGATATGAAGAGCGCATGCAAAAGCTTCTTAAGCTTGTTTTAGAACGAGTGCCTTCTTCATACTCCATGAAGGACTGCTACCCCCATATGTTGGGTGTATCTCATGGCCCAGTATTTGGAAAGGCTTACATCTGTGACAGTAATGGCATATAAAGCCAGCCACTGCTATTCTCATCAGGCTACACTTCTGAGATACTCACAACGCTCCTGCTATGTAGGTCTTAACATCACTATGCCCCCACTCCAGGACAAAACTCCAGGACTGGCAACTATTCTCTCTGCATTATCTGGAGGGCTCAGCATTCATCCTGCTCTACCCCAGAAGTGTGCTGTCCCAGCAACACCTTCCCAGACGAGAACCCACAGGGTCACGAGCTAGGTGGGGCTGGGATGAGAAAGCTTTCAGAGGTTTCAAATTGAAACGCATGTAGTGGTGTTAGCAAGGGTGGGTCTCTCTTGTTCAACCTGCTATTGCTTTGTCCCAGGAGTTTTTAAAGCACAAAATGCCCTAAACAGAAGGTGCTGCACTTCCACCATGAGGCTGAGAAACGTGCAACTGATGCTGTATCTTTGGCAATCTCGTATAGCAGCTAATTTTCTAACATTTTTCACCTGCCCCACCATACCATTTCCTTCTTCAGCAATACAGAGCAGTTTCTGTTAGCTCCTTTGATGCCCTCAGACCACCCCCAGAACTTGTACCGCTTTGCACCTTCAAAAACTGGGGAAAAATGAAGAGCATCTTTAAAAATGTTAAAATGAGCACACGAAGTCACTTAAAATCTGCAAGTACCAATGCAGGTTGCTGCCCTGCTTTCATAATACCTAATAGAAATACTATCTGATGAAAGGAAAAAAAAGAAAAAGGCAATTTTAATTTGAATAAAAAAACAAGACTCTTTTCAAGATCTCTTCCCTGTAACTGTCTGTGGTTCTTTATCATATCTACCTCATACTGGAAGAGACACTTTGACACTGGAGCTAAAATGGGGACTACCCGAGCCCTGGCTGAGCACACAGGTATTTCCCCCTCCCTGCTGTAACATCACAAGCAGACTATCAAATACACATCATTTTTCACTTGAATACATACATGGAAAAAATAGCAAACTCAGAAGAATTAAATTTTCTCTACATGCAGCAGCATTCATGAAATCAGGATGAAAAATGTCATGATAGATTATTAAAGCCATTAATATAAAACCATTATTTGAAACAAATAAATGTTCTCACTTGGTATTCACTACTGGATAGGCTCCGCTTGCACTTCTGACACACTGTCACATTATTGACACATCCGTCTTCCAAATGATCTGCAAGATTCTTTCTCATTACCATGTGTCCACAGCCAGTGTGACAAGGGATTAAAGCATATTCACATAAACTCTGATGCTCCTGGAAGTTAAAAGTTGCAAACCAAAATGTTAACTGTGGAGAAACATAAATAGCTTGCATTCTGCCAGCTTTGCTTTACATTTCTTCTAAGCTCGGGTAAAGTCCCACTCTATAGCATTACCAAGATTAGTGTTGAAAAATCCACCATCTTTACTGGGGCTTTTTTGATAATTTGTAACTTAAAAAAATATATAATAATCATAATAATCATAATAATATATTTAAAAAAAAACTTTTGATAGATTCAAACATGAGCTCTCTCTGGAACTGCTCTGACTGACAGGATGAATGTGGTTAGCCTGCTGACATTTCTATGTAGCATAAAAGAATGGTCATCTGACACCTATGCAACAGTTAGGATACAACTCTCATCTATATTTTAAATAACTTCTAAAACTTTTCATTATTTGCATCTTCTCATCTCAACAAGAAAACCGTCAGCATCTTCTTTCATGACTACATCCAACAGGTTCACTTTCATTCTTAAAAACACAGTATTCCAACATAAAATATTTATTCTGGCCTCTTCTACTGAATATTTGGCACTGTGTCACAACTGATTTTGTCTTTAGAGGGAGATGGCTGTCCCCTACAGAACTGGCTCAGACATGCCAATTTCAATCACACGCTCAACTTTCAAATTCATTTTGCCATGTATTCGTGCTGAGAGGGGCTCCAGTTTTCAAAACTATGAAGCTGAGAAAACTGGGCAGACTTTTTTTCCTTAAAGAGGAATGCACTCAAATAGAAAACTCGTGCAAAATTAGTGAAGACAAGAAAAGGCAGCAGCACCTCAGATGCTTATCGCATTCACAGGCATCCATGGTACATGGCAGACTCCCTGTTATAAATACAGAAAGGCACCCTGTTCCTACAGCAGTGGTCCAAAATAAAGCTGCTTTAGCATCATGAGATTTATCTGCATTTTTTCATGATTCTGTTTTGCATGTCGGATTCACAAACCCTGTCCATCTAAATTTTTTATCTGGGGCATTTCACATCTGCCTGAAAAGAATGATGAATGCATTCAATCAATTGGAATCATATGCACAGGATGAAATTATTTCTATTTAAAAAAATACTGAAGATATTGCTCATAACAATGTCCTGGAAATTGAAGTATTTTCATGCTACTGCTTGTAGCATCTTTGAATTTAAATAATAAGTAAACTCTACAGAAAATAAATATAATAAAAAACCATAGCTGACACATTTGAGCAACGTTAATTTCACAATCATTCAGGATGTTCTGGATTTGATCAAAGCTCTGTTAAAGTAATGAGATGTTTTGAGATACTCTGTTGGTATGAATCACGATATCTTTGTTGATTCTTGTGAATTTGCACTAATCTGTGTTTGCTGAGAAACTAGTTTCATTCTTCTTCTGTCCACATTCAAGTAAAAACACATTTTAATTTAAAGAAATTGCCTTTAAACGTACTTCAAAATTTTTCATGATACCAGACCAACTGCATCCAGGGGTCACACAGTGTACTTTGAGTTCAGAAATCTCTTTATTAATGGCAGCATCACCAAAAGCCTGGAAAGTAAACACAGTAAGGAAAAATCACTGGGCAGAAAGTACTCCAGCATGCATTTTTGTGGTAGGAATTATCGAGACTTCAGATCTTGATAAATCCCTTCTTTTTTTTTGTTTTATTTACTCTACTACCATAACACTTTCCTATTTAGCAAGTATTCTGATGTTAGTAGAGGCAAATAATTATAATTTCTTTGTTATGATTCTAAAATAAATTATTTGATGCATTATAAATTTATTGAAAAATGCATGGCCAACTATAGCTTTTATTTCAAGTTCCTTTTCACAGAAGCCTGAAATACATCACGTGCAATGAATGTGCTGATGTGATCCTAACTATAGGGTGCTGCCATGTGCGACTCTAATGAATGCATTTCATTATTGGGGTCATTAACACCTCCTAAAGTGCTGTAGAGAGGACTTGAGTCTGTTCTGCAGTGAGACTACATTTCTCAGACCAGGCTGTTTCCATTTAGTATGGCACTGTGTACTAAAGAAATGTAAACCACATGTGAGATTTTTTATTATTTATTTATTTATTACTACTTAGCTGTTTTTTTTTTTTTCTTACGCTGTGAAGAATTGTGAAATTATTCAGCAAATGATAAAATACTTCACATTTTTAATATTACCTCTTGCACAATCAAAATAGGTACAGTGACACAAGAACAAGACAGTGGTAAGTGCACAGTAAGAGGACAACAGATTTCCTATGTAACCTAACGAAGAGCAAGTCAGGAATTGGGGGCCGGGGAGGGGGTCTCTACATATAAAGGGGGAAAAAACATTTATAAATGATGTCTACACTTCAGTGAGGTTACTGAAATTCTACACAATGAGTTAGAAAAGTTAGCAAATAAAATTATCAGAATCAACATTGCTGTTTGTCTTTTAATCTAGACACAAATGTTTGTAGTCATCTACATTCGTCCTATTAAATCATGTAAAAGAAGCACTACCAGCTCTATGAATGGTAACAAGGAAATAAATTTATATATGCAGAGTCTAATAGAAACTCCTTTCCTCTTCTCAACCTGTAAACAAAGTCTACCTCTGAAGAATTTCTGCACACAGATCACAAACAACTCCACAAATAAGAAATTAAAAAAACACAAAAAAAAAACCACACACACACACACAAAAAAAAAAAACTAATAGGCTGTACAAACACGTGTGGCTCCATCTGCATGTATGGAAGATATTATGTAGTAAGCCAGCAATTAGTGAAAGCATACCAGCCCCAGCCTCTAAAATATTCTGGTCTAATTCATGAACAAATCAATGAAATTCAAGTTATCAAGCACATGGTGGCTTTTTTCCCCATGTCATAAGAAAAAAGCTCAAGGAATTTCCTGACATTACTAAATAGATCTTTTAAAATATATTTAACTACAGGGACAGTCCCAGCAGTGCCAGGGTTTCTTACTGCTGTGTGCATTCCCTGTGCTTTTTGTTTCACATTTGGAGTTGGTAAATCACTCTGGACACAGATCTGTTAAAAAACAAGGCAGAAAATCCTCCTCTCTTCTTTTATCCGCACAGGTCACTGCTTTGAAATACCCGCAGAACTTCTTGCCCTCCTATCTGGGAACATAAGCTTGCACGGAACTTTGTTAGGGGCCTGAGTCAGACCCTCGTACTGTAAATGAGATGACTCTCACTGACAGTAAAGTGTTCTGGGTCAAACAAAAGGAAACAGAAACTATTTCTCTCTGATTTGCTATATTGCAGTTGGACGTCTCCCTCTCGTTTTAGCCATTTCAAAGGAAGATGTTGGTGCAGGTGCTGCCAGTGGCTGTTGTGGGACACCACAGACGCCTGGTTCTGTCTGTCCCAGAGCTCGCTGCAGCTGAACCAGGATCTTCCACTGCTCTAACACAGCGAGGAAGGGAGAGCCACAAAGGGGTTTGAGCTCAGTGCAGAGTAGAGAATTGCCCCCTAAGCGAGCTTCATGAATGACAGCAGATAGGGTGTGAGCAGAGTTGTAGGCGGATGCCCCCCACTCCTCTGACTGACTTCAGTGGCAGATGCACACCAACTGATCCTGAAGAGCACCAGGGCAAGGCTTGAAGTACATGTAGTATGCCAACAGTTCATAAATTAAGAATATGATAGGGAAGGTATGGAAGATCATGGGATAAGATAAAGCAGATACACCTCTTGATAGGCCCTTTTATTTCCTCTTGTGTAAGTATCTTATTTAAAATATAAACATATAAACAGATAGCATAGGGAATAAACATTAAGCAAAACCACAGTAAAGGTAAAGCAGAGATTAACCAGGATAAGATATGGAGCAAAGAACAAACCTGCTATACAGTCTTTATTACTCATGTTGTTCACAAACCGTGGATCATTTGTTGTAAATTGATCTGTACAGGCAGATCCTCGTGCTTTTGTGGTGACTGACTTCATGTGGACTCTCAACAGGCATAAGAATCTGCCCAGACAGATCAGTTTGCAAGAGTGGGGCCCTGTTTACTGTAACCCACCCACAGATTTTGCAGAAAGTCCCGAAAGACTTAGGGAGAATCCTGCACAAGAGAAATCTGAAAGTTATAAAAAATTAACAGTCGACATAGAATAAGAATTTCATAAGGGTTTAGCTCTATCTATCTGTGGTTCTATGGTGCATGAAATTCTGTTACCGGGAAATTTACTGCAGAATTGAGGATTTTTTCTGAGATTTTACTGACTTCAGTGTTAACTGCAGATTCATTATTTTGCTGCAGTCAGTTACTATATTTTGCCTTTTACTTCACTGCCAGCTGACTCTTGGGTTTCATTCTTTCCTAACAAATTCAGACAGAATGTGTATCTCTTGGTATTCCTGCCTGGAATTGGAAAGGAAGGAAGAAGATGAGCTGGTACTGAGCCCTGTGTTTGTATTCAGGATAAAGGATAGCGCAGTGACATGCCTGGAAAATCACATAACAGCAGAAGAGATCTGCAGCATTACATTACAGATGAAAATTATGCAAGCCAGTGCATAATTTTTATCAATGATTATGTTCAGCTCTAAGTTTTCCACTCTTTTCTCCAGATATCCCGGCTGTCAAAGCACTCTCCAGGCAATTCAGCTGGCTAGCCTATACTCCAGCTTCTTCTCTGAGAGACAGCTCTAACCTGAAAGTTCGGTAACATGTCTGAAGGGTGCAGAGAAACTTGCCACCCCCAAGTGGGAAAGCCACTACGATACTTATTAAGGATAGTAAGTAACAGCTAAGACATTATTACAAGTAGGAAAGCCCAGGTTAACGGAAGGCAATAAAGGTTAATTATACAGAACAGTGGGGAATTTTACACTGCAGAACTGAACAGAATTGAAAAGTCCTAAGGATGCCATTACACCTTTTAAAAACAAAAACTTTGGGAAACTCAAATGACTGAAGCACAAGTTAACATTCTCTCCTAAATTATATTTTAATGTTGACTACAGAGGAAGTGATTAATGTTGACTACAGGCAGTGATTAATGATAAATTAATGAACTGGTAACTACGACTTACCCTTTCTTCTGCCAATAGGCTTCCTTCACTTAAAGTACTGGGATCCTCCTCTTTACATTTCTGGCAAATTGGATTTTTATTGTTTCTGGCAAAAAGAATAAACAATCAATTAGTTAACTGTAGTTTAGGATGTCTTTGTATACACACTGAAATAAATTAAAATGTGGAAGTAATTTCTACTCAGAATCCATAACCTTTGTTCATTAAAGGGCCGATTTTTAAACACACTGAGGTAAACAAACAAACAAAACCCCTGCTATTCCATTCCTCGAGATCAGAACCAGGCCCGTACATTTTATCTGTATTTCACCAAAGCAGCAGCAGCTTGGATCATGAAAAACAATAAAGCTGGGAACCTATTTAGCCAGGACTGCAACCCTGTCACCGTATCTTGACTGCTTCTGTTTTCCAAAACATCAAAGCTCAAGTCAGCTCATATACACAGACATGTACTGCAATTTCACCTCCCACCTGTAGGGCAGACAAGAACTTTTCCAAAGGCTCTGAATCAAGGTGTAATTCTTGAAAGAAAAGGGAGGACAGAAGCACGTATTTAATCATAACAAATACCCACCTAGCTCCTGGTTTCAGGATAATGGCTGTCATTGTTTGTCATTAATGGCAACAGCACCTTAATATGTAGTGATCTAGCTGAGTTATTACATTTCAAACTCTAAGATAATGTTTATTAAAATCCCATCCCATCACTTACCAAAGGACTGTAAACTCCTATGATAGTATTAAGTCAGCCTTGCACTAATTGTTCAAAGTTAAACCAGTACTGTTATGTTGCAATTACACACAGGAAAACTGACACCTTTCAAACTCTGTAATCCAGCCTTTCCCACCCCATAGACATCCACACTGGAAACAAGGAAGGAGGCAGAGACCACCCCGTGTTCCCTGGAGGTAAGTACTTCCAGACTGTACAGTGTCTTCAGACCTGTGGGCCAGGCAGCCACAGACTCTCACCTACTGAGCACAGTGGCACTGCACAGGGTACTTGCAGCCACAGAACGGGTCACAGCAGTGTGACCCTTTGTAGCAAGGACCTACCGTACAATCCACGACAGGCAGGCTGAGCAGTATCTATGCCCACAGAGCGTTTGCAGGGCTTTCTTCAGAATATTATTGCAGTTGCTGCACAGGTACTTCTGATCAGGTGCATCTTCACAGATGTTAGTGGGATATCCAAAAGGAAATTCATTTTCATCAGGAGAAGAGCTGGGGACATCCTGCGGGCCTCTGCTTGATTTCTCAGCCATTTGAAGTAAACTACTGTCAAAGATGAGGAAAAAATAAAAGGTGCTGAAACGAGGAGACACACGCTCACTTTGATGTGAGAGAACACATCAGGCATCAAAGTCCTCAAAGCAGCTCCAAATCTGTGTAGTAGTCTAGTGATCTGTTTAATTGACTCTGTAGCTGACATGCGTGACTAAATGTCACAGCGGGGTTTGACGAGGTACCAGCAGGAAATTACTGTACAGATTTAAAATTTCCCTGAAACACAATATGAAAATGGACAATACATTAAACAGAAGTCCAGGGTTTTCTTCCCACAGTTTTTCAGTTTGTAGAAAGATGAAGTAAACAGTCCCATCATCTTGATCCCATCTGTCCATGACACACAAAAGAATTTCCTGTAGAGTAAATCCCCAACAACATTCAATTTCCAGCAGCCAAAATTTGAGATTATACTGTATAGATGCAGAAATTGAGCAACTGATATGTCTTTAATGACTTTTCTTAAGTCCTTACACTAGTGGCAAAATAAAAAAGGAAATCTCAAGTCCACAAAAAGTTTAACACCTGTGCTCTAACCAGAAACACCTAAAGCCACACATGAAAAGGTATAAAGCATGTTCAGCACGGGTTTTGGTTAACAAGAGGTGTGCAGTTGAATACTTTTGGATATGCAACCAGAAGTGATTCTGGTGGTCTCCACAGTTGCTTGGAAAGTTCAAGACAGGTTTTTACCCAGGGGCCTGGCACATTTGGAACATGAATCTATTGAAGACTTTATTTTTTTTTTCCCTTGACAGTACTGACACAAAATAACTTATCTTAGTATCTTAGTACCAACTTTGACTTTATTAAAAGTAACACTACCAAGTGTGAAAGCAATGGAATCAATATTTAAGTTGACTGGACTTGAGGTTTGTGCTCTGTGGGTGCCAGGTTTCCCTAAGCAGACTTGCCTTGCCTACATGTCCACACTGTGGTTCTGGGGCACCCTGCAGCCCCCTGCACTGCGTCAGCACACAGCGAGAGGCTGGGATGGAAGTGAGTGCAGCTGCCACCTGGTAGAGAAAACCGTAACGATGGGAGACCCAAATTCAGCTCCGTCCCCTGTGTCTGGAGACTCAGACTGACATCTCCCACCTTCCCTTCACCGCTGCAGCAATGCGGGCACTTTCCACACCTCCCGTGTAAGCTGTTTGCTCTGTGGGGACGAACAGCCAGACCTTTGGGCCAGGCAAGGCACAGAGACAGCGGTGTGACTGTGACACCCAGCACACAGGGCATCCCCAGGATTTTAAATACTTCCTTGAACAGCATTTTTTTTTCTGGTTCAGGCAATTCACTTGGCCTCTCTAGGCACTCAGAAGGGAGGCGAGCAACAAACACAGCACTGCCAAACCTCTCAAGAACCCAAAAAATGAAAGCCTGCAATGCTAAATGTGACAGAAACCGCACCGCTAGCTAATGAAGCTCTGTTACAGGCGTAACTGATGGGCACCCGGTGACAGCAGGCACAGAGGAGGACGCTGCCAACCACCCACAGGCTTTGCAGGGCCGGTCTCCTCCTCCTTCCTCCTCCTCCTCCTCCTCCTCCTCCTCACCACTCCACCCGCCAGGCCCGAGGATGCCGAGGGGCAGCGGGCGTCCCCTCAGCGGGGCCGGGGCGGCCTGAGGCGGGGCCGGGGCCCTCCCTTCTTCCTTCGTTCCCTCCCGCTCCCCTTACCTGAGCCCGCGGGGCCGGGGCCGGGGCCGGGCCCCTCGGCACGCAGCGGGGAGAGCCGCGGGGCCGGGCGGGGAGCGGCGTGAGGCGCCTCGGGCCGCCCCGGTGGGGGCGGTGGCGAGGCCGGGCCCTGCCCGCCGGGGGCGGCTGAAGCGGGCGTGGAGGCGGCCCGGGGAGCCCCGGAGTGTGTGGGGGGGCAGCTCCGGGCCTGTCCCCAGCGAGGAGCTGAGGGAGTGAGCGTGGAAAGGCCCCAAGGGATCAAAGTCCCCTCAGGACAGCTAAAAGATGGAGTGCGTTAGGTGTGGTGGTGGTGGTGGGTCCTGAAAGCGGTGCTGTTGTGGCTGGGTGACACCGCGACCTGCCCTGTAACTCAGAGAGTGCAGGGCTGGAGTGAAAGCTGCACCCCGAGCACCTCCGTCTGCTCTGCTCGGGGGAAATCCGAGTGCTCAGAGTAAAGCTGGGTGCCTGAATTTCCTCCTGGGGATCCTCCCCGTGCCTCTGCCCTCCAGCTATTCTCAAATGCAGTTGATATTCGTAACAAGCTAACGCAAAGCCAGTTAACCAAGGTATGCAAATCCTTCTCAGATGCTCATAGCGCAGGGAAGATTTCTACAAAAGGAAGTTTCACTATCAGGATAAGGCAAGTTTACACCGAAATCACATGCTGCAACCACATGGACTATGATTCAGTCAGAAGAGACTTTCAGATGCAAATCTCTTAGTTCTTCCCTGCGAAAGAAATTTGGGAAATACCACTGGGGGGGACTCCTAGCTGACAACTAAACGCAAAAAGAGGAGCTGGTGCTCTAGATGCTTCGCTTGGTTTGCTGCGCTGCAGCACTTAGAGCAGCGCTTGCATCCAGGTAGCTTATGCCAGCCTGCAAGTTTATTTATCAGTGAGTGTCCAACTGAGCTCTGATACCTCCGTTAGTGCCACATGTGGAATAGCTGCCCTGGGTGATTGTCTCCCCCACATAATTGCAGATTACCAAATACAAAACTAACCAGAGCTGTATTAAATAATAGCTTGGAAAGTGGGGATATTCTGGGAACCAGGGAGAGCCCTCATTATGTAAGTGAACGCTGTAGTGCTTTGTTGCACTGCTAGAAGAAACATTGGAATTAATTCCCGAACTTTTTTTTTTTTTTTTTCTCCTCACATTGTTATGAATACATATTCATAACAATATTCATGTGTTTTCACAAAGAAAAAAGGAATATTCATCAGCTCTGCTCACACAGCTGTGTGTGACTCAGCTTGTTTGCCTGGCTGATATAGCAACATGTATTCATTTCCATGTGTTCCGTTACTGCGCGCATGCTGGGTTTAGTGAAGATTTCCCAGCAAAGAATTCCATTAAACTTCTACATTTTTGTCTCAAAAGGACAATGTCAAGCAAAAGAGGAATAAACAAAGCATTTTTTGAGACTTCAGAATGGCAACTTAATTTTAAAAAATATATACGTCCAAGAAAATTACTCTAAAAAGATGGCCAGGTCCAGGGCTAGGATATATATTTATCCTTTATAGGGCTGATATACCAGATATGTATATGCACACAGGAAAAAAATAATCTTATAACTATGCAGTACTGTGAGGATACTATAAGCACCAAGCCTGTCACTATTTGCAGAACAGAGGCTAACAAAACCTGTTACCAAGAAAAAAAAAAAAAAAAAGTACAAAATGATTGAGATAGCAAATTTTATTTTCAATCATCTTTGTGGTTAATTGAAAATAACAGGAAGTATTAAAGATATACTCAGAGCACAAGAGATGTACACGGCATCCCTATGAAGGGCAGATAGCTGCTCAGTTTTCTTTACCATTTCAGGCTCTGCTGTCTGTAACACAGCATACTTCAGCTCATTTGCTGCACGGGCAGAATCTTTTCACAGCTGTATACTAGCACATTCATGGGACTTGGAGACAGAGAACGACCATCTTCTGATGCCTAGCATTTTTAATAATAGAAGTCCCATTCTTGGAAGCATTATCTAAGAAGTTTCCTATGTTTATGTTCACGATTTCTTTCACCCTGTTTTATTTAAAAAAATCATTTGTGGGCCAAATACTATTTTCAGTTCCACCCTGTAGCCTCACTGGAATCAGGATGCAAGACTGTTTCCAAGAAAATAATCTGATCCTTCACTTTGTCAAAAAAGTGACTTTTTAATTATTGTTATTGTTTAAGGTTTTAATGGTTTAAATATGATGATGCAAAGGAAATTGTCATTAGAGAGAAGAAAACATAGGTCTGATGGAGCCAATTGCCATGAGTTTGTTTTAGAGTATCCTTCTGGCTTATTGCCACACATTACTGAAGTGTCGTTGGATAAACCACTAGCCAAGTGAATGCTTCCACCTTCCAATCTGCAAAGAGGGAGCAACATTTGTTTCCTTTTGTAAACCACTTAGATCTCACCAGATGAAAAGCATCACGTGCAGTTTAGTAATGCTGTCACAGCACAAGAAAATGGCTCGTTTAGCAGTGTGAGTGTACAATTACTTGTGTATCCGCCATGGTACCTGCACGTGTAACCTCTTTAACAGCTAGGATGTTAATAAGATTTGGCAATAAGATTGTGGAAGAGGAACATGATGTCAGTTCTATTAAAGTTATTTTTAAGACTTCCAATTTAAATATCAAGATCCACTTATGTGAGTAGGAAGACTTGCCCTATTAATACTTTCAGAATCACATGTAATGTCTTTTCATTTCCACTTCCTTCTCTTTACTTCTCTATGCTGCAAATGTATTTGTAGATGCTCTGAATGCAGAGTCATCAAGGGCCTGTATTAACTAACGAGTCTGTGTGGAAAGTGTGATCTGGCTTAGTTTGTAGGGCTTGAAATATTTGCTTTCATTGCTTTATAATTAGGGCTGCTAAAAGTCATGGCAAGTTAATCTGGCACAGACAGTTTCTACCAGGATGTGAGCTAATCTTTCAAGAAGTTTTAAAAATAGCTCTGGATGTGGCATTTTTAAGCTTTCAGAATACAGAGAGGTGCAAGTTAATCATTTCAGAAAGACTGATGTTACACCCATGGGACAGTTTCTGTTTCGGGATGAAGGGGCACCATGTGCCACTAACCTACAAGGCCTCCTTTCTGTGCAGTTAGCTCACTCCTTCACTTCAGCCTTGAGAGTTCTCAAAAGTATTACACCTCTATCTTAAAAGGTGCTGAATTACAGAAAGAAACTAAAGATAAGTTTTTGGTACTTTCCAAACTAGAGATATTTCCTCTGGTAAATTTCCCCCATATGAGATCAGTTAACCAAAAACAGGATGTGGCTCTGAGAGAGACCAAAATTTGAAGCTTAACTTCATTGTAGAGCCATTTCACCAATGCTAGCATTGCAGAGCACTGTGTTACTATTTAAGGTGAATGATCACTTACACATCCCAGAAAACAAAAAAAGATCATGAGGGACTATATTTGATTTCAGTATTTTCCTTTTGAAGACATCCCTGAGCTTGAACTTTTTAATTAAACAGTTATTAGTGTATTTACAAATGGAATTTAGGCTCAGATGCTATCTGATTTACGGGCTGTAGTTGAAGTGCAAGCAGTATTTTCAGGGCTGAGAATCTCATTTCAGACAGAAAAAAAAATGCTGGAGATAGGGATGTCTCACTCGGTGAAAACACAATTTTCAGTTAGTATAAATGATCTGGAAATGTGTATGTATTCTAGGAACCCTGAAAAACTGGTAAAGCACGGGAGTGAAAACTTGTTAATAAAGAAGATCCAGCCCCCGTGAGATGCAGTACTTCCAGGAACTGGAGCTGAGTGCTCCAAGTCAAGATCCCTGGCTGTCCATAACACTGATACTAGTTTGTTCTTTATCTTCTATGCTATTAATTCTTTCCAGACTTTAGCAACCCATGCAGTAGGAGTACAACAAAGTTGTAAAATTTCATCAATTTATCTTCAATACTTTCAAAAAAAAACCATGAAGAATCGTGAAATTTGATTTATTGTTATTCTCAGCAAACTTGACAGCTTTGCCACAATTCAGTCTTGTCTACAATAAAAGATTTTAAATGTTTTTCTTGTATCTGCCTGAGCCCACTACCAGTTTAAGCTCTGCTTCATTATGGTGATATCCTGAGGACCTAGTCCAACTCATATTACATGGATGGAAAGTTTCCCATTAAATTCCATAAAAGCTGGACTGTAATCCTCAAAGAGACATTGGGAATCTTTTTTTTTTTTTTTTTCCTTTATCCCCACTCTGCCTCAAAATTTTTCCAGATCATATTCTTTATAGCATAGTATTATCATCGGCTTCCTAGTAGTTCTAGTACTTTTTTTTTTCCTCTCTCCAAACAATAGATGTTCTGGAATAACTCTTCAGCATTTGTCAGAAAAAAAAAAAAGAAAAAAAAAGAAAAAAAAAAGAACCACCCATAAAATTGGGCATTATACAAGCCAAGGAATCCCATTGAACAGAAAAGGATAGAAAAAAAATGTTTCTCTTCGTGTCCTTGATAGTTTCCTGTAAGCAATACTACTTCAGCATAAAAACATCATGAAAAGATTACTGAGCCTGATATTAGGCAACCTAATTATGCAGGCCTCTTTTACATTACGAAGCTTCATGGTGGTATACCTGTCTCAGTCACTACGTTTCTGCAGCGGGACAGACAGCGGGTATAGATGTGTGAAGCTGACATGGAACAGTTTATGACAGTTTCATTAGATTAAGCTCTGCTTTCTGTTGCAGCCTGTCTACATCAAGGGCTTATGCTGGTACTTGTGGTTTTGCTTCTGTTTCTCTTAACATACACAGAGTCTGATCTAAACTGGAAAATTCTTAGCTGCTTATTTCCATTCTTACTGCTTTGGAGAGAACTCTGGGAATGGGAGCTGTGCCCAGCGGGAAGCCTGCCAAAACACTCTTCCAATGCTCTGGATGTAACATGAAAAAACAAGCTAAGATTCAACATCTTTTGACTATAAAGCAGCTGGCAAAATGTGGATACGCTATTGATAGCTCAGTTCACTTGTACAGTGTGTTACAGAAACTATATAATTATCAGAAAATGTGGTATATTCGAGTGGGACTAATTAGTGGAAAAAAAAACGTGTTTTTTTTTTTTTCTTTCTTGTTAAAGAAGAGATTTCTTTAATAATGTCTTCATTAATTTGCATTAATGAGAGGAATAGAGGGAATATTGGAGACTACGGTAAATCTTCCGTAACCCTGCCAAAAGTTACTCATTTTGTTAATAAGAGCACCTTCATCCTAAAAGATGTATAGAAGATTATCTTTATACACGTGATAGAAGCAGAAAGAGACTTACTGTCCACTAATTTGCATTTCTCTTCCACTGAGACCATAATTAACTTTGCTGTTGGAAAGTGACTAACAGCACAAGGCTTATTTTTGCAATAGCATTTTTCAGCATGGTTCATAAACCTGAATAATTTCTATACCACCACTTACAATGTCTATTTGTGCCTGTATTTTATAGGCAAGAAACCTGGGGAACACAGAATTTCCAAGCTTTATCCAAGGTTTCACACTAGGAAAATGGTATTCTGCAGAGAAGCAAACCTCCCATCAAAACACTGCTGCAGAAAGAAAACTCCTGAGCGTTCACAAAACAAAATGTCTTTAAAGAGAAATCTAAAAGAGAAAGAAAATTATATTGTAAACAGAGGAGACGCCTGAATGAAAGAGTAAAGTTGGAAGTGGGAGAAAGCCGGCTAAGAGAAAGACAGGTCTATATTCTGAACAGACAGAGGCAAGCAGGCTTAGCGCTTAAATTCTGGAATAGAAAGAGTCCTCTCATGAAGCCAAGTATCTTGGCAGCTTTGCCAGAGATGGGACTCCAAAATCACATCATCACATACAAGTTCCCAGCAGCGTCCTTGGAATTCAGCCAAGAAAACAAACCTTGAAACTCTCTGTTGAATATATGCATCACAAATTGGATGTTGAAACCCCACAGCAAGTGAATGGGGCACAAAGTGATTAGGAAATGAATGCTCCCATCTGTTCACGCTCAGTAACAATGGGTCATCCTGGAAGAAATTGCAGATTGGTTTCATAGTGCAGTGGTTCAGAATTGTGAAAGTTTTCACAAGCTGAAGTTGAATTTTCTTTGTGACAAGATACATACAGGATGGAAATTCAGCATTTTTTAATCTGGTTATCTAAAATCACATCTAAAATTTTCCCTTACCATGATTTTTTTTTTTTTTTTTTTTTTGCTTCAAAGCCCAGGCCTGGCCGGCAGAGCCATGAGCTGGACTGCCCTCTGCCTTGCCCCAGAGCAGTTCTGTTCAGAACTGGACACCAAAATCAGCTGGGGCATTGCTTACCCGGGGCAAATGGCCAACAGACACAATGAAGTGGTGCACAGTAGCATAGGTTTCTAAGAACTTGCTTTAAATTCACATGGGTTTAGGAACCTTCCCAAGTTTCTGGTATTAATCCATTTTACTCCTTTAAATTGCATCAGAGATTAATTTGACCCCTCAAGTTTCCATGGGAAGTTTTTGATCCTAGCTCAGTTTTGAGATTCCTGACCAAAACAGAAGCTTGGCTGATCCTGCCAGGCTTCTTCAGTGCCATACAGACACTGTGAAATGCTGAAGTTATTAGCTTTGATAGGAAGCCACAAGTGACACTAGGGACATAAAGAAGATTCCCCCATCAGCCTGGGTTGAACAGTTTTACATAACCACAAGCTCGGTGAGGTTCATGGACACCGAAGTTTGAAATACTGAAAATATTGAAAACATTGAAAATATATCTCTGTCTGCATGTACTTGGTGCAGAGGAAAACAGGCACTGCCTTTTCAGTCACTATGTACACAAAGAGGTTCATCCCAGGAGCTGAAATCTTTGCCACAAATATATCTCCAGATTTCTCTTGTCAATGGGAGTAAATGCTTGTACAAGAGCCTGAGCACCCTGGGCAGCTCAAAATGAGCCCTCCCAAGGTGGCAGCGGTCAGTACGTCCTTCCCTGCCCCTCCTGCCCCTGCTGTGAGCAAGAGCAGCACTTTCACTAGCTGACTTCCACCCAAAGATCCCAAAGCACTTTGCAAATATTAACAAATGGTACCCCTGCCAAGGTATGTTTCCATGTAGCACAGAAAAAGGAGACACAGAAGAAGGCTGAAAGTCCACAGGCTTCAAAATAACTTCTCGTACTCGGTGTACAGGCTCGGGTGCTCAGTTAAAGGCATGCACAACTTGGTGTTCACGAGGGCTGAGAATTTGTACCCTAAATTGAAGTAGAAGTGTAGATGTTCAACACCTGTGAAAAGTGGGTCCACAGAGTCAATTCTTCAGAGAGTCTAAAGTCTAGAGTAATTATTACCTCAGATATTACTCTAAAACTGTTGCTGCACATGGCGTGATGCATGTTTGGTGAAAGTTTAGTGAAATTCAGGACCAAAATGGACCTCCTGACTTTCAGTTCCCTTTCATAAGTATTTATCTAGAGGTCAACCCACATTTGCACTGAAAGAAACTACAAATGCTACTTAAAACAATTCCTCAGTATGTACTGTTCTAATATAACAAAACTAACTGGAGCTAGAAACAAAATACCTTTCAATATCACAAAGACTGGTGGCTCCAAACTTTGGGAATTACAGGAATGGTGGAAACGAATACCTATTCCTACCTAGCTGTCAGCGCATGTGTCTGAATATTTGCTAGGACCCTGCAGCAGTAAGCTTTTGTGGAAAATTTTATGATTTGGGCAGTGAAAATGACATTTTTATGGCATATTGCTTTTTATAAATAATGAAGGAAAACTGGCTAATCAGACTCTGGCAGAGACAGACAATACAGGCACGTAGTAAGTGCAACTCTTCAGTTACAGCTGCAGTTTATGCCCAGTCTGTCAGCAGAACTAACATTTATGTCTATACATTGTAAATCACCTTTCAGCAGGTATAAACTGGCATAGAGAAATGTGAATCTCTATGTGTGTGGGGGTGAGATGTTTATAGAATATTTTCTCTTTGATTTTTTTTTTTTTTTTGTGAATTGGTAAAAGAAATACTACATCTACAGAACTGGATATCAAGTATAAAAAGTATAGCTTCTCCAAAATAATTGTAACACTGATTTGCGTTAGCCAAGGATGTGCTCTATAGCCTCACAGTATAAATTGCAGAGAACATATAATAGCCAGTGGAAAGAATGCGCTGTTGAGGTTACTCTTGTAAAGCCAAATTAGACAATACAAGTCCATGACAGGGCTCCTTGAAACCAGCTTGCAGTGTACTACATCCAAACTCTAAGCCTCTCTCTGTTTCTTTTGGAGAACTTTTTACCGGCGCCAGCGGGGCTGCTGTCATTAAGAGAAAACTGATTTTCCATTGTAAACCCCAATTTTTGTCGTTGTCTCAGCTGTTTTTAAAGTGCATCAAATATAAATTTTGATTGCTTTCCTTAAGATAGAAATTGACAGCTTAGTTATCAAGTAGCACATAAAGGAAGCATAGTCTGAACCACAGCACCTGAGGGATAATCTGCATTTCATGGCTTCTAGCACGGGTACATACAACTATTTTATGAATAACCACCTGTGTGTAACAGATACTTCCTGGGATAGAAAAGAAAGGGCTGAATACAGAAACCTTTAATCAAGATTTCTCTGCTATTGTTTTCTAAACTTGAATGTTCTTTTTATGAAAGTTGTGGGGTTTAATTCCGTACAGCGTTTTCCAGGAAATCAGTTGCTGCTTAAACACGTATCCAAATTCCAAGTTCATTCAGAATTTGAAAAGCAAAATTTAACACGAGCAATGGAATTTTGTAATGACCCAGCAATTGGCAAAACCAAACTCTTGGTTCCCAGGAGAATGAAAGAGCCAAACCCAGATATTTCTCCTAATTAGAGGTGAAAACATTATTAAATATCTTAAAAATTGAAAGCATATGTAGCTCCTATAAGGTGGTTTTTTTACTGGAAAATAACTGATGGCCATGCCAAATTTCAGTGTGTTCTCGTGTAAGAATTCAGCGGGAGATTAAGAACACATTTTGCTAGGAGACATGCGTAAACACTAACATTTACATAGACTGTAAATAAGGCTCTGTAGGTAGGGTCAAATGAGAACTCGCAATGGATGAACACCAAGTTGGCAGCCCTCAGAAAGAGAATGATTTTTTAAATTACAAAATAATATTCACTCAAATGAAAAAAATGATTTCCCTAGTATGTGTTCACTCATCTCTTCTGTTCATTTCTACACCCATACTATAAATGAATCTACTGACAGGGATGTTTGTGGAAAGTTTGAGATTACTTATGGAAAGAGATTTTTGAACTTGAAGTCTTACTAAGGATTAGATCCCAGGGTTTTTTATTTCTCCATCCAGTGCAGGATCCCACCTACAGACTCTGAAAAGAGGCTGTGCCTATATTGAACACTTTTATTGCTATAAAGAGAGATAAATTAATTTCAGTGCAATATCCTGGCTTTACTTTGCCCAAATACACTGAGGAAACACCTCAGCACGATGAAATGAATATTTCTCCTCTTCCAGATGATTTCAGATTGTGTGTATTGTCATAACAAAATAAAAATGATGTGATAACTTGGACTTGAATCTTACTGGCTCACATAAGCAATTCTGTTTTTCACCTGGTATTTAACATGATATGTTTTAAAGTCAGCCAAGAAAGAATGATGACAATCACTTAAATATAAAAAGTGACAGCTTTATACAGGGACTTAGCATTCCTCTCCTAAAACTGTAGGGTATTCTTAACTCAAAAGAGTTCTGACAGAGCACTGATCTGGCTCAGGCTACTTAGGCTTTCTGATATACCCAGAAAGTTGTATTCACAGATCATTTCTGCACTGCTAGTAAAGCAACAGCCAGAGAATGGCACCATTTGGCTCTCTTCCTAAATTAGTCACAGTAGTTAGATGCAGCACAGCAGCTTTCATGACCAGACCTAAAAAGTGAATGTTTCACGTGTCACTGTGCATAATAGGGTGGAATTGGTCTGTTCAATCATTTATTAGCTTGGATCAATTAGACAAATTTCTGGTTGCAATGAAGAGGGAAATCATTTTGTTGCACTCATCTATCTAGAAAAATCAATGAAATAGAAATGGAAACTTATGGAAAAATACTTAAATAAATAACTAAAAGGCTTATTTAGTAATAACCCTTACAGTTGTTATCTCTGGAATTCATCTAATTCATGTCTTACATATCTGCCAAGAGTATTCAAGGAGAATCACGTTAGAATGCCATCTGGTGAATTTTCTTATTCAGAGACTGATCTGGGAAATGTATTAAAAAGGAACAAAAGTATAATGACCAAACTCATTTCACTGACTTCAGTGGGCCCTGCTTTTAGAGATTATCTGTGCACATCACTAGAAGCAACTCTGAAGTTCGTTCTGGAGACTACTTCAACTGTAACATACTATTATGCCAATAAATGAATTTTAGAAAAAGCCTGTTTACACACGGCCCTTGGCATCTTGCCAGAATTGACAGACTCCAGGTTAGCCATCACTGTTCTAAGAAAAGTGAGAATAAATTTGGATGGAGTACATAGCTCTCTGGACAAGTGCATTAATATGGAGGCAGACCAGTAAGCTCACATAGGGACACTGGACTCGGGATAGAATACAAAAGTATAGTAGCCAAACGCATGTTTCTCTAGAACCACTAAAGCTATTAGCCTATGACTCAAAGCCTGGAACATTTGGAGACTTGCACACCATGTATATAAACAACCAAGGAATAGAAAAACACTGTGTACAATTCAGATATAAAAGGGCCTTTCTGATGTCCAGAATCCCCAGTAAGTACAGAATGTGTTTTGAAATAATTTCCATTTCATAATACAGATGAGTCATCTAAGCAGTGATTTTTCCAGGAATTTCTATTTTTTTTCTGAGATTAATCCTGTGAGTTGCTGCGTACCTCAGGGCTCTCTGACTGCAAATCACTAAGATTAGCATGGCAGTAGATTCTGAAATCAATCCCGTGCTACTTCCATTTTTTCCTGTCTTACTGATTAGATCCAATGGAATTTTCCCGTGTCAAATAGATGAAGAAATAGATGTACCTTTCCCCCATGGTTTTCGTATGAAAGCAAGGCAATGCCACATGAGAAAGATAAATCTTTCAACATCAGTATGTACATATGTACACAAACCTCCATACTGCACATGGTTAAATGTCTAAATATACACACACATAAAATACACATTTAAAATATTTTGTCAATCTTGTAATGATCTCCATCTAATGGATAGATAATACTGGATAGAAGCAGCAACAACAAATAAGACTAAAGATAATTATCAAGTCAGTTTAAAAAAAAATAAGTGTAGCATTTTTATACAGTATTTTAAAATTAGTTTGCTAGATCTTCAGGAGCAATACAAACTCTTTGGGGTCTGTCTCACTGAAATAATCAATAGAACTGAAATTTCACAAGTCACGTCTGAAAACAAGACATGCTCCTTGTCGTGTAAAGCTTTTATGTAAAGTACAGTTCAGAAGTAGAAATGCTTACAGGTGGACTGCCTAGACAACCTCACTGAGCATTTAAGTGTACTTCACTCTGCAGTTTCAGTTTATATCCAGATATTTTTGGATAGTGTTATCTTATGCTTCTTAGAAAAGTTTAGAAGATTAAAAAAGTACTCACAGAGCCAAAATTAAAAAGTGCATCTGTGACCTTCTTCTTTCCACATATTAATCACTCTGGACTGAAGATATTCCTAAGAGAGAGGAAAAACTGTGATTTTGAAGTTCTTGGCCATGCTGCTTTTGGGCAACTAGTCAATAAAAATACAAATATGTGCAACTGTACTTTGTATCAAATTATTTTCTCAGTTTTACTGGGAACTAAGCTGATTTGTGCCAGCAGCTGTGAGAATGTAATGTAATTTGGCCCTTCATCTGCCACTTTCCTGGAGACAAGGCAGGCTTTTTAACTGTCCAATTCAGTCATCAAGTGCCAAAATAGCATTTGTTGTAAATCTACCAATCTACCTATGTTGCAGTAGACATTGGTTCAGTCTGCTATGTTTTAAAATACAAATGAATGGCACAAATATTATTTGGGAACTTTTTTTTTATTATTTTGGACAAGAACATAGAGAGTATAAATATAACACTAGTTAACAGCAGGAAAAGACAATGGAACACCCACAAAGAGGTATTCCAGAGAAAAGTGTAAAAAAGGAAAACCTAAGGAATAAAACTTTTTTTTTTTTTTTTTTTTTTTCTGCACAGACAATAGATGAACTGGCTGCTTTTATTTGCAAAGTCATACAAACATAATTTCATAACAGCAGACAAAGATTATCCACAGCAGAAGAGCAAGACATTCTCCACACATATGCAACCTCTGACTTGTCCGCTGGGACAGAGAAGAAGGCGACCACTGCAGTGTGCAATAGCCACTAGCTGCAAGGATAGAGCCATTTGAACAGTGCAGGTTTTGCAAATATTGTGTAAACATCCCATCTAAAGTCAGTGCAGTTTTGTTTGCAGTGGCTGATGTGTACCCTATGAATACAGAGTTACCTTAATAACAAGATGACACGGAACAGACAGTAACTGTGCCCACATGGTACCTGTGCTGGATTCTGCAGAAACATTTTGCACAGAGGATAAATGTATATGTTAGAAGAAGCATTATTCCTATCCTTTTCCATGGCTAATGGAAACTGGCACTAATTTTCCATGGCACTAATCCTTAGGCACTTACGCACCAGATCTTCCAAACACAGAGGTGTTGTAGCATGTTCTCTTATGAAGATAAACAGAAAACTTTGGGTTTCCCCCAAAAATACAGTCTCAGGGGAGCTGCCTCAGAATCTTGTTCATGTAAATCCTCCAGTGCTCCAGGTTTACAGCAGAATTAGAGATTTCAAGACTGAAGAGACAGGCTGATGGAGGGTAAGAGTAAAATGAAAGCATTACAAAGACTTGATATGCTGAACTCCTACTGGTTTAGAAACAGGCTGCCCTTTTATGGCTTTTTGTTTTATTATTTTTCATTTCCCTAATTTTTGTTCCCCATATCTACTTCATACAGGTTATATTAGTTTACATGCTGCTTCCCTGGTCTGCTACCGCACATATTTGCTTCCAGTATTTTTTAGCATTGCAAGATTTCTTCATGCAAAAGAATTACTTTAGGCATCCCTACTTGTACTTTTACATCAATTTCTTTTAGTGGAAGGCTAACAATTCTGAGAAATTCACAGTGCCATTATCAGTACAATATACCCAGTGGTAAGAACCTTTTGAAGTGAGGTGACCTTATAAAATTAAACCGCAGTGTAGCCTAGTCTGTTGAAATATCACAAAGTGTATATGCTAAAATCACAGAATCTAGGAAATTCTAATATGAAGAAATCTCCTGCTTGATACAAATGTTTTAATTTGTAGCTTAAGTTTCACTCAGTACATGCTACCATGTACATGCACTTGCTAGACAATGCCCAAGTTAGTTCGGGGAAAGGAGGACTTTCTCAGGCTGAATTCTGAATTTCCTTATTTTTGTGGTTTTAAACTGCATTTATTTGATTATCTCTCTAAAAGGCAGGAAGCAGCACTGAAGTACATTTCCTATTCTCAGTTCTCACATACTGCATTTCTCCATGGGGAGTAATTTTGCTATCCTTAAAATGCGTGCAGCATCCTGACCAACTGGCTGTATCGCTGCTTGCAGACACTCATGCTCACAACTCTGTGCTGGTCAGAGGATACTTTGCACCCTCTTTATCACACAGTCCTGAATACAAAACCATCTCCATCAAATCTAAAATTTGGCCAAGAATCTGAGAGATTATGGGGTGGCTCCTGTCTTGCAGGTGAACTTCACTAAGAGTTTGGGTGAGATTATTTTTTTTCTGCTAGCAGTCAGGAAATCAACATTGTGGCACTATACAGTAAGGCACTTCTTTTTTTTTTCATTCACTAGGCATTTTCAGTAATTGAACATTTGAAAAATGTCTTTCAGAAGTTCTTTTTAGGACATGAGGGAGTAACATACTAATGTTTATAGGACCTACATGAAAACTGTGTTCTTGCGCTCCCTCTACTGTTTCTGTCAGAGTGGCAACCTGGGAGTGTTTCAAAAGCTGTGTATATTCCTTTGTATAAGACATGATGCCTAAATTATAAAGGGGAGCAATTTCTTCTGGCAAAATATTTTCAAAAATAAAGAAGCATAGTGAAAAAATCAAGTACAAACTGCACTATCTATCTGGAAAATAAGCTTTTATGCACGATTCAACACCATCAGCAAGGGGAAACACTAGATTTGATCTCTCTCAGAGTGGGGTTCCCCTGTATCATATGCTTGGTTTTTCATTGTAGTAACATGACTATTTTCTTTTTCATCTTGATTTAACACTGCTGTCTTATAATCATGAGACTAACAATGTTTGCCTTATTTTAAAGGTCCTCTGTGAGCTTATTACTCAGAAATATTAAGGGTTTTATAAAAAAAGTTTGTTCTTGCAGCACACCTACACAGCACTTAAGAAAAATGTTTTTTTCTCATCAGACAAACCATCGTGGCATGTTCAAATCACTCCAACGGCTCTTCTAAAAAAAAATCCTTAGAAAACTATTAATTCCTCTGAATACACCACTGACACTTCACAAATTAATCATAACTGCTGTGCAGATTCAACAGACTTGGAAGTTCTCCCTTTCATATACAAATGAGATTTTAAAAAGCTTCTAATTAAATGTTTTGCTTATTCAGAGAATTTTACATGCCAAAATGCTTTACAAATGACAGAATCTTCAATGAATGTAAGTATCACTTCAAAAATGAAATGCTGCCAGGTATGGTGAAGATTTTTCAGTTTGTTTAGTTATAAAAAGTGAAGAGTTGCCTGTAACTGAATATGAACTGCATGTTTCCAGTATGTTTTCTTTCCATTGCAGGGAGTGGGAGTTGTTTGAGTTGCACTGCAGTATTTCAATGCACTGTTAAAATAAATTTTTGCATTTCAAACATGAAGAAACTAAAATTTCTTAACTTAGTAAATCTTCAGGATCATTTAGTTTAAAAATTTGTTGCTCCAACCACAAGTTGAATGAAAAATGTTTATGTAAACACCTGGATACCAGCTTAGGTTAAAAATAAAAAAAGCAAGAATCTGTCATCTGCAGGTCTAAGGTACAAAACAATGAGGATGAGAAAACTAAAGAAGCAAAAAAGGGTCACCAATACAGCAGTATCTGGCTTTACACTCGTAGTGTAAACGAAATAGCTTTAGGATTTGTCTTGTACTATTCTTACGCTACAGTACTTTCCTGTGGTTGGAAAATTAACATTTAAAATAGGTACTATAAAGTAACAAGGGCTTCAGGAAGGCTTTTGTCCTAACTACTTGGATACAATTGTGCCAGGCTATGTCTTTTTTTTCCAATTAAAGTTGGAACAAAATTATTTGATAAAACAATTCTTTTTTATTTTTTAATTTTTTTTTCTGAAGTAAGGGTTATGTTTTAATAAGACATTGGATTTCAGTGCTTCTGAGGGTTATTCTGGCAAAAGACAGCATTTTCCATATTTACGGTCATTCCATTTCACTTCATCTCACTTCAAATGTCTTTGCAGTATTCTGCTTTATTCTTCCATCCAAGCTTAAAAAACATACTTTGAAAATTACCAGGTTATAAGAAAGTGGCTTTGAAATACAAGCTAAGAGTGTTTTCCAAGATGAACTAGTCACGAATGTTAAGTTCTGAAAATAATTACTGAACAGCTGAGGATTTTTTTTTGTGATTTTTTTTTAATCTGTATTTTTAATTAAAAAATTATCCACATAAATCAACAGCCACTGATGATGAGATCTTCAACAAAATCTTCCATTCTGTTTAAAAACTCCTGACAAAATGTACATGCTGTGTTTGAAGGCCACCACTCAATCCAAGTGCTGGAGTCCAAAGGGTACTGGAATCTAAAAAGACAACAGAAAATGCACATTTGCTCCTAAGATTTGGAGAGGGAATTGCCTAACAGGAAAAGCATTACAATATGAAATAGATTGGTTTGTGTTCATAATCCTGTTTTAAATTTACACATCTGAAAACACACTGGGTTACCATTGGTCAACTGATACTTTAAAAATAAATTATATATTACATGAGAATTATTACATACAAACACTTGCCACTTGACAACATACTTTAAGATTAGCACATTCTGATGTTAAATTACTTACCTGAAACTGTAACCAATGCTTATCTTTAGGGCTTCTTTGCCCATGATCAAATACTGCTCTCCTGGGCTCAGTTCAACATCAGTACAGGTCTTCTTTTTAACAAAGGTAATTTCATTATTTTTTTCAGCGAAAGCATGCCCTGAATATGTCAAGAATTAGAAAATTTCACAAAGAGAATTTTTAGTTACATGTGCATGAAACAGAAAACACTAACATGTTCTACAGCACAGTATACTCAAGTGAGCCATTTGACACTTGTTATAAAACAAGAAAATTTGATAATATAAAACATGTTTCCTGCAGAAGATTTTTTAAATTAAATGGAATGTTAAATATATCTAAACAACTCACAACTGTATTAATTGATTGTGGAATATGTTCAACTTGTTTTGTCACACAAGAGATGTTTAACTGATTACAGTTTAGGTTTGTTAACAACAGCTATAATAGAGAAAAGCTGTTTAAAAACATTATACAGTGCCTTTCTTAGGGCATAAAAGAATGCTCAAAGGCTGTATTTGAGAGTAAGGTTTTCTACTTTCATGAAATGACTAGATTTGATTCTTGTTTTTTGTCAACTGCTTCATTGGTCTCAACAAGACAGATATTGCTCTAAGTGAAATAGTTAAATGGATTAAAAATAGGACACACACCTCTTTTATAGAGATCTAGAATAGTTGCAGAATACTTTACAAAATGACCTTCTTCACGACGAGACAAGATGTTCACTTTATAAACTGCAAAACAACACATAACAAAGTTTTTGTTATTCCTTTTTTTTTTTTTTTTTTTTTTTTTTTTCCTGCAATATATTCTAAATGCCTTACTGATGCTCAGGTAGAGAATATAATGTCCCTTAACTTCTGGGAAAATCATGGCTACAGCTATACACTGTATGGTTCTCATCTGATGGCCTGCAACTTCCCCTGACCTCAAAGCTACACAGAATCATAGAATCATATAGATGGGAAAAAACCTTCAAGACCATTAAGTCCAACTGTCAGCCAGACCTAACAAGTTCCATTACTAAACCATGTTCCTTAGTGTCAAATCCATGTCTCTTCAATACTTCCAGGGACGGGGACTCTACCACTTCCATAGGCAGTCCATTCCAGTGCTTGACCACCCTCTCTGTGAATAAATTCTTCCTAATATCCAATCTAAACCTCCCCTGGTGCAATAGGAGACTGCTTCCTCGTGTACTATGACTTGTTACCTGAGAAAAGAAACTGACATCCTTCTTGCTGCAACAGCCTTGTTGCTCTTCTCTGCACAAGTTTGACCAATTCAATATCCTTCTCCTAGAGAGGGGCCCAAAACTGAACACGGTATTCAAGATGCAGTCTCACTGGTGCTACGCAAAAGGGGACAAGAGCTTCCCTAATCCTGCTGGCCACACTATTTCTGTTGGCTTACATTCAGTTGGTTGTTGACTAGCACCCCCAGGTCCTTTTCTGCTGGGCAACTTTCCAGCCACTCTTCCCCAAACCTATGCCACTGCACCAGGTTGTTTTGCTCCAAGAGCAGGAATCCAGAACTTAGCTTTTTTTAATGTCATGCATCTGGACTTGGCCCATCAATCTACATGATCATGTTAGAATGACACCAAGAGAAAAAACAGCAGAATTCATCAGACCAGGTTTCCTGGGGCAATAAGCCTTGTTACATGAGTTTTGTTCAGCAAAGGGTATGGGCAGAACTTACTTGTCTCTGCTCTGACATGTTACCTTCAAACAGTGTATGCCTGCTGAATTTTGATCATTAAAGATCTAATTGGAACAAAATGTTCTGCAGCAGTAGTAAAGAAGTGACTGAGTAAGAGCATGAGAAATAGGTAAAGACAATTCAAATACTACCATATGCAATATCATTCTGGCATGCAGCTTCTCTCCTGATATCAGCAGTTATTGACTGATCCAGTCTTTCTTGTATTCTACTACACTCAGCTACATTGAGAGGAGAAAAAAAAAAAACAAAAAAAAAACAGCGTTAGGACAATGTCATTGCATGTCTTCAGATAAAACACGATGGATCTCTACCTGCTCGAATAATCTGCTGTAACTGAAAAACAGTGTAATTATGGGAGTGCATGGTGGAATAATGAATGCTGAAAAAGGAAAAAGTATCCTTACTTGCCTGAACTTAATCCAGTTGGACAACCATGATTATAGTGCACACATTTATTTATTTTTTTTAATGTACAATTTTAGAGGACAACAGCTGTGTTCTTACAAGGATTTTTCCTTGTGTTAATATGTTTTTGTCCAAAGCATTAAACTGCATTTTCCCACCAAATGAAATGGCAAAATATCTTAAAAAAAAATTTACCTTCCATGCACTTGCATTCATTTCCTTCACACAACCTCACAAGTTTTTCATCTCCATATGGGTTATAAAATATAGTGCATCTTTTATCTAGAAGATACAAAAAATTGTAATAAATAAATATAGAAAATTCAAGTCAGCACTGAAACTTTGTGAGTCAGAAGTTACCTGAGCTTAAAGTAACAAGGATTATAAAGCTGTGGCAGAAGGAAAAATGTAGTCTTCAAGAAGGAATAAACATTTGAAAAGAACACACATGAATTTGAAGACATGGAATACATACCTGGTGCATGATACTCATATACAGTGAATGTAGCAGGATTTCGCATTCCAACATGGAAAAGCTCACTTATTCGGAACCCAACACAGAGGAAACTATCAGCTGGAACCTATTGGAAAGACACATGAATTAAGGAGTTCTATAAAGGAAACAGTGATTCCAAAGAGTTAAAGTTGTTCTTAAAGTTATGAAAGGGGTAACATACAGAGTCTATCTGAATAACAACATGCCCATCTATTATCTCATAATCAGCTATCAATTGATCCACTCCACTTGCAAGCTGTAGGGAAAAAAAAAAACAGAGAAAAAAATTATGCAACAGTTAAAGGTTTTTGGATGATCATGAAGGTTTACTTATCACTAGCTTTTACATAATTCTGAGATTCAAAAAACTTATTTCAGTGTTGCTTCTTATAATGTTTAAACTATTTTTATTTTTTAAGGAAATTATCCTTTTTATCTTCATTGCATGAAAATAACAAAGAATTGCAAAGCTAATTATCCTTAAAGGGATACTTGAGTCCACATTTAGTATCCTATTTAAATCCTGTAAGTATAAGTATAACTCGGGTTGCCTTAAACTGATATTGACATGTTGAACAACAATTACAATTGAACAGTAAATATCATAGTTCTGTCAAAAAAGAGCAACACTTCAGTAAAAGAAATAAAGTTTTTCTAATTCTTACAGTATTTAAGTCTTCTATATTTGCTTCCAATCCACTAACCAAACCTATGTCCATCACAGCATGAGCAGACCCTGACTGTGGCTCTCTCTTGCTGGGCTTGTACCTAAAACAGATTAAAAATAAAATTAGTTAAACATAACTGAAACAGAAAGTAAACTTCAATGTGTAATCCCAGAAAATCATGAGGAAAATTCTACCAACATTTAGAACATCATAATGAAGCAAAATATTCCAGATGAATCATTTCAGATTTTTGTCAATATCATGGATATGAACTTTTCTTAATACTTATGTTCTCGAAGAACCCAGATATAAATCAACAAAAAATACTCTCCCAAAAAAGTAACGATCTTAATCTCCAATTCTGTTTACACACATGCATAAAAGGGAAGAAAAATGAAGAAAACAAGATCAGAAGACCAGATGCAATTATTAATAAGGGAGGACTAGCAAATAAAAACATTTCAATCTCTTAAAAAAATAAAAGAAATTGAATATAATGATAATGTATATGTGAATATAATGCTAATGTCAGCTAATGTAATATTAAAACAATAACTAAGAAAAAATGTAAGACCAAAAAGTCTTTGTAACATTCTTAGAGTACTGTCATTATGCATCCGTAGAGCCACAGTGCATTTCATTTGCAGTGCTCCAATTCCTTAATACATCAGCTGGGAATTCCACCTTTGTAAGTAGGAGTGTTGAAACTTAGGAAACTGAGGACATTTAGAACC
The DNA here is from genome assembly GCF_964211825.1 of Aythya ferina. Classification (NCBI taxonomy): domain Eukaryota; kingdom Metazoa; phylum Chordata; class Aves; order Anseriformes; family Anatidae; genus Aythya; species Aythya ferina. Next base: position 2,518,499 of record NC_140318.1, on the reverse strand, counting down.
AGCATTAAGTTTAAATGAAACCTTTAAAAGTAAAAGCTTGTTATTATTTCCACAGTAATTGAGACAAACTACCCAAGTAAAACCCCACCAGCTGTACTTACTTTGCACAAGCCTCTATGCGCCCAAGTGGCCCACCATCTTCTATTCTGTAACCTTTTCATATCAAGTAGAGTCAAATAAGTGATCTTAAAACTCCTCAGGAACAGCAACCCCAAAATTCTTGTAAAGTGTTTTCATAATTGAAAGAGAATTTTTTAAATAATTTTGGTAGCAATTTTTCCTAGGAACTCATTATGTACATGTAGCTACAAACAACACTAAAGTCTTTTATAATTCAGGTAAAATGTCAGCTCTAATGCTTAGTATTATTTATCACACACTTATGTTATTAAAACTACTTCATGGCAAAAGCTCAAAATGCGTTTGTACACCCTGCTGTAACTGGACTACAACTTTCAGTACTTTGTAGAACTTACCTTCTAAGAACTTTTTCTTACCTTGTAGAACCCCAAACCACCCTCCTAGTCCTACTATATTTCTTTCTTCTGCTAGAATTTTGTATTCCTCACTGCCCCAATTGTAATAACACTTCCATAAATGAGTAAAAATGCAACTAACAGAAATACATTAAAGATTAATTCTATTCACAAAAAGACAATAGTTTCAAGAAGGGCTAAGAAGGCTTCTAGCAATTTCTTTTCCAGTTTTGCATTCCACTGAAAAAATGTAAGATTTTTTTAGTTTAATTCTTAATAAAAAGCACATTGTTAAATAAGCTTCCCTTTTTTTTTTTTTTTCTCCTGCAGTGATCCGGGTACTAATATTTAAAACCGGATTAACCCTTTACCATCATCTCGCTTTGGAACAATCTTCAATTCAAAGTTACATGACTCTTCAGAAGTACCGATTAGGTTGTATACTGTCCTCACCTACAAACATACAAATAAATTAGACAAAATAAAAACAGTAAACAATCCTCAAATATGGCAAAAAAAAAAAAAAAGTGAAAATTCAGAATTTGGAGTTAGAGGAATACAATACAAGTAAAAACAAACAGCATGCTTAGCATGCTTAGTTTTGATGAGACATAAAATTCTTGAGCAAAACTACACCACTCTTGCTGATTGTATTTCAAAGACTAAAAATTATCCTGATTATTTTTATGAACATAGACGCTACTACATTAGAATATTTACATTTTAGAATACCTGTGTATACCTATACATTTTTGGAATACCTTATGAAAAAATCACTTTCTTTTTCAATGTTCACATTAACAAACCAGAGACACTACTAAAAAAAAAAAAAAGGTTCCATACTTACATTTACTGTAGCTATGCCAGTGCTGCTGCCAGTGCTTACATATATGTCGTCTTCCAAAGGTACCTAAAGGATTGATGTTAAATATAAATAGTTATAAGGTAATAAGAAAAATAATAATGACTATGCTAACAAGAACGTAATTCAGATCTGATCTACTTGTCTTTCCTACGTCTTAAATACAATTAAGGCTACAAACAGCTTCTACAAAAAAATCATAGAAACAAGCAGAAATGCTAAATTTAAATGAATTACATATTAAAAAATGATTAAATGTAGCAGATAAGCAAATTTCTTAAACATTTGCTATGTCATTTTAATACCATTTTATTAAAAGAAAAAGCTAGTTTAGTACAGATTTCAAAAGTTAAAGAACTATTTAACAGGTTACTGGGAATTTTGCTTTAACTTTTCAAAAGAGAAGCCATTCACTCACTGTCAAAGTTCTTCCCACAAAATTTTCTTCTGTCAGTTTAAATAGATGAAGATCTCCATAATTTTTGTATGCTACCTTAACACTCATGTCCAAATTAAGCCGTTTGACAAGAAGGGAATATTCAGTCAAGGCCTCAAGAGCATTAATAGTGTCCTGTCAGAAATCAATTATAAAGATTTACTTTCTAAAATTAAAAAGTAAACATTTTTTACAAAGTAATTCATTTTCTGCTACCTAAATGGGATGACACATAACAGTAACCATTACCAGATAAACAGCTTAGCAGCATCTCAGCAATACACTTAACACACTTGTAAGATATTTACCAGCTTGCAAATTTCTATTTATTATGCATTTCTGAAAAAGAAGTCATAATTCCCAGAAAGAAAGAAAATCATAGTATCAGAGCAATTTGATACTAGTACCACAGAAAGGATGCTGAAATTGTCAAAGGTGTCATCTAATGATATTACCCTCATAAGGCTTCTTAGATTTTGGTATTTGAGGAATGGGAACAAAGTATTTTAAAGCTCACCTGAGTTGAATAAAATCCTCCACCATACCTTTGCTCTTCAGACAACCATTTGATGATTGGATTAGCATAGTTCTTGTCCCCTCTTAGCAGTGCAGTAAGCAATGCATATGCTGTAGTTTCAACCATTTGTGCGGTAACAGAATTGGGAGCGGGGTGGTCTGATATTTTTAAACTATCTTTCCAAAAACGATAAATAGGAGGCTCGCCTACAAAAATACAAAAGCCAGGTTTCAGGTTGCCTACTCAGGTCAAAGAGAAAAGGAGGAATTCTCTCTACATTTAACAGGAGATGAAGATATGCTTTTATGTTTATAAATCTGACATTTATTCTAGAAACTGATGATAAACAGACCTGATGCAAAGCATCTGAATCACATCCAAATAATTACTGGTCCTGAACAGTGACAGAGTGGCCAGATAAATAGAATACTGACTTTTTTCTTTTTTTTTTCATGTCAATTTCTACATGCAGGGCAAAACTTTTCTATTCTAGGAGAACAGACTGAGTCTCTTGCCTTTAACAAAAAGCACTAAAAATAAACAGCATTTGTGAGAGATTACAAAGTCCCTCATCAGCCAGTGAGAAATTAAGAGGAAACCCCCTCAAAAGCAAAAGTGAGGGTGCTGGCAGATACTGTGAGAAACTCCAGTCTGAGGTAAAGAAGAATGTAGTCACATCACAAGGATGAGCAGGCAGACAAAAGTAACCCCCTATGGACACTTGCATAAAAAAGAAAGCAGACAGAACAAACATTGTGATATGCTGAGGAATGACAAATGTCTAAACAACTTGCACACTGCTTATGAAATTGCACTGCTGAAAAGCCAAAAGCAGGATAAAACCTTGCAAAAATACTAGGTAACACAAGACCAAAAATTCATATATGCCAGAGCAAGCACCATTGAAAATCATGATCCAAGTAGAAGCCCATTAGAGACTTTTTTTAAAAAGGAAAGAACAATCCACCTGAGAAACAACTACAATACATACTTTGAGAGAACTTAATAAGCAATACCTATGACAGATGCCTCCTTCTTCAGCGCAGAGAACAACAATCGTGCAGACTGATGGTTCAAATCCACAAGAGCTAACGCATATGAAATTATTGCCATAGTAAAGGGGCTTTGTGCAGACTCTGCATTTTTCATTAAATAATCTCCTGCCTTATTTTTAGCATCATGGATTTTCTGAAAAGATGAACAGACTACAGCTTAGTAATAGACGTATTTTTAAAGAAACACAAAAAAGATAATATAGAGATATATAGTATTTTCTACAATATATCTTAAAACAAACTGATCCATAATTTTGTTGTTCTTTTACTGATTTTGAAAGCAACTAAATCTAAAAAAAAAAAAAAAAGTGTTGATTTCTTTGAACAAATGTTAAAGAAGATGCAAGAAATGAGAATCCCAGCATACGACTGCTGGCAGAAATAAAAACAGTATTTACCTGAGTAGGACATATCTTCATTGACTTTTCAATTCCGATAATAGAAAATGCTGTGAGATACAAAGATTTTTCTTTAGCTTCTCTAGGTAATGTACCCTATAAAATCAAATATAATCACATAAATAAACGGAAATAAGAGTTAATTTAGATAAATATAACTTTTTACAGTTTATGCGAGGAAACAAGTAGAAATTCTGGTAAGAAATAATAATTTGGTCTTACCTGAATATACATCAACTCTTTTGAATGCAATAGGTTATTGAAAAAAAAAAGAAAAAAAAAAAAAAGACCAAAATATAAAAAGTTACTACAAAGCTGGGCTATTAAATTGTAAAAATCAACCTACACTTTTTTTCTTTCTAAATATTAAGGAGTGTCACACAGCTACTTTTACTGGCAAGACAGAAAAGTTTTAATACTGTGCTTTCTTTAAATGAGTTCAGAAAGAGGCAAATTTAGCAAAATTGTTTTGACTAGATTTTCTGGTTGAAATGCAGCCGTAAATATCTTGCACCTCCTGCATCTTTATCTTTTATTGTACGTACACACACAAAATGTTTGGTTTTCATACCTGTAGTTTCACTGGTTGATAATCTGAAAATTCAGTGAATGACCCATCTGGCATTTGACAGTTATCAATCAACCACAGAAGTGAATTACAAACAGAAATTTGATCAAGATCTATATATTGATTAACTTGTCCAAGAATTCTTAAAGCAAAAGCTGTCAACCTGCCAAAGAAACCAAACAGATTATATTTGTTTGATTATTAGATACTATCACATTGTTAGAGATTAGAAAAATCTGCATTATTTATGTTTTAGATATGCTATCCACTCACACAGTTCAAAGAATATAGCAAATGAATTTTAATTTTTAACAAACAGGCAATAATTAGCCATAAATAATTTTATAACTAGGACCAAATCCCATGGTTCAGAATATAAACTCATTACTCTATACATGTCCAAAACATTTTTTTCTTTCATCAGAACTTAAGGAAGATGCTTCTGAAGCATCTTACTTCTTTCTTTCTATAAGCCAGTTGCATTTGCCGTCATGAAAGGAAAGACAGTGACTATGTATTTTGCCTAATTCGCAATGGTAGACTCTATTTTCCATAGACAGTATTACCCCCTTTTGTTTGATATCTTTTAAGTATCATATTTCTGTGAACAAGGGGTATCACCTTTTTTCCTTTGCCCCTCCCTGTACCTAGCTTTCCTTCTTCAAACTTGGAGTGCAACCTTTGCTTGAGCAGGAAACCAAGCTCTACATAGTCTTCTGGTAAAATTCCAAGCCCAAAGAAGAGTTAGAAACTATCTCAGGTATGTCAGGTATGTATGGACCCCAAGGTCCAACTTGCTTGTAATGGTGTGAACTATGGACACACAAAAAATATATATCACAAGAAAACAAGAAATGAAAAGATAGTATTCAGAGCTATAAGCATCATTTAAATCTACCATTAAGCTCACTTGTCCTATATGAAAGCAAAAAGCTGAATGAAGCTTTTCCCGTTCATACTAATCAAAAGATTTTTTTAACTTACCATGTGCTAGCTTGCCCATTCTTCCACATGCTATATGAGAAGTCAGCATTTCTGAATGACAAAACACTTACAATTCCTAAGGGAATATTAGGGAGAAAGAAAGTTATGAGAAGAGATTTATATTAAAATTGTGTTTGCTTACTCAGATACACAATCTTTCTTATTCAGCAAAATTTATGCACTTCTACAGCTCTGAAGCAAGAGAAACAGCTTTATTTTTCTACCTTCTTTCATCTTCCTCCTCATTTCAGTTCTGGAAGTTAAGGTTTTGGAACCCAGTATTTGCCAGTTATCTGATGCTTCCAAGTAGTGAAACACATAAAAAAGAGGGGCAATACTCATGAGCTCTGCCTCTGCGCTGCCCTTTGGAAGACTAGTAAGAATACTAAGACCACTAGGATTAAGGACTGTGGCAATCACTTCACCCATAAGATGTCCTGTGGAAATTAAAAAAAAATAGAAAATTAAAAGAATGATAATGGAAGTGAATCCAAGGGCAGAATCTGATACTTATACATGTAAGCAATTATTCTATATGAGGTATTTAAAATTTTACATAAAAAGGTGATCTACAAAGACTTTACTGAAAAGAAGAAGCTAGGAATAAACTCAGGCAAATGTAAACAAAGGACGTAACACAGAACAAAAATACACAGAACATATATAGAGACACTACATATGTACTAAGAGTAATAGACTAAAATCTTTAGTTCAATTTACCTTTTACACTGACACTTCTATCAATTTTTGTTTTAGGGACCAGATTTAGTGGTATTTTATAACGAAATTCTTGGCGTCTCTTGACTGCACCTATAATTGAAAAGGTTCAATATTGAATATATAATATACTGCAAAATCTAATTCAATAGAGGATTTAGATGTAATAGACATTTAAAGATTTCAACTATTGAGAAGTCAGCAACAACAACAAAAGAAACAACATGAAAACTACAACTATCCCCAAATGTACATACAAACAATATTGACTGTTGAAAAATTACAGATGCAAACACATTAATCTTTCTTTTGACATTAGTGTTAAGAGAAGATCTAATCTTGACCTAATTTTTCTTTTTTCAGAGTCACCTCTGGTTAAAGGAGAAAATATGCTACTTTCATTACTAAAGCAAATGCTAATCAATTTTCAAGCACACTGAGAAAAGCTTAGTATTATATTATTTTAAAAGATAAAAATGTTACTTTAAGAAAAAAAAACACTTTTTTTTTTTTGAAAGACTAGCTATTCTGAGATGGATTTGTCAATGAAAGAACAAGAAATCCTTGAAAGTGTCATATGAAGAATATGTCAAGAAGGAAAAGCACCAACTTTTCACATTATGGAAAAACTGATCATCATAACTATGTGAATTAAGAAAATGAAAAAATAAAGAAAGAAGATGAAGGCATATATTCTCATACCATAAACACCCTGTGGATCCAAAGTGAAACCTGCATGAAGTTCTTTTTTAATGCCTTCTGGCTGTAATCATTACGAGGAAAAAAGTAGAAAATGAAAATATTTTTGTTTAATCACATACATTAGCTGAAGCAACAGTTTAAAACCTTAGTATCTTTGCCGTCTACACCCTTCTGTGTAGCTGAGTTTTACTTTTGTAAACCAAAAACATTGTTGTTCTGCATCTATTCTATACCTAAGCTAGTAGTCTATCTCCCAAAATTTTTGAGAAAATTTAACAAAAGGTTTAAATAAAAGCTTTGGAAAGTAAAAAATTACCGAAAAAAGTATCTGTCAATGTAGTATGCTTAAGCACTTGAAAATCTGAACAAAGTGACTTAGAATACAATATCCTTCTTGCTTATTATGTTAAATCTGTATGCATCGTCCTGACAATTTTTATATGCAAAGTTTAAAAATGTACATATGCAAATACTTGGTCATGTATTTTTGCAGTGCATACAGTGAATTCAATGATACTACATGATATCTGTGAGTATGATAACATTAAAATAAATCAATATTTATATATTGATTTCATATATTTTGTACTTCTTGAGACTGAATCGATACGAAATTCAAAAACACTCTAAACATTTTAATTTTTTTTCTTACCATTACGCGTAATGTTTTAACTACAGTTTCACTGTTTCCGTCTGTCAGCAGTGTAAAGTTGATAGTGTGAAGACCTAATTCCAAAGGCAGTATTCTGAACATAAATGGCGATGAAGAACTGCCACCTAGATACTTAAGATTACAACCTTGTATCCTTGCTCCAGTAGTTGCAGAACCTCCGAAAGAACAGATTCCATCTCCAACTGCTATTTTAACACAGAACTGAAAAGTGGAAAGATTTTTAATGTTCACCTCCATGACAGGTACAGCACCAGAGAAATATTAAAGCAATTGAAATACTATACTGAACTTTTTTTTTTTTTTAAACCATAATACTTGCTTTCTGTTTACCATGAACAAGTGCTATTAGTGTTACTAACTGTGGAATTACTACTATTTGCATTAGAGACACACTAACAGATGTTCCTTTTCAACATCCTGGAACCAAAAATACCTTTGCATACTTTTCAATAATTCTGCATTTCTGTTTAAATGCATTTCATTAAAAATAGTCCATTTATGTAAAAACTCTAGACAAAGTAATCTGTCATCTCTGGAGCAAGTTATTCTAAAAATCCCATTAGTTACTTGACGTTTTATCCTAACATTTGGAATAGAAAAATGGATTTGAACTTCTGTGAGGCAATTTGCTATGTAAGAGCATGACAACACTGTAATCAGAATGGCTGGAAATTAAATGAGTAATGACTGGATTTTATCATTACATAGTTATGCAGAGCATATATAACACCTCTTGAAGGGTTGGAGAAATCTGATACCGCGATGTGTTTATATTAGATACTAGCAGAGGAAATGCTTATTCAGTTTATTTTGTCACTATTTCAACAGAACTCATGAAGGCCACAAATTACCTTAATTGAAGAAGGTCTGTGGTTATAAACTGATCCTTTTAACTCAATTTGTTCTCCTCGCACCACAGAATAAGGAACATAAACATTAAGGAAGATGTCTTTTACAACTTGCACTTCCAATGGTGCAGTAACACATATACCTAAGAAAATCAAACACAAAAACACCCTTCTGATAAACCACATCCTTGCCACCTTTATCGATATCTTACCATTTTTCAAAATGTACTTTGAATTTGTCCAGCTTTTTCAAAAATGACCGGCTCTTGCTTCCTGTTCTTCTCATGTATGTTTTCATTTACAAACTCACTTTCACATACATTTCTTTTGCATACTTGCTGACACAGCAGTCCTTTGGGCTCCAACCCCTTCCCAAAGCTAGAAGCAAACCTTCTGTATGGACTATTGTATCTATCGGAAAATCTGTTTCTCCCTTTCCTCAAGTCCCTAAGCTATTGATAGCTGGATGCTACAGTTGTGCCAAGGAAGAGTCACTGACTATTTGTGATGTTATTCTTCCTTCGTCATTTATCATGGGCCACTGTCAAATACAAGATACTATGTTACACAGACTTTTGTCTTGCCCTGGCATTTTTATGTTCACAGCAAGAAAGGCAATGATTATTGTTCCTTAAACTTTTTTAAACTTTAAACTTTTTTTTTTTTAATTTTGATGTTTTCCTCTTTAACAACCAGAAAATGAACATTAAAGAACATATGTGGCAACTAAAATGAGAGTCTCTACAAAATCCAAACAGAAACGCTACGTAATTGTTTGGCTAAAACCTAGTTAGGTTGCAGTACCTACCTTTATCAGAAATGCCAACACCTTGCACTTCCCAGGTAGTCAGTGAATCAGGCAGAGTGATAGAAAGAGACTTTGATCTGCAATTAGAAGTGTTATTCTTTTACATTTAACACATTCATACATTATTATTAGCCATTTGTTAACAACAGCTAATCAACATAAAAACTATCTGCCCAGAGCAATTCCTGTATCTAAGACAGACTCAGACAGGACAAGAAATGGGAACATACTTAGGGAACAGAGGAGTTTTGTTTGAATAAGCTTGTTTTTATCTGACTTGAAAGAAGCTGGTGTTTAACAAAGTTGAAAGTGAAAGGAAAAGTGATTCAACAATGTGGGCACCAGACAGTATATCCTGCATTTAGAACAACATGACAGGAGAAATGTGTTCATATAAAACTGCATTTTAGTACACATCTAGGGTATGACTAGTTACTCAGGTTATGTCAAAATTTTAGCATTAATTTCTATTAAACTGATGATTAAGTCAAACGTTAGTAATTTCTTTGAGAAAAGTAGTACCTAGAGGAAACTTGGTGAACTTCCCATAACCAGCTTTCAGGAAAATAGCTACGAACTTCTGCCTCATCCAGTTCCAAGATAGCCTCAAAATCTGTAGAAGATGCATAAATCAAGTAAACAAACAAACAAACAAAGAAAACCCTTGCCAGCAGCCTTCCACCAAAGGCCTGAAAATCATTGTATTTTCCTTTTGTGTTACTGTAACTCTATTTGCCCCAAGTTAGTTCTGATACAAGAAAAAATGATACCTGAATAACCTCATCAAAAGTTTATTTACTTATAATAAACTATTTATAAATGTGGATACCTGTCCAACATTCAAACAAACAAACCTGTTAAATAGAGATTATAAGGAGAGAATGGGAGACAGAAGATTTCACACTCCCACTGATCTGTGCTGACGTGTTACCCATTGGCTGTTTTAGGCCTGGGCAAATGATTCCAGTTGAGCATTCAAGTTTAGCATTACCTTCACAGGCAACAATACTCCCATTTTGCATGGCTGCCTGTTCTAAACATGGATGAATAGAACACAGCTCTCCAGCACAGTCCTAACAGAATAAAGAATCGCTCTCCTACCCCTCTTCAGGGGTATACAACCAAGGTATATGGAGACTACAGTATCTGCTCGAATAACCCTCTCAGGTAATTGGAGAGAGTTACCAGATTAACAAAGCTATCACCTCTGTATTTATCCATAATCTATTAAAAATATCCACACAACAGTCAAAGTTCTTGTACTTACGCATTCTTGCCAATATTAGCAGCTTATTAGGCTCTTCTTCCCGCAGTCTGTTGGCAAATTCACAGCAATCCCTGAACGCTGAAATGCACTTTTCATTACTCCGAATTCGCCGAGCTCTATCACTGCAAGTCTCACTGACTGGATATGCTTTTACACCAGCCATACAGCAGTTTTTAATTGCTGGATGTTTATATTTGGATGCTGAAATAATAACAACAACAAAAATCCCTTCCTTGAGATGATGTTTTTATTTTCAAACGCATTTTAACTTGTATACTAAATGTGTTTTTAAAACTTGCAAAATTTCAATGAAGGTATAGATTCAAGATTGAGCATAAACATGTAAATGTTTAAATGTTAGAGACACACACTTTATACTACAATACTGAATTTAAAATATAAATTAGAGGCGTTTTATTACACTAAGATCTAACGGACAGAAGGTCTTCTGTCAGGCTTGGTCACTGACAGGTGGTCACTTGGAAAGACTACCATATGGTAGTACTGTGAGTTTTCAGAATATGTCCTTTCCGAGTAGGAAAAAGAAATCTTACAGATACGCTGTATTTTCAGTGGATACTTAATCTTATAGATTTCAAACTGAGCATATGGATGAGGAGCTTTATAAATGGGGTCCTCTAAATTATCATATTCCATATTTGTGCATCTCTCTACTACATGAAGTGGATAACAACAATCAAAAGTACTATGCAAACCCTCAGATTCTCGATTTCTAATAGACATGACCTTTTCCATACTTATATATTTTAAAATATTTTTTTTATCACCTTCCTTGTGTATTCGTTCCTCAAAGTCAGACCGTTTGGTTCTTACAATTTCATTGCAAGTTTCATCTGTTAAAAATAAAAACAAACACAAAAACTATGAAAGACAGGAGTTTCTTGGTCATAACACAGCCCACTTCAATCCAAAAAATTACATTCCAGATTTGGTAGAGATATAATATCTATTATATGAATTACAAAAAATAAAAAATAAAAAAAAATAAAAAAAATCTATAATTTAAATTACAGAAAATGACACACAAACTACAATGCTTTCCTCCCTCAAAACTGTATTTCTTAGTATATGCATGCCCTACTAATTTTATTAGGTTCCAATATAATAACTGTGAGTCACAATAGAAAACTTCAAAAGAGAAAGTCCACAGTTTCACGTTTAAAACTAAGAAATATACCTGCTTCATTTGAATCATCAGCATTTGCATTAGTTAAAAATGTAAGCCCAGCCATTCGGAATACATCAACGTTATTCCGTCCTCCTCCAGCACCACATCCAAGGTCACTCTTTTCCAAATCTTGCATTACCTGAGGAATAAGCATATCATCAGCTAACTAAAAGGTGGGGAATATCATATATATCATATGACAGATAAGAGAATTATACATGCAGAAAGGCCACTTTAGTCTAGAAGATGTCTTCACAATACACCGAAGAGTACAATTTCACGATATTTGAACTAATTCAAGCACCAGAACCAACACAATCATGCTCTTGTAGCACGTCTGAGCTAACAAGTTACTCAGAACAGAGGCAGAACGCTTCACTAACATTTGTAACAGTTCTGATACTCCATCTAGCTTGTTGAAAACCAAATCAAGTATTTTTACCCAGCATTCAACAGTACTAGAAAACAGATCAAATAATTCAAGGTTGGTGCAAAAGTATTCTCCTGTTCATCTTCTACCTATCTTGTATCTAACTGTTCTGAGGTATTAAAGAACTGCCATGTTTTATCACAGGAATGGAATTATCTCAGTGATGACACGCATGTTTACTTACATACACACATATCTAGAATTCTACAAGGATTGAAAACCTCTATAATCCAACGAACATAATAGCATCTGCCATATTATTCTAACAGTATGCCCTAAAAAAACAGAACCTAAAAAGATTTTAGGAAGAATAAGGGAGAATGTAGTCTCTATGCTTCTCGGACCACAGAGCTCTCTCACATTGCAGCCTATTTTTGTCCAAGTCTGAAGATTTCTGTTGAGACACTTCAGATTGGGCTTTAAAACCACCATTTACTTTTACTGGAAATCAAAACATAATAAATGAATTATTTTTATAATTTAGAACCCACGCATTTTATTTTGTGTTGAAGCTCTTCTGTGTACTTTCAAGTTTATTGAAGGCAAAAACCGTAACAGCAATCTGAGTATGAATCTGAAACAAACAGCAACTTATTTTTCTTTTTTGGCTACGACTTAACTTTTTCCATTGCTCTCCTTCCTCTTCCAATAACTCCATATACTGCCTTGTCAATAGATGACAAAGCAACAAAGGAACTGAACTGTGTTTTCATGTAAAGCGATAAGACTTCTGCTGGTCTGTGTGTCTTTTTGCTTGGTAGCACCTTAATCTACAAATCAAAAACAAATGTTAGTTGTTTTTAAAGTACATTGATCCAAAATAAATGCATCTGGAGGCAGACACTTTATTATGTTAAGGAACTGTTAAAGAACTTGTGTAATACCAAGTTAAAACCTGACCATAAAATGAACGCACACCCACAAATTTCAGTGACTATTTTACTACTCACATCAAGACTATTCCCACACTTCTGTTCCACGTTCAGCCACACTGAATCAGCTACTAACTCAGCAGTTTCTTCTCCCATGACGATGTAGTAAACAATAAGACGTGCTGAAGGAACCATTTCTTGGGTTATCTGAAAACTTAGGTGTTCATATTCCAAATCTTTAATTCTTTTCTGAGTTCCAAAGCTTACTATCTTCCCTTTTGACATGATCTATAGTAGACAGATGATGGAGAATAAAGAAGTCAAATTTTAAATTACATGTCTCACACATGTGAAAGTTATTTTGCATTTAGATATAATCCACCACACACAGAAATGCATTTGAGACTGGCGTGTCTAGTTCGAGGGAGGGTAGCTCCCTCCCTGTAAAAAGAACTGCTGTCTCTGTGCATCTTTGTCTTCCTTAGATGATTCAGCTCCTGAAACACCTCTCAGATTGGCACTACTTTTTAACTCCAGTCTACATTGGGTGAGAATTCAAAACAATACAGCCTTAATATATGATTTAAACATGCGACTGGTAACAAATTATAACTATAGAACGGACACATTTTATAGGCAAAGGCAGAGTACATGTTCCGAACAGTTTTCTGAGCAGCACGCATTCTGTGTTGGTGACAGATCCTGACTGCTGATGTTCTTCATTAAGGATCATATCTCAATTCAAGATTTCATGTGGAAACATCAGTTACTTACCAAATAGCTGTAGTGATGTATTTTATGAATATACCGACTATGTGGATATACATTAATATTGATGAAATCCCCTACTTGAAGTATTTTGTGGTTTGAAGCCCAGTCAATGTATAGATAACTCCGACTTAATGATGAATAAGCTCTTGCCTCATAGGTTTTGGTTGCTTGGTTTTCATCTGAAAGATGTGGATCAACAGTTTTTATCTGTAAAGATAATAACATGTCCAAAAATTTTTGTAGCAAAGGAGGAAACAAAAGCTGCATGTCCTGACTTCTGAACAGTTTAAGTATGAAGTTACACTTCAGAAAATAAACAATCACGGTAATAAAATAAGCCAACTCAAGACTTCCCTGTTTTCTTTAATAAAAAAAAATATAAATACCAAATCAAATTAAAATGGCGGTATAGAAGCATGTCCATAAAAAAGTAGATCAGAAAAGGTCAATAATCCGTCTTCCTATCTAACAAGAGAATCACTCTCAGAGATTTGTTCTCCCGTAATTCATTCAGATGTTTTATTTAACAACTATTATTAAATAAATATATGACAAATTGGGATATTTTGTTTCAGAATAAATGCAAATACAATTTAATATAGAAGTAATGTTTCATTATAGCACTTATGTTTCATAACTGATTGTTGGGAACAATCTCGAAGTTTATAAACTACTAACTTTTAAGAGCAAAGTCTTACCACAGGTGCTGTACACTGGCAAAAGTACAGAATTAAATCTTCTAAGAAATAAGTTAATGGGAGAATTTAACTCACTTGAAACTCCAGTAGCGTGCTATCAGATGGGATATTAATAACAAATAAAGCAGTTCCATCATTGATGCTTGTTTGTCTTCTCCCAGATTCTGAACCCTCTGATATCAACTCAGTCTCATCCATTTGTTCAGTGAATGATTTTGCAGTGAGAGTTACAGGGATGTTTCCAACAAAGTGATCTACTGTATCTTTCACCTGCACCTATTCATTAGAAGAGGTAACATTTCTTATATGAACAACATTTTTCAAGCAGAAAACAAGCTGCTAACCTTCTACAGTAGCAAATGAAAAAAAAAGAGAAAAAAATTAAACAGTCAAAGGAAATGACAAGTGTGTTAAGACCTACAGATATTAACAAAACAGTAAGGCTTCTGCATTATGGATTTTACGTTGTAATGTGCAACAATACTTCTTTTAACTAACCTTTACGAAGAATGGAAGTCCAGGCTTTACAAAGAGAGGAGTGGCAATCAAGTTCAATTTGTAAGGAGATACAACGTATCTGACACCAGTATATTCTACTTCACCACTGAGGCCACCTAAAAAATATGCCGCTTTTAATAAGCACATCCTAGGGCACATGCCTTCAAAGGGCAGCACAATCTGTCTCTGATGGTGAAGTCCTTTCACCTAAAAATTAAACACTTAGCACTGTGAAAACAAATAGCAATAAAAAAAAAAGTTTAACCCCATTTTTACACTGATGGACAGGCTGTTCTTTATAAGCTTCTGGCTGAAGGATTCCTGAGTACCAAAGAAAGTCTGATACTAACAAAGTTAGCCGTATAATTTTTTTTTGTTCTGTTTACATTTGCAGATGTGTTTGAAGAAATCACTTGAAAGCAACTTACCCGTAGATTCCATCACTGATGCTGCAATATATAAATATGACCCATCCAATTCTTCTAGACTTTGAAATCCTAAATAACTCACTTCTTTCTTACTGTTAAAACTGATTTCAGCAACACCATTTTCAAGCTGGAAATTGAATAAAAAGTATTCCTTTACAGTCAATAACTTAGAAATAATATATGGTAAACTATGAGTAAATTCTTTTCAGCACATTTCTGCTCTGTCTGTTTTAGGGGAAATCAAAGATGGAGACATTTTAATGTAGAATTTCATGATTAAGAATTCTTTTTTACCTATATAATTATTAGCAATTAATCAACCCATAGTACATGCTATGAAGTCTGCATGCAGACCAAACAAGAGGTAGGTGATTCCTAGATGATCTTTAAGGTCCCTTCCAACCCAAACCATTCTATGATTCTACGAATAACACAGATATATCCCTGCTCATTCAGGGAAAATAATGTCTTTTATCATTCTGCAATGAATAAAACAAAAAGACCTGACTAGGTAAGGGAAGGGGAACTGGTGGAGAACAGTCTCCCCATAATACATTGATAGAATTTTGATTTGTCTGTCTCCAATCCTGATTTGGTATTATTACATTGATCCTATGTTTGATTTCTTTTTGTTTATTCTATAAATAGATAACAAAAATGTTGTTTCACAGAAACTTCAAATGCAGTTTACTCAAGGAAGCAACTGAATGAGACTGAAGTTCCATTCTGTCTGAGATGCTGCCTCTGAGTTTCATTATAAAGTAATTTTCTATGCCCCCGGTGACAGGATTACAAAGGTAAAGTTGACACTCAATAGCTGTCGATGCAAATGGAGTTGGAAGATATTCTCTCCAACTTAAATGGAATTAGATCAGTCCTGAACTAAGCAATTTAGGCTTGTTTTTTCTTACCCTAGTTACATGCATTGCACGAGGCATCATTCTTTTTCCAGTTCCTTCAATTATTCCAAAACGAAGAAAAACATCAGCACTTGGAAGCCTTTTATTATAAAAATAGCTGAGAATAAAACAATGATAGAAATGTTTTTAAGATTGTAATGGCTGCAACAAAGCATTCATTTTTGAGGAGAGTCATTTCCTAAGCAAGAAATAGAAAACAAATGCCTATGTAGCTTTACAAACACTTCTGTTGAAAAATAATCACTCTGTGAGAATTTTAAAAAGGTTCACCTAGCTCTCTCACGTAGCAGAAATGATTGTGATGATAGGGCTCCTTGAGAAAGAGGAAGCTTCTCAACACAGGACAATCATTCTTAAGGTAAAGATGCGGCACACATCTAGAAATCAAAGCCTAATTTCCTTACCTAGCTTTCACAGCAATCCTGAAGTTCTCAAATTTATCAGAACTAATAAAGTTACGTTCTGGCTGTATGACGATGGAAAAGCTTGGCAGCGCTGAAAAAAATGAGTAGAAAATGAAGCCACTTTGATGCGTTTTTAAACATCAAACCACAGATACTTAGAAATATGTCATCATATATCTTATACTGATATGAGACATTAGCTTGAACTGATATTGCCACTTGGCACTATACTGCATCCCATTGCTGTATTAAGCAGGCCAATGTTACTTCAAGCATTTCTGTGTTTTGTTCCTCTGTGTTGTATAGCTGCCCTACATGAATTTCATGCAAAAGAGGCATGTAAAATGAAGATTCACGTGTACATGAACACCTTACCATATTCCTTAACTTCAAATTTTGCAACAGCAGAGGTTATGAAATCCTTTTTGTACTTGGCTTCAATCTTCCAAATTCCATACCTACAATAACAACAATCGTTATTTTTTAAAATGAAAATTATTGTTAAAAGTGAAAATATTAATAATTAGAAAAGTCAGGCACTGAGTTTTTTGCACGTGTATGATACCTCTTTGAGAAGATTCGGCTACTCTGATATTTTGAATAAAATTACTTGAAACTTATTTTGAAGGATTGATACATATTTGAAAAGAATATACCATTATTTATGTTCTGACTACTGTCAGAATTTTTTGTCATACAGTTACAAAAAGCAGAGACATATTTGGAAGACTGCAAATGTAACTGGAGTCATTAAAGCACTATTTGCTGCCATCTTCCACTTGCCAATTATCACTCCTTAGATTAGACAACTGCCTGTTTGTGGCTCTCCAGCTCTGTTTCAGTGTAGTCAGCAGGATTACTGTGCATCACCTATCTGATTTACCATAACCTGGATGATTTTTTCCTGCAACTAGAAGCACTCAAAAGGCATTTGTTTCATTTCAAGTTGCTTTCCTTAAGCCCACAAAATGTCTAGGTGCAGATCGTATTTAACTGCATTTGTCTTCCTGTTTTACTATTCAAAGAAATTTCATAGAATCATATGATGGCTCGAGTTGGAAGGGACTTTTTAACATCATTTGTTCCAACCCCCCTGCCATGGGCAGGGAACACCTTTACTAGAGCAGGTTGCTTAAGGTCCCATTCAGCTTGACCATGAATGCTTCCAGGGCATCCACAACTTCTCTGGGCAACCTATTCCAGTATCTAACCCACCTTACAATAAAGAATTTCTTCTAACCTAAATCTACTCCCTTTCAGTTTAAAACTGTTACTTCCTATCCTATCACTATGTGCTGGTAAAGAGCCTCTTCCCATCTTTCTTGTAGGCCAGTTTTATGTATTAGAAGGCTCCCGAGTCCTCCCTTCTCTAGGCTATAACAAACAAACCTCTCTCAGCCTTTCTCCATAGGAGGGGTGCTCCAGCTCTCTGATAATCTTTGTAGCCCTCCACTAAGGTGCAGTAAATTTGACAGAAAACATTTTTTCAAGTGCCTGCTAAGCATCCTTCTGCCAACTCAGTGTATCTTCAGCACCCTCTCAAGACTAAAGGGAGAACTGTAGAGGCACATCTACTGTATGTTGGTGTTACTGGAAAAATGATGGTGGTTTCTATGAATATATGTATGAAATACACTTCCCTTTATTGAAATCTATATGTTTTTGACAGTGTTTCTATTTCTACAATAGAAAATTTAATTTTATTTTATTTTTAAATTGAGCATGACGAACCCACCACCAACTGCTCTCTTATCTCAGTTTTATCACCAGTATTTTCACTTATTGCATGTCCTCACTTTCTCTCATTACAGTGAGGATATTCCATATATTTGGAAATACAGGCAGTAAGCTTCCCATTTTGCTTTAGGAGGCAAAAGTTCATTTGGAAGTTAGCTAAAAAGAAGAACACTTTGTCACAAGTTCTTCATCTATACCATTGTTACAGATTACGTGAAATGATACTAATCTCCAAGTTTTAAATCGGGGCACTCTGTGTATCAGACACTCTGATAGTCTTTTGAAAAAAGAAAAGGCAGTGTTATGCTAATAATTCTCAACGAGCATTAATTATACCTACTTAGGATTAGGAGGAATTTTGAAGTCAGGAAAAGAAACTATTCCAGTAAAGTCTTTTTCTTCTATGATATCCACTTTTACTCCATCGGGATCCTTTGAAAAATAACAGTAAAAAACAGCAGTTAGATCAGTCTTACTGAAAGAAAAATCTTCATTTGGGGATTTTAGTGGGACCCTGCCCACAATGTACGCTTCTAAGAGTTTTGCCAATTTCATAGCACCAAAATGCAAATGTTTTTAAAAGAAATTCAGGTTCTGAAATTCTGATAAAACATTTTACTGAGTTTCCAACAATTAAAAGTTGTTACTTCACAATACTTAATATTGCTAGGTTACTGTAATAACAAGAACTATAGTTATGGCTAAAAAACACATAGCACAGGAGCTACTGATTTTTTTTCTATCTTAAATAAAGAACAATACGAAAACAATATATTATCAAAATTTTCTCACAAATCCTTTCCCTAGATAAAAAAAATCCTTTCCCTAGTTAAAAAAAGATCTAAGTGTGCAGTCTGTTTTAGATCTTTTAAAAGATGTCTGGCTACCTGCAAAAATATTTATCTAACAGTTTTATTATTACAAAAATATTTATCTGACAATGTTATTATATATCCATTGCAATGCTGATTTACTGTGTAACGAGGTTTATTGCTTTTGTGACCCACAAAATATTAAAATTAAATTCAGTAACAACATACCACAAAAGTTAGGACAGTTTCTCGCCGAGCTGGCTGCAGATCTTCATTGAGAGAATAAACTCTGACTTTCACTGTAAGAAACATTACAATAGATCTCAAAGTCATACTGTTATCAATATTAAAAAACAAAAACAACCTTTTTCTCTACTAATTTCTTTAGTACTTATAGAATGACTTTGAGCTTTTGTCAGTATGCTATCCAAACAGTATTCATGCTAGCAACAACAGATCCAGCACCAACACTTTTTTATCTTTTATTTTGCACTCAAATCACAATGCGAGACTATTTTTTACCATCAAAATAGCAATATATCACTTCTGTAGTAAATCAGCTCAACCTACACAAAACCAATGATTCAGTCATCACTATTTCTTGACAATTTTTTTAATACATATTCCCTGTACAATTTCTCCACTGTTTGTGCCACAGATTAATCATGTAAGGTGTAGAGGGCAGGGACTCAGAGGAGAGGATACCGGGAGAAATGATTAATTTCTACAGGATGATCAAATATTTCAAAATATTCTTTTGATGATTAAGAAAATAAATAGTGACTGATGATAACTCACTATGAACAAGAGCTTAAAGTACATTTAAATCCTTGTTCCCTGTCAATATCATCAGCTTGTAAAAACTAAGTGAAAACTAAGAGAAATAAACATTATTTACCTGACTGATCGGGAGTATAAACTGGTTTGTCTGTGTGAATAAAAAGAAAGCCATTCTCATAGGAAACAGGAATTTTTTTCAATCTGGTAAAATGTGGGGAAACAGCTTCCAAATACACATACTTGACTGAATCCTCTGTCCTTGCTAAATCTGCTGGTTGAAGCTGGGGGAGATGAGATATTGTTAAAGAATATTAGAGTATTTTTCAAGTATTTTTTCTACAGCATTTCTTGTTGAGAATAAGTTCTGAATAGCAATTAATATTCTGTTGTTAATTATTATGAAACAAAAACATCAACACCCACGGAAAGGGGTTATTCTTGCTTACATCATTGATAACAGTCTGAAATATTAAACTACAAAGAAGTATTTTCAATTTTGTATTTATTTCAAGAACTGAAATAGCAAAGATAAAACACAAGTTACGAAGTTATGACATTATAATTTACCAGACTTCCATTTATATACATAGCGAATCTCAGCCACACCAACGTTGCTGTTGTGGTTGATAGTTTGGTGAAATAGCTTGAGTTTCAGTTTCAGTTGCCATTTTGGCTTACTCTGAATACTCATTTGAGGTATCTTGTCCACGCTGAACGCTTCTCCATCCCTTCCTTTTTCTTTTTGGAATGTTATGCAAACAAGATAATGTTTCTAAAATAATATGATCTTATGTTTAGCTTTGACATCACTCCTTTACACTCATTTTATCCAATATATTTTCAATTTCAGACATACTAAAATGACATAAACTACACCCAGCAAACTGACAAGTCAGGGCCCGAGGCTTTTCCTCCCAGTTTAAGCAAATGTAAGCTTACCACAATCTTGTTTTTCTAACACTAACGACTAAATGCAACAATAAAAACATGACAATAAAAGTCCAAATTCCTTACAGTTAAAGTTACAGCATCTTGGAATTTGTTGTCTGGAGTTAAAGAAATGCGGCCAGACGAGTAAGAAACAAGCTTATCTGGAAAGCTTCTTAAGGCAACGTTGACTGCAAATTCCTTCTCATAACCAAAAGCTTGAACCACAACTTTCTCAGATGTCCCAACTCGGAAAACCTTTGATGCTGTAAGGACATAGCTGTATACGAAACATGAAATAATCAAAGGGTATTGGAACTATACTTTCATATTTCTTACTTCCGTTTCTAACTCATTTACATAGACACTGATAAAGCAAATGAGCTAAAGATCAGGTGAAGTTATTCTCATACAGTAGTTAAAAACAGCATAGCCCCAGTTAGAATCATTTTGATGAAAACTGTAATGTAATGTAACCAAATAACAGCTTAGGCAATATTTATGGATTCGATTCTGCAGACACAGAAAAGCGTGCCTACTATGACAGGGTATTTATGTAAAAATGATTACTTGTTTTGCCAAATGAACACCTGAAATGGTGATACTTCAAGTAGCATATTTGTATAGTTTTCCCAGCAGCAATGTTCTTATTGAAATGAACGGGCAACTTACAATAAAGACAAATGTGAGTAAATTTTTGCAGGATTACCCTAATTTCCTCATTGCTGTATAAAATGAAGTATGCATTATTCCACAAAACCACAAACCAGGCTTTAATACCTGAACACATAATATACCTAATGTAAATACATATATGTGAAGTGCTGCTGCACATTCAATATACGTGCACCTTTTTCTGAAATGGTAATAGCACTTAGATCAATTGCTATAAATAAGAGCTTTTATGAAACCCATAGCATAGTATGTCTTCAGGCACTATAGAAACAGTATCAAGCGCCAAACTTTACTTAACTTTTTTGCATATTTATCTTTTCGTTATGTCCAGAATTTATGGAACATAACGGACTGATTCTACCTCTTTCTTTGGCAGCAAATTGAGTAATTCCAGGAGCGGCAGTCCTTTTTCTAAGGTTAGTCCACATCCATTAGTAAGAATTTTGCTTGTGAAGACACATCAGTTTGAGTAGTGTCTTCTGCACCAGCTCTACTGAAATCCTGTATCTATTCACTTAAAATAGCGGTCAATTATAAAGCATCATTTCCAGTAAATATTATATTTGTTTTACTTACGTTTTATCTTGACTAAAAGCTGTTCCAGAAAATAACAAAAGAAAACAAAATATTAAAATAGCCATAGCATCACAAAAAACACACCAACAATGCTAACAAATCTGGATTCAACCCTATCTGGCTTCTGCTGTAGATGAACAGAAATACCACCAATACGTATCACCCACAGTTAATAATTAATTGCAGATCTTGTTTTACTAAAATGTTATTGCCCCTTCCAAATTCTTTAACTCACAAAGAATCCGAAACAGCTAAACTTAGGATTTCTTTTTCTTTCTTTTTTTTTTTTTAATATGTGGAACAATTCTGTCAAACCTAACATTCTCCCTGTTTGACAGCCACAAAAAAAAAATAAAGCAAAACAAAACCACGAAAAATCAGATTCAGCTAGCCCTTCAGAAAATATTTTTTATTTAAATCCATGATATGATTTTAAATTTGCTTCTGAAGAAAAAAGCATTTCAATTATATTGACCAAATTGTCCTGATATTTTTAGATCAGGTTTCCTTTTTATTTTTGTTTTGTTTTGTTTTGAACTAACTCTTTGCTTGCAACTTTTTTTTTTAGCTGTTTGTATTCCTGATTATGCCAGCTTTCTGAGTACCTACATTAGAATATGAAAATATTAGGGCACAATACACTCAGCACATGTACTACTGTAAATAGCATTTGCAAAAAGAAACTAATAAAAATTCTGCATACTTAGTATTTAAGCAAAGGACCTAAGCAGACAGGATTATAGAAAGTTAAACTAAAGTTGTGTAAGACTTCTCAAGCTTAAATAAACATTGGAGTCAGCCTTTACGGGAAAACTATTTACAAAACTATTTCTGATCAATGTAAAATTAAAATTCAATAAGACCAATAGGGCCTTCAGAAACTGAAGTTACAAACTACAAGGGAAGCAACAAAGTATAAAATAATATATTAATATTAGAATAAAAAAACAATAAAATATAAAATATTAATACAAAATGTAATGATTGTTATTAAAAAAAAAAAAAAAACACGTCCAAATAACTATCAATATAAAACCACAAGAATGTTCCTGTGGGTGATATGTAAATAAAAATGTGTAACCAGTAAAGAATGTTGGAAAACACTTTAAAGGTCTAACAACATTTTGGATGCTTTTCAGCTTATATTGGTTATAAACTCTTAATAGTTACGTCTTCCTTACATTCTTTGTCAGATTTGGTTTACTATTTTTTCTACTTGCCGCACATTTCACACCTCGAAAGCGGGTAGGCTCCAAAAACACAACACCAAACTGTTAAAAAGGCTTTATTTAAATATTGCTGTGAAAACAGTTATATTTAGGCCTACTCCACTGAGTTCAGGAGTAAAACCCATCTAAGGATAAGCTTACGTGTGTAGGCTCAAACTTCATGGACACAGACATATAAAGCATGAGCTTAAATCCCCAATAGCATCACAAGGGAATAGGCTTTTATATAGGGTCACTTTATAGGGTCACTGGCGCTTCAGTCAGGACAAAACCCCACAGGACAAATCCCCTCAGCAGCGGGCACAGCCTGAGGCGAGGCGCCCGTTGGCCCCGCGGCGGGAACGGGGCAGCGCACGCGCCTGAGGGCACACCGCGGGAGGGAAAGCGGCGGGCGGGGACAGGGGCGCGGAGGGGCGTGGCTCCAGGAGGCCCCGCCTCCCAGCCCGCTCGCCCGTCGGCGCCCAGCGACCAAACAAAATGGCGGCGGGCCGGCCGCTGGCGCCGGGTCCTTAAAGGAGCCGCGTACCCGCGGGCGTGGCGGCTGAGGCGGGCGAGGACCGCGCGGCGGAGGAAGGCAGGTGGCGGGCGGGGGGGGCGCTGGGGATCTTCTCCCTCACGCTGGGTGCTGCGGGAGGCTGTGGGAGGCCACCCTGCCCGCCCCGGCGAACGGCGAAGCGGCGTTACCATGTCAACGCAGGTAAGCACAGCGGCGGCCCGAGGGGATCGCCCTCAGCGGGCTCCGCGTCCCTCTCGGCGGGCTCCGCGCTCCCGGCCGCCTCGCTGCGGGCTGGGCGTCCTGTCAGCGCCCATCGTGAGGCCGGCTGGCGGCACCCGGGCCCCTCGGGTTCCCCTCAGGCTCCCCTCAGGTTCGCCTCAGGGGGCACCGCTCGGTGCTCCCCCCCTCCCGCCCTTTTGAGCACGGGAGGTTTGTTGGGGTTTTCGTTGCCAGAACACTATTTTTTTGTTTGTTTGTTTCTATAAAATCTAAGCGTTAAGGTAATTGCTTTTCTTTAAAATGATGATGCTTTCCGTGGTAGCTTTTCACTTGCTCACCGCCGTCTTACGGCTCTTCTGCCCCTTCAGAGCTCACTTTCCCGGCCCTGAATGAGTTGTGTCTCTTCATGCCGGCTTACAAGAGAGTGGCTTTTACTTCCATTCTTTTTTTTTGTCTTTAAAGATTCATTGAAAATTGCATCGTAATGAAAAAAAGCTTTCTCAACGTTAAGCTATATGAGTGATTGCATTGTGTCTAAGTTCCCCTAAAAGCACATGCTTTTATCTTAAAGAACATCTTAGAATGTGTTTCTGCTTACAGGGTCTCAGTTTTGGTAAAACTCCATCCCCTGGAGATGTTTACTACGAGGGCTTCCACACACACAATGAGCATGGCTCTGTCTGCGCTTACCCTTAGGGAAACCACATTCGTCATCAGTGGAAGCTGCCATTAACAATTCTCTGGAACTTCCCACTCAGTCACAGAATAATTTGTTGCAGAAAGGGGACACTGCCAGGGTTAGACAGATACTTATTTATTTATTTTTACTTCCTTTTTTTTTTTTCCTTTTTTTTTTTTTTCTTCCCTTTTGCTTCTAACTGCTCTTTGAGGTATGAAGTGGATGATTTCTAGCCTTGGTGAAAGCACTTGGGATCCTCGTCCTATCTTTCTGTCCTCTGCCAACTATGTTAGTCTGAGTTGTGTCTCCAGACTTGGCGTGAGCCATAAATCACAGGACAGTTACCAAGACGAGCTGCAAAACAGAAAGCAGTTCAGCACAGTTCCTGGCGTTGTGCTTTAGAATGGCACAGTGTACAGTGTAGAAGTGTACAGCTATAGCATTCCTCCAGATATGCATTGGCCCATGAAAAATGGAAGCTGTCACCCGCTGGAGAATTGGTTTAAATATATTTTTGGCACCCTATTATTGCTGGAAATATTTCTTAAACTAAAAAGACAATTTTTCAGCTATCACCTCTATGATGTCTCAAACTGTGTATCATCTAAAGCAATAACTGGTGCCATTAGGCACAGATACTTAGACAACAAGCAGCTAAAGTCCTTCAACAACGTACTTTTTTAGCAACTTTCTTGGAAAGCAAACAATCAAGAGTGTGGGCTTATATAGAGAATTAGGTTTATTTTTTTTTCCTTACAGATATTGGTCATATGATATTCTGTATTTTCGGCAATGAAGAAAAGCTACATAAAAAAAGCATTATGTGGAAAAACACGGATGCCATCTTCTCGGACACCTAGTCCAATGTCTTCTGTTGGTTCAAGCACCAGATCACCATCTCCTCGTAGCCAACAGACGTCTCCATCTGCTCACAAAAGCAGGGAACAGAGGAATCAGCAACTTGATATTACAGCAAAAAATGTAGAAGCTCCTCTTGAATATAAGTTTCATGAAGGTAACGTGTAAAAAAACTGCTGGTATAAAAGTACACGCTAAAACCACAGAAGGCCAATGTTCTGTCAACTCTATGATTAAAGATCTATGATCTGCTGGAAAGAAATATGAGAAATTTGCTTTCAACTCTTGGTTCTCAAATGTGTAAATGACAGCAGTGAAAGCTGTATAGAATAACGCACCGGCAGAGAATACTAAAAAAGGGAGGAACATACTGTGCTTTTTTTTGAAAGAATATACCCGTTTATGCTAACACATCATTTCCTGTAAATGCATCTGGTGTGCTGTTTCTTCTCATCCCATATGGGGGAGAATAATTTTCAATGCCTTCCCTGTATACAGAGTGAAGTAGATGATGAATGTAAAGGTCACCAATTGTTTCACCACTGAAGGTAGTTTCTTTGTTTAATTTCAGATGAAAATGGTGTTAGTCCAGGAGTTAAGTACATTACAGAATCCCTCATAAAAGTCCTGTCAAAACAGGAAAATTTGGCATGTATAAGCTCACTCAATCTTTCATCCCCAAAGGATGGGGACAAGAAATTTAAGGTAAGTTATTGAAAATAACTGTTAATAAAACCAAAGTACATTTTCATATATATGTGTGTGTATATATAAAAAAATATATAAAATAACTTTATATCCACTTTAAAAAAAAAAAAAGACCTTTATATTCTAATTATTTTAGCCTAGTTCTGTAGAAGCTTCTGGAAAAAAAAAAAATATATATATATATAGAGAGAGAATGTCAGTGGAGACTTGTTGAAAAGAAGAAACCATGGATCAATTTGAATAAAGTTGAGAACACTGTGTAAACTTCTTATTTTTTGGATTGTGCTGTTATTTTAGTCAGGGTTCTTTATAGCAAATTCCCTTTCGTGTAGATTGACCCACTGAAAACTTAGAATCTAGTTTTACTCCTCCAGCACTATAGAAGGCTGTTAGTTAAAAGAGGGAAAGAGGGTGCAACAATGAATGCAACAATGAAAGTGATTAATAATATGTTGGAAATACTTTGCATTTTTTTATGAATGTATTTGTTAAAACTGGAAATCTGCCTTTCTCATTTAAAGAAATAAAGTGCAATGCTATGTCACACATCTTCTATTCTTTAGTACATAGAAAATTTGGAAAAGTGCTCTAAGCTAGAGACACTAAATCTTAGTAACAACCAAATAGAGAAGATTGAAAAGTTGGATAAACTGTTGAAGTTGCGTGAACTCAATTTGTCTTGCAACAAAATCAGGTAAGCAGAAACACTTATTTCATCTTAACATATCTTACCAAAACTATTAAAGCTGTCATTCTCTTACTGTTTAAATGAGATCTCTGAAGTGTGAAAAGTTAAACTGAATTTCCCATCAGTTGGAAGGCAAGACCATAATGCTTTGAGCTCTTACTAAAAATCACAAGTTTCTGTGAAAAATCCTCAGAAAGGTATTTGAAGAAGAAATAGTTCTGGGAAGTGCTGTTGATTTACCAAGGCTTCAGTTAAAAATGTTTTCCTGGGAAACCAAGCAAGAAATACAAGCTTTCAGGTACCATAATGAAGAGCATACAATATCCCAACTTAATTAAACTTGTACTGCAAATTGTTACCCATAGTATAGGAAATTTCTCTTTAGAAGAGGAAGCTGAATGGACCTGATCAGGCATGCTGTAAACTCACTAAATTGTTTTTTCACTTTTCATTGTTTCAAGAGTCTAGTATCTTTTCTGAATAGCATAAAAAAAACCACAGAAGTCATGGTTCAAGCAATAGCAAACATCTTTGTTTCCTGTATTTTTTTTTTATTAGTGAATTATGATCTTTACATGTCTGATTTTGCAGTAGAGAAGTTGCAATTTCAGTAGAGAAGTTAACAATATTAAATAAGCAAGACACTAGGGTTTCTACGCACTGCATTCACACAACTTCCTCACTTAACAGGAATTAAAAAGGTCATGACAGCTTTTAGCTACCACTGTATGTTTTGAGATTTTAATTACGTACAATTGGTTTCTACTCAAAAACTAATAGAGCAACAAGAGCATGTTCAACCCTAATTTGTTATGATATTTATCTTTAGATCAACACCCAAGGAAATAAAAACTCAGAATATTTTCCTTGTTAGTGGTTAAGTGTTTTAATGAAAACACTAAAAAATGTAGTTCTGTACACTGTACCTTTACAGTTGATCCTTACTTTTGCCTGGAGGAAAAAAAAAAAAAAAAAACTTTTATTTTGGTTCAGCTGTGTTGCATAAGTGTGCAGTAGCATTCTCCGGAGAAAAAGAGCAAGGCTTGTATATTAAATGTGGGACAGTACCATTTTAATGTTTTTAATGTTGTAATGAAGAGGTATAAAAATTAAGGTTTTGCCACCAACAAATTCTTGCCTTTTATTTTTTTTTTTTTTTGCCTTTCACTTGAAAGTAAGCTGGTGTAATTTCATTTAATTTGTCAGACCATTGCAGCAAACAACTGTTTTTTACTATTCTTTGAAGGTAATTAATTGAGAAAGCTTTTGCAGTAGTTTGTCTGTAATGCCTCAATTGCACTGTAAATTTGGTATGCTTCATGATGAGTTATGTTTTTCTTCTTATTTTCAGTAAGATTGAAGGCATAGAACATCTGCATAATCTACAAAAGATGAACCTTGAAGGGAATGAAATTGAACATATTCCTGTATGGTTAGGAAAGAAACTGAGATCCCTGCGCATCCTTAATTTGAAACAGAATAAAGTATCATCAGTAAGTGACTTAGTTTCCATGTTTTGCGTCTACAAGAGGGTATCTGAAATGAATGTACTTAATAATACAGTTTCTAAAGGAGTCATGGTATTTAGGAGGAGAAAGAAACCAGCTTTGAGTATTCCACACGATAGAAGTTAACTTGCCTCATGAACTAGTCTGGGAGAATGGAAGGTTGGGTATATCCACAGACCCTGTGATCTTTGACATTCCAAGGTCAAACTTGATGACATTTGTTCTCTTTGCAGTGATTTTTTTTTTTTTTTTCATGGAGGAAGAAATTTGATTTTTAGGAACTTGCTTTAGTCATAATACTATGTATTTTGGTAGGTTTTTAGAGTTTCCAGTTTATCATAAACATCAAAATGGATTATATGGATCTAACATATAACATATAATACAATCAGAAATTCAGTTAATTCAGTTTAATTGTTCTTGGAAGGATGTCTAATCATTGTACCATTTGTCTTTGATTTAGCTTCATGATATAGCTAAACTAAAGCCTCTACAAGATCTGACTTCTCTATGCCTTGCTGATAATCCAGTTGCAAGTCTGCCTCACTACCGCTTGTACACCATATTCCACTTGAGAGCGCTGGAAAAGTTGGATGGACAGACAGTGACAAATAATGACAGGCAGGAAGCTTTAACGAGGTTTAATTTAGGTAATAATGATATGTTAGAAGTGTATTTAATGACACGAAACAAGTTTAGCTGGAGAAGTTTTCTATTGTAATTTTTTTTGCTCTGTTTTTCAGAAGAGATAGAAAAATTAGAAAGAGAGTTGGAAAACACAGTAAAGGAGATGGAGAACCTTAAGCTTAACCAGTCCAAAGTTCTTGAACAACTTCACCATCAAGATGAAGTCAACAAATCATTGAAAGAAAAAACTTTGCAGCAGAAGCGAAGCTATGAAGATCTACAAAGGGATGTGGACACCAAAAATGAACTGGTAAGGTAAATCACCTGCACTAAGTATATATTTGGAATAGTTTTGTTGTCAGAAATAGATGTCAGTGGGAAAGTTCAAATGACTGTAGATTTATGTTAAAGATCAAGAGAAGTTAGTATTTTGGAGGACAAAAATTATGACCCTTCAACTTTTTATAGAATGTCTTCGATATTGTTTTTGTGGAAAAAGTAAGTATATTGAACAAGCAGTATCAGTCTCATAATTTATAGTTGACAGTAACTTTTTTTTTGCCTGTAGTCTTTTTTTTTTTTTTTTTTTTTTTCAATTGATGAAAGGTTAAGCATCCTCCAGCTGCTAAATTGTCAATGTACTAAATCGCCTGTGTTGTTCAGACTTCAAAATGCTGCTGTAATAAGGGAAAAAGATAAAATACTTTTATAAGAACAAGGTATCAGGCATATACATTGCATGCCAGTAATAACCACTTGATGATTATTATTTCAGGTAATGCCCATTAGTTTGCTTGTACTTTCTTTACATCATCCCAAAATCTTAAGTATAATAAATGTCTTTCATTGGTAGGTATAAAATGCAAGGCTCGTACAGTGGCCCTGGAAAAAGTCCTGTTGATTTAAGTGTGCTCAGTTGTGAATGACTTCCTGGGAACCTAGTATTTGGTTTTTAATCTTACTTGTTAAACTTAGCCTCTACAATTTTCTCCTTCAGATTCTTTATTGCTAATATTTATTGAGCTGTTTCTTTTGTGAACACACTAACCAGCAGCCTACTTCCAAAATGTAGTTTTCCGTATAGTGAGATTTAGCAGCAGATAGTTTGCAGCTTAACCCACTCTTACCCTCTGGATGACAAACTTTGCTCACTTCTTTCTTCCTTTAGCTGGTGTATTGGTTTGTCACAGTTCCCTTTCCGCAGAGCCTTTATTCCTCACTGAAGGTAGCCCTCTGTGCTCCTGAGTTGCATGGTTATTTTCATTTCTAGAACTTATTGCATGTTAATAAAGTTGGAACATCACATAAAATGCTCCAGTGACACTGCATTCACTGTTTTTGGATACAGTATTTTTCTTCTTAAGCAGTTATTTTTTGCATGACATATATTGTTTTTTTAAAAATCTCTCTTTAACCCTTTCCTTTATTCCAGTCTATTCTATTTCTTTTCCTCCATTAGTTTTGCTTTCCACTGTGTATTGGAGCCTTGCTGCATGTTCTCCCTCAGGTATTCAGCACCAGAAGTTGATTTAAAAAGGAATCACATGATGGACCTTTTTTAAAAACAAACAAAAACCAAAAAACACCCAACTAACACAAGTTTAAGAATGGAGTTTGTACACTTGACAATTGAGATAGCTATTTGGTCTTTTTCCTCTTACGAAGGATGCTAGGAATGAGTTCTCATTGCTCATTTGTAGCAGTAAATATATTCAGTATGTGGCATAGATTTTTACAAAAGAATTGTACCCAAATTTTTTTCCAAAGTTAGTGAAAAATTTACTTTCAAACCTGTACATGTAAACTTAAGAGGCCTTTCATGTGATCATTTGTGCTTTGTTGTGGGATTCTCGTCTAATCTTAGTCGTCATGTTGTATTTTGTAATGAAGTTACACTTTATGATATTCTTGACCCTAAATATACCATCTTAGCTTTCTCTAATGTGAGCTTTGTTTTGAAGTTGATGTCTTTGCCATCCTCTATTCTGAATTGAAATGTACGTGATAATGATGACACTTGATTGAAATCAACTTACTTTGCTCACTGATTTATTAGCTAAAGCAGAAAACAATGGAGCTAACCCGAGCTTGCCAGAAGCAGTATGAATTGGAGCAGGAACTGGCATTTTATAAGATTGATGCAAAATTTGAGCCATTAAGTTACTTTCCATCAGAGGTAATAATTTAAAATAATGGGTTTCTTCATTCCTTTTTCTCTTGTTTTTCAATTGTTCGGAAGATATCAAACTTTATAGCTTTTCTATAATTCTAATATATTCTGCTCTGTAAAGAGTTATTAGTTGTAAAATATAAAAAATATTTTAAAATCATGTTATGTGATTTGATCTAAACTGTGTTATTTAATGTGTTGAATATTATTAGTCACTTGCAAAATTAAAATGATCTTTGTAAAGATGCCTGAATGAGGGGAGTCTGAGATGTTTCTGAGATAGGTGTATAAATGACGTAACATTTACATGTAACTAATCTATATGTTTCAGGATATTGAACTTGATAATGTACCTGGTGAAAGCCCATACATTGGTAAGGCCAGATATAAAAGAAATATGTTCATAAGAGAAGGCTATATTGCTAACAAAGCTCAGCAGATAGAGTGTGGAAAAATGCAACTAGACGAAGATGATTTGTGTAAGAAATCTCAGCAGAAACTGCAGTTTCAAACTCTAGATGAACAATTGGAGGATAAAGAGAAGAAGATTAATTCAGGTAAAAGCTTTATTTTTTATGAAATAAAAATAAAATACATATAGCAAGGTTTATTACACTGATGAAACTTTTGGCACAGATTTGACATGAGAATAATAACAGTGTCAAAGGCTGTAATTGCTGTAACCTCTCAGCCATGTCCTTTGTCTTTTGGGTCAAAATCGTAACAATTTTTTGCTATTATTTTAAGATAAAATTTAATCTTTTCATAATTAATTATTATAGAAAAGAGAATGTTGGACACATCTCATATCTGTTGCATCAATTTAATTTTATCAGTCACGTTAAAAACTTGTCAGACTTTTTTTTTCTTTGAGAAATTATAGTATATCAGCTTTATCCCTGTTTTAAGGATTTTTTTCCTGATTAACATGTTAATAGAAAATGTGTATCACTGTTGTATGGAATAGTAATACTTTTTTTTGGGTTACAGCACAGAAAAGATTAGAAGAACTGCAAGGTGCAATAGGAAATGCAGAGCAACAAGTTCTGAAAGTAACAGGGGAACTGAGACAATTGGAGGATGCTCTGGCTCAGAAAAAGGTACACAAAGGACTTGCTAAGTGATTAGCATTTGAAAGTGTTTGAAACTGTGTTTATATAGACAGCAGTGTTTTTCTCGCCATTCTTTCTCAAATGGGGCATGTATGAGTGTACAGTGAGGATTCAAAATAATGAGTAGGTTATATTTAGACAACCTGTTAAGCTAAACTACCAGTCTGATTTAACTAATTGACAACATTTTAAGAAGTCATATTTCCAGTTTGTTTTACCCAACCTCCTAACGCTGTTTCCAGATCTCACAGGCCAACAAGGAAGATCTGGAGCAGCAGTTGAGTAAAAAGATACAAATCCTGCATCAGCTACGCAATGAAGCTTTAGAACTGGAAAAACAAATGGAGAAACAGAAACGAGAAATAGGGAAAAAGCAGAAAGAGCTTGAAGACTTGCAGAGTTCTCTTGCTTCTGTAAATCATAAAGATCCAAGACACGTGAGTAAAATCAAAATCTTTAATTTTTATCTACTACATATATTCATGTACTGAGAAATGTAGTAAACACTATTTTAACTGATTACCATTCAGTTATATGATTCATGAAATAGACGTTATTTTGCTATTTAGCTTTTTTTTTTTTTTTTTTTTTTTTAGCAGTTCCTCAGCTGCTGTAGGTGCTTGTTGTTACTGATGGATTCAACAAGGTCTCAAGGTCACACGGGGGTGCCTAGAGCTCTAGCTTCTTTTTCCATTTCTATGGAAGCACAACTCTGGATTTCTGAGCCATTTACTGTGTTCTGACACAGTAAACACGAAACTACTAAATTCAAATTAATTTTAATAGAGTTTTTTGAAAAGCGCTTCTCTTTTAAAGTGAGAGCCTTTCCCAGCCAGCTTGAGGTTTTTAAGCATGCAAAAAAAACCTCCGAGGCTCGGCTCCCGTCTCCAGCTTTCAAAAACCCTAACGGGAAGCTAACGGGAGGGGGGCGGCCCCGTGCTGCGGGCCCCTCGGCCCGGCCCTCCCCGGGAACCGCCCGGTCCCCGTGGCCGCCGCCCGCTTCCAGCCGGGGCGCGGGGGCCGCGGCCGCCCAATCGGCTCCGCGGCGGCGGGGCTCGCCCGGCCCCCCCCGGGCCGCCCCGCGCTGAGGGCGCTGCGGGCTCAGCCCCGCCGTGCTCGGGGCCGTTCGGAGCCGCCCGGCCCGGGGTGCGCCGTCGTGTTCCGGCCGCGGAGGCAGCAGACAAAGGGCGAGCTGTAAGTGCCTGTTGTGCTTGTTGTTTTTTAAACGGGGCTCGCGGGGCGGGCTGTGGCTGCGGCCAAGTGACTCAGCAGCGGCGCCTCGCCGCCCGTTTTACTCGCTGAAATCTCGCTTTTTGAAAGCTGAACGTTAGTTTGTTTTTAACAGGTGGTAGGTTGAGCTGTATTAATTCGATAAGCTGCGTCTAATGTTCATATTTTAGTACGTTAAAATTCGGAAAACTGCATATTTTTACCAAGTGCTTTGTTATAAAGTTACTTCCAGAAGTGATTTGTCCAAGAGTATCTTTTTAAAATTCCTACTGTGAGCTCTATTTCTTTTTGAGTAGTAAGAGGAAAGGTGCTGGCTACCATGACAGCATAAATTACATGCTTTTCCAAGTTTTTTGTTATTTAAGTTGTTGGTAACTTAATTTAGTGAGAAACATATAGCACTATATCATGTCAATAGTCTATCTTTGTATACAACTGAAATAATCAGTTAAGCTTATCCTAAATATGTGAATTCCTGATCAAAGTCTGTGTGATATGTGGAATTGGTGTATTTCCCAGAAAAACAAAAGCAATTTTGCTTTATGTAAACCTTAGCTACAAAGTTGGCATGACTTGCTGGTTGTTCAGTGTTTTCCTTCAGGTGGTGACCTGACATGTTCTGACGCATGACTACCACAAAGGCAGTGCAGGATGACAGGAGAAAGCTTTTGGGGAAAGTCATGTCAGTTTTTGAATGAAACAGGAAATAGTATAGCGCTAGCAGCTATGAATACTGACTTGTAAATGCATGTCTGATTCATCATGCCTGGGCAAGAGGGGACACTGTACCTAATCATGCAGTTTGTCACACATTACTTGCCTATTCGGGATTCTTTGTAAGGAAGTAAAGAGGAACACAAGCAAATAAAACCGAACTCCAGAAGATACATTGTGCTTGTGACTTTCACTAATGGTAGTGAGACACTGCAGAACTGAGTAACATAGAGAGTTGACTTCTTGAATTGATGCTGACATTGACCCACTTGACCTTTCCAATTCATTTACAGGCTCACATGAAAGCTCAAAAAGCAAGTAAAGAACAGCAGCTGGATGTGATGAACAAACATTACAAACAGCTTGAGAGTCGCCTGGATGACATGCTTTCTAGGATTGCTAAGGAAACTGAGGAAATCAAGGACTTGGAGCAGCAGCTCACCGATGGTAATTTTTCCCTTATCTTATAGCATTTCTTGTATTTAGGCTAAGATGGTAATTGAATTGAGGAATCAGTTCTGCCTTTCTTTGCTTCAAAGAAATACAGAGTTTGTTGGAAGAGGTTTAAAAACTATTCCAAGCTGATCTAGGTAATGTGTTTGTGTTTGTTTTTCTTTCTTTTTTTTTTTTTTTTTTCCCTTGGAAGGTGGGAGGGGCAAACATCTGCTTTGATTGACTGAGTGCTTTGTTGCTCAGGGGTTCAGGATCAAAATGTTGAGGCAGGAAGGCCCTTGATCAAGTCTGAGCTGAGTGGTTTGTTGATTACTAAATATATCCTCCTCATGTGCAATTCTGTGTACATAATAATCTATGTGAAAGTAAATGTCCCTGAAAAGAATAAGAGTAAAAAAAAAAAATCTTTTAGAAAGGTAAAAAATGCCATTTTAGAAGGAAGCTGGGGTGGGATGTAGGTTCTTTTCAGCTCTTCCAATGGCCAGGTTAGTACAGTAATAGTGGAACTCTCAGCCTTTAAAACACAATGCAGGCATTTTCTGCTTGATTTCTAACTGCTTCTTATCTCGTATTCCAGTATGTGAACAGTTTAAGTTTAGGAAAGACAGTTATGTGTATTTTGTAAGTAAGCATGACGACTTTGCTATTTTGAATTCATTTTGCATTTCTGCAGGTCAAATAGCAACAAATGAAGCACTGAAAAGGGATTTAGAAAGCATTATCATTGGATTACAGGAATACCTGGAAAGTGTTAAATGCCAAGCAAAACAGGCCAATGATGAATGTAAGGAGTTGCAGAAAGATAAAGAATCTTTGCTGCAAAGACTGACAGACCTACAGGAGGAAAGAAATAACCTGGAAGTAGTTGCCATGGATGCAGAAAATATGAAAAAAGTAAGGCTCGGTACTATGTTTCTCCCCAAGTTCAGATTACTAAGAGTAAACTTAAAACTAAGCAAACAATCAAATAAGAAATGTCAAAACATACTTCTCTGGACAAATTTACATTCTGGTAGCGTAACTTCAGTCAGATGTGCCTGTGCACATTAAGAACAGAACCTTTAAAGCCAGTAGCAAGAGGCAGACAGTAAATCCGTACTTTTTAGAAGATCTCCTAGAAATGCAGGCTCTGCCTTTCAAACATTACTGAAAATGTATTTGCAGTCACTGTCACAGTGAATTGCATTAGTGAAAACTGGACACTAGCCCAGCAGATCTGTGCATTAGTACCTTACATCAGTCTTATCATCCAGCTACTTAAAGATCTGTCTTTGTATCCTGGTAAGTGTTATGTAAACCTTAATACCAGAGGCACGTTTCACTTTAGGCTACACCTTTTCAACTTGTGTGTAGACTTCATGCAAAGTCTGTCACAGCAGCATCATTGACCTGACCTTGATATAGAGCAGTGCTACTTATGATTAAATTTTAAATGGTGATTAGAGTTGGTGGCTCTACTTTGACTTTACAGCAGCTACTTTAATTTTGAGTTCCTGAGGAAGAGAGGTGATGTACTCTGAAGAAGTCTTGTCTCTCCTGAGTATCTATTTCTGAAATTAATGTAAAATTCCAGGAAATAGCAATGCTAGAAGGTGCACTTCAAGAGCAGCGAGAAATAAATGAATCACTTAGAGATGCACAAGGGGATGTCAGTGCCTATGAGGCTGAACTGGAAGCCCAGCTAAGAGACAGAGACATTGAAGCCAATCAGCAAAAGGCAGAATTGGAAAGACTGAAACAACTTAGCCAGGTAAGAACAGAGCTCTGCTGCTGCCAAGGTGATAATCGGCTGGGCTGGTGGTGTGGGGGGAACCTTTCCTCCTTACCTTGTCTCCAACTTTGATTCCTTTGCAAGGAATTGTTGGTTTAGATGTGTCCTGAAATGGAAGTTATCACCAGTTCACCAGGATTTGTAACCTTGCCTTGAAGCGAGGTACAAAGTATTTGCAGCCTCAGTAGACTTAATTCACGATATTCAAAGGAAAATAATTATCAGTATCTTTTTGGAAAGAGATACACACATGTCAGAGAAATAATACTGAAGCAGTACTGTGAAATGTAGCAGGAGAAATAGGCCACTGTTGCTTTTTCTAGTAGAAATTGAGTTTTATAGCTTTTTTTTTTTAAACATAAAGTAATATCTTTCTGTAGGGAGAACCAGTATATGCTTTAATTTGTACATTTCTGTTTTATCTTCCTGTTTGGGGATCCTCACTTGCATTCACACAGTGATGGATGATGACTACCATCTTGGTTCAGTTTCCATTCATCAGAAATTTACTTTTTTTTGTGGTGGTGGCTTCTTACCTTCTTGAAAGATTTATTCCACCTGCAGGTTACAGATGACAGGAGGACATGAAAATGCAACACAAAGCGCTTCTGTCTCCAACCCCTCCAAGTCTTTTAGTTTTGATGTTTCACTTGGAAGCTGTCTGTAGAACCCTGCCAAATATAATTCTGTCAGTTTCCTAATGGGCGTGATATGCTCATATTAGGTCTATATTAGAATTTGCTCTACTATTCACGATGATGATGTTTTAAGAAATACTAGCTGTTAAATGGCAATGGTTTAATTTGGGATGGTTGTTTTCTTAGGGGCTGTTGTCAGACTGTTATTCTTTTAGAAATGCAGCTGTTACATATTTGTGTGACAGGCTGGGAGTGGGGCTGTTAATCTGAAGGTTTTCTGTGTTTGTAGATGGAACTGTCAGCTCTGCAAGCTGAACTTGAAAAAGAAAGGCAAGCATTAGAGAATGCTCTGACCAAAGCACAACTAGTAGAAGAGAAGGAACAAGAAAATTACAAGCTGCTCTCTCAGTTCAAACAATTGCAGGTAAGGTACTTTGCCTTAACAGATTACCTGATATGCAGTCTACTTTTCCACTGCCACTACGGGAAAGTGATTAAAAAAATAATAATAATTATGGGGTTCCTTATAAATTTTGTTTTGAAGTTCGGTAGTACTTATGACTCTTCCTGCCTTTAATTTTCTTGTCTGGAGACCCTACACCATAGTCTTTTATCTTTTGTGGACTTCTGAAA
Organism: Aythya ferina; assembly: GCF_964211825.1. NCBI lineage: Eukaryota > Metazoa > Chordata > Aves > Anseriformes > Anatidae > Aythya > Aythya ferina. The sequence goes on along the minus strand of NC_140318.1, from coordinate 2,480,738 downwards.
TTATTTCAGAGCTGCTCTATTATATTGCAAGGGAATTGATAAATTGTTTAAATATATCTTTATTTCCCATAAGCCTCATTCAGTATGCATCAGTAACTTTTTGTGTGCAGTAGAAAAACTGTTCCAATACTTAAAGCAGAACTTATTTCATCTGTTTAAAGCTGTGATCCTGAGGAGGCTTATTCAGTTGCCACAAAACAGTAATGGCATCCAAGTACAATAGGCAACGCAGCTTGTGATTGTTGAATTTCTAGGCACTTCATGAATTCACTGATGTTCAGAAACACCTCTGTAAAGGAGTGTCACAGATCAGTGCCTCATCTTAACTGGGATTAGAAACTAAGCGTGCTTCTCCCTGAAGCTGCTGAAAGGCTCAGTCAACAGGATTTTCTTAAGCAAGAGTAGAACACTGAGTTCAAGATTATCAAAATATATCTGGCAAAGGAGCCTGCTTAATTTTTAATATTAAGGAAAAAAAAAAAAAGCTGTGCAATTAGAGCAGTTTTCTTCATTGTGGGAAGTCTGGGTTCAGTTCTTCTTTGTATCCAGCTGATCCCATTTTCCCATCTCACATGCTCCTCAGAGGATACAGTGAACACCAGTTTATAAACAGTGCTAATATCTGGTGAGGATTGTAACTTCTGCTTGTTCTCATTTTGTTGATATTGGTTCAGCTCACATTGGAAAAAAAAAATATGTTGGATTCCTTGTTTAGAAAGAAACAGAGTTAGGTATTCAAATTTTATAATAATAATAAGCATTAATAATTTATGTATTTCTTTTGTTATGTTTGTGTGGATGTTTTTTGTTTTTTTAAGGGAGACAATAATCTTCTGAAACAACAGCTTAAAGATCTTCAGAATCAGCTAAGCCATGCAGTTGGCAACTTGATTCATCCCGAGGAAGTCCTAGCTCGTATAAATGAACTCAAGGAAAAGCTTCGGACAGGAGCAGGAGAGATAAAGTGAGTACAATAAAAGTACAAACAGTGTTAGATTTGTGCACATTAAATTGGTAAGTACATGAGAGCAACAAGGTGTGTCTGCTGCATCCTGCTGAGTACAATGTGGGCAGTTCAAACGTGATTTAGCACCCTGTGGTTAATTAAGATAGCATCACCTGAGCTCAATAATTGTACTACTGAGGGAAATACGCATTCCTCTTGGGTTTCACTGTGAGAGGTAGAACAAATTTTTTTCTCTTTTTTTTTTTTTTCCCCCTTTTCCCCTAGCAACAGAGAATGGGAATAAACAAAGACAGAACAGAATAATCAGAGCTGGGGATGGAGGTCTGTCTTATGCAGTGTAACCTGTTCAGTACTACACCTGAATTCATTTACATTGGATGTCTTCAACTTGTACTATTATACTAGGTTTCACTGTTTCAATATCTGGTATTGCAATTTAAAGTCACTGTTTTCTGTCTGGCTTATTTGTCTTTCAGATGTTGGAATTCAGATGATGTTTTGGGGAAAAGCCTTGCAAATCTGCAGAAAGAATTTAATAACATCCTTGCTGATGCGCAGAGGGAAAAAGAGAAAGCATGGATTAGACAGAGACAATTGCAGGAAGAAATTGCATCCCAGCAGGAAAAACTGGATGATGTACAGGAAAAATATAGACAGGCATGTATCAAAACTACAAAAGCAAGAGTAAGAAAACTTCAGCTTTTTTAAAATACGTAACTTGCAGCTGAAGAATTGAGCTTCACTGTGGGTGTATCTTTGTTTCCCTCCATCTTTCAGAGAAGTATAATTTCCACTAAGAGTAGGTAAATTGAACACAGGTGCTTGTCAGAAGCAAATTCAGCAGCTCCCATCAGAGCAGGACACCTGTTACCCATGATTCCCACAGGAATACCAACCATTACTAGAGTTGTGTTTTTTTTTCCTTGTGTACACGAGTGTATGTCCAGTCATAATTCCTGCTATTTAAAAAACGGTATAAGCAGGCAAGAACTTCTGAAGAAGGAGGAGAACAAATAATTGACCACTTCCATGCAGTGTATATCATAAAGTTCTGTTTAAAGTAGAGAAATACAGTGTCTGTTCTCACATTGTTTTCATAAGAACCCTGTGAAGACAGCAATAAAGCTGAAAGTATTTTTAAGGCACCAAAAAAACCCCCACCAATACGAAAAGTATGCTTATACTTTAGACTGCTTTAAATCAGATATTTGATAGATATGACGTGCTCCTGTGCAATTTTTTGTTAGTTTATGTTTTATAAAGCTTGAAAAAATCTTGCTTGGAAGAGAAGGATTTGACATGCCTTTAAACTTCCACAAGCAATCTCTAATTTGACCTGTAAGATAATGAGGAGAGACCTGCTTTTTGGTGTTCATGTAACAATGGAGTCATTAATAGGCTCACGAGTTTTGTCTCATTTTTTTTGGTGAGTTAAAATTTGGACTGAATGTTATGTCTCTCAAGCAATAGAGAGTTTAACTACAGGGAGAAAAATATAGCTAGTAACCTTCTCAAAAGTTATTCTACTTATTCTAATTTGTTTCCCTTACAGGTTAAATCTGAAAACAAGCAGAATAAGAATAAGGTCCGTCAGTTAGAGAATGAAATTCGACATTTACTTGAAAAAATAAAGAGCATGGAAGAAATTCAGGGCCTTGCTGATCAACAGCTCCAAGAGGCAGATGAAGAAAAAGAGACTATTCTTGCTCAACTGGAAGATTTAGAGAAAAGGGTAAGAATGAGTATGGACACATCCATGCACTGCATTTGATGTCCCAGGAAAATAAAATTAAAAAAACTTTTGTATTTTGCATTTTAAGACATAGATTGAATGCAGGAAGAAACGTGGCAGTTACATTTAACCTTTCTCTTTTCCTTAAATTTTATTGGTCACTCTTATTTTTGTATTTTTCTGATACTTCTCTACATACAATACAAAATAGGATGTGTGGGGAAGTCTTTTCTTCCATGCTGCTTTCTATTTGAAAATTATCACAAATCCTATTTTCTTGGTTTCAGAAAAAGTTAGAAGATGCCAGGGCACAAATGCAATTTGCCAGTCTAGATAAAGAACTGAAGGAATTAAAGAGAGCAATCATCACTTCAGACAAACTGGCAGCTGCTGAACTGTCCATTGCTAAAAATCAGCTGAAGGCTCTTCATGGAACTGTTCTCAGAATTAATCAGGAACGAGCTGAGGTAAGTTGATAATTAATTGCTAGTTATAATTAAGCAGTGCTTTCTAATGCCACAGTAATGGTAGCAGTCCTGGTGTTGCTTTTAAATTCAAGTTCAAATCTTTATTTTGAATTGGCCTGCCACATGTTGCTTTGGGCAGTCTCATCTTGAAATAAAATAGATGAATGTCTGAGAAAACTTGGGTTTGGACGGGCTATGTTCCTGCATGGTGGAATGTGAGGGAGAGGCAAGTTTGATCTTCTAGCAATTGAAAATCAAATGATAAATAGTACATTGTTACATAAGACAAAGAAAAGAGAAGCAAATACGGAATTTAGTTCTTAGAAGTCAGGCTTTTAAAACTGGAAATTAATTTTGGCTACGTATGAACATCTACTTTGTAGAAACACTGAAGTTAAAGGAGAAAATATTTTACATAAACTTAAGTGTTCATCTGGAACAGATAAGTGATGATGTTTCTCATTATTTTGCATTTCACAAATTTTCATATGTCTGCAAATTTGTGAAGCATTCTTTCAAACTAAAGCTAAAATAAAACTTTAATTTTAGGAATTTGAGGAAGCTGAAGAGTTCTGTGTTGAAGCAGCTCGTGCAGCTCGGGATCTTGCCCGAGCGGAAGCAGAAATAGAATTGTTACAACAACTTCTAAAACAGAAGGAAGAACAAGTAAGTTGGAGCTATATTTCCTCTATATTATATGAGGAGGGTAAAAGTGGTTCAGCAACTTTCTGAAACTGCCGTATTCAGTTGTCTGCCATAGCCTTTTTCTTCAAGTTTCTCCAGGTCACAGTGTTCTTCCCTCCCTTTACACCTGCCAAAGAACAAAGTGAAAACCTTGCTGAGTAGGTTATCTGACTTAGCGAACAGGTGACAAGTTTACTTAACATGCACAGCCACATAAAGATATTTAAGCCTCAATCGTAAGAGGATGGGAAGAACAATTTTGTTGTATCAAAGTAGTATGTGCATTGTGCCCAATGGCCATTTCTGTAGGAAAATGTAAGCCTATTTGAAAGCTTTAGTGTAGTCTACTTTAAACTGAAGTGCTTTGCTTTGATTTTAACTCATTTAAAATAGTTACAGCATGAAATGGAGAAAGTTGGTGAGAAGAATGTTGCATCAAGCTCTCAAAAGTTTGAAATAGATCAACTAAATGACACCGTGGAGCAACAGAAAGCAGAAATTGACCATTTGAGATGGTTGTTGGATAACAGTGGGGCAGGTAATCTTGCTTATCTCCATTTCTTTCAGTTAAGCACAGATGCAGAAGAACTGATTTTCTTCTCCGTATTTCTTACTGTTTGTGGGAAGCAGTTCAGAATTCTGTAATTTTATTGTAGAAGAAACTGTTCAGGATATGTTTCTGTACAGTTCATACACTGTCACATACATTCAGTTGCTAAATCACTCTGCTTCAATGGATTCTCTGTATCTGCGTATATGAAAAGAACATTAAGACCTAACATTTCCAACATACAGTATTTTACAGTGCATTTGAGATGTACAAAGTACGGCTATGTAAAGTGCATGGGTCTTTGCTTCTTTGAATATCTAGAATGGAAGAAATGGATAGCTAAGGATCAGCCACAGTCCTAGCACTTCTTGGTTTCTAGTTTTGTCAGTTTACGTGCTCTGTGACCTCTGGTAAATTTAATTAAATTCTGAATATTTCTGGCTTTATTATTAGCCTTACGTGCTTTTAAAACCATGTGATTAATTTACAGGTAACAAGGATGAAATTGACAATTTACAAGATGAAATTGCAGCACTCAGAAACGTGCTTTCATACCAGAACGATTACATCGCCAGTATTGCAGATCCACTGAAAAGAAGGGGATATTGGTATTACGTGCCATCATCACAGGTCAGAAATTCAAATCCTATTATGTGGTGATTAATATGATATGGGGAAAGTCCATTATAATCTTTCCAGGTCTAGGGAGAGCTTAAGAAAAACATTGACAGACATGGACAAGAAATACAGAAACAACATGTAAACAAACAGGTCTGCTGGCAAAGTCTTTGCAGAGCTATTTAGGGATAGAAATCTAAACACGTGATTTGGAGGCCACCCTTAATGCAGTACTGTAAACTCATTTACGTAAAGGTTTAAAAGGGAAGCAGTACGTATATTTGTTGTTGGTTTCCAGCAAAGCTGTAGATATACAAATCTGGATTTTCATTTATTCATTTTTCCTTTGGTCACTTTCTATTGTTATATTGGTAATAGGTTGAGGACAGCCGTGTATAGTGAGAGTTCTCAGACTTTTTTTTCCCCCTGTAGCACAGGACAATTTTTATAAAAACATTACTAAGTATATCACTTGCTTGATGATACAGGAAAATATATTTCATCTCTTTAAAGCAGCAAAATGTTTGGAGATAAGGAAAGACAATTATGTATAGCATGTTCTTGAAAAAAAAAAATGTTTTAGACTGTCTACAGCTAATAAATTGTTTTACCTTTATTATCTAGAATGTGGGGTATCTCATATTAACACACTTTTTTTTCTTTAGGCCTCAACTCCTGCTTCCCACAGCACAAAAGATTCTGGAGTTGGTTTACTGTGTCCTGGCACATCCCCACCCAGGAGAAGGTGTGGTCAAATCAGAAAGGAAGACTCCCCGAATCCAGGGGGATGTTGGATGTATTCACCAGTCAGAAGTAGGTCGTACAAAATGAATCCTGATAAAGGTAAGTCAGTCTCATGGCCTCAAAATGTTCAGGAGCATACTAAGCATGGATTTGCTTAGAGTTTATAATGAATGCTTTTGATATGCGTGAGTGAATTACAAATTCACTGCTGAACTCATTATTTAGTTTAAACAGTGTTTATTATTTCTGTATATATACTGTGCATTACTTTGAAGTGTACATTTGAAAAATGTGTTTCATTTAAAAAGTGATTAAGAAACTTTTTTTCTGTACATAAAGCTAGAAAAATAAAAGAAGATAACAAAGGAAATGAGGAAGCTCGTGTTCATGAAGACCCAGCCTTTGTACCACCACCTGGTACAGTTATTTACACAGCCCTTCCAAATGGAGTCCCTGTACCTCAAGGAACTGTGGTGTATGGCCCTCCTCCTGCAGCTGCAAATGGAGGCTCAATTGCTCCTGGATCTGTTATCTACGGCCCTCCTCCTGTGGGGGCCCATGTTGTTTATGGCCCTCTTCCTCCAAACTTTACTGTCCCACTCATTCCTGTTGGAGTACTTCACTGCAATGTGCCTGAACATCATGATTTGGTAAGATACAGAGCTGTAGGCTGCAGGTTTAGCTGTAGGCAATTGACTTGTGAATGGATTAAGAGCATCTTTACAATATGCCCTCTTAAATGAGGGAAAAAAATAGTATCTGGCTTCTACCAATTTAAAAGTTCAGTTTTAAAAATCTTTTTTAGCAAGATCCTGGATCTGAGAGAGCTTGCTAATAAGAATGCTCTGTCTTCTGTATGTAGTCTGGTGTCTGTTATCTGTAGGTGTTCCTGTGTCTCAAAACCTTGCTTTGGAGGGCTGAAATAGGAAAATTAAGACTTATTTTCCTGTTTTTCCTGTGTAGGAGAACGAAGTCTCAAGGTTAGAAGATACTGTGCATCATTTAAAGTCTTGGAAATCCAGAGATAAACGGTCAGGGACAGCTGAACATAAATGCAAGAATGAGATGGAAAAATTACATCAAAACATAGACGATCTTCTGCACGAAAAAGAAGAGCTGGAATGTGAAGTAGCAGAGCTGCGAAGAGCAGCTCAAAGATATAACAAACGCAAGTAAGAATATTGCACTAGAAGATGTATAAAGTCAGCCTGTGGAAATACCTAAAACTCAATTTTGACATCTTTACAGTTAATGTGCTTGTCTGTAGGGTACATAAAATGGAGTAACTACAAGAGGCTTCCGGGCCTCTGACATCTTTGTATTTTAATGCAATGTTTTTCTTCCTGGTATTTAGGGACTTCATTGAAGGGTATACTGAAAACCTAATGGCAGAATTACATTTAGAAAAATCTCTTAAGCGTCAGGAAGATATCGCAGATGAAATTGAATGTATAGAGAGGACGCTTCTGAAACGACGAGCAGAGCTTAGAGAGGCAGATAGGCTACTTTCAGAAGCTGAAGTGGAACTTGAGAGCACACGGGGAAAGGTATGTAAACCCATAACTAAGGGCAGAAGAATTTGTGTGTTAAGATTGTTTTAGGTGGAGAATGTCTGCTTTTTGTCTAAGCCATTTATTTTTACTTGGATAACATGCAGCCTTTTAAAAATGCTTCTGTTTTAAAATAAGCCCTTGGATAACGTGTGCTGAAAGAAAAATATTTTGGTCCTTGCCAAAAAGAGGATGCTTTCTTCTTTTTTCTGGGGGAAGGGGAGAGAAAAGTTTCCACTTCATGGTATACAGAAGGAGAGGGTACAGTAGAATATTCAAACCAGGAGGAGGTCGTTTTTGGACAGCTAACCTGCAGATTATAGGTGTGCAAAGGGTAAGATGGGATTGTGTTGTCTCAATCTTCAATTTTTGCTCTAGACTAAAGACACTATTCAAAAGTACAATCATGCCAAACAGCACTTGTCCCGTACTGAAACTGAGGCAGAGGAGCTGGAGCGAAGGGCTCAGGAAATGGCCATTAAACTTGTGAAAGCAGATCAACAATTAAGGTATGCTGTTCTTATGAATTTGTATTAAATGTGGAGAAGAACAAGATTCAAATATCAAGATAATGCTTTTGGAGAGGGAGAGCTGTTAAAATGTTAATATGAAAAGGCATAAATGCTTCTTCAGATTATTACAGGCAGATACAAGGGATTTAGAACAGCATAAGATGGAACAAGAAGGTATTTTGAAGGAAATCAACAAAATGGTGTCTGCAAGAGACTCTGAGTTCCAGTCCTTAAACCAGAAGATAGAAATGCTGACTGAAAGGTGAGTTAATCTTAAATTTACCTTAAACAATATTAGATACACTAATGACGACCTTTTCCGATAAGTTACTGCCTAATTATATTCTTGTTTGTTCGGAACCATACTTTTATTCTCACAATCAGTCTTCAGAAGCTTCAAGGAGATATTCAAGTTGCAGAAGGCAATGAAGAACATCACCTCCAAATCCTTAGAGAAGCAGAAAACATTCTTCAGGGCAAGAAAACTGAACTGGAAAGACTGAAAGATCAGGTAACGCGTATCTGGTTAACTGTGGACCATCAGTTTTACTGTTTTTAATGTAACTGGGGGGAATCTTATGTTCCAGACTACCTTGTCTGAAGAATTCAATTTATAATTTTGTGTTACTATTGGTAATTTATTTTTTTTTTTGACTTGTGATAAGCATGACCCCAGTCTTGGTGGTATTTCTGCATAGTAAATATTTTTGCAGAGTTCTCTATGTTCTTATTGTACTTAAGAACACCTGAGATACAGGACTGTGCTTGTGTGGATCAGAACTTAGTCTCTGGCATTGGCCTTGTAACATGGGTCTGGCTCACTACTCTGATGGAATCCTTATGTGCTATGGAATTCAAATAAATCTGTCTTGGAACAGTGCATTGCATTTAGTTTTGTATATTTGTGTAGCTTCAAAAGCCTTCAGATGCTTGTTCTGTTAAACTTCTGAATTTCCACATTATAGGTTACTGCTCAGCGACAAGAGTTGTTGTTTCTGGAGCAACAGTTAAGTCAAAGAAAAGAGCAGCTCCATGTCCTTCAAGACTGTATTTGTCAAAAGAAAGGTGACCTCAAAGAAGCTCTTCGAGATGGGGAGACTGAGGCAAATGAAAAACAACGCCAAATAAGAGTAACTCTGAATTTTCAATTTATTGTATCTTTGAAGAAGAGTGAAAGAATAAAGTATCAAAAACATCACAGAACTTCCACAAAACTAGCTCTGCTTTCTATATCCTCCCCAAACCCACTGAAAAAATAGGACAAGCAAGTTTACAGTTTTGTGTGCTTAAGACCAGGTGCACAGATAAGAATTAGAACTCTTCTAATTTTGTTAATACTTACAGATTGGTCCCTTGAGAATGAAACTATATTGAATAGAAGTCTCTAAATGACTTACTGTTGCTGAGGCAATCAGCTAAAGCAAATCAATCTGATTAGTGTGCATAAAATTTAACAAAGCTGGCATAAGTCAGCTGTCTGTCTCCTTCCTTCCCATTTGCTTGCTCAGAAGGGCATCTGTACTTTCTTGTGGAAGAAAGACTTTACTAGATTCGTACTCTTAGCACTGAAATAAAAACAAAGGATCAAAATTACCTTTTTTTTAGGGGGGGATGTTTTTTCTGGTTTCCAGTTTTAAGGCCTACCTAGTGTTCACTTGAATTATGCTGTTAATGGTGAGATTTCTAGGTAAAAATCTTCACAAGACTAATGCTTTAAATAGTCAACTATAACTATAGTTATATTAATTAATTGTAACTATAAATTCTGCAATTAAACTGTCCAGATTATAGTTGACAGTAGACATTTAAAATATATTCTTAAATATTTACTAATTATTTAAATAAAAAAAATCAAATGGCAAATATTGACAGTCATTTTAACACTGATACATTTCCACAGGAAATAAAGCTGCTTCTGAAGGAGCTTACTGTTGAGAGGCAAGAACTGGATGTCCAAATAAATGAGAGAAGAACACAGCTTTCATTCATAAAGAAGGATATTGGAGAAGAGGAAGAAAATCTTCAAGGAATACTTGGGCAAATTACTAAACATAAGATAGGTAGGTATTAATCTCTACATTTTTAATAGAAATTTACTCTAAGCTGCTAGTCGTACATCTGTGCAGTCATATTTTCTTCACTCTTTTTAAATATTGTCCTAGACAGAAGGAGTTCTGTGTAATTGTTGTAGTTGGAGACTGAATCTCCAGTACACAGTACAGAGCTGACCGTTTCTCTATGCTTAAGTTGAGGCTGTGCTTAGTGCTGCTTTGGTTTTGGGACTGGAGTTCTTCGTTCCAGTGAGAAATGTAAATAAATCTACCATCAGGACCAACTGGATAAGTTTGCATTCTAGTGTTACATACTTGGGAGGTACCAGCCACTTGTGACACGCTGACAGAAGAATTAAACATCTGGGTGAAAAGGGAAATGGAGGATTACCCTTCCAGACAGTTACATCCTGTCAGATTGTGGGAAATACAATCAGCATTAGCTTGCAAATCTTGTACTTTCTGAAAAAAAAATTACTTCATTGTCTGTCAGGTACTTGTCCCAGAATAACTCCCCAGAAAATGGGAAAAACAGGAGACTGAAGGACCTGTGACATTCCAGTGGAACAGCATCAGATAGAACACTTGCTGTGTCTGCCACAGCAAATTAACATGTAGTTTTTACAGGGCTGATATCAGCATTGTCCTTTTTTTTTTTTTTTTTTTTTCTTGTTGTCTTTTTAAGTAATAGAATTAATTTAATGTGTGTGTCAATAACCTTTTATTTTTTTCATCTTATTAGAACTGAAACATGTCCTGGAAATGCTGGAGATTGAAAATAATGAACTTCAAGGTTTGAAACTACAACATGACCAAAAGATCAACGAACTAGAAAAGACTCAAGTTGCAGTTCTAGAAGTGAGTATTTCTTTTATAGCTAGTACGGTAACTGGAAGAAGAGACCTGCATGTTCTGTGGTTCTATTAAGATCTGGGTGACAGAGTCCGTGTGCTTTTAAATCTGAGTCACTAGTCTGATTTCAGCTTATCATAGGAAAGCTTGCTTGAGCACTTTAAACTGATGGGAATTTTTTGGTGCATATAAGGGAAGGAAGGTGAAAAAGGCTAAAAGAAATCTCTTCTGTTATCTGCAGAATGATGAATACAATTTTCTTAGCATTACTTTCCAGATTCTTTTATCCAAATTCTACCTATGCCTTCACTCGCAAAGTTGTATGGAAGACCGCGTACTAACTCAGCTGGATGGTGCTTTCTGTAATTGTAAAGGTATTTCAGCTCAGCTAGTCTCTTCCTATTTTGATGAATGCAGACCGACATTCAACTTTGCCACAAGCTTGCAGGAAGATCAGTGGCATCCATTTGGCAGCCTTGCAGTAGCTACAGGATTGTTAGGTCAGAGCCCAGGATAATACTTCTTTACTTAGATGTGTCAACTCTAGCTCTTAAAGTGGTCATTCTCTCAAAATCCCTGTGATGAAGGGATTTGCTACTCATCTTATGGCTGGGAGAAAGCAATAGTGATTAAGCTATGAAGGAATGAAGACTTGCACCCCCATCTTCCAGTTGTCATCCTAATATTCACGCTAACCTTTATCATAAACACACTCAAATCAATCTGGCACTTTAAGCAGTTCCTCCCTCTTCTAATGCAGTAGTTAGAGAGTACTGTATCTGCCTGCACGTGATCTGTGAATGAAAGGTTTTTAAACTGCTGCAGATAAAGATGTTAACGTGTTCTTTTTCACCATATGTGTTGTTCACAATATTTTCTTTCTTAGGAGAAGTTGAAATTGGAGAATATTCAGAGATTATTTCAGTGTCAGCAAGGGGAAGTAGATTGGCAGGAACAACTACTTGAGAAAGACCGTAAGGAAAATGAACATCTGGTTTCTCAAATGCGCACTCTGCAAAGTAACATCGAGTCTTTGAATAAAGAAAAGCAAAAGCTTGAAGAAGACTGTCAGAGTTTGGAAAAGAAGTTGTCACAAACCAGAAGGTGTGAGGGGGGGATATGTCTGCGAAGATCGGAAGTGATGGGAAGTGTCTTGAATGTCAATTTATCCTGGTTAAAAACATTGCAGGAAGTCTGAGGTTCCCTACAGAACATGGGCATCCATTTTATAGAATCCTATAGAATGTCATTTTTTACACCCTGTGGAGGCTTTATTTTAAATACGTCTGTAGAATGTCTGTAGCAGACATACAGAAGATAAGCAGCAATTATAGCTGCTGAATGCAGCAGCATTTGTTACATCCTGGCAATGCAATGAGGATGTTAGGAAAAGCAAAAGGTTAAGTCTTAAAACGAGACTTCTGTCTTGTTCTTATGACTACTGAATAGCATGCCCTTGAGCCGAAAAAACTACTGAAATGCAACTGCTTTTAGAGTCCTCACCATGTACTTGCAACAAACCAAGAACATACATTCGCATTTTACAGAGACTTGACAGCTACTGAAGATAGCAGCAGAACTGCATTGTCCAACATAGAAAAAATGGAATTGGATGTTAAAAGCCTGCAGCAGGAGATAGATCTACTGAACAAACAAAAAAAGTCACTGAATGGAGACATAACTGTTGTACAAAAAGATCTTCAAGGTAAAGATCAAATTTTGTTTTTAAGCTGTAGTGTAGTTTAAAAGAATGGCATTAAAAGGCACAGTATGTGTAACTGTACTGTATGATAAATGATCTGTTATGCTCAAATATCTACAGGCAGAAAGTATTTAATATCTTAAAAAGATGGAAACTTTTTTTATTCATTTACAAGAAGAGAAATTTTATATGTCTGGTTACTTTGTGGATTGCTGATTGAAATTGTCTTTCATCAAATGTTTTCCTAGAAAAAAAGGAAGAACTAGAAATGCTGAAAGAAGAACTCAATGACTCCAGGCAGCGTCTTCATCTGGTGGAACAGGTTAGTCTTGGTCAAATTTATGCTTGTTCTTACATAGTGAGTAGGTTGCACAGAAACAAGGGACATTTTTTTTTATCACCATTGATAGTCCATTGCCTGTTTCTTCGTGTAAGCACATTATCTTGAAATCAGACGCTTTGCAGAGCTAATAAACAATGTCTAGTTTCTTTGGTCTTGCTGAGTTTGGAGTGATTTGGACTATAAGTACCTAACCAGATGATTTCTATTTTGCTTTCCATTTTTAAACATGAAGGGAAGTGGCAACTATGGTGAGGCTCCCAGTCAGGCTGTTATTACCAAATGTACCTAACGGGAGTGTGTGGGCGTGGTGGTGGCAGTTTGGTGGGTTTTGTTGTTGTTTACATTGATCTTTCTTGAAAACAATTCAGGTATGGAGGCAAAATCAACCTGTTTTACCATTTGGTTTTGTGTGTTATGTTGGTTTTTGTTTTGTTTTCATCTTTAGCAAAGACAATTTGTTTGTTTTGTTTTAAAATGCAGTACAGCCTTTACTCTGGCATCTTGAAACTTAGGCATCTGTGGTTCTTGTTGCATTTATTCACTCAGTGCCTGGTTTAAAAAGAAGGTAGTCTTCCAATGTGTTTAGGGGTGATCAGTTACTTTCTTTCAAATGCAAGCCAAATTTAGCCAGATACGTGTTACTTTTACCAGCTAGATATGTCACTTGTTTTTCTGTTTATATTACAGGATTTGAAAAATAATAAAAGGCATCAGGAAGAGCTGCTTAGAGAGCAGGCGACCTTGAAAGAAGATATCCTAGAAAGTTTAAAGAAATGTAACAATTGCCAAGAGAGACAGAAGAGGAGGGAGAACCATTTGCAGAAGCTCCAGAAAGAGATCAAAGAGAGAGAAACAGAACTAGCCAAACAAGAAGCGGTAATGAGCCTGATAATGTGTCTAACTTTTGCCTGGCCTCTAAAAATAATGGAGAAAGAAAAGCTTTCAGTGCAAGAAACAGGAAGCCTCATTTCTAAAGGAATAGCAATGAACACAAAGCTTCAAAATTCAGCTATGTCTTTGTTGGGACGCAGTAGCTTTCACTAAGGACTGTTCCTTCTTGGCAAGGTCATTGTATACTGAACTGATAACAACCAATAAAATCAGCAATGACCGCTGAGTGCATGAAGGGCTAGTGTAGTGGCAGGCACTGTACAATGCTGTATGTGGGCTGCTGTTGTGTTACTGGTATGGGTGAGGAAATGGACTACTACAGATAATTCTCTATACTTTCTGTTTTGTCAGCTGCTAAAAATGTATTTCAAGTGAAACTAATCAAAACTTAAGTCTGTCTTTTTTCTAGAATTCAAAAACTAAGCATCAAAAGGTTCAGGGTCCTCTATTCCAGAAGTTTGATTTTGAGTGGATTAATGTTTGTAGCTGGTTTTTGTTCTTCTGTTCTGCTGTATTTCTATGCAAAGCCATCAGCCCTTAATGAAAACTAGGGCTTAATTGTATATTCCTGTAGTAAAATTAACGTATGTTGGCTGAAAAGCTTCAACAAAGCGTTAGCCAAAATAAAAACTGAAAATGTCCTGGAAAAGAAAAAGAGGAAAAAAGGTGAATTATGTTTGGATTAAGTACTATACTACATTTATTCTTCCAGATTTCTGATGATTTAACTGATGTCTTTTGGTGATGGTATTTGCTCTTTCTTAGTTGCTGCCAGTTAAAGTTTGAATTGATGGGATCTCTTGTTTGTTTGTTTTTGCCAGATTCTTCATCAGCTCAAGCAAAATTCAGAGTGTGAAGGAAAAAAACTGGAAGAAAGTACTGCTAAACTGAAAGACCAGAAACTACTATTGGAAAAGGAACTAACAGATCAGCAAAAGAAACTGGAGCAGGCAATAGCAAAAATAAGGCTGACAGAAGAAAACAACAGGAAGCTGGAAAATGAAGCATCCCGATTTGCAGCACTTGAAGAAACTATCAGAAAATACAGTAAGACCTATTGTACAAATAAGTTGCTTGGATTTTAATTCAGAGCCTGGATTGACTCTTGATCGTTAAATTGATTTGTTGAAAGAACTGAATTTTTAAAACCAACTGACTTTCTGTTCCCTCCCACCTTGTACCAGTGTTTTTTCAAACTGTTCAGCAGAAAAATGTTTGAAAATAACTAATGTGTTTGAAATATATTACGGTATTTACACTTTTGCTAATCAGTGTTTATTTTAAATGTTGATTACAGAACATCAGATCTCAGAGAAAGAACTGCAATTACAACAAAAAAATAAAGAAATTCAGTCTCTTCAAAAAGAACTGGAACTCTCCAGGTCTGAGCTAAACCACCTCCAAGGTCAGCTGGCATCAGAGAGGAAAAAAACAGAAAAACAAATCTTGAGTCTGAAAGAAGCCATGAAAAGGCAGAAGACACAGCTTGAAAGAGAACTGCGTGTAAGCCCTGATTGGATGGGGGGAATACTGGAAATTTTTGGTGATTTTTGGCAAAATGATTTAAAAAAAAAACCCTTTTATTGCAGGAAGAACAGAAGTCATGCATTATAACTTCGTGACTAGACAGAAGTTGAGGCAAACAATTTCTGGTATTTCTAGACTGTGCTGCAGCATACCTCTCTAGTCACTTACTTCATGCTGTTTTTACCTTTTAACTTGAAGAAATTGTCATGTGTGGGTTCTCTTTATCCATTTTTTCTGAAGTGAGTGCTCATGGTAAAGGCAATCTTTCTGCATTTTCCTAGGAACAAAAGCATGAAAATAAGTGTTTGCAGAGTGATATAGCAACTGTGGAACAAGTAGCGCACCATAACCGGGAACAAGCCAAGCGTCTTATTAAAGAGCTTGGCCAGATCCAGCAGGACTATACGGATCTCCAGAACCAGGTATAACTGCATAGGCAAGTCCAGGCAGGTCGGAGGGAAAGCTGTGCCTTCTAGACAGGGTGATATTGTATTGGTTTTGAATCTCCTCCTGTGAAGCAGACTGATGCTAACAGACATAGACCTTCTTAAAACTGCTATGCATTTATTTATTTATTTATTTTTCTTCAAATCTGAAAAGTAACGCTTTGTTAACACTCAGTAGGACAGCTCAGTAATCCTGGTTTAAAAACAAACAGACCAACTCCAGCCAGTCAGTCGGGTGCTGACTTTTCAGTCTAAGGCTGCCAAGCTCTAAAGCAATTCTTCAGATCTTGGGGGTTGAGGCAGAGTGGCACAGCTATGGGTTACCTTCGCATCACACAGTAGAGAATTACAGGCTCTGATTAGGCTACTTCAAATGGGTTGGTTCCTCTCGCCCACTGAAGTGGTGCCTGAAACAGAGACCATGTTGTTTGGGGATGAGCTGAGGAAGGTGGTGGGGAGTCCTAGTATTCCTTAGAATAATTGAATTTGGATGTTACAAAGGTAAGTGGTAACTGTACTGTTTCATTTGCTCTCAGCTTAATTTATGTAATGTCTCAATCAAGAACCAGGACTGTGGCTCTTGTTTGCATTATGGTTTGGTCATAGGAAGCTGGCATAACTGAAGTCATAATTTATGTAAATCACTAAATGTTATCACAGTTCAAAGCTACTCACTGGAGACTTAACTTGGTAGTGCCAGCCTGGACCGGCATTTTCTTCTTCAATTACTTGCTTAAATTTAAAAGTTGATTCCACATTGTCTCACCTTTAAGCTGTTTATAAATTGTTTGTAAGTCCTTTATAAATCTGATTCTTTAGAGAAGAATGTTTTTAGTGACTACAAAGCATTTGAGGAAGGCTGTGCTAGATCAGAGTACGAATAGGTTTAAATTAATGGCTTGTGTCTTGGTAACTTTACTTCCCTCTCCAGTCAGAGGGGCTTCGTAAGCAATTAACTTGAATTTCAGAATTAAGGCTGTATCTGCTCAGAGATTTTATGACTTCTGATTTTAATAGTCAAAGCATAAACACTTCAGAGATGAGACTTGCTCAGTTGCACAGGAAATCACTCTGGATTGATGCACTTGTAATGTGCCAGCAACATAGCAAGACTGTTTTATGTTGTAGGTTAAGACTCGAGAAGACCTGGAAGAGAGACAGAGGGAAATACAGAATACAGTAGCACTGCTTAAATTGGAGGTTGAAGATGAAATTAAGATAGGGTTTAAATCTTCAAGCCTATCCTCAGAACCATTGGAAGATCTGGGAGCATCTTCTGCAATAAAAAGTCTGCATTGTGAACTTGGTAACTTAGAGGAGACTCTTCCATTTGCTGCTGCCGACAAAAGACTGTTCTCATTGGAAGAAAAGTTGGATTTTTCAAAAGTCCTCCTAATGGTAAAATGCTTTCAGGGAGTAGCCCTTACTCATGTTACAGCTGAGCATGTCTGTGTTGGTCCTTCTAGCTGTAGTGCTCAGTTGCTGAATGTGCTTTTGTTTCCAAAAGGATGAACAATGGCGTGGAGAGGCTCTCCGAGAGAAACTGCAGCATCATGAAGATCGGTTGAAGGTGGTGCATCTCTTCCCCATCGCACTAATACATCTGTTAGGTCCCTTCCAAAAGTAATTTAAACAACAGGAGCATGGGAGATCCTTCTCCAGCTTATGCAAAATACCTTTGGGTGTCTTTTGTTAGGTGCGAATAGTAAAACAAGGCCTAGCAACTGTGTTATATCAAGATGAATAATATTCAATAAGTTAATTGTAGTTGGATTTTTGAATATTCCAAAATGTTTCTGTCACTTACATTATACTGTGGTATGTTAGCAACATGAAAATCTACAGTTCAGGGGCACCCGTGACCATTTTAGGCAGATGTGATGGCCAATTTCATTTAGAGTTGCCCCTTCAAGCAGCTAATGATAAATGTCAGATGAATACAGCTTATTTCTGACTTAAACTTATTTTTAAATAGTTTACCTCTTTATTTGCAAAGCTATTGCCAGCTGCTTGTGATTCAAGAGACTCTTAACATCATATCCTCAGTGGTTTGACTTCAGGTCATCAGACTATTTAAGTACAGTCTTCCTAATTATACTAACCGCATATAATTAGGACTAATGATTTATTTAGGCTCAGCTCCGGCAGTGCATGTCCAAGCAAGTAGAAGTACTGATCAGAGGGAAACAACAAACCGAAGGCACCCTTCACAGCCTGAAGCGACAGGTTGATGCCCTGGATGACTTGGTCAGCAGCACTTCTTCAGACTCGCTGTTTCTAGCCCAAAGCTCAAGTCTAGCATCTCTCCATGATGCTCTGAGTTTAACAAAAACACAGGTAATGCTCTAGTGCGTACAAGAATTCTGATTCTTTTAAAATGTTTCTCTCTCTGGTAGTGTTACACCCATATGCTTACCATCTGGAGGCACTGCAGGGGTTTTCTGTAGGTGGGGCAACCACACTGTATGCTTGGTTGCTTCACCAGTAGCTAACTTGTTAGAGAAAGCCTACCTTCTTCAAAGAGCGGTTTTATACTTACTTGCTTCATTTCCTTTTATTTTTTAATCATTTTTTTATTTAAAAAAAATAGTCTTTAAGTAGTAAAGAGATTAATTTATTGCTCATACTTCTGCTTTCTCTAGGGTGCTCTGACAAGACTTGCACAAGTCCCTGGCAGGCCAGAAGGTGTTCCAGTGGCGTCTCACCCATGGCATTCCTGCTCATGAGAAATTTCTCAGTGAAGTCCAGAGGTAAGAGAGATTGCTTCAGCTTAGTTTGCACTTAATACTTGTTTGTGTCTTGAATTTTGGGGCTTATGAGGTGATCAAGGAAGGGGGAGGCACAGTACTGCTCACAGACCATGTTGTCTTTAGCTAAACAAAAGCATTCCTATTCTGCTTCTAATGATTCTGTGGTAATGATTTAAATAAAAAATAATTCAAGAGCTGCCATACATCAGTGCTCAGTAGAGAGAAGAAAAGCTTTAAGCACACCTACAGCTACTTCTAGTATCCTGCCGCACAGCAGGAGTTAAGTCTCAAGACATGCAAAGCATCTGTGCACCTGTAGCCAGGGCCTGTGCTGTCCAAGCCAGTGTTGTGCCGCAGCCAGAGCTGGTCATACACCGCCACCTCTTATTACTGATGTGCAAACCCCCTCCTGTCACTTGCATTCTAGATACACAGCTGTGCTCCTTGGAACTGTACCACTCCTGAAGACTTCTACCTCACTATTTTGCGAGCCTTTGTAGGAAATGCATTTGCCAGCAGTAACAGCTGACTGCAGGCCTTCCTCTGTACTGTGAAGTTTTTGTATGACTAAGGGAGCTTTCTGTATATATGTTTTTTAAAAAAAACTTTAAAGATGGGTTTAAGGATATCCAAAACATTTATTTAAGTGTAGGTATGTCAGTTTACATTTCAAAGAAATTTTTTTAACAAGGACAGTTGTTATTTACATGTTGTCAAATGCATGAATATTGCAAATAAAGCTATTTTTGAGTACTTTCTTAAATTTGTGTCTAGTGCTTGCCTTCATCCTTTTCTCTCCTAAATACTGTTTCTTAGTATGTATGCTGTAGCAGTGGTAGTTCCTCAATCTTGGATGAGGATAGCAGAAACAAGCCCTGAGCTCCTCTCTCCTAGTTGCAGGCAGCCAACCTTGTTGAACAGGGATATTGAGGTAGGAAGTTACTGGCTACACTTTATGAATATTACTGCACTTTCTTCTCTGAACAGTGATGCGTATTGCTTTTCTGAACCATGGGGATATGGTTTTTAATTCTGCACAAATTTGCAAGCAATATGACCATAACTAAAAAACCTTGTAAATGAAGACAGCCTTAGCACAGTAGCAACAAGGCACTAGGAGATGCAGGCAAACTTCCTCCAGGTGAGCAAGCCACATCCACCTCTGTGCAAAGCAGGCCTGTCACATTCACACAGCCTGAGGAAACAGTTGTATAAAGGACCTTCCAGAGCTACTGCCCTCTTTTTGATTGAGAGGGGCTTTGAAGT
Organism: Aythya ferina; assembly: GCF_964211825.1. Lineage (NCBI taxonomy): Eukaryota > Metazoa > Chordata > Aves > Anseriformes > Anatidae > Aythya > Aythya ferina. The sequence goes on along the minus strand of NC_140318.1, from coordinate 2,461,086 downwards.
TGTTCTCAGACTTGCCCTCTTATCTGCATTATTGATATGTAACCTTTTTTTAATGCAGCAAGTGTCACATTTCAACTAGGAATGTACCCTGTGACACACTCAGCACTGGCCTGTTTTTTTTTTGCCAGTCTTATACTACCAGAAAACTAAACCTGTAGAGTTCTTACCATGAAGGCCTCTCCTAAGTTAACACAAACCAATTAAAGCACAATTGCCATCACTGCAAGGGCACCTTGCATAATTGCCCCCTTCCAACAATTCAGTAAGGGACTTCTCAAAAAGCAAAGACCTGACTGCACATGAGCAGAGCTGCCTGGTACCAGCTTCAGCAAGCCAGCTGCAGTGCTAGAGGGACTGCTGTGGGGCTCCTTTCCTATTAAATTCCTATTAACCAGCTCCCAAGGAACATTAGCACTCAGAAGCAGAGAGAGCCAGAGCAAGTAACACAAACCACTCTGGTTTATCTAGATACAGGTACTTTATTTACAAATATTTAGATTAATAGCATTGTTACATCAAATGAGGAGTACAGCAGTCCAAACAAATCCTTTCTGTGACAGAAACAATAAGACCTACTGTAACTTATTCTGGGAATACAGGTATTGCACCTCAACAAGCTGTAGTCATTAGAACATTTACTTCCAAACTTCTTATCAGCAGCAGGTCATGGTCCCTGGGCAAACCCTTTGTGGTGCAACCTTGGTTTAAGCAGGACACTTTAGCTGTAGATTTGAACATAGCCATCTATTTAAGAATATTAGTTTAAGAAAAAAAAGACTACCAGACAAAACAAAGGGACAGTGCACAAGTTACCCAAATCCTATGGTTTGCACATTCCAGTTTTGGCTTTTTATTTAACATTGACTGTACAATACTCTGGTACCACTGTTGACTTACAAGTCTGAACATTGTATAGTTTTAGTGTCTAGAGAGAGATTTTAGGACTACTTTGTATTTTAAACACTGCAGTAAGACTAGAGGTCGGACATTTGATCAGTTAAACACTTACCCCCTTCCATTTTGAAGTCATATTTGATGTTTTCCAAGTGAAGCTGCATGTAAAATACAGTACTGCATAGAGAGCAACACATTTAATTCTGACAACATAGTAAACCCCACATGCAGTTCTACAAAATCCACATGTGCATGGTCACCACTTGACGTCTCCCCTTTATAAATATGGGTTGTATCACCCTGTTAAGCATGTACTCTCTTTCTGAAGAAGCCCAAGTCTTAAAAGGAACCCTCACTTGGTACTGTTAAAATACAACAGTAGCTAAAAATCCCTGGAGAGCACGTTGTTTTGACTGTCCAGTTCAGTATCTGACCATTGAAAAAGTTAAAGGTATAAAAGCATAAGGTGTGCAAGAGAACCAGCCTTTGTATACATTGCAAGGCAGGTAATGAAGCCCAATAATGCAAAATGCTTACAGAAGAAGAAAGCAGGTTAGCACACTGCTGATTGCACAGAACAGGATTAATAAAATGGCATAGATATACCACAGTGCAAAGATGAACGACAGATTCCACTAGTGTTAATTTCTGCATTGGGATTAGAGTTCCCCCAGCACAATGTCCACTGTCAACACCGAGGAGTTAAGCCTATGTTAGTGAACTGCAGTTACACCTATATCTGTACGGAGGGGGCATGTGGCCACATATAGGTCATACTGTACAAACTGATACTTTCTTATATACTGTTCTAATGCCAGTAATCATTTTCTTCATTAAAATCATATACACAGGATGTATTTAACTGTTAGCTCAGTTCCTTCAAATTTTATACATATTTACGTTCTGTTAACAAATGTAAAGGATAAAAGTGGCAAAAAATGATGTAAAGCTATGAGCACAAGAATGAATGGTTTGTTTCCCTGTGCAAGTTGTACACTCCTGTGCCAGCCCACCCCTGCCCCCCACATGCACACCACAGGGAATTCTTTCAACAAGCACATCGTTACAGAGCCCCTTTCTACCATCAGAAGTCATTTCACAGCAAAAAACTTATCCTTTACTATGGACAGCTCTACACAGTTAGAGGTGGGGAAGAAAGGCTGAAGAACCATAAAATTAAACCGTACAAGACAAAGCCCTGCGAAAGTGTAAAATCATGAGTCCAGCATCAGTGCTCAGTTTAAATTACGTATCTGTGACACTATCACAAGGACAATCAAGGAAAAAAAACTTCTAGATTTACCATGCAGGAGAGGTTTTATTACTCTACTTGCCTTTGATAACCTGATTACATCTAAAGTTGTTTAGCAGTTTAGTATTGTGTTAAACTTGTTTCAGTTTTAATTAAACCCAATAAGATGTACAGAAGACAGGGAAGCAATCAAAAGCACTGCTCCCAACAGACAGGTGAAAGGTCAGAAATGAAGCCATGAAACAGAGGTCACTAGCAGCCACAGCCTTCTCTCTGGGGCTGGGGTTCACTGGTTAGTCGCCCCCCCTGCGGAGCCGATGGTTTGTGCTGTACACCCGATTCTGCAGCATTCAGATCCAGGCTTCCATCTTGGATATTCTGGTAGATTTTCTTGGCAGCCTCCAGGAATGCATCTTCAACATTCTCTCCACTACGAAGAGAGCAGCGGGAGTTATTTAGGTTACACTTCAGCACAGCAAAGCAGGCTATGGAGGCAGCTGGCTAGACACCCTTGCTGGGATTTGACAGGTCACCAAGTGAAAGCTGTTGCTACCCTGCTCCTCTTTTCTCAAGAAAGAAAAGCTTATGGTACTTAAAGCACATGCGTGAAGTTTAATGGTTCATCTGCAGGACAATTTCTGATATGGTAATTCATTCCCTAGCCTGTAAATCTGCTTGGAGTAGCCCTGAACACCACTCCATCCCAAAACATAGGATATCAAAAATAAGCTAAGGCACTGAGCCACATGTACACAACGAGTTTCAAAGAGGGTACAACACAGTGGAGTGATTGTTAGTCAATTAGTCAAACCTTTTTGTTTAAAAGGTTCCATTAAAACACGTGCCACTCAGAACCATATTTATTAGCACGTCTGGAGATGCTATTCCTTGTGTTCTGTCAGGCTACCCTTACCTTACACTAAGACAATTTAAAAGTGCTTCCACTTGTAAAACCTTACGGCTATATTTAAGAGGAATATAGAGGTTATAACTAAACAGATCACATCTGATACTCTAGACAGAAGTAACTTACGTTTTTGCACTTGCTTCAAGGAACAATAAACCTGTTCAGAAACAGAAGTTTAACTGTCAATGCATAATACACTTCAAATAGCCTCCAGTCAGTCACCTTCTATGACTTTCAGATTGCATGCAAGGGACTACTTTAGTCATAAAAGATCATTTAGTACTAAGTTAAGGCATCAATACACAAGCTGATTTCTAAAACCAAGCACAGTTAGAATTAATCTAGGCTATTTGAGGCACAGTAGAAGTAGGCACAGTAGAAGTTTGTACATATAACTACGTTACTTTGGAAGTGAAAGCTTGCATCTATCAAGGGTGAGGATTCACTTTAACATCGCTATCTTGTAGGAAATGTAACATCAAGAGAAAAGAGACACACCATTTTCTTCAGCAAATTGTTTGGCTTCTTCATACGTAACATCTCTCTGTGCTTCCAGATCTGCTTTATTTCCTATGAGGATTATCACCTAGTTCAGAAGAGAGAAAATTAGTCTGAGAAAAGGCTTATTATCTTTTTCCCCAGTAACCCCTTTATTACAAGATGAAAAGAAGAAAAATGAAGTGTTCAGAAAAGTGCTGCTACAATACCCGTGCATCTTCAGGAAGACACTGTTCTAGCAGTGCCCCCTTCTATGCAGTCAGGCTTAGTGCCCTGCTGCCACTTTCAAATTCTTTAATCTGTTCTCATGAGGTAGTCATAAGAAAAAGCAGTACTCCTACTCTTTATGCATGAAAAGTTGTACTCCAAACCACGCCTCTTGCTTTTGTTTAGTCACCTGCTAGTCTAGCCAGAATCTTTAGCAGTTCTTTCACCACAGTAAGAGTCTTCCCATGAGCTTGGTTATAAAGTATTTCAGAGTTATTCACAAAAGACTGAAGGACAACTTCATTGTTTAGTCAAACAGACACAGAAGAACCTTCTTCCCTCCCCACCCCTCCAGAAACCTGGACAGCTTTTTTTGAGGTTTAATTTACATTCCAGTCTAAGACAAGTGTGAATTCACTTCATTACCACCACCAAGGCAAGGTGAAATAGTAAGAGAAGTTAAGGATTGTTCAGAAGTGACCATAATTTTGGTCTCCAACTGCTGAAAATAGGCCCCAAAAAGCAAGTAAAGCAGAGCAAGATTCTTGGAAGAAACCATCATCATTTTCCTACACAGGAGCCCACGCTTTTGTAGCGATTACAGTAAGGGAAGAGTTACCAGTGTATTGCAGGGTGGGGACATGAGGGTAACTCGGAACTAAGTAGCTGAGAAGCACAGGCAGCTTCTTCTAAAGAACACCGTGACCACTCCAGATGCTTTGGCACAAGCCTTCTAACTCTCGTTTTGAGATAATCAACCTTGATTTCAAGCTAAGTAGAGTCCAACTTACAGTATTTGGATTGGTGAGATTCCTTGCATCTGTCAGCCAGCTGCTTAAGTGATTATACGTACTTCTTCTGCAAAGAATCAAGTGAGCACAGGTTTTAGCTACAGAATTTTTAAAATACTTCAGAGTCAACAGTACAGTTAGCATCCATTACCCACACTAACACATCATACCTAATCCTCTCCCCACCTCAAGAACAAAGAAACAGCAGCATCTTGTTTGGACTTGCACCAAGATTTCAACAAGCTACAGAACAACTCTTGCAACACAAACAGCAGACAGACAGACAGGCCAATTCCCACTTCCAGTACATAGCAGTACTACGCTCTTCACAAGGACACCACTCACACTGTTGTATAAAACACTAAAGGATTTCCTGTCAGATACTCTTTCAGAGCCCTGTAGAGTAGTAGGGAGCTCTGGTAACAGACAGTACATGAGGTAATTTGCTTTTTACTTGAGATTTAAGCAAACAGGCGATACACCTATACGTGAAAACAAGAGGTGCTTGCAGAATATCAAGAACAGCCTCAAAGGAAGATGGGAGATGCGAAGGCAGAAGTACTTCATGTTGCACATCTAATTATTCTTTTAGTAGTATCTTTCATTGTCATTTGTGAAAGGAGAATGGGATAGTTTCTATATGGTCTCCTTTTATTGAAGTCTGACTCCGGGGCCTCTCCGCAGGCTCGTCCTCCAATTCCTATGTACTGAGAGAACACTGAGCATGTTTACACAGCCCACTGCAGTAGAAGTAATATATTCTGTCCTATGCCTACTCTAAGAACACTCCTGCCAGGCAAGCAGCAGGAATCCTCTGCCTCCCTCCATCACCAGAAAGATAAAAATCCATACACTGAGGGGTAATTCCAAGGGGAAAGCCAGTTCTTTAGCCAACTTCAACACAAGCAGCCAAGACCTGAAATTGCAAGACCCTTAGGTCTTGTCGGCAGTGAAGTTTTCCAAGAAAAGCAGTTCACTTCGTTCCCTATGTTTCATTTTCAGCTTTTTAAATGCTTAAAAAGTATTCATATAAGAAATGTAATAAGCTTCATGCACGACATCCCAGAGTCCTTTAAATGAAGTCAAGAGGTCAGAGAAGACAGTAAGTAGAAGGCTGCAACACCCAAATAGCTTCTGAAGCACACAGATACAAGTGTCAGCAGCATCTTACCTGGTAATGTCATAGACCATGAGAGCTCCAGCTGCTCCTCTGTAGTAGCTTCGTGTGACAGCCCTGAATCGCTCTTGTCCTGCTGTATCCCAGATCTGTAGTTTAATTTTTTGGCCACTAACTTCAATTATTCTTGTGCCAAATTCAACACCAATTGTGTGGGGGCAGTCCGCCATAACTGTCATGAAAAGTAAGAGGGAAGATCAGATCCTTCCAGCATGAGGTCTCCTTGTTGCAGAGATCTTACTGCCATCAGTTTGGTTATGCTGACTACACTTTCAGTCTCTGAGAGACTTTTCACAGCTACAGTAACTAAACCGTATTGCTTAACCAGGAATAAAGTGATTTCCTGAATTGTTCTTAGCTTTTAGAAGTTAAAAAAGAAGTATTCTCTAATTGATCTTATTGCTGATACCATTTAGCTGTATACATGGGAAGATACCTAACCAGTTGATTCTCTGTCCCATCCTCACAGAAACGGTTAGCTATTTTAATCCAGTAGGAAAAGATAGCTTTAAAGAACTACCCAGATACAGTTAAAAGCCTGTAACACTTGAAAAACAAAGTTGTTTCAGATAGAGTAACAGCACGACTGTCCACAGGAAAAAGCCAGTTTCACAAGTAGCTATCATGTGGTAAATCAAAACCAAAAAAAGTGGCTTCTAATTAGAATTTCACTTTTTATTTTTTAAAGAAAAATTAATCCTCAATTCTTTAAAGAGATCAAGAAAGTTGAGAAAGGACAAACACACATTCAAGCTGTCTAGAGTGAGTCCTGCAGTACAGGTGTTTGACACGTTAGTTTGGTTGTACAAGTTCTACTCAATGCTGATATTTTTCAAGAATTAAAAAAACACGGAACCACCCGTTCATAAATTTAACTATATGCAAAGTAGCATCTAAACAACTGGGTCATCTGGAATTTTAATTAAAAGAGCCCACTTTCTACTGGAAAATAAGAATATTTAAAGCACAGCTTGTACACACATTGCCACATCTGGAGTGGTGCAGGATAAAGACCAACGTTGTATTAACAGATAACTACAGACTTATCCACTGAGTGTGAGCTACAGGAAAGTCAAGAGTTCAAGAGCTACTGCACACTCTGATGCAATGCACAGTGGTGAGAAGAATTGAAGATAATTGTTAATTTGCTGTGATATCATACATGAGGAAACATTACAGTGGAGATGGAACGCAGTAAGCCTTAATCACCATCACGCAGGGCAGTCCCAGTGTCATGAGTCACAGCAACTACAGAGAATAATGCTACTTAAGCCTGCAAACAAAGAAAAATAAACTGTCCCCCCCCTTTAATTCATTCATGTTTAAAAACGACAACTCCGTGTTCAAGCTATACCAATATTAAATGCAGGCACATTTCAGACAATAAATCTCACTTTGTTTCATATCACAGTTCCCTGGAAGAGCTATGAAAATGGACGCGGTCTTCCCACCACTCAGTTAGGACTGAAGCAGTGCTCTTGCTATTACTACATCAGCATTTTGTTCCATATTTGCAGGAGTCAGAAACAAACAAATCTGAGCAAGTAGCATACAATCATATGGTTAGAAACGAACCTAGGTTCAGAAAGATAATGCATCAAGCTCATGCATGACAGAAGCAGAAAGGCAGGAAAGAGGGACAAAGTACACCAGTTTGAATAAATATTGTGAATTTATACTCACATTTCTTTTCTGTGAACTGGTGAAGCAAACAGGACTTTCCTACACCCATGTCCCCTGTTACAGAAAGAACAGTTAAGGCTGACACCACATCTTTGTCACAAGAAGTCCATTTTGTTCACTGCACACAACAAGAGCACAGACACAGGCAGCCAGTCCTCCCTCAGCTCTGGTACGCAGCATCCTATGCCTGGCTACAGCCCTTAAAAGTTATCAACTTTCACACTGCAATTTTGGTTACAGGTGCAGGTTTGCAAGCGAGGGCGGAACAGAAGCACACAGAGACCGCCTGCATTACTGACTTCACAACTGTTTCAGCAGGTTGCAAGCTGACCTGCAAGAAGTAGAAGTGCAACACACATTTCAAGTGCTTGCCCTCCTCCTGTCACCTCCAGCTGCTGGTAAGCACATCGAAAATGCTGACAGGCAACCAGAACACACCAAGAAATTGCCTCACTTCCACTGATCCCCTTACACAACACCCACAGTGAGAGACAGCAAGATCTTTAGTACCACTTTTCCACTGGCTGACGCTGTCACAGCACCCCGACTCACACACCTTTACAAGATTGCACATCACTGCCACATACGCAAGATCATTAAGAATTAAACAATTAACAGCAATACCAGTTCTTCCAGCAGAGTAATAAACGCAATCAAGTTGCTGGCTCTAAATACCAAGGAAGCTGCAGGTGAAAGCCACCTTTCCAACACACAAATATAGCCTAACAGAGCTTATAAGCCTAAAGCAAGGGATTTTAGTTGGCACTTGGGTTGTCTCCAAAAATATTTAAGACCTTTGAGGCAGTAACAGTGCTATAGCGAACCTGAACCCACGTATCTGAGAAGCCATCACAGAAGCTCTTCCCATTTCCAGGGCATTTATAGATTCTCCTAAATGTAAGCCTGATTCAGGGACAACACGCACAAGTTTTTAGAACCCTTTTTTCCTCTAGTGCTGTGCAAGGGGCTAAGTGCCACAGCCCTAGCAGGGAAGATGTTCAAGAACACTGAAATATGTCAAGAAGAGCAGCGATTTGCTGAGGACCTCAGCAATAAAGTGAACTCTACAGAGTATTCTTTGGTACCTGCCCCAGTCTGCTTGGCACCAGTTGTACCAGCACACAAAATATTTGCCTTTACGTTGTCAGTGGCTGCAGTTTCAGGGCAAGCATGGCAATCTGTGAGGGACTGAGGTTGGACAAGTTGGACTGGAAGAATTAATGCTACAGCAGATAACATGCAACAGAAGTCAACAACAGTCAGGCACAGGGTTTGTAGGCAGGATCACAGATACAAGCACCGACAGGCATGTGTCCACTTCATACTTACCAATAATGATGTACTTAAAGATGTAGGAATAGTTGTAAGGTGCAGTTGCCATTGTGGCACTAAAAAAAAAAAAAAAAAAAAAAAAAAGATCAGAACTGCTACTTATTCACTAAACTCAGCCCAAATCACCCGATTTAGCTTATACAAGCAAAGAAAAACACCCTTCCTCTCCCTCCCCCAACTATCTTTCACATTCAAGTGTTGTTGTACTTCCCCAATCACTGAGTCAGTGCCAGAGCCATTCCAGCCAGACTCCCGTATCATTTGCTCTGAACCTCTATCAGCCAGAACTCTCAACAGAAACACGCTCTTAGTACTCATTCAGCTTTATCAGGAAAAACTTCAAGCTGTTGAAAAGCTCCAGGAGCTTCTTGATTTGCACACAGTCACTGAGTAAACCAGCACTCACCAACCAAATAGCTGATGGGAACTGAAAATAAAGTCCGACTCCAAAAGAAAAGCCTGCAGAGGATTAACAAAACCAGCAATTTGGAACTAGTACCACACTTGAGACTTGTAGCAGAAGCAAAGGAAACAGTGCAGTTTGCCTCCAACAGGTAAGAATCACTAATTAAGACAGCACAGGAATGCTGCAGCAGCCTTCGCTGGACTTCTACATGCCCAGGTCCGAAAAGCAGCAGAAGCCACAAGTCAGATGTTCAGGAAGTTAGTCACACAGCTGCGGCTTGGTTAGCACAGCAGCACTGCATTACAGCAAGGCTTAGCAGCTTTTTTTTTTTTTTTTTAATAGTATAGCTTACCAGTCCTGTAAGATTTACTCAGTAGTCTATGTTCCACAGTGGATATGACAGCACTGACGTTAGACTTGGGTTACGTACTTTCAATATTCCAGAATTTTCCTGTGTAGAAGGAACTGGAACTGGCTGCAGCCACATGAACGGACTCGCCAGCTAACATCAGCTAGCACAACTGCGAGTCTGTACTGCCCAGATTCACCTTTGTCATTTTGCAGAGAAACACCCGCTTTTGTCCCAGGTTTTAAGTTAAGAGTTATAGGGGTGATCAGTTCAGCAAACGAAGATTTCTGCTAGGAATTCACCATTTCCTTTCCTGTTCCTGCATGGCAGCCGGCCAGCAGCACAGCAGTACTTGTAATACAGAACATGGCTTCAGCCTAGGAAGGTTTCTATTCAGCCATGTATCATCCACATGACAAATTGAAGCAGTATTGCAAAGAATTGAAAACACAGGAAAGCTTACGAGCCTGTACCTTTTTCAAAAGCAAACTGGTGTTTCCTCAGCCAAGATTAACCCCCAGCACCGACCTGCAGCCACAAGAAAGGTGACTGACAAGAAATCTCATTTGCAGCACACAGCCAACAGCCGCTGCGTCGCCCGGCTGAGGTTTAAAGCAAACACTCCTATCGAGACCTTGGAGGAGGGACGGCTGCAGCAGGTAGGTAGGAAGGGTTTGTACTATCTGCACCTTTCCTCCGTGCTTTGCTCAAGATCTGGGAATTCAAGGCCTTCTCTCCCAAGCCATAACCAAAGCATTGACACTCAGCCCTCAACGCACGCACACTCTATCCTATTAAACCAAGCCTAATAGCAAACACAAGACTGTTTTGGGGGGTAATTCTTGTCCATGTTGGCAAAAACAATTCCAGAGGAAGCGCCGCACTGGTTTCAAGACCGGTCGTTTCCATCGAGCGAGTTTCAGAGGAAGTTCCTCCACGGCAGCAAGGGGAAGCCGCGTGCAGCCGGCCCACACAGCCACCACCCCCGGGTCTCAATCTGAGCAGCAGCTGCTCAGAGCGCTTTTACTGCTCTCCTGGGTAAGGATTCACACCCACAACTGACAACGTGCTGCCCTTTGTCCGCTCTGGAGCAAGGCAGAAACTGCAGTGCTATATCTCCTGGAAGTGAAAGATCCAGAGTTACAGTAAGAGCTTCAGCAGAGGCACCGGTTATTTCCAACTCTGGCAAATGCTGACAAGTAACTGCTGGTTAGAATCCAAGTTACTGTGACACTGCTGAAACAAACTGTACTTCAAGATTTCTGAGTCCATCTCCACGTGTTCCTCCTCTTCTCCAAGATGTCCCAGCAGCAACAGCCTTCAGCCCACAAGCAGCTTCTGATCCAGTGCACTCGTTCCTGCAGGTCCTTTTAACTGGCCGCCTGCTTTCTAAGTACAGCTGGCAGGGCTCAGTTCACGTCTTGATCCATTTCTTAGGCAGAGAGCTGAACTAGGAGGTATGTCCGTGAAGTACAAAAAAGCTTAAATAGACCAATTCATATGTGCAAGCCCTTCAGGAGGACAGTGTGAACTACACTGTTTTTCAAAGCAAGCAGGTGCTGCAGCCACAGCACAGCAAGAAAGCTGAAGAGCTCAGAAGCACTAACACACATCCCATCGGAAGGGCGGTGTTGTTCTGGGCAGTAGCTACGGGAGGCGTACAGGTGGTAGCATCTGCTGACTTACAGGGCTTCAGTAGTGCAGTGCTGCGCGTTTCAAGGTAGAGAGCTGCTCATGCAGGGATTAAACTTGTCCTGCAGAAACACCATTGCCCCCTCTTCCCTCACAATCCCAGTTGGCTAAGGAATGCTAAGTACTCAGGAATACTCCAAGGTTAATGTTTTTAAACACCTGACTTCACAATAAGGCAGTACGTAGCAAGTGAAGGGCACACGTCTCACTACCCAAGCTTTCAAAAGGCACTGCTGCAAGGTGGGGGAAGACTTTTTTTTTAAAAAAAAAAAAAAAAGAGTGGACAAACCAGGACCCCTGTGCAAGCTATATCACAACACTTCTGTTTACTGGACTCTTTGCTTGCTGAGGTGTGTCAGTTTTTGTTACGGTCTTTAAGTAACGAATTCTGTAACTAAGCTATTTCTGTATAAAAGAAACTGTCACTGCTTTGCAACATATGCATCAAAATCAGTTCCCACTTCAAAGTGAAAGCTAGAAAACCGAATTCTGTGCTTGGCAACAAAGTCAGTTACCCCTTCCCACCCATTTCCTAGCTGACTTCAAGCCACATTCACTGCAAGAACTTTATCCTCCTTCTTAGAGTGATGTTAGGCTCCTTGTGGAGGGGAGATGCACCACAGACCCCACTGGGTGCTGAGCTAACCTGCTGTTTCCGCAGCTTAAAGAGATCAGCAGCAATACTGAGATGCACTGAAGCCATGAGCCTGGAGGTTCTCTCAAGTCCCCCATAGTTCAGGGAGAAGTTGCTGTGTATGACAGATGTATTGAAAGCTTGCAGAGATGGATACGAAGTTTAAACAGTTTCTGGAGTTAAACTGAGCAATAAAGCAATGCTTTGGTAAATCTATTCCAAGGGTCATGCTACAGAAAAGATGCTGAAATGCTCCAAATTAATACTAAGGTCAGGAATCTTTCCCGAGGAACAGATGGCCTCTTTAAAAAGGCTTTTAACATTCAAATTCCAATGAGGATAAGCTGGAATCCAAACTACACTGAAATCATGGAATAAAATTGACATCCCTTTTTTCCCCTCTGTTTAAAGATGAATCATGCAGCAGAAATGAAAATATTAAGCGAGAGTTATAGACATTAAGTAAATCATCTGGGATTAAACTATTCCACCTTGCAGCTAACAGCATTTTAATCTCCTTAACGGGACAGAACCTTGCTAGTAGTAACACATTTCAAGCTTTTCACGATTTTACATCACCCCGTTACTTCACTAGGTAGACACGCGCAACAACCCCTGCTGTAACATATTCAAGGTCTAAAAATGAAGGTGGACCTGAAATGTTCTCTGATGAAGGGGCTGAAGTGTGACAACACACAGAAGACGCATGAAAAATTCAGCCTTAAAGTTTACAAGCTCAGCATTTCCCACAGATGGAGAAGGAAGCCCAGACAAGGTTGGTGCACAACAGAATTCTGTAACTACAGAACATTAGCTACATATTAATACTAAGGGTTAATTAATATTGTTGATTGCTTCAGCCATCTGTAGGAACTGGTGCTCCACTCCCACTTCACAGCCCTCCAGACGCTCGCAATCTCTCCGTTCCCAATACAGGGGTTTGGAGCTGTCCTCTGAGGGGTGGGAGCAGGGAGCGGCCGTGCTGGTAGGAAGAGCCACGGGACTGGCACCCAACTTACCTGCAGCCACTGCTGCTGTTACACAGCACGGTACCAGGGTTAACCAACCCCAGGCTTACTTGTACCAGAAAGCAGAGGTTGGGGCTGGAGGGTTGGTCTGCCTACCATCTTTCTTCCAAGAAAGTCTGCCAACTCAGACCAAGCCCTGGCTGCTTTTCAGAGGTGAAGCTTCCCCAGAGCTCAGAGCATTATTCCAGAACAGCAACAAGCCAGAGGATCACGTTTTACTCTACACACAGTTTTGCTAGCTTCAAAACCTCTCCAATTAATTTCTGCATTGCAGTTAGGAATAGATTTATTTTTTAAAACAGTGTCACCACAATCCATTTTCTGTATCTTTTTTTGTTTAAAAACAAGGGAAGGTGACCTTACTAAGATGCTAGCAACATTTGTATTTCTTCCTCTAACCAAGCACTACACCAGCATTTTGCCATCTCACTAATGCCTTACTCTAAGTACAAGCACCCACCCATACAAACTGAAACAAGGTACTTCTAGGTGCACTACCACCAATCTCAGATGCACCCAGCTGCTGCTAATTACAGCCACAGCAGCTTCCATGAGAGCCATGCGGTTCCTCAGAGCTTAGCTCAAGGACATAGCCCATTTCAAGTCTTCACTGGATGTCATTTGCATGGAGAATTTTCATAGCATTATGCTGAGCAAGAAACAGTGTGTTATTAGAAGAGACGAGAACCTGTAATCACAGGTTTTATTAGACGCTGCATGTGCTGAATCCATTAGCTGGTCAACCCACACAGAAGCGATAGCTGTCTGCAGAGGTGTCAGCTTCCAGCTCAGGACAGTCTGAGTATTACAGGTTCTCCTTCAGAACATACCGCCCTGCAGCCAGATGACCACAGTTTAGTTAGTCTGAAGTTTTGTGGGGTTTTTTAATATCATCTGGCCATCCAGGTGTTCTTTTGGTCATTCCTCAGGGATACACGACAGAAGAGAAACTCAGAGGGCAGTCCAGTTTCCCTCTATAAAAGAGGATGCCACTGTATCATATCCAAAAACAGAAACGACTTAAAAAAAAAAAGCTATCATCTTTTTACATTTGGAAAAAATATTAGTCATAAGGGGAACTGTGTACAACCACTATCATTTACAACAGATTCTAGATCTCTACACAAAACTAACAGGTAGTCATGAGCTTCCCCAGTGCATAATCTCCCTTCTTTTCCCTGCATGTTTACTCTGACATTAATTCACAATGAACACTGAGAAGAGATCGATACAAGTGGGCAGAGGGGAGCGAGGGAAATCTAGTGAGAGGCAGAATTGTTTCAACTCATTATTTTACTGTTCCCGATAAAGACTTTTGTCAAATACACCAAACAACGCAGTCTAACTGGTACCTTTAGAGGGCTGCTGGAAATACAGTCTATAATAGCATCAATTGTCATCTCCTGTAACGACACACCACACTGCAAAGTAATAACAGTTTTGTTATCAAATACACCCAATTGGTGAATTCCTCGTGAGTCCATAGCAAGCTCCAAGGTACTGTTAACATTTCATTGCAGTTCTATGACCTCCATGCACCAAGGAGATTTAGGTCTTCCTAAACATATAAACATCTCAGCCCACTTTAAGAGAATGCCCCCCCAGCAACTCTGTTGTTTTCCACCCCCTCCTCTACTGGGGTTTTAGTATGCTTGTTACTGAAAAGCCCACCTTCTTCTGAGACTGATGCCCAAGGAGTCCTGTGAGCAGGCTGTTAGCAGCCCAACACTTTCTCTTTCACAGGATTACTTCCTGCTGGCCAGTTTCTTACTCGTTCTTCAGTTCTTCCAGAGTCATCCTCTCTAGTTACCCTGATTGGACTTCAGCAAGCATCTGATAAAGCCAAGCACAAGTAAATCTGGCTGAACTGATCTCCAGTGAAAGCAGCCCAGCAAGCGTCTTATGAACTGCTTTTGAAAATCACTTTGTACTTCCTTATTACTTCCATGTCCAGTTCTTTTTGAAAGTGCACAAGGCCTGCATGTTCGGGGCTCAGACTAATGAGCTTGCTGCTATGCAGAGCCTTCTTTCAAGCTGTTTTTGGAATAAATGTATTTGCTATATTCTTTCATCATGTTAAACACGCTAACTCAGCCTGAGGTCTAGCGAGTACTTCTAAAGAATTCACAGGTTTTACATTCTTCCTTTTTAGAGAGCCTCAGCCTTGATTTACAATAAAGTCAAGTTTTCACGCCATCTTCACTCATTGCTCAGCAGCTGTCCGGCTGCACACAGACCGTGTTGGTTATCCTCTAAATGGTTTCACACCCTATCAAGTTCTGCCATTTTATTTCCTACGCTTCCTGCATTCACATGCGCACACATCATTTCTTGCTAACCACACCCTAGCACTGCAGCTAAATTAAATATTGCATACCTGTCCTCATCAGTAAGAGCACTTTCTCCGATGTCCATTCTCTTAGCCATGGTTGTTTATCCATTTGTATGTCTTCATTTATCCTAGTTTCCTCTTCCTATAAGAGTCTAACCTGTACCACGTGTCTGTCCTGGCAGCAGAGGAACGAAGTTCCAGAGATATCAGATAAGCTTAGGGACTGTATACACAAAAACCAGAAGAGTTCTGTTCTCAGTCTCAGAAATCAGAACAACATGCAACTGTTTGGAGTCATCACCTTAGGGGGAAAAATAAAATAAGGTTTTAGAACAAAATTAAGGTGTACCTCCTTTGTTCCAGTAAGATACAGCAAAAAAATGAGAAAGAATCATAATTAGGTTCCATTGGATGCATAAGGTGAGCAAGTGACTTTAAAGGTCCAATTTACATTTTGAATCCTGGTACCTCCAGTAGAACAGGTTTGCTTTCAGACTACTGTTCTTTACAGTAACTTTTTCTTTAAAAAAAAAAAAAAGTAAAAACAGGAAATTCTTCCTTCAGCTCAGATTTATGACTTGTTTAAATCCCTACAGAAAACCACTAAATTCCTCGTTAAATCATAGTACCTAAACACCATGGGGCTTAATAAGTCCCCCAGGGCGGGGATCTTCTTCCCATTCCCGAGCAATGCCCCAGCACAAGAGGCCCTCGATCCAAACCACAACAGAAAGACCCCACAGCACACATCCCATATCACAACATCCAGTAACTCTAGGAGCTAAGACTTCCTTCGTGGGGTTTGAAGTGATGTGGGATACAAAGCACCTACATTATGCACCAAGGCACGGTTTTATATTTGAAAACCAAGAGCCACAATGCTTCAAAGGCCTAGAGAGCTCACACCATGTAACCTCCCCCAAAGCAATACAGCCGTGGCCTGAAAAATCCCCAAAGCAAACACTTCATTTTCCCTGGCTTTACTGCAAGGAGAACACAGAATAATTTTAATTCAAGCCAAAACCGTGCGGAGATGTCACTGAACCCTCAAGGATGCGGTGCAAGCGGGCACCGGGCACCCAGGTGACAAAGTAACTTGCCTGGGCAGGAGCAGCGCTGACAAAAGGAAACGGAGGCCGAGCAGGGAACGCTCCTGTCACCCCTCGGAAGGCAGCAGCGCGGCTCCCACCCCCCCGCCGCTGTTTTTCCACCAAACCCCAGGGCCGGGGCCCCTCACGGCCGAGGCCCGCAGGCGGTGCCCAGCAGCGGCCTGCTCCTGCCGGGCCGGCCTCACCCCGCGGGGCCCTGACGGCCTCTCGGGGCCTACCCCGGTGCGTGAGGAGAGGGAGAAGGAGGAGGAGGAGGAGGAGGAGCAGGAGGCGCCGCCGCCCCTTCGCGGCCTTCAGGGCCTCGCCGCCACCTCACGGAGCCTCGCACGGGCGGCGGCGGCGCGGCCCCCCCCCGACCCCTCAGTACCTGGCCGCGGAGCCCCCCTCCCGCTGGGCGCTGAGGCGCTCGGCTTCGGGCTGTGGGGCGGCGGGCGGCCCGGCTCGGCCCTGCTCGGCGCGGCTCCGTGCGGCTGTGGCTCCCCGCGGGTCCCCGCCTGCGGCCGCCGCTGCCTCAGGCTCAGCTCCGGCGGCTCCGCTGCGCCCCCATCCCCGCCCGGGCCCAAGATGGCGGCGCGGCGCGCACGGGGTTTCCCCTCCCACTCTCGACGGGCTGCACAAAGCGGGGCGCGAGAGGCCGCGGCCCAGCCAATGGCGGAGCGCGCCGGGGGCGGGGCGGGAAAGGCGCGAGGCGGCCGCGCGCCCGTGCCCGCGCCTGCGCCTCAGTCCCTGCCCTGCGCCGGGAGCGCGCCGAGGGGCGGGGCCGGGCGGGGCGGGGGGCGGGGCCTCGCCTCAGGCTGCGCCGCCGCCGCCTCAGGTGAGGAGAGGGGGAGGGGCCGGGAGCCCCCCGGGTGCGGCGAGTTAATGAGGGGAAAAATTAATGAGAGGGACGCGGGGCTCGCCGGCAGGGCAGCGTCTTGCTCGGTTGGGGTCGTGTGTGAAGCCCGCACAAGGAATGAGGGGAATTTGTGGGGTTTTTGAGGGGAAAAGACGCGGTCCCGGGCAGCCCCCGGCAGGCAGAAAATGGCGGCAGGCTGCGGGCCGGGAGCGTGCCCGCCTCAGCGCTCACGGGCTGACAGCACACCTCACGGTTATTTTCCAATTTCTGTCCTTAGATAACGTCTCCGAGACCCAAAATCAATGAATTGTAAAGAAAAAGACCCCGAGGTAGGTCACACGTTAGCTGCAAAGCCCACGTCTCCTGTCCGGTCACAGTTCCCACACACCGGCCCCGCTGGTGAGGTCCCCACAGCCCCGGTGTTGGTCAGGACGAGCTGGGCAGCGGCAGCTGCAGAGATACAGGGACACACAGCACCCAGGCACCGAAACACAGAATAGTGCAGGAACTGAGAAAGCACTTTTTCTGGTTTCCCATTCCTGTAAAATCCATATCCTGTCTCATTTCTTCTATAACATCCCCTGGAACACTTTAACCAGCTTGTTAATTTTAGCTTTGCATTTTTAAATGTGCTCTTTAAGCACTCAGTGCAGGCAATGCTAAAGAACTAAAAATATAAGATGCTGTGCAAATCTCGCAGCTTGTGGGATTAAAAGTGCTGTGTCTCAGGAGATGAAGAAATGCAGTAAAAGTATCATTACAAAGGGCTCTGTGAATCTCCAATTCCATAAACTTACCCAGATGCTCAGCTCAGTTCACAGACTTTCAGCGCACAAACACAGAAATTGTAGAAACAACTAATGTTAAATGAAT
Source organism: Aythya ferina (assembly GCF_964211825.1). Lineage (NCBI taxonomy): Eukaryota > Metazoa > Chordata > Aves > Anseriformes > Anatidae > Aythya > Aythya ferina. The sequence goes on along the minus strand of NC_140318.1, from coordinate 2,443,087 downwards.
TCAGATGTTTGAAATTAAGCCGAATAACGTTCCAGACTGATTTTCAGATTCTCACTTTTTCTCTACATAGCATTTAATTGAAACTCCTACAAGATTGTCTTTGGAAAGCCTTAGGGCCTACTAAACCTGCCAAAGGCAGTTACAGCTCTGCAGAGAAATTCCTGCAGGGGCTGCTAGCGGGCAGCCACGCAGCACTGGCCGCGCTGAGGCAGAGCAGGATGCCTCCTCAGCTTCAGGGCACAAAAGCAAGCAGATGCAATTACAGCGAGCAGAGGGATTCTACTAACTTTAGAACTGAAAGTTAATTAAGGCTTAAGTGTGACTGAAGAGAGCTAATAGTGTTTCTTGCCCACATACATATTTGACACTGAATCTAAATAATGTAATCTCCTCCCCTAACAGATGACTAGAGGATAATAAGGGTTTGATTTCAGTCTCACATTATGGAAAACATCAACCTCTGCTGTGTCTCCGTGTCCAAGATTCAAATTGCACCTTCACATAAAGCAGCGTGCTGCTGCTATCAACTTTCCCATGGAAATATCTTTCCAGAATGGGTATTTTCCATCTCCTTTACTAATCCCATTTTCTCAACATAGCAACGTAGAGGGAATTCCCTGTTTTGTGAAGTGACTGCTTTCTATGAATCACCCCTTCCCTGACACATTACTCAGCTCCTACTGGGGAGGCACGGGATTCTCAGTTCCACATCATCTGGGCAGAAGGCTCTTACCAGGGTAAAAAACATGCACGAAAAACAACTAGTTTTTTTTTTTTTCCATTATATGTACAAGAAAAAAAAAAAAAACAACTATGAATAATGATACTAAAAAAGATCTCAATAGAAACATATAAAATCTGCTGGCAGTATATGACTATTGTATGACTACTGACAGTTAACTTTTTTTTCACAGCTGTTAGTATCAAGGTCTTAACTTTTAAATAGGCAGCACCGTGCAACAGAGCCATTTTAAAGGTTTGCAGTACCTTACATGGAGTGACTTTTACTAGAAAAATAGGTCAAAATGGGTCAGTAAGAATGATTTCCACAAGAGGGAGTCTTTAAACGGAAAATGATCTGATGGTTTTGACCCAGTTACAGCCTGTTTTTCTGTTAAAAAAAAAAAAAAAGTAAATTCCTTTAAGCGTTTGGCATTTTCCCCAATATTATTAACACAGACAATAACATTTCCTTAACAGGTTTTAAAATTATGACTGTTTAAAATACCACACAAAAATCCACAGTTTTTATTTAACGTTTCATCTTGGTAGTTAGTTGAACAGTGTTGGCTTTCATGTTTTCACGAGATGCAAGTCATGACATGTAGTGTTATCGGTGATGCCCTGGGAAGGATGACAGCTTTCACAGCCTGCAAAGGGTACGAGGAGCTGCCTTGCCTTCTATCTTCTTTTCCGGTGAAAACTCCAAGCAGTCCTGGCCCTTTTCACTCTGCAGACATCAAAAGTGCATGAAGTTACCACAGAGTGCCCTGGGCTTTCCTGTAGGGCTGAGCAACACCATCACCCGGTTCAGAACTGCTTGCCTAAAGCAGGAGGGCATTGCACCTCCTCTGTGACTAACAGTGCAAGCACTACTCCTCTCCAGTGCCACAGGCATGTCTTCAGGATTAAGGCAACAACTCTCCAAATCACTTTAATCTGAGGACCGGGTTGTGGAGAACATACTTTAATCCTGAACAGAATGAAAAACAGTTTTGGAATATAATTATTGTTATTTCTTATTCGCAACAAAGAAGATTAGAAGCCGTTATCTAACCAAGATCGTATTTTTTCATCTGAAACTCAAATTTCAGTGATTTACTCTCACATGCATTTTATATAAAACTGTCATCATTTGTCAGATGAGCTAAGAGGCAATACAGATTTGCTTTAAAGGGTCTGGTTTTGAATCGTTTTGTTTGTTTTTATCAAATACTCCTCTAAAGTTTAAAGCGCACAAAAGATGGAAGCAAGACAGAAGACTGGATAATAGCATCTATATTTCTTCTTTGATTCTTTTATTCTTGTGAGTGCTTGAAAGCTTGCAGCAGTTTTTCAACAACAGTTATTGAGAAAAGGCTGACTTCAGCTCATTCATTCTGAACATCTGGGCAGAACCTAACAACAGTAATTAAAACCCACTAAATTGGTAGCAATACCAAATTGCTGGAGATGAAATACTTCATATTGTCCCACCCTTCTTTGTGGATTTCTGCTAGGTCAATACAGCCTGCTCTTGGAGATCCATTTCTACGTGACTCTTTCTGAAGTTTCTGTCAAGAAAGAACAGCATCCAAATTTTCTGGTCACATAAGCATTGCTCTTGGATTTATTTTTTTTTACCACAAACCCCAGGAAAAAGTAAAGACTCAGAGTTAATACGGTTGATAGGTTTGTGGATTCTGCTCTTTTCAAATTATATACAATAATCTATAATATCTGCTTCCTTGTTTCAGATTGTATCCTTGTTAAAATACTTTTAAAGTAATGATTAAATTACATGTTAGCATTCATGAAGAACGTGGAACTGAACTGTGCAGAAAGTTACAGTCATTTCTTACTCCAGATACTTTCTTTATACCGAGGAGAGCAGTGAGAAGGCTTTCCAGAGCCACCTCCAGGCTGGGAAGTTTTGGTTCCCCCACAGCCTGCTCAATCCTTGAACAAGATGAGTTGTCAGCAACCTCAGCATCACTCTGCTATCCCCAGAGTCACTGGGAGCAAAACAGAGCTCTTGATTCTTAAAGCTGGCCCCAGGAAATGCAGACATCCATGGTCTTTAATAACTGAAGGTGCGGCTTACTTAGCATGCATATTTCTGAGACTGGAGGAAAAAAGCCACCGTACCATTCTTCAGGACTCTAGCTGTCCCTCGTGACACAGCTCAGCCCGAGGACCAACGGATAATGAAAAATGAAGAATACTTACAATGTTTTCAGAGCAGAAGGGAACTGTAATATCTGCTTTATAGCTGTTCCTAAGAGAAATGCTTTGTGTTCCCTTTGCAATGTGCTGTTTTAAAATACTCCAAAAAGTGATTTCTTCTGCAAAGCTCCTCTGAATATTATATCCCTCCTGGTAAAAACTGTCAGCAATATATTATTTTAACCCAACATTAGGTTCTTTTCCTACTATTGTTCTAGACACTCTCTGAAAATGTAACATTACTTATTATATTTTCAAAATTCTCTACCTTAGATATAATAAACTGTACGGGATCTCCCTCTCACACTATGATTAACAGTTTCACCACTAATAGGTTTAATTGTTATATAATTCTGAGTAAGTGCTTTCAAAACAAAATGTAATTCACAGCATTCCTATGAAGGAAGGTATTATAATCCCCATACTACAAATATAGAAACTGAAAAAGAATTTGACTGAGGGCCCTGCCCTACAACACAACTATACTAAAGAGATGGAAATCGAAGCCAGGCTTTTTTCTGCTTGTTCAAATCTTAAGTATGCTCCCACTTCAGTGGGACCATTGCTTTAAACAGGTATCATTGCATCTCAGGCAATTCTTAGTTTCTTTGTTCAATTAGATTTTCATAGATAAAATAGAAAGAAAAAAAAGTCTGCAGTTGAGATCTTCTAATGTCCCTGTGAGGTGGTGAATTTATGCCATTACTTCCTGGATCTCTAGAGCTACAGTTCCTGGACTGCTCAGCTTGCACATGCACACAAGTAACAGCAGAGCTCCATGAAACTAGTGAGCATTGGCCTTTCCTTTGCAACCGGGAAGTTTTCATCCACTCACCAGCCCCCAGAAACATTAAGAGGCAGCAACAACATAGAAATGCAGAAAACAGCAACGTAGAAAAATAGGCAGACTTTGAAATGACAGAAGTAGGCCTCCAGTGTTCTGTATGCATGGAAAAAACAGGGGCTGGAATACTGTGCATGGAATAAAAGTGCGGCAATTTAGACTAAGAGGAAATGTCAAGCAGTTGGTCACTAGTTCCTTATCTGCAGTCACAACAGCTGCCATGAAGTCATAACACGGGTTCTTGATAGTGGAATTACTAACACAAGTTTGTTTAACCTACAAGAAATAGTACGTTGTACAGTAAAATAAATAAATAAATAAATAAAAATGATCCATAAACCACAACTAAAGGAAAAACAAAACAAACAAACAAACAAACAAACAAAAAAGTAAACACAGCTGACATTTATAGGACAACATGAAAGCAGCAGTTAGCGATAGTTAGGAAAATCTAAGTTATCCAGAAGTAGCAATGACCAGATGGTGAGAATTTAAACTCTCACATCACAAATACAGCCAATAAAATAGCAGCTAAAGTAACATATGCTTCTTTAGATGTGGTTTCTCTGTCTTTCTTCTGCCCTTAAACCCCAGCTTCTTTTTCTGGCTGTGTTCAAGTTTACATAGGCAAGTACAGAAAGAAGAAGCAGCAAGGGATATTTCAGGAACTATTCTGCTATATAATACTTGTGTAAGAGTTGATCACATAACGTTGTATTGCTCTGAAATGACTAATCAGTCCTTTCTTGTATTTTAAGATTCTAGGTTCTTCTTTCATATCTTACCATTTCAGCTTTGTGGTGTCTGTAGAAATGTCTTTGTGGTCTTTTCTTTTTTTTTTTTTTTTTTACTTCCTTCTTTATCTTTTTATAGTTCCTTCATCTCTTGGAAAATAGGTAGTCCCAAATCATTTTTTTTTTTTTTTCATTTGCACATACACAATCTCAAAGCTTCAAGTTAAGTTTGATAATAGTACAAGAATATTTGTGCCAACAGTAATTCTGGTGTTAAGTAGATGCAAATCAGCTGGATTCTCTCTGCTGAAGTTGTACATCACTGAAGGCAGTGAATGGAAGTATGAAATGGAAATTTATCCCTTTGCCCACCTTTCATTCAATGCTAACTTTCAAGCACATAAAGCAGCGGCTCCAGCTGACAGTGCCAGAGCTCAGCGTGACTCCTTTTATCCTGAAAACAAAGCTGAGCTGCACTGCCTTTGAGTTATTTAGGAGATCACATTTGAACTCTGATGTCTGGTTTACTTCTCCTTTAGCTTAACATTTGATTTCAGAGACATGCAAGTTGTGTGGTTTTCCTGGTCGATATGACAACATACTTATAGGCCAAATCTTAAAAGTGGCGAAACAATGTGTGAGTCAATTGTCTTGCACAAATCAAGATTAGATCCATGCGGAGCTTCTCAAGAATAGAAAGCAATGTTTGCAGCTAGTAGCAAATACCTTTGGATATTTGTGCACCAATTTCAAACAGATGAAGGACAATTATGTAGTAGAACTTGCAGGTACAGAACACGGACTGGACACCCGACAATCATTTGTCTCACAAAGTATCTGCCCTTCTGTTGGGGCGAATCCCGAGGCTCTTCCTGACATCCGTATGCTATCTTGATTCTGCTATGGATAAAATCCCACATCTCACTGGCTCTGCAGTGAGAGAGGTCTCTTCCTGTAAGGCAACAATCTCAGCTGTTTAAGTACTCCAAGATTACTTTTTGATACGGTCAACAACCCAGCAGTAGTTGCATTTGCAATTGAATATGTTTGTTGTGGCAACTGGGACCTAAAATTTCCATGGAAACATTACAATATGTATATATATTTTTCAAAATAAGTAAGTAAATTTAACAGCATTTTGTAAAAGTTGAATTATTTTACGCTGATCATATTTGACTGACAGTTCAAGAACTTCTGCTTTAGCTGTGTAATGGTTATGGCATAAATGCAATTCATATTATGCATTATGTCTATTTTTAATTAAAAACAGAATTAAACATTTACACATGGAATTAAAACACATTTTGAAAAAAGCAGAATTTCACACACTTTGTAGCACTAATGAACTAATTAGCACCCTTTGTAGCCCTAAATATACCTCTGCTTGATGTGGACATGGTGCAGAGCACCGAGTAGATAACTCGAGTTATGAAAAGAGGATGTGTGTGACCATGTGGACCACTTTGTAACGTATGTTCCTGATTTGATGAGAGGCTCAGTACTGCCTGGCTGTGCACAGTTCTGCTAGATAGCACAATCAAAATGGCAGATAGTTTTCTGTCTTTCTAAAACATCCCAGATGATAATGTTCTCATAAAACAAAAGGATAACAGCAATATTCTTCAGTTACAGCAATGACAGAGGAGACTTGGCTTTTGTCATTAACCCTGTCATTGTTACAGTTCCCTACAATTCCAGTGAAGGCATTGTTGATGGCATAGAAACTGTTCTTGTAAAAACCAATGCCAGGGTGGCATTGTCTCCACACAATGCTTCTCTCTGATGACATGATGCAGAGAGAAAGAAAAACAACAGCTGTCTGTGGTGTGCCTGCTGGCCTGGGTCATTTCCACAACTCCCTTGTTGTGTGTAGGAAAAACTGCCTTAAAAATGCAAGAAATTAGAAAGTTCAGTTGTTTCAGAGTAACGCTGAGAACATATCAATGGCTTTCATGTGCATTACTGCATATGATAGCTCACAAACACTGGTTAACAGCAGATTGATTTTAAGGATCGTGTCCCTTTCTAGAGTTCCAACACAACCATGTGAGGGGTGAGTCTGCTTTGTATGACAGACACCAAACACGAGCCATAAAATCCACATCCTCATGCATGTGCAGTCATAGCTCATTAAGCCACTGTATCAGTGAGCTATGTTTGATTAACGACTGTATAATCTATTTGGGGACTGTGCCACTAGTTCCTTGTACATATTCTTTTTTATGGATAAACCAATACTTGGATGAAGTATATGAAAGCAAACAAGAAATCATAAAAGAAATAAAATAATTAAAACAATATCTGGAATTGGAGAGGTGGGGAGGTGTAGCAGAAGGAAACCCACTTAGAAGATCTTGGAGCAATATATTAAGGAACAGCAAGATACTTGCCAGTTAGTGCAAAGTTTTCCACATCACAAGCAAACCCCTAGCTAAACAGAAAAAACAATCAGTCTGACTTCGGTTTATTTTTTTTTATGGGACAGGGACAAAGCCAGGAAAAAAGCAGTAACGTCCAGAGAGGAGAATGAAGCTCAGCCTAGCTTCAAGCCCTCAAGTGAAACGTGGAGAAGGATGAACCGGGGGAAGGAACTGCAGCAGTGTACAGCTGCTGAGAGGTGAGCTGGGCGTTCAGGGCCACGCCACGCATCGCCCTGCAGTGGCATTGGCCCCAGGTGCACACAGCCCACAGTCTGCAGAATTCGAGCAGGTTTTCAGGAGGCTCCTCCGCCGCTCATTTCGCCTCCGCCTCCTGCTTTGTCCCCTGGCCCTGGCACTTCTCGGTGCAGTTCTGGGTGGAGAACAAAGTCCTGCAGCCTCGCTGCCTTGCGTAGGGCACCGAGGGCACCGAGCCTCCCATGGCAGCGCGTGAAGGGCCGCTTTGTTCAGCGGGCTCAGCGCTGCCTTGTTCCTCCGGCAGCAGCGCGGAGGCCGCTGGCGGGCGGCCTGCAGGGAGGGGAGGAGCAGGGACACGAGGGCACCGCGCTGCCCCCACAGTGCCAGCGCCCCTCGTGCATCCTCTCCCCCTGAGATGGCTCCGTGCCGCCCTCTCCTCGTGCTGTCGGGGCTGGAGGCACAGCCTCTGCCTTGTCTAGAGCTGGGCCACCACCGGCCCGCGCCCCCTGGCGGGGACGGAGCCGGAACGGAGCCGGGGCGGGGCCGGGGGCGCGCCGCAACCCGCCCCCGGGGCTGCCCTGCCCTGCCCGGCCCTGCCCGGCCCCGCTCCCGGCAGCTGCCTCCAGCCCGGCCGCGAGTGCCAGCAGCAGGTAGGGCCGGCCCCGGAGCCCCGCGGGGACGCGGTGCTGGGTGGGGGGGTCTCTAGGGGGGGGGTCGCCCTTCCCCGAGACCCCCCCCTGGGCGGAGGGGAACCGCGGAGCCCTCGCCGCCGGGGGGCCGGGGTGCGGCGGGAGGGCACCGGGAGGCTCCGGGAGGCTCCGGCACCGAGCGGTGCCCCCCTGTTCGCCGCCCGTCCGAGCTGGGCGAGGTTTTACGGCGCCTCCCGAAATCCCCGCGCCGATCGCGGCCCCCCGCGAGGAAAAAACGCCGTGCAGGGGGCGGGGGGCACAGCGCGGGGCCGGCCGCTTTGTTCTCGGCCTGGGGAAGGAATGCTTGAAAAGTCTGTTTGAACAGAAATGCCAAAAATGTAGACACTTAAAACGTATTTGAAATGTTTCCTAGGAAGAGTTTTTTTAAAAAAAAAGTTATGGGGATGACTTGTTTCAAGGAGGCCTCATTAGTAAGTAGATCCTCTCTGAATAAAACTGCTTTGAATGTTTCTTGCTTTTGGATGTAAAAAATCCGACTTTGCTAACAAGGATGACACTAGCATCAGTTTCCCCTAAGTCTCCTTTTTTTTCGTACTGATCATTAGAATTCTTCAATTTTCCACTACCAACTTTGCATGACGCAAGTTTATCAGCAAAAAAGTTTTCTTCGCTGGATTTATGGCATGGCTCAGCTTAGGGTATTCCTGCTCTGCCGTAAAACAGGTTTCTTAAGCATCTCTCATCCCTCAGGTTTCTCAAACTACTTTACAAAATCCTATGTAACATCTGCCTGGGCAAATGAAACGTTCTCTGGGTAACTGGGAGCAGGTCTTGCACAACCTTGGGTGTCACGAAGGGCTCCCCTCATCTTATCCGTCAGCTGGTTTATTCCGTTATCCATACGAGGGAGTGCTGAGGGATCTAACTTTAACCCATCAGCTAGCAGGGAGAAGCAGAACCCAGCCCTGCTTGACGTCTGCTCTGCAGGATGGCTGCTGTGAGCACTGCAGCTGCCTCCTGCCCGTGCTGTGCCATCCTGCGAGGTGTGGTCCCGCACCCCGAGTTGTGCTGTACCGCTCATCTCCAGTGCGGATAATGAGAACGCTGCGCTCTGCGCTCATGCACCAGTCCTGGGTGTCAGCGTTAGTTTATCTGTACCATCAACGGGCCCCATGGCAGGACTGGCTTGCTGGAGCAGCGGGAAGTCAGGCTCTGTGGGTTTCACTAGAATTCAGCAGGAAGATGGGGTAGGGATTGCAGTGACACCTCATCGGTGGCGTAGGTGGATGGATGGCTTCTGAAATTGTTTGTGTTGAAATGCACAGAGGGATTTCCCAGTGGACATCTAAGTGTTTAGGTACCAAAGCGTTTTAGTGAGCAGTGAATACCTTCGGTGTCCCTGGGAGAATATCTCCTGCCCGCAGAAGAATGAACGCTTTCTTCAGCCTGATGAAATTCCAGTGCTATGGGGAAAGTGCAAGGAAATTGAACCAGCAATCGATCTCTGGCTACTTTTGAATGTCTAAAGGGTGACAAAGCAAAAATGCTACCGTTAGTTTCAGGTTTGGTTTTACAGGCACCAATCCAACCTGTTTGTGAATGTGCTCCTTTTGTCACCGAAGCAGGGATGCGAGATAGCATTCCACAATCCAGTTCATGGTTCCGATAACGTTACCACCGGGGATCGCTGCCAGTTCCAGCTAAAAGGCTGGCTGCCTGACATGTTCCATTACAAGGCAGTTTTTCTAGATACTTTATGTACTTTGGTGAGTGCTTCAACCACTTCTTGAGTTAGCAGTGTGGCCAGCAGCCTCACTGAGGGGGGGATGCTGCTTCTGGGAAAAAGAAAAGGTAAGAGCCTTTGTACAGCACAAGAAGCAGCAGCTAGCTGTTTTCAAAGACCCGTGCTGAGCCAACGCTTCCCCAAGTTCTGATAAAAGAACTTCTTGTAGGCTGGCAGTTTTACAGCGTCCTGGTGGGAACTAAACCGCTCTTAAAATAGCTCTGTGACTTACTTGGTGCTGGGGATTTGTATCAGCTTTTAACTTGCTTTACAAATACAAGCCTTCCCGTTTAATTCTCGGCTCAGACATTAGTGTTGTTACTCAGTAACATATATATGAAAGGAGATGGTGGATAGGCACAGGGGACTCTGCAAACTATCTATTTTGCCATTTTATTTGGAATCCTGACACCAAAAGAAATATTTTTGGGGTTGTTTTTTCTCCCCACCTTTTTTTTTTTTTTCTTTCTTTTTTAAATATGAGCTGAAGTGATCACGTTGCAGACTGGTTGCAGTAAAGCAGAACATGGTTAAACACAGACATGAAGTGGTGTGCTCACAGTGAGTAACTACTGTCTAGGAAGAAGCAGCTGTTCTTGTTTTTTGTTCACTTTCACTGCATTTAGGAACTGCTGTATGAATAATTGAGTTCTGAATATATCTCTGCCTGATTGCTATCAAATGCTTTTCATGAAGCGGCAGAAAATTCTGCAGTGGGCAATTTGTCAGCAGCAAGTTGTGTGTTATACTTGTTGCTGTTGGTTAGTAGTTGTCTGATGCTCTAAGCAAGGTATTTGATGTCGCTTCTAAAAATTAAATCTGAAACCAAAACCATACATATTGTTATTTTGTATGTGCTCTTATAATCTGCTTTGAACCATTTTAAGCTCAAGACTCAAAAGATGCCTTGTGCAGTGGCTTTCAAAGGCCACTGAGGTATTACATTAAGCAAAAGAATTGTTTTTTTTTTTGTATGTGTGTGTGCAGTTTATCACTTTGTGTACCTCTGTCACATAGTTTATTCTGCATCTCAGCATTAGTTAAAGTCCTTGTCTTTTCAGTCTCTTAATCATTAATTAATCACTGCAGACACTAAGAAGACTAAGGGAATCTGAAAGAAATGCTCTGGATGATTCATTCCGTTCCCATATAAGGAACGGAGTTGCCAGCTACAAGCTGGGCTGGAACCGTTTTACCAGTATGGGACACAAACTAGGTGGGGATAGAGCACAGCCACAGAGCCCGCCGCGTTCTGTTAGTCTGCAAAGTATTTTCCTGCAGGAGGCTCCACGAAACAATGGCGCTGTGCAAAGGTAATGCAGTCAGATACAGCCCTCAGGGCAGGAGCAGGGAAGCTGTCACACTGGTTCATTCGTAGCAGATGTTTAGGCAAAGGAAGAGAAAGAAGTCTGCACGGGCAGATTTCCTTAGGTCTATCCTCGTAGCTTCTGGCAGTTGAAAACTGTCATGATTAGGGATTTCCAGAAGTGAAGGTTGCATCCAAATTATCGTGTTTAATAGTCCCTAATCATCCCCTCCCTTGTGAATTTATCTTATCTTTTGGATTCCACTTGTAGTTCTACTCCTGAGCAATAGTTTCAATGTTGTGCCTGCAGAGTACTCCTTTAGTTTTCTTTAAAACTGCTACGCAGCAATTAGGCTGTCCATCTAGAAACAATGCCTTGATGCACATCCAAAAAATAGAGAATTTCTGGTTTTAGCCCACACTGCTGCCTGTGTCATTGTTATGCCCAAAATGAAGTCTAGAGTTGGGTTATCTTCAGAGCCCAGACTGTCAAGAATTTGTCTCCCAGGAGCAGCTGTGGGGATTTACCACCAAGAGTGCTGTCACCACGGAAGTAAGTGACAGCTGGTTGCTTCCTGCCCAAACAGGAGGAATGGGGATGCTGCTAAACCACGAGGCAGACTGCAAAACCTGTGCAGTGTTTCTGTGGTTAAAGATCTTCTGTCTTCCCATGATTTTGTTTTTCAGTAAGGAAATAAAAGTAAATGAACTGGGTGGTGGGAGAGTCTGCACGGGCTGCATACGCAGCAGGCCCAGGTTTCCTAGGGTGTGTTTGTGCCCCGTCTGCTTCCGAAGAAGTCCTGGATGTTGGCACGTTTCCTGTATTTACACTGCATCCTTCAGTCTTCAGCTCGCTGATAGCCAAAGTTCAGTGGCTGCCCGGGTAGATTCACCAGGCCTTTTATGAGCTCTTTGGCACGCAGCAAGGTGATCAGTACACAGACCAGTGCGTCCGTACCCTCCAGGTACAGCCGTGCTGCTGCTACTTGCCTGATCATGGCCGTCAGTGTTTTTCTTGCAGTACCACAAGCCCACAGCTGCACAGACACTCAGCGTACGTAGTCTGCTGATCCAGGTGTGTATCTAGGGCACCATCAGAGAACTGGTTTGATAATGTGTCACGGTTAAGGCCCGTCAGAGGTGGAATGAGATCAGACTGTTCATAAGCTGTCAGCTTTCAGTACTTCCCAACTGCTCAGTGAGGAAAAGTGTGATCTGAAAAATTAGGAGAGGAAGCAGGGGCCTTTCACGGTAAGCACTTGAACTAGCAGCAGGGTTGCCAAGTATTTATCCCTGATTATCCACTGACGATGCACTTACAAGGTTAAATACAGCTCAGACATTTGTGGGGTTGAATGGAGCGCCAGCAGCTTTTTCCTGGGGTGCTCAGCACGGCTCAGGAGCCGTGTAAGGTGCTGTGGAAATGCCAGCCCAGAACAGCCGTGCTGGAGCTGATTTTTTTTTTATTATTATTAAAACCAAGTTGTTGGCTCTTTTTGGTCAAAGTTTGGGAAAAGTTTAGATGGCTTGGACTCTGATTTTTTTTTCCTTTTACTCATTTCAGGGTTCTTTTCCAACTGCAGGCTGTGTTTTTGATCTTTTCCTTATTCTCTTTTGCCCCTCATCCACCTCCCACTGAGAACCTGAAGAACTGGGGCTGCCCTCAGCTGGTGTCCCAGCACAACTGGAGGAGGGAGAAACAACCCTTTGTGTTGTTTCTAGTCAGCCCATGGGATGGCATCCAAAAACAAAGTTTAAACATATGTTATTTACTGAATGTTTCCACACAGTAAAAATACAGCTACAATTCAAAACAGCATCTTGAAAACTCTGGAGGAAATGAATCATCCCGAATCTTTCGGGCTGGATGGAGGCCGCAGTGCTGAGAGCCGTCGCCGTTAGGACTTTCCCTTCTTGCAGGCTGCCTTCCTTGAGAACGCCTGTGGTTCCTCACCACCGAAAGCCTGAATCCCATTAAAAATAAAGTTAAAAACCTCTGTCAATCACCAGAGGGAGAGCTGTAAACACTCTCCTGTGAGGAAGGAGGGATTATGTTGGCGTTCCCGTTTATAGCATTGCCATCTTGTGGCTGCACGCCATGTGGGATGGATGATGCACGGTGCTCCTGCCAAGGCCGTGGTGCTCGCAGGCGTTGTGGCTTTGGGGCCGAAAACAGCCTTCGTGAGAAGTCGCTCTGCTCGAGCCAGGGTCGTTAATGCAGGGACCACATCTGCATGTGTTAGGAGAAGTTGAAAGGGGAACTCTAGTAGCTCTACATCGATTTACGTGGAAGTGGGTGTCTGTGGGGCAGACCGCAGTGTGAAATGGGGGCGTCCTGCCCCTGGTGTCCTGAGGAGGAGGGAGGTGGGGACATGCAGGACTGCCTGCGGGGAGCAGCCATGGCAGCGCTAGCTCGTCCCTTGTGCCCGTCAGCAGGTAAATGCTGGAACTGCAAACCTGCAGCAGACACAGCTCACATTCCAGCCAACATCCCGGGGGCAGCAGAAGCGTGCTGATTTCGGTGAGCTGCTTTCTGTCTCCCCCCTGTGCACTGCCCAGGCTGTGCTGCCCCAGCAGCCAGACCCCTCGCGGGCCGGGGACGTGCCGTGCTGCACCAGCAGGGCATAGCACAACGTTCCCTCTATGTGCTTTTTAATCACAGCTGCTTTATCCTCAACCCCAATATTTGCATGTACTTCTCCTTATCCTTGCCGTCCGTGTAGCCGTGGCCTATTGCAAGTCTCTTCACCTGGTCACCTGGGCCTGCTGCTGCACTGGGAGGGCAAGGCCGTGCGTCACGCTTCCCTTTTGGATTTGTTTGAGGCTGTCTCTTCTGCTTTCTATCCTGTCCTCTCCAATAATGTATCGCTCTCTGCTTCTTTGGGTTAATGTTAATGAGTTGAGCAGACTTCTGTGCTACTGAGGAATGTGTTGGCTGCTTTGCAGGAGGAACACGGCTTGCATAAAGTTGCAGATCACTTCCTGGGTACGCAGCCAGAAGCTGGTGGCTGGAGGGAGAACATCTGTGTCATGTCCCTGCAGCTGACCACGAGCATTTCCTCACTGTCTCCATGCGTGTGCTTTGGCTGTCACCACCAGATCTGTCTATGGGACGTAACATGGGGTTGTAGTCATGTTTTAATGCACTGGGTTATGTCTTATGGGCTATATACACCCTCCTTTGAGATGTGTTTTTAGCACTGAATGATGATTTGTGTTTAAGTACAATTCAGGATTCATTTTTGCTCGCAACAGAAGGAAAGTGGCCAGCAGTTCCCACTGGTCCATACTTATCTCTGCTGTGTGTGTTTTAAGTGCATGATTCAGCTCCCATGTATGCTCTTAAGGCAGGGCTTTTAAACAGTTGATTGTATCAGCAGATTTTCTCTGGGTGTGTTTCAACCAGATGGGAGACCTGCACATTATCCAAGAGTTTCTCCCATGTAAGTAATATTCCTCCTGATTCATATCAGTGCAACTGAGAAGAAACTCAGGCTTTTGTGTTTCTGGAGTTTCAGTATTTTTCTATGCACCAAGTTTTCAGCCCTGGCGCATTGGACTGAAGCCTCTATGTTTACTGAGTGGATCATTTTCAAAAGGTAGAGACCAGAATAGAGCTGACATGACTCATAATGCAAACAAACAGCTGGAAAAAGTGAACAATACGTAAATCATCTGGGTGTTCTGGTTTGCTAAAGTGGTTTAGGAGGAATTTTAACTTTTAAACGCAAAAACCTCCTTTGCCATTTGTGCAGATAATGCTGTACTTTGTGTCCTGGATGGTTGATTTGAGATCGTCTTGGGACCAGAGGCATGTTTTAAATCAAGGAGGAAGCTGCAGAAGGGACAATGCCAGTTTGAACTTTCTGGATTTGCTGTTAAGAATATCATTAACCATGCTGCTCCTCCTATAGAAGATTGAAATAGTTTATGCAGTCACTGTGGTTAGAGTAGAAGGAGGCTCTTCCATGCCAGTTTGCCTTGTCTCATGGAGCTTTGTTTACTAACTTCTTCTAGGGATGGGAGGAAAGGGGTTGTTCTTAGCATTATGTGTATATGAATTTAGCAATGTCAGGAGACTGAAAACTGATCTCATGTCTCATTTTAGATATTTTTCAATGCTTGTCACCGTGGCAACAAAGCTGACGTCCCACCAGATTTATTTTCAGCAACTTACTGAAAAATTAGTCATATATACTATTTTGGCAAGGAGGCTATAAAGAATGTAAAAGTATTTCCGTTTTCACTATGTACTGGCAGCTGTTAATACTGCGCTGAATTGCCTTCCTTTCTCTGTTTCATGCAGTGTCATGTCTTGAATTTCGTATTGTCAGAACTTGAATGATTCTGTAATATTCAATCTGACAATCTTCATAAATTCATCAGAGGTTTTATGAGTTTGCAAAGGTTTGGAGAGAAAAGCAATGGCTGCGTGGGTAGTCAGGAAGTGCAGACTCTCTTTAAAGTGTAGAAACAGCTGTACCCAAAGCAAGCAATGTGATTTGGGGTATGTTTGATCTGTTCAGTGACATCCTCAGACAGTGATCTGCAGGATGCAGCTCTTGCTCAGCAGTGTTACTGTTGCACGTACAGCCTGCTGATTTTATTAGGATTGAACATGCTGGCAGTACAACTTTGGTCCTTGCAAAACAGAGACTCAGTTCTCCTGTCGTTGCTGCAGAAATGTGGTGATTATTTACTTCTCTCCCTCTATATAGGAGGTGTGGAATGCTAGGAGGCAAGGGAGTCTTGCTTTTCCTGAGGAGGTATATTATTATTTCTTTGTAGCAATCCATAGTCTCCAGGCAGTTTTTGACAAATAAATAGAAGAAAAGAAAACCTGGGTGGAAATGTAACCATTTGCCTCCAAGGTACAGCGAGGATCGGTGCACAAGAAGCGTTTTTGAAACATGAATGCTGTGTGGATGGAAACTCTACTAAGATTTCCTGTTCTCCCCACATTTTAGAAATTCAGACTGGACTTGACAGTTATTTTGATGCTGCGTAAGTATTATTCATCAAAATCAAATATTCTGCTTTTGCCAACTGGAAATGCAGAAATCGTTCCAGAATTACACAGCAGGTGTTTTACATACTCGGTGTTGTAATGTTATGCTGGCTGCAGACCTTCCTGTATGGGCCTTGTTACGCATCAAGTTTAACCAAATTAACTGAACCTGTTATGAACTGGACACTGGGGTTGCAAATGAGAACAACCACATGGTGATCTCGCCTGCCACTGCTTATTTCACAGCCTGATTCGATTCAGCCAGGCTTTCCTGAGCAGCCGCCCTGTGCGGGTAAGTAAGAAGGTCCAGAGTCCTCCTGATTCATTGTCGGCTGAACAAAAATAAGCACGCTCACAAGCACCATTTCTGTTAAACCAGGATGCCATGAACATAGAGATCAGACCTCTGGGTCTCTGTGTGTCATGTAAATACTTAAATTATCTCTTGCCTTTGCAACACGTAGACCTCTTTACAGCTGAAGCTATTAAACGAACCACTGCACTTATTTCTTTTTTTTATTGACTATTTTACCAGCAATTTTCCACCTCTTTTTTTCCAACTGCCCATATTCAGTAAGTAAGGATTCAGAAAAAAAGCCTCCAAAAGCTTCACTGAATGGCTTAAAAATATATGTGCTTTTTGCAGCCTTAGAAATGTCAGAGTACAAAGTGTTGTGAGGAAAGCCCTGTGTGCTAATATTTGCTATGTCATACAGAGGAACTGGCTACTAAATATTTACACCCGATCCTGTGTATTTAATCTCACTTCAGTAAATTTTTAATTATTAAAGTATTACTGCCTTGCACATTTTGTGGTCTGAAATACTCTGGCAGTGCCAGAAGTCAGAAAATGTTTTGTCTGAGTGTGTGCATTCCTGCAGCTGTGGTGAGCTGCTCCGAATGTTTGAGGTTGAGGGGGAACCAGGCTGGAGCCTAACAGAATGAAGATTTTTCTCCTCTTTTTTTTTTTTTTTTTTTTTATTCTGTGAGTTTGGACGATGTCGTCTCACAGAAAGATTCTTTAGGTGGCATCATTACATGGCTTAAATGGAGGTAGGTGGGAAGATGTGACAGTATATTTGATGTGGAGGAACTGGGCATTAATTGTTGCCCCTAATGGGTGTTGCTGTGTGATGGGGCAAAGAATAAGAGATTCTGGGCTCACAGGTGTGTCTTGACATGGAACAGGCTGCTCCTTTCTGTGTAGGGCTGGGGCCCTGCTGAAGAACCGGGCACATTCACGTCAGGAACAAACTCAGAGGGGAGTGAAGACAAACGGTGAAAATGCTGATGGCATCAGTTTGTGAGGGCACAGAGCTGCTGTGACAGGGGAGTGGGAGGCACAGCCACAGAGATTAACGTGAGGAGCATAAATGGGAGTATTTGGGGAGGGAGGCAGGCAAAGAGAACTGGTTCTTACACGTTCCAGGGTGGAAATCAGAAAGGGATTTTGGGTTGGGTATCAGGAAAGAATAAAGGGTCCTGAAGCAGTGGTGGTGGAAGCACCGGCTGTCGGGCCTCTCGCAGTGCAGTGACGGGGAGCATGGGCTGGAATGGCACATTTGCTTGGCCCAGAGGACCGGAGGGTTTCTCCGTCTTTCCTGGCCTTTCTTTTGAAGCAAGCAGCTTCCAGCCTCTGGAAAAAAAATCATTTAAAAATTTCTTGAAGAAGCAATCTCTAAATTCTGCCATTGATCTGTGAGAGACACACGTAGACTTTCGGGCAGCGTCTGCTTCCCTGGCACACCAGGTCTCGCACATCATGTGGCAAATAGGACATGCAGCCCTGCAATTATTTCTGTAGGCCAGTGTCCATCTGAAGCCCTTCTCAAATCTGTCACGATTGCGTTAACTGCACATCTGGATACCATAACAAGCTGTTGTCTTCCACTGCTTGCTCAGAACATTGGACTTCTTTTCTTAAGTTCTTGTTTTTATCACTCTGCAGCCAAGTGTCACTTAAATGATCCATCTGTGCCGAAATCCCGTATTTCAAGCCCTTTCCTTGTTTTCCTTAAACAATTTTCTTTTGCATAAGATGCTGGCTCTGCACAGCACCACTTCTGTGACTAAGCCGGACACTTATTAACATCAGCTTGAAATCTGCCTCTTTTCCCATGTCTCCAAGAAGACATCCTTCTCAGTATGGTCCTGGCAACCTCATCTGGCACATGCCGTCGGTCAGACATCCAGAGCACAGATCTCTGTGGCTCGATTTAACAATGCCACATTTGCTGACAGAGCAGTAAGCCATACCAGCTGCTCAAGTGTGTTACCCTCATTCCCTTCTGACATGCTTCAGCTGAATCTTTACCAAGGAATATGATAAAGTACCATTTACTCAATATAGCCCTCTTTCCTTCCTTTGCCCGCATTTACATTCTGCAGCTAATTGACAAGACAAGCTTGGACTCACAGCAAAATTTATAAAATACCAAGTTGATTAAAAGACCACATCCATTCCTCTCCTCAACCCCCCAACATGTTGTATGTATATCCTTACAGGCACCTATTTGGGGATTTGAATTTACCCTGACATGGGATGCTAACAATGAAGATGGCCCTAGGTCTCTTTGCCTTCAGCCTGTGAAGTGTATCAAAGCGTGGCACTATCCAGACATTTATTAATAAAAAGTCCAAAGTATTTTTCCATTTGGAAGGGCCTCACCTCTTTCGAATGTTTTGCAATCGGGTTGTCTTGGTTTGGGGATGCTGCAGCTGCAGGAGCCATTCACAGCTGGCTTCCTCGGAACACGAGGGCTGACCCAGTACACAGTTAGGCTTCCAAAAATTTTTTGCCAGTTTTTGGACCTCTGACACTGAATTTCCTTTGCAGAGATCAGAAATACCAGCGAGACTAAGGCATTGTTTTGATTATCTGTTGCAGTTTGATTTGCAGTGAGATTTTCAAAGATACATTCACTAAAACAGAGCTTGCCAACTTGAGATTTCAGAACAAAATGCATTGGCTTGGGTGAGAGAGAGAGACAAAAAGAATTCTCACGGAGAGAGGAGAAGGCACATACAAAGTGGGGTCTGATCTTTCCATCCTGGAAGTCTTGTTGTGGATTTAAGCAGGTGGAGCACCGGTCCCCTATTTAAGCATCTTTTGAGAGCTTTTGAAAGGGGGAACCTCAGACTGTCAGTAAGTCTTCTCTGGATGCCTTAAAAGCAAAAGAATAACCAACAGCATTAACACCAAGGCAGCAGTTGCATTCCTCCTGTCTTTCTCATTTAGCCTTGCAGGATGCCCGTGGGCACACAGCCCGCAGTGTGCCTGCAGCAGGTCTCAGCAGCACAGACACTGCTCGCACCTCAGGAGCCACCCCAGCACCCAGGGACAGCACGGGGCTGCTCTGCGCAGGGGTTGCCACGGCTGGAGGTGGGACAGAAGCTGTTCTGTGCAGTGTTCATACTGGGAATGTGCTGGATTGACTCGCTGAAGGGTAGGGCAGGCAGAAGAACGAGCTCCTTGCTGTCTCTGTCCCTGGTGGCAGATCACCAGCACGCTGCAGTCGTGCTATGTTGTACTTCCATTGGGCTGGAAGTACAGGTTTGATTTGAGGTTTGGTGAGGTTTGATGGCTGTTAAATTCCTGCCACAGGGGTCTTACTACACCCTCAGTAACATTTGGTTGTGGACTTACTGAGGTAGCTCTTGGTCTCTCACCCACCAGACCACCACCGTCCTTTTGCTAACACATGAGCTGAAACCCAGGGGTCTGTTTCAGCCCTCTCCAGGTTGTGTTCCTCTGATAGAGCTTGTGTAGATGCTACATTCAGGTGCAAGACTCACAAAACCTGTGCTGAATTTTACTTCTTTCTCCTCTGGTAAGTTCAGAGAGATGAAGGCATATTCCCTCCATCCTCAGGGTATTCAGATGTATGCTTTTAGTGGTTCTCTGTTCTTTTTCTCATTTTCAACATCTCTTTCTCTGCAGCCCTTGCCATCTGGCACAGCCTTTCTGTTCCTCTGCGTCTCGTCAACTTTCCATTTATTTGCAGTTTTTTCAGCAGGCAAAATGTTGCCTTTGTTGTTGACATCTCTTAATTTCTTCCCCTCTATTTGGCCTTATGACCAGATATTTGGCTTGTTTGAACATAATTGCACCGTCAGCTGTAATGGATAGCGTATTGTCTTGAGTTCTTGCCTGCTGGGATTAAGCATCTGTAAGTGGCTGAAAGAGTCTCTGAGATTTCCAAGAGGACTGTGCACAAACACGTTACGCCCCTGTGGTGCTGGGGGGGTGGGTGTGTTTGTCTGTGATAAAAGATTGGCTCCTGCAGCGTGTCTTCAATTGCGGGAGGAGGAGGAGGGAGCTGGGACTCCCTACAGCTTCTGCAGGGGAAGGGAGAAGCCCATTTGCTGTTAGAAATGGGCAGACAGGACTTCGGTTATGTTTTTCTCACCGTTTTTTGCACAATGGCTCTGAAGCTCAACTGTGTTAGCTCCATGTCTGTTGCAGGGCTTGGATATGTTGTTACAGCAGCTGTTGTGCTTTCAGCTGTGGTAAGTGCCTAACGCCACAATTAAACATTGGAAAACTTTAGGGTTTTGAGTACTTCTAAGAGTCACAGAGTTCTCTAATTCTTTCTAAGGAGCTCGTCCAATTTTGTAGTGGGGATTTGGGAGAAATTCTCAGGCTGACTGGAATCAGAACATGGATGTTCGCTGTTTTCTGTCTCTATCTGATACCTGATTTCAGCATAGGAATCACTTCAGTAGCTAACTTGCTATTTTGCTTTCTAGTTTGTAACATTCTTTATTTCTGCCTTGGAAGCTGACGTATTGTACTCTTGTCCATCAGCTACTGTGAACTGTCTCCTTTATCAAAATACTGGATGCTTCTAATATAACCTTTTAATTTTTTCTTCCCTGTTATCTGATACCACTTAAAGGCATGCAGTAATATACAGACAAACTTCCTTTACCAGTGCTACAGAAATGTGCTATTTCCTTTTGGTATTACAAAAGTGAATTGTTGTAAAATATAGCTATATGAAAGTGTTCATTGTGTTTTTTAAAATAATGGATTGTGTATTGCTAATAGATTATATTAACATGAAAATACACATCTTAAAGCAGAACTGCAATGTCCTTAGGACAGGATGTTATATACAGTATGTGTAATTCCTGAAATGGAACAGTTGCACAGAAATACTGAAGTAACTTGTCCCACAATTAGAAATGGAAGGTATATAAGAAACTTGTTAATTATCTAACTCTTTGATGATATTCACAACATTTTCCAGCGAGAGCTGGATAAGATTACACAAGCTGTAAGTAATGATAATTGTGCAAGATGTACAATGTACAGTGATGTGTTTATTTCCTGTGGTCTTGGACCTCATGCACCATCTATAGAAAATAATAGTAAGGGGACTTGACTTGCTTATGTTCTATAATGAAAAGTTAAAAATTAATATAGAAAATATATAAATAAAACCAGGAAAAGTAGACAAAAAAAATGTAGAGCTAATTGGAAGTGAAAAGTAACAGTGATCATTTGAGAAAGATTTTATTTATTTGCACAGTTCAGTGCAAGAGGAAAAAAAAAAAAATAAATAAACTCTCCCCTTGTTGCCTGGAACAATAGTTAAGAGATCAGAAGCAATATAATTTAAACAAGGGCTTCCTTGTACTGTGTGTACTGAATAACATTCTCTGTCCTGCCCCTAGCCTGTCAGCATGGTGGAACACGCTGAGTTTTCCAAGGCTGGGAAGGAGCCTGGCCTTCAGATTTGGAGGATTGAGAAATTTGATTTGGTCCCAGTGCCAAAAAATCTGTATGGAGACTTCTTCACAGGAGATTCCTATCTGGTGCTAAACACCATCAAGCAGCGGAATGGGAACCTCCAGTACGACTTGCACTTCTGGTTAGGTAAGTCTGATGGGAGTGCTCCTGAACTGGGAGCCCAAAGCGAACTCTCCTCACTACTCCAGCATTGTCCAGTGTTAGCCAAGGAAGTAAGGAACACAGAGTTTTGGGTGCACATAGTGCTACTCAGCTTAAATATTTGAAATGGTTTCTGCAAGAGTGAGTACAGCCATCTCTGTGCCTAGAAATAGAATTGTGTGAGCAAAAGAAGGGCTTTTCGGATCAAGATGACACAAGTCCTAGCTCTCCAGAGCCTCATGTCAGGCCCACAGAGAAGACGATCTCAGATGAAAGAGGCTGCCGAAATCCTTTCTGTTTGGAGGGATAGAAGTCAGCTGCTACCTTCCTCACTCAGTGGGTGTCCTTTGTCTCTGTGAAGTTTAGATCTCCTAATTGTCCTTCTGCCGTAAAAGTTACCGACTAACATGACAAGGCTTCTCCACATCCTGCAAAACCAAGACTCTTTGGCAATATTGTAGTTAAAGCTATGTAGGATACTTGCTTGGGGTTTGTCCTATTTGCCATCTCTCAATAGCTTTTCCATGCTAAAGAGCTCCTGAGAGGCAAACTGCTGGGGAACCGATGCCCTGCTGGTCCCTACAGTCTTCATAAACCATGGCAGTGTCTCCCTGCAGGTTCATCTGCTCATGATTTAGTCCATAGCAAGCTTCCTCCCAGGACAAAGCAAAATAGCAAAGGGCAAGTGCGTGATGCTTATCAAAGGTGCAGCTGTGAAGCAGTGGGGCTGCAGCAGATATGGTGGTATAATAAGCCTGACAGGAAAAAATAAGCTTTTTAATGCTCTTTGGGGTTGTTCTTAGAAAAGTTTGGAAATGGCTGTTCTGCAGACCTTCCTGAAAGCTAAGCTTTCCAGGAATCTCCTTTCTCCTTGGTGCTTGTGCAGTCGGATGTGGAGGCTGAAACCCTGTTGTTGCCTTTTCATTTCTTAGGAGATGAAAGCTCTCAAGATGAGCGCGGGGCAGCTGCCATCTTCACTGTTCAGATGGATGACTACCTTCAAGGGAAGGCTGTCCAACATCGTGAAGTGCAAGGCCATGAGTCTGCAACTTTCCTGGGATACTTCAAATCTGGCATCAAGTACAAGGTAAGTTATAACTGGATCTTTATGCTGCCAGTCTGATTCAAGTCTGCAAGATATGGCACCCTGCCCACTTCTCAGAAGAATGAGAGCTCCCTCTTTGCCAGTTGCTTAAAAACATTCTCAAACAGATGTTTTCAATGAGTTGGAACTGACAGGGTGGAGAACAGCAGATCCCAGTGGGAGAACTTTGGCTGAATTAATAATGCACAATTTTAGGAATCGGGGTTTTGTTTTTCTTCAAGAAGCAGAGGAAAAAACAGTCCCAAGATGTCTGGAATGAGTTTAAGAAACAGCAACCCTAGTTAATGGGAAACACCTACTCAGTAGACTTAATTTCTCCCTGATTACTTAACAGCTTAACCTTGCCAGTCCCATTTTCTGTGCTCAGTCCCTCTCCTAACCATACATAATGTTTGGGTAAAGCAGATGAATAGCAGTGGGAGTTGCTCTTCAATGCCTGCTTCTATTCCATTTTACTTCAGTAGTGGAATTCCACGGTAGTAAAGCAACAGCACGAGTATGAATCATTCTTTTTTTCTTTTGTCTTAGGCTGGTGGTGTGGCTTCTGGCTTCAGGCACGTGGTTCCCAATGAAGTGACTGTGCAGAGGCTTCTCCAGGTCAAAGGCAGGAGAGCAGTCCGAGCAACAGAGGTCCCTGTGACCTGGGAGAGCTTCAACACAGGCGATTGTTTCATCCTTGACCTTGGCAGCGTAAGTACCATGCAAAAGATGGGTTTATCAGCCTTTCAGGGGCAGAAATCTGATTAGTTCATTTTTTTATTTTATTTATTTCCACAGTGTTTAAGTTATCTGAAGTGTTGAGCATTCTAAAAGATTACATAGTCAGTCTTGTGACATCTTTCAGTCTCAGCTGTACTGCTGACTCCTTCAGAGAGGGCCGTGTTTGGATCCAACAAGTGTTAGCTGCATGATTTTTCTCTTCCCCCCCAGAACATCTACCAGTGGTGCGGCTCCAACAGCAATCGTCAAGAACGGCTGAAGGCCACTGTGCTGGCCAAGGGGATTCGGGACAACGAGCGGAATGGTCGAGCCAAGGTCTTCGTTTCAGAGGAAGGATCAGAGCGGGAGGAAATGCTTCAGGTTGGTCACTTCATCCATTCCTTTCTGCTGGAATGGGAAGGGCAGTATCTGGAAGAACGGATGCAATAGGTGGATAGGCTCAGTAGTGTGTGTCTTTCCTTATAAAGTGCTAGCAGTATAAACACTCTCAATTCAGTGCAGACTTGGTCCTCTGCATTGCTGGGACATCAGAATATATTTTATTTTTGCTTTTGTTGATCTAGAAGTTTCTTCTACTTGTTGCTTGTGGCTGGAGCATCTGGGGAACACAGATTCTCTTCAGTTGGTTAGTAATGCTTTTATGCTTTTTTTTTTTTTTTTTAATTTCTCTCTCAGGTCCTGGGACCAAAGCCCACTCTGCCAGTGGGAACTCCTGATGACACCAAAACCGATACAGCTAATAGGAAACTGGCTAAGCTCTACAAGGTAACAAGAAACAGATCCTGACAAATGTGGAGAATGGGTTAATCTTTGCACGATTAGATGGAGCTGGAGTAGTGGAGAAAAGCTTATCTGATCTCAGTCAAAGAGCTTTTTATGCACTTTTTAAGTGTATGAACTTTGGTTGCTTGCAATGCATCCCCACGTGTTAGTCAGCAGTGGGGATTCAGCTGGGACTTTTCAGGAATTTTTGAGGGAAAGGCAGAGTGTGAAATAAGTGGGTAAAAGAAAGGGAGTCTTCCTTTGTGCTACCAGAGGTTGTCTTAGGAAGATGACAAGATTGGACTAGAAAGACTGAGCCTGAAAACCACCTCTATCCTTTTCTACATCCAATGTGCACACTGGATGAAGCAGTGATTTGGAAGGTAACATTTGCCACCAGCTAATACAGGTGCAGAAGACTGTCCAAGACTTTTTGGGAGGAATCTCCTCTACAGCAGTCTCTGCTAATGATTTAGTGAATGTCTGCCAAGGTGGTTTGTAATGTAGGTCTTTATTCACTAGTAAGTACAGGATCTCAGACCATTAAACCCACTTGACACAGTTAGCAAGACAGTCCTCTCCAGTTGCTAGGTGCAGATATTTTGCTTTAGAAAAATGTATGGGCTGGTTTTGCACCAAAGATATTTACTATTTTGGATCAATCTTAATTTGGTCCCAGCATTATCTGTGTTGCTAGAAGTACTTGAAAGCTTCGGAGTAAGTGTTATGCTTTTGTCATAGTGTTGCTGTATCAAAGGTATCCTGTTTGAAAAACAGTAGTGCCTGGAGCAGCCAATGCATTCAAATTGATTTCCTTCCACTCCCTGAGTTTTGGATCATTGCCATGACGCTGGAGGAAAAAAAGGAAATGCCTTATCTAATCTCTGTGCTGTGTTATCATAGGTCTCAAATGGGGCTGGGAATATGGCAGTCTCCCTGGTGGCAGATGAGAACCCCTTCTCCCAGGCAGCCCTGAACACAGATGACTGTTTCATTCTGGACCACGGCACAGATGGAAAGATCTTTGTCTGGAAAGGTACCGTAGAGATGCAGGTGAAGCTGGTTATGCGTACGTAGGATTTGCATCCCATTACTGATCCCTGTTTCTTTTGAGCTGGGTAGGGGAGTGGACACTTGATGATGGTGGTGCTTTTCAGGACAAGTTCAGGTAGTACAAACAATCTCAGAAGAACACTCTCACCTGAAATGTTAGGTGTTAAGATACAGCATCTTTAGTGTACAGAATTAAACAAAGGGTTTTTGGAACCAGGACGAAAAAAAATGAAATGTCATAAGTAGAAAGGTGATTGTGTTCTCAGTCATTGCAGAAAAGGATATCAAACAATTTTCCTTTGCTCTTTGGCATCATCTTCTAGCTGGCAGGCTGGGCACTTCAGATGTTGCAAAAGGATGAAGTGCCTGGGACAGTTTTCTCTCTGGGTACACAAAACTTCGTAAAAGTTGATCCCTCTTCTCTCCATTTTCATTAAAGGCAGGAGTGCCAACTCTGAAGAGAGGAAGGCAGCCTTGAAAACAGCTTCTGAGTTCATTGATAAGATGAGTTATCCAAAGCATACCCAGGTAAGGATTTATTTATTTATTTTACCTTTTCCATGACCTCTCAAAATGGTGAAAAAGAGAAGGTGTAGGTAAACCTGCCCTTTTTGCTCTTAAAGTGATGATTCTAAGGGTCCCTTAGTCTTCCTCAAAACTCACCTTAGACTGAGTCTGAATCCCATAGCATATTCTGAGACCCAGGCATAGTTACACAAAGGCTTAAAGATTGACTAACACTGGCATGGAAGAAATCAATTCTTTCAATCTAGTGGTTGCAAGCAGCAGAAAACAGATGGATTGTGATGTCTCTCAATAAAGAGACATCAAAAATTACCATCTATATGGTAATAACTGGAGATTTTATTGATAGCTGTGTCTCAGTGAGACCTGACTTGGCTCTTAGTACTGCTTCTTGGCACCCAGCACTTCACTGTTGTAGTGTCAGAAGGGTTGTACCAGGCAATTCTGCCAGCTTGAAACCAGAGCTTCTATGAAGCAAGGCGTAGCCGGAGTCAGAGCTCTGTGGGATGCGGGGGAAGGCTGCTCATGATGGGCTGGCTCATTTGTTTCAGATCCAAGTCCTCCCTGAGAGTGGTGAGACACCTCTATTTAAGCAATTCTTCAAGAACTGGAGAGACAAGGACCAGACAGAAGGACTGGGACAGGCTTACATTTCTGGTCATGTTGCCAAGATCGAGAAGGTTCCTTTTGATGCCGCCACTCTTCACACCTCCAAGGCCATGGCTGCCCAGCATGGAATGGAAGATGATGGCTCTGGCAGGAAACAGGTGAGCTGCATCAGAATCCTTTTGGAAGGTTTCCAGAATTGTCTTTGCTACTACTGGAAGAACAGTGAGACAGATAGGACAGATAGGAGCCTGAGACTCACTGCGGTTTCGTAAATACTGAGGGAATTTTTAACATCAGAAATACCAGCAAGGTCTTGAGAGCCCTACAACCATGTGGTGTAGATGAGTTGTTATTTTCACTCCAAGATTGCCCTGAGGGCAATGTTTCACCCAATGGTGTGTAGCCAGACTTTCATATTCCACCTCCTCCCTGTTATTCTAGCTGTTGCCATCATGCATGGGATGGGTGTCTTTGAAGCAGTGGTGAAGATGGGTTTGAAAAGGCATCTGGGCTGGCGGTGTTAGTAGTTTGGTTGGCTTTTGTTCCAGTGTTTCTCACTGTTCTGATAAATCTGATCGAGGTTTGAGAGCTCTCAATAAGGTAAGCTAAATGTGCCTTGCTTCAGGCCCAGCTGCAGGCTGTGGAAATCTGATGGGCGGGAATGCCAGGCTTGTAGTGGCTTTCCCCAGCAGGTGGGGCTGCAGGACTGTAAATTTTAGGAAGCCAAATTAGGGAAGAAAATGGAATACAAGCTCTGTTCAGGAAAGTCTGTTTATTTTGCTTTCATGTTTCACTCAGAATATTTCTGTTCCTTTCCCTTTCTGTTCTTTTTCTAGATTTGGAGAATAGAAGGCTCAGAGAAAGTGCCAGTGGATCCTTCAACATATGGCCAGTTCTACGGAGGGGATAGTTATATTATCTTGTACAATTACCAGCATGCTGGAAAACAGGGACAGATCATTTACACTTGGTAAGAAGGCTTTCCTGGTGCAAGTCAGGAAACACTGGGACTAAGTGGTGCTCTGAGTCTTCTTTGAAAATGGATCACTGTTGGTTCCCATTTATAGAGGATCCTTAGGGAATAAGGTTTCACTTGGGGTAGTATTCCCTTCCAAAACACTACGAGAACTCTGAAATGTTTTGTTTGAAATTTTAATGGGTGGAATTACTGTGCTAACATCTTCCCCCTCCCCTTTTTTTTTTTCTCCCTACTAGTAGTTACTCCCTTCTTTGGATCACGCTCTAGACTTTTTGCGGAGTTTCTACATATGAGACCACTGTGACTGTCTTTTGTCATTTTGCCACCTTGGTTGGTGGCTTGAGACTCTTACAGTTCCCAAACCATACACTTAAAGAGGGCTTTTTCAGTGGTTAGTCTCACAGTGGTGAACTTCTTGCTTATCAGAGGGGTCACAGGCAAGCTCCATAACTGAAATCAAAAAGGGTGCGGTCTGTGTAGGTGCTGCATGTGTATTTCCTGCTAACAGTACCAACAGGAATGTTTTTAAGCCAGCTGCTAGAAGGATAATGTGAGCTAGGTGCGAAGGTACTAAAGAATCTGTGCTTATTTTCTAGAAAATGTCCCCATCTCCCCCTGTAATCAGTGTTACAATATAAGAGAGTGAATTTCTTCTTCATGTTGAATGAGGTACTGCAGACGTTAGGTAGCAAAAGTTTTTCTTCTGCCTTTGTCTTTATAAGGTGCATGTGTAGGGAGGGAAAGTGTTAAAAATACAACTCAAATTTTGCCTTGTCTTTCAGGCAGGGTGCTCATTCCACTCAAGATGAAATTGCAACCTCTGCATTCCTTACAGTGCAGCTGGATGAGGAGCTGGGAGGCACCCCTGTGCAGGTGAAAAAAAAAACACTAAAATCAACAACCAAACAAAAATCCAACAAAGCAGAAAAGTATACACTGTAGGAATAAATAAGATATAACTGGTTTTCTTATACCTTTTAAGTGGCAGTGAGCCTTCTGCTAACACCAGGAATTAACAATCTGCATTTCATACCAGTTAGTGCAACATGTTGACAGACAACAGAGCTTGGTGAGAGAAGAAGGAAACACCTTGGATATATTTAGCAATGTTTTTGCAAAAGCAGCTGGATTGATGAATGCAGCAAATTTCTGGAGTTAGCTAAGTTATCTATTTTTCTTCTTAACTTAAAGTGAGAAAAAAGGCATGCGACAGAAAAAAGCCCTTGGCATTTGAGAGAGGTGCAGCCTTTATAAAACAAGAGGTTTTTCATGGCTGTTACTTGTTACCTCTATGCCAGTCGATCACCCATCAATTAAAATGAAATGGCAACTGTGAGAGCTCAGTTTAAATGCTGGTCTGCTTTTGTGTGGAAGTTAATAGCTAAGTTCCAATAACCATCTGGATGCTATAGGAAGATTTTTGGCTGGAAGTATGGTGACAGAAGCCTTTTCTAGCATATCTGATGCTACTCTTCAGCAGCAGCTTAAAACTGAGTGTTTTTTTTTTTTTTAATTATTATTATTATTATTTTTATTTTCTCTAGAAACGAGTAGTGCAAGGAAAAGAGCCACCTCACCTGATGAGTATGTTTGGTGGAAAGCCCCTGATTGTTTACAAGGGTGGAACCTCTAGGGGAGGTGGCCAAACCACACCTGCAGAAACACGGCTGTTCC
This sequence comes from Aythya ferina, assembly GCF_964211825.1. Lineage (NCBI taxonomy): Eukaryota > Metazoa > Chordata > Aves > Anseriformes > Anatidae > Aythya > Aythya ferina. The sequence continues at coordinate 2,413,899 of NC_140318.1, read as the reverse complement.
AAGTCCGATCCAGCACCTCAGGAGCTACTAGAGCGGTAGAGGTATGTGAAGAGCCAACTTCCATGTTGCATGCATTGGCTGTGATGGGGACATGAGCCCTTTGACAAGAACAAGGGCCAGATTGAGCTTTCTGATGTAAACTGTAACATACTTTGAAACCTTGATAAAGTGTTAAAAGATTTCTCTTTTCCTATGAATAAGTAGTAATAATCATCACCTTCTAATTAGTTCATAAATATCACCTTGAATAGGCTGACTTTGTTTTCTATGAAGTCCACAACAGATGTTAACACCTGCATACAATAACGCTTTTCAAACACTGTTGAAAACCATTAAGATCTGGTGCCAGATGTACTGTTGAAAACCATTTGGATGGATGTTGTGCTGGATGTTGTGACTTGTTCTTAGCCTGTGTGACCATGCTGCTAACCCTATGTGCAAATAGAACCTGTGCCAGGACACAGGTTAAGAGCCCTACTCCTTTGAAAAAAAAATGCACGCACACACAAAAACATGCAACAACAAAAAAAGGGAATGAACCCTGGTCAACAGCTATCACAGAATCATATTATAAAATGGAGTGGGTTGGAAGGGACCTTAAAGTTCATCTAACTCCAACCCCACTGCCATGGGCAGGGACGCCACCCACCAGATCCAGTTGTCCAAGGCCCTGTCCAGCCTGGCCTTGAACTCCTCCAGTGACAGAGCATCCACAACTCCTCTTGGCAACCTGTCCACTACTCTTACAGTGATGAATTTCCTCCTGTCTAATCTAAATCTATCCTCTCTTAGTTTAAGACTAGTTCCCCTTGTCATATCATTACCTATCTGAGTAGAGAGCCCTTCTCCATCCTTTTTATAAGACCCCTTTAAGTATTGAAAGGGTGCAATGAGGTCTCCCCAGAGCCTTCTCTCCTCCAGGCTGAAAATCCCCAACACTCTCAGCTTTTCTTCATAGGAGAGGTGCTCCAGTCCTCTGATCATCTTTGTAACCCTCCTCTAGACTAGAGCTCCGTGTGAGGCAGGAGCACTGTTCTGTGTCTGCAGTAACTTCCTAAGTTTCTAGTGTCATGATGGCATGTCTTTGTTGATGTAGGGGAAATTACATTAATGATTCATCAGCCTCAGCAACAGGGATGGAGCTCTCTGACAGGCTCCTCAGCAAATTCTTAAGTCTCCTGTCATAACCACGAAGACTGGCAAAATGACAGCTCCAATCATTCTTGCCATAGGTCATATGTATCTGTAGATTAAATGCAGAAACACAATTTATTTACTCTTCTCACATGACTAAGTCTAACTGATTACTCAGATATAGGCAAATATACAACGTATCTCCTAACTTTACATGCTTGTGTGGAATATCTTATTTGAAGTGTGTTTCAGGACAGATGCTGATTTTTATTTTGAAATAATGGGCTCTGCATAGGGAGTGATTATACCTGACACATGCAATATTCTTTCTCTTCAGCTGGATCCTGCTGCCAGTCAACTGAACTCCAACGATGCCTTTGTCCTGAAAACTCCTTCTGCTGCTTACCTTTGGGTTGGCCAAGGAGCCAGCAATGCCGAGAAATCAGGGGCACAAGAGTTGCTGAACGTTCTGGGAGCTCGCTCAGTACAGGTTTCTGAGGGTAGAGAGCCAGGTGAGGGAGATATGTGAAGTCTGAGATCATTTCTGTGTAGCTGCACTTTCTCAATTATTATTTCATGTATATTTTGTCTCCCAGAACAAGGAAATGTACACACAGACACAGAGTGGTTTCTCCAAGCTAGTACCTTCGCTGTGTTTAACAGTGCACTCATGTTTGTAGGCCTTTGGGAATTTGACATAGACAGAAGAGTGCTTCAAGTCCTACCCAAGCTATGCTGCCACTGTGTTTTCCATGATCAGTTGAAGCATCAGTATATCACTCTCTTTTTCAGAGAATTTCTGGGCTGCTTTGGGTGGCAAAGCTCCTTACCGTACCTCTCCCCGGCTGAAGGACAAGAAAATGGATGCTCACCCCCCTCGTCTTTTTGCATGCTCCAACAAGAGTGGACGCTTCACAGTGAGTATCTGGGAAGATAGTCAACTCAGCAGTCATCTGACAGAGCTGGGGGTAACTTCATCTCAGTCTGCTCTGAGTCAACCGAGGGGCTGTTATACCTTATCTGCCTTTGCAGTGTAACCTCCAGAAGGAAAGCAACAGCACCATTTTTTCTGCAGAGACGGCAGCTAGTTCTATAGCACTGTTGTCATCACAGCAACTTTCTGAACCATTAAACTGGTCCTCCCCTGGTTAATAACCAGCAAACTCCTCAGATTTTAACTCATGAATGTTTCTATTAACAAGAGGCAGCGTTAAAAGCCTTATGCATGAATTAAAGACTGTTTTATTAGGTAGACAGAGACTGATTTTGTGTTCTGTGGTGTAAGAACACTTCTGTAACATAGTCTGAGCTGCATGGTCAAAGACTGTGCCAATGGTATGCACCTCATTGACGAGAGGTGAAGCCAGAGCCCATGTAACCTGCATTCTTCCTGTAAAGGTAAAGTGATGCTTGAACTATATTCTCATCTTTTAACTTTATATTTTTCAGATTGAAGAAGTTCCTGGAGATCTGACTCAGGATGACCTTGCTACAGATGACGTTATGATCCTTGACACATGGGATCAGGTATGTCATGTTTACCTCTGAGGAGGAAAGTAAAGAATACGAACAGTGTGGCTCTAGATTAAGAGACCCAAATTACAAGAACTAGCAGAGTTGTTTTACTGTAGAGTCCTTCCGCCTTCAGGCCTGAGAACAAATCACCTCACTAGCAATGTTGAAGAGAACTTAGACCCAGAACCTTATAAAAGAGCCCGTGTCTTGCCACTTCGTTAGCTTATGGGCTGAAGCAGACAGGCTGTTGTGTATCATATATACTTCCCCAGGCTGTAAACTTCCTGAGGGCAGTGTCCTTGTCCTGGCTGGAGGTGACTGAACCGTGGTTAGGATTTAACAATTTAAGACACAGATACGTTTTCTGTAATTGAAAACAGAAGGCTTGGGTTAGTCACTGCACGTGAATCAGCCAAAAGTGAACTTAGAGATGAATTTTGTGTCTGTTTTATGTAAGAATGTTCAAACATTAGCAATTTTTCCTGATGTTAAACCAGTGTATAATTTGTTCATGTATCTAGAATTTACTGCAGATAAACTGCAGTCAAAAAGCTTTTTGTCAACTACCAGTAGCTTTAGCCAAGTCAATAAGCCACGCACACCAGGAGGAATTTGTTCTTGTTCTGTGCCATACTCTGGTCAATGAGCCCTTATCCTCTCTTTCATAAAGATACTGACTGTTGCTGAAACAATTCACATGATTATTTGTTTTTATTTTTTATTTTTAAATCTATAGGTCTTTGTATGGATTGGAAAAGATGCCCAGGAAGAAGAAAAGACTGAGGCTTTGAAATCTGGTACCGTTATGACATTTTATTCTCCGAAATAAGCGTTTGTTTTGTTTTCCCATTATCTGATCTTAAGGTAGAGAGAAACTTATCTTAATCATGATATGACATTCAATATTGTGATCAAAGAGACCACAGATAGAGAAAGGAGGATCCCAAATATCAGCGTAAAGAGGTGCAGCATTTAGACACACTGTGCTCAAACCCCAACAGTGAAAAAATACTCTTGCATGGATAAGTGGCTGTAGACTGCCACTAGTATTGGAGAATTTTACAATCCCAACATCTGCTTTCTACCTACAAATGCCACTCTTGTAACAGGTGTAGATAAAACCAGAGTGAAAGCTTGTTTTTTTTTTTTTTTTTTTTTTTTTTTGAATGACTACAGATACAATCTGAAATTGTATCTCTAGCATCCATTAAGCTGTAGTTAATCTGTTTCTTCTGTTGCTCCATAAGCTTTGGACTCCATGTGATTTTTCTCCTCCTTGTGCCTTTTACAGCTAAACGGTACATTGAAACGGATCCCGCCAGCAGAGATAAGAGAACTCCAGTCACGCTCGTTAAGCAAGGGTTTGAGCCTCCAACCTTCTCCGGCTGGTTCCTGGGCTGGGATGACGACTACTGGTCTGTTGATCCTCTACAGAGAGCAATGGCAGATGTGGATGTCTAAGGAACAGTTGTTTTTTTCTTTTGAAATGGAGCAAGTATAGTGCCTTCAATGCCTTCAAGGGCTACTTCTTCTTGCAGGCAATGATGTTAATAGCCAATTAGCTGTGCAATAAGTACCAAAACAATCGTGACCAGTCATATTGCTCTACTCCTTGCTTTGATTATATTTAATACAATAAAGCTTCTATGGAATAGAAGAAGAAAATGGTGGGCTTTGTTACTAAGAGGCAAACAATAACAGACACTGTAGATCCCACATTTTAACTTACTTGAAAAAAATACACCTTAGAAAAATAAACCTTGTTTGTGCCATTTCTTGCGAATGCACTTTTGGTAAATGTTTACAGAAAGGACGTGTGTGGGGAGGGAGGGGTAGAGATGGTTTGCTTTCTGCTCCCCAGGACTTTTGGCATTTAAGATCCTGAGAAATTCACAGTATCATTCTCTTTTAGAAAGTCATACAATAGTAAATAGCATTTTGTTTAACTCAGGATGAAAGGAAAAAGCATGTCCCTCTCATCAACAAGAATTCACAGGGGTGGCCAGCAGCAGTGAGGAGATTCACTCATCCTCCCCAAGGATTAATGTCAAGCTGTGCAATAGTTTTGTTCCTAACAGCAAGTGTGTGAAAACAATGATGCTAATCATTACATCTTTCTTAACCATATTAAATCCCCTGCCAAAAGTCAAGCTTATATTAACTGAAATACTAACCAACACCTGCAACTGGGTATGTTGATTTTCAGTACAGAGGAGGAAAGAGAAGTTCACAGCAAACAGGCCAGTGACAGAACAAGGGCATTTAAATAATTGATCGCAGCTTTTTGTTTTCATTCTTATCTCCCAATAATTAAGGATCAGATTACAAACTTGGGTGATAGCAGTAGCCTAAAGAACATCCCTGCCACGCAGACTAATTCTTACCTCATTTTAATCTTTAATTACATTTACTGTACAGGTGCAAAATATGAATAAAGTTTAACAGACTTGTAGCTCAAGACTACATGAACTGAAGATTATGCTTCTGGTATGAAGTATAAGCCTTTGCATCACAGCTAATAGTACAAGTCTGCTCACAGCAACATCAACAGGTAAATCACTTGTTTGCTAAATATATATGTGGTACAGAATCTTCTGTTAAACAGCCCCACTCTAATTAAGATACTGTATTTGCTAGGCTAGCAGGTTTTAGACTTGGATAAAATGCGGTGTTTCAAGTATGTTTAAAGTTAGGTCAAGAAAGGAAGTCTAATTACAACAGGAGTCACAATTTTGGTTATTTTTCTTTTAATCATTTTTTTGAGAAGATGTACAGATAAAGGCAGACACAGTGACTTTTCTAAGAGTTAAAAATCTATATAGGTACAACACCATAACAACTGTACAGCCCATCAGTAACTGCAAGCATATTGTATCCTTAACTACAGCATGCCTATGCCTTCCTGTGTGGCAGAACAGAGCTGGAAAGTTCCTTTTCAGGAACATTGGTTAATAATTGTTTCTCACAAATGGGGGACTATCTTAGGGAGCATGAGCCTGATTTTTAGAAGTACCCAGTATTCACTCCTATGTCAAATTCTCTTCTTTCTCCTAGTGTAAACTAGAGAACAAATTCGTATGACAACACTCAAGATGACTTCATCACATATAGCTACACTCTAAGAGAGTGCAGTTAAAGCTGTTTCACTTCTTTTACAGAACTACAGACCCTTTTATTAAAAGGAATACTTCTCTTTCCAAATGGTGGATCATCTCCCCATCTTCACCACAAATGCTTTTATATACTTGTTGAAAATAGGATTATAGAATAGATTATAGCATAATATCCTATAACAGATTATAGGATGTAGTTTTCTCACCTAGTGTAGTATGGATACATGTTTATGTAAGATCACAGCCTACTTTTACTAACTTGGAGAGATTTTCAGTTTCAAGTATTTTGATTGTCCATATTCGTAAACATTGCATATGCATTTTATCACACAGTATAACAACAACAAAAGGGTTCCTCAACAAATCCCCTCTGCTAACATTGCCTTAAGCTGTAACACACGAACAATTCAGTGCTGCAAACATTCACTGTAGCAAAAGAAAAACAATTCCTTCTTCTCACTGTATCTCTAGCCTCTTGCGCTTATGATACCCTTCAGCAAGTCTATGGGCAATGGAAAGATGATGGTGGAGTTCTTTTCTGCAGCAATGGTGGTCAAAGTTTGCAAGTAACGCAGCTGAAGAGCAGCAGGTGACTCTGTGATAACCATGGATGCCTCTTTCAGGGCCCTGGAAGCATTCATTTCACCCTCAGCTGCAATTACCTAGAAATGGAATTAATTAAATGGAATTATGACACAATGATAAACTATAAGTTTGTCAGATGACTTCAGCCTTAAGTCATAAATAAAAGATATAGCTTATCACTTTGATCAAGTGACCTCCCCTTACTGTCTTCTTTCATTGGTTCTGCCTTTTCTCTCCCTTAGATATAAGCTACTTCTGTTTGCCTTCAAGGCCCTGTATGCCTCTTTTCCATTCCATTTACAAAAATTGGCAGTGTTAAGTCCTGAAAATGCAACACGTTGAATTCGGTGTATTTTCAGAAAATCCCTGCTTTTATGCTTTTCAACACAGCCTCCTAAAAAAAGAAGGTACTCCCCATACATCTCTCTGAAAAGGGCTTGATGGATGAATGGTGTGGTTCTTTACTGGGGAAATACCTTTTTATTCCCTCATTATTTTTTCAATATGTGCTCATCAGGAACAGATATGTGGCCGTGCATTTCTTCACAAACAAGGCTCTTCTGCATTGGGACGATATATTCTGAGTATTTGTAAAGGACAGCTAGATAGTGAATAGCACTTTTAACGGGTAAGTTATTGAAGTTATTGGTGCATGTCAATGCTCAAAATTGTTCTGTTTAAGATGTGGTCTAGGAATGTAATAAAGAATTGGAATTCTGCGTTTTTAAATGATAGCCGCAAGTTCAACATGAAACTGAACAAGCACTTAAACAAATCCACACAAATCCTACCCTGCATTCCTAGTTGCCACAAACCACTTTCGCAGAGAATCTGCACTTTCCAAAATACCACATTAAGTTATTTATGAAGGAAATAAATAAATAAATAAATAAAAGTATTGATGTTATTACCTTAGCTCTTGCCTCCCGCGCAGCTTCTGCTTCTGCAGCCATTGCTCTCTGCAGCTGTACAGGTAATTTCACATCCTTGATCTCCACACGTTCCACCTTAATGCCCCAATCATTTGTTGCGTCATCAAGCGTAACCTATTTAAAGTATGACAATTAACTTAAGCCATCTAATTGGCTGCAAACAAATGTCCAAATTTGAAGAAAGACTATCAAACCACATGAACTGAAGAATGAGAATTCCTGGACTGTCTATTTAATGATTTTAGTATTTATGGTATGCTTTGATAACTGTAAAAGCATAACTGTTGTAAACAACTACTTAAAGGACAGCTTTATGAAAGGAATTTAAAAGCTTTATGAAAGGAAGTCTGTGGTGTAATTTCCTTCAACAGTAGAGTATAACAATCCAGAAAATGCTTCCTCTCATGAATTCCTCATTCCCGTTTATTAGCCCCACTGGTCCATTTTTCTGGTACTCACTCATTTGTATTTGACTGACTGCCATCCCAATAGCTGTGGATAGGGTTTTGTCTAAAGCTCCAAATCAAAACTTGACTTATCACTTATAAGGTTAAAAAAAAAAAGTCCCGACATGTAAGTTATCCATGGGATTACTGTATAACTGATTGGGTAATGGATTGCTTAGATAAAGTTCCTCATACCTGCATGCTGTGTGCAATTTCTTCACGATCAGAGAGAATCTGAGAGAGATTTTTGGTCCCCAGAACATTCCTCAAGGTAGTCTGTGCTAGAAGACGCGTGGCTGAGCCGGCATTTGTGACATTTGCTACAGCAAGGACAGCGTCCTGAACTCTGTAATAAACCACTCCGTCTACATTAACTGTCACAGAGTCCTTGGTCAAGATCTAAAAAGCAATGGGAGAAGCATATAATAATTAAGCATACACTTATTGAACATAATGCTAATTACATATTTATTTTACTGGGTAAATGCCTATTTTTTTCCAGGGTAAAGCAATTATCATAAATACCATAGGTCTTATACATGTATGGTACATATAAACATGTCTACATACCGATGCACAAACCTTCCTGCACAGCTCTTTCAAGCTAAGACTAAATATGGTACTGGAACACTCCTCACTGAAAAATTAATTCCATTAATTTTCCCTTTACGTTTTTTCAAAGTCAATTCTCCAAACTCACAGAGGGATTTACAACTCGTAAGAAGCAAACAAAAAAATATCGAGGAATAATTTGCATCAAAACATGTGCTTTTAGCTAGGCAATTTTAGCCTGTTATGCTGAAACTAACAATGTATCATATCTAGGTGGGAAGAAAAAAGTAAACAAAAAAACAAACCAAAACCACCCCATTTCAGTGAGGCTTATATCAAATGTATAAAAGTGGCAGATTGTAGAGGAACACGAGGTATGCATAATGTAGGACCAAGCTAACAGGCTCTAAGAACATTAGCAATCCAAAAGTTATTTTGTTTAAATGCAGAGATAAAAATACAGGACCATTCCATTCAAAAAGTGTTCAAGTACTCTAGTTAAGACCACACTCTAGAAACATTTTTGAGAGGGGCTCATTTTATGTTTCTGTACAGGGAACAATAGGCCAATAAGTATCATTGCAAATACAGGATATATGAGATCTTTACTTGTATTTAACTTCAGTCACAAGACTGAAGATTTAGCAGGCACATTTGTGCAGGTGTGTCAGCTTATAAAACAAGGGCAAAACAGGCAACCTGTTTAAAAAGCAGGTGAGGGAAGAGGAAGTGTATTTCAGCTGTACTTTTGAAAGAAGAGCACACATGAGTTTTCCATTCTACAGGTGTGACTGCAGCTGAAGGCAATTCAGTGATTATTCCATAGGAACAGCCAAGAACAGAGACTCTTAACACCGCCGTGACCGTGTAAGTTAGTTTATTGAATTGCAAAAGCTTTGTGAATGAAAGATGTCAGTGTATCACGAAGCCCAGAGAAACAAAGGGCCACACCCATGAGATATTTTAGAAAACACTGTAAGGTTTGACTGAATTATGTCTAGCTACTTAAAAAATTGGTTTTGCTTATCCAAAAGCAATACATTTCAGCTGCACGGCTGTCAGCCTTACTTCTACATTTCATTAGAAATGTTTTTATCTAGCAGTTCATTTTCCTTCTTGGAGGTACTTCTGATTGAAATGCCATCTTACACTACTAAATTATAAGTGGTGATACGTGGTGATTTCTAGAAAAGTTGTAGAGAAAAATCAGACTTGTGAACATCCTCAGAGCTAGATTCAAGTGATTTATTGAATTTAGCACCTGCATGTTAAATAAAAGATGTACTTGCACAGATAAAGACAGATATTCCTGACAGTTTAAAAGAGGGTAAGTGACAGAAGAAGCTATTGTTAATATTAATTATATTTTAGTTTAGTTATAAAGATACTGAAATAATGCACATGACCATGAGAAGAGGTGTTCTAATTCTGTGTTAGAAGATTAGGATCTTGTTATTTGACAAGAGGGGGGAGTGAGATACTTAACCTTCAAGAGTTTTGTGCTTCCACAATCTATGTTAGCAGGCTTTTCATAATAGCATGTGAAAACAAAGAATGAGTAGTGTGGACAGAACTCAAGTACAAATAAAAATATATTTTTGCTTTCACCTACTGAAAACAAGCAAACCTGAACCTCCAAACATAATTTAATCAAGTCAAAAGAAAAACCGTAGAACTTCACTAATGGTACATCTGCAGCTGCAAGCACATTATGCCTGCCATTGATTAGGTTTCTACCAATTACCCTTTCGAGTATGCTATGACAGCTGCCATCTGTCTAAATCTACAACTAATGATGAGCAATAAACTGGCTGGCAAACACGACAGGAAACAGATGCACTAGACAGGTTGCATCAACTATCTTTGTCTTGCAAAACATACCAGATACATAGAGGATACAGTTATAACAGAAACACACAATTGTTCGATGACATTTTTAGAAGGCTAGTGTTTTGTTCTTTTGCTATCTGTTGGCATCACTTAGTTCAGCTAGCTCGCTACTACTGAGAGATTCTGCTACGAGATTAAGATGTCCAAGTAAAAACAGGCAAGTAATGACAAGAAACTTTTCGTACTTTAAAGCCTCCAAACTGGAAGATACCAGATGACATTAGGTGTAGTCACCTTCATATGTTCCTGCATGTAGCAGGACACAGAAGCAGCGCATACACAAAACTCATGTAAGAGAGTGGACCATCACCTTAAGTTTCTATTATTAGCTTTCGGCAATAATTTCATGCCATTATTTTAGCTACTTCATACAACTAGAGTAATTGGCAAGGAAAAGATCACTGCTTCTTTTGGAAATTGTTCAGATTTTACAGAAATGACTAGAGAATGCTGCGTGAAGTCTAGCACTCCTGATTCTAAACCTCTCCCATTCTAGCTCTTAGGCAGTATTAAGTTATCTTATTTGCTCCTTAGAGGACAGCATAACTTGTTTTCTTTCAGGGATCTTCTCTCATGGCCTTTAGTAATACCACTCAACATGTATTCGTCACAATACATTTTCCTTGTACAAATAGAAGCAAGAAATCTACATGAAAACTACATGCTACCCAATACTGAGAGGGCAAAAGGAAAAACAAAGGAAAAACACTTTAGCAGATACAAAGGCAATTGCAAACTTACCTCTTGGGGTGGAATATCAAAGGAGATGGTCCTCATATCGACTTTGATGAAGCTGTCTGTGCAGGGCAGGGCAAAGAACAAACCTGTACAAAAAAAATCCATCAGACAGGATGCAAAAATGGGTCATTAAAATAGATGGCACTAGCTACAGAAATAAGCTTCAGTCCAGCCACTGTAGCTGTACAGCCCTCTTCATAACGAGCTCAGCAGCATGTTCACTGGTGGCTTTCATGCCAGGATAAGATTTTAAGAAAAGTATGCTGAGAAGCTTTAATTTATTCAGCTCTAACTTATTTAGAGAGCTTTAGCGTTTTGAAAAAGAACAACAACAACAAAATCACCAAACACCAACCCAACCCAAAAAATAAACAAAAAACAAAAGAACTGCTAAGAGCTACTTTTCAAACCTTGTCCTACATAGTTACTTGCGGGGCCTAAAACTATCAATCTCCTTTTGTTCTGGTGGGTCACTATTTCTTCAACATTACAGAACTATGAAAATATCCCAAAGTCTAGATTAAAATGAAGGGAGAAGTTATTGCCCCTTTTAATCACTTTGAACATCAGGAGCAATAGCTGAAAAACACATTCTTTCTCATGAGAATTTTTAATATGCACGGAAAACTTTTCAAAATTAACATATAGTTTAATTGCTTCTATTTCTTTTGAAGAATGCTATGGCTTTCAACCCATTTTGGCTTTAACTGAAATGCAAAACTTTTGTTTTTAAAATGGCACACTTGATGCCGCTATTCCTCACTTGCTATTCTGTGCTTTTAATTCTACCTGAAGACCATGCATTAACTAAGGAGATCTGGGTAAGGCTCACAGATAATTAGCTTACTACCTTCCCCATATAAATAACGTATCTTGCCACTGAAGTTACAAAATGCTTGAGAAACCCATTCACCAGCCTAACTCCATGTCTCCAGACAGCTATTATTTTGCCAATGACTCAATTAGCACAAATATTAAGAATGCTCTCCAGGACATACCCGGTCCCTTTGCTCCGCCTCTGATGCGTCCAAGTCGGAAGATGATGGCTCGCTCATATTCCTTTACAACCTGTAATAAATAGTTGGATATCATGCAAGAGTTTCCAAAAGCTGTATCATGAATTACAAACCAAATATACAGCAACCTAAGACAGTCTTAAGTCTCTTATCTAATACGCATCGCATTTCATTTCTATACTGGCTGCTTTTGAGAGTTTTAGCCTAACCCTTACTTTTAAAAAGCAAACAGAAAAAGGAACAATGAGAAAAATGTTCCAGAAGAAATATTCTTCAGACTATAGCACCACCTGTCAATAGCAGAAGCAACAACACTTCATCTGGGCAAGACCAAACACTGAAAGCAGCCATCGGGAATATCCTGGCAACAAGAAAACAAAGCGCAGTAGATGTGATCCAGCAGAGATTTTCCAATTCTAATTCTGATGGGGTATATTGGGAAAAACAAAGCAGGAGTTATTCTCTCAGGTCTGGAAACATCAAGCTCGAGGTGTTCACAACGACACATTCTCTAAGAATCTGTCATGTACACATATGCATATATATGCACATATTTATATACTTCATATGTACACACATACATATATAGAGATCTCCTTAAAACTAAAACAAACAAAAACAAAAAATAAAAACAACAAATAAACAAACAAAACAACAATCCTCCAAGAGTAATTATGAGTTCTTACAAATTATTCTGATATCCCAACTAGCTTATGTACAAATGACAACTGGGTAGACAGTAAAGATGCCCATGCAAAAATCATTTTGACTAAACACTGTAATAGCACTTTTCTCTTTGATTTGAAGATTAACATACAGAAACATTTCTGCTATAGTCCAAGAGAGAATAGATTCACTTGTGTTTAAAATAAATAAATATAATAGTGAACAATAATAACCACTGGTAAGCACCTGTATTGCTTAAAGTTTTAATCCAGCTTAGCAGTGAAAAATTTTACCTTGATGCACATCCAGATCGATATGGGAAATGTAACAAGAATTAAAATATAAGAAATTATCACCAGAATCCATCCACACGCACCAAGGCTAGCATTGGATTGATCTGGAAGAAAAGAGCAGAAATTTTCAGAGTTTTAAAACAAAGAATGCTTGTTAAGGAGAGCACCGACACTGGGATATTTACTTTGAACAGTCCTTGAATAAGTCACTGCTAACATTACTCTTACTGCCAAACTCATTAGGTTTAGATCAAGCCAAATTAAAAGGCAAATTCTGCTTTCGTTTGCACTGCTCTCAAGTTGCACAAGGTAGCAGAGGACAGGATGTGGTTCAAGTCACATTCATGCAGAATTAAGTATGCACTTTCACACCCGCACCTGGAGCTAACAGATTTCAATATAAGCTTTCAAATGCTTCCTTCTTCCTCAGCATTCTCTAGCAGAATGACATGCAGGCAGCAGTAGAAATCCTGTTCCTTTAGGAGCTAAAGAAGTCAGAGCAACACTTGCTTCATAATGAGTGAGCTTGAAATACTCCGTGGCCCGTCTAGCAATAGGACATTTAAAATTTGGTTATATTCCAATTGTCATAGATGCAGATCTGAGAAAACCTGCACTCTCAGTATTGCTTGATCTAGGAAGTAGCATAAGAGGTAGCGAAAGACTACCTGAATGTGAAATAAGGTCTCTGTAAAAAATTTCTTGTCCAAAGACTCCTATTGCTTAGAAAATAGACACGCTAGTGCTCTGTCAGGAATGACACTGACTGAAGGTATTTCTAGAAGCACCAAACAAGAGCTAGTGGTATCAAATACTATACAGCTAAAAAAAGCAACGTGCCACGATCTGTTGTCAAGCATTCATGAAGCAATAGGAAGTTTCCCTTCCTGCCAGTTAAGACTCCCAACAGGCTGCCAGGAGCCCACTGCCAAGCGGGGACATCCCAGGGTGAAACACACAACGATCACATTCCTGCTACAGAGATACTGACATCCATCCTTCTCACCCCAGCTGCTAAAAAGCCAAAGGTATGCTGCCAAAAAAATCCCTGCAAAGCTCAGAAACACACAGCTCACATTTAGATAAAAGAAAGTTGCTTTGGGGTCACTCTTCCCAATTTTGCTGAACTGTAAATACACCTTTACAGTGCTACAGATATGTGATCATTATCCTAACTTGATCAACACCACAAGAGGTGTGGAGTAATTACCTACCTCACTGCATTCAGCAGCTTGCTTAGCACAGAAATTCAATTAACGAGCCTGCGAGTTTCTGTTTAGTTCTACCTGGAATTATACAATAAATTCTGCCCTGTACTCACCAGAAACAATTATAATTCCGTTTTTACAACAAAACTTGCCAATGGTAAGAAATAAGTAAGTCTCCAAGTCTCTACCCTAACAGTTATTCTGGGCAGAACCCATTTTGTTATAAAGCAAAATCTTGACTTTGAAAAATTCTAACAACTCCAGGTATGGGCACTTTGTGGTGCCCACAGTTGAATTCAGCCTTGGATGAAGAGGGAAGTGAGACAGATGAGTCATTAGATAACCCTGAATGCAAAGAATAGCAAATGCTTTGCAAATTCAGATCCGCAACACTTGACTGAAGTCACAGAAGTCATCAAAATATTTGGGAACCGATATAAAAGTTTCCATTCCTCTTTTTCTCAGATTGTGAACCTTTCTGCCATTGAGCCTTTCAAGTAAAACAGAATATGGAAGTGGTGGAAAGTAACTGTTGTCTCACGTGGTATCTTCAACTCGACAAAGTTACTCAGACCTGAAGGCCACTGGTATCTTATCCCTTTCACGTGCCAGTGTAATAACCCTCAGGGAGGCACGTCATGTTGTGTGTCACTTTAAAGTTCCTCTGTGGAAAGTTACCTAAAGATACTGCCCTGCAATTTCCTGTTACGTAATGGAAATGCCAGCTTCAAGGAGTCATCTCCAGGTTTCTGAGAAAGCCACAGAAATGCATTACCTGGAATACTTCACACCCATATGTACTGTATAGGTAGCTGTCGGCATTAAGCAACATCTATAAACTCACTACTGCAGGGAAAATTACCTCTTGCTTTGCAACAAGGTATTAGCTAACCTAAAACCATAAAAGGTCCACATTGATTAAAGAGGAAAAGTTTCCCTTTCTCTTTTATTTGCTAATTTTCATAAACCTAAAGGAACCAAGGATCCTGCTTCAGTTCTACTCTACAGCTTACCATCAAAGCTTCACTGCACCAATTATCTGCTCCCACTTGAACCACACCGTTAAAAGAAGTATTTGTACATCTGCTTCCCTGATGAACCCAAAGGTGGAAGTTACAACTCAAGTAATGTACAATTTCAAGATCTCAAGTAAGCACATTTTATTGAGCAAAAATTATTGTCCAATCATCCAGTATATTTCACAACATGTGAAATGCTGTCTCGTGAAAAACCATATGAAATACAGGAAGCATGTTTGGAATCCACGCAATGAGCTTATTATTGCAATTCTTGAACATCTCATGCATGGAATTTGGATAACTTCAGCAACTGGCCACTTGTCAGCTGCTCTCAGTCAGGCCCATCAACACAGCACTCTACATAGCAGCAAGTTCAACAGCACCAAAATGAGACTGACAGGGACAATGCAGGTGGAACGCACAGCCTCAGATGCACCTCTTGTGCATGATGCATATCCCTGATCACCCAACCTACTGAAAAAAAAAGATTTTGCACAACACAAAGTGCTGGCTTACAGCAGACTTCCTCCCAGCCCTCCTTCGCTTTTTGCTTTCACCCATTCCATACGGGCACCCTTCAGTGGAGATAAAATGTGTCTTTGTTTTGGCAGGCAGTGACAAGGAACAGCTCGGGTAGATGCTCTTTTCATAAAATGTCTGCAAAACAACTACAGAACTACTGAAGACAGACTTGCAGTGTATTTTGTGATCTCGAGGCAAAGCAACAATAAAAAGGCCTGTCTAATTTCCTAGCTGCATCTGTAGAATTCAAGATCAGCAAAAGAGAGCTAGAATGAGAAATAAGGAAAATTGGTTCTGTACTGGGAGTTCTGCTTGGGAACACTAAAGAACTGGGTTCTGCTTCTTGACAGATCCCCATGTGAGATTTCTGATACTGTTATATGATTAAACTCATAAAGGGGAGATGCAATTTACTCTTTCCAAGGGAAAAACAAAACAAAACAAAACAAAACAAAACAAAAAACACCTTATTTAACATCACAAAGTCCTTTTTTTTTTTTTTTTTTTTTTTTTTTTTTTTTTTTTAATTTCCAGTGACTCTAGCTTCTCAACTTGTCTTTGCTGCTTGATTCTCCCAAGTGCTGAGTTATACGCCCCACAGCTTCAGTTCAAACGTTATGCACCTTTTCCGGACTCTAATAATAGTCTTGCTCTTTTGTTATCAAGAAACTCAAAACTCAGACATGAATTTAATCAAAGAATCCTATTTGTGGACAGTCTTCAATAAATTATGTATCTTTAGGAAATAAACCACAAGGAAAAAAAAAAAAGAAAAACATTTTAATTGAATTAGCCTTGGACCCCTTTAAGGCTGACTGGAACAGTTACTGCTGCTGTAACCAGGAATCATCACTTGGCTCATCAAACAGTATTAGCAATTTATAACAAACAATTAGTTCCAGGAACTGAGATGAAAGGGCGAAGTTCTCCTATTACAGCTTTAGGTGTGGCATGCCCTTCACTGGAGATCTATTCCCTTCTGCAGAGCCTGAGCACACACAAATGGAACAAAGGCATCCCTGTCCAATTGCAAGAATGTGTACGACTGCGTTGCCCAGGGATGTGGGGGAGTCCCAGGGGTGTTCAAGGAAAGGTTGGACCTGTTGCTTAGGGACGTGGTCCAGTGGGTGATAGAGAGGCAGGGGGACAGTTGGACCTGAGGTCTTTTCCAACCTTAATGATTTTATGACTCCCAGGTGCTGTGGTGGGAAAGGACCTTCCTCCACAGCCGGGCAAACGCCACCAGACACAACAGAACGCACGCAGGGCTTGGAGCACCAGATGGGCACTTCCACTTTCATGCTGCTGCTCTGAAATCCAGGGCAGTACGAGAATGACTCAGTACTGTTATTGTGTGACAGTTATTCCAGTATTTGCTAATTAGCAAACAATGACCACCGCTTTCAGTGAGAACTAATCATTTTTTTTTTTCAGAGCATTTCAAAGCTTTTTACATGGGAAACAGCCAAAATCATTACGTCTTATTAGCCAAAATTACATCTCTTGCCTGCTTGCTCTGTAGATACTTTATCATGACAAAAATAACTGCTGGCCAGCCTCAGCCTCCAGAACAACACAGCACACCACAGCAAGAAACACCGGCAGCAAGGCAGGGAAGGGCTGGCAGAGCCCAGATGAGGCTGGGGTCAGAGCAAGCTCTGCTTGGTATCCTAACCAACGTAGCTATGGGATGAAACGCGAGGCCTCGGCACGGATACGGGAATAAAACGTGTGCCATGAGGCACCGGGCCACAGAGACCTACGGGTATTTATACACCATTGACCGCCTAGCCAAAGCCTTTGTACGCAGGGGGATCTCACACATGTGCTTCCTTCTCCAGTTGCAGCTGACAAAAGTTAAATTAAGTCACCCCTCTTCAGCAGCATGAACATAACAGGAAAACACTCCAGCTTTCGGTGAGAGAAAAACCACCAGTTGCATAATTTGAGCGCATCACCCGCGAGGCAACATCCTCTAGCACACCGACACCTGACCGTGCCATAAAAACGCTACGGTTCGGGCTTTTTTTTTTTTTTTTTTTGACTTCCCTGAAGAGAAAGTTGAGTGCAGCGCAGAGGGTTTACTAACGGGGTAAACAAGCCGTCCCCCGGCCCTCTGGGGCTCCTCGGGGACCGCGGCTCCCCTCCCTTGTGCCCGCTCCGCTTCGCGCCTCAGCGGCCGGAGCCCCGCTGAGGGGAGCCGGGAGCGGGAGGGCGCGGGGCCGCCCGGGCTGAGGGGAGCGGGGGCTGCCCCGGGGGCGGCGAGGCTCTTCTGAGCCGCTAACTTCGCGCTGCCAACTTCGCTCAGCGGCAAACGTGAAAGAAAAAAAAAAAAAAAAAAAAAAAAAGTAAAATAATAATAATTAAAAAAAGAAGCAGAAAACCGAAAGGGGGCCGTGCTCCCCTCCCGCCGCCGCGCCAGTTACCTCGATGCCGCAGCGCCTTGGGCACCGACCCCATCTCGCAGTCCGCCATGGCCGCTGCCGCCTCTCCTCAGCCCGGCCCGCCCTGTGCTGGGGGTGGCCGCCACCTGGGTGGGGCCGCGGCGCGGGCGGTGGCGCCTCAGCGCCGCTCCCCGGTGCTGTGAGGAGCCGGGGGGCACCGACCCCAGCCCCCGAGCCTCGGTTCACCCCCCCCGCTCCTCACAGGCAGGGAGAGGGGGAATTGAGGGGTGAGGAAGGGGGTGAACGACCCCCGGAGGCACGGAGGGGAGGCAGGGGTGTGAGGGAAGAGGGCCAGGGGTAGAGGGTGTCCTGAGGGGTGGTCGCTGTGGGGGGAGGAAGGTTTGAGCCCGGCCTCGCGTTCAGGTTGAGGTGGGAATGGGAGCCTCTGGTTCCTAGCGGGTAAAGGTGGGTCTTGTGTGAGAGGATGAGTTGGGAGTAGTGTGCAAATTCATGGTTTTTTGCTTTTATCCACTCCTTTTAAGGAGTTATGCGCTGGTGCGTTCTGTGCCTCTTTCTGAGGCCCAGCTAAAGCGTGTGTCCAAAATGAGGAGGGAATTGAAACACTCCTAAAGAAAATAACCATTTCTGAGAAATACACCTCAAGTTTCAGATATTACTGCGGTTCTGACCTGTGTCAGGACACTGACAGTTTCCTGACCTATTGCAGGACACTGGTGGAGAGTTTGGAGCTTGAGTCCCCTTTCTGAAGACACCAAAGCTGTGATCCCTGCTGCTGTCCCGCAAGGCTCATCCCACAGGAACAAGGTGTGTGTAGAAACACGTCGTTACACATATGGTCTTACATACCAGTAGCGACAACAATATTATATGGAAGATGAGGGTGTCATCATTTTTCTCTCTCTTGTTTGCTGACCTTTGGGTCTTCTGGCAAATAGATTGCTTAGAATGCCTCAGAACGATAAAGAAGGAAGGATGCATTTGAAATGGGAGGAACAAGTTCTGTGAAATCACAGAGCAGATGAACTTTGGTGAACTCTTGTCACCAATGCCAAATTTGGCACTAGAAAAGTCTAAGCTAGTGCCAACAATAAGATCAGTGCTTTTAAAATTAATATGAATTGAGCATTAAAAAAATGTGTCCTTCTTGATTTACTTTATTTCAGCAAAGAAAAGGAAGCATCTGTTAATTTGCCCTATCATTAAACTAAAAAGTCTGCAAATAAAAAGCCTTTTATCTTACATGAAGCTGGTAACCTCGCTTTATTTGAAGCTCCAATATCTCAGCAACATGTTGTGTACTTATGTACAAATTTATGTTGGCATTTTGCTCAAAAAAGAGAAAGCCTTCTGTCTAATTTTAAATAGGCTCTCATTCCATTTCTTTTGCTGTCTTAAGACGTTTGCCAAGAAAGTTTGAAAAAACACAGGGTGGTGGTGGGCTGTGATACTATTCTGTGGTTTGTTACTGCCATCTACTGTTTTCTGCTGTGTGCTTCATACAGTATTTAATGCAATTTAATTAGTCTTTCCGTAAATACTGAAGTGAAGAAAAGGATACAGGATTACTGACAGGTAGGTAGTAACTCATAAGTGCACACAACAGTGAGATGAATCTGTGAATCGGTGTTAGAGTTAAATTAGATACGTTCTGTGGGCAATGAAGGCATGTGAAATACTATCAGACAAAGCCTGAGAAGAAAAATATGAAAAAATACAACCTTTACCTAATAATAGTATCTGAATGTCTTCTATCCTCCTTGTAATTTTTGTTTCAATAAATAAAGGAATTAGGGGATTTGATTTTTGTTTGGCTAGAAGACAACAGTGGAGTTGAAAATGGATTTATTAATCTTTAGGCTTTAAGAAGAGAAAAACTTCATTGGATTTTGCCTTTATCATTTCTGTGAGTAATTTTGATTTCAAACACAGAAGTTCCAGTCCATAATAATTCCTCAGTATCATTCCGTTCATTTACATCATCTTTCCTTGAATTCTAAGGTATCTGTAGACTGTTAATTAAAGCATTTGTGTGAGGTGTGCCAGCCTTGGAAACTCCAGTTCTTTGTCTTGTGTGGGCAATAGCTGCAGCTTTCTATTAGCCTTCAAAAGGGAAATATGGTACACAAACATACTGATTGTAGACCGAGTTGTTTGTAAATGTGATTTTTGCTTTCTTAAGGTGCAAAAACTGAGTGGTTTACAAAGCGACCTGTAGATGTCAGCAAGATACTAACCACAACTGCTGCCAATGGTAGTCTTTTTGAAGCATGCATTCAGTGTCTTGATTTTTGTCATCCCAGGCTTTTTTTTTTTTTTTTTTTTTAATTTAATTTTTTAAATTAAAATTTAGAAATTCATTAGTCCATAACTATTATGAAATCATATCAGAGGCTTTTCTCTTAAGTGTCCTTGTGACCTTAAAGAGATGCTGGATGTGGAATGTTTAATTTGCAAACCCCATTTGGAGCTGCTCATACTATGCAGAATTTTATGGGAAAACTTAGTTAAATGCTCACTCTTCTAAGCTCATGAAGTGTTGTGTTGTCAGTTTACCACAGGGATTACACATAACAATTTGGTAATGAGGTGTGTTTTTGTGCCTTTTTTGCTGTGTTTTTTCCCAGTTTGCAATACATTTGTAGGGACACTTACAGGTGTTGTTTTCCATTGCCGTTTATCATTCAGAGTTTTTAGGAGTGAACTTAATGTTAAGTATGTTAGGACATTGACTATATACTTAGTTACATATGTGTTTAAATACTCTGTTGAATTTTTGAATCGGAGCTAGGTCTCTGGAGGACTTCTATTTTACTTCATGTAATATATTTGCAGTAGGTCTGACTACATATGCTTTAGTTTTATTCTGAAGAACATTAGTTTGAATCAATTTCTCCTAAAACATCTAAAACTAGGCAAAACCACAATACTAATTCAGCAACATTTCCCACGTTGTAGAAGTCTGTGTTTCATTTAGTTGCCTATTCTTATATCATGGGATTATTTGTTTTCCGTGGAAACAGAACATTTATATGCTGGAATCAATAATCCCAAAATAGGAATCTGTTAAAATCAGATTTCTTTAAACAGAATAATTTTTCCCACGTTAAACAACACATTGTTTAAAATATCCTCGAGTCTGGGAGGTTAATTATCATTATGTTGTTTACACTTACAGAATACATATAAAAGAACGCTCAGAGCAAAACTTGTCCTGAGGGAATCACAGAATCATTAAGGTTGGAAAAGGCCTCCAAGATCATCTGGTCCGACCGTCCCCCTCCCACCAATGTCACCCACTAAACCATGTCCCCAAGCACCACGTCCAGCCTTTCCTTAACACCCCCAGGGATGGGGACTCCACCACCTCCCTGGGCAGCCCATCCCGATGCCTGACTGCTCTTTCTGAGCAGAAATGTCTCCTCATTTCCAGCCTGAACCTCCCCTGCTGCAACTTGAGGCCATTCCCTCTAGTCCTATCGCTAGTTACCTGTGAGAAGAGGCTGACCCCCAGCTCCCCACCCCTTCCTTTCAGGCAGTTGCAGAGAGCAATAAGGTCTCTCCTGAGCCTTCTCCGGACCAAAACCCCCCTTTTCCCTCAGCCGCTCCTCACAGGACTTGTGTCCCAGGCCCCTCAGTAGCCTCGTAGCCCTTCTCTGGCCATGCTCCAGCACCTCGATGTCCTCGTTCTGAGGGGCCCAAAGCTGGACACAGTACTCGAGGTGCAGCCTCACCAGAGCAGAGGACAGGGGGACGATCACCTCCCTGCTGGCTGCGCTGCTCCTGACACAACCAGGATGCCGTTGGCCTTTTTGGCCACCTGGGCACGCTGCTGACTGGTGTGCAGGCAAGCATCGACCAGCACCCCCGGATCCTTTTCCTCTGCACAGCTTTCCACCCACTCTGCCCCCAGCCTGTAGTGCTGCATGGGGTTGTTGTGGCCAAAGTCATAGCATACAAAGGAAGGATGAGGTTTGTCTTGGTGTTAATGTGTTGTAACGGGAAGAGGAGAGGGCTGCAGCAGGCTCTATGCTCTTGTTTTGCTGCTGGCAACATCTGAGCTTTGAATCAAAATAATATGTAAGACTGTATGCATAGTATTATTTCTGATGTAGCATGCTTTCATTATTAAAATATAAAGAAAATTTGATCAGCAAATTATTTAACTGCCAAACTATCTACAAGCATTATAAATATTTCAGAATTCTAACAAATCCTACAAAAATATATCCCTTTAAGTTCTCATATACATGTACATCCCATTAAGGGATATTAGGATCCACAAATACAAATCCAAAGGAGTCAAATTGTCTTTGCTGATGATATTTGCACTAAGATAATATCCTGGATTTTTTGATGTTCTAGAGCATTTTTTATGGTTCAGAGAGGTTGAGGCCTGAGTTTTTGCAACTTGCTGGCAGTTTCACATCTCATGTCCTGGCCCTGGAGCCTGGTTAGAGCAGGCTGTTGCTCCTCACACCTCACTTCTCTCATTTTTCATCCTGATGCTGTGCACAGAGGGATGTAGGAGCCAGCTTTGGTGTTGTGCTGAACTTCCCTTTCAGAAGGAACTATCAGCAGGAAAAAAAAAAAAAAGAAAGAAAAAATGATGTAACAGTTGGTTTTAACGTTAAAAAAAAATCCAGCTCCACATTTTCTTATTGTACTGAATGAATATATTTTAAAGCAAGTAAGAGACACTGAAATTTCCCAGTGCTCTCAGATAAGTTTCTTGTGAAACCTTTTTCCTATTCCCTGTGCCATTTCATATGCTAGTCGTGTGTGCAAAAGGTTTTACTTGTCATTTCTGGTCTTACCCAGAATTCAGCTGGCGAGCCAGTGCTCTTTTTGAATTTTCAGTATAATGATTTCTTTGCTTTTATAGGTTTGGCGAAAGAAAATTCATGTTTAACAAAACAGAAAAAGCCTTAGGTAATAGGAGGAAAAAAAGACCACTAGAACAAGTTGAAGTCATCAAGGTGCCCTTAAAGGAGCAGTGGAATGTCACTTTAGACTTCAAGAAACCCAGCCTCAGAAGAAATCCTCCTGTAGTATGTCACTGAAATTACAAGTTTGTCTCGCAGTCGGATGGCCTGGAGGTGTTGGCACTTGTAGCTACTGCATCACTAGAATTTAGGAGCAGAGCTGCATTTCCAAGCAACTGGCATGCCTGAAAGAGTTACTTGCAGAATAAGAGAAGATGGTGTTACTGAAAAAAAGGATATTCGTGTTGCATGTTTCAGTCTATTTAATATATATATTGAATTGTTCTGTATTTTAAAATAGAATAACTGTGTAAGATACTGAAAAGATTTCAGGACAAATCTTAATCTGCTGACAAAAGCAGCGAAGCCTCATAGGACTTCTTTTGCAAATGCATTTCTGACAGCAGTGATTCAACTGTATGGGATTCGTAAATGAACTGACAGAAACGTTAAGGAAACAGAGCTAAACACTTACAGTACTTCACTCGGTGTTCACACAGAAAGTGACTCTGAGCAGAGGGTCAGTGGCAGGAGGATTTGGTGAGTGGTGTTAGCTGCGTTGACAGACTGCACGCCAGTGCAGGTGGCCGTAGTTGTTTCATACAAGCACCCTGTACTTGTGGGCTTTTGTAGAAGGAAACCTGTGACAATGGCACACAATATGGGGTTTTTGGAAAACTTAGGTCATCAGTTTTACATCTTTTTTTTAAACACAGCATCATTTGTCTTCGGATTTTTTTCATATATAAATATATGTTTTAATACAAAATAAGATCATGTCAGAATATTCATAAAATGTCCCAGACCTGTGCTCATCATGTGCATGGCATCATTTTTTCCATAGCCAGGGTTCGTGTGAGGCTCAAGCATCTATAACAACCTTTGATACAAGATTTTAAGTCAGATGGGACTTGACTGACATTCAGAGATTTCCACAGATTACCAAAAAATATTATTTTTCTGGTTATTCCCGTGTCCGTGGCAGCTGTTTTTCTCTTCCCTTTTTTATTTTCTTTTACAAGTCTTTTATTTAGCAAGGCAGATCCGTGCCTCAGATTCACACTGCAATTAGAAATAGTCATGCAGGTTTCCACAACTAAAAGCTTATCATCTCACCAGAACAGCGGTGACATAGTTCAGATACTATCCTTAGGCTCCGGGGAACATAAATTCCGATGTCTCAGTCTAGATGTGGGCGAGTGAAGTCAGTGCCCTTCTTCCCTTTCCATATTGCTCCTCCACCTCAGACATGCCCTGTAATGCTGAAGTTGAACACGAGGAGCTCGCTGCGACCGAGCCGTGGCTGAGCTGTGTCTGGCTGTACTTCCTTTACTTAAAGTAAGCACAAAGGCCTGGAAGAGCATTAAATAGAAAAGAGCTAATTGATATTTTTGAAAATGTAGCATTAAGTAAAGCTGAAAGTTTATGAACAGGTTTGATAGAGACCCGTGAGACCCATGATGTGTTTCTATGGAAACTACGGTTTAAGGTTTTTATCTGATGAGATTCTAAAAAGAGAACAATCTGTCTCTTTTCTGATTTGGGTAGACAAAGTATAAATACAGCAAAATCAATCGCTAAGTGGTCTTTGGAAAGATAGCTAATGAAGCGCATCAGGATGAGAACTGCTGTGTAAATGTAAGGTGACATTTCTGTCTTAATTATTGCCGTTAATTATGTGATTTTTGGGACAGATTGCTGATGAGAAGCTGCAGCTTAGCAGTCAAAATATTTGTGCATGTTTCCATTCAGTTGCTGTTGTTGAATTATGCGATTATCTGTACTTGGTCTGAATGTGAGAGTGTAACACCCTGCTCGCGGTCGCTCATGGGTTGCGGGAATCTCTGGGGTGCATCTCTGCTGGTTCCCAGCCCTGGCTCCTCGCGTTTCTGCTTTCCAGTGCTGGGACTGGCCTGGGCCCAGGCTCTACTGTGGTGGTGGCTGGGCTGAGCGGCACCTCGTATTCCTCGTGGCGTCAGTCAGACAGGCTGGTCGGAGCTGAGGGCTGTGATTCACCAAGGCATTGTGCTATTTCTGTCCATGCTTCTCGTATGCACTTTGATTTTACTTTCTTAATCAGCACAGATCAGTTCACAGCCACCGAATTCATTACATACAATCTATTCATCCCCCCTTTCCACCAGGGCTTTCGTAATTCACGACGGAGACTGATCCTCACTTAATCAAGTTTTCACCCAAAGTCAGCGGCACCTCATGCCAGCAGTGATTAATTCCTTCACAGTTCCACAGGCCATACAAATAGCTTCATTAGGAAAGTAGCATATGGTCACGTGGAGAATTGGCTGAAGCTGAGACGTTTCCGTCTTTGATAGTCTTCTAATATGGAGTGCAAATGAAATAACATACCTATTTGTGCTCTCATTGTAATGAAAACAAATACTGAACTGAGGGTATCTGAATACTGATCTGTAGGGTCTCGATGCTCTAACACAGAAGGAATCGTTCCCTTCTGCATGGTGGGGGTTTCGTACATAGCAACAGATGGCTGGAACAAAAGCCCTGAGACTCGGCTCTTACCTTTTGTGTGTGTTGCTCCTTCTGTATGTATTGTAAACTCTCAGTAGAGCTAAGGTGTCTGTAGAGGTTATATTAGTGGAATAAATAAATTTGGAATACAGTGTAGGTATGCAGAAAATAGCCCGTTTTACTGAATCATATAAACACAAGCAAATTATTAAACAACTTGACCAAAAATGTGAGGGAAACTTTTTTTAAAAAAGCATAAATGAACTTACATTTTTTCAGCCTCAAATTAAAATAGGAAATAACATATTACACCAAAACAAAAACAAAAACAAAAACAAAAACAAACAAATGGAGTACTTGGAATTTTAGAAAAACCCTTCTTGAGATTTGAAGATTGTTGTTACAAATCTAGAGCGATGTGGATGGTTTAGGGAGGCACTCTAAAAGCCTCCGTGCCTGTGATTTGTCATTGGTTTTAGGGAGGTAATTAAAGCCACTGTTGTATTCGCAGTTCAGTTCTGGAGTAGCTTAGCCTGATTAGGAACTCACCTTAGCCCCTAGTTTCACAATAAATACAGATTCTTCCCTGACTTGATGCTTAAATCTAAGAGTAATACAGAAAACAGTAGGAACTGGTTTTCAGTTTAAAGACTTTTTTTTTGCCACCTCCTCACAGAACTCGGAGGTGCCTGCGTTACCTTTCCTCTTGCTTTGGCTCTTCATCTTTTATTGAGCTGCGTTTCACGTTTGCTGTTCTTTTCCTGTGGGTGATATATGCAATATTGTTTCACAAATATGTGGAAAATGATGCAGAGAGCACTGTTCCCTACAGCAGCTGCCAGGCAACCCTGAAGTTCAGAATTTTTTATTCTGACACAACTTCTTGATATTGGAAGCAAAATGTTTATGCTTAGACGAGTCTGACTTGCTACTGTAAACTTACTGGCTGCAATACACCAGGCATTTGGAGCTATAGAACAATATAAAAGGATTAATTAATTTGTCTGTAGGTAATTTTAAAGATCATGACAGTGGTTTATTGGGAGAAAAATTTACTGTTTCCATTGTACAAAAGCAGCCAGAAATAGGCTGGAGCCAGCAGTTAAACAATGTCTGTAAAATAAGGACGTTGCATTAGCTCTGTGAGACTGCTTAAGCTAAACGACTGAAATTATCCCTGGGACAGATCCACCATTCAAAAGGAAGAAGCAAACCCACACGAGTATCGTGCACTCCTGGCTTTCATGATTTCATCCTCAGTCGACTTCTGTACGCCTTCTCCCCAGAATTTAGGATACCTGTACTGGATTCTGGAAAGTTAAATTGCTGGCAGGGGGCTTGAACATGATTAATTACCACAATGAGAAATTGGAAGAGATTTTTTTTCTTCCCTGAGTTATAATGTGATTGCCGATACAGAGAGTTTAACCAGTAAAACATCCCATATGGTTGTGAAGGTACCAAGGGCCTCAAGTAATTCTTGAGAAAGAAGAAAGCAAGGAGCCGGAGTAGAAAGCAGGCGCAAGCTCCCAAACCTTAATCTGTGCAGAGTTTCTCTGCTAAATCTTTCTCTGCAATTAGCATCTCTGACATGTTAAGACAGAGGAAGAAATCTACCAAGTGAGGCAGTTGCTTTTCAAAAGTAATTTGCTCAATTACTTCTGCCAAATCAGTTAAGAAACTCAATAGACCAGAAGCGGAGGTCATGAATTATTTCACGGGCGCTGGAGGAAGCATGAAGGCAAATGTAAAGGTGCAGCAAGGGGTGAAATAGATAGCTGAGGTATAGTGTGAGGATACATTTCATTGCCGTGCAGAGAGAAACAAACCTGCACAAGGATATGTCCTGTCACAGGATGCAAATCTGTTGATAGAAGAGAAGCGAGATTCCTGACATTTGTAGGAAGCACACTTATTTTTTAAAGAGAGTTTTAGAATTAGGCAACAAAGGCTTTCCTTTCTTGTACTTCTGTGTGCTTTTTAGCTCTGCTGTGAAAGAGGAACCAGTGCCAGATTGCTTTAAGAAAAAAAAAAAAAAAAAGGTTACTGGAAGTCAGATTTAAATGACTGGAAGCAAGGGAGAAAGGGTTAAAGAAGGATTTTACATTGATTTCAGACACCTACTACGAATTACTGACAAGGTTGTATTAAGCATATGTTTTAACTATCCCCCATGCTTTACACCTGGCAGCTCAGACCTTGCCTTTTGATGCAGGGTACAGCTCCTTAGCAGCTAAATCTCCCGTGTTCATCTCAGCATGGTGTAGGAATGGTATCTGCACCATCAGGACGGTTAACTACAAGTCCTGAGTGAGCTGAAGTTGCGACAGTAATTCCAAATATATTGCGTGCAGTGTTTTATAGCAGAACAGGAGAGTTGTAACAAAATGTTTATCCCATGGAGCCAGCAAAACATTATTAGAAAGAAAATAGAAATGATTAAACTGCCATGGCCTCTGTCTGACTTGGTTGACAAGATCTCGTTGGCTAGAAGGTTAGATAAATGTGATGACTATGTTTAAATTACTAGATATGAGGATAAAGGAACTTATTAAGGGAAATTGATGTTCACAGTGAATCTCTCTAATAAAGCACTGCTTCTGGAAGCCCTAACACAAACTTTCTTTGGAGCTGTCAAGTTGGCTCTTTAGTCAAGGACTTTCATTGCTTGCCTCTATGCAGTGTTTGTTGTGCAGCTGATTATGTGATAACAGAACAGCTTCCAGGATGCTATGTGAAATAAATATTTTACTCTTATTTCTACTGCTTCAGCAGGACAATTCAATATTGATTACATTTGTTCTTACTAGTTGTAGCTACAGTAATGTGAGGAGGCCCCAAGAAGCTATACGCTAGTCAGATTTTGTCTGGAAGTTCTGTTAAAGATATATTGCTTTGTCTGATTCCCTGCTGGCCTGATTTGTGCCATTTTCTGAGACTTATTTAGAGGAAGCTTTTTTTTTTTTTTTTTTTTTTTGTGTGTGTGTGTGATTATTATTGTTAATTATTTCACTTACAGTAACAAAAGATGGTCTTTGCATTTACAGCGTGAGGGAGGCTTGGAGTGTACATAAACCGGAATGATCTGACTTGAGTGCTATTTTGGCATCTCGTTTTTATCTTTGGGTTGAGCTAGATGAATTGGGAGCAATTATTTTGTCTGTAATATGCAGTGCAGATGTTCCTGGAAAGTGGCTGTTTCTCTGTGTATGATCGCATTCCTTGCATTTCGCTTACAGCATTTCCCATATTCTATGTGGGCAAGGCTACTGAAACTATAGAAATTGGAAACTGAGCTAACAATAAGTCCATTAAATTTCTCATTGTTTGGACCCTACTGATATTCCACATTTTTGTTCTGTTTTGATGCCTTGTATCTAGGAAGTGGACATTGGTTTGCACGTCTCTTCTTATACAGCAGCTGAAGCTGTTATTTCCTCCTAAGCCTGCAATCTATTTCCTAAATGACTATTTTTGTTTATGGAGCCAATTTGCAAAAGACTTTAGGTCTTGTTCTTTATTAAGTTGTTGGTAAAACTCCCTCTGCCTCTGGTTAGAACGGAGTCAGCACTGACAATGGGTAAAATACCACTGCTTGCCTCTCCTTTCATCTACGGGACTTTGTCTTCCTAATGGGTTGCAAGCTTTCTCAGCAGAAATTGTCTAGCATTTGGAAGGGATTTATGTTTCCATTTCCTGTTGCATAGATTTCTTCTTTGACTTTTTCATGTAGGTTAAAAATATGCTGGAACCCTGTGCACAGAGATGCCTTTTACACTGCAGTAATTAAAGTCGTGCCAGTGTTTCCACTATAAACTGCATTTCTCAAGGTTTTATTACCCAGCTTCAGTAGTTCATTCTTGTAAACAAGATGTACACTCAGACACAAATTGTTTTGAAATGTGTTTTAAATGTCCATTTGCACATTTTTTGAGCTATAAAAAAAATGGGGAGAGACCTGAACAGTCAGCTGACTTTTGGTTGTCATAAATCAGAGAGAAATGTGAAATGGGGCAGTTTTTACCTAATGAGCCTCACTGCTAATGCGTGTCGTTGTCATTGGCTTAATATTTGTTTCTATTGTGATTGCAGAGAACTATGAAAACGAGGAATTTTTCAGATAGACTTTCAGCTTTGGTACCTCTTCTGGCAGCATGTGTACCAGGATGTACTTTAAAGTAACCTATGACTTTCAGCCCCCCAGCATACTGAATATCCCTGTCTGATACATATTTTCCAGTTCAGATTTTACAACTTGTATTTTTTTGCTTTGCTTATAGTGTATCTGAATCATGGGTATGCACCATCAGATTTTCAAACTACTTCAAGCAGTCTGCAGAACGCCTAATGATCCTCACCCAAGGTTAAATATACAAACTTCCTAGTTAGTGTACTGCTTAGAAGCAACATGCTCATACTGCTGTGAGAAGCTCTCTTTGCCCTGGACACTTCTGAACTGAGCTGTTTTGCCCAGTTGGCTTTGCCCAGGAGTGAGGAGAGCAGCTCCTGTTTCGCACTGGCTACACATATCTGTGCTCAGATTTTTTCTGGTAGCCTCCTTGTCTGCTGTTTTTTCAACTACAGTTGCCTACAACAAGAAAAGTACTGTGTAATTTCCTACTGTAACAGAAACATGCATTAATAGGAGAAGGAATCAAAACATGGAGCAGAATTGTAACCTAAACTTCCAGTGCATGGTAGAAAAGTAGAAACAATTTCAGTCTACTGTATGCACAGTCACATATATACATACCTAGATAGCTTTGTTGTGATATCCCATAGTTTACCACCTCCTTAATTTGAAGGTTTGTAATCTCTTTGTACTTGTGCTATTTCTGCCATACCCAGTAATTTAAGGAGAAGTCAGTCAGGAACAGCAATTAATTAGAGCTTGTCAAAATCTGGAAGGGTAAGTGTTTGTTAAATAACTGAAATGATGCAGTAGAAAATACCTGTTAAACAATGCTGTCTGTTTTTAGGTGCATCATTCTGATGTTCCAGATCCTAGCAACCCATGAGCAAGTGTGTTGGAACAGTGGAGAGGATGCTGATATCTGGCATGGAACAGGAAAAAAGACTCAGGAACGAAGAACGTGAGCTGATGGCACCTTCGGAGTTGGTATGTTACACGTTATCTGTGCTTTGAAAGCTGGCACAGGCCTGCAGTAAGTGCTTTTGAAAGTCTCAGTATTACTCTAGAACAAAACATATTACACAGGAATTGTTTCTTCTGCTTTCCGTAAAGCAAGCTGTGTGCTCTCTTGATATATTCTTTCTATTGAGCTGTTGCCAATACTACTGGGAAGAGACATGAAACACCATCTTTACGTACAGGTACTCAGTTTTCCTTTCCTTAAGGGTAAGTAGCAACTTGATAAGAGAAAAAGAAAGTCTAATATAGGCACCTTAAAGTAGAATTTTTACAAATAAATGAACATACATTCAAACTGAAAAATGTCCAAAAAAGCCATATTCTGTGGTTTTCCTTTTAATATTGAGTAAACCAAACTTGGTTATTCCTGTCCAATCAATTCGCGTGTTTTAGATGCTGGAAATAAAAAGGAGGAAGCCTTAGAGAGTATGACAAATACTGTTCTTTTAGGGAGTAAGAAAATGTATCAATAAAGGGAACCATGATGTCTGCATGTAATTTATGAACAGGATACAATCTGAAAGGATCTGGATACCTTCTGTTCTTTTATTTGTTCATATTGCAGAATTGGTAAGCATGTGCTTATAGTGCCCCTTGCCCATAGTTGCAACAAGTGCTGGATTGTTAAGGAAGAAAAGCAGTTGACTTCAGTTGAAAAGATTTGCAACAAAGAGGTCTAGCTGTACTGGGATAGCATTTTGACTGCCATGGCCTTGGTATCTTGTTGATGGTGCTATAAAGCTTCATTGTTAGAAGTGTCTCAAATGCTCTTTTTATTTCTTGAGCTTATTCTTACATATAGGCTTTCAACACCAGTATTTTCTGAATGATAAACTCTGGTTTGTTTGCCTTTGTATCTTCTGTATCCATCTCTGCCATCTCATAAAATGTTCGTTATATTTCATGCAAAACAACTGGGCTGAATGTTCATTAGATGATTTGAGCTGGTCTCCAGAAACAAAGCACAAGGATCCAGCGTGCTTTCCTGATCTCACAGCTTTAAACAAAGGATTGTAACCTCTGTGGTTCTGTAGTGCTCCTCTAATTTTTCTAATTTTTTTTTTTGAGACTTTTGGATGTAAAACACTATGTACATGTATTGTTTTGTTTATTTTTAGAAAGTAAATATTTATGCTTGTAGCTACCCAAATATTTTAAGAATTAGGCTGTGGTGCATCATGTAATTTAGCAGTGTGTACGTCTGAGATTAACAGTTTGTGGTTATTTTGGGGTACAGATATAAAAAGAGGCTCTTGAGGAAATATTTTAGGTGCTGCTGTCTATATCATATCTGTAACTATACTACCCTGCAGGTTGTCTCAGGTGGGAAAATGATTAATTCTTTATTTGTATTTCTGTTCATTGTTAGTCTCTCTTCACTTGGTTTGGCAGTTAGGACAGTGCAGTACGTTGCCATGTTTCCTACAGTAGTTTGCTGAAAATCCACAGCAACAAATGATGACATCAACTACGTTTGGAACTAATGAAATAAATAGTATGGAGTTCCTAATATACTTCCATATATTTTTTTTCTTCTATAGCAACTGTTGGGTTCTCTTTAGAGTATGTTTTCTCCTTTTTGTGTGTAGTGTATAGGATCAAAAGAATGTAAGATATGACTCAGGTTAAAGGGGACAGGAGGGGGGGGTCTCTAATCCAGCCTCCTGCTCGAAGCAGGGTCAGGTGTCAGGTCGGCCAGGTTGCCCAGGGCTTTATCCTGGCTGGTATTGAAACCTTCCAAGGGTGGAGACCACACAGCCTGTTCTGGAGTAGACAACAGAAGAAGAAAAGGGAGAGATTCATCCTGCAAACTGCTGTGGTTTCTTAAAAAAAGGATTTTCTCCAGTCACCCACAAGAGGGAGTTTAAGCTTTTTCTGTAGAGAAACAAAAGGTGCTACAATGTGCCATTGGTGCTGACTGTTTTCTGAAGATACCCCAGTGACAAGGGCTTCGTGCATTCATACCCCTCACCAGAAGTCACACGCTGAGGGAGCCGGTGTCTGCCTCATTGCTGCACATTAACCACGGGATCAGTTAAGAGAAGCTGTTTTCTTTATTTTGTCTTCAGGACAAGGAGACACGTTTGGGTTCTCTGTTGTAACTTAATTGGAGTTGTTGCTGGTAAATTGTGCATTGAAGCAATGTGGAATGAGAGCAAGGTCTTGTGGTGCTGCAAGTGCTGGCCTGCAAAGGCTAAGAAGCCTCCCTAACACTGGTGAATTTGGAACTTTTACACTGGAGGCATGCACCAGCTGTTGTTCAGGTATTTTTTCATCCTCTAACTAGAGAGAATCAGTCCAGAGGCTTAGCTGTGTCACAAGGAAATACAAGGATGAATATCAGATTGGTCTGCGGCCTTGAACTGACAGCCCGAGTGAATGATGCTGATTGATGCTGAAAGGTTCGGCTGCAAGGAAGCCAGGAATGCTCTCGCTGCTCACCCTATAACTGCAGCTGTTCCCCACGTCTGGGCGCTTCCAGAGCTCACCGTACTCGAGAAGGTGAAAAGTGTGAGGGCAGACTTTGAAAGTTATTCTGTGCAATAGCCTGGGTAGGTAGGGTTGCTGTTCTCCTTGCAAAAAAAATTTTTACAGATAGCAAGACAGAATACAGTTCTATCATGCAAGCTATCTTTTTCCAGTTCTGAGCTGAAAATTGATAAAAATAAAAATGAAGAAAACAAAGAGCCTTGAAGTTTAGTGAATTTAAAAAAAAAAATAAAAATTCCTCAGGATGAAAGTAAGGAATAAAGGAAGAAGTCTGTCTATACTAAACTTTTCTGAAGCATTAGGTCCAAAAAGGGGCTTGCATTAGTAAAAGCTAACTGCTTTTAATCTATTGTAAGACTGCGCTGTTACGAAAAAGCTTCTGGCTGAATTATACGTTCACTTATGTTTAAGCAGAAAATCCATTAGAGGCATAGAGGCCACAGAATAGATCTTAATTTCAGATCGGATAAAAGGAAGCCAAGGCTGAGAAACCAAGAATATGTGGTAGAAGCTTAGAAAACTAAGTCAAGGGAATCAAATTAAAGAATTCAAAGAAATATGGAATGATTTGAAGGCCAAAGGAGGGCTGACATGAAAACCTTATATTTCTGATGTTAGTGAAGAGAAACGACCCATGCAATGTTGTGCATTTACTAGTTTAAAATATCAAATACATTATTTTCAGGTAACAAGTGCGATATGGAGAGCAGAGGTTTGATAGCAGCTGTGTGCTCGGGAAGGCCTTCACAGCAAATGCTCCGTTTCCACATGGAGAACAAGCAGTGCTTTCGGCTGAGTGCCCTTCCTGCTTCAACAGCTCAGCGTTGATTTAGGAGGATGGTTATTACATATCAAATGCATGCTCCTTGAGATCAAAACCATGTTCCTCTTGAGTGCAGATGAGTGTGGCTTACTACTACTCTACAGGGTAAATCTCACCATTGGTACTCCTGTATTTATCTGAGGCTCTGCTCCGTGGAAGGGATTGGGCCCTCTAAAGGGGGCTTGTGCAGTGGGGTTTGTTGGCATGTCAGAAGGATCTGGCCTGTCTGAAACTTTTGCTTCTGTTCTGATGACTCTTTCAACAGCATTATATATATGTATTTTTTTTAGTTCTTTCCATTTTCATATTTTTAATAAGGGAAAGTAGTACACAAGCAAAAATAAATGTATCTAAACAAATTTAGGAATTCTTGTTTTGAAGCATAAAGCATCGCTGTAAGTAAGTTTAGAGAAAAACCAGAAAAGCCAGCACAGATTCTGTGGTAAATCAGTTTATGAGGTTTGTCCAAAGCATTCTGTAACCCTGCAGTCAGTGTAACTCAACATCTATTCTCTTTGTTAAAGGGAATACTCAAATCCATTAGTTAATTCAAGCTGAATAAACTCTATGGTGTTTTCCTGCCAAATACTATAAAAGGGAATATTGAATTGTTCCTTGGAAAGGCCCCTAGGATCTGTCATGTCTATTCAGTTTTTTTTTTAACTAAGATCAGATTTGCTCCTGCATCTTTATGACCCATCATAATCTGAGGCTTGTTCCGTACACTGAAGTAAGAATATGAGCCTTGTGCTGCTTCAATTTACAAAAATGAGTGTGGTGAATCCAGCGATACAGCACTGGAGCCTGTTTCGATTCAGTCTGATGGCCATGTACATGTACATGTGCTTTCCCATGTACAGATGCAGTTTTGTGTATTTTCCCTGTGCACTGCTGTTATCTAGTGCAGGTTCCTGGTCTCAGCTGCTTTGCTAAGAGGGGAAATGATGAAAAGTTTTACAGAGCACTATTGGTGGCTGACCCATGATACAGTTGTGCTCATTCCTCCATTGGCCTGCTACATGAACGTGCTTGCCCTGCTTCAGCAGTAGTCTCTGGCAAGAGTAGCAAAACATGACCCACCTTCTCTTGCAGCAGTCGGAGGATTTCATTACCATTGGAGTTATTAATGACACTATCACACTAGCTCATTTAGGTGTCACTTGAAAACTATGTAATGGCCTCACCAGGGAAAGGTGAACATATGAGAAACCATGCAGGAGAAAGGAGCGTCACTGAAAATGCTGAAGCCTTTGAGTGTCCCAGCACTGAGCAGTGAAGCAGCGCTGCTGTATGCTTCAGTACACAGGGCTTGGCATCTGCTTCGAATGGCAGAAAACAGATTACCCAAGCTATTTGCTCTAGCTAGTTAAAATGTGGTGAATGGCTGGAATATGGGCCAGAGAACATTTTGGGACATGCATGAAGGAAAATCTTGGCAGTGGCTATTATACTGAGGCTGTCAGAGCCGATCAAGCAAGAGCAGGATAACACTTCTCTACGCAAAAGACACCAGAGAAAAATAAAGTGCAGCGAATACGGGAGGGTGCGCCTCTGACACCTGTAGCCTCTGGTATACTGTGAAGCCGTGAGGTGAATATTGCCACATGTATCATATAATCTGTTTGTAGAACAAATCTGTCTTTGCTTATGCTTCTTGTTTTGTATGTGTTCTGTTCACTATGGATAATCAGCACATCACAGCACAAAAGTTGTCCTCCAAAGCAAAGCACCGGAATAATAAATGATGGGTCTTCTTTACAGGGTAGCAGTGTAGGGACGTTGGCACGTATATGGAGAAGAGCTAGGCAACTGTTAGAGCAGTTGCTGTACAGTACAGTACATCATTTCTAAGCATAGCTGTAATGAGATTTTACAGATACAATTTTTCCACATTTAACTTATGCTGCGTGTATTCAGAGAGTGAAATATCATCCAGGGAGACCTTTTTGCCATTGGAATAGCAATGCCTTTTCTTTACAGCCTTCTTCTTTGCCTTTGTCCTGTTTTGAAACTTTATGCTCTTTTTCTATAACTGTGTGCTATCTTTATATAACCCAGGTAATATTTCACAAGCATTTCAATGGACAATGGTGCTGTCAAGGACTGTGGTGCTGCTTCCCACATTACATTGCTAAGCAACATACAATATAGCAGCATGATACCCTGCTGCTGGTAAGAAGTCAAGCTCCAGTGTTCAGTAAAATTATTCTGATCTACTTTCCCATCACACAGGAATCAATTGTTTCAGCACATAAGTAAAGATTTGTATTAATAGTAACAAATTCATACAAAAGTTAGATTTTTTTTTTCTAATTCCCAAGTGCTAAGTACATACACATTAGTATTTTTTTCTTACTCGGCCCCAGAGAAGTTGGTCTTTGCCGTTTTGCCAGTTAAGCAGCTTTCACTGACTTTGACAAGACTTGTTTTAATCAAAGCATCAATTAAGTAAAATGCTTCTACTTGGAAACAAGCTTGTTTTGCTCATCAGCTTAAATTACACATGCTTGAATGCCTTGCTAAACACAGGTCAACTTGAGAGCAGCAACTGGATGTCAAGTCTCTGTTCAGAAGCAAGCCAGATAGTTTCATGTATGACATTTCATCCTGGAGGTCAATTTTGCCAGCTGATATCATCTCTAAAGAAACAGATGCATATTTCAGTTCCATTCTTGTTCATATTTTTTGAAGAAAAAAGTAAATAGGATTATCACTCAAAACGTTAGCTCCTTTTTGAAAGGATGATGTCTATCTAAAATATTTCAGTAGATCATGAGAGGAGAATTCACTTGCAGGTTCAATAAAGCCCTTCCTATCAGTTGTTTCTCTGATGGCTTTTAAAAGACATTAATACCAGTTATGCTTATTGTGCCTGAGTGTGGAAAACTTTCATGTTGTTGCTATCAAGAGTTGTTTCAGCATTTTACTGTTAGCATTAGCCACTGATAGGGATCAAAGTAGCTATTGTATTATTAATTTGGGATCTGAAGGAGTTGGAACACAGGTCAAAGTTGGCCTTATCTTCAGTAATGAAATCAGGAACTGTGTGATGTGGAGTGAGTCAGTGTCAGCGCAGACAGCACTGCGGCACAGTGGTTACTGCTAAGAAGGGCTAGGCTGGTCCTGGGGGTGGGAGGAATTCTGGCCCACCGAGAAGGTATTTCACAAGAGAAAGCTTGTTCAGCATGGGGATGGTCTCCCCTGGCTGGGTGTGGAATCTCTCTGTGAATGCTGCTCTTCTGGTAGCCAATTTGGTGTCAAGGCCTTTTCCTTCTCCTGTGTGCCAGCATGCCTAATGCTTTACAGCTGCCTGGCAGTGAGAGAAGGCCCAGGTGTGGACATCTCTCTTTTCCACAGACTTCTGTTCCCATGTCTTAGTTTAAGAACAGACAACATTTTAGGAAGATCTGTACCTCTGGAAGTGTGGGTTACTGCTCTAGGTGACGTATGAAAGAAAATACAGGCTTGGAGGACCCTAGTAGTGTGTATGGGGTGAGACAGAGCAGCTTAGTGTGAGAGAAATGGTCTTAGTTTGAACAAGAGCAGGGTAAACAGATTGGCTGATAATGCTGAATACCATGCAATTTCCTTTTAAATTACCAGATGGGGAGAGAAAGGAATATAAAAAGAAGTGAGAGAAAAGGCAGCTAATGTTGAACTGGAATAAAATGTTGCCAAGACATCACGAGAGAATGAAGAAAGGGAAATGAAGGGAAATGAAATTGTCACTTCACACAAGAGCTCAAAGAGCTTTGAACCCCCGACTCCAGTGCCTAAGGTGCACTTTATGTAATCCTGGGAGAGTCTCGGTTTGCTGCCATGCCCGGTGTGCCTAGAGAATCAGAAGTGGGGAGGATCTGTTTGATGATGACAGACCCGCAGCAGAAGAGAAGCCTGATAGAGGATATCACAGCCTGTGCAGACTGACAGGCATTTCCTAGAATCAGGCAAAGCTAGCTTCATCTGACACTAAAATTATTCTATCAAGTGTTGGGAACTGATTATAGAAATCTGTTAAATCTCCTTGTCAGAATAAGAAGGCAAATCAGGACACTGCTAGATCAGATAAACTAGGCTGCCAAAAAAAAGGAGGAAAAATGTTCTTTAAGTTCTTCTAACCATTCTAATAGTCTCAGTTACTTTAACAAAGCTAGAAGAGAGTCTATTCTATAGTGTCTGAAAATGATAATTCTGCTCAGGGAGAGGAGTATATATATGTCTGCAGATGATGCTGAACAGTCGGTAGGATCAGCAGCTGAATCTTAATGCAGTTATATACTGCAGTAGGTCAGACTTGGTAATTCCAGTTAGATACCTGCCAATTATTGCATATATGGTATTCACAGGGCCCTGCATTCGCAGAAGTAGCGTAGAAAGGCTGAATGGAAGAGGTTTGCTTTTGAATATGCTTGAAAGCATGCAGAGATATAATAGATGTTTACTAAAAGCTAGCACATCTCGAGTAGTGTTTCCTAACCTGTGTGGTCCGTGGACTGTTCATGGTCTGTAAACTAGCAGAAAATGGTGTGTGAAATAATAACAAAAGACAAAATTACAGCCAAAGCAACATGCACCTTCTCCTATTTGCAGGTTTAGAAATGAACAAATGAGAAGGAAAACAAAACCATAAATAAACACTGAATGTTTGGATCAAATTTTTCGTGTTTGTAAATGAAAACTGTTGATTGGACTACATAATTTGGTCCATAGTTTTTTCCAGAAAGGCTACGTCTTCCTTAAATTTCAAACAGATTGTGAAGCAGGGATCTGAGGGTTACTTACATAACTAAACACTGAAATTATTCTTTTGGCTGGAGCATTAGCAGTCTGTGCTTTAATTGTCCCTGGTAATTTCTAAGGCATGTGTGTGTGCATAAACATACGTATGGCTATTACATGTGGCCCGCTCTCTCCAGCGGGTAGGTTAAGCTTGTTTCCTGCAGAGCTGGAACCCAGGCACAGATGCACCAGGGCCGAAAGCAGAACTGTAGGAGCTTACTTCAGCTCCACCCCATGCCTCTCTGGTGCTGTGGGTGACGAGGAGGTGACAGTCACAAAGTGGTGTAGACCTCTCCTCCCCATCTGCTGCAGGGCCATGTGTGGCCTTCCAGCACACGCTCTGGCCTTTGCACAGGTCTCAGGTATCTGTGTACGAGTACACAGGAGGTCAATCAAGCATGATTAAGAGCAAAATTCCTGAAATATAAAGGGCCTAATATGGAAAGCAATCCTAGAATCTCAGATGCATTGGAAGTAGAAAAGAAAGAGCATCAGGTAAGAGTGGTTAAAAGTAAATTAGAGAGAAAAGAGGTGAAGTTTTGGGAAGAGACAGTTGTTTGCCTTGTGGGAAGTGACAGTAGGAATATCAATAGAGGGGTAACCTCTGCAGAGTGGAAAACCACTGGCTTCTTTGATTTGCCTGTGGGCAAAAATATCTAGAAAGTATGTATTTTGTGGAGAAGGAGGAAAGGGAAAGGATAACATAGACAAAATGAGTAAGTCTGAATGGGAAAAGACGACAAAGCACTGTACACCTCACTGGAGCTTCTAGAGGAGATTAGCTATAAAAGAAGATTAGTTATAACAAATACTTTACTGAGTGGAACTTGAAGTGTAAGCTATGCAGAAAGTGCCTGTATGTGAGAAAAACAATTATCTCCATCATCTTCACACAAGGAGAGGCGAACTTTTGTACTTTATTTTTGCTTAAGTAAATTAGAATGATTTTCTTTAATTTCTTGGCCAGTGTCTTTGTAGCTGTGTTGCCCAAATTGCTGCAGATAGATGTTAATTCTGTTTTACCTTAATCTGTACTGACTTGAGAAATATTTGAGGGTAAGTGGAAGAAGCATTCCTCACCTGAGGGCTAATCTGTGGTGTACCTATAAACCAAGATAGTGGGAAACTGTTGTAGTTTCCCCACACATTCTGTAGATAAAGCAAAGGATAACCCTCACAGGAGCAGCATGGACTGATTGGAGGAGTATTATAGGGGTCAGGAAAGGAAGAGAGTACAGATGATAGATTATTCAGGAATTTTTATTCATCAGAGTAATGAATAGCAGGTTTGAACCTCGCAGTCTTTTGTCACATGCCAAGATGAGTATTTATTTTCTGCCTTTTCACTTTACCCTTGCTTTTTCCGTTGATTTCAGTGAAGTTTCTCATTTTCTGTCTGACTCTGAAATGAGATTTGCTGTTATGTACTTCATACCCACACCAATATCTCAACAATTCCATGGAAACCTTGGGTTAAAAAAAAAAAAAAGGTTTATCTAT
Source organism: Aythya ferina (assembly GCF_964211825.1). Lineage (NCBI taxonomy): Eukaryota > Metazoa > Chordata > Aves > Anseriformes > Anatidae > Aythya > Aythya ferina. Next base: position 2,373,652 of record NC_140318.1, on the reverse strand, counting down.
GTCATATGGTTAGATCTATTTCTGAAGTCTTAGCTCAGGCAAAACTAATTGAGTAGGAACAGAGACCGTATTCTCATACTTTTATTCTGCCTAAAGCAAGAAAGAGTATTGAAGAAGTGAATGTGAAATCAGAAGTTAGCGGACAACAAAGAGGTAGAATGACAATAATATGCCAAAAAAAAAGAAAAAGAAAGAATAAGAGAGATGATAGAGGCCTATTTTATCAGAAACAGATTAGAAACATGAGGAAAGTATAAGATGTCATTTATCTTGTGTTTCTCTCTTCGAGTGACATAGAAAGAAACAAAAATTAGTTCAAAATCTTTGCTTTTTGTTGTGTGGATTTCACATAAAGCAAAAGACCATATGGAGTAATTTATCCTAAAAAGCTATTAAAATGAAGAGGCTTCTTGATATGGAAGGACAACAATTAGCTGAATCCCTAAACAAAAAGGGAGAGAGTGAGGAAATGACAGGAAACAATACGGGAAGGAAAGAAAGGAAGAACAAATAAGCTCAGAGCAAGCAGCCTTGACAGCCTTTGAGGACTCAGAATATGTCTCTTTCTCAGTGCAATAGCATTTTTCATGTGCCTGTTTCTGTAGATAACTTGCAGACAGAAAGAAATACATATTTTGATGCAATATTTCTATGTTGTAACTATGGATGCATGGGAAAAATCTACTGATTTGCAGAAACCAAGATTTCAGAGGAAAAGATCTGGATATGGGTTTTCTCCCCAGTTAATACTCAGTGTGACATTAGTATTCATCTTTATGGCTCCATTTCTTTACAACATTCAAAGCCTTATTCATGCCATTTACCTTGCTTGCATCTGTTTGGAGATCACATAAACTGGATGCATCTGAACATTGTACTTGCTTTTTGTAACCTTTCATATTTTTGTAGGATTTTACAAACTTAGAGCAATGGATAATTCACTACAAGCCCTAGGTAACAGGGCCCTAGGGTCCAGGCTGGAGAAACAAATATCAGTTAGTCTTTATCCCATCACATCCAATGCAGAAATAGCAGCAGAGCAGCCCACTCTGAAAGAGAGATTATTTTCAGTATGTAAAAAGAGAATTATATATTTTAAGTGCTCAACCAGGCCTATTTTTCCAATAGATGTTGTTAAGGATATATTAATTTATTTTGTTCATATGTTATTTTAGCCTGAACCTTCATAGAAAACTCAGATGAAACTTCTGTCCATGTTTCAAGAAACAGCACTTCATTTTCACCATTTTGCTGTTTGATAAGATGCACTTCAGAAGTTGTAGTCATTATGAATTTTGTTTGATGCAAGGAGGGACCGTGTAACTTTTCAACATCTTCTCTTTTAAGATTCTTATCCAATGTTTGAGCACCCTCAAGTATCCAAAGATTCTGCTAAGCATTCAAATGTTTGTATTTCTCTGAATTGCACTTTCCATTGCTACTTTTTGTCCAAGTTTTTATTAATGATATATCATTATGCCAGTTGCTATTGTATTACATTTACATAACATGGTATCAAAGAACAACCCATTCTTTAAGGCCGTCCACTGATTAAGGAAATATATGTTGGTTAGTGAATGTGAAGAAAGCTGTTGCAGACTTTTTTTTTTTTTTTTTAAGAGCTGAGAAAACAGAGAATGCTTCTTGTTCCTGTTTCTAGGAGACAACTGCAAAAACATAGTTAGGAATCTGTAAAGTCAGCTAGGGCAGAATCTCAACAGACAGCTTGGTAAATTGTGCACAGAACTCTGCCTGTTGTAGACCTTTTGTTATTTTTGCCCAGGAGTCCGTTTAGTTTTATTTTCCTCCATTAAACTGCCAGGAGGATTTTACTGAAGAAGCTCAAAGATCCTTGCATCAGTTTGAAGCGTACAGTAGCAAGAGGTAATGTTATGTTCTGGTTACTGTGAAAGAATGTCCAAATAGCATTATTCATTTTTTTGGTCTTAGAAACATTCACTGCATTAAATTGATTGTTGGCATATTTCATGGTAGAATATTCAATGAGTACTCCTTGCATAGCCACAATTTATGGTTAATGTGTTTTCTAATCATGATTACAATAGAATCTGCAGCTCTGAACCATTTTGTTTGGTAGTTTGTGGCAGAGTTTTGAATAGAGATATAAAGCTCAATCTTTTCAGAATCTGAAGAACTGGCTTATTTTAAAACTCTTGGAGCCAAAGATGGTTCAGTAAGTTACATGTTTTGAGCACATATCAGATACTGAACTGCTCGTGTCCCAGAATACATCTTACAAACCAAGCGTCCTAATGGTTCACAAAAACACAGAGAGCATTGAAGGGAAAGATGTGACAGACACAGCCTCTTGCACTGAAATCCTAGGGAATGTCTTTCACAGACTCTTTCTTCAACACAGGTCTTCCAGCATTTCATGCTCCATTTAATTGTTACACCTTCTGTTTTATTTATTTATTTATTTATTTATTTATTTATTTATTTTATTTCCCTGTGGTGGGACTTTGCTTAGTTCTGGATGAAAAGTTGCCACCTTACATGTGTGATTACGGAGCATCACTTTCTTGAGAAAATTGGGCTAAAACTCTGGTGATTTAGTAGTATAAATTTCCATCTCTCCAAATAAAGAATCCTTAGAGAATGTCTGTCCTGTTGCTCCAGATTATTATTCATATTCCAAAAGAGTACCCAGCTGAGAAAAAAGGCTTCCTTATGGCTCTGGATAGCTCAGCAGACAAATATCCCTTTAAAAGTTGTTGAGTACTAAGCTTAAAATAGGTTATAGTCTTCTCTTAACAAGACTTGTGCTAGCAGGAACATTTGCATGGATAGAATGGCATGGTTAGAATTGGCAACTGGGGCTGCCCTGCTACTGGGGCTTCTTGAAGATCCCAGTTATAATCAGATTTGTTAAATTAAATGGTTGAATTGCTATCAGTTGCTGCTGAGGCAGGGGAATTCTTCCTACCAACATGAAGTAACCAAGGATGTATCATTTTTCAATTTGTGCTTGTGTCATCTACAAGCACATTTCAAGCAGCAAAACAGCACAATAGGACTTTGGCATGAACTTTTGGAGTATGATCATCTCTGCATTTGCTGTCCTGGGCAAGATAAGCTGCATCTCAATGTGAACAGACCCAGCCATGAAGAGTGACTTTGAAAACTTGCCAGGTAAAGCCAAAGAAACTGTGAGGCTGGTTACTTGGTATGAATTGTTATTCAGCCTCACAAAAGAAGAGGCTTTGACAACACCCCCAGTAACCTTGGCAGACTGTTTTGTTAAGCAGGTCTGTGCTTCATTGGCTTTTCAACTTGCATGCATTCATTGCTCCCTCCTACATATGAATTTATGTTTCAAAGAAGGATTGTATGGTGGCGGGCAGCTGGGGCATCATGCTGATCTTTTACACTGGCTAGCAACGACTGCATCAAAAAGCAGGCAGCATAATGTACCACGCTTCCGTTTCTCAAGGGGAAAAGCAACTGAACCTCTTCTCAATTCTTTTTCTAGATGCGCAGCCTAAAATTTTTTCTCTTTATTTTAAATAATGGAGATCTTTCCATTTCCAACTTGGTCCTCTCCCATAGTGTGACACTGCTGAAGTGACAGACTGAGAAGGAATCCACAGGAATTGGTTTTGCACACGTACTAGCAACTAAGGTGTAATAGATGAAATTTTTTACCTGCTTGTGCTCTAACAGACTCACTATAGAACTATTAGAACTTTAAATAGTTAAGGCTCTTCCAGTTTTTGTAGCTTTCAAACTAAGTCACAATCATGATTGCAAAGAAGGTGTCCTGCAGCTTTATGTTTCTGTGTCTTTATTTAAAATAGTGGAGTAATCATGTTTACTTGGCACAAGCAAGACGTAGTCAAAGTTATGACGTACTTCAGGGTTGTCCTGGGGCTGTTGGAGATAACACATCATTTTGCTAGCATAAGATCTATCAGGAACAAAGTAAAAATTATACCAACATGGTTTTCTGGATGAAGAGTATGTTGTTTTCAAAATGTGCTTTGACTCTACTTATTTATATATACAGGTATTTCTACTTACCTTTTCCTAGAGACCTTTAAAACACCTCGTAGAAAAGAAAGTAGTTTTCATAGTCTTCTCAGTTGACTGTAATTCATTGTCACTATGCATAAAATAACAAAACCTGGTCCAAAAAGACTTAGGAGACAAATCCTTTCCCTGGAAACAAATTGAAGTTATATCCCCAGATCTCTACCACTTCAAACTTAAACTGTATAGCTTGATGCAGAAATGTTAACATACTTTGTGAAGAATAACAAACAGGTTAAATATAGATTCATGTAGCTGATAACAGAGAGATGAGCTGATTTGCCCAGAGTTTTACAAGAAGTTAATAGCACACTAAAAGCAAGTAACATCTTTCCTGTTTACAATTTCAAGTTACGGCATGAGCTAAAGGCAAATGTGAACTAAGATTCCCATCTTTACTGGAAAGAAAGAGGAGTTAAGTAGTAGTAGCTACCAATTCCTGTGACATAAAGTCTTACACACTGAACACAGCTGGAGTATGGCAGGTAGATGGTGTTAAAATTAACATCATGCAGACATTAGGCAATTAGAACGTCCTTTTTTTGTCTTATAACTGCCTATCTAGGGGAATGCAGAGATGCTCTGATTAGACAGAAACAGAGTACATTTAATTTCCACTTCCTTCCAACCATTTCAAAATTCCTTCCTTGAAGAGTCAGCTTTCCCAAACTCTAAATTTTGTGTTCTGCTTAACCTCATAGGTATTCCAGAGAATATGCTAGCTAGACTTCTCTTTCCACACTCATTAGTTCAGTGTGCTTGGCTCTTTTCCTAGGATTTGGTCTAGCATAGCCTCTGACCATTCAGGCCATTTGTCTGAAAATCATTTCCCTCTTTACTTCTGCAATTTTCCATTCAGTGCCTGAGCAATTAAAATCCCTAGTGATCAAAGCCCTGGTCTTCCAACTGTCCCTTTCTCTTCAAAATCATTGCATGAGCTACTTTTCTGATGGCATGAGCTGTGCTCAAGCAAAGAGTGCATGACAATAGCTTGGTTGTTAGAAACTGTGAGTAGTGCCGTAGCCAAAATATTGACATCATTCTGACTGGCACATTAAAGATTAATTTTTACTAGGACTGTAACTGCAGAGGAGCAAATCATTTTGATGACATTAAAGTCAAATCAGTTCTCATATAGAGTCATTGAGGCCTAAATAAGTATTATTTCTCACTGTTCCTGTCTCACTTTCTTGGTCTTGGCTGTTTGGTTAGGGTTACCGGCTTATTCTTGATTCACCACGAGGAAGGATTTCACAGGTGTTTATTCCTTCCTGGTACTAAATTATCTATGAAAAGTACATTATGTATCCACAGTTTCTGTTTCATGGAAAAATACAAATTCTCTCTTTATATGATTCCTGTCAATTGCAACGAGCATTACAGCGCTCTGTACTGCTATACATGGATGAGCACGGAGCTCTCAGCATCTGGAGTTCATCTCCTGTGACCTAGGCAGGCCGTGTTAATGAGTCACCATGTGTGTGTTGGTGCAGTTCCAAACCCTAGGATGCAGGGTAGCCAAATGGTTGGGACTGCTCGCTCCCAAAATTAACCTAAGACCCTTTTATTCCAAAATTTCCCCAAGTCCCTTCTATTCTTACCATGGTCAGCTTTTGTTACGTCAGACTGGAGGGATGTAATGTGTGTGTGTCAAGAGTTAACACACTTTTTTCTCTCATGTACTAAATCCTAGACTGTATATATGACCCCGAACAGGTGGAGGGCTGCAGGCAGACAGAGTGCCGTGTTCCTGTAGTCACAGAGTAGGTGGCTTTGTGGGGAAGGTGGAAAGAGGGAGGGTTTTTGTTTTGTCAGTGAGGGGGAGAAGTAGTGAAGTTGTAAAGAACATAGGGAGCGTAGGGTGCTAGGAGAGAGAATATAGGGTTTGCAGCACTGTAATTTAGACCAAGGCAGAGATCTCAGAACATTATTTAATAGGGACTATATACTGAGCAATACTTAAAACAAATACATGGAAATGAGTTTTTCTTCTATTAATATGGCATAATTCTCAAGAACAGTACTAAAGTGTTTTTGTAAGGTACAATTACAGCAGAGTCATATCAACCTGCTAGGTTAATTTCTCCATACAGAACTGCATGTTTTTCTCCCTTCAGCCAGCCATTCATTTGTCCGCCTACAGCTTGTAGCACCAAGCATGAATACTCAGCTCTAAAGCACAAGTTACATGACTCTGTAAAGAGTGAGCTAGTAAGGCAGAAGCATTACCCAGGAGCACCAAAATAGAAAACCCTGCGCTCTGTTGTCTGCCTCTGAATCCTGTGTCATCATCCCTGACAAACCTAAAATGCACTAAATCTGTTGTAGGTGTTTAGAGTGATCCTTGCCTTAGATTTAAACAAAAGCTTTTTTTTTTTTTTTTTAGCGAGATAATCTTAATGCCTTTGCTGGAGTATTAAAGAAAGAGTTTGAATAACACATTCAAAGTAATATTGATCCTGAAAGTCTGGATTTGGAGAATTTTTCCAGGGTTGTTGTAATGGCATAACTTCACCTTTCAGAGAAACACCTTGGTTTATAGTTGCACATTGATACTTTTTTTTTTTTTTTTTTTTTTTTAGATGTCTTCAGAGAAAGTAAAATTATGTATTTCTCAGCTAGGTGATGGGATGGGTCGTCTTCCTCAGTCCTGCTTCTGTATCATTTATCTGAGAAGTTCAAAGCAGTTAAAGTTGGGAACTTTCAGCTGTATTCTTGTGAGATAAGGCACATTTCAATGTCTGCTATAGAAAATTAAGGCACAAAGAAGAGTTCTGAATTCTGTGAGGTCTCAGGGACTTAGTGGCAGACCCAGCAGTACAACAAAGGTGACCTGACTCCTGGTCCTGCGACCTAACCGCCAACTAACATTATCTCTGTTTTGAGGGTCTGCAGTTCCAGAATCTGGTGTCATGTATTGTCTGATTCTGCCAGAGCCAGTGCTTGCCCCCAGCTCGTTTGCAGAAGGTTCCCAGAAAGCCAGCTTAGCAGCAGCTCCTGGCTTGGCAAAGGAGGGAAATGCGGGACAAGGTGCCCAGCAGACGGCTGTTGCTGCAGCAAGTTGCAGCTGCCCAGCGCAGAGTCCCCGAGCTGCCTCCCTGTTCGGCAGTGGCTGGTCTATTCATTCTGCAAACAGCCTCTTTCCGTTCCAAGACAGCCCTAGGGACACAAGGGAATGGCAGAGTTTATTATAAACTGAGTAAAGGAACAGACTATTGCTGGAGGAGATCCAGGGTTATAAAAGATTGGAGCGGGGAGGAAGGGGAGGAGGGAACAGGACATAATTTGTGTTTGTGTGGGAGGGGGTGGGTACTGGTGGCTTCAGAAGGCATTCCCCAAGCCCTCAAGACCTTTGCTGGTTTTGGTGCGATTTTCTGCAGTGCGTACCGTGCTGTGTCAAACCCCACTTACTTTTTATTGTATCAGTCATTCTATTTATGCAGCAACACGGATCGGAGAGCGCTTGCAGGTCCTGTTCTGAATGAGCTCCGCTCTCTGCCAGCTCAGCCTAGTTACATTGCTGTAACTTATTCTGGGGGATGGGAGAAAAAGGTTGCTGCTACTTTAAATATAATGCATTAAGAGGATGCTGGAAAAAGGCCTGCATGCTGTAATACCCAGCCATCTAGTTGGAAAAGCAGCCAGATGTAATACAAAAGAAGAAACACAGCCTCTTATGGATGCAGCACTAATTCATAAATCAGGTGAATCAGCTTAGGCAACTGCTGTGTTTTTATGCCTCTGCTGCATGGAGAACTGCATGTTGGATGCTTTTATTTGAAGTAATGGAACCAGATAATCCCTTGGACCAGGACAACTCCAATGGTAAGAAGTAGAAAACATAGGAAAGAGGAAATAAAGGATTGCGAAAGAGCGTCTGAGTTGCACATCCTACTTAAGGCACAGGGTTAGGCATGTGTTTTTACTGGCTTCTGCATGGATCAGTAGAAATGAGTGCGGTAATGTGCTTCACATTATCTTAAAAATCACTCTGTTTACAGGGTTTCAAGATAGGCATGTAGTAGACAGATAGAAACAGGGTGTTATAAGAAGTAATCCAGCAGGATTGGTGCTCTCCTCATTAACCTATCTCCTGGGCAGAGAGGAGAGTAACCTATTTATTTTACTTTATTCAGTTTGGGGGTCTTTTTTGCTAGTGAGAAAAGAATGTAACTTTATGCTGTGTGTCTGTCAAGCCTAGCATTTGGAAACAGTTTCTTTATCTGCAGAAAGCTTTCCTAAAGGCAGTTGCAGTGAGTAATTTGCTTAGAGGGATATATTTAGCTGTGGACCACATAAATTCACCCTGGAATTAAAGTCTGTGGTTAAAACTGCAGCTATTCCTTGGATTTATAACATTCCACATGCTGATGTTCTGCTATCTGGTCTGTTAGAAGACTTACAAAAGGCATAAATTGGGGTGAAAAGTTGTTTGCAATTGCAAATCTTACCTTTTTTTTTTCTCTGTTAGTAAAGTGGATCAGCTGCATTGAGGACAACAAATTGTTTACATTTTTAAAAACCATTTAAGATTGTGTTTTTCAGAATACATTGATTCTCAGCTCTTTCATATGTATTTAGTGCTATTCGGTATGCAGTCTGAAATCCACAAAGTATTCCACCTTTACATAGATAGGGTTCAAGAGCTACCTCTGGAATTCCTGCAGCATATTTTCTGCTGATAACCCGGAGCTCTTAGTACAACGTAACTGCAGTGTTAAGATCAGGGTAGACCTGAAGCTGTGCGGAAAGAATGTGGTTAAGGGAATGAAGTAACATTGAAACTATGTGAACAGTTGACTGGACAGATATAAGTGGGCAGCGCTGCTTTACTTCGGGCTCTGTGCCGTGTTGAAGTTGAATTATATAAAATAATCAAGGACAGAATTCAGTGTTTTTCAGATGATAATATTTACCTGAAAAAGTTAAGGTAGAATCACAGTTCTTTTATTTTTTATTTTTTTTTAATGTAGTTATATTAGTTTCCCTCTGGAACAACAGCATCTACCTCTTGTGTCTTACACCTCCTCTTATGCTACTATGACATAGAATTGAAAGTTTTTTTTTTCTTTATAGCAGCAAGTTTCAGCATTATCAGAGAAGTGCATGCATATTTTGGACTGATGTTAACAAACATATAAACAACTATCTTTGCCTGTCCCAACATTAGAATCTGGATTTTAGGAGTCACAGAGAGAATATCCTGATTCTTTGGGAAATATAAGTGTAACTTTGCTTTCTCAGATTTGCTAAAATGGCTTGCTAAATTTAGAATGTATATTTAAGATATAGAACTTTTTCACTCTTCTCCATACAGACATGTGAAGTTTATTCTGTCACATTCTGTAGTAACTTGTGTTTCCTACAAAATATTTGAATAAGTAGATAGGCACTGGAAATGTTCATATTGTGAAACGTGAGAAATAAGCACCCATGGCACCAAGGACCAGAGAAGAACTTCCTGTGATTCCCCCTTCCTGACTTTCTAAATCCCTGGCTTCCTTTTAGATATATATATATTTTTAATTACTTTGATTTAAACAATCCCAGGGTTTAAAAAAAGGTTGAACCATTTGTTGGTCGGGTCAATTGCATAAGGTGTTCTGCTGCTGGAGCCGCAGGAGCAATGTGCAGAATCGATGCATTAATCTGCTGTTATGATATACCATGCATTATTTTGCATGAATTCATTAAGTAGAAAGTTCTCAAAAATATGCCAGCAGGGTGCTGGTGAGAAAGGTTTTCTCCTTTGAGGAGGTTTTCTGGTAGCTGTCATTCATGGAGCAGCCCCTTTGTCCCTTTTATTATCAGACAGCAAATGAGCTGCTCTGGCCACACGGATAACTATTGTGTTTATCTTACTGTACTGCCCACGTGACAGACACGAACGCCCTGGGAACAGACTGTAACTTGAACTGCTTTCTGTAAAAGTGCCTTTTTGCCTTCAAGAATGTCAAATCAAATTTCTTCTGCTGGCAGAATGAAAACTGTTAGTTCATTTTTGATTTACCGGGTAGTCCTTCCTGGTTTGCCATAGACCTTATCTTGGAATTCAGTGTCGGTTCATTCTTAGCTGGTCGTGACCAGCCCAATAAATAGATCACTAATGATAGCAAAAGCTGTTCTGAAGGATATGTGGCAGTAATATACTTTAGATTTGCTCTTTTTGCCTCTTGCAGCCCTTTCATTTGCTTATAGAGATGTATGAAATCATCTAGAAAGACCTTAGTGGAATATTCAAGACTGAGAAGCTGTGTGGCTCATTTTTCCACACATTTTTTTACTAATCATATTAGGTTGCCAACCTTTTGTGGAGGATACCTCATGGATTTATTACTGCTTGTGACTGGAGCAGAGGACGAGCTCATTTATTTGTGGGCCTGCAATGAGATTTCATCTGTGTTAGTTGCTTTGACATAAAAGACCTTGGAATAAAATCATAACCTGTGGGTGAAACGGTTACAGGGTTATTTTCTATGATTCCTTGTAGAGCTGTGGTACTTGCGCCACTTTGAACACCAGCTTGAGAGATTGCTATCCATTTTGATGCTTGTGAAAGGAGACAAAGTTCTGCAACTTTTCTCCCTGTGTACCTAGGATAAAAGCTCACATAACGATACAGATTCTTGTAAGGCTTTAAAAAGTCATTACAGCACCCCCAATATTTTATTTCCATTTTCTGAAAAGTGGGAATATAAAGAAAGATTATTGTCATTTTATGGTGGCTCACAGTTCTGACTTTTTGATGTGTTCTTTTTAATGTACTGAATGAATTTACTTGATTCTTCTCTCTCTTTCTGTTACACACACAGACACACGCACACATACAAACCCACAGCCTTTTCTTGGAAGAAAAGTGCTGAAGAATGTGCTGATTCGGAAACCATAACCCTAAATTACCCATTTCAGAGGTATGACATATCAGAGCTGCAGATTTCTCTTTGTGCTATAGCCGCTTGCAGCTATAAGAGTAAAAGACAACTCAGCAGTTTTTTTGTGAGCTGGCAAAGATTTATGAAATGCTGTTTTTGTGTACAAACTCTTGAGTACAAAATATCTGTGAATTGTGCATTCGTTGTGTCTTCTAATTGCTTAGAGGGCAGTTTTGTCACTATAGTGAACACTGGTATCACCTCTGAGTTTATTCTGGTGTGTAGCCTGACAATATTTCTCTGTGAGTTACTTATTAAGCTTTTAGAGGCACGGTGGATTTAGAGGACTTTCTGAACAACATTGTAGAGCAAATCTCGTCTACTGGTTTTAGTGGAATCATATTCCTTACACAGTGAGGGCGAATCACAAATGCAGATTTTGTACCACAGAGGACTGGAGTTAAACCATTGTGCTTTGATAATACAAGAATTATGGCATGTGTTTTTCAAACTCTGACGTACGTAATCAGCCAGGAGGATTGCATGGATGACAGCCAGGCCTGAACTTTTCCTGCTGTTGGTAATTCAGATTCTTTAAGCAATGGTCTAGGGAAGTAAGGAAACCCTAACCTCAGCACCTTGACGTGCATTAAAGATTGCATTTGGTAGAGAGGAAAGCAGAAGCAAGGACTGGGAAAACAGAAGCTTTTCTAGATCAGATCTGAAGTTTAATAGCAGAGTTGTGCAGGAACCTAAGACCAATAATTTATGGCTGCTGCAGGTGAAGAGTGAGGTGTTTTATTTAGAGAGAGAGAACAAAGATCTGCCATAGAACAGGTGAAGGCCATGAATGTGGCTACTGGGCTGCATCCAGCAGATGCCCTCATTTGGGGTACCTCACCCAGCACCTCAGCAGACAGAGACGAGGGCTCATCAGCTCTGTAGGCTCTTCTGTTTCATGGCCATGAAGTTTATTTCACTGTGTGGACAATATATGTATGTTATTGACCTCATATGATCATCTTCTCAAAAGAGGATTTCCCATCATTGTCTACAGGACCGAAGACAAATGCTAATGCATAGTGTGGAAATTAAACACGTTAAACTATCATTAGGTGATTAAGCAGTTCTGTACTGTGGCCTGTGGCATAGGTCATTTAAAAATGATGCCTTCTTCATCTGCTTACCTCAGCCAGCATTTATGTTGTTTGCTTGTTTGTAAAGAACTCCTTGGATTCAATAAGTTAAAAAACCAAAGTGTATATTATTAGTAGAAATAGTTATATGGTTACTTAGAGATGTGTTACATAAGCAAGGTCTCTCTTTTGATTAAATAGCAGTTATTTAAAATCATACTTTCTCATCATGAATGTCAGTTTTCAAGGCTGAGCTAGCTGAGAACGATAGAGCATTGAGACATTTGGCCATCATTCTTCTCTTCTTTGCAGTCCTTACACCATGTCTATCTTCATGGTTTCTTAGAAAAGAGAGGTAAAGGAACATGTGCTTGATGGTAGGAAAAATTGGAAAGAGGAAGATGAATGCCAGTGTAATACGTGCAGGAGATAAATGCAGATTGAATTCCTGATGAATTGTGCATAAAAGCAGCAGGCTTATTTTGGGTGGCAGTCCTTTTCTTACAGCATGCTGTAGTTTTCTTCGTTTTACCTATACTGCATTCAGGTACTAACTATAACTCATATGTAAGATGTGCTGCACTGAAGGGTAAGACTGAAAGGAAAGGAGTGAATGCATTTTTCTGGAAAAAAAGTTTTAAATCTTGGTGGGCAAAGACAAAGTGGAATAAGAAATACTGCTGACAAATTCAAATATGTCCTACCTGAGGGCATTATTTATTGGTGAAAATAGCGAAATGCTGAAATAGTGACAGCTTAGCCCTGGAGGTAACATTAGGCCACTGTTCCACGTTATTTGCTGAGGAGCCTCTAAGTTGTATGACCAGTATGAGACGTACGCTAAAGATATGATCCAAGTATGTGTAGTGATCGTTGCTGGAAAAGAATCATAAATAGTCTGCCTCAACTGGCAGTGAGTGTGTGGCGAGTAGAGTAAACACAGAGTTTAAAATAGGTGGGAGGGTATAATTGAATTTCTTTATTGTCCCCAGAACTTTTTGGCAATGAAGAGAAAGATTTAAAAATAGATATAAGCAATATCTGGAAACTTGAGTATAATTTACAGTATGTGGTGAAACAGAGAAATCCAATAAAGCTTTAGTGAAGTGTCCAACAGTATCAAAAAGGCAGAAAACTCTGGAGGAATAGGAGACCAAAGATTAACAAGATTACTATATAATGATTGGTAGAATGCATTCAACAATTTCCAAGTTTATAAATGAATTAGGAACTAACTTTGCACCCAGTCTCTTTCTTGCTCTCACTACTAAAATCCATAGAAGAAGGTAGAAAAAGGTCAAGCCAATCAAGGAGCAAGCACCCCACCAGCCTTGGAGCCCGCAATAAAGGAGAAACATCTACATGAAAGTACCAAGGGACGTTAGATGAACAGGGTATAACCATCCATACTTGGAAACAGTTTAGGTAGCGCCTTCATTTTTCATAATGAAGAAAAGGGGCTTTTCATAGTCAAATATTTCCAAAGCCTCTTTTATTTTGCTTCCAAAAAGATCAACTCCAAAGCATGGCCTTGCAGCAAAGCCTTCTAGTTCTCTCTCTAAAGAATGACACTGTTGTTGAGTCTCTCACAGAACTTTGTACAACGGATTTTTAATGTTATATTCATGTGTCTGATTTGGAAGGACAAGGGATTTCATGGAAGTGGAGATGACATATCAAGGTATTTGTAGGTCAGAAGCTTTCAAATTCACAAGATTCTGGGTAATAGATAACAGAAACTGGAGAAGCTGCAATAGAAATGTAAGTCTTCATCGAGACCTTTTCTGCGACCTTTAAGCAAGGGTTGCTGTGATCCTGTACATGAAGCTACTGAGGTGTTGGACAGCAGCCTCCTGTTCTGGTGGTGCCCAGAAAGGTTGGCAACAGCTGATGCTTTACATCCATGTCTAACAAGAGTGCTGTGTGCTTAGGGGTGGAAAGAATAAATAGGTGCTTACATTTGGCCACTTCACTGCAATGTTCTTTAGTCTGGTTGTCTGCTTTGGATGTTTGTCAGGGAGGTTTCTTGACACATCCGTGCAGTTATCGTGTCAGATCGTTATGGTAATAAGGTTTACATTTAGGGATGCTTCCCCTCTGAGCATCTCCAAGGAACTAGCACATGCAAAAGATTTAATTGCAAAGCATCGCTACTGCTGATACAGACTTGGAGGCCGACCAGCTGCCTTGCTTGGTGAGTCAGTAGTCAGTGATTTTGGCAGCCCCAGAGCTTAATGCAGCGATCAGAAAATGTCTGCCAAAATAAAGTTTCAGGTTTGTTTTTCTACCAAATCTAGATATGCTGCTAGTTGCTTTACGCCTTTAAATACTTTTCTAGAGGTAGCTGGGAAGTTGGTAGACAGCTGTGGCAAATGCACTAACACAAGGCGTTGTTCTTTGTCCTGTGGCTCTATGTGTGGGCTTGTTTGCTTAGCCATTGGGTGGGCATGGCGTGGCGTGTGGAGCAAATCGATGCCTCCGAATCCTACGGTTAATCCAGGGTGGAGAATTCCCAATGCTCAGTGTTTTGAAATAAGGAAAGTAAGATGTGAATGGAGTTCTCTTACTTGTTCCAGAATAAATAAATACATATATTTGACTTAAAATAATAATAGTAAAAGTTAGACCAGAGTTCACAGTATTTCATTGTCTCTGCAACTGGTCTTATATTTTGCAGAAGTGTTGTTAGAGTATTACTCATGGCACAGAGAATATCCCTGAAGAGTTTTTCACAGTTCATGTGTCAGACAGGAATGCAAAGGATCAATTTACTGCCACAGACAAAGATCTGAAAATATCCAGGGGAACCTGGGAGAATACTTCCCACCCCAGATAGTTCAGCTGATTTAACTGACTCCACTTGTCTGACTGCAGTGTGTTGGCCAACCCAGAGTTAATTTCTGGTGGCAGCAATAAAGGCATTCTATGTAGACTGCAGTGAGAGCTGGCACAGGAACATTAAATGCAGCGTTATCTTCTTAGAGTCTCCTCTGCTGTAAAAAAATAAAGAGAATTTCAGTATGTTTTGGAAGGCTGACGAGGGCAGTACTTTATTCTAAGGAGAAAACTGTCAGTGCTCTGCAAGTCTGCTTCCAGGAGTAACTTGCTTTGTTTAGCAGCTCATCCTTTACTACTCATTTGCAGCTGTCAAAAAAGCCGGACATCAAATTGAGCAGTTGGATTTAAGAGTGATCCCTGGATGAGACAGTTGCAATGGTGTATAAGCTAAACAAAGCAGTTGGAAATAGTTTACTGTTTTGGCCAGCTTTTGGGTAACATAGTTCCCCTGAAAGGTGGGTGGTCATTAACTCATTTGCTTCTTAGATGTATTTGTTTTATTGTAATTTAAACTTTCCTGGTAAATTTAGGTAGAGCTAGTGGAAATATTGAGAGCTATTTATGTAGGTTTTCAGCAAGAGATGGCATGAGGAGCTTCATCGAGTTAACTGGGAATTGTTTGTCTTGAAGAAGATGCACACAGTTCATGCTTTTTTGACTCTTTCAAATGTTCGTAGTGTTTAAGACTGAAGAAAAAAATGCAGAGATTTAATTCTTCCTGTGACTTCCAACCCAAGATTAAGTTGACAACACAAATAAAAGATACTGAAAATGTAATCAGCATTTAGGATTTTGGGAAAAAACAGGTGCATTCGACTCGAAGCCAATGCTTAGTACATTCGGGTTGCTGAACTGCCTGCCTGTGCCTCTGACTGGGAGAGAGGCGTGTTTTATTTTCCCTGCTTATTCATTTTCTGAGTCATTCATCTTGTGCTATAGCTATTGAAAACTGTAACAGAGTCTGGGAAGCGCTTGGCTTTTGAGTGCTGCCTCCTGATTGGCCTAGGGAATGCTGCTGTTGGGGAATAATGTGTGAATACCATCTGCTCCGAGGAGCTGGGAGCCTCAGTGAATTTTGCTTGGAGAGGCACCTTTAGCCAGGACTACATGCAAGGGGAGCAAGCTTGCTTTTGCTGTTTGTTAGCCAAACTTAGTTGTGCCTGTATTTCCTTTCTGCTTCCCTGTTAAACTTTTTTTGTGCTTTGCTTGAGGGTGAAGCTGAGGTGCTCCTTCTGTGGGTTTTGGGGTTGTTTTTACTTTGCTTTTTTTCCTGCATGGGATTTCTTCTGGGGTTCAGAATGCACACAAAGTGGGGGAATAAATCAGCAAGTTTTGCAGCTGTTTATTGCGGTGCAGCAGTCAACATGGAATGTCTGAGCTGCTTTGAGATACTACTTCTAAAAATTTGACCTGCTTATAAAAGGTAAGCAATTAAGGACTTCTGCATTTCAGGGACTGACTTTTTACTTACACAGAGGTTTTGTTTTGTTAGAAATGAATGTCTGGTTTGAAATGTACAGTTGCCTTGTAGCAATGCCTGAGATCAAAAACTGTGTTTTGTCTCAGAATGCCTTTAATGAGCCTGAAGAAATGAGCAGAGTTGGAACAATGCTTGTCTTCTTTCTTTTGTAGGTTTTTAAAACAAAGTTTTTAGGTTTTAAAAACAAAGTTTGTGCAATGAGAGTGTAATTGAAATTCAAGACTGCATATACATTTGGGTTTGCATTTTTTTTGGAAGAGAGCTCTCCCAACTCATGTTTCCCTGAGTGTTATCTCAGACAAAACACAGTTATTTTCCAGCAGTCCGGATTTGCAGTCAAATGGTGCATTCCACTTCAAGGAGACAAGATATAGTTTGTGAGCCTATTAAATCCTGCACACTAATGACCTGCTGGTGTAGATTCAATCACTGGAGAGAGAACTGTAGGCATGCCTTTAACCTCAAAACAACAGGCCTGCCACAAGCAGACTGCTGGCCACCACTCTCTCCCACCACTAATTAGCACATACTTAACTTTATGATATTGTTCTAAAACATTAGGTGTTTTTTTTTCCTAGAGGTGACATTTCAGTCAGACACTCGTATCTACGCAAGGCAAAGTTAGCTGGAGGAGCACATGAAATACTGCTATTTTACAAAATGCTAGCCTGCCTTCCAGTGAGTCAGATTATTCAATTTGCTGTCATCTGTTCCAAGGAGAAATCTGCAAAGAATATTTCTAAGACCTTATGTTTGCTGAAGGCCTCCCTGTTACTTATTTTTGACAAATACCTGGGTTTTAGCTTTCTCTTTGGTGTTGATATGTTAATTGTAACTGTATCTAAACTAAATATGTAAGTTTCAGGTCCCTCTGTGTATTCTAAGAGAAATATATGCAATAAATAGAGGAACGGTGAATTTATATAACTGATACTTGATCCAACCTAAACTTTCCATATTGATTCAATTTTAAATAAACAAGAGAAGAGCCTACATCTAGCATGCTTTCTTAAACTTGAGCCTCTTGAGGTAGTGCTCTTGTAATAGAGAAAAGATCTGTAGCTGTCTCCAGTTTCACTAAAAAAAAAAAAAAAAAAAAAAACATAAATAAAAAATCAGATTTCATTTCATAGGATCCTCTAGGTTGGGAAAGACCTTCAAAGTCATCAACTCCAGCCATCAACCTGACCTGCTGAATCCCATCACTAAACCATGGCCTCAGTGCCCCACACATCCCCTAAATACCTCCAGGGATGGGGATGCCACCACCTCCCTGGGCAGCCCGTTCCAGTGCTCCACCACCCTATCCACGAGGAAATTCTTCCTGATGTCCAACCCAAACCTCCCTTGAGACCTTTTCACTTAGACATTTTTGTGGCAAAATGCCAGATCATCAGAAATTACACTTTTAATGAGGAAAGAACCTTCTTTGGTGAAGCCTGAATCAGGAAAATAGTTGGAAGCCAGAAAAGGAACACCTGAAGCACAGAGAGGTGCTACAGCAGCGCAGGCTGTTGGCTGGTAGCCACTGTACTTGCTTAGGGCATAGGATATAGGATTAAGGTCTTGCTATGTCTGGTGCAAGCCAAGGGTGCCTCTCTCACTTTATGTACATTTAGAAACCTTGAAAAGTCTTGCATGTACCAGTGCAAATGACGTTTTCCAGTAATTGTCACACTTCTGGGGATAGAAAAACTATTTCTTATTCATTGCTGCTGATAATAATAATAAATGCTCACCCAGGTCTTTTCTGGTGGAATTATATTGGCAATTAAAGATTTCCCAGGTGCCCTTTATTAATCTGTCATTGGGCCAGACGTGATGATGGTAATGAAGGGGCATGGGGAGTAAAATCCTGACCTTTGAACTTCAGGGGTGAAGATCACTTCCATTCCAGGCATAGCTGAAGTTTTTTAGCTCTTGGCAGCAGAGCCTCAGGAGAAGCTGTAAATGATAGCATAAGGGACAGTGCAATCAGAGCTTTTTTAATTCAGTGCTATGTTCATATGCACATGTAAATCAAAAAATTGCTGCCAATGAGGGCCTTTCCTTTTTGCTCAAAGTGTACAGGGTTCTTAAGGTTTTCCTTCATCAAAAATAGTAGTTCCTTGATTCAGTGGTCAAACTGTGCTCTGTGTGTTTTCATGGGGCAGAGTTTATTGTTTAAGGACAGAACATGCAACCAACCCCTTTGTAGAGGGTTGCTACTAGATCCCTCAGCAGAACCCTCCACAACTTACTGCTGCTTAATATTTCCCCTGAATGTGATTCTGTGCAGCTGCAGAGCACTTCTTGTTGGCCTTCCTGTTGCTAGTGTGCTGTTATGAACTTGAATGCAGCAATTTCATCTGCTTTTCAGTCTCTAATCCAGCTATCCTCATGCAAGTTTAAACGTGTTCTTGTTATCCCCTTCTTGTAAAGGAGAGCTGAATTAAAAGTGGCTTGCTCACAGCCGTACACAGGGAGCTTTTAGCATTGCATTATTGCTGTGTTGTAGCTCCTTAGCCCATTTCCCTTCCTTCTCTCTTCTCTCCTTCTCTCTCTGTCACCTCCATAAATAAATAAATAAAAGGTAATTTGCTGGAGACATTTGTCCTTTTACTGTGGAAAGCAATATCCACCTGACATGCTTATAGGAAGTTGGAAAATCTTAGTGCAGTTTGTAACCAGGCCGGAGTTTTTGTTTCCTTGAAGATGAAGATTTGTCGTTTTCAGTATAGGAAAGTGTTTTCCTGGTAAAGTGGCAATCTGCCAATGCAAAAACACAATTGTGTATTTACAGCTTAATTTCAGGAATCCACATAGACTGCGTTCCTCTTTCCTCCACTGCAACTGCTCCTGCCAGCCTTTGTTGCCAGACTTTCTCTGGGAGTTCAGCCTCACTTAACTCACAAGGAATGTGGTTCCCTCTTCCATACTTCAGTGCTTGGAGTCAAGATTTTTAGTGAGCTTGGAGCAGAGTTTTAGTAAGCTTCACAGATCTGACCTCCCTAGAGTAGAGGCTGCCAGGCTGCAGATGTGAACCAGGGCGTTGAGGTGCGGTCATTAACATAAGAACTTTGCATGCATCTGTGATAACTATTTCTTTTGCCTTTTTATATAATACAATTTTGCTTTGCCAAGGAAATGTAATAGGAACTATTTTTGTGTTCTTCGGAGTATTTTTGCTGGCTCTGAGCTCCCCTGAATAGATGCCGCCTCCTGCTATGATGTCATTGCTGCTGGTGCTTGCCAGAAGACTATCCAAATGCAAAAAAGAGAGAGAAAAACAAGATAAGGTAACAAAATCAAGATAAAAAATGGCTACCTTGACTTCATTTAGCTCAGATGAAGCATAGAAACCAGTGTTTTAAACAGAAAAGGAACAGCAATCAAGAAAGAAGGGCTCCAGAGAAACTGGAGTAGTCTGGTGGCAGGCAGGGTAGAGCAGAGAAGTCCTGGTCTCTGTTTCAGGCTCCATGAAACCATTCTTCAGAACAGCTGTGGAAGTGAAAATCAGCAAAAGTAGGTTTGATTTGGATTTTCCTCTTGGAAACGTTGAAAGCCATTCTCTCTTGAGGTCTTTAAACCTCCATCCACTCTTTTCTCACAGCCCATGCCAGCTGCCTGGCTCTGGGGTGGATTGCCCATAGTTCCCTGACCTGGGACCCCGACCACTTCTGCTGTGAGCAGGGTGGAGTGGGGCTGCAAGCGGAGGGCTTCTCTTGCCTTCAGCCTAGGGAATTTAGTTGTGAAAAAATACAGCCAGAGCTGTATGTGTGAATGGCTTTAGAATAATCAAAATCTGATTTTCAACTGAATATATTATTTTCCAAAGAAAATTCAGCTAATTTCATCTATGCCTTTGTCCTTCAAACGTGTCTTTTGGATAGTATCTCTTTACAAAGCTGCAATGTCTTACTCTTTGACTTTTATGATGTCTAAAGCAGTGCTATTCCTGTTATATGGCTCAAAAAATAAAACAACTTCTGAGCTGTTGAAAGAATATCAAACAACGGTGGTATTTCTTCAGTTTTATTAGTTTGGCATTTAATTCCCTGGAGTTAATGCTTTAAAATAGTTAACTGCTACATTTAAATCAAACTCAGTCAGAACGGGAGCGAGTTTGTATGTGTCCTTCTGCAAATTACCAAGAATAACAGCGCATTGTACTGTGAGCTGGAAATGAATTCCCCAACCTACACCGTGCTACCTGCTGGCCTCCTGTGCTGCCTGGCTGCCCTTCCTGGGGCTGCCGTGCTGGAAGCAGAAGGCTGCTACCTGACCTCCAAACGCCGGGTGGGTGCTGTGCCAGGAGCTGCTGTCGGAATAACCACAGAACCACAGCTGCAATCCTCTCAGCCGTGACCCAGGGCCGCACACTTCCTTTATAAGAAGTCGTTCTGGCTTCAGGGCCCTTAGTTCTGGGGTTCTCATTACTGGGAAGTGTTACTTGGCAAGCTGCTGTGGTAACTTGGCGTCATATGCCTTCAGCAGGCTGAGGACAAAGCTGAAAGAGCCATGGGTACTTTCATACAGGCCTGTAGAGTAGACAGAAATACCTGCAGGCCAAGTAATAAACGGTAATGTGAAAGGGAGAGCGTTCAGTAGGAGGACAACATGTGTATTTCCAGGCTTTCTTGTGGAAACCATATGCTGCATCTCTAGCTTCTGATCCTGACCTCGGCTGCTTCACGGCAGGGGAAGGAGGTCCCTTGGTTGGAGATTACAGCTTTTACTTAAGTGGCACGGAGTTGGAGGCAAAGAATATTGCCAGAATATTGCCACCGAAAATGAGTCTCGTACGTCTCTTCACTTTTGCAGTTGCAGTTCTAAAAGAACTAAGATTAAATGGTTTGTTGACAGCGTAGGAATACTGAAGCTCTAGTTTAAAATCAAGGTCTGAAAATAGGTGTCTTGAGAAAGAGAAATGTTTGAAGAGAGAATGTTAATTATCTTAATGAAAAACGTGCACATTTCCTTTCACTGTGCATAGAGGATGCGGTTTGGGTTAGGGCAGTGTGTTTTTCAAACTGCAGTATGTGAAATGGCTGCTGGCTATGTCTGGAGTTTATAGATTTGCACAGAAGAATTTCATGATAATATTAATTGGAGAAATGGTAATTATTAATAGGATTAAAACAAAATGGAGAATACTGATAATATATGCAAGCTTGTGCTTTTAATACAGTTTGTGTGGGTGAATTCAGGGGGGAAGCAAGAAGGAGCAAGTCTGTTCTTTAAAAAGAAAT
This sequence comes from Aythya ferina, assembly GCF_964211825.1. Taxonomy (NCBI): domain Eukaryota; kingdom Metazoa; phylum Chordata; class Aves; order Anseriformes; family Anatidae; genus Aythya; species Aythya ferina. Next base: position 2,352,045 of record NC_140318.1, on the reverse strand, counting down.
CCTTACAGAAAGTTTCATACCTTAGTACATATGGGTTTGTCAATTGTATTTTTGTCCACATGGTTTTATCTCTAAAAGCAGAGACCCTGTCCTCTGAGGTGTCCCCCCCAGAAGAAGTGTAGCTGCTGGTTTCAGAAGATGACGCTAACTTTCCTTCTGACAGTGCCTGAGGAAGATGGGCAATAAGGATGTTCTGACAGCCAGGTATTCAGGGCAGTGAAAAATACCTTTATTTATGGGTGGAATTAAAGAGTCAAGAAGAAAGAACAGGTTTACATCCTGCTGGCCTGCTTGTCATATTGTTGTGCTAAAAAGGCAACAGTCTCTTGCAGTGTTAAGAGCAAACCCCTTCCAGTTTTCAGGCCATGGGGCTAACCAGCTGCCTGGTTTGGAAAGAGCTGCCAGTGTTCAGGTCTAAGACACTTTCCTCAAGGGAACATCCAACACAAATTTGTTAAAATCTCCAGCTTTGTGACAAGAGGTTTTTCCTTCCTTTGTAAAGAGTCTCCAGTCCCAACAGGTCATTTAGTTTTCTAAAGATATTTACAAATTATCAGGGAAAGACTTCAGCCCTTGTATTACAAGTCTAAATTAGATTTGGGGTAGGGAAAATAAATTTGCGTTGAGCTTCATCCAGCATTCAGTCAATACTAGAACAGTCCAAGAAAAAATCAGCTGGATTGTCTTATTTTATGTTTTTCATTTATGTACATTAGGGATGGGAACGGAACAGACAGTAGGGGGAAGTGCTGTTCTCCAGTACTGTATTTTTGTATTTTTGGTGAAAAAGGACAAAAAGGCTTTTGTCAGACCCCAGGACCTAGATGTTTTGATATCTGGCTGCCCACCACCTTATTTTTGGCCATCTTCATTTGAGTCTTTTCCAGTAACTCATCCTCATCTACTTTGTTGTTAACCCTTGCTGCTCTCTAGGCCACATAGCACAAACGACTGAAAGCCATGGAGCTTTTTTTTTTTTGCCATTTAGCATTGTCTGTAAATATCTTCTTGTGATGCCACAGTCCTAGTCACTGTTGTTCTGGCTTTCAGTCGTAGCTTTTAATTCAGACCAAATTAAATTCTATTACGTGAAGCTTATATTTGTCACAGCTTTCTTGTTGATATGTGGGATTTCCACAGGCAAACATCTGTGCTTGCAAAAAAACTGCGAACAGGCACCTTAACTGCTTTGCGTCCTGAACAGGCATGAAAGCAAGAAACAAGGACATGTCTGCAGCAGTAGGGACACGAGCTACTCAAGAAGTAGGGACAAGGCATTCCTTTTTCAGATGATGCAGTTTTGCTTTGTGTTTTTGTTTTGTTTGGTTGTTGGTGGTGGTTTGTTTTTAGCTATTGGTAAATTACATGGATAAAGATGACTGATTTCTCTTTTACTGTGTCAACGTTTTCCATATATAAATATGTCCTGAGGTTGTGGATAAGCTCACCTTGTTTTTTTTTATGAGCCATTTTATGTTTGCTGCCTGACTTTTTGACCTCTGGCATTTGGTGCATCTAAAAGAAATGGTATATTTTTTATGCTCCCCCTCCTCAACATTTTGTGGATGGCTGATCAGATTCCTGTCCAGCTCTCATTGCATTTGCTCTCAAACCCTGCTTTTATGTGCAGTGGAGTAGAAGTGATTTTGGGGTGGTGCAGATGGGAGGAGAACCAAGACCTGCAGCTTCTTTATTTCCTTGCAATCCCATCTGCCCAGTAACTACTCCAAGTTGCAAGCCTCAAATCTAACAAAAAGGAGAAATAAAGTCATGGAACACCAATGATCAGGGCTGACTCTATGCAGAGCACTTCTGAGAGCTGCACGGACACCAGGAGCAGGCAGAGCACACAAGGAGAGGTGTGCTGTCCCGGCTCCTTCCTCTGCCATGGCTGCTGAGAGCCAGCCCGATGAGGATCCCTCTCACACCTGGAGAAGTGCTAATGCCCGGCACAACAGCTACACCTCTGGCTCGTAAAACAAAAAACTGGTGGAACTCATGCAAACATCTACACAGCCCATTGTTAGTGTGAGTTCACGCAGCACTAACTTGCTTTTTCTTAAAACCGGGAATGTTCCTTCTCTGGTAAAGGGTCCCATCAACGCTTTGGAAAGGTGTTACCATTGTGTGTGGAATTACAAGAAAGAAGTCTGAATTTCTTTGCTATCTTTAACCAGGATGGCCAAGAGGGAGTCATTAATAAAAAGAAGCAGAATTGCAGAACTGTATTTTCTTCTTTCCTCCACGAAGAAAATTTTCATAGAAACTCAGTTCCTTGGTGAACCAACAATTTAGTGTTTGCATTTTCTCTGCTCTTTCTCACATTACTGTGTTGTTTAACTAAATTAAGAAATCATCTCAGCTAATAATGTGCTCTGATTTCTTCAAATGGAAAGAGTTCGTATGAAGTCTGCTCATGTTTGAAGAAGTGCAATGTGATTTTACTTGATATAATTCAGGTTGAAGACCTTGTGTGTTGTCAACTTGCCAATATTGTAGAGATTTGTAAATTAATCAGATTGCATACTCTCTACAGTATAAACATTTTTGGAAACATGGGTTCTTTGTCAGTAAATCGTTTCAATTTGGTCTTGGTGTTCAGTATCATATTGCTTGCAAATGGATCCCACATCAAAAAAAGTTCTTAAATATTTTAAGCTAATTATATATGCACATATTTTGGTGAAGGATAGAGATGAAATATAAATCAAAAACCAACACAGAGAGCTACGTTTCCCATTGGATTATGATTAACTTCCTCCTACCTTAAAAATACTTGTATCCAAGTGGATGTAATGTGGATATTTTGAAAACCCTATAACATTTAGGAGCTAAGTGTTTGCTAAGTGTCTGTCTCTTACAGATGCTGTAGATATGTTCTCTGGAGGTCTAGCCGTGGAACAGTGTTTTCTCTGTCCTGATTTCTAATGAATTAAAATCTAATTTTCAACTAGTGAATGGGTAGATGTGCACCTTAGAAAAAGATGCTGATTTTCTGTTTAGGATTTTGCCAGGAAGCACTGAAAACCATCAGCCCTTCATTAGTTGTTTCTTTTACTGCTTGAAAATTTTCTTGAGAGATTTTATCTTGTTCTGTTAATTGTTTGCATTTAGTTAGCTTCTGCTTGCCAGAGTTCCTACCAGTCAGAACTCATTTCAATAAATCATTCTAGCTTTGAAAAGCCTGGGCTTCCAGTCATGGTAATTTAGAGGAGAGGAGGGGTAATAGGAACACGAGAGCTGTGCCAGCTTGGTGAAGCACAAACTCTCAAAAGAAGATAAAAGTTTATCCAGGGAGGCCTGTGATGGGAGAAGACTGTGGATATCATCGTCTTGTAGCTGAGATTAGTATTTCATCTCTGAGGATGGAGCAAACGTTACTGTGGTGTAAAGTGCTTCCAGCTCCCTTTGCCAATTCTCCTGCAGTATACCAATGTGCCGCGTAGCATTCCTCTGGCCCTGCAGAGCCGGTGATCCAGCTCGAGTAAGTTCATTCAGAGATGCTGGAGCAAGCTGCTTAGCACTCGTCTCTGATAAGTGCAGTTGATCACTGCCTTGCTTTTTTGAGTAGTAAAATTCCCACCCTCAAATTTCAATCTGTTTGTCATCACTTCGGGCTTGCATACAGTAGATTTATTTCATTCGCAGATTTATTCCTTTAGTGGTTTCAGATAACCAGTGTCTGTTAAGGTTTGAGGTAATAATCTTCTTATTTTGTTAAATCCTGTAATATGGAACTGGCTTCAAAGTTCCTTGCTATTACTACTGCCTAGTGCACAACAAACTTGCTCCTTTAAAATACTTCTTATGGCAGTCAGGCATCAGCGCTTGATGGTAAAATAGAGTTTGGCTGGAGACTTAGTTTTGCTAATAGTAATCCATGAAATATGATGGCAAAATTTTCTTTTTTTTTTTTTCCTCCTTCTTTCTTTTTTTTTTTTTTAATCGCTACTGGGTATCGTAAGCCGTATGATGCATTTGATAGCAGTCATCAAAATTTACAGCTATCACTATAATCTCCTCACTGCTGTCAACCATCTGCATCACTCCTCATGTTCTACAGAAACTGAAGAGAAAGCAAGTACATAGAGTTAATTTTAGACAGCACATCACTCCTGTTAATGGAGTTTTGTGTGCTAAGTGTCATCACTGTGTAATGTTGTGCAAATAATTCAGTAGAAACCAGAAAGAATTGGCACGCGAGTGGATTCCGTGATGATTTATAGCCCTTATGGCTGTGTTACAGGTATCCGCGGCCAGGCTGCACAATGTTTGAATCATACAAAAGCCTGGGCAATTACTGTTGTAACCTCTGGCTCAAATATTTTCACTTCATGGAATCTGAACGTGATGTGATCTGAACAATGAAGTCAGATGAGAGCCCACAAGTAGCTGGTGATTGTACACAGGGGTGTGCACCTGCTGTACGCACCTGGTGAAGTGCTCCCAACAGCTGAGAGCGTGCGGAGCACCCCCTGGCCTCATGAGTGAAAAAAACTGATGTGATTCAAGAGAAACCTTGGCAAAAAAGGTGCTGAAGCACTACTCTGTAAAAGAGTCAGCATTTCCTTCAGCCTGTGGTACTTTTGCTTTTGGCTGTAGAAAAGGCAAGACCCTGCAGACAGAGCAACCTTGCAGCCAGCGGGGTAGTGCGGGTCCTACGGCCGAGTCCTCTCGGTAATGTAACGGGGTTGTGTTCTGCGGCGTGGGGAGAGTCATTTCCTCCGTGCTTCTCTTCATCCATCTGTAAATAAGAGTTGCCAGATGTCTCACCTAGTATGCGATTTCCTGTATTTCACCTTCAAATCCCGTGATTTGTTTAAAACCACATGGAGTATTACCTTGCCTGTGCTCCCCTTGTACTTCAGTACAGAACCTGGGTTGACATAGGGGAAAGCAAAATTCTGGCCACTTCGTTTAAGCTTCACTTGAGTGGTCAGGCTTGGTGCTTCAGATGACATCTGCAAATAGCAAAGCCTCCCGGCATTATGTTTAATCTTTATGGAGAGGTGAAAGGTTTCCCACCATAAAAATGATGCTTTTGATCATGGTGTTTTAACTTTTATATTACTGATAAGCAACAGATGAGTGAGTGAAAGGAAAGTCCACTGAAGCTGTCATTGTACATCTCCCCAATTTTTTTCATTGGGAATCCATTTAAAAGTACACGGTAAACCCCTCATCATCTCCTGAATGTATCTGATTAGCATAACTCAGAGCTAATTCTTGTGAATGAGGGGATTGTACCCAGGTGATTGCAAAAAGGTCTGCTGATCTTAGCTTTATAAATATTATTCTGAATCTAACTTTGTTAAAGTAATTTGTGTAACATGAGTGAGTGCCTTGCAGAGCTCTTCAAATGCAGAGACCACACACTGTGTAATCTTTGGAGCCAATCCTAATCTTGGCTTTGCTTTTCTTAGCAAAAAATGTAACTCGGTGATTATAAAATTTAGCTAATACTTTATCTCTGCAATTGGCATCTTCTCACATGAGATTGTTCTACCCACGCTCTGAATCCTGCCTGCATTATCTATCACACTTTGCCTCAGAGAACTAGAAAACTGACTTTACAGTAGATCAGCAGACCAATTATGTTCTAACATAGTGAGGTTTTGCAGGAAAATACTGGTGGGTAGATAAAGCACCTTTCAGGCTGCCTCTGACAACTAAAAAAATATCCAAACCCTCCTCTTTGCGTAATTGTTTTCCTCCCCAGTGGCAAGGCGCTCCAGAAAGCGAGCGAGCTGCTCTCCTGGCAGGCACGCGGTGACTAAAGGTCAGCAAGATGAATGGGGCTGCCCGTGGCCACGCAACCGGCTTGCCAAAGACCCCGGCAGGCTCTCGAGGCTCCCACCCCGGTGCTCAGATGAAGCTGGGGCCCGGTGGCCAGGCTGGGCAGCGGGAAGGGGCCAGGCAGGGACCCTCCACATGCGGCCCTTGGGCTGCCGGATGGTTCTTGTGCTGGTCGGCTTTGCCTCTTTTCTCCTGTTTTCTTCCTACTATTTTGGTTGCTTGACTGAATCTCCAAAATTGACTATTCTTTATCACAGATCCAGCTGGAGAAATGAGCCGTTTGCCATCAATCTAACTGTTTCAGTAGGAATGTTGTGACTAGAGATTTTGCTGTCGTCTGCAGGTTCTGAACAGCTACTTTGGATGGGATATTTCAGAGACCTGAAAGAAACCTGCACGTGGTGCAGCTGCCTTTAGAGAAATAACTAGCAGTGGGTTTGAGGTTACCACGTAGGTTAAAAATAATAACAAACAAAAAAAAGCCAGCATGGTGCACTGGTTGACTGGTTGGGCACAGTTTCAAGGCTGCTATTATTTTGAGCAATTAATGTTGTGTTTTATTAGTAATGAAAGCCGGGGTTATTTTGTACAGTGCCGGAGCAGTAAAGTGTGACTAAGCAGAAAGTTGAACTCTGGTGTGACATTACTTCTGCAATTTATAACCTGCCAGTGCTGCTTGTTCGGTATATAAACCAAGTTTATTGGTACTCAGGCTGATTGTGTTTTCAAGTCACTTAATAATTACATCAGAGAGACAGATAGCTTCAAACAACTGGCTGTTCTATAAGTAACTGCAAAAATACCTAGTGTGACATCTCTTCTTTGAGGCAGTCTAAAGACAAGCTCTTTTTCTGGTGGTCTGTTTTGAATAAAGTGATTTCCTTGAATAAATACATGCTCTGCGGCTTGAGGGTGGGGTATCCAAGCGCTTGCAGCCTTCTTACAAATTGGTAATGTTTCCAGCTGTTTTCTTTTTGATTTGGAGGATGAAGAATATCAAAACTAAACTTGAACTTATTTAACTGTCAGACATTTAAAAAAAAAAAAAAGAGAGAGAGAGATAGAGATTACACCTATTACAACAGATCTATGTATTATCTTATGGTGCATTTTGAAATGTCTTTGGAGAGAAGCAAAATGACTCTTTCAACATCCTGCAGCAGACCATGGTAGGGATAGAAGAGTGCTCCTGTCACTTTATCACTTTGTCTTGTTTAAAAACCTCAGGCTTCTCAGTTGTGTATTTTGTGTTCATTAAATATATTGGTGCTCTCTTCGGTAATTGTTTCTTGGTGAGCCTTAGAGGTTACAGTTTGCCTTGATTTCTCCACAAGAGCTTTGAAGGATACGATGCCAAGAAGCCACTTCTGGTGACCAGACTCAGGCATAACAAGGTCGTATCCAGCAGCTGAACAACAAACTAACCATCAACTCTCCAAACTTTTGCTAAGCTTTTATTTTCCCAATCCTTTCCTGCTTCTCTATGTGTAGAAGCCACTTTAACCCGTGATGTTTCTGCAGCCAGCCCCCGAGGGCCCAAGCTGAGCTCTAATTGATTGTCTGAATTGTTCAACTTTAAGGGTCCCACAGTTACTGCTCAAGCTCTGCTGAGTTACTGCACAGCTTTAGGCAGCAGAGTTTTACTGACTGCAGCAAATAAATTTGCTGTGCTTTATGGAGCACGGAGAAGCTTGTTTTCCAAATTTTAATTGTCTCAATAAATTGTCTTAAGATTGTATTCTGTTAAACCCCCGGAAATTAATGAGAGCAATTAAAATATGGACGTTATTGGGAAGGTGTGATGGTAACAGTGCAGTTAGAAAAAGTTGTAAAATTTGGTAGAGGGAATAATGAGGACAGTAAGGATTGTAGAGATACACAGCACAGCTACCCAGGAATCCCCTTCAGTCATGCTTTTTACCTCCAGAGACTCTGACATCCCACTGGGGACTAACAGGCTGTGCTATTTGATAATAATTTGTCCCAGTCTTTATCTGAAGACACATCCCAGAACACTCTAGTCTGTTCTGTGAGCAGAAGGCCCCACGTGCATGTAGTTCAATCCGAAAGCTGCGTGGAAGACAAAGCATTGGGGTTTATTTTTGTGCCCTCACTTGGGTGTCACTGCTGGAATCCGGGGCTCTGTGTGTACCCAAAGGGAATGCGAGGTGAAGCACCCCCCTCACCCCCACAGGGCTGTACATTTGTACAGCTATGCACGTAGGATGAGGCTCTTCCTCTTGCAGGCACTTGAGCTTGTTCCCCACCTGCTCTCTATCTTACTGACCCTAGGGCTGTTGATATTCTGAGTTTGTGAATTGCTGCGTGTCAGAGTACAGCGCTCCGACTTCCCTTTGGCCAGAGACACCTCTCTATGCTCGTCGGTGTTTTGCAAGTCAGAGTCCCCATTCCCTAGGCAGCACCATAATAAATGTGATTAATGACACCACGGTGCTGCAGGATTCCAATTACAGGCTACAATTCTGTTATTCTGGGACAGTCCCTCTTAATCCTTTTCTTTAATTACAAATGCACTGAAGATCAGCAGCAGAGTGAAGTTCCACATACCAACGTACAGCTCACCGAGTGAACTATGCAGAATTCAGTAAACACCAGCTGATAGCAAGGAGTGAGACAGAGAGAAATGAGAGCCCTTCCCTGCCTGTTCGATCTTTTTCCTTAAAAGAGACCATGATCAAGAAGTGCCGTGAGCAGAGTAAATGAGGCTCTGATACCTGGGAAGGATTTTCAGCTTACACGTCGCAGAGGCGAGGAAACATTGGTAATGGTGATCAAACAGCTATGCCGTTTCTTGTTTGTTCACTGACTTGTGTAGTACCAACAATATTCAGCGTGAGGAGTGACCGCAATGTTTGCATTCCAGGTTTGTGTCGCTCTGCCTTCAAGTGTGTTTTAGTTCAACAACCCCTGCTTTCCCTTAAAGTGCTTGAAGGGGTGAGCCTTCCAGCTCAGTGCAGTACGAGAAGCAACAAAGGAGTACGACTCTGTGCTATGTCAGTGACACTCTGGTTTATAATGTTACTTTTTTGCTTTTGAAATGTCATCATAGTTTTAGATGTGGTCGCCTATAAGAGTTTGTGTGTCTGTGTACGTGCACGTACCCAGATGCAGAAGGACATGGAAATAGTTAGTGCAGAAGCATTTGTAGAGGAAGGCTGTGTTCAACGGGGAAGTGCAGTGGGATTAAAGAAGTGTCCTCTGACACCCACAAAGCGATCAGACCAGCAGCATCAACAAAAGTATGTTGATTCCATGACTTGAGAGTTGGGTGTTAACGCTTACAGCGGTGAAGATTTGTACATTTTATTTTCAGCCTCTTCTTGCCGATGCAGTAAGCGAAGGGAGTGCTCGTTCTGCTCTCTGAGGGAGCGGCTACGTTCCGTGGGGTCAGGCAGTGCAAGCCCTACATGACTCCCAGCCTTCCCCAGACCTGCTCTTTGGATAGCTTACAGATCTTTATTTGAAAGATTAGAATGTTTTCAAAAAAGATAGGCCAGGTTGAAGCCTCTTCATTGCTGTATATCAAAACATTGTATTAGGAAGCTCCGGTGATTGATCAGCCTTCCCCACTGCAATTACAGATGAGGAGCAGCAACCAACAAATCACGCAGCACGGCTCTGTGAAGTACTGAGGCGCTCTCTGTGGTCTGGCCAGCAAATCATTAAATCGAGGAGAGGAGCAGGGGGCAGCCTGGCTGTTCTCACCTCAGCACAGCAGCTGAGGAAGCTGCTGCCTGTCTAAATCAATCCCGCTCTGGGAGCTGAAGCACTGGAGACACGAAACCTGCCTGCGGCCACATCAATGACACATTACGGCTGCAATCTCGGGGGCTGCGCCTAAGGCAGTTCTTGGAGTTCCCTAGTCCTGTCAGCCTAGAGGGAAGGAAACGGAGGCTGTGCTTAGCTTTGTCAAACTTTTCTTCTGACCTTTAGCTGAATCGGGGGGCTCTGGCCTGCAGTTAACCAATGGATGGGGAGTTTGTGCACAGTGCGTGTCGTAATGAGATTTTACAATGTGGGTCTTGGCAGATAAATTTAATATCTGACAATTAAAATAGCTTGGCTGCCAAACTCACTGAATATGGCCAGATTTTTACAAGATCCTGTGAATTTCTGGCCTTGATATTCATCGGAGGAAGGAATTCGAGAAGAGGAGGGAAGTATGGAAAACAGAACTCCTTACACTGTACCCATTTCCATTATTTTTTCCGAGTACTAAGAATCCCTAACCTGCAAAATGGGGTTAAAGAATTATTTAGGATGGTCATAAGGTCAGCTCACTTTTAGAGTTGTTCCAGTTTTGGTCTTTATAGAGTAATTTACCTTATGCTTGCAGTACTGAGTAATGAAAAATCTAAACAAACAGAGCACTAAGCCTCAATCCTACATGGAAATCTGTGCACATGTGCTGCAAACAAGATAGCACCCATGGACAGATTTGTTTGTGTTTTCATGTGAGCCAAATGCTATATTTTTGCTTCTTTTAATTATTCAGTCCTGAAAGAATTTACTGTGAAATCCCAACAGGCAGAGATAAGACTGAAAACCTTGTAATCTACAGCTACAGAGAAGGGTCAGTTTATGGCCTGAATGTGCTGGAGAATATAGATGTGGAGAGGATCTCGTAGTGAAATGGAATGAAAACCTGCGTTATTTTGGTGCTTTGCAGCATGTAAACTGTTCCTGCTTATGACAAACCTAACGCTTGGAAAAATCAGATGACTAAATCTAATCCAAACTTGCTATTCTGATGATTTTTTTCATTCTCAAATTAATTCAGGTTGTCAGATTAATTCAGTCCCAGCATGGCAAGGGAAAGACAAATTAATTAGCTTAAGGTCCGTGAGAGGGGGATTTTTGTCTCTGTGCACTTGGTGTGAGGTTATGCGTGGCACTGCCCTTGGGCAGATCACCAGCAGCAGGGGCAGGGTCCCTTCAACTCGTCCCCTGCCTTTAGCACCTCTCCCAGCCAAGTGAGGAGAGTGTCAGTGAAAATCTGTGAACGCCCTTATGGATTGGAGGAACTGAAGGCCGCCTTCCTAATGCAGATACATTTTAAAGCTATTTATGTATTCTCCTGAGACTGCTCAGGAATCATGAGTAATGCTTTTAAACAAAATAGAATGTTTAGCTGTAGAAAAAATGGCCAGGTCTGGCCTCATAAGAAAAACAGCCTTTTTTTTTTTTTTTTTTTTTTTTCCTTTTAATGTTGGATTCCTCAGTATCTGGAACTCCTGCACGTAGTAACCTTGTTACCTGTAAGATAGCTATGGTAAGTGGGCTTACTGCAAGGGAATCCCCTGACATTCCCACTTTGAAGGTTACCTCTCTGCTGATGTTATGTACAGATGCACCGTCAGATCGAGAGTGAAGTCTCTCTCACCTCTAAAATATCAGCAACCAAAGAGAAGACAACACTTAATTCTTTTTTTTCAAAAGGAAAAGAAAGTCTTGTCTTGGGAAGAAGGGAAATCAAATAAAAAATTTAATGCTAGAGAAGAAAGGCAAGAAATGCAGTTGCCGTGGAAACCAGAGCATAAGTAGAAAGTTTCCAGCAAAGAGCAGAAACTAAAAATGAAAAACCAGAGTGTAGAGACTTGGCAGGTAGCCAGCAGCTCCACCAGCCTCTTTTCTCCTCTTCACTTGGTGAGATTTTTCTTAGTCATCTTGTGCAGTGTGCTCCAGCAGGACAAGTGGGTGATAGCATTGCTCGAGATGAGGCAGGCTACGCCAGAACCGCGCTGCGTGCTTCAGCCTGGAGCCCCTTCTTCCACTGAGAAAGGGAAAAATCAGCAGGGGCTGGGTGTAATGTCCCAGCGGGGCTGGGAGGTGACTTGGAGTCAGGCAGCTGGATCATCTAATGGGCCCAAGTTCTTGATTCTTACCCTGTTCAAGGCTCTCAAAGGACGTTGCAGCAATAAGCCTTGTAACTCTTTAGAGTTAAAATACTTCTCTGGTCCCTTTTTAGTTTGGAAACAGGCACCCTACGGCTTGTTCCAAGTCCTGTGGTGACTGGGGCAAAGCTGGAGCAGCACAACTCTGGTCTCTGTCCTCTGCTCCCCTCTCGAGTCATGCTGCTCCTTTACAAAGGCCTGGCTTGGGCACAGGGTGTTTGGCATCTGGCTGTTGCATGTGATGGATCTCTGAAAGCAGAGGCAGCTTTTAGACATCGAGTTCTATCTAGGACTCCGGCATCGTTTGTTGCTAGCACATGTTTAAGGCAGTTGTATGCAGTAAAGTATCACAGTCATTGGATTAGCAATTATTAATTCCTCATGCTTTGTAGCATGCCATGGAAAAAAAGCAGGTGGGGAAAGCTGGGAAAGTTACCCTGCAGTGCTGTAAAGCCCTCGTTATGGCCAGGAACTGATGTGGGTGAAAGATTTTGAGCGTATTTAGGACTGTGTGCTATTACAGATGGAAGTAATGAAACCTATAGTGCTCAGGCTTTATTGAGAAGAGTCATATTCTGGAAATTAAGCACGTGTGTGAGAGTTTTGCTAGCTGAATTCAGACTGCTCAGCATCCTACAAGATCGACTTCTTTTTCATGAACAAAATGAAAAATGCAGTGCAGGCCAGACCCCAGCTTTGCCTCTGTGTCTGGGATGTGTGACCATCCTCCCCCAGGTACAGCACCAGGGAACCTGCCCCAGCTCCTGGCCGACAGCACGGGCAGGATGCGGGTCTCTGCCGCTGCTTTGTGCTGGGCTCACCTGAGCCATTTCCCTGCCTTTCGTGTGTCTTATTTAGATATTACTGCAAAACAAATATGTTTGTTTTCCTTTCCTTGGAGCTGGAAGTGTTTTAAGGAAATGCTACCCCGGCAGTGGGTAAAATTCAGCAGTAGAAGCGACCAAATATCGCCTTGTTTCAGGGCTGGAGCAGCTCAGCCGGGGACCCCTGGGGGGTTCCTGCAGGTAAACCAGAGGCAATTTTGGGTTAAGCGTCTTTAGAACGTGGGTATGAAAATGTCTGAGCAGCAAACGCAGAGCGCGACCTTGTGTTTATTTTCTAGGTGGCCTTTAATGCCAAAGGCAAATTTTACTCAGCTAAAACAACACGTGCGAGAGGCCTGGCCCTGGTATTTCAGTTCCTGCTTTCTGGGGGAAGAAAAATGATCTCTCAGCTCCGCCAAGAGCTCCTCGAGGAGGGCTTTTAAGGGGAAAACAGATCTCGGGAGAAAACGTGACCTGCCCGCTTAGGCTGTGTTCTGGGGCCGGTGCAGACAGTGCAGGGGGTGCCCATGGAGGGGGGTCCCGGGGGGGTCCCGGGGGTGCTCAGGGGCTCCCCGCGGAGCCGGCGCTGTGGGGCCGGCGGGGGGCAGCAGAGCCCCGGGGCTGCAGCCTCGGGCTGGGAGAGCTGGGGGGTGACCGGGGAATCTCCGCTCTCCGTCCTGTGAACGCTGCTCTCTCCTCTCATCCTATCAACTCTAACAGCCTTTAAAGAGCCTCTAGGCACTGAGCGAGGATTACCATAATGTACCTCCTCCCTCTGCAAGCTGCTCTTGGAAAGAAAGATGAGAATGTATTGGAAATGATTTGCACGTATGTAGTTCATAGCCCAATTTTTAACCCCCTGCTCGTACCATTGCCAAGGCTGTCAGACCCATAACCTCCCCGCTAGCTGCCCTGCCCACCTCTGTGAGCAGCCTGCACCGTGCCGTTACCCCTGCAGCTCCGGAGGTCTCAGTGCTGAAGAAGAGCTACAAGTGGAGGATCAGTGTCCCTGCCGAACAGTCCTGGTGCTGCTGCTTCTCATCCTGCGGAATTCCATTCATTCCCTTTCCAAGGAGCCTGCAAGACTCACCCTGTGCCGAACTCACAACAGCCTGTGAATAGTTTGGGATTGCAGCTCTGTGGCCTCTGTACGTTCCTTTAATGCGTTCACTGCTCCTCTGGGAGGACTAAGCCAGGAATAACCAACGCTTCCTTAAGCCAGGCCTCCTGCTTTGTGGCTCTCTGTTTCTTTTTGGGCCCTGTACGTACTGCTCTTCTCCCCAGCTCACACTTCCTCATGCTTTTACACGGCCCAAACTGCAATTAGGTGTTACCGGCATCTGAGAGGAGGGTGCTGCATCCAGTGCTTTCCATTTTGCTGGCTGAAGGAGGACAAAGGACTCTTAACATTTCTCTGCAGTCGCCTCTTGGCTTGGCATACTGTTCATTTCAATAATAAAGTGTTTCCTTTCATTCTCAAACAGTCAGGCCCCTGCCAGAGCCATAATTGTTCACAGATGACTCATTTTGGCTGCAGGATCAAAACGAGGGAAAAGTGCTGTTTGCACAGTCTTTGAAACGTACAAGATGGGAAGAGATGTTCACGCTTGATATTTGTACCATATGTTGTTCCTAAATTTTATTACAGAGCCTTTACATTTCAAAAGAGATTCTGCTCTTGTCCTGGGGATGATTTAGAAAGAAAAAGATAGGTAGAGTTTGGAGTTAGACTGGGGTTACCAAAGGCTGACGGTACAGTTTCTGTAGGGGCTGTGCTGCAGTGGGCAGTGCAGCAGGGCTCTTTGCACTGTCACGTACTGAGGAACTATGCATTGCTTGCGTGCTGCAGGCTCCCTTGTGATTTTTATTAAATTCATGTTGAATATCTCATTCTTTGTAGAATTTGTTTGGAAATCTTGCGTTTTCGGCTGTAGCAGGTGTTTGCATTTCCTTCTCTGCTGAAAATAATGGACGTAAGTACCTGTTGTTGGGAGGCTCAGCACACAGGCTGAGGACCAAGTTACTTGTGTTAAGATGGGGAATAAGGAAATGATTCCTGCATTGCTGTCCAGGAGTGAACATGTGTTCTGTAAACCAAGGACAATGATCTGTGTCTCTTAGGCAGAGTGTTTTAAGGCACCCAACTATTTAAAAAAAAACACCATTTCTGACATTTGAGTTTGGAGTGTCACTTGTCAGGTTACCAACCAGATCTCTGCACAGGGCTTGTGAGGTGGTTGAGACCTAGCCCTGGCGGTGTGACGAGTTGCAGAGGTGAATCGTGACACAGCAGAGCTTGGGGACCGGAAAGGTTAGCTGATTTCAGCACGGTTCCACATTCACAATATCCCATCCCTAGTGCGGCCCTTAGGTTGTTTATCGTGTCTGTGCTGTTTTAAGGAGGGTCTTCGCTTTCTGGGATATACTGAACTTGAACAGTAACTTCTTTCAGACCAGTACTGTGTTGCTGTGCTTAGACTTCATGCCAGAAGGAAGAACGTAAATTAAAATGAGCTCTCAGTGGTATTTAAAATTGATTGAAGGATTTCCAGTTGGTTTTGTAAAGCAGTCTTTAAAAACAATAGCTACATTTTATTTATTTTTTTAACTTGTTAACAGGGTAAGCTTTTAAAATGGATGGTGTTTTCTGTGATACACTGTCATGTAAGTCTGATAAGGAAGATGGCTAAAGAGCATACTTGCCAAAAACATTCCTTCGGAGTCTATTCTGGTGCCAAAAAACAAGTAAAACAAGCAACTGTAGTTGTAATATACTTTGCAAATGATGTGGCAAGGAAAGGAAGAAGATAATCTGTCACATGGAAAATGAAGTTTGAATTGTGTGTATATAAATCGGAGATTTGTTATAGGAGTGTACGATCATTATCAGGCATTTAAACTTGAATAGAAGGGTCTCATCTATTAATGAATCAGGAAGTAAGCTTTACGTAGCATGTGTAAACAATTTAATCTTTCCTTCCACTTGTCAACAGAGATGTTGCTTTCAGTGTGATGTTACCATGAGATTAAACACCCCAAGTGTTGATTCACACCACTGTGTAAATCTCACGTGCCCTTATGTAGCACTTTGGAAACATCTGCACAGCAGTAGGTGAGTAGGAAAGCGGCTGCTTCCCTCGCAGCGAGCTGGATTCCTCGGATAGGTAAATGCTGTTTGTGCACAAAGTCAGCTACTAAACGGCCCTACCACCTGTAAAAGTCTTCTCCCCACCTGGAGTTGGAACAGAGCAGATTTCCATGCAAACAAGGATAATGATGCCCTGCAGCAACTTTCTGAAAGGTTGATCAATTTTCCTGGCCTTTCAGCACACCACATAGGAAAACCACTATGTCAGAACACGCAAAAAATAGCTGACGCTTCTGCTTATAACAACACGTTTGGCATACCAAGCCAGTGATGCCAGACTTCTATCACCTTAGGGACTGAAGTAAAAGAACTTTTATTGCCCATTGAAATCATAATAAAAACATTTTTGACCAAATATTTTTTTCCCAGTATTTGACTTGAACAAAAAATCTATAAAATAATAATAACTGCAAGGAAAAAAATCACACTGCCATATGGTAAATGTGGTGGTTAATATTAGCACAAATCTGGGAAAAAACCCCCATCATTGTCTGTTACTGTAAATACAGAATTTCTGAGCAGTTGTATTATGAGGCTGAGG
Organism: Aythya ferina; assembly: GCF_964211825.1. Lineage (NCBI taxonomy): Eukaryota > Metazoa > Chordata > Aves > Anseriformes > Anatidae > Aythya > Aythya ferina. Next base: position 2,335,821 of record NC_140318.1, on the reverse strand, counting down.
TGAATCATCTCTGAACAAACCCTACAACTTTCTTCCTTCTCCCATTGACAAAATGTCTTGTGCTCGTTTGGGTGTGCATTGCGTGGCTGCCTCTGCTCTGAGTGAGTTGCTGTTGGCTGTCGGGGGGGATTCTGTGTGGCTGGATCCTCCTGCTAAAAGGAAGTCTGTTTGTTTTAGTCTGGCTAGTGAGGTGACCCCTGTAAATAGCAGTGCTAGCTCGACTGTGTTCAGAAGGAATAAAAGCAGTTCAGTGAATACATTTCAGTTGGCTGTAAGCTGAGTTCACAGCAGACCCCACGGGTCAGCTTGCAGAGGTCATAACAGCGTAGTGCTTTAATTTTGTCTTGGAGGAGGAAATGGGAGATCTTTGGAAACCCAGAGCTGAAGTTACTCTGTTAATCACTCAATGAATCATTGTTAACATTTTATTTTAGTAATAAGCTTTTTGTAAAGAATAATCGGGCTTAAGCAAATATTTCCTCCCAGCAGCTACTCATGGAGGACGCACGGTGCTAGGAAGTGTTGTGCTGTTCCCATCTCTGTATGGGGGGCTTTGTTCAATGTGTTACTTTGTACAAGAGTTTTCATTTTGCTGGGATGTTTGCTATGGGAATTTTTGCTATACAATGGAGATTGTATGTTCATGTGCTGTTTTTTTGTTTTTCTCCTGAGTTATTTAAAGCAGCAGACTCTTTTGAGGCATCGGATGTGTGATTCTGGCAAAAGTTTCTTCATCAATTTGTGTTGGACTTCATGTATTAAAGTCCTTAATGAGTTCTATGGGAATCCATAGCACAAATCTTAAGAGAGATTTGGATTTCCTACATTTTATTAGCATCGCTGCCAGTCAGGCTATAAACCAAGTTACCCGAGTAGAGCATCCTTTGTTATTAGGAATACATGTCAGTAACTTTAGAGTAAGTTAACTGATTTTATTTTGGCCTCCCCCAGCTAGCTGGAAGCTGCTTTGGGAAGGTTTGTGTTCTTTAGCTCTATTGTTCTGCTGGGAAGTGGTCAGGAAGCGCTCAGCTCTGAGGTCAGCCTCTGGGCTTCTTCCCTGTTCCCTTGCAGCACCGAGCTCGTTGCGTGGTGCAGGAAGCGCCTCCGATCGGGTTCTCGCTGGCGTTCCTGTAACCTGCCTGGGGACTGAGCAGCCTTTCCTACTTGTTTTTCACCAGGCACTCCATGTCCCTCCAGCACAACGAACAACATGTTTGTTGACCTTCTCTTTGCCTGTTCCACACTGCCGGAGCTGGTGTGTTGTACCGAATCCCCACTGTCAAGAAGCTGCCTGCTCCATAGAGAAATGAAACGGTGTGGTTCAACACTCAGCTCCTTGGTCGGCAGATTTGTTGGGAATTAGAGGTAGAATTCCTGGGCTCTGGTTTTATTTCTCGTGCTTCCGTCTTTGTGCGTGATATTTGACAAACTCTGTGTTCATATTTTTTAAATATATGACAAGTATTTCTCAAAATCAGGACATTATGCATTAGAAACCAAACAATTGACTTTCCTGCTTAACAGTTGGCACTTTCATTTGAAATTTATATTTACCTGAGTGAAGAAGAGAAAGTCTGTATGTTTTAAGTACACGGAAGAGCTGAGCAAGTATTTGCAAAAGCATCAGTGCTCTGTTGGATGAAAGATACTGTAGAAAAAAAAAGATATTATTATGCTTAATGCTTATTCATTATGAGGGGATTGTCTTGAGAGCGCCAGGAAGCTCCTTTAATTCTTTGGACGAGGGCTGAGGGGTGCACGCCTGGCTCTGCCACAGCCTTCCCAGTGGCCCTGCCTGAATCCCTTGGGGCTGCAGTTCTCCATTCATGAAATGGGCATGGAAATTATTCTGCCTCCAGGGCGTGCAATGATGTGTGCATTTAGCTAGGTTAGGAGTGCTTTGGACAAGGAATGTCTCTCATTTGGTGGTGTAGCAGATCCCAAAACAATGTGACGCTGATCTTGGGATCTCTTGGCACCACCACAGTAAATATATAGCTAAGGATTGTAAATAAGCCTGTATCGAGGGAACACTCATGCTAAAAGAATTCATGCCCTGATTTAGCTGATACAAGACCTCCTGCACTCTTATTTAATATTACATTATCCACACACAAATTCTTCCTCTTGCTTTTTTAATGTTGGCACTGCCGTTTCTACTCATTAATGTCATTAAATATCTATATTAGATAAATTAACTTGCCCACTTCCATTTGGATTTCATCACCATACAGACAGCAAGAATATTCTATGGAGTAGCTACCTCATAAATAAATGGAGAGCAGTTAATTCAATGTTTAAATTTAATATAAATCTTTGTTTCTCATTCTGATTCCAAATCTGTTTACTGCTTTCTTGCAAGGCTATCAAAAAGCTGCTGCAATCCACCTAAAGAAGTAAGGAAATTAATTTGTCTCTGCATGGTCTTAAAATAATCGTTGTTTTCCATTAAAATATTGAAAAGAAGTATTTCACTTTTATTGTGTGTATGAAATTTCCCATGTTAAGTCTTCAAGTATGTCACTGTAGATTCTCTAATAAGTGGAGTTAAAATGAGAAAACATTATATTGTTTCTTTTATTTTAAAAAAAAAAAAAGAGAGAATTGTACTTTACAAACTTTTAAATCAAGTCCATTCTACCTGAACAGAATAATTTTAAGAGTTTTTTTCTGACTTTTAATTTTTTTTTTTATAAGTAGCTGGCTCCAGTAGCTTGCTAGGTTAAGTATAGTTTACTTATTTCCCTGATGCATTTCTGAATATTCTTCTGTTTGGAGGATGTTCTTATTTGGAATCGCTTAAAAATATTGCTTCTTTTGTTGTTGTTGGCTGGTTTTGTTGTTTGTTTGCTTTTTTTTTTTTTTTTTTCTTTTCCTTGGGGGGTGGTGTAGGAGCATGGAAGCCCCCGCTCAGATTGCAGCAGGTAAACTTTTCAGGGAGGACCCCTTCCCCCTGTGCTGATGGGGGTAGAGAAGACCTTTTGAAAGCCAGCCTGCTGGGAGGTTAGGACATGGACAAGGATAGAATTGAATAGTTTCAATGCAAACTTCTTTTCCACTGCTGCTTGAAAACCAAAGTCTGTTCTACTTCTCTTTGCATGTGTATAGCTGAATTGAAAGTTAAGTTATCCTTACACAAAGGAAATTACCTTCCTCTCTGGCTCTATGTAGAGCTTATATATCCCTAGTAGCCTTGAGGCAATAAGCCTGGAAATCTTCCAGCTTCGTACTGTGCTGAACTGGAGACTGCAATGAACTTGTAAGCAAATTCAAGCAGGCAAATGTAGAGGGACTAAGATCCAGCAAGAGCTCTGCTGTATTTCTCTTTTGTTTAAAAGTCCAGATACTTGGTAGAGATTACTCCCATATTACTTTTGCCTCAGATTGTGAGAGAAATATAATCGCTCTCAGAAGTAGTGGAGCTACATGTGACAGGAAAATCAGGGCAGCAATCGGACTTTTTTTTTCAGCATCTTGATGATGTGCCTGCAGTTCATTGACCAATTGGAAATTAGAAATCCAGCTGATGTCCACTACTCCTCCCTATACTGGCCAAGGCAAAAGAACTTTTTTTTTTTTTTAATTTTATTTTAACTTTTGAAAGCCTCAGTTCAGTTCACAAGTCAGCATATGCCATACCTTTACAAACAGAGCTTTTGGGGCCAGGCTGAGCCCTTGACAAGCATCAAACTTTCCCTCTCAGAATAAGGAACCCAAGCTCCTTGCCTTAACGTCTGAGGGAGTTAAGAGGAGTGATTGTTTCCCTCTAAAGCCCTTTGGGAAAGCAAGAGGTTTAATGGTAGGGGCTGCCTTGGGAACGTGCACTCTGAAATACAGTCATTATTTTCCCAGCACTAAGCAATAAACAAATGATAAAAAAGCCAAGTGTTAGCCACTGGGGAGGCAGGGCCTCCGGCTGCCTCCTTGGACCCAGCAGCCCCACTGTAGCTGCGCAAACCCTCAGGCAGCAGCCTGCGCCTTTTGATGTCAAAGCAAACAAGTCCATGTTTGTGTAGCTCTCTGTCCCAGAACCTATTTTGGTCCTAATTAAAAATTTATTCACATGCTGTTAGTTTTGGTAAAGGAGCGAAATAAATCCAGCAGTAAGAGGGCTTATAAGCAGGTTAACAGCCGCGGATGACAGCGGATGCGAGGTTGCCTGTGGATGCTCTAATTTTCCTCTCCATCTCAGTGGTGTATGGGACTGGATATCTTACCGAGGCGTTATGCTTTGGTGGGTATTTAATTTCATGGGTTAGGTTTCTGTTGGGTGTTTGGGGGGAGGAGTTACCAGCCCCAAAACCACTGCTATGTTTGGCTCTGTTTGCTCCTCTTATGGAGAGATTCAGCGGAGCCCAGCAACTGAACTCATCCTCCTGCTTTTTAGAGGGAACAGCCAGACTGTGATGTGTTATTTTAGAGACAGAGACTTTAATATTGTCAGCTTTCCTCCAGAACAGTTAATATATCTAACGTTTGGAAGTGGTAGATTCTGCTAGACACAATAGAGCGTTTGTATCAGGATGTGGCTTTCAGAAAGGAAAAGAAAAAAAAAAGAAAGAAAAAAAAAATAGCGCTGGATTAATTGGAAAGGTCCAGACCAGTCACATTCCCTCCCAGATGGGTCATTCATTTTGGTGCCTGCTGCTCTGTAGCATCTGAACTTAAAGCCTTCAAAAACTTTGTTGAAGTGAGAGAGACAGAGGCAAGCTGGCTCAACTCGCACCAAACTCCCAGCCATTTATGCTTTTATTGTAGGGCTGCTTTCTCTTGTCATGATAGTTTATAGTCCCTCATTAACTTCTCCTGTTTTATGGTCACCTGCATGAACGTTCCTGAAGGTACTGTGTTGATTTTAGAAAAATAATGCCTAAACATGGAACAGATGCTGAAGTACAAGCGAGTGAGCACACAACGAGCGCAGGGCCACCATCCCCTGCCTCCTGATCATTTCCACCTGCCCACGGCGGGCCGGAGATCGCCGCTGTCTGTGCCTCACCACATCCCAGGTGCTTCGAGGACAACTCACCTGGCTCCAATTAGGCAAAACCAGCGCAGGTGACCCTGGCCCTTTGAGGTCATCTGAATTTGGGTGAGCTTTGTAAATGGTTTTGTTTAAACTTTCATTTCCATCAGTGCCTTTTTTTTTTTTTGCTCTGGGGAATGATAAAAGGGCAAAAATAAATTGGGTAGGCTCTTTTAAAGACATCTCTAATGATAAAAGCGTAATAGTAAAAAGCTTCTCTTAAGAGCCAGCAGCTCAGTTATTAGGACACAAAAGCACAGAGAGAGACCTGGATATTTGGCTTCTTGTCTACAACAGATCTGTCGTTGAGCCTCGGTGTTTGCAGACCTCCCAGCTTTAGATGTTCCCAGCTCTATTTATGAACTGAATCCGCTGCACAGGACGAGTCTCTGGTCACTTGGAAAACGTTTTTGGTTGTTCCTGTGCTTTGTTTCGCATGTAAATCTACCCAAATATATAAAAGAAATTATTCTGGATAACAAGATGAGGGCAGATGCGTAGTAACTGGAGCCTTTCCCTTTTTGCTGCGCTCTGCTGCGGGACGTGGTGGCTGCTGGTGCCCTGGTGGACGGGCAGAGGAATGTGGGGCAAGGTCCCCCTGCCAGGCCTGGGAGCCTCTGCTGTCCAGCTGGGAGCTCCCTCCTTGACCTGAACTTGTCATTGCCCCGGTGATTGGCTCCTTCCTGCGCTGCCTAAAAGCTGTTGAATTCCTTATGTGTGGCCTCAAAACCAGGCATGGACTTCGCTAAAAGCTGAGGCTTGTTGCGTGTCCTGGCAGGGTCTTTCTCAGCTGAGAAATATCACGTCTCCACCACTCAACGTCAAAATAAGAAAATACAGATTTTGTAAACTTCGAGTGTTTTTCGTGGCTGCGTATGTTTATGAAATCCTGCAGTGAAGGTGGATGGTTGGTGATGAGGAGGGGCCTGGTCTTTGTAGAAATATGGGGTTTTGTTTCCCCCATGAAGCACTACGTGGAGGTGTCACATTGAGGTACCCAAATCCAGCAGTTCCTGCCTCTTGCTGTTGAAGTTTCAGCCCGGTGTAAGCACGGGGAGCTTACAAACCTCCGAAAAAGCCGCAGCTGAGCAGGGATCAGCTCGTCCTCAGCCCTCCTGCCTGGTCCTGCAGCTTCACCGGGCACCACAAAGAACTTTGCACAAACGTCTGGAAAAACCAAAACCAGGACACAACACAGAGAGCTATCGTGCAAACATTTTCCAGTTTGTACCGCCCTGTGATGAGGTTTCCCCGTTATCTGCCAACTGGTGAGAAGTGGCTGACCTTGGGACGTTGTGAAGTGCCCTCCGCCGCCCGTCCCTCGGGGCCTCTCGTGCTAGCTGTGGAAGGAGTTCAGTGAAAGAATCTGGACAATTCATCTCTTACCTGACCTTTTAAAACTAAAAGTGGAGTGAGTTTTTTTTTGCCTGGGTAGTCTATTTTTTATTTTCTTTTCCTCCCTGCCGTAAAGCGTTAATCCTGCCCATCGCGATGTGATTTTATTGAGCAACGTGAGCCAGAGCCGGAATCTTCCCTGCCGTCGGAGCCCAAACGCAACTGGGCTCGTCCCGTGGCTGGTGGGATGTGCTGTAACTCAGCTCCAATGCTGAAAGGAAACGGGCCTCCAGGGGAGTCTGGAGCTCTGTTCATTCAACTTCTAATTAAAGTTTTCCCCTCTCAAGTTTCACTTTATTTTCCGGGGCTTTTGCTCCACGATGATTATTAACATGTGTCCCATGGCCCGGAAATCGTTATACCCTTCCCCAGCCCAGCCTTTCTCGATACCTCCTGCTGCAGAACGAGCTGCCTGAAACTTCATCTCCGAAGCGATGCGATGGCGATGACGATGGCCGATAGCTGATGGCCGATGGCCGATGGCCGGGGCCAGCAACATCCAACTGTCCCCTGGGGCTGCCCAGCTGCTTTCTTGCCTCCGGCTGCGCGCTTCCTGCCGTGCGGGTTGATCAGATGCTGCTGTCCAGCGGAGACGATCCAGTCCAGGATTTCTTCCAGCCTTTTCTTCATATTTCAAGAGCCCAGGCCAACTCTGGCTTCCTATTCCAACTCCAGCACGCTTGCTTATCTTTTTGGGGGCAGGAATTGTTAGCACAGTTTATCTTGCTCGCTGCAAGTCCTCCCTCTGCTGAGACATGTACTCTGGTGCTGCGCTCTCTTTTTTTTTTCTCTCTGTCTTTTTATGTTTTCTTCTTGTTGTTTTTCTTTTTAAATGTGTAAAGTGAAGAGTTCCTCTCCCCCCCTCTCCCTTTCCACTCCACAGAACCAACCTCCTGTTAATTACACGCTGGAACTGTTGCTGCTTTGCCAGAGGGGAGAGTGAACCTGTGCCTGCATGTGTGTAGTGTAACATAGCTAGAACGATGTCAATGAACAGCAGGAAAAATTCTGGGAGACCGTCCTACTACTATCGACTGCTCCGGAGGTCACGACTTCAGAGACAGCGGAGCCGATCCCGGAGCCGGAACAGGCCGCTTAGTAGGGGTAAATGCAACACCACTTCTGTTTGCTTGACAGTGCCAGACACGCGTGCTGTTGCTTACAGGTAGCTTCCTCACTGGAGCTCAGAGTGACCAGTGCGAATATCTGTGAGTGTGCCTGCTCCCTGGGCAGCTCGTGTTGAGCTTTCCAGAAGGTCGGTGGCTTGTGTAGTGCTGCAGGGGTGTGAGGGGAGGGCGAAGTGTCTGATTTTCAGAGCTTAGCTCTGGGAGTCAGGCTTGGGCGCTGTTCCTTGCGGTGGCTGTAACACCTCGTGTAACTGTAACTAACCCAGGCTTTTCAGTTATCCCTCGTTCCGTTTTTTCAACTTGTCTAATTAAGGTAACTGCTGCTTTTAGCTAACTGGGTTGTTTGGAGGCCTAATTGATGATTACAGAGATTTGAAAACCCTTGATTAAGAGATGCTATCAATATGCCAAGATGAATTGCCAGAACTTGTTCTTCATGAGCTGAGTGTCACCAGGGGGTTCAGAATTACAAAGCTGAGTACAGTTTAGGGGTACAATTTTAGAAAGAGCCTGAAGACTGGGCTCCTGAGGCACTGTGGAAACCTCTGGGACTTGTATTCCCAAATCACTTTGCGCTTTTAAAAATCCGGCTCTAAAAGGGCCTATTTGTCCTCATCAGCAGGAGTTAGGTCCACAGAGTAATGTCTCTTTAGGGCATACTCACTCATGCAGCCCATTTATTCTACTTGAGGCAGCTACTGACCCAGTTGCATTTTTAAAAATAAGCTATTCTGGCTCTCTCTTCTAGTGAGAGATAAATGTTTATTGATGCTTGTGCCTGTCGGTAAAGCAGTCAAAGGAGCGGGTGTCTTGGAGTCATTTCATGTTGAGCTATCTTTGCAGAAAGGAGGGAAGAGGGTTGTGTTTGGCCTCTGCTGTGACAATCCAGTCCTATTTATCAGGTCTTGAGCTTACTCAAAGCCATTAATTAAAAATAATTTCTTAGTTTGGGGGTGAATTAAAATAAAAAACATAGTAAAAAAGCCAAACTGCAACAATTCCTCCTCCATCAGGTGCTTGTACAAATCCAGCCTTGTTCTTGCGTCACTGGAGTTGATTCAGATTTAGCCGGCACTTTGTGAAGGAGGCAATCTGGGAATGCAAGATTGAGCTCAGTGCAGTGTCCTCTTTCTTCCTTCCCTGACATACAGAACTTGTTTCAGGATTTTGAATCATCACTGGGAAAACAATAGGAAGCTAAATCAGTCCCCGAGCTTCATCCTTTCCTTTAAGCAGACAGAGTTGTTCTTTCCATTTTTTTTTCTTTTCTGTTTTGCCTGTCAGAGAGGAGTGTTTGTATATTCACAAGCCTGTAACAGCTCCTTTCCCCCCTTTATTTGTATACTGCTCAAAACCAAAATATTTTACTGTCATTTCAGTGACTGCGACAAACGAAATGTGTTAGTTTCTTTTAGGTAACCCAGTATGAACTTGTCGGCATAATTTGTCATGAGCACAAGGAATATGCAGGCAGATTTGATTGAAATGGAAATGAACCCTAATGTCTGTAAGAAATTGGATTTGAACCAAATGAAATCTTCTTGCTGTTGATCTCTCCCTGAGTATTTTGTGTTTGTCACATGTCTCTAGGATTCCTGCCTGCTAGGAGAATCATTACACTCAGCACTCGTTTAGCTCTTCTCATCTGTAGATCTTCAAGGGATTTGCAAGTCTGGATAAGAATTTTCATTTTCCCTCTGCTTTTGTAAGAGATGCAGGAAGCAGGTGGTGGAGTAACGGTGTCAAGCAGCAAGGTCCCGGGCTGGGTCAGAGGTAGGGCCTGGTGCAGTCTGGAGGCAGTCTGCACAGAGTGAAGCGAGTGCTGGAATGAAGCAAAGGGAACCACTGCTGGTCCTGGTCCCACTGGAAGGTTTGTGTACAGGACTGCAGGGGTGCAGGAGCTGTGGAGAGTGCAGGAACCAGGAGGCTGGAGGCTTTTTGGGTTTGATGAAATGTGAGTTGCCAAAGCCTAGATGAAGGAAGGAACTGAGGGTCACTTTCTCACGTACTGATCTGTGGCGTCATTTGCTGTTTTGCTCAGATACCCAAGCACCGGATATCCTTGGTGGAAAGTTAGCATAAATCCATGAGCACTGGAGTTATTTAGGGGCATTGGCTATGGGCTATTTTGCCAGTTGGGTGTTTTCAGGGCATCCCCTTGACAACTTTTGGCTCTCTCCAGTCTCAGGACCCTTTGCCAAGATCTCTGCAGAGCACAGGTGGGCCTGAGGACCTGGTGGAGCCGTGGTACCTGGAGGTCGAGCTTTTCCAAGGTGTGTCACTTCAGCAGATGAGCAGCACAGCAGCTTTTGGACAGGGGACTTGCTGAGGATCAAGCAGTTGTTACACGTTTACCAGGGAGGAGGAGATCTCTGCTGGCACACAATCCCCTCTCCCCATCTGGAACCACTCAGCGCATTGCATCAGGCCTGGCTGATAAATCCCTGATGCCGGCACTGCCCCGGAGCACCCATGCGATGCAGGTGCTGCCATCTGCTGCCAGCAGGGCCACAAAGCTGCAGCACGCCTCTGCTGTGAGTCAAGGGACAGCTTTCTGCCCACTCAGCTTACATCACTCCGTTTCTCTGAATAGGGGAAAGGGATGTGTTTAAAAACAGGTATTTATATCCTGCCACTTCCCACTCCCAGCCCCTGGGGGGGGCGGTGCCAGCCCCCTGCCTGCTGCTGTGCCGGGCATCGCCGCAGGGATGCTGCTGGTGTGCAGGAGGGCCTGGAGGAGTGGGCTGGGGCTGCAGCCTGCACAGCTCCGAGGTGGTGGCTCTTGGGGAAATGGGTCTTGCTTCCTGAGCTACAAAGACAGAACCACTCCCTCAGGAAAGCGCTGCTGAAGTGCATCTCAGATAAGCAAAGCGAACAGAATTTGCATTTTCTGTGCAAACGTCTAAGGAAAGAAGGGGATTGCTTTCTGTTGGGACTCCAGATGGACACAATCTGATGTAGCAGGCGGAAATATCTATAGCACTTTCAGCTGTTCTGAGTGGCAGACGGCTTATTTGATGTTTCATGTGATGTTATCCCCTATTCTTGGAGTTTAGAGTTCTCCACTTAGCCCTGGTGCTTATAACACATTCATCTCGTGCTTTAGGGTGTTTGCCTTCCTGGTCATGGAGAGGTCCAGCCCTAGAATAGTTGAAGAACAGTAAAGCTGATGGGGATGGCAATTCAGACCAGAACAGGAATGCTACCAGGAGACTCGTGATCGTGCCTCCAGCATGCTTAAGTTACTGCTGTTTGATGGTGGATAAACAGGACAGGTTTCACCCTGCTGTTAATCTTTGTTAGAATGATGATAATGTCAGAAATCTCCTGGCTCTGCTTTCCATGGGGATTTGGGAGACACTGCAGGTACATTAGGTAGTTTAAAAAAACCTGCAGAAATCCCCATTTCTTCTGAGGACCATCTGTTCAGCTCAGAGACGTGTGTAAATATATGGAATCATGGCTGTAATTATGATTACTACCAGGTGATCTGTCTAATGCAGGGGAAGGTACTTGGGAGGCAGAGAGAGTAGAAGGAAAATTCTCGATAGAAGCACCACCTGCTTCTGCCTGCGGTATGCTGCCCTATGGATTTCTGCACGGTGTCCCTGCTTCTCCTCAATTATGGACACAACGAAGGAGCAGGGGCAGTGGCAAGTGTTCTGGAGGTCCAGTTTGCCAACAGAAACTGCTCGCAGGTGCTGCATTCGTGGGCCCGTGTCTGCACCCACATTCACTGCCGGGATTCAGCTGCCTTGTTAGTCATGGAGAACACAGCCTGTGTGCTCTGAGATCCCAGAAAGTACTGTATGAGTATGAGGTTCTGTTTCTGATAATTTACAAGTAAATTGCTTAATTACAGAATCATTTATTGTAAAACTGGAAGCTTTGACACGTTTCGTTTCATGGTAATAACAGTTTTTGTTCCAGCATGCAACAGAATGACATAAGATGCACGTACCCAGGCTGCCTTTGTGCCTAACCACATTGAAAATTCATGCATTCTGCTCTCATGTCCTAAATGAAAATGTGTTGTACAGCATCCTAGCATGTTCTCCAGAAGGAAATGCCATGGAAATAGGGAACTTCTCCTTCTCTTATTTATGTCATTTGTTAGAAGGGATTTTTTGTCCACAGTTAAACATCTCTGCTATGAAACAGCTTTTTGTTGCTGACTTTTCTCAGTGGGACCGAGGCAGGAGGCTGTCTAAATTCTCAGTAAGAAGAATTAGAAATAGCAGTTTGAACCAAACGCAGCTTTGGCTTCGGTTCTTTCTTCTGTAAAACTCTGTAGGCAATCAGTTGTCTTCAAAGCTCCAAGAATTGGGTAACATTCCGAGCTCCTGATACTTCTGCCTCTGTTCGCACCTTGGACGTAAATGTCTTGCTCCAAGGTCTGCTCATCACAAGTGCTTTTCAAGGTGTTCCACTAAAAGGATTTTTTAAATAGGTTTTCTTTTTCTTTTCCTTTGATGGCTGCTATGAAGAGAAAACCGACTGATCTTCTGCAAAGGCCGGTATTTTAGTCCACCAAACACCGAGGGCTTGGAGGCTACGGTTAGACTGTTTTTTTCTCAGCATGGGCTATTCAGATACACAGCTCTTGAAAACGGCTGGAATTTAGTCTTTCTCTCTCTGTTTGATTAAATCTAAACATTTTAAGTGATAAATGGGAGATAATCCTGTACCCAGAGTGCCAATACCTTAGGTTAAGGCACTTCCTTGGGACGAGGGAAGCAGAGACTTGGTTTGTCCCAGCATGTAACTAAATGACATAACAACAAAGGAGGCTTTATTATATTTAAAGCTAACTGAAATTTCATCACTTCTCTCTAATCTTTCCTAGCTAAAAATTTACTTCGCAGCCCGTGAGCACAAAGTGTTGCACAGTGTGGAACTTTTCCCTTTCCAACTCTCCAGGACTTTGTCCTGTAGCCCAGAGCAGCACCCTGGACACTGTCGTTACCAGATGTTGGGGGGCAAAGGGATAATCTATTTCACTTTGATGAGAAATTTTGTCCTCACTGAAAATTCTCACTATCCTGTTAAGTATGATTCAGGGTTTTGTACATAATTAATTCACATAAAATGTTGAAACAGTACTTTTGCTCTTCTCATGGCCCACAAATAATTTTTCTTTGAGTTACACTTAGCTGCATGCCTTTCCACTTGTCAAAAGCATGTGTTTTCATGTGTGTCTTTGGTCTATACTTGCTCTAAATGAAGCTTAGCTTAGATACTACCAACTGTGACAAGAGCTTGGGTATCAGAATACCTGCATCACATCCAAACCTACCCTTCTTGGGAGATCAGCATTGGCCAGACCTATCTCAGAAGTGCCCGAATGGACTAATGAGTAAGAATACCGAACAGAACACCTCCATAGACTTGCAATGCCCTCTCTTTCTTGCATGCCAAACAATACAATGCCTCCATCAGAAGTTCATTTGTGCACCTGCCTGTGAGGGTGCTGTTCCTCTAACATCCTCTGTCACACTCCCCTCTTTTACTGGGCTGTTGCTCTGATCTTTTGGGTTGCACCAGGAATTGTTTATAACAGATTTGTTGAGAGGGACAGCATCTCTCTGACAAACACAGAGCAGGTTTTGTAATGATCTGTGTGACTAAAGAACTTGATTTTTTTATTAAAAGGAACTGATTCTGTATCAGCATGGAGAAGTTGGAGATACGCAGTGTTAGCCTCGCGAATACAAGTATCTCTGCATGTTGCATGTATTTATTTTGGCAGGCAGAAAGCTGAGTAAAATGATGCTGTTCCCCTGTTGTCCTCTGATTCATAGCCTACCAAATTTGACAAGATGAGTGGTTTTGGTATTTGGGCACATGTGGCTGTACCAGTGGTTGATACCAAACAAGGATGCTCGGTAGGAGGCAGGTCTGGGCTGCAAGGTGAGCACGGTGCCTGCGCTGGGGCGGGATGGAGTCCTGGTGCCCTGGGGCTGCCTCAGCAGGCACCGCTGCAGGCATTTCAAATGCAGAATTGCTCTTCCCCTTCTTACTGAGAATTTGCGTGACTTCAGTGGGATGGTGTCCCCTTTACCTGTCTTCTTTGGGGGGGATTTCTTTAAAGAACCCAAACTGTGTGCCTTAGAATCCCTGTTATTTTCCTAAAAAAAAACATTGTACAAACAAGCTTTGTCACGGAAGAGCTGGGAGCAGTGAGTGACAAGTTCAGTTAAACATTAGTGATGGGTTGTTTTTTTTCCAGGGGTGGCGCCTCTTAAATGTCAGGAAAAGGAGACCTTCCTGCTCCACTGTTCTTACAGCTTTGCTTTGTTTTTCAAGCCTCTTTGTGGCACTTTCTATCAGAACTCTTGTGGTGTTTCATTGAAATTTTAACAGCATGGCTGACAGATGCCCAGAGAAAAGCTATGCAAAGTTCTTTAAGCTGTGCTGTTTGTAAGAAATACTCGCTGGCAGCCCTGCTATTTTTAGCAGTAGTGCTCCAGCTGAGATGCTGCTCTACGTGTTCGGTGCTTAATTGTCTAATAAAAACCCATACTCATTTGTAACTTGGGAAGCAGTGCGTGATGGAGGAGTTCTTGGCTGTGCGTTGTTGTGATATTAAAACAATTGATATAGAAGTCTAAATATCCCTTTAATAAAGAACACCTCCGAGCAGGTTTGTTGGCTGTGGGGGCAAGGAGAGGCAGAGCCGTCAGTGGGAGCAGGGGGCAGGACTGCCCCGAGCTGCTGCTGCTCCTACGGACAGTGCTGGCGATGCCCCGCTCACAGATCACAGACACAGAAATATCAAAGCTTATTTTGTGCATTTTTTTGTGGCAACTGTGTCAATTCCTACCAGATGAAAAATGAATCAGGTTTTAAAATTCTCGGTAGGAGCTGCTGTAAGCACCAGAGGGAACCTCCAAGGAGCAGTGGCCCCTCTGGCATTTGCGTGGTAAGCTAGAAAACCCCAGGTAGAAGCAAGATCTAGAAATATCCCCTCAAATCTTGCTCTCAACAACAGTAGAAGCAACAGTCTGTATCTCCGAAGGCACAGACCTCCCGATCAGCCCTGTTGTGTGTAACCACCTGCTGGAATCAACCTTGATGAAATTGGGCAGTTGGAAAGGCGTGGATGTCGGCTGATACCATTAGTGTGGATTCATGCCCATTGCGGTGTTTGTGGCACTACCCAAAGCAATAATCATCTTCTGAATATCCTTGTGCACAACCAAAATACCGTAATATAACAATTGTTTGGTTGTCTTTAGCATGTTTTATAAGAATTGCAAATATTTCATAGACTTGAGGGAAGCCTTGGGTAGATGCATTTTCTAATCACTAAAGGTGTTGGGGGGCAAGTGCAGGGAATGCCATGAGTGGCAGTGAGCGAGTAACAGCACAGACTCCAGTAGCTCCATGTGCTGCTCTCAGACTTTCCTTCTGCCCCTAGCTAGGACGAGAGCTCAGGAGCTCTGACTCATGTTCTTTCTCTCAAGTCTTGACCATGGCCCCATACCTGAAAGTCCCATGGTCCCAGAAACTGCATCCGTAAGAGTAACTGAGCTTAGCACCAGTCTTGTGTGCTAAAAACTCTCTAAAATCGTGAGAATTGTCAGTCTGCTGAGGAGTAAATGGAGAAGTTATTTCCTTATTTAATGCCGTGACAGAACGTTGGGTATTTTCAGCAGTTTTCAGGCAGCTTGAAGACTGACAATTGTCTTTTTTGCTCGTCTATGGCTTATCTTTCTTTCTTTATTTTTTGAAGTCCTTTCCTTCTGGTAGGAACCTCCCTTTCCCCTAACAGTGTTGCTAAGAGAGGCTGATTACTCTGAAAGGAAATAAGCAGCGGAGTTGCTCCCAAGTAATGCAGGGTGAGTTTTTATCTAAAAGCCATAGGTAATAAATGACAGAGAGGTCAAAAACCCTGGTCTGAGTCCAAAACAGAATTGCTTCCAAACGAATGCTTAGAGGGGTTTCAGCAGACTTCACGATCTCTGATGTACCAGAGTAAGTCTGTGACCTTACAGCTGTGGCAGTCCAAATAATTTAGATACAGAGCTGCCTTTTAAAGCTTTTAAACATATATTTCCCTTGAAGGTCTTCTAGCGTGCCACTAATCCCTTAAGTTATTGCACTGAAGGCACTCTGTAATCCTTTAATTTACTCTCGTCTCAATAGAGATGGTGAACCAGCTGGGTCACTTTCCGTATTTGGTCTTTATCATTTTGGCTTTTTTGTCTCAGACACTAGCTGAGGGTAGCGTGCTTTCCTTTAAAACACCGCAGAGAACAGCTGAAATTCCAAGTTTAATTGCTCATGTGTTTGTGTATCTGTCTATTTTAAAAACTGCCCAAACCCCAGAGCCTCCTCACCCATTTCACTGTTTTATACAGCCCTAGGGTCAGGCTTCTAGCTAAGTTTCCTCAGGCCCCTTGGAAAATCAACAAATGTGGAAACTGATGAAGTTTTAAAAACTGAAATAATACCCAGTATGGGAGAGGTGAGGGTCAAAAGCCAGTGCTCTCCACAGGTAATTGCTGGAAGCTTCATCTCCCAGTCCTACGGGGGACTAAGCTTTTGATGTAGAATTTCGTGGCGGTGCTGGAGGCAAAGCCAAGTGGTAACGTGGTAAGTGGCACTAACCAAGCACCGTGCTTTTTGAATAAGCAGAAATACTACCTAGAGCAGCACGTTGGTTGTCTCAATTTGGCAGTTTTGTCCTGTCCATTGCTTCTTGCATGCACGAGGGATGCGCGGGTTTGTTGTGGGTTTGTCCCCGAGGGCTGGGCTGGAAGTCCTCCTGCTGCTGGAGGTGGGTTTTGCATACTGGCTACTCAGCAGTACTTGAGAAATTCATTTTAAGTTGAGCGTCGAAGCGTTCGCGTTGGAGAAAAACATGCCCTGCAATTGTATAGACTTTGAGAAGCATCGGCAAGAAGAAGGAAGGCCAAAGTTGTGCTTCATTAACATTTACACTGAAAAAGGAGTCCTCAGATGTTGAGCACTTAATGTTTCTTTTTGAAGAAACCAATTTATTTGAAGTGCAAGTTTCTTTTGTACATTATGTGCTCACACTTTTGATTTCTCACAGCACTTCTGCGCCAGTGAATTCCTTGTAGTGTCGGGGATCAAGCTTGGTCTTGTTCTGAAGTACCCAAATGTGGTAATAGGTGGACTGTTGGAAAATTTGGCATCTGGAGTTAAATTACAGGATGCTTCTTAAGCTTCTTGGTTACTATGGTAACAAGTAATAGTCATCCTTCGTGATTAAGCAGTGTCCATGGTAACCAAATGAGCAAGTTTTAAGTGAAAGATATTTTCCCTTTACATTTTTAGCAGTCAAAGGTTAACAGTGATTACCTTTATACCCTTAGACGAGAACAAACCTTGATCTGGCTGGCATATTTAAAGTGAGAACATTTGGTGTTCATTTACATAACTTCACTTCTAGGACCGGCTGAATTTTGGGTGAATTCCAACATAAAATTTCTGAGAGCGGGGTGTGGCGCATTAATCTTCCTAGGAAGAGTGACTGTTGTTCACTCCACGTGCTCAACTGTTCCGCAGCGTTGCAGCGTGTTGTTAAACAGCCTCCTTCCTCCTCCCCGCAGTGGCTGCTGGTCAGCAGGGAAGGAACCAATCCCTTTGTACATCCAGTGTATTTTTAGGGCAGAAGATGCGATGTTAATGTAGGTAAGAACATCGTCCTGCTTCCTCCCACCTCAACAACGGGATGGGAGAGGTACAAGTGATATAGCCCTGCTTGATCCTTTTTGTTACACACATACTTTTGTCTGTGGGTGGGCAGTGGGTATCACTTAAACACCTAGTGACACGATCACCGAGGTAGCACAAGTTCTATAGGACAGTGGGATAAAGGCTCAGCGTAGTTGTAATGGTGGTTTCTGTATGTCCATCTGGGGCACACAGTTACTTGTATGAAATAAGGAAATGTGACTGCTTTGTGATCGCTTCTTTCCTGTCTCTTCCATCAGCACTGGGGATGTCTGAAGTCTAACAAACGAGCTGGGGGAGCTGACGCCTTCAGGTGTGCTTTCAGAGCACGTGTGTGTAAGAGAAGTGGAAGTACCCCTCCTGCCCCCCAGCACCAAGTCTAAGCATCAGTCTCAATGAATTAGGAACTGTGGCATGTAAAACAATTGCTAAGGGAGTCTAAATAGCTAGAAGAAAGGCACCTGAGTAGCAGCAGTAAGGACAAGAGGCATTTTCAGCAACACCCCGTGTGTAGGCACACAGCTACCGATGTGTCCCGGGGTGCATGTCCCACATCCACACCACCCAAATGCAGAACACTTTTAAAAAGAATTAGTTTGGCAGAGCTGACGCTCTTTTATAAGCATCATCTTCTTTCTCTAATGCATATTAAAATGAAGGAGAGTTGTTTCTGTTTGGTTTAGGAGCTCTTAGGCATCCTGCATGAATGCTAGGAAAAAGAAAAAAAAAATCTCTCTTCTATCCGTGTCCCTAGCCATAATTCTAGCCCTAGCCCTAGCTAATGGTAACTGCAGGAAGAGCAGTGTTTTCAGACTTCCCTGTCACTGATGCTTTTTATTCTGTCTTTGAGTTGCTTCATCAGGAAAGATGCTGTATTTGGCCAGCAGCTACCAAAACTTGCTGCTGTCCAGTTAGGTAAAATCTGTTCCTCTTTAAGTGTTCCCAGTGAAACTGCATCCTCCATAGCCAGTGTTAAATCCTCACCTGCTGCTTTCCCGAACAATATTAAAGTTCCTGCAATGTTAAAGCAATCTAACTCAGATTAATTGGCTCTGGGCATTAAGACTCTTCCAGGCTGATGTAAGAGCTGCATGTACTATGTGGATTTCAAATCTTAATGTTTGGTCTATTATGCAGATGGATGTGAATGGAGATATGTATGTGACCCCATTTATCTCTCTAATGAAGTGCCATCAATGGAACATCTGTTTCTTTGCTGTAGAAGATGAAATCTCTGATGAATCATGCTTATAAATTAAGTATTTATTTATTTAATTTGCATTTTGCCAGTACAGACCTGTTACAGCAGCCACCATTCCTAACTGCAAAAATGGCCCAGCAATAATTAAAGTGCACAAAGTTTTTATTTGTGCTGTGCTGCTGCTTCACATGCAGAGACGGCTGTCCCGAACGGGTCTGTAGCTCACCTCTCCGAGGCAGCTGTTAAAAAAGCCCCCAAGCAGGCAGAAGAACACCTTATGCAGGAGACAGACCTCGCTGGTGGGAGGCAACACCGTGGCTGCAGTCTGGATGCAAAACTCCCATCTCGTGGGGTTTGCCACTGTGGCACTTGGGCAGAAGGTGACTGCGGACTTTGAAGAAAAGCTGTGAGCTCTGATCCCGGCCAGGGGAGCACACGGCTTAAGAACAAGCGGGAGGAAAGGGGTAGCTAAAGTGAGGAGCAACTTGCAACTAAAACTTCCAGTGAATTAAAAGGAAAAAAGAATAAGAAAAGAAATCTGTTCTTGTGAGTTTTCCAACTCCCTTTTGCAACCCAAGGAGCTGTCACCAGATGGGAGGCCTCGCGGGACCCGTGCCAGCTGCCCTGCAGCCACGGCCAGACCCTGCTGCGTGAGGCTGGCCCCGCTGACCGGGCAGGTGCCCATGGCCAGCCCCAGGACCACACACCAGTGGGGCCAGCAGCCTCGGGCAGCGCTCCAGCTCCCTGGGGCTCCTGGCAGTCCCTGGAGAAGAGGGTTATGTTCTCCCTGCCTGGCCCCGCTGATGCATGTAGGTGGCACAGCTGACGTCTGCAGGGCCAGAGATGAGGGAGTGTGAGAGTTGCTCCTTGGTTGCATCTGCGAGCAGGCAGCCATGCTGATAGAGTGCTGCAAGAAAGCCGTGGTAACAGTTCTGGGGCTGTGCAGGAACGGTAAGCGTGATAGATGAATCTAATTTAAATCTCCCCAGAGCTGACTTCTTGTTCTCCGAACTCCGCGTTGCTTGTCTTTATCATCGCATAGGAGGAAGCCGATGTTCCGCCTCACTTTATCATCCTTTCCAGTTTAACCAGAGTATTAGCAGTCTCCCCCAGCTGGCCCCAGCTAGGCTAGAACTTCATCTTTTTCTGATGTATTTTTTAAGTCTGTGCTTGATTTCAATTTTACCCTGGAGAAAAGACTCCTAATGATATGCCGTTAGCAAGAGGCGAATTTGTTCTCTAGGCTTCACACCAGAGAAAGATAAATATCATACATATTTTATTTCAGAGACTGATAAATAAAAAATAAAAATACCAAATATGTATAAATACACGTATCTAATTAAAAATACAAGACAGTAAAGATGGAGTTTGTAATAAAGACTCCTCAATCAGCATGATTTGCTATTTATTTTTAGAAAGGGGGGTCAGCTTTCAGGATGCCTTGTGTACCGTCCCTGTCACTGCTCTGGCAGCAGGTCTGGGGACCTGCAGCTATGACTTTTTTCATTCATGGGTCTGTTTCTCCAGTTCTGTAGTGCACAGAAGTTGGTGTGTATGTTTTCAGACTCCTCATGTTGAGACTTATCAAAGCTTTCCATCCCTGTGCCTTCCCATTTGTGCTATTTTCTTTTTCCTTCCTGTCCCTGGGGATGTTTTTGCTCTGTGCCCCAAAGGAGAGGGCTGCCTTTCCCTCACTTGCCTGGGGAAGCCCCCGTAGCCATCAGTGGTACCAAGCATGGGCTGAACAGACCACAGCGGGGCGAAATCCCCCAGCCCTGGTGGCTGTGCCAGAACCCAATTTCTTCCGTGTGGATCCCACCTCCTTTGTCCTCCTGCTCCAGCAGTGCCTGGGGCTTCGGCTGGCAGCGAGGTGGCTTCAGCTCCCCTGGTGAGGCAGCAGCAGGACCGCTGGTGGCCTGGAGCTGCTGGCTGGTGATGGGCATGGCTAATGCCAGCTTTGGGCATGTGAGGATGCACTGAGCTTCCCAGGAAAGGAGAGGCTGCAGGACTGGGCAGAGAGACCCCCAGAAAGACAGCAGGAAAGGGCAGCAAGTCCCTCTTCTGCTTGCATGCATCAGAACGCACCTTGGCACGCTGCCGGGGAAAGAATTCTCGTGCTGGGTGGTAGCAGAGAGAAGAGGAATAGGTGCGTATCAAGCGTGCAGAAAAATAGCAGCTTTTTTCAGTGCTAGATTCAAGAGCCATTAATAGCACTTGCTCAGGAGCGGTATGAGGAATGTTAAATATTACACAGTGATATCCCAGAACCTGGCACAGAGATGACATGAGATCTATTAAAGTGCACAGCATGCTATGGCAAGGGTCAGTGTAACTTCAAATCATTATTTAACAAAGGAAAAGAAAAAGCTCTTCTTCCAGATGTTAGTCCTACTTTGAGAGAAGATGGTGATAATCTCTGACTGATGGGGAGCTGTTTTGTCCGATGTTTTCTATGGGTTGAATTGTTTCTGTTTTCCAGCCAGTCCTAATGGGGATCCTCAGTTTGCACAACTCTCCAGCCGCCGTTCCTGTAGCTGCAGAGGACCACATGGCGCTTACTGTTGCTTTGGATATGGTTTAACTTTGAGGTACTTGGGTGTGGAGCCAGGACTTGGACTCGGTGATCCTTGTGGGTCCCTTCCAGCTCAGGATATTGTATGATTCGGGTGCTTTAGGATACTCCAGGCAGGTGCAGAACTGTGGCAGAGATGGCATTCCACATTTTGAGCTGAGTGTGGTGGTTTTGTAACAGTTAAGTCATCTGTGAGGGAAACAAAGGTAAAGGTAAGAAGCTTGAGTCAGGTGCAGTCATTGTGGACAGCATTAGCTATACGCATGACCAGCCTCTAATTATTTAATCCAAAATGCCTTGTGCCAGAGTGTAGCACAGAAGGCAAATCCCAATCCCAATTTATTTATTTGTTTGTTTTCTACCTAAATGGTTAGATAAGTAAGAATTTATTGACAAGGTACAATTCTATAAACAGTATCCTTAATTGTTTGTAAAGGTTGGGAAAGCATGGGAACGCGAGCAACTGTTTCTTCTTGGAGCCTGAAGTGAAGGGGGAGTAACTCAGTGACTGATGTGAGGAGTCCTGGGTGCAGCCGGTTGGGTTGCTGGGCTTTAGAGAAGTGTGTGTAAGCAAGGGATGCTAGGATCTGAAAAGAAATAATTTTATTCTAATATAAAAAGTGGTGGTGACACAAACTTTCATCAGCCTGGGGAATATCCATTGCGGATGTTCATTAGCTTTGCTTTTAGATGAGTTGGATTTTTCAGAGGGCATCATTACCTGCCCTAAACTTTTGCTTCTCGACCATTTTTACTTAAAAGTCAATTTTACTGCCTAATAAAGGTTTGACTTTGAATTAATTTTGTGCGGCATAACGATCATAATGTTGCTGTAAGGGATCAGCTGGTGCTCACCAGGGGATCATTAGGACAACGGGTGACAGGTTGCAATGAGCAGTTCTGCAGGTAACTGCACAAAGGAACTGACCTCGCCTCTCTTCTCGTCCAGCCGACTGGGCCGGGAAGGGGCTATGTCAGCAGGCACGTTCCTAACCCATCGCTGGCTCTCCTTGATCTTTGTCCATTGCAAAGCGGACGTTCTTGTATCTCTGCTTCCCACTCAAAGCTATTCTTGCCTCTTGATGGAGAAAGTTGGCTGAAGTTGGTGTTTGTAATTTTCTCTCTTTGTTTATTCCCAGCGTAATACTCCACTCTTAAAATAGTGCCGCTGTCCTAACAGCATCTTGGAAATGCCCCTTGGGATTCAGATGAGAGATCCTCCTTCCTCCTGGACTCCTGTGGCCACCTGCGGCTGTCCGAAATGGAGGCTTTTCCCCAGCCCCTTCTGGGTGTTCTGAATCACACCGACACTGCAGACATCTCCTCTCCAGGGATTGTTTTTAATTCCTACGTGCTACCGTGAGCCACGTTAAATAAATCACTTCTGTCACTATGTGCCTCCTCCTCTCCTCTGCTGGGCGTGCAGTGAGGAGCTCTTAGATAATGCAGAAATTAGAGAAATAACAGCTAAATTCATTAAGCAATAAAATTAATTCACCAAGTGTAATTGTATGAGCAGGAGACCGGTAATTCCTGTTCCCTCTGGTTTCACAGAAACCCCACCCTGCCCAGCTCAGCTCCGAGCCGGCACAAACCTCATGGGGCTGGGCAGGGGAGCACCAGGGGACGGCCCCGAGCCTCCACGGGCGGATCCCAGCCCAAGGCCGGGGGCATCCTGACCTCCCCACGCCTGGCATGCAGGGTCTTGCCATCAGCCTCTGGTTCTGGTGAACACCTAGTTTTCTGAGGAAACTCCAGAGGAGCTGGTGAAGTTTCTTGTCCTCTAACGTCTCCGTTCCCTAAAGCCCGTCACTGCGGTCCTGCTGGAGGAACCTGGCGGTTCCCAGCCTCCTGCCGCGTCTCCCCAGCGCTGCTGGCTTGTCCGGCATTCCAGTCATACTTCTCCTGCTCGCTGCCTCTGATGAAGTCATCATCTCCACTTCTCTCATCTCTGGCTTGTTCGGAGTGCCATGGCATGTGTGCTGCTGACAAGCACAGCTTCCTTTTGGTGAGTTGAGGGAGATGGCTTCTCATCGCTAACTCCTCATTCAGATTCGCACCTCCCTTTCTTGCTCGGAGTTGGAACAGTTTCATATCAGCAAATCAACTTGCTGGGAAGTGTCTGCTTGTTAGCTATTCACTCCAGCTGGTTCTCCTTGCTTTTGTTTGTGCTGTCTCTTCCACTGGCTGATCCCTGGAGTTGTGTGTCAGAGGAGAGCAGGAGAGGGGGAGTGTGTGAAGAGGGATGAGCGAACAGAAGGAGTTAATGTATTTCCTTGATGCTAATGGGAGCAGAATCCTGATGATCTCTTGGACTAGCTGTGATTCACAAGAGCAGGTAATGCAAATGTAAAAACATCTCACTTGTTAAGTGAAAAGTAAATAGTATTAACGTTCGTTCCGTGTGTGTTACACACAATGACCTGCTCGGTAGCAGTGTCTGAGGAGGTGCAAGGAGGAAAGCAGTGATACTGAGTGGGTTAAGGGAGCTTGGGTGCCAGGAGCTCCCCGCTCTGCTCTGCTGCCGGTGCCCTGGAAGCCTGGGGGGATTGCTACGCTGCTCTGTAACTATTTCTCAGCACTAAGAACGGGCATAGAAAAGTAGTAAGGATTAATTATGCTGTTAATTCAAATGCCTTGAACTAGTTAACAAATCAAATGCGTTTATTGCTCTACAGAAACAGTTTCAGAAATATTCATAAGCCCTAGGTCCTAAATTAACATGTAATGTTTACAGTTAGTGTCCTTCTGTTGGCAGCGAACTCAGTGGGATGCGTTTCAACCCTGACAGCTTAAAAACAGTCCTAGTGCGGTACGCACCAAAAGGCATTTGGGACCCAAGTATGTGTGATAACCTCTGGGAGGTCTCAGGTTTTGTTAATTGCAAGGAAGTTTCTCTTTGAAGATCTTATCCTGCTATGTGGAAAACCCAAAACATTGCAGCCTTCTGTAAATATTTGGAAAAGCAGGAAGCACTTTTGTTTGTTTCTTCTCGCTTCGGTTCCTCTGCAATTGCATAACGTGGAGGCACCCCAGCCCCGCGTCAGTCTGAGCAGTGCTGTGTATGGGGAGATCTGGGGCATGGTCGTGGGACAGAGCTGGGAGGGCCAAGAGCACGGTTCTGCAACGTGCACGGTGGAACTAAAACTGCATGTGAGTAGAAATGCCTGGTTATTGCTCTGCAAGCAGGGAAAAGTGCAGAAAATGCCATCAGTTATGAGGAGAGAAGTAGACGAGGAATCTCCGTGAGAACAGCCACTGTTCTCAGAGTGATCCATGAACCTTTTCCAACATAATGTTGAGATATTTAAGAGCATCTAGAGAGCCAGCTAATATGCTTGGGTGGACCTGATTCAGTTGTCAAACAGTAATTAGATGACTTCTTGTTGCTTATCTGTATATATCCCAGATTTATTTGGGCATTGTGCTGTCGGCCGGTGGAGATGGCCGTGAATCCAAAAGCCATCCGTGGGCACACGTCCTGAGATGCTGCACGAAGAAGTCCCCGGATCAGGTCTGATCTAGAGTAAATAAATGGCCAAATGAAGGTATAATCCTGGAATGGTGTGAGCGGAGGATAGTATTCAGCTAACAGAGAAATTCACTGGCTAGTGAGGCTGTTATCTAATACGAAGTGCTTCTGGAAGTGCCAGTCCGCGGCTCGCTGCCTGCAGAGATAGCGCGCCTCGTGCCAGGGCCCTTTATCGTGGGACGCACAGGGGATGGCAGCCACTCACCGAGGAAACCTTGCAGTGTTCTCACGGCATCTTCAAGACTTTTATCAGCTGTGAGTCTCATAAAAGGCATTAAAATGTCAAGGGGTCTCACTGTGGTTCTGCAATGAAGCCGAGTGTAGGAGCCTGGAGTTCTTGTGCTGGGCTGTGCTGTGGGGCCTGCCAGCAGGGCCCGCCAGGCTGAAATGGTGTGGGAGTGTGGAGGGGGACGATGTGTTAGAGGTGGTGAAGAGCAGGCTGAGGTCAGGTACTGAAACTGCTCGCTTGTAGCTTGCTTGTCTTGTGCACAGGTGGGCGGTTTGTCAGAAATCCCAGGAAATGAGGCCTGGAGGAGTAAAAAGGGCAGCTCAGTCCTTCACACAGCCCGACTGTTCACTATGTGAGGCTTTAAAAATGGCTTTAGCTTTAGCTCCTGACCCTTCTCCATGTTTTGGTCTGCTTGGAGTGGGTGTGTTGGCTGGCTCTGCTCTGAGCAGGCTGTAATTGTTCAGGAACTCCAGAGCACAGTTTGTGACTTCAGTGCGGTCCCGATTAGACCCAGGTATCAATGAGCCCTGGGTCACACCACGCTCTCCCTTTCTCTGAGGAGCTCTGACCCATGGGGTTGAGAGGAAGCAGAAATGTGGGCACATCGGCCTGGCAGGCCACGGTGGTGCCACATCACCTGTGTGGAGCAGCGAGACCTTCCCCCTGTGCTGGAGGCGAGAGGTGGGTCTGGTTGGGGAGCTCAGCACTGCTGAGCTGGGCAGGCCTCGGGGAAGCGATGTCTGGCAGCTGGCTTTGTGTAAGCCCATTGTTCGTGTTCTCCAGCCACGCATGGGAGAAGTTCTTTAAACAACATTTATTGGACTGGTCAAAAAGAAGTTGCAAAGCAGCTTCTTCAGCTGTCTCGTCATGCTGAGCTCACTTTCAAAGTGCTGGAATTAAGTAGGTTCTTTATGAATATCAAAAAAAAAAAAAAAAAAAAAAAAGAAAAAAAAAGAAGAGGTTGCTGTTAAAAGGAATGGGAGCCTTAGCGTGGAAGGAGCTGGTACCCAAAGACCTGGCTGCTCCTTGAGGTGCACAGTGCTGCACTCTGCAGAGAAGTGGCCAAGCAATTCGAAGGCTTGGCAGGAAGTTCGGAGGGCAGTGAGCTGCTGCTTGGGGCTGCCTCTCTGCAGGTTACGTGGCTGCTGGTGAGGCGTTTTGGGTGGGATTTCCAACCAAGGAAGCTGTCTCTGAAGAGGCACTTCACCCAGCCCATGGGCAGACTCTCCCAGTCGGTCCCTTTGCAGTAGTTGGGGACACTTCTCAGGAAGTGCTGAGTGGAACCGCAGCTATTAGCTGTTCCTTACAGCCCCTGGGTGACAGCAGGCTTTGGCAAGGGGAGAACCTTGCTAAGGGGACAGCCTTCCTTGCCAAGACCTGATTGCAGCAAATTGCCTATTGCAGAGGCTGAGAATTGGCAAACAAACGACCTTTAAGTTATATTAGTTACGAGAATATCATTGTCTGAGACATTCTGAATATAGGTTGTTTCATCCTTAGATGTCTTTGCATACTAATTTGTAGAAGCCTCCCTCTAGCAGTGTCTGCTATCTGATTTCCTTTTCCAGCAGGTATTCTTCTTCAGGCTACCTCTCATTCATAAGAATCATAGTAATGATATAATTCACGGGCTTTCCTGTTGCTTGTGAAATTCTGTGTTAGAATGAGTTCCCCCAAAGTTTACTTCAGCTCCGTTTTTTTGTGGTAGTTGTTTTTATGCTCATCATTTTTAAAAAGGGAACAGCTGTGTGAAAAATCTGCTTTTCAGTGTCATTCTGAAATTGCTGTTGATTTACTGTTGCCTTAGCTTGAATTCCATATTGTTTTGTAAATAAATCAGTGTTACATATCCCTACTGTCCTTCAAAAGTGGTCAAGAAGAAATCACTAGAGGATTAGAGAGGGAACTTAAGCATCCTGTGCCTGTAACCCCATGAGCAGTTTCCCTTAGGAGTACCAAGTCCACATGTGCAAAGATCTGTACTTTGCATATAATTGTCACTCATCTCGATATGTTTTCTGTTTACCCATCTGCAGCCAGGAAATAATGATAATGCCAACCTGTCAGGCATCATCTGAAGCTAACAGTTTTGTAAAAAAATGTTAATTGTTGAAGGTGAAAGTCTTGCTGATTGAACATTGTTCTAGGTGGCTGTGGGAAATCTGATTGTTGTGCTGGCTCATTTGCAAGGGCACCTCAAAGGAAGAAGCTGCATTTTGCATGGCCTGCTGCCATTTCTGTACTGTTCCTGCGCTGTGTGTTGTAATTCCTCCCTGTTTTCTCTACCATCCGCAGAGTCCCCCCCGGAGAGGTGCGGGCAGAGGCGCAGCATGCCCAGCGGGGTCCCTGAGAAGAACCCCACCATGGAGCCTGCAGCCACGACACCTTTCCGGGTCACGGTAAGTGCCTCTTCCCAGCCTAGTGATCCTTGCGGGGTTTTGCCAGAAGGGAGAGGAGCTTGCTCATCCTGAGGGAAGAGGTGGTATATGTGAAACACTTCGGTTATGTACTACTAAATAAACACGCTGCTGCTAGGTACTGTTAGCAACAAACAATGTGTCTTGTTAAAATGTGTCTTGGTAAAGCAACAAGATTTGAATTTGAATCTGAAGCGGGTTTGGGTAACTTGTTTCACTGGGGAGACTTTCCTGGTGAGGTTTCATTTGTGAATCCTTCAGTTGTGCAGCATATTCACAGACTTATTTCCTTGTCTGCAACTGTCCAGTACATCCTCATACTTCTACAGAAGCTTCTGCAGAAGAACCTGCCATTAATTAACAGAAGAACTGCCAGGCTGATGGTTCCCCAGAGCCTGGTATCCTCTCCCAGCAGGAGCCTAGAGGAGCCATTCGCTGTTTTTCATTTCTTCAATCGTTTTGGTTTGCGGCTCTCTACTAATATTAATGTTCTGTTGTGATAACAGTAGGTAAAGAATGGGAAGTCATTTCAGAGTGGAAAGGAGCAGTGCCATTAACATCAGTAACAGTGGTACCAAACAAGAAGGGCATGAACAGGGTCTTTGGGCTCCATGGGGAAGGGCACTACCATGTCTATTATAAAGAAGGGAGCTAAAGACCCAAAGCAGTCAGAGTTAGTGGCCGACCAAGGAATCTGTTGTTGCTGAGCCCTAGGTCTGTGATGTTGCATGTGATAGAGAAGTTGCCAAGAGTTTCACTGCTGTATCAAGAAGCGGATTGAGACTAACCACAAGACTCCCCAGTCCCTGTCCTGTCTGCACTCCTGTAAGATCAGACGCTTGGGCTGGTTCATAGCTTTAGAAGATGATCCCTGTTACACCTATCGGTTGTGGGGTGAGTTAAAAGACGTTGTTTCTTCTTCAGTTTGAACATGCACAGTGATGTTTATCACTGCCTCCCCTCTGATGTAAGCCATCTCTTTAACATCCTGTAGATACTAGATAGACTTCTAGAGTGGATCACAGTAACTTTTGCAAGGATTGTTTTTATCTAATTAATAATATCAAATCCAAGTAATTTTAATTGAGGAATACACTCAGCTGACAAATAGGGGCACAACAGTGGGATCAAAATAAACACTTTCTAGAAAATGGGCAATAAGGATGAAGCTGGGAGTAGCTGATTTATTTATTTATTTATTTATTTATAATGCATCATCAGCATTAACACATCTGTAGTAAATTAAATAGAACTTTGGGAAAATGAGGTTTTGTAATCAGCTGAAGACACCCAAGTCTGTTGGGTAACATTTGAGGTAAACTCAAAAGTAAGTAAAAGTAAGAGAAATGTATTTAGAATTTCTTAAGAGTAAGTACAAACATAAAGCATACACAGCTGTAGACTGATATACCAAGTATGAGCAATAGCCAAGGCAACCAAAAGGTTATATTTCCAAGAGGAAAATGTCTGCTGTATGTGGATAATACATTTGAGCACAGATATTTTTATTTAGGGAAGAGGCAAATGATATTGGAGCTGGTTTGCTCGACATGTGTTTATATGTTTTCTCTGGAGATCACACCTACTTTACAGGCTCGGCTACCTCATAACAAGCCTACATAGGTAGAACCAGAATTTCAAAGGAAAGGCAATTGGTGCAATCTATAAAAAATCTGAGCACACCCAGTTCACCTGAGAACATTTGTACTGGTGAATGAATCACTAGCAGCAGTTTGTCTAAGTAGTTTATTTTAATTCTATAAACTGTAAACTATTGAATGCATGGCATTCGCTGTGGACTTTACTTTCTGGAGTCACTGTATGCAAACACATGCTGAATGTATAGGAGTTTGTTTTATGTTTTTTTGGTACTGTCCTGTTTGCTAAATGAAAGAGGAGGAAGTGTTGAAAGCAGTGAGTGGATGGCAGGAGTTGAGCTCTGTTTTGAAGCAGTGTGTACAGTATATGGTAAATACTGAAGACAATGAAACAGAAAAACAACAGAGGATGAGATGTCTTGAAGCATTTGCTATCAGGGCATGTTTGGTTTTCTTTTTCTGGTGTTGATGGAAGTTTTTCTCCTAACAGCTCCCTGTTCTAACAGGTCAAAACACAGAGGGATCATCCTTAGGTCTGATCCCCCTTGTGGTCTCACCTTCTTGCTAAACAGGGTGCATCGTGTTTCAATGCCAAGAGGCAAACTAATTTTTTTTGACTCTAATCCCCTCATGCCATAAGCCATATGCCATCTATCTGAATTGATTGTCAGTTATAAATGCTCCGAAACTCTGAGCATAGCAGGCAGAAACACATTAAAACCAACTGAATAGGCATGCTTTTGCTTTGTGTCTGTCTTTCATCAGAATCTGTCTCAGCAAATGAGTATCTTTGAACCTTAAGCATTGTACTACTGGTGAAAGAGGTGAAGAAGGATGGGTACATCTGGATTCTTCACAAGACAGAGGGTTTGGGAGTGTTTTTCTTAGTGCACCTGTGGCCAGTGAAAATAAAATGCTGTGTAGTCCTCTTCTAATGCTATATCTCCTGCTTTAGGCTTTTAGAGAAGTTATTCCTGTCTTTAAGCAGGTTAGCTCAGGTAGTGAAACAGCCTATATGGGATATAGTTGCTTGCTTTGTCTGGCTAAGTTGTTCAGTATGGATTAAATAAGGGCAATTGTCAGGTGGCTAATACCTAGCATTTGTCTCCTCTGAGTTACAATGCGCTATCATCTCATTTCTGTTTCTGCTCAGCCCTCCGAATGTTATTGCCATTAATATGAATGGCTTCATTACATACATAGTTTTTATGGCTGCCCAGATTTCAGCAGATGTCTGACTTAAGAAATATATTCCTCCTCACCTTCCTTCATTAACCAGAGAGGATCATTAGCAGTCAGTCCACTCCAGCCACTGGGAATAGTAATTAGTGCTTTAGTTTAGTGGTAATGGGATTATTACTTTTGAGTCTGCTGCGGAAGGTTTTGATGTTGTAAGCTTTTCATATTTTACAGATCATTGTTCTTCCCTGACATCTCCATCCTTCTGCTGCTGAGTCTCCAAGGGGCTACTAAGCTCAAGAGCCATTGGATTCAGCTCTTTTGACAGTGTTACACTCCCAATTGCTTTCTCTCATTTGAAAACTAAAGCATTCTAGAGTGGACGTGTCCTCCTCCCATACAGAAGTTTGCATGACAAGTTATGGTTAATTGAGTGTTACGTTTTTTTGTAGCAACTTTGGAAAACAACAGCTTATACTAGCTTTTCGAGTCCTAAAACATAACCTTGAAAATCAAGCCTTAAGTTTTCTGCTTCTCAATACACAAACTATTCTGTGTGAACTGTTCTTATCCCTTCCACATGAAGGTTTTAATAGAGCTTCTCAAACATTACAAAAACTCTCTTAATCCTAGTCATCTCAAGTTGTAAGATGTTTATATTCCACTTCAGCCTGTCTCACTGAACTTCTGTGCTATCAGAGCTTTGTAGGATTAGGAGAGCCCTTTCTGACTGCTGCATTGGTGATTAGGAACAGTGGTGATTTGGAGCACGTCAGTATAAAACCTAGATGCAAGCAGAGATGTTCTGGTCCTAATGAAAGAGCGTTTGTTTTGTCGTATCTTATGTAATCATGGAAGAGACTGACTGTCCTCACACACATCTTAGCAGGAGACATCTTTACAGTTAAGTAGTCTTGTTGGGACCCTTCTTATTTGGCATGATTCTGCCTCTTGAATGAGGAGACCTAATTAACAAGGACTTTAACACTATCTGAGGACAGAAAGACAGACTTGACTCAGAATAAGGTGTTAAAATGCTGCCTGCCTTGGCAGTGACCTGGAGTTGTCTCCCTGACAATGGGTAATTGGTAGCAGCTCATAATGCTCAAGAGCTGTGGACACCAGTGTAACCAAGGGCAAGTGCTGGACTCCTCTCCAAGGGAAGATGTTTGAAGTCTTGCTGTTGACTGACATTTGCTGGTTACAGGGATGCAGAGAGGCATTTAGCCGCTCAGCATTGAATTCAAATAGCTTCAGCTGTGAGATGGGTTAAGCCTGGAGTTTGGGTTGTATTTTAACAAACACAGGGACCAGAAGATGAGAAACTCCGCTGAGTATGAAACCCTCCTACACTGCCCACCTTGCAGGGAAATCACGAGTAAGGGTGAGATTGCCGAGACTTGCTGTGTGATGCCTTCTCTCCCATCCCATTGGAATACTGCCATCTATTGACTGCTTTTGTTAGAGCCTGGTTCAGTTCTCTGCAAATATCCCAGGCCAAGCAGAAATCCAAACCGACAAAGAACTTGTGCAGAAGAAGTGGACTACATGATTGGATCAAGAAACTGGCACGATTCCTTGCTGTTCGTCTGCCTCGCTGATTATGCAAGGAGCCTCCTGACAGACTGAATTAATATATCAGGTAGTCTGATTTTAAGCAGTTTGAAAACGGTTCTCTGCCTCCCTTACTGTGTTTGAAGAAGAGTCTGTGTACTCTCTCTTCCCATCAAACTGCCAGAAAGGGTTTAGAATTTTCGTCTCTCCAGCCCTTTAATCCTCAGTTCTAGTACCAATCATTTGCTTTCCATAATCTGGGAAAATGTTTCTGTGCTTCTTGTAGTTGAAGTCACATTGGCTCCAAAAAACAAAAGCAGAGCATCATTAAGGTTGGAAAGACCTCTAAGCTCATCCAGTCCAACCTTTAATCTAGTACTGGCAAGTCCACCACCAAAGCAGGCTCCCAAGTTCTACCTCTGCACATTTCTCTAAGACCTCCAGGGATGGTGACTCGACCACTGCCCTGGGCAGCCCGATCCAATGTTTCACAACCCTTTCAGCAAGGAAATTTCTCCTAACATCCAACCCAAATCTCCCCTGGCACAACTTGAAATCCCACCATGGAATTGTGTAACTCGGTTTGGAGGGGAACGATCTTCAGAGAGGCTTCAAAGGACAAACTCGGTGGTGCAAACACTCCTCACCAGGTCGCTGTCAGTCACGAAGCTGACTGCCATCTCCCTGTTTTCTCATGTTCCTCGTTGTCTGCAGGTTGTCTGCTCTGCGCTTCCTGTGAGATGTCTTGGAGCAGGAGCTGTCCTTTGTGGTTTGTTTGTACAGCGCTTCCCAGGTGGGCCACAGGCCTGGATGCTGCTTCACTGCAAATATATCTGTACAACTGCTTGTTCCGTAAGGATGAGGATCATCAGAGGAGGGTTTTCTGTTTCCTCTGGGAAGCTTTTCTGAGCCAACGCAGGGGCTGGTTGTAGAGTCCCTCTCTGCCATGTGACAGCGCCCTGAGCAGGAAATCTTTTTAGGTTTCAATTCTTCTGCATGTAATGTTACCACGTTTTCCAGCAGCTTTTCTGTCTGTTTGGGCTGAGTATGCAGCTGAATTTACAGTGCTACATTATGCGCTATTCTTATGGCATTCCTCCATCTGTCCTGCTTTTAATCCTTGATAAATGAGGTATTAAGTCCTAATGGCATACCAGTAAATGGAAACTCCTGAAGAGATGAAAAGTAACCCTTCTACCATTCTTCTTCACTGAATACAATCCTAAATAATGAGATCCTAGTTCAAGCTGCTGGGGATGATACAGCAAAAGATTTTTCCCAAGTTTTTCCAGTGCATAATATACTCTGTTTTCCATTTTGTTTCAAGTATTTTTTTTCTAAAGCAGTCATGTAAATTGTATTTTAATAGTTTGACTTTGGCAAATTTATCTTCCTGTATTATGTGAAGAGCTGAATGGTGCTTCCCTCGGCATGAACACCCCGTCTTTAATTGAAATGTAATTGTTTACCAAACCATTCCAACTAGAAGGGAAAATTACTATCATTTTGGTCTGTGGCTGCATACATTAGAGCACCCCTTTTACAGGAACTGAATTTAAGGAGAATAGGAACATTATCGCAGATGATATATAAACAGAAAGCTATTATCATTAAACTGTCAACTGCAACCGAATTTGGATAACCAGTGTTAGTGGCAGCAAGAAATATGTAAATTACTTCGGGAATGTATCTGTCAGTTCAGACACTGCTTGTGGAACAGGGCATGCTTGGAAGTTTTGAGTTTCCGAGCATTTTAGGGATTGGAAGAAAAACGAGGTCATCTTGAACATTTGCAGTTATTTCTAGTCTCACTGGTACTGTTTTGCAAAAATTAGCGGTGCTAACCTGACTGTCAGATTCATTTTTGTCAGGTACAAGAACAGCACGCAGACTATGACCTCTTCAAGCGTCTTTGGTTGATAGATCTCCAGGCTCCCCCCAAAGGTGGCTACTTACTGGCACCCGCATTTTACAGCAGGGAGAAGTTAACTAACTGAGATGGGATCGTGCAGCAAAGCCAGGAAACATGTCCTGAGCTGAATTTCTTAATTTCCAATTCCCAATCCTGATGTTAACTACTAGTTAAGTTACTCTTAATTACTTCTCTGAATCTTCCTTCAGTTTCAAGAGAATTAAATGTTCTTCTCAAAGTTGATGCTACCATATGAAAATGAGTAAGAGTTTTTCTGGCCTCCACATCATTGTTTCCAGGTCAGACAAGCCTGGCTTGCTTACTTTTTGTGCCAGTACCTCATGTTGTCAAATTTTCAGCTTGTTATTAAAATTAGAGCCTTCTGTCTTAATTTTCTAAGTCACATTGTTAATGTAAATCTGACAGGTAATGTAAATATCTGCTCTGTGAGTGTTGAGTGTACCTTATGAGACGTAGGATAAATTCTAGTTAAATCCAGAAACCTAGATTTTGTTTAAATAAAGGAACCCTTTTTTCCCTGCTCAGTGCTAGCTAGCACGGGAATTGGAAAGTAAAACTGACTGTAAATATAATATTTTAAATTATTTGAATCTGACCTTGTATATTTAAAATTTTCTAAGTAAACCTGGAGGTTTCAGCTGGGGGATTGCTGGGAGGCAGCACGGTTAAAGATCCGTGGGATTGTCAGATTTCAGCACGGAGCTGCACTTCAAACCACTGTGGATTTATTATGTGCATCAAGCAGGAGACAGGAATGACAGGATAAAAGACATGGTGCTATGACCTGCTTCACTGAAAAGGACTCAGCAAGGCAGGGAATGGACTTTTTTCCCTTTTTGAACTGAGTGTGTTCCAGGGAGGTCTCTTTTTCAGAGCCCGTAGCTGTCTAAAGGATGGTTTTACAGAAAGGAAGAGGCACAGGGCTCCTCAACGGCTTAATTCACATGCTGAGGCTGCTTCTCTTTAAAATTGTCAGTAACCCTATTTTGGGTTTTGTGGAGTGGAGCATGGTTTGGCCTGCTTTTGATTGCTATCAAACCGACGTGGCTGGACAGCAAAGTCCTCTTCCAGCAGGGTCTGTCTGGGCAGCAGCAAGGCTCGCTCTGGTGTGTGGCAGTAAGCAGGGCTGGAAGATGACCCGCTATTGTCAGCATCTGTTTGATGCTGTGTCCAAAAAGAATTAAGAGAGTTTGGTTCGCTCCTACAACAGCCCTCAGTCAGATCCTATTTAACCTGCAGCGGTGGCAGCTTCCACCATGTGGGAACTGGCCACGAATCCCAGCAGTGCTCTGCCCCAAATGCTGCTGAAACATGTTCAGGAATACAGGGGAAATCACTTCATTGCTTCCCGTGTTTCTAAGGAAAATAAAGTCAAATACAGCATGTTTGCCACGTGAGAAAGGGGAAAGCAAACATTTCAGCATGTCCAGCTCTGCAGTGAGTGCAAATTAGCTTGATTCCATTCATTAA
This sequence comes from Aythya ferina, assembly GCF_964211825.1. NCBI lineage: Eukaryota > Metazoa > Chordata > Aves > Anseriformes > Anatidae > Aythya > Aythya ferina. The sequence continues at coordinate 2,300,880 of NC_140318.1, read as the reverse complement.
GCCATGCTAAATGTACACACTTCTCTCAGCCGAGCAGGGCCCACTCCCTGGGAGCGTTCAGGGCAGAAAATCCTTGGGGCTGCAGCGGGTCACGGCCTTGTGTCAGGAAAGAGACCAGAGACGGACAAGGAGTGAGAGGAAGAGGGCAGTGCCATGGTTCCGTGTCCCGTAGAGCCTGGGCAGGCTTCTGTGGGAGAAGCTGCGTGGCTCCGTGCCGTTTGGACTCTCCGAAGCTCTCCCCACTCCTCCACTCCCGTAGCAGCACTGTAGTAGCTGTAGGAGAAATACCAACAGTTCCTCTGTGTTTTCATGGAGGGAGCCCATGGGAGGAATATTTAACATTTAGGCTGTAAGTAGGGCTAATAGGAAATGCTAATTCACATTTCATTCTTTTGATCAGTGTATATTGAATGATAATTACAGTGATAGTAGTTGGCACTTCTGTAGCACCTTTCATCTGAGGCTGTTAAAGTGTTCTGCCAATCTCAATGAATTCAAGCTTGCAGTCACTGTGAGGTTGCAAATTATCATAATGCCTTAAACTGAACGGGGAAACTAAGGCTTGGGGGAAACTAAGATTGTGAGACATTCCCCATCTTTCATAATCAGTGTAACAGGGTTGGGCTTGCATAGTGGTGGTGCTAGTCGTCTTGTCTAAGGAGCAGAAACAATCAAGGCATCACTGAAAGTGGTGAAAATGGTAAAAACTCTCCAAAGCATGTTTGGTTTTTGTGGCAGTTTCACAATTTAGTACTTGCTTGGGTGCTCTGTTGTGTTTTGATCTGTTGCAATTGTCTGAATTCCCCCCACAAAGACAAACAATGCCAAGCTCTCACTGGATTTTCCACCAACAGACTTGGATTTACATCAATTTTTTTCAGTCTTCCATTTCCAAAGGATGATTTGAACAGAAACAACTACCTCCAAAATAGCTTTAAAAATAAACACATGAAAATGTTTAAAACTGTTTCCTGGAAGTCCAAATGCAAAATGCTAATTAATAGGCTGTAGGAAGACAAATGAATCTGACTAGCTTCACTTTTGTGAAATTAATGAAATGCTAAAAGTAAACAAACAAAAGCTTTAATTTGTTTAAGCCTCTAGGCACTGAAGAATTCTCAGACTTCTGAGAACAGAGAAAAGAAGAGCATTAAAATGTACAGCTTGCCAGTGTCCCTTTAATTTGTTTATGGGTCACAGATAAAGAATTGTACTGCAGATATAAAAGGTAGGATAATAAACACATTCAGTTTTCCCACTTTGAAAAGCATTGATATTGTGCTTTCAGAAAACAATTCAAGAAGAGCAAGGTATTATTTGAATCTCTTAGAGAGCTCCAGCAGACCATGAGCATTCATTTAATCAGGACCTTCATCTCTGAACTTTTTCCATTTGGAAACAAGCATTGCTTTAGCTCATGGATATTAAATACTTAGATATGAAATTGATTGTAATGGAATTAATAGAAAGGTGTGTCATTGCCGCAGTTATCAGTAAATATTTTCCAAGTTTGTACTTAGTTTCTGAGACAGATGTATGCCATGTTTTTGAGCCATCATTTCTTGGACTTTGGTTGTGGCAGGTGGTTCACGTGCCATCTGCATCCTCTGCTAAGAGCTTGGGGTGCTGGGGCAGGAAATCAGGTAAGCGTTTGCTCTGCCCCTGTGGAAGCACTGACTGAACATTAGCAGGCATGCGAGAGCTTACAGCACTTTCTTTTGAGTAGGGCTGTTACTTTAGATCATTTGTAAGTTGTTTTGGAGGTTTCTTCTTTCTATCCAAATCTCAGGCTGGCGCTGCTCAATGCCAGGAGCTTCCTCCAGGTGGGGACACTGTTGTTCCAAACCAAGCACGGCTCCTGCGAGCAGCAGGTCTCTTTGGACGGTCAAATGCTGATTACAGTCTCATGATGCTTGCAGTTGAATAACTTCATACTGTGGGTCTGCACGTAAACGTACGTGTTACGATGACATTGATTTCGGGGTACTTTTTTCAAACTTCAGTTGCCATGGAAACAAGATTCACTTTCTCCTCCATGCTGCCGCTGTTCCTCAGCACTGCACTCTGATAAGGAATAGGCCACATTTGTCCTCCCCACCCTCTTTTTTTCCTAGTGAGCAGTGATAGTAGTGGCTCAGGCATCAAGGGCAATTTGTGAAAGAGACGGTGCGAGCTGCAAAGCCTTTCCTTGAGGTATTCAGGTATTCCTGGGCCCTGGAGCTCTGCCAGCAACTTTCCTGTCTTTATCTTCCTCCGTAATTACAGTGGATCATATCTTACCTGCAACACTCTTCAAAGCACCAAGGAAATTAGCTCCAGAACTAATCATGTCTTTATTTCCTAAATAGCTCAGTGTAGTTATGTATATACTGCTCTGCAAATGGGATTCCCGGTGCTCAGCACAACCTGCCTCTGCTTGCCCCGCTCTCCTCCCTTCTCTCCTGCCAATTGCAAGATAATAGCCACGGATTTCCCATCATATGGCTAGGTCATAATAAATGGTCAAGGTCCCATGCCTCCTGTACAACTGGTGGGAGATTTGCCCCTGTGTGTCCCGGGCTGTGACGCTCAGAGCTGGGTCAGCTCGTGTCACATTCCGACAGCAGTGGGAGCCCCGAGGGGCTGCGCCACGGCTCTGCCTCCTTGCTGATGTCGGGGAGTTTCTGCTTGAGCTGCAGGGACCTCAGCAACCCCCTGTTCCAGGGCACAGGGGCAGTGTAAGGGAAGGTGTGTCCAGGTCTCTGCTCACCTGCTTCATGCAGATGTTGCAGGAATAGGTGCAATCTAGGATTAGGTTTCTTTCTAGAGTAATCTTATATAGCAGTTTATTGTGTAGCTTAATACTGAGAGCAGAGATGGCAACGTCTGTAGATATACTTGGGAAATAGGGATGTGGTATAGAACAAGGCAGGAACTCAGCATGTCCAGGTAATGTTCCCATATCCCTGCATCCAGGCACTTCTGGGCACTGTGACCCCTTTTGGGAAGAATGGTGAAAAAGGTGTCCATACACCTTGCCTGGGGTTTTGTACATCTGGGTCAAATCTAGAATTTTGTAAAGACTTACAAATAGTAATTCAAGCTGTGCTAGCATGAGGAGGAAGGCAGACACCTTGATAGGAAACAAGAGACTCAAAGCTGCACAACTGGAGTGGCAGCCAGCTGAAGCAGAGTGCCAACAGGCCATGGTGCCTCCTCGTGTCAGACTTACTTTGAATGCTGCCTTCCTTGATAATTAGCAAGCGAGTCAAAAACACTTAAGGAATAAATGAATGAGATTTAAATCTGCCTGATAGAATTGAAATTTCCTGCTGGGTGACAAAATTCTGCTTTAAAGATAGTAAATCTACTGCTAATAACTAGGCAAGAAATAATCTCAGCTAAGACCCAAAAATAGGCTCTGCCACTTACGATGTCTGTCTTATTATTTTGCAGAGGGATAAAACAACAGTGAACATAATTTTTGCCTCCAGTTCTTTCTCTGCTGTATCTTTGACAAACTTTCAAATCGAGTATCCTAAGAAACGTAGCTGTCTGCCATGCACTGTACTGGTACCTCGCAGCACATTCTTCATTGCCATAACCCAAAGGTCAGGCACAAGGTACGAGCATAGGAGGAAAAGAAAGCAGTAAACATTGGTGAAATAGAAGGGAGTAGTCTTGGACTGTTTTTCATTAAAATTTAAATTGATGATTGAATATCTATGATTTCATCTGAAAAGTAGAACCACTGGGTGATTTTCCATTTTATTTTGCATAGAGAGGGCAGGTGAAGACCTCACTTCCAGCCTCTAGATGGAATTGTGAGTTTCTGGTCTCTGGTTTTTATTTTAACTAGGAGGGAACTTACAGATTTTGAGAACTTTTTGACCAATTTAAAAACAACACCTGAAGTTCTTGTGGTTTTTGTAGTATAATTTCAAGTATAAAGATTCCTTCTACTTGATCCTAATTATTATCGCCTGGTATAGTCTTGAGCTTTCTTAAACAAAACTGTCTGATCTGCATGTCATTATAGACAGAAAACATCATGAAATCAAGGCTCGTCCACTTCTGTAAATGTCATATGTGTGTTATATTTATGCCTTCATTGTAATTTTTCTCCTTTTTTTTCAAAGCTGTAAGCTTTGAATCAAACTGAAACACTCAAAAGATTTTCATCAATTTTGAGATCAGGACAAATGAGCTTCATCTTAACTGTTTTCTCTGTGTCTGGAAATTAAGTTGTCTAGAAAGGTAGAAAGGGGAAAATGCAAGACTGATGTATTGTCTGAATTATAGTAAGTATTCACTGTACCTTTGCAGGCGTTAACATTCTTGTTTGATTGCACATGTAATTATTGCTGAATACAAATGTTCCAATTTAAGCTTCAGAAATGTCGTGAAAGTCTTTGGAACCAAGACCATCTGCCTGAAACACCAGTTTCATATTTGAATGAGTAACTTTTACTGAAAATTACACAATGAATCCCTACATTCAAAGGATAATAATAATTTTTTATTCTAAACATATCATCTACCAACTGCTTTTTAAATTTTATTAGTCTAGCAGCTGGTTTTGTAGAAAATGTGTTATTAAAACTACACAGGATTTGTCAATGAAAATGCCGTGACTTGATGCTGATACCTTTCTGTAGACCTAGAGTTGGTCATGAAAGTTGTGGAAAAGTAGGTTCGCTCTGCCAGTATTTGCTCTGCCTGGAAGATTTCAAATGGAAGTGAGTAGGAAGAAGCCTGATGATTAGATACAACATGATATCCACAAGCTGCCCCAAGGCCATAAATCAAAGTAGAGTAAGCACATATCAAACGTGCTCATGAAGCGTTTTATTCTGTATCATATAGCAAAGGTGGACTTTAAAAGAGAACACTAACGTAAACAGATTTATGGAGATGATTTTCTCATCCCCCCCTGTGTGTTTATTGCTCATTTTGGAGAGCTTTGATACCTGTTTTAACACGAGGCGATGTATTTGAATAACTAGACTGCTGGCATAGGAACGAAGCATTCCTGAGAAGTGATCCTGGCCTTGCTGCTTATCTGCTGTGTAGTCGGTGTAGCAAATCACTTAGACACCTCTTCCTTCAAACTCATTTCCTCTGTGACCTGCCCAAAGAAGCTGCCTTGGCAGTATTTCCTGCCGGCTGTCCCACCTCTGCCCATGCTCCCTCATTTCTCTCCTTGTCAGACAGTCAGCTTGTTGAGCCGTGGATCTTCCTATGGACTTCTAGAAGGCGTATTTGCATTTCTGATATTGTAAAAGAATTAAGGTAATCTGGTTTATATGAAAATGTACCTTCTTCCCTTAAATCAAAGGGCAGAGTGATTTATCATGACTACATGCACAGGGTAGGCATCTGGTATAAATGTGCTGAGCCCCACGGTCAGCCACCCACTGGAGTTCTGCCCCGCAGTGACTGTTTCAAAAGCGCAGCTCTTGAAAGCTGCTGGGCTTCTTAGATTATGGCAAAAGCACCAGAGGACTGGGGTCAGGATGTCTGCAGCCGTATACCTTGCGCTGACTTCCATATCCCAGCACGCAGGACCCTTTATGTAGTTGTGTCCTTGCACCTTGTGCTCACACTTGAAGTCTTAAGAACCTGCAAGTGTTTTTCCTTGGATGCCCTCTATAAAAAGTCTGAGTGATAGGAACCATCAATCTTTGCAGAGTTTGGTTGTTTGTCATGCCTGAATGGGATCACAAAGCATCCAAATATACAGTCCTACCATGTCCTATAAATTCTTTATTTTATCTTCAGTGAAATCACAACTACATTTTAAAAGCAGAATGGACGTAATGATTCACAGTCAATATCAAGTGTTTAAGTCATTATTAAGCTACAAAAAGTATTGTAAAAGTTTAAATTTATACGAGTGTGAATAATTTTCTGTCAGCTGGGGATTATTCCTTTTAATCTGGATGGCACTCATTCTCTCTGTATCTGAGGTTTCAAAAATAGTTGCCAGATTGAAATCTGTTGCTCTCCATTGTAAAATAAATCTTCTACGTATACAGTGCATGGGAGACTGTACGTGTGAAACTAACTACAGTTAATGAAAGTCAAATACTTAAAACTCTCAATGTCACAAACAAGTGAAGTCTCTGAACTCATTGGATATCATTTCAGTGTTTTTAATAACAATTTGGCTGCGTATTTCCTGGATTTGGAGATTTTGTTTGGAGTCACTTAAACTCTCAGGAGGCTAATCCAATGAAGATGGTTCTTTAAAAAATGAATAGAAAATTGCTGTGGGATTTCTTAGGAGTCTAGAAATTAGTTTTCTACCTCTGGCCTTCTGCCTCGTGTTGGGTATTGGCTGACAAACTTCATCCCTACCAAAACAACTCATGGCTTCTCCACATCACACGATGAAGGGAAGCAGCTCCTGCAAGGGGTTCTGGCACGGCTTCTCTTCACCCTTGGGAAGCTGGCAGCCCTCAGTGCTCACGGGAGGTGTGCTGCTTCTCTTGGGATTGTTCCTGCTAAAGAACAAACAGAGAAGTTCTGTGTATGAACAGTTTGCCCTCTTGGATGTTTGACTCCATTATGTAAATAAGGCTGTTTCACCCCACTGAACATCTTTCCCAGGTGGCATCCTTGCTTGGTTTCATCTAGGCAGTCTTTTTCTCCTTGCTCCTCTACCTGGGTAAACAACGGGTTTTGTTCTTCAGGGTTACTTGTATTCTACTTGCATCTCTGTTTCTGCATCATTCATCCCTGATTGCTCAATTACCCTTCTCCTACCTTCCTAAGGAATATTTATGTGTCTTGTCTGGATATGAAATGTTGACAGTGTGATAATTACGGAGCTATGAACAAATAATCCAGAATAGTAGGGTTTTGTTTTAACAGGAGAACAAAAGAATCCAGATTGAAGAATTGGGTGATCCCTGAATAGCAATGTCTGTCGAATTGCAGGTGTGTTCAGGATCCTTCCCCATTCCTTCGCTCAGACTCTGCTAATGCCCTGCCTGTTCCCCGGGCACATTAGGGATGTCATCAGTGGTAGTTGGAGAGTGCAGACAGAGACTGCCCCAGGTTTTGGTTACTTCACCAGAGAGCCTTGCCTTGCTGAATGTTTTTGGTAGTTCTCTCAGTCAGGGACTAAGGGTGTGTGCTGGCTGAGGGGGACTATTTCAGAGGCTAGGAAAGGAGTCTTTCTCTAACAGAAAAGAGCAGAAAAGGAACAGAGTGAAATTCTGCAAAGAAACTCCTAGCTGAGGAAAATGACCAGGAAGAATGACTTGGGAGAAGAGGCGTACCCAGCAGCGAGAGCTGCCAGGCCGGGCAGTTCTTTACCCAGGGCAGTGGGAGAAGACCCCGTGACCAAGACATTTTCAAGAAGATAGGTAAAATCTTCACAAAAATAGAACATTAGCAGCAATCCTTTATTGGCTAGAGATGGAAAAGGGATGAGATGATATGCATTGAAGTTACTACTTCTGTCTGTGATGTGCTGCTACTTACACGTATTACATTTGCCGTATTTTTAATTAACACTCAGTGCCTCTCATTTGACATAATTCCAGTTTTCATGACCTAGACAGACCCACGCTATCCCTTTGGTGACCTCTGAGACTTCAGTGCATCTTCATCTGATTTTTCAAATGGGCTGAACCAAGTATTTCCAATGACACTGCAAATTTGATTAATCCTTTGCCATAGAAGGGCAGTGTTGCTAAGCAGCACTTACCAACACGAGCTGTTTCTCACATTCCCGGACTGCTTTATGGCCTGGCTCACAGACATACCCTCATGAGCACTTAAGTGCTCTGTCTCCGTGTTTATTCTCAAACTCTGGATGCCAGAGCCCATGTCTGACCACAGCATGTAGAACAGTATGATTTGAGCTTTCATTGCCATCCATCGCTGGACACGCAATGTTTTTGCAGCTATTTTTTTTCATCCTTTTCTTTTTATCTCAGTTCCAAGATGCTTATGTCACAGAGGGGCTTTCCTTACCCCTGTGGAATAATGCTTTAAGAGGCCATCAGTCAGAGCAAGCTGGTGCTTCGTGGATGGATGGTGCGTACGCATACTCTCAGACCTAAAAGTTACTGCCTCATCTGCGTGCTTCTTCAGGGGCCCATGGGGTGACTGGAAAGAGTCTTGAGGTTTACGAAATAAAACAGGGAAAGGTAAACTAAGGGACTTTGCACCCACTTGAACAAAGTTGTGCATTTAGCCTCCTCTAAACACAAAGGGTAATACATGTTAAGCTGTGTGCAAATTTCTGGGTCCAGAAGTAACAAACTGTTTTGGTTTTCTTTTTAACTCCATATCTCTGTTGCTGTGCTGACTTCTGTAGGATATTTCTTTTCCTTGCCCTTGCCCTGGGCTTGCATATTAGGCAGGTCTTGTCAATTCAAACAAGCTGGTTTTTGCCATGTAGCAGAATTTGTGGTTGTTGATCAATAAACTTGCAAGAACATAACTTCTGAAGGTTAATTCGGCAAGGATTCTCATGAGTCTGCTGATGTCCAGCTTCAAATGATGCTCTGGCTGACCGGCTCCTTCACGCCATATGCTCAAGTGCAAACCAGATCCGATGCCGGCACCACATATGCGAGAAATGCACTCTTCAGGGAAAGGACTCTATAGAGACTGTCTGTTTGGTCACCTCCTGAATGGAGCCCTTTATCACATCTGACAGGAAGAGAATTGGATGATAGGAAAATAACTTTTAACTTACAAGTTCAAATCAAAAGACCCGACAGTAATAAATTATAGATGAAGTGTTTGAAAGGATACATATACTTACAGGCACAAGCCTCTGAACAAATAAAAAGTATTTGATCCATAAAGGTCAGTGCTGTACATGAAATTCCCTCCTTCCTTGTATCGATGCCAGGAGACCACTCAGTGGATTACTTCACTTCTTGGGCTTTCAGGATGTGCATTTGATGCCTGAACTCACCCTCAGCTTCTTATGGTCCTTGTAGTAGTTTAATGCAGTCATGCTCTGCAAAGAGAATAGGAGAGCTGCACACTTAGATGGCTTTACCTGGTAATGAGCAATATCAGATACTGCCTGAAAATGGCTTCCATTTTATTTTGAAAGCTGAGGCTAACATGGGTAATTGTAGAAACAGGTAAACCCGCTATTTCTGTACGTTTATGTCTCTAATACAATATTAGCATTGGCAAGGTTCTGCTTGGTTCACAAATACAAGCATAACTTGTCCATTCTGTGCAGCCTCAGTAAAAGGGTAATGCCATGGCTGACAGATACTGTGCAAGACCACTCAAAACAAAACAAAACCAGATCTAAAGTAGTTAATATTATCTTTAAAAACAAATGAAAAAAACCTAATGTTCTAAAGCCCAGGACAAAGACAGCTCTGGTAGAAAAGATTTGCCCCCAGTTTTACTATAGCTCTAAACTTATATCCCTGATATACTAGAAAAAAATGGACACTTGATATAAAACACTGCGTTACACATTTATACTTGCAGCAAGTACTTATTTATGGCAGTTTGATTATGAGTAGCGAAAAAAATTCTGACATCCTCTCATATCCCTTGTAGTTGAGATTTGCTTGAACAGAAACAAAAAGCTACGGAAGAACTATAAAAATAACCCCATCTGTTCACTGCTTCCTCTGATATGTCTTTACAGTTTTTGTTCTGTCTTTGGGTAAGGACCTGAGCCAGGACTTCTGCCTGCTTCTGCAGTGTCCCTGCTCAACCAGCACGTTGCAGGTCCCCATGGCTCGGCCCCCTCCAGATGCTCGTGCTTTGCCCCGTGCGTGTTTGGCCAGCCCTCCGTGTTCTGCTGGGTCGTTGTGCTTAGCAAATGCTGGGGGATGCCAGGACTCATCCAAACAAAGCTGCACTCAAAGCATCCAGCTTGATTTATCATCTATCTGTCTATCTATGTAACTTCACATATATTATGTTTCCATGGTGCTGACTTTTTACCTTTCAAACTTAATCATGTGGGTTCACTGCAAGTGAACATTAATGGTGTGGGAGTCAGCTCCAGATACATGAGACTTGCATCATTACTTGATATTTAATAAAACAGGAGATCAGGAGACAGACTCAGGATTTTGCTGTCTTCTGTGCTATATTCATTTTAGCAGCCCTCCCTTTTTCTCTCTTTCCAGTTTATCCTTGGTCCGGAGTACATGGAAGTACCCAGTTCCTGCATCTCAAAGGCACACTGCTCTGATCGGTTTGCACATATGTTTTTAAAGTATTGTATATAAAATATTCAAATATAACAAATATTCTTTCAGGGTCTAGAGTAATTGGAAATGCAAATGTCGATAAACAGGAAAAATTAAAATGAAAATCTTACCTTCCTCCATTTGCAGCAAAGACAGCGGCATCAGATTTGGGGCTTGTCCAAATATGCATGAAACAAAAAAACAAATCACAGCAGACTTAATTGTCCTGCTTTGAATTGTGGCTGTCCTGTTCCGGCTTACATAGCAGTGGCTGTGATTAAGCCATTCCTCTAAAGGATTTGTTTATTTTTTTCTCTGCCCCTTTTCTTTCCATCTTATTATAACTTCAGTCAGCTCTTCTGATTAGAGCGATTATATTCTGGACTTGAGGATGGCAGAGTAAGAACTACAGAAACAAAACAAGAAAAGCAAGGCCCTTGCACCCAAAGAAGTGAAATCATGGGGCTGCACAGTGAGAACTCTGTGCATCCCTTTATTGCTAGGCTAGCTGAGTTCTGTGCCACGCTCCTCTGTGCACTTTTATGCCTGGCAAACTTCCATAGGACTGCGCAGCTTTGCCTGGTGCTGGATTCTGGACTGGAGTGGTCTCTTTTCCAATGATCCTAAAATATCTCATCTAGTGCAGAAGAAATTAGGCTGTGCACAGGATGAATTTCTACAGTTAGTAGCCCTGCTTGCATCTGAAAGGATTTTGTGATTGACTTTATGGCCCCTGCCAAAAAGTAGTTAGTATTAACCCAAGATTTGCTTCCTCGTATCCCAGCAGAACTTGAATAGTCTTTGGGGCTAACCAAAGACAAATCTGTACTAAACGAAGCAGAAGCATTATTCTCATTTGTGCAAATTTTGCACTAGCTCTGAATGCACTGACGTGTGCAGTGCAGCCCAGTAGCAGAGGGTTGGGTTGTGCACTGCTGGCAGCGCTGCCCCGCTCCAGCCTGGCTGTGCTGGGGCTCGAGCAAGGGCCCTCAGCACCACAGCTGGTGGCAACTCGTGATTTGCTGCTGCTGCAAATTTAGAAGGGATCCTTTGGCTCTTCAGATTTCTGTTTATTGTCATTAAATACAGTCTATTATCTTCTGAATTAAACTTCCTGAGTTAGCAGTTGAATTTTTTCTAAGATGTTTTTCCTGGTGGTAGGTGCTGCCCCCACATAGGAAGAAACAATTCTGCCATACAGAGCTCGCAATATAAACTTAAAGGAACATAAAGAACATGTAATATGAAGTGCAGCACTTTAATTACTAGAAGTCACAAGAATGTAATGAGGCTAGAGGAGTAGGCGATGTTCATAAGTTAGGATTAGCCTCACTTATGTAGAGATCAGAATCAAATGTTGTTTAAAGTCATAACCAAAGAAGAAATGGATGATGTACTTATGATCTCACCAGGCAAGCACGGCAGTTACACCCCAGGTTGGACTCTCTCTCCCTTGTCTTGTGGAGACCAGCTCCTCTCTCTTTTTCTCTTACCCCATGTACAATTACAGAAGGCAGTAATTCACACATGAGAGTTCCTGCTATCTGGCATGCACTATGGAGGTGCAGAGTATTGCTACAGCGTTATAATTTATCAGCATTAAAATGTCTGACATATCATTCTCTCAATGAAGCTAGCAATGAAAACTGAAAATGGCACAGTGTGATCTCCTTCTGGTAGCAATGAATGTAAAAACAATGCGAAACAGAAGGAAAGTAATGTCTTATTGCAACCCTAAATTCTAATTTCCAAATCCTGCACGAATCATCTAACAGTTGTCGAGATGTGAAATATAAGGTAGTGAAAGAAAGCTGTGATCGTTTGTCACAGAAAGTCTTTGCTTTTTTCCTTCTCAATTCCCCATCCGGAGCTGAAAGACTTTAAGAAGTGACTTGATAATATTGTGACACATTTGTGGCTGAGCTGGCGGCGATAAGGGGTGGACACTGCTCACCAGTGGCATTTAGGGACATGTTGCATGGTTGGCCAGTTACAGATTTTTGAATTTTGGTCTTTTCCTTCACAGGAAGTTTTGGCTAGGCTCCATAGCAGGCAACCAATGGCCTGATCTAGCCAGAACAGGAGTATGAGGAGTTGGTATCAAAAGTACGAGGCTGGCTAAGGTCCAAGTACAGAGGGAAATATCTTAGCGGTGTTGGAGGTAACGGAGGACATCCCCAAATCTGCTGCTTTGGAGTCACATTGTTCTCTCTTTTTGTACCCTCTGATGTTTCTCTTTAGCATAAAAATGAATTTCTGTAAAGGGTTTTCTCACAGACAGACACTTCTGAAAGGCCTTTGTTATCTTTGCCGTTCCCTGTTCCCTTCGTGTGAGGTGCGCGCTGCAGCGTGTAACTGGATGGCCTGCGCTGCACATCGGGCTTTTACAATCGCGTGCATAGCTCCAGAGCAGTACTCAGTTCACATAAATGCATGTTACGCACCTCATTTGTAAGTAAAGTGGCACTTAATAAACGTGAAACACCTTTGGTTATCTAGATGTTTCAAATTCTTGATGCACTTACAAACAGGAAAGCTGCTTCCATAACAAGAGCTGCCCAGACTGCCCCGGGAGATTTTGCAACCTGAGAGAGACACAATGTGAGCTATGAATATCCGAGGTGTGGAAGGAGCATTTAAATAGCACCAACAAATGACAGGCTGGGTAGAAGTCAGACTGTGATTATCTTTCTGCAAAACACATAAAGGAAATCAGTTTATAGAAGGGAGCTGCCGGAGGGTGTGTGACCTATATCCCTTCCGTAGGGTTGGTGGGAGGAACTGCTGGGACTCGTGGCAGGAGGCAGAGGAGCGCTCTGTGGGGACGTCTGGGATGCTGGGCAAGTACCCAGTGGGCAGATGCTGCTTCTTCTCACCTTGCCTTATGCCTGTCAAAATCGGTGCTTTTTCCAGTGGATATCTTACTCCCTCTCCTGGGGACGGGGAATGGAAGAGGCATGTGCAGAAACGCAGGTTGTGTGGGGATTTGCCAGGGATCGACCTGATTCAGTCTGACAGGGTGTAAAATGAGCGCTTCTTCGGGCTTCACCACAAACTCCTGGTTTGCCTTTAAAACACCACCCATTTTCGCTGGCTGACATGCTTGACCTCATGGCTGTCCTCACCTGCTGTAAGCGCCGGACACCACAGCATTATACTTTTATTGCCTTATTTAGCCAAAAGATTAAAAGTAATGTTCCGATCATGTCGAACATTAACTCCTAACAAGAAGCAAATACAAAATTAGAGCCTTTGCTACTAAAACACATCGTGCTGGCGGCGTGGCAGCGCCCCACAGGAGCCACGACTTGAGCTCCGGGAGGCAGCAGGGAAGGCACCGCGTGGTCAGTGCAGGGCTCCTGTCCTCCTGCCAAGGTGCTGCCCATGCATTACAGGACATCTTTATGTGTCCCTGACACCAGCCCAGTCCCACCAGCTGAGGCTGGGAGCCGGGGGCCCGTCAGGCGATGGAGCTGGTGCCCGTCTCCCGCTCACTGCCTGGGTGGTGCCGGCAGCCGGAGCCCCAGCCGCAGCCTTCCTCGCGTCGGGTGCTGCGATGTGCTAGCCTCGTCTTTCAGACAGTATTTTTATGTGAGCTGATGGTTGCCAGGGTAACAGAGGCTTCGGGGAGTCTCGCGCCGACGCAGCGCCCCGGCCTCGGCGGGCGCTGGGAGCAGATGCTGGCTGCGCGGGGAGCCAGGCGGGCGGCGAGGAGCGGCGCTGCCAGCGGGCACGCAGGCAGGGGCTGCCCGGAGCCAGCTGCCCGGCCGCGTGGGTGCAGGAGAGCAGGTCGAGGGCTTGCTCGCTCGTTCTCCTTTTTTTTGTTGTAATTTAGTATTCTTGTCTCACCCCACAGGGGTTCCTCAGCCGTCGGCTTAAAGGCTCCATCAAAAGGACAAAGAGCCAACCGAAGCTCGATAGGAACAGCAGCTTCCGGCACATTTTACCTGGCTTCAGGAGCGTGGACAATGAAAGGTAAGGGGACGCTCCTGCGGGGTGGGGAGGAGAGGGTGTGGGAGAGAGAGAACCAGGATATCAATGTGTCCAGGGCTTGTTAATATCTTGCTTATCTCATTCAGAGCAAGGGCCACGTCCCTGACAGAAGCGGACTTGCTGAATTGTGATGGGGTAATTTTAATCTGTTGGCGAGTGCCCGGTGCAAGCCCTCCCTTTCAGGTTAAATAGCGCGTACCGAGAAGCCTGTGTGATCTGCTGTCTGTCCCCCAGTAAATCCTAAGTTGATGCACCGGCATATAAATAGCACGGAGATGTAGCAGCCAGAGCCGACTGATGCGGGTGAAGGCGGGAGGAGAGGGACGCTCCCACAGCGGGTGCATTGAGCATTGCCGGGCTGCACGTTGTACGAACAATAACAACCGGAATCTGCCCAGCTCCCCGTCTCCCTTCCACACACACGTCTCCAGCATAGCCCCTGCCCGCCGGCATTACGCTGCGATGGATGCCCGGCATGTGGCCGGAGCTGCCTTTCTGTCTGAGCCACGGCAGGATCTTTCGGTCCAGAAGGGATGTGTTGCAGGGAATATGCAGATGGATCGGAGGAAGCTTTTGACATGGGATGGCCAGAACTGGAGTGAATTGACAGCAAAATACAGGGGAAATGAGACCTTGTTTTTGTCATTCAGCTCAGCTAGAAAGTAAAGCTCTTTAGTGGATTTCTGTGTATTTATGTGTATGTACATTTATGTCAGGGTGTGCATGAGGCAGACACGTTTCTAGGTAAATTTGTGTGCAAATTCACATGCAGATCAAGGTCAGGGCTGGGTATGACAGGCTCCATTACCAGTCACAGAAACAAACTAGCGGTTTGCCTCCAAAAGGAAGATCTTTAAACCTTACGTGAATCTCTTCAGAGAATGACTCAGAAGTATTGAGGTGCCAAGATAAGTCTTTGTCTGAAAAACATGCCAAATAGGAAGTGCAGTGGTGTTATCATTTTGTAGCAGTGGTATTGTAAAATATCAGGACAGCATGTTACAATCCACTGAGTGCATGCTTCACTTTTAGACAATGGCAACTTCTTTTTAGCTATGCTCACTCACTGGAGGGGCAGGGAATTTATGAAGCCCACATCTGGATTTTTCCTGAGATTACCTAGGCTTATTCCTTCTGGATTTAGCAGGTAACAGGATTGTGCTGGTCAACGTAGAGTAGTATTCCAGGGGTTACTATCTGAGCAGGCAGAGTCGGTGTGGTTTCTGTGCTGCAGTTTTCACAGATGCTCAAAGTAGGGCACTGTGCTCCGTGTGGAAGGCGAGTGAGGGAGCCGGGTGGCCAGGAATCTGCCCAGAGTGCTGCTGCTTCACCCCAAAACGGGCAAGCTGGACGATGTTTCTCTCTATGTAGATGAGTTTTGTTTCTTTCTGTGAATTGGCACTATAGGACATGGGAATGAGCTGCTTGGCCAGCCCTGGAGCCAAAGTCATTTTCCCAAATGAAGCTTTGTAATTTCCCTGCCCTCCCAGCTCAGGAACCCTGGCTCTTGCTGGGCAGTGCCCTTTCAGACAGAGCCCCATTTACCAGAGCTTTTCTTTAAGGAGATTCAGTGAATGGCTGTAGTGCATGTTCGGTGTGGAGTACACAAGGTGGGTTGGAGGAGAGGTAGCATTTGGCAGCCTTGAATAAACCCCAAGGATTTGCTTATGTATTTAGAAACTGAAAATGAAGGGCTTTGGGCATCACTCATAAACTTGATGTATGGTACATAGACACGGCCTGGTCTGGAGGAAACCATCTGGCACTCAGCAGATTTTGACAGCGAGCTGTTAGTTCCCCAGCCTTCCTAGCAGTGTCAGACCTGCACGTCAGCAAGTACCTGCTGCAGAAGGCCTCGGCCTTAGGTGCTGCTCTCAGAGAGGTGAAAGAAAGCAGCAGCTGGGCTTCTCAGTCACCCTTCAAGGGTTTGGTTATGGAAGATAATTTTATCTTCCTGAACATTCCTGTGTCTATTAAAATGCACAATGCATGCAGCTCTGTGTACGAAGGGGCTTGAGTCTTTTGGATTGTTCTCATTTATTATTTTTTTTTTTCTGCTGTGCTTCCTTGTCTTTCTCAAAATCCAAGAACTACTTCAAAGAAGCATCTGGTAGCAGAATAGTTACTTCTTAAATATTTGATTCTTGACTCCATCTTGTATTGAAGCTGATTGCAAACTGCTGCTTTTCTGCTGGAAGTACCCATTGTAACACCGTTCTGCTCAGGGGCTTTGTGGAATTTTTGCAGGAGATACCGTAGCAGAAATGAATAGTGCAATAAATGCAGACAAAACACTTGAGGTTGAAGTACTGGGCTCTAGTAGATCGCAAATGATTCTGTTACTTAGCTTCTGCATATCTAAATTGGTGCTGTGCTCTATCTCTTAGTAATTTTATTTTCTTTGCTTTTCTTGCATGTCCTGTTTAGCATGCTGTGTACAGCAGGTGCATACAAATACCTGCAATGTGCACATGCATGCACAGACAGCCAACTAGATGGACGTGCCATGTACGTAGAGCAGGGAAGAGGCTATAAACAGGCGCTCTTTAACCTGTGCTTGATTAATGTATGCATTGCAATACTTCATGTAAATTTAAAATGGCAAGTGGTTACCTCCCTCCGCAGTGAGAAATTTGTACAATGTGCGTTTTGTAACAAAGCAAACCAGGAAATACCTTTAAATATTGGAGGCGTCACACAGTGTCTCAGTGGCATCAGACCAGAATTGCCCTGTGGGATTTGGGTCAGTAGGGGCTGGTGTTCCCACCTTGCAGCCACACAGAGACAACAGCCAGGTTTCCAGCAGAGTCGTGCCGAGCTGCCCGTACAAAGCGTGGTTGTGGCATCCCAGAGAGGAGATGCCAGTCCTGAAGTGTGGGGGGTTTGTCTCTGCAGAGCTGCTATACCACCTGCCAGGGGCCCATCTCCACTGCCAGGCACCTGCTTGTGGTACTGCCACGGGGTGTGTGCACGGTCAGAGCAGCTATGAAAACTCTGAGAATTCTGTTTTAGCAAAATTTGGCCAACTATGTTTTGTCTGTGAAGAACATCTGAGGACTTGTTCAAAGCAGGGCATTAGAGAAATGCGCTGGTTGTAGTCAAGCAGAGCTTACCTTTGTACGAAACACGTGGTTGTTTCTCGTGGTATTGGATTTTACATTGACTGAGAAGAGACTTTCGTTTGAAAAAGGTGCAATAAATTGGTTGTGCTAACTCCAGTAAATTACCACGGGGTTCACGTTGGTGCAGCAGGCTGGATTTCACCATTCTTTTACATTCCGATTTTTTTCTTGGAGCCCCATTACAGTAATAGTGATGCAATTATTGACTGTGAACAGAAGCAGCAAAATCGGAGCAAGTCTAACTAGTGTCTGGTATGAGAGGTGCATTAATCTGCTACAATCAGTTTATATCAGTGTGAGATTCAAAGGAGCATTGTGGAATGAGCGCCTTTCAATTTGTTGGCTAGTCAGATTGCTTGTTAGAGCTAAAGAAGGATTCTGTTAAACTGCCTTTTTGCTAACAATGTCTCCTGCATCCTGATTTATTACAGCAGCTAACGAAGTTTTTATCACGGAGCTCTGAATGTTTGTCTTTGTAGCGGCCTCTCTGGAATCAGCCACAAATCAAGCATTTGGCAGATGGATTGTTCTTAATTGGACCAACATTTCTCCTGAAGCCTGTGTGATGGAGCAAGCTCCAGGGCTGGGCTTTGGGTACCCAGAGTGGGACCAGAGTTAAATGTGTCGTTAGGGCATCTGGGATTGTGTTCTGGTGGTAGTGACCTGTTCCGTCACTGCTGGCGCTCTCTCACAGTCATCTTTTAAAAGTAATTTCTGAAAAAGAAAGTTTGCCAGGAATTTAGAAAGTCCATTAAATGGGGGTTGTTGTTTTTAAACCTAAATACATGAACGTGGTCCCATCTCCTCTGAAACTGGCAAAGGCCACCATAATTTTACACTAGGACTGAGAGGAGAGGGACACAGTCACTTTTATGGGATGGATGCCTTCTGACTTCCTTGGTGAAAGATGAGTGCTTTGAGTAACTAATTACTCTGATGTAATCCTGAAGTTGATCATTCCTAAAGACGCTTTTTATCAGCGTGCTTAGAATTCATTTAAAGCTGAGGGACACTCAGTCAGTAACATTTGGGATTATTTTGCAAGGTTTTTTTATTTTGTTTTTCATAATTCCAGAAGATAACATTCCATTTATGTTTTTTCTTGGCACTACAAAAGTCTGAGCATATGGCTGATTGTTAAATGAGCCTCAGCCTTGGAAGGGGAACAGCCATGCATCGGTAACACCAAAGACCTGCACTACTGTGACTCCCTCTTTAAAATACTTTTTTAAAATCGTGTCAAAAATTTCTGCTTATAACCCACAGAGGGAAGAGAGAGCATACAAGTCGTGTACTGCAGAGCATTTAATTCCTAATGTGCTAATTCAGTCTGCACTAAGGGTTTTCAAGTGTTCCTAACGTGGTTTTTTTGATGCAGTAGGAGAACATCAATAACTTATCATGCTCGTACAGTAAACTTAGCTTGTGAGTTCATACTAGATCTAATTATCAGTTGGTTATTCCCAACAAACCTGATGTGCCGAATATTTTTAGTTATGATGAAATTGGTGAAGGTTGAGGAGAACATGGTGACCGCTGCATCACAAAGTACGAAGAAGTCACTTTGATTCCTTTGGAAAGCGGAGTGACTCATCCTGCAGGTCTGGGGTGCTGGCACAACGCATGGGGGGCTTTCAGATCTCTGTGAACATGTCCTGGAGAGCTTGCTGGCTCTTCTGGCTCCTTACTTAGATGGCATTAGCCACTGAAGCTTCCTAAGTTAGAACGGTAGGTGCACAGTGCAGGGTTTTCCTGATAATGCAAATATTTGAGGAAGCACCGCTGAGTTTGGGTATGGAAACCATTCAGAGCCATCAGCCATAACTGAAAAGCAAAACATAACATCCTGCAAAATATAACATCCTGCAAGGGCAGGAGCAGGAGCAGCTGGCAGGTACTGATGTCTGCACTCCCGTGCGGGGGAGATCGGCCGGTCCCGCTCCACCCTGCATCCAGGGAACAAGCGTGGGGAGCTCAAAGAGGAGCTCACAGATTCAAGGACGGTCTGAGGATTGCTGGCCTCATCTAGTGCCTGCATTTGTATCAGGGCAACCTTGTCTAGGAATGTGCAAATCAACCTTTTAATGGGATTCCTTTGCAAAGTATTTCATGAACCAGAAAGTTAATTACTGATCTCCAATTAATGGCTGTGTTAGGAGGCTAGAGTAAAATCAGAGAAACGCTTTGAAGAAGAGATGCAGGAGGAAATTATCAGTTCTCCACAGAAACTCGTGTTGCTCACCGCCTCCTTCATGTAGTAGGAAGTTTAGGAAATAATATTCAAATATTTTTAAAGGGATAAAGCTTTTAATGGAAAGAGGGGGGTGGGGAGTTTTCTTCCGGGAGACACTGAAGCAAAAACAAACAATTCTTTTTAGGGAAGAAAGGGTAATAGTCAGCTTTGTAAAAATAAGGTACGGTTCCCTGATACAAGCGGTTTGGGTTTCCATCACGTCAACAGGGGCGCTTACTCCCTTCAGAATCAGCCGGGTGCTGCAGTGCATGGCTGATGAGAAGCAGTAAGAGCAAAAGCACCTCCAGGTCCAGCTGGGCATCTCCAGGTCCAGGTGGGCACGAGCGCTTCCTCTGCTCCTCTGCAGCCCCAGCAGTTGCAGCCAGGGCTCGACAAAGCTCAGGCGCTTCCCCATCAGCACCGTTTGCATGACATTTTCTTAATTAAGGGGGGTAGAGCTCCAGTAAACCCGCAAGGTTGCAGATCAGGTGCACTGCTCTGTGCACACACAACTATTTGTAGAGCCCCATTCAGCAATATGCTGCTCCCCTCAGCTAAAGCCATTTAGCAACCCCGAGAGGGGCAAAGACAGCCTGAAGCCAACGGGGTGCTTTTCAGCTTCTCCCAAGGCAACAGCAAGGTCTCAGCCATTTCTCCTGGTGAATTTGTTTCAGGTACTTACATATATATTCAGGCTTCTGCACATGGATGTGAATCTGCAATTTGTATCAGAGGCTAAATGGGGTAAATGTATTTGTCAGTCTCAAAGAAATACATAAACACCCTTACCCTGCAAGTTCAAACATCCTCATTTAACAGGGAAGTCATCTAGTATCTTTCAGTAAAAGACTATCTTAATTCCTAGAAAATTTTCAAGCTATTGTAAAATGTCAAGGGAAGAGCTAAGAAATTGGAATTACTTTAATAGCCTTACTCACTTTTCTCTGCTTCCTGGTTTCCTGACCATCTAAACAAACCCACAAAGTGCCCCACAGGGGTGCAGCGAGGACTTTGACTCGACTCGGAGTCACGCAGCAAAATTATAAAATCCTTCCTACTTAGGCATATGCAGCACTAGTGGGATAATTGGCTTCATGCATCTTACAATTAGCTTGCAAAAATATGTTTTGCATTCCTGACCTTTTCTCTATAAGCAAGGCCATTGTTTCACTGTCCTGCTTAATTACAAAATATAGTGTTGTGTGATGGTACAGATGACATCGTTGTGTCGTTGGCTCTAATTTGATGAGACATCATAATGGGGAGTTTTCATACTGAGGGCACTGAATTAGTGTAGCGTGAAGCCACATTTCTCTAAACCTACTAAATAAGGAGAAGTTAATTTTATGCTCTATCTTTTTGACGTTTGTAATCAAAGCATTGTATTGCAGCTGCAGATGGTTAGCATTTGAAGAATGTTTGGTAAATGCGGACAATCGGAAGGCATTGTCTCTGCGGTGGGAGCTCAGGTTGATTAATGGGTGGAAGGATGGAAGGAGGCTGGCTTTGCTTTTACTCCTCGTGCAGCCTGATCAGACGGCGTTGGCTCATTTGGCTGCTGCTTGGCCGAGGTGATGGGTGCAGCAGTGGGCACCCTGGGGCTACAAGCACACAGTCCCATTCCTCTCCTTTCAGCAAAGCCTCCGAGCAGGGGTGGCAGCGACGTTGAGTTGTGGCTGATGGTGTCTGGGTATCCTTCAGATGGAAGGCAGATCCTGCTGCGCCGCCGCATTAAGATTTTGTTTTCAAACAGACCATTTATTCTGACTTTGCCCTGTTGAGATTTTCATGTGCATGAATTTCAGTGCAATTACATTAGCATTACTCTTCATGTCAATAGACTCATAGAAAAAAAAGAAAGGAAATGCCATCACTACAGCTTTTCTACCAGAAAAGGCTTTCTGTTAGTTCAAGGCCCTTCTGCTATTTTGTTTTGGTTTGGTTTAGTTATTTTTTGTTTATGACAAAGCTAAGATACTTCTTTCCCAGCCTTAAACACTCGAGCACACAATGAAAACTGCTGCTGCTGAAAACAGCATGTTAAAATGGAAAGGATCAGCCTTCCTTTCCCCAGCCCACTGGCTCCCCTCGCAGCAGATCCAGCCATCGCAGCCTGAGGAAGGCCAGCGGGTCGATTCAGTGGGAAATTATTATTTGGGGCAGGGGTGTGAGTTTCATTAGGGCACTGAGCCAAGTTGTGTAACTGCAGAGCATTGGAAGGTGGCGGAAAAAGCCCTTTCCTTTCAGTGGCAGCATGCAATTGCATTTAATTAGCCAGGCCATCAAAGCGTGCCCCCGTTTGTGCCCCTCGCACCCTGCAGCAGGGCAGGGACACCCAGCTGGCATCTGCCACAGGTTTCCCTCTCTCAGAACAAAATTTCCCATCTCAGGGAAGTGACAGTGCTGCATGCACCAGCTTCTTCCGTCCTCTACTCATCACTTTTGTTGGCAATTAGTGTGAGCAGTCGGTGCCTGTTGGAAGGAGATGTTTAAAATCAAGTTTAGCCGGGTTCTTTGTTGAAACTGCAAGGCTCGGATTTGAAAGTCTGTGTGAGGGGCAAAGACGGAGTTGTGAGCGAGCATATAGCGGAGGTGGGCAAGGTTTTCAAGCCTTTGTTCCGAGTGCTGGAAGACGCAGCTGTCTGACATGTATATCTTGTTATCCCGTTTCATATTGCAGTGCTGGTGCACAGAAATCCGCTGATTGTAGCTGGAGGCAGCCCGTGTGCCGAGCTCGCTGCCAGCAGCCAGTTGTACGGAGCACTGGATGTAATGATGTTCAGGACTTGTGAATACGAAATAACTATGTCAAGTTCATCCATCAGCTGTGAGGGGAGAAAAAAACATGCAGAGGAAAAATGGGCTCCTCTGTCCTTCCTCCTCCCCGCTCTGTTTAATAATGCCTTCTGATATGGGGCCTCTTGTGAAATGACTAGGAGGGAGATTTCAACAACGTTGTTCACCTGTGGGTATCTCCTTATAACGCCGGCATTATGCTCTTGTTTACCTCATTGGCAGTGTGTATAATTTTAATTTTCAGCACAATTACAGAACATCTCGCTTAGGTTCACTTCAGCAAAATTCAGGTCAGGTGTGATGAAAAAAAAAAAAAAAAAGAACCGATTTTAATTGAATTAAGGCAGTGCATTTTAGCTAGAATTAAAATATAATTTGTTTAAAAAAATACTTAGCTGATTTGAATAAAAGCCAGCAATATGAATTTGGTTTTAATCCACGTGTCTTACGTAAGTAACTGTGTGAGACGGGGATGTGGCACGCGCTGCACATGACTGATGGTGTGCGGGAGGGTGGCATTCGCTCACGAAATGATGCCAACGTATTAGTAATTACAAAGCCATGGGTATTATATCAGGCTGTCCCCTTTGCTCACATTTACAAATGTCTCTGGGATTACGTTGGCCCTGTGCAATAACCCCCATGCTCCACTGCTGGTACATGAGAGATTACACACAGCCCCGATTTGAAGCGTTCGGTGCTTCTTCCCCATAGGAGTCCCTCTGCAAAGCAGTCCTGCGGTAGTTAACGGATGATTTACATAACTCTGTTGTATGCACCTTGAATAATTAATATTTTGCTTTCCTTGCTGTGTGGGGAGCTTTGTTCCGTTATGGATGTGTGGCTCTATAGCAGCACTCTCAATGCCACACACATATATATGGACATAGGACGATTCACGTGTATTTTGGAAGAGGTATTTTGGCAGAAAATTAGAAAAAGTCTCATTGCTTTTGAGCACTGAAGTGAAGGGCTGAGGGCTGCTCGTAGCTCACCGTGGGATGTGCTGCTCATACTGCCTGGGCACGGTGCCTCTGGCCCCAAAGGAAGGCTGAGCCTGCGCTGGGTGCTGGGGCCACTGAGCAGCCTCCTCCTGCTGTCACCTGGCCCTGGCGAGCAGCAGCAGGTCCCTGGGCTGCCACCCATCGGGCTGCCACCCTTCAGCTGCCACATCAGCACCGCATTTCCCTCCAGGCCCAGGAGCGGTTCTGCAGGTAGGGCAGGGCGAAGCACCCGCGCTTTGACCGCTTTTCTCAGTTCTCCGGTGCTCTTGAGTCTGTAGGATGGAGAGTCTGGAGCGAGAGAGATGTGTGTGGTGTTCTCAGACACAGCACAAGATGCGTCTTGCTGCCTCGTGTCATCTGAATAGTTTTAGTCCCATATATTGTTAAAAAAGAGAAAGAAAATAATGTGAATTCAAATTTTGGGTTCCTTGAATTCGGTAGTACTCGGATCGAGAGGCTTGGTTCCAGACTCTTGTAAGAGGAGGGACATGCAGCGCAGCATTTCCCCCACACACTCACTTTCAGTCTGAATCAATAGAGAAGGCCGAGGTCTGGCATTTGGCTCTTTGGGAGCTGTCTTTTGTTTTAACTTTTGTGTTTTCAGAACCAGCTTGGCGATGTTCTACAACCACACTGCAATATTTTTTCTTTCTTTTGCTGCGTGCTGAAATGCTTACTTTAAGACTGCACCTTACAAGGTACAATCACTGACACGTCCTTGTTCATGCTCATGGCACCTCCACCACAGCTTTTAGTAATGCCCCACGCCAACACGGAGGTTTTGGTTTTGGCACTGGCTGGCTGGGCAGGCGCAGAGGGTTTTAAGGAGCAGGGTGCCACCAGGCTGCGCATGTCGGAGAGCCCTCATGGTGCATGCCCCATGCTGCCCATGGGCTGCCCGAGCTGCACAGCGTGCCCGCAGAGGCTCTCTGCATGAAGTCCCTCTCACTCACCCAGAATTAATTATTCACTGATCATCACTCAGACCTTATGGATTAGGGAGCAGGAAGGAGGGTTGGCAGGGGGTGGCTAGAAGATAGAGCAATTTGGATTGCAATTAGTATTTCATTTCTTCCCTTATTCCCTGTTTGCTTAAATTGGAGATTGCATGTTAGAACCAAGCAAGGATTGATGTCCCAGCAGTGGAAGCTCCCTGGGCACCAGAAACTAGCAAATCCACTGCAGTCTGTAAGCTCCCCGGGGAGATAAAACACTCAGTCAGTCTGAGGAGCTGAAACATTAGGGGAGCAAGTTTTGTATAGGAAATGTTGCGAGGGAGCAGATGTGCCCAGCCTGCCAAAGCAGGAAAACTTCACTGGCAGTATCATACCCGTTTAATAACAACATTCAGATGTTGCCTCTCTCCATCCAATTCCTGTCTTCTTTCCTGCCTGAGCTCCGTGAGTGTGCTCCTTGCTAGGAGTCTTTTCCAGGGGCTGCAGCTGTGGCAGGTCCCTGACGGACACAGCAGCCTGTCTGGGAGCAGTCCCGCAGCAGACAGCGTGACCCCAGCCCACCGGGTGCATCGTGGAGTGGTGGAGAAGGAAATTTTACATTTAGCCATTACAAAAATGTTAGCCAGCAGTTGGAAGCCTGCTTTGCTGGTGAGATTGTGTCTAATGTTGAAACCTCAAGGGGATTTTTTGATTACACCAGTAACCACTGTCTGGGTCACACTTTGCAATAATTACCCTGATGTCTGAAAGGTTGTTAGGGAGTCCCTAGAGGAAGGGGCCCAGATGCACTGCAGAAGAATTTAGAGGTATATGCTGGCAAACCTTCAGCACTTCGAGATTTATTTAAGTTAGCTCTTTTAATTGCTTTCTTGCATCCCTCTTCTATTATAAGCTCTGTGAGCCATCTAGGGAAGTAAGTCTAGCTAGCATTAATCTCCCTGATCCTTCTTCCTTTAACTAGTTACTCCTGGCTTCATTTACACAGGCGTCAGAGCCCTACAGAGCGGGTGATAATTCTGTTTTAACGTGTTCTAACTGAACGTGTAACTTAAGGAGAAGTCATCAGCTGATTCTGTGTGATTTTTGTTTAAGTCCCATCTCTTAAACGTGGCCTATGGTCTGTGTATAACGTAACTGCTTCCCGAGACTGTTGGCAGCTTCCTCAATATGTATTCATAAAGCAATTCCAGGGCCTTGAGTGAGACCTGCAAGAAAAGGGCAAGGAATGATTTGTCTTTGTTTCATTATCCCGGCCCTTTTGTACCTGATTCCGACATGCACTGGAGAGCTTTCCGACTTGATGCCTTCATATCTACAGCTCTTTGTGCAAACCGAGGCAGGGGGTTTTGCCCTCCTTAGATAAAGTCACTCACGTTGAGGTTCTCACTCACCCGATTACCCTCATCTCCAGCCTTCTCGCAGCAGGCAGAGCCCCTGCGTACCCCTCGGTCACAGCAAATGTTTTGGTAGCAGGGAGTGACAGAGCAGAGTGATGGGAGCTCGTCAGAGCAATGGCCCGAGGAGCCCAGCGCCTGGTGCCAGTTTGTGGCTGGCTTATTCCCTGGGTTGAGAGCTCGGTTATCTCTTCGGAATGCTGTTAAAAGGCTCATTGTCTTAAAAACTAAAAATCCCATTGCAGCCTTGTGAAGTTTTTGTTCTCAATTACATCTTGTATCAGTGAGTGCTGCAAACACAGTGAGATATCTGATACATAAATTATAACACTAATATTTTTAAATCTGTTGTTAGTTGCCTTTCATCTTTGTTATCTCTTCCTTGGCTGTTCTAGTAAAAGGCAGTAAGTAGAGAGAGACAGTTTCTTTCTTATTTCACCATGCATTATTTGCTGATAATTCGCTAAGAGGACATCTGTCGTGCCATCTCGCCTTGTCTTTTCCAGCTAAAGGGACGCCTCTTGCTCCCTCCCCAGGCAGTCCCCACAGTTCCTCTCACCTCTTGAACCTTTCCCCAATGAATCCAGTGCACATCCACGTGCAGGCTGCCGCTGGAAGAAGCACCATTTCCCTACCTTTTTCCTTGAAAGCACTGGCATGTCTGTTCTGTGCATCCCTAAGACAGGAGCCTTGGGGGAGCCGAGTGTGAATGTGTGTGTGTAAGCGCGCATCACCCCTTCAGGAACACCCTTCTTAGCTTTGGAGCTCCTCTGGGGTGTGCACCCAAGAAACACACGGGTACCTGGCCCAAGCAAGGCACAACACAGCACAAGGACGGGGGAGTGCTGGCAGCTTTTCCCCTGGACACCATCTCCAGGACCCCCAGGGGACACGGGCTGCAGGGCTCCAGGCCACCAGGAGCTCCCTCAGCCCGGGCACAGCGCGACCTGCTGCCTTCAGGCCAGCCTCCTCCCTTCCCCTCGCCGAGGCTCCTCGTCCCTTATTGCCTCAGAGGAACATATCTTTTTGTTAAAATGAAGTGATAGAGAGTCAGCATTACACAGAGGAATGAGTTATAAAATAATGGGGCTAATAAGCATGTAAAATAACCTGACTGTACAAGAGAGCAGGCTGTGGAACAGCAGCTGCCGCAAATATATTCAGGTTATCAGTGTGTGGCTATTTTGTGCTGAGAGGGCTTAGGTGTAATGAGAGTTACTGCATCACGGGAACTCTTGACAATGAATAGTGACATTTTCCAATAACAACTTTTAGAAATGAAAAGGCCCTCTGTACAAACGCCGGGCTGACTGACAGCCCGGGGAAATCCTCTCCCTGCCCTCGCCCCCGGTGCAGCGCACGCAGCGCTCGCAGCTCCTCCCGCGCCTCCAGACACCGCACCTCGAGCCCACAGGGCCCCGCGAGCTGCAGCCCAGCTGCTTTACCCCACTGCTCCCCAGCCTCTGCCCACCCTGGGGACACCCCGGGGAGCTGGGTGGGTGGCACTGGGAGCACTGGGTGCCCACTGGTGGGACCTGGGCTTGGGTCACCAGGCTGCTGCCAGGAGGCCGGCTGCTAGCTGCTGGTCCTGCTCTTCCCTGGGCTTATTGTCCTGGCCTTGGTGTTCTAAAATTCACATTAGATTTTTTTTTTTCCCTTTTTATTTAATTAAAATGCAAAAAAAAAGGTTTCAACTTGAATAATTGCACCACCAACCCAATCATAGGTCTGAAGGTTTTGGAAGATTGAAGTTCCCGTTAAACATTTAAGATAATTCCCCGGTT
Source organism: Aythya ferina (assembly GCF_964211825.1). Taxonomy (NCBI): domain Eukaryota; kingdom Metazoa; phylum Chordata; class Aves; order Anseriformes; family Anatidae; genus Aythya; species Aythya ferina. The sequence goes on along the minus strand of NC_140318.1, from coordinate 2,273,423 downwards.
CCTCGTCTCACTGAGCCCATGGTCCTGCTTTGCTCCAAATCAGCACATGCCATTCTTGCTCCTGACTCCAGCGAGTTGCAGGTGGCCGAGAGCAGCGTGTCAGTACTCTCAGGATCAGAGGAGTGCTGTATCACCTGCATCCCTGGCAGTTTTCTTTCCTCCAGTGTGATGTGTTAAAACCACACACCTTGTCACCAAGAAGCTAAAAATGTGTCATTCAGCTCTGGGAGTAGTTTCTCTGGACACACTTCTTCCTCTTGTATTTTTTTTTTCTTTCTATAAATGTCAGTGCGTAAGAATGTAGGATTAAATTTGGTTCATGCTCTTGGCATGTAGTGTAGAAAGAATAACTGAACTGGTGGGTATCAGTTAAACATATTGGAGGAATTGAGTCCTCCTAATTGTATTCATCCTCATAATTGAATAAAATACAAATAAATCTTCAAAGCCTTTTGTGTGATAGAGTTTAGGGCAGGCCAACTGTTTCAAAAAGTGGTTAATAAAAACCCTAATAAATGTTGTGAACTAGCTTTGCAGCTATTGCTGTGATCTGACCATTGTTTCACAATTATTTAACACCCATTTGTAAACCTTCAAAATTATATTCATTTTGTACGGTCTCTCATGAAAAATGTATTCAGAATTCTTCATTAATTTTTCATTGAAAAATTGAGTGAGTAATCACCTGCCAAAAATTAATAAGTCTACATCCAACACTTTGTGAAGATTACTTAGGCTGGGCTATTTCGCCCAGCGATTTTATCTACTACTTGTATCCAAAAGTACCCTGGAAAGTGTTTTGTCGCAGCCGAATGTCCAGCTCTGCACAGCTCGGAGGTTGCAGAGCTCCCGTGCAGCGGTGTCGTGGCCCCTGTCCATGGGTTCTCCTGGAGCACATCTTTGTGCTGCCCATTCCTGAGATGCAGGAGGCCACCTTATTCCTTGGCAGTAAGTTTGCCAAAAAATCTGGCTGTTCTATTATGATCATAAGCTGGTATCTGTTGCTGAGCTGAAACAAGCTGAGAATCTGCTCAATGGTGAGTGGTGAGATTGCATAATTATGGCTTACACAACACACATGTAATCAAGGCAGGGAACTGGGATGTAGGATGGATTGGGGAAGTCTGCTTCGTACGGCTTCCATCTCTGGTATTCCCCACTGAAGGAATTCCTGCCGCCGCATTTAGTAACACATACATGTATATCTGGGTTGTTTTCCGGAGAAGGTGGAAGGAAGGAACGTGGCCGTTTTGCTCTGAGCTTAGGGAGTTGTTGCTCTTACCCCGTTGGATAAAGACTCACAAAGGTGACGGCTCCCCCTGAGCCCACCCCGTGCCTCACCGGCCTCCTTCCCCTGCGTGCAAGGGAGCGGTTTCCCCCACCAACAATCGGCAACTGCAGCTCGTGTTTTAAACACCGTGCAAATAAAGCAGGCTGCTTCCAAACACGCTCCCACTCCAGAGCCTGCAGATGGGCAGCGCTTCGCCTCCCGCCCGGCTGCTCGCTGCTGCTAAATATAGAGCCGGGGGAGCCGGCGGCTGCTGCGTGGGGACGGGGCTGCAGCGAGCGCGTCTGTGCCGGAGAGTGCTGGAGGCTTTCAGCACAGACCCAAATGCAGCAAATCAGAACAGTTTCTCCACTGTGATTCCTGCTTTGTCTCTGCTTTTCCTTCCCCGTTCTCCGTCGCTGCCCTTGCTCTTGCAGCTGGGGAGCTTGGAACAGCAACGTGGGAAGCGCCTGGACGGCAAATCCTTTCCTAGCAAAGAGGATGGGGTTGTTACTTATTTATTTTATTTTTTGTTAATATGACTGGAATACGAATGGGGCTTTAATGCCTGGGGGCCTTGCATTTTTGGAGTAATTCCTTATGACACGTGTCAGACTCTGTTTTATTCAGGTGGGTGGTATGATATTAAACAATAAAGCAAGCTTGCATTTCTCCGCAACTGGATTTATGTGCACGCTCTGGCACGGAGGTACTTATTAGTAGAATGTCATACCCACGCTGGCTGTACCCAGCCCGTAACATTCTGCAAATACCACGTGGGCCTTAAGAGAAATCGCCTTAAATCAATCAGCAGCCTAACGCCAGCACCCTTTCTGCCTCACCCTCCGTCCAGGCAAGGATGAGGCTGCAAGAGACGTTCCTTAAGTAATGCTCCAGATGAAATGCTCGTGTCTGGATGGAATATTGATTTTCTAATTGCTGTGCTGCTGTTAAATGAGTCGTTAGTGGAGAGCAGAGGGAAAGCAAACTCGAATGTATTGCGAGCTAGCTTTGGTGTGCCTGCTAAACACACGCAGGGTGTTAATGCGTGAAACTCAGCACATGGAGTAAGGTGGGATTTGTTTGTACGGCACAGAGAGGGCAGGCGAGACTCAGCGCTGGGACAGCCCTGTTCCCTCACAACACACGAAGCAGCCTCTCAGCTTCAGACGTTCCTGCTGCAGCCGGGGAGGAGACAGACCGCAGAGCGGGGAGGCCTCACGCCGCGGTGCCAGGAGGGGGTCAGTCACTCTGCATCATCCCGCATGGGCGCCCCGCGCCCCTCCGGGCTCGGCAGTGCCAAATGGGGTTATCTGCTCCTCACACACAGGCAGGACAAAGTATCTTTGCTTCCGTGGTATGGATTTGCTGCCGCATGAGAGCTGCCAGATGGACAGTCCCTTGTTCACCCTGTGGCAGCAGCAGCCCCAGCCAGGAGCCGCGCCGCCGACAGCCGCAGAGCGCACGAGGGCGAGTACAGGACCACCCCTGGTGAAAGCGGTCCCGAGCCCTCTGTGGGGTGCTTACCGGCTGGGCAGCAGCTGCAGGATGCGCCCCTCGCCCCGTCTGCCAGCTGAGCTCCACTTTGAATCGGTGACCTGGATCTTCCTTGTGGCGTTGCCTTTTAGCAGTCCCTAGGAGCAATCTGCGAGAGCTGCTCTGATCGGGCTCTTTGAAAGCCTCTTGTGAGGCCCTGGCTTTGGAAAGTCAAATACAGTCTGCAGGGTGAGATCTTTATTGCAAAGACACTTCTTTCGATAGAAACAACTATCAGCTGTGCCACATCTAGCCAATAAGTTATATTTCTTAGTTCCATTTCAGCAAATACAGCATATGTTTACGTGTTTGAACATATCCTCGGAGGTGAAAAATAGCTTCTTTATTTTTCTGACAATTAAAATGCCAAATCAACTAATTGCTTTTCTTTGAAAATGTCTACTGCATAAAGCACATACTCTCCCGGTGAACTAAATGGATTTATATTCAGCCATTAATTCTTTATAGCCCATAATTTGCAGAACAACAAAGCTAGCTGGAAAATGTGTCCTATTAAGGGGCAAAAAGCTTCCTGAGCAAGAAGAAAACGCGTTGGTGTGGAGGAGAAGTGGGGTGCCACCAAGGCGCCGTGGCTCTGGCACCATGCTGGGCACACACAGACCTGGAGACAGCCCAGGGAGAGCACCACGAGCACCGCGCTGCCCTCAGCCTGCTGCCCCGACAGAGCCGCGGCCAACGTGATCCATTTGGGTGCCACGACCTTTCCTTCCGGGAGGCTGTTCCATCAGCCTCAGAATATTTGAAATTTCTCCTAACGTCTCCACTGGTCTCATTTGCATTATCAATTGAAGACTTTTTTATTACTAGGAAAGTTTAGCAAAGTGGTAAAATTACATTAGGTTTTTTCCAGCGTGTGCGTCACTGACAGGAATTCAGAACTTGGTAATGAGATTGGAGTTCGCCTCCCTCTGTTTCAGGGTTGTAATAAGATGATGATAGCATAAGCTGGACATTAGGTAAAATCTGCTAGGTTTTTGGCAAATGAATGAGATCTTAGATTGCTTCTGACAGGAGGGTGCTTCGGCCTACATGTGCAGATGGGAAGCGGTGATGGTGCTCGAGGCAGGGCTGGTGCAAAGTGGGATTGTTAACCAGTGCTGGGGAGCGATAAAACGCTAATCAAAGGTGGGAGACAATTCCCCTTCCTTCGTTCTGTGTAATGTTTGTCAGCATTCCCTTTTTGTTTTCCAGCCCAGGGTATCTGAGTCTCATTGCGTCATTCTAAAGGGCACGATTCTCTTCTTGGAATAGAGACAGTTATTGCAATGAAATCAGGGCATCCTGCTACTATAGATGTGCATAAATAAGAGGGAAGAATCACCACTAAAGCAAAACCCAAGATATTATCATGTGGGATGTTCCTGTAAATTGGGAATGTATTTTCTTATGCTTTTCTTTAATGCTACTCTACGTGCATTGAGAGCACTGAAATCTGAGAGTCTCAGTGCAAATGTATGAATTATATCAGTGACTCCTCTCTTTCAAAATGAGTAAAATAAAAACCAGAAAATATTCAAACAAAAAAAAAAATCTTAAACAACAACAAAACCACAGAACTCTTAAAACCCCAAAAGCAGAACTCCCTTCCAGGAGCAGAAATTTCACCTCTGGAAAGGAAGCACGGGGCTTCGCTGTGGTCTCGGTGGCTCTGGCTGGCGGTGAGGTTTCTGTGGTGTGGCTCTGAAACCCTGCAGTAGGGGTGGGCACATCCAGCCCCACAGTGGTGGGAAGATCATACCGATGTCATTATTTCAGTATAAACTAAACTTCCTAACAAAATGGCTCTTGTAGTTTTAAAAAAGTGGCGTTTGGCTAGGCTGTCGGTAAAAATTACCTCTCCGAGGAGCCGTGCGAGGCTCAGCCCCAGGGAAGGCAAAGGGCAGCTCCACTCCCCGGGGACAGGCAGGACCTGGAGCAGCTGCAGCAGGGTCCCGAGGTGGCTTTGAAGGCTGCCAGCCAGGAAGGCTTCATTACTCCTTGGCTCTTCTCGGCCTTAAACCCCACCTTGCTGCTGGAGAGGGTTGCGCACATCTGGGACAATCGGGGAGCGCTGGGAAGTGCCCCCGCTCGCCGCGGAGCTGCCCCGGGGTGTGCGGTGGCTGCGGGAAGGGGAACGAGGCTGGGGCTCCTGGTGGGGAGTGGGAATGATAACCCCATGCCTTGGAATGATGCTCCTCTCGCCTGTCGGGCTTTAGGGGAGATTGCTGGCTCTGCCTTCAAGGCTCTGTTTGGTGTGGGGTTTTATGGGAATCTTCTCGTTGCCCGAAATGGGAGTCTGCCAGACACTGAATAAATGCAGGCTGAGCTAGCAGGGAGGTGTTGCAGCAGAGAAAATAGAAGCATAGACTTAAACAAATTAAAAAGATGGTAATTAGCCAAATGAATTTCATCCTGGAGATAATCAGATGAATGCATTTAGAGGGAAAATAATCCCAATTCTCAGAAAACAGTAATTAAAAAATACTCATTTTTGGGAATGGTTAACAAGCTAGATTGGAGGCAAACAGTAGAGGAAAGAGGTGATTGATGCTGCTTGGGATGGCGGCTGATGAGGCCCTGAAGCCCTGTGCAGAACGTGGTGAGATCAGCTCAGGGTTTGGGAAGCATCCCCACCGGAGCAAGTTCTTGGGAAGCTGAACGGAGCACGGAGCGCAGCCACGTCTGTTATCTGGGTCGGCTAGAAGATGATAGAGGCTGCATTTCATAACCGTGTGTTTAAAGGGTGTCAACAGTGGGGAGGTGAAAGAATTTAGGGCGGGTAATTGACAGATAAACACGGGACAAGGTGGGAAGATGAAGGCATCCACGCACCAGGGAATTATCGGAGTACACCCGTACATCCGTCTGCAGCTGCCCGGAGAAGCAGTGAAAGCGCTCCCGTTACTGCCACAGCCCGTGAGGATGTGCTGGAGGAGGCAAGCGCCCACCAGGTCTCGTCTGCTTTCCTGAGGACGCCCGTCAGGGGCTGAGCACAGAGATTTACGGGGAAAGGGAGGCCTGGGGGGACGCGTGGGAGAACGTACTGGTGCCTCTTTGTTTCCATCCTGACCCAGGTGCTGGGTTTTGGTCTCTGGCAGATGTTAGCTCGGTGCAGTGGTCTCTGTGATTTCCTTGGGGGACTCTCAGATGTTGTCTTCCATGGCCAAAACTAGGGAGGAGTCTCAGCCACAAAATACTGATTCATGCCAGTATAGTGAGTGCTACAGAATTTGCGGAAGGTTTAGGCTTTCTTATAGTTTGATCTATTAAAAAGGAAGCACTTGGGGAGAGCACAGAGATGGAAAAAGAATAAAAACTCTATTTGTTTCTCAGAGTATAACCAATTCTTTGCGGGATTTTGCCCACTGAAGAGATAGTGTCCAGGTCTCGTTAGGAGGCTTATCTCTTTTGGGTTCTGGACGAGCAGATGCACTTTCTCTACCAAATGTGGATAAATAGAGTTTTGCTAGGAAATACCCATCTGATCTGATCGTAGCGTAGCGTGGTTTGACATCTGTTCGCACACACAATAATTCATATCGATCTGATTTTTTATTGAAACTGCCAGTAGGTGGATGGATGGATGGATTGATGAGAAGAATGGTGCCTGGGTATTAATTTTATTTTGTTATCAGAGTGCCCGTGGAGAGGACAGATGAGGTTGGTGTCTGGGAAGAAGATGTTCCCAGGGCTGCCCTGGGAGAGCTGGAAGGGGGCTGCCCATGGCACGAGCTCTGGCCCTGTGGGGTGCCCGGCATGGGTGCACAGGGGGTCTCTGAGGGGCAGGGGTGGCCGCACCCAGCCTCGCTCAGGGTACCCAGTGCCCTACAAATAAAGTAGGGCACCCACGGTGCTCCTAGGGTGGTAATGAACCCGAGAGCCTTAAATTGCGTATTAGGGAGTTTCTGCTGGATTAAGGTTTTTGCACATCACAATGCTCTTATCTAGGATTTATCTGCATGCAGAAATGAATAAAAAGTGCATTAGAAAGAAAACATCAATAGAAATCACATAAATAAGCATGCAAATTTATAATCTTTAATAATTACTATATTTTCACACAAACTTCAAATGTTTCATTTTAAATTTACATTCCCAGTCTCGCACCGTCGAAATTTATGGCTCAGCCTCACAGTTTATCTGTTCAAGTGCCTTACCACGGCCTGTGTTCTTGCTGAACAACAGGGAATTATCGATCTTTTTATTTTTTAGGAAGCAAATGGCCATCTCTTTCACGTTACATTTGCTTGTAGGCCTGACAGGAACACGGCGTTACGCGGTGCCTGTGCAGCGTGCGTGCCAGCCGCGGGTCCAGGCAGCACCAGCACCGGGCAGTGCCCTACAGCTTGGCTGCTGGTTGTAAAACCTCCCAGCCTTGAGCGTGCTGGAGACTCCACGTGGCCTGGATGTGTTAAAATGGAGCGTGTTGTCTCTTTGTGGTTGTCTCCTGCAGCGTTCAGCGCCCCATCCAGACGTTCACCTGCTGGTGGGGCTGTCAGGAGAGGGCTGCTCACCGGGAGCGGCTGGGCGAGCATCCCGGCTGGGCTGCAGACAGAGGAAATGTCCAGGAGGATCAAAGACACGGGGGACAAAGGAGAGAAAGAGCGTGAGAGCTAGCATGGAAAAGTGGGCTGAGAGCTGCCTCCACAGACAGCACTAAGTAACAAAGCCAGCGCTTCCCATTTCCTCCCAGTGCTCCATCCTTTCCTCCCAGCTACCAGTCAGTCGGAAGGCTGTGGAATACTTAACAGCTTAAAACAAATCTAGCTCAAAAGGAGCATGTAATGAATAAGAACTCAGTGTTTTGGAAATAGGTAACTAGCCTGTTTTCTATCTATATCTGCAACACATCGCTGCTTGCAACCCTTTGTCACAGAAATATTTTTAGTTCGGCGTGTTTCCTTTCCCAGCTAATTATCTTCGGCTTCAAGTAGGTGCTCTGGATTAACAGGTGACTATCGTTTAGGAAGTCAAAGTCAGGAGGAATACAGAGTTTCGTGAAACCCTTTGTGACCTTGGAATGTAGCAGACATTTTTCTTATATATATTTTTTAAGTTTGACTTCTTCAAAGGAAGACCTTCCACCCTTCTCAGACTGAGCCATCGCTATAATGCAGTCATTAAAGATTCAGTAGTACCTTTAAAGTCCATGTTAGGAAATTCAAATTTTTCAATTTAGTAAAGTTGTGGCTTTTTCAAGTACTATGCTAGTCATTTTTGAAGGTCTTCCAGGATTTCCAGGGGTTTCTCACTGGAAGAGAGCGAGAGCCAGAATATGTTGTTGTAATTGAAGATCCCGGTGCGGCAGGACTGCGCATACTCCATGGCTGGGCTGTCTACAAGGGTAAAACCATCACGTAGATGGAGAAGGAGCCCCTCAGGTGACCAGTGCTGCATCTGCTGTGCTGCTGGAGTCATTTTTGAGCATGGCTTGGTTATTTGACTCCTGTTTATTTGTTAGGGATTGGAACCGAAGCTGGAGTCCCTGATCTCCAAGGGCTTAGAGCTTTTAAATGTTGAAGGTTGAACTTCGTAGTCAGGCTGAGCTAAACTGCAGCGTACTTTGAAATCTGCATCAAGATCTCGACTTTTTTAAATGGCTGCTTCCCTATTTAATGTTGGAGAAGGCAAAATCTAAGCCTCTGAGTGGATTCATAGTCACACTTTAATTAATCATATTTTTACAGCATGCTGCCAGCAACTGTCAGGAGCAAGGAGATGCCTCTAATCCAAATTCACAACAAAAACGAAATGCACTAGAACTATCCCCAGCCAATAAACAGACTCGTCCTTTAAGAAATAACACCCTTCCCGCAAATCAAACCCAGAGAAACTGATGCAAAGCAGATTTCTTCCACTCCTAGTCCCGGTCCAACAAGGTCCGTTTGTAAGCAGGAACGAGGCCAGCAGCAGCGCGCTCCAGGGGCTGCAGATGAGCACAAGTGGGAGTGGAGGTGATGAAAAGGAAAACTCTTTGGCAAGGAAATAGGTTGGGGTTTCAGCCTCCCCCGGGGATCACTCTGAAGAGCAAAGGGTGCGGTGGGGAGCGGGAACAGGAACAGGATCTTGGAAAGGTCTGACACATTTTGAAATCCCATCTTAGGCTACGGAGAGCTAAAGAAATTCATCTGAAGAAATTCATGGGGATAGAAATAGTTTCTGCGATCGACAGGGTGTGCTTGGCTTCCCTGTACTTTGGGGTTGTATTTTTTTCTTTCCTAGCTTGTTTTCAAGCAGTTGTTTTGAGGATAGCTCATGGCTCATCTCTAAATAAGGCATTCCTCTTGCTGTTTAATTCCTTCTTCTTGCTGATAAGAGTGAGTCAGGGTGAGCACAAGGCAGCTGGGAAAGCAGAGTTAGGAGAGTGAAACCAGCCAAATGCCCGGTATTTCTTTTCCCTTTGGGGTGTCCATGGGGTTACGTGGGGTGCTGGGCTTCCCCGCAGCTTGGGGTGGGATGAGCTGCCCCACGCGTGCTGCAGGTAGGGCAGTTCCCAACGCTGATCCTCCAAGCACGGTGCTCCCAGGGGAAGCCCCGGGTCAGTGCGGGTGGGAAGAGCTGGGGCTCTCAGCGTCCGAGCTGGGTGATGGAGGGGAGCGGGTGCACAGCCTGTGGGCAGCCCGGGGTGGGAAGGAAGGAGGACAGGACGATGCAGGCAGCTTCTTCAGCACCAGCAGCTTTCTGGTGTGAGGGTTGGTGACACCCCTGTCTGCCTCAGCCGGTGTTAATGGTGCAAGAGGAGGGGAACTGCAGGGATGGAGCAGGCCGTGTGCTGAACAGAAGGAAAGGAGGAAGATGCCTGGATCCAGCCAGGACAGGCTGCAGGGAGGGGTGGGCGAATTGCTTTGTAAGTTGACTACAAAGAGGGACGTTACCATCGTCTGTGGCTGACTAAGCACAAGTTACCTCTCTCTAGGGCTTTCATGAGCGCCAAGACCTAATTAAACCACGTTAAAAGCAGCGTCCCCAGAGCTGACTGTGCAAACACACTGCCCTTCTCCAGCAATGTTGGCACTGTCATTGTAACCCAGCTCTCCTCCTGTTTCGTCGGGGTGCCTGGTCCCCCTGCCCCACAGGCACTGGGTCTGGGCACTGCTGGGTGTTCAGCCCCCGGGGGCAGCCGGCAGCTGCTGCTGAGCGTGTGGCTCCCTCTGGGCTCTGTGCACATCTCCAGGACACCACGAAGCTGGCAGTCCCCAGAGCTCGTCCTCTGAGACTTCTCCTTTGGTGCCTGTCACTGCCACTGGCCTCTCAGTGTGCTCCAAAAAACCTGAGACACGCTTTTTCTCCCTCTTCCTGAGTGGTTTCATATATTATTTATTAATGACATCCAGAGGACACAGCAGTGACAGATTCTGTTACGATGACTGCAGTAAAACTCTGCACTTCCCTGCCAAGCTGCTGGGAAGCTGGGGCACTCGGTACAGACTCGGGGGTTAACTCAGTGTAGCCGTGGTCTTCCTTGTCTGAGGGGGATATATTTATGTGAACTTCTAAAAAATGATAAGGCAGGGATTAAATTGAGGTGCAGCCAGGGGCCTTTGAAGCATTGATATTGGGAATGTGTCTGGGAGCTTCCAGAACCCGCCGTGCTTCATATCAGTGCTAACAGCATCCCTTATTTTCGTAAAATTACGTTTTTATAACTTTGAAATGCTTTGAGTTTTTGCTAGTCAAAAGCCATTTTATTTCTTTCATTCCTTCTATTTTTCCCATTTTCGTGTAATGAAAAAGTTGTAAAATGTTTTGAAATGAAGTCATAGAATAGGTAGAGAGGGGAAAAGGCCTACATTGTCAATGAAAATAGCAGCAACAAATTTTTAAGATTTTTTTCATCCAGTTGTAGAAGTAAGCATCCTAATCTCTTTGACAGTGAAATATGCTCGGGGTGAGGATATTGGTGAGCTTTTGGTTCTTCTTCTCATTGCTTATCTAGTCCTTGACGGTGTGGTAACAGCGGTGTCAAACAGAAAGCTTGCTCTGCATTTTCCCCCACAAAGAGCAGCTCTCCCCGGTCAGTGCTACGTAAATTGTATTAACCCTGAGGGAACATTGCTCGGGAAGATGCTGCTGTGATGTTCCCTGTGAGAACTTGTGCAGCGCAGGGAATTTCAAAGCCTTGGGCTGAGCTGTGCCTGTGTCCGGGGCACGGAGCTGGGCCCTTTCTCCTCCCAGAGCTGGAGCTGGGCGCTGACCACGTCTGCACAGCCTGGTGGCCGTGGCTCACTGCTGTCTGGGCAGGGGAGAGGGGCAGCCACTGGGAGGGAGCACTCCTGGTGCCTTTCCCTGGCTGGCAGTGCTGCGGGCAGCAGGACTCTCACCTAACTCCCCTAACTCTCCCCTCTTCCATTTAGAAAATCATCTTTTATCCGATCCAGTTGCCCCCTATTTGTCTTTTCCCATGCAGCTGCAGTTTAATGAGAGCAGAAACATCCATAAACTTTAACATCTCCAGTGGAGTTTGAAGCCAGTGCCTCGCCTTTCAGGTGTGAGGATACCCGTAAAAGATCCAGGTGACCTTTACAATATTTTCTTGTTGTTAAATTAACTCCGACTTGTACAAAAGTAAAGATCTCGTGTGTCCTGTTTTCAGGATGAGGATGTTCTTAGGTTTTGCTTTTTATATCTCCTAAGCTACGTACCCGTGTCAGTTATGTTTTTTAATTGGTTTCCTTGTCTGAGGACTTCTTCCTGCCTGACTTTCAGCGCTGGCTGCGTCAGCTCCCGTTAGAAATACCAAGTCAGGCACATGCCACGTCTCCTCGAACAGCTTTACCTCGCAGCAGACAGCAGCGCAGTATCCCGATGCTGGCAGGCATTGCCAGGAGCACGTCCTTCCTCTCCCCTGCCCCTAAAGCTGTGGATGTGAACCAGCTCATCTGTTTTTGCGGGTCCTCCCTGGGCATTTTTAAACCTCACAAAGCCGGGTGTGCTGGGACCTGGTGGGAGAGCGGGCGGGGAGAAGGGAGATGTGATGAGGACTTGTATGAGAAGCCAAGGCTGAGGGGCTGCAGTGCAGAGCCTGCCCTGCCACGGCTTTTACTTCATTTGCACCTGTGGGTACCTGTCACAACGTTTCTGCGGAGAGCGTTTCACTTCATTAGCTTGTATTGTTAATGGCAGGGAGTCCCGGCAGTTGCTATCTATTGCTTCCTGCCAAGTGCTTTAAACAATCAGAGCTGAATTGTACAGCGATTTCCTTAAGCACCCAGACGGCAGCGCTCTGATAGCCACTCACTTGCAGAGGATTAAAATAAAGAAGTCTGGAGGCAGGTGGCAGGTTAAGGAGCTCCCCTCGTGTGCAGCAGCGAGGCTCGCAGCCCCCAGACCCCGTTGCCTGCTGCTGGCCGCCCAGCTCTTTGCAAGGTAAGTACCAGGAGATGTTCCAGCCTGTTCCAGGCCACACAGCTCTCAAGGCCACCGAGCCGTTCCCATCAGGATCAGAGGTTGTTCTGTGGGCACACAAAGCTTTGTTCCCTGTCTCAGCCCAAGGGATTGGAGCCTGTTAGCCTTGATTCAGCAAAGTGCTTCAGGAAGGCGTTACGCTGCTGCCCAAGTGTTCTGCTAACTAGAGGAGACCTCGTTGCAAGCAATTTTAAAGGCACATTTACAGCTTAAGTCTACCTCTCAAACGAGACTGGCTGGCAGAAATAAAGGGGATAACAGACTGAAGCACGCAGAGTCATCTTGGGGTTTTTAAAACTTAAGGTCATCGCTCTCAGCCTTGGCTCCTGCAAGTTCGGCATGCAGATGCTTATGTAGGGACATAAATAAGCGGCCTACTTTTCTGGGATGCTGAATCCATTAAAATCAATGGAAGTTCTGCATCTCCCACTAAAATGTCACTTACTTTGCTAGCTAATTTTAGGTACCCAAATACAGAAACTTTGATCTAACAGCAGATTTTTAAAACACTGCAGAATTTTTGCCATGCTTCTGGGACACCAAAGTGCATGGCACGTGGCTGATGCCTGGTGTTCGGGACGGGACCTTGGGCTGAGCCCTGCCCGAAGGCTTCTCCCCCGTGGCTGCAGAGTGAGAGGGAAGGAGGATGGACGTCGGCAGCAGTAGGTGCATGGGCAGCTGCCCTCTGGCAGTCCGCAGCTGAGGCTGAGGGCAAATTGAAAGGACCGGGCAAAACAACGAGTCGAAGCACGCCGTACAAATCTCTCCCTGGGATCGGCAATTCCAGCAAAGGCATTTTTGAAGCTGGGGCAGATACAATCTGTGTGCTGTCCCTCGCAGTGAGGCTGCCAGGTCATGACTTGTTTTCTTGCCGGGTCTGAGCAGTGCTGTTAATGTCAGCGTGGTCTCGGTAAAATGAAGTGAGAGATTTGTCATGTGCTTTAGTCTTTACTTTTATAGCACTACATATAAAAAAGGAGAGAGACAAACGTCCTTTTGTCCTGTGAAGGCATTGATTTTCATTGCCTGCCCTGGTGTGCCTGGTAGCTGCTTGGGCCTCTGCTTTGTTTTGCAGGACATTAAGTCTGAAAGTCAATGTCTAGGACTTGTAACACATCCTCTGTCCTGAAACAGAGAGCTCTGCTGTTCAGCGTGTGTGCCTTGCATTCAATCACAAGTTCGTGCTGCCGCTCTGACCGTGGCATAGGTACCCCTTCTAAAGGCTCTCAGGCTACCAGACTTGTCTGGCATCACCTTCAGGTTGCCTTTCCCTTTGCTTCTCCAGCCTCGACGTATTTTCCCCAGCGTGTGTCTTGAGCTCCCAAGCAGCATTCAGTCAGTTCCCCATTTGCTTTATTTCCTTACCTGCCTCTGGGTTTTATGTCACCTTTGTGCTTTTTTTTCCTGACAATGCTTTGCCTTTTCCTGCTTGCAAACACTGCCTGTGAACAGCAAAGGCCATTAACACCGTGTAGCAAGGTACTCATTTGCTGCTGCAAAAATTCTCTATTGGTGAAAGGCTTTACTGATGTCAGCACTAAAAGTTTTCAGCAAATTCTTAATTTACTAAGTACTTCCAGATTAAGGAAGAGCACGGAACGGCTTACATTCACAAAACATTCGAAGGCCAGAGGGACTGTGCAAAAAAGTATTCATTTGAATACAATTATTTTTCAAGAGAACAAAAAAAATCCTCCTTTTTTTTTTTTAAACTGGGTCAACAGTACATCTGCAGCACTCAGCCATTTTACATACGACACGATCACCCACTCTGTTTATCTTTAGGCAATATGCTCTTGCAAACTGCCAATTAATTGCATATTTGGTGCCTGCTCTCTCCCAGCATCCTGGATAAACACAGCGAAGCCAATCAGAGGGAGCTGCTCTTGGCTGCGAGGGGAAGGAAATCTGTCATTGTCTCAGCCTTGTTATCTGCAACCACGGCAGACTTTTAGCAGTGTTCTGCTTGTAAACACCCTCTTTAGACACCTTCTGATTTACATCGATGGCGTGTCAGCCATTGTGTAGGCACTACCTGAAGATTTCTAAATAATTGCTTTCCAAAATATTAGATGCAGATTGTCCTTGATAAAAGGCAAGGGCCATCAGCAGGACTAGGGAAATGTGGTAAGCAAAGTCCTTAAAATGAAAAGATAAAGCCAATTCCAAAGCAGGGTAAGAGAGAGGAGAGGGGAGCAAAGGATGTCGGGGCTCGGTGTGTAGGTGGCCCTGCTCAGGGAGTCCTGGGGATTTGAGCTGGACTGCCGGGTGCATGGTTTTGGAGACAGATCAGGCTGTGTCATGGCCCTTTCAGAAAGCTGGAATCTGTCGATGTCAGCCCAGGGGCACATCCCTCTCCTCTGCTCTAGGCTGGAAGTATTTCCTACTCTGTGTGAGACTCGTGTTATTTAAATCTGGACAAAACAATAAATTGTAGGGAATGATCTCCATCGCACACAGGGTTTTCTGATCAGCCATATTCTGCCTTTCTGTCTCCAGTTCCTCTGGCTACTGAAATGCCACAAGAATGCACTGGAGGGATGATCCCGTGATGGGTTTGGATGTGCACTGGCTGCAGCCTGGCAGGTCTTCTCTTTATTTCTATCGTGCTCTAAAACTAAGTGACTTAAAGAGAGGCTCAGCTGAATCTACAGGGCCTACAGATAGCCAGGACGAAAATCTTCTCCCAGGGCAATGCTCAAGAGGATTTCAAAGCTGCCATCTTGACATTGAGTTATTGTAAATTAACTCTTGCTTCCAGGCAAAGACTGATGAATGGTCTGAAATGAAGAGATAAGTGTGCATATGGATTCATGCTCCCAGGCTCTCACGGACCTTCTGTGGTGCTAGCAGATGGAAATAATTCCTAAAACAGGGAATATTTGATGCTGGGTCAATTCTTATTCTATTATGCCAGCGTATATAGACTATAAATGAGTGGAATTAGTTTGAACTTACACCAGTCTAATACAGGAGAAAAGCAAGCTCCATGTGTCTTTTAACAGTGCAGACTTGTGGTTTGTTTTTGTGTGTGTGTGTGTGGTTTTTTTTTGGTCTAGCTGTTTTTTTACCAGTCTCAGCTTAGGCTGTCCATGACTTAATCCCGTTATTTAATATTTGCCTACCAGTAGTGCTGTAAGGCCGCAGGGAAGGTGAGTTGTGACCTGCCTACCTGCCTGTCTGAGAGCCCGTCCAGCCTGGATTTGGTGTCAGCAGGAAAATGGGGAATGGGATGCGGCCAGCGAGGCGGCGATGGCTGCGGCACAGGCAGGGCCTGCTCCGGCTAAATCAAGGAGGATGTAAGCACTGGACTTCAGTGGAGGTGGGATTTGGCCTGCAGACAGCAAACACATGATTCATCGTGGGTATTGCTAAAAGAGTTTTGTTTCTTGTCTCCCGGATTTGGATACGACAGGATTTCTGGTGCAAGGACAGGCTGAAAGGAGTGGATGTCCACATATCCTGAGAGCCAGCTGTGCACATTGCACGTGGTAGGTGAGGAAGATGCCTGTTTGCGGTGCAGTGACAGTGAAATAGAGTTGTGATCATGTACAAGTCACAGCCAAGCTGCTAGCACAGCTTCAGGACATGGAACAGAGATGGAACAGAAAACATCCTTGCCGTTCTGCCCCTCCATGCACTTGTTTCAGCAAGAACATGCTCAGAAAAATGCCACATCCTTCCTCGGTGCCCTTCTGGAGCACGGGGAGCCCTCGTTTGCGGCAGGTGCTCCTTGTTCCCGTTCCCATTAACTCAGGGAATGGCACAAAGAGATGGAATAGATAACGTGACAGTTCCCGCTGCTCGTGGGCAGCACCAGAGCATGCAATTTAAACATTTGCCCTCAGAAATGTCCCTGCTTCAAGCAGCTTGTGTTTCGGGAAAGGGCAAGGCGTGGGGAGTTGTGGGAACTCAACCCAAACATTCTTTTTTTTCCCCTTTTATTTCTGTAATTTGTCAGAATTTTCTAATTGACAGGGTGAAGTAAAACCTGTTGGACTGAGGCTGCCCTCCAGGTCATTGTACTGAACTGGTGTGCAGTGGAGACAAGATCTATTCGTTGCTGTCAGGGACTAGAGTTCATTATCACACGGGCAGTGGCTAATGATGGCAGTTTAAATTTCAAGAGGATTTGAGGAAAATGTCCTTTAATTCCCATATGCCTGCACTGTGGACTTATTCCTCCACGCCTGCACTTTTTTTTTATATACATATAATTTAAAACGTGAATTGTAAATACCGATAGAAGGAGGCTGCAAGCTAAGCCAGCAGCATTTATAGTTGCAGCTTTAAAGACGAAATGCCTGCAGGAAGTAAGAAGGAGCGGGGCTGCCCGCAGCAGCTGCCGTGAAGGACTCCAGCAGTGGCAGTGGCGGCGTCACCCCGGGCACGGCTCGGGATCGGGCACTGCTCTGCTGCCCCCAGCATCACCCAGCCCTGTCCAGGCCTGGCCAAGTGCCTCCCGAAGGGCTGCTGAGAGCTTTGGAGCACCCAGGAGCCTTCTGCTGAGTCCGTGGAGAGGAAATCCCAAACTTCTTCAGAGGCGTAGACCGAGGAGCCTGTGCTTATGTGCGAGCTCTCTTCCCTTCTTTCCGGTACGTTAGCTGTATTGCGCTAATTATATACGTGAGAGAAGCGTGCTGGATGAAGTTTAATTAGCAATGAGCTGCTTTGTCATGTAAACCCGGAGTGCAGCGCAGTTCGCTCAGCCTGGATCGCCGCCAGCACCTGCGGGAGCGCCCAGGCAGCGGGAAGGGGCTGGGAGCAGGGAGCAGATGCCTCCTCCAGAGCTGCGAGCCTCAAGGAAGGGCTTGAATTACAAAGGAAGGGAAGGGGCTGAGCTTCCCTCCCCCCCACCTCCCGTCACAAAGGGCAATAGTCAGTTTACTTTAATAATCCCACTATCAGCTGCAGAGGAAGTCTCGCAGTCCGGGAGTCTGCAGGCAGCTCGGAGCCAGCTGGGTAGCACGGAGCGAGCCGGGGCCGAGGGAGGGCAGCGCCGAGGATGGACTCGCACTGCTCACCCAGGAGCTGACTTTCCCAGGGATCCCAGAACTCCTTTTCTATCCCGATCTTATTTTTCTGTCCTGTGAAGGCTTTGGTAAGTGTCCAGTAGCTTTTCGCTTACCTCTCATGTCTGTGGTCACTAGGACTTGCCAAATGGCGATGGAACTGCGGTGGCGAAGCATTTCCCGCACCTTCGTGAGCTTGCTCTGGAAGTGGATGATCCAGATTTTGAAAAGCTGGACCTTTAAAATCTTTTGAATTCATACACTGCTTTTTTTTTAAAAAAAAAAAAAAAAAAGCCAGGAAGCAGATACAGAGAAAACAGACTTGCCAGTGCATTGTTTCAGCTGGTGGGGACTGCCGGAGCTGCAGCGTCGTGCAGTGTGTTGGATTTGCAGACGTTGGACTGCTCTGAGCAGAGCTCTCCCGAGGTCTGTCGGTCGGTTCAGCCGTGCAGATGTTTGTGCAGTTTCCTGTGAAAGCTGCCGGTGGGGGTCGAGGCAGCTGCGCCCGCAGCCAACCTCTGCATTCAATCAGCCCCCAGGAGCGGCGCGTTCAGCGCCTTCTCTGCACGCTGCTGGGGAGGGAGCAAGATGCAGGAACCGAGCGGTGAAGTGGTTGAAGTGGTTTGCTCGCACGGCGTTTGCTCTGGGCCCTGAAACTCCTGGAAGGGAGCCGGCGAGGTGGGAGCACGGCGGGCAGCGATCCCCTCACACCCGCAGGGAGGGCAGCAGGCAGCGGGACCGCGGCGCTGAGTGCAGGATTCATGGTTTTTTTTCAGAGAATGGAGAAGTTCTGCATGACTGTAAAAAAAAAAGGAATCGGCCACGGGCTAGGGCAGGGTGTGTTTGCAAGCAGTCCCGGGTGTGTGTAGGCGGCTGTCTACGTGGTGAGAGTGCAGGATAGCTAACTTTAAAGGGAGATGTACGAAATCTTATGTAATTTATGAAAGCGAGCGTCCTTTCCCGATGTCCGTGCTGTGAGCCTGAAAAGGCTAACCCTGAAATGATTTTAAAGCTGTCTTTGTTAGTCATCCTTTCTGCAATTTGTTTCTTTTCACGTTCCGTTTTGAGTAAAAGGAGCCAGGCTGGTTCCTCTCCCCTCTCCACTCCTCCTCTATTGTTAGGCTCTGCCAGCTTCCCCTACAATTGTCCAGCTCTGCTCTTTTCTGAGCCTGGCAGAAAAGGATTTTGTTGAAAAGGAAAGAAAGAAAGTGTTTCAGAGTAAAGTCTGGCAAGCATTTGTGTCCTCATTAGGCTCCAGGCACACTTCCTCCCTCCCATCTCTTTTCCCCTACAAGTAGCAGGGTGACAAGCACCAAGCACTGCCTGCGATGCCTTCAGCAGAATTCCCCCTTACCCTTCGGACCGCTCGCTGTTCAATAAGCTCAGCAAACAATAATTGCAGCTAGAAAGCCAAGCACATTACATACCCCAAGGAGCAGGTGCCTGTAACTGCAGCAGGGAGTTTGGTAAGAGCCTCAGTCAGCCCCAGGGCTGGAGGCAGGGCGCTGAGCATCCTCCCGAGGCAGGGTCGGACGGGCGTGAGGACAGCGGTGTGTGAGGGGAAAGGTGAAGGTGTGCCTGTGTTTGTTCTCATTAAATCGTAGCTTAATGTAGCAGACTGTAATTAACGGTCACGGTAATGCTCAGAGGTAAGCCGATGCGATTCTCCTTGCTTCCTTTTGATTCCCAGCCATCGTTTTGGTCTTTTCCCTCTGATGGAGCAGGGGCTGGCTGTGTTTTGGGGGCTCCCATCCCGCAGCACCCAGCCCTGCAGCACGCTGACACCCCGGGGTGCCCCCACGCCACGGCCGGGCTCCTGGCACCGCCACGCCACGGGTGGCAGGGGAGCCGTGCCTGGGGAAGGGGGCTGCCGCGGGGTGGTAAAACCAACACAGACTCCTGTGAGGCTGAGCCACCTCCTGGGCCTCGTTAGCGACAATATTAGCACAGGAAGATGTGAGCGGAGTGCTGTAGGCAACGAGGAGCCTCAGATCTGCGGGGAGCGGGGCCCAGGGAGCCCCCGGGTACGGTGCTGTCCGCAGCCCTCGCGTGTTTGGCCTCTCGGCACAGCAGCTCCCCGGGCCTTTGTGGCTTCAGGGTACGTATCTGGGAAGCTGGGAAGGTAGTGAGTGGGATGAGAAAGCACTCGGTAATTTTGTGAGCTTCCTTCTGCTGGAAGTGACAGGAAAAACACCTTTTCACATTTAAAAGGCTCCCTCGGCTCCCCTGGGTGTTGTACAGAAACACCCCCCTTCTCTGCTTCTCCTTGGCTTTCACCGTTTGAGACCTGCAATTTGATGACAGATTTAATAATACACGACAGAATTGTCGTTTGTGCTGAGAAGAGCTATTCAAAGGCAAGTTGTATCACCTGGGATAACAAAACGTAAAGCCACCGATTTGTTCAGTCCCCGTTTTAGATGCTCGAGACCCAATTTTTCAGACTCATTGGGCAAGGATGTCTGCTGGAGCCGAGTTAAATACCAGGCCTGAGCTGCCGGTTCTCCAGTTAGGGGCTGCATTGGCATATTTCGGCTGATTCACTCCTCACAGCTGAAGTCCTGTTCCAGGAGGCTCTCCCTGGCTCAGGAGATGCTCGGTGCCGGGCTGGGACCACAGCGAGGAGAGGGGACCGTGCCGCCTGCTGCCCGGGAAGGAGCAGGATGCAGGTTGGGCTGCAGCCAGGAGGTTTACAGCAAAGACAATAAAACCAAAAACTAGACCGATAAGTGGTAAAAGGGCTTTAACAAAGCCTCTGAGCAGTTGGTCACATCCTGCAGCGTGACTGACCAAGGTGCGGGTGGGAATGTCCCCGGAGGTGGTGCACGTGCTGCTGCTGGCCCAGGGGAGCGAGCAGAGCTCCAGCAGAGAGGCACAGCTCAACCTTTCCACTTGCAGGACTGATCTCCACAATACAGAACATTTGCCAGCGAGTTTTGGCCCAGCAGCACGTTTCTTCCAGTCCCTCCCTGCAAGTCCGAGCACGGCCAACTGCGTGCGTTAGCAAACTGGTGAGGGCCTGGGAAAGCGATACGAAGAGCACAAAGTGCTGAGGACAGCAGTCAGGGCCTGATGAGCTTGTGGTCCTCAGTGCAGCTTGTAAAGGTGGGCAGGAGCAGAGCGAGGGCATTCGGTTACATGAACCTGCCAAGAGAGAAAGGCAGACTGCCTGCAGCACGGGAGCAGGGCTCTCCCAGGCAGGGCACAGAGCAGACGCCTACCTCTGTTAGCCGGGGCCTCGTTTCTGTCTGCAGACAGCCACAGGCTTGGCCGTGGGGAGCTCCTGAGGCTGGCGTCCTGACATTGCACCTCCTCTGGGGAGCACGGGTGGGCTGGGGAGGGCTCCGAGGAGCACCTGGAGCAGGGCTGCTGCTGTGCCGCAGTGTGCAGCCGGCTGAGGGACTGCACCGAGCGAGGGCTGGCACCTGGGAGCAGCTGGGGGTGTGTGTGTGTGCCTGGCGGTGTGTGTGTGCCTCTGGGGGTGTGCAGGCAGTTTGGTACTGAGCCTGTGTCCTTGGTTCATCGGGGCTCCCCCAGTCGGATGGCATCCATGGCTCGGGCTGCTTGCGCTCCGCTGGCAGTCCCCAGGTAGCTCTGCAGGACGCCTGCAGCACGAGGCAGCCTCCACCAGCATTGCCCCCTCGGCCAGGACAACATCAATAAAAATGAGAATTTATGAGCTCTGTCATGTACAGCAAGCAAAGTGTCTTGCAACAAATTAATCACTGATTGCAATGCAGTGCTGACCGGGAGCTTTCTGCTTCTCTCTTGGCATCGTTGCAAGGTTGTTAGTTACAAAACAAGGCTGATAAAGAGACCCTTGGCTGCCAGTGCTTCTGTGTGCTGCTATCTGCTCACCAAACACGAGGCAGCGTTAGCACAAAAGGTGTTTTTACTGCTCAAGTTGCTCCAGCTTTAGTCAGCAGAATGCGCCGGCACCATCTCTGTGCTTGTTGCTTCCTGTCTGATTTTGGGATCGCATCACGGTCTGCTTCCAGATGGGGCTGGGGAGCTGGGTACTGCCGGTCTGCTGGAGGACCAAACTGCACAGGAGCTCCTCTTGGGCTTCAGGGAGAGGTTCCTGGGGACCACAAGACCTTTGCCTTAAGCTCTGTTTCTTCATTTCCATGTTTACAGAGCAGCACCAAAGCGGGGCTCAGCTCTACTCCCAGCTTTTAAAGCACTCCCAGGTCCTTTAAAGCGACTGTGCAGCAGCAAAATGAGTTAAAAATGGCTCTTGGCTCCTGCACTGATGGCATTGTCAAGTCAGCTGACATCCTTTTCCCTGAGCTCCAGATAGCATCCTCTGGCTTTCTGTATGAAATCGTGTTCACCTGTCTGCGCGTGTACAGAGACAGCTGTACGTGTGTGTGCCTGACTTCTGAAATGCGAAGCACGGAGGGCATTGTGTAGCGGGAGCACAAAAACCTTGGTATAATTCAGACGTCTGTTAGCAGGATTTAGTGAGGAGATCTCAAAGCCTTTTCCAAACACGAGCCCGCAGCAGCGTGCGCCCTCCCGGTAAGCAGGGGCAGGGCAGAGCAGCGGGCGGGTGCTCCGTGGGGGCACGGGGAGAGACCGAGGCTCCTGAGCACGGCCGGCTTTGGAGTCGGGCGCCGGCTCCGCGTTCCCCTGCTAGGCTGCTTCCCTTTCCCACCGGGAGAGGTTTTGCCCATTGTTCTCTAATTTGAGCAGACAGGAAAAAACCCGGCTTTGAATTCTGCTGCCTTCCCTCTCCCCACAGCTGCTGCGAGCAATTGTCCCAGCTCCTACCCAGAGCCGCGCTCTTTGTTTCCCTCAGGGTGGCTCTGCGAGGTTATTGTTTTTGCAGTCATTTTATTCCTCCCTGCCTGAGACCAGCCCGTTGTTTCCTCTTGACTCACGTCACCTGTGGATGGCCTCTTCCTGCCCGGCACATGAGCACGGAGAGGGAGATGGAGGCAGTGGCAGCAGCCCCGGCAGACACCCCGCAGAGCAGGGAGCAGAGCTGCAAGGTTGGAGCCACGTGTCCTGCTGGCAGCCAGGGACACATGCAGAGACCTGGGACGGGGAGATCTGCAGGGCACGTTGTGTCTTTGGGATGTTTCGCCCCTGGGCACGGCAGACTTGCATCAGCCGGTCCCATCCTGGAAGGTTTGCTCACGGCTGCTGTGCCCTGCGAGCACACACAGCTCCTGCAGGCAGATGCTGAGCACCACGTCAGACCCACCAGTCTTCAAGGCGTTGTCTCAAATGCTCGCTGGGTCCATGGAGCGAGCTGCCAGGAGCTCTGTTTTCGCTACAGGCTCCGTTTGGTTCATCAAGCTTGGCACTTACTGCTGGTTCCCCCCCTTCCTCTGTTCTTTTTCAAGATGCTCCCACAGCAGAGCTCGGAGGCTTTGCCCACGTCGGGTGCTGGGGATGACCTGGCCCCTCTGCAGGGCTCGGAGCCCCCCCAGCACCGCTCGTGCGGATGGCAATTGCCCAGGCGTCGGGGAGGGAGGAGGGCGTCCTGCATCTCTGATGGCACATCGACGTGAAATTTCATCACCTAGGTTGCAGGAAAAATAAACTGTGGCTGGACTTAAAACATCGTGGTGAGGAGGAGTAAGGGAGAGAGCCTTTTATGAGCATTGAGAATATTTGTAGCTAAGCAACCAACATCAGCAGGAAGAATAAATCAAAAGTTTCAGGGCTCTGCCTGCCTGCCTTCAAGGGTCAGGAACTATATTTTCCCTCTGTTAACAAGATTGCCTTCCTCTGAAACATCAGCTATTAGCTCCTGCTGGAGGCAGGATACCATATTAGATAGACCAGAGGCTTGTTCTGGGATGCTGCGCTGGAAACGTAAATGAAAGGACAGACGATAAGCATCTTGCCAAAGGCCATCGAGTGAGTCAGGCTTCCCGGTCGCTCGCAGGAAAATGCTTTTGGAAGAGCAATGTCAAATACATAGAAAATATTTTCTAAATATTCTCGTGGAAGGTCTCCCAACGACTCTCGGAAGCAGCAGCTACAGACTCGTCCCGCTTTGCAGATGGCAGAAGTTAAGCGGCTGGATGGTGCTTTAGGTTTGAAGTTGTGACTCCGCAGCTTTGCTCGTTCGGTGTCTGTGCAGTTCCTGTTGCTCTGGGGCACTGATCCCGGCTGCTGTGACTGCAGCACGGACCCGAGGCCTAGCAGTTAAAGTGGCTGGGCTTCATTTTCTGAGTATCGGGCAGCGTTCTTCACCGGCTCGCACCAGAAAACCAAGAAGCGTGACATTTTACTTTAAAATGTTTTATTTATGAAGAGGAATTTTCTCAGAAATGCCAATGGGAATGGCAGCAAGTCAAATCCCAGCAGCAGTTTCTCAATGGAACTTCTTTTTTTAAATACCATCTTGTAACCTCAGGGTATTTTCCATCTCTGCCTCCTTCCTCGTGCTTAGTCAAGAGCCAGCTGGAAGTGATGCTGCGATCTTTACCCTGCCTGTCAGCCTCACTGATCGTCGAGAGGAGGGCTCGGGCTGCCCTCTGCGTGCGAGGAGATCCCTTTGGAGAGCCCCAGAGCCCAGCTGCTGGAGCCCCGAGCCCTGCCATGCACACCACAGCCATCACTCCTGGCCCTAAATAGAGCAAGTCCCTGACTGAGAGCCCCAGAGACCTCTGAGCCTCCACAGACACTCGAGTCGGTGTTAATTATAAGGCTGAGTATATTAAGGCCAGATCCCCTGGCATTTATAGGGAGCTGTATTCCTACCCCAGATTTATTATTTCGATGGGAGCAATGAACTGTGACACGGGATAACCTGTGTGCTCGTGGCCTTCCAGGAGCCCTCCTCGTCCCACCGGGGTATCCGGGGCCGTGCCCGAGCTCACGGGGAGGTCTGTGTGCAAGGACGCTGTGTGCTGGCTGTGGGCACTGCCTCAAAGGCATCCAGCCCCAAAGGCACCTTTGTAAATACAAGGCTCTCTTCCTTGGCTCAGGGGAAAATTATGTGATTTTGGTTTTCTTTTTCCTTTTTTTTTTTTCTTTTCTTAAGGTCTCAGAATATTTAAAGACTATTTGGCTCCTCACTCGTACAATATTTATTTAAGGTATAACCGCTTATATGCCGAGTTAGCTTTTCAAAGGGACTGTCCGCATCTTTTAGCACTTTGTAAGGCATTTTCCCCACTTCCTGTGGCATCAGGCATTTCAGAGGAGTGAAAAAAAAGCACCTCCATTTTTATGGATTTGTGCTGTTGTTTGTATGCTGACCTCTCTTCAGAAGCCACCCCTTTACAGACAACGAAAAACCCAACCCAACTTTGGGAAGGAAGAGATCAGGAAGAGATCCCCTGAATTACACCTGGTGGCCCTGAATGTCATTCAGGAATTAATTCCTTGAGTTACAGCCAGACACATGGAGCAGCCCCAGCCTGCTGTTGCTACATCCTGAGCAAACCCAGACCTAAAGGACAGCTCTGGGTGGAGAAGGGTCTCAGGAGGTCAAAGAAAACTGCAGAGTGGTGAGGGACTGGGCGTCGCTTCCAGCAGGATCAGCACTGGGCTGCTCAGAGGTGCTGAGCTGGGCCGGCTTCACCAAGATACCCCAATGCAGCTCCCTGAAGCCAGGGCCCTTCACACGGGCTGTGGGGCCAGGGGGCTGCGCTTGGGTCAGGTCTTGGGGTGCTGGGAGCTGGGGTCTGGGGCCACCGGGGCCGCTGCCATGTGGGGAGAGTGCCAGGCAAGGGTGCTGGTCAGTGCTTCTTGTAGCTTGGTTTCTGCATCTCCCTCTGTGCCCTATAAATCCCTCTTTTTCATTACGTTACTGCTTTATTTTCTCTTCCAAAAATTGCACCCTCTTGTCTTTAGTTTAATTTCTGCATTTAATGAAACAGCCCTGTAATTAAATATTCTTCCACAATTCCCTGGGCAGAGCATCTCATGACAAAAAGCACCAATTTTATTATTATTACTAATGCAAAGTAATGAAATGCTTGAATCCTTATCAGGTGTAATTCAGGGGATTAATCATTTCAGGTGGAAGGAAAAGTTAGCTCCAGCGTTTCCACCGCACCGACCTGCTGGGTGTCCTCTCGCGTTCCTCCCTCCATTCAGACCTTGCAGCTCCGCTGTTGTGGCCGAGAGCATCCCGTGCGTGTCATTGCATATAGGTTGGGATGAGCGTCCGTGTGTTAGCACAGCGTGCCTGAATATATTTGGTTTTCTAGTTCACTGGGCAAACAGTTAGCAATAAACTAAATACTGAGAAAGCTAAAAGAGAATACTAGACTTGTGCTGTCTGCAAGGGCTGGCTCTGCAAGCCCACCGAGCACCTCACAAAGAAAAGCAGACTGAGCCCTAAAAAGCTCTGAACCAGCTGAAATGCTCTCATGGAGAAATATTTTTGCTTCTTCAATCTGAAGGACAAAAAAAGCAACTTGGTTTACTGTGAATCAGTCGGACAATCCCTCACTTCCTTCTGACTTGGCCAGGCCACCAGGTCGTACGATCTCCTTTCCTTTCCTGCCTCCTGCCCCGGGCTGGCCTTGTTAATTATTTCCAGACTCGGCTGAAGGCGCAGGAAGCCGCCCGGGCAGATGTGCGCCACCTGGGTGCTAGGAACAGGGTTTCCCCAAAACTGGACAGGTTGGGCTCCCAGCGCGGTGGTTTGGACATGGAGCCGTTGTCAGATGAGGTGAGTGGGGTGGCAGGGTCCTGCTGCAGCTCCTGCTCCGGGGCACCTGAGCCTTGGAAAGTGAGAGGCAGCTGTGGGCTGCCAGCAGCCAGAGACCTGCCTGAGATGGGCCTCTCCTGCTGCCGGCAGTGCTGCACCGAGGCAGAGGGCAGAAGCCAAAGTCCTTTGGGAAACCAGAAAGCAGAGCAGCAAGGCCTCCTCTTGGCTGTTCCTCGGGAAACGCGGTGCCTTTTGCTTTGCAGTCCTCTCCCCTCCTGCCTTCAGTAGCCAGGGAATGGCAACTGCCCTGCTCTCCAATGTGGCCTGCTGGCCAGCAGGGCTCGGTGCTGGTGCTCGGCTCTGCTGAGTAACATGCCAGGAGGCCTGCCACCGAAGGAGGCACTCAGGAACAGCAAAGGTGCAGGTGTGTTTGGGGCAGCTCTGACAGGGGAAGTTCAGCCGGGAGGAGGAGGCAGACGGTTTGGGCTTGTTAGTCTGCATGTGGCCGGCTGAAACGTTCCTTCCTTCTGAACATCCTTCATCCCCCTTTGATCCGAGCCGTGCTTTTTCCTGGAAGACTTCCAACATTCTTGGGGTAGCTACGAAGCTCCTTTTTTATCCCTTGTGCAAGCCACATCCCTCAAATTTAGGAAAGACGCTGTGATGATGAGGTGGGACTGTTGTGTGTAAAGTCGGTGCTGGATAAACATGTTTGACTTCTTCAGACGTTCTTGATCTCTCTTTGTTCCTAGAACAAGCACAGCGCAGGCTCCTGCGTTCAGCTGGTAGTTTGACTTTCTGCCATGAGGAAAATCTTCCCTCTAAAGGCTTCGAGCTGCGTTGTGGGTCCAGGTGGTCTTTGTCCAATAAACGGAGAAGTTTTGTGACCATCGTTTCTAGAGTAACACACCAGACAGATTCGCGTGGCTGGAGCACACCAGGAGGCAATACTGGGATGGGAAGGATGCCAGGAGCCAAGGTGCTTTTATACAGCTCCGGAGCTGCAGCTTGGCTGTCCCTGGCTTAGGCAGCAGGCTGACGGAGAGAGCCCCAAGGTGGCTGGAGGGATAATGAAGTTGCTTTTAGGAAGGACAACAAAAAAATGCCTTGCACCTTGCTCCTTCTGAGTAGGCTCAGAAGCAAAAGAAAAAAAAAGGCTTCTTTCTCTAGAGGTGAGCAGTAACTTCACTTTCCTACAGCAGCAGAAGCCCGACGCTAGATAAGTAGCTGTGAGATGATTCATAAAAAACTAATTTATAATTTGCCAGAATATAATCCTATTTGATCAGTGTTATTCAGTTCCTCTTTCTTTTAAAATTCAGTGCACTTAACTGTTCTACGAGGGTTTATGAATGTTTAAAAATTGCTTTGTGGTCCCTAAAGTAATTTGACAAGTCTGACAGCTATTGATTAAAAACCTGAAATTATTCAGACTGTGGGATGACTTGGGGGATTAGATAGAAAGTTTTTTCAAATGTGAAAGGAAATAAGATGTTGGAAAGTAAATATGTTCTTGAATATTTTTGAAAAATCCATTACAACTGTGAAATTAAATTGAAATGAGATACTTCGTGTGGAGATGAAGGAACTAAATGCTGGCTTTACGAGTTAGGCGTGGGGCAGAGCTCCCCGTCCCGGGTCTGGATCACTTTCCCTGGATGATGCAGGTGAGCGGGGACCTGGGGAGCCCCTGGCACAGGTCAGCATCTGGCCAGCTCCAGGCAGCTTCTGCCGTGCAGTCGTGCACCGCGAGGCCAGGCAGCAGCGGGCAGGGGCGGCTGTGGGGCTGGCAGGAGCGGGGCTGTTGCTGTCCGATGCCTGCGCTGCTGCCCGACTGCATCCTGCCGCAGCCTCCCGGCTCATCCTGGTTTGCACAGCTCGGGCAAGGGCTGCTGTGGTAGCTGGGAGCAGCCGCTACGCCAGATTCCTCTGCCTCAACTTGTCCTTCTCCAGCCCTCCGGGAAGGGTATCCAAGGCTGGCTGTGCCGTCTCTGTGTGTGCCAGAGGGGCTCTGCTAGGAACTATTAGACCAGGGCCATATTGCACGTGACCAGAAGGGACCTCTTCGTTCAGCAGGTCCAGACCTGATCTCTTCACCACGTTTTTGAATATCCTTCATAAACACATTTCCTCCCTGTTAACATCACTGAGGTTTTCTTCCCCGTTCTCCCTCCCTCTGGCAAGCTAATCTCTAATCTCACTTCTCTTGTGGTTAAAAGCCCTCCTCTAATTGTCAGTCTGAATCTCCTCATGGCCAGTTTTAGCCACTTGTTTTACCAGTGCAGCTCTGCAGCTTGACCAGCTCTCATCTTCCTCACACTCACTCTGCAGGCCGGGGATGGCCCCAGGCCTCGTGTCCCCTGCTCCCATCTCGGGCTGGTCACACAGGGCTGTGCAGGATAAGGATATTTCTTCAATGGCTTCAAAGTGAAGAAAAAGATTTTGTGTCATTTTGAGGATTACTTTGCTTCAGGTAAATAGCGTTAACGTTTAGCAAGGTCAGTAATAGCCCGCTGACGTGCCTTGGCATTGTGCTGCTCAGAAGTTCTGTGCTTGGAAGATGGGAAAATGGTGTGGTTGGGAAAATGTGTGGATGGGAAAATCCTGTGATTCTCAGGAGTTACCGTACAGTTTTTGTCATGGTACCAAAGCAGGGTGGCCGGTCCCATCCGAGTCTGACTGGTAGGACACGTCTTTGGAGGTAGCACGCTCTTGATCTGCATTCACTGAAATTCCCAGCAGCAGCTCTGTCATTGAAGTGGGATCTGGCCCTACATTTCCATATCCCTGATCTGCGAGAAAAGGTTACAGAGGCAGGAAGAAGGGAAGAACTGCTGAGCTGTCATCTTCAGCTCCAGCTCGTGCGTGTCCTCAGAAGGTTATACCAAAGCAACAAGAAACGCCTTTGGCTGCAACGTGGAGATACCAACCGAGCAGCTCCCAGTGTGCTTCCTTGGCCTGCTTCCCCCAGCCAGGGACCACACGGCCCCTGCTTGGCTCCAGCAATTCTCCGTTTTGCTGGGATCCATGCAACCGCCTGCTCAAAGGCTGTACGTAGTGAGGGGAGCCTGCGTGGTACTGCCCGGAGCTGGTGCTTGGTGGCACAGGACTGCACGTGGTATTTTACACCCTTGTACTATCTGTGCAGCTCAGGTGTATCTCAGTGACGATATTAAGCTTTAAAGAGATGAGTGGAAAGAAGGGAGACCTCCAAACGTAGCTACTGCCAGAAATACCAGCCATCACCTACTTGTCGTTGTGCAGCAGATGGGAATTATGCACAACCCCCGAACTCCAAATGAGGGAATAGTAACGCTAACCCCAGGCGCACTTTGAACTTCATTACCTCTGATTAATTAAGTTTTCCTTTCCTTGAGCCTGATTTAGGACTTACGCTCAGAAAGAAGGATTTAAGTTAAGAAACTGTTGAGAAATTGAAGGGCAGTGCTCATCCCCTCTGTCATCTCATCCCCTTCACTGCCACATGTGCAGTAGGAGGCTTGATGCTGAGAAGTCAGTCTCCGAGGGCATTCCTGCCCCCAGATCCTCGCCATTCCCCCTGCAGTGGCACCGCTTTCCTTGTCAGCAGGATCTTCCTTTCCTGCCAAGCCTGAAGTGTCAGCGGGGTATGGCAAACTCTTTGCTAAGGCTGGCGTAGGGCTCTGGGCAGTGTGGAAGGTGTACGAGCAGTTCTGCATCCATACGGAAAGGAGGAGGGGTTCCATGCAGCTGTAGGGTATATTTAATTAATTCATGGAATAACTGAGCTTGCCAGGATGTTTAAAACCCATCGGTGTCAGGGCTGAGGCACAGGGCTGCCAGCCAGGGGCAGGAAAATGTTGAATAAAACATCAAGAAACCGGAGTAGGTGCAATGAAAGCGGTGGGTGTGAAGGTTTGGGTTGTCCTTGCGACGACTCGCCTGGTGCGGCAGACAGCAGGGTCCGGGCAGCGGGGCACCCTGCAGCACCCTGCTGCGGGCACCAGGGGCCCTGTGCTCCTCTGGTGTCACCACTGCCTGTGTCACTGCTGCCTGTCACTGCTGCCTGTCACCACCGCCTGTGTCACCGCCGCCTGTGCCACAGCCGAACGCTCAGAAGCGCCTGTCCCCACCTGGGCTGCGATGACACCGGCTGAGCTGAGAGCTGCTCCGTGGGCACCCTGATGCCTCTACAGGGAAGACAGCCAGGGTGTGGACGCAGCGTTTTGTAGCCCAGGTGACAGCTTGGTGACTGCTGACTGTCACTTGCAGTGTTATTTCCACTCCATAATGAGCAGGGCCGTGGTATAAATCACGCCGCTGCGGCAGGCAGACAGCGGCTTTAAAAAATCTGCTCTGGTGTGATTGGTGATAAGGAGAAGTGCAAAGATGAGGCAGAAGGGCTCGATTGCATTTTTTCCTTCACTTCCTTGACATTTGGCGACCACGACAGAATTGTTACAAGGAGTTTTGCAGAATGTAGCTGGGAATACATTTGCTACCCCAACGCAACGTGAAGCTGCTCGTGTCCATTCAACCACCGCTGTCCCAGTTTGATGTCTGCGTTGCAGTGCTCCTGCCCAGCGCTGCTGCTACAGCCCTATAAACGGTCAAGGACCCAGAGAGGTGGAGGTTTTACCTGTGCAGTCAGATCTGAAAGAAATCGTCAGAAATGCTGCTGCTGATCCCTTGCTCAGAATTCTTTAACCCACTTTTTGGAGGAGAAACAATTGTTTACAGTAATGAGGGAGTGTGATCTGACTGAAGGATGTACAATAATCTGCCCCGAATCTGCTCTGCTGAATTGTACCAAATTAACTTATTTCTCCATATTTGTTCATATTCAAAGCATAAATAATTTAGCATTTTGTCTCTCTCTGTGAAAGTGAGAAGCACGCTTGCTGATTTCAGCTCAGATGGAGAAGTGATGTTTATTACTCTGATGTTGGGGAATGATTGTTGCATATTTAATATCACCATAAATAAAACTCTGTAGCTGTGTTCCCACTTGTGGGATCGGCGTGTGGCTCTCTCCTAACGCATCGGAGCTGCAGGACTCAAAGCTTTTGTGTGAGGAAGGCAGAGGCTTTGCTTGCCCGGTGAGGCAGGGCACGAGTCCCCGCTGCGTTTCCCCGCGTGCCCCGGCTGCCCGGCGTCCCCGGCTCCGCCGCAGCCCCCTCAGCCTCCAGCTGCTGACGGAAAATAACCGGAGCTTGATAGAAACGCTCGGAGGCTGACGCCGTGTGACAAAGCAAATACCAGAAGAAGTAAAGCAAACCTCATTAAAATAAAGTGGCTGGCAGATAAGGCAAATGTTCACCGTGCCTTTTAAAAGCAATATTTCTTTTCTTCATTTTATCTTGCTAGTGCCTTTAAAAAAACTGCCTGGAAATGTGTTATAGTGATTGCCCAAGTAGCTGGAGCTTTTTGCATCCTCACAATGAGTAGTGAAGATCTCTGGTTTTGGCAGGTGTATTTCAAAGTCTGGGGCACGTCCTGCGCAGCAGGCGAGTATCGGGGCCATGCCTGTTGTTCCCATTTATAATTAAAATTTCTCTGAAGTGTGGCACAAGTCCTGCAGCATTCTGCAGCAGCAGGCCCAGACGTTGGGCTGGGCAGCAGCACTTTGCAGTGTTTCGGTCTGTTCGCTGCTGGGCCTGTGCACAGGATGCTGGTCAGGCCCCTTGCTGAACTCTGGCTTGTCACCCAGCGCCGTTCTCAAGCTTCTCCGCTAGCATTCACTGGCCTGGAGAGAAATTCTTGTGCATTTTACCTAAGACACTTGCCAGAATAAAGGGAGCAAGGCACTGCTTGGCAATGGTGAAAAGCAAGGGAGAAAGAGCGAGCTTTGTCCACGAGCCATTCGCAAGCCAAGGCAGCCCCGCTAGGTCACATTCCTGTTCCCTCCGCCTTGGCATGGCTCGCCTCTTTTTACTGGAGTCCAGTGTTCCCAGTGTTTCCAAACTCGTTGTAGTGTTTGCAGCAAGCTGGGATGGACTCCGAGAAACAGTTTGTCTGGATCTCATTTAGAGCAAGTCAGCGCCACTGCGGCGGGGCTCTGAGAGCCTCTGAAGGGCTGAGCTGTGCCGGGCTCTGCAGGGACGGGCTCGGCGCCGCCTGCAGGACCCTTGGCAGGCCCTGAGGAGCCCCACCAAAGCCAGTGCTACTGGACAGACGTGGATCAGAAGTGGTTCAAGCCCCTTCCTTTGCTGGAGCACGCCCATTTTGCTTGGTTAGTATTCTAGCAGCAGAGCTAATAACTATTTTGGTGCCTCTTCTCATTTCTCACGTACGTATAAAGTCTCTGTTGATGTTTAGCTTGACAAGCCAGGCTGCAGTTAGGATGCCAAAAATCTCAAAACTGTCATGGAGTGAGGCAAGGATAAAGGAAGAAAACAACTCAGATAAAAGAGCTATGGCCTCAGAAATGCAGTCCGTGGCACACTTCCCAATCCTCAGAGAGGCTTATTAATTTGCATCGTGGAAGTCTTTATGGTGCACAACTCGAGCGGCTTCCTGGCTCCACTTGGGATCTCGCTGGCTTTCAGAGGAAGCTGCTTTCGCACTTCTACACTCAAAGGCATTTAAAAGTGTTTTTGTTCCTTAAATTATAAGTGATGCTGTAAGGGAAAGCACATGTCAAAGGTAGGCCAAGACTGTACTCAGCGATTGCACATCAGCCTAGCGGAGGTTTTAATGGCTTGTTCCAAACAATAGTGCTCAGACGTAGATTAAACATTAAGTCCTTTGCTGCATCCTTGGGGCTTTCCGAGCAGGAGGATGGCCCCAGTTAGGCTCTGACTAATGGTACGTCGCCGCCGCGCGCTTGGAAGGCGCGTTTGGGTTCCCTCCCCGAGTTTCCTTCCAGTTCTGTTTTCCTTCTGACAAGACAATTACATTGCTCGTTCCTACAATAAAAACATAAGGCGAGTAAAATGATTCATCTTTCCAAGCAGTTTTGCTAAAGACTATCATTAATTAAACATCGGGAGGAATGTGTACGCTTTGGAAACTGCTTTGTCCGAGACAGTGGGCTGCTCGGGAGCCTGCATCCTTTTCCCCCGGGAGAGCTCGGGTGTAGCCCAGTGCTAGTGCCCGGGGTTCCCAACTGGGGGCACAAAGTCGGTGTTTGCCCTGGCCCTGCCGCCCCCTGGGGCCGCTCGATAGGGGCTGGCAGACGTGTGGGGCTGCCCTGGCCTCGTTTTTCTCTCCCAGAGGCTGGGCTGAAATGCGCACTGCCATGGGAGCCCCAGCTGCTGGCTGCCTGTCTGGGAACCGCCTGCTGCCGGGGGTGGGGGGACACTGCCCACCAGCTCTGATCTCGTTCTTAGAAAAACAACATAAAAACGAAGTTATATCCAGGCACTTGCAAACATGGATGTGTGTTGTGGGCACTTCAGAGGGAAGGTGCTGGGCAGCTTCTCCAAATTTGCCTGTGTGCTGCGGGGCAGCTGCTGGTGCAGTTGGTTAAGTGTGTGGGTCGGAGGGTGCAGGGGGTTGAACCCCTCCACCCCTCCGTACCAGGCACGATGGGTTTGTATTATCCTTGTTTCCCCCCTCCAAATAACCAGCCAAGCAGAGCCTCGTCGGTTGTGTGTTTCTAAGCGTCCAGAGAAGTGAAGAAATCATGGAACATTTTTCTCACTTGGCAATTGTTTGAATTTCTCTGCTGTCTGCGTTGTGTCAGTGCTCTCCCCGTCCCGCCCCGCTGCTGCAGGATGTGCCCAGCGATCGGAGCTGTTGTCCTCGCGCCCTGTAAATGGGACATGACCAGGGGTTATGGAGTGACTCAGTCACCGAATGTGCTCAGTTACTCATAAACAGCCAGGATCTGTCCGGGTAATTCCTGTTGACAAGCTGATGATTTCCTAATGGGAAGAGAGCCCTGACACCGCAGGCATGCGCACAGCCTTGCAGCCAGGGCCTGGCGTGCAGCGCGCTCCACGTCACCCCTCCGTGTGCGTGCCTGGCTTCCAGCAGCACTGCTGTCGGGCTGGGGGATGAAGGCAGGGAGCCACGAACACAGCACAGACAGCAAGAAGTCATTCGAGGGGCTGATAATGGGAAAAGGAGCTTTTCGCCTCTAGCTCAGCAGTTTGCAGGCAGTCAGGGCTGAGGCAGCCGGTCGTGGCTTTGGGGAGCCCTGGGGCACCTGCGGTCCCGTGGCAGAGATGCTTGCAGATGGCTGGGGTTTCGTCCTCTCGAGGGAAAGCAACATGGTGCAAGCCCTGGCCACCCAGCACGTACATTGTGAATGGCTCGGGTTGTTTCGTGAAGCCATTCTAGGGGGCTGTGCTGCTTGTCTGACTGCAGGGGCTGGCAGCTCCTGTGCGTGATGGCAAGCGAGAAGCGGTTATGACTGGCCGGGCCGGGCTGGACTTTGCTTCCCGGTGTTTACAGTGCCATTGCTCATTTGGGAACCAAGCTGCAGCTTTCGGTTTGATCTGCTGGAATGGTATATAAAGGCATTCGGGTGCTCGCTGGCAGGGAGAGGTGGCACGGCCGGGCAGCTGGCTGCTGCTGGAGCGAGGTGAGTCCTGCCCACTGCTGGCACTGCCCACCCGACACCCACCCCAGCTCACCACCAGCCCTGTGCCTCCCTGGCTCCTTGCTCCTGGGCTGGGCCACTGCACGTGGGAGCGAAGGGTGGGCTCCAGCTTCTCCCTGCCTCTGCTCTTCCCCGTGCTGGGGGACGCCGCAGGAGCCGCTTTGCTTTGGGGAGCTTCAGGGTTCCTCCAGCATGCTTTTCTCTCAATCTTTCTGCCCGTGCTGCCTTCTAAGTGTGTCATGGGCAAGAGAAGAGGTGGACGGAACGAGGAGGGGAAGCGGCAGGCGCAGGGCACTGGGCACTTGGTCCTGGGAAGCAACGTGCGGGGCTGGACCCCCGAGTTCAGCCTCGTGCTTTGGGCCATTTTGGTTTAACCTTGCCGTAGCGTTATTCAGATGGGAGCTGTCAGTTCTGGAAAGGCTTGCTTGTGTCTGCTGTCCGCGTGCCCTGCCTGCCCATGCCCAGAGCCACCAGCAGCGCCCGCGCCGTGCAGCCCAGCCCTGAGCAGCGGGGAGCAGCAGCTGCAGCCCTGCACCAGCACGTGGCAGCCGCCTCCCGCGCGGAGCAGTGCCTGGTTTAATGATTTACCCCCTGGATACCAGAGTAAAAGGCTGCTAGCAACCCACTGCTGGGAGCCTGGCACCTTTGCAACCCAACGTACTGGAGACGATGAGGCTGGGATGGGGCTTTCCAGCCCATCGTGCCCCCTGCCCCTTCTCTTTGTCTCCTCCTGTGTCCCCTCCCAGGAGGCACGGTGCCCCCGGACACACGTCCCTCCAAAACGGGGTCTGGGTTTAGCTGTGGCGGTGTAATCCGGGGCAACCTCGTGAGCTCAGGGGCAGATTGCAATTCCATTAATGAGAGCATACACGGGCCAGTCCCAGGGATTTGAGCTAAGCCTAGCATCTGTCACGGGAGGGAAAAGCGGTTCGTGGCACTGGCACAGCGGTGGTGCAGGGGATGGGCAGTGGGGCAGAGAGGGCTCCTGGCTGCTAGAAAAACTACTTGTGGAAATCGGCGTTTTAAGGAATCAAATTCAACAACAAAATCCAAACTCTGTTTTTCCATATCAAAATTTAAGGCTAGAAATGCTTTGAGTATTCTTGGAAGAAGGTGGAATAGGAATTTCTGTTTCCTGCTGGGCAGCTGTAACCCCCGGAGCTGGAGAACCACAACCCAAAGCCATGGCAGGGAGTGGAAAAGGCAGGATCAGGACTGTGGGCAGGGAGCAGATCCCAGGCTGGATGTGCAGGAGATGCGTCCATGCAGCTCCGTTCCTTTTACCTGGTTCCACCAGCTCAGGCTCTCGGTGCCGTGTCCAGCTGGCTGTAACTCCTCGTCTTAAAGCCCAGGCCAGTGCCCCAAGGGGCAGGCTGACACCCGAGGAACGAAGTGAAACCGCAGGTGAGACAAGGCACAGGACCTCAAAGGAGGGAGCTGAGGCCAAGCCGAGTTGTGGGGAGCCCTGTGCTGACCCTGAATACCTGCCCCAGAGGAAAATCCTCCCAGATTCGGTCTCTGTAAAAATCCTGTTCTGGCACAACTCTTCCCCATAAAATCCAGCCGTTTTTGCAATGAGGATGAGCTGGTGTTTCATTTGGTTAATAACCGAGGCAAGTTAATCCTGTTCAGGCAAGGCTGAAACCAGTTTCAGTGCATCTGTGTCAGTGCTTTGCATCTGTCTAACCAGATAGGTTTAAAAGAACTTGGTTATGAAAGGAAATTGTTCCTACCGTGCAGCTACTGAGCCAGGGATCAGCCCCGGCGCTGCTCCTTGCAGTTCCCAGCCTGCAGCTCTTGGTCAAGGGGCCTGTGTAGAAGAGGACGGGGCTATTTGTACACCAGGCAGGGCTGCTCACAGAGCGCATTCAAGAAATCTCTTCGTGTCTCATCCAAGAGGTGATAAGAAGTGTTTCTGGTCAGCAAGATCGACTGGGTCTCATTTCATCCCTTCGAGAGAAATGCGGTAATCAGAAGTTAGGAAAACAAATGTTGGTGTTCTCGGCTTGAAGCTCGTACAGTGATAATGGCAATTAGGGGTTGTTAAACTCGTTAGCTTTTGCTATCACACAACTCTTTAAAAAGACAGCTGAGACCAAACTGAGATTTCAGCTTTCATCTCTCCCAGGGAAGATGAGATCCCTACAGCCCTGTCTGCTCTCTGGGCTGGGGGGCAGATTGGAGCCGCCGTGTGTCACTGGGAACGCGGCCCGGGACTGAACCTCTGCAGCTGCGGTGCCGGCCCTGCAGCCCCTGCTCCTCCGGGCTGGCAGCCCGGCTCCAGGTGGCCCTCCCCAGGCTCCTGGCCCCGAATCAGGCAGGAGCAGGGGCACGGGGCCCTTCCCAGCCTGGGGAAAGGGCAGGCTGGAGGTCTGCAGCCCCCCGAGCGAGTGGTCAGCAGCAGCAGAGCTGCCGTGCTGCTTGGTGCCTGCTGGTACTGGTGTCACTCAGCCAGGATTGTGCTTCTGCAGAGGCTTTGTACTTCTGAGGTCTGATGTGGAAGTGCAAAGCTTGCTGCCCCGTGGCTGGCTTTGTCCCGCGGGTACCAGAAGGTGCACTTTAGGGAGACATTCACCCTCATCAGCACATGCAGAGCCTTCAGTGCGCTCACCTTGGCTTTGATGAGAGCCAGGTCCTCCCTTCCCTGGAGAGAGCCGTCCTGACTGCGTTCTGAAATCACAGAACTGGCTGTGTTCACGGCCTGATCCTGTCCTCGCCCCTGTGTGACCACAACCTCAGAAGCATGACAGCCTCTTTAGTTTCTCTGGTGTGCCAGCCCTTGTCCTGCGCTGGGACAGGCAGCGTGGTGGCACCACGCCGGTGAGAAACTCTGCCTCTTTTCCAGTCCGCACATGTTCTAGGAATCACTGCGATACTTCATCTGCTCCTGCTACACGGAGATTTATATGAAATCATTTCCATTCCATTGAAATAATTTTCAGAGATTAATCTGTTGGGGTATTAGCATTGATTCCTGCGTGTACGTGCCCTCCTCCGGTCTGCACCCAGGGAGGAGCCGCATTGTTCAAGGTGGAGGCAAGCTCGCTCGTCCTAATTTATTGAAAAAAATAATTTTAGCTTTAAAATGAGGCTGTCATTATGTACCCTGTTCAATCTGTTCTTCACTCCTGAGTCGTGGCTCTGACCTTTTCCATATCTTAAATCCTCTGGGCTGTACACCGTGTTCAGTAG
This sequence comes from Aythya ferina, assembly GCF_964211825.1. Taxonomy (NCBI): domain Eukaryota; kingdom Metazoa; phylum Chordata; class Aves; order Anseriformes; family Anatidae; genus Aythya; species Aythya ferina. The sequence goes on along the minus strand of NC_140318.1, from coordinate 2,235,861 downwards.
TTAAACTTTGGGGAGGGAGCAGCAGGTGTGGGTTTGGATAAGGACCGCGTGCACGCTTGGCTCCGTTCTTATCCACGTACCCCTGGCAGGCAGAGGCTCTCATTTCATTTAGGGCAGTGCCAGGATTGGACTTTTTAGGGGGTTTTCACAGCGTATAAGTTCTAATAACAATTTTTACATCAGCTCTGGAAGTAGCGGCCTCTGACATCACATGAAGTAGGCAGTAACGACACCTGCACTTGTAAGGGAGAGCTGGGGAGCTGATGCAGTGCACCCCAGGGTGACTGCTCGGGGAGCCTGGAGCGGCTGGGATGGGGCTGGCCAAGGCAGAACCGCACCGCTCGGCCCTGGGTCAGCGTGAGCTGCAAAGAAATGTGCAGAGACCATGGAAAAATACTGAGGGGGGCTTTTAAAATATTCGTCCTTTTCCTACCTGTGTCTGGGGGAAGATGGGGACTGCAGTCAGGACTTGCAAGCGTCCTGGTGCCCAGGGCTTTTCCGGGCTCGTAGCTGCATCCCGCGTCTGTGCCTGCAGAACAACCCCAGCACCCCAGCACTGCCACTGCCCTCGGCCTTCCTGCTGCTTTCCAAATTCCTGCTGTGTGCAGATGCTGTGTACAAGAGGGCAAAAACATCCTGTGTCTTCCAAGGGCTCCTGTCCCCTGGAAGGTGCCAGAGGCAGAGGAGAGCAGGGGAGAGTGCTCCTGGAATGGATTGCCTGCAGTTACCGCTCTGAAAGCCCTAGAAAAATCACCAGCTTCATCAGCGTGAATCTCTCATTCCATCTGAAAAGAAGGCTCCTATGAGAAGGATGTGTTTTATGTCCCTAAAAGACACTCACATCTATCTGGCTAGAGGGCAGATAGCAATTGGAAGAAATTAGCTTTATATCCTGGTGCCATCTCTGGATAAAATACACACAGCCAAAACAAACCTTAAAGTGCTTTGAGCTTTTTTTTAAAGGAAGAGTTCAGCAGTAACAGAAGAGCATTGTCCTAACTTTTTATTATTATTATTATAAACTTGTCATTGATTGAATTTTGTTTTTTAAGAACATCATTTTGTTAAAACCATTATTCAATCAAACATTATTCAATCTCTGAAGTCAGTTACCACCTGTTAACCTGAACCTTTTATGTGTGCCAATCTTGTTAGACAGAAGGACAAATCAAAATAAAATACCATTTAGATGCTAAGACATGCATTTGCCTTTGCCAAGCTCGAAGTTGTATGCTGCTGGCACCTCTGTGGAGTTTACATTTGGAATTCAAAACTTGACTCCTGCAAATGTTCTTGGCTCAAATTGTCGTCGAATGTTAAGTAGTGTCTCCGAAGCGAGACTAATAGCACAAAATGATATTGAATGTTTGCAGGAATGGGACTTCACACAAAGATTTTTATAAATCTGCTAATAACAATGTTAGGTTTTACATAAAACCTCCAAAAAAGATGAGTGGCACCTCAGTGAAGGCAGATTTCCTGTTTATCGGTGTTAAATTCCTAAGTCTAGCACTTGTTCAGGAGAGCAGAAAAGGAAAGCTAATTGCAAGCAGGAAGAGAAATTGGCCAGTCCAGATCCACTGTCTAGCCGCTATGAAATACGGAGTAAAAGGCAGCATTAGTCAGAGGTTAAATATTCCTTCGGTGTAAATATTATGTGATACGGAGCCTGATTTTTCAGAAATGCTGGACATCGATTCTGCTGAGTGCTGTGGACATCAAGCACATTTTAGTAAAGCAGGCGAAGAAATCTTTTAATAATCTATCAGCTTAATTTTGCCATTGTGCCCGTTATCTGCAGTGCTTGGGTTATTTGTGCCCTTCAGCTTCACGTTAACTTTTTGCCAAAACTGAACTGAAGGACAAAGGAAACACGGAGGCAGTCAAGGTTACGGGCGGCTCGGTCGTGCTTCTGCAGCGCTCGGCAGCTCCGGTGTGGTTTGATGGAGGAGCATCAGGCGTCCCACGAGCTGATTTAGTGGTACCTGCAGTGAGCTCTGTGCGCTGCTCGGTGGTGCCACGGGCTGTGGCAGGCACACTGAGAAGTGTTTCGGCAGAGGTGCACAATGATAATTATCCCCAGCCCCAACACTTCAGCAGCAACCCAGTGACAAGAAGCCAGCTGTGCAATTACACAGCTTACAATGTTAATTATGCTTAAATGTGGGGTTGCTCGAACTTTCTCAAAAAGTGCTTTCCAAGACATCAACAGGCTTTTAACTGTAAATTTGGAGTAAAACTGGGTGAGCACAATGCCTTCCATTTCCTAATCTTCAGGGTTGTTAGGGAATTTGGCTTTCCTGAGTGAAAGACAGCTTGATCATAGAGAACCAGCTTCACAGTCAATAAAAAGAGAGAGATCCCTGCGTTTAATAGCTCAAAAAGGTAAATGCAGCAGGAGGCTGGGGCAGCACCTGGTGCGAGCACCCTCCCTGCCCAGCTGGGCAGCCAGGAGGAGCCACAGAAGGGAAAAGGACCCGAGAAGGCAAATAACAATCCCTGGGTCCAGCTGCGACCAAAACACCAATAACCCACGGAAGGCAGTGTTTTACGTGCCCTCTGATGGAGCACAGCGATTTCCTTCAACAAATGCCATTTCTTAAACAGTGTGGGTGGAGGCTGGAATGCCAGAAATAACACAAGGTGCAAACGCAGAGAAGGGGGAGAGGTCAGATGCAGCGCTGCAGGCAGGATGCAGACATCCGTGAGCACGGTAACAGCTCCCAGCCCGCTCCCAGCCTGCCGGTCGCCCTCTGAACGCAGCCGCCCTTGGGGGATGTGCAGGGAGCCCCCTGAGGCTTTGACATCCAGGCTTGGTTTTGGTGCTAGAAATGCTCACAGCAGCAGCATTTAAGCACTGAGTTGAGCATGCAGCTTCTTCGCTGCCTGGCCCTCATGGGCAGGGGAAGCAGCAGCTGGCTGTGAGGTTTTCTGCTGCACCTCCCGGCCTCACAGGTGGGCTCAGCCCAGAGGCTGGGGAGGGCGAGGGAAGCAGTGCCCTGTGCGGTACAGACGGCAGCTCCCAGGAGCCGTGTGCTTGGGACATCAGCCCAAACACAGAGCAATCGATGGGGCAGCCCACGGGGACACAGGCACGGCAGCACGTTACCTCTGGGAAGGAAACACTCGTGTTTCGTGGAGGTGAGAGTGCGGGGAACGAACGTGCAGCAGGACGGCCACCACCGGGCTCCAGGGCTCTGGGCTCGTGCACAACTTCGTCTCGATGCCCAGGTGTGTGCAGACAGCGACCAGGCAAAATTCCAGGCCTGGCACACCGGAGTTTGACCAGAGCTTCCCAGCACCCTTGGGCCAGCCCTCGCTGCTCTCCCCCTGGCCACCCGGCAGCGGCACGGGGCCGCGCGGGGCCCCTACCTCAGCCGATGTTCCCAGCACATCTGGCTGCCTGCTGAAGGCAGGCCAAACACACGCGTGTGTTGCATTCCCTGTGTCCTTCCAGCTTGTCCTAATAATGTGTCTGAACGTGCAGAGGGAATTATTCCTGCGCTGGGGTGCAGAGAGGAGCCGGCTTCGCTCTCTTCCTGCTAACTTTGTTCTGCTCCGCTCTCCACCCAGTGCAAGTGCGAGGGCTCGTTCCAAAGTTCACGTTCTGCATTTTTATGCTGTGCCAGAGAGAGAAAACACTTGGTAAAACTGTAACTTGACCTTAACGCTTTGCCGCAGCCAGGGAGATAAGGTGCTGAAGGAAACGTGGGGAGCAGAGCCCGGTGCTCACCGATGGCGGCGGGGAAGGGCTGATGGCTCCGCGGCGAGGACCCCAGGGCCCTGCTCGGGAGCTGCGGGTGAGCCCAGCCCACGGCACGGAGCAGCCAGGGGGTGCTGAGCGGGTTCGGGCTGGCACATCCCGAATTTCTGCTCCGCCACACAAAGGACCCCTGTGCTGCTGCTGCTGCAGATTTGAGAACGAAAAGATTGAGTGAAGCTGCCCGTTATTATTTTTGGCTACTCCAGCGATGTATCAAAAACCTGACGCTGGGCTGATGCTGGTGCCCTACTTTATAGAAGCCCTGAAAAGCAGATCGAGGACAGCGAGCTTCTCTTTGTGCATGGCATCTGCCAGCAAACGGTGAGAGAGCTTCAAACCACTGGTGGGGGGAGTGGGGGAAGGCAAAAAAAAAAGTGTTAATCCAGATCCCTGCCTGCAGACTGCGAGGGGAAGGGGTCTGCGTGCACTCCGCTAAGGAGCCAAGGGGGGAGACGCGCTGAGCGGGGCATTGTGCTGCCCATGCTGCTCGTCCCAGCGTGGCTGGTGAGCCGCTGGCATTGTCCCCATGTCCCCAGGGCACAGCGGGGCCTGGTTTGCCCTGGAAGGAAGAAAGGGACCTAGGCAGAGGACTCGGGGTGCCTGCAGCCACCCCAAGGACAGCCCAGCAACCTGGCCTGCGGGCCAGCACCTGCCTGTCCTCCTGAGACCCGCTGGCCCCCTGTGCTCTGGGGAAGCACTTGGTGCTGTTTTAATTAGGGCTATTCACCCTTGTGCTCATTTTCCCCTCCAACGCCGGCCAGGTGCCCGCTTCATCCCCGGAGCAGCCGCGCGTGAGCCGCAGGATTTATGATTTGCTGCAGCCACGGCCGGTAACCTCCGAAAAGTGGCAGAAGGAAGCAGCCAGAAACAGCAGCCGGTGCCGCGCGGGGCTTTGCCATTTGCCATTTATTCCCACTTCGCTCCCCATGAGCCATGGAGGCGTTTCGATGCGCCGGGCTGACCGTGGCAGCCCTGCTCGGGGAACTGGGGGGCTCCGTGAGCCGTCCGAGGCCGGGGGGGCCCCGCAGCGCTGCCTGCCCCGTGCCCCCCGGGGGGGTGAAGCCGCACTGAGCCCCCCCCGAGGCTGCCACCCACCGGGAGGGGGTCCCCGGGGGGGGGGTCCCCGGCGTGGCCGAGGGGTGCGGGCATGGCTCAGGGGGGGGCCGCCGGCTGCTGCTGCTGCTGCTGCAAATGCTACTGGCTGCTGGGCAGGTCGGTGCCGGGGCTGGGGACGGGAGGGGGCACCGGGGGGGGGGGGGGGGGCACCGGGGGCGGGCAGCGGCTGCCTCCATCCCCGGTACCGAGCATCGCGGGGAGCGCAGCCGGGCGGCGAGAGGCTGCGGAGCATCGGGGCACCGGGGACACGGGGCTCGGAGGGGAGCCGGGGGGTACCGGGGGGGGACCCGGGGAGGGCGGCGGCGGCGGCGGCGGCCCCGGGGCGCTCTGCCCAGCTACAGCGCAGCCAATCCCGGGGCCTCGGCGGCGGCTCCGAGCGGGGCGGAGCGGGGCGGGGACGGGCGGCGGCGGCGGCGGCGGCGGGGCCGGGACGGGCCGGGGGAGCGCGGCATGGGGCGGCCCCAGCCCGGCCGGGCCCGCGGGGTGAGCAGCGGGGCGGTGGGGATGGGGAGGGGACGGGGGTGTGCAGGGTGGAGGGGGGGGGGGTCCGGGGCCGTGCATGTGCCCCTGCGGGTGTCCGCGCCCCCCGGTGCTGTCCCCCGGGGTCCCCCCGCGGTTCCTGCGCCTCCCCCGCGGGCTCCGGGCTCCGCAGCCCCCGTGGCGGAGCCGCCCGGTCCCGGTCGCGGTGCCGGTGCCGGCCCGTGGGGCCCGCAGCTCCCCGTGCGCTGCTCCGCGCCCGGCGTTGTATTTTTAGCAGCGCTGTGCGCGAGGCATTTTTGTTCCCGGCGTTATTTATTAAAACATCCTCGCTGCCTTAGGCAACGGCCCGCGGCCGGGCTCCGGAGCTGGGGCCGTGGCGCAGAAGGAGGGAGCTTGCGACTTTGCTTTCCTTGCGGCTGATCCAGGAGGAGAGATCCTGCCCGGCTTTTTTCTCGCTCGGATCGTGCCTCCTGAGTTGGGCTGAGCACGGTTTCATAGGCAAAAAGACGAAGCCTTCATCGCCACCCTCCTCCCAGCCCGCGGATTAGGGGTGCGGGTGGGGAGCGCCCCGACCTCGCCGGTGCCCATGGGCGGTGGCAGGGCACCAGGAGGCTCCGTCATGGTCCTGCTGCTGCTGCCTGCACTCCCCGTCCTTGCCCCGGTGCCTGCCGTGGCCGTCCTGCTCCTCCTCACTCCAGAGGCTCCCAGTGCCATGGGAATGGGCAGGCCTGGGGTCCAAATTCCAAAGAGCGGTGGCTCTGCGTCCTCTGTGTCAGCTGTCCACAGATGTGACGCTATTAATAGATGCCGATTTAGCCTAATGTGGGAAGAAAAGGTCGTATTTTATATGGAAGCATTGGTTACTGTTGAAAGAGAGAAATGGTGGTCCCGCTGTGCTCCTGGGAAGGAGGGAGAAGTTGCTTCTCTAGCTTATCGTGCTTGGTTATTGGAAGTCGAGCAGCATTTCTGATCCATGTTTATTCCTTGCTCTCGAGCCATTTTGCTTGCTTTTGCAGCTTCTCTCATGTTGCATGTTGCAAACCCGGTGGTGTCCTTGCTGCTCGTACCCTGCTGGACTGACAGGTTGGCTCTGGCAAACCTGGCTGTGGCCACTGCTGGCCCAGCACGGGCCCTGCCCAGGTGAACGTCGTGAGCTAAATCACCCTTCAGCATGGCAAAAACAAAATTTGGAACCTGGTCTGAGCTGACAGAGTCCTTCTGAATGTAATTAATCCTGCTGCCAGCTGAAACCGAGAACAGTCTAAAAACAAGGGCAGCCATTAATAAGTTTAATTACACGTCCTTTGTCTTGCTGGGTGAAGGTGTTGTGCAGTGAGGGCAACGTGACGCAGCTGCCGGTGGTGAGCGCCCTGGTAAGTGCTCCCTGAGCCTGTGCCCAGAGATCCCAAGGGCTGTGGGGCATCTGCCTCAGCCCACGGCAGCACGTCTGTGGCACAGATCAGTGGCTGGAGGTCAGAGAGCAGAGGGGAAAGCTCGGATTAGCAGAACATGGGCGTTGCTGTCCTGGGAGGACGCAGCGCCGCACGCAGAGCGCTCATGGGGACTTCACCCAGACGTACAGGGAAAAAAAAACGTTCCCATGTCTTCTGGGAGCACACAAGTTCAGTTCTGCTGTTCCTCGTGGTGATTCCCATAACAACACTTGGATATTTATTTGTTAAATCGAAGCAACACTCTCAGCAGGATGAGGCACGAGGGCAGGAGTGGGTGAGAGCTGCGGCAGCGGCCAAGAGGTTAGCAGGAAACGGTGCCGGGCCCTGGGGTTTCACACGGGCACTGCTCATGAGGCTGGGGGGGGGCTTGGGAGACCGAGGTGCAGGAGAGACTCGGTGGTGTCTGCTGCTGGAGGATGTGGCTCCTCTGAGCAGCTGGGGCCGTGCAGCAGTGAGGCTCCCAGCTTGGCAAGGCGGCTCCACACCGCGCAGCGCCCCAGCACCCGAATTTGTGCCTCTGGTGAAGCTGGAGGGGACGGTGCTCCCGTCTGCCCCGCTGGCAGCCTTCTCCTCTCTGAGGCTGCAGATAGTTTGGTGCAGTCGCCCACTTTGTTCTCAGTCATAACACAGCCTAATCCCCGGGCTGGGGACAGCTCTAAATTGTGCCGACGCTGCAGGCGGGTCCCGGCTGTGTCTGTGCCCGCAGGACCCCTGCAGAGGGCAGCGAGGGGACGAGGGCTGCCCCGGGGGTCAGAGCAGAGCTGTTCGCCCCTGAAAACTTGCGTACGGTGAATGGATATGACCTGGAAACGTGCCCAGGGTCATGGCTGTCATTTAGGAGATCTGATCCTTCCGGACCTTAAGCTGGGTGCTGTCGGCCTCGCTGGCAGCGAGGCGTTGGTGTCGCAGTGGCTGAACGCAGCTGGTATTAACGGGACGTCTTCAATGCGGGGCCTGGACTTCCCTCAGGATTCCCCAATCTGCTTCTGCTTTCACAGCAGAATAGAAGATTTAAGAAAGGTTCTTAGCTTCTTTTCTTCTGCATTTTACGTTTTGTGCCTGCTCCCCCTCTCTGCAGCTAGCCAGCCAGGTTCCCGGTTCGCTTCTGTCTTTCAAAAGTATCAGGAAAATTTCCATCAGAAAACCACACAAGTCAGCAGCTGCGTGGTTTCAGGCAGGTGAAGTCCTGAAATGAAAACCGTTGGGGTTGCCCCTTTGAGGGCTTGTCTTCACAAGAAAGCAATTCTGGAATAAGAGTGTACGAGTTTCACACACGAGACCTATTCCAGACTAATTCTGTGTAGACAGGCCCTGCACATCTTCCCTCCTGGTAGCCTCGGTGAGTATCTTTGCTCTTGAGGGAGCACGGGGCCTGAATTCCCCAGCAGCCCTGCTGGTCCTGCTGGCAGACGAACAGTTCCTGTGCCCGGTGCTGAGGGCCTGGCCCCGCAGTTGGTGAGGATGGCTTCTGGCCCCGTGCTTCATCCCCAATATCCGAAGTCCTGCCTGGGCTGGGGGTGCAGTCCTGGCCCCACATCCCTAATTCTGGCTGCTTATGGGGGAAGCAGGCACATAGCGTCCCCTCACGTGGCAGTGCTTTATGGCTTTTATTATTTAGAACAACAACCCTCGCTCGTTGCTCTGGGGCAGTAAACCTCCTCCTTTAATAACCAGCAACGTCTGCCTCTGTGCAGGACTCTCCAGGTCAGTGCCAGTAGCAGTTATGTTATTTCTCTTTAGAACTAATGTGGTGTTTTATGAGATATTTTTTTTTCCCCTCCTTCATTTCAACTGAACTTTAGGCATGTAGAAGGGGATTAAAATAAGGCCCACGGCAAAAGGAACTGAATGTGCTGTTTGGAAGGAGGGCTTCCTGCTGTGAGACATCTCCAGGCTGCTGGACGCTCCCACCATATTAAAACAAAGGTGTAGGAACTGAATTTGATCAGCTCCTGTAAGCCAGGATGTTGTTATTTTTTTATTTATTTTTTACTATTATTTCTGCACTTCTTGCCATCTGTCACCCAGTAAGTTGTCTTTGCCCCAAGCCCTGCAGGCCTGAGTGACCGCAGCAGAAGGGGCAGAGCTGTCGGTGCTCCGAGGCCTCTCCAGGGACTGCACAGAGCTGCCTCCTCCCCGTGTTTGGAGAGGCTGAAGGCTCACAGAGAGGAGAATGTCCTCACCCCACAAGTCAGGGAGCAGCGTGTGACCTTTGCGGGACCGTCCCTGTGCTGTCCCTACAGCAGGGAGCGTGGGAGCTGTGACAGGGCCTGGCAGACATCTTCCAGGAAATGGGATCGTGCCACGGATGTCACGTTCCTTATAACGGGTGGGAGAAATGCTTTCTCCTCCGGATCGGGGTGTTCAGAGTAAGGAGCGACACCACGGCGCCAGGACAGGTCTGGGGGTGCTGGGGGGGATCCGGCCGCTGCCCTGGGAGCCCCCGCGCAGGCAGCGCTCCCCCTCTGCCAGGGCTTCCTCTGGCAGAAGGACCTCAGCCTTTCCGCTGCGATCTCCGACGAGAGCCTCTAATTAATGACATCTCCCCATTTAGCTCGTGATACGCAGACAGATGCTGCGCCATTTAGGGCTGGTTTGAGACCTACAGCGCTCCTCCATGCAGCGCAGCATCTGGTGAGGAGTGCTGGTGGTGCCGACCTGGGTCGGATCTGATCTGCTGATCAGGAGGAAAAGGCAGCCAGGGAATGTGTCCTGCCTAGGGAAGCACCCCCCAAATACTCCTGTGTCTAAGAAAATCCTGTTAATTTTAGAATACCCAGAGATGTACAGCAGAGTACGGGGAGATAGAAATAAGCATTTGATGAATCTGGTGAGAATGTGTTATGTCCTGAGAAACTCCTGCTTGGTGATACTTTGCCTTGCACATCTGCATTCCCACCCGTGGCCTTGCAGCTGCAGTGATTTTGAATGAAAAATAGACTTGTTTTGTTTTAATGTCAGCAAAAATTCTTATGCCAGCATGAAGCAGTCCAGCTCGGTGCGTTACAGTACGTAGTTCCTCAGTTGTAGGTTGAAATTATCAATATTTATGTGTGCCCACACAAAAAGGCAAGTCCCAGCTTGGTTACTTAGCTCTTCTAATTTCATCTGCAAATTGCAGAAATAAGACTTCCCATAAATGCCTCGAGTCTGAGGTTATCAGGTCTGTGTTGGCAGTTCTTGAGCTACCGGGTATCAGTCCTGGACTCAGCACCCAGGGCAGCTTGATCTATCTACTCTTGATCTGTCTTCCCCTATTAGAGTTCACTTACAGTATCACTCAGAGGAAAAGGGTATGGATCCTTTTCTGTGAAAATAGTGCAAAATTGCCACAAAGTACTGGAAAATGACTGCGCTCAGTTCCTAAAGATCAATTTATTCACAATAGAGGTGTGGGGTGAGCAGGCAACTCAGAGAATTGCTAATGGGATGGAGAGCCTTGGAGCTTCTAAGCCACCGCTTCTGACCCCATACGGGTCTGTAGTAACCCAAGGGTTTTAACGTTTGGGGGCCGTTTGTCCCCTGAGCAGCTGCACGAGGGGTGGCCTGCAGCCCTCAGAGCTGTCCCTTTCCCATTCCCAGCTGCAGGCTGATCCTTCATCACCTCGGGATCTATCGATGGCCTGAATCTTAATGGCAAAGCTAGAGGAGCACCTTTTTATCTCCCAGCGCTGTTTATCTTAGACTTGGCTTTGGCTTTTTCTAGATTGAGCTTGGCATGTGAGTCACTGGAAGCTATGAATTTTGCATGCACTATTGACATTTCCCTGTGTTTTGGTCAGCTATGTTCTGGAGACTGACAAAACTCAATACGCACAGGCAGAGCAATCTGATAGAGAATATTGGGAGCATTGTTGTTCTGCTCGTAAAAGACTGCGCTGAGAATATCTCAAACTCCCCTTATTTCTGTCCTTCCGCGCCTCTGAATAAGGCAGCGTACTCCTTATAGACAGACAGACGGACACATGTTCTCTTTGGAAGACCCCGAAGTGTTTGCCAGAGGTTTTAAAGGTCAGAGTTGCTGGGATCAGAGCTTCTGTGGGCTGGCTTGCATAGGAACATTTTACACGGTGCAGACTATAGAGAAAGCAACTGCTCCCTCTGCTCTCAAGTTATTTTTTCCCTCACCGCTTTATGGTTATGTTGTGTTTTCCCTGGGAGTACCTAGCTATCTTTCTTTTTTTTTTTTTTTCCCCTCCCCTCGAGCTCTCTGATTTTGCTTTAAGAGTTACAGCACCATTGATTGTATTGGCTGTCTCTGAAAATGGTGTGCTGCTTGCTGTCTGTGGGCTCCCTGCTGCTAAATGCTGCCAGTGGGACTCCAGAGCATTTAGATCAATCGATAGGGCTATCATGGCCTTATTTTCCACACTCTCCCCATCCTGGGGATGTGTGTAACAATCGGATGGAGCGCGCGAGCCCTCGGATTGTTGGTTACAGAGCGTGGATCTGCAGTGTCTGCGTCCGTGATAGAGCTGGATGCGTTTCTGGAGGGGGAGAAGGGTCCCTGCGCACAGGGGGATGCTATTCTGGGCCCTCTGTTATCTCGTGGCATAAAGTTCATAGGAATATTCTGCAGTTGTTGCTAACAGATGGGCTGAATCATTTCTCCGGGCAGGGAGGCATCCACTGATACGGCTGCATTTTTCCTCCAGATCCCATCTAATGCCGAGGCTGAAAGAATCGCGCTCCCACGAGTCTTTGCTCAGTCCCAGTAGTGCTGTTGAGGCTCTGGATCTCAGCATGGAGGAAGAAGTGGTCATCAAGCCGGTCCACAGTAGCATCCTGGGACAAGACTACTGCTTCGAGGTAAGGAGCGTTTCTGTACGCCGTGTAGCAGGGCTGGCTGGGGAGCCGGGTGCGGGATCACATCTCGGGCTCTCGCTGTTACAAAACGCTTCTGCTCTGAATTGTTACACAGACACCGTTCCATGGGCAGAAAATTACTTCATAATTCCAAGGAGAAGCACACCCGCAAATCAGAGCAATGAGCTCTTTGCCTTATAACCATTGTCGCAGCAGGGCTTGCTCCTGGCACAGGTGCCGGACTACTTAGAAACCTACATTAGCAGAGCTTAAATTTGTAGTTTATGTTCATGCAGATAGCAGAAAGTGCTCGTCTCTGTTCTGTGTGTACAAAGATCTTATACGTGGTCACAAAGATAGCCTACAGCTATTAGTGGGAGTGTTGAGGACTTTGTCTAGAAATCTCAAGCTTCACTTTTCTGGGTAATTAAAAAAATCTGTATTTCAGTGTGTTGTTTTTTTTTAAGGGATATTTGCATCTTTTATGGCACATGGCTAGGTCTGTGCTAGCAGGAGGTTGTGGGATGTATACAAACAAGATTGTAGTTGGATAGCATAAGGCAGTGCCTCTTAGGAATTGTTTGCCCTGCATCATGGACAGAAAAGCCTTATTGCTTATGGCAGCACCTGCATATAGAACTGGGAAGTGGTTTTCTTACAGTAATAAGGTGGTTGATACTTGTGTTTCTATGAAGAGAAGGCAATCTGTTTGTACTTGGACATCAGCGAGTAGATAAACCATATAGCCATGCTTGGGTTGTACTGTAAGATTTGATGGGAATGCATTCCTAGGATGGGCAGAGGCATGTGAAGACAGCACTGTCAGCGTCCAAGAGGAGTCAGATGGGACAGATGAATATTTTTACATTACTGAAATTAGAACAGTTTGAAATAAATGAATTAAAATATCCATTTCTTAAAATACAACTGTGTAATACAGAAGCAGTCTGACCAAAAAATAGCCCCAAACATGAACTCTGAAGTTGAGGGCGTGGGTTGAGATATAAATTTTCCAGTGCTGCTCATTCTCTGTAGAATTGAGCAAGTGTGGCAGGTCAGGAGGAGAACAGTTTTGTAAATTATATGGCCTCTATTACATTCCACTCAAGAAAGATAAAATGAAGCTAGATGGAAAATAGATGTGACATCCATAATATAAGAGTTGTTTACCAATTCTGTTCAGCACGCAAGAGAAGGGGAAGGGATACGAACAGTACTTGTAGAAGTTGACTGAGAGGGAAATTACACAAGTCATGCACTTGTAAGGAGGAAGAAAATTCCATTTTTAAGTGAGAGTTGGATAAAGAAGAGTCATAAAAAAAAAAGAACATGTTAATTGCTGTTCTGCAAATCCTGCAGAGTAAAGGAAGAATGCTGGAAAACAAAAGGGGCATTGATTTGTAACTGATGGTTACTCATCAACAAGCTCCAGAGGGAAGCGCTTAGGTGAGAGCTAAATGGCACATTGTGTTAATGCATCGGTCTGGCATCTCCGGAGAGCCTCTCTCAAATACTGCACTAGGTCAGAAGTGGAATGAGTTTGCAGATCTTTCTGGATCCCTGATGGGCAGTGGGCAGTGCCCACAATCCTCCCCGCACAGCCGGTGGAGGTGGAGGGTAAGCGTCGCCGGCGGGAGGGCAGCAACCAGGGCGCGGGCGGCCGAGCGCTGTGTGCCCCAGTGCCTGGTTCCCCGCACCAGGCAGCACTGGAAGCAGAACAACAGAACTGCATGGGCAGCTCCTCAGTGCTCGAAAGTTGCCTTTCGTTGTTTTGCTTTGGAGAATGCTTTAAAAAACTAGAAAGGTAGACTTCTGCTTGAGCCCAAATATCCCCTCCGAAGGTACCGAAACCATCTGCATTGGAGAAAACAAGTGGTTTGTTGAGGCAGCGTGCTGTATGAAGGTTATGGCAGGGTTGTTTCTCTCCTTCGGCCTGGCCTGCTGCTCTGAAGCCATGTGGTGGCTCCGGCTCCGCCGGGGGCCAGGAGAGTCAGCACTCACACAGCGCTTTCTCAGTGCTGCATCGGGCTTTTTCTGCTTATTTAGGTCTGTGAAACTTGCTTTTTTTCTGACTTGCTGAGTACTTGGAAGTCAGTGTTTACTTGTTTTCCTCAGTGATTGTTTTTAAAGTTATTCAGCACCATCTTCTTTCTCCTTATAAGACCTCCAGTCAGCGTAATCATCTAGAGCCGCCGCATATGCTGGGTGTGCTAAATATACAGGAGGCAGCTTAGCCTCGTAAAGGAGACTGCGAGTCCAGACTCCCAGAGCCTATTCCTGGCTCTGCTATTTGTGGGATCCCGGTGACCTGGGCCAGGAATGGGAATCAGGACGGAAGGGCTGCGCTTCTGTGCGGGCAGCCCGGAGCCTTGTCCTGCTGCACGGCTTGTGCCTGGGGGATGCGGAGCAGGAGGAAGGAAAAGCTGCTACTGGGCTGATGGCTCCACTACAACCGGACCCTTGGAGCCTCATCCTGGCCTTGCCTGAGCATGGGAGGATTTAAAGAAGAGGCTTAGTCCCACAGTGTAAGCAGTTGCTGTTTTCACATGGCCCTCCAGACCCCAGACAGCCGTCACAGGCTCTGCGGGGCTGCCCCAGGCTGTGCCCTTGTGCCAGGGGGTGTGATGGGGTTGTCAGCTCCAGCCTGAACTTGTAAAATCTCCTGCACACATTGAGTGAAACAGCTTTAGTAACTTGGTTATCATCCTCTGTTGCTACACCAGTGAGATTCCTTTTGTGATACGCTTTGAGGATGCTGTACCTAACACATTTTAGAAATGACAAGGTTTTGTCTGACTTAAGGGATCACCCACCCGTGTGTTTATCTTGCACCTTAACAGTTATTTAGCACATCCAAAGTCTTGTTGAGACAAGAATGCTCTCTTTATCAAGGTAATTAATATGTCATGAAGATCATCAATACCACATAATATTTAGGTCAGAGCTGAAAGCCAAAAGATTATTGCAGATTGGTGGAAAATGCCATTTTTGGTCACACATGGTAGACAGGACTTTCACCTCCCAGCAGATCAGGAGGGCTTCCTACCTGCCACGAGGACTTTTGTCTTCTCTCACTTGGGTGAACAGATAGTCTTGTGTAGCTTTTGAATGATTAGTTGATCAGTAATTGTTTTGGAATTGAAACATAAATTTTACTGTGATAACTCAATGCTAACCTATTGACTTAAGTGTGGCAAGAAAATATATTAGATATTCAACTAAACAGACAGCTGTTTAAAAAAACATGCACACATTTAATTAACAAAGCCAATAGAAGGACGGCTAAATTGCATGTTTGTTTATTTGGATATGAATGCTCTAGGCATCTGTGGGATCCATGTGTGCCACCAAGGAGAACTTGTCTTTAAGAGAGCATCTTTCCACAACAATCCAATAAGCCATAATCCTCTTTTTGGGGAAATTCATTTGTATACCAAACTCCCATCAAAACAAAAGAGCTAAACAACAAGCTAGGTGAAAAATGGCCTTTGAGGAAATGGACTAATGGTAGAGTTTGCTGAAAAGTATATTTGACCTGTTACACTTTTATTAACTGATTTCTAAGGAAGACTGAATTCAGTGGACCTCACTCAGTGCCAGTGGGAGGGTTTTTTCTCACTCTGGGGTACAGAAACCCGGCTGTGGCACCGCAGGGTGGTGTGGCTGTCCCAGCAGTGTTCAGGACTGTGATGCTTTGGATTTGAACACGGCTGATTTTGAGTCTTGCACAGCTGAATTTGAGGACCAAACAAGCCAGGGCTCAAGTTCTGCATTGTTAGGTTCTTGTCTGAGCAGTTTTGAAGCACATCACAGCGATGCAGCTGCGCGTGGCTTCTTCCTGGGTGTTGTCACCATGCGGGTGTATGGCCGTGCTCATGTGGAGTGCTGTTGTAGGAGCCCTGCTGAGAAAAGGATCAAAATATGGAGCAGCCACACCATGGGCAGGGCAAGGTGTCACACACCATGGACAGTCGCTTTTGTGAGCGGTACATCTCCTGGGCCACCAGAAGCTTGTTTGTTCAGGGACAGAGGTTGACAGGAGCAGCAAACGGGATGAAACAGGCCACATTTGTGATGGGAAACGTCAAAGAAATGGGAAACATCGAAGCGTGAAAGGATGGTGAAAAGATCATACTATTGTGCCTGGTAATATGGAGTCGTCTTTTCTTAGAAATGGAAGATAACGTGTGCCCCAAAGAATATAAGTATTGCAGGACAGAATGAATGCATTAAGGACAGGGAAGAGTGTCTGCCTGAAGGAGAGAGCTTGGGGGATATCAAGCGTGGGGAGATTTCTTGCATTTGCTGTGAAAAGGCAGGCCAGGCCTCTCGTCATGTTGTCCTGGTGCGGAGATGTCTTTGTGCACAGGGATGTGCTCAGCTCACGGCTGAGGTTAGCTAGTGATGAATGGAAGCGAGTGCCAGCTCTGCTTGTAAGGACAGGTTCGGGGAGATGTATGAAATTAGAGGAGATCGTGTCTCCCAGAAGCAGATAAGCGATGTGCAGGGTGTAAACACGCACACTGCCAGGCGATCCGGCGCGCACAGAGCTCTGCGGCCTGCCTGGTGGCAGTGAAACTCAGAGGGAGATCCTTAGGTACTAACCAGGCCCATCTGCTTGCCAGCCAGAGACGGACACAAAGAACATTTCTGGGCATCACCAAATCCAGTGGGTACAGAGAAGGGTGAGAGCCGGCTGAGGGCTTTGTGGCTGGCTGAGGGGAGCCAGTGCGGGGAGCACAGGAGTGCCTCCGGCCCTCCAGCAGCGTGGTGCGTGTCCTCAGCCCCGTGTTCTTCACAGCAAGGCCTCCAGAGCAGGACGTGGAGGGGGGGACAGCAAGAAGCCAGCCTGCCGGGGCCTGGCGTTCTTCCGAAAGCAAGGGCTGGGTTGTTACAACTACAAGTTTGGGGCTGAATCTGGAGGGATGCCAAGTGGTTGCAGTTTATCTTTAGTTCATTTAAGGATTTGCACTCTTCTCAGTTGAGGAGCTTGGTGGTTTAAAGCATCACATGCACGGGGCCATTATCTTGTGTTTTCTGGTGTGGAAGAGGAGAAGTAATTGGAATTTGCTTCCATGATTATTTCTGTGACAAACAGAGTTGCCCTGTTTTCCTGGTAGCCTTAGGGGCTGTTGCTTCATGCTTGGGTAAAGCTGTTTACTTAAAAAAAGAAAAAAATCCACTAGCACCTTTCCTAACTCCCCGTCTCCCCCGTATCACAGTCTGCAGTGTGCTGGTCAAGACATAATCCTGTTCCTTTCCCTGTAGGTGACGACTTCATCAGGAAGTAAGTGCTTCTCGTGTCGTTCTGCAGCAGAGCGAGATAAATGGATGGAAAACCTGCGGCGTGCCGTGCACCCAAATAAGGTAGTGGCTTTGAGGAATTGCCTCTGCTGTAGTTCAGTTCCTCGTTATTACATTTTATAGCCCAGTGCATAGTAGCAGCAGGGGACGTATTGTCATTTCAGTGAGTAAGTGTAATTGTGGGTCAGCCTTTTTCCATATTTCCATTTCTTCCACAATTATATTTACGTGAAAGTGCCAATTATTTCTTTCCTCTTTTCTCAGCACATGCTGCTTCAGCTGTTGCTGTGAAATGATCAGACTTGAAGAATCTTCAGCCCTACTAATGATACTTGCCACTCAAGTAGGACTTCCCAGCTCCCAGCAGTGCTGGGACAGCTGGCCGGTAGCTGCCAGCAAAGTTACAAGGCTGAATAGTCAGAAGTTCACATGCCGCATTCCCTGACTCTGGTACTACTTGCAGGGTCTGCTCTAGTGATGGAGAAATTCAGGTGGCACACGGCAGCACGTTCTTTGAGGCAGTAGTGAAATGTAGCTTTAGCTTTTACAGGCGGTTGAGAGTGGCAAAACCGTCCTGTCTGAGATCTCCAGAAACAAATCCTTTTCTTCACTGAACACAGGGATGCCCAATATGTGTTTTTATGGCCCACTAAGACTGGAGTACCTCCTCAAATAAAGCCTACAGCTGCTTCTCCCTCTCTGCACTGGAATTAGCTAACAAAGATTGATCAGGACTAATCAGCTGCAGGATTTCACAGCTGATGAGCTCCATCAACAAGTCACTTTCTGCTGATCAGAGAAGACACAAATGATGGGATCCTGTAAATTCACCCCTGGCATCAGACACATAACTGTACAGGTTAGGTCTGGGCCTGGCAGGCTGCTAGAGGAGCCCTCTGTGTCCGAGCTCATTGCTCCTAGTCGGGATAAGAGATTTCCTTCAGTGTCAGCATGGGAGTGGCAGAGGGGAGAGGGGGCTTCTGCCCCAGCAGCGTGTTCCTGCACATGCAGCTCAGTGACTCCACGTGCAGCTCAGTGACTCCAGTGCCTTTCCGAGCACAGCAGCCCAGCAATAATGTCCTGAACGAGCTGTGTGAGGTTTGGAGCATCACACCATGAGCAAAGTCCTGGGAATGTGAGGGAGGGCCGGACACGTCAGGATGGCTTTGAGATGTGGTGTTCAGTGGAAATTCATTTGGAAAGATGCCCTCATCTCGAAACATGCCATTAGCTGATGGCTAACTTTCCATCTTTGTTTGAGTTCGTAGACAATAAACTCTCAGTATCTGACTTGATATTTCTATCGGGAATTCAGTGTTCTTGTGTAGTTCCTGTGTGTACTTCCTGAACCCACAGTACCCCATTGTGGGCTCCCAGCAGAAACATTCCTGCCCAGCCTCCGAAGCTGAGCAGGGTAAGCCACGGTTGCTCTTTCAGTCAGGGCTCCTAGACAAAACAGGTTACTGCAGCCCCAGGAGCAGTTCAGCTGCGAGTGCTTTATCTCTGTAGTCGCTGCTGCAGCAGATGCCCCTGGATGTTCCTCCAGGGCGAGGTCAGCATGGCTGGGGAGCCGCTGAAGAGCCGCGGTATCCTTTGCTGCATTGTTGTTTAAACGATCTCAAGCCAAATCTCTATTTCTGAATTGTAATGAGTCCACTGCGTGACTCACTCTGTGTCCCATCATTCCTCTTGATGTTTTAGTTCAATGCTCTGGACTTGTGCCCTAAAATATTGTGAAGTTTTGCAAAAGCCTCTTCCCATGCCAGAGGTGGTTGTGTTCCAGCCACGGACGAGGAGATCCCTGAGTGTGCGTTCAGATCCCTTTGTTGTTGCTCTGGTACAGTCCAGCAAATGTACTCCAGTGCTGCTGCAAAGAGGCTGGACTGCGAGGGGAGGTGGCTTTGTGGTACCTGTAACGTAGCTTGTTTTGCACAAGCCGTTAGTTATCGGTGAGGTTCTTTCTTCCAGGTTTCTTTTGAGGTCCTCTTGGCAGTGAATTGGACATGGAACATTTATGATTTGGATGGGTTTTATCTCCCTTGTTTCCTTTATTAATTGGCACCAGCAGACATGGAGAGCACGGTGATATTTGGAAAATTAACATAAGTAGCATTATTATGCAAATTCCTGAGAGCCAGTATTTCCTTAAAATAAAATGTAATTAAGCTTGTGCTCGTTTAGCCCATCCAAAATAATTAACTCATATCTCCAGTTTTGTTGTGCATGGCTTTGTTGTCTTTTTTTTTTTCTTGACCTTTTTTTCTTTGCATCTTTTTTTTTTCTAGGACAACAGCAGAAGGGTAGAGAATATGTTAAAGTTATGGATTATTGAAGCCAAGGACCTGCCAGCTAAGAAGAAGTACTTGTGTGAATTATGCCTGGATGACGTTCTTTATGCACGAACTACCTGTAAATTGAAAACTGATAATGTCTTTTGGGGGGAGCACTTTGAATTTAATAACCTCCCATCGCTCAAAAACATTACGGTGCACTTATACAAAGAGACTGACAAGAAGAAAAAGAAGGACAAGACCAATTTCATCGGACAGGTGAACATCCCTGTCAGCTCCGTCACGGGCCGGCAGTTTGTGGAGAAATGGTACCCTGTGGTCAGCCCCAACCCCGGGAAGGGCAAGTCCCCGGGGCCCATGATCCGCATCAAGTCACGCTACCAGAGTATGAGCATCCTCCCCATGGAGATGTACAAGGAGTTTGCCGAGTACATCACTAACAATTACATGGTGCTGTGCTCGGTGCTGGAGCCCTCGCTGAGCGTGAAGAACAAAGAGGAGATGGCGTCCGCGCTGGTGCACATCCTGCAGAGCACAGGCAAGGCCAAGGTAAGACTGCGCCATCCGCACGCTGCCACGAGAGATGAGCAGGGGCAGGCTCCTGGGTTGGGCTGCAGGGAGTCAGCACGTTGGTGGGGCTCAGCCATCGTTAATACTCTGTAATTTTTGCTTTTTATTGCAAACAAGTCGGTAGCGTGTGCACTGTGAATTGCTTAATTACTAAAGAGGTCAGTGGGACCACAAGATGCCAACCCAAGTCCTTTTCCCCTACTTCTGGAGGCTCAGGGGCCAGACTTAGTCTATAAACCAGCACAAACATCAAGCAAGAAGGCAGTTTTGGGGGATGAAATGTAAGCAACGTTGGCTTAAGCTGAGCAGCCTGCAGTGCTGGGCGTTCCTGTGGAAACACAGCAGGTTCCCCACGGCTGCGCTGCGGCACCAAGCGGGAGCCGACAGGGCCATGAGGATTTTGGAGCAAAGTGAGCCTCCAGGCGTGCCTGGTTCTGAGCAAGCTCTGAGCCCTGGGGGTCTGTTCTGCTGCTTTCAGAAGGGAGACGTGGTGGGGGCAGCAGCGCAGGAAGGGTTCTGGGGTGCTCCCGGGCAGGACGTGCTGCAGGGTTGGTGCAGCCAGTTTGTGAGCGGTAGAAATTCAGTTTATTGGGCCTGAGGTATTTGTTACTCCTGGTAGTGGCTGGTTGGTGAGAGCGAGGGCAGATGAGCAGAGCTGGAAATGCCCTTACTGGAGAGCACAGGCGAGCACCGAGCTCCCTGCCCCACGGGCCTCTCTGCCTCAGAGCATCCTTGCTGCGTGTCCCCAGGTGGCACAGCGTGGCCACGTGCAGGATGAAGGGAGTGAGAGCATCACTGTTCCCTCTGTTAACGTCTCCCTGAACTCTGCAGTGGGGCACTGGGGAGGAAGGAGATTTCCAGAGCTCTTACAGCACTGAGCTGTGAGCTGCTCACCTGAGGGGAACTGCGAGGCTCAACGCTTCCCCTGCAGCCTCCGCTGCTGCCTGGGATCGTGGCAGGGTTCACGGATGAGATTTAATTACCATCTGTCGTACAGAGAAGTGCTCGGCCTCCTGGTCGAGTTCAAGGCAGGAAAAGCTCGCTGAGAGGATTGCGAGGCCGGGCCTGCTGCTGTGGCAGTGCCAGTAGCTGCCCGGAGCCTCGCAGAGCCCAGGACGGGGCCTCAGGGCGTGAGCAAGGGACACAGCACGGGGCTGGGACACTCAGAGGGGACAGAAGCAGCTCACGGTGTGCGAAACCCCGCTCGGGGGGCTGTCAGGAGAGCATCACGGGCGTGTGGGGCTGCGCTGCTCGGCGCATGCCTGCTCAGCTCGGCCCTGCCTTCTGCTGGCACCGCTGCTCGCTGCATCCCGGGCTGCCCTCGCTGCAGCTCTGCCAGCGCTGGGGCTGCAGTGAAACTGCCAGGAAGGACCCTGTGCGTTTGGGTGCAAAAGGGGCCCTCACCCTGATCTCTATCTCCATGAGTCTCGCCACTGCTCCTGCTTTTTCCTCTCCTCTCGCTGCTGGAGAGGCTGAGGAGAGAGCAAGTGTGCTTCCAGACACGTGTCTGCGCCAGCGCTTGAGATCCCAGAGGCTCTGCGCGGGGGACACAGCAAACAGTAAACAGAGTTGATGAATTGTCCCCTAAAATGGAGCTTCTGCTCTCCCCGCCTGTCATCTGCCATCAGCATTAGCACAGGGTTGAGAGAGCTGTCAGAGCAGCAGGAGTCACTGGAGCATGGGAGCCGGGCGGCGCGGCCTTCCAGAGGGGCTGGGCGAGCGGAGAAAGGAAAAAAACAGCAGCAAGGTAAAAAAAAATAATAATAATAATCATGAATGGGAGAGGAAAGCACCCACCCACTGCCTGCGTGCCAGGGGTGTGCCCAGGAAGGCTGCGTGGGGGCGGTGAGGCACGGCGGGGCTGTGCTGGTGTCACCGCACCCTGTAAGGCTCCGGCAGCAAACTGGGGGCTGCCCCCGCGGGGGTTTGGTTGTGTTGGCAGGAGGCAGCTTTATTCCACAGATCCAGTAGGTGCAGGTAGGTACAGATACAGGCTCAGGGGGATGTGGGGCAGTGCCCCCTGTGCCCCCCCAGCCAGGGCTCGTTACCTGCAGCTCGTCAGAGCCCGAGGCAGGGCCGGTCCCTTGTGCCCAAAGGAGCGTGGGTGGCCGCGGCAGTGGCTGCAGCTTCCTTTTCTCCCTAAATACTGCCTCATCCTGGGCTTCATTTCTGTATCACAATAGATTAAAAGGTGGGAAATGAAGGCAGAGAGTCCTCCCTGGAGACAGAGGCTGTGTGTGCTTTGATCTCTGCTTGGGAAAGGGAAAAGCTTCATCCTCATGGTGCCGTGCGAGGGCTCGCTGTGCACCAGGGCACACCTGGAAACTCCAGAGCAGCCACTGAGGCAGCAGGGTGGAGAGAAATGGGAAAAGCTTTCTGATAAAGTGCAAACAGCCTGGCGGGGAGCTGCCCCGGCCCACTGGAAAGTCTGACAGCCACCCAGAACCTGCCCAGCCCTCGGCACGGGGCCGTTGTTTGCTCTGTTTGTAGGGCCTGGAGAGGCAGGGCTGTGCCAGGAGGGGCACCCGGGCTCTCGGCACCCGTCCTCCCTTCGTTGGGTGCTCCCGTCTGATGAAATGTTACCTCTGAGGGTGTGGAGAGATGCTTAACTGCTTGATGTGTGTGCAACCCACAGACAAAGCACACAAAGTCATAATTAAAGGTACTTCTCTTGCCGTGCGTGGCATGGGAGTGCTCCCCCTGCCATTAGCCCCGCTTGATGTGGGCTGTGTGATGTGGGCGTGGAGGGGCAGCTGCATCCTTCCCCCGTGGGACTGCCGGGCCCTGCAGTGTCTGCAGAGTACTTGCCCTGTATAGATTTGTTCCTGGGCTACCTCACAGCTTCTGGAGCTCAGCTCAGAACCATAAATACGCTTTAAAAACGTTCTTGTCCAAAGGCTTGGTAGATGAATCCCGGCATCAGACAAAGCTCTGACTAACCAGCTGCTCCCGTGAAATAAATATTTATTACGGTGTGAATGGAGTGAGGGATAAACATGTGTCCCTATTTGTTTATGCCGCAAGGATTTGCTTCCCCTGAGCAGATGCATTCACAGCCCGTGCGAGGCTGCTGGAGCCTCTGCTCTGCGCCGGCACCGCTGCAGCCGCGCTCCCCTTGGCCACGTGGGCGCTTTGCTGCTCTGTGTGGGTGCTGCAGGGACCGTGCAGGGTCTGCAAGCGCCTGTCCAGCTGCAGGAGAACTCCTGGAGACTCTCAGCTCAGCCCAGGGAGCTGCAGGGGACAGGGGGGCAGCGCAGCACAGGGCCCGGGGTCCTCTCCAGGGTACCCCTCCAGAGCCAGGCAGGGTGCTGCACGCCTGGGTGACACTGGCAGCAGCTCTGTTGTCCCCCACAGAGAATTTCTCTCTCTAATAATACTTCATAGCAGCCACAATCCAGCTAAAAAGCTTTCGGTCAGATTTAAGAGCACATCTTCCTCTGTCCCCCTCTCTCCTTGGCCACTGGCACTTAGATGTGTCCCACACTCATCCCGCCTGCAGCCCCGCCGCCTCCTGGTGCTTCCTTCACCCCTGCCCAGCTGCTCTTTGAAACCAGCAGTAATCTTATTACCTTCATCAACCCAATCCTCTTAAGGATAAGGCAATCCTATTAATCAGGCTTCTGATGGGGGGAACCTCTTTTCCCCAATCAGTCGCCCCTCAGACTGCAGAGGAGCAGCACCCCCACACAGGTGCTGCTGGCCCCCTTCTGCCCTGCCCGTGGGGCTGCAGGGACCTTCCCCGTGTGGCGAGCTGCGCTGCCCGTCCTGCACAACCTGCACGGAGCCCTCGGCAGGCTCTTGGCACCGCTTGGCCCTGGTGACAGGGCAGCAAAGGGCTGTTCCCGCGAGCAGCTGTTGGTTTTACACGCGTGGCCTTCACCTTCAGCGAGCCTGGAAAGGCTCAGGCCACCTCTGGGACGGCTGCTCTGCCTGTTGGCTCCTTCCAGCCTCCTCGGGCAGAGGTTTGGTGTCCCCAGGCAGCACCGAGCTGACAGTCACACGGCCCCAAATGCAGTCACCCAGCCCCGATTGCCTGCGGGAGGGCTGGGGCAGGGGCTGGGGCAGGTTTCCAGCCCACGAGGGAGGATCCACCCAGCTGGGGCAGCAGAAGCAGCACCCGAAGCTCCCCCCAGGGGACAACAGAAATGTTTTCAGGCTACACCGCAGGGCTGGAGGATGGAGGAACATGAAAAGCAGCCAGGCACGTGGAGCAAACCCAGCCCCACCAGTGCTTTGGGGCAGGGTGCGGTGAGGCTGCAGGGCGGCGCGGGGCGAGGGGAGGCGACCTCCAGGTGGGCTCTTTGAGCCCTGGCCTTGGAGCTGGGACCAGCGCTGCTGTGGGGCTGCCTCTGCGGCAGCTGGAGCCGTGCTGGTGCCCGTAACAGGCCTGCAGCAGCAGCCCCAGACCTGCTGCAGTGCCTCCTGCCTGGGTTCCTGGAAGAAGCGCTGGGAAGCCACGCTCGGCGTTTCTTTAGTTATGCTGGAGCTGCACGGGTTCAGCGGTGTCCAGACTGAAGCAAATTTCCTTAAAATAAACACAGGAGCAAGCCTGAGGAGCGCCGCTACAGCCCTTAATTTTTACCGTAGACCTCTTCCTTCCCCTCTCAACTCGGATGTAATGAAATAAAGCATCTTATTTTCTTCCATTGCCAGGGGCCCTAACTAAAAACAGCCCCCCGCTGATCTCTGCTGCTCGGAAACAGGGAGTTTTATTGGCTTTAGTTATTGCGTTTTATTCAGAGCCGTGTATGTGGGTGAGCGAAGCCCCCGGAGGGATCCGACAACTATTTGCATTCCCTTTGTGTCTTCCCAGTGCTGGCTGCTGTGCTCGGGAGCTCCGGAGCTGCTGCGGCTTCAGTGTGAGGGAAGGCGAGGCCTGGAGGGTGGCCTGGGGACAGGGCCACGAGGCCCATGGCTGTATGGGACGGGGACTGCCACGGGGGGGTCAGAGGGAGCTGCCCTGGCTCCGTGCCGAGTCACACAGCTGGAATTTTGCCCCGTTTTTAGTTCTAGTAAATTCTGCAGCTTGGCTAAAATCGTCAGAATTCACCTGGCTGCTGGCTAGAGCCTGGCACCTGGGTGTCCACAGCTTGGCAGCCCTGCTGGCACCACGTCCCCATGTCCCCACGTCCCCATGTCCCTATGTCCCCATGTCCCTATGTCCCTGTGTCCCACCCCAGCCCTGCAGCCATGCATGTGGTCAGCGGGGGGAGGCAGCGCGGGTCCGCAGCTGACAGGGAGAGGAAAAACCTAACCCGTGGTAAGAGGAGCTGTAAAACCCGGTGTTGGGAGATAATTAGTATGTTGGGAAAGTGACAGGAAAGAGAATCAAGCAAAGCCAAGGTCAGCGGCTGCTAATTAAGAATCAGCACCTTGTGTCATCCTGAGCTGGGGCTTGGAATTGAAACGCACACTGGGAGAGACCCGGGAAGATAAAGGTGATGGAGGTACCCAGATAGCAGCTAAAGGGATTTGAGCGGGGGTTTAGAGTTTCATTCCAGCTTGGCTGATAAAGGAGGCAAAATGAGAGAAAATCGTGGCGGGAGGCGCGTGCTTGGCTTCCAGGAGGGACTCGTGCCTCTGCAGCTGCCAGCGCGCCGCAGGCAGAGCGGGCTGCAGGGAGGGCGGTCTCCTGCTCAAAGAAATAATGCAAGTGACATCTTCAAGAGCTGCTTCTCTGGGCTTTTGGAGGCTCTTCTGGGAACGTGGCGGCAGCACGGCGGTCCTGCTGCCGCCACCTTCCAGGCTGCCAGCCTGCCAAACCCCCAGCCCGCTCCTGGATGGCAGGGGAGCCTGTCTGCAGCCTGGGCATCCTTCGTCTGGGACAGAAACCCAGTAACAAAGGGCTGAAGGTCACTGGTTTGGTGCTGGGATGAGCCAGGAGGGGATCTCAGCGTGAGCCTGAGGTTTCCAGGGCACCCCTGTGGCAGATGGAGCAAGTGCCTCTCTGGCAAACGCCCTGGCAGGGTATGGCACTGGGGTGGCCCCGTGTCTCCCAAGGGGTTTGGAGCCCACTGAGCCGTGGCTGCGGTGCTCTGGGGGCTCAGGGAGCTGCGTGGGGATGCGAGGGCAGGGCCTGCACCTCCGCACAGCAGCTCTGGGTGCTCTTGCTGCCCGCGCCCAGCAGTGGGTTACAGCTTGTGCGCTCTGACAAATGAAGGGGAATTCCTTAGCGAAGGGTTATTACCGAGCAGATTATTGGGTTTGAGAGGAGGGTGGTGTAAAAAAGGTGCCCTCGGTTATGGCAGTGAAGCAGTGTGTCGACATCGCTGTCTCCTGCACGGGGATTCGGTGCGAGGTTCAGTGCTCAGGGCTTGCAGGGTGCCCGCAGCCCGCTCTCCCTCTGCCATCGAGGCGAGCGGTGCCGGCTGGGAGGAGGTCGTCCAGCCCAGCCCCTGGCTCAGCAGCCGATTTTCCCATTAGCAGCACGGAGAACAGGAGCTGAATATGTATTAGCACGAGGAGCTGGACAGCATCTCGCCTGCATTAGCGCGAGCTGCGGCGCTGCGCCTCACACCACGCAGTGGATTTTGAGCAGAATGCACGGGGAACTGCGGGACCCGCTCCGAGCAGTTAACACCGACACCGAGCTCACTCTTAAGTGCTGGTTTTCTGTCAGCATTTGCAATTCAAAGCCCGGGCTGGTGCACAGGGCAGCTGTGCTGCTCACCCCTCCCATTGCTGTGCGGCACAGATTACAAAATCGCCTGGTTTTTGGCTCTGTGCACATCAGACCCCAAATGTGCCCAAAATGCGCGCTGTAGCTGTGCTGTTTATTCCCATGAATACTGAGGAAATGGGACATGGGAGCGTTGTGATGCCTTTTACGGGCTCGATTCCCAGCCATGGGGCACAGCCCGTGACATTGGGCATGCCCCCCTTTGGCACCCCGTGCAGCTGGATAGCGATGTGGCCACACTGAGCAGCGGAGAAAAGATTTCACCCCCAAAACGTGAGGCTGAGATGAGCCCCCCCTGAAAGCTGTCACTGATGCAGGGACAAATGCGGTGCGGGTGTGAAATGGATCATTTTGGGGTGCAAAAGTTGAAACTCCCCAGAGATTGATTTCTCCTCTCTTCCCTGCGAGGGTCGGAGAAGCAGGAGGGAAGTCAGGCTGGCGGCGGTGCAGCGGGCACAGGGGAGAGCTGCCTGCCCTGCTGCGCACAGGGACCTGCTGACCTGGTGACCCACCGTGGGCTTTGCTTTCCAGGATTTCTTGACTGACCTGATGATGTCTGAAGTTGATCGCTGTGGTGAGAATGAGCATCTCATTTTCAGGGAGAACACACTAGCCACCAAAGCAATCGAAGAATACCTGAAGCTGGTGGGGCAGAAATACTTGCAAGATGCCTTAGGTAGGTACAGAGGGTTGGTGGGGCTCTTCGGGGAGCTGCCGGGTGCTCCACGCGGTGCGGGGCCACAGCTGAGCCCCGGTGGCCATCCTGCCATCCTGCCAAGGCTTCTGTCTGGGCTCTGGCAGTGTCACGGCGGCTGATTGAATCCCTCCCCTGATTGCACAGCCCCAGCCGGAGACGCTCCCCCCGTTGCTCGCAGCAGTCAGATGAAATCTCCCAAATTGCAGTGATGAGAGTCGCCTCCCTGATGGCGCTGGGAACCCTCCCGGTGCTTTTTTGAAAGGGCTGGCTACGCTTATGGCTCCAAAAATATTTCTCCCGATGCAAATGAAAATAATGAGAGGTTCCGCTTCTGGGCAGGTCAGGAAGGAATCGCGGCGCTGCTGCCTGCAGCCAGCACAGCCCAGCCCGGGGGGGCTGCCTCTGCGGCGTGCACTCGGCGAAGGCAGCTGGGTTTGATGCACGTCCTTGCAGTAGGATGAGCGGTGCTCCTATCGACCTGCTCGTTTTTCAGTGCGTTAGGTTCCTATTAGTGGATCTGTGTAATTTTAACAAGGACCGAAGAAAGGGTAAGTACTTGACTGAGGTAACAGCGATCTGAGAGGAGAGGGGCTGTTACTTATTTCTGCCTTGTAATGCCTTCTGGTCGAAGGCAGGCCTGTAAGTAGATTACCTCACAAAATTTCTAAAAAGCCAGGAGATTAATGAAGGCAGGGAGTTCCGTAACGCTCCCCTGTCAGGGCTCGCTGCCGAGCCAGCTCCGTCTCATACCGGGGAGCCCGCAGTCCCCGCGAGTTGTTTGGGGCACAGATCCTGCGTGGCCCTTTTGTCATGAAATGATTCATCTCCGTGTCACGAGGCAGCACAATGCAGCGTAGTGCTTCCCTTCAAACCATGCAGCACAACCGAGTAATAGGGCCGGGTAATAACAGCAGGCAGCACCTGCAGGCAAGCAGAGAGGCTCCAGGGCTCCCTGGCAGAGCTGAAAATACATTGGAGAGGCTCTCCGGGACATAATTAAAATCTGTTTGGGCAGTGAAGGGGGAGGAATGCAGACTGGGGTGGACAAAAGCAGGATGGGAAAGTCCGGGATGGTCAGGAGCTGGGAGATGAGCAAACCAAAAGGAATGATGAGATAACCAAAGCAAACCTTGCCCCAGGGCATCACCCAGCCCCACAGGTCCCTGTGCGAGGCCCTCCTGCTCCCCTCCATCCCCTCCCCGAGCATCCCCTGCCTGCGGTGTGCAGCCCAGACAGACAGCTGCCCTTCCCGACAGACAGACACGTGCCCCTGACAGACGGACACGTGCCGCAGTGGGGAGCACCCCCAGCCCACGCCGCGCTGCTCTGTGCCCGTGGCACCCGGGGGTGGCACGAGAGCTGCTGGCAAAGCCCTGGGTGTGAGCCCACCAGGGCGAGAGGTGGCCAAGCAGCCAGCAGGAGTGCAGAGAAACTCACAGAAATACTTTCATTCATTCATTCATTTTTAATTTAATTAATACTGCCCGGCCTTTTGGCAGGGCAGCCGGGGAGCAGCAGCGCAGAGGCCTGGCAGGGCCTTTCTGCAGGAGAAGCTGCGCTGCTGGGTCAGCGCAATGGGGCATGGGGCAGCTGCTTGGTGCAGGGGCTCACGGGCTGCCTTGCTTGCTGACTGCATCTCCAAAACCCGTCACTGACTGCCTGTTTTCCAGGGGAATTCATCAAGGCTCTGTACGAATCAGATGAAAACTGTGAGGTGGATCCCAGTAAGTGTTCGTCGTCGGACCTTCCCGAGCATCAGAGCAACCTGAAGATGTGCTGCGAGCTGGCCTTCTGCAAAATCATCAACTCCTACTGGTCAGTGCCTTCAGCTGCAGGGCAGAGGTGGAGCATCAGCCCGTCCTCAGGCTGAGTTCCTCCGCAGCTTGTGGGAGCCATGGGGGGAGAGCCCCGGGCACTGCTGCTGCTGCTGCTGCTGCTCGGGGCCGTTTGGCTCCGCGTCCTGCATTCCTCCAGGTTAACCCCACTCTCTCCCGGTGCTCAGGGCGGCTCTGGGGAGCTCCCTGCCTCCTTGGCCCAAGGCCTGGTATGCAGTTGGAGGCATGTCCTCGCCGACTGCGCTCAGGGTAAAGGTTCTGGCACCGAGCTGGGACAGGCCTCGATATGCAAAATCGCCTGGGGGGAGGCAGTGGGGTGTCTGGTGTCCTGTGCTGGAGGTGGCCGTGCTGGTGCCCGCTGTCCCGTCCTCGGGTCTGTTACAGCTGGTGCCTGCAAGGAACAGGAAGAATTGAGCTGGTGACCTTATTACCTTGAGCAATAAAAATGTTTTCTTCCTGCTTCTTGCTAGCAGACCAGGAGATTCTTGTCCTGACAGAAAAAAAAATATTATTACTGCTGGATTTGCAGTCTTCCTGGTTAAAAGTCCAGGCTTAGCTTTTATTATTGTATTTTGTAGCAACACTGTTGTTGCCAAACATCAACTAAGGCTCATTTTGGAGGAAGGAAGTCTCTGACAGTAAAAACTTCTCATTTTCTCCCCTACCCCAGCTGTTGTATTAAGGTCTGAAAACTCATTAGATGTGGTCTCCCAGGATTCGGAGTGTGCTGTCTTGCAAGGCCAGGAAGGAAGGGAATTGCTTCTCCTGATGTTGCTCAGCGAAAGACCAAGCAGCGAGAGGCTCACTCTGACTTCCTTTATCTACTACAAATAAGCAAAAGGGCAGATTTTGTTGGAGGTAGCCTGTATCTCATCCTGAGCCAATTAATAATTCTCTGACTCAGGAGTTGTGCTCTCCCAGGAGGAATCCACTGCTTTTAGTCACCAGTGGATAATAATTGTTCAAATTAGTGTTTTCCCCAGAATACCCAGAGCAGCACGAAAAGGTAAGTCTAAAAATAGGCTTGGAAAGTGACCCAAGGAAAGTCACGAGTGCACGGGAAGTTTGTTCCTCCAGCCCTGCCTTTCGGAGGAAGGTTGGAGCAACGGAGCTGCTGCTCCGAGCAGTTCCCTCTCGCCTTTGTGCTCAGCAGTTCTTGGGGATTAATTGGGCTGATGATGAGTGCTCCGGCTTGGCCAAGGTACCCTGACAGCTAACAGTCTTGCTTTAAATAGAGTGCCAGAGTGTGCATGCTCATCTGCTGGAGAGAGTCAGAGAGAGGAAAGAGGTTTACAATAACTGAAAATTGTTATAATTATGACATAATTTGGACATCTGGAAAGTTTCAGCGTAAGCAGAATTTCAGCATGTGGAAGCTCGTTACTGGAAAGTTGGGGAATGAATTACTGGCCCGTTTGTCACATAAAGCTGGCTAACTGAACCCCATCCACTGCTCCACAATTAAACTTTTATGGTCTCCCAGCCTGTGGCAGCGAGCGGTGCTCGCGGGCTGCGCGCAGCCGGTGCGTGCGTGTTCAGGGGGCTACTTCCAGTAACTGCAACCTGTCCTGATCACTCAAGCCTTAAATTGCTTAAAGGATTCTCCTGTTTCTGGGCAAACACCGTGAAGTCAAAGGGCTTTGTCCAATTGTGTGGATCGAGCCAAAGACAGAGGAGAACCTTCCCAGCCAAAGGCTTTGGTTAGTGTTATGGGTACAGCACGGGGCTGGGCAGGTGCCCACGGCTGGGGCCGTGCCACTGCGGTGCTCAGCGGGGCAGGGGCACAGCCGGGGGCTTTGCCCTGAGGCTGGTGCAGTTCGGGGCCTCCCTCCTGCTCCTGGCACGGGTGGGTGGTGGCAGTGGCAGCCCAATGTGAGGGCAGCAGGACGGGCTCTGGCAGCGCGGCTTTCTCTTCCCAACAGGGGTGAGGGGCAGGCACAGGGCAGTCAGGCCCCGAGAGGGGCACAGGCCTGCGGGAAGCCAGCTCACGTTGCTTTGCTCACCCCATGTAGTCCCTGCAGCAAAACTGGCAAACCGTCCTGCGAAATGGCTGTTTGGTAAGGAGATTTATGGCCTAAAATGGAGGCTGCCCCCTCCTCGGTCTGCTGTTAAACCATCCAGCTCTGGAGGTGAGCAGCTCTGACTTGCAGACAAAGACGGTGGCCGTGGCCAGAGCAGGCTCTGGGGCGGAGGGAAAGGGCCGGTACCAGGGACGTGGTGGCCACTGGGGACCCATTGTCAGCCTGCTCCCGCGTGGGAGGATCCAGCTGAACAAATAACCCGTGCTGGGAACAGGATAAGGTGGGAGCAGGGAGCTGGGAGGAGAGCAGGCAGCCGGGTCTGCGGCGATAAGGGGCTGCTGCCACGGGCATCTGCAGGGCACAGGGCAATTCTGGGGCCTTGGGAAGCCTGGCGGGGCTCAGTGCGGTTGTGAAACCAGAGTGACTCCCGTGTGGCTCTGCATTTGCCCTCATCCCCATGGGATTTGGTCCAAGAGCTAGCCCAGGAGCACTGCAATTCACACAGCCGAGCACCAGCTGCGCTGGTGACCCCAGTACCCCCGGTGGTTCACCTCACGTGGTGGTGAGCTGCTTTGCACGGCTCATTCCATATCTCTGGCTTCCCAGTTGTCAAGGGTTTGGGCTATGCTTCTTGTCTGTCTGGTTTGAGTCTCCTGACAGGCACTGCAGGGAAAAGAGGAGCCTGTGGCTGGTGAGGGTGGCAGTGCTGCTGTGCAGGGTGAGAGGACTCTGCCTTGGTGCAGGTCAGGGCGTCACACCACGTGGCTGCTACACACCATGCTTCTCACTGCTTTGTGGCACTTCAAACACCTTGGCCTTGAACTTCACCATCCCTGCGTGTCCTTCTGTCATTTCAGTGTCTTCCCAAGGGAGCTCAAGGAAGTTTTCGCCTCGTGGAGACAAGAGTGCAGCAACCGCGGCCGCCCAGACATCAGCGAGCGACTGATCAGTGCCTCCTTGTTCCTGCGGTTCCTGTGCCCAGCTATCATGTCCCCTTCCCTCTTCAGTCTCCTGCAGGAGTACCCGGACGACCGCACTGCGCGCACTTTGACCCTCATCGCCAAGGTCACCCAGAACCTCGCCAACTTCGCCAAGTAAGTGGGGCTGCGGCAGCGGGCGGGGGGGCAGCTCTGAAAAAGGGGAAGGGAGGTCCCACGCTGGCCGCTCCTTCCCTGGATGGAAAGGGCCTGCTTGTTTCCTGTTGTGTTTTTCCCCCGTCTCTCTCTGGGACCCATTCCCTCGCTGTTAGGTCAGAGAGATCAGTGAAGTTTCCAAAACAGCACGTGTTTTACGAGCAGGAAAACAGGCTGCTCTGACCACACAGAGAGGGCTGGGTCGCAGCGGGAACACCCAGGCACAGCCAGGAAATGAGTCCCGTGATCGCTGTGCTGGGAGAGGCTGATGGCATCAGCTCTGCCTCCCGTCAGCGGCACCAGCAGGGCCAGAACCTGCACAGCAGCAGTGGTGTGTGTAGCTCTGGAGCCGTTCTGTCCCTCCCAGGAGCTCTGGGCCCTTCCCTGCTAAGACAGCAGGGTTATTTGAACGGGGATGGCAGGAGAAGGGGATGGGGACACTATCAAGTTCTAAGCCCATAGGTTTGATGGAAACAAAGCAAGAGATTTCTGAAAATCTTTCCACTGGCTGCAGCTCTGAGCTACTTATCCTGAGCTCTGATAACAGAACGGTGAGCTTTCCAAAACATGAATGGGCAGTTTCCTTCTAAAGCTCCTCAGATTTGGAAACCAGCTCAGTGTACGCACGCGCAGCCAGGAGTGCACGCGCATGCACACAACTGCAGGTGGAAGGCAAACAAGTGTTACATGAGGTGACAGAAATTCTCCATATTCCTGACCAATCCCTAACTAAAGGGTTTCCAGATCTTCAGCACTTCGCAGGAAGGAACCTCTAACTAAGCTGACATTAGTCAAGCGTGTGGCTGTGGCCAGCTTCAGGGCCTGGAATGCGGGGGAGAGCGTGGGACTCCCACTGCCATCGTTCACCTCAGCTGAGTGACTGGGCTCAGTTGTTTTGATTTCCTCATTGCCAGTTATGTGTCTTATTTCTGGCAGCTGTACCAGCAGTAAGATGCACCCCATCACCAAGAACAGCTTCATTTCTGTGGCTTTCACCTCCATTTCTGCTGCTGAGGTCCCATGCTGATGAGGGCTTAGCTGGATTAGGCTGCAGTTAATTTTGGTTCCATGTTCAGTGAGGTGCCAGCTGCTTGTTAGCAACCTGGTGATCCCAAAGGCTCTGAAAGGGTTCAGATGCCACAGAAAGGCTCTGCCATTCTGACGTGTGTATGTACCTGCTCCTTCTGCTCACTGCACCTCTGTTTACAGGTTTAGCTGACATTTCTGTTGCTGTCTTGATAGGTTTGGCAGCAAAGAGGAATACATGTCCTTCATGAATCAGTTCCTGGAGCACGAATGGACTAACATGCAGAGATTTCTCCTGGAGATTTCCAATCCAGAAACCATCTCAAACACAGCTGGCTTTGAAGGCTACATTGACCTGGGCCGGGAGCTGTCCACTTTGCACTCGCTGCTCTGGGAAGTCATTTCTCAGCTGGAGCAGGTACGGGGGGCTCACGGGGACTTGGAGGGAAGCACGATTGGACAGCGCTGGGCACAGGGGCCCAGCACAGCGCACACTTCCCCCTTGTGCAGCCCATACCCATCCACTGCCTGTGTGGGTGCACAGCACTGCTGGTACTAACCCTCAGCACTTCCCCAGCCTTCCCCGTGCTGCTTCTTGTCCTGCTTGGGGGCAGGTGAGTGTCACTTTCCCCCTCTGCTCTTCATCTCTGGGGGGTGAGCATGGAGGGGCTGCTGGGATGAGAAGGCAGAGCTGCTGAACACCAGCCCCTTCTGTCTTTTTCCAGCAGATTCAAATGGTTAATTTTTAATGAAAAGGATTTCTGTCAGGAGACCTGGACCAGGCTTGGCCGCAGCTGTCTTCGGCGTCTGAACTATGCTAAGCATGCTTGCTGCCTTCTGCCCCGCAGCAGCGAATGGTTTCTGAAGCCACATGTCTGGGACAGCCAGTGGAGTTAAATTATGGAGAAAATTAATGTTGCTAACGATTCACTGAGGAGACTGTCCAGCAACTGGCAGAACCCACAGATCTCTAGCAGAAACATAAGATGCAGGCAGTAATTCTGCTCTCTTTTTCTACCAGGGCACTGCAACAAAACTTGGGCCTCTGCCTCGGATCCTGAGGGATGTCAACTCGGCGCTCAGTAACCCAGCCTGCGTGCAGGTCTCAGTCACAGCCGATCACACTGCATCCACTCCTAACGCTGGCAACAGCATCTCTGCGGGGCTACAGAAAATGGTGATAGAGAATGACTTATCTGGGTAAGAGCCTAAGAGGTGGCCTGGCCACAAAGGAAATTCTGAGCATTCACCTACTACCAAACCCTGAGCACCTGCAGGGACAGGCAGGACAAGGCGTGGTGTGGGCTCACCTGATCCATTGGCAAGGCTTTCTGTTGCAAAATGGATACTGGGTGTGGTTCAGCTCTGAATCCAGACAAAGCAGAGGGCAGTAGGGCAAGCACATGGCTCCCTCCCGGGTCTGTCATGAGCCAGAGCTGGGAATGTGGTCTGGGAAATGGAAAGCTGACCGGTTCTGAGATCAGTTCTTGACGCTTGGCTGCAGAAGCAAAATGGTCATCCTTTGAGGGCTTGAGGGATTGTTCATACTGACCTCAAAGCACTGAGTTCTACCACTGAGTTCATTAGCTGTCTGAATGTGCAAGATTTATTGGTCTTACCCATCGCTGTAAGATGTAGGGAATGTGCTGCATTCACCAAGATCCAAATGCGGACATTTCTCTAACAGTGGCCAAGCTGCAGAGGCCTCACAATCAATTCCAATCCACTCCGTCCAGTTTTTATAATACTGGGTGTTTTTAACGAGCAGTGATTCACAGACACAGTCACCAAACACACTTTTAGGCCTAATTATGTAACAAATTTCATTCATGGGAAGGATGACTGTTGCAGACTTAAAATGTTTCTGTTTTTGGAAAAGTAGAGCCCACATAAATTGAAAGACACTGCTAACAAAATAGTTAATAAGTGGAAACTACAGAATACTTAACAGTTTAATTAGGAATGAAAGGCAACAATGGAGCTGGACTTGCTTTAATCAGAGCTTTCATCTCTAATGATTCCCAGCTTGAGGTACAATTATTTAAATCTAATGCTATGGAAGATCTCTGCCAGTATGCTCTCACCCAAATACTCGCTTACAATGCACCATCTTTGATCGCAGAACATTCACATTAAGCTACTGCAAAGCTCTTTCTTTCTGTCTGCAAGAAATCAATATTGCTTGGATGTATCTGTTACGGCAGGAGCAGCGGGTGGATAACTTTCTGCCGCTAGGATTTAGCTCTGCTGTAACAGCTCTGTCTGACCCTCGGCAGCCTGGTGTGGATCAGCCCCCCAGTGCTGTACAGGTCCTGGCCAGCCCCCGGGAGCTCAGAGCCCAGGCACGGAGCAGAGGACAGGGAGCGGGGTGGGTTCTGCCAGCTGGGAGCTCAGCCCCATGCTGCCAGCACACTGCGGGCTGCGGCTGGCAAGGCAGAGCCCAAGAGCGAGCCCGTCAATGCCTCCCGCAGAGCACGGCCCGCTCCTCCATGTGAGGCACCTCCTGCTCTTCTGCCCGTCCCCCAGGGGTGCCCAGACCCCTCCGTTCCCCTGTCCCCTTGCTCCTGCTGCACCGTCCCCATGCACAGGCAGAGCTGGGCCTGGCCCCGTGCCCTGCAGGGGCTGGGCTGCGTCCCCTGCCCACGGCTGTGCCACGCTGATTTCTTCTGAGTGATAACGTTTTCCTGCCCTGGTGCAGCAT
The DNA here is from genome assembly GCF_964211825.1 of Aythya ferina. Taxonomy (NCBI): domain Eukaryota; kingdom Metazoa; phylum Chordata; class Aves; order Anseriformes; family Anatidae; genus Aythya; species Aythya ferina. The sequence continues at coordinate 2,199,985 of NC_140318.1, read as the reverse complement.
TCACAACTCTTCTTTTTTTTTTTTTTCTTCTTTTTTTTTTTTTTTTTTGTTTTCCTCTCCTTTTCCTTACGCACTGACCTCCCCGCAGTCTGATAGATTTCACCCGGTTACCATCTCCAACCCCTGAAAACAAGGACTTGTTTTTTGTCACAAGGTCTGCTGGGGCCCAGCCCTCGCCTGCCCGAAGCTCCAGTTACTCAGAGGCCAATGAGCCCGACGTGCAGATGTCTAACGGCAGCAAGAGTTTGTCCATGGTGGACTTGCAGGACAATCGGCTCTTGGACAGCGGGGCCAACGCGCCCGGCGCTGCCGACTCGCTCAATGACAGTCAGTCGTCCCTCGGGCAGTTGCAGGGCGTGTGGAGCGCACGGACTCAGCAGAGCGGCGTGCCGGCCATGGCCACCGTGCGCCGGGTGGGCCAGACGCCCACCACGCCGAGCGGCGAGAGCGCGCCCGGCCGGCCCCAGCTGCTGGCGCCGCTCTCCTTCCAGAACCCCGTCTACCAGATGGCGGCGGGGCTGCCGCTCTCCCCTCGCGGCCTGGGCGACTCCGGCTCCGAGTGCCACAGCTCGCTCAGCTCCCACAGCAACAGCGAGGAGCTGACGGCCAACAAGCACGGCTTCGCCGGCCCCGCCGCCAGCGAGGACTTCGCGCGTCGGACGGGGGAGCTGGCCCGGCGGCAGCTCTCGCTGACGGAGAAGGGCGGCCAGCCCACCATGCCGCGCCAGAACAGCGCGGGGCCGCAGAGGCGGATAGACCAGCCGCCCCCGCCGCCCCCGCCCGTCACCCGGGGCAGGACGCCGCCCTCCCTGCTGAACACGGTCCAGTACCAGCGCCCCTCCAGCGGCAGCATGATGTCCTCCTCGCCCGACTGGCCCGGCAGCGGGGCCCGCCTGCGGCAGCAGTCCTCCTCCTCCAAGGGCGACAGCCCCGAGATGAAGCAGCGCACGATGCACAAACAGGTGAGTTCGGGGGGGCTGCGATGGCTTCGGGGGTTGGTGGGGCCAGGCAGGGGTCAGGCCACGGACCTGAAGAAGAAATGGGCTGTTGGGGATCGCTGCGGTGAGAGGGGACATCGTTCTGGCCACGTTGGGGTGCGACTGCCATGAGGTGGCAGAGACACGAGGGTGATGGCAGCCCTGCCCCTGTCCTGCGCTACCATCTCGTCACCGCTTTGCCTCTCCATGCGCAGGCTCTCATCCCATGCCATAGTCAACCCAGCCCCATCTCACAGACTTGGACTAGGCGCCAATCTTCTCATTTATCTACAACTCCCTGTGCTGCTGCTCCTGCCCCACCAAAGCCTTGGTGTCCCTGGACACTCATTTCTCTGTTAGACCCTCCCAGGAGTGCAACAGGGGAGGCGAGAGCGGTAAGGAAGGAGCGTGCTCCCCATCAAGAGTGAAGCTGCAGCTGTGCAGAGCTCGACAGTGCTTCGGGTCCCAGAGCTCGTGCTGGTCTGCACAGAAAGGAATGGGACTGGTCACGGTGCTAACACAAAGCAGTACGTCACAGACCCAGGGCCCTCCGGTTTCCTGGCATGGATAAATCGTTTGGCTAGTGCTCCTTTAGTCATTTTACATTTCAGATACAGCCCTGTAGAAAATTAACACAGTAGGGCCTCTCAGTGCCCAAAGGAAGAGTTTTAGAAGTAACACAAAACCCAGAGAGTGCGGATAACTGGCACGAGCTCACTGCAGCGCAGCCCAGGCTCCTTTCCAGCAGCACAGCGTTGGAGGAGCAGCAGAGCTGCTGTAAGTACCTCTGCCTTACAAGGCAGCTGAGGAGGCCTTGTGTCAGTGCTGCCCATTAAAGGCTGTTTTATCAGCCCGATCTGGAGCTGTTCTGTGCATGCCGTATTGATTCATAAGCGCTGACATTAGCAAGCTGGCCATGTAGCCACATTTGTATAATGGGGATCGATCCTCGTTAGGTGCAGGGGGCACAGAGCTCTGCAGGCAGCAGCCTGGTCGGTAGCAGAGTTTCTTTGAGACGAGGAGCACAGCAAAACCTTCGGACCCCGGCCAGTCAGTGACTGCAGAGCTTTCCTCCCAGAGCTGGTCCCCAGCTGCCCCTCCCAGCCCAATCTGCATATTTGACTTGTGCCTGAGCAGTGTCTGTGAATCACGGTGAAACTGCTCGCTCATCGCTGCTGGTATTAAAGTCCCTTTGAGACCAGAGGAGTCCCGTGCCCTGGCCATTCCCGTAGAATTCCCCAAGCCCCGCTCCTGCCAGGCAGCAGCGCTTCCCCTGCCTTTGTGAGGCCGTTTGCTGATCTGCCTTTGGAGCTGTGCCAGGCTGGATCAGGTGCTCTTTTTCACCTCGTTGGAGAAGGAAGAAAGAGGCAGAAGGACCTGTGCACAGCTGGGCTGAGCTCTGCTAACTGAGAGCCTTGGAGCAAGAGCCTTGAAGTTGCTGAAGTGAAGGTGGGTGGCCAGCACTCCTCCGAGCCAGACAGTGAGCAGCCTCCGAGATGGAGGTCTAAGAAGAAGCAGAAAGCCACGAGCCAGGGCAGGATTTACAGCAAGTGTGCCATGAACAGAGGCTGAAACTTCTGATTTAGGACTGTGGAAATGAAGACCAGGCTGAAAGATGGCTTGGGAAAGCTCCCAGAGCCAGTGGGACAACCAAGCAGCCCCACTCCTGCAGAACCTCCTGGTCTGCTGCCTGCCAGCCACCGGGTTCCTCCCCTGTCCAGAGGTCTGCATGGATGAGAAAGTCGCCTGCATTTCTGCCTTGTTAGCTTGAATTCACTTGACCAGGTCATCCAGATCCCTTGTGTTCCTCCAAGAAACTAATTACTGCTGTTTATAATGAGCCAGGACGGAGGGGAAATGGCTGGAGCTTCACTTCCTCAAGTTCCTGATGTGGTTGGAAACTCTTCAGGCAACACTGTTTGGTTGGAGCTTGTGGTCCCTGCCCAGGCCAGGACTGAAAAGCCACAGCCGCGGCTCTGGCTGCCTGGCAGGAGAGCAGCCCTGCTCCGTGGGCACCCACAGCTACCTGAGCACCCCCGGGAGCTGCTGAGCTGTCAAGGAGTTGGACCTCACCCGTGGAGAAGCTCATCCTAGAAGAACCCTGTATTTTCCAAGAAGGCGTCAGCATGACCAGGGGGAGCATTCATTTTGCTGGGTTTATCCGTACGAAGCCTTCCCAGCGCGCAGCCTTCCCATCTGCCAGCAGAAACAACCTGCTCCAGAAACCTGGGCCTGTGCCTTGCAGCGGGCTCCCTCTGCAGCACACCTCTGTGTTCTCTGGGAAAGGGAAGAATTTGGCCTGGCAAAGGCCAATTTATTAAAATAATGTGAGGTGCACAACAGGAGTTGTTCCTGTGCCTCCCCCCGGCTGTTCCGGTAGCTCAGACTTGCTCATTGCTGTTTGAGCAGCACGGGAGAGGGCTTGCTTGGAAGGAAATTCTCTCTCTAGCTTCATGACCATTTCTGTTACAGGTTTTTCTTTTGTTATGGTTGTATGTTTCATTGTAGGCCCCTTCTCCTGTGAACCCCAATGCCCTGGACCGCACTGCTGCTTGGCTTTTGAATATGAACATGCAGTTTTTAGAAGATGAAAGCATTGACCCAGATTCCAAGCACAGGGATAAGCTCAGGAATAAGGACGAGCTCAGCCAAGCAGAAAAGGTAAAACCTGATTGGATTGAATCAAGTTTCTAAATAGAGAGAGGATTTCCTTGAATGTCGTTCATCTGAGCAGCCCAGGGGCAAGGTGGGCTGTCTGGCACCCCCCTGCCCAGGAGAGAGGGGTGTCAGGCTCTGCGCCCCGCTGCTCAGTGTCACAGGGCACTGCTGGGGAAGGTCTGGGAGGTTTTCACACACTGACTCGAACTGTCCTCTGATGAGAGCTAGTGAGAAAAGCAGGAGCCAGGAACCGAGTGCTGGTGCTGCTCTGCAACATCATCTGGAGCCAGCTGGTGCCTCTTACTTCCCCCTGGCTGCAGGAAAGAAAGCTTAAAAACCAGTTTCAGCTCACCTATAAAACAGATCGTAGAGGAGAGTGCAGGCAGCCTTCTGCCTCACAACAGGGACATGTAGAAAGAAGCAGCTCCCATGCTAAAAAGCTGCAAAGAGACCTAAAATTAAGCCCAGATTCTGGTCTCAGCTACAGCACCAGGGTGTGGTGTGACACCATGGGTGCAGTGACGCTGCTCCGAGGCTGTGTCAAGGATGCAGCAGTCAAGAGCTGAGCAATCTTTGACTGGTGCTTCTGTGAGATGCTTTCTCAGCAGCCTGGCACTGCCAGGACACCCATAGCTGGGCACGGTTAGCTCGTGGGGTGTCCCCTGACCGTGCGTCACGCTCCTCACACCAGGCACCTGTTAGCACCAGGTCACACACAGCTCCTGACGTGTCCCTCCCCAAACATGTTTCCTGTTTCTCCAGCACAGACACGTTTCTGTTTTCTTGTAACAGCAGCCCTTGCCTGTTGTGTTGTATCGTTGTTGGACTCTCACCTGTTAAATTCAAGTGAAAGGTCAAAGGCAGGGACTTTAGACCCTATGGTAGGGACTGTGAGGTGGAAGGCGAAGGCTCCCAGCCTCCTCAGGAAAAGTGGGGCTATTGTTTGTGAGAGCTCAACCCATTTTTTACTGCCTTTTTGCTCCTTGGCTGTTCCTGTAAGTACACAGCCACGTACTGAGCAGGCAGCATCTGACACAGAAGTTCTGTGGTTAGACTTCGCAAAGGCAGAGGCCCGAGCAGGGACACCAGCAGGCAGCCAGTGACAGTGAGGGTGTTCCCGGACGAGCTCTCTGTGCCGGCATCACTGCTGTGCTGGGTCACTGGAGGGCTTCACAAGGGTCAGTGCGGGATGTGCCAGGCAGGGGACACCAGTACCCACTCCAGGTGGATGCTGTTGGGGTTACAGATTCAGGCAGTACTGCAGCACACCGGTCCCTGCCCTCATGCTGGTGGTGCCCTGAGCCTGGCGTCTCATTCCCATGCAGCATCTTCTGTTACTTTGCTGTCACACCCCTGTCACTGGCATTAAGGACCATCATTAGCATAACCTCTCTCCCCATTGCTGTAAGCCTCCAATGGTAACCGAGAATGAGCCAAGTGTGCTAGAGACAGGAGCGACTCCTGCGGGCTCTGAGGCCTCTCCTGCTATCATTTGAGCTCATTTATGCGGCTCCTATTTTAAGGCTAGGGTAGGTATTTAATCTTTCCTCTTTGAGCAACTCCCTTCTGTCTGACTTCAATGCTTCTGTGCAGCTCTACGGGCGTCCGTGTTTCCATCACGCCGGTTCCATGTGCAAACTGTCTCGTTTCAGTGCCTCAGTGAACGCTTTGCTAAAGGAAAAACACAGTGAGATGTTGGGCCTGTCTGCCCAGGCTGTTCCAATTGGAGGCTGTTCCCAATCTGCCTGCTGTGGCACAAATACTGCGGCCGTTCAGGAAAACCCTCAACACCGTAAAGGTTCAGCCCAGAGTCGTTAGGGTTATTCTGCCACCAGTCAGCAGAGCTGATTGTAGGAGAGCCGTGGGGACTTGTGCGAGCTGGGGCCCTCTCACAAAGAGCTGGCCTTTTAGTAAAACCCCACAGCAGGGCTCTCAAAACCGGGACACAGCAAAGTCCGTAATTTGAATGCTTACCTGGGAGCTGGCCAAGGAGACGGCCACGTTTGCAGCTCACCAAGGCAATGCACAACGAAGCGCATTTCTGTCAGTTGGTGTATGACACCTGTGGCCTTGGAACAGATTTCATCGCACAGATGAATTTTTTCCCATTTCTGACTCTAAAACAGCCAAATTCTCAGCTGCATGTTAATTATTCTAAGGTTATTGCAGTTTAAATTGAAAAAAAACAACAACAACAAACACAAACATGTCAAGGCTAACTTTGAAATTAAAGTCTCGTTACAGAGCTTCACACTGCACTTTCCTTTACCAAAGCACGTTGTACCGAATGCTGTGCTTCTGCAGTAGCCACACCCAGCCCTGGGTTAGGCAGCTCTCCGGTTTTGTAATTGCTTTACGTGGTTCTGCTACTGCTGATTTTTAGCTTCAGCTGTGCAAGCTCTAGTCTGTGGGGTCTTGGCTTCACGCAGCAGCTCTTCTGGGATTGAGCCTGGGCTTGCCACCTGCCCGCCTCGCTTAGCCCGCAGGGCGCAGCCCCAGTACTGCTCGCTGCCCCTGCTCACAACGCGTGCCCGCTGCCTGGCAGGAGGCCGTGCAGCCTAACTGCTCCTGCTGGGCTTTTGGCAGCTCCAGAGCACACACAGTTATTGGTGTAGGCTGAAGAGCTCACGCGTAAACCCAAAATCCCACCAATTCAGCTTTTCCTGCCTGTTCAGCCCCACGCTGTTAGTGTAAGGGAGCTGCCAGCTGCATTTGCCATTCAGTCGCTCTAACCTGCATTCCCCATGTGAAATGCTGATCTCTGCTAACAACCCCTTCTCTGAACCTGCCAGTGATGTGCCAGCCCCGCGGAACGCAGCGCCACTCCTAGCGCAGCACGGAGAAGACGGAAGAGGAGGTGTCGGCTCGCGGGGTTATCTGACACGGGTTTGCAGCTAGTCTGATGCGAGGACAGGGGCGTGATTGGGCTATGGGGAAACCCTGGCAAGGGCAAAGCCCTACTAGGTAACGTGCTACATGTGTTTTCTCCTCCTGTGTCTGTCCTTGCGTGCTGTAGTACCAGCAGGACCTAGTGGTGCTGCAGGACAAGCTTCGCATCTCCAACAAGAAGCTGGAGGAGTATGAGACGCGCTTCAAATGCCAGGAGGAGACGACGCAGAAGCTGATGCTGGAATACCAGGCCAGGCTGGAGGAGAGCGAGGAACGGCTCCGGAGACAGCAGGAGGATAAGGAGATCCAGATGAAGGGCATCATCAGCAGGTACGGGGCAGCTGGGAGGAAGGCAGGCAGCCAGGGTGGCATTAGAGCTGACCCCTGCTCTGGGGGATCAGGTTCCTGGGGAGAGCAGGCAGCTTTCCTTTGTGGGTTTGCCACCATTTACACGCTGCCCCTGGGGGAGTTTCAAGCCCTGACTCTTTGGGTTCCCCCATCAATGTCACGTCACAGAGGATTTGCCCCCATTTCCCTGATTCACAAAGGCAAAAGTTCAGGAGGCAAGGGCTGGCAGGCCTCCCTGGCTCACAGATGATCTGGCAGACTCGCTCTCCTTTTCGTACGAGCAATTGATCTGATGCTCAAAATGAGCCTTTCCTGACATTCAGTGAAGATCTCATCTCCCTCACATTGCTCCTAGCGATAAACCCCTTCCTCCCACCCAGACTGATGTGGTGGTTACATTTTCCTGGTACATGGGCTGGTCAGTCCCGCTGGCTGCTTCTTTACCTGAGGCAAGCCAATTCAGTGCTTTTAATCGGCCCTCCTAAATGGGTCTTCCTTCACTGGCCTTAATCACTTAAGCTTTTGGGCAGCCTGCTGTAGAGGTGTCTAGACAAAATTAATCACCAGAAAAAAGACTGGGCTTGAACTATTGGTTTTTGTGCAAGAAGAGGCAGTGGCAATGACTGCGTGTGTGTGTGTCTGTGTGTGTCTTCCTTTACATTCGAATGCACAGCTGCGGGTCCTGGGAGCATCTCAGCTTCATCAGTTTCAGATGAGGGAACTTGCCCTCGTATGGATGGTGGGGGCTGCTACGTGAGGCCTGTCCCATCTGCAGATTGTCCTTCAGGCATTTCATACAGCCTCCTGCGTGCTGCAGAGATGTACAGCACCCCTTTGCCTCCTTGGTGCCGAGGACTAAATGAGGCTGTGCTCTCTACCACCGTGGGTGGCTGATGTGGGTGGGTGTAAGGCTTGTGTCTGGGCAGCTCAGTGTGGCAGAGCCCAACAAGAGTAATTAATGTATTCCTGACACTCTGTGTGCTACAGAAGGCCATTACTTTTCAGAGTAGCTTGATCCAGCCAGGCGGTGATCAGCACAGTCTTGCCTTAGCAGTAGAGCAGCGGCCTGGGTCACTGTCAAGCTCTGCGAGAGCTGGGAATGAAATTGTCTGAATGAGGAGATGAAGAGAGGTGCTCCGGGGCGCCCAGCCGTGCCCAAAGCTCCCAGCTTGGCTCCTTGAGCAGTACGCCCCACTGTACAAACAGGGGCTATGCACTCTGCAGCTTGAAAACGTGGCTTTCTTTTCTTGTCTGTTTGGCTACCAGGCTGATGTCAGTTGAGGAGGAGTTAAAGAAGGACCATGCAGAAATGCAGGCTGCCGTGGACTCCAAGCAGAAGATAATTGATGCACAGGTGAGTCCCTGCTGCCGAGAGCTGCAGCGCTTCTGGGGGCGAGTCTGCCAACAGGCAGCAGTGCCAGGTCAAGTGTGGCAAGACGATGTGCACGGGGTGAGTCAGCATGGAGCTACAGTCAGGGACGAGGGGGGACAGACCTCAGCAGGCCACGTGTAACCTCACAGGAACATCATTCAAAGGCCTCAGTGCTGGGAGCCTGCCTTATTCCAGCCAGTAAGGCAGAGACAAGGAGCCTCCTTCCTCTCCTAGCAAGCAGCATTTGTTTCATTGATGAAAATCAGCCTGGATGGTGCTCAGCCCGGTAAGATCAGCTGGGTGGGTTCAGAGCCTGCAGAGTTCAGTAACGCTTGCAGCACCTGGCTGGCAAGGCAAGCGCTGGCTGGCCAGAGCAAAGCCAACACCGTTCAGCATTCGGGTTGTGGTTTGCAAGGTTAGGAAGCTCAGCTAGTGTTACAGATCAGAATGGCATCAGGCAGTGGGAATAAAATACTCTGCTTGGAAAGAACGATCTGAAAATACAGCCCATAATCTCTTAATTTGTCTGGACAGAGATCAGCATCTCCTCAGCAGCCAGGCCTTCCTTCAGGTTGTGGCTAGGTGCTGGTAAATTGTAGGCTTTCTCCTAATGACCGTATTAATCACTTGTGAGTCACCGCTCATGACTAATTTACTGTCTAGCTAATTAAAAAGGAGATGAGACAGTCGTAACTCTGTAAGAAGAATCACTGTTTTCCTGTAATTGCCTCACAACTGGTAAATCAGCACCGTCCCTCCTGCACTCAAGCAAAGCCCGGGGGACACGGGGCAGGTGGGAGGCGTGCGCGGGACAGGCTGCAGCCACCTGCTGCCTCCGTGGGGTACCTGAGAGGCTCCCGCTGTGCCAGTGTAGCCTGCTTTGTTCAGCTTTCCGTCATCTCAGGCTGTGCAGTGTCCAGCAGGCTGATGCACAGGCAAACCTGAGCCCCTCTGAGTCATTTCTTATCCCCCCACTTGCAGCAGGCAGAGGGAAGATGCAGGGCAGGCACAGCTGGACCAGGCTGCGACACCGCAGCTCCAGCTCCCGTCCCCATGATACTGGACAGGACTTCTTAGTGTAATCAGTAAGAATAAGGAAATTGCCATCACAGCCATCCCGGGAGGCCACGAGTCATTTAAACCATTTATTTACACTAACAAAATCAATTAAACACTGGCAGGAATAACCATCTTGGGAGAGAACTAGATTTTAGAACATGAGTCTTATCATCTTCATAGCAGCTGCAGTTAGAGCAAACAATGCAATTAATTTCTGTATCACTGAAAAATTAGGAAAAAAAAATCTTTATCTCCGTTTCGTTCAGGACCAATTATTACATGGGATGATAAAATTAATTTAGCTCAGCTTCCATTTGTTTAAAAGCCTGGTGTGTCACAGCCTCTGTGAGACTGCCAGAGGAGAAGGGGCCAGGTCCTGGCTGCCTCTGGGCTCCTGCCCACTGACCGCTCCCCTCTGCTGTTCCTTCGCAGGAGAAACGCATTGCTTCATTGGATGCTGCCAACGCACGGCTAATGAGTGCCCTTACTCAGCTGAAAGAGAGGTACAGCATGCAGACACGTAATGGGATCTCCCCCACAAACCCAACTAAATTGCAGATTACAGAGAATGGAGAATTCAGAAACAGCAGTAATTGTTAACCCGTGGAGGGCGCTGCCGCAGGAGAGGAGGCCTGGCCAGAGAGACCGTGCAGCAGCAGGTGTGAGCCGCGGCTTCAAAGAACGGCTGCTCTCTCCCCCAGAGAAACCAGCTCCTTACTGCGGACGGCGCGCTTGACTGAGCCTTTGTGGGAGATGCTAATGCCAGCACATTGAGGGGACGGAAAGATCGAGTGTGAGATGAGTGGCATAAGGAAATAAGATATATTTGAGAATCGCTGTCACTGTTGGATTTAAATCAGTGTTTAATGTTTAAACAGAAGTAACCTTTTCCTTCCAAACTGCCCAAAGGATATGCCTCACCCCTCCCAGCAAGGAATAACGTCCTTGTCATTGCAGGAAGCGAAATAAAGGGAGCTGGGCAGAGCCTGCAGCAGGCAGCGGCCCCCTCAGTGCAGGTAGAGCGTGCAGCTGGCTGCAGCTGCCTGGGGGCAGCAGGGGAGCCCGCCCCACTCCTGTGACTCCCCCTGGAGCACAGCCCTGTCCCCAGAGCAAACCCCACGCCCCGCCAGCCTTCCTTACGTGGCTCTGTGAGGCCACTGGCTTTTACAGCACGTAGCTGTCCGCAGGGCATTTACACAGCAAATTAATGTTTAATTAACTCCGCCCACGCAGGGGGCACAGTCCAGAAGAACCGTCAGGGCTCCCTCGGCGCAGTGCGGTACCAGAGGGGTGTTGCATGGGGCACTGCGGTGGAGAAGGGTCCGGTGGCACTGCTGGGGCTGCGGGGCCACCACGCAAGCCCAGGGAGCGGAGCCAGCCCGAGGCTCTGCACGCAGGTGGAGGCAGGAGCTGGTACTGGCGATGGGTTCCCTGGGTCCCCTCGCCAGCTGCTGCTCGCTCAGCTAATGGGGAAGGTTTTGGTAAAGCAATAGTTCAGGGCACTGTGTTCCCCGCCACACACCTAACCACAGAACAAAGTAAAGGTCGCCTGAGCTTCGTCCCCAAGCTGTGAACGAGGTGCAGGGTCTGGCTTCGGTGGTGCCCGTGGTGGCACAGGGGGAGTGACGGGCTTTGTGACACGGCCAGCGTCTCGCTTGACGAAGGGTTCGTTACGGGGATGTAATGCTCTGTGCGGAGATTTTTACTGTTTCTGGGGAGAAAAACAGGCAAAGAAACAAGAGCAGCCCTGAAGACCCATGAAGATCGGTAATTGTATTTCTTTTCTTTCACAGTATGCATTAGAAAAAAAAAGAGCCCATTTTCTGGAATACTGTCCTCTTTAAATTGGGAATGAGCACTGCATGGAAATTAACCGGCTTGAAGAATGTAAAACATGGTCATAAGGGAGTAACCAACAGGAACAGCAGCCACCACCGAGAGCCCCCTTGTCAGGAGCACTGTGCAGGCATAAGCCAGGATTAGACTTTTCCTTGCTGCTGAAACACGCAGATTCGGCACATTCAGACACGTTGCGCTCAGCGGAGGGGTCACCTCCTTAACGGGGGATTGTGCCGCTGACCTGCCGCCACGGTGTGTTTGTTGCTTTGTGTTTTTTTTAAGTTAGTCCTTCATGACTCCCAGTCTCAGAGCAGGTCCCTCGTACCACGAGCCCAGAGATTTTCTCTGAGATATGGATGACAGTGTACAGTGTACAGGACATCTCTGCCTTTTCCTCCCACTAAAGTTTAACACTGCTGACCGCCTGTCCTAGCTCCTCCTGCCATGTGTAAATGTTCAGACAAAGGGACTAGGACGCTCACTGCGCTCTGCACAGCTTAGGTACCGTCTCCAACCTCTCAGTACCCAGGCTGCCCGAGCAGGACGCTGTTTGCCAGTAAGCTCTGCATTGCCATGCCACCTCACAGCCGTAAGGCTCATTAACAGCACTCTTCCACACGCAATTGTTTTCAAAATTAAAGCTGCTTTTTCTTTTTGTAAGCGTTTTTCTGTTGCCTGGAAGCCCTGGGCCAAGCCTGGCGCGGCTGCACCTGCTGCAGCTCTGGTCCCTGGAGGAGCGGACGTGTTGCTCTGCACTGAGGTCTCCGCGCCCAGCCAACGCCTGCAGAGTGGTGCAGCCACACAGCAGACCCCAACAGGAGCTCCTCAGAGAAAAGTAATCACTAAGCAGTTATGGCAAGTACAGTCACCTTTGAATGTGGAGGATAGCACAGATGGCTTTGAAGACCCACACAAAACTGACGAGGTTACAACTGGAGAAAGACCCAGACAGGTTAGGAATACACGGGGTACTGGGAACGGTTCGGTACGTACACTTACCAGCTGCCATTGTCTCATACACACTGTAAGAACCCTGCAAAAAGACTATTCTAAACTGCTGTTGCCCTGAGATGTATTTTTAGAGCTATTTGTTTTTGAGCTCCAACATACCGGTGTTGGGAGAGACGAAGTTTTTCAAGAGCCAAGTAACGTAGAGGAATGGAAACGCTCCCAGAGCATGGGGCGGGCGCCCCACCAGCAGCGTTCCCATTCGTACGTGGAAGTAATGTTGGGATGCAGTCAGTGCTCTCCGTAAGAGCTGGAAAAAAGAACCACCCACAACACAGTTGTTTAGCACTGAAGCTAAGCAAAGCGCAGCTTAATCTTCTGCTCAACCACAAGCCAAGGCACTGCTTTTAGAACCTTCTCCCTCCCCCCTTTTTTTCTTTTATTTTTTTTTCCCCAGGATCTGTCAGAAACTCCTGGTTAACCTCAAAGTTGCAAATTACTGAACACATTGTTCTGCTGAAGTAGCAGGCACACTTAAGTCCTTCCACAGTGAGTTATTATAAAACACAACTTAAAAGTTCCAGTGCCAATACCTTCTGGAGTTGTTGCTTAGTTTCCTGAGCCAGTACGAAACAAAACTCAAATCAGGAAGCGGTCTCGTTACAGTGGAGAGCCCCCCACCCCTCAGCCCTGTGTCGCCTTCCCCTGCAAGTGTCAACAACTGGACCTAACCACCATGCTCCCCCGCGAAACGCTGGGGATAGGGTTTAAGATCCAGGCTCAGCTCAGATCTGTTACTTCAGTTTGTGTTTCTGTTATTTATAAACTGTACATTTCTGTGTGTGTGTGTGCGTGCACGTGTGTGTGAGCGGGAGCCAGCGACGCGAGCGGGCAGCGCAGCGGGCAGGGCACCCGGCTGCGGCCTCAGCCCTGGGAGCTGGCGCAGCGATGCCGAGGCGATGACAGCGGAGTAAAGCAACCACCACGCGCAGTGCTTTGTGAGCGGCTCCGTCTCCTTTTCCATTCTTGCGCTTTCTACAATAAGAAGCTGTTCTAGTGCAAACTTGTCAAAGTGTAAACAACACTAAAACACACTCAGATTTTTATCTTAATACAAGTCTTAATATTTTTTTGTAAATGTTTTCAGTGTTTACTGTAACGTATCTATCTCACTAACGGTTGTATATAGTAATTTACTTCTGGTGCTGCTTATTTGGTCAGGATTTGGCTGTATCAATGCTGTTTAGGTGAGGTGGACTCGAGCTAGCAAATTTGGATCCAGTCACAGGTCATGACTCCACCTCTTCCCCTTGGGCATCTGAGGGAGAGAGGGAAGGGAGAAAAGTCAGGGATCCAGATTTGGGGTTGGCCCACCTCAGGGATTCTGTTTTAAGAGTTATGATTTGGGGTTTTGTTAAACTGTAGTGAACACTGCTGAAAAAAAGTGAGCAAAATTTTGTGTAAACAGGGATGAAAAGGACTGAACAATACCCCAGCGTCTCTGCAGACTCCAGGTACCATCTTTTTAGACAGGGTTTATGGCTCAAGTTCAGTGCCAACCACCTGGAGGGACCTCGGTCCTTCCCCACGCCAATTAACACTACAGTGTAGTCACCAGCCCCTTTCACAAAGCCTGCTGCCATCCGAAGAGCCCCTTGTCACTGCATTGTCATTCGAGTCTGGTTGGGTTTGTTTTCTGCTTTTGCAGCTGTAAAGCACTGATTGCACTGTGAGAACGCGCTGACCCCTCCGGCCTGGCAGGCAGCCCGCTGGGGTTGTGCTGCTGCGGGGAGGCTGAAGGGAGAAGGGACCCGGTGCGCCCGAGCGAGGCACCGCAGGCACTGCTAGGAAAGAAATGGGCAAGTAGTCTAGAGGCTTTTCCTGTTACTTAAGTCCATACCACGATGTAACAGAAAACAAAGTCTGATCCGTGATCAACAAGGAAAGGATTTTTAGTGCCAGAAGTGGAAGAGTCACTGCTGTGGTCTGCCAGGAGAGCCCCCAGGTGCTCTCCTTTCTCACTGTGCCCCCGAGGTTGCTGTGGCCTTGCCTTGAGCATGAAGCAGCCAGCACAAAGGGCACAACCGTGACACTGCCCTCAGGGCGAGCGTGAGGTTTCTTGTGCAGCACCCCATCCTTCCCCCCACAGCAGCTGTAGTGCTCAACGTAAAGGTTTGCAGTCAAAGCAATCCAGGACTGCACAGCGCCCTGGCCCTGACGTGGGGCAGCGTGCTGGGGCTCACAGCACCGGGAGGCTCTGTCCCTGGCCCAGGCAGGGGCACTGCCCCTCTGAGCAGGTCCCTGACTCTTCAGGGCAGTTTCAGAGCAGACTGCTCAGCCACATCGCTTGGCCACGCGGTTCCTGCCCTGCCCTGAGAAGCAGCCAAGCCCTGCGCTAACCCTGCACAGAAAACTGTTGCCTTTTCCTTTTCCCTTGTGGAAAATATAGGGGGGGTGGGAGGGGTGGGATGACCGAAGCATGCCAACACGCAGCTCACAGGCATCCAAACCAAATCCAATTGAGGGTGTTACATGACATTCAAAAATAACCCTGCTTTGAAAAAGGTGTCATGTTGGAGCACTGACCTTCACCAATGACCTGAGCTGTGACACTGCTGTAAATTCCACGTGGTTCTGCATCAGCTGCCAGTACCCCGAAGTGCAGTCGCCATGTCCACATATTCCTTTCTCATACATCACTGTGTCTTAAGATATACCTCTCTCTGTATATCTGCTTAAGCTGATACTTGTTCCTGATAAGCAGTCGCTATGTTTTATATCCTCTTATAAAGAAAAATTTTTTTTGTAAGTATGTTTAAAAACAAAAAAAATGCAAAGTGGAAGTGTTTGCTGAATCTCCTTCAGCTCCTTTTAAACTATGTAATAATGTACAGAGAAAGTTGTTGGTGTTCAAAGAAATGATGTGGCCGTGCAATTTATGTACATTTGCAATTAGAAATATTAAAGATTTATTTAGATATTTTATACAAGCTCTCCAGCACCTCTACTCAGTCATTCCCAGTCTCTGGCTCCACAGCACAGGGCAGGACTGGGGCTGCCCGGCGGCACTCAGGGTGCCTACAGCCCCTCCCCACCAGCCCTCTCCTCCCAAAGCCCTCCCCCCCTTTGCTTCCCAGTAGAAGTGTCAGAAAACCTGAAGGAGTCATTAAAACCCTGGGTATCATGAGCACCTCTGCCTCGTTAGCATCACTGTAATTAGCTCCTATGAGAGACGGGGGAGACAAGCTGGCTGCATCAGGACAAGCCAAGATGTGGTGGGCACCCATGGCTGTCCCCGTGCACAGCAGCAGCTCTGGCCCAGGGGGGTCACCGGGCCCTGCTGGCTTCCACCCACCCCAGGGTGCTGAGTGCCAGTGCCCGACCCCTCCCCCAACACACCTGAGCACTGGCAGTGGGGTTTTGGGGAGGTTTGAGCCTTTTGTCCTCACACTGGAGCTGCTGCTGCCTGCCGCCAGGCCCTGCAGCGAGCCCAGGGGCTGAGCCTTGCTCTGTGCCCGCACCAGGCCGGCCATTCCCAGCTCCTCCAGCCCCATCTCTGCTCCCAGCACCTCCTCCCTGGTCCCAAACCAGGCTGGGGAGCTCTCCTGCCTCTGAGTTCAACCTTGGTGGCTGTGAAGGCTGAGACAGGTGAGGGGGAGAATTCCCAGGAAGCAGCGCAGGGCATCTCAGCAACCGCTCCAAAGAGGGATTAGTCGGTAACACCTTGATATGAATAAAACCTCTTCAGCCGTCTCTGTTACGGCTTCATCAGAGCAAAGCTAAAGTCTCAGCCGAAAATACCCAGAGCAGCTCCGTGCTCCTGCCAGCTTTCAGCATCGAGGCTCCCAGCATCTGGCTGCAGCCGCTCCCAGCAGCTTCCAGCCCCGCTCAGCGGAAGGGCAGGGCTGGGAGGAGCGAGCCTCCGCATTGCAAATCAGCAGCCAGAGCAAGGAGGGGAACGCGGGGCTGGCAGGCTGGGGATTCCAAAGCTCTTTGCTTGAGCTTTTTCAATCTGGAGAGGCGTTCTAGCCCAAGACTCATCAGCATTAATAATGCTCCGGTAATTGCACGGTACAGGTTTGTGCCGAGTTCAGCTGTGTCAGTGAGCAGGCTGCAGGCTGCTGGTGGTGCCAGGCAGCTCCTTCCCCATCACAGCCCCGCCAGCAGCACAGCTTCTGCTCGGAGGAGGCTGAGGCAGCCATGGAGATCATTATTAATCTCCAGCCTTCACTCCCATCAAGCATCTTTCACTTGTGGTTTTCCAAGCCCTTCACACTCAGCCCCCAGCCTCTCTGCGGTAGCTGAATGTCATCGTCCTCCTTTCCACACGGGACATGCAGCTGGAGCACAACTTTCCCAAGGCCTCTTGCATGCTAGAAAAGCCAGACAGCTGATCTCCTTCCCTCCCTGTTCCGCACGCAGCCATCCCACGCACGCCAGCCCCAGCCCCAG
Organism: Aythya ferina; assembly: GCF_964211825.1. Lineage (NCBI taxonomy): Eukaryota > Metazoa > Chordata > Aves > Anseriformes > Anatidae > Aythya > Aythya ferina. Next base: position 2,183,443 of record NC_140318.1, on the reverse strand, counting down.
AGCAAACATCCTCTGGGGAAGCAGCTCAAAGCCGGCAGTGAACAAACCTCCAGAGCCTCGGCCCCAGGGACAGGGAGAGCTCAGCCGCCCACTGCTGGGGGAGTCAATAAGGACAGGCAGGCAGAAAGGAAGGGGCTGGAAGAACAGGAGTCATTAGTGGAAACTTGTTGTTTGTGCTAATTAGATCATTATCTGGGAACTGCTGTCGATGTTGCTATTTCAGCTCCTCTCGCTGTTCACAACTTTATTTTATCCGTGCCTACCAGCTCCCTGCACTCTTCCACATCCTCCAGGAAGGACACAAACCGGTGCTGCTGGGTGGCAGCTGACCCTGGCTGGAGCTGGGCAGTGCTCTGAGCCTCGAGCCCAGTGCCATGTGGGCACAGCACTGAGGAGAGGCAAACACTCGTGTCATGCCCCACAGGAATGCCACCAGCCACCCTAGGGCTGCTGACAGCCCTGCTCAGGGGCACAGGCTGCAGCGCTGCCCAGCAGCAAACTCCCCTTGCTGCGAGCCCCCCAGCACCCAACCCTTGCAGCCTAAGGACTCACCCAAGGTTCTGCAAAGGGGCCTCTCCTGCCAGGACTCCTCCAGAGAGGCTCTTCCCAGGACGTGCAGCCGCTGCTCACCTCTCACACCCGTTGAGGACTCAGAGCACAGTGGGACGCCCCCACCTGCAGACCGAGCAGTTTTGGGGCTGGGAGGCAGAGCACGGGCTCTACCTCAGCACTGCCCCTCCTGTGCTGCCCTCACCACCCCCAGCAGGGGCTGCTCGTGGAGGAGCACTCAGGCTCCCAGACTGAAGCCAGCTCCCAGCACTACCCCGAAATACCAGTCAGGAGCAACGTTAGCAAAGAAAGAGAAGATGAAAGATACCGAGCTGGCAAGGTGGGTGCAGCGGGAGGTCAGCAGGAGCGGGCTGCACGCTGCGTTCATTTAATGCGCCATGCTACTTCTGCCTGGTTTTATTAGGATCAAAGCTACTTGCAGGCTCAGTTTTAAGACACACTCCCTTCACCCAGGGGAAAACGTTTCCCAGTCTGTCATTACGTGCCCTGCTCCATTATTGATCTTAGAGAGACATAGATTAGGTTATTTGGTTATTAAAAAAGGAGGCAAAAGGAAGAGGCACAAAGATCTGGACACCTGTAGGATTTCCAGTTTCCTACCTGACGGCAAGCACAATTCCACTCATAAATAATATTGATGCAGGCCCTTTACATTATCAGATTTTTCCATTGCTGGTGTGAGCTACAATTGAATCACTTCAACCGTTTGATTTTTGTGCCATATCTTCGAGAAATAAAACCTGAACAACAGAGATCCCAAGTTGATTGCTTTTGATTTATTACAGTAACGTTTTTTCCACCTTGAATCCATACTCCTCCCTCATCTCTCTGAACTAAGAGCAGTGAGAGCTGCACCGAGGAAAGGACAAACACGAGGCTAAACTCAGCCTGCAGGCGATAAATCAGGGAGATGGGGCTTGAGCTTGTGAGGAGCGCTCCCACCCCAGGCATGGGCGAAGCACTGCCGCTGGGGGAGGTAGGGCCGGTCCATGGCACACCAGCCCCCTCCCCACAACACCCCTGGAGGAACGGGTGGACCTCGAGCCCCCCGGTACCTGAGGGATTGCCCCAGGACAGCCAGACAAGCACAGCGAGCACACCAAGTGGTGTGCAGGCAGCCGAAGCCGCCCCAGTTGTTAATGCTTGCTTTGGCCGGGGTAGTGCAAGGAGTGGGAACAGGGAAAGGTCGGCGCCAGCTCTGCTGTGCTCAGGAGGTGTGAAGCAAGCCTGCTTTTAGCTTCTCCTGCCCTTTTCCGCAGAGCCCACCTGCACCCTGTCGCTGAGCTCTGTTTAAAGCACAAACACACAACCCCTGCCGCACTAGGAAATAGAAGCGCGTTCAAATAAATCACCTCGAACTTAAAAGATGCCATTAGCTGTTAACAAACACTGCAGGCCTATGGGTGAAGGTAATTCAATATGATATGCTTGGGCATGCAAGGTAATGGGTTTCAGCTGAATACCAGGTGATACAATCTCTTCAACAGCAGGTTAAATGAGGCTGAGACAGGGACCAGATGGATTTATTTGGGTAGTGGAGGTTTTTTTGGTTGTTTCATGTGTGTCTGTGTGTGCTTAAGGTGAAGTGAAGGCAAGGAAGGCAGAAATGATGTAAAAGAAAAGCACGAGCTCTGCTACATGTAACTGGGGCAGGGCTGGCACGAGGCTCAGGCCTTCGTCCTGCTGAGACAAACCACGCGAGCAGAACACTCCAAAGACGGCGTGCATGGAAGTGTTAGCCAAAAAGAAACACTTTTATCTATTTACTCCTACTGATAAACAATGGTAGTTCTCAGAGTGCAGAGCAAGAGTGGTCCAGCCCAGCTGAGCAGAGACAAGAGGCAGCTGGAGATACCTAACAGGAGATTCCAGCAGGACTTCAGAGCCCCGATACCATCCCTCACCCACACAGGACCTCTGCAGCACACGAAGGAACCACAGCAGCGCTCTCCCTCTGCACAGAGCAGCCCTTCACAACCCTCACCAAGACACAGGTGTTTTTTTCCCCCACTGTCTCCTCCTAAGCTGCGAGAGAGCTGTTGAAAGGTGAACCCCCGCACAGCAGGCCAGCAGGCACCCACAGCCAGCTCCTGCCCCTGCCTGGATTTTCTCAACGCACCTCACCCATACAAAAACCCATCTGAAAGCCAAGACAGGTAGCAAAACCACTAACTGAGCAGAGCAGTGTTAGAGACACAAAGAGAGCACGCACAGCTTTTAGGACAGGTTTCTAACTACTGAACACACTCGAGCGCTTGCAGGCAGAGGCACACCAGCAGTCGTGCCCGTCAGCACCTCCAAAAGCAGGCGGCAGCTGTACAAACAGACATCACCTGGGAACAGCGAGAGCTCAGCCAGTGCTCCCAGCAGCCGGCTCTTGCCCAGGTGGGCACCAAGCACACTGCAGCCTGCGGGACAAACAGCCAGTGCTGGGTGGAGGGAATGGGCTCAGCAACCTGCCTCCTCTGCTGGAGCTGCTGCGCCCAGCACAGAGCCTGGATGAGCTGCACTGTGCAGAAAGGAGCGAGGGCTTTGCAGCAGTTAAAGCAGTAAGCGAATAACCCACACAGCTTGACAGCACGGCACGAGGAGGCATCAGGCTAAGCAGCTTGGGCCAGTGCCAGCCACCAGCTGAACATCCCCGTCCTTTGTATCAGGGATGGAAGGAGTCAAGCCATCACCTGCAGCACTGCAAGCCCAGCAGTCCCAGCCTACACAAAGAGAAACCTCGGTCCACCAGATCCGAGACAGGACGATGAGAACAAAGAGGATAAAGCTGACAGCCACCAGCTGAACCGCACAGAACAGAGCACCTCTGAGCCTCCCAGCTTGGCCAGCTCGGCTGCAGCTTGGTGCTGGCAGTAGCTGGCACACGGAGGCTTTACCCAAGGCAGCTGCCCAGGCTGGGAAGTGCAGGCGTGAGCTGCAGGCTGGCACGCAGAGGGATGGGCACCAGGCTTGTTTCTGACAGCAAGCTGGCAAGAACGGCCACAAGGAGGCTGCTGCAGGGATGGCAGCGTGGGGCTCAAATATCCACGGCCTCAGAAGCAGAGAAAGCAGCTATTCCCAAGCCCATTTAAAAGGCAGCACCATGTAAATACCACTGCTTTAACTGCCCACTTTGCTACCAAGAGATTTGTAGTCATTTTGTAAGCAGGGATAACACAGACTGAGGTAACCACTCGCAGGCCTGTTTGTCACAAACTGGACGAGGCACAGAAACCCTTTGGATGGTAGCAGGTGCCTGCCAGATTCACCCACATATCAGAAGGGCTGCAGGTAAAGGCACCCGGTAAGGCAGCTCTGTGCTGCCTTCCACCACAGCTCTCCAGCTACGCACAGCACAAGGTACCCGCGTCCACAGCCCACTATAAAGGAGGGCTGAACAAAGCCCTGCCAGAGGAGACAGAGGCAGAAGGAGCTCAACCACCCAATTCCCCACTTGGCTGAAGCCTGCAGGGCAGCTTTGAGTTCAGATAACCCTCTGCTCCACTGCAAAGCAATGCTCTCTGAAAATTGGTAACATCAATGAAACCACAGAGTTCAATAATCTAATTTCTGGGAAACACCAAAAATAAGCAGGATCAGGAGAGAGAAGGTGAAAGAGTTCAGTTCTTCTCTCCTCCTTCATAATGACAACAAAGGGGGAGTAGGAAGAAAAAAAGAAAGAAGAAAAACACAGATGTTAAAAGCTGTGAGAGTTTCAAGAAAAATAAATGAAGCTCTTTGATTAAACAGACTGCAAGAGGTGAGCAGAGGGAAGAAAAAAAATACTTTTCTAAAAATCTGTTTGTGTTCTACTGAAGATCGCTGGCACTTTCAACTTGCAATAAGCCTCAGGGCCTCTGCTGCTCTCCTTCCTGCACTCCCACCCCAGCTGCTGTGGGCAGCAAACGAAAACCCAATTCTTCCCCTCTACACCTGCACGGATTCTCCCAGTACAATTTGTCCAGGACTTGCTACTGGTGCATTTCCTAGCAGTACTTATAAATCACTACTGGATTTGGGTCCATTTAATAGTAACTTGAACAGTATTAGCAAAGCCAGTTGTAAACACAGCCCTGGATTCAGTTGATGCTGAGGAATTCAGGTCTGACAGCACACCAGCTCGTGACACCACGCCGTGCCTACAGCCTCCAGAGTCCCGCAGCGTTAATACAACACCGAGGCAGCTCCGTGCTTTATGAGGCTTCGATCAACTTCTGCACAAGACGGACATCAGAGGTGGAAAAGGGCACAACAAAGAACAGATGTGCCAATTGCTTCAACCTTGCTTCCCTGTTTCCAGCTAACAAACTGCACGGCAGCACCACTGCAAGCTCACAGAGCTGGAGTGTCAGAAACCAGGGGGGCTGCCTGCAATCTGCCTCTTTGTCATTGCCCAAGCACAGTAACAATTGTCATGGAAGTGACCCACTTCATTCAGTGACAAACCTACCAGCTAGTAAATGCTATTCGCATGGATCTTTGACACATTAAGTATACATTATTAAATAGTGCTAATATAGACATTGTATTCAGTAGTCATGACCCTAAATTAGCTCCCCAAGGAATATATGCTTCAGAACATCTCTCTCTGCAGAAAAAGAGGTGGAAAATGTTTACTAAAGCTCGACTTCTGCCCTTTGACTGGTTAAAACTAACTGCCCGTGGCAGAGCGGGATGTATGCCACACAGAGCACTGATGCTGTCAGCACAGAAAGACAAAGTTCCTTCAAATTTCTTCACCATCTCCCACCACTTCCACCTCAGGCTGCTCAGAAGCTGCATGAACGCTGGGAAAAATGCAGCTCTCTGGGTCCTCCTAATAATGAGGGCTTGTGAAAGCAGTGAATGTGTTATCAGGAACAGCCCCCGGTCCTGGCTCCAACACAGATTCCCCATGAGATCTAAAGTCAATCAGCCAAAGCACCAGGTCCCCAGATCCCCCCGCAGGAGGTGCAGTTGAACAGAAAAGGCTTAAATGGTGTGAAAGTCACAAAGTCCATGGGGTAGCCACTTTTATAAGCGCCCTGTAACACACAGCACTGTGGCAGAACGCAGCCACCAGGCGCCAACCCCGGAACCATCAAAAAGCTCCCCGGAAGGACGCTGCAGGGGAATTTCTCTTAACAAATTAATCTTAATGAACCAAGGGATGCTGGATTTTACACTGCCAGAGCACTGTTTAACCTACTACTTCCAACCTACTTCCAGGACCGAGGGATTTTTCCATGGTTTAAACGATCCAAGCAAACAAGGCCACGCAGCCGGGCCCCCCCCACACCCTCCTCACCCCACTGCCCACAGGTCTCAGCCCCAGTGTCCCTTCAGCCCCCTCAGAAGCCATCACTCACCGGCAGGAGGCCGTGCTGCTGCCTCTGGTCAGGGCCGCTGCTGCTGGGCAGTGCTGGGCAGGAAGGTTCTGGAAGCCCTGTGGGCCCCACCCCACAGGTGCAGGTACTTGGCTCCTCGCAGCACCTGTCCTCGTCAGGCAGCAGCACACGCTCAGACACAAACACCACCACATCATTTTCTATTAACACACCGTTTTCTGCACCAAAAACAGGCACAAGGACTGCCCATGTCTCAGCCACCACCACACACGTGCCACAGCCCACGTGAGGCCCTGAGGGGAGCAGAACCAGGCCTGGCAGCACGGCCATGGCCACAGCGTCACTGGGGGCCCGGCGAGGTGTGGGCAATGCTGAGGGGCCCCTCCTGTGGCAGGGGCTGTCGGCGTTTCCTCAGAGCACACGGACTGGGGAGAGAAGTGGATGCATTCTGTGCATTTAGCTTTACAGCCATTTACAGCTCTTTGTATTAATATAAAAATATACCCATAGAGTGAGAAGCACGGTGTAGGACCGGCCATGTCCCAAGTCCAGGGTGCGGGTGGTCCTGGCTGTGTGTCAGGATGCTCTGGAATCCACGCAGGGATGCTGCAAAGGCTTGATTTTGCAAAATAATAGTTTATTACACATTTCTAACCTAAGAAACTCAAAGAAAGGAAGCCCACGCACTGGAAACCACTATTACCATGGCAGACTGAGCGAGGAGAGGCTCGAGGGCTGGCACTAATCGCATAAAGCTGCAGAGATCAATCTTCTGATTGAGCAACATGGAAAAGCTCAAACTGATGCATCTACTCAACAAACGCTGATGCAAGATAACACCCCAAAAAGATGAAGCAGGACAGATTCACCTTCAAAAATAAGATACTCATCTTCCAGAAAACATCGGACAGCAACAAGAAATTTAAACTACTGGATTCAGCCAAATTGACCATATCACTTTATTAGGCAAGTTGAAAAACAGAATTTTGGAATTAGGAGGAAACACAGTAAAGCATGATGGAAAAGGAAACAAATTAGAGGGAACTAGGTAATATTTAGAAGCAGATTGTCACTGTCCATCAGACAGAAATCAGAATAAGGTCAGACACGGGGCTGGCGAGGAACGGAGAGCTGTCATAATGACTGATTAGCAATGCCAGCCTGGCGCTGAAGTCCGCATGGTGGCAGGTGTTGAGGCTCCTGTTTCACACACAGGAACAATCATGTGCAATGGAATCGCTGCACAAAAAAGTCAGTATGGAATGAGAAGTCACTCGGTTGGCAACATTAAACAGAGATGTCATTCAGCTCTTTCCCTCTCTAAAGCCTAAGAGGCTACAAGTGCAGGCAAGCACAAAGTTGGTCAGGGCACAGCTTCACAACACTATGAAGGGTATGTTGCAAGTAATTTATAGCTCACGCCATAGCAGGTAGGAGCAGCAGTCGAGGCACTGACCACGCAGGATCCAGGTGGGAGCTGCTCCTCCTGAGTCTCTACCTACAGCCTCAGTGTGACACTGCCTCGAGAACTCCTCCATCCCACAGTGTGGAGCAGTGCCCTTTTCACACCCCCAAAATCTCTGCAGAGGCTCCAGCCCCTTCTGACCAGTGCACTCAGTATGAGGGCAGGCACCTACCCTGTTTCCAACAAACCATGCACGGCTAGGCTCAGATGGGAGAGGAGAAGATCGCTCGTCATCATGTGGGTTTCCAAACTGCATCCTCTATCTCTTAGAAGGGTGCTTTGACCACCTCTTGATAGGCTGAACACAAGATTAATGCAACCAGAGGCATAGAGCAGATAAAAGGGAGTCACCTGCAGAGCAAGGGGGGGAGAGCTCCAGCTGAGAAGACAAACTCTGAAGCAGGTGGACCTGGGTCTCACACCTGAGCAAGCATTGACATTATAAATAGCTCAGCATCTCCCTTTCCAACTGTGTTTTGAAAGAAAGCAGCTAGGACTGCATGGCAAGGAAAGTGATCCACGCAGAGAGAGCGATTCAGTTTCAAGAGCCAAATCAAGTTTAGGCAGAAGAAAAATTTCAAGTAACTTGGGACTACAACAGCTCCATGCAGAGTAACAAAAAATCTACATTGAGCAAGGAGTCACCTAGTGAATTAAGGTGTATTCGGGCTAGATCCAAGCCTGCAGGGAAGGGGAATGACTGGACTGAAATTCTGGACACACTTGCCTCAAATCTGCTTTAGATGGTTTAGGTGGTTTACTTTGATTTATATCCAGTGAAAATACCAGACCCAATGTGTCTGATAACAAGAAAAATTTCACTGGTATGCAATGTTTATATATAGCATTCAGTATTCCATTTGTGAGCACATTATTCTCTGAAAATAATATATAGAAAACTACTATTAAAAAACAACACTTGCATACCTTTCATTATTGCTTCTTCTGCTAGAAAGCTATCTCAGGATTAACAGATTATCAGTGCATTAGCATTCATATTCTGAATTCTGCATCTCTGGTCATTTTCTTGTGTTTGCACAGACTGCTAACTTAAAAGCTATGTGAAATTGCTTTGGATGCTGAGTAATATTGCGAGGAAATTGCATTAGATGGAAGGGAAGGGAAGTGTGACTGTTGTGAGGTCTCTGTAGTACATTCCTATTTTACTGCAAGACCCCCCACCTCCCACCCCTGAGAATAATACGGCATTCAATTTTCCAATTATATAAATATATTAACACTGGGTTACTAGAGGCAGATAATTGAATATTTTATGTATTCTACAAAGGACCCTTCACACTTGAAACTGGAAATAAATAGGGTATACTGCATCAACCTGTGTATGCACAGGTTATGAAAATCAGTATTAGATCCAGAGAATATAAGATCTCAAAGTCGAGATCTTGCTAGTGTTCATTATATACAATAATTATTTTAATTCACTGGTATCAGGGTAACTTATATAATAGCAAAAAAAAAAAAATCCCACAATATTTTAGGGCATAGATTGTACTAGTAGAAAGCTCCAAAGAAAGGTATTCGCATTTATACCATTTCAAATCTTAGTCTTCTATAACTCTGTCTTTACAGGACATCAATCACAAGATGAGAGCAACTGTAAGCTATTTTCTAGTAACACACTGCCAATTGCAAGACAAATGTCAGATGTCACAAAATGAGAAGTAACCATTTTTCAACTTGTGAATGCCTTCAAATATATTACAATGAAAGTGTGAAAAAAAAAAATGACCCTTTCAGCTTCATTTGTTCTGACAGCTGCCAGACCTTGGAGTTTGGCATTTTATCTTCATACTGCAATAATCTTTATGAAACTTAAACAAGGCAGAGGGCAGTGGCATTAGTCTACAATCACCCTCTTATGTACAACACAAAGTTTCAAACTGTCTAGCCACTGAAAAAAAAAACAACTATCGTCTACTATTACTCTTATTTCTGTTACAGAGGAATAAGAGAAGAAACTACTCCCACATCTGTTATTAGCACATGCTAGGTATTAGTTTCTTGCATGCGCAGCTTGACTTCTGCATTGTATTGCCATGCTACTTGGGAAAAACACATGCTGCTTAAACCTAAAACTCAAGAAAGTAAATTCTAAACTTTTCCTAGAGCAAAAAGTCACTCAATATTGTGTGTGCATTTAGTCCGTGACATTAAATGTGTGGACTTCTGCACTGTATTGCCATGCTACCGATTGCCACTTGGGAAAATGCATGCTGCTTAAACCTAAAAATCAAGAAAGTAAATACTGAACTTTTCCTAGAGCAAAAAGTCACTCAATATTGTGTGTGCATTTAGTCTATGACATTAAATGCATGGACTTTCTCTGTATTGACAACACACTTCGTGTATTCCAGGTAACATTTCTGGTATGCCAGCCACTGGAACATTTAGACATCAAGATCAGGTAATTTTCTCAAATCCAAGCCTAACTGCCCAGGCATTGTGCCATCTTACAACTTCGAGTTTTTGACAGTGTGATAAACACTAGAACACAAGTAGATTATTAACAGTAAAGAACAGAACAGAGGAGAAAAATCAAGCTATGTAGAAATACATTATGGTAATAAAATATGAGGCAATAAAAAAAAATTGGCTGAGCAGCCCTGAAGTTCCAAGTTATTCGTGTTCTTTACAACCAGTCTCGTGTCTCTGCTCCCCCCCACCCCCAAGAAGAGTGTGATTATGGAACTCACAGTTCATTTCTTGAAAAATAAGACTATTCTGTAGAACTCCTCCAAAAGAGCTCCAGTGGTATAGTCCAGCATTCTTGACAAAACATCCTGTTAAATAATAAAGATCTAATTTGTAGAGAGTTGTACTTACTTAAGGGAAATATGACGATATGTGCAAAAAGAAAAAAAAAATCTGCTCCAGATGTTAATGCAGTTCCAAATAGGATAACAAACAGCCAAAAAGTATATAAGAAAAGCAAACCTAGAATGAAATTAGTTTAGCCTAAAGTCAGTGACAGGATTGGTTTCACTGGAACTTAAAAGACCTCTTACACTGTAAGGCTCTTTGCAGCAGCAGTGCTTAGTACCTGAAGACAAAAGCACCACTTAACTAACCAAATTTGACTTTTTTTTTCCCTGTGAATAAGTGTGATCTTCTTTTTTCTGTGGAAGCAAAAGGATAAACATCTTTAGTTTTTCTTTAAAAAATTAACAGTACTTGTCATGGCAAAGACGTACAAAATAGGAGCCAAAATATGATGTCAGTGTTTTAAAATTGACTATAAAAATAAGTACATAGCCATAGACAATGAGCACATCTGTACTGATACCAACAAGTACAGTTCAAGTCACTGTTTCAGGGTCAAAAGCCTGATGTCTGACCAGAAATGCAATTCCAGGTTTTAGTTCTCCAAAGCACACGAGCTATTTGAGACTGCAGCTTCTTACTTGGTTTTCATGATACATTCAGTGCATACAAAATAGTGTAATTCCTTTGACATGAGTATGCCTCTCAGTTCAACCAATCCCATGATGGTGGTTATCATCCCACTGCATTTTTGTTCCTTGTCTTCACACTCTGAATAAAAGCACAGTTTGTCACTGAGGTGTACTGCAGGTTCAATGGAGAAGTTTTAAAAAAATAAAAAGCCATTGTGAGGGAAGATCATTATTTGAGAATGGGACCTTGCAGTTGACCTTTTGAAGAGCATAAATAAGAAAGAAAAAGCTGTAATAAACAAATTGTGACCATCGGATGAAGGAATTCAATAGCCTGTTCCCTCTGCTGCAGTATGTACGTACCTGGAGATTAATTCTCAGTTCCCTCAGTCTCTCCCTGCTCCACCCTGGTGAAATAGCACTGCTAATAGCGATGATTTCTATAATCTGCAAATTTACTAGCTGTGGCTCTGTGCTTTAGGAGGGGTGTTATGTGCAGCTGCTGTAAGTTGAAGTCCTTCAGTCTGAGAAGTAGCTACTGCACTTCGGCGCTCCAGAATCCCTCGTCCACACACCAGGCGCTTTTCGTCCAGGGCAGCCAGATGATACTCACAGAAGTCAATCAGTGATGCCACTTGCTCGTGAAGAGGAAGCGACTTGTATTTTTTCTGAGCCAGGTAGAAGAAGGCTTCAACAAAGGCTTGCAAACACATTCCTGCAAGGAAAAGGAGTTTAAAGGAGATTCATAACACCGTGTGCGCCAGCAAACTGCAATCTTAAAACATAATAAATCTTATTTCTTTGCTACCAACACCAAATGTGTATGTGCCATGTGTCAACACATGCAATTGTGCTAGTTAACTTCATTTGATTTAAAAAGCAGCCATATACAACTCTCATTAGGAGGGAAAAAAAAAAAGGCCAAAAGACAAAGCTTTGTTTGCATGTAACTCACACTTGAGCTCATTTTGTGTTTCAGTACAGCAGATGCCCAGGCTGGGTTGCAGACAAGGGATACTCCTTATCATTGAGGCTACTGCAGTTTTTGCAAACATCAGCCTGAACAGCACCCTGGCATCCAGATGCAAACAGGTACACCAACAACTGGGTTCAAAATGTGTAATTAAACTGATCCATGATCAGCCTTAGACCCTAGACCTCTACAAGAGGTATTTTTGTTTCAACTGAATAAAAACCAAACAGTCCAATTGTACAAAGGGAAAGTGGTGCAGTGCCAAAAAAAATTGCTCTGCTCTAATAAAACTCTACTTTGCCCCTTCACAAACAAAAGTACCCTGCAGAAGCCATACACTGCAGTACAGAGCTCTTCAGGTGTTTCTTTTATCACATCAACCCAGTAACAAATTACCACAGGCAACGGAAAGAGGGGCTGCATATTAACCCTAATTATTATACTTAAAACCTTGAAGTAATACCTAATTTAATTCTTAATTAAGAAGCCCGACCACAATCAGTTTTGCAGAACGCAAGCACCAAGGAACAGTTACAGTTGCTTTGTGTTTTAACTGGCTCCCCCAGTTTGAACATATATTTTAGAAGATTATTTTAGGATGAGATATTGAAATGTTTGTTGTTTTGTTTTTTAAACTCAGTGTTGGCTTATTGGTGCCGCAGGAAAGGCACCTTTTCAAAATATTACAATTACATTCTGAAGTATAATTTCTCTCAACTCAGACTGCAGCTGGATTGCTTACAGCCTTGGCTGTAGAACAGCTTGAATTGCTGGGTTATCTGAAAGCAGCAGCTGCCAGCTCAGTAAATTATTTTATCAGTCACGGTGAGCTGCAGACAGGGAAAACACCTTTAGTCACATCCACACTTTCTCCCTCATAAGTGACACTCATGTGAAGCATTTAATGAGAAAAGTTAGAAGCTGCTGTTTTACAGCAACAGCAGCAGCTCTTGTATTGGCCACAGCTGGAAGGGGGCCAAACACAAAGCCATCAGAAATGGGTTTTTTGTTTGTTTAGTGCGCGTGCTTAACACCTAGAAAACATCGAGACTCAACAAATCTGTTAATTTCTGAAAGCCTTGCTCTTGCTAGAGATATTCTGTCAGCTAACCACGTAACTGTTGCACCCACACTGAAATACTGAACGCAAATACTCAGTTCTCTCAAAACCTGCCTAGATACTACTTGCACCTGGAAACTTGTACACATCGGTGAAACTAAGGTGACCCAAACCTGCCTAAAGTAGTGCAGGAATCCACACACAAACAGCCACAGCAACCCCGCTGCACTGTGTCTCCATTTTCTCCCAGCTAATCCTAGGCCTGGATTTATTCTTTCCATCCACCACTTGCAAAGTCTATTTTACTTATCCTCCTTGTGCCTTATCTGACTTCACAACCACAGAGTCTACAGGATATTATTATAGGATATCTGCATTCAACTAAGACAAAATAATACTTATCTATTTCTTACAAAGAGAAAATTCATTAACATTTTGGAAGCACGTTTAAATATTCAAATAAGTTTACACAGAAATAATTTCACTGTCATACCTGCCCCCACTCAGAAATTACGTGTCTCACTGAGACTATTGATCTTTCTGCAGGAGAGAACTGCAGATCCATTTTATGCAAGGGAGTAATGATATCAAATACAAGAAGTCAGCCTCAGCTGGGAAACCTTCTGATTTTTCTGCTATTTTAACATTCAAAAAAAAAATGCAGGATTATATACTTGATGTCCAAGTTCGACTTCTTATATAAAAACCTATTTTGAACCAGTTTCTCAGAAGACGCCAGCTTGCAGCTCTGTGACCAGCATGCTAGTTTATACCCGCGGCACTGAGATTTCTTTATCCCAAGCTTATTTAAATGCAACCTTGACAATCCACCTTGATGGCCACAATGAGCAGCAGTATAAAACCTTCAGCTGTTGTTTCCCTGCTGTAAACTGCTCAAAAAAGACGTCACTAACTCCCTTCTCAACAAACAACAACAGAATCATATTAGTGCAATTGAAATTATTCAATGTTTTACAAAAACTACTGAAGAGTTGCCAAATTTAGACACTCAATTTTATATAGAAATGTAATAGCAATTTTAGAACTTAAGTTATATATTAAATGGTGTATTTACACCATTAATATATGAAAGAAATAATCATTAAACTCTGCTATTTTGATAGATTACTGCCTTAGATGTAAAAATGTGACCAAAGCAGATGGGGAAGTAACTCACTACTAAAGTGAGGTTGACTGCCTTTCTAGCAAATTTTAAGAGTCTTTCTTAATTTTATTCGTTTTCAATATGTTTTCTTCATAACTGCAAATAAACTCACCAACTCACTGCAAACACCTCACAAAATTATATCTAGAATATATGGATCAGTTGTTCACAAAGTTATTAAAAATGCATTATGCAAAAGTGGTTTATTTAGCCAGAGAAACACTCTTCATTCTTAATTATTTACTCAAGAAATGCAAACCTTGCTTTTCACTAATAAGGCTGAACATATAATAAGAACATAGATATTCTGAAACCTTCCAAAGTGTCTCATCTTCTGAATGAAGAACTGAGCACGCTATTAGAGTTATTAACCTCCCACATTTTGCAGGGGCTGGGTTCCCTGGCTATGTACATAGCCAGGAAAACGTAAGAATACAGGAAAAGACAACAGAATGCAGACTATGACTTTTTGAAACAAAGATGCTCGAAAACCAACTTCTACAAACATATTTAGAAGAATTTGTCTTGGACAAACAACAGACTTTAAACTGAAAGCACATCACGTTTTTAAAGCAAAGGCTGAATATTATTGTACCTGGGGAACACGAGGAATTTTTAGATGTGAGCAAATCTGGGCCCCTCAAGCAATGCTCTGCTGCCCTAGTGCTGCCTACCATGTTAACACCTTGGTATTATTTCAGAAACATTTATGTTTACTTTAAAAACCTAAGTCCACAAGATAATCAACAGAAGAAACCCTTTGTTGATGTTTAGTAACCACCTATTCTCTTGAGCAAATAATTTGTTTTAGTAACGTCAGGAAAACAAACGTGATGCAATTTGTATTAAGTAACAGGAAGTAGGGCATCCTGGTATCATCCCCAGCATTCAACACTTCCAAGTCCTTTAGTGCTGCAGCAATAGTGTGCTACCACTTAGGACAACAGTATATATTCAAATATTTACAAAAATTAGATTTGAAGAGGTCTTTGTTGTGAGAAATATTTTCTAAACTTCACCAGTGCAAATACTCACACTGGAAGCTATCTTGCTGATCTGCACGTACAAAGTCAGTTCTAGGGCCCAAGGGTTATCAGGGTGGATCCAATGCTATTATAACCATTTCTCACTGAGGGGAAACTAATTACATCCAAGAACGCCTGCCCTTTACTGAGAGCAGAAGATAAGAGCCAAACTCACAAAAGAAGAAACCACTGACATTTCAATTAGTTGTTTTCCTTTGAAAGGAATTTATGAAAAATCTGTCTGATAAGCCCAAGAAGTGAAAGGGGATGAACTCTACTGTGTGTACAGGTAAACTGAAGACAGTTCATTAAACAGCTTCCCACAGTCGCTGTTCTTGGCTAACATATATTTTAGTTTAAATGCCTTTTCATAATGGAGAAGTAAAAAAATAAATAAATTAGATGCCTGATCTATAACATCTCCCCCTGAGGTTGCTCAATGGAAAGGACACTCCAAGTGTCACACTGTGGTACAAACCTGGAACTTCCTGCAGAAAATGCCTCTGACCAACTGAAAGGAGGAAGAAGTCCAAGGACAAGTGAATCTCCATTAGGGTAAGTTCCCTATAGAAGCCTTTCAGCCATTCTGAGTACATTTACGTTGAGTCCTACAACCCACATTAGATGCAAAAATGCTTAAAAGTGACTTAAGTGACTAATGCTCATGTAAGAACAAACAGGAGCACAATTTGCAACAAGGGGTGCTTGTAGGAGAATGTGCTGCTATTCTTCTTTACTAAGAGCCAATTTAATAGCTGAGCACTGTGGGAGTTTGTGCGGAAACCTATTGTCCTTCCCTGAGCCATCACAAGGACAATGCAAATGGAAAAAAAAAAAAAAAAAAGGAGTATACAGTTGGGCAGGGGGAAACTCTCTGGAAAGTAGTACGGGTAGTTTTCTTTGTCCCCATAGTAACCCGTTTGGAGAACAGAATTAAATCAAAATGAAGTTAAGCATATTTATTTCTAGCTCCTGCACAGCTTTTTGTTTGTTTGATTTTTTGCTAGACCATGTAAGCTACTCTAATACAAACATATCTTCTTACACTGTAATTAAGTTGGAGGTTCCACTGGGAGTGTTTTTAAATGCTCCTCTGCAAACAGCAACAAGAATTATGCATGCAAAACTGCAAGCATATGAAGGGAGAAGATTTGCAGAAGATTTGTTCCAATAAACAAACTGAAAACCAACATCTATTCTATCGATGAAGGTAAACTGCCATAGAACTAAATAGAACAATTTGTTGTACATGTACGTGCCTCAGATTTACATGCCTTGTTCCCATTATTCTTTACTAAAGTTTGGGGTGTGCTTGAGCTACCAAAGCTACAAAAAAAAAAAGCTTCCAGAATCTTCAAATACAAAATAGTGTTACCTGATTCTCTGTGATCGATTCCCATGTTGTTCCACCTTCTCGTGATATCAATGTATAAGATATCTACCGAAGCCATTGAAAAATTGCTGTTACTCAGTTTGCAGTTTCTGTTAAAGATGAACAACAAAAAAAAAAGAAATCTGCTTACTTCCAAACTTCCAAGGTAGAAAAACTTGTGCAAGAGCAATGGAGAGAACACAGGAAGACAAGTTTGCTTGTGTCATATGTACACACCTGTCGTAACATACACAGTCATACAAAGTCACACAGAACATACAGACAAATAGCAGATGCCAAACAAACCAATGTTCATTAGGTGTATATATCTGAAATGGGAAAGGCCGTGTTTTCCATATGCAGAACATCTCACATATGCAACTAGCCCTGCTGTCTGTTCGAATCATGTCAGTGCCATCTTTGCCAAGAAATGGCTCTGGACAGGATGAGCAGTCCAGTTGGAGGCACGCATCTAAATCCCATCTGCACATTCAATCTCATGTCAATATCTAGCAACAAAAGGCAGCAGGTCAGATTACAGATTAACTCGTCTATCTTGGTTTTGCAACAAGCAAGCAAAAAGTTCTAAATATTTAAATAAGAAATAAGACTTGACCACCTGTTAAACACAGCTTTCTCTGAGGCTGTTGCTACTATGCTTTCTGAGGCCATAGCAGAATGAAGGTAATTGGTACATGGTAAAACCCAACACAAACCTGCACAGACTATCTGCATAAAGCAGAGTTTGCACAGAGAAATACTCTATTTGACTGACTGATCCTGTTTGGAAAGGGTTGGAGGAAAGCTTTCAGGCACAGAACCATTTCTTCCTGTCTGAACACTGAACAGATTTATCCTATGCGTTACTGAGCACTGCACAGAGAACCGCAGCATCTCTGGATGCATCTTAAGCATTTGGTGATAAGCACATGTGGGAGATCTGACTTGTGTGGTCTAAGCCCACAGTATATTGTTGATCAGTAGATGAGAATTAGCCATCTGTCCAGGATTTCCAGATGTCTGGCAGCCTGGATGGAACCAGTGCACATGCCAAAGAGCTGGCCAAAAGTTCTAGCCAGAAAAAAAAAAAAAAAAAAAAAAAAGATAATTTAAAAGAATCCTAATTTTTAGTAGCCTAAGCAGAGCTTATTTAAAACAGAAGAGAGCTCAGATGTGGCC
Source organism: Aythya ferina (assembly GCF_964211825.1). Classification (NCBI taxonomy): domain Eukaryota; kingdom Metazoa; phylum Chordata; class Aves; order Anseriformes; family Anatidae; genus Aythya; species Aythya ferina. The sequence continues at coordinate 2,165,906 of NC_140318.1, read as the reverse complement.
TAGATAGTCCAAAAATAAAAATAACTTTAAAAAAATGTTAGAGCCTCACTATGTGTTTCTCTCTTTTTTTTTTTTTTTTTTTTGAATGAAGAAATCATTGAAGGGGGGGGACAAATTTTGGTTAGCAAAAGTTTGAGTGATAAGCGTTGCAACCACTTGCCCACACGTTTGCACATACACACAAATCACACTTGTGTGCCATTTCATTCTTGAAAAGTGAGACAGAACACATCTCAGAAACAATCTTCTTTCTGAAAGGAGCAGTAAAGATAGCATTTCAGAAAGAGGCCAGACAACTGACTTAGATCCTCTGGGGGAAAATAAAGAAAAATATTTGCTAATATTAAGAAGTTTAAGTTAACATGCACGAGGAAACTGCAAAGAGTATTCATTATGATATGACAATTTATTTTAATATTATTAAAAGAAAATGTTGGCATTTATACTGTGCTCATCTGACAAGTGCCAAGTTAAGGCTGGACCAAACAATAGAAAATACAGAACTGGAAAACATCCTGCACTGGTCTGTAGATAGAGCAGATGCCTTCAGTATTTTTCTATATATCTGTAATTTGTATAAATCAAATTGTTTATATTCATTCCTGAATACTAAATGCATCTGCACAGAAACAGAATCTATATTTTAAGACTACATCTGCTGCTTATTTATTTTGTCACTGTCAATGGAAGCAGAACATGAGATATTCGTACCATGACAAGAACAGATTCATCCATAAAAAAAAAGAATGAAAAACATTAAAAGTTTGTGGAAAAAAAAAAAAAAAATTGAGTTCCTTGCAACTGCAAGTTGCAATTTCATAATGCAAATCCTTAGTGCACAATGCATTGCACTGGCACTTGGAAATCCTTTACTTTGGCCTGGGGCAGAGAGCTGTGGCCCCATAGCTAGCAAAATCAGATCTCAAGTGACCCAATTTCAATTGTCACTTTTTCACAACTGTATTCCTGGGGTTTACTAGAAGCATGACATGCTGACAAGGACTGCAAATACTGCCTCTCAAAGTACTACTGATCTGCTGTCGAACAAAGACCCACATTTCTACTAGACACAGTCATAGGTCAGGCATTTGGGGAATTTGGAAGTATATGTAGTGTTTTATATTATTTTTAATATGCAATGTTTCAATGGAACTTAAGGGGAAAAGTTCCTTTAAAAGCTGTTACTAAATCTACCAGCTAAAAGCGTAAAGCTGTTAAGGCCTATTTTAATCCAACAAAACTGAAAATAATCAATAGTAGCAGTACCAGTACTGCTTCCCAGTAGAGCTTTGAGTTTCCAACTTCCGTGCTACACCTCATTCCATTCCTAAAGAGGACATATTACTAACCTTATAAATGTTCGGAAACCTGTTGGCCCCAACTTTGTCGTCCCTTTTACACCAAGAAATCGGATAAACAACGCAGCCACTTTGTCCACAAGTCGCAGATAATTGAACTGCTTAGCATACTTTGGAAACACCTGCTTGAGACAAAGGGAAGGCAGGCCTGCCTCCGTAGTTTTGCTGGTATCATATTCCAGTCCGTCTGCTGGTCCTGCATCCAGTAGCTCATCTTTTGTTTCTGACACATGCTCTGAAGTCTGAGATCTGTAGCATAAAATAATTGCATCTTATGTTAACCTTACCCTTGCAAGATTCAATAGTTGTCTTTCTGCATTTATTTATTTTTTGTTACTACCAGCAAACTAATTTAGTTTAAAAAGCAAGTTACATGAAATTTCATGGAGCATTTAATGGGAAATACTTAGAGATCATAATAATCCAATGCTGTTTTTAAACTTATTTTCCAATAATGTTTAGAAGCTCCTATGCTCCCTGATAAGTGAGGAACAAAAAGCACATTAAGATATGTTTGCAAAGAATAAATTCTATCAGTATATTCAGAAGTGATACAGTTCACGTAAACGCATACAGCCACAAGTCCGAAGACAATTTCTGGGCAATCCCATTATTTTTTCTACAAATCCTCTGTGAATACTGTCAAAATATATTATTTCATCTTCATTGTTGTTGCCAAATTCTCTAAATAAAGCTGGTTGAGACAAAGATTAAGAAATGAATATCATGTTTATTCAGCATGACATTTTTACATTTTTTCTGCTTTTGACACACCTAAATAAAATTGAAGATTGCTATTGTCATAAGCTCAGAAAGTCTGATAGCTGCACCCGCTAAGTATACACAGGTTTTCATTTTCTTTCCCGTCGCTTTTCTAAGCACAATCATTAGGAGTATAATTCACACTACATATTTAAAAATTAGTGCTTTTACTACATTGATCTTTTGTGCTCCTGAGCAGATTCGGTGTCCTTCATAAAGTTCTGTTCCAACAGAGAATAACAATCAACACAGTTATTATCCACCCACAGTACTTTAAAAATTATCAAGTCAAATCTACAGCAAATCTGTACCTTCCAACTCTGATTCTAAAAGGCAGCAGCTTTCCTTAGCCCACTTCCAGCCATCCCGTAGTCAGTCATCCATACCAAATATCCCCGTGGGATTTTTAGCCTCCTTTCTCCTAAGTTTCCCTGAAAGGCATTAATCCATTGACACGCTGTCTTCTTTCAGTCTAGAATACTTCAAAGTAATACTTTTAACTTCCAGTGAGAGGCATAATGAAAATAAATGTATGGCAACATTAACACAAAGGAAAAAAGTAAGGACTGCAAAGAAAGCGTGAATTACGCTGTGATATCTAATGTCTAAAAGCCACTTTTGGAGCCAAATTTTGAGCTCTCATAGAATCTGGGCTTTGAACTTGCTCATTGACACCTACAGATGACAGCAGCTCGCCCTCAGCTGCACCACCTGCAGGCTGCGAGCCCAGCTGTGGCTGCTCAGCACCAAACCATGCAAGAAACTTCTCCCTGCAGCACATGCCACCTCTAGGTTTGTTTAGATGAACTGCAAAGATGAGGCCGCAACAGTTCTTTGTGAAAAGCATCTGTGTTCAGCCTCTTTTGGTGTTTGTGTAATTTTAAGCACTAAGCCGTCACTGCTCTGGGGGACTGTCACGCTGCATTTCAGGGAGTTCTCTTCTGGTAACAGCAATACTGTTAAAAAATATTCAAATAATGGTACTTCTTTTGTAATCACACTGGCTTTCACCAATGTTGAGTACCAGTAATTTTTTGATAAATGAAAGATTTTAAAAAGTCTTTAAAAAAAACTGAGGCCATGCTTTAATAACATTCCTCTGCTGCAAACAGCAAAGCAGAAAGATAACGTAACATTTGTCTTTAGTTAAAGATTAAAATATGAATTCCTAATTTCATTCTGCTTCACATGAGATTGGACAGTGATTTCACTGCCATCAAGTACCTTCTGGAGGCCAAACGAGGCAGAGTATGCACAGCCAAGAAAATAATTATGCTGTCTTCTATTTTGAATCCTACGAGGTCTGTTCACAAATTTAAAAATTCCAAACTTCATCCAGATGAACTAGGACATGACCAAGTGTGAAGCCATGTAGAAGGTTACATTGTTTGTACCATAACTCTCATTTAATTAAGCCTCTGCAGAACTGTAGTCATGTGTTGCTGTTCAGAAAAATCCCGAAAGCTTTCTAATGGTAAAGGCAGTAGTATTTTGGATTTAGAAACGTTGAAATAGAATTAGACTGTTAGCTCGAAAGAGCTCCTAAATCAATACCAAATGGCTTTTTGAGCATCAGAAAATCTGTTTGATCTACTGCTGGCTTTCACTACTAACATTTTTTATTACACCAAGGGGGCCGATCAAATCGTATTCCTGTACAGATAGCCCAAACCTCTCATCTTGTGTTCCAGTTCTTTTCTCCTGTTTCTGTCACAGACTAGCCGTATCTCCTGTTAGATGTCCGATCCAAATATCTGTTCTCCTCTGCAAGTAATCAAGGCTTTTCATCAACAGGCTACCTTTCTACTGAATATTTTGAAAGTCAAAGTCAGCCACAGCAATCTGTGTGAATTTAGAGGAAATGCTTTGAACCACACAGATATCTGGAGAGCTGACAATAAGACGCATTAGGATGGTATTTCAGCACTCGAGAGCACACGTTCACTTTTCAGGAGTGAGTGTAAGCCAGCCCACCTCCACAATGGCAACTAGACGATCTATGCTTCTGATATTTTTACTTATACCTTTATTGTGATAAAAATTCAGGGAAAAGTCTTCACTTCAATTCCTCAAATCAGTTTCACCTTTGCCCTGACACCTGAAGGATATCTCTATGAATTTCAAGGATGTACAATCTGTTTAGAGTACACAGGTTTGTCTTTCTCAGGGTCTTCTTTCAGATTTCTGTCCAAGATAGTCAGCTGCATTTTGTGGAATAGTTAATATGTAGAGAGGCAGTGAGAATATCTGTAAAGACATCTACCTACACCTGGGAACCAAGGTATGAAAGGAATCTCTTGGATCATCATGGTGAGTCCCCTTAATCTGGACATTTCTATTAATAATAAACTCTCTTTGCAAAAAAGTCCACTATTTATCGCTGGTCCTGCTCCAAATAAACTGATACATTCTCAGTTAAGTTTCCCTTTTCAGATTGTTTTCAACATTCTGCTTTTAAAATACCATTCAGTACCTAAACCAAAAATAAATAGCAAAAATAATGGTTTCTGTTTCTTCCCAAATCATGGGAAAGTAGGTCTGTCACCCAGTTCTGTTTGGTTGCTGTTACATATAGGAAGGTATTAAGTGGTGGGAAAAATACGGAAGATCCCATCTCCCTGATGTAGGAGGAATGGAAATTTTTTGTTAGAAAGGAGAGAGACAAATTATTAAATGTTTGATATGCATTATGGTAATAGAAAACTGTTTCTGTTCATAGAAAAAAAACTCTATTATAGTCAAGAATATTGTTCAATATAGAGCAGAAGATCTAAATTGCCACCTAGAATTTATTTTCTTCCTCCACAGAAAGGAAGAACCTACAGCTTCCTTTGAGATCAGGGATAAAAACTCAAAACCAGTTTCCCTGTAACAGTGCAGTTAAGGTGCAATTTCACCGTAACTGCAGGCATTCACACTGCGTTCAGAGTGTAACTCTCCACTGCTTCCACAGGTAGTACTTCAATAAAATTTTATTTTCTGTGTATCTCTTCAGCATAGTTGTATGCACCCAATCTCTGTGTGGTCTCATCTAATTAAGAAAAACTGCCTAGCTAGGTATATTACAGCTAGACTCAGGATCCATAAAAACAGAGTTTTACTGTGATCTGCACATTTTTGCAAGGGAACAGTGCATGACATATTTTTTGCCCTAGTGCTAAGATAAATTACACTCTGTTGCAATGCACCATTACATTTTCTTCTGTATTTCAGGTGCCATCTGCCATCTACACACCATAAGGGTAAGCTGGATGACATAACTCCCCAAGGGTCACCCAATTAAAGACGGGTGTAAGCACTGTCAGTACAGCTACAAGAAGCAGAAATACAGCCCAAAGTACTACAGCACTGAACATTTATGAGGGATTTTCACCTCTGTTTCTATTGTTAATTCAGTCATATGGCAAATACAGAATTACCATTTTTGTAATATACAGAACACTTCAAGTCACTAAAAAACTTTTATGCAATACTTACCATCCTGTTCTTTCTTACTCCAGAACATGACTTCCAAGCAGCATCTTACTTACTACGTCATTTGGGACTCCATCTCGGGAGTCCCTGTACAACACACAAGGTTCTCATGCTTTGCTCTAGTCTCCCTGAAAACCTTGCAAAATGTTTGTGGACAAGTGCTGCAGTGGAGTTGTGGGGAAGGGGTTAGAAACTCCAAATTGCTGAAACGAATCTCTAGGAAGGGAAACTTACAGAGACTTTCTCCATCAGCTCCTTTCTCATGGGCTTTCCAACAGGCAAGGGGAGGAGAAGAAAGCTGAGCCCTGCACTTTAAAGTTGCTCCTCAGAATTAATTGTTTTGACTGACACAGCTGAGTCAGGCTAAATGAATGAAAGGTCAACTATAAGGTAATGCTTCTGGTGCCATATGGAATAAAAGCAAAGCTTAATTTACATACTAATGTCTGACCTCAATACATTAATTTTTCTAATTCTGCAGCTCATGACAGACCTCTCTTTAGAAATGATCAACCATGGAAAAATATTAACTGCATCTTTAAAAAAAGAAATTCAATTTTAATAAAGCTTAAGGAAACATCTAAGACTACTTATCTTTTATACATGAGTACTAACTTATTAATGTTTTCTCCATCTATGTCCTATCCCTTTCATTCTGACCAGCCTTAATCTTTATGTAAATACAAGTTGCTAAGGGACAAACAAATTTGCAACCACTAATCAAAGGCTTCAACGTTCACACCATTTTGTATCCTTGTATAGAAAATTTAGCTGTCCAGTTCAGAGTAAAATTAGTTAAAAAAAAATGGAATATTAATGTTTCTAAGAATGCTCACTTGATATGTTTAACATTTAGGGCATTGCTAGAAATAAAAGTTAAGCTTTTTTTTTTTTTTTTTTTTAAATCAGCTGACAACCACTTACCTAATAGAAGAAAATAGTATGTTCTGTATTCTAAAGCTATAATTATTCCCTCAGCTGAGCCTCTATTCTCAAAGCAAGGACTACGTTAAAGTTAAAAGCACACAAGATTTTGCATGACATATCTATATATCCATCCATTTATCACTGCAGTATACGGACCTCCCAAGAAATAGGTACATGTGCGCTACTGGAGGGTACATGCATGGATGTGTCTGTGTGCATTCATACAAGTAAATCATTTAGGAAACAGTAATTCAAAGCCAGAACAATGTCTTTGTATTATCAACCACTCATGAACTTTCTTTTATGAACTAATCCGATTACTTTTATTAGCACAGAGACACTTCTAGCACTCACAGTACGCAACAGCAGAAGTTTCAGTTTGACTGCACGTTGTGTGAAAAATCAGCATCTTTTGTTTTGAACCACCCACTTGCTAGTTTCATTCGAAGAAACTGCATATTCATCTTCTACTCATTCTTTCACAAAATAGTTTCAGTAGCATTAATATTCCCTCTTTTCAAAACAATAATTAAATCCTGTAAAGAAAAAAAAATGTTGAAAGAATATTAAACCCCAAAAGAGTAGGGTTTTAGAAGTTGTTAGAAACATTACTGCTTTTAAATGGCTTATTCAATGCTTTAAGAATGCTTTGAGGCAATCAGAGCAACAGCAGTCAAAAGTCCACCTTCCAAAGAGCAGAATCAATCATATAAAAAATAAAGATTGATAATCACTGTTTTGTTGGCAGTCAACTGTCTTGACATCATATAATATCCATTTAAAAAGAAGCAGATATGTCTTCTGGAAACAGGAAGAGTGCTGACAGTAGTCAGAATTTCCATCTCTTTTTACAGAAGAACCATCTGTATCTTGATTAAAGAAATAAAGCAGTCAAATCACCTCATTTTAACCTTGTTTGGAAGCAGGACTGTGTCTAGTGTTGCCTGCACCTTTATCAAGGCCAAATCTGCATTCACTCTGGAGTGGTGAAAGAAACGGAGCACACTAACTTTGTTCCTGAATCCAAGGATAAATTCAAGATGTACTCCATAGTCTTACCATTCGCTTAATAAAAACAGAACAACCTACCTGATTCTTAAACTTCAACTGAAAGCCCTGCAGTCCATCACCATAATCAAAGTATCTCTCACACAGCATCTCCTAGTTACAGGCTTTCCATTTTCTGTCCAGTGAGCGTTGTTTGTCTACAATGTATTATACTCCATAAGGTCCACAGACATTCAGTCCCCTTTCTGAGAAGGATGCTTTGCTGCCTCGCCAGACTGGGTAGATTCATTATGAAAACGAACATTTCTCATTAAAGATTAAATAGATTTTGAACAAAAACTGGAGGCTGTTGAAGTTTGTCTTCTTCACCTGTAGTTATTGAGAGTTTCCAAGATGCAGAAACCTAGTGTGGAAAACAACTTGCTCCGCACTGGGGATACAAAGTGATGGATGAGAATATTCTGAACGTTTCCGTAGCATACACAGAGCATACCAGAGCCTCTACATCAAACTTAAAACTTAAGACAAGCTTATATGCTGTCCTACACACTGTGTCCAGAAGGAAACGCAGTTTGTTGACTATGAGGCCAAGGCACATCGGCCAGAGAGAGCGTGATATGCTTCCTGCAGCTGTATATTCAAAGCCTATCACTTACCTTTCAGAGTAGCTGTACAGAACACCTGGTTGAATCCTGCACTGCTCAGAATTTCTAATATGAGATGGAGCAAAGCCTCACTGTGTTCAACTTTCCCATTTTGGCTTACACAGACACAGTCTCTTCTGTCCCCTCGTAATTATCATCATTCAACATCCCACTGTTTACCCTTGTAGGCTACAGCAATAAAAGCCTCCCGTAACAGAACTCCGTACCAGACACAAGCTTTCAGGTTTCATAGAACATTCACAGTGTGGGCACAGCTAACACCGTTACAGCCATCCCCAAAATACCAGGGCATAGGGAACAAGAGAGATTTACATCCTTCCTTTGACAACACACCACGGAAACTTCCAAAGACAAGCCAGCCAGAGAAACCACTGATACAGAGGAAGCTCAGCAGTACGGAAGCTGGGTCATTTGGTTATTTGAAGAATTGTCCATAGTTTGGAGTGGATTTTATCTGCCCTGATGAGCATGTGAGGATTTGCTCCAGTATTGATGGAATGTTTTAGACAATATACATGTAGGTGCTTGTGATCTTAGCATCTTCTGGCTCAGCCAGGGCTTGTTTTCAAGTGTGCTTTAAAAAGAAACACGTACGAAGAGAGATGTTTAAGTTTGCAAGAAGGCTATTATGCAAATGCAAAGTCAGAAAGGCTGAGTTAATTCCCCTGCCATTTTAAACTAAGCCTCAGTCTACTGAACCGTTTGAAACCTGCTAGCCAACCAGTGACACTGATGAGTCTGGTTTGGTTAAACTCTGACCTTGCGAGGTGATGAAAGGAAGCCGTAAAGCAGCACACCATCCTTCAGAGACGAGAGGCATCCTTTAGAGATGCAAAACAGATACCTGGGATAAATATTTAAGGGGGTCTCATAGTGGCACTTGACCCGTTTTTAATTCTGTAGCACTCTAAGGGAAGAAATGCTTTTGAGGATTGTCACATTCAATATGCTGAAAAAAATTATTTCTCCATTATTGAGATTCTTTAGTTCTAGCTTTCTCATTTTAAGAACAATGGTAATATCAGTCAGTATTATCTAAAGATTTGCTGCTTTTAATGTAAAAGCCATTTTGAATGCTTATGCTATTCCCTGTCACCTATTTGAGTACTGCAGGAAATACGGCACTACTATAATGAACTAACACACAAGCAATGCAAAACCTGCATGGAAGGACTTGTTCCACTGTACCAAAAAAAATACTGCAGAACAAAAATCATTAATTATAGTCCCCAATATTTTATATTTTTGTGGGAGCAGTAGCTTTCATTATTCCTAATAGATTTATCTGTGTTTATTATTTGCTTTTAAGGCACTCGTATACCCCATTATTTCTCCAGTTTCCCTTGTTTCTTTAGAAAAGTGTGCCTTAAAAATACTATATAGCAGGACATAGCAAAGACACATCAGTTGTAAAGCCTGATAAGATATTGAACCCAACATTAAATTAGACTACCAAGTGTTTTACTGTAGAACAGTTAAAAAAAAAAAAAAAAAAAAAAAAAAAACAACAACCCTAGGCCCCAAGGTATTTTTTCCCATATGAAAATTATTCTTAGAAAGCAGTCACAATTATGCTAAGGTAGAAAAGGAGCTTTACCCTGTCATCCAATGGAGCAGAAAGCAGCTGTGCAAATGCATTTTATGAGTAGTAATCCTCCTATTTAAGCAGTTGAATTCTACATACACAAAATAACACTAGTGATGATTACACTGCTGTTCAGTCATGTGGCTTTGCTTTCATTTTGCAGCAAATGGGTGCTAGGCAGTTTTATTGCTTTCTAATTTTTTCAGAGACTAGAGACCAATTATTATTTAAAAATAAGCCAATCATCTCTCCTTCTAAAAGACGACTAGAAGCAGAAGTTAAATTATAGAGAACATCACTGCCCCCAATACATTAATTTCTGTCACTCTGTCACTGTAAAAATTTACAGCAGATATAATCTCTTTGAAGGGGGGATCAAGTCATAGAAAATACAAGCCTAGTTTTAAATAGAATTTTAATTTTAATGAAAGCTTCAGGGAATGATGTTTATGCTGCTTATCTTTCATACCTGGTGATTAAGTTAATTTATACTTAATGGAAGAGGATATTTCTAATCCCCAGACAGGCTCAACATCTGTCTGTGACTATGTTTTTGGAAGCCTTAAGCTGCTTGTGATTGATGTAATAAAACCAGGATTCTGCAGAACTGACACCTGAAGGATATCTGTAAGAGTGAAAATGTTATTCTTCTGCTCAATGCCTGTGCTTAAGTCAAGCCAAAATCCCAAGCACTTAATTTTGCCGTCCTTTAAAAACCTACTTTGCACTCCCTCACCCTTATTATTTGAGCATAGACAGGGGAATATGGAAAGAGCTTTCAGATATGGTTATGATCTAATATTCATACTCATTATGTGCAGTATCTGAGAACAAGCAACTTTCTGATGGCCAGAAGCTGATGAGAATAATAAAGCTCCTGCAAAAAATCTGAGATAATCTCCATTTTTCCTTCATTTCTCCTTACATGTCTATTTAAGAACAAATGCTAGCTAGGTAAGTGCTTGCATTCACCCCATAGTTACAATAAAAAAAAGTCTTGAAAAGTAAATATTTTGCCAGGAAAATATATAATTTTTCAAATCTGTCCCAACAAATTGCAGTATTTCAGTAAGAAGGAAAAAAGCACTACATTCTGGAAGCTGGACCCATATCCTGGCTGTTTCCTGACATACTTGATACAGCTGAATCTATTGTGGCAAAGACAACAACCCTGAAGGGAAGGAAAGGACAGCATGGACAGAGCTGCTCACTTACAAGAAAGGGTCCGGATCCAGAGCAGTGAACACTCATGTAATGCCATTCCAACTGGTAAGTGGAACAATGAATGTTTAATGACTTATATCATATTACTTATAATTACTTGGATTTGGGTAATGATATCATTTAATTAGTTCGATATTTCACAGCTGCATCAAGTTTGACAATTATCTGCTACAGAAAGTTCTCCCATCCTCAAATGTGACATCTAAATACTTTGCAAAAAAATAATTCTTAGAATACATTTGTACATAAGAACTTTCCACTGGGATTCAGAGATATAATCCATGCTCATGCATAAATTTATTCCATTTTACTCTTACCTCAATAAAACATTGTCATATGACCTAAGAGCCCTACGCCACAGAAATGATTTGTTTCTTTTGTTAGTATATAAGCTGATGTACTTTTGTATGTTCTTGGCTGATCGATTTGTTGTAACATCTTCTGGGTTGCGTGAAATCTTATTTTTTAAAATCAATTTGTTTGTGGATTGTGCCATGCCTGAGAGAACAAAGTGCACACTGCAACTCAGCAGTCACATGAAGAACTTACAAAGATTTGACACCAAAACGTTCATTCACCAAAGCACTCAAGGCTCACCCCACAGACTCCATGCAATCAGAACTGTCACAGCCAGTAGTAGCTTTACGTACACAACGTACAGATACACATGCACATGGTATATGCTTAAATATATACACAAATACACTGTACAGTACAATACAATTGTACAGTACAGTACAATTACCTTTATAGTAAATGCTTGTACACATTTATGCAAACTATCTGGTAGGAAGTAATATCAAGAAGACTACAGAAAAATTTAAAAATTACTAGAGTTTATGTTATAGGCCAATTGGAGAAATGAATGTAAAAGAAGTGCTTCTGGGCAACATTAGCATTATGTCCAATAAGGTAAAAGGGAAAAATGTCAAGTGCAAATGTACCCTTAATTTTAGACAAGACAATTAAGCTAACATTGTGAAAATCAAATTTCATTCAAAGGAGTGTTTCACTATAGGTTAATAATGGAAGTTGTACTGTATGAAAAAGCTATGAGAGTGCTATATGATTCTATCTCAGATTCATCCACTCTGGATGAATTACCTTTCACTTATAATAATTTTTCTCTCTCTAAGGTACAGAAGGGTACCCCTGCAAAGCACTTGAATATGCACTTAAAAACTTGATAAATAAGGTCAAAATCACTATTTGTTTTATATCTTACGCAGCATAACCTCAGCAAACTTCAGACCATGGCTCATCTGACTTCTCACTTGTTACAGCTGAAGCTTGCCATCAGCAGGGCTGGACACAGCACACTTCTGTATTCAACAAGGCTCCCAGAAATACTCTGAAGTATTGCAGAGTTTATGTTGAGATTTTGTTTGTTTTAAGAGGAAAAAAAAAGACAAAACCATTATTTTCTTAGAATTCCATAAAAGCAGGAGCACAGACCAAAGGTGTTCAGACATCTCTTCTATCACTGAACAAGGCTTTAATGGCCTCCAAGCACCACAAAGCCTTACTATTAGGCTTCTTGTTACGTCAACGTGAATTCAACGTACTACTCTTGCCCAGTCAGTCACTGCTATCGGTTATGTGAGATGCAAAATACAGCGTGCCTTAAACCAGATTCTACTTCCATTAAGAGTCATTTATAATCTGTAATCAAATAATTGAATTCAAAGATGTATTTAAGGTTCTCTGCCTCCACAGTCATTTTTATGCCACATGGAAGGAAGCTAAGCAGCCACCCTACTGTATTCCTGACCTCCCTTCTTGGGCAGACCTTGTAGTGTAGCCACAGAAGTTGCTGTAATCTTCAAAGACTAAAGTGACACATCCTGATAAAAAACCTTATTTCCTATGTATTTTATCACAAAGGCTTCCTTTGCATTTGAGAATCACAGCAAGAGAATAGGAAGCAAGAAGGCTTCCTAATGATCAACTTAAAATGTAAGACTATGTGAATACCTAAGATATATAATTGCTATAGCATGTTTTGATATATCAGAATCTTTGGAAAGTTCAGATTTCAAAGTGAAATCACTCTTGACAGGTCACATTCCTTAGTTCATTTTCAAACTGTCCTCTATTTCTCACCAGAAAATTTAGAAAGCAAAAAGAAAGAAAACAGATGTCAATAAAAAAAAAGCAATTAGACGAGCTGCATCTCAAAACATTAGGATGCAAGTCTAATTGGACAAACTGGTCTCCATTCGCAGTTTGATAACAAAAACAGACAAAGGTTCACACCAGAGCCAGAGGCACTGCTGCACGCCAATTACCGCAAAAGAGCACTACATTTTTGGATCAATTACTTTCACAGTGCTGAAAACTAAACATTTTACAATTCTGCAATTCCTATCAATTCTTGCCCATTAAATTTTTAATGGAACTAGACCCATCATCAGCTTGCTTGCTTTGGATTTTCCAAGCCAATCCAGCTGTCCCTCAGCAGTGACATTTCAAGGGATTCAAAATAAGACTGAATTCACTCTTTACATGGAAGTTAAAATAGAGTCTTTACATTCGAGATATGTTTAAAATCCAATGTATGAGCAAATGAACACAGAGCAACACGCAAAAATATATTATGCAGTAACAGCACTTTTTTTTTTTCCAGCGATGAAGGTTAAAATGGAAAAAAACAAATTAATCTGTTGTCCAGAATTCTAACAAGCTGAATGTTCAAAATAGCAAGTCATGATCCAAGATAGGATATTCTACAGAAAATGTAGTAACTCTAAGCACTCTGTATGGGAGAAAATAAAAGAAAGATGTAACTAATGACAGTCAGGTTGGCAAAACAAAGAATTCTTTGCAAACCTTAGTAACCTACAGGGATATTTACTGGAGCGTAGAACCAGACCTAAAATCTTCCGAAGAAGAAAAATGAAGCTTTTCTGTAATACTTCTGTATAACAACAGTATATAAACTGACCTCATATACTACTAAAACCAACTTTTCCTGTAATGGTTTGATAGAGAAAAATATCAAAGGGGTGAACCACTGACTTCCTCCTGTACCTATGCAAGGGGTATAGTTTTAGCTGGTTTTGAAGAGACACTATTACTGCTCGTGTATATTTAAGCTATGCATTTTTAGTCAATTAAAACCATTCAGATTAAGTTTGTATGTGGCTGTATTTCCCATGTAAAGATTTTATTTTCTTTATATCAGCAGACTTTCAAAAGAAAATTGCTAGGATTGCTGCTACAGCACATTCCAGTTATTTACCACTGTCCTGGACTCAATATTATATCTTCTGTTGTTGTAGTAAGCACTCCTCTGGAAAGGAAAGAGCTGCTTTCCTTTAAGCAGCTCTTAAAGCCAATATAAAATTTTCCTGTGAGTCAAGCACTAACAGATCCTTCCCCTCACTTCAAGGAGGGACATCTCACATTCTAGCTTGTACAATTTCCAAGAGGGCCTGCCCTAATCAATAGCAACAAGGTTAAGAGCTCTTAACAATGAAGCAGAGAAATAATTGGAATTGCAAGAACAAAGAACAAAGATCAAGGCACCTATAAGGTTTGCTTCACAAAACTGAACGGAGTAGTTGAGGATAGTTCTTCTTGAGCAGGATGAGAAATAGCAGTTGAAATAAATACTCCCCAATTTACAGAAAAACAGAGTTAACGTTTCACTGATCTGAACTGAAGTAACATTGGCAAACATCAAATTTAAAAGTCTTCCCCACATGTCTAACTCCTCAAAAGCCACATGGGCTAATGTAATGGACAAGAATTGATACTGAAGTTGGCAGATTGCCTGATGAAGGAATAAAACAAAAAACCCTCTAGGAAAGACAAAGGGTCTAATTCAATGTACTTTCAAAGGGCTTTGGCAGAATGATGCTGAATATGAATGCTCGGTCATTTTGACTGATGGAGAAAAAAATTGTGTCAGCCTCCAAAATGAACCAGAGTAGAAAGATCAATCTCAAAAAAACCATTCATATGAGTTTATACACTCTCAGGCAGAAATAAGGCTTGGAATGAAGAGGTGGTGCTTGAGAAGCATTTGAATAGCTGAAAACCTGACCAGACTTCCAAGTGATAACAAAGGAATACAGGAATCAACCTAAAGCTGTAGGATTCCGCTAAAAAAGTCAATTAGCAAATGTAATCCAAAATATTAGTGTTAACATGGCTAGTATTATTATGTGCTTATTTTACCTTTTTTTTTTTTTTTTTTTTAAGTACTGAACTCACTCCATATAATCATGCCAAAGACACTGACTACCCTGAGTAATCAATCACTGCAGAACGTAATAGAGTTATGCACATAAGCAGAAACTAAGATGCCTTACAACAGGACTGAAGAACAGCCATTTTCTGATCAGCAATAGCTGCAACACCACTATTATCCCACTCAGCCTCTCCATATGATTATGCACTGAGTTTCTGACCCTCTTAAACTACCCCCATCACATAACTATAACCTTAGAATATGAGTAGCAAGATAAACACCATAATCAATAATAAGAATGATTCATCATCAAAATCTAGGATGATCATATTCTTTGCATGGCATATTTTCATATTTCTATTAAACAAACATTGGGGGAGGTTAGGAAACTATTTTTAAAATACCTGTAAAAAAAATAGAAATTTAGCCATCTAGGTGATTTCCTGTTCTCTCACCCCACCCTCTTTTACTTTTTTTTTTTTTAATATGAAACTGACTCTCAATATCAAGGAATTAAGAGCAGCATTTAGATTTGGAAAATGACACGACTTAAACAAGACTTTCAGTACAATTCATTCCTCCTTTGTAGAGGAAAAACTGTTTAATGTGGGAAAGATGTGTAATCCCATATAGTAGAGAGAACAAATTACCTTGTTTTGTGCAAGAAAAGAGTGCGATATTCTGTATATTAAGTTCCACAAAACCCTGACTAGAATTTCTTCCTAACTACATAATGCTTAGAGAAAGAGTCAAGCTGACACATTAGTATTTACAGGGTGCTCTCTGAACAGAGTGACATTAGCCAGTGTTTGCATGCTGATCTTGCAAAAAATTTGAGAGAGACCACATTGGGGCTCTTAGTGCTCAGGAAATTGGTTAATCATATTTGACATTTGCTAGAGCAATGGAATCCAGAGAAGAGAATCATACCTGACATATTTTAAAAAGAAGAAAAAAATAATCAGAACATCACAAATTTCAAGGCTGAATTCAAATACAAAAAAAAAAAAATATATGAACAGAGAATAAGCACTCAAGAAAAGATAAACTACCAATGAAACAGCAATACCAGAATAGGTAATAAAACAAAGTCTTTTTTGTGGACACAATGAATTGATTATAACAGCCACAGATTAAATTACATTTGGTTTCCAAAGTGTTTCAATTCTTTATTCTGTCAATAGCTATTTCACTGCTGAATAGAAGTCTTTATATTATTTAGGGGGCTGTACCTTTATCTCTAACAAGTATAAAGCAGATACTATTCCATGAGCAGCTCATATTTCTAATAATGATAAACATGTCATAACACTATGCCCTCCTTGTCAAAGGAGCAAAATGCTTATTTTCTGTCGAGAAATATGTAAGAAACTAGGCATGTAAATCCAAGAGATCATACTGGGGCAGAATAAACAAGAGCAACACAAATATAAATAATTCTCTTATTATCTCCGGATTAATTAGCATTAATAAACTAGGACAACAATATTTTTGACAGAACAGGAAAGCAGATCATTAGCATGGATGAGATGCTATAGGTGATCTTCCTAACACATCCAGAGCAGACCTACTCCAAATGATACTCATGGCTAGTAATTATGAGCAGATAATTTACATCTAACATCCAGTGGAGCATATACAATATTTGTATAGAATTCTATGATTCTATGAATATACAATGTTTGTATACAAGGCTAAGACTCCTTTTTCTAACGCAATTAGATTTAAGAAAAATGAATTGCTAATAATTAAACAAAGAAAGAAACTAAAACCTTTTACTACTATAGAGATTCAAAATCAGACAAAGTAAAAGTTTGCAAAGCTTTCTGAAGTGGATTTTCTGTTGGAAGAACAATATAAACAATGATTTGCATCAGTGATTACTTTATTCAAACTGCTGTTATTACTTTATTTCAAACTGCTATCAAGTAATGCTGATTTACTTCAAACGCTGTTTGGTCTCATTAGACCACTCATTTAATTGTGGAAATTTCCTTTAGGCTCAAATCCTTCTACAGATGAAGAGTACCTCCGCTGCAAGAAGCAAGTCTTAAACAAATGTACTACTAAAGTGTTTCTGAAAAAAATAATTTTGCACGAAGCTTTATGGAGCACAGTCCAACCCTTTACCCTATTATGTGTCAAGTATTTCACTCTAAGCTGAGTGCAGCCAACCTTTCTGACCACACTGCCTATTACAGATGTGGATAGACACGCACACTTAGCCCTGTGAAGAGACACGTGCCACCCCACTCTACATGATACTCATTTCAAACTACATCCTGCCCCTTCCTTCCTCTTCCCCTCCTCACTTTTTTCCCCCCTTTCTCCCTCCACACTGTATTTCTCACTAAAAGAAAGCTCTGTCCTGGAGATACAGTGACCAGCTGGTACCAAAGGTCTTTACTAGATCATAAATTCAAGTCAAAAGAGCTACAATTGCTTATAAAATGTAAGCTGGAAAAAACACCATGGTAATTCAGAAATTAGTAGTGACAGATGTTCAAAACAGAAATCAACATGACTGCCATCACTAGCCCCTGAACCAGCTCTCTACTAATGCTAGAAGAAAGTAAGCTTTGTTTGACAATGTTTAACAGTTTTACAGAGGAGTATGAAATTCCGGCTTTCCAACAAAATAGCTCAGCCACAAATTACCGCATTTGTTCCATGTAAATCAGACTGCACAACTGCAACGTTCTACTCAAGCCTTAAAATCTATGAAGACAGTACTGCCACACAACCCAAAGCAAAGGGTTAGCAGCTTCCATATTATTTTATTAAAGGTTTTAAGTTCTTAATTAAGAGTGAAACTTGAGTTCTGAATTAAGAATGCCTAAGAAAAAGAGAACTAGTCTAGGAACCAAAGGAAAAAGGCTCTACGTTTAGGGTCCTGCAAGATTTTATTAGGAAAAATTTAAAAGAGGGTTAAGAGGGTTTCTGGGTTGCTTGTTTTTAAACACATTCTTATCTGGACATTTTTACTTTTATTTTTAAGATGTACAAGAAAGTAAAACAAAGCACACAACATGCAGCTGATTCTCTGCCTCCTCCCTTGATTCCTGAAGGAGCTCCCCAGGCCTCTGCCTGTGTCACTACAGATTTTCAGTGACTGACTGTTGTCACTGCCAAGATAATTACCAGTGATTGGTGGATGTAAAGACTGGAATAGTGATGGAAAAATTAAGAGTATGTATGGCATGAGAAACTGCACTAATCTGACTGAACATATCTTATGTTTCAATGTGATATATAACATGAAAGGACGGAGAAAAAAATAATCAAAACTCCATAAAAATGAGGAAAAGTGAAACTAGAAATTATTCTGAGCTATTAATCTTCCGTGATAATGAAGTACTTAGGATGACTTCTAAAACTCACTTTCATTTAGATGCTTCATTTATTTTAATCTGGTAGATAATTAGAGGGAAATCAAATCCATCTCCACAGCTAAATATTTACCAGAGATGCAGCTCAGACTTCTCAACGTGTGTTCCCTGTGTTCAGATGTAGTGTTAAATATATTGTTAGAACTTTACCTAGATTAATGCCCGTTAACTAATTAGCATCAAAACTAGAGTCTGCAGTGTTTGCTGCCTTGTTATCTGTCAGAACAGGAAATCTTTTAGTGATTTTTTTTTTTTTTTATACTAATAGGCCAAATTTTGCTTTCCCTGCTGCGAAGCACAATTAGACTAAAAGTACTAGAGTGGATAGATAAAATTCCATCCAGCTTTCTATATCCAGTCAACTATTATCTTCACCCTGCAAAGTTACAGGGATGCCATTTCTGTAGCTACTGGTAGGAACGTTTGGAGAAGGAATGGGGAAGCACACATTAGAAGTAACTAAAAGGCATTGAAAAGATGAAAAGAATAAGAGAAAAGACACAAAGAGAAAGTGTTGCAAAATCTTTGCTCGTGAAGACAAAGCAAACACAACCAGAGCTCAGATCTCACTTTGAATGCTTTTACTTTGGTGTTCTAATCACCCATGGAGATTTACAATGTCCTTCACTCGAAGCTTACAGTGAAACCATGTCTCTCTCAAGAAGCTCCACACACCATTCCCTCTTCAATGAAATGTACTTGGAAGCAGGAGGGGTAGATCTCAGCTGAGTGAGTATGGAGCTGTCACACAAGTTCCCATGTATCATAAAAGGAGCTACAGGACAATCATTTTATGCACTAAGGCACAGGATTGTCTTATGGTGCAGATACACAGACATTATTCAATAGATTATGCTGAAAAAGCTGCATCACTGATGAATTCTTGCTGGGAAGAGCCCATGATTTTTCTCATGACTGACTAATCCTGTTTTAAATTATTTAGCAGTCTAAATGTATTGGAGAAGAATTCTCAGTTGAATAAGCTTTCCAGACACACACTAGCATTCCCCAGGATTTTTTTTGTTGTAATCATCACTTGCCTTTTTTCCATATTCAATATGTACTTAATGAATGCTTGACATGACATCAGCATTAAAAAAAAAATAGTTGCATAATTGCAGATGAAAAAAATCTTTTTCCAGCTCCAAGCACTGAAGTAATCTTAAGGGTGAAGGTTAAATGCAGGTAACACAGCACAGTTTGCTTTCCAAGACATTCTATACACTGATCACAGCAACCTATATGTGTAGCACTGTCTCTGAAAAAATATTTTGATCTAAAAATAGTATTACAATAGCACTTGTAGATATTATCAGTTAGGTCTTGTTCAGGGGATTCTTTAACATGTATTAAAGAAATGTTCCTATACAACTCTTCTGAGTATTTCTTTCCAAAAAAGGACAACAAAATTACCCTTGAAATCAAAACATACCATGAGAAACATATTTAAGCTTGCCAATAAGTGACAAAAGAAGAACCGAATAGATATCCTGGTATGGAGGCAGGCTTATAAACATTAATAAATAAATACATCACCTTCTCATGTCTTTAAAGAACAGCTTAAAACAAGGTGCTTCCTTAAAACAGAAGGCATCAAGTCTCTCAGACTGATCCTACCACAAGCATTTCTGTGCAAGCTGCAACAGGCAGTTCATCTCATTCCTAGATGAGTTTATACACTGGAAATAACCAACACATGTACCTAGCACTTCCACAAATGTAAGTATTCATTCTGTATCAAGCCACTGATTACTATCCTACAAGCTTTTTTTGAACAAATTGACATTATGGATGCAAAAGGAGTCACACAAAGACAGTTGGGACCATAGTTTCCTGGATAAACTAACATAATTGAGAAAAAGTATTTTGTTTTTGTAATTATTGCAAGGTGCAAAAAAAAAAAAAAAGTCAAAACACTTACTGGATATCTTTTCTCTTCTTTTTCTGAGGGTCCACTAGACGAAGAGTGTCTCTGATAACAGCTACTTTCACTTCTTCATCAACAGGGCTTGGGACATTTTCAAATACCCCAGGAGAAAGCTTTAATTTACAAAAGGATACAATTACTCAGTGAAGAACAGGACATTACCTACTCTACATCTTTTAAAACCTTTTGTACATCACATACATTTTAAATACACAGTGATAGATTACAAAACACTTCTTAAAGAATAAGCAAATACCTTAATATTTTCAGTATATTACAGCAACTCTTAGTTATTTCTCTAGTAAATCAAGATTTAAAAAAGAGATTATTGCCAATGTTACCATTGATATTATTTATTCAAGCATGAAAAAAATATATTAGCAATCCTCTAAATACAATTAAGTCAACTGCAGAGGATGTTGAATAAATGTATTTATGACAAAGATGATGGAAAGCTTTCACAATTCCAATAAGTCATATTTCGAGGATATAAGATTAGCAATGATTTCAAAGCAGGGAATTACAAAAAACCTTGGAGGTTTCATATCAGCAAACAGCTTTCATCTTTCAAGCAAGGAAAAGGACCAGAAAAAAAAAAAAAAAAAATACCAACCCTAAACAATTTCATTCCAATATCACAATCACATTGAGAGGCCTTACCTCTTGCTCATGTTCTATTCTCATGCTGGGATTTGCATTTACTTCTAGTAACATGGGCTTCAAGTTTTTCATCAGGAGAATGTCAAAGCCTAAAATCTGTGCATAACAAGCAGCATGTTACTTTCCTTCTACTTATGGTGTTCTTCTGGAGAATGCAATGGTCATCCAAATATCAACAGTTGGTTAGAATAAACATTGGAAGAACAACAGAAATAACTAAAAATCACAACATATTGCTGAATAATTACTCCAGCCATTTGTCTTTGGTCTTACTGCCTACTTTCACACTACCCACATCTCTAAATAGCGCATCTGTCAACACAGAATTTCAGCACCTATCACGATTGGGTCTTAAAACTGCCATTGTCATAGTTCCATTGGGCAACGGCAAAGCTTCATAGCTGTAACATCTAGAAGCTGGAACCTTGAGTGAATACTGATATTAATGATTGATCCCCATTAAAAGTTCTCCATATGTTTACAGCCAGGAGTAACATAGGTCAGGTGACCGAGATTTGTCAGGTAAAACTTGGTTGAGGAGAACCTAAGCTAGGAGCTCACACAATGCATTGACCATTTTGCATCTGCTACTCCTCTTTTCCACTACATCCAACCACTGATCAGCAGCAAAACTAAGAGTAACTTTTAGAAAAGGAAGGACACATGCAGAAAATGAATCCATGTACATAGATAACAGCATCCCTAACAGAAATCTCAACCCACCTGGAAGCAAGTTGGCCCAGGCTTTCCCGCCGGTATGTCAGACTGATAGTAAACTTTCAGTTCTGGAGTCAGTGCAATAATTGTTTTAATCACCAGTGAAATTATATCTGACCAAACCTTTTTGACATCAGCTCCTCTGGAAGACAGTCTGCACAGAATGCTTGAAAAAGTCCTCTTGCTGCCAGTGTTTGCATTGTCAGAATGGATGAAGTTCCCACTATGGATATTTAGTGAATAGTTGGTTAAGTGCATAAAAACCTGGTGCAAATTTTTTACAGTGGGCTCTTGATAGGGCTCTGTACAAAATCTAGAAAGTCCATCTTTGGCTACATAAATCTCTAAGGGTTCTAAAGATTTCAGTAGGACATAAAGACGAATATCAAATTTCAGCTTGTCAACAAGCAGGGGTTTGCAAATATATTCCTGGACCACAGCTGGCCGGTTCTGGAGGCTCCCCATCAGTCTGACGTCACTTGGGTCTTTAACGAGGTAGATTCCATCCCCCTGGCACCCTCCATCAGGTTTTACAATAAAAGTGGGCTTCCAGGATGGATCGCTCTCTTTCATCATCTGAACCTAAGAGGAAAAGAATTATAATAAAGGACACTAACTAAGGGGGAAGAAGGGCTGATACTATGGAAGCCAAAAAAATCACATTCATAAACAATAAATCACACGATCACATCACTAAAGTAGTGAACACCATACAAAAAAGGCAGAAGATAAACAGTACTGACAAGCACAAAAACAAACATGAGTAGAGAGTTACCAGTGCAGATAAAAGGGCTTTTTATTTAACAAGCCATTGTATTAATGACTCCAGGAACTTTTTAGTGTTACGCACCCATTTACAGAATGAAATGCTGTATAACTCATGAGGTCCATTCTACTAGTCATTAATGTGTATGAAACTGCAAAGTTAAACTTCTGTGTTGCATTTTGAACAATTATTGACAAAAATAATCATTAACCTAAGGAAAAAGCACCTTATTTATTGAGGCATGAATGCAATACAGGAAGAAAAGAAGATAAAGTAAAACTTCGACACCAATAATATCTTTTTCTACCACTAGATGTTTCTCCACAGTCAAGATACCCAATATTAGAAAACTCGGGACATGCAGATATTGAGCAAACATCACAAGTTTACAAAATAAAACATACGGTTTATTCCTCAGTTGCTACCTACCACCATTCTCCAAAATGAAGTTTTTTTTCTAAATTACACCATAATTCCTCTCAGGCCTGGCATGCAATTACCAGCTTTCTATCCAATACAAGAGAAAAAAAAATCTATCACAATTTCAACAACTCATACCAGTGGCTTTGATTTGTATTAAGAAAATCTGTTCATATATCATGGAAGTTCAGATGCTTTCATTAGATGTGCCTAGTGTGAAATGAGGACAGAATAAGGCTGGGGGAGAATTTGATGGTGGTCAGTAACAAATGGAAACCTTTGGACGGATCTGCACAGCACTCCATGCCTGGACTGGCACTTCCTCCAGCTAGTGCAGATGTTCAGTCCATCACTGTTTCTGTGCTGGTTCAGCATGAAACACAGTGCACTCTAGCGTATGAGCTCGCAAACAGCTAACACCAACATCAACACAGACATAACGCATTTTAATAGTCAAAAAATGCTTAGAGAAGTCAATAAAGAAGATACATTTCACCTCCTTTGCAGAGAATTGCTTCTAGTTTACGTATTTCTTTAAAAATGTGTCAGTTACTCTGTAGTGCTAACAAATTATGTTAATAGAATACTTCCAGAAAACATTTCTACAGTCACACATTCACAAATGAACTTACTCTGTTACATCTTACTCAGACATGGCCTAGTAAGATGAAACTCCAGAGTGATTTCTATAGGGAGAATTATAGGATCACAGAGACAGTCTATATCCTCACAGATAAAGTGGTAATAATCAAGTTCTAGAACTCTAATCTAGATCCAAATGCCTCATCTTCAAGAAGCCACTGAGTCTGAACCTTTTGTTCAATCCCTTTGTGATTTGTGTATGCCGACATCAGCAACTTGATTTCTGGGACATAAGCAGGGCTTGGCACTTTAACAGCAAACAGCCTTTTACAGACACCAGCTTCTTGGAAGCAGCAATAATATATTTGAGGTTTTGGGGTTAAGAAACTAATGCGAGTCACACAAAGAAGTAACAAAAAAAAAAAAAAAAAATACAGACGTTTTTCTTTCCTAGAGAAGCAGTTATCTTTGAGAAAAATCAGTCTCTTTTGGAACAGACTGTGTTAATGGTTGGCAGAAATAAACATAAGTATTGTAACAAGGTTGTTTTGGCCTTTGAATGGTTAAGCTGATACATTCATTGTGCAGGAAAAGTTCGGAAGCTAGTATTATTCCCAACTGGATACAGTGAAACGGTTAAATCTGACACCAATAACCACCAGACTAAAATCTGCATTTTTGTAAACTACACATATTTACTCAAAACTTTTTCCATCAGAGAAAAGAGCAATTATGCCATCTAAATTGCCTACGAAGTTCACATTCCCAAGTAACAAACTTAAACTTTGCAAGCTTCAAAGCATTTTATTTGAAGACCAAAAAAAAATCAGAAAGATAAACTAGGTCACTGTAAGGACTTGACACAACTGCTGAATATCAGATCTCTGATGTTATATGCATATCTCCCACTGCCTAAAAAAAGGTTTTGTTTATTTATCACTTGTAGAGCAAAAGTAAGAACAGTAGACATTTGGATGCCTCAAACAAGAGAAGTGAAATTGAGAATGAAAGTCAGGAAGGATTTCAAGTTACCTAAGATGAATTTTAAGCACTATTCGTATAAATAATTACAACATGTAGCAAGGAAGGAGTATGAACACAGTTAAGCCACTGAAGTTAACACGTTTCAGCCTCCAGAGGCATCCAAGCCAAAAATGTAGCTACATGGGGTCCTGGCTGACCAAAGGCTTGTGTGCAATCTCTGCGAGTGCAGACAGCACCGGGGGTGTTCACACTGCCATCAGTGCCTGTTTGGCAACAGCAATGGTAATTTAGTGATCCACCTGGCATAGACTGAGAGAACCCAGGGGAATGGTATTATCTGCAATTGGTTTGGAGGTCAAAGACTGAGCAAGCAATGGAAAACAAGCTGCCACATCACCCTGGCAGTCCTTTAAGTTCACGGTAAAGCAACAGCACCCTAGCGAGGAGCCCGTTGCAGCTCAGTCCGGTTCTGTTGTTGCTCTCTGCATTCAGATACAATCCCCAAGGGTGCAAGTCTAGCAGTGCTGCATTCACAAACACTCAGCAAAAAAGACACTGTTAGAGCACAAACTGTAATTTTCAAAATGTAACTATAAAATTCAAATTTCAATTCATCTCCTGGGCCTTTTACCAGTGAAGAATAATCCTCCCATTCTACGACACAAAGCTACGTACTGGAGGATTCTTCCTAGCTCATACTTTGTTCAAACCAGCATCCCAGAAAGATCCATGGCTAATCTTGAACCTCCACAACTAAACATGCTTTACTATGATTCGAGCCATACATACAAAGTGGCAACCATGGTCTACTAGGGCAGAAATAATAAAGAACCCTTTGAAACGAACAGGGCAATCTGCCTGCTGTTCCCCGTGTCTATCATACACGCCTCAGGCTATTTTTGCTCTGCTGCAGCAGTACTTTTTCAAAAAAGATAATGCTTTCTGGGGACTATTGTTAAAGATGCAACAGCAACCTGCTTTTGAAATCCTGCGTTTTAACAATCATTGGTTGCTGTTTGAGGTCAGAACAAGATTTGTGTTTACTACAGAGAGAGGCCAGGATATCGTACAAGTCTAAATGCCATGTGCTCCTTACATGCTGGCTTCAAAGAATAAAGCAAGACAATTCTCTGTTTTGTTCTCATCATCAAACAAGATAACTCATTTCTCTGACCAGCAAAGGCAGCAGGAACATCATACAAGAAGTCTGCCGAGAGAACAGACAACTTGCATTTCAGTATAGACTAATTGAGGAGACATTCAACGCATTTCAGTTTCAGGTTTGTCTTCTTGTTTCTAAATTAAAATTCTTGTGATATTAAACGCAATCATGCTTCCATAACATACCACAAGGATACACAAATGACAAAGTAACCCCACTGATTCAGCCAGGGAAGTCATTCTAGGGGAATGATTAAGCCACCAAAAATACACTGTGCTGGAAATTAGACAGTCCAAATTAGATTTTTATTAAAAATTAATCACACTAGGCCTATTCATCATCTTCACAGACAACAGAAAGGTAGTAAGAGAGCAATCGAGGTCTTGGTTTGAATCCCAAGCTAGTTACTTTTCAGAAATTGGAATTTCCTAACAGAAATGAGTTATCAGACAGATTCTTCTCTAACAGTTAGTGAAGTAGTGACGACTGCAGCACTTGAGAGACTTGCTTATCTGTAACTCATCTCCAGTATAGGAACACCTTAGCAGGGAATGCTTTAGATGGTTTAAGAACAGTAAATATCTCAAATAGACACATTTACTAAGTAAAAACAACTTTTAACCCCTTATTAAAAAATCCCATCACCATTTCAGTTTAATATAAATGGCACTAAGGGCACTATTTATCTATACCATTTTCTTGGTATTTCCCAGTATGAAGCTTATCCACGACAAACTTACGAGTGCAGTTCTCTCATCGATTACTGTTTTTTAAAGCACAGAAGGTTAACACTAGGTTAACTGCTGTGTTTTCTAGCTGGATGTAGGTATGCAGGAAAGTGGGAAAAATGAAGAAGCTGACAGCACTTTTGTTTTGTACTTTCTTGTTTTAGAGGACTTACATTACAAACTCACGTTAAGCCAAACACACTCTTACAACATAAAATATAATGTTTGATAACAAGAACTATGCTTCTCTCAAACACAGATGGAAAAACATATGCAAAGGAAACTCCTAGGAGTGTGTTACTGGACATCTGTTGTTCTTGGAACAAAAACCAAATCATTTTCACTCCAGCAACCGTTCAACCAGAGAAAAGCATTTATTCACAGTGCCACCTGCTGACAGCGTGCGTGTCTGCCTGTGCATTTACCCTGATGTACAGACCACATTGCTACGTGCTGCTCAGTTAATCAGTGCCTTGTAACTGAGACAGGCATGGTTCCCAAAAGAATCATTGCTAAAACCCCAGTGCGCCACTTTGAAAGTTTACTTCCAAGTTATTTTCACTTATCTACCTGTCATTTCTAAATTTACTGGATAATTTACACTCCTTTTTACAAATTGGCCTTACATCTAAAGCAATAAAGCTGTGAAGCACTGTTGGGATTTTATTCATTTTTACTGTTACCAGCAGCACCATGGCAGTGACCCAGCACACTTGAGGAGCATATATTTAAAGATAGATGTTCATGGATTTAATTGGATTGCGGGTACAGTAATTATCTAAAAAGTAACATACAGACTTCATTAGACTTCTACGCTGTATCTTCTTCTCTCACTTTTCCAAGCAAAGGACACTGTAGAATACAGGAATGCACTTGGCAAGTCAGATGAGGCTAAAACAAGCACATGTAATTTTAAAGCTATTCGTGATAATAGGACCGAGCACCAACACACAGCACTTTTTTATCCTCAGAAAAAAGCTGAATAAGCACTGCATTTTATCACATTCTGAATAATTAAACAAAGAAACAGCTTGACGAGATTTAAAGAAGCATCTACTTAGGAAGATGCAAGTATATTTAACACACTACAAAACTTTGTTTTGAGAATTTAGATGAAATGGACAGGATGGACAAGAAACACTTCATCAGCGATGAACCTGATATCACATTCCACACACTACAGTGCTGAAACTCCTTCAGTCCTTCTATACTCAGTACAATATGCAGGGAAAGGGATTATGTTTCTACCACCTAATTTCCAGACAACTCTTCTGGTATTGCAGAGAAGCTGAATTTTTATTTTGTTAAAGTTTGTTCTAGAACATAATCAAAAGCATTTCATCCTGTGTCTAATCACCTAAGTGTTATTTTAAATGATTTGGTATGTATGAAAAACTTAAGAATGACATGGTGACAACAAGTATATGATGTCTATGGTAATATCCAACAAGTTATATATATTGTTCTTAATAAAAGTAATCTACCTCGTCCACAAAGAGGGGAAATTCTTCTGGCAGAATCCAGGATCGAGGGTAGAAGTTATATTCTACAGGAAACAGATCTTGCATTGTTCTCACTGCCCGACTCAGTGTAATTTTACGTACCATCTCTGTCATGCCTGGGGAAAATAACAGACAGTATTTAAGAGTGATGAGGAATCCACACTGAAGCCTCATCCTGAAAGTAAATTGTCACATCATTACTCACCCTACTGGTAGGCACTACAGCCACTGCTTTCAGTAAAGCTGAAAACCTTTCCAAATTTTAAATCTGACAAAACACCTGTAGCATTTTCCTGACACATTACCTATTATACGTATTACCATATCATGTAAGAAAAAGATCAATTTGATTATTCAAAAACTTAGAATAAGGAGAGGGAAAGCCCTAGTCCAGTAGAAACTTCTGTCTTTGCTACAATCCCAAGTTATTGCCCTAGCCTGCTAGCATTCCAGGAATAGGAAACAATGCCACTTAAATACAATCTACCACTTTGTGTTTACTTCCCACTCCTTTATGTAACTTTATCAGAAAGAATGGGCTGCTTTGTGAGCAGCAGAACTTACAAAGCCTGCTTTCTGCAGCTTTCAATCTCATGCTTGGATCCTGCCTTCTCCCAGGACTGGGGCATTCTGGGTTATTCTCCTGTGTTGATTGTGAGCTTTTAAACATTACAGCTAGGTCATGCTGCAGCTTCTATCTCAGTGAGAGCAGCGTGTGTGGGCTTTCTTTACTAGACCTCTTCTTCAATAGAAGGAATTCGGTAAAACCCAGCATCAAGTTAGAGCAACGTTCCTGGAAACCACTTCTAGTTCTGAAGGACTCTGTTTCTTGACTACTGTGCATTCCATTCACTTACCACGCAGAACCCACAACACAGAGAGGGCAACAGTCAGGTAACGCTGAGATTTAAACCTCCAGAGAACTATACCATTTTTATTTGAATGTGAACTGCCCATAGACAGGAGAAATTTAGGGTAAATAGAGCATCAAGTTCGATATCTGAAGTTTCTTATTCTCACAGCACACTAACAGCACAGTAAATCTGAAGTAAAGCGCTTAGATAAGTCAATACCTAAGCTCCTAACTCTTATTTAGAGAGATTTCAACAGAGATTAAACAACAAAAAAGGGAGTTTAAAAAAAAAAAAAAAGTAGAATAGCCATAATAAGATGAGGGCTTGCATGAACTCTTCAACGTTAAAAATCCATTTGAGAAGCTTTGCTTTGAGCTTCTTCCTGAGCTAGACCAGAGTATGAAGCAAAATAGATTTTCCAATCTGAAAAAAAATAAATAAATCCAAAGATACAACACTGCAATCAATGTTAGATAACAAAATAATTGCATACTTACTCCACTTAAATCATAACCAAAGACTTATTTTCCCCTAAATTCATGTATTAATATATTCTTTCCATCAAAACCTCTTCCTCTCTAAAACAAACTTCAGTTCATGAATTGCTTAAGATACACATTCTGGTATTCACACCCCCCTAAGCAGATTTCACCTACCAAAAATAATATGCTAAAAATACTATCAGCTGGTTAGGCAGATGACTCACACAGAAAATAGTAAGCCCAAAAACAATTAATCATGTTTTTTAAGCACTCATTTAAAATAGAAACTTAAATAAGGTACAGTACCTGGAAACTTGTTGACTTGACCTGAGAATATATCGTTATCATGAAATGACACCCCGTGCCAATAGATATCGCATGGCAAGCGTCTGCCAAAAGGAAACTAGAAAAGAGAAGGAGACAAGTTTTGTAGCAAACTGGCAATACTCATTCCTCATTTTTCTAAATGCTCATATTACATACACATCATTCAAGAGCAGTACTGTCAATAGAAAACATGCTCTGTATTGTGGTTGCAAAACTAAGAACATTTTTATCAGTTCAAGGCACTTATGTTCAAGATGTTGAATTGGAAAAGGTTTATAGAAGAAAAAAAAAAAAAAAAAAACACCTCTGAGGCACACAATCTATCTGAGAAATTTAGAGCTTGTTATCAACCACAATTAAGGCATGACTCACTTGTAATTTGAAATACTATTACAGGGAATAAAGTTCATTAAGAAGCACTTAATTCTAGCACGCAAAGGCACAGCAATAGCAAGTGGCTACAGCTTGGAAGTAAACAAAACCTGAAAACGCTTTTTGGCTTGTTTTCCTTCCCAGTTTAAGGGGTGATAAGCAACCATCAAGGGAAAAAAATCACTAGAGGTTAGGAATGAGTTGTCATATTGCCAGTTACTAAGTTCTATTGTTAAATAGACCACAATTCAGTACAAGCAATCCCGTGGCTTCTATTTCGTGCTCCCCCTCTACAGCTCGGTAATCCAAATCCCTTTTCGCAGGTCACACCCACACCAGTGGTGGCCTCGTCCCCACCACGTGCGGCACCCCCGCGTGCTCCAAGCCTCGCACGAGCAGGAGCCATCGCCGCTCCCTATTTCGGGGAACAGACATAGCCAGTTAGCAATGGTGTTGTAAAGTAAGAGTAAGCTGCAACTGCCACGGACTTCCTGAGCAAGCAGGCTTACATTGGTGTCCAAGCTGCAGTAAATTGAAAATGGATATTCAAGGCATTATCTATCTCTCTCTATATATTTGATTATACGTATTCATATGGTATTAATTACAGGCTATTAGTAGCTGAAAGGAATTAAAAGAAAAGCTTACAATTCAACTAATCGTCTGTTGAGCTTTCAACTGGCAAGGACTAAGGCAATTATTTCAACCGTATTAAGTATTCCAGCAACTTAAGAGCTTCTTTTCCCATTCACACAATATTTCATCATAAATGGTGAAATTGTAGAGCTAGCTTTCTGCTATCAGAAAGTTTGGTGGTTTTTAGCCTGAAGAGCCCTCAAACAGCATGGGCAATTACTGATAGCAAGCTTCTAATAGTAGTAGCTAAAAAAGGCTACCAGCAGTAAAAACAAATGCCCTAGATATTAGCAGCTCCAACTACCTAAAGCAAAAAAAATCACTAATAAAAATCAGACATGTATAAGCTCTGTTACAATAATAGTGGCTGGTTTTGTATAGAACAGGTACCCTGATTTTTCCTGCTGGTTCTCTTAGACATAGTCCCTTTATTCAAAGAAACCAAAGCCCAAATAACTTTATCTGCAACCCCCTGCAGATGCTGTTAATTACCACATGGAGCGCATTCACAGGAGCCTGCCCTGTTATTAGGTTACATCTTCTTCAAATGAACAGGCTATACTTCTGACCACAGCACTTTCAGGATACAGAATTCATTCAAAAGCTTTATAAGTTTCATTTTTTTTTTATTTCCTTCATTTGCTACTTTAATTAAAATTTCAGTTTCAGCGAATAGCTTTGAAAAATTAATCTCAAATGCTAATTTAGCGACACATCTTTTCTCTATTTCCTTACTCCTAAGGACGAAATACCCCAAAAAGCAGAGCTAGGGGATTCTTCACTTATTCCATTATTATTCAGCCTGCAAAAACTGGTTTTGTACATGTGGAAATTAATTCTGTTAGGCTCTGAAAGACAATCAGTGGCCTTAACCTTTCCACAGGTACATCCAGAATACAGATTCCGTGTTAGGTCTCATACTACCCTTCCCACTAAAACCTGAGCAACTTATTTATTTATTAAATGAAATGGAAATGCAAGGAACAAAATTTGCATTTATATAACACCTTTCATCTGCTGAGGATATCAAAGCACTTTACAAACACTGCACAGAAATCATTTCACAACAGATGAAGAGGAAGCACCTCTGGACTGGAAAGCGGAAGCCATTCCAGCCCAGAATCAGCAATTCAGATAGCCCAGCAACTTCTCTACTTTTGACATATCAAGATTATTTGGATTTATCCAACAATGGGATCAAACTCACCTCCTGGACATGCTGGAAAGGATTCTTTATCATCTGCACTATACTTTCACATGAGAATAGTGTTTGGAAAGGAATGAACAAGTCAGGTTTATTTTGCTCACTCTGCACTGCTTGGCAGACATGAATTAATCTTGCTGGGTAAAAGGGGTCTTCTGCCACCTCCCCAGCTTCTGACCGATGGCAAAGGCAGGGTGTAGGCAGCCCAAGGACTTGGGGTGCTCACTGCTGCCAGGGGACAGAGCTAAAAAACATGACCAAAGCCATCCCTGCCTCCATCTGTCTGCTCAGCCCGGTCCTACAACCAACCGCCAAGCCTTCAAAGAACCCATTTAAAGTCTTTTTTATTCAGAGCTGGGGCATTTGTCAGAAAAGACAAACAGGAGGCCACAAAGTGAAGAGAAGTGTTTTCACAGCTTTGACACAATTAATAATCAATCACAGCCAAGTTGCCTGACAGGTCATTTCTACCTTTTGATTGGAAGCCAATAATGTAAATTGTCTCCTGGGTCACATCAGTCTGTTCCATCACATTTAATGACAAGTTAAATGACTCGTCTTCTAGTCAGCTTCTCCTAGCATAAAATTTCAAACTGTTTTATGCCTCTGTGCAGCTCCTGAACAGCAAGACAAATGAAACGCATGATGTTGGGACAGTTGATGCCCGAGACATCTGCTTCTTCCATTTCCCTAGTAATTGAAAGCTAGCCAAATAAAATAATTTATTAAGCCATGAATAAACTCAGGATGCAAGCTCAATTTGTGCCCATTATTGCATTTGGCGTATCATGTTCATTTAAAAGAATCTGACACACTAAATCAGATCGTCCAATCTAGCAATACCAGTAATTGCTTCGCTGGCGTGCCCATTAAGGTTCTGCAATGCTTTTTAAAAGGTCCGCCCTGTGCGTGGATAAACTGCTCACCGGTATTAGCCACGCTTAGAGCAGTCTTCCTCGGGTTTTGTTTTTTTCCTACAGTGGTATTTAACACTCATATAATCAGGGAGCATACTGCAACTACAGCCTGTGACTGAAACAAAGCCCTTCTGGCAAGGCAAGGGAACCACAGAAAGGAACTTTCAGGATGTATGACTTAAAACAAAAGCCTGTGTGACACTGACATAATGCTATCCATCAGACAGAAAAAGCTATCAGGAAAACGTAGTCCACCTTAAAAACCTAGTGTAACATCTGCCCAAGAGAACATTCAAGACAGCACAGCCAGCAGCAAACGTGCAGAACAGAAACAGAATGACAGCGATGGGAAAGGATGTAAGAAGTGGTGGGAGAGAAGGGCCAAATATACCAAATCAAAGCCCAAAATGCAAACAACTGGAGAAGTATCACAGAGTGAAAAAGAGTGAAATACCAGCCCCTAAACCATCACTATTTCAATATACACGTTTCACTAATACTTCTAAGACTTTTTTCACATTATTTTTATGGACTGTACAAGAAACAATGTGTGGTCCCTCCACCAGTCCTGCTGTAATAGTGACCCTGTTTCCAAGGCTATTTGGACATCAGCGACAATTATTTGAACACCACAGTGCTATTTTGCTAAGTGTTTGAGAGGAAAAGCATTCAAAATGTTATGCAACTTGACCCAAAGATGTTTCCCTGAATTTCTCTTCTTAAAGTCATTTACTTTTCTCTTCAAATCTAAACCAGATCTTGCCTACCAATTCCCTGCATCTACTGAGGTCTGCTACCTTGAAATCAATAGTTTGTCTTGCTCCCGTGCTAGATTTTCATCCTCCTGTTTTCCACAATGCAACTAGTACTGGCGAGGAGATATTGCTAATGCTTCCCCTTTCAGTATGCCTGGGGGGATCTGAAAACTGATCTGACACATGAGAAAATACCTGCTTGACAAAAGATAACGTCACATCCATACATATTGACCTCTTCACTATAATAAGCTGAAAACCCTACAGAAATATATTGCAGGGACTTGTTTGAGAGGGATGAGTTATTAGCCACCTCCACGGTACAGGCAGATGTCCCACAGTTCCGTACCTGGTCATTTCTTTGTTAGGAATAAGAAAAGGCTGCAGGGGGAAGCAACAGACTAAATGAGAAATATTGACCATGCAAACAGATGGAGGAGAAAGGGTATTGAGGGAGACAGCAAACAGAAAAAGATTAAGTGACGCCAGAAGCAATTGCTGTTGGGGAATATGGAGCAGGAAGAACGCCGATGATGCAGTGTGGATATTTGGGAGGAAGGAGTCAGGCTGTAGGACAGCACAGCGTGCCTGCAAAATCCAGGGGGGGAGCTCACAAACTCTGAGCACAAGAACTTAGACAAATAAGAACAACAAAGAAACATTAAATGTGAAGGATGTCGGTCAGCACAACGCAGAGCAAAGCTGCTGACGGACCCCCGCGGGGGACAAGAGGGAACCTCAGCAGCCTGGGGCTTCCTCCTCGGGGGCTCAGCTCCTGCTCTGCACTGAGAGCAGCAGGGAACGGGACGGAGCTCCTGAAGCTTTTAACTCCGAAGTTAGGGATAACACAGAAGGACTGCTACCCCAGGTCTGTTCAAGTTTCCTTTACAAGGCACCAGGTGCAAAGAAACATCGGGATCTGGTGAGCCCGGGGACGGAGGGAGAGACAAAAGGCAGAAGCAGGGAGCTGCACAAAGGAACATTTCTTCATCCCAGCCCTCTACTTCGCTTCCCTCTTCCAAAAGAGTACAAGAGTAACCTAAAAAAAGAGTTACCTTTTTTTTTTTTTTAGAAAAGCTCCCAGAAGCCATCTGTTCCTATAAAAACACTTACAAAGATGCTGCAGAAAGCCGCTCTTCACCCCCAGAGAACCCTTTAACCCCTGCGCTACACCACCCAGCAGAAACCTCCTCAGGCTTCACGCGAGGAGTTCAAAACCCCCGATTCTGCCCCAATTCGCCTCTTCCCGTGCCTCCACCCCCCCCTCCCCCTCCGGGCCGGGCCGCAGCCCCCCCGGCGCCCACCTCCCTCCAGCGCAGCTGCCTCAGGCTGATCTTCAGCGCCTCCAGCGACGTCTTGGCCTTGGAGCTGTCCACCGTGACGCGGGGCGGCCGCCGCCCGCCTCGGCCTCGGCCCCCGCCCGCCTCAGCTCCCCGCCGGCCCGAGGCCCGCCCGCGGCACGGCCCCGCTGCCTCCCGCTCCTCCTCCACCTCCTCTCTCCGGGAGGGCAGAGCCGGGGACCCCGGAGCCTCCACCGCCTCCCGGGCCGAGGCGCAGCCCCCCGGAGCGGCCCCGGTGCCGGTGCCGGTGCCGGTCCCGGCCGCCTCCATCCCTCCCCGCCGCCGCCTCAGCCCGGCCCCGGGCCCCGGCCCGCCCCCGCGCGTTGCCATGGCGACGCCGACGCCCGGGCGGGTGAGGCTGAGGACGGAGCGCGCGAGGGGCCAGCCGCCGGTGCGGTGACGTCACGACGCCGCCGCGGCCATGTTGGGAGCGGGCAGGGGGCCGCCCGCCCTTGCCGGGAAGGCCATTTCGGAAAGGGGCGGGGCGCGGCGGCCATGTTGGAAGCGGGCGGCCCAGCCCCTCAGCCGCCCCCTGTCAGCCCTGGGGCTGGGGGTGGACACATCCGTATCCGTGTCCCTGTCAGTGTGGGCAGGCGGTGCCCAAATCCCCTCACACCGAGACAAATCAGGGATTTTGTGCTGTGGGCTGCCTCTGGGCCTCGGCCCCAGTCCCTTGTCCTAGTCCTGTAACACCCAGCTTGCTGCCCTGGCCAGTGTGTGATTAAACAGTTTCTGTATCTGCCCTTAAATAGTGTCTGTGCCTACCCGAATTGTTTGTGCTGAAAGCCTCCTGCAGGAGCTGCTTGGGAGGTGTACGGCTGGCAGACCTGCACTGGGCCTGTTGCTCAGGGCCACGCTGCCGGAACGGCTCTGCAGCCCCAAATCCGCAGGGTTTGTACTCAAAACACCTCCCAGGGCTCCTGCACTCAGGGTGCGCTCGGTGCTACACTTCAGCTGAGCACTGTGCTTCTGGAGTCACTAAAGAGCAGTATCTGTACTTAAACACGCTCCTACACTGCTGGAGGGAATCAAAAGCACAGCAAGAAAACACAAAAACCATTTGTCTCTTATAGTGTCCATAGCTAACAATCTTACGTGCGGTTATATGAAGCCCCCACAATATTAATTTATGAGACGCGATGAATTTGAGGTCACACGAGTGACCTGCCCGGTGTCCCAAAGGACAGCAAAAATAGAGATGGGAAATGCCAAAAGCAGGACGGGCCGAGGAGGCTGCCTGGGGCCGGCTCGGGCAGGAGGTGGCGCTGCGCCCCCTGAAATGGGGCTGGAGGGGGGCAGAGACGGGAATCACCTGGATTGTGCGAAATTGCTGTCCTTAGACTCGTTTTCTCGGTCTGTAGAAGGGGCAGGACCGAAACAGGATGTCAGGGGGGAAAAATCACTTAAATGAAAGCAAAATTTAAATAAATGCAGCAGAATTTGGGACTTTCCGTTAGCTGTGAGTTAAAATAATAAGGTCACGTCAGGAAGATTAAGATCCCTAGTCGGGAACTCCAAGGACCAGGATGAGACATGCACATATCTTCTACCTGCTACACCAGGTTTAGAAACATCTGGATTAATGTCTCGCTCTCATCTCATGCTTCCTGGTATTTTACAGAAATCAAGGCACAGCGTGTCACTACCTGTCACTGGACATCTGGACCCTTTTCCACAAATTATCAGCAGTTTACAAAGAAGAAAGTTTGTTCACCCAGATTCTCTCTAATTTCAACAGCCAACTAGACCGTCACCTGCAAACAGTGCCTGCGTTTTTTCAGCACCTCACCTATCTTCTGCCATTCACCCTTGTAGGCGAAGACACTAATTAATTAATTATTTACAACATTGTGTCTTACAATGTGACGTGACCAGGAAAGTGAGATCACATAGCTCACTCTTGGTTGCTATTAAATGTGCATTTTTTTATAGCTGTGACAATTCATAACTGAAAAGTTGGGAGCATTTCACTGAGCCAACAGGAGCTCGGCGGGGCTATAACTTGAGCAACGATGTTCTCTTTGGGGATTGCCTTTTCTGCATGTTTCAAAAAACTGTGTAAGGGCGCATCCTGGCTGTCTCACCAACCACCACCAGATGGGAGCAACTGTTGGTGTCTGCCAACAGGAGTGTGATTTAAAGAGGTGACCTGACTCGGGCTGCCTCTGATTTTACTGCCAGGCCCCTGGATGAACACTTTTTAAAGCGTATTTTAGAGATTTATCATCAGCAATATCAGCAGTGCTGAAGAAAAGCCAGGGAAATAGTTAAGATGGGTCAAGGCACTATGAGACTTCAGAGCACGGGAAATCCCAAACTAAATGATTGCAAAGGAAAAATATTTGTGTATCTAATTATTACACATCCACATTTCTTATAGCCTAATAAGGTACTAGTGCTTTCTCTACCAGAGCAGCTGTAATACATCAGATACCTGGTTTGCAGTGTGTAGTATGGATAAAACCTTCATTTCATGTTGAGATAAATAGGGATGGTCTGCGGTGTACAGCATGAAGTCTGACTGTGCGTGATACTCGGGTACTGCAAGGTAGGGGAGTAAAGTATAGGTTGAGTAGTAATGAGCTAGCAAGGTAATTCAGAGGGAGAGTGTATCCTGCTGAAAATTGCAAGCTGGATCTACCAGCAAGAGGACTCTTCGTTCATTTGCAGGGATATTCTCACTGAAAGCCTAATTTTGAATATTACACTTTCCAAGTCAGTAAATTGAGCAGTATGGGCTTCTCACCATGACAATGTCGATCCAAGCACCTCTCAAACTGGAGATGAACCATACTGCCTACCTGTGGCATACCAAACTCATGAATCACACATGGGCGCACACTAAGCTTATGAGTTTAATAGGTCACAATGGTTTTCTTAAATGGTGAATTTGAGTTCTAGTAAGCTTTTTTGTTGTGAGTCTGGATCAAAATTTCTAGTGTTTCTCTAGCATTGTAAGAACAATAAATGTATTTCTTCTATACTTTTTTAAAAAAGACAGCCCAGGGAAGTAAAACACCGTGGCACATAATGTGTAAAACGAACATACAATCTTTTTAAAATATCATATAAAACTGGGCTCCTTCCAGTCACAAAGTAAGAATTACTTGCAGAAATACTCTGGCTAACTGTTTTGAAAAAGAATACATTCTTCAAGCTCCTGTATAAAAATAAGTTACTCGTTGAGAACTATCCATCCGTTTATGACGTTTATAGTTCCTTTTGCAATAATGGTGAATATCTTCTGACAATTGTACTTTCGCAAATCAACAGGAAAGCAATGTTTTATAAAATGAAATGTCAGAAGAAAACATATCTAGTAAACAGACTTGGAAAACATCAGTGTTGTTATTATGCTTCTCAGACTGGGTTTAAATTTGTTTACATCAACCTATGCTTCCAATATTTATGTTAGACCACTGCAGATTTGTGGTTGACCTACATATGCAAACAAAACATTTGCTGCATATTTGGGGACGGGGGATTTGCATGACAGAAGATGATGAAAATATGCATAATTATAGATGACATTTTTCATTCCCGAGTCCTGCTGCACCGAACTTTGGAACTGGCCATGCATGAAAGAGGCTTGCAATTCTAATGGGCAGATTTCCTGGCTATGCTACAAAGCTGAACCGTGAAGACCTTAAGCTTCTGTTTCTTCTTGAGAGACACAAATCTGCTATAATCATCTAACGAAGCAGACCCTGTACTTGCAGAGAACACATGACGCTGACTGAGGAGGACTGAAAGAACGACACTGGGGTAGCCTGTTCCACATGTCACTTTTGAGTTCACATCATATGGCACCCTCAGAGACTCACTGAAAGATTTTGCTTGTGATATTTTCCTTGTTTTCTTCAAATCCTTGATACGGCAGAGAGTAACATCACACAATTTCAGCTAACAGTACCTTGCCTCCATATTTCACCACACAGCACCATTTATAGGATGTGGTTGCTGCTTCCAGGCTTAACTGGTTAAACAAAGATTTTACTTTATCACCTAGTGATCACAGAGAGTTATCTGATGTAGGAGTAACTGCAGGACAAAATATGGTTCTGAATAACCTTTTTCTACCATTTCATCCACCTTTATTTTGATAATTTACTTATACAAAAAAGTTAAGCAGATATTCTGATTTGTTCCCAATGTTTATGTTAAACTGAAGGTCCAGACCAATTCATTTAAATGAAGGTTGGGCATCTGCATTGTTTGGAATAGAGTTCTCTACCTTCCTTTGCTTCCAGATCTTCTTTCCCACTAGAGGAGAGGGCAGCTTCTGAGAACAGAGGGAAAAACACATACATAACCCTCTGACCTCACAGTAGCTTTGTAAGACAACATTTCATGGCCTTGGAGAACTCCCGACATGCTGTTCCCCTTAAGTCTCTGTCTTAACTTTTGATCAGTGTTTTAAGATATCAAGAAAAGCCAACAAGCCTTGCTGTGTGGTAATGCTGTTTAATTTTGCTTCCCTTGAGTAAAGAAGTGACTGTGAAGGAAGTAGAACACATCTGAAATTTTAGAAATCCAAAAGCAACATACATTTTTTGCTTCCACTAGCAGAGCATGTTGTTCCTATAACAGCCTGTCCTCCCTTGCCTCCACATCAGCTCATCCTGCTCTGTAGAAGGAGGGGACAGAAGCTGGTTGTTAGCATTACGTACAGAAATAAGTCCGTTTGGTCTTAATCTATTAAATTTTACTGCAGTAACTGTTGATTCTCAGTAACTATAAATTGGGCATACTTTGCTTCATTCTGTCCCTTTATTAAATGTAAGCAGCATTTTTCTGTATTCAAGAGAATACACATCTGCTGAAGACTGGCAAGTGAATTCAGCTGCTTTATCTCACAAGGCTGTCCACTGGCACACTGAAAGTCTGCTACCATGAAAGTACATTGGAGATTTGCTGTAAAAATTGCAGCAGAACAAGTATTAATAATGCTAATAAAAATGACATGACAAAACCACATCCACTAAGATAGCAAACTTGTAGAGATCTCTCAGATCTTAGGAGCATGATATGGATGTGATTTCCCATAAAGGAGGTTTTATCGGCTGTTACTGGATGTTGGTGTGGTTGTTCTTGCTATGCCACATCTTATTTATCATTTAAAATCTTTGCAGTTCTGCAGAGCAGAAATAAGTGCTTAAAATGGTTAGCAGAAGGGAGGAAAATTTCTTGGCATCAAAACCAAGTCTCCTGTGGAAAGTGTGCAGCGTCTCTGCAACTTCCCTATCTGAGTTGTGGAAGTGGGTTTTGGAAGAAACCTGACAGCATCGGATGGGAGCAACAGCTACCTTCCATGCAAATCAACCGAAGAAACAGTTAAAGGACACGCTATAAATACCCACTACCTGATTTACATCTCATTCAAGGTCCCTTCAAATTAGGAAACTATAAACGAAGAGAGATTTCCATTTGGAGTGAATGTCGATGCAAAGATTGAAACGTGCATGTGTAAGAGAAAGAGAAGGAAAGAAACCTTGGTAGCTGTGCCTGAAAAAGAAAGCTGATACAAACCTGCTCTCCGCAAGAACACTTGAAGCTCTGAGCCAAGAAGCTGTCTTAGGTGCCTAACTCCCACCGTGTTCAGAGAAATGGGACTTTCTAAGTGTGCTTTGCACATCAAAGGAATAGCTAGCTCAGTACCTCCATCTGATGCAAACACCCACTATGACGTTTGGCTAACCGCTCACGTCAAGAAAGGGTAATGCTTGTAAGGATTTGTTTATACTAAATCTGTGATGATATATGGTGTAACAGTTTAATTCCACATATTTGCCCAGTTTTATTATCCAGAAGGATAGACAGCTTTTCTTACCTGCAGTGGAGTCAGAGAATTTTCTTTGCCCAACAAAGAAACAGAAAACTAATGGCTTTGTAAGTTCAGCAGCCTTCAGACTCAAATCTCAAACACAGATCCAAACCATTAACCTTAGAAGAGCTAAGCCCTATGAAGAGTTCATGGAAGTTAATGAACACGGAATATTAAACAACTCCATTCAATTGTGATATAACAGTCTGGCACTGCAAGCTTTATTAAATCACAATTGCCTTATTTTTTCCCAGGATTCCTGTGAAATGTTTCCGTCCCCCTACCCAAAGGATTTTATAATCTGCAGGATACTGGAGAGCATCAGAACTGAAATAAAAAGCCCATTCTTGTTATTTCATCCTGTCTACCAGATTAAAAGATTTGACTCTCCCAAGCAAAGTCCACATGCTCCCACTCACATGGGAACGCTCTTGTGTCAATGGGAGGGAAATGAGGAGGAGCTTTCAGCTGCTCAGTACCGTGACAGGTTCGTGCATGCCTCAGTTAAAATGCAGTATTGCAGAATCAATGTAGAGACTCGCTAGCAGTGCCTGTGTTAGGCTTTCTTCTCTTACTGGGTGAGCTTCACTGGCGTTAGCATCAAAGGAAGCACAAGCACAGGCTGTGCCCAGATGACTGAGTGGCATCTCCTACTCTTAGGGCTTAGGAGAACCAAGGACTGCACTTTGCTCCATTACTCCAAGGCCATTTCCACACAAAATCTAGGTTTTTCATTCTGGTCAACAGATATTTTTTTATATCAGTATTTCTACAAGATAAGTGCCATGGAAGATTCTAAGTAGGCAAAATCAACAGATAGCTAAACCAATGACTCTGCAAGTGAGATGTGTATCTAGGCTGATTTTGAGTTATGCTGAATGAAAGAGTGTGTGTGGATATTAAAAAGAAAGGAAATGTAAC
Organism: Aythya ferina; assembly: GCF_964211825.1. Taxonomy (NCBI): domain Eukaryota; kingdom Metazoa; phylum Chordata; class Aves; order Anseriformes; family Anatidae; genus Aythya; species Aythya ferina. The sequence continues at coordinate 2,124,239 of NC_140318.1, read as the reverse complement.
ATTGAAACTTTGAAATTAAAAAAAAAAAAAAAAAAAAAAAAAGCCTGTCTGGAAACAGAAAAACAGCACAGACGCTGACCACAGAACTCATCCCAGCACTACGTCCACAGTGCCAGAATGAGCTGCTAATACCACAAAGTACTGGAACATGTAGGCTCAGAGTCAATGAACCAACATTAATTTCTTGGACTTTTTCTCGCTCTCTTAATTGTAAGTTTCTGGATTTTTGGCTCCTGTCCATCTCCCTTCTGACTTACAAGTCTCCAGAGATGCCAAGAAACTCAAGATGATTACTCTCATGAGCTGGAGACAGGGAATAGTGCACTGTCTGCCTGTGGCCAAAATTTTCTCTCCTGCTAACGTTAAAGCCACACAAAAGGTGGTGTCCGACAATGCCCAAGCATCCAGCTGGGTGGATATTTGTATGAAAGTTATAACTGGTTGCTCAGAAATTAATTCTGAGGAAGCCAAATGAAATCAGACGGAGCAAATATAAGCCCCATCCCCTTGGGTTCTACGCAGTTGACATTTCTGATCGTTCCTGTAAATGACAGAGTGCGGCTGTACTAACAGCTGGAAGCCAAGTCCTGGGTCCTGCCACCAAGCCGTGCTCGGCTCCGCACCCATCCGTACCTGTGCTGATGCCTGCTGAGAACCAGCTGCTCAGGCACGTCGGGCATCCCAGGGTGGCATCCGTGGGGCTCTCCTGCGTGCTGGCAGAGCTGCACCACGAGACAAAGCTGGGAAGGAAAGAGAAGCCTAAGAGCACAGCAAAAGCCCCAAATCCCAGCAGTGTATTGAGTCGGTCAGTGGGCATCAACCATGCAGGCTTCGAGCAGAGGGCACGTGTTAATTGCTAACGAAGCTACGTCACGTTAAAATGGGATGTGTGTAATTGTTGTAGCCTACTGTTTGCGCACAGAAGTTGCTGCGAGAGCCCAGCTCGTTCTGCACAAAGTCTTTTTCAGAATTTCCAACGAAGGGCGTGCAGCAGGTGCTGCCGAAATTATACAGCGTGACTTAAACTGTCAAAAAAAAAAAAAAGAAAAAAAAGAAAAAAAAAGGCAAACAATTCAACCAGGACGGGCCTGCATCCTTAACCCTCGGTCTCGCAGCACAGCTCCCAGCACCTGGGGACCGCAGTGTGGGGACCTGCGGGGCTTTTAGGCACAGGGGGCGCGGGGCAGCCCCCCCCGGGGGGCACAAACCCACCCCGACAAAACCTCCAAACCCCAAGCGGCTCCTTGCGGCCTCCCCTTCCCCGAGCCGCCCGGGGCTCGCCCCGTACCCTCTCGGGGGGCGCCTCCACAGCGGCTACGGCCGGGGCGGGCCCCCCACACCCCCCAACCACCCCGGGCCGGGTCCGGTGCCGGCGGCCGCCGCCCCCCGCATCACATGAGGCAACTTCGGGCCAATGGCGCCGCGGCGGGGGCCGGGGCCCCGCTGGGTGCCCGCGGACGCTCATTCAAAACGCGGCCGGGCTCGGGGCTCCTCCACCGCCGCCTCCTTCCCCTCCTTCCCCTCCTTCCCCTCCTCATGCCCCGGCCGCCGCCCGGAGCCGCCGCGCAGCCGGGGGGCGCCGCCACCACCTCCTCATCCTCCTCCTCCTCATCCTCCTCCAGCCGCGGGGCTCCGCGGCGCCGGGCGCCCCCCCCCCCCGCCATGTCCCCCCCTTCTCCTCCTCCTCCTCCTCCCGCCGCGGCCTGAGGCGCCCTCACCGCCCTCCCCGCCGCCGCCGCGATGCCGGTGAAGAACCGGTACAACCTGGTGGACGATGGCTGCGACTCCCGCGTCCCGCTGCACAACGAGGAGGCCTTCCAGCACGGCATCCACTTCCAGGCCAAGGTGAGCCGCGGCTCGGCACCGCTCCCCCCCTGCCGGAGCCCCCTCCCCACCCCAAGGGACACCCAAGGGACACCCGGAGGCTCCCCGGGGTCCCCCCCCCCCCCCGTGGTGCTGGGCCCCGTTACCGAGCAGCCCCGGGGGGGGGGGGGGTCGAGGCAGGGGTCTCGCCGTGCTCCCCCCACCCCCCGGAGCATCCCTGAGGTGCCCCCAGCTGGGTGCTGGGCCTGAGGGAAGATGCTGATGAACTATGGAAGCTTTCTGCTTAAAATCACAAACAGGTTCTTTTATTTCTCCCATTTTTTTTAAGCTGTTTTGGTGCTTACGAGCCTCCTGTGCTTCATTTACGTGCTGAGGACCCCCCCTGAGAGGGGCAGGCGCTGGCTGCACACATCCTGGCTCTGTCCCCTCGCTGTGCAGGGTCCTGCTCCTGCCACAACGAGGTGACAGCTCCCGATCCCTCAGAGAGCTGCAGGCTGCTACCTGCTGCTGGGGAACACCTCGTCCCTCACCCCCTTCCTCGTCCCACCTGAGCTGACCCCTGCTTGAGCAGCTAGACGTGGGAGGGCTCCGTTTAAACGCACGCAGTCGTGGGGTATCAAGGAAATAGGGATATCGTCAGAAACTTCATGCTGATCATGAAAGATGGTCTGGCACTGCACCACCGCCGAGTGAGCAACTCAGGGGAATTGGCATTCTGTGGGCAGCGCAGGGAATGGGTTTGTAATTCGCCTGGCAAGAGGAACTGCGTTTTGCTGGAGCAACTCTGGGGCTTTCTTCCCCTCTTTGCAGGTGGCCTAGCACAGATTAGAAATGGAATTCACGCCTGCTGTCTCCTGAGCTGGAAAGAAGGGGAATGTATTCAAATAAAGCTTTGGAACGTGGATTTTGTGCGGTCTGGTTTTCCTGCTAGAAGAGCTGCAAGATGTAAATGGGATGTGAGGATGAATCTGAACAGACAGTTGATCACAATTTAAAAACCTCTCTTCCTTGGGGAAGAAAAACAATTAATCTTTGTTTCTTTTTTTAAATTAACAGTTGCTACACCACAAACTGTGCCGAGAACAAAAATCCGTGTTTTTAAAAGATGTGAACAGGCTGTACCTTTAACTGAGTGCAATGGGCTTCGTAAGAGCGACAGCTTTAGGCACCCAGAGCTATTCAGAGAGCGGGTGGCTGCTGAAAGGCGTGTGGGTCTGAGATGGGGTGTGCATTACCTTAGTAACGTGCTGGCTCCGTTCTGTTCTCGCCTGCCTCTCCCAGTGAGGACACTGACTGTGGGCACACCACTCAGCTGCAGCTCAGCGTGACAAGGCTGCAGCAAGCAGCCAGGTGTCTTACACCAGGCGATCTCCCTGGCCACTCAGTCTCTAATCTCCGCATACCAAACCGTATTGCTTGCCCTGTAATCTTCGGGGACAAATGTCACAAGGTCAGAAACGGGAGCTGCATGTGGAAAGGTGGCTGCGTGCACAGGAGCACAGGCACCTCAGCTCTTCCAAAGCAGGGAGTTTGGGAGGATCTCGCGTGGCTCTGCTGTCACCAGTTCTCTTCCTGCCCCACCTGGGAATTCACCTTTGGCAGAGTGGCCTGTTCCTGTGCAGCTCTGCACAGACAAAAGCCCATTGGGAGTAGCCATGACCACACTGGCGGCCACCTCAGAGAACAAGATGCTTGCAAACAAACAGGCACAGCCCTTGAGAGACACTGACATGCCCTTGCAGTGAGGGCAGAGGGAAATCCTGGCTCCTCTCTCCCTTCCCTGCTGCCCTCCAGCTCTCTGTCTGGAGTGGTTTGGCTCTCCTGCGGTTTACCAAAGGACACGCCTGAAGTTGCTGCTCTCAAAAATGCCATTTTGCAAAGGCATTTACAGAAACATCAGAAAGAACAGATGACCTTTCAGATTGCTTGCGGTATTTATTTCAAGGCAGATAAAAGACCAGTAAATACCGAGCCAGGAGAACTCATCTCTGAAAAGCTCCATTATGCAAAAGTTTTCAGGATAAAACCCCTTGCAAGCTGCAAGTGTTATAGCAGAGAAATTAGCACTGAACTGTGTCAGTAACAGTGACAGCTCTGCAGCTGCTCTCAAGGAACTATTTGGTCTCTGTTCATAGCTGTTATCACATTAAGTGTTTGCAGGGTTCTCCTGACTAGGTGCCTCCTTTTTCCTCCCCCTGTCACAGGGGAACAAACTCCAAAAAAAAACAACAACTTGGAGCCAAACACGACTCATGAACCAAGCGCTCAAGATGGGGACTAAGCTTTGTCACCTGCCCTCTGTCCTGACAGACCCCCCTGGGAAAACGCCAGTGCCAAGCTCCTTGCTCAAGCCCCTGCTGTCGGACGCGGACACTTCTCCCCGCACCACTCACCCTCGTGCTCAGGCAGCATCTCCCTGCCCTCTCCAGCACGCCCTGGACAAGTGAAGCCTCTCCTCAGCACAGCACGAGAGAACAGGCTGCCAGCTCGCAGAGAGCTGTAGGTTGGGGGCCTGGCAGCCACCCCCTGCCTCACCTTTCAGCCCCAGAGCAAGGGGTGCTGCTGCCCTGCTAGGACTCGATGCTCAGGCACAAATCCTGGGTGCCACGGGAAGCTGCTGTGGCATCGGTGTGGGCTCACCCAGCAGCTTGGTTGGGATTGCAGCTCCCGTAAGCTTAGTTAGGAGCAGCTGGTACAGGACACAGCTTGGAGCGTGTTTATGGGACTGCAGACAGGTGAACACGTCCAGCCAAGCAGCAGCAGTGTCCAGGGGGAAGATGGTCCCGACTGAGAAGCTAGCCCAGACCTGTGAGCCCGTTCCAGCAGGGCTGGTTACCGCACATCCTGGTAACCCTCATGTGCTTTTAGCTCCGAGTCCTTTAAAAGATGTGGAGAGGAACAACAAAGGGTGGATGATCCCATTTTCAGACCCACGGGACTGTGATTTGAGTCATGCAGATGTTGCTGTGCAAAGCACGGGCAAAGGCACAGCCAGAACCTGAATCCGGTCAGACTCACACCCAAAGTTAGGAGTTAACATCTCCCTGCCTTCGAGAACACTATCCACAACGCACATCCCTACCATGCCCTGGATTAAGAGTATCTAACTATGCAGGGACTGACTTGATGAGAGATGCTGTTTGTTCTGAAGATGCCTACACCATTAACTTGTGCATTGCTTCATGAACTTTCTCACTGTTCTGTCTTTCAGTACATCGGTAGCTTGGATGTGCCCAGGCCCAGCAGTCGCGTGGAGATTGTGGCAGCCATGAGAAGGATTCGGGTAAGTCCAAAAGAGCTGAGTCTCGGGTGAAATAAAAGGTTACCTTCACTGGAGTGACGTGGTTGCAGTGCGCTGTTCTGCGTTTTCCTCCATCTCCCCCTTCCTATCTGGAGCTCAAATCTCAATCAGGATTGTAACTCACTTCTCTAGAAACTCCCAAGGCACGTTAGGATAGACCTGTCCCCCTGTTCTTTGCAGAATGATCAGTTAGGAGAGCTCAGACATAAAACCCTAGCCTCTGCCGAGGAGGTATGGAGATTCTCCTTGAACCTAAGAGATTTATTTAGCCTGTTTTTTTTTTTGTACAAAAAGCAAAATGAACACAATCTGCTTCACAAAAGCACTCAAATTCACTGACAGTTCTAGGTACATTATGTTATTATATGCTGAAGTATCAGTGACCTGGCAGATGTTATGGATGTAAATCCCATTAGACAAGACTTTGTGGATTCTGCTGCTCACAGAATAACTTGCTGTTTTTTCCCTGTCCTCCAATACAGTTTCACAGTTCCTGTTTCTCATCATCACGTCTGCACTCTTCCTGTAGCCCTTTACTTTTCAGAACAGCCTGTGAATGGTCACCAGATTCAGCACTGATAAGCTTTGTGGCTAGGTTACATCTGCTTCATGTTCAAGTGCACCTACCCCAGAAGGCAGTGCAGCCGTTGTGCCTTGTATTGTGCGGGTCTTAACTCTGAGGTTACAGAATCACAGAATTTCTAGGTTGGAAGAGACCTCAAGGTCATCGAGTCCAACCTCCAACCTAACACTAACAGCCCTCCACTAAACCATATCCCTAAGCTCTACATCTAAGCGTCTTTTGAAGACTTCCAGGGATGGTGACTCCACCACTTCCCTGGGCAGCCTGTTCCAATGCCTCACAACCCTTTCTGTAAAGAAGTTCTTCCTAACATCTAACCTAAAACTCCCCTGGCTCAACTTAAGCCCATTCCCCCTCGTCCTGTCACCAGGCACGTGGGAGAACAGACCAACCCCCACCTCGCTACAGCCTCCCTTGAGGTACCTAAAAAGAGCGATAAGGTCACCCCTGAGCCTCCTCTTCTCCAGGCTGAACAAGCCCAGCTCCCTCAGCCGCTCCTCGTAGGACTTGTTCTCCAGGCCCCTCACCAGCTTCGTCGCCCTTCTCTGCACCCGCTCAAGCACCTCGATGTCCTTCTTGTAGCGAGGGGCCCAAAACTGAACACAGTACTCGAGGTGCGGCCTCACCAGAGCTGAGTACAGGGGGACGATCACCTCCCTGAGGTTGTTCCTTTGGCTCACATCAGCTGAAGCAGGTTTGAGAATCTTCCATTTAGAGCTTTGAAGGGATTATCCTATTCTCCACCCTTCCCCCCGCAGTGTTTAACCATCTATTTTTCATTTAGAGTACTGCTTTTTAAACTTAGCCTGCGACTGACTGGTGGCTGATGTATTCATCTCCAGCCGGGCTCAGAAATGACATTCTGTGCCTGCTCAGGCTCTTAGCACAGCTCCTGCTCAGAACACGGTGCAGTCACAATCTAAATTGCCCGGTTATTTATGGAGCAGGTGAACACCAACAGGAAGCAAAGGTGCGGAGTACTGGGCCAGTTCAGATACTGGTGCAGCTATTAATGCTCTGAATCGATTTTTTGGCATTTTGACAATGCACAGCAAAAGCGGCTTCTTATAATCTTTGAGCAGGTGACACCCTTGCAAGAAAAAGGTAATATTTTAAACCCAGTTTCCAGAAAGTGTTACGTTCTGTTTTCACACCTGCTATTGCCCCAGTGGCACCGTGTCTAGCTCTCAGTCGTGGCAATGCCATAACACGGTCAGGTGCTACGTGAGGCATGTAACAAACCACTCTGCATTTCTGGATGCCACCAATTAATCCGATCGCACGATATTTTTAAAGTGGGCACCCTGTATTCTATACTGGATTTTTAATCTTGGGAGCCCTTTCCAAAAAGGGAGGGCTTCCCTTTTCATGCGCGTATTGTACAGCAGGATCTCATTCAGACGCTTCCTGGCTGCTGAGCGGAAGATGCTCCTCTATTGAAGATAGTTAATTGGCACTGATCCTTAATTAGAGCATAAAGAATGAACTGGGAGGTCTTTGAAGAGCATTCTAGTGCATGGAGTACACAACCTAGGAACTGAGGGAAGATGGGGGTTATTTATGTAGCATTCATTTGCATGCAGCGGCCTTGTCTATACTAGAGTCTTTTCCCATGGGCTCTCGGCAGAACCAGTTACAACTGGGAGGAAACACTGGGAGAAGCTATTGGGGGAAACCAGTATTTTGCTACCACCTTATTGTGAGCGGTAGCGCCTGTTTGCGCTGCGAGAGCGAGCAGGGTCCTGCGGCCCTGCCAGGCCTTGGCGAGGGCACGTTCTGCTGCAGCTTTCATCCTTTGTGCGCCCCAGTGTTCAGCTGGAATTCTCTGCTGGAGCGGAAGAGAAGAGACGCGCACGGTACAAGCCCCAGCACAGCATTGCTGGTGCTGCCCTGCGACACCACGGGAGGAGGCAGCACTGGGGCAGGCAGGGCTGGGAGCCAGCTGAGCACGGGGGCAGCCCCTGGCACAGCCCGGCTGTTATTTGTGGCTTCTGCTACTCCGAGAGGGGAGCAGGGAGGAGGGTGAGGAGTTAGAGTGCCTCTCTTTAGGGAGTCACCACCAAACTCCACAGAGCTGGTTACTCTAGTTACTCATTAGTAAACTAACACAAGCTCTGAAACTGCCTTCCGACTCCTAGGCCTGATTCTGGTCTCCACTCTGTGATTAAAAGCACTTGCCCCAGGGAAAAAACAAGAGCTACCTCACGCTGAAAGTTGTCTGTACAGTGTGGGAAGAGAGAGACGGTGGTAAGAGAAGCAGCAACTGGAGTTGCTAAGTCTACTCCTTGGCACCTTGCTGGCCTGTGTTTTGTACCGGGCTCTTTTGCCAGTTGCATATGAATTATGCCAGGGAGCCTAGGAGGAGTTCAGTGGCATTCTCCCCACATCAGCAGAGCTGTCTGCTTGCAGAGTTCAGGACATGCAGCGTGCTGTGGGACGCTACTCCCAGAGAGCCTCAAATGACAAGCTTTAGGAGTAGCCTGCTGCAATCCTGATCTGTTCTTTTGCAGAAGGGATTTGAGATGCACTCTCATAGTAAAGCTTAAATCCGTATTTCTTACTGAATGGATGCTTGTGGATTGCTAGCAATACTCCATTAGTCACAGATTAGATTCCCATTTCATAACAGGCTGGAAAACCTTGTCTCGTCATGTTCTGTGCTTCCACTGAAGGGAATGCAAATGCAAGAGGTAGAACAGGGAAGTTGCTGTTCTTCGCTCCCCATTATGCAGAGCTAGACAACTTTAAGTTTGCTAATCCTCCCCGTGGCTTATTAGCTGCATACAGCTGCCATGTTATTATATGATTCTTTGAGTTCAAACTAATCCCTCTACCTCCTCCAAGACCTGGCAGGGGACGTGATGAAATTGGTTTGCTACTTGAATGAGCGCACTGTGCTCTGACAGGCACAGCAAGTTCCAGGTGCTGGTGAGGAGAGTCCAGCTCCCTGCGAGCACCCCGTGCTGCCAGGCACCCCACCGGCTGCTGCCCGAGGCCGTGCAGCTCCGGGTGTCTGGCAGCACCCACTCGGCTCCTGCCCTCAGAGTCAGCACGCCAGCGCTGGCTTTCTGCTCGAGTGGATTCACCTGCAGATACTGAGCCTGCTCATCACTCTAGGAATTTATCTACAACACAAGAATTTTCTTCCTACAGCAGTCAAGTGGCAGCTAATATGACAAAGTGAAGTCCTTCCCAAGGGCCCAAATAGCACCGTGATTCAGTGGGGTCACCCTCTCCCTAGACACGCTACTCCTGGCTGCCTTTTAGAGGACAATTAAACAGACAAGTCCTCCCTTTAGCCAGGTGAAGGCTCTCACTGGTTAGGAGGAGATGTTGTTGAGCCCAGGCAACAACAAAACTACACCAGCAGCAGGAAGGCTTTGCTGGCAATGCCTGTGGGTATGGCCCTGGGGGTACAGACGAGCTCTGTAAAACACAAAACATTTCTAAAGATCCTGAAGTTGCTTGGGAAATCTTGCCCTGGGAGACCAGGGAATAGATGGCTTGATGTGGAAGGTTAACATTGCAGCATCCCCTGCATCCTTTCCCCAGCTTCCAGAGCTAAAACTGACCAGAGGGAAGTCAGCTGTGACCTGCCTGGAGCAGCGCTACCCTCAGTGAGCCCTGCAGACAGCCCGGCAGCCCTGGTGAAGTGCTGCTATTTTGAGAGGCGAGTTTCCAAGGACACTGTAGGAACAGTGCCCAAGCCCGTCACCCCTTCAGACAACCTTCTGCCAGCAGTTCCCCAAGTCGCTCCATTTAATTACCTTTAAGGCAGAGAATCAGGCTCTCTGGAATTCGCACTTACTATGGAGCCTGGATGTTTCAGGCCTGTTTGGGACCTGAGCAGGTATTAACACTCGGAAAGCAGCCAGATGTTGGATTGCTAGCTCACTTTAATCATTTCATTAGGGGACTGGCTACTGGTGCTGGGCCCATCCAAGCACCAGGACGAACTAACAGGAGGGAGGCATCTCCAGACTAACATGTTTCTGCTGTTAACCTCCATATTTCTTAGACTTAATTTAACTGAGAAGGCTTTTCTCCAGAGATTAGTGTGCAACAAAAGCAGAGACATTTATAAATCTTGACACAGGACACATCAGAAATGCTGAGTTCTCCTTGGCGTGAGAACCAGCTTCTCACTCCAGCCTCCCCCTTATCCTGATAGTTTTTTTTTTGTTTTGTTTTTTTGCTGCATTCATGTTGTTAAGCAGAGGCTCAGCGAATTGCAGTTTCAGTGTAGTATTCTAGTGAGGAAGTTCAATCCAGCCACACAATAAATCATATTGACTGCCAAACATCAACTGGTAGTGTTGAAGTGTGACATGACATCAGTTTAAATCCAGATGAGAGGAAGTCAGAGTCCCTCAGTGCACCCTGGTGAAGCAGAGGAGGCAGGGACAGCTCTGCACAACCTGCCTCTGCTGCAGCCCTGCAGCTCCCACCTGATGGCTGGGCAGGCTTCGTAGGGCAGCCTACGCTGAGAGCCGTGCCGGGCTGTAAGTGGCAAGGGCTCAGGAGCAAACCTGGGTGTCATTTGTCTGCTTGTGCTACAGGAGAGGAACCAGGCAGACAGATGGCGGAGGGCAGGGTGGCTGCCTTCAGTCATTTCAGTTTAATTTATCACTGTGTGGTGGGACTCCAGAAATAGAGATGTTTAACAGACTTGACAATGAGATTCTTCTAGAACACAGTTCCCCCAGTTTTCCTAGGCAGACACCCTTCCTACTACAGGAGAGAAGTTTGCCAAGATTATTGCTGCATAGATTTCTCTGAAAGGTTCTGCCTATCAGCCCTTCTTTACTCACTATGCACGGAGCTAAGCTTTCCTACCAGTTTTGCATTAAGCTGAGCTGGAGCTGCATTCAGTGCTTTAAAAAAAGGAAAAAAAAAAAGCTGAACTCGTAGCTTGTGGGTTTCTCTGTTAGTTTTTGCAGCCTCTCCCACTTTAATGAAGTGGTTGGGTCTGCTGCAGCTGAAGGACAGGCTCAAGCGTGGAAGTTCCCCTGTGCAGCGATGGAGCACTTGCCCTGGTATGGACCTCTGTAGCTGCATGCCAGGCTCTGTTGGTTTTGGATGGGAGTTTGTTCTGCTGCAGTTCCTGGAGGGCTTTTCCTTTCAGCCTCTTTGGAAGAACATCCAAGCACTCAGCTAATGACAGCCCTGAGCTGTGAAAGAAAACTATGCCAATGTCTTAAAATATTTCAGCAGTCCTCAAACTGCTGGTGTGGACCTTTAATTCTCAGGATGCCACGCACCTTCCTTTCATTTACGGGATGGTACAGAAGAAACAGGTGACAGTTCTTACATGGTTAGGGTATGAAAACACCAGCATCTCACGTGTTTGCTCCAAACTGCTAGCACAGCCTGAGCCAGCTAAGGACACCGCTGATAGTACAGTGTGGGGAATATGTTCCACGTCTGGGTGGGCAGCCAAGTCCCTTTTACTAGATGCCGTAAGAGAGCTGGCAGGAGAGGAGGGCCACCTCAGTTCACCCGAGGCCTTTACATAAATATTGTCATCACATAGTGGCATTCACTGATGAACAGCACTGTAGAAGATGGTCCCATGCTGTGAGCATGGGTCCAATCCACATTTATATTGACAAGCATACAGGCAGGTGTTAGGCCTTACAGAAAGAGGAGAGGAGTACTTCAGATAAACAAGTTTCCTAAGCCTGTACATTTCTCTTCCTCCCCTGTACAAAAAGGACAATATATGCTACCCCAAAGCATGCTCCAAAAGAGCAGATCTTTTTCTAGGATGCCTTCCCTTCTCCAGAGAACCTCGCAGGGACTGCATACACATTAGATCAAGCCTCTAGCCTGCAGAGCTCAGTGGTTGTAGGTGTCCTAGTCTATGTGAGCATGTTCAAACTTGCTCTCATACCTTTCGCAGAAAGTCTGCAGTCAGTTTTGGCAGTTCTGCACAGCAGAGGCAGTACATGATCAGGCTACAGCCAGTCCTCAGCAGAGGCTGCAAGCCTACCCCAAAAATTTAACTGGAGAACTGACACTGGAGACTTCACTTGGAGAGAGATTTACAAGAGATCATGGCAAGCGTTTGTCCTCTGCCTACTCTCTGGATCTTTCTGTACTTCCATATCCCTGTCCAGCAGCCCGCACACCTTTGCCTGCATTGCCACCTGTTACCTGCTTTAATTAGGGGGGTACCATTCGACACAAGAAGGCGATACACAGAGAACAGTCTCAGCCAAGCAAGTTAAGAAAGCTGGGAACAGCACAAGGGCATCGAGAGCAGATGCCAAGCAAGGCATCCTCACCACGTGGCTCTCCTCCCTGGGGAACACAGCAGGGCCATCCCATTACCCACAGGAGGGCTCAGCCCCGGGGTCATTCCAGGTACTCCCAGGGTCCCATCCCCAACAGGCATCTGATGCAATTTAAGGTTTCTATCACACAAGATTAAGCTAATTGGTTTTACCTTTCTAGGCCCTGGCAAAATAGAGCAAGTGTTTTCAGGATGGTAATTAAGCGTTAATTGCAGCTAAGTTTAGCCCTAATGCTTCATTAGTTTGTTTTCCTCTATCTGTTACAGCTGAAGCAGAGTCTCCTGTGTGGGGATCAGGGGGGGCTTCCAGGGAGCCCCACTCCAAGGCACCCACCGAGCCACCCCTGTGCCTTACAGCAGGAGGAGAGCTGTGGAGGCACTGGGATTGGGAAGCCCTAATCCCCATCCCAGCTGTGCAGGCACTGGTACACCCAGACACACGTGCTAGCCTGCTTTTGTGGCACAGAGGATTTGGCATCCCTTCCTAGGGCTCCTTCACCAGAGCCATCGCCACCACAGCGGGCTGTTGGCCCACACCAGAGGAGGGCTCAACACACACCCAGCTGGCACTGGAGCTGCTGATAGCAGCACCCTGCTCTGCTAAGAACCATTTTACTGTTCACCACCTGCACTGGGCTCCCCAGCACCCGTGCTGGTCTCTCAGCAGATAACAGACCCGAGGGACGTGCCCCAAGAAGGCGACGGCCGCATCGCAGGCCTTACCTTCACACAGCAAGGGCGCTGTAGAGGGTCAGCAGTAGGGCCTCTACCAGGGCAGAGCTGCATCTCCTCACCTGGCCCCTGCCTTGTCTCCACTGAGGTCTCCTGAGCCCTGGGCAGACCTTTATAGGCTCCTGGGCCCAGCATGCCCTTAGGGGCCCAGCACCTCCCCTGCCATGGGGGCACCGGGGCCTTGGAGGCCCTGTGGAGCTGCCTGTGTACTCCAGCCCACGGTCACCTCAGCAGGCTCAGGCACATTTCATACATACGCATCTTTACTAGCCGTACAGAAACATTAATTTTTATAAACTGAAGAATTAGCTTTAAAAAATGCAGAAGCTGCTTTCCTAGACCTGTCTGCCATGTCTTGGACTGGCCCAAGCTTTTTCCATCTAATTTCTGTTCCTCACATTATCATAATGCAAAGGGAAGAAGCTTTTAAAGAGTTGTTTTTGCAGTGGCATTGTGCGTGGTGTTTCTAAGCAGCATAGTGTGGCTGCGGTAGAGAACTGACTACACTGCTTGTGCATCTTGAGTGGGAGGAGAGGAATAAACACCTTTGAGATGGAACCCATCCGTCTGCTGGCTGCTTGGGGATGTCTCACTGTGCCACAGGCTTAGAACCTCCTGCAGGTTTCTACCCTGCTTGTCTCCATCCCAAAATCAACTCTGGACTGCTTGCCACAGAATAATAAGCTGTCTTCAGCCACTTCTGAGCTGAAATTATGTGGGACTGGTTTAGCTGTGACTATGTGCCACTGTAACAGAAGTCATTTTAGAGCTTTTTTTCTGTAGCCTCATGCTATGACCTAGATTTCCAGAGGGGACTGGTTATTGTAGATGCTTCAGGTCTTATACCCTGTTCAGATAATGTACTATGTTTGATTGATAACAGATGGATGGAGGGACCACTCAGTGAAATGTGCCATCTCTAAGCAACAGCGACCTTTCAGTGCCTTTCTGAGAGAGCTGAAAACTGGATGGCTTCTCCGGTGAGGGGGTGGAACTAGACAGGCATATTCATATTGTTTTGCATAAGTCATGATGGATTGAAGTTTAGCTGAAGGCTAATAAAATCAGCAGTTAGATAAAAGCTAAATTAAAATGTTAGTACTAAATAGAACAAGACAGAGCTCTTTGTGTGATGTTAGATCTTGGCATTGAGGCAGGTACCTTTTAATTGTAAAATAAAGTGGCTTTAACAGTATGATCATTATTTTACAGAAGCTTTTGAGTTCACTAGCTAAAATATCGGCATATGAGATTCTCTGCAAAGCTTTTATCTAGTTTGAAATAAAGTAGGATTTTTTTCAGCAATTATATCACTGGTTGTAGAGTGTTACAGAGATGAAATATAATGGCTTTCAAATTACATTCTGGTGTAGAGCAATCAGCCATGACTCAAAGCTGCTTCTTTATTGGTGTCTGAAAAAATGTAATTGAGATGGCAACCAGAGTGGCTGCAAGCACATTGGATTAGCTCGTTAATGAGGAGGTGCCTAAATCTGAGTGACAACTGTGTGAGCAAGGGCACATAAACCGGGGTTGGCCGTGGCATGGAGTGCCTCCACTGTGCTGGTGGATTGGAGAGACCCTCCACGTGTGTCTAAGGAGCATACTCCTTGATTTCTGACAAAATGGTGTAACCTAGTGCTATGACTTCAACCTTACTGGTTCTTAGGCTGTCTCCATGGGAGAAAGGCTAGACCTGGTGCCTTTGTAGATGCTGTACTGATTGTTGTCTAGCACGACAGTCCTCTGTACTTTATGGATCCCTGTTCTGAGGAGAGGGAGCCCTGGGAGACCATGACCACAAAGCAAAGTCAAGCCTAGCAAAATAAGATTTGCAAACAAGAGCTTGGTTCTGCACTTGCTTTCTCCGTTCTTCTTTAGCTCTGTACTAAATGAGGCCCGAAGGCAAACAGAATCCATACTGCTTAACATAATACAGTGACAAGTTACTTCATGTTTTCACTAAATAACTCCATGATAAATCTACAGAATAAAAATCTTGAACAAGTCCCTGGAGGGAGGAATACTTTGATGAGGGAACAGGGATTTTTAATAGGCATCATGCAAAGGTTTCCTTTTTTTCCTGCAGCAATGATTAGACGTTCTCCAAATGGCCTTTCCATGGGCCAGATGGGTTGTTTGGACTAATTGGCAACCGCCTGTTTTCAGGACACCTGAGTCACTTCCCCCTTCCTCCATCCTTCTGTCACTGCTGCTGCTGGTCATGCGTTACCGCCACGCGCTGGGGCTGCTGGAGAGGAGGATGTGGCCTCTTGCCTTGCAGAGAGCATCACAGCCCTGAATCGCAGCCACCTGCACGGTCAAGTCTGGCATACCCCCAGGTACCCCAACAAACCCCCTGAGCTCCAGAGGTTTCTTCTAAAAACAGCTTATTTTTGTGACAGGTGGAAGAGCAGTGAGATATGTTAAGACTATGTAGCGTGGTGGGAGGACTGGGCACTTACAGCAGGCTCCAGGAGGGTGCTTACTGTTCAGGCACATGGGTGCTCTAGTAGAAGTGGCCCAAATGCTGGTGTCTGCCATCAATACCTGCCACCTCACCAAGAGCTGCTGGAGGTCTGCACCGTGCCCAAGCAGGCTGCCACAGGCAGCTATCTGCAGGCTGCACAGCTCCATGCTTACTGCCTGGTTTCATCCTTTAAGGGCTTTCAAGTATTGATTCCTGAGGAATCAGTGGGACCCCATAAATGCACCAACCCCCTCTCCTGTTAGGGAGCAGGAAACGTGGCATTGGGACATTGGCTTTGAGTAGGGCCCTTGTGTCCTGCACCTACCGCAAAATCAGCTGCTAAGGTTCAGTGATCCCAAGGCACCGTGGGCTGGTTCAGTCCTGCTGCGGCCTCCTGTGGTTAATGATTACAAGGACTAAACTTCCAGACCTGGAACATTGGGTTCTTCCCCTGTTTTTGTTTTTGCCTCGGGCAATGCCAGTCTCCACTCCACTTTCCCTGCATCCAAGCCCAGGCCGCTTGCCTTGGCCAGGTGCTCAGCTGTGATGCTCTGGTGCAGCTTTGGTGATAAATACTGATGCCACAAAACTCTCCTTATCCATACTTCCTGCTATCTAAACTTGGGCTATGTTTCTCATCATGATTCACTAACCTCATTAGCTCCCCTGAGGCTAAAAGAGTCCTTGAACTGTTTAATATTCTTGGGTTTGTAAATGACACAATTAGCACTGATTTTTTTCTCTCACCTAGTAACAGCCTTGTTTCCAAATTGGAGAATAAGATTTTACAGACAGCTTGAGAACTCAGAGACCTTCCTTTAGATTTGGGGATTGCCACAGAGAAAGGTCACCACAGTCTGCTGGCAATTTTATTAGTGTTCAGTAATTTTTAACAAAGGACCACGTAGTGAGAAGCGGGTGCCAGCTGTGCTGTGCCTGGCTCTGCTCGGTGCCTTCGCACTGGGGCCGTGTTTGGATGTGACTGACCCCTGCCCACAGGCAGCCTGGCAGCAGAGGTGCGTGCTCCCTTCCCCGTTAGCTGTTGTTGCGTTACAGAAATGCTCCTGGGCAAGTTTCTAAACCCATTTACATTCCCTGTGTGTTGTTCAGAACGACCATGATTCCTTCTAAAATCAATGGCGATTGCATGCTCTAGAAAATCCCGTACAAGCCACATCTGAGCATTAGACCTGCCTGCTGGTTTTACCAAGAAGGCAAGCTTTAGCTGGGAGCCCTGCACACTGGTCTTTGCTAACAGACATTACAGGCAGGGCTGCGGTGGCCCTACAGTGACTGACACCCTCCAAGCTCCATGGCCTGTTCTGGCTGCACTGCTGGTGCCCGCAGATGTAGACCCGTCCTTTTTGTGCAGCTCTTGGAGGCCAACAATAACCCCAGGCTTTCTGTAAGAAATGTTTCCTCAAGTGGAACTGCTGGAGATTGATAGTATTAACAGCTACACGGGGAAAGTCTCCTCGCCTGGGAATAAAGCAGATTATTTCAGACCCTGACTGTCTCAGACCAGGACGTAGCAAGGCTGTTCATGAAAGTAGCTGGCACTGGGAAATGGAGCAGTTCATCTGCACCCGGGGCTTGAGCTAGCAAAGGGCTTTCTGCCCTGAAAGAGAAGGGAGCCTGATTGCACCTAGCAAATGAGGCATGAAACCTGGTCGGCACCGAGCAGCACACTAAGCAGCTCGGCATCCCTCACATTCTCATTCTGGTCTAGTTTGTAATCGAGCGCTGTTCCTGAATGCAAATGGAGCTCAGGTCTTCACTCTAGCTTAAATTCTGCTTGCTCATAGCTGGAGATGCACGACCAGCTTCCTACCTCTGCTGCAGCTACACAAAGGAAATGTTAATTTCTCGAGGTGGTGGCTAAGGGAAGCCACAAGGCACAGGGCTGGAGGACAGCACCCAAAACACGTTTGGTGCATGATAGCACGTTAGAAGCCAGGAGATGGTCCCTCCCTGCAGCATTTGCCAGAAGCAGGTGTTAGTCATGCAGATGTAGCTGCTCCAGCTTTTCTGAGGAGCAAACTAGATTCTTCCTAGGAACATCTCCCCTGCTGCCTCTGATCTCCCTCCCCAGGACTCACACATCTTACTGGTGGTGTTGCCACGTGAGCAAGCGTGTCAGGCTCACGGGAAGGAGTGGGAAGGGACTGAGTGTACAACGGGACTTCAGAGGGAGCAGCAGAAATCCTCAGTTGCTCCCTGCTCGTGGATTTGTATGAGCAGCATCTCACGGCCTGGCCCTGCTGGCCTGGTGCTGTGGAACTGTCACTAGCAGGGGACAAGCTGTAACCAGAACAACCGAATGAAATAGAAAATGAGCATCCTTGTTTTGCATACGAGAAACCAATGCACAAAATATTGTTACCTTCCCACAGCCACATAGGGGGTCTGAGGCTTTTTCATGGAGCTCTGAGCCTGTTGCAGAGTCCTGGCTCCTGTTCATCTTCTGAGCTTTGTTGTTTGAGCATTTATGAACAAGGTTTAAAAAAAAAAAAAAAAATCAGTATCTTAACTTCTCTTGTCCTACATACCAGACTGGAGGGCAACTAGGATACAAAATAGCGTGTACAAGAACAGGAGACCTTCTTTGCCAGAGCCTCAGCAGTGATTTTTATAGGGAAATACAGAATTACTTGAAGGTGCCTCAGTGCATAATTGCAGTCACTTGTAAGGGTTATTTCAGGTGAATTTGACTTGCTTCTGATGAACCAAGCACTCCTTATCTGCAATAATTTAGCAGTTTTGGGGTAGGAGCTATGCTCACGTACACTCAGTGCCTGGTACATGAGATTCCTTTGGGGTAGGGTCTCAAGACACCACTTCAATTACTGAAACTAATTAATAACCCAAGCTTAAGAGCAGGGAAGAGCATTAGCTCCAAGCAGCTGCTGAAGGACAGCGTGGCACAATGACAGCTGTACCTGTGCACTGCACACAGCAGGTGCTCCCCCCAGGGTGAAGGCACATCGTGGGGCTCAGCACGGCCAGGAAGGCAGCAGTCAGGCTGCCCTCCTGGTTTTCAGTGCAAATTCACCACCAGAGCTTCACGGCTGGCTCCCCCAGCTCTCCCTCCAGCCTCCCCTTGCAGATGGGCAGCACTGTGGACAGAAAAGGTAATTTGTTTTTTCCTGTAAGTGAATAGAGGTAGGGAGGGAAAAAAGACACAGCTTCCCTGTGAAGCGGGGCTGGCCCACGCTGGCAAGAGAAGGGCAGAATGGCTGTGTGTGGGAAAGCTCCCTATTAAACCTGGGGACAGCGGGGGGCTCCTGGAAGTGACAGTCACACAATGGTGCTTTTGTCAGAGAGGCACCAAAGGCCAGATGATGTCACCTTGCACTGGGCTGTGAGGCTGCTTGTGTGCCTCAGGATGGAGCTCAGCAGCATCACATATCTTTTTAACAGGGAGGAGGCAATGAAAAGGCTGCTTTTATCCCACCCTTTTTAAAAAGCAGATGAAGCAGCTTTGTCCCAGAACAGCTTGGCTGTTGTCAGAGGTAGAAACCCCCAGCTAAAGAGCTGCTGCCTGTACCCCACCAGCTCCCATCACCTGCAGAAGCTGTAGCCTCCCCCATGGGTGCAGCTTGGGGCGCTCTTTGCTCCACATCCTTTTGGCTGGCTCAGAGGAACATCTAAACTCTGGCCACATTCTTCACTTTGCCACCTCACCTTTTCATGGAAAGACCAGGCTGGCCTCGAAGGCTTCCTGGAGCTCCAGCAGCTGGAGACCTCCCGTGATAAGGTCTGTCGAAGATGGGGAGAAAAGGGATGAAGAGGAAGGCCTAAACTAACATGCCCATCTGAATGCTTTGCAGAACCTCAGGAAGCAGGATTCCCTCAGAACTCAAAGGAGATGTGCATGAAAGGCAGTGCTTTTCTTTGCCTTGCCCTTGCCTGACCAACTTCGGCCACAGGCAGCATCCTCACAGCCCGTGCACCATTTCTCTCCAAGCTCATCTGCCCTATAGGTAGGCACTCAGAGAGCATGGCTGAAGACAGCCTGCAGCACAGCCTCTTGCCAGCTTGGGACAGGGTCCTGAGCTGCTCTGGTGGTTACTGGGTGGGCTGCGGGGACTGCAGCCCCACAGAGGATCGCAGGTCTGCGCATGCTGTGCAGTGGGGATGTGTAATCCTTACCATGAGTGGGTGCTGGAAACTCCTGATTTCAGCTCTGCTGTGCCTCGACTTGCCCAGTGAGCTCCTGGTGAGTCGTCCTGCCTCAGTTTCCCATGCTGGGGCTCTGGTTAACATCTGCCCATCCCAGGGAGAAGCTACAGTTCAAGATTCTTGTCTGCAGAAGGACCTGAGTGGAAAGCTGTGTTCAGGAGGAGGTTTTCAGATTAGTCAGCTCACAGTATGGCTGCTTTTGAATATTTATGAAAGCAGAAAACTGTCAGACATGTTTCTCCGAGCTGTACAGCTCCTTACCTGAAAGGAAGGGTTTTCTTAAAAGCAGTGCTTGCTTGCCTCAGTTTTTCCACAGAACCTCACTCTACCAGGGTGAGGGACAAAAGCCTGGGATAACAAAAGCAGGGTGTCTGCAAGGGGATGCAGCACAAGCTCCTTGAGCTGAAACCACCACACAGCATTGCTTTTTAATAACTAGAGCCTGAAAATTGTTGCAGAGAGGCAGCACCCAGAGAGCCTGGATCCACAGACTGCTCTCTGCAGCTTCCAAAACATCAGCGGGGGGGCAGTACGTGGTACAGCTTCCTACAAGTGATTGTTTGCTAGATGCTAAGCAGTTTTGTGGCTTCACTCTCATAAATCACCCCAGAGACTGACTACAAAGGAAAACCAGGAGTTTGCATGAGGCAGCCAGGCCAGGCATGCCCAGCATTCCTGGTGGTGCCTCGTCCATAGACCTTGGTCCCCTAAAGAGCATCCTAAAAAGAGACAGAAAATGCCTGTGTCTCTGCAGAGAGCTGAAACGTGTCCAGAGCCAAAATTAAGAGGAGCTAGGCCAAGCTCACATGCCCCTTGCCATTTACAGGCAACTTTCAAGAAGTTTCTTTTGGAGCTGCAGCTGTGAACTAAGCCAGGACCAGGGCTGAAGTGCCCTCCTGCTGCCAGAGGGCTTGGCAGGTACATGGCCACAAAGACCTGCAGATTAGACCTATTCATACACTGCTGACAGTGCCAAATCAGAAAGTCCAGAAATGCAAATATTATCCTAGCTTAACTCAGGTTTTTATTTCATCCGTCTCCCAAACTGCAGCACAGCTTGGGTCTGGTTGCAGCAAGAGCCTGGCCACTAGCAAGAGGTTTGGACAACAGGGACTTCACCATCCTGGGCCCATCCCATAATACCTGAGCGAGGTGAGCAGAGCAGGCCTGGGGTAGCAGCCAGGAGTCCAGATCATCAGGCAGGTCCATGCTGATGAGACTGGAGAGAGGCCAAGCTGGGACATCAGCGGGTCCATAGCAGTCATGGCTGGGCTCAGCTGGAGACCAACACTCCCACACCACAGCTCAGGAAAGATTTCAAAGGCCCAGAGCCGAGCTTAAATGCAGCCCATGTGCCCGGTGTATGGGGGTGTGGTGGAGGCCCCAGGTGAAGCTGATCAGGACCGTTAAGGCCTGCGGTGGCCTCAGGGCCCTGGCACTGGGTGTGTGTTGTCCAGCTGGAAACCAGCAGCTTAATTCTGCACCCTGCGGTCAGGGCAGTAAGCTGCAGAGCTGTTGGCATTGCACGTTTCTGCAGATAAATGCAAAGCTGTGCCTGTGCGCACTTGGTGTCGCTGTGAAGTTGTCAAAATGAGAATCCTGGAGTCCGTCCCCTGGCCCTGTACGAGCCTGTCAGTACTTCTGCTTCCACCTCCCATCTCAAATCGCCTTTGCCTGCCTGCTGGACCCAGCCAGTGCCAGGAAGCAGATGGTTTCGCATACCTTGGCTGAGATGTGTTGAAGAAATGTTGAGCTCTAGACTGGATTTTCCCATTAATACTTTGAACACAGGCGTTTGACAAGTTGTCTCCAGCTCCAGCACCTGAGCAGAACCACCACGCGTGGGGCACTGGCTCCGGGCAGCCCGCAGCAGCCCCATAAATCAGTCCTTGGGGCCTGGCCTGGCCCCTGGGTTCCTCGCCAGCACTGATCAAAGCCCAGGCCGCAAGTTTCTGCAGCTCAGGCTGCAGTCGGGGCTGTCGGCACCGCAGGGTGGTTGCACACAGACCGACTACAGGCCAGAGGTGTAGGTGGAGACCTGGTGAAGGAGCGTGGAGCTCCCCAGGGACCCTGTGCCCACTGCCTGCATCTCCCAGGGCATTGTGCAGAGCTGATGGGCAGGAAAACACCCACGTACTGAGTCTTTCTGTGTGCTTTGGAGACCAGGCCAGAGCATGGAAAGACCTTCTGGGTGCATGAACCTGCAGACACCATCCTTCCCCCCGGCACCACTGCACAAGCCCCAGTCCTCCCCGGTTCCCCAGGCAGCAGGCAGCACAGCCGGAGTGCCGACGAGGGCAATGTAAATCCTGTGTGACAGCAGTGACCCCGCGTCCTCGCTGGGGCTGCTCCTGGCACCCCCCAGGTCACCGCTCCGGGACGGCCTGCAAAGAGCTTGCTGGGGGGGAAAGAGCTAATTTAAATGAGAAAAAAAAAAAAGACTTTGGGTCCGTTGCCAGCATTCTCCTTGCCTATTGTACTCCCTGCTCGGGTTCTGCTTTCCCCTGGGCAGCTTTATGTTTCCAAGGCCCATAAATTCTCGTTTTTCCACTGGGCAGGAGGTGTGCTCCTGGGCTGCGCCGCTTCCTGCCGGGTTTTGTGTCCGTGTTGCCCAGTTACTGCGGCGCAGCCCCGGGCTATGCCCAGCCCCATTCAGACCAGCTGTGGCCCCCGGCCCCGGCAGTGTGGAGGATTCGGGGCAGGAGCTTGCTTTCCAGGAGGAGAAAAGGGAAGGCTGAGAGCCCGTGGCTTCCAGACAGAGGCTGTGGGGCTCAGGGGTGACCTGAGAGGGTGTCCTCCCCGAGGGGCTGTCACCTGGAGGTGTGCTGCAGCTGGGGACGTGGTGACTTGCCAGGGGATTTGAGGCTGGGCTGCAGCCGGTGGCCCAAAGGCTGTGGGAACTGACAATGTTTGTTTGTCAGATCCAAAGCGCCCGTAATCTGCCCTTGCTGAGAGCAAAGCCCACGGGGTTTCTGTGGCATCATTTCCAAGCAGCAGCCCTCCAAGCATCAATAATTCAAACAGAAGTTGAGATAACACCGTGTCCCCATTCCGTGCGGGCCGGTTTGGTCGGAAATTAATAACATTCCTGAAGCAGAAATACTTGGATTCTCTGCGGTACTGATTCCTAGCACGGCACCCAGGCGGCACCAGAGGTTGCAGACTGTGGCCGGGGGGAGAGGCCTCACCCCCGGGTCCTGCCATGGGCCTGTTGCTGTGCGGGGCCACCAGGAGCCTTCTGTAGGGCTGAGCAGATCTCTTCCCCTCATTGCTGTGCCTCCGGTGTCTGTCAGCTGGGGCCGGGGCTGCGCCTCGCCACAGGGTTCTTTAGGGACACAGAAATCCCAAGGCTGCTGTGCCAGGAGTGGGGCTGGACAGCTGCAGGAAGAAACAGGCCATCCCCAAGGCTGTGGAATCATCCTTCGGGCATGCAAACAAAGTACTTACCCACTTAACTCCTGTCTCAGGAACCCAGAGAGCCTCTGCCTCACCTTCCCGTACTCACCTCTGCAAACCACGGCACCACAGTGCTGGCTCCCGCAGCTCCCTGGGGTCCGGCCCTCCTGCTCTTTGTTAATGAGGAAGGTGCATTTTTTGGAAACAGAGCCTGCCTCCAGGACTTGCAAACACTCTATTTTATGACATTTTTCATTTGCATAATGAAGGCCCTGATACCTTCAGTAATTAATCACATTAAGAATTGCTTCCTTGAATAACTCTATTCATGCAAGTTGTTCTTAGTGCTGGAAACTGCGTATGATTTCAGATGTGCATTAGCCCATCTCTTTCATCAGCAGATGGAAGCGGGTAACTGCATGTGTAATTTATATCTGCTTGGGTGGAATTATCAGATGAAATATGCATTACACAGCGCCATTAACATTTCTAGTCATACAGTCTTTAGCTCTTGGGTAAGTTAATATTACATGCCAACAGTGTGGGGGACCGTGTGAGAGGCAAGGACCTGAACACAGGGATTTGAAAACAAAAATGGAAAGTATTCCAGGTCAGATGCATCAGAAATAGAATTAATGAAGCTGCTAAATTAGGTGAGATGCAGTGCCCTTTTTTGACCTGCATTCTTTATAAAACGTCCCCTCCTCTCTCCATAGCCAATAAAACCGCCAGGTTTGCCCACTGGATCTCCGCTTAGGGGCAGCTCCCGACTCCTTAACATCCAGAAAGATCCCCCAGAGGATAGCACAAGCAGCAGGAGAATAACTTGAATCTCAGAAGGCAGATTCGGGGGTCTCACCCTGCAAGAAGGATTTCAGGGCCCTGTGGATCTGAATCATTTTTAGGCCAAGCTCTGACCCTCTGGCTCAACATCAGCCCACAGGAGGAACAAGGGCAGGGCCGGGCAGCTCACAGCAGCCCTGTGGCTGCCTGCGGGGCTGATGTCCCCTGTGGGTCCCCTCCAGAGCCCGTCCCGAGGTCAGGCTGTGCAGGACCCAGGGCTGAAGGAGGCTCCCCCTTCACTTCTGGCAGTGCCTGGCCGTGCACTGCCACTGCTCCCGGTCGTTTGCTTTCTGGCCAAGACAGAAAGAAAAAAAATCTCTCTGCAAAACCCAGACTTGGACTTTGCTTAAAGCCTCTGAGTAAAGAGCCTTGTTTGAATGTAATTGCACCCCTGTTGCTACAAGGGGAAAATACACTGCATTGCTCTCTCTTTCTTGGAAAGCTCGGCTAGTATTTTCCCAGCCATTTGTGTACAAAGAAAGATAAATAGCTCTTTAGCGGGCAGAACAATCTCTCCCATTTTTTTGTTGTTTTTTTTTTTTTTTTTTTTCTTTTTGACATCCATGCCAGCACATGAGGCGCAGCAGCTTGGCGGAGCTGAGAGCAGGGAGGGTGCAGCCTGGCGGAGCTGGGAGCAGCGGCAGGGCCAGGGCTGAGGCTGGGGTGTGTGCTGTCCGTGAGCTCCTGCAGGCTGCCCAAAATCCAAGGGATGCTCCTGCCACCTTGCCCGTCGCTTTCACTCCTCCCTCCATATAAATGTTCATCAGATTTAGCTCCAGCTTCACACGCTGTGGTGCTATAGATAGATTTTTAAAGAGCTCGTCTCAGAGTAATAATTCATGGGGAGATCAAAGGGCTATGGTTTAATCAGGGGTCTGTCTGATACCAGCAACCTTGCAGAGTGCTAAGAATTCAATGAGCATCATCAAAGGGCTGATAAGCACGAAAAGCCATCCAATTTTCTGCCCGTAAGGCTGGTGGGGCTTACAGGGGTGCTGAGGAGCTGGACAGACTCCTGGCTGCCGTGCCGACAGAGCCACGCACACTCCAACATCAGGCTCTGATGGAGCTGCCTGGACTCCCCTAATGACTGAGCTGCTGCCTGCAGCTCCACTGACTCTACGAAGAGATAAGATTGCTAATTACATGTCTAATTACACAGCATAGGTAAGCTTCAGTCTGCGCTCTGCCTCTTGGCATCCCCTTGTCCTCCACGTACCAGAATCACGTCCTCTGCAGGGATTCTCCGGAGCAAGGGGTCAGAAGCCATCCTGGGGGCTGACTGCCGCCGTGTACGTGCCCCCCCAGCCCTGCTACAGCACGGTTATGTTTTTAGGTTATCAAAATGGGGGATTTGGGATTTGTTCCCTCTGTTTTACAGGTACGGTAACTGTACATCGAGTTAATCCAAAGGATTTCTTTTTTTAATAGATGCATGGGGTCTGTCTCTATGGCTGCGCTGACAGTAATGGCTCTGTGCTGGTTTAGATAAACCGAGGGTCTGGCCCAGGAAAGCTGGGTTTCAGATAGGGACTGCCAAAAAAATACCGGGTATCAAAATGCTGTGTTTGGAAGCCAAAAACGGTGCCTAAAATGGGGCCGGCAGGGATCAGCATGGTTAACACGGGTCTCCAGAGTGGAAAAGGCTCTGCCGTGCTTCTTAGCTATCATCACAAGCAACATTTAAAAGCCAGCAGTTTAATTTTTAACACAAATGGAGGCGAGTTCAAACTGCAGACACCTGCAGATAAGGAGTTGGTTTTTTCTCTAGAGATACGGAGCGCAGCGAGGTTAATGTGATTATGTCAATGACTGAGATATAATTGCGTTACCGCCACCCATCTGGCCCTCCCTGCGACTCGTAAGTGATTTTATATTCCCCATGCACTGCAGCGCTGAGGCACAAGGGCACTGGAGATGCCAGAAATCACTGCTTGGTGCCTGCTGCAAGAGCCACCCCCCGGCACGCCGCTGGTGCAGGTCCTGCTGGACTGTGCAAGGTGTTTCAAACATCAGCACGTCAGGAAATTCCTTGTGGGTCTGGATTAACAGCCCCTGGGCTGCTGGTCTCTGGTGCAGCCACAAAGCCCCTCCTTGTCACCAGCACCCTCACCCCTGGGTGTCCTGCGCTGGGCTCCCCCAGGACGCTGCTCAGTGAGCTGGGTTCCCACCACAGGCTGGGACAACGTGGCTCCTGGTGTGGTCCAGAGGATGGAGCACTGCTTGTCCCCTCCTGAGGGGCACTCCTGACAAGGGCAGGATCCCACTGGCACCCCAGCTCCAGCACCGGGTCCCTCCAACAAGGATTTTCTCAGCAGCATAAGCAAGGACCGCTTCCCTCGGCAGCTGGGATTAAAAACAAAAACATTTTCATGTGAAGCACTGATCAATGCAGCACAGTCCGGTCCTACCTCTCTCCTAACCCGCCTTTGTCTTCCCATCAGTATGAATTCAAAGCCAAGAACATTAAGAAGAAGAAGGTGAGCATCATCGTGTCCGTGGACGGCGTGAAGGTGATCCTGCGCAAGAAGCAGAAGGTGAGGCTTCTCCAGCCCAGCGTGCCCGGGACATTGGCCCTGACCATGGCCGAGCATTGCTGCTGCTCAGAGGAGTCAGACTTCTAACCAGAAGGGGCCTTTTCTCAAGAAACACCCAGAATTTTCACAAGGAAAAAAACCTCCATTTTTCACCAAAAAAAAAGATAGCAAAATCTCACCAAAAAAAAAAAAAAAAAAAAAAAAAGAGTGGGAAAATTACACTGTGGGAGGAGGATTTTTTCTATCAGAAAATGTAAAGCTTTCAGGAAATGCAGTTTCTTTTCCTTGTTAATACCAGCAGGCTTCCTCCACACTGCCTTGGCTGCGCACCCCTCAGCTCTCCGTGCTGCCTGAGCCCCGTCCCTGAGCTCACCCCCAAGGAGAGCCAGCGGCTGCCCCCAATCTCCCAAGCCCCTGCTCAGAGCCTTGTTCCCCAAATGTGTTAATCTTCTGCATATTTGATGATATAAATTAATCTATAAATTAATCTTCGGAACAGTTTTCAGCCCTGGAGGCTATGATCAGATGACCAGATATGATAAATGATCAAAGAAATCTATTTTAATCCAAGATACCGACCAAGCAGCCACTGCTGACATGATCACAGAATCATTTCAGCTGGAAAAGACCCCTAAGAAAATCCGGTCCAGCCTTTAACCTGGCACTGCCCAGTCCTCCACCATTAACCCAGTCCAGCTGTAGCCCCGATCTTGGCTTGGGGACAAACGTGGCTTTTTCCTGGGTCCTGCCCATTGGCGTGGTGGAGTTTCAGTGCCTGAAATCCACTCTAACCGTGTTTCTGCCCCATGTACAGCGCAAGGAGTGGACCTGGGACGAGAGCAAGATGGTGGTGATGCACGATCCCGTGTACAGGTACGTGCCGGGGGTGCACCCCAGGTGCTTTTATCCAGCCCTGGGGGGTGCAGAGCTGTCCTCCTGCTTGTTCCACCTCCGGGAGGGCTGGCGCTCAAAGATCCATGAAAAATTAACAAGGCCGCAAAATTACTGCTGGCAGAGAATCTATTTCATGCATTTTGGGGATTGAGACAGACAGACTGAGCTGGCTTTGAAGCCTGCTCTGCGTTGAGCAGGGGTCAGACGGTGACCCGCAGAGATCCCTTCAGCCTGAATTGCTCTCTGATGCTAACGCAGAGGACAGGCTTCCTGTGGTCCCCAGCAGAGCACAGCTCGCTGTAAGCCTCTGAAGAAGGGCCTGATGTTGGGGCATGAGCTCTTGGAGGGAATTAACCCATACGGGATGCACTGATTGCCATAGCACCTGCTCTGGGATCTCCAGGTAGCTGGAGAAGAGAAGTCCCACCCAGAGGCATCTCCTGCTGCTCTGTGCCTGGTGGTGACAGCACTCAGAACACCCTGCAGGGCTCTGTCCGGGGGCTTTTCCAACAGGTCTGTCTGGGGAAAGAGCTTCTTCTGCGTGTTTAATTCCCCCTGTGCCTTCCCCCAGAATCTTCTACGTGTCTCACGACTCGCAAGACCTGAAAATATTCAGCTACATCGCGAGGGACGGCGCCAACAACTCCTTCAGGTGCAACGTCTTCAAATCCAAGAAGAAGGTAGGACGCTGCATCCACCTCAGGCCCTGCACCCTATGCTGGGGGGGTGTTTGGGGCTGTGGGACCCTCCCCAGGGCTGACGGGGGGGGGGTCTCTGCCCCGCAGAGCCAGGCCATGCGCGTGGTGCGTACGGTGGGCCAGGCCTTCGAGGTGTGCCACAAGCTGAGCCTGCAGCACGCCCTGCAGAACGCCGACGGGCAGGCGGACGGGGCCAGCGACAAGTCGGCGGAGGAGCAGCCACCAGAAGGTGACGTCCAGCTCCCCGCGGGGTCTGGGAGGCAGGGATGTGTTGGGGTGGGGGGCTGTGCACGGTGACCTGTCCTCCTGGGCCAGCTCTGCTGACAGCGAGAGCTTCGTGGCCCATCTGGGGCCGTGGGGGATGCGGCTTTCCCACCTCCCCGTCCTGGGAACACGGAGGCTGAGCCTCCTTTTCCAGCAGGGTGGTGGCCTGGCACGCTGCCCTGCTCCTGCCCCACTGCAGCACACGGAGACTTGAAGCAAGGCTTGGCTGCTTGGCTCTTCTTCCTGGGCTGCTGGGGGGCTGGCGGCTGTGCCTGGTTCATTTTATCCGTCTCGTTTGAAGTGCACCAGATAAAGGGCTCCAAGAGCACAGATGTGGACGAGGTTGGCCTCGACTCCGATGGCATCTGCGTGTCTGAGAGGGGACCAGGAGAGCTGCCGGCTGCCAGGGGTGAGCTCAGCGTGCTGAAAGCTGGACAAGGCACCAAGGACAAGAACTGCCAGGTAAGAATCCTTGGGACCAGGCTGGGGACGCTGCCCCCACTGCAGAGCCAACCTTTCTGGTGTCCCGGGGCAGCTCAGCAGGCCCCTGTGCCCCATGCCATGAAGCAGCTGGGGCTCACAGGGCACACGGAGCCAGCCAGGGCTGTCACCACCATGGGTGAAACACCCCAGTCTCCGTGGGCAGACCCGTGGCAGGGCTGCCTGCTCAGCATCCAGCTGGTTTGTAGTTGGCTGTGTCACTTCCCCAACCCGTGAGAGTCCCCTGGTGCAGGGCAGAGCCCTGGGGGGTCCTGACTGAGTGCACCGAGAGCTATCACACAGCACTGGAAAGGGAAAACAAGGCAGGGACCCCAGCAGCAACAGCTCCCTGTTAACAGGGCGAGACTACGAGGTGTCTCCAGCAAGGCGAGCGTTTCTGTGCTGTGCAGGTTGGTTTCTGGGCCCCAGGGCTGGTCTGCAGTGGTCGCTCCTCTGTGCTCAGGCAGCGACCCCAGCTCCCTGCTTTTCCTGGGCAGCAGCATCCCTCGGGGCAGCCCGGCCTCTGCAGCGAAGGCACCGAGGGTGCGCTCGATGCTGGCCGTGGGCAGCCCGTAATGAATAGCTGCTCTGCAGAGCCGTTCAGCGAGCGTTTCCTGGCTGCCTTAATGGCACCATTTCATTTCACACAATTGTATCGCTTGCAGAGCCTGGCTGCAAACAGCTGCGATGAAATGCACTCAATTGGATTTATTTCCTTGGCTCAGAAGGCTGGGCTTTGCTCTGCTTTCCCGTTTAGATGTGGATCTGCCCGCTGCTGCCCTGGTGCCCCTGCGCTGCCCAGGAGCAGGGACGTGGCCATGGGGTCACCGTCCCTGCGCTGCGCTGCCCGGGGCTCTGCAGGGCCCACGCTGGGATGCTGGGGGTGCAGGGGGTGCACGGCACAGCGTGGGCACGAGGGGGGTTTCTGGCAGCGAGCAGTGCCCAGCCTGGGTCTGGGTGGCTGCGGGGGCAGCTCTGCCTCCCCAGGCAGTGCCGCAGGGCCCCAGCAAACTCCTGGGGAGCTTCTGTCTGGCAGCCCAAGCTAACCAACCCCCCTCACCGGGACTTTCTCCCCACTCCAGGACCCCGAGAGCTGCTCCCTGTGCCCAGCCGGCTCCCAGCAGCTGCTCAGCCCCGGCAGCCCCTGCTCCTCAGCCTCCATCACGCCGCTGGCCTCCCAGCACTGCCTCCAGCTCCTCCAGCAGCAGCTCCTCCAGCAGCAGCAGCAGACGCAGGTGGCGGTGGCTCAGGTACAAGTCCTGCATTCCCCGGGGACACCCCCAGCCCCTCTCCTCGCCCTGCGGGACCGGGACGGGACCGAGCGGCCGCTCCCTGCCCGTGGGGGCCCCGAGAACCGGCAGAGGGCGCCCAAGCCCCGCGCAGAGCCGGGGGGTGCCCGGGGAGCTGCTCGGGGGGGACCCGGGGATGCTCCGGGGAGGGCCCTGGGGGAGCCGGGGATGCTCCGGAGGTACCCGGGGATGCTCCGGGGGTGCCCGGGGATGCTCCGGCCCCGCAGCCCCGTCCCTTCCCGCAGGTGCAGCTGCTGAAGGACCAGCTGGCAGCGGAGACGGCGGCGCGCATCGAGGCACAAGCCCGGGTGCGGCAGCTGCTGCTGACCAACCGCGACCTGCTGCAGCACGTCTCGCTGCTGGTGCGGCAGCTGAAGGCGCTGGAGAGCCGGGCACAGCGCCGGCAGCCGGGTGAGAGGGCACGGGGACCGGGTGCTGCCTTGCTCCGGGGTCAGTCACAGCGCCTCGCTCACCCCGCGGCTCTCTCCGTGTCGCCGCAGTTGACCGCTCGCTGCAGAACCTGTCCCTGGCGCAGTCGCTGTCCCTCAACCTGAAGAACCACTACAGCCTGGACATCGCCCTGCCCTCCACCTCCACGCCCGCCAGCGTCCTGGGCAGCCCCGTGGGCCCCCGCTCGCTGTCGGCCCTGGGCGCTGGGGATTCCTACCTCAACCTGCTGGGCCTGGAGAGGGGCGGCCCCCGCTTCGGCAGCAAGGAGGGGGACGAGGGCCTGGCCGCCGCGCTGGAGGGGCAGGAGGGGCTCAGCAGGCGCGTGGAGGGCTCCGAGGTCAGCGAGGTGGCTCTGCTCAACGGGGGCGGCCGGCAGAAGGCAGAGGACGCGGACAGAGGGGACGAGGACAGGTGGGGACCCGCTGCTTCTGCTCCCACCGGCCAGAGTGGGATCACCGTGCTGCTTCCATCACTAATTGCAGCACTACACGAATTAGTGTGAAGAAAATTAGCTTGATCCCAGCCAAAAGCAGTACGACAGCACAGCACCTGCAGCAGGGTGCTCACAGCTGCCCCAGGGGAGGGAGGAAGGGAGGGAGGTGCTCTTGGTCCCGTGGCTCGAGGGTCTGTGTGCTGGCTGAGACCAGGAGGGCAGAGCCGGGTGTGGAATCCACCATGTCCGCCCCTGGGGACAGGGATGGGGGTCACTGTCTGTGCTGCTCTTATCCTCCTGGAGCGAGGTGGTCAGTGCCACGTCACTGCAGCACCCCAGCTCCAACACACACAGCAGCGGGTTGCACTGAACGCAAAAGGTGTCTGCCTTTTGGAGAGCCTGGGGCAGCCAGACTGAGCTATCCGCACAGGTAAGTAACTCCTTGCCCATCACCTCCTCTCTGCTCTTGCTTCCCAGGCGGCAGCAGCCCATTCCCAAGCTCAACCCGCCGCCACCCATCCTACGCAAGAGGTCCAGCAAGACCTCCCCGAGCCTGGAGGTGGAGGCCAAGCCCGAGAGCACTGCCCACGTCAGCCTTCCCAGCCCCAGCGTGTCCAGCCTCACCAACATCACTGCCAGCTCCCTCACCCTCTTGGACTCCGAGGCGAGGACTCCTGCTTGGAGCGCTGCCTCCAGCTCAGAGCCCGTCCCCTCCAGGACCTTCCAACGTGTTCTCAGCAAGGACAGGGCTGGGGAGAACGGGCACACGTCCCCACCAGCCGGCTGCCACGACCCCGCAGCCAGTGAGGTCCTGGGCAAGGACTTGGCTGTGCTGGTGAGCCCCACGGACAGCACACTGCCCTTCTCTCCTGCGCACGACACCTGCCTACACATCAGCTTCTCAGAAGATGAGCTGCTGGAACCGGAGCTGGACGCTGCTGTGGGGCCCAGCAGAGTCCCCTCTTAGTTGGACCACGGCGTGTGGCGGCTGGCTGGAGGCAGTCCCAGCGGCTCCATCCACACTGCTGTGCTGCGGTTGGGGGCCCTCGTGCCCCAGCTGGGTGGCAGGTCCCTGCTCTGTCCCTGCCCGCTGCACCAGCTCACACTGCCCTCCCGCTGTCCCCTGTCCTTGTCTGTCTGTCCTGCCTCTGATCGGGGTGCCGCGTGTGTCCCTGCATCTGGGGAGCTCTCGCTGCTGCTGTCCGGCAGGGGCACAGACCACGCTCACTGCTACGTCCTTGCTGCTGGCTGTGGACAGCCCGGGGCCACCCCAAATTTCCTGCAGCAGGGGTGCCTCCTCCAGCCCCAGTGCAGTGGGGAGGCTGCAAACAGCACTGCTGGATGCCAGGGCACGCTGGATGCAGATGGCACCGGCTGGGCTCGCTCTGAGGCTGTTCCCAGCCAGCCAGTGGTCACCGCACAGTGCTCTGCTCGCTGTCACCCTGCCTGTCCCACCCCAAACATCCCCGGAGCCCCTGGGCTGGGGCACAGCAGGGCTGTAAATACTTGGACACGAGGCTCCTGCTGCTACCCCTGCCCATCAGAGCCCAGCCACCCTAACACCGTGTGCCACCCCAGCGGGTGCCTCACTGCCCCGACACCAGCCCTGTTCTTGGGATGCCACCACTGCCTCCCTCCAAAGGTGCCTTTTCCTGCTGCCCACGCAGGCTGGGGGCCCACAGGAGACCACCATGGGGCGATGGGGTGCAGGGGAGCCCGGGGAGCCCATTGCTGCCTCGGGGTGGGGGCAGCAGCTGCTCCATGGGAGAGCCTCACGTATCTCTGAGCAGCCTGGGGCTGCAGGTGGACGCTGCTACGTCGTGTTGGGGCGTTATGGTAGGGTTTGAGTTTGTTTGGGAAGTGTGAATGTCTGGGGATGAGTTTGTGTACTGAAGGTATAAGGAAGAAACCCAGCCCTGGGGGAACATCCGAGGATGCCGGGTGCTGCCACACATCCCCCAGCAGCACGGGGGCTGGGGCGGGGTTTGGGAGGGACCCCAGGAGGTGATCTTCACGTGGGTGCATGCGAGAGGGGTTTGGGAAGGTGCTAGAGGGTTGACATGGGGATGTGTCAGGAGATGGAGAATCGGAGCAGCTCTGCCCCAGTCCTGGTGCAGCAGGAGGGGGTGGTGGGACCCCAGGACCCCCCGGCTGTGCAGCACCACGGGGCCCGGTGCTGGCTGGGAGCCACCAAGCAGGAGCTGATGGCAGAGGAGCTGTGTTCAGGCTGTGCATTAGCGTGGTAGAGGCAGAAACCACTCCTTAGGAGCTAACCCACACTACGGTTTGGTAACTGACTTTTAAAGAAAATAAACGTCTCGGATTTGCAGAGCCAGTGCCGTGGTCCCTGTCCTGCTCGCGGGAAGCGTCTCGCTGCCCAGCCGTGTCGGTGCCCTGGGGTGCAGGATGAGGCTGTGGAGTTCTCCTGGTGCAATCAGATCCCAGCTGGATGCCAGGGCAGCCCCAAGCCTCCAGCCTGCTCCCCTGCCACGTGGGGAGCAGGTTCCTCAGGGACAGGGCCCATTTCCAGAGCAATCCCCACAAGCACACAGCACCTGCACCCGATGCTGCCACCCACTGCAGCCCCTACACCCCTCGGGGCTCCCAACCAGGACGGGGCAGCCCCAGCTCCCTTTGCCCTTCCACACTCTGCTTTCTGCTCCCAAACTAAATCCTGGCCCCAAACCAAGCCCAGCCCAGGTGCACAGGGAGGGAGAGCCCCGGGGGAGGCAAAGCCCGGCCCTGTGGGGTGTGACCCAGGTGGGGACGGGGACCCCACAGCACTGTGCCCCCAAAGGGGCTGCAGCCAGCAGCAGAATGGGCACAGGGTGAAGGCATCCTCGGGGCTCGGCCGAGGGGCGGGATGGAAACGCAGCCTCCGCAGAGACATCTGCCTGGCGGGGCCGCGCGGGGAGGGGGCACGTCCAACCCCACGTTTTTATTATGCTTCCTTCATGGGAAGAAACTTTTTCCTTTGCTGTCTGGTAAGCTGCTAGCAATCATCAGGCAGGCAGGTGGTAAAGATTCATATCCATCAAACAATGCCATTTAGTTTGTAACCTGTGACTAAATCTGGTGTTAGCTTTAATTTCAGAGTCTGCTTTAGGGCTCGCTTGTTAATCTCTATGCAAAGCAGATGAAATGAATATGCAGCATTTTGGATGTAATTGTACGGCTTCAATTCAGCACTATAATTTTCCAAACAGGATCTTGCAATCAAGCTTCTATTCATTAGTGTATAAACAATTTAGTTTCTCAGCTCTCCAGTATGCCAATCATTTCAATGGAGTGAGCATCTCTGACAAAAAGAGGAGGAAAGTTTCCTTTGTGTAACAGAGGTAAAAGTTGCTCCATACTTCAGGCAATTCCCACCCGGCAGACCCAGGCCATTTCTGTCGAGGCGGCCGCATCCCAATGCCCCACGGCACCGGCACCGAACGCTGCCTGGGGGCAACATCTCCCAGCCAGCACAACCCTGAGCACCACTGGTTCTGCCGGCGAGACCCCAGAAGGTGAGCAGGGACCCTGTAGGATCCCTCCTCCTGGAAAGGTGAGGCTGCACAGCACCTCCTGCATCCCTGGGCTGCTGCTGGACATCGTGGTGCTCTCCCCGTGGCTCTGCTCAGGGCTCTGCTCCCCCACCAACATGCCCAGGACGTGGCCGTGTCCCTGTCCCTCGAAGGGGAGGTGGGACCGGCCCCGAGGCTCCACAAAGGGAAGCACCGTCGGCAGAGACGCTTCGCGCGGTCTTGGTTTCCAAATGAATATCGACAGCGCTAATTACAGGCCGCCATGCAGACAGCTTATTAGCTTGTCACAAAAAGACGGTATTGAACTCAAAGCCCGCGGTATTCACGGAGCACAGCAAGACGCTCCCCAGACAGCACAGCGAACCAGGCAGGCGAACAACCTCCAGCAAAACTAATTACTTCCTGATTGTCTACGGCCACCCACTGGGTATAATAGTATAGACTAAATTTGGCATATACATAACTAAGCACTCGGCACCAATTTGGCGTACAATAATCATCCTCTGTGTTGCATAATTAAAATCTGATCACTCGGAATAATTATTTCATATTCCCGGCACTGGGTGAGGACTGCACGGTGCGGCGCGGCGGGGGCGCGGGAGCCTGGCGGGCAGGGATGGGACGGTGGCGACATGGTCCTACAGACGCTGCCCGCTCCCATGGCACGGGTGCCACAGAGCCACCTTCATGCTGCCCCTGTCTGAAGCCTGCTTGGGGCAGGTCCGTCCCCGTGTCCCCACAGCCGTGCATGGCGCTGACCTCCTGCAAGCCGGCTGCTGACCCCCCCGCCTGCCCGGCCGGGACACTCGCCGCCTGGCCCTATTGTCATCGCGCGTCTGCTAAAGGCGTTTGGAAAGACAGGGCAATAAAAAATAAAATAAAACGGAACGTGTGTGTCTAATCCATTAACTTCCTCTCGCGGGCTCCCCGGGGACCCGGTGAGGAGGAGAAAGAATACGTGGATATTGCACGCGCCCTGGCATTTTGTCCCCGGGCCAGCCCCACCGCTGGCCGCTGCCACGGCTTGCGCCATCCCGGGCTCATAAATCAGCGCGGGCGACAGCGTTTCACAGCTCGCTTCCCAGCCAGGATATTGCCATTCCTGCTGATTACACGGCCAGCGCGCGGGGGAAGCTGCATCTCCCACTTCCAGGAAGGGAGGCTCCGCAAGGAAAACGCATTGATAAAAAGAAGAACGAAATCAGCTTTGTTCACGTTGCGAATCTCCTATTGTTCCTGCTGCGACCGTCGGCCGTTGCTGGAGAAAGTATTTCCTCAGCGATAAATCTCCTGGGCTCCTCAGCAGCCCTCGCCTTGGCACCAGACCCTCCTTGGGTTGTTTTGCAAGAAAAAAGCAGCTTTCACCGCTACGCCAGCCCGGCACAAGAGCCCTCGGTCGCAGGACCAACCCAGCACCAATTTCTCAGCCAATTTTGGTAATTTTGCTCGTTGGCCAAGAGCAGGCAAAGTGGCATCGTGCCCCTGGGAGGGGTGTCGGGCAAATCAAGGTGTGAGCTCAGCCCCTAGCCCCTCATTTTGGGGGATGAGGGCCGTTCCCAGTGCAGGGGGTCCAGGGCCATCCCAGGGGTCTCCTGCCTGTGTCTGCAGACAGCACTGCATCAGAGACCACTGGTCCCCAGTACCTCCCTGGCCCCTGCCCTCGGAGCACGCTATGGCCGGCACCGCACACGTGCTCCTGGGCAGCACGTAGCAGCCGGCGCGGGCCGGGGAACGCGAGTCTGACCGGGGCCACGCTAATCCCAGCGCCGAAACGCAGAGCTGGCTCCGGCCAAGTGCTTGAAATACGGGAGTCAGGCTGACAGTTGTACAAGAAAAATAGATCAAGTTTCCAAGAAAATACAGGCGAGCTGATCTGATTTTCATCAGCATCTTCAGCTGCCTTTCGGGAAGCCCCAGCCCTCTCCTCATTCCTGGTCTCCGCTTTACAAACCACTTAATTCCTTGTTGCTTTGGAAACCCTCACAAAGACCCTCTGCATCCCCCAAAATAACGAGCAACAGATGCTGCTTTGACCTCAGCAACTTCCTGGAAACATACATTTGTCAAAATAAAAATAAAAAGATTAATGTGAGGAAGGCTCTTAAATTATAAGGAAATAGCAGACACGAGAGCCCAGGCGTGCACGCCTGCCATTTGTAACGGCAGCGGAGCACTCGGACAGGCGGAGGAGCCCGGGGCTGGCCACGGGGGGCCGCGGAGATCCCCACATCCTTCGGGGTCCCCACACCCCTGCTGCCCCCCAAAGCCAGGAGCAGCCACAGGCACTGGGGCTGTCGGTGTGGGGGCACCCACAGGCTCTGTCAGCACCACAGGTCCCAACCGAGAGATAACTCACAGCCTTGCTTCAGCTTGGGTTAGCAAAGCAGTTTGAGGGTAAATATTGAAATTTACACTTCCAGCATGAAACAAAAGCATGGAGTTGCTTATGTTGGAAAAGCCCCTTAAGATCATCCAGTCCGACCACCAACCTAGCTCTGCCAAGTCCACCTCTAAACCATGTCCCTCAGTGCCACAGCCACACAGCCCTTAAATGCCTGCACCACCTCCCTGGGCAGCCCGTTCCAGTGCTTGACCGCCATCTCCGTGAGGAAATTCTTGCTGATGTCCAACCCAAACCTCCCCTGGTACAACCTGAGGCCATTTCTTCGCATCCTGTCACTTATCACCCAAAGACAAGACCAGCACCCTCCTCGTGCAGCCTCCTTTCAGGCAGGTGCAGAGAGTACGGACACCTCCCCTCAGCCTCCCCTGCTCCAGCTCCCTCAGCCGCTCCTCGTCTCATTTCCCAGACCCTTCACCAGCTCCACTGCTCCTCTCTGACCACAGCCAGCAGCTCACTGAGGAGCCCAAAACCAAGCACAGAGCTCCAGGTGGGACCTCACCACCACAGAGTACAGAGGGACAAGCAGCATGTTCCCAAGCAGCCCCTTCCCACACAAGGTTTAGGGTCGGTTCCACCCCACACACTCCCCAGTGTGCCATTTCTCAGCTTATCTAGGGTTTCTGCTTTCTTTTACAGAGTTTTTAAAGCACTTTGCTCGTGCTGCAGTGGCAGCGAGATGTGCAAGAAGCTGTCAGCCAGAACCTTTTCAGGTCAGGGTGCTGAAGGCCAGAGGGTTTCACCTCCTCCCTCTGGTTGCAGCCACCCAGCAGGTCCTAGGGCTGGCACAGTAGCACTGCTGAGGGCACGAATGCCCTGGGGGCTCCTTGCTGTCAGGGCTCGTGACAGCTTCAGGATAAGTGACACGATGTGAGGTGACACGACATGGCGCCCACAGCACTTACCAGGCCTGAGGGCAGGCAGGGGCAGCTTTCCCCTCCCAGCTTTATAGGATCAGGCAGCAATGAGCTGCGGGGAAGGGCTGCTGCTGGGCCTGGCGTGAGGTGGGGCTGGGTGGCTCTGGGGGTTTGGTGCACCTGTGTGCAGGCCCCATCCCCGTCCCGCTCCCAGCTTTGTGCTGCTGTGTGGCCCCATGGGACCAAGGCACATCGCTCCCTCGGGGTGATTCCTGCCAGGCAGGGGTGCCCAGGTCTTGCTGGGGGTGCTGGGGACGCGGCGGTGCCATGGGGTGGGCTCAGCCTGGCGGCTCTGCACCAGCACCGTGGGGTGCCGGGGTGCCGCTGCGCCGCGAATGCAAATCCTGACCCGGGCTGGGCCGGGGGCTCTGCCTTCCCCAGCACCCGCGTAATGCCTCTGGTAGCCATGGCAACCGCCATATACATTTACATATTCTTCCCGTTAATCACAGGGACATCCAAGCAACTGTCTTTGCTGGGGGTTGTTTCCATCCCTCTGAATGAGGGCTGGAGCCTCACCCACCCCACGCAAATGAATCTACCACGTCCCCACTTCTAGCCTTCTAGCCCCATTTGCCTACCTGAGGAAGGTAAAGAAATGACAGAACCCAGGAGGTGCTTTCGCGTTGTGTCCTGCAGCCTCTTCCCTGAAGCTTTTGGGGCCGTGGTGGTGGGGCTGGGCCCTGAGCGCCTGGGCAGGGTGCTGGAGCCTGCGCCAGGGTGGAGAGGAAGGGGCCACTCGGGGAGCCTCAAAAACATTTTTCCATGGCATTAACGAGAGCCAGGAGCTTCCCGGTGAGCCCACTGGTGCCAGCAGGTGCGTGCGGGCGCTGCCAGCTCCCAGCACTGGTGCCAGAGGCCTCCTGTGCCAAGGGATAATGAGAGCTGTCCTGCGGCTCAGCGCAGCCGGGCCGGCTGGCTCCCGTCATGGCAGTACAGCACTGCCTCAGCCCTGGCTCCTTTTGCGCTCAGAGTTTCTCACCCAGAAGGTTTCACCACGTTTTTCCCTTGTGGGGTACAGCTGGCAGCACCTCAGCACTGCCAGGGGAGCTGGGAAGGGACTCCGTTTACTGAGGTACAGGGAGGAGGAAAACCATTAGAGCGAGCCTTTCTGATTAATTGTACCCTTAAAGGGAGCATTGCATGGAGCCATGTCCTCAGCCATGAGCAGAGAAGGATCCTGCAGTGTGGAGCAGGGAGCAGCATGCTGAGAGCTGCAAGGACACCGTCCCTGTGCTGCCTCCTCCTGCTGAAGCCTCACGCTGCTCCTGGGGGCCTGCAGGGCCCTACACCCCCAGGGGGGCATCGCAGCATCGGTGCCAGCAGGACAGCCCCGGGCACGTCGTCTTTGCGTGCGTGGAGCAGCCCGGCCCCGGCCCCACGCCGCCAGTATTGCAGACCCACCGGTTTCCTCTGCCCTTTCCACCGAACCAACCCGCAGAAAGTTTTATAAACTTGAGGAAACGCGAGTCAAAGCAGAAGGAGCCCGAAGCTGAGCCAAAGCGTGACCTCAGCAACCTCCCCTCTTTGTCCAGCCCGGGACCTCGTTATTATCTGTCAGCATTTGCTGAGTCTCCTCCTTCGGGGCCACACCAGACCCTTCCGGAGGCACAGGGCCTCGCCGCAGCCCGTGCTCCTGATGCCTGCGTTATCTCTGCTGCTTCCAGCTCCGCTTCCCCCGCCGGCGGGGCGATGCCTGCTGGGGCTGGCAGCACCGGGGGCTGCGTGGGTGGGGGTCACCCCTCTGCACTGCGGGGCTGGCGGCAGGACACCAGGACGAGAGAACAGATTCCTTGCCGTGCCTCTTGGAGGGGACATGGGGACAGCGTTGATCCCAGCGCGATGCTCCCAGCCTGGCCGGAGGAGGCAGCGAGCCCCAGCAGAGCAGGGGCTGGGAGACAGCAGAGTGCAATTTGGTGTCTGAAGTATTGAGCTTGCCCGTCTGACATGAGGGCAGTGACAGGCAGGGAGTGTTTGGTGCAAAGGAAGGAAATGGAAGAATTAAATCCACAGAACTTCCCTGCTTTTGTTCTCCCTCCCACCCCCGCTCGCCTCCTTGGCCGCTTGCTCTTCTCGCTGGATGTGTACGGCTTGATACTACCCAACCAAGCTGGAAACGGGGTCTATCAGCTGAAAGCAATTTACTTTGAAATCCAGCTGCCAGATTTTCCTTCATTTGTTTACTTTTAAATGCTTTTTTAAAAGCCAAAGTACACAAGGCAGCCAAATTGCTGACATGTGTGCCGGGCCGGTACCCCGCAAACGCTGCATTCTTTCATGTCCTCCTGGGCTCAAATCCACTCATGTTTATTTAAAATACATAGAACACTTCAGCACTATTAAGGGCCATGTTTTATAGTAAATGGAAAAAGATTTCCTCGCAGGCCAAGGGGAGAGGGAAAGAATCACTTCAATTCAGTTTTGTTCTGCAGCACTTTGCCTACCACACAACAGCCCAGCCACCCACAGCTCGCCAGCGGGTGGCTCGGCACAGCACCAGCACCTGGTAGCGGTGCACCGCGGGAGCTGCTCATCCTCCGTGGTGGCTGGCACCTGGCAGCACCGGGGACACGGGGCTCCAGCAGTGCCCAGGCTCAGGCCTCTTGCCCCAGGGATGTGCAGGGCAGCTGGACTGTGGTGGTTGAAGCAAGCCCTGAGATGGGGTTTGCAGTCACCGAGGTTTTCTGCTGCTTCTGAGTCTCTTGGGTGTCCTGCTGCCATCTCCATGCACCCGCTGCCAGCTCAGCCCAGGCCCCTTTCATCACCTTCCCACGGCTGCTCACTCCCCTTGCTCCATCCCCACTGCGCCTCACCCCATGGCAGCAGGCACAGGGCAGCGCTTCTCCCCCAGGCACCCAGCGCCACTTCCAGATCCCTGTGCAGACGTCAGAAGGCGGCACAGGGAAATTTAGGGCCTGATTTGGAAAAACAGCTCAGACAGAAGCAGCACCACATCACCCCTGCAAGCTGAGGGTGTCCCCAGCCATGGCACGAGGGCAGCCCTTGCAGGCTGCAGGAGCGGGTGGGAGGATGGAGACATGAAGGTGGGCAGGTGAGGGTCTGCAGGAGCTCAGAGGTGGAGCGGGCAGAGAATGAGACACGGCAGGTTTACTACAACACATCTGATGAAAAATATGATAGAGATGCTGGCACAGAGAGCAAATATTTTAATGGCAATAACAGGTAAATGGGCTATACATGGAAGTAGATAATCAAAATTAAGAATTATTAAGTGTTTTGATAATGTGGGCATTTTGGGAGGAAAGGAACATGGAAGAGGTA
The DNA here is from genome assembly GCF_964211825.1 of Aythya ferina. Taxonomy (NCBI): domain Eukaryota; kingdom Metazoa; phylum Chordata; class Aves; order Anseriformes; family Anatidae; genus Aythya; species Aythya ferina. The sequence continues at coordinate 2,083,438 of NC_140318.1, read as the reverse complement.
TTTTCTAAGGGTGCCTTTCCTTAAACCATCCCTCTGTGGTTGAGATGGCCTGAACTCTACAGGGTAATGTAAGGATGCGCATCAGAAAGCGAAAATGTCAACAAGCAGCAGATAAATCCTCCAGGCTGTTGTCACTACTCAAGCTTAAAGAAAGGCAGAGAAACAACAAACATAGAAAGAAGCAAGGAAATGACTTACATTTTTAATTGAATGATCTGCTACCACCAACAGAGATGGACAGTGGAGTTGTGAAAACCTGTTAGCATGCCTCTGGCAGATCTCCTTCCTAAAAGAAACCGCTAGTGACGTAGCCAGAATTGGTCTGTTTTGTTTCGTAGCAAAGAAAGTACAAGAAAGCAGAAACCTCCACTTATTAACTGTTAATCATTTAGACTGCAGCACCTTCAGAGTTTTACTGTAATTAGCCAGACTAGTAAATCTTCAAAAGGATTCCTCCAGTGGAATTCCCAGACTCTGATTATGTCATGCCCTTAACACGAAATCCCACAACTGGTTTCACTCATGGTTAGGAGAAACAAAGGCTCTAAGCGAGTGATGATGGGGAGCAGAGCAGGGTTTGCAAGGACAAGTGCTGAGCACTGCGTGCTGGTGCTGCCTGTGCGCTGGGGATGCCTACTGCAGCCAGCTCTGCCGCTCCTTGGGTCCCTGCACAGGTTTCCCCACTGCATCTCCCACTGCTGCCAGCACGGGCAGCATCTGCAGGGGAACGGGGGCTGACTGCTGCAGGGCTGAGTGGCCGGGGCAGGGCTGGGCACAGCTCCTTCTGCTTGCTCCGGGGAAGGAGGGCAGCAAGCGGTGGGCCTGTGGCTGCCCTGACAGTACAAAGCTTTGCCCCAGACCCCTTGGAAGCATTTTACAAGGGCAGGGATGGTGAGCAAGTGAAGGGCGGTGTGTCGGTGGAAGCACCACAGGGCCCAGAGGGAAGCAGCACATCCTAAGGCCACACGAGGAGGCGGTGGCAGGCAGCAGGGGGAAAATGGGCGGCCTGTCCCCTGGCACAGGGCTCTGCCCTGCAGACCGCACCGCTCCCGGATCGCTCTGTTCTTTCCCCTCCACAACGTGCTGGTGTAGAAGGCAGAAAAAACACAAGAGCTTGTAACAATAAAGAGTACAATAACTGATAGTAAAGACTCCGGCAGCTGTAGGGAGCCAAAAGCTTCTTGGAGGGGGTTGGATGGAAGCTGAGTTTCCCTCCCTGCTTGTATTGTATTTCTTTCCTCTGCCAAAATGTGCTTCCTGAGTCTTGGGCAGAGCTCTCTGCTGCTGACCCTCACCTTCCTCTGTTTAGCCTGGAGCGCAGGCTTGCCACGAGCGCCTGAGGCCGCGCCTGGGGACAGGCAGAGCCTCCCGCTGCGTGCACATGGCCGGGGTCAGGCCCGCTGTCAGCGGCTTCCTGCAAACCGCAGCCAAGTCGGGCCACACCTGACCGCGTCCCTCGGGAGCTGCCGGGCAGGGACCCGGCACGGGAGCCTGCGGAGAGCGGCGGGGGAACGGCTGCAGCCACTGTGGCTGGCGCTGATGGGCTGCACGGGCTGCGTCCAGTCCTTCTCCCGCAGACAAAGATGGGTCAGGCTCACTCCGCACAGCTGGGAACGGGAGGCAGCGCGAACAAAGCGGAGGTCAGACGGTGCTCGAACCAAAGGGGTAATTCTGACTCCATTAAAATGCTAGCTCCCGTTTGCGTGGAAGCAGAAGGCTGCGCTACTGCTCATAAAGGACTAAACCACCCTCGGGGTGACTCATAGCCCTTAACAGAGCTGCCACGCTGATTTTACAAATATTAGAGCAGTGCCTCGAAGTCAGTGTTTTATACGTTTTAACCTATCAACTTGGGAGCAGACCCGTAGCTCTTTCAGAAAGCTCCCCTTCCCCTGTATTTTATTTCCCTTCTCAGTGCCAGAATCGGAGCCAAAGCCGAGCTTAACAAAGCAACAGGCATGGCCATTCTTCCCAGCCCTCATTTCCCCTGGTGAGATGGGAGAAATTAATTTAAACCCTATCAAAACAGCAAAAGCTGTTCACTATTTTGTGCAGCAGAACACAGCGTGAACAAAATACTCGCTTGAACCATCCGCATTTGCCAGCCCAGGCAAGAGCACAAGAACACGCAGGTTGGAATCCTTTTGTTTGGGCATCTGCAGTAGGCAAACGCAGACAAACGTGATCTAAGCTATTCCCCAAGCAGTGAGGGCAGCAGCAACGAGATGCTTGGGATGCAGGCAAGACAGAGGATCCTTTACCTTATCCAATGCTCTTATTTCTTTTCTCTGAGCCCTCACTCCTGGATGCAGATACAGCAAAGCTCCTCACTGCCACCAGCTCCTGCTTGTGCCCTAGCCCCACGATAGCCTGGAGCGGCACGCGACCAGCTGAGCAGGCTCAGAGCTCAGAGGCAATGCAGCACCGCTGCTGTCAACCCCAGATACCACACACAGGAGGAACCTGCACCAGTGCACACGTTAGCCTTGCCAACACTTTTGCAATGTGTGTAAGGGAGTGGAAAAACTTGCCTTTGAAGCAGGAAAAAAAAAAAAAAAAGGGAATAACCCCTGCACTGCCAAGCAAAGGGATGCTGACGTGCCTCTGGTACTCAGGAACCACCCCCGGCACAGCAGCTGGTTGCTGGGCTGATTTACTGCCTTAACAGCCAAAATAACACTGCAGGCTTTTTGCTTCCACTTTGCTGGGCTGTATTTTCTCAGCTCATCTTGCCAAGGCACTACTCGGACCACTCTCAGCCACACAGGAGGTGTCTCACAGCAGTTACATCGAGACCCCACCCAGAAGGGCTCATGCAAAAGCACAGCCATAAAATTATTAACAGGAGGGCAAGGTTACATTATTAAGACCATTTGCTAAGGTCACATCCATTCCTCATAGAATAAAGAGAAATAATGGGTTTTTACACGAAGTTAAATATTGCAATTAACCTGCTTCCTGTGTTTGCCTGTCACCCACTGCTAACACTGGCCCAGCAGTTCAGGGCTGAGCACCATCCTGCGCTCTGCAGTGCCACAGACGCCTCTTTGGATTCAGAGAAGCAAATGGAAATTGCACTGGGATTTCCCAACAACCTCCATCTACTTTAGCTGTCTTAACTTCCTGAACTCACATCAAATGTAATTGAGGTGATCAGAACTTTTCAAGCAATTTTTCTTCCTCTTTTCACTTAAGAGTTTTTTTCCACATGTAGAAAAAACTAAGTTGAGACAATGTTCAAGTGAGGCTCATAGCAAAGAGAAATCTTTAATCAATTATCAAGTTTCTATTAGCAATACTGAATTAGCCTTAGGACTTGCATGATGGCAAAATCTTCATCACAAATGCCCAAGACCAGCTTAAAGCAGCCACAAGAGGGAGTCTCAAATCTCTTATTAATATCCAGATGGATTCTAGTTTCAAAATACTTTCAGTCCAAACTGCACAGCAAGCTTTCAAAAGGGTTTTACAAAGTCATCTCCAACTCCAAATCGTTCTCTCTGGATTCGCAAAGTATCCTTGTTCTGAAGGTAAAGGTTCTTGAAGGGTTTTCGTTACTTATGAATGGGCAAAAAAAAATCCATCTCATTTATTGTAGCTCCATTCTAGAACCATATTGCAATTGAAGGCAGGGAAGAATTTGTGAATGGCTTTGTCTGAGCAAATCTCAGTTTATGCATGCTCAGCAGGCTAGTTGCACTTAAACTGACTTTTTTTTTTTTTTTACAGGAGTGATAATGGCATACAACAGATTTATGAAACTGTTAGGAGAGCTGAATAAAATCAGTTCCTTTCCACCACTTTCTCAGATGAACAATTTGGTGGCTGTAAGCAGAGCGGGCGTTGCTGTCAGGCTTCTGGTCTTTCTGGCTAGCGGTACACCTTCTCCAGTCCTTTTGCCTTGCGAGCTAAGCAGAACCACTTGAGATCAGAGCTTATCAAACTGCCAGGTATCATGGAGGGGGCCATTCCCCGTGGAACAATGCGGTCATGCTAGTGCCACCCAGTAACAGCTGGGCTAGAAATGAATGCACTCCTCCCTTACTAAGATTAGAAATTGCAGTATGATTTTTCTCTTGCCATCCATGATCTGACCGGGAGCAGGTACTGCCTAATCCAGCCTATGGTGCAGGGCAAGCTACCATGACATTGGCTTGAAATTTTGTTAATTTCACATGTGATTAGAAGCTCTGGCAGAGCTTAGAGACGACAACATAACAAATAACACTTCTCACATTGCCAGTAAAATATCTGTGTTGGATCTGTGTGCGTCTGCTCTCCATCTGCCAAAAAAATGTCAGGATACATTCCTCAAAAATAGTTTTATGGTCTTTACTCAATCTTGACATTCACTTGTTCTAAAGTTTCCAAAAAAACATTACAGCTCCAAAGGGGGATCTGTGCTTGAGTAAAGCCACACAATTTTGAACAGAAATAGCTACATACAGGCACTGTCCAAAGCACCAAGAAACAGAACTTTGGCAAGACTTTTTTGCAGATTCAGCCAAGAGATGGAGACGAGAAGTAATTATCTCAAAGAAGTTAATGAAAGAAGTGCTCATAGTACAGCTGAGTTCTACTTGACTTTATGATCACTTCATTGTCCCCCTCTGCTGCTCTCTTTTGTTCATTCACCTTCCCACCCCTGCATGAAACTCACGTGGGAACCTAAGCAAGCAGTTAATTCTGACTTTTAAACATAATCAATGCATCATTATAGGATCAACAACCTCCAGTCCAAGAGGTAGTAGATTCAGCTGTCATGAAAGATGAACAATCTTAAACCTTTGAGACTGCAGCATAAGTCACCTTTTTTTTTTTTCCTCCTTACAGTACTAGCCAATTTAAGGTTGGGTTTTTAAGAGGCTGTTTAAAAAATGTCATCCCCTCACATTTATGAATGTCATTCTGTTCAGCATGAATTTAATTGAAAATACTTTTTAATTATGATTAGGGACTGACTATGGGAATGCCTATGCCTGTTTATTCAAAAGCAGATGTTCAGCACTGCAGTATTTCATACATTATGCTGACAATAGCTATCAACAATACGTAGTATCTAAAAAGCCTTTTGGAAGGTTTGCCTAAGTGTTAGAATGGGTCAGCACAGAGATCAGATGTGATACATGTTAACATCCCCCTAAAAATGGTTCCTCTGCTTGGCCAAACTTCATTTTCACTCACTCAGCTGAATGTAATTAGACCTCAAGCTTTCAATCTCTAGAGAAGAGGTTATCTTTCTTCAGAAATACATTGCTGCTCTGAAACGCTGGCAGTCATCTGGAAGGAGAAACTGTGAAGGTTTAGACAAGGAGGCGCTAAGACTGCATGATACGGGCATTAAAATGCAAACATGTATGCCATAGCACCTGCTTGCTGAGTTTCAGTCAACATACCCAAACAGAAGTAGCAAGAACCCATCAGCCACACAGTACATGAGCTATTTTTAGATAAAGGTTATACAATTTTCCCTCTAGCTCCATGGATCAGAAACATATGCTGCAGCTACAGACCCATTACAACTTAATCCTACCCCAAACAAGGGGATGGTAAATCTTCAGATCCTGATTTCACTGCTAGTCTATTCGAGGAACAAAATACTATTTGAGCCTGCTATGGTTCAGACTACACCATCTGGTCTAGAGCAAGCTGAACTGCACATGGCTTTGTGAAAACAAGTTCATTTGTTTCTTCTGACCTTTGTAATAAGGTTCTTGCTATTAAAGGGGAAGAGCAGAGGAAAGACTAGATCCACGAAACATGCAACTTCTGGATATTGCAGACAAACTAGCTGGAGGCAGCAGCCTTACTCCTCCCTCAGAAAGAATCACGGTGAGACTACAGGAAGGATCTGCCCCAAGCCCCTCACATCAGGCCATTAAAAACCAACGGAAGCAGCTAACCTATCTGCGGGAGATCTAAGTAGTTGGCCACTAGAATAAGGATCTGTATATCAGAAACAGCACTGACCTCATATCTATCCAAAACCACCAAGACTAAGGTCTTGCTCCAAGACAGGTTTTAAGTAAAAATCTATACAGAAGCAGTATCTTGGAAAAAATGCACCATTATTAGTTGTAAGATTGTAAGGGAAGACGTGAATGACTTATTTGTGTTTAAAGCTTGCTTGATGCAAGTGACAGGGGTCTCAATAAGCAAATAAAGCCACACACCATCTTGATTGTTTAAAGCAGTGGCCAAAGACTCAGGCTATATTCATATGCCTCTGAGACAAGCCTGGCAGCCACCGTTGGGAAACTGACGTCACTGTGTTCAGATGGTCCCAAAGGCCATAGGACTGCAGAGACCATAGCACAGAACAGGAAGATACTCATACAAAATAGTCGCTTAAAAATATGTTTAAAGAAATCCACTAAGCCATGTAACTTTTTTGTTTGTTTTTTCTTTTTAATCATTACATTTAAAGTTATACCCAACGTATATTGAACAATTTACATTTGAGAGCAACGTATCTTTGCATTTTAATTACAGGATAGTTTGCCCACTTTACCAGGACCAGAAAAATAGCCTACTGCCATATGGAGAAGGCTTCAGCTCTCCTTCAATGGGTGGATTTGGTTCTGGTCTAGGCCTAGAATGATAGACATTCTCAGGGATAGGTCGGTCCGTCTTCACTTTTGTGACCTGGAAAGAAAAAGAAAGGAATGATACAACTCCTTACAGCATTTAACAGAAAAGCTAGATTAAGTCAGAATTTAATGGAGGTACCACCAAACCACACTAGGGATACATCATTGATCTGATAAGAGCTCCTATCTGCAAAGTACTTTAAATAAACAGAGAGGAGGGGCATTTTATTCATAGCTACATTGTAATTCCTCCTCAGCCTCACTCCTGAAGAAAAAGTCTCTGCATAAGAAGCAGCAACAAGACTAGCTAGAATTGTGTGAGAAAAGTGCAGGTCCTCCATGAAAGCAATGCATTCACTCCCAACCCTACAGAATGCTAGAAGAGTCCTGCACTTAGTAAAATCCACAATTTTCCAGTGTTGAGTTCATACATCACCTTCTAGGTGTGGAAAGTTTGAGACCCGGTCCGGAAAAATGCACATAGGGAAAGAAGAACCTGGCTATCCAACCCAAGAGATAGGAAGTTACCTTAGAGAGATCTCCCAGATCAGGTCTCACCCAACCCAACTTCTCTAGCACACAGTTATCAAACACTGCCTGCTGCTTTCGGCATCGACGAAGCTCCTGCAAGTTGGTATAGTCAATGCACGTCCAGTATTCAGTAAATGGCTCTGCACAGTGCGTCTTAATCTTCCTGCAAGACAACACAGAAAGAAAACGTTCAGCAACCGTTGTAGTTTTAATGTTTTCTCTCTTATTCATTCAAGCCTCAACTTGTGCTAAGATGTTTTTTGTAGTTGTTCTCAAGAACACTTAAAAACTTCAGAAGTCAGTATTTAAAGCACCATTAAACAGAACTTTGTACCAACAGCACTGCAGTTTGTAGCACTGTAGCTACAAGTAGGGATAATGATAACTTCACCAGTACATGGAAGGTGTTCTTCCTACATAGACGTACACAGCTCCCCCACATCAGGTGTTTGCTTTGCTAGGTAACATATTGAAGCGTGTATAACATGCGCTACTTCCAAATTAGTTGGAAATCTTAAATTCAAGAAGACACACTTAGGACAGAGGTTTTTGATTATCGGCTGGCTGCTACGCTGGAAGAGGACGAACTTTGAGCTAATTAACACAGCCCTTTACCAGCAGCCTAAGATCCCAACACACGCCATGCCCTATGTTTTTGTCACAAGACATCGATTTCAAACCTAAGTTTCTCTAACAGCATGCATACAAAACCCAGGACAGATGAAGTAAAACTTAGGCTGGTTTCCTAGATCCCATAACACAGCTGCAAGGTGCAGAAACAGCAAGCCTATGACCCCTGAGGGCCTTCCTCTGTTAACCTGACAAATCCCTGGAGCCACTCACCCTGCAGCTGAGCCCACGGAGCTCTGAGGGAAAGCACAACCCGAGATTTAACCATGCAAATAATAAGATAACAGCACAACCTTTTCTCCGGCGACTGCGCCCCTCCTCAAGGGCACCGGCCGTGCCTCCAGGAGCCGGGCAGCGGCAACGAGACCCCGGGAGGGGGCTGCGGGGCGGCTCACCTGAAGAAGTCGAGGGCGCACTGGTTGACCTGGCGGCCCTCGCGCAGGCAGCGCCGCGGGTCCTTCTCCTCCCAGCGGCACAGCATGAACTCCTTGTTGGGCCGGTCGCACTGCGAGCCGTAGTGGTGGGCCGCGGCCTTCAGCACGGCCGAGCTGACTCTCACCTGCAGCGGGGCGGAGCAGAGCGGCAATGGAGGCCGGGCGGGGGCCGGGGGGCCGCCCCGCGGGGCCGCTCACTCACCTCAGGCACCTCCAGCTCCTCCAGCGAGGGCAGCCCCGTGCCGCCCGCCATGGCGGCGCCGTCTCCTTGAGCTCCCCTCAGCGCCCGGCCGGCACTGCGCATGCGCGGCCGCCTGAGGGGAGGGAGGGCGCGTGCGCGGGAGGCTCGGCGCGGGGCCGCCCCAGCGGTGTTGCCATGGCGACAACGGAGGCGCCGCCATGGAGGTGACGGGCGGGCGCTACTGCGGAGAGACCGTGCGCGGCAGGTGGGGGCGGTGGGGCCAGGAGGAGGGGGTGCTGCCGGGGGGCTCTCCTCGCTGACAGCCCCGTGTGTCCCCGCAGGATGGAAGGACGGGGCTCCTACACGCTGCCCACCGGCACCGAGTACCGGGGCGAGCTGAAGGACGGGATGTTTCACGGCGAGGGCGTGCTGCTCTTCCCCGGCGGCGGCAGATACCAGGCGGTGTGGCACCGCGGGGTGCCCGCTGAGGTACCGGGATCCCCGGGGCTGGGGGGCGGCTGGGGGGCGCTGGCGCTCGTCCCGTGTCCCCCACGGTTGTTCTGTCCCCCCCCAGTTTGTTCTGTCCCCCCCCAGTCTCCTGTCGTGACCCCCCGCTTGTGTTGGCAGGGGAAATACACTTTCGCAGATGGGCTCGAGTACAAGGACGAGAAGTGGCATTACTGCGACGGCTACGACAGGAGGTTCTACACAGAAATCTGCTCCGGCCTCAAGCCCGCAGGTACCAAACCCTGGCTGTGGTCCTGAGCAAGGAGCTGAGCTGAGGGCTCTGCTCCAGGAGCATCCGTTCCTCTAGACGAGCACCGTGCAGCCGCAGCGTGTGGTTGATTTCGGCCTTACCAGTGCCTCGCCATACCCCAACGAATGGATTCCACCTTCCCCTACATTAAACACATGCTTTCAGTACAGGCATGTTGAACAGAAGCAGTTAACACCCAAGCACCAAACACCAAATAAAGTTTGAATGCACCTACCCCGCATAGCTTTTTAGCAGGAACCACCATGAACGCATGTGTCTGGTCTGTATTTCCACAAAAGACTTTTAGAACTGTATTTGCCCATAGTAAAAACACGAAAAGATCTCTAAGGAACAAGTGACTGAAACATGTAGCATAATACATAAAATACCCTTTATAAATAGAATATTTTAGGGATGACACGTAGTAGTTCTGCGAGGCCAGCAAGACTCTCCTGGCCCCATTCTGTAGTTTGGAGTCATATTTGTAATGTTGGCATAGTGGTCTGAGTCACAGGACTTTGAGGAAATCAAAATGATATATTTTTACCCCATACATTTTCTGCATAATTCCTCCATTTTCATTTTCTACATCTGCAAAATTGAAAAAAATGTTTTATAAAATTTGTTGTAAACCAATTATATTGTTTGTATAGCAAATGCTATGGAGATGTAACATTTGTTATTTATCTAGACAAAGGCATGAATACAGAAAAAGAAAAAAAAAACAAAAACAAAAAAACACAAAACAAAGCAAATCCTTTGTTGTTGTTGTTTTTAATTCAGGCATTTCTCAGCTTACAAATCTAGATCCTCCTAGAAAAATCCCAGCAGGATGTTACGACTGTGGTGATGGATTCTATAACCCTGAAACCAGAATTGTCGTTGACTACAAACTGAGGTTTCTGAGAAACGCAGGTATGATTAACTTCTGTAAGGTAAATTTCAGTAAGTGTATTTGTCATATCTTCTAGGATGTATGATTAAAACTGAAGTTTTTTTTAAAGTCCATGATTGCGTCCTGTTATCACTGAGCTAAAGTATTTCTTAGGTTTTAATTTTATCAGCTATTTATGTTTCCTCAGAGTTGTACAAATTATATTTTGCAAAATTACAGTGAAGTAATACCTAAAGTTTATTACCATTGAATATCTTAATATCAGGAAAATCAATCCCTTCCATTACAATCTCAAGCAAAGGGACTGTACACTAAGATGTACATCATTGATCCTGAAAATGAATAAACTCTGTTGCGATCAGCAAAGAGGTTAAGTATGTGCTTATCGTTAAATGTTAGAACAGTCCACTTTATTTAAATGGGTCTTTGGGCTATGTTTAAATGCCTTGCTGAATAGGAAACTTTCTTGGCACCTTCTAGAGCTGTGTGTGTTTTGAGTAGAATCTGGCAAATATTAGGTCTTGTGGATCAGTCCCCAAATTAACAAACCTTGAGGAAAATTGAGAAATTTTTCAAATGAAATACACACAGAAGATCCCTAAATGGTTGACACTGGGATAACTCAAAAATGTAATATGACCTGAAGCAAATGCTTTGTGTTCTGTTTATTTAACCTATCACCCTTTTTTAACTGCAATTACTATTTTTTTTAAATGAAAATGCTTTTCAAAGCAACCACCCACTTTTTTTTTTTTTTTTTTTATTCCCCAAACATCTAAACTGGAAGACATGGTATTCCTAGAAGACAGAACATTTCAGTTTCAGTGTGCCGCAGTTTAACCGTTTTGTTTCTTGGAAACTATTTTTCAGCAAATTTACTATTTGTTGAAAAAAAATCTGCTCAGCTCTACTTTCAAGAGCTTTTGTAAGTATGCACTGTGATATTGGAGGAGGGAAGTGAAGGAGGGGGCTTAAATGAATTGGAGATACCATCTGCTATAAAATATACCCTATGATACATGGCCTGTTTTATAAACGTTGAATAAAAACTGATCTAGATTATTACAAATGGCATTGATCCAAAGTACTGGAATGCAGTGGGCCTACTGATGAGGAAGATAAGCAACATGCTTTCCAAAAACACAGGAACCTACACAGATTAGTACAGGAGGGAACGCCTTGGAATTCAATTTATTGTTTTTTAATCTGTTCTTTGAACTCATTGTCCTTGATGACATTTATCTCAAACTCTACAAATTATATCAATCAATATTCACCGACCAGACCAGCACAGCATGCAGTCCGACAGAGCTGTTGGGGGATGTGCTTTGTGTGACTGTTCCATTGAGAACCGTGTACACACAGTTAAACTTGTTGATGTGAGCGTGAAGAAGGAATGTGTCATGTAGGCCAGACCCTTCCTCTTAAGAACATGAACACAATTGAAAAACCCGGCACTTGTTCAACATCAGAGGAACTCTTTCTGCCCCAGGAGAGATGATTCAGGGCACAAGGCCACTGCAGTTTAAAAAAAAAAAAATTAAAAACCCCAGCTGTAAGCAGAAGAAACTGAGGAAGAGGCTGGAATGACAGGGAACAGATCCAGAATTACTCCATTATAGGTTGGGCAGGAAGGAGCAGGAAAACCTCCAGGCTTCCAGCCAAGTCTTGAAAGCATCAAAAGCAGATGGTAGGAAGCATTCAGGAAGTTCTTACAACAGCTTGACAGGTTTACCAAAATGACACTATCTTCCTCAGGTCTGGAAGCAGGCTTTAAGAATACTCCAGTTCTCACCTTTCACCCTGGCCCTATTATGAAGCAATTGCTGATTGTTTCTTGGCTGTTGGGGAAACAGGGCAAGGAAGCATACTGCCTTGGCACTGGCTTTCCTGCCAAATTGGCAGCATCCAGGTATCATTCCAGAAGAGAAACAAATAGACTCCATTTGAAATTACTGAGTTTGCTTCCACCGCTTCTTTGTCAGGATGAGTGTTTGTAGAGTACCGTAGAGACTCCTGTTAGATTTGGCAAGCTTTGCATTTCACTAGCATGGAGGTCTGATCCTCATTTACTTAAAGCTCTTACAGTTAAAGCAGTGCAAAGGCCCATCATGAAAATATAATCAGGTCCAGGGAACGAAATGACAGCAACAGTTTTGTTATACTTTTTATCTAGCAAAGTTTTCCAAATTCTCATTGCAATCTTGCAGTTATTACTCCATCCCTAAACCTCCGTTTCCTTGGGGATGCTCAAATTTCTCTTGATTCCTCATGTGTTCCTCAATCTTTTCTTTTTTTTCCTCTTGTATTGTGAAGTACACAAAATTGGACACATAAATAAGAATAGGAATACTCATTTGTAAGAAGATACGTTGTTTATTTTGAATAGGCTCTGGGACTAGCCTCCTGTTTCACTCTGAGTATTCCCCCCTAAAAAAAATTGGACTCCTGGCATCTTTGTGAACGAGTTTGGTCAATAGAAAGATGGGAAGATTTCCCATTTTTCCAGTGAAAAGTAGGAAATATATGACGTTATGTTTAATGCAAAGCAGGGAGGTACAAGAAGAGAAATGATTCAGATTTTAGGACCCACAAATATTGGAGAGGCCCATAACTTTCAAAGAGAAAATACTGTCAGAAACAGAAATCTTGTTCTCCTGAGGAAAGGATGATAGGAGATTGCCTGAGTCACCTTTCTCCTGATGAAAAGCAAAGATACTTCTGATGAAAACTGATGGTTCTCCTGCACCTACCCTGATGCTGGGTTAAATAGTATACATCATACTACAAAGAGCAAGAGCATGATAATATTTGTGCTTCTATTTTCATGTTCCATTTTTAGGCTTAATTAGTATGAATATGGTGCATAGGGTAGCTTTCTATACTGCAGCCAGTATTACCTGAAATATGTGCATCTCTTCATATAAGATCAAGAACAGGAAGACTCAGAATCTGACTTTACACTTTAAACTCAGTAAGGTATCTGAATTAATATACGTGTAACTAAGAGCAGGATTAGGCCCAGAAAACCAAGGAAAAGTGCCTATTAGGAGGAGTGGTTTTGGTATTGCTGCAGTCCCAAGCCAGCCAGCAATCAGCTTAGGATTTCTACAAGCCTGAAAGTCTCATAAAAAGCAGCAGGGAAAGTCCTGCTGCTTCAGGAATCATTATAACCTGAAAAGGTCAAGACTCAAGAATATAATTTTATTCTAGTTTTAAGAAGACTGGTTTTAGGACATCCAAGGTTCCTTGGTTTTGAGGCTGACCCAACTCCACAGGCAAGTTTGAGAACACATTTTAATTCTAAGTCCTAGTAATCATGGCCTTAGAGTTTCCTCACGTTGTTACCTTGGCATGAAGGTTCTCATGCTTGGTCTGAAAGAATTTAGAAGCAATTTTTTTTTGAAAGTCAGCAGAGATCTATTCATCCATTTCAGGCTTATCCAAGTATGTAAATCCATGAGATGAATCTACATTTAGACATTTTTTTTTGTCTTAAAGCTCAGCAGTGACTTGCACCAAGTGCTTTCTGAGAAAAGTAGACTTTGACTTGTCTGAAAAATGTAGTTCAGAAACAGAGCCATAACCACTCAATAATTACGCAGGGTAATATTTCTGTACCTACCCTCATGTACCCCAAATACATGCAGATGTTTGCGTGCTCTTTCTCATAAACTACTGGAGAATTGGGTGTGGGATGAGGACCTGGCAATTTTTCAGGCCTGGAGTATTTCTGGAGAAAAGACAGCAAGTTTAACTTATAGTTGACTGTGGTGCAGGGAAGAAAAAAAAAAAAAAAAAAAAAAAAAAAAAAGATTGACTGCAGTTAGGGATCATGCACTGAGCTTTATTCCCTGTTCTTCTTTGAAATTGCCCATTCTGATGATGGAGGGAGTGGATGAACAGTCTGATTCCAGGCTAGTCCCTAGTCATTGCCTAAGAATGTAAGAGTTGTTTTGGCAGATGCCCTTAGCAGTGGAGAGGAAAGCCTCAGCAATACACATACACAGGGAATATAGTATTTTTGTTCGAATGAATTTAGCTTCCCATAGATTTAAATGTCTACTTATAACACAGGACCATTTAATCTTTTGTACATTTGTTTCTTTTTTATTTGACTTAAGATACTGAATTTAGATGAGGTTTAGTTCCTACATATTGAAACTCTTAAAAGCTCTTCAAATAATTGTTCTTTGGATACTTGTTAAGCTAAAGAAATCAGTTTTGATCGGCAGTAAAAGTTCATGCTATTTTAAGTGCAATGCTATAGCTATTTTCTGTTGTATATTTAATCATTTTGAATTATATGTCATGTAAAAGATTTTAGCTCTGGGGCATTTGCCAGATGGCTGATTCTGCATTTCACACAACAAAAGAAATAATGTTTGTGTAAAGCTCTTAAAAATAGTTGGTAATCAGTATATTCTACAACGAATAGGATCCAGACCTGTTTGAAAAAAAAAAAAAAAAAAAAAAAAACAGCTTTTGCAGAAATTAATTTAGAGAATTTGGTCTCTACCTCTGGGCTCTGAACAAAACAAATTGTGTCTATTGTTTGCTGATTTTTTAACATTTGACAAGTTAACTGAATTGTAAATTTCATGTATTTTTATGTTAAATGCCATTTATTGCTCTCCATTGATCTTTTTCTCTTTACTTTGGCTAGCAAACTTATTTCTGAAAAAGGGGTTTAGTAAAATAGAGAGCCAATACTACTCTCCATTTACACCAGTCGAGCATGTGAAAGTCAGAAGCCTTTTGCTTTTCTTCCAACAGCTGAAGCTCTTGTCCTTCTCATGTTCTTCTCTGACTACTGCTGACCCATCTTTCTGGCCTGTTTTATAGAAATTCCTCCAAAACACCTTTGCAATAAGTATTTTGTCTCTCTGCCACTGCACTCAGCTTGTTTTCTTTACCCTCTAGGCTCTACACAAGTCCATACAAATTCACCATTTGGTCTTGTCTCCTCCATTCCCCATATACTTTTTTGCCCTTGCAGTTAGTCCTAGGATAGCTGTTCTGCCAACATTCCTATAAAACTGCAGTTTTCTGGTACTTGCTTTCCAGACTCATTGCTTCTGTGATAGTAAGAAAACTTGAAAAATATTACACCACAAGGAAGGTTAGAAATTTTATCATAACACTTTCATCTGGATCTCCAAGTGTCTCTTGCCTATTTCCTGCTTTTTTTTTTTTTTTTTTAGATAGGTGGCTTTTGGCCTGATGTGAGAGCTTTGGACATAAATAATCCACAGTGCTCAACAAATAAATTAGTTGAGGACCCAAATGTTAGGAGGCAGAGAGGCAGAACATCAGCACATATCGTTCTGGAGATGGCTGAATGGGTACAACAAGAGAATGAATGTTGGAGAGAAGATGGCAGAAGGAAATTGAGTCTGCTTAAAGAGAAGATTCCAGACTCCTAAGAGAAGTAGCTTCATATCTTTTATTATTCTACCCTGAACACCTTTTTTAACGTTGGACTGATTCTCCTACCTTTTGTCTGCTCTTTTCCTTTCTTTTTATATAGACGTGTTAAGATTAGGCACATTTTGAATGCCATTGCGAAATGCATACTTACGTCTTTCTCTGTATCAATGTCTATTCAGGTGACAGGCATAGTTGGAGCCCCCTCGTTTGTGTAACCAAGAAAATATTTTTATATTAAATCTGGTTTTTGTGTTTTAATATAAAATATCTTCCATTCAGGAAAATAGATTATGAAACAACATGATTTATATTCAACACTATAACCAGCAATGATAATATTAATATATGCATCATGATACAAGTCATTACAGGAATTTCAGTAGCTATAGCTTTTGCAAGTATGTTGTTCCTTGTGGTTTCCTGGTCTTAAAATACTTATCGTTTTGAAAACTGTGAAAATCTCAGTTCCAAATAGTGGCATGCCAAGAAAAACAACTTTGTTTGTGTGCTAGCCATCCCATTGTGAATCCATTAGACAGGTTATACACAGTTCTTATAGGCACTTATAGTCAGCTATACAGTTCATGTGCAAACAAGTTTTACAAGACATGGAAAGTTCATTTTTGGGCCATTTTGGAATTACAGTAATTAAATGTAAATGGAAGGGTGAGAATTTGTGGGTGGAAGCAAAGGTTAATTGAAAACATGTTTTCCATTTTCTTGCCAGCCTTGATGTTGGTGAGGTCAGGCACAGTAAGGAAAGTGGTGCTAGGGACCCAGAGGGGCAGTGGAAATGAAAGGGGTGTGCCAGGCAGAATCCATGGCTGAGATGCTATCACATATGATTGTAATTGTGCAGTGGAAGAACATGATAAACTGCACTGCGGGTGATGGGAGGAGTCAGGCATGTGAAAGAATTAACTGATATTGTTGTTTACAATGTTCTGTGTGTGCCTGGCCCTCTACAAACAGAGAGGAAACTCAGCTCTAGTTCAAGGATTGTCTACTGTAAACACCCGCTCTGACAAACCGTGTTCATGGAAAGCTGCTCTGACACACGGCCGTGCCTGCACAGCTACAGGGGTGTTGTGAGCCTCCAGTTGTCCTGATAGAGGGACGTTTCAGGGCACAGCTACTTCCCTCCTGGCTCACACGGCTTTGAACAGCAGCAAGAGAGAACAAAAGGATGATGCACACTCGTGCCTGGTCCCAGCTCACCACTGGGCAGAGGAAGGAGCCAAGGATCTGAATTTTGGAGTGCAGCTGGGGTAGCACATTGAGCCTCCAGTGTAGATAAAGCCTTTAAGACACCAGAACCACATACAGCTGCAAAGTGCAGTATGAAGACCTAACACAGTCAGACCAGAAGGCTTTTAAGGTGAACAGTGTAGCTTCTCCTCTGGGTGAGCCACTAAATGTTCTAGGTTCAATGCAGTGCATCCTCCTGTGCACCTCTGGGTGGCTTCCTGAGGAAGCACTAGGTAGAGGGCAAATCCTGAAGCCTGCAAGACAAGAGTGCTCTTTGCTGGCAGTCTGCATCACGGCATACACCTAAGCATGAAGAGTCCCAAGAAATCTCTCACAGCTGAGGTTTCCAGAAGCAATACAGAAATGCGATAGCTAGGAGAAAATCATTCTAAACTTTGCAATATGCATTTAATATAGGAAGACTAAATGCACCTAAATTACAGTGTATTTTCAAGCCATCCTTTGGAAGCACCCTGAAGCAAGCCCACCCTGAATTTTCAGCTGTTTCTAATCCCCCTTGAGAGAGAAAATGGAGTGTGTAGTTGGGGAAGTCTCTTCTGCCACTATTAGCTGAACATTGGAAATTAGACAAATGGTTTCATTTTGCAGAAATGTTGAGCTCAAATCCACTGTTTTGAGGGGGATGCAGTTTGAGCCTACCTTGGAATATACCTAGCAGCATTTCTGACAGGCACTGCTTGAATTTTGCTGCTATTTGCAGCTTCCCCTAAAGCCACTCAGAACAAGGAAGAAACTTGCAAAGAAGTAGTCAAGAAGAATTAATGCAAAAACGGCTACTTACAGAAACACAGTAGGACCAACAGGCTTAACGGGGTCTTAGTTGCCTAAAAATTCTCTGTCCCAGCTGACCTGCTGACCATATAAGCAGTGTCTAACAGCAGAGCGCTAGGATTTCCACCCCAGGGCAATCATCCTCTGGGGAAAGACAGTGTTCTGGGGATGCGTTGTGCAGGTGGCTACCAGGGTTGGCCCCATATGCTTTGGGCCTGCTTATGAAAACAGCTTGAATTAATTATATAAATTAAAGAGGAGCTGTCTCAGTTTGGGCTGGCTGAGGATGTGGCTCACAATATTCAAAATGTATCTTGTGGGTTGTAGAAAAACTGATTTTTTTTGATTGAGACATAAGGAAATAATTCACAAGAATCAATCAATGCTTACGTGTATTCTAACAGCTCATCCATTAAGATCTAACTCAGTCTCTCTCTCTTTGAAGATCTCAGTTGTATGTCATGATAATGATTGTTACATTTCACTAACTTTTGAATAAATAATTTGTTAATGTTTACTAACTGAAAAGGGAGACACCAGACTGCAATAAAATTTTCAGCCAAAGCTGTTTTCTTTACCTTCAAACGTAAACATTAGTCCTGTTTCAGCAAAGTCTGTTCCATGACTGTATATTCTACTGAGGAAAATCTAAAAAAAATGGATAAACTTGTAAAGATAAATATGCTGACACAAAATTCAGTGCACAACGTGAAGAACCCCATACTACCTAATTGTGCACAGGGTGATAATTTACCACTGATTAAAGAGTTTGTATTTTTTTCAAATCTTTTTTAAAGGGAAAATTACTTCTGAAGGTGAAGATGTGCTTAGACAATCATATTAACATATTCAAACAATCGCAATTTGCAAAATAGTAATTACAACTCACTATCTGGTAGCATTAATCAAACTTCAAGGTTTAATTCCATTTTAAATATTGATGAAATGTGATTCTCCAATCTAACCCTGGTGTTGCAGGGTTATGGAAGCAGCCAGTGACAGAAAAAGAGGAACGTGTAGTTAACAAGCAGCTGCCACAAAGAAGGATCGGCATCTGTGATTTAAATTGTTAGCTGCACAGTCAGGTAGAGTGTAAAAAGGGTAGTCAAGAGGCTGTTAAGTCCATTGCTGCCAATTACTAACAATCAGGGAGGAGCTTTAAGACTTGTTCAGTACAATAAACCCAGTTTGTCTTGTTTCAGGGGTTACTACTGAAGAGGTTGCAGCTGCACTGATTCAAATAGCCCTAAAACTACAGTAATTATCAACCAGTCTTCTTTAGTGTAGCAAAAGTATGTTTTACCATAGCTTAACTCTTTACATTCTAATATTTCTCTGCCTCTTCTCACATAGCTAGCCCTGGAGCCATTCTGATGTCTGGTTTTGTGGTTCTTCTAGCTATGCTGGATCAAAGCTTTCATTTCCCCTTACCTAGACCAAGGAGCGGTTGTGCAGTGTGCTTGGGTTGGATGGCATCTCTGGGATTTGCTTTAGATTATTTTTTGAATATGAAGTCATTACATCTATTATTCATTTTCTTGTATAAAGTTGAAACTCATATAGCTCATTCAGTTTTTGCAGCTGATTAAACTATATGCAAGTTAAGCAGTGTTTATGAACATGAATTTAATTTGCCTGGGCTCAGATTCCTACATGTACCGAGATGGTTTGAGACTGGTTTGTGAAGGCTAAAATCCCTACCACAATCTGCCTTGTGTGCTTTCCTAGGAGATCATGAAAATATCGAGTGCAGAAGGAAACAACCTAGGCAAAGCAAGGATGTGGTGGAAATCCATAATACAAAGCCAAAAGTAGGATCTGCCTTTCTTAGTGCCTATAGCCCTGATGCTGTTGTGTGACCACAACAGATTTCTCACTAGGAAGGTGAACTGATTAGTACTTGGTGAGCCAATTATATCATTACCCAAATATGAGCTAGATAGTGCTGACATGTAGCATGTTTATTCCTTTACTGTGATGGAAATAGGCAAAGTTTCATTTCCTTGCGATTATTACAAGCTCAGATAAACTATTTTTCTTAGTCAGGGAGATCCCAGCTAAAACCGCAGAGATACCCGGACTGGACAACGTCTGTCATAGCCTGGGCTCACGTGATCGCATCATTACAGAGCCGGAACACCTAGTGCATAGAACAAAAGCCAGCACATTGATTATGGCTTTGATGTTGTTTTTAAGAAAGCTTAAGGACCACATTTGCATTCCTGCTGCAGCCCTCAATGGAATCTCTGCCTGTGTAAGGATTGTGTGGTCTGTAAGCAAGATTCACTGCTTATCTTTTTAATTTTCTTTTTAGCTTATTTCCCAGCATTTATTTTCTCCCAGTTTATGCCTGAATAAGAAATGTGCCATAAATGGGGTGTTTTGTTACAGACCTTTCAATTCAAAGTAAATAACACAGAGTGAAAGAGGTATCATGTCCGCGACAGAAAGACCAGTACTTAGGTACTCTATCAAAATGATTCAGTCACTAAAGCAAACCTACAGCCTGGGCTGTTGGAACAACGGCAGTCTGGGGGTGTTTTCTACCCCACGCACAGTCACTGGGGCACGGTCAGCCAGCATGAGCAGCCACATTGACTAGAGACCAGTGGCTGCAGGCAAAGACCAGACTGGGAAAGTGGCTTCTAGGAAAATCCTCCTGAAATTCACAGAGCTTTCTGACTACTGTTTGTCAAGGGTGTCAGACAAGTGCTGCCATTTAGACAAGGGGTGAATGCTTTGGCACAGACCTCACTCTAGCAGGCTTTTACTAGGATGCCAATAGAGCTCCTTGTGAGCAGCACCTTATGAGAAGGGAAGACCTGCACTCAGCTCACTTAACAGAAAGGAGAAATAGGGAAGGGCAGCATTAAGGAAAAAAAATTAAAAAATAAAGAGACAAAGCTGACTTGATTCAAAACCCACTGGAGTCACTGAGATTTAGGCACATACCTGAACACTCTTGTACATCAGAACTAGTTTGTCACATACCCTTCTGCAACCATTCACTTCTGAGATGAGCACAGCTGCACTCCCAGGACCTTCCTACCTTTACATTCAAAATGCTACCATGTCACTTTAGCTGAAAGGTACAACTCCCCAGTCAAAAGGTTTCCAGGAAAATTTGACTCCTTACAAGCAGCATTCTTCTTTCTTGATCTGTTTTGACCTAACTGAGCAGGGCTCTCAGCTGTGCAAGGTGGGACCATGAGCTATGCCAAGTGGTGGTCACAGCACCACGATCACAGCTCCCTCTGCTCCATCTTTCTTGTAACCATCTGGGCTTTCAGGTAATAAAGGCTGCTACAAAAGCTTACAGTTTAGGAGGAAGCAAGTGAGAAGCACATGCCACAAGCAGATAATGTGGATTTCTTAAGAGAGTGGTAAACACAAGAAGCAGCTCTAATATATTTCATTTATACAAAAATAAATACAAGTATTGTTTTAAGCAATACCTTGATTTTTCCCAAGGCTTTTTGAAGTTTGTTTTTTCCTGGTCTACTAGACAGATCACTTTTCCCCTAAGCAAGTGAAAAAAAAAAAGTCTGCAGAACAGTTTTTGAAGACAAGACTGTTTAAGTCCCTGGAATAAAGAAGCCACAACTTATATTTGCCACGTTATTTTTTTGTAATCATACACACAATTTCTATTCAAACTTTGCTGGACAGTTGTTTTTTCCTACATTATCTTTGTGTTGTTTTTTTTTTCTTTTCACACTGTTATTCTCTGAGAATATGACAGACATGAATACTAACAAGGGACACAGAAGATGATCTATAACACGCCCATCAGTATTATATCAACTTATTGATACCGATCATAATGTACATTTCAAAAACAGCACCGAAAGAAAAACTGGAAGAGAATAACTTAGGCTTTGACTGTAGATTTTTCATTACCTTCACTTTTCATAACCTGACAAGCAATGCAGACATAGTATTCAAAAATGTGTAACTTCACTTCTGATATTTTCAACAGATTTCCTGTAAATGGTCATAAAAACTCCAAAAAGAGCATAAATTTCAGTTCTGCCCATGTTAATCCTATCAAATAGCTGAGTACTCAGAATCATTGCCATGTATTCAGTGTCTCCTGCCTTGACACATTCCAGCATAACAGCACAAAATCTTTTCAAGAAACAAAAATGTGTTCTAAGAGATGCCAATGGCTAGGAACAGATATTTTTTTCCTCAAAGGAAAAATTGTTTGAGCTGGACCCTGGTAATGCAAAAAGCAGGTGTGAAATGGTGATATTTGGCCTTCTCTTTCTCTCCCTTTTAGATGATGATGAGCATGAGTGGATCATTCGGACCTGCCGGAAAGCTGAGGATGAAACAACTGGGCATAAACCTAAACCATGAAAATTGGTTTTGCTAGACAATAATAATCTAAAGCAGGTAATCTGATTCACAATAAGTCTAATTTGTCCACACAGATTTATATCACCCCTTCCCTCTACAGGAATATAATCTTTTCGTCATCTTTGTCAGCATAAACAAAAATGGAAATAATCATTTAATCAGTCATGCTGAGAAAAAGCCATGGAAAAAGAGCAGACTGTACTCACAGTAATATTCCTGAGAGGTGTGTAGTGTGGTATATATACACGTTATTAAGCTTGAAAACAATTTGTTAAAAAGAGTGCCTCAGATTCAGTGTTGAAGTCATTCAAATCCATCTTAATCAACATTATTTTCCCAGATTTTAGTTAGCTGTCCTGGTGAATTCCTTTCCTCTCTTTTTGCTCAGTACTTTGATATTGATTGATCATTGTAATAATGTACACCAGAGGTATTCTTTAATGACTGGTTTGCTAACTAGGAAATTATATCCATTTACTACGAACGTTTGTTGAACTCTCCTGAAGCCAGAGTTTAACAAAATAATAAAAGAGGAAAACTGGGTGGGTTGCTGCTTGATTAGTAAGCCAGAAAGTATTTAAAAATAAAATAAAATGGAATTACATCATTTTCTGGATGTAAGTGCCAGCACTTCTACTTGCATTAACTTTATTTATTACACAAATAAGACATTTACAAAGCACAACATTAAAAGTATGTAACAAAACAGACATTGGTTTTACAAAAAAGTGCTTACAATTTAGTTTTAATTTTTAAAATAAATATTAGTCTTGACTGTCCATTCATTTAGAGAATTTTTTAACCATTGTAGCCAAGACATGCATAATTGCAACATGCTACAACAAAATGATTGGCTGATGAAATAAAACCGATGTGTCTATAGTTGGCATCCTACAGATATATCACTGATAGTAGTGCAGGATTGATTCCCACTCCCCCGTCCCAACTAGTAAGTTGTGTAAGCACCTTTAGCTAGGGCATTGGGGTTAACCAGCGTGAGCCAAAAGAAAAAAAAAAAAAAAAGCAATAAAATTGTAAACCATTCCACTTTCAGACCCTCACTATATTTAGTTACCTTATTAAAATCGAGTGAAAAGCCTTTCACTGCCTATCTTCACCAGATTTTGTCTGCAAAAGTTTTTGTAAATAGCAACTGGAAAAGTTTAATACATGGAGTCTGCATTGCTGCACCAGGACTTATTTGGCAATTACTGAATAAACGAAGAAAATGAGAATGAGTTTTACTTTTTCTTTTCTTTTCTCTTTTTTTTTTTTTTTAAATCTACAGACAGGAGATGAATGCAAATGACCTGAGATAAGGTTTGGTTCAGTGGCAACAGTCAGTGTGAAATATATTGTGAAACAACGTATTGAATAAATTAGAGAATTTCTTACATTCTTGGTAGAGTTGAGTATTTTCCATACACATAATTAGCTCTAAAACTGCACAAGCTGAATTGCTTCCAGTTTTTGCAAACAATTTGGGCTTAATATGAACAGAGCCTGATTTCTGAATTAGCAAAGCTGCTCCTGGCTACTTACGGGGGGAGCTGCCCTCGGGCAGGGTCTGTGCAGTGCAGGTCGCTGTGAGCACAGCGCGGCCGGGGAGAGACCTCCGCGTTACCCTGCGCTTCGCATGCTGGTCCCGTCCGTGGTATCAGCTACAAAAACTTTGACATACAGTACATTTCACAAGTGGTTCTCTTGGTCAGTGACTAAGCTGATATTTAGCAGATACATAGTTAATAGCCTCCCTTTCACTGCACTGCTGAGACAGAAGATAAATGCAACAGACCGTTTTCTCCCTCAACAAAACAGTTGTGGAAATCTCAAGTACTGGGGGATGTCAGGTCAAGTTACAGCCTGAGGTCTCTCCTTCAGCCTTAAATTGGACAGCTACCCATTAGTTTATAGCACTAAGTCCACAACTAAACAATCATTCCAAAGCGCGAGCACAAACGGAGAAGAAAGTGGGGCCCTGGTGACCCCGCCAACCACCCCCAGCATCTGAAGGCCGTTTCACGCGGACACAGCATGCCACGTACACCCCGCAGCCACCCATGCCGGGAAGCAGCACTCACAGCCAACAAAAGGTCTGCCAGTCCTTTCGCTCATCGCTACAGACAGGGAGAAAAGTGGCAGGAACGGGAGCAGCTTGTGACCGTTCCTGCCCCACAGAGACACTTTGGAGCAGTGGTTGCTGCCAGGCCACACGTGCGGGAGTCCCTTGTGGTGGGTCACACGCTGGAAGTGGTTATTGGTGCATCAGGAGGTGACAATAATACTTTACGGACCTAATTTCCTCCCTCCTTCCAAATGCTGTTTTAAAATGGAGGTAGAGCTGCTAGCTGCAGTTAGACAGAATACTGGCCTCACTGTCCGAATACTACCATCACTCTCCCTGCTTTACATACATACACACACAGAGGTTTGTATGTATTTGTTCCAACACATACCAGCGTGTGCTTGCATTTGGTTATTCCTCAAATCAAGAGATCTCAGTGGCCACCTCAGCAGATATCCGTGTCTCCTCACACAAGTCCCTGTGCAGCCCATGGTGACCGTGCAGGGCCACCAGCACCCAGCAGGCCCGGCCCGGTGCCACCCACCCAGCTCAGCCACCAAGGGCTGCTGGAGATGGATCTCCCCGAGAGAAAAACACGTGTATCTGCAGCTTGAACCGAAAACAAGTTATGCAACCGATGGATTCCTGTCGTCTGTCCCGCAGGCACCGCTCAGTCACGTCACGCACTAACTGTGGCTCATGGTAGGCTTTCACATTCTTGGAAATGCCGCGCAAACACCGAGCAGCAAGACAGACCCATGAGCTCACGTGGAGAGAGGTTTTGTTATCGGCCTGCTCATGGCTTGGTGCAAGCTGAGAAGGGCTGGCAAACGCTAGCTGTTTACTTTTGTTCTTACTGTCAATGAAGTATCATTTCAGAGGCTTTTTCCTGATTTGGGGCCAGAGGGCCGAGTACTTCCTTTGTTGTTGCAGTGAGACTGCCTCTGAGGGTGAGCTCCGCATCACCCGCTCCTCTGCGAGCAGCCGGCTGGGGCTGCGCCTCCATCCCAGCCATGGCAGAAGCAACAGTCGTGCTTCAGGAAAGGGGAACAAGGCAAGGGCAGAGGTAATCGGGCGCTGCCAGACAAAGGAATACGCCGTCACCTTGCTGCCACTCAGCCAGGACCACTCCTGCCGGCCTTACCGCCGGCTGCACCTCCCTGACTGCTCCCGGGTTCCTCCCCTGCTGCCCTCAGCGAGCACTGGGCACGGCGCTGGGTCCTTCTCCTGGGGCCCGTACCAGGGCAAGACTTTTCTACGCATTTACAATCAGCTTCCTTTAGGGATTCCCCAGGCCCAGTGTATGGAGTGCCTAAGTTTTGTGTAGGTACACTTTGAAATCACCCATTTGTGATCCAACATGACTCCACGGAAATAAAGTAGCTTGTTAATAAAAAATGAGACTAATAATAAAAACAATGAAAGATTTGGCAGATGGCTATGAGAGGAGAGAGATATTCAGTGCTCTGAGAACAAGTCAGCAATCAAAGCCTTCAGAGTGCTAAACCTGGCTCTGCCACCAACCCCCACCACTCCTTTCGGTTCAGGACATCTCCGTTTCCCCTCCTACAAAATGAGGGGGGGAAACACTAAGGTTTACTTACCTTACAGAGTGATCAAAGGACATGTGATTCTAAAGCACTTTGAGGAGGAAGGAAAACTGCCTATTTCCAGCTGGCATCATGTTTTCCACTTAGTGGAGCCACAGCTACCTGCGGCTTTGGCTCAGGAGTCCTGTGTGTATATTGAGTTGCTGAGCCAAAGAGCCCATTTCGGATTTCACACATGCAAGTGTAAATAAGGAGGGACGTCCGGGAACCAACACTGCTTCACTGGTGCAAAAAGAGAATCAGGCCAAACCACGTAAATTCCTCCTTTCTTTATATTCATAGGTGATCATCAAACCCCCTGTGACTCAGCGTGAACTGATCTGTTCATATTCCCGTGACTGGGGAGCAGGATTTGTAAGCACAGCAGAGTCACTAATTTTGGCTGTGTCTGGCATTGCCTTGGAGAGACTCACTGTCATTCTACAAGTCCACAAGAAACAAGTGAAAAATGTAACTCTGCACTCGACACACACATACACAGAGTGTTGCTGGAGAAATAATAGTGGATGTTAGATGCTGGTCAATGGGAACAACTGAGAGTGCTGGATCTGAGTTTCTCCTGCATGACTGAGAACAGTTGCCTCGGGCTGGACGCTGTTTCAGCGACTGAGGGGCAGTGGTGCTGGTAGCGCCGTGGGCAGATGAGGAAGAGCTCGCGCAGTCAGTACTGAAAGAGGATGACCTAGTGGGAGAAACGTGAACCAAGCGTTAGCCACTTCCACAGACAAACGGCCCTCACCACGGAAATGGGCTCTCGGGGAACAGCCAGGCAGCACACACCCAGCCAAAAGAGAGGGCAGTGACTTGCCCGTGGGACAAACTCCTTCTGGAGCCACTCTTGCCCCTGAACTCCACAGACCAGAGCTCACAGAGAAGGCAGCACACAGCATAACAAGCGGGAGGTAAAGGGAGCACAGCAGTCCACCCCTAAGGGAGTCACCAGCTCCCTGTTAGCCTGCAGAACTGCACTGCACAGCGCAGGGCAGCCTGTAGGTATCTTGTTTGCTCTCTGAGCAAATCTCACAGTCTATGAGGAAAAAGATGCTGCTTTAGGTTTCCAGAACTGAGCACAGCAGGAATTGTTTGGAAAAGGAACTGGTCTGGGGGGCAGCCCCATGTCCTGAGAACCCAGCCCTGCAACATCCACAAGTAATTGCACTGAAGTCACAGGAACCAGTTGCTGCTGGGGACTTTCTTTGAAGGACAGCGTCAGGACAGAGTAATATTTTCTGAAAACTCTCCAGTTTTCTGTGTAGATATCAAGATAAAATGCTATCATTTTGACCAAAAAAGTAACTTTGCTGTGTCCCTGCTTGCATTTATTGAAGCAGAGCTCAATAATCTCTGGTTGCTGCACTGAATAGAGAAAGATTTGGAAAGAGATGCTGAGAGCTTCTAAAAGTAAAGATGAAAGCTACAACAGTAAGAGTTGCCAAAGGCTCAGTATAGTATTTCCTCAAAATGAAGTCACTTAAATTGGGATCCTAAATAAAATCTTGAGCCTAGGCATGTATACATCATTTCAGGATCCTTGTCCCAAAAATGAGCTCTACATTAGAATGGGCAGATACTGAAGTACTGAAAAGAAAAAAAATCTATATGCAATATTGTTTCTTAGCCAGGCATTGTGAAATAACATTCCTATTTAAGATATGATGATGGCCAGTTGTTATTCTTTAAGCAATACTGGAATCCCCAAGAAATGAATCCTTCTTATTAGCTCATGGAGAGCTGGAAGTCAGAACGTGGCGCGGGTCCTGCCCGCGCAGTCACTAGCAGACCAAGTGTGCTGACAGCGGGGCAGCAGAGCAGGGAAAGAAGCAAGTGACCACAGGGAAGGGAGAAACCAGAAACACAGGAGCTAAGGCAGGGGGAGGTTGGAGACTTGAGTGGCTCCAGGCATAGCATCCCACCCAGCACATGACAAGGAGGGGAACTTAGTGCAGAACAAATCGGTGCCATGTACCAACAGCTGGTACATCAGTCTAGGGCCACCAGAATTAAGCAAACACCATAAGCAGCTGGCAGCTGCTACAGATCACAGCGAAGCAGCCCTGCTGGCACAAGCAGGCAGTGGCAATGACATTACACAAACAGCAGTTTGGCCCCAAAGCCTGAAACAAAGAGTACAATTACCTTCTCACCCCTATTAGATAGTGGTCCTTCCATGTCTGCTTTGAGGTGCACTGGTGGAGCAGTGTAGGGAAGTCTACAGTGCACTTGTCCACACTGTACCTGACCTGTGGATGAGAAGAGGCTTCAGCCCCGTTACTGCCAACAACACAAGCCCTGCGAGCAGCACGGCCGGGCTCCTGGCAGGGAGCACCCGGGGACATGCATTGAGGAGCCACGTTTGGTGCAGGCGAGGGTGGGGAGAAACCTCACGGGTTGCATAGAGCCCAGAGACTCCATCCTGGTGACCCTTCCCACCCCAACAACACTGCCCTACTCGCAAACAGTCCATCAGCAACCAGCAGTTATTAGGAAAAGCTCCTCTGACCTTGCGCAGGAGCACACCAGCTCCACAGGATGCACCCACGCTGCTCTCCATGACAAAGGGAACCCAAGGAAGGCCGAGGGCCCTAAAGCCAAGCCAAGGCAGGGACCTTCGTGGGACCAAACTGCTCAGCCCCTCCCCAGCCCCGCACTCACTCTCTATGTATCCGTGCAGCGTCACCATCCGGGCCCGCTCCGGGCTGCTGAAGGGCGAGTAGTGGATGTCCTCGGGGAGCGAGGAGGGGAGGCGGGACGGGGGGGCCCCCGAGGGCGGCACTGTGTGCTGGGGCGTGTGTTTTTTATGGCGGGCTCTGCAGTTTTGAAACCAAACCTGAAAGGAAAGCAGCAGACACTGCGTGAAGAGGGAATTGGGCTGAGCTGCGGTCGCTCACAAAGACCCTGTGAGAGCTGCCTCCGCGGGGTATTTACAAAAAGGCATCGCATTTGGAGATCTCCACGCTGAAACACCTTGTTAGCGTCCGCTGCCTCCCACTGCTTTTTTTCTGCGCTCGCTGGAGGAAGACTTTTGTCTCCAGAAAGCACAGACAATAGCATGCCTGAAGTGGCACCATTACGGTTAATTTGGCGTGGTCAGAACCGACACCATTCTTCAGTAAGGCAATGAAAACTTTCGTGCTTGGCGCAGGAGTCGCTGGGTGAAATGCCACGACCGGGCTGTGCAGGAGCTCTCGCTAAATATCACACCGCTCCCTTCCGCAGCGAGCTGCGTCTGCGACCGTAGGCATGACGAAAACAATTCAATCTCTTGTGGTTATTGTGTCCAGAAACCACATCAGCAGCACAATGAAGCTGAGAAATGAAGGTATGACAGGAGACAGCCCTACTGCATCCACCAGCAGGCAGGAGCCTTCTGACCGTATCTCACTGCTCCTAATTAAAGGAATAGTTAGGGGGCTACACCCTAGAACTAAAACATACAGAGAGGCTTTTTCCATCCTAATGTGGTGTTTTCTTTCTTATGCTTTAATTTCTGAAGGATAATTGGGAGTAGAAACCTTCCACAAGTCACAGCGAAGATCAGCGCCCTGAGGCCACGCACACTGGACCATGCGAAGGAAACAGTCACAAGCGTTTGACAAATTGTTTCCTGCTCGAAGCACCTTTAAAAAATACCCACGTAAAAAACAGCCCAGCGTGCAGACCAGTTGATCTTTCTCTAAATGAAGAGTCTCAATAACCGAGGCTCGAGCCAGATTTTCACGCGCTAGAAATTTAAATGCGTCTTTGGCAAAACAATTCCTGGATGAAAGCTCCAAGTTTATTTTAATCACTCGTGCTCTCATTGTATGCAGAAAGTGTCAGCAGCACGCCGAAGTGAGGAGCACGAATGTGGCCGAGGGCACAGCTGGGGTGGCTGCAGGAGTGGCAGAGGTACTGTTTTCCTCCCAGCCCCTCTGTCACGGCTCTCCCATCCCTCACACACAGCTTAGGGACAGGGACGTTGCTGCCTCACACACAGCTTAGGGGCAGGGACATTGCTGAAACTTCCCAACACCAATGGTGCAGCCTCGCAGGACCAGCACCTCGCTGCTGGGGAAGCACCGGTCCTGCCTGTGCCCAGGTCAGTGACAGAGTGCTGCAGCCAGTGTGTTAGGGGCAGCTCCCTACCCCATAATTTGTTTGGATTGGCCAGGGCTGTATTTTTTTTTTTCATTGCATTAAAAAGAGAAAAAAAATACTGAAAATCAAAGAGTGAGAAAGGGCAAGGGTGGTGCTGGCATTGCGAAACAACGCACCCAGAAGAGAGCACGAAGCTGCTGGATGCAGCAAGTCCAGTGGCCAGCAAGGGAACAAGGGGCTAGAGGGATGTTCATCCCATTTAGCACCAGTGTTCCCATCACACAGGGTCACCAGTGCCCCCCTCTGCCCCCTTCTCCATCCGCCATGGGGGTGCTGGTGCCCACACCTCACCTCTACCCCACGCCCCACGTCCCGCGCGCTCGCCCCACGGCTGCCCCTACCTGAATGACTCTCCGACTCAGTCCCGTCATATCTGCGAGTTTCTGAAGCGTTTGTGCGTCGGGGTTGTTGTCCTGAGCAAACTGTGCCTGCATGACCTGGCGGGCGGCGAGCAGAGGGGTGAGGGTGAGGCCGGGCACCGCGGGCCCCCCCAGCCCCCGGCCCAGCCCCGCTACCTGCAGCTGCTCGGCGGTGAAGGAGGTGCGCGCCCTCTTGGCCGGCTTCGGCTGGCTGTCCTGCTCCGAGGGCACGGCCCCCTCCAGCGTGATCCCGTTGCCTGTGGAGAGAAGCCCAGAGTGCTGCAGTCAGCGCTGGGGGAGCTGAATAACAGCCGTGCACCTCCCAGCACACACACATGCAGCGTCCTCCCTGCCCTGCCCTGCCTGGGGACATCGCGGCACGGGGCAGTGGCACCGACCCAGAGAGGGACCACTGAGTCTCTCTGTCCCCAAGTGGTAATGCTGCCCCTGATGTGTTTGGAAAAAACAGCAGTTTTGTGGAAGAGGTGGGGAATGAGGGATGTGGAAAGGACAGAGGGAAGATGGACGTTGTGGTGTATAAAGGAAGGCACTGACGTCCTCGGCTTGTGGCACCACCAGGCTGCGTCCCCCCATGAGCAGCTCAGAAGAGGACCCTGCGTGCTGCTGAGCACACCGACACCCACGCTGTGCCCTGTGGCCCTGTCTCCACTGCAACACTGCCTCCATCACCCATCCCATTCACTCAGGGTGTGATTGAATGGGCTCCTTGCTCTTCCCCTGACCATGTCCAGGGCCCCACGGCAGTGGTGCCAGTGACCTTGTTCCGCATGCTGCCACCACCCCAAGCAGCAGCCACACAGCAGGAGGACACACTGGGACAGGGACTGTCCCCCACTGCCCAAACAGGGCCTCGGGGCGAGCCTGGCCCCCCTCACACAGCCACGGAGACAGTGGGGGGACAGCCAGGGCCAGGGCCTCCACCCTGCTCTGGGGACCCCACCGGAGCCCGCGTCCTGCCCGGAGGAGTGATGGATGAGGGAGGGTGCCTGCGCAGGGCTGGCGCTCGCCCCGCTCCCAGGATGTGCCTGCACACCACGACGTTTGCTCTGCAAGCTGGACCGGGCTGTGATTGTCTTGGCTTGAGTTGAAGGACTTTCTCATATAGTTTGACTTGTTCTTTTAGGATGATGAATGGGACTCTGACTTCAGCAACATCTGTTTATTTTTCTTGTGTGTAAAACCTCATGTGCTGAAGAAATTGCTGGGTAATTACTGGAGGGGGAAAAAAAAGTGTGGCCCTCTAACTCTGCAGCAACACTGCTCTCCAGAGCCTCCCCATCCCCTCCTGCAGCCAAGGGGCACTGCGCTCGAAGCCGGGCACCTGCCCGAGGACACTCACCCTGTGCCCCAGCTCCGCAGGGCTCCCCAGCACTGGCAGGGACCTCCCCTGCAGTGCAAACCAAGCCCCAGCTGGGACCAGGGCACTGCAGGGCCCTGGAGCCAGACCCGGCCACGGTCACAGCCTGGCCCCACGCTCCCCCCGGACCCGCAGCCTCTCCCCACCACCCCCCGTGCCCGGCCTCAGCCCCGCGCCCCCACAGCCAGCCGACCACCGGCCCCGCGGCCGGGACCCTCCCAGCCCGACAGGGCACGCTGTTTCCATTCTCTTACTCAAAGGCTGTAAACAGAAACACTGATTATTTTCGTGTCAGGTTGTTAATAGCTTCCACATGCTGCACGGGCTGGGACGCGGCGTTTGCCTCCCCATGCCCATGAAGCACTAGCAAGGGGCAGCACGGGCAGGAGCCGTGCTCCCAGGCGGGCAATGCCCCAGCACAGCCCCACGAGGTCCCTGGGCATTTCTCTCAGCATTCCCATGGCCGCAGAGCATCTCCATGGGCAGCCTCTCAGTGCCCAACATAATAAAAGCAAGCAGCCCTGCCACAACCCTCACTCATCTCCTCACCACAGACATGAGCACGGGAGGGAGCCGGAGGCGGTTGCAGCCCGAGCACGTGGGGCAGGACCTGGCCAGGCTCCCTCCTGGCCCAGCCTGGTGGTAACGTGGCACGATGTGGCCTCGCAAACCTTCCAAAGCCGTTTCTCTCCTCCAAGCACCCTCTGGGCCAGCACTGGGGCCAGGCTGCACTGGAGGAACCGCAGCGCTGCGTGACCTGGTGGCACCAGCCCAGCGCCGTGAGAGGGGGACTTGGGTGGGACCAGGAGGCCATTGGTGACGTGCCACAGCAGGGACAGCAGCACACAGCTCTGAGAAACCCATCCCAGGGCCGGTGGAAAAAGACAGGAACAGTCTATCTGCCTGCCAGGTTCCCCACCTTCTAGGTTTATGACTCACGGCCTCAAAATCCCTGAGGTTTTCTGACTCGCCGCACGCGGCAGCAAGACCAGGCGGTGTGGTGGGAACAGGACCAGGGGCTGTGCCCAGCATTGCCCTCAGCACACGGCTCTGCCACCAGCAGCACCAGCCCATCACACCCACGTGCACCCCAGGGCAGCAGCAGCCTTTGGGCAGGCACCGTCCCACTCTCCACGTGCCCCCAGCAGCAGCGGGACCGGCCCCGACACCTCACCACGGCAGCGATGTCCCCGCGCCGAGGGCTGCACCGCGGCTCCGTACCGTTTTCCGCCGCTCGCTTGAGGTTCTCTATCATGGTGTCGTAGTGGATCCGGCACAGCACCTTCTCCTCCACCAAGCCGAACTCCTCGCCGGTGGAGAGCTGCCGCTTGCAGGAGAAGCAGGCGAAGCAGGCGAGGTGGTAGGCGTTGCCCCGCGCCCGCCGCACCCAGTCGCTGGCGTAGATCTGCCTGCCGCAGCGGGCGCACTTGGTACCAAACCGGCTGCGGGAGGAGAGGAGAGAGGGTGAGGGCGGGCAGCCCCCGCCGCCCCATCGCCCACCCCAACCAGCCCCAACCCCACAAAGCCCACGCGGGGCAGGGGCTGCGGGGAAACCGCCCCCCGGGGGCTACCGTGGGCAGGGGGCCCAGCGCGGCCCCGCAGCACCAGGCGCGGCCGCGGGGCTGAGCCGTGCGAGCGAGCGCTGAGGTCACGCAGTGCAATGAATCAGCCTCCAAGTTCGTGGGCTTTTTATTTTGATAACAGGCAGTGTGACACTCAGATGGAAATTTTGTTAGAGCCGTTTTTTCCCCTATTGCAATAAATCAAAACATGTGTTTTCTCCTCACACACACAGACGTATGCATCTGCTTTTTCCTCCTACGAGGAGGTCTCCTCGCGGCGAGAAGATGATGATCGCGCTCGAGTTATTTATGCTAGGAAGTATTTCAGTGAAATGAAAAGGTAACGAGGCCGCCGCATCCCCACACACCGGGGGGGCCGTGCCTCGGCACACACTTCTGAGCGCCCCGCTGCCGGCAGCTCCACCAGGCCACCGCTCCTGCACCGAGCCCAGGCGGTGCCACCACAGCACGGGCATGGCCTCCACTAACGCGGGTGGGTTTTCACATTGTAGTTTTACTAAAACCGTTAAAAAAAAATACACGCAATGAGCAGTAAGCAGCAGGGAGAGAGCAGCGTCTCCTCCAGCTCCGCAGGGCTGGTGCTGGCCCCGACGCAGCCCTGCTCGCAGTCACCACGTCACGGGGCTCGCACCCGGCCCCGCGCTCCTCATCCCCATCCCTGCCGGGAAGCAGCAGCCGCTGCCATCCCCTGCCCGAACAGCCCGAGCATTTCCTGCATTGCAGGCAGGGAACACGGAGGGGACTGCACCAAGGGCACCTCTCGCTGCAGCGCCTCGAGGCTGCAGAGCTGGGCAGGTGGCAGCGACCGCAACCACTCCGGGCACCCTGAGACAGCCCCAGGTGGGAGCACGCCACAGCCTCGTGCGCCACGGCTGAGCCGTCCCTGAGCTGCCAACCCTCCGTGACCCTGGGGAGATGCTGCAAGACCATCCTGTACCGAGTCGCTAACTGCAAGACTGTTTGGGAGGAAGAGAAAGGTTTAAATTTTTCAGCCTGACCATAGCTGACCAAAAAAAAAAAAATAAAAAACGAAACACAACCAACAAAAAAAAAGGCTGCTTTAGAGAGGACATTTCTGTGCTGAAATTATACAGAGACTTAGCTAAGAGACTTCGCTAATTTACTTCAGATGGGAACATTGTAAACTGACTTTGTGCCAGCTCGTTTATATAAACGCACAAACAAAAGAACTGTATTAATTTTTTATTTAGAAGTAAAGATTGTTCCTGTAAGTCGAATTACTTTGAACAATGTGCTATATAAACAGTCGTATTTGCTGAACGCTATCAAACGAGGGGGCAGGCTTAAACGAACTAATAGCACGTGGTAATCGCCTCTCCCCAGTTCAATCGCTCCCTGCTCCGGAGCAGGCCAAGCTGCGCGCTGGGACAGGCACGGCCCGGGAAGATCACCCCACGCAGGCTGGGATCCACGGGGACACCCGGGTGGCTCAGACCTGCAGCATGGTGTCCCCGTGGCCAGGCAGGGTCCCTGGCCAGTGGCAGTTCCTGGCAGAGGCCACTCTGCTCGCCCCATGCAGACCCCGTGGTCCCGCAGGGGGACACGGGCACGGGGCCGTGCAGGAGGCAGCGCTGGCAGCCACTGATGCTGCACCCGCAGCTCTCACGCCAGTGCCTGCTTCCAGCACTGGCTGCAGCTGGCGGGTTTTGATGGAAACCAAACCAAGCCAGGGCCGTGCATAGGCACCCGCTGTCACCCAGCAGGGGCTGTCACCACAGGGACATCACCACCCGTGGGGAGAGAAACCGCCCTGACCCATCGCTATGGGAAATGGTGTTTCAAAAATAAATCTGACTTCAATTCGCTGAGGCTGTTCCTGCCACGGGCAGCGAGAGCCCAGGGATCCCCGAGCATGCGGCAGCTGAGGGGCACCAAGTGAGGGGCTTCTGGTGTCCTGCTGCCCGCATGGCACAGAGGGGACAAGGATGGAGCCACGCTGCAGCAGGAGACACAGAGCTGGAGGCTTTCCCCAAGCCCAGGTGGTTTCTCTGATGGCGAAGCTCAGCTCCGCAGCCTGGCCCATGCACCACAGCTTGGGCCAGGGCATCGCCAACACCGGCTGGATCCACAGCTCTGGCCCCGCATGCGGTTTGTGGTGAGCAGATGCTGCCAGCTCTCCGCACCCCCACCAGGAGATAGAAAGCAGCAGTGACATTACCGGGAGGGACTCATCCCAGAAAGACCCGTCCTGCCTCCTCCGGGGAGAGCAGAGGCAGGAGGGTGCCTGGTACGTGCAGGCTCACGGGCACCCGGGTGCCGCAGCTCCCCGAGCCCTGGCACCCCCATGCCTGTGGGGTTGGAGTGAGGGCCACCGACAGCTCCACACGTCCCCATCTCCCTGGGTGTGCTCTGTAGGAAGCTCCTAACACAGCCCCTAGAAGCAGCCGTGGCTGCAGCTTCCAGGATCTGTGCTGAACCAGGCAGAGGAGCAGCAGCGCGCAGCCGAAGCGAGCCTGCCTGCGCGGCGAGCCACGGCTGCGCTCAGGCCGGAGCACAAAGGCACCCCAGGGGCACAAAGGCTGGGGGCGACAGCCCACGCTGGCCCTGGCCCACCCGTGGGCCTTGCACTGCCCCAGCCCGCAGGGACCCTAAGCTTTTGTGCCCCGGAGCTGCCCAGCACGGCCGGGTGCCCTGGGGGTCACACCAGGACCACGGCGGGGTGCTGGCCCTCCCCGAGACCGCAGCCGTGGGAGCTTGGCCGTAAGCAGCCCTCGCATCACCCGGGAACACAATGTTCCTCCAAAGGAGCTCCACGAGCTCCAATTTTAATTTGGTTCTCCTCGAAGCACTAGAGCCCTGGATGCCAAGTGCAATTATTTGACAAGACACAGGAAACGGCGACGCTTGCTTAAAGACGCGCACGGAGCTGCGGGGCCGTGGCAGCGCCAGCACAGCCTCTTGTGTGAACGGGAAGGGACAGGGGGACACAAGGGACAGGGGGACAGTTCTGCTCCTCTTTTAAAAACACGCTTCGGCAAATAATAATAATAATTTAAAAAGTCGAAAGAGTCGGATTTGTCCCTGGCCAAGCACTGGGTCCCTGCTGCCCGGGGCTGCAGGCCCTCCACGGGCACCAGCGGCTCCCGGGGACTCCCCACCGGGCTGCGGGACCCCAGCCCGGGCAGTCCCCGCCGGCGGCCCCGCTCTGCCGGCCGGAGAGCCCCGGGGACCCCCACGCGAGACGCGGGGTCCCGGCCATCCACGGCTCCCGATCGCGGCGCTGAAGCCCGGCCCCGGCCCCGCAGCAGCCGGGGCTCGGCCGCCCCCGGGCACCGACGGCAGCGCGGATCGGCACCGCCCGGGGCTCGCCGCGGGGACCGGCTCGGCTCGGCTCGGCACGGCAATGCCCGGCCCCGTACGGCTCGGCACGGCTCGGCAATGCCCGAACAGGCGCTTTGAGTCCCCCACCGGCAGCGCGGTGCCCGCGGGCTTCGGGGCCCCGGGGGCGGCCAGGAACGGGGCAGCCCCGTCCCCACCCGGTCGCGGCCCCGCCGGCGTCGTTCCGCGCTCGAGAAAAATTCAATAAAAATTAAAATCGTTTTGTGCAAACGGCAAACGCCACCTCCGGCTCTGCGGCCGCCCCAGCGCGGGCAGCCGGGGCCGGCCCGGCCAGCAGCGGCTCCGGCCGGGAGCGTCCCCGGTGGAGCGGGCGGCGAGCGCCGCGATGCCGGGGTTCAGCCGCTGCTCGGAGCCCGTCCTTAAAAACCGCCCGTCTTTAAAAAAAAATAGCAATATCGTGCGAACGGTTATTAATTAACGGAAAGCGCTGGAATTGCTCCGAAGCAGCACAAAGGCACCCC
Organism: Aythya ferina; assembly: GCF_964211825.1. Lineage (NCBI taxonomy): Eukaryota > Metazoa > Chordata > Aves > Anseriformes > Anatidae > Aythya > Aythya ferina. The sequence goes on along the minus strand of NC_140318.1, from coordinate 2,046,635 downwards.
AGGCTGCCCCGGTGCTTTCCGCCCCGGGTGAGGAGGATTCCGGTGGGATCCCCGGTTCCTCCCGCCGGCTGCTCGCGGACAACGGCGCGGCGGGGCCGGGACGGGCGCGGGGGGAGCCGGGCTCGGAGCTGCCCCGCCGAGCACCGAGAGCACCGCGCCGGAGGGCCGGGGGGCACGGCCCCCTTCCTGCCGCATCTGGAGACCCTCTTAAAAATAATGAGATAAAACCAAAACCAAATTAAATAAAATAAAGCCCCTGGAGGCACCTAAATACGCTGCCCGCGGAGCACGCCCTGCCCGAAGCACCTCTGCCCGGGAGAGCTGCCGAGCCGTGCCGAGCCGAGCCGAGCCGAATCGCGGCCGTCGTGGCGAGCCCCGCACAGCCCCGCCGGGGTCATTCTCATTTCCTGCCTGCGATTTCCCCTTCCTCCTGGGGCAAACTGCGCTCCCTCGGCGGGCGAGATGGGCGAAGCCGGAGCGGGGGGCTCTGCCGGCAGCCAAACCCCGGCGCGGAGCTCGGGAACCCTCCATCCCCACGCCTCTCTTTCAGGGGGTGGTTCCCGATTTGGGGTTCGCCACCCGAAGGCTGCCGCAGCCCCAGCAACCGGCCCCCAGCGGGACCCGCTCCTCCGGCCGCCGGGGTCCCGAGCTGCCCCGGTGCCGGTGCCGGCCGGGCGCTCCCCGCCGCCGGGGACTCGGTTCGCCGCTTTCTCGCCCTAACGCCAACGACGCCGCGGCGTTTTTTGGTGCTACGCGGCAGGAAAAGGCTTGGAGCAACGGCTCAGCCTTGCCGACGGCTCGGTGCGGGCTCAGCCTGCCCGCAGCCGCCGGGCCGGTGCCGTCCGACGCCTCCCGGTCCCTGCCCGGGAGCCGCGGGGCCGGCGAGGACCGGAGCCGCCGAGGGCACGGGACCGGCTGCAGTGCCTCGGCCGTGCCCGGGGAGCCGCCGCTTCTCCCGGCCGCCGCGAAGCAGCCCCGGGGCTCTCTGCCCCGCGGCCCCGCAGCTTCGCGGCCCCTTCCCCGGCAGCACCGGGGCCGGCGCGGCCGCTCCGCTCCCGACGGGGCCGCTCCCCCCGCGCCCCTCTTAGCCCCGGCGGCCCGGCCCCTACCTGAAGTAGTCCATCTTGCAGAAGATCTCCTTGTTCTTGATGTAGCAGCTGTGCTGCTGCCGCAGCGAGGTGCGGCACACGGAGCACTCGAGGCAGCGGACATGCCAGATGAGGTTGTTCACCTGCGGCAAGAAGGGGGCTGAGACCCGGGGCCGCCCGCCCGCCGCCGCCGCCTCCCCCGCCGCCCCCGCCGCTCACCTTGAGCAGGTACCGGTCGAGGATCTCCAGCCCGCAGCTGGAGCACACGTTCTTGCCGGCCGACGGCGTGGACGAGGAGGAGGAGGACGGCGGCGAGCAGACGGACGGCGTGGACGGGGTGCTGGGCGCCGAGCGGGCGTCCTCCTTCTCCAGGGCGCCGGGCAGCGGCTCCCCGTCGGGCTGCGACTGCGGGCACAGCCGGGGGGCCGTGAGCCGCGGCCCCGCCTCGGCCGCCCGCGACCCCCACCCCCCCGGGGCCCGGCGCTCTCCCCGCGGTCCCGGCCCGGCTCGGCCCGGCGGGTCCCGGTGCCCCCGGTGCCCCCGGCAGCCCCGGCGCGGCCCCGGCCCCGCTTACCATGGCGCGGGCGTGCGGGTCGAGGCAGCGGGCGCTCCCCTTGGGCAGCGGCTCCGGCGGCATCACCTTGCGGGAGAGAGCGGGAGAGGGAGGCTGCGGCTCCATGCGCCGGGCGAGCGCGGGGCACCCTATATAAACCGCCTCAAAACAATAAATAAGAACTTTCTAGTGGCCATTTAAATCCTTTGCAACAAAAGCTGCGTCTCTTTAATGAAGCAATTTGAATGTGGATTGAATTCTCTCCCTGCCTGCACTTAACCCGGGCCTCTTGAAGTAATCGCTCGGTTCCCATGCGAGCCAAAGCGCTGAAAAAACCCCACAAACTACCTGCAATTAGAAATTGCCGTAAATGCCCGAGATAAGAGGTACCCAGAGTGTCAATTCCGGCTGTCAATCAGGGAATCCATCAGGCCACCCAAAGAATTGCAAATTTGATTTTTTTAATGGTAGTAATTAAAAATCGAAATTCTTCCCCCTCTCCCTCCGCCGAGCACAAAACGCCCCAGAAAGCGCCGGGATGGAAAAATCCTCCCCTTCGGCGCGGGAGGCGGCGAGCGGCCCCGGCCCCGGTCCCGACCCCGGTCCCGGCCCCACCGCTCCCCCCCCCACCCCCCCATACCCACCCCACACCCGGTACCGGCCCCGCCGCCGCCGCCGCTCTCCGGCCCCGCTCCCGGCCCCGACGGCGCTCACCTTGCCCGCCTCGGCGCCGGCCGGGGCGCGGCGGCCCGGGCCCCGGGGCTGCCCGCCCTCATGGCTCCGGTGCATGGGGCGGGCGCGCCCCGCTCCGCCCGCCGCCGCCGCCGCGCTCCGTGCCCGCGGGCGGCGCGTCCCGCGGCCGCGGCAGGAAGGGCGGGGAGCCGCGCCGGCCCCGCTCCCCCGCCGGGGGCGGCCGCGGGCCGGGCAGGAAGCGGCGCCCCCCCGCCGAGCCCCGGGGGCCGCCCGCCCCGCCGGGCCCCGCTACCTGCGGCGGCACCGGCACCGCCCGCGGGGTGGGGAGGGGATGGGATGGGATGGGAGGGGAGGATGGGGGGGTACGGGGGTGGTCGCCGGGCCCCCCTCCCGGCCCCGGCGCTGCCCGCCCCGACGGGGCGCACGGGGCCGCCGCGGGCAGCGCCGCCCCGCCGGGAGCGGCCTCGGTCCCGGAGCCCCCCCCCCCCCACGGCGGGGCCGGGCCGGGTGCCGCAGCCGGGCCCGCACCCACCGCCGCGGTGTCTCGCCGCCCGCCGCTGCCCGGGCTTCATTAGTAACCTGATAATTCCCCGGCAAAGCCCCAGCAGCGGTTCCACCATGAAGTAATTGGAGGACGGTAACGTGAGCTGATGGCGGCCGGGGATGGATCCTCGCCGTTATTGGTTTTGACAGCTAAATTGTTAACCGAGAGGGAAAATCAGATGAAAGCCCTTTCGGAATAAATACAAGACATTAGGTTTAAACATCGAGGCTGTAAGAAAGCCTACGAAAACCCCAGGAAATCCAACCTGAGGCCTGCCCGTGGATCCTCCCCGCCATCCTCGGCAGCGCAGGAGGGACGCGGGTGAGAGCCGAGCGCTGGGAAGGCTGCTGGAAACCCCTGAGCCCCACCGGGGGCTGCAGTCAGCTCCTGCAGGAACACGGAGCTCTCACAGAGCAGCGAATTCTGCCCTGAGCAGGGCCATACGGCTTCTGTCTGCAGCCCAGGAGGACGCAGGGCTGTAAGGCCCCGTCACGCCGTGACACCGGGGCTGGCTGTACACCCTCACTAAACCCCAAGCAATAAGGGCCCAGTGAAGTCAGAAGAGGCTGAGGTGCAGCCCAGCCCCTGGGTCACGTCTGATGAGAGCAGACAGGGGCTGGAGCCCTCGTTACAGAGCTGGGGGCACTGCAGGGCCCAGGGGAGGCAGAGCAGCACAAGAGCCAGGTGCTCGCACCGACCTTAGCCCCATTCTCACCCCTCCCTGCGCTCCCCACCAGCACTGCAGGAGCACAGACAGGGCACCCACATCGATGAGCAACTGAGCCAGGACCCTGAGACTTGAGGTCAGGCATCTTACACGTCCCCAGAGGTGAAAGCGTGATGGGGACAGGTCTCACCACCAGCAGGAAAACTGAAATATTGGGGAAAAAATAAGGAAAAGCCCACATTGTGGGCATGGTAAACATGTTCCTTGGAATCCCACATGGCTGGCAGTAGGGTGGAGCCAAAGAAACCCCAACAGGACAGGACCATAGGTGAAAGACCCCCAGACCCCTACTCAAAAGCGAGTGGCCGCAGAGCTCTGCTCCTGCTCCCTGCCTGCCATCCTCTGTACTCACAGCTTCAGAGCCAGCCACGTCCTCTGCCAAAGAGCAGTGCCACATCTCCCGTGTCTCCAGGTGCTTTTCCAACCTAGCTCATGGTGGTTGACAGGGCCTGAGCACTGATGCTCGTGAGTTCACCCCTCCCACAGCTCGTGGGAGAAACTCCTTGGGGTTTGGCCATGCCATCAGTGGCGGCTGCTGAGGGCCGTGGGGGCTTCAGGAGGCCGTGACATTCCTGGGCAGCACGAGCAGCCGACAGACAGGGACCTGCAGTAAAGCTCCCCCAGGTCTGGGTCTGGCCGACAGACACACAAGGCACTTCTGTTACCGAGGGGGCAGTGGGGAAAAAAAATGACTGCTGCTATTGTACGCGGCCTCGTAGCAGCAGCCTGCGGCTGATGCCAAGCATTTACCACCCTCACCGCCCTGGGAGAAGACAGGCGTTTTGGACGTTTATTTAGAGCGGTAAGAATTTCAACAAGTTCGATTTAAATACAAATAAATATCAAAGCATGTTTCTGAAGAGAATGCAACCGCATGCCTGACTTGGATTTAGATACTTTCTAAATTCTTATTAAAAACAAAAACTGTTGTTGGAAATAATGCTGATGCACATCCTGAGGAGTACAAGTGTTAGACCACGTAAGAACAAAACACAGGCTGTTCACAGAGGAATGTAAATGGGTGTTATTGACATTCACAGGGGTACAAACTCCAAATGACACCACTTTCTCTTTACTCAGGTACCCAAAGAAAATTAGAAAGCAAATATTTAACAGCACAAGACCTACTTTTTAACAATTCAGGCTTTTAATCTATCCATCATACACATGCACAGCTTCATTCTAGATGCTAAGTTGGGAAGCAGGAAGCGTGCTCAGCACTTGAAGGCAGGTGCACCGCTTTGGGAATACAAACCTTACTTTGCTATACAAGTGAGCAACACCTGTGCACAGAAATGGAGGCTGTTTAAAAATCACTTTCTTCCTCTTGTTTGAGACCACTGTTCGCCAGCTTGGGGAAGCAACTCAAGAGTGACAGACAAGGTAAAGACTGCTAAAAGGACTTGAGAAAGTGAACATCAACAAAATCAGAACAGTATCTACCACACCTGAAAACACAAGTTCTCCTATATCCCTCTTGCACACGCAGTCACAGTACCATGTACACAGGAGAAAACACTGCCAGAGTGGTCCTTCTTCAGATCTTTCAATTTTGCAGAGAACATTTAAGGAAAAGAACAAGCTGCAGATCAAATGATTTCAGTAAAATGCCACCCATTAGACCTCTCCATTAAACACCTTGCACAGGTAAGCCTCAGCAGGCAGCAGAACCAATTTTGTCACAAACACCTGGGTCACTTGAATTACACTGAGAGACAATCAACCTCCCTTACCAGCCAGTGGAAAGAACAGGAGCTGGACTGGTTGGTGGGCAAGTGCTGAGGTCATGTGCTTGACAGATGTCTCTGAGGCTGCAACGTTATTCTCACGCTGTCACATCTGGTTTAGGAAGAGCTACCACTACAGGGGATTACTGAATGCAAACATCAGATATGCCACTGCTGCACTCTGAAGCTTATGGCACAGAACAAACCTCAGTGGTGTGTAAATACCCCAATTCCAACACAGAGGCACATACCTACAGCCCAGATGACACTGCAAATACCCGTGCTGTGTCACGACTTATCCTGAAGTTAGCAAGTCAAAATGCAAAGTAAATTTGCTTTGGTGCATATGAACTATTGCATGCACAGTTACTTAAAGTGTTGCAAAGTCTATTTAAAATGAGTTTTATTAAGATGAAAAAGTTTTCCATGGTAACTACAGAATGCTAATCGAAACCAAGTGCTTCCCCTCCATTTAAAACACAAATTGGAATATTTTTTGTTAAAAAAAAATTTAAAAATAATCAGTTAAATGGAGTTTTTTGGATGTGCTTTACTCCATACATTGGTTACTGTTTCTAATCTTGCTAATGAACATGGGCTAACAAGAGGTTGTCTGGATGTTCACCAGAGGCTTTGAATGCAACCTGCTTTTCTGAACAGTGTTCAGCTGTGGAGCTACACTGGCAGTAAGGAGTATTCAGCAGACCACCTAAGGTGTTACAAAGCCCTGTGCCATGTGCAGTGGTGTTGTGCTCAGGTGGCAGTATCCTTCTCACTCTAGAAGAGTACAAAAGCATTGGAGGATTCCAGATACACAAAGCAGTGTTTCTTGCTACCATCATCCATTCATAAGCATCATCTCCTAGATTTCCAGGCAGCTCTGGAATAAGGAGTAGTCCTTTTCTTATCTGGTGGTTTGAAGTAAGAATAAACGGGTGCTGCTGGATATTCGGCATCTGGATTTTCTGCCATCATTTTCAGCTTCGCTTCAATGGCCTTTATTTTTGCGCTGACACTGGAAAGAGAAGGGGGAAAAAAAAAAAGAGAAATTGAGCTTGATCTCAGCATGGAAACACACTACAGCAATCCAAAAATTGTGTTGACAGCTGAATACCTCGTTGCACCAGGAGCAGCTGGGCAGACCCCATCACTGCCTCCGCAAGCGTGAAATCAGGAAGCAGGAATCTACTGCCTAAGGCCCACGCTATTTCACTTGAATTCTCAGCATGGATTTGCTTAGGAAAGGCCCTCCATGGCACAACACAGCACCACGAAACAGCAGTCCTTGCACCTACTCAGCACTTTCTTGAGGATTCTGAGCTAGATGAGTACAGAACAGGGCTTCCTACTTCATGCAAAATGAAGTCATCCGAGGAGCTCTGAGCATGTGCAGCAGAGTGCAGCTCAGACAAGGCTGCTGGAAGCAGCAGAGAAATGAAAGCCAGACTTCCTCCCAGCTACACGACCATTCGGGATGGGAAAACCCCAGACTCTAATTGGGCCAGGAAGAAACATTATTTCAACATTACCAGAGTTTATCCCAGAGGGAGAAGCTATCCTAGGTTACACCCCAAATTCCTAGGACTTTTGTTATCCACTACCCTCTGCTGGGTACGGACTGAGGAACGTTCCCTTCTCCACGGTAGCTCCTTGCGGCATCTGTCCTCACTGAACAGCTCCTTTGTGTCACTGAGGTGCAGGTTGCTAGCTACGACTCCGTCTCTCTGCTCATTACTTCCCTAGCACGGTACTTCTGAATTTCAATCTCATTTTATCTGTAGGCAAATTAATTATCCCAAGTCTCAGTTCCTTATAAGGTTCCGCCGACACTGGGGGGTGGGGTTGGAAATCACACACACCTTTAACCAAACCGTAAACCAAAGCAGCCCTGGGGTTGGAGAATTTAACCACATCCCACAGACACGACCTACTAATCCTAATGCCGGCAGCGTTTTATTTTTTTTTTTTTTTTTGTAATTTAATGGAGAAAGATTTTTAAAAATCTTTCACCATTATAAAGGAAGTTCTTGTTCATAAGCGTTTTGCTTAATGAAATTAGTAGAGTACAAAACCTCTCGCTGAAATTCATGTGAAGTACAAAGCACGTTCTGGCTAAGTGAGCTGGAGTATTGCATATTTCCAATTCCTCTCTCTACCACTTCTCCCTTAAGTGTCCCAGCAGTTTAATACATTAGAAAATGAACATCAAGTCTTAAGTAACTCATCTGGGACACTTCGCAGCATGCTGCCCATCTACAAACAGCTTCAGTGCCATGTTAGATTTTTAGTACAAAGATAATGCCAACTCTAGATCTTACTGAAATCTAAGACATTAACTCCTTATCACTCCCACAATTTGGTCACCTCTCACCCACTCCATCTCCTACCTTAGGTTAGACTGGGGTGGCTCCGTGCTGGAAGATGGCTCCAGGCTGATTGGAAGAATCTTCTCATTTTTATTATGATCGTATCTCTGCAAACAGAAAACCAACATTCAAGTCAACTGGAATTACAAACACAAACATTTGCTTATGGATATGCTTTAAATCTGGATTAATATCACCTTGGGTTTTGTGAATCTTTCAACTGAATGATTTTCATGGCCAAACACTACAACAAGCCCTAACCACGATGCTTGTTTAGTGCCAACATGATGTGTAGATACTGCACACTTATGTACATTGTACTATGGATCCTTACACCTCATCCCATTTTATTACTTCCTGTTCCCAACTATATAAGACAAAGTAAAGATGTTAAATTTTAAGGCAACTACTGCACTGCATCACTACAGCCTTTATAGACAGTGTTCAGAGTGAGAAGATAACCCAAGCACCCAACTCCTCTGAATTGTGCAGTGCTGGAAGAAAAACGCATTCCAGATCAGTTGGGAACCACCTCCTTTCCGTAAAAAGCAGCTTGTGAGCCTGTCTTCTCTGTGGGCAACGGGCCTCCTGAACTATTCACAGTGCTCCGCTTCCTTGTTGCGCTTGGCACAAATTCAGGTTTGTTTTTCAGCAGAGCTGCTCAAATTGACAGTGTCTGGTAAGCCTTGGCTGCTCATCTTAAAGCTACTTAGCACAGTGCTGCTATTGCCTAAAATAAACACTTGTTGCAATAAGCTAAGGTTGTGTGTTGTTAAATCTTTCCAGTCACAGATTAGAAATTGCTTGTTTATGTATGCTCTGTGCCATGCCCTGGCCGGCCCAGCACTGAGCTACCCTCTGAAGTCCCAGCTGAGCCGCCGCCTGCTCCTCTGGCTGAAGCTCCTTTGTGGCCCAAACGCTCATCAGGCACCCAGAGGTGCCTGTGGCTCCAGTGCCCAAGAAAACGGAGACTGGATCTGCACACATTTGGAGGCGCTGACAAGAGCCTGGAGCCCTCAAAGCCAGTAATTAAAACAACATGGTCTCCTTTAACAAAGATACCTGCCCTTGGTTTTCATTTTTTGTTCCCTTTTCCCTTTATAACACTCCAAAACAAACGCACTGCTACACTCAGTAAGAGAAAGGCTAGGAAGTCATCTATAAGATAATCAACACATGTTTAAAAGCAAACTACCCACAGGCAAATAGCAATAAGCAGGTTCCCCTGCCTCCCCCCAACCTTCTGCACAGAAAGTTATTCAAACTACGTTGCTTTATCAAATAGCAGTTAGCAAATAACTGCAAGAGAAACAAGACAAGCCTTCAGTGACATTAAAACAAGGATGTTCCAGAAGGTACTGCTTAAGTTAATACTAAACACTTAATGTTTTATGCAATAGAGCAAGCAATAAAATGATATTTAGTTTAGAAGTGAACTACCTTGCTTTAGAAGTCAGAAGTAATTAGAGCTGCTGCCACATAAGTGCTTTCACAAGTGGAACAAAGTAACAGAGCGCCTAGTAATTGGGAATTTCCATGCATCTCCAATCCAAAAAGGGAGCAAAACCACAAAGGGAAGGATACAGACTTTCAGCCAATCATTCCCTACGCTTGGGAAAAGTTGAAATGCAGACATTTACAGAGTAACCTGTTCACAGCGCTCTGATTAGAAGCTCCTTTACAAAGAACATCAGGTTAAACGGCCTATTCTCATTCATAGCTGATCCAGCACAGCTTAGGTGGAAGAGAGGAGTGGCAGATCGTTTGTGCTATTTCCATGAGAATTATTTCCCAGAACGGACTGAAATTATCTTGCCAGGATAAGGCGGCCTTGATAAGAATTGTTCCTTAATATTAAAGATTTTTGCCTTCAAAAACTAAACGCAGTTTTCATTTAGAGCAAGAGGCTTACCTTGACTTGTGCGTGTGCCCACCGCACCACCAGTTTCTTGGAAAGGGCCAGCTTCCCATTGAGGCACTGGATCGCCTTTTCTGCTTCCTGCACAGGACACACAGGAAGACAGTTCAATAAACAAACCGAGTCCTCAGTCAAAACTGTCGCAGACGTAAAGACCCTTTTCTCTTTGTAACTCAGCCTTCTGTAAGTAAAGCTAACGGACAGCAAAGAAAGTCTATCCCATTGTATCCCAACCCAGGAATATCTGGAAGCCTCCCACACCCACCTGAGTAACCAGACTTTTATAAACCAGCAGGGCAGACTCCTTCAGTTCTTGGGGGGAGGAAATGGGGAAGACGAACACAGGTTTTGAAAAGCTCAGCTGCAGGAGCTGTTGGAACAGCGTGCCGGGGGAGGTTTGTGCTACAGGGGCTTCTCTCGAAAATGCCATGATTCATGACAGTGATTACACGTCTCATAAACACCTACCTATGCTTACCCCAGATCTTGCTAGCGCACACTGGGGATGTTAGCCACTTGGCCCTGATCTAGGTTAAGCAGCGAAACCTCGCTTCTGGGACAGTCCCATAAAACTTAATTCACAGCAGTTAAAAATGCACGTTGCAGTGCTGCTCTGCCTGGCTATGAATAATCATTCCAGCAGAGCTTCCAGAGCTCTGGCACCGCGTCACGGCTCTTCTGACATCCTTAGGGAGGGTTTCACATCAAAAGGACGAGGGCACACCACCTCCAAGAACGCTGTTTTACATAACTTTTTAACAATTTAGCAGAATTTTGACAAATAACTACAGCTCTGGTGTTAGAGCTAGCATGACTTGAATTTTAGACTGCAAGAGATAAACCCCAAACGGGCACCCAGAGGCAGTTCCCTCCAGGACGCTGCAGATGTAGCATGTTGTGTATCTGGCAGCATCACACGAGGTGTTTGCATGTTCATGAAGCCTGGGAGGGCTTCTGAGCAGTTCTGGGTCTGGCAGGCTGATCCAAGGCTCTGCATGGATCGCAGCACCACCAGTGCACACCTCCACCAGCTCGCTAGAGAAAGGAACCAAAGAACCAGCCCCATGCAATCAGCACGAGAAAGCATTTAATTTAAGTATTTAATTAATCCCTTCCTGGTTTAGCTTTTTATTGACATAAAGGAGATGGGGAAAGAAGCCAGTCATTTAAAACAAAATCCTACATAAAAGCATCATACCTGTTTGGTTTCAAAGTTCACAAAGCAGTAACCCCTCGGCTGCCCCTCCAGAGCACCGGACTTGTGAAAGAGAAAATCAAACTGCTTCACTTTGCCAAACTTCTGGAGGAGCTTGAGGAGGTGGTACCTGAAGGGGAAAGGAGACACTTATTGCACCCAGCAGTGCTTGGAAAGCAAGGACACCCGCACAGGCACACGTTTCACACCCAGCCCCACCATCCTGGGCTCCCTCTCCTTTATTCCCTCTCCCCACACGTTGGTATTTTAACACATTTGGAACAGCCCGAGTACATTTGTCTGCTCAGCCTCTAGTGCAACGAGCAGCCTAAAATCAGGAGCCTGTTTGTTGCAGAGGCCACATCTAAACCTGGAAGATCCTTACAGCTTTTTTGGTTCCCCCGATCCCAGCTGAGCACCACTGGCTGACCTACACGGCAAACTGCACCTGCTAGGGCAGGCACCGGCTGACCCCAAACCTGGAGACCAAGAACTGTCTAAGGGCTTACAAAGGGCATCTTAGGACTCAACTTCTCCTGGCAATTAGCTGTATAGCATTAGCAGGCGTGTAACCTAGCCCAATTTCCAGCTTCCCTGACGAGAGAACAGTCGCAGCTCCCAAACCCACAGGGACAAATCCTGCTGCACACGGGCAGGCAGTGCCCAGAACAGCGTGTGTCCAGACACAGAGATCAGCAGTGTCCCAGGACACCCAAGTGCATCGTGTAACTTTAGGGACAGTCCGAACGGGAAGGACAGGACAATATTTTTCCTAATAAAGCCCGATAGGATGTCTGAAACGGGCTGTGGCCCTTTGTAAGCTTCAGGAGCCAAGCAAGAAAGTTCCAGGAACGTGAGTCATCTCCCAGCACGGGCACGGCGGACGTTCAGGATGTGCACTTTCAAAGAGGTGAAGGTACAGAAAGTGTTCAGGCCCGCAGTGCAGGAGGGCCAGGTTATCTTCCAGGGGAATAAACACATTGTAAGTGATTAGGGGACGCTTCCTACGTCCTTCAGAACACAGATGAAGCACTGAAGTGCTGGGGTCTTCCAAGAGGCCCGCGGACACTCAGCCTCTGCTTAGCAGGCAGGAGAGACAGAAAAACAAGAGCAGGAAGAGAAGGGAGCTGGTTCCACAGAAACCAGGCGTCAGCGCTGCACCTCAAGCAGTCACAGCTGTACCAGTAAAAGCACCAGCTTTGGAGGTGCGACATAAATCCCATGTGTTGAATTGTCAGAGCCTCCAGAGTGTGTAAATGCCCCAGGTTTGCTTCTGTGAACATATTTCTACAAGAAGAGCTTGCAATTTCAGCAGCATGGAGATGAAGTCCTTACTACCAGAGCGCTGTTCCCTTTTTGCAATGAGAGCCGTGGGACGGGCAGCAAGGATCCTCTCTGCGCCCCGTTCAGCAACGAGGGAAAGCCCTGCAGCTACCTTGTGGTGGCGGCTGTCCCCCTGCACACCTCTGCACTCAAATAACACCGTTTATTTCTGCTTTCTTGGCAGCAGAGCAAGAGTCATTCCTTTAAAATATATTTTATTAGAAGAGCCTGGAAGCGACCTACGTAGTCTATTTAATTTATGAGCTTTAAATCTTAGATGATACAAAGAGGGATTTCGAACCACACACGCGATTTTTACCACTCGGAGTCATCTACCCCACAAGGAACCGCTCAGACCTCGAGCTGTGTGCACCCAAAAGTTTCGGGCTGTGGCTACAAGCCGGTGTTAACACAGCGAGGCATCGACAGTGGCTTGACTCATCTCCAAGCGAAGAAGACTTCAGTATTCAAGGGAGACCTGTCGTGGAAAACCCCAAGTGTAAAAAAAAAAAAAAAAGAAAAAGAAGTGTGACCATGTTGGAAGCGTTTTTATGGCACTGACCCAGGCTACCCAGAGCCTCGGAGCCGCTCGCACAGATGCGGCCCCGCGGCCAGCCCCAGTTTCCACTTCCTCTCATCTGATGTGAACGCGAGACAAACCCGCAGCTCCCCCGTTTCCTTTTCCTCCAGCCTTCCTCCTGGCACCCCGAGTGCTATTCAAACCCTGGCGAGGCTTCCTCTGAACAATGCCGTCCCAAGGATGCCGCGAAGGTAGCGGGCCACATGCTAAACCTATTACTGCGAGGAATTCTGCCCCGCTGGGAGCCAGGAGGAGGCTGCAACAACAACTCGTGCACACATTGTTTTCGAGGTGAGACTCATCGAGATGGGACCCCAGACAAGCGGCAGAGCAGCCGAGGAAGTCGGACACCCACGACTTCATACCTGCAGGCAATTAATGGTCATTCAAAGGCTGCTGGGGACCAGGCAGCATGTGTGTAGCTGCAGCGCTGGAAGCACAGCGTTTGGACACAAAATGTGGGTCTCGGAAGGCTTTTCCACCACGTAGCAGCACAAAGCATCTCCTACCTCCCCCGGGCGACAAATGCTGCACCAGAGGCTTGCAGCGATGGTGAAGGAACTCTGCAGCCTCCTCGCTCACCGACACCAAACCCAGAAGCTGACCACCCAAAAGAAGCCCCCCAGTACCCGGTACCAGTAAGGAAGCCCACCAGAAGGCACCCCAAACCCTGCCACAGAAGGGGCATTGGTGCTCGACCCCCTCCGAGCCCCCCGTTGGAGCCACAGCTGCTCGGTACATGCACAAACCTCCCGAAAGCCACCGGCGTGCAGGCTGTAATTTGCAGGCAGCCCTACATTTATAAATCCCTATTACCACAGCTTGTGCTCGAACGTGCACGTTACCCATTAACTCCCCAGTGCATGATTGCAGCTGTAGGCTGCTCGCTAAGCGGAAGTCTCGGATTAATCCGAGACTTTCTGAACTCATTTCTGCTGGAGGAAGTCACAATGATTAGCCCTACCAACAGCCCAGCCAGCTTCACTCCACCTTAAGGGAATCGAACACAGGCATTGCAAGGGCAATGCTCTAAAATCAGATAAAAGCTGGAAAAGAAGGAAGAGCTGTTTAGCGTTCAGGTGCATGGTTCCAGCCACACGATCCGTAGGCTCAACAGGGATAATCCAGGTGAGCAGGGACGGGTGTGGAGCCTCGGACCAGGAACGCACGGGTCAGTGTGGACTTGCAGGGTCTGTAAGGACTTGCAGCAGTGACACGGACACCCCTTTATTTCTGTGCACCGCAAGGAGCTCCCTCTGTGGTTTTTTTGCAAGGAGACAGAGCTGACGATGCCACCTTCAGCGGGGTAAAACCTTTCCTAAAGCCAAACCAAGAGCAGGACGCGGGTCTGGAGCCTGGATGATGGATCCTGGAGCGGGCAGCACGCCCCCAGCCGAGCCCCGGCACCGGGTGGCACCCCCGGACCCCCCCAGTGACCCCCGGGCCGGGGCTCAGCGCAGCCACGGAGCCCCCGCGGGTGGCGGGGAGGGGCAGAGGGGGGCTCGGCCGCTGCAGGGGGGTACCGGGGGGGGTAACGGGGAATGGGGGGCACCGGGAGGGGGCACCGGGGAGTACCGGGAGGGGGTAACGGGGAACGAGGGTACCGGGAGGGGGAACGGGGGCGGTGCCGGGGGGGACGGGGTGGTCTGGAGGGGGAACGGGGACACCGGGGGTGGCACCGAGGGGTCCCGGGGGTGTCACCGGGGGGTTTGGGGGTGTCGGAGCCCCTCCCGCGGCACTCACTCGGTGATCTTGGGGTCGAGGTTCCCGATCCAGAGGCGGTGCCCGTCCTGCAGGGCTCCCTCGCACAGGATGGACGCGTTCTCCAGCGGCAGCGCCTGGCGGCCCGGCTCCATGGCGGCGCGGGGCGGACCGGGACCGGCCCCCACCATCACCTCCCCCCCCCCACCTCCTCCTCCCGCCGCCGCCGCCGCCGCCGCCCCGGGCCCCGCGCAGGCCTCGCCCCGCCCTCGGCGCCCGGCGGTGACGTAGGCGGCGCGGGGCCGTGACGTCAGCGGCGCGCGCGCGGGGCCCGAGCGACGGTGAGCGGGGAGGCGGCGGCGGACGGAGCCCCCCCCCCCCCCAACCGGGGCTCCCGGCACGGCCCCAACGGGGCGGGGGAGGGGGGCGAGGAGGGGAGGGGCGAGGGGAACGGGCCGGGAGGGGCGGGGCCAGCAGAAGGGGCGGGGCTACGCGAGGGGGCGGGGCCGCGTGGGGCGTGGGCTGCAGGGGCGAGGTCGCGGAGGGGCGGGGCTGTGTGCGGGGGGCGTGGTCATGTAGGTGGGGGCGAGGTCGGGGGCGGGGCTTGGGGCGGAGGGCGCGCCACGGACCCGGCGGGTGGCGCGCCCTGGGCGGCGGGGTTCGGCGCGGTGCTGAGCGGCATGGCACGGCTCGGCACGGCACGGCACGGCTCTGTAGGGCTCTGTAGGGCACGGCACGGCTCGGAATTGCACACCCTGCCCAGCACAGCCCAGCCGGCCTTCCACCTCCTTCCCCTTCAGTTCTTTTGCAGCTCGGATCTCCGAGCCCCAGCCTGCCCTTGTGCTGCAACAACACCTCAGAGCTCCCCGCAGCAAACGTCCTGAAATAAGGGCTTTAAAATAAGAATGCCTTTCAGCCTCAGAGCGGGTAGGATGGAAGCCAAAGTTGTCACAAGTGCCCTGTCCCCCGGCGAGGAGTGTCTTCCCGCTGTGGCTCCCCAGGCTGTGCCCTTCGGGTGGCTGGGACAGCACGGTGTCCCTGGGCCTGAGCCACGCAGCTGCAGGGGCACCAGGAGCAGCCTGCAGCGCTCAGCTGTCACCACTGAGCTGTCACTGCTCAGCTGTCACCACTCTGCTGTCACCATGCCCTGACACACACAGCCAAGGCTTGAAGCCGTTTCTGCTCAGCGAGCTGAGCACCCCACCCTTCTTTTCTCTTTCCAGGTGAGCTGTAAACAATGGCCATGGCGCTGAGATGCTTTCGGCACCTGCACTCCCTGCTGTATTCGCCGTTGGCCATGATGAGGAGGCTGCCACAGGCTCCTGCAGGCTGCCCAGCCCTGCTGCTGGAGGGCTGCAGGCAGTGTGTCCACCAGGTGCTGCTGACCCGGCAGCTGGCCACCAAAAAAGGTACAGGCAGCCGTTCTGCCCGGGTCTGCAACCCCCAGAGGTGTTGCCAGATACTGCTGAAAGCAGAACCTCTTACTCCTTTTCTCTCCTGTACCAGTATCAATCTAACTTAGGCAGAACACAGCCCTGAAGGAGCTAGTTTTCCCGAGTGCACTGCAGGGTACAGGAGTCTTTAGTCCTTCCTAAGGGAGAAGTGCTGCATGGAGCTGTCACTGCAGCAGCAAGTAGCCATCGGCACCATCCAGGCTGTGGAGTTAGAGTTCGTGCACACAGCACAGCCTTCAAACACACCTTGCCCGTGTGCTCAAGTGCTGGGCAATTTACTCATTTAGGAATATCAGTTTATCTTAGACTCAACTCTGAATCTAACAGTGGTTCTAACGTCTTCTTTCTGCTTTCTAATACAACAACTAAGTGTTCTCAGAAACAGAAAATATTTTTTGTGTAATCCTCAGCTAAAGGTAAAGGGCAGACTCAAGCCAAAGTGAATATCAATGCTGCCTTAGTTGAAGATATTATCAATTTGGAGGCAACCAATGAAGACATGCAGGCGGTGGTGGAAGCTCTGAAAGAAGATTTCAACAGAAATGTCAGCGTTAGAACCTCACCAGGTTGGTAAATTTCTTGTACGGTGCTCTACTGCCTGTAAGGAAGGATACCCATCCTAGTAACAGAGAAGTCCGTTTTTTTCAAAATTGATTTTCTTTTTATTGAGTTATTCACTGGGCACCCGATTACTGCAACCTTGACATCCCCAACTGAAGGCTCTCTTCACCCTGAGCTTGACCAGGAAGAATCTATTTTTGTTAATAGCTTCCTGGAAATAGCTTTTCTAAGTGGGAGATGTCAAAAGTGTCTAACTGAACTGTTTGCAGATGTGATGAAGAAGCAGGTTGTCAGCTAATGGTGCAGTAGGGCAGGAAAAATCCAATTGCCATTAAATTAGCCTTTTGGAAATTGCCATCAGGCTGGTGTCTGGCATATACAAACTTTTTTTTTTGCTATGCATCTTTGTGGTTACTGACCTTTACAAGCCTTATTCACTTACTGAATTTTGTGTTTCAGGAAGAAACGTGAATATATTTGACTAAGCTACAGTTACTATAACACTCTGAACATATGTATTTGTAAGTAGTATCAAGTTTCAGGGATAAAATTTAACATTAAACAATGACCAAATTTGAATCATTCACCACCCCTGCTCTGGCAGGAGCACTTCAGTTTTTAATGGAGTTGGAAAGTGTAGCTCAGTCTCTTAACTATTTATTTTAACCATAGGTATTTTTTTTAATTGCACTGATAAAGTACCTCTTGTCCCATGTGCCTTTTGGCCTGTTAACATTTTGCAGCAGAAACAAGAGAGCAGATTAAGAGTAGCTCAGGGAGAAACTGAATACTTTAAATTAGGCAGTGTATAGCACCTCCTCTTGGGACTTGGAAAAAATGAGGGGTTTAAGGGAACGTTGCTAAGTTAAAGACAATCATTTTCTAGATCTTTGTAATAACATTTTAATGTTTAAGTTTTAAGAATTAAAAATATTTCCTTTTTATTCTTTGCAATCTTTGTTTAGTTTTCCTATTCTAGTAACAAGTGAGTTTTGTTTTCACGTTTTTGTGCTCTACAGCAGTGTTAAAATAATTAACTTGCAAATGCCGCAGGGGATGCATAAATATAAACAGCACCTGAAGTATGAAAAAAAATATATAATTTCTTTATTAACATCTATATTTTGCACAACAGAAGGAAATTGGGACCCTCTATTCATGTTTTTACTACAGCATCATCCTGAAGTGCTGTATCGTACTGAAATTCCCGTGTGTTTGGTTCTTTTGAGGGGCCCTTGATCACATAATTGTCGTGACGAAAGATGGGAAGTTTCCGCTGAACCAGCTTGGGCAAATCTCACTGAAGTCACCTCAGCTCATCATAGTCAACATGACCAATTTTCCAGAGGTAAGGACACGTTACCGAAGGCATGGCAAGGGAGGTAATTACTGACAGAACAAACGGGTTGATACCGAGCAAAGAAGCAATTGGACAAAATCAATCAAATCGGACAGGGTCAGAGAGCTCTGACCGCACCGAGTATCGCTTCTTGTCTGAAACAAAACAGAAGCCGTATTTTGCTGCTGACTGCACGCTGCACATGGCAAGTGCTCTGTCTGGAGCAGGGCATCTCCCACGTGTGGCAGCACTGGGGTCAGGCAGGAGTGGTGTGCTGCACATCAGGCCGTGAGGGCCCTCAGGCTCATACCCAGAGCACACCACTGACCGGTCAGCTTGCTTTGGGGGTTAGGGTGCTGTCAGCTGCATCTGTAAGTTAGGGTGCTGCAGTGCTTGGCAGGACACCTGCACACACCGTGCCCTGACAGGTCTCTGCTTCCCCTGCTTTTTCTGCACCCAGTAGTCTTACACTCACCCTCTCCTTTGGTTGACCTGATCTCCACATGTGGGAGCAGTGCTGGATCTGCCCTGATGTTTTATATCAGCGCAGCACCTTGAGGAGACATGGCCATGTGTTGAACCACAAGTGCAGTTGGAATAGTCTGTACTTGTGCTGGGGGCACCATCAAACTCCTATAAAGCTTGCTTACTGAGCACAGAGGCTGAGGGCACCCCCTGGAAGCTCGTGGAAAGCAGCTGCTGATGTTGCCTCTGAGCTGGGCCTGGGCTAACGGGAGCAAGGCCTAACACAGGCCCTGCTGTAGTTAGTGAGCTCCTCCATTAACAGCGCCTTCAGATCAGAACCCCTAAATTAGGGTCAGTTTCCCTTAGTCTTCTGCAGGAGGCTTAGACTTGCCCCCAAATTAAGCAGCAAGTATGAATCACACCTCAGGATCAGGCGTTAGCAGTCCCTCACAGGGGGCTCCTGCAGATCGACCTGCAGATGCGAGCGGCAGCGACCGCAAGGTTAGCTATTCATCCCGCTCCGGGTCTGGAGGCTTGCCAAAGCTTATCTCTATTTATTTTGCAAAGGCTTTCCCCAATTAATTAAGTCAGCAAAGTCTCAGAGGAGGTCAGCATAAGGCACTTGATGCCTAAGTGTTTCTTAAAGTGTATCCAGCACATATAATGACTTCGAAGACTGAAGGCCCCTCATCAGCGAGTGCACTGAGGTCCCTCAGAGTGCCAGAGCTGAGAGGGCCGGAGGAGCCATGGCATGATGCAGCTTCTGTCCATGCAGATCAAGATACCAATATCGTCGTGTCTACCATTGCCTGCATTTGCTTTCTAAGCCAAAGGACCACTTTTCATTTGAACCAGAGCTGTAACTGTTTCTCTCAATGCAATATTTTACACCACAACTGTTCCATGGATAGGCTGAACTGCTTAATAACATTATACTCACTTTCATGTGATGTCATTATTTATAGAATATAGCCAATACTTCATAGCATTGAAAAGCACATAAAAATCCCTGAAGAGTCTAGAAAAGAAAATAATTATAGAAGAGGACTTACAGGGCCAAATCCCGTTTGCCCAAGAGTTACAAAAACAAACAAGATCATGTCTTTTAACTACAGCTATTTTATGTGCTGCGATAGGATGGAGACAATATTTTCACTATTTCTATCTCTTCTAGAATGTATGTTAAACAACACAACTTCTAGCGAGCATTCTCTTCCTACAGAGCATGCACTGTGCATAGAATAACACGTTACAGTCCTAACATGCTGAAATCTTCTTTGTTATGTTTTCTCTGCACTTTTTGTGTTTTAGAGTATGGCCGTTGTGTTTTACAGAACACTGAGACCAGCATTAATTTCATTCAGTGACATCACGCATTGCAGAGCTAAATGAATGTGCAGAGCTTTAGTTTGTGCCTCGGTTGATAGAAACTGAACTTCATAAACATGGTCTACTGTAGCAGCCTGGAGCTAAAGTTAACAATGGGAAAGAATATCAGAAATAGCAATGCGCCTTGTAGGAAATGCCACACTAGTGCCAAAGGAATAGACTAGTTCGGTCTTGTTATTGTCAATGTCAAAGAACGAAACAAACTGGCAGAGCACTGTGGGAGTTGCCAGCAAAGCTGTGATTTAACCACGTTTGATGCTGTGTGAAAGTTCACCAGCACTCTAAAACAGGGAAGGAAGCATTTTACTCACTTTGTAGTTCCCAAGCAAACCTGCACACCTCACCTTTTAAGCAGAGCGGTGTCAGTCAGCAGTGATGGAGTTTTGAAAACTTAATCCTAAGTAATAAGCTGTAAAATAAACAGAGCTGGGCACAGGCTCCGTTCTCAGCCAACTGCTACTGATGTAATGTGGTTAGGTTGTAGTGCTGAAGTGGTTAAGTTAGTTAACTTTTCTAAATTGGCACTGTGTGATTTCTAGTGGAAAACATTCAACTGGAATTTTTAAATGCTCAGAATCTTTCATCTCCTTTGCCACAGTCAGGCTATGCCTAGGGAATTTATTGCGGTTTCACTCTGCATTGCCTCAAACCATTCAAATAGTTTCAAAGAAGCAAAACAGTTTTCTTTTGTTGTTGCTTCCCTTCCCCTCTCCCCCCTTTGTGCCCTTCCTACCCCGATACCGAGCACAGCCATAGTTTCCCATTCAGTTTGATCAAAGCTCTCCGCACCAATGTAACTTCCTGATCTTACTGGTAACAGAAGTAAATGTTTCCATGTTCTGTGGAGATGGATTGCCAACTATTGACAGAGTTCTGGCATATGGGAATGATTATTTCCTAATTCTCTTTACCTTTTGATCTGTTTTACAGAGCACAGCTGCAGCTATGAAGGCTATAAGGGAGAGTGGAATGAACCTGAACCCAGAAGTGGATGGGACGTTGATTCGGGTGCCGATTCCGAAGTAAGTGCCCACAGCTGCCCAAGTTCACCCTCACATAAGATAACACAGAGGGCTGCGGTGAGGGCCCTTCAGAGGGCAAGCTCACCCACATTCAATCCCTGGGACCAGAGCAGCCCTTGCACCTGTGCATGCTCAGACCCTGCAGTGATGGAGCCCTCAAAATGCCCTGGTCAGACGCAGAGGCACAAAGTCCCCACTGTGTGATCTGCCATCCCAGGGTTACATGGCCCTGGGGTGCTGTGAACAGCTCCCACAAAGGGATGGCTGCACATGCAAACCCTGCACACGTGCGCTGCGTTTTAGGAGCAGGTGACTGCTAAGTAAAGATGAACCGAGTATTTCTCGTGCCTTAGATCTACTTTAGAAATTCTCTGATCAAAATGCTAGATAAAATTCAAGAGAAGTCTAATTGCAGCTTTCTGTTGCTGTCGGTGAAAGGGAATGACATTATCATTCTATTTGCTGATTTTCTTTTTCCCCCCGTGCTCTCTGCCCTTCCCCCATTCCTCAGGAGAGGAGGCAGAGGAGGAGGGCACCATTATCTTCATAATTGCTGAGGCTCCCGGGTTGCTGCACAGTGGTTTGATTGTTAATGGGCACTTGGGTCATCCTTGAATATGAATTGCAGGGGAGGAAACTCCAAAACTACAAATCTTGATCTTTAAAAAAATATTGTTTTTCAAACAAATATGTACGTTCTGTCACTTTCTTTTGTGGTGTCGTGGATCAAAACCAGGTCTTCTCTCCCCAAGAAAGATCTAATGTGCTCCCTTGTTCCTCTGGTGCACAAGGGTTGCTGCTCTTGGTCGCTTTCTTCCTGGACAGTCGGCAGCCCAGGGAGTCCTAAGTTAAATTGATTTTCAGCTTGGAAAACTTGCCTTGCAGGTCTGCCCTCATGGGCGCCTCTAGTTCCATTTTCTGACCCACTCAATTGACACAACTAAATCTGTCAGAGTTTCATCCACTTATCAAGAAGTGAAGCAGACTGTTTCAATCTTTAAAACCTAATGCAAATGGAAGAAAAATAAGCAAGTTCAGCCAGAGACTACTCTTCAATATTATCTCTCTGAATTGATTTTTTCTACTCTGAACTGTTTTTTCTATATTTTTCTGAAATATTTAATTTTCTCAACTCTCTAAAAATATTTGCAAAGAACATACAACAGATGGAGGCAGTGAAATCATCAAAATTACAGCAGGTGTGCAAAACAGGCAAACAATGAAGAGACAGTGTTTCTGCAGAAAGGGATTATTTCATGAGGGAAGATGTTAAAAGTAAATCAAACACAAACAATCTTTGCCTGTTACTAAAAACACTTTTTCATCAGACTTAACAGGTGAACACCCATGCATTATATTTTGCCTCGTATGTGCAGCTACACATCAGGGCTTGAGATTGTTTTGACCGACCATTTAAAAATGAAATTTACTTTTCAGTATTTATTCTATTAAATAAGTTTTTGCACTGCAGTTAAAATGTACACTAGTTTTAAAAATACACTGTTTTGTTGGTGTTTATTTCTGCTTCCTGCTAGGATCCCCTCTACTCCCTAAGGTATTAGCCTGTTTGTGTTGCTAGCACTGCATAGGCAATATTTATTTATATAAAAATTATTCCCTGAGGGTTTAAAAAAAGAAGAAAAAAAACACAGCCATGGGAACATTTGTATTGGTCGATCTCGTGGCCGAATTTGACCTGACCTTGTGTCTTTTATGGTATTGCCTCATTTTTAGATTCATCTTTTTTGGACCCATTGTGTTACACTGGATATTGTTTGTAAATTAGTAATATTTTTACACATGCTTTACTGAAAGCCAGATGACTCATTTGAAAGTTTAATGACTCATTGTGAGCTTTTATTTTCCTTTGCCCTTTAAGAAATATGCAAAGATACCTACTATGGGGAGAAGGGACTTGAGAAATTTCATTTGAAGAAAACAAAGCTGTTTGAGCTGCGTTTCTCCAGATAGCTCATCATAATAAGTCTCTTTCATGCTTTTTGTTGAATAATATATTTTGCACCCTATGTTTATCTGCAATTATGCATGCAGAGTATCTAGTTAAGCCTACTTTCCTTGAACTGATCCCTCTCATTCACAGGAAATTCCTAGCATTTGAGATACAGAAATTATTCTTACCCGCATAAACGCCTTGTGTTGGAGATGAGATGTGGCCTGCATTGTTTTCACTGTGGGTGTGCTCATGCCATATGCTGGGAAAGGAGCATCCAAGTGCTGCAGTGCTTAAACCACTGGTTGCTGACTGAAGCAGAAACAGGGGAGACGTTACCCACGGTGTAGGATGCATTTCTGAACACACTGGTGTGCGGTCACCAGGCTCTGTGGTGATCCTGGCAGGGCAGGATCGTCCCTGGAAACCCACGGGGTTTGAGCCTTGCCACTTTACCTGTGGTGGTGGCACTGATCCAGCAGCTGCCCCTGGATAGGAACCTTGTCCTTGCGCCCTGCTTCTGGCACCCCTTCCCCAGGTTTGCTTCATGCTTTTGGGGGATTAAAGAGGAAGCAGCTGCAACAGTTACTAGACAGCTTAAGAGTCCCAGATCTGGGTACAGGAATAAACAACTGTCCTTAAAAACCATGGGCCTGGCTCATGTTGATGGATTCCTTAACCAGAAACAGCATCTGACTGAAAAAGTGTCCGTTTCTGGCATCGGTGGTAGCATTGCTGAGAATTTACATACGGTCTGGTTGGAACGTAAAACCCGCTGAGAAACTCCACGGCACTGCGCAGTGATAAAAAGAAATTGGTGTTAATAAAGACAGACAAGGAGGCACAAAAGCTGTGACCCTGTGCCAAGAAGCATAGGAAATCTGGCAGCCCTGCATAAACAAAAACATTTCCTTAAAGGCTCGGCAGCCCCGAGCAGGCGAGTGATACCCTCAGCACAATTCGCACAAGCTGAAGCGAGTGGGGAGGTGAAAAGCGAAGGGCAAACTCTGCCTCCCCCAGCTGAGGCCGTCCTCCTGGACCAGCTCGCCCCACCGCCCAGCAGGAGAGCAGAGGTTTCCAGCTCCCTCCTCCCAGTTTAGCAGCCATGGATTTTATTTTTTTTTTCCCCTCCCTGCCCCCTCAGAAAGCTGCCTGAGAACCTGACCTCACCCAGACCTCTGTTTATGAGCTGGCTTTGCATGTGCCGCAGGACCTCTGGCTTGGGATTTTAAACAAAAGAAGCCCTAAAGGCATCGGCGTTGGGATGCACAGGAAACCACAAGTAACCCCGCTCGCTTCTAATTAGGCCTTCGAGTCCCAGTCCCAGCCTGTGCTGCCCAGAAGCCCCTTGCTGTCTGTGTGCTGGTCGCCCCCCTTTGCAGCAAGGACGGGGCCACGTTGCTGTCCCCAGGGTGTCCCCTGGGTGCGAGGGGGCACCACAGTGCCACAGCTGGGTCCCAGCTCTACATCTGTCAGCCCTTCCAGGGATACCAAGTCCCTGCAGTCGCTGATCAGTTCAGGAAAGCTTATTCCCTCCTGTACCTCAAAGTAAAAACAGCCGGCGGTGCTGAGTGGCGGTCGGAGCCCCTGCAAACATCTGCTGCAGGACGGTGCCAGAGGCAGCGCGACGCATGGGGCTGCAGCAAGCTCCGAGAGGCGCAGGGCGATGCACGCTGACAGCCTCCCCGTAAGCAATACCCGCGAGGGGGCAGAGCTGGCGCTGCTGCGGGAGCCCTCGCCCCAGGTTTCCTGACTTCTTTGCAGGAAGAGTCTTGGCCTCAGTGTTTTGGTGACCCAGGCTGTTGCAGCCAATTTCTAAATATTCGCGTGAAATGTTTATTTTGCAATATCTTCCGCGAGCAGACGGGAGCTCTCTGCATAGCAAGTCTCAGTGAGAGCACTGCGTTTATTCTCAAGGTGATGTGGAAACCGCAATAGCCATGAAAATAATTTACAATATTATTGTTAAGCACTAACAGTTGATGCTGACAGTGATCAGCTGTAAGTGCTGGAACACTACTGGAGCTAAGATGACATGTCAGCCGATCCCAGGCTCCCTCATCACCTTCAGGTTTCAGTTTGGGATGGAAAGTTGGAAGTTTTCTGTGACTGGCACTGTGTCAGGGGAGCTCTGTGCCACATCACCTGCGGCTGTACGAGCTGCTAATGTCAGATCCATTTCTGGTGTCACCTCCTTGTCAGACAGGGTGTTACACACGGTCGCGGTGGAGATGCCTGGTCACGATGAGCTGGAATAAGGTCAAGTGAAATACAAGCTCTATAGGTTCCAGATAAATGATTCAGCCTCTTCCAGTTGCAGGGAGACGGCTCTGAGTTTCAGGAATGGATGGAGGTTTCCTCACAGCTTTGCAGGGAAATTACACTTCTCAGCTCTGTCTCAGGTCTGGAGCTGGATTTTCCCTCTTCCCTGCAGATGCTTTGGCAGGAGAAAAAAGAAATTAAACATTTCAGCATGACTTTCAGGCACTGCAGCGACAACCATAAAACAAGTGAGATTCAGTCCAAGTCCCTAAGCTTAGAGCTGTGCTGGGAACTTTCTGTTCTAGGCTCGAGACTCTCTGTGCCGAGATGTGTTGCCATGGCAGATGTGCAGAGGTAGCTGAGCTGCCTCAGGGTGACCAAAGCAGGATAAAAGCATGCCCTGGGCAGCACCGTTGCAACGTGAAGCCTTGCACAGAACCAGCACCATCGTAACACCTGCACAGCACCATGCAGGTGCTCTCTCACAGCCCATCAGCCCCAGAGGAAGGGGAGTTGTCTGAAAGGTGCCACAGCAGAGATGGCCACTGAATTTACCCCAAGTCCAGTCTGCCAATCGCAGGAAATAAATCTGGCTGTGCTACATGTGACACTTTTCTCTTCCCTTCTTTGTTGATAGGGTCACCAGAGAGCATAGGGAGAGCCTGGCCAAGCTTGCCAAACAGTCCACCAACAAATCCAAAGACGCCTTGAGAAAGGTGCGAAGCAAAAGCATGAACCAGGTAAAGAAGTTCAAGAGCAAAGTGTCTGAAGATACCATCTGGCTGCTAGAAAAGCAGGTAATTTTTTTTCCTTTTAGCATATCACGTTTCACAGCTCAGTAGTGTGAACACACAGTGAGCGTTTATGCCAGAGCTTGCTGACAAGCCTCCAGCACTGAGAACCTGGCTGGAAAAGAAGTGACCCTGGGTTGAATTTTTGGAGTAGGCAACAGCTGTTGTATTTGCTTTTTTCTTTGTGAGATTTCAGGCTTGAATCTCAAAGCCAAATTTATGGTATGAACCATAAGCTGAAACAGGAAAAAACATTTTCCCCGAAAGCTTTTGTAGTCCAACGGATTGTTACACAAACCAGCTGATCTTGGGGAGCAAAGCTACCCAAAGTTTTACCACCACTTAAGCAGTGCCTGGACATCAGAAAACAGCTGGCATTAATGAGGATTGCTCCAGTTTGTTGTTAATGAAAAGGCTAGCAAGATTCTCTGTTAGGAGTTTTTTGGCTCTGATTCAGGAAAATACTTAAGCACACGCCTAATTCCCTAAGAGCAGATGTCACTAAAGTCAATTACTTGGGCAAAAACTCAGGCACAAGCATAAGTGTTTTGCTGAATTGATGCCTCTGAAGGCAGGCCATTACTTTTTAGCTGTTTGTTTATTAACAGCTAAAGTTAGATACGTTGCAAATGCTTCAGAACTGTTCTCTGAGCACTCAAAAAAATAAACATTGATATACAGAGCATTTGTGCAAGCAGGAAAAATGGCCATGCTATTGTAACTGAATCCTGTTGGGAAGCAGTTGTCCCACAGCACACAGATGGTTTTCTGCATTTAGAGAGGTAGCATCTCAAGTCTAATTTTCACTTGTACCCAAATTTTTTTTTAGCACGAAAGGTCTTATATGCCTTGGAATCGAGTGCACCTTAATTAGTCCTATAAAAGTAGTACACAAAACTTCCAGAGGCTCCAACCTTTCTCTGCACATGCACCCTTCACTCACTCAAATACACGCATGCCCATTTTGGAACTGTTTGCCTTGTCCATCCCATGTTACCATGATCAATGGACAGGGCTTTAGCAATAGCTGTTTACTTCTTTTTACAAGAAATTTCTTACACAAGGAAAAGAAACTTACAGTTTACAAGAATTTTCTTTTTTACAAGCAGTAACAGGTCTGTTTATTTCATGTATGAATTCTTAGTGTGCTAAGGCTGTGTTCCTGCTGTGACCTGGTCTGTTCTAATAATAGAAGGCTGTAGAGATAAGCCCTCTCTGCTCTGGTGCAGACACCAGCTGGTCTCTGACTCTGCCTTTCCCTGAAGTAAATAAGGTCTTGACCAAGTAACTTGTGAAGCACAGCCAAGATTTTTGCCAGGAGCCTTGGAAAGGAGAGCAAGGATTGCAGCAAGCGTAAATTAGATACAGGGCATTTGCACGTGCAGACATCTTCGGGTGCTGAGCGGGTCTAACTGAAACAGCAGAGCACTGATGGGGAAGTCCCCCAGATCCCTCACCATGCTGTACTCCAGCATCCAAGTCTGTTGGCAGTTAAGTAGGAGCTGCACAGACAGTCCATGTTGAGCTTCTCTTTTCAGAGCCTTTGACCAATCCCTGTTATCACTGTGCAGATGTAGCACTGGCAAAGACTCACCCAGGGCAGCTGTGAGCTCTAGGAAGAGTCAGCTATTGCCCAAGCACTATTTTGGATTTTATGAGGGCTTTAGGCTTTCTTTCAGGAAATGGTCTGGTCGTTCCTTTCCTTTAAACTGTGACATTACCTAGTACATGACTCAAACTTGTGCTGTGTTGCCACAGATCCAGCAAATGGCAGACAACGCTGCAGCAGAGATGGACAAGTTGCTGGCAGCAAAGACCAAGGAGCTGCTTGGATAAATGTCATCCATATGGACATGCTCTCCCCCCCACAAGCAAGAACAGACTGCCACATACCCCACTGGCCATCCCTGCCTGGAGTCAGGCAGCCTCAGGTGATGGGCAGGGATAGGTCTCCCAGACCTCCAGAGCAGATCTGGGCTTTGGGATCCCCCGGCCACTGGGATTCCTGAACCTGGATGGTGCTGGAGGGAAGGGGGAAACTCTCCTTGCTGTTCTTCATTCAGGCATCAGCAGAATTGGCATCAATTCAGCAGGAGTGGGTGAAGCTCATACCACCAGACATGTCACCTCCTTGCTGGCCTGTTTCCTGCACACCCTACCCTCTGCAGGGCTGTGGAATCGCCTCGCACCCTGGCCTGGTTGCGCTTCTAGCAGCAGTCAGTCTAGGGCTGGTTGAAGCATGCACCACATGCAGGAGGAACTTGACACTCCTGTTGTTACCCTCATTTATTCTTGCTTAAAGTAAAGCAAAAGTGAGTTCACCCCTCTCCAGAGAAGCAGCTGGGACAGCACAGCTACCTGTGACCTGGCCACCAGCCACTCCTGGAGGGTGTGTGGCAACTCATCACCACCTACTGCACACCAGCCAGCAGGAACCATGGCTTTGCAGTTCCCTAGGCTTCATAGATAGAGAATTGAAATTAATACTGTGAGCATGGCTGTTTTTGCCAGGAGTAAAACAACCAACAGTCAGCACAGGAGTCTACAAAGCCAACATCTTCCCGCACGCACTGCTTGCTCCACATTCCAGAGGTTAGAGAAGGGA
The DNA here is from genome assembly GCF_964211825.1 of Aythya ferina. Lineage (NCBI taxonomy): Eukaryota > Metazoa > Chordata > Aves > Anseriformes > Anatidae > Aythya > Aythya ferina. The sequence continues at coordinate 2,018,381 of NC_140318.1, read as the reverse complement.
GAATCATGACATGGTCCTGAGCACATACTATAACCATTGGTTACCAGCAGGTACTTTCCAACAGCAGCAAGCAGCCTCAGGCAATGGCAAGACGGAGGGAAGGTGGTGGCCAGCACCACAGACCCACTCCCAAAGCATTTGGGTTCAAAGAGCACCAAGCCTCTGCAGTCCTTAAATAAACAACTCCCAAAAAGTTAGTTTGTGCACAGTGGGGAGGGGGAGAAGGATGAAGGATTTGCTCTGCTAGGGCCCCACATGTCAACAATTTCTCTGCTTTGTGTATTTTGGCCAAAGCACTTACCATGATAAATGAATAAAGGAAAATGGCGAGCCCAGGGCGGTTACATGGCTCAGTAAATTGCTTTCAGCTGATTACTGTATTTCTTCTGACATTTATCAACTGGGCTTTTTTGCTGTTGTTGCAGCCTCTACATCCCAGCAGCAGCCTGGGGCCAAAGGGTTTCCCCTGTACCAGCCTGGGACCGTTGTGGCAGGGACGTGCACTTGGAAGGGAAGGCACAGGGGCTCCTCCGGCCTCCTCCTGTTCTCCCAGCCTTAAAGGCAGTAGTGATGGGATGGCAGCAAAGCTGCAGGGAGCCATTGCATGGGGGAATTCCTCAAGTATTTACTGCTATTCTTGTCGCATCTCACTCCACATTAGTTAGAAATAGGGGTAAAACCAGAGCTGCTGTACAGGCACCTGAGCACCATCCAAAATGGCTGCCCCAGGCCTCCCTCAGGCACCGGCAGCCATGTGCTGTGGGGACGGGGCCGCCTGTCCCTGGTGTGCGTACCCGGTGTCTTTGCGAGGCAAGGGCGGAGATGCAGGCCTCAGTGGCACAGCAACACAGGTGCAGAGGTAGGTTTTGTGCAGGGAAATAGAGACAAAGAGCTGATCACCACACAGTAGGGCACCAGGCAGGGGAGGCAGCCCTCATGTCCTCCTGCAGCCCTCAGTGCTCTGTGCCACCAGCAGCCACCATTGCCCCAGCCCTGAGGGAGCAGCACACACTGACCAGAGCCACACCATTCACCTGTCCTTCAAACAGCAGGACAGGCACCTTCCAGCCACACAGGACCACCATGGCACCAACCACATGCAAGGCAGGGAGATCACCCCATGCCTGCCACAGCACAGGCAGCCTGCAGCAGGGTCACTGCTAGTCCAGGAGAGAAGACAGAGGACATCACACTTACTGTCACCACATCCAGCAGGCTCACAGGGGTGGCTCTGGGCTGGTCCTGCTGAATATCTGCTCTGCTGCTGCCCCAGCATCTCCAGCACACAGCAACGCAAGGTGGAAATAAAAAGGCTCCCTCCACCAGTGCCAGCAGCAACCCTTCAGTTAGCTGGAGCCTGGATTGTGCCCAGCGCTGATAAGAAGCTGCAGCTGATGCTGTTGGAGGGTGGAGAAGGAGCTCCAGCTGCGCCAAATAACCCAGGAGGAACAGAGACTGCAGCCAGAAAACATTTGGGTGTAACAGCACTGATTTCAGCAAGCTGCTTTGGCCATCAAACAGTTTGGGTGCAGCAGCAGCAGCAGGAGGGGGGTTCACAGGAGGGTGGTGGGATGTGAAGGGGGCTTTGCCCAGACCCCCAAGTGCCCTACACCAGCACCGTGGGTGCCAGCACGATGGCCGAGGACGGCAGCTCCACGCTCTGCTCCCCTCCGGGCTGCTGCTCGGTGGAGCCGCAGCAGCGCCGTCGGGCTCCTGCCACCCGCACGTTGAGAGCCTCGGCCACGGGGAAAGCAGGGTGGAAGCGAAAGGCAGGAAAAACTCCGAGGAAGCTGGAAGCTCTCGACACAGTTAAAAAACAACATTGCTCTTCAAAATAGATGTGATTGCACTCCTTATGAGTCATCGAGCAGAGACACCAAGATTGCTTTGTGCCAGGGACGAGCCCAGGCTCTGATTGTGTGCCTCCCGGATTTGTATAAAACAGACCATGGATGGCATGTCAGAGTTTACAGCTCGCATACATTTTCAACAGTGAGCTTTGCAAAATGTATCAATGTAATCTCTGCCTCCTATATTCCGTGTTGATTAGACACGATTTCTGGCTGGATTTTCAGAAAGCTCAAGTGCTTTTTTAATCACTACAGAAGCTCATTATTGCTTTCCAGTGACTCTTATGTCCTTCACTTCTCCTTTCAGATTAGAGTCTATAGTCAGATGAATATTGGATGATTTCATTACATACAAATGCAATCAACAGTTTTGCATAAATTTCTCCTCTTTTCTTGAGTTTCAATTGACCTCAGCACCCGTGGAGGCAGGCGCAATACACATGTAAATGAGCTGGCGTTGCTGCAAAGACACGGATGCGGAGAAACAAGATAAACTGTCAGATAATATTCAGGATTTTAAGAGATCAAAAAAATACTTCCTTGCTCAGCCAAGCCGTAAAAATGGCACCTTCAGCTGCCGGGGAATTCGCTTTTGTTTCACTTGTTGTCTGGCTGTGGACGAAGGCCAGGAGTGGCTCTGGGAGCGAAGGGCTGAGGCAATGCGGCCGGCACCATGGAGCGATGCAGTGGGTGCTGCTGCACTGCATGGGCACCTCTGGGGGGCATGGGACACTCTGGGGGGCACGGGGCTCTCCAGGGGGCATGGGAACACCACGTGCGAGGGGGATGCCCACTGAAGCCCAGTGCTCGGTGGCTGGGCCCCTGAAGGGTTCCTGCTGCTGCATCAAGGCTGGCCCAGGCAGGGGATGCTCGGTTTGGGAGCCCCCATCCCCGTGCCCACCCGGGACCCCCGTCCCCAATCCCCTCGCTGGGTGCGGGGGCACCTGCCCCAGGCACAGGGCTCAGCCAGGGGCAGCCCCCCCCAACCCCGGCAGGGCGAACAATGCCTTCAGAATATATTTAAACTAGCACTCCATGCTAACAATCAGGGCTAATTTAAACAAACTATAATTAAACATAAAGGACCTCTTGGTGGGGAAGTCAGGGAAAACTGTCAGCAGTTACTTTGGATGTGGAGCCCTTACCTTTAAAAGAATAATTTTTGTGCTAATGCGAGCAATCCAGCACTCCCACACTCGCCTTCGGGGGCCAGTGGGGAAAGAAACTCTTGGGTTTCTTTTGATACCTTTACGTGCTAATCTTCTTAACAGATTTTTAATTAATGGGAACAGAGCACTTTGCAGCCGTGAAATCTATTGGTGTAATTGCCTGGTGGATTAGTCCCATTAACCACACAAATTACCTGTCTCCAGGCCGCCAGCCCCACCAGGGAGCTCCCCACACTGGACACACTGAGCGGCCCCATTCTGAAGCAATTTTGATAAAATAAACTCTCTAATCAGGTAAATAATTCCATAAGGGAAATTGCTGCCTTCCCGCAGCCCCCTCCTCCAGCGGGGACCTGGCTAGTTTCAGGGGAATGAAACATGCCTCCAATTACAGACAAATCTCCAGCACAAAAACCGTTTGGGAGAAGCTCTCGGCGCACGGGACCCCCTTGAAACGCAGCGTCCGAAGAATTAAAGCATTTAAGCTGTCAGCCGGAATCTGGCCAAGCCCCTGATTACCTGGGGGCGACGCACGGTGTATTTAGGTTTGTGTCCGCTGCAATTTCCTGGCCCCCAGCGTTGATGCTGAGTGACTCGCGTCCGTGCCGGGCTCCTGCCTGGGGTCCCTCCGCCACGTGGCCCCGGGTGCAGGGATGCCGACCTTTGGGCCCATTAAGGACATCCCGGCCGGCGGCAGCCCGGAGCGGTGGAAACGTGCAGTGCCCCAAAGAGCCACCGTGTGAGCATGACCGCCTGCACCCATTTTACAGCAGCACTCGTCAAGGCCCCATGGCTGCTCCTACCGTGGTTATGACACGGGGGAGTTGAGCCCTAGCAGGGACATGTGCTCCAGCCATGGTGGGGACGGTCACACAAAGGGGTGTCCCCCGAAACATCTCTGGTCCCCATTCCCATCACGGAGGAGCCACCACCAGTGGCACGGGGCTGCTCTTCCACCTGCAAGAGATGGGAGCCCCAGACTCCCCCCTTGGTCCCCAAAGGACAAGGGCTGGGCAGGGGCCAGGACCCCGAAGGCCACAGGGAGAGGTGGGCACATGGACTGGAGAACCTCGCTGTGCGGGGCCGGTGAGAGCGGCCGGGGAACCCTACACCGCAGGTAATTGGCATCAGATGCTCCCTGACCTGCTGCATCCACCGGGAAGCTGGAAGCATTTATTTGTCTGGGCCGGCAGCTCTATCTGCGTGCGGGAGGCGTTGGCAGCGGCGGGGCTGGGCTCGGCGAGCCTAATGAGCCTGGGCTGAAGATGATGAATATGATTGCTGAAAGCGCTTTCCTGAGTCCTTCTTTCCTGGGGCTCAGGTTACGAGTTCCCAGACAGCCTGTCCAGCCTGGGCTTTTCAGCTCTGATTTGTAGCCCCCCAAACAGCGCCCATCAGCTCCCCGTGATGGAGGAAGAGCTTGGTCCTCCGCCACCGTGCCCCGAAGGGCTGGGCTGGGCATTGAGGTGAGGGCTGGGCACAGTGTGGGCACCTCAGACCCTGCCTGGATGTAAGGAAGGGTTGTGGCCCCAGCTGTCCCTCTGCTGCCCAGCCCCATGCCCTACACATCCCACTGAGCCTCATGTGGGGTGGATGGGAGCAGTGCCACAGGGTGGGCTGTGGCCATCAGCTCTTCCCGTGCCACTGTGAAGGAGTTAAGGATAGCTCAAGCACTGTCACGGGGTGCTGGGCACGAGTCCCCTCAGCCTCCACTGGGGTGAGGCAGAACCAGACCAGTTCTGTCCCGCAACGCCTCAGCCCTGGTCTGCCCCTGAGCCACATCCCCACCCAGCGCGCCTCTCAGGGGGGTGCACGAAGCCAGGGCAGGCTGGGGATGCTCCCAGGGCGGTGGGGGAGCCACGCTCCCTCCAGGCACAGCCACCCCGAGCAGGGGGCTGAGGGACAGTGGGGACCTGCAGGGGCTGGTGGTCTCGATGCCTGCCCCCCTTGGATGTCACCCTTCCAGGAGGGGCTCCCAGCGCTGCCCCACTGCTGCTGGTTTGGGGACACGAAGCAGCCGGGACAGGAGGGGTCCTGTGGTGCCAGCCCACTGCAGGTTTGGGGGTCCTGCCATCCCACCCCCCAGCACAGGGGGACAAAACACTGCTGCAGACCCCGGGGAGAAGTGGAACCCAGCGGGCTGGGGATGAGCTTTGCTCTGAGCCTTCCCGCGTTCCCCGGCCGGCTGCGCGCTGCCATAGACGGTGTTTTGCTGCCTCCCTACGGGAGGACGCAGCCGGCAGCGCTGGGCCTCCACACGTGGCCAGCCCGCACTGGGGGCCCTGGTCCCAGCCCCAGGGACACGCACATGGGGTGGGGACACCACGCAGTGACTCTGGGTGGGGGGTCCCAGGCCCAGCTCCGCAGGAGGGGCTCGATGGGTGTCCCACTGCTGCTGCAGCTCCCCGGGGACACATGGCCAGGAAGCACCCGATGGAGCTGGAGACAGAGTGGGGCCAGAGTTGTGCCCCCCCTGCGTGGGGGCTAAAGAAAAAGGAAGCAAAACTTGGGAGATGCCTCCCGAAGGAGGAAGAAAGGCGTGCGAGGAACGGGAGCAAAGCTGTGACCCCTGGCCACTGCTGAGAAAAGTGGAAGAGCGGCGAGAAAACAGCACAGGGAGGGCGCAGGAGGAGAGGGGAGACCCCTGGGGCTCCGCAGAGGTTTTCAGGAGAGCAGCGTGTGGGGCTGAGACCCTCTGGCTGGACCCCAATCTCCCCAGGCATCCTGTGCCACACGGGCCGTGCCCTTTTGCCACAGCACTGTGATGGAGAGGGCACGGAGAGGGCACGGAGAGGGCATGGCACAGGACCCACGGCGTCTTGCTCCCCACAGGGTGCAGGGCAGGGCTCAGCACCACGGCCCCGCTGCAGCTGCGAGCTCAGCCCAGCTGCGGCCACATCTGCGCCGCCCGCCCGGCTCCAGGGAGGCTCCCGCGGCCTTTCTGAAGTCGCCGGGGGTGTGTGTGGGGGGGTGATGTTATTTTCCCAGCGCAAACCCCAGGCTGTTTGTACAATTTAGGAACTCGCATGCTCCATTTCCCAGCCCTGTGACCTGTGAAACTAGGGCCACGGTGCTGCGGCTGGCACAGCTGGGGGGTCCCAGGGTCCCTCCCACCTGTGCCTCCCCCTTTGGCACCCCCATCCCACAGCGAGGCAGGGGGGGGTCCCTCTTCAAAGACAAGGCTTGGCAGGCCAAAAGAGATCTTTTAATTTCCCTGGTTTCCCACCAAGGCCACCCCCTGTCTGGGTGACACACCATGGGTGCCAGCAGTGTCCGGGCAGCACCGTCCCGCTGCCACCGCGCTGGTGCTTCCCCTTCCACCACCCTGGCCATGGAGGAGCGATGTCGGTGCACCTGCTGGCCAGCTCCAGCTCCAGCTCCAACATCTGCACTGCCCCTGCCTCGTTTCTTCCCTCAAAGCCCATGAGAAGCCCGGGATGCTGCGTGCTGCCCCCCCACCCCTCCCACTTGTGCCATGGGACGAGCAGCAGCGTCCCTCGCCCCGGGCCTGTGCGTGGCGCAGGTTATAAAAAGTCCTGGCGAGACAGTGAGGCTGGGGCTGTTGCAATTGCTTCCTGTATTGTGCAAGCAAATGATTATTGAATCCTGATGAAAGGGAAGGGAGCGGGAGATGTGAACACTGTGGGCAGCCGGCTCCAGCCACCTCCCCTGCCGCCACGTGGGGCTGTCGGCGTCGGCCGGTCCCAAGCAGCGTGGGGCTGGCTGTGGGGCCATGGGCTCGGCCAGGTCCTACGCGTGCTGAGGCTGGGTGCTGGGCACGTGCGAGGGGGACAGCACCAGAGCTGGCAGGATGGGGAAAAAGAGCTTCTCTATGGGGTAAACCGCTTGGTTTCCTGAGCCAGCCCGCAGGGCTGTGGTGCTGTGGGGCCATTGGGGGCCGGAGGGGCAGGAAACGCCGGTGGCCTGCTGCTGGATGGGAGCGCACAGAAACAGCCTCCAAATCCATGGTGCTGAGCTGCAGGGCTCAGCCCGAAGCACTTTGCTGCCAGGGCTCCAAGCTGGGCGCACCAGGAGGGCCCCACAGCACTCGTTTGGTGCAGCGTGGCTGCATTTCGTTTTGGGGAGCAGAAACGTGGCACGAGCTTGGCACATGTGCTGCCCAGTGGGGTGCTGGCAGCACCGTTACAGCAAAACCAGTCCCTCGGTGCTGGTCCCTCGCTGCCAGTACTCATTCACCAGGAGCAGCCAGCACCTCCACCCTGCTGGAGCCCACTGAGGGCACGCTCAGCTCACATTGGGGTCAGGCTGGTGCACTTGCCCACGGGGCACTCACAAACCCCTCCGCCACCCATCCCCGGCCACCCCCAACACGGGCAGGTCACCGCTGAGAGGGACGACTGCGGCACGAAGCCGCCGTGGAGCCGCGTGCTCCTTCCCAGCAGCAATTTGGAGCCGGCTGTTCCAGCAGCAGCACCTTTCCACTTTCCAGTTCAGCAGGCTCCTGGCTCGGCCCTGCTGCGCCCCGCTGCAGCCGCTTCCACCGCGGGTGGCGGAAAAACGCGGCCACCCCCGGGGTGCCCGGGGCTGCTGCTGCGCTGCGGGGGGTGACGGCAAAACCCCCCAGGACGTGCCCTGGGGCTCTGCCACGGCCCTCTGCCAGCACGGGAGAGCGCGAGCAGCCAGACACGGTGCCAGGCTCATGGTGCCACCGTGCTCTGGGTGCCACCGTGCTCAGGGTGCCACCAGGCTCCGGGTGCCACCACGCTGGGGGTGCCACCAGGCTCCCTGGGGCTGTCGCAGCGGGGGCTGCAGCGAGGAAACGCTCGGGGCGAGGGGACCGGGGAGGGGGTGCGGAGAGCCGGGGGTGGGCACGGCGATGCCGGGGCCGCGGGGACCGGGGCACGGAGGCGGCCCCGTCCCGTCGGGGGCGGGCGGAGGCGCGGCGGGGGCGGGGGCGGCGGGGCCGGGCCGGGCAGCGGCGGCCCGCGGCGGAGCTGCCTCTCGCCATGGGCGGTGGGTGCCGGCCCCGGGCCCCCCCGGCCGGGCTGCGGCTTCTGCTCGGCCCCGCGCTGCTGCTCTGCGCCGCCGGGAGCGCCGCGGCCGCCGGCACCGGCACCGGCACCGGTACGGGGCGGAGGGGGGGGGGGGGGGAGCCCGAGGAGGGACCGGGCGGGGATGCGGGGGGGTCCGGGGGATGCGGGGGGGTCCGGGGGGATCTGGTTTGGGGAGGGAGCAGCGCCGGGATCCTGCAGGGGCCGGGGACCCTGGGGGATGTTGCGGGGTGGGGGGCGCGGGGCTGGGGGCGCTGCACCCGGGAGGGGCACGGGGGGAGAGCTCGGGGCCCCCCCGGATCCCCTCGGTGCTCCCGGCGCTGGCTGTGTCCGAGGGGGCCACGCGTGTGTCCCGGGGCAGGATCGTGCCCACGTCCTGCTGGTGCCCGGCCCCGTGGGATTGGGACGCGGGGGGGGAAGGAGCAGGGTCCCGGGGGTCTCCCCCCATCTGCTGCCCACCCCCGGGGCCACGGGCAGGGGCCGGAGGAGCCCCCCGGGGCCGCAGCCCGGGGCATCGAGGGGCACCTCTGCTTGCAGCCTCGTGGGCCACCTCCCTCCACGTGCTGCCCCGGAGCAGCTTCCTCCAGGTCCCCAGGGGGACCCTGCCTCCGGTCCCGCTTCCAGGAGATGATTTTCCTCCCTTCCACGGAGAAAAGCCCACCCTGGGTCCAGCTCAGGGAACTTCTTGGGTTTTGCAGCTCCCCACTAGCTCAGGCTGCGTTTGGTGTGATGGATGCTGCCCCCGTCTCCATGGCCTGGGGCTGGGGGGGCGGCAGGACGTGGGTGCAGCGACCCAAAGGGAGCTGGCTGGGGCTGAGCGGGGCAGAGGGGGCTGCTGGAACAGGGCACGGCTTCCTTCCCCCTGCCCCGCACCCCTTCCCCGCAGCCATCCTGCTGGGACTTATCGGCGTTGAGGCGGCTGTTCCTGCCCAGAAACAATGCCCCTAAGGTGGAGACTTCCCTCTTTCGGCACCGTGTGTGTCCGAAACGGGAACATGAGCTGAGGGTTACGGCACTTCGAGGCATGGGAGCGAGTGCTGCAGGAGGAGGAACAGCGCCCGGACCGACACGGGGCTGTGGCACCCTGCTGCGGGTCCCGGCGGCAGGGCTGAGCGCACTGGGTGCCACGGGATGGGGCCAGGACTGGTTGGGGACACCCAACCCATGGTGGCTGGGACGGGCACAGGCCGGGCTGGTGCAGCCACGGGCAGCCCCAAGCTGCTGGCTGCAGGACGGGGCCAAAGCAGAGCTCACCACGTGGGGAAAGAACCCGTAGCTGGGATGTACGCAAAGGGATGCTTATCTTCCGAGCTCTAATTAGCAAGGGAGATACCTGATGGAATTAGGGGAACTGTGCTGTGCCCCGAGGGGCTGCCAGCAGAGCAGATGGGCTGCGGGAGGTGTGCAGCTGGAGGACCACGGCCTTAATCTTGTGCTCAGATCTGCTCTAGAAGACAGAATAACAGGATGCTGGGCTTCGCCTGCAGCCTCCTGCCCGCTTGATGGTTGCTGCTCTGAGCACTTCTCAGCCCCTCGCAGGCTCCACCTTGCCTCTGAGCAGCGATGTTTGCTCCCCGTTGAGGTTTTTCCCAGGCTGTGAGCTGAGCCAGCCTGGTCCCGTGGCATTTCTCCATTTGCCCCCATGGATATTGCCCTTGGGAGCTTGTCTGCAGCCTTACCCTCAGGGCTGTGCTTCTGTTCGAGAGCAAACCTTCCAGCAAAATAACCCCACAGCCCCTCCAGCTGCTCCTCGTGGAGGTCCCACACCGTGGAGGCCCCTGGATGCCAGCACCGTGCCCGGGGTCCCACCATGGGGAGGTCGGTCGGGCTCAGACCCCGCGGGTGCCTTCGTCAGAGCCGATTTTGATTTGTGCCCATTTCCGCCACCTGCGGTCGGGTTCCCTCCCCTGTCCCTGTCGGGGTTTTGGCTCCACTGCACGGAGGGGACGGCGGAGCACGGGCACAGCACGGGGCTGCTGCTGGGGCATGGCCACGTCCCCCCCCAGCCCCGCTGCTGGGAGCAGACCCCGTGCGTGGCCGCAGGTGCGGGAGGAGGAGCCGCCAGCCCCATGTGCGGCGCAGCTGCGGCCCTGGCAGGTTGCTGTCGCTGGCGGTGCGGCCACAAGTGGTTGCAGATGACAATCTGGCTCCGTGGCGTGGGCTGGGAGCAGCTCACGGAAAACCCTAGGAAACCATCCCCGATCCGAAAAACAAGCGTGTGAGCCGTTTGTTGTCTTCGCAGCCCGCAGCCGTGCGCAAGACGGGAATGTCCCACCGGGCAAGCCCGGCTCCAGCCCGCACATGATTCACCCCACGTCGCTTTGGCTGCGGTTCGCAGAGCGGATGTCGTCCCCCAAAACCTGGCATTTCTCAGCGCTGATCGCACGTGTTCACCGGCTCAGCCGTCACGGAGGGGGCCGCGATCCAGCGCGGGGGCTGGGAGCAGCTTTCCCCACACCTGGAGCCGTCCCGGCCGGATTCCTGCCCGGGGTGGAGAGCGGCCGGGAGCGCCGCGGGGGGCGGCTGTCGCGGGCTGGGACACGCCGCGTCCCCTCGCGCCCTTGTGGCTGGGACATGCCGCTCCCGCCCCACCTCGGGGCCCCCACGGCGCTGACACCGCTGTGACCCCGGCAGGAGGCAGCTGCCTGCGGGGCCCTGGCACGGAGCAGCCACCCAGCCCCACAGCAGCATCCCCGTGTCCCCCCCCCCCCCGAGCTGGCTGGGGCAGGGAGCGGGGCCGCTCCTGCAGATGTTTGTGGTGGAGCCAAGCGCGGAGCTACTGGCGCGGGAACTGTTCCGGGGATGCTCTGGCTGCGCTGCGGCACGGTAAAAGTTTCCGTGCTACAAAAAGCTGCAGGCGGGTGGTCTGAAGTTAATTTGTCTGAGATAAATAAGGACCTGCCTGCTGCCGCCCGTCTGGATGCGTAACGGAGGCTGGGATGGAAAGAGCTGGGATGAAAGGGAGCCCGAAGGAAGGGCTGGGAGCTGAACTCTGCGAGCTGCCCCCCTGTAGCATGAGGGGTTTGGGATCCCAGGGCTGAGAGCAGTTGTGAGAGCTGCCAGCCCCCAGGCAGCCCCCACCCTGTCCCGGCCCCGAGCTGCCTGGGAAACTGGGAGACTTTGCAAAATGAGCTTGATTTTTCAAAGATGTTCGTTTTTAGCTTCAATTTCCTATGGAAAAATGTGCTGCGCGTTGTGCCTGCCCACCTCCCCCGGCGTTAGAGCCTGGCTCCGGCCTCCAGCAGGACTTGGAGCCGACTGGGCTGAGCCCCGCAGGGCCGAGGATGCTGCAGCCACCCCCCGGTCACAGCTCCCGGAGCCTTCTGCGGGGTGGCACCGGGGCAGAGCCCGGTGGGTGCTGCGGCTGTCCCCGCGTGTCCCCACCACCCCCGTGCCCCATCCCTCCAGTACACGCAGGGGCTGTTTTATCCCACCGAGATGTGGTTTTGCTCCTCTCCAGCTTTGTGATCCCCCGTTTGGGGCAGGGAAAGCAGCAGATAGCGGGGTGCCAGCGCTGCTGGGGCTGTGTCTCTCCAAGCCCCGACCTCCCACGCCGACGCCGTGCAGGGCGGCCGGGGAAGGTCCTGGCGGGGGGGCAGCGGCTCCAGGCCGCCCACACGTCTGCAGGAACCGGCCCCAACGCGCTGCCCGGTGACACCGGGGGGGCACCGGCAGCTGATGGGACCCCGGTGGCCACAGGCAGGGCAGGACGGGGCCCTTAGCCCCTTAGCCCCTTATCTGGAGGCTGCAGCTGGGGCACGCGGGCAAGGAGGTGGCTGCGGAGGAAGCGGCAGGGCCAGGGCTGGAGCCGGGAGGAAGGAGCCCCGTGGTCAGCCCCTTCCACCCGCACACGGGGCCGGGGCAAAGCAGCCGCGTGCCAAAGCAAACTCCAGCCCAGACAATTGCCATTATTAACAAAGCTGACATTGTGTTTACAGGGGTTTGCCAGCTCCTGGGCTCTCAGGGCACAGGGACCCCATGCGGGATGCTCTGGCAGCACCTTTCGGCCTTTCTTTCTTTCCCAGCTGCGTTCGGGGCAGCGGTGGCGCCGTGGATGGCCGGTGACCTCTCTGTCTCTCTCCCCGCAGTGAACCCGTGTTGCTATTACCCCTGCCAGCACCAAGGGGTGTGCGTGCGGGTCGGCCTGGAAGGCTACGAGTGTGACTGCACGCGGACGGGGTACTTTGGGACTAACTGCACCTCACGTAAGTTCCCCTCCTGGAGGAGCCCCAGCACCACACGGGATGCATTAGCAGGGTGAGCGCTGCAGCATCCAGTGCTGAGCCGTGTGCCCGGGTTTGTCTCCCCCCAGCCGAGCTCTGGACGCGCCTCCACAACCTGCTGAAGCCCAGTCCCGCCTTCTACCACTTCGTCCTCACTCACTTCAGGTGGTTTTGGGACATCATCAACAGCACCTTCATCAGGGACACGCTGATGAGGCTCGTGCTCACAGGTGCGGGGGGCGATTCCCGGGAGGGGTTGGGACGGGTCCTGGGGCCGAGCAGGACTCCAGCAGCACCATCACAGGCAGGGGACAGCGGGGCCACCGAGCATCTCCTGGTGGCTCCAGTTTGGGGCCACCTCCCCGCGAGCCGGCCCGCAGGGGACATTAGCAGGGGGGGCCCAGGGGGCTGAGCCCCGCACGCACCGGGCTGGGAGCCAGCTGAGACACATGAGCTGCTCTCGGCACGCTGCACTCCCCTTCCCGAGGGCTCTCCAGCAGACACAGGGAGCAGCTGGTGGAAATATGGAGCTGGCCCATGTTAATTCTGTCCCTACATTTATCACTTTGCGTAAATATTTAGGTTCCAGCTCTTGGAGCTGTAGGAACACATTCGCGAGGCTCCGGCTGTTGGTTTCCCCATTTCTGCGTGTTTGTCATCTAATTCATCATGCAGGAATCCACTTAGTGCAGCAGCACAACCCCCCTGCTCCTGCAGGGAACTGCAGCCCCTAAAAGGCCGGGTGTGGGGGGGGCACAGCACAGCAGGACGTGGCCGGGCTCTGCCCACCACCTCCTTGTTCCTGGGGGTCTGGGTGCTGCCCCACGGCACTGACTGCTCTCTCCTTCCAGTTCGTGCCAACCTCATCCCCAGCCCCCCCACCTTTAACTCCAACTACGGCTACATCAGCTGGGAGGCGTACGCCAACGTCAGCTACTACACCCGCATCCTCCCGCCGGTGCCGGACGACTGCCCAACGCCCATGGGGACCAAAGGTACGTGCCCGGTGCAGGACCGGCACCGCGAGGCGATGAACACGGCTGGGTTTGCAGAGCAGCACCGGGTCCGTCCCTGCTGCAGCACCACCACATCCCAGTGCCCGTGCCTGGCTGCGGGGCTGAACCCGCACGGCACCGCTGGCACCCGCCGGGGCACCAGCGTCACCCCCGTCCTCCGCAGGGAAGCAGCAGCTCCCCGACGCCCAGCTCCTGGCGGAGAGGTTCCTGCTGCGGCACAAGTTCGAAGCCGATCCCCGGGGCACCAACCTGATGTTTGCCTTCTTCGCCCAGCATTTCACCCACCAGTTCTTCAAGACGTCCGGGAAGATGGGGCGAGGCTTCACCAAGGCGCTGGGGCACGGGGTGAGGGCGCGATGCGAGGGCGGCCGGCGTGGGGCGAGGGGGGCTGGGGGTGGGCACTGGTGGTCCCGTCACACGGCGCTGTCTCGCAGGTGGACCTGGGGCACTTGTACGGGGACAACCTGCAGCGCCAGCACCAGCTGCGGCTCTTCAGGGACGGGAAGCTCAAATTCCAGGTACCACGTGGCGCCATGTGCCAAAATGCGTCTCAGTTCCGTGCTCCAAGGTTGTTTGAAGCCCACATCCCCCTGGTAGCTGCCAGGACAGGGTGGTTTTCTCCCCTCTTCCCTTTCTACCACCCCGTTCTTGTCTCCCCGAGGTGGTGGATGGAGAGGTGTACCCCCCCTCGGTCACCGAAGCGCCAGTCCACATGGTGTACCCACCTGCTGTCCCCAAGGAGAAGCAGCTGGCGATGGGTCAGGAGGTGTTCGGGCTCCTGCCGGGGCTCTGCATGTACGCCACGCTCTGGCTGCGCGAGCACAACCGCGTCTGCGACATCCTGAAGCGGGAGCACCCCACCTGGAGTGACGAGCAGCTCTTCCAGACGGCTCGGCTCATCCTCATCGGTGAGAGCCGGCGGCACCGCGGGTCCCCGCGTCCCACCTCCCACGGTGACCTGGTGCTGTCGGGCTCTGCGGGGGCCAGCCCGGCTGTAAACGCTGGAGGAGTTCCTCTGGCAGCCTTCTGGGGATCGTTGGCTTTAGTCCATCAGAAAATTTACTTTTGAGCAATTCAGCCATCATTCTGAACTATTCCATTTTAATGGTCTGGATTTTGGATGGAGGCGACTGTGTGGAATTACAGTAGACTTACGAAAGACCCACGATGCCACCACACTGCCTCTAAGCTCCAGGCCGAGCTCAGCTTTCTCAGAAACCATTTTGTTTTTGGCAAGCTGACTTTTCCCGGCGAAAAAGATAAATGACAGAAACTCCCAGCCAACAACAAGCCCGATGTCAGGCAGGTCCGGGCGGCAGAGGGTGCGGGGGTGCAGGGACAGGCTGCTGCGGGGAGCCTCGCTCAGCACATGAGTAACAGGGGCTGCCCCGAGCCCTGGGGGAGCCGGGGCTGATCCGGGGCTGTGGCTGCTCCTGCTGCCAGCTGACGCCTCCTCCTCTCGCCTCCTGCCCAGGGGAGACCATCAAGATTGTCATTGAAGACTACGTGCAGCACCTCAGCGGGTACTTCCTCAGCCTCAAGTTCGACCCTGAGCTGCTGTTCGGAAGGCAGTTCCAGTACCGGAATCGCATCGCGGTGGAGTTCAACCAGCTCTATCACTGGCACGGGCTGATGCCGGACTCCTTCGTCATCCAGGGGGAAGAGTACAGCTACGAGCAGTTTCTCTACAACACCTCCATGCTCCTGGACTATGGCGTGGAGGCCCTGGTGGAGTCCTTTTCCAAGCAGACCGCGGGGATGGTAAGGTCCTGCTCTCTGCAGCACATCCCATGGGGGGCTGCGGGACCCTGGGCCCAAGGCATCATCAGAGCACAGCCACAGCCCACCCATAACGAATGTCCTGGTTGTGTGCAGCATTCGCAGCCTGTTCCCAAGGGCAGCAGGTGGTGTGTGCGTTGGGGAGTCCTGCCCACGAGCAGTGGGGTGAGTTTGGGTCTTGGCAGCCCCATTTGCTTGATCCCGGGACACTGGAATAAGCATCAGGGCGAAGCCAGCAGCGTGCGGCACCCTGCTGGGTGCAGCCTGGGCACGGGAACAGCTCGCCTCACGCTGTTCTTTGCTGCCATCACATGGATGTTTTCTTCCAAGTGATTACATCAACGCTTCTGACTTGGGCAAAGCGACACTGCTGACACACAGCCCTGCTGCTCTTGGGGTGTGCAGGCTCCCTCTGCGACCCCAGACCCCCAGACCCCGTGATCCCTTCCCTCCTCCCCGGCCGGTGGGACGCTGCCATCCCGGGCTTCTCCTGCAGGAGATGGGCTCTACCACAAACCGTGCCAAAACAGTCTTTGGCGCTGCCCCTGGCTCCCCCTCATCCTGCTGTGGCCGCACCATGCCCAGGATGCAGGCAGGGAGGCCAGGTTGTGCCTCCGTGGAGGCCGGGGCCGTCTCATGTGAGCGTGCCCCTCCTTGTCTTCTCGCCCTCCAGATCGGCGGGGGGCAAACCATCAACGCCAACGTCCTGAAAGTGGCCGTCGGGGTCATCATGGAGTCGCGGCAGCTGAGGCTGCAGCCCTTCAATGAGTACAGGAAGAGGTTTGGCATGAAGCCCTACACGTCCTTCCAGGAGCTAACAGGTATGAGCACCGTGCTGCCAGCAGGGCCCGCAGGTCTCCCTCCTGCCACGTCCCCGTGCCCCATGGCAAGGCCAGACCCTTGCTGACACGTCTGGTGTTCACCTGGTGCAGGAGAGGAGGAGAAGGCTGCAGAGCTGGAGGAGCTCTATGGAGACATCGACGCGCTGGAGTTTTACCCAGGCTTGCTGCTTGAGAAACCCCAACCCAACGGCATGTTCGGAGAAAGCATGGTGGAGATCGGAGCTCCCTTTTCCCTGAAGGGGCTTCTCGGAAACCCCATCTGCTCCCCAGAGTACTGGAAGCCCAGTACCTTTGGCGGAGCAACTGGCTTTGAGATAGTCAAGACAGCATCCCTGGAAAAGCTGGTGTGCCTCAACGTGAAGAGGTGCCCGTACGTGGCCTTCCGTGTGCCGGACGCCGCGGCAGGAGGCACGGCCAGCAGCAGACAGGGTGGTGGGCCCTCTACGGAGCTCTAGCACCTCCACCCTGCACAGGTAGGGTCTGTCCTTGTCCAGGGCTTAGGGGAACAAGCCCCCCACCCAGTGCTGAGTGTCTTCTTTGTCCCTGCAGGCAGCGGTGGGGCTGGGGGCCTCTGCCCACCCCGTGCCCGGCAGGAGCAGGACCGACGATCGTCCACCCTGGGCAGGCTCCAGCCCAGCCCCACACCGGCAGGGAGAGGCTGGTGCCCGCTCTGGGAAGAGCTCAAGAGCCCAGGAAGAAGAGCTGCCATCGCCCGTGCTCAGCAGAACTGTTCCTCTTCCCAGCCCCTGCCTTGTGCTAAGCCACGTTCAGGGCTCTCCGGGGACCCCCAGCGCCCAGGGGTGCTCCCGGCTCCTCTGCTCCTGCTCAGCCTCAGCTCCCGCTGCTTCCCAGCACCAGCAGCCCCTCTTCTGCAGGGGCGTCCCCGCTCAGATGGAGAGGGGCACAGCACACAGGGAGCCCTCCCAGCCTTGTCTTCCACACGTGGCAACAAGGGAGGGATGGGGATGATGCGCTGCAGACGTCCGTCTGTCCTTCCTTCCTTTCTGGCCCAGCTCGGGCTGCGCTCTCACCTGGCTCTCCTGCAGCCTGCTCAGCTCTGGCTCGGCCAAGCCCAGCCCAGCAGCCTCATTTGTCTGGGCTGGGACAAACAAGCATCCCAGGCATGCTGGGTGCAGCGCTGTGGCCGTGCCAGCTGCCCAGCCCTGGGTCTCAGTGGGATTCCCAGGCCCCCGTGCCCCTGGCACCACGCTGGCCCCGTCACACACGATGCCACCTCTGTGCCAATCACCCGTTAATGGCTCTTGCACCCTATGCTCGTTACACTGCCCTGCACTAATAGCTGAGTAAATGACGTCCCCCAAGGCACACTGAACTTGCTTGTCCCGCTCCACAGCTCGCAGATGTAAGCCATCGCCAGCAACGTGATGCGATCGCTGGAAGCCAGGGTCGCTGGCCTTGGTCCCAGTCAGGTCCCAGAAAATGGACCTCTCGAATAAACATTGTTAAAAACCACTCTCATTTCCTCCAGCAAGTTTTCAAGCTCTCCCTCGGCAGAGCCAGGCCAAGGCAGGGTGCCCAGGGCCAGCAGGAACTGGGAGAGCAGACGTCTCGGCGGCGCTGGTGGACGGTGAGTGCTCAGCCGGGCTGTCGATGTGAGCCGTGCTCACCAGCACCGTGCCCGTGTCATTAACCAGCTGTGTGAGAAGAAACAAGCGGAGCTTCCCGGCTCCCTGTGCCTCAGCAGGGGCCGTACCACAGCCTCCATGAAGGTTTTGGCCCCGCTGCTTCCCACCGGCCACCAGCGCCCCACAAACCTGCTGCTGGTGACGCAGAGCTTAAGCCCAGCACCGGGCACTTCTATCATGTGAAATCCACCTCTGAGGGCACAAACAGCCCCAGCTGCAGGCGAGGCTGCAGCTCCCCGCTGTGCTGAGTGGCTGGAGTGACCCCGGTGCTGTGCTTCTGCTCTGCCCCTGCACTGGGGCTTGAGACAGTGAATTCATCAGTGAAACCTGGCAATACTGTCTGCTAGGTGGGCAGTGCTCCTGCTCTTGGTGCTCTTGGGTGAGAAAACTTCCAGAAAAACCGCCCAGAGAAGCTGTCCCACCACGTCCCTCCATCTGGAGGTCCTAGTCCCCTGCAGACCCCTGCTCTGCCGCACTGCACACGCTGCTGCTGAGGAAGGCACGGGTGTGCAGGACGTGCCTGGGCACCAACACACCCAGCCCACCACAGCCCAACATGTGGTGGCTTCGTGCTCCAGGGGCTGCCAGCCTGCCAGAGGGTCCCAGCCCTCACTCAGGTGGCAACACTGCTGAAAAGCAGAGTGAGCAGCACCCAGGCTGGCTGCTGGCATCTCCCCATAGGGGAACGCACCCCGCAAGCTGTGCGCTGTGCTCCCGCGTCACCTCCAGGGCACGCACACGACTGCCCTGGCTGTGCAGAGCTCCAGCCTCCGAGCATCCTTCAGCATCTGGTTAGCAGCACAAGCTCGGCTCTTTTCTGTTAGACCACAAACATCCTGCTTTTGTTTGTCGCTATCGCAGCCTGCCAGCACGGCCTTGCTACCAGCCGATAAGCGCGCTGCGGCCCGGCAGGCACATGGGGAGAGCTGCCTAGGTGCTCCCTGCCGCCACGGAGGAACATCCTGCCTCCTGCTGAGGCAGCCCTGCCAAACCTGACAGAGTACAAACGGCGGCAGCTTGCGGCTCTGGAACGGCCCAGCATCACCCAGGGGGGCTGCCCAATGCATCCAGGGTTCAGCACGGAGCCGGGGGCTGCCGGACACCCAGCTCCGACAGACACCCAGCTCCGACGGACTCCGTTCTGCTGCTCCCTGCTCCTGGCCCGCCTAGAAGACGCCTTCATACAAGCACCATTTTTTAAACAAGCGCCTCCGGGGAGCACAGCTGCAGCTCGCCTGCCCGCGGGCTGATCTGGAGAGGAGACCGCTGCCGCTGTGCTGTGTACGTGCGGTGCGCGAAACGGCAGCGCCAACATCTGCCCGTGTTTGTGTGACCTTTGGAGCAGTGATTCACCGAGCACAATGACCGGAGTGGACGGGAGGAGGAGATCAGCTGCCCGCAGCGCTGCTGCATGCAAAGGGGGCCTCAAGGTGTGAGCTGTGCACGGCCATCACCTGGGCGGGATCGGGGGCATCCAGCAGCGTTTTCACCCTCATCTGATGAGTTCTTCAGCCAGGCTGGGGCACTTCACCAGGCACCAGAGCAGGAATGGCTGCTTGGATGTTTCAAGAAAGGCATACTTTGAATGCTTTTAAGTAAGAAGATGTAAATCCACGAGCATCTAGCACTTTTTAGCTATGTTAAGATATTTATCCGTAACAATGATATTGAAGACAAAAAGCGTAATCAGCACAAGCTTTGATTTTTTAGTCTTGTCCTTGGGGTGACAACCTGATTATCTGGCTCCAATAAAACATCAAGGAACCTTACAGTACTAATTCACTTCTTGGTGTCCCTGCAAATAAACCCCCAGAGCTCCAAAAGCAATGCAACGTGGCTGCATGACCAGAAGAGACAGATGCAGACAAGCAAACGGACAGCCCGTCAGGGGAGCTGTGGTTTTTCAGGCTCCACGGGTACACACAGGACTAAGCAGAGCTACACCAACAGGCAGAAAAAGCCCAAATCACCTTGGCCATATCTGCATGTTTGTCCTAGGCTTGAGAAGCAGCAGACAGAAAACACGGCACAGAAAGGACAGACTGCAGACAGAGCACGTAACAGCTCGGTAGAAGTCTTACTCACCAAATCCTCGCCATGCGTTACCTTGCTGTCGTATTTCAGATACACAGACTAGTGCAAATGTCTCAAAACATTTAAAGGTAGTAAGTACCAACCTTGTTTTCCAGCACCAGTTGTTTTCCTTCTGAGCTCTCTTGCCCCACTGAAATAATGGATTTAAGAAGTCTTGCATTCATTTGATGCTGGTAGAACTGCATCCCAAAACATTAAAAGCTGAGCAGTGCCTGCACAAGCTCTGCCACGGCACGAGAGAGGCAACCAACCCCGGTCGCTTTGCACTGACACTCCAGCCTCCCTCGACTTTCAGATTTATAGCTCAGACCAGTTTCATCAGACGCACTAATGAAAGGAACAGAATTGCTGGTGGCAGTAGCTGGGGCAGGGAACAACTGCTAGAGCTCAAGGGACGTCACCCTCAGGCCGGTACCTGCCCAGCTTCGTAGCCCCGGGCTCTGCATCATCCACCAAGCCCCCAGGAGGCGTAGGGTCAGCAGTTCTCAGCTAGCAGGGAGAGCTGGGCAAACTCTTTCCCAGCTTCTGCTGGTCCCTGAGAGCACTGAGGACTTTTGGCCCAGACAAGATAAGGCGCATTGCTAGAGACAAAACATTTGAGTGCATAACCCAATTCAGACAACCCACTTCAGACATCGCAGCCAACTTCTCTCTGCCACCTCCTGCACCAGAGCCATTTGTGGTACCAAAAATGCCATCACGTTTCTGCCAGGAGCTATGTTTTATGCTAGGGAAGTTGCTGTGCCAGAAAAGATAGATGAAATATCTGACAAAATTAAAAAGCATCCTTTATTCAAAACCAAACCATTTAGTAGAGCACATCAAAATAAATGGAGTTCTGATGGTGGCAGGATGCAATAGCTTTGGGGCAAGGAGAGGCACCTGCACCAAACCAAAAACCTGACGCTCCCAATGCCAAACTGGATGTTTCAGAACTATTTTATTGTATGTAGGGGTTGGTACAATTTCATTTTATTTTCAGTCCTCTAATGCATATATATACACAAATACACTCCAGTTTTTAGCCTGGTCAGGGCCTTACCTAAAATTAGATAAATAAATAGACTTCAGCATTTCAGCTATAACATTTACAGACAGGAGTTGTAGTTTTGAGTTCTATTGAACAGACAGGGGACAAACAAATAGCTAACATATCTTAAAAAGCACCGGCATCACTACCCAGCCCTGCCCACAACGCTTCTCAGCAGCTCCAGCAGCCAACCTCTGACTGCTCAGATTTGTGTTGTCTGTGTTGACAATGAGAAGCAGCATCCTAACACATCTTCTCTCTATCCCTCTCTCCCTTATGCTTATTGTATTCTCCAAGATTAGTGATTAATTGAATTCAGACTTCTTTCCCACACGCCTTTTTTTTTTTTCCTTTTGCTATTGGCACCATGAAACATCTGTCATGTAGCTGAGCACTGAAGATTAATAACTGAGTCCCCTTGCTGCAGGCCATCTGACACAGAGCAGCAGGAGAGGTTTTGATCCTATTACAGCTTTACTGACGTAGGGATTAAAAAACAAAAACAAACAAAAAACACTTTGTACAAATAAAACTTCAAAGCACTTCAAGCAGTCAGCTCTCACCCCTCCAAATCATTTTATTATGATGCTAATATGCACCCTGTCTGTGCTACAGACTTAACTGAACCTCCTCCTAAATATAAATTACAGCTGCTTTGACTTTTTTTCTTAAATGTGCTGATACCCACGCTCAATGATTTAATTTCACGTAACTTTCATGTGTTTGTTTTTTTCCGCAATTCTAAAAAGAAAAGAATCCCTTATCACATTTTAAAATTTGGGTTTCTGCCAGTTCCCTTAAAACAGCTACAATTTGTGCCAATTCAGTAATTTTTAATTACAAACTACTTATCTTCCTGCTTATCGCACTTTTAGTAATATAGTTCAAATAGATACAATTGCCAACACTTATTCTTCTCTATTAAGATCTAGTCTTACTGTGAACCAAGAGCTTACACAGACATTTGCATTTCTTCCTGGTGTTCCGAAGTGCCTTCAACTTGCAAAAAAGCTAAACAACAACAACGAAAATTAAAAAAAAAAAACCATAATTAAATTTAATCATTAAACATGGCATTACACTGGGTCGTACATTCAGGTAACTATAGTCTACTTTCCTCACAATTAAAAAATAACGAGCAACATAAGGAATGCATGAGAAAGCAGAAGTGTTGTAACATCCAATTAAGTATGCAGAAGACACGTAATTCAGTAACAACTACGTACAGAGTGCACGCATTCAACATGCTCATTTGTACCAGGTACATTGTTTGAGTCACTCAGCCATAACCTGGCCAGGAAAACCTTTGCGTTGCTCTGCATCGCTGGAGGTTTTCATGCTTGCGCTCACTGTAAATTGCTAATGGTTTCTAATGCTACTCAGGTTATCTCACGGCTACCTAGCGCTAGACTTGCTGGAGTCAGGATGAACTGTAACGTACTAGAAACCCTGAAAATTACTTCCCCATATTACCTCTGATATACAAAGTTAGTAGAGCATAAACAAAACAAACACTTTAATAAAAACGTAACCACTAACAAATGGTAATGACGAAGCGCAATATACAGCTCTTGTGTGCAGGAGCAATAATGATCATGAAAAGACAAACGGGCTCAGCCAGTGCTGCACGGCTTTCACCGTGCCCAGCAGTAGGAGCCACCCTGTGTTCTGGGGGAGAGGAGAACTTTAAGATCAATGTCACTGGGCAGCTGAAAGAGCTGTGATAGCTCCTGAAGAGCTGCCATCAGAGGAAGAACAGGACAGTGGCCATGGTTTTGATCAAGCCAAGCCCTCTGTGCAAGAACGAGTCCCTGTGCTTCAGACAAGGGAATCAGCTGTGCTACTGAACGCCTGCCTAGGGACCTGGTCTATCGGCTCAAGGATGATTTCCCACAGAGCCTTCCAGTCATCTGTCAGGTCCAGGGGTTATTAATATTCAAAATGCAACTGAAGACCCAGCTTAAGCAGATAATCTGAAGACAGACAGAAATGACCATCAGCAGTGATTTAACAATTTTAGAGATGTACGAAATTCTGAGGCTATTCAAATTCTAATTCTGCATTTTGCCAACAAAGTTCTCCTTGATGCTATTCAGCATGTCCTTTGGAGCTCTTCATAAAAGGTCTCTTTCTCTTAAGAGGCAGAGCTTATTTTCTGCAGAAGTAACTACTATGAACTAATGGTAGGTATTTTAAAACCCAAGAATACATTAAGAGCTGTAACAGAAGGAAGATTTTCTCATTTAAGTCTCGGGTTAAGGTTAAAGAACCCTCTCCAGCTGAAAAGTAATTTTCAGTATCAAGTCAGGAGCTGTTGTTATTTGCAAGTGAGAAAAGAACAAAAATATGACACCAATTGTTAGAACAATGGTACTTCCAAGAAGGGGACTACAAATGGAAGATGGGACCTAGCATTGTTAATTCGCTGGCAGCAGTTCAACTGCAGGTTAATAAAAGATTTGAGCACTTCAAAACACGTTTGTCTTAGTAACTAGGTGCCCACTTTCTGATCCAATTGGTATTCGCATTGTTTAAGCAAATCTGTAAGGAGACTGACTATAAACAACTGATCCAAGAACAAAATGTTTACAAAATTTAAGTGAGAGATGACAACAGAATACACAATTTCCTAAATTTACTGAATTGTGTTAGAAATTCAGGTTTAGTATAATACATTTGAACTGCATAAAAGCAAGACAGTTTTAGTGTGCACTTTACTGAATTAATTTAAGAAAATGTTAGGAATTCCTTGTATTATTTTAAACAAAATTTTAACGAGCAAAAGTTGAAGTGCATGGAGGGGAAGAATAATATACCCACGCTAAGAAAGGAAGAAACCAGCCCCTAGCACAACAACATCCCGCTGTACAACTACACCTACTGGCCCGTCGGTGTAAGTGGTTCAGTCTATTTCCAGATCACTGTCTTCACTGTAACACGCAGATGGGTTATGTATAGAAGTCAGGAGCACTAGGTCTTTTTCTGGAAGCAGACCACACTCCTGCAAAAAAGCCTCCAGGTCTACAGCAAAAAAATCTTCTCCAAGCTGGTCAGTGATTCGCACAAAGTTGCCAATGAGCTCACCCGCCTTATAGATCAGCAAAGCCGGCAGAGCATTATTAGTAAAGCGGGTGCTGGCACCAATGAGCGAACTCTTTACTCTGCAAAATTTAACGGTTGGATACTCAGCAGCCAGGCAGATCATACAGCCATTCAGGGATTCACTGCCAGGGATATCATCTTCGTAAATATGGATCATGATCAGTGTGCTTTTATGCTCTTTATCAACCGTGTCCAAAAATGCTTCTCCACTGGTAATCTCAAAAACCTTTTTAAATTGCTGCCCACTGTACAACTGCTGTCTCATCTCCTCCATGCGCTGCTTCCTGTATCGCTGTAAGAATTCCTCATCATCTTCATCGTTGTGAATCATGTTATATTCTTGTAATGTCATCTAAAAAATACACAGAAATATATATGACAAAAAGAAAAGGTCTACATCACTATGTGGGTCACTTACATAATTGATTTAAATCAAGAGGATTAATGTGGGTCGCTCATCTTTAATAATACCAAAGTACAACCCACGAAGGCTCAAGCACCCTCTGTATTACACTCCATTTTGATCTAATTAGGAACTATGTCCAGTGGGAACAGTGATTTCAGCCTTGGGTATTCCTGTTTCCACAGGCTGCACTAATAACACAAGTGGCTGCTCCCACTTTAATTCAGGTTAATGGCAGCTCTGTGCTTTCACTAAGCTATGAGCACCGCTTTGGGTAAGGTGTCTGACCTCAGTCTATGCTGTCAAACAGCTTCCTTCTCTCATCAGCTTTTTCATTTAGTTTTTCAGTAAACAACTTTCGCCAAAACAAATTCACTGTCTTGTCTGCAGAACTGAAACGAACAGAGTTTTATGTATTTTGTCTGTTCACCTCCTCCGCTAAACAGACCTGCTGACCAGATAATGATTCCTATCTGCTTCACATACACAAACGATGAAACAAAAAATGTCAAACATTTAAATGGCATTTTAATTCCTTCGGGCCATGTTACCTTTCCATTGATTTTTTCCTGCATCTCTTTCTGCTTCTGTTTCTCAGACTCTTCATCTAAGTGAGATCTACAAGTCATAGATAACTTCTTTATGAGTCGCTCCATTTCTCTGCGCTGCTCCTGTCTCTGTTCTGTCTCCAGTTGTTTAAATCTCCGCCAGTCATTAATGACTCCTTTCGGACCTGAAATTAAATGGCATTTACTACAAAATTACAAACATCATTTCGTAATGTGCAATACAATTACATCTCTCGTTTAAAAGTACAGTCATACTATACAAGGCAGCAGTAAAATAGTGGGCCTGTCATAAACTTTTTATACACTGTGCAAAATGCTGTAATTAAATGAAATAAAAGTAGCTTGCCATTTACATGTCCTTGCGTGCGTATCTGAGTGCTGGGTTATCTTTTTTTCTTTTTTTTTGGTACATCTGGGAAGACTAAAGCTTATCTAACTAGGCTACTCTCATAATTGTCCCAAAGGTTATTTCAAAGATTAATATCTGGGCTCTTGAAATAGAATCACCAGCCCTCAAGAATTCCACTACTGTGTGACTTTTCATAAGAACAAAAAGAATGCGATGGGAAACTATAATCAAGTTTGTCAATATTCCTGTACAGAAGTACATTCTGTGACATACAATAGCGTTAGTTCTCACAGACCTCACCTTGCAATGTGCTACCATGCTACTGGGGCCCTGTGGAAAGAAGTACTTTTTCAGGTCCTCTCTAAATATGCCAGTTTAGTACCATAATGCTTCCATTCTTCCTTCTCAGGTGATGCATGGGAACACACGCAAGGAAGTTTTTTTATGGTTCTTAAAAAACACACTGTGAAATACAGAGGGCCAGTATTTCACAAGAATGTAAAAAATACCCTCTGGATCCCACCAATTGTCTGCAAAGACCAGTACTGTGCCTCTGACAGTGCCCGTACAGAATGCTGCTTTAGGAGAGCCTGGCCACTTTCTGTTCCTCGCATACTTGTTCAGCACCTACATCTGTCACATCAGGACTGCTAGTGGTTAACAACTGGCGGCTTACAGGAAAGAAATTTATGGATTATCAGCCAAATTGCATAAATCTCTTTAGTCTGCAGAGACTAACTGCCCTAGATATAAAGCCAAAGCCTCTCAAAGCGTAAGGCAAACGCTAAAATAAAGAACCAGCTATTAACTAAGGTTAGACTATAGCCAGGAAATGATCAATCTCTGACTCGAGTATACATAAAAATAGGACTTTCATTACCAAAAAAACACACAAAACTTCCAGTAAGCAAAGTATTACAAAACAGTTAGCTTGATATAACAATACCTGTGTTGACTGCACTTCCATCACTGCTGAGCTCTATTTCCCCAACAGTTTCAGGAATGGAGCTCTCCCCTTCTTTATCTTCTTTCTCACTGTCTTCATCCTCACCCTCACTACTGCTGTAATAATACTGGAGCTTCTCACCAAGTAGTTTATCGTCCAAAGCAGTCATTATGTTCTAAAAAATAAATTAACAAAACAGACATTTCTCTTACTCAAACATGCAGCACAAGAAACCCCTCGAAACGTGTAACAATAGTACTCTACTTTTTCATGTTTTTTTTTAGCCACGTAAGAAGGTAATGGCCCACTATCTACAGAGCAGTCAGTCACGGGTTAATTCTTGGTCACAATATCATATGTATTTAAGTTAAAAACCTTTATGAACAAAGCTTTGAGGCTCACTACTAAAAAAAGCTGTTATAGAACCCATTTCTGCACTACAGTGTACTTTAGTATGTATCTAAATATTTTAACCCACGGAGAATGAATTTTCTAACCATGACTTGGGAGTCTTGAAAGCCCCAATCAGATAGCTCCATTAGGTTGATTTCCCAATTATTTTATATTTTAATTTCCAATATTATTTGAATTATTTTAACAATGATTCCTCTAAGCTAAGAAACGCTCAACGTAATTAATCAAATTCAAACGTTCTGACCTTTATTCCTTTCCAGTCTCTCAGAAACAAGCTTCCAACAAAACCTGGAGGAAGAGATTTCAGGTTGTATTAATTCAAGCTGTTGAAGACAAACCCATGAAAACTTCTGCAGGCAGTCCATGCATTTAAACAAGGAAATGCACGGAAGGAAACACGTTTAGAGAAAACACAACCACTTTTTCTGTTAAAAATAGAGGCGTTATTGGAACAGGAAGCACATACGTGTTAAATACGGGGACAAACCAGGCAGACGCTCGGTGCTGACGGCTCCGACCTGGGATTTGCGCTGCGGATCAGGGCACCACCGGCGAGGTCTCCGCGGCTGCCATGGTCCCAGCGGTGCCGGCTCCTGTTGGCAGGGACGGGGCCGCTGAGGCAACGGCCGCCACCTCCACAGCCTCCTGCCCCCCTCCGCAGCGCTGCTCCGTGCCTGCTGCGGGCTCACCGCCGGGATTACCGGGATTACCGCCCGGATTACCGGGAGGCGGCCGCTGCCCCCCTCCCGTCCCCACCCGGTCCCGGCCCCAGCCCCGGCCCCGCCGCCCCCTCACCGCCAGCCGAGGCCGCTCCGGTACGCGCGGGGAAGGCCGGGAAGAAGGCGGAGCAGGGGAGGCCGCACCCCCCTCCCCCGGCCCAATGGACCCGCCCGGGCGCCACCACCCCGCGGGCAGGGACTGGGCCCGCCCGGGCGCTACCACCGCAACGGCGGGGGGGGAGCCGGGCCCGCACCACCTCCTCTCATCCCTCCCTCCCGGCCCTTCCCCGGGTTGAGGCACGGAGGCGGTGAAGGTGGACAAATAATTTTTATTTGTGCATGCAAATACATGTCAATACTGCAAACTTCTTCCATCGATTCTCTCAAACACTGAAAACCATGATGCTCTACTCTGTGACCAGCCAAAGCTAAAACCTCTTCACTTCAGTGCTACAGCAAACACGCACAGAGCGCCCCGCCGGGCCCTGCCCTACTTCTAACACAAAGGGAAACAGTACAAGTCGGGAATAAAACCGAAATAAACGGAATAGAATTTACTCCCCCATATAACCCCATTTCATTTTACAGATTTTAAATTATAGTTTTAAATAGAAGCTGAGAATGCGCCATAAAAATGAGCATTAAATCCATCGTAGCGATGGTGCCTGCTTTATACATGATGGGTGTACACCATCTTTTATTTCATTTACATTTCAATCGAACAATAGATTTGCAAAGAAAATGTCTAATACAGACGTAAAAATATTCACACTAGAGCTTCACAATCGGTTGTACAATTGACAAACAGGCCTCTTTTCCCAAACTTTCCAGCTAAGCAAATTTATAAAATGTAATCAATGCAACAAGAAAAAAAATTTCCTTAAAACTTCCAGGGAAAAGAATACGCAGTAAACAGTATAAATGCGGACAGCAGATGCTGCAAGCTAACCACAATACTTCTGAGTGGCTGTACAGTGGGTATGTGCAGTACAAATAAAAGCCACGTGTGTTGTATCACAACTACCGTATAATGTACTTGTTTGCCCAGCTAAGAAAATGCATGCATTTCCATGCCTTGGATTAACTGAGATCTACTCTGGATAAATTGATGGGCTATGTGCAAATGACCCTGGCTTTTGGCAGTAGTGAATGCAGGCTCTGTTTTATTTCAGCTTTTACAGCAACCTCTTGACTGATTAAAAGCTTCCACAAACCTACTCCTCAAGTAACGGGGTGTAGCGCTACGGTTCGATACAGGGAATTTGGAATATTCACATTTGTTTTTATCCCATCACTGCTAGTTCTTTTCCCTCGTTGTGCTCCCTTGCAAGCAAAGAGATACAGTGACGACTACTGCCAATTTTAGCTGTTCATTTATACTGGAGAATTGGGTCATTTAAAAAGCACATTTGTGTTCTGCTTGCAGAAGAGGTCCCTCAATTAGAGGGAATTTCCTAACAAAAGGGATTAAGCTACAACATAAATAATGGACTTTTACATACTATATGTCGATCATTTCTCATTTTGTTACACTCTCAAATTCAGCATCTTCCTTTAATAAGTCTAATAATAATGAAAAATCTGTTCACAAATATGATCAAGGAGCTGCTGGCATACAGTGTTTATGTACAGCAACAGGTACAACTTGACAACTTGTGCTTTAAGAAAGCAAACAGAAAACATGTTTGGAACTATTCTGAGTTTAGATAGTTATTTTTAAGTGTTCTTTCCTCAGCTGTTTATGACCGCTGTGTATTATTTTGTACCTCATCCAGCCTAGTACACTATTATACAAGAACAGCATTCAGCTCTTGAGTACAGGATAAATTAAAATCTCAATCATGTTATCAAAGCACTAAAACCTCCCAAATTAGACTTATACAATGAGCAATGAAGAGCTTATTTAACATAATCAGCTGTATACAATCTTTCTTCTTTGAAATCAAGTGTCAAACTTTAGCGTCCCTGTACTAGACTACCAAGAACCAACGCCAGTTTGCTTTGCAAAGAGTCTAACCTTTCCTTTGAAGGGTCTAGTATACATTCTACAATGCAAAATCTGCATAAACACTAAGATTCATTTCTTGTCACCTGTTTACAGGAACAAAATATCAGTAGCAGGGCGATCACTCTGCTATAATTACACGTTAAGAATGTACAGATAACTACTTTTCACACAAGCATTCTCCCAGCACAAGCATTAGTCTCTATTAAGACCTATGTGGGAAATGAGGCAAAACAAGGAATGAATCCAGGTAGTGAGGCAACACAATTAACTTAGATACTAATAACTCCTGTATCTCTTGCATGTGAAATCCCTGCTGTACCCCTAGTAGGGGTGGGGAAAAACAAACAAAAACAAAAATAATAAAAAATGCTTGTCCAAGCAAAGCAAAAGAGCCAATCTCTTTTCCCCAATCTGCTATGGGCCTTTTTTTTTTTTTTTTTTTTTTTCTTCTGACAGCAAAGGCCAAAACCTAAATGGGAATCACTGCTATTAATGCACGAAGATTAGTCACTATATCTCAGTGTCAGAAAATAAGCCCTTCCGTAGCCCAAAGGCACCTGATTTGCAACTAGACAAATGAATACATACTTATTTATATAGGGTCAAGGGATGAAACTCCACCAAAGAAGAAAGCCAGAACTAGGTTCCCACCTGTAGCTTCTACTTGTCAGGGCACTGGAGGGCATAGTTTCATGGCAAAAATCACATAGTCAGTGTTAAAACTGCAAGACAAAAGCTGACATGCTATTTAAACCCCCAAGTAACTTTTTGCCTTTCATTCTCTATATTAAAAATTTGAGAAAATAACTAGCCTCAGTTAAGAACCAACTTTCCATATGAAGTGTATGGTCATCCTAGAGAAATACTATTATCATGGGACCTCCTGCTGCAGACAAGAGTATATAGATACATTTGTTCTTAAATATGCCAATATGGTTGGCAGGAATATGTTAGGCTTATGTAACTTCACTGGACAAACAGGCAAATGTGTGTAAGCAGCTTATCCCAATCCCCCTCCAGCAGAGCACAACCAAGTTTTTAAAATTGCAATTTTAAAATTAAAAAGTTAAGGTAAATACACAATCAATTTATGTAGTATATATTCACCCTCAGATCATGCTGAAGATGTTCTGTGGAGTTCTGGTGCACAGAGGGCTCTTTCCCTGAGGGCAAATAAGGACTTCTCAAACCTTTATATTTTCTCTATTTTTGTAACAAAATAGCAATTTAAAATTTAAAAATCTTTTAAAAAAATTACATCACCTTCAACATGGAAGATCTCACTGTTTAAATATCCATGAAAGAGACATACTTGTTTGCATATCTGTTTTGGAATTACATTGTACAGCAAATAATAGTATCTCAGAAGCATTTCAAAAGTAATATAAATTCATATTTACAGAATGGTCTTGGTATAAAATATACAACAATCATATTTATGTCTAACATTCTAAGTTAAATTTAACATCAATAGGAAATAAGTTAAGGTGACAAAGGTGGTCTGGTTCTTGTATCCATTCACTTTGAGTTGCAAGTGAAACAAAGCATCAATCTAATCCTAGCTATGAGGTGGCACTGGCTATAGGAAGGTACAGCAACAGCCAGAGAACACTACAAGACTACTTGACTGTTTTTCTACATACATTCCTTAACATTTGAGTATTAAATAGATGTGTAAGATCTTCCATACTGACACCAGAATATCAAAACTAACCCTTGGATTTTCATGTATATTTACAACATAATTATTTCATGGACAGGTTCGTTAGGAGAGATATCAAACACCAATATTTACTTAGTCTAATCAGTAACCCTCAGGGAAACGCCAACCCCCACCCCCCAGAAACGTGCACAAAACAGTTATCAAAATCTTACCCGACCACATAGCTGTGATTTTGTAAAATAACAACTCAGACGACCAGTAACATGATCCTCTTTAAGCATTTTGCTAGCAGGAAAAGCCCTTACATGCAGTACACCTGGTGAAAGATCAGCTTGGCTTAAAATATTCCAGTACAATTTTCAGAGTAAACAACTTCACAGAAGTTAATAAAACATAAAAAAAAGTAAAACTTGTCACAAAGAAAAGTAAGAGGACAAACAAGATAGTAATTATCAGGAGGGAGAGTCCTGCTTTCTTTTCCGAAAAAAAGTCAATTTTTAAGCTTCTTAAAAAAAATATGCCCAGGGCTCTAGATTGTGTGTATTTATGAAAAACTCTTTTCAGTTGACATGTCTAACATGATTCTCAGTCACATCTTAACAGGGCATAAATTCATACACTTTTCCGTACTCTGAAGGTCAGATAATGCTATATTATTGTATTTTCAAGGTCTTTGAAAATAAGTTGCCACTGAACAAGCAAAAATTAAACCTGAATACAAAATAATGATTAACAACATTAAACAAAAGGTAATAACTGCCTTAAATTCCCAATATTTAGTTTAAATTAAAAACAAAACAGTACAAAAACAGCAATACCATCTTGTTAGTCAGTGCAAACACTACATACAGGGTTTTCAAAGGAAAGCCAAGAGCACCTGATACTTTTTGCCAAGTCATCTGGATTCTATAATCTGCAAGTTGAGAACTATTAATAAAAAAAAAATGCTGTTACATTAGTGCATAACCTCTCAAAATGGTTGACAATTGTTTCATGTATAACTTGGGGAGATCAATACCTAGTACATTAGCTGGAGGACTTAGGCACTTGGTTTACTTCTGGTGACTTTACTTGGACAAGTAGCCTGTGTATGTGTATCTACAGTACTAAAGCAGAAACTGGGTGGGGGGATGGAAACAAAAAGCTGCAGCAAAGCACTGCACCACAGACCTGCAAATAACGCAGCAGTGCAAAGCTAATGGTGTGTTAACCCTGTAAAAAGTCTCAAGTCCAAATCCCCACCTCTCAGTCTTCAAACAGGAAACAATACTCCATGCAAAGTTCCACAACTAAGGAAAAAGCAGCTGCAACGAGACACAAGTTCTTCTCTCATGAAACAAAATAGAGACAAATAAGTTAGTCTTCCTTTCACTAGATGTATCATTGTAGGATCCTGCTAGTTTAAATAACTGAGTTGTTAGTTTTCTACAGAAGCCATTTTAAACAAGAATGGCTCAGATACCGCACCGGATTGCTACAAACTCATAAAAAGCTGCTTTAAGCTTAAGTAAAACAATGTCCAAATTCCATTCATTTGTGGAAAGTGAACGCCTTACCCTAGTAAAGTAAGTTTTTTTTCTTCAGAATGCTAATGCGAGAGGGGCTTGAAGTATCAAAGAGTCCACAGGAAATGCATGACCCCAATATTATTTTTTTTAAAAAAAATATACATTATATAATATATATTATATATATAAAAAGCTAGTGTAAATGCTTCCATGGTGTGGTCACAAGCTGGAAAGATGAATGCCTTTCAGCTGTTAACCATCCTGCCATTTGCAACAGGCTTTAAAAAGTCATTTTTATCCTCAGACATAATGTGAGCAGTTTTCAAAATGAGGCTGCCAACACTGACTGATGTGCTGATGGGCAGGCAGCTTGCATTGCTAACAGATGTTGTGATCGGCTGACTGAAGCAAGAAGTTACGGGCAGGATTGTTTTCTGCTCCTCCCTGAGGAGAAAAATAAGTTACAAATATTAAACAAGTACATGCACAAGTATCCGGAACTGAATTTCTGTGCATTAAATAAATACTGACAAACTCAATTTTAGCAACAGGAATAACATCTTACTAGGGAAGGGTATGCTCAAGATGTTAAATGCAGTCTGCCTCATTTTCAAGGGCTGCATTATACATTAAAAACTAAAGAACATGTAAACCTAAAATAGTGTATTTTAAAAACTACCTCTCTATGGAGATTTGTGCAAACAGTCTGAAACTTAACCTTTTGAAATTTTTCGAAATTTCTGGCAACTATAAAAATACTTCTGCATTTTTTGCTTACTGAACATGTGAAAGGTATTTTTAACAGCTGTGACACGTTTCAGCATATATGATAACAACAATGCATACAAACAATGGTACCATCCTGTGACTTTCACATTTGTGACCTAACTTGATTTCTTAACAGGTTCTTCTCACTTCACCATGTATACACAATGCAGATGTCTACCCCAAGTCTGAGAAGGTATGTAGTTCATCCTTAAACAACCACACTTCAACTACTTTGATGCTGCTGTTTGTCTAAGACTGGCAGACACTGCTGTTTTGTCTAACACTCACAGAATCACAAGGTCTTCACCTAAACTTTGTCTCTTCTGTTCCATAGATTCTTTCTGGTGCTGCTTTAGTGGATGCCCGTTCTCTACAGTTGTTCCATTGAGCAGCTGATCATCTTGAGAACTAATACCTAGCTGTATATCCAGAATCTCCTACAGGAGAAAAGGAGAAATGTCCATCAACACTGTTGCTAACAACTTCAAATTCTCCTATTATGTTCCACTACATAAAGCTGCTGGAAACTGTCTCCATGTGACTTTTGATTTTTATTTCAGACTATTGGTACGTCTATCACATTTTAATATAGAAGTGCTCATGTTTCATTTTTGCCTATCACTTCAGGTATCTCTAACATAGCTTTTTTTTTTTTTTTTAATAGAAGTAATGTGATATAAACTGTGAATTCCTTAGAGGACTGAAATTGAAACAGAACTTTTTCAAGAAGCTCCCTAGCTGCAGGTGTGACCTCCTCATCAGGCATTTCAGGAGTGCTTTGACCATCTCCATCATTTTCCAGCTATAAAGCTGACATAAGAGGCAGATTACAGAAGAGATCATAAGATCATATCTAGATTACACGCTGATCAACTGTTTGAAATTACAGCTAATCCCAGCAGTTTAGGCACCATATTCTGTTTATTAGAATTCACAAGGGACACACAATTATTTGTCCTTACACAATTATTTGTATAAGAAGGAAGTAAAATAGCTTCCAAATTCTTCAGTCCTTTTCAAACAAAGGATATCAAAAAGGAAAAAAAAAAGATTAAAAAATAAAATGTGATCTTAAAAAATTAAAGATCACATTTAAATGTGATTTTCCATGTAAAACATTCTTAAATTATAGCTTCAATGCTGAAGAGGAAGGGGAAAGGAATAGATTCCCCACATGACTAATGCTATCAAAAAGTAAAGAGTAAAAAACTGAAAGCTACCACAGCAACAGTCAGCTGGCTTTTAACTTAGCTATTATTAACAGCCACATATTAACAGTATCTGAATAATGAGTATGAGATCCCTAGTGTTAAAGTAAGACAAATGCTTGATATCAGTACAAAGAGTAAGACAAAAGGCTTTGCTATCAACATAATCTACTACTGCACAAAGAAAAGTGTTAAATTTTTTTGACTAATTAATGAAAGGATCCAGGGACCTTTTTAGACACAGATTGTTAACTTACTTCTATTTGTTCACCCTGCCCATCGGGTTCATCTGTATCTAGGGCTGACAGCTCCAATTCAATGTCTCGATCTGGCTTTGCATCTGCACAGTCTTCAGTATAATCAGTCTAGAAAAGAATAAAATACTTTCTGTAAATATCAAGTTGGCTTTTCACCTGTGTCACACAACACTCTAATATTAAAGTGAAAGCAGAAGGTGCATTTCTAGGACACAACAATTCTATGATACAAAAGAGCTAGTTAATCACAAAACTTTGGGTATAGGCAAAACAGGACACACAGCATAATCTGTTCACAAAGCAGTGATATAGACAACAAATACCGATTTGAAATTTCTGTAGCCAATTAACAGAAGGTTTAGATTTTTAACATGCACAAGTAGAGCAAAGAAAAAGCATCACATGAAGATCAATGGTCACATTCTTCCCATTTTGCAAATGGATGACTGGAGCAACAGCACAGCAGGTGTACCTACTTGATCTTGGGAAACAAGTGGGTGTAATAACAATAGCAGCTTAACTTGCACAGAACAAATTATAAATGTTTGGGAACATTAGATTTGAGAGGGTGTTTGTGTGTGCAGATGTACATGTATACACAAAAAAAAAAATAAACAAAGATTTGTTTAATCCCAATTACCCCTTGCTTTACCTCACCATTCCTCAAATCAATTTCCTTGCTTAAAAGATTTAAGGTAAGGCGACTGCCTTCATCTAGAGAATTCCACTTCTGCTGCATGGCTAGTGCATTCGCCTCTCTCTGAAGTAATAACGAGTTACTTTTGGCCTATGGAAAGAAACATACCAGTTACCTACAAGTATACTTAGAACACATTGTCAAACAGCAATATAAAATCAGCTTACAAATGAACAGCTCTCACTCCAGATGGGTAATTATGTATTCCTTTGATGTCCAACATCTATTTTGCTCTGTATCTACTGACATTTACCAAGTCCACTACTTTATCCCAAAATGGCCTTATTGATGTCAACGGAACAGGTCATACTAGCTGTCCTTATGCACCTGCACCCCAGGAAGCACCGTGGTACTCATGCCTAGGTAACTTACTTATCATCTTGTTAATTGCACTATTTTCTGTAGGTTATATCAAGAATGCTTATTTGATTATTTTTTTTAAGCACATGGTATATCTGATCTTACCTGCTGTAATTCAATACTTAATAAATCTCCAGTGCTGGAATGCTTTCTGTGACCAGACAAATCTGTAACTATGAATCTGTCCCTTTAAGAGAAAAGAAGGTAAAACTGTGAATTAAAAGCAAGTTTTCTAAATCAAAGGACAAAAAAAACAGTCTATCAATATCAGGTTTTTGGACAAACTACATGACTAAGGTACTACATGACTCTTCATCTTCATGGCAAGGGAGGAAAGGGGTATATTAACAGTACCCCAAAGCATCATATGAAGCAAACATACTTATTGGTAAGAAGTGGCAAGAAAATTTGAACTAGTCGAGATCAGATTTGGACATGACAGCTTGGCAGTACCTGACTAATTCTTTGATTAGGTGTCTCAAGAGTAACATTGCTAGTAATCTGATATTATTCCTGTATTTAGTATTAAAGACTACACAAGTTTTAACTTAGTTTTTCCAAAGTCTTTATGATGGATAGAAAAAATCTATTGCTTTAAAAATTAAGAAGGTCTATTAGTAAATATTTTTTTAAATTACATTCAGGGATATTAAACATTAGCCAGCTACAAAAAAAAAATTAACTGACTATACCAAGGACAAGTCCATACCGTTCTGCGTAACGTGCTGATGAAGTGGAATCTGAGCCATACGAACTCCATCTCGAGTCAACGGCATTGACATAAGGGACATAATCTATAACAATTTAAAATATGTTTGCATTATCTTATATTTTTATATATATATATACACACATATACATATATCTGTTCTTAAGAAGTAGAACATACAGGTATTTTAGTTTTTTACATCTTCATTGCTGTAATAAATATAAGCATGAAGAAATGCTCGTGATATATGCTACGTTGTCAATAGGAAGCCTGTACTTGTACCTGATACACTGATGGGCTTAGTTGCACTTCCTTGGGAAGCAGTGGCCTGAATAGGATCTGTTGTGTGATAACCTGTACGGGATGACCTGGAGATTGCACCCCACTTGGAAATGATCGGTCCATCGCTAAATGGGATTATAGGATCTTCTTCCTTTGCCCTTCTCTGAGTTTCAAATAAATGCACTCTTCTTTTAACATCCCCGCTGTCCAAATCCTATGTATTTAAGAAACAAAGAGATACCACAGACTTGTTTGAGGTCATTCCTATAACTCAGATGGCAAATGACTTTCTGACTACTGTTGCTGAATACAGTGAAGAAAAACAGTTCCACTAGAGAGCCAGGATGGACCACGATGATTTCACTATTGCCTTTTAACAGCAAACTGACCGTAAGAAAGCTATTGCCAGTATTAGAACTATTTTTTTTCCAAGCTAGTATTTCCAGGCAGAAAATGTTCCACTATTGCTTTAAGGTCCTTCAGTACCATTTCCTGTATTAGGAGGAAGTATTAAAAACACTTGAGAAATTATAAGATTTGGTTGTATGTTCTACACAGGACATAAAGGTAACCTGCTACACTGTGTAACAGAAAGTCTCTAAAAAGCATAAGCTCTCAGCCTTCCAAAAGTAAGCTGTGTGCCACGATTCCTACTACATTTCTTTTTTTGTTTCCTGAAGTACTTCATTTTTTTCCCCCCACTCATTAAAATCAGATGATAAAAAGTTGATAAAAGAGACAGGATTGAGAAGTCAACATTTTTATCCCATCACTCCAATAATTAGAGAATACATTTAAAGAAAATTAGTGAATCCAATCCATTTATAGACCATCTACTCAAAACATTTTGAATACAAATTTGATTTAGAGGGATGTGTTATTAACATGGTTGCTTCAGATGTCTGAGAATTTTATTCCTGGCACTACGTCCTGTCACTGACATAAACATGTAGTTTGTTTACAAAACTGGGAAGAGGTACTCCAAACAATTTCAGATGGGCCAAGCTACTTTAAACTAAAATACTAAGAATAGAAGTTGTCAATAAAAGAAAAAAAGGCTTGTTTAATCAAACAGAAGACACTTCAGCATGTAAGTATCATTACACTAATGAGATAACATGCAGAAAACCCCTACCATTAACACGGCATTTGAATTGGCAATCACATCCTTGGGCTCTGAGTCGATAGCATTTATACAAGAGCCAATAGTGCCACAAGACCACGGTGAATAGTGAGAGAGATGGTCTTCCTCAAATTTAGTTCCACTCAAATCACTGACACTCTCTGAGAACTACAGAAAAGGGAATAAATAAGTAATAAATAAGAAAAACAGGGAATTCAGTCTTAAAATAAGAAAAGACATTTACTACTATTTAATCATATTATCTCAAAAGTCAACCAAGGAGGTATATCCATGTTCAAGACTTGACTCAGGGACAGCATAACCCATGCAACAATCAAATTTTAAACCAGTGCAGCTGACAGCTGTCCAAGAAGGGTAAGGCTTTCCCAGTACAAGTAACTGTCTGACCTGCCAAGATAAGAGGCTGAAATCAGTGTCGCTATATTAGCAGTGGGTTTCTCCGTGTGATTACCTACAGTAAGTTAATTCAGAGGAAGCCATGCATTTTTCTTTACTGTAGAAGCCAGTGGCAGATAGAAGTACGACTCAGAACACTCCAACCTGGATGAAGACCTAAATCCTGATATACCTTGAATACACCCATGAAGGACTTCAGGTTTATCTACCTTACAAGACCTATTCTGAATAATTACAGTAGAACGCCTCAAATGTGAACAGTGAAACCAGTAATCTACAGCAAAGAGTGCTTGGTACAGTGGTTCTCATTCTCAAAAGAATTTCTTGGATGCATTTAAGTTACATGTATAGAAAACAATGATTTTTTTCATTTATTATTTTTTACCCCCCACACTTAAA
Source organism: Aythya ferina (assembly GCF_964211825.1). Taxonomy (NCBI): domain Eukaryota; kingdom Metazoa; phylum Chordata; class Aves; order Anseriformes; family Anatidae; genus Aythya; species Aythya ferina. The sequence goes on along the minus strand of NC_140318.1, from coordinate 1,979,819 downwards.
GCACACAATTCCTATTTGGTAAATTTCCATTCTTGCTTACAGAACTGTGTCGCATAGGTACACAATATTCTGCCAGTATCTTTTGTCACTTTTAATGGGTATATATTCTCTAGGATTTGACAAGCATTTTTGCAGGTTGATTCAGTCTACACATCATGCCATAATGCCAATTTGGAATATGATAAGGAAGGTCCTTAGTGGAAAACAACCATTGTTTCCTATGTGTGGAGAACAAAAAAAAAACAAACACAAAACAACAAACTCACTCTGTGAAATTCACAAAGCAAGTTCAACGTAGTTATATTTCCTTTAATGAAAGGAAATTGAATTGACCTCTTCGCTTTTTGAAGTTTTTCAGCAATCACGTTTAGCATCAGCTTAATAACAAATTGAATGTATTCATGATTAGATACTACTCTCCTCTTGCTAAAAGAAGGAATTCATTTTCTGAACAATAGATGGCAGAAGGAAAATCTTTCCTAGAAATATTAAATGGCTTCTTACAGAAATAGGAAGGGAAAATAAAGAAGTTCTTTGGCTTCCCACCTCTGTGCTGAAATCTACACTGAAGAGAGGAGAAGGTGGTGTTGGAGATGGTGTTGCCATATGAAGGGCTGACGACACAAGAGGAGTTTTCTGCGTGTGGTATTGTGCCCATTGCTCTGGCTTCCGTCTTAACTGCTCATCGTAACCAGTCTTCAAGTGACCACAAGGCTCCTAGCAATAATAAAGATAGTTCTGTTTATTCTGCCATACTCTAACCAAAAGGTAAATACTTGCAGTAGACACACCTGGACAACATATTCCCTTGGGACTGTAATTTTCCAGTGATATTACTAGAAGAATCCTGCAAGGATCTGGAGGAAAATCCAGTCCATGTATGGTAAATCAAATCTTAAAATATGTAATGAACTCAATCAATATGTAATGAATTCAATCGACCTGTACAGGAATTCCAGAGGCAGCACTGCTCTGGTCCTAATCCAGATTACAGTAATCTATTTCACAGGCTCAATTTATTTTGTTTGTAAAACAGAACAAAAACTTTGTCCAGGTCTTATTTCTTATCTCTGTAACCTCAACTAAACAGAGGAGGCCTATGCTAATTATTTACCAACTCTTCAGTAATGACCTTTAGAATAAAGCCTTAATCTCTCCCTTTCTGGCTCTCACTTACCCTTGGTAAAGGCACAGTCCTCTGTTCATTTGGGGGTTGACAAGCCACAGAGTAATACCCATCCAAAGAGTTGTATCTCTCACGTAATGATGTCTGATAGACAGATGAGTGCATCACATCCATGGGAGGTAAAGAATTGCTCCTAATCATATCATCTCGTGGATACATCTGTGGGCGCCAGATGCGCCTGCTGTCATAAACTGGAGCATACATTCCAGAAGGGACAGGAGGAACTGGTCCATACGGCTGCGGAGGAGGAGGTTGGTAAGGAGAATTCAGTCGATCTCGAGGGGGAAATGTACTGTAATGATCGGCATATGGCACGGAAGCAGGTGGGAGGGAGGATTCTGGAACATTATTGGACCTCACAAAGCGAGGAACACAGGGAGCCACGCCAGCTGGTACTGTTGGAGGTGGTGGATAATAGCCTTGAAAATTGGAAAAAGGTATATTTAATGTGACCACAAATGACCCATAAATTTACACCTTCTAAAACTGCAAATAGCATTAAGTAAAGCATTACACCTTTAGAGAATGAAGTGTCACATTTCTACAAACTCACTACTGACCCTATCATCTCTTTAATGGAATATAATTTCATGTATGACAACCACATTTGCTGTTGCAGTGCTGACCCTTTACTAGCATGACCCAATCTGGAAAACCAACTTTCTCTGCCATTGCTCCCAGATACTGCAGTTTAACTGTCTATGTAACTAAAAAGTCAGCATTTTAAACACTTCTTTATATACACAGTTAAAATAGCACCTCTAAAATAAAAGCTATACTGCTAAAAATAAATAATTTCAAAGGTTTCTAAGTAACCATTTCACACTTGGTTTACTCCTTTTCATTGGAGAGAGTTGCCTGAACACCTCTAACATTTGTTCTGATAGCTTGTGAATGACCTGATGCTAGAACGAAGTCTTAATAGTTTGAATATAAACATGCATATGGCAACCTAAAAAGATAATTGAAACCTTTCAAAAACATCTGAGCAAATACAAAGAGGTAAGAGCATCATAGTACATGAAAACACTGTTCTTCCCCATGACTCTGAATGACTAAAGCAGGAAAAAAAAACCACTCCTAATAATACATGTAATCCAGCAGGGCATTTCTCTTGTTTATTAAACACTACTAGAAGCAAGCAATGCCTCTGGGTCTGAATCCTGGCTACAGATATCCTCCATGAATAGGGCACAAGGTGAGTGAGCCTAACTAAACCTGTTTAAATGCTAATGAAGGAAAAAGTACATGAGAGATACTGAGGTTCAAGCTCTGGATTATCAAGGTACAAGTTGCATAATATACAGCACTCAAAACCAAGAATCACCAATACTGGAAGCAGACTACAGGTCCCTCTCATATTCAGCAGTGGAACAGTATTCTACTAAATGAAGATTCAGCTGATATGAAATCCACAAAACTGAAAGAAATCCACTAAAATGAAACCAGTTATTTCTTAGCACACAACACGCAGGTTTATCTAGATGAGAATTCAGACCTATCGTCTCGGTGTGCATCTCACTCACCTGTCTGGGGGTACTGTGGAACTTCATACGACAACTGAGTCCTGGGATCTTGGAAATATTGAACATTATCAGAATGTGGAGGGTAGACAGGTACTCTGGGAACAAACTGGCTGGATTTTGGAGGCACAGAGTTCACTTCTGTTCCAATGTTGGGAGGACCAGCTGAGGTAGCTGCCGCCTGGCTTACAGGAGTCTTGGGTGGAGAACCAATTTTACTGAAAAAGGATTACCAAGGAATTTTTAAGCAGACCTTAACTTATTTCAGGTAATCAGCTCTCTGTGTACACACTCCTATGGATAGTGAAAAGTTAGGTGAAGTCATTTGCTCTGAAATTTTAATTTAACACCCCAAACTGATGATATTATCAAATCTCAGACTCTCATAAAAGAACTCAAAAGCATCTATAGATGGTTCTGGTATACCCTCATAAGCTTACGTACTACTTCTAAGTGTATTCTGGTAAAGACAAAGGCTTTGAAAAATTGAGAGGTTCAGTGTTTCTTAAAGAAGTACCTAAGCATTTTTAAGGGAAAACCCGAAACCTGGAAGGTTTCCAGGACTATAAAGGGATTTTTTATAATGAGATTTTTCTTGATTTAAGGAAAAAAACCACAAACTTCTGCATGAATATCAAATTTTGAGTACCATTTTTTCATTTTGTTTTTATGTAATAGCTCAATACTAAGTTATATATCTTTTATTCTGTTGTTCTCAACTGATATAGAGAGAGATTTGCAAATTTATATTACATAGAACAATTCAACAGCTAAAACAACTGATGTTTGCTCTGACAGCTTGAATCCAAATTCTGTATGATGTCCGCACTGCAGTACAAGATCTTGCACAACTCCGTAGTCAGTAAGCAACACCAGCAACAGTAAGCTAGGACCAGAATTGTACCTATTATCTCTGATCCACAAGCTTTCTTGCCTTGATAATCTAAAGACAAAATATTGTGGTTAGTTATTTTTATGAAAAAAAAAAATGTTACCAACTTTTCAGGTAGTGATTCTGTAGGGGATCCCGAAACGTTCTGGCCATTGGCTCCAGTCTTCCCTCCCTTCTTGGTGTTCTCCAAAGCTCTCAAAGAGGTGTCTGCACAGCGAGGGATCAGCTGGGGAACACCACTTTCTAGATTAGCTATTCCATTACTACTCGGCACCATCTTCCCTGTTGCTTCAGGGCTTCCTATGACAGAAATTACGTTTCCCGTAGTGGTCGAGACAGTGCTATTTACGCCAACTTTATTTAGAAGGGGGAACGTTCTCACTGTTGCACTGATTTTTTTGTTCCTCAGGCGGTATCTACAAACAAACATATGCAAACACAGAAAAGACAGATGATTAAAGAAATGCTTATTGTACAGTTTGATTTATTTGTAAAACTGACTAAAGAGAGGGATTGAGATAAATATTATAACCAAAAATTACAGGAGATTACACTGGTATTTATTTTCAACAGTTTGGCCAAATCTGCAAGTAGAACATCAGTGTTTTCCCTGTAACCAAAAACCACCTCCTCTAAGAAGATTCACTTCTGCAGTTCTTTGGAAGTGGATTTGCAGGAAAACAGTTTTAAAAATGCATGTTACATATTATCTAAAAAACTCAATTTACTACTTAATTAAAATATAATTAACATTCTTTCCCCTGTGGACAGTATAACCAATCCCTGACAGACTGAACCTACGATGTTTCATAATACATAGTGATAATATAAAGTTCTATTTAAAAAAAAAAATGCAATTAGTTTCCAGGCATTGCTTTACTGTACCTTCAAGTTCACATTACAAGTTGTCACTTCAAGACATTCATGAACCCATTCAGAATGAATAAATGCATAGAAGAAACCATTTTCAAAGTTCTAAGGAAAACTGCTTGGATTTAAATTGGGTAAAAAAAAAAAAAAAAAAAAAAAAAAAAAGAGTCTCCTATACTCACTTTTCAAGCTCTTCCTGAGAATGAGCAAAAGTACAGTTGGTTCCTCTTGGACATCCCCCTTGCTGTCGAAGGTCTCGGCACATACTTGTTTTGTATTTGCTATTTGGTTGTGGCTTAAGAAACACGAATAAAAGACATTCCGCTTATACACCAATAAAAAGACAAAAATAGCCTAAAAATACACACATTTAAGAAGTTTTAAAATTTTGCATCTTTAATCAGAAAACTAAGGAAATCTCTTGTTGATGGGTTAAGTACTATGCCATTATACGAATCTCACTTCAGTAAGCTCTCCTGTATTCCATATTCAGAAACTTTACGTTTTCAAAACTTGAATGCAGCAGTTAACAGTATCACTGATTATTCCACAGAAAATGCCATTAATATTTCAGGTTAACCATTTTTTTATTTTTATTTTTTCCAAAGTTGCATCTTTCTGTAAGTGGTAGATTAAGACATATCATACAATAGTCAAATACAGTTACCTGTGGAGTTTCATGTCCTTTTCTACTGTAATTCTGAATGAAATCCACCAATCCATGTACCACAGTCTTTACAGCCACCATTGCATTTTCCAGCTGCTCCCATGTTGGAGATGCTGCATCTAAAGTTATTAAAAAGCAGGCTTGTCTCTGTCAATAATTCTAAGTGTATCATAAATGAGACAACTCTACCAAAACACTAAAGTAGCATAGAATTCAGAGAATCCTGAAGAAGAGTTTATGACACACTACATTAATTAACAGGAATTTTGAAACTAGGAACAGAGGTTATCTTATATAATTTACTTTGCTAGATAGGAAGAATGTGAAGAGAACTTAAAATAAGATTCATTTGCATACCTGGATTTGGATCTATATTTGCCAGGAGCTCCAAATGAGGCCTGAGCCTGTTTAAATTTGCAGGATCGCCCGTGCGCTGCAAGACAATTGTCAATTCTTGTACACTCTTCGCAAAAGACTCTGGAGATTGGAGCTGAAAACAAACTAAGTATTAGTGTGTTGCATCATACAGCTGTGAACTGCTAATTTAAGAAGATTTTCATTACATTGGTTCCTAAATGCAATAAGCCGTGTCTTCAGATAGTACATAGCAAGTATCAGTGGAGAGAAATTTCATTTCTCAACTCAGAATCTGCCCTATGAAGCTTCATCATAAGACACAAAAAAACACTATACTAGAAAACAAAATGTCTTCATATGAAGAGTACACTACAGTGAGGAAAAGTCTTCATTCTAGTTTTAATCAATATTTGATAAAACCAAAGACAAAAAAGTAACTGAAGTAGTTCTTGGATTTTCAGTATAACATTTAACAGTCAACTATAATATTACAAAGATACTAAAACCATCCCCTTGACAAACCTTGTCGATAATGGATTGCATGTGTGATTTATGTGCCAAGTCACCATAAAGAAGGGAAGACCATTGTTCTGGTGATATTCGAAGTCCTGCTTCCATGGCAATGTGAACAATTTGGGCATCATGCTCTCTCCGCAAAGCCTCGTAACTCCGAAACTCTTCTTTAAGTTGCATCAGAGAAGAATCTTCATCCCTTTTAGTGACCTAATAAACAGCGATATGTAAACACTCCTTCTTTAACAAAAAAATCTCTGAGACTACCAGAAAAAGAGCTACCCAGCACAAAACACAGAAGTATATTACTGCTGGATATTTACCATATGCTTTTTTTTTGTGTGTGTGTTTGTTCATCTGCTTGCAGCGCATACAGGCAAAACAGCCAGCTCTTCAAGATTTTACAGGGTCACTAGTAAAAAAACCTGTGATATCAACTCCACTACTTCCAACTTAGTAGTCAATCAGATTTGCTTAAGTCACAGAACATACAAATCAGTTATCTGATAAGATATTTACTAGTTCTACCAGTAGCTGTTGCTGCCCAGCAATAGTAGATGACAAAGAAACAAGAAAGACTCCAGAATTGACTTAAATGATACAGAAGAAGAAAAAATTGAAGATAGTGGCATTTAAGGAGTACAATATTAACCTGAGAGGCCACTATAAATATTAAGACAGTTGTCATAAAAGGCGGCAACAGATTTCACGATGTTTGTTTAGTGACATTAAATATTAGATATTATGATAACCGTGTTCTTAACTGTGATTCAAAAACAAACAAAAAACAAAGCCAAAAGTGACAATATTTTACTTCTTCCTGACACAGGCTCGGAGTGTCATGTTTCATGCCTCTGTATTTAGGAGAGAATTTCCAGAGGAAGAACAGCAATTAGGAATGAGTGGTAATTCCAGAATTGATTCCAGCTACTTCCACATGTGACTATTTGTTCCTTTGGCAGAGAACTTCAATATTTAAACTACTTCATGTCAGTTTTATGCTATATTCTCTACACTATCCTAATGTGTAGAAACTGAATTTATGTAACATTTTATAGATGAAGGATTAATCACAGGAAGGGTTCTTTGGAATTGCACTAGTTCACAGTAACAAACTTCAAATATTTTGAAGTTAATTGAGGCGTTTTACCTTAAAGCATGATGCTCTATACAGTAGCTGCACAACATGACCAATGCTTGTTTTAGAGGCCTGAGGAAATCTTGGTTCTAGCCTTTGCACAACAAAAAGTACCAGAACTTTTCTTGAGAGCGCAGAGCCATCTTCCAATGCCAGTAATACAAGTTTCAGTGCTTCTTCTTGCATAGCTTTAACACAGAAAAACATAAGATAGGCATAGAAATACGTTGCCAGAAACCAGTAAGGCTACCACACATTAACACCGTAAGTAGGAACATATGAATTATCTCAAACTTAACTCGTTACTACTTTATTTCACTAATCATTAAAAAAAAGCTTTGTAAACATATTTTAAGAAATTTAGAAAGATAATTTACAACAATACTTATACAGCAAATTTAAAGAGCTAAGACTGATTTTCAGTAATAAAAGTATCACTGGTGCACCTTTTATACTTTTTTCTACTGTGTAGTCTTACAGCCTTTGTCATTTTGGACATTTCAACAACGCTACACCATGAAGCTGTACAGAATATGAGAATGGCACAGCAACGCTACCATCAATTATCAGAATCATGAGAGGAATACTTCCAGTTTAAACGCAACTTCCTTCCCATCTCCATGCTTACTTTTGCAGCATACTTTAAGAATTTGTTGTTTGTATTGAAGATAGAAACACCATCATTATAACATTTAAAAATAAAGTATGCTGCAATTAAAGTTAGGCTGAGTGTACTTACACCTACTGCATGAACAAGAGAACATTTGCAGTTTTCTATCAAATTCTGATCACAGGTAGCAGTACAACTAGTCTATGTTAGTTGCACTGCATTACAGGCTGTGCAGAAAGCATGTTTATTTACTCTTCTTTGCTGGGAGTTTTTAAATAATTCCTCACCATTTCAAAGAACAGTCAATAAGGCAGAAAAAAACCCAAACCTTTTAAGAAAGCAAATTCTATTAACTTGTAGTTTTGTTTTTTTTTTTCTTTTCCCTTTCTTCTTAGCTTAAAGTTGAAAACCAGAAGTAATGGCACTTTCAGCTGCACAGAAGAAACTTCCAAGGAAAGTTTTTGCATTAGGAAAAGGTACAGCTGAACATACTCTGTTGCAGATTCTGCAATTACCTTACCTGGCCCTAGAAACTGACATCCCCGTGCCCTGACAGCAGCCCAAAGGTTGGCAGAAAGCTGCTGAGGATTTTGGTGCTGCAAGATCAGTTCTGTAACAGTTCTCTCTCCCAGTGATCGAGCTGCCCTCATAGCTCGAACCCGACCCTCTTCCTCTACCAGTTGACAATTCACTAGTGTCACAAGCTTCCTTTGCATTGGACGGCTCAGTGCACTCTGATTCAAGCTAGCAACACCTACAAGGAAGGAAAGAAAAGGTAAACTACTGCTTTTTATCAGGCAAATTAATCTAAACAAGGCAAACAAAAATGTCTAATAGTATATGTATGTCTCTCGGACTTGAATCTAATCACAGGTATCTTCCTTTCTCTTGGGCAATTCTGGGCAACTCATTATCAAAAAGAATTTTAATTAGAGTCTTAAATTGACGTCAAACCCTTCCTTTGAGGAAAGTTCTGCTTTAATACAAAGTTAGTACATGGAAATATTATTAAATAAGAGTATTTTGTAAACTTGAAATTAAGAACCAAGTGTGACAGGTGTGAATAAGCTTTTAAAGACATAAGGGAAATTTTATTCTGAAAATGAGAATTATCCCACTGAAGCCTAAAATCAATGCTGAAAACATAATGCTGTTAAAAGTAAGCCAATCTGCTGCATCAAAATTCTGCTGTTCAGGAGAAACTCACCTTTTCCTCCACTTAATGGCTTTAAGTAGAGTGCTAAATCCTCAACACATTTCTTTGCTACTTCATAATGTTTGTTCTCTCCTACATTACTCAACTTTACTGTCTGATGATCAGGTACCTACAAAAATGCAAGGAAGAGGGTAGAAAAAAAATTAAATATATCCATCTGACAAGCCTGTGATGGTACCAACATCACTACTGTTAATTACATAACACTGCAGATGTACGATGCTTTTTAGAGAAGACAGGACCCACCCATGTTGTCTGGAATGCAATAAGGAATAACAGAAAGGACTAAAGACAAAGATCATGGTAATAAAAGATTACTTTTGTTAGTATTTAACACATGAAAAACAAAGGTAGGATAAAAAAAAAAAAAAAAAACCACACACAAAAAACAATAACCAAGGCCTCATGAGAATGTAGTTAACAGATAAATGAAGAACACAAGATTTGTGAGATGATCAGTGTACAAGACCAGCATGATTTACTACAGACAGGGAAGTTATACTTCAATTGGCAAGAATACAGTATGAAAAAGTCAAAAACAAAGTTAAAAAAAATAATTTAAGCACAAAGGCACATAGACATACAAATAGCTTTGAAGTCTTCAAAGAGAAGAACTAGCAAACTTAACTGGTGGAAAAACTCAAAGTGGATTAACAAGGTCAGACTATGAAAATAGAAGGAACATTAGTCATAATACAGTCAATTGTTTGAAAGACGTAGCAAGAAGTTAGGAGACCACGAAAACAAACGTTGTAAGATCAAGGCAGTGACTAGACACAAATTTAGAAACAAAAAAAAAAAAAAGAAAGAAAGGAACAGATGAATTTGAGAAATGAGAACACTGACACATAGTGTTATTACCAATCGTTGTGTCTAGGCATGTGATAAGGCATTAAAAAGGAAAGTAAAAAGCGTCCTTACTGCATCACCTAGGTGTTATTACCAGAGTAAAACGAAAAAGCACATGAATCAGCAGAAGGTGAACAGACTTATTTAGTCCCCATAAAGCACAGTACTGATTATATAATCGCTGTTTTGCCACTGCTACGAGACAGCACTGGGAACATTCCTGGCCTGATTAGCCACTATCTGAAAATGCAACTGAAAAGCCATCATGCATATTTAAAAAAATTACACACACATTTCTGGAACTTGGTTGAACAGCTAGCTACTTTGAACATGTGACATGTAGAAATGAGACTCCTTGCAAGAAAATTTAGAATGAATGAGTGTAGTCTGCAGGCTTCCTTTTCTAGTGACACATAATTATTTATATCCTAATAGGCTTTTTTCTCCAGTCACAGTTCAAGAGCCTTTTTAAACCAGAATTCAGCTTACAACTAGAATAAGTTTTCATTTCCTGAGAAGTGGATGGTTCTGAAAATGGTGTAGCTCCTTTTAGGGTACACATGGACTTTAACATAGCACAAAGTCAAAGCCTTGCCATTTCTCAGCCTAAAATGAGGGGAAAATATCAGCACATGTACTGCACGTAAATGCTAATAACACGGAGTGGCAAAACAAAAAGCTGCTTAAATCATACCTGGGCTCCAACTAACTGGAGGAGTGCAAAGTTTACAGGAAGCACATCGATGTCTGTATTGATGGCAGTCTGGTCGAAAGGACATGCCTTGCGATGAAGCTTGTTCAGGCAGGTCTTACAGACAGTGTGAGAGCAACCTAAGCTGATGGGTTTGTGCACATTCTCATCAAACTCGTTGTAGCAGATTGGGCAGGACAGAAATTCTGTCCACTGAGCTGCCTGCACAGGCATTGTGGAAGCTGGACACTTGTTTAGCAGGCTAGCAGACCATTATTTCACTGTACTACGTTTTGGCAGCTGTAAGTGAATAACAGATTATTTAAAACATGCTTTCTGATAATTTAGAATAATTTTTAATAAAAATACAATTTCAATATTTTACAGAATAAAAATGAATCATGTCAAAAAAAACCAACAACTTAATTTTAGTAACTGAACGAAAAAAGGCTCATGAACTGAATCAACGCAGACTACCAGAAATTAAATTTAAACATATTCACAATAAACGGCATTAAAGTTCTTCTCATGGGATTATATACACTGTTGGTGGAGGAAAAGGAAGACATTTATTGGCGCAGAAAGTGTGTAAGCATGAATCAATCCCATCTAAACTCAAATTTTCAAAACGCTAAAAACATTCCCTGATTGCAGAAGGGGCCTGGGGAGACAGCACACAAAATGAGGGAGTATAAAACATTACATGTTTTCATCTAAAGTAGAACAATGCCTTCCTTCTGAAGTTCTTATTCGGATTTAATCAGACACCAAACTAAACACTGCCTTTCACTTTTTTAAAGAAGCATTTTCTGTTTCTCTAAGGCATTTCTGTTGAGAGTTAGAAGATACTAAAGGAGTAAGATTAGTTTTACGATTCTCTTATGCCTTTTCCCCTTTTTTCCTGAGAACCCCTCAGAAGGGCTCTTCTCCCAGGCAGAGATATCGGTGTTCAGTGTTGCTTGTCACATCTCTACCCGACAACAACGCGACTCCACTTCAGTAAGCTTGAAAGAAAATACCCGATATACTGAACATCCAGGCATTTTGGACAACAGTCTTGATAAAGCAAGCAACAACTTCAGCTGACTTGTTATTAAGTCTTTTGTCTTAAAAATCAGCACTCTGTCTAGCAGTACCATGTAATTCTGTCACGTAATTGTATTCCAGAGAAAAAACAGAGACATTGTTCTGAAAGATAGACAATTTTATATAATTTAAGTTCTACAGAAAAGATAACAGGCCTAAGAAATTCATCGAAACCGCTCCCATTGAAGCTTTCGTCAGGCAGATTTACATTCACAGCTTCATCTAGGAGCTGAGCAGCCCCACCCTTCCCTGCAATGTGCCGCGATGTTGACTTTCCATGCAACCCAGAGACCAGTTAGTTCACTTCAAGGCAATGAACAAGCCTACCCTAGCAGCTTGTTAGAAATGCAAATACACAAATGTTTTAATTACACGTTTAGGATTCTATTTTTCTTTTCCAATGATGGAAAAAGGGAAGCTGAGCTCTCCCCTCTGCATTTGAATTCAGTGACTTTTCACGGCGATCCCATTGTTGGCTGTGCTACAGTTTAATTAATGCTAAAGTATCGGACCATTGAAATAATTACCAGAACACCAAATAGACTTGATGTGTGGATGTATTTTATGTTAATTATGACCATCTGTTTAGAAATCCTATTTAGTACTATGAACATTCAGTGGCCTTTAAGTAACAGGACACTTGTACAGGATGTCCTTATCTCAGTGAGCTTTTCAATATTATGCAGAGATTTTACATTTACTATGGGAATTCATTTGGGGAGGGAAAACAAAAACTGAAAGTTGAACCTGTCCCTCCAAAGCCAGACTGCTGAGACAACGCTTGCAGCATCAGCCAGAATATTCACATCCACAGGACAAAATAGATTTTCATCCAACTTCTACAAAAGCACAGGCAAAGCTCTTGCAGAGGTGAAAAAGGCGCTCATCTTTAATCCACTGCTGCTACATTTATCTTTTAACCAAGGAAATGCAGAAGACAAGCAAATAATTGCAAAAATAAACAATGAGCCAACATGCATGGGAAGATTTTCAATTCCTCAGTAAAGAATCCCACCATTTCCTCCAGCTTCCCGACCAAAACAGCAGGACAAGATGCACAGAATCGCAGTGCAGAGCCTTGCAGTAAACACTTAAATCTTTTTGCCAGCGTTACCAGAAGCAGCAAGGTACTAACCCCACGTTACTGCTGACCTAGAGCAATTCTCAGTGGCTTTCCAGCCAGCTGACTGCACAGCACAGGTAGCAGCACGGCCCAGGCTACGTGGGGAGGCGTGCTGCCACCGTGACTCACAGAGGGAAAAGTTTAAGGAAAGGCCAGCACACACGCAGCTCGATGGCTACCATGCTGTTGGGCACTGACAATCTCCTAATAAACAGTCTCTATTTCCACACCACTCATTAACTAACTCGAATGCAGGAATCCCTTCTCTGACACAGTAGCCACATTCAGTTTCCACAGATACTTCAGAGCCTTGCACAAACAGCCACCTCTCTATTTACAAGCTCCTACAATATAGCCGCTTGTTTTCCAGGCCAACACAGAACTGAAACAAAACAGATCCTTTAAGAGAGCACCACTGATTTTTGAAGATCTGTCTCTGAGTATTTAATCATCATAAATGACAGATTCTTCTAAGCATGTGTTGACCTTCATATTTCTTGACAGGAAAAAGTCTAATTAAATCAGCAAACAGCTGGGGAAAGCTCTCAACTCTGAAAACTTCGAGCAGCCAAAGACAGAGGAAGTCTCCATACTCTATTAAACATGCCAGATATCCTGCCATTCTTGCACTCCAGTGCGTTAAGAAAACAATCTCATATCTACTAATTATCATGTTGACTTCTACAAAAAGCATAAGCCACATGTTTAATAGACTCTTGCTCCTTGTCAGAAACAATGTATTTCAGGGATGCTCTCTTGAAGAACAAATTGCTCCAGTGCTCTGCACTGAACAAAGACAAGGAAGGGAACACAATAAAGAAGGTGAATGAGAAATCAGTGGCATCACTTTTTTTGTTTTGTTTTAAAAAACAGAAAATATACTCGGTAGAATTCACCTTGGTCTACCTATTCATTCTGTTAGATACGCTATGTCAGCGCACAACACCAGGCTTCTCTTCCCTGTCAAAGTTGAAGCACCCTGCAAAAAAGAAACGGCTGACACAGAAACTGGCCAAATATACAAGTAAAGATTTTAAAAAGAAATGGTAATTTTTACCTAAAATATATTTACATACTATCACTCCAATACATGCCATACTATTACTACTAAGAGCAATCTCAGAGACAAATTGAAAAACACAAGTGCCTAAGTTCAAAGTTACATAATAAATAAAAACTATTACAGTTGAGTCATTTTGTTTGTAACACAATAACGTCTTCCCATTGCAGTAAAGGTTACAATGGAGCACAATAACAATCAGGAGAAAGTCAGGCATTAATCATTATTTTAGATGGGATGCTTGATGGAATTGAAAGCAGGGATGGGGGGAGCAGGTGCGAAGCCCCAAAACCTTTCCCAAGCAGCGGTACAGTGTACAAATAATGGAAGTTTTAAGATTTGGACATTCTTATTTTACATTAACTTGTAGCTACCTAATTCTAGTCCCATGACACTCTTTGCAACTAATCACAGTGATCCTACCGATTCAACAACCTCTTGATACGGCCCCACAGGCAGCATGCAGGCCTGGTTTCCTAGGGAAGCCAAGCTTAGGTGACCAGACTTCTGTCAGCAGCTTCCCTTCCCAAAGGAGCCTTGGCACCCCGGGCAGCTTTCACGTAAACACAACAGGGATGCTTCACATCTGAAATGCATTCACATCTCAAAGTCGGTATCCAGAGCAAGGTCCAAGTCCGCATGCATCTCAGGGCAGGCGATGGCACCATGCGCAGCAGCTCCCTGCCTGCGCTTACTTGCCTGGCCTGCCAGGCAGATCCCAGCCCTACCACCCCACTTCACCCAGTATGGCACAGGACTGTTTGGAAGGCAGGACTGGGACAACTCCGCGGGAATTCCAACATTTGTCCTGTCACAGAAGTACTGGCAACCTCTGGCTTTGTGAAGGCAGGGCGGATCTGTGGAGAAGAGCAGCAAACGCCTGGTGCTCAGAACAGGACTCAAACCGCGAGGACAGCGAGGCACTGTGCTGAGCAGCGTGCTCAGGACTTGCTAATTAGAAACTGTGATGCCAGCGCTTTATCTGGGAGTCAATCCACATCCAGAACTGGGAGCCCTCACGCCAGGAGCCATTCACTTCTCCACGGCAGAAGTTATCGACCTGAGGAGGCCAACGCCGTTACACAGGAAGAGAAAGGGACACGCTTCAGGTAGCCGTGCTGGTGCCTTACGCTTTAATTCACTGACTAGGTTTCTCACCCACACAGAGATACAAACCCAATTCCTTGTAAGTGCTTTTAACCCACATTTCCACCTTCCAAAAAAGCAGCCAAACACATGCCTCAAGACAGAGCAATTTCAGCCCCTCCATCTGAAGCTGTTCTTCACGCCAAAGGACTCAAAGACAACTGCAGCCTCGTCTGCAGCTGCCCAAGCAGATGACTTGGATTTTCCTTCATTTTAAAGATTATTTGAGCATTTTGACCAGCCAGCCATTGCACCAGATCGAGCTGTAGTTCTTTGAGCAAGGAAGAAAAAAGTCAGTGCCTCCTCCCCAGCTAGGTGCCCCAACGCCTGGGTGGCATGGTGAGCATGTGTCTCGTTCTGCAACTGCTTTATTTTGTTCAAAGCGCAGGGTGTGCAAGTACCAGCCCTGGTCAAGGGGAAGGTCAAAGGCTTGAACTCAGTTCCCCACAGCCCAGGCAAACACCTAGGAAGAAAAAAGAGCAACAGCCTGGGAGAGCCACGTGAGGTCTGCCCTGGCCTGCTGCTCACGTCCCCTGTGGGACACCCACAAGGGACAGTGTCAAAAGCCGACTTTGTATGAGAACGGGACGGGGCTGGATGGAGGAGAGTCTCCTCTGCAGATGAAGGAAAATCTTAAAAAACTTACGGCGGCTCATTATATGGAGCTGTCATAAACAAAGACAGTACAGCCCACTGTGGATTTAATCCGCAGTCTTAGACATAAATTGATTTTTAATCTCTAAATTAAATAGTCTTTGATATTGACTTGCTCTTAAATTTGACTGCAGAGATCATGCTATCTTCTTTCTTTTTTTTTTTTTTTTTTTAAATCCCCATTTTAACATCCCACTTATTCAGATTGTTCTCACTGCAAGGAGGTAACTTCTTCAAGCCTTCCTTCCCAAGTTAGGCAGTTCTGAAAGCATCCTGCCTGGGTCAAAAAATTAGAGTGTCTGCATAATCAAGTTATTGGTATTACGTTATTCTCTGCAAAGGCTAGAATCTTTCATTCGTTTCTCTTCAGCAGCCATCATCCACAGATCTACAAAACTAGCTTCATTAAAGGCTTAGAAAGGGGCTACCCTCACAATAGCTTTGCACCATTCAGCGGTGGACTTGAAATTAAAACAAATCCTCTTTGCAGAGCAGACTTACTTATTTCTACCTTCCATAGCATCTGTCACAGGTAAATCGACCATTGGAGGCGGCATTTCAATCCTTTTTTCCACTGAACATTAATGGTACTGGGAACACTACAGCCTAGCTTCAACTCCAGAAAAGTTATCATCAAGAGAAAACCTGGTGACATCTCTGAACCTGTAACTTCACCTGGACTACGTTTAGCTAAAACGCCCACCAGATACTTCGCTAGCCAGCTTCAGAAATGAAAACAGATCGCCTCTCCCTCCCTGAACACGTGGCTGAGGAATAATTCACAACAAACAGCAGCACAATTCACCAACAGAAACGTCGGTTTGCTGGTACTCAGCGGTGGCCAAAGTTCATTCGGTTCTGATGGAAATCTCCCCGCCCTGCTCAGCACTGGAGTCAGTGCATCCCCAGCAGCCGACACCTGCTCGTTCCTGTTCAAGTGCTGCCAGCAGAAGTCCTGCCGCTGGATTTGAAGTTTCCTAGGTACTTATGTAATGCTACCGTGAGTTTTTTGTGCTCTGTAGGTGTCACTGAGAGGAGAGCTTGCCCTTGCCACAAGCTTGATACGAATTCAGCTCCTGTGACAGTATCGACTTTTCAGAACTAACTGAAGGGCAAATAAACGAAAAATTTTCTTTGCCACTAAAATTGGTTGAACTTGCACTGGACGCAGACTAAGGGAATCTATTTCTAAACAGACCCACATTGACGCAAGTACTTTGGTAAGAGATACTCTGAAGGATTCCTTATTCTTCATGCGTAATTTCAGAGAATGAGGACTCTCACGTGTGGCTTAGTTCCTCAGGTCTTTCAAATCCTTGGGGTGTTTGTTTTTTTAAACACCGCCTCCACTGCAATGCTTCAACTATAAGTTTACAAAAGAGAGGTTCCATGCTCTAACGTTTTCCAATTACAATTGTAATGAAATACTAATGCCATTCTGAGACACTAGCAAGAAAACAGAGGGCTTCCATAAGGGGCAGAAAGCCTTTTAAAATTTGCACAAATAGCTTAATATTCCCATGGATATAAATTTTATTCTTTTCTTCAGGTCCAGCCAGTAAAGAGAGCCCACTTCTCTTCATCCCACTAAGAGAATTACGTTTGTTTGTTGGTTTTTTTTTTTTTTTGGAAGCTTTCGTATCACACACCTGGCAAAATAAACACTCCTAGCTATTACCCTCTGGACACTGTAAATATTGTAAATCAGCAAAAGCCTTAAATAAAAGAAGATGAATATTCAAGACCATGACTTAAGTTCAGGATATCCCAAGAACTGTCGGTAAAATTGTTAGAATTTAATATTTGTGAGAGAAATGGCCGTGACCTCAAACAAGACAGCAACATCATTTAATAAGAAACCTTTTCTTGGGGAAAGCTTTGCCCACACTGCAGATATAAGAAAAATTTCATTAAAAAAGTGCACAGCCCTTGGGAAAGTGATTAATTACAGAAATTGAGAATTTGGTGCTGGACGGAATAATACCTGTGCCAGCAAGACAAGCTTCAATTTCTAGAAATTCCACAGATGTTTAACACAGAGCAAAGGGCAAATGACAGCATCCTGATTCAGGAGATGTAAGTGGTACGTTCTGATTGAAAATTAAAATCCTGCCACGATCGCAAGCTCGCACCCCGGTGAAGCTGGGGCTTGTTCTGACCGTGCCCTGCAGCGCTGGGACGCGGCTGTGCAGGGGACCGAGCACAGCCCCACAAAACCCCTCAGCGGCCGATCCTACAGCGGGGCCCTGTCAGCGGGGCCGCGCCGTTCCCTCACGGCAAGCAACCCCCGGCCCCCCCCCCAAGGGCCATCCCCGCCGCTCCTGCCCGCGGTTATTCCCTTATTTATTTATTATTATTATTATTATTATTTTTAAAGGCCCCCGAATGGCGACGCGGGGCCGGGCCCTGCCTCCCACCGCGGCTCCTCCAGCCTCACCCTCAGCAAGGCGCCGCGGGGGCGGCTCCCACTCCCTCCCCCCCCCCGCCTCAGCACCTCAGGGCTCCGCGGGCCGTGCCGGGGCCGTGGCGGGGCCGTTGCGGGCGGGCTCCGCCTCCCCCCGCTCCCTCAGGCCGCCGCCCGCGGGCCCGGCCCCAGCACCTGCCCCGGGCCCGGCCCCGCTCCGCCGCCGCCCCCAAATGGCCGCCGCCGCCTCACGGATGGGAAGGGGGAGAACGGGGGGGGGGGGGGGGGGGGCGGCCGTTAGGGCCCGGATTCCGCAGCGACGGGAACCGGGGAGGGAGGGGGGGGGGGGGGGGGGGGCAGTGCGGGCGGGGCCCTACCGGGTCACCGCGTCCCCCCCCGTCGCCACCACCGCCGCCCCGGCTCGCAGCTCGGCCGAAGCGGCCCCGCTCCTACCTGCGAGGCGCGGGCGGCGGGGCCGGGAGCTGGGGGCCGGGCCGGCCTCTCAGACGCCATGGGGCGGGCAGCGCGGCGCGGCCCGGCGGAGGCAGCGGCGGGGGCCCCGGCGGCGCCGCCTCATCGCGCTGACAGCCGGGAGCGCCCCGCCCCCGCCCCGCCCCTCTCGCGAGAGCGCCGCGGGCCCCCGCGTGACTTCGGGGGGGGGGGGGGGGGGAGCGGCGGCACCACAGAGCGGCCGCCGGCAGCGCCTCCCCGCGGCGCGTCGCGAAATGGCGGCGCCGCCTGTGACGGGCGGGAGGCGTCCTCCAGGTGAACGCGGGCACAAAATGTTTCCCTCACGGCGCTGCAGGCGCCTCACGGTGGCTCCCAACAAAGGTGCGCTTCAAAAGTCTCCCTCTCTTCCCTTTGAGGCAGGGAAATCCCCTTCGCACGCCTCTAAGAACACCTCATCATTCCTTCTATTTCATTGGTCTGATTGCCAGTGATAGCCATACGTCTGTCAAAAATGAGTACACACAGTACAAATTTAACCACATTTGAAACGAATCTGTGCCGTAACTGCGCATTTATTGAACGGTAATGGCAGCCCGGTGTAAAAGGTTGAGGTGTGGGGGAGAAATAAGCTTTTTCCTTGTTTTATGACCTCTTTCAAGTATGATGTTTATTTAAAATAAGGATGTGGACACAAAGGAAAAGTTACATACAAACCTGTACATATACCCCAGTTAATACCTGTAAATACAGGAAGGGTGAGTGCAGGGTATTAGCATGCTTTTCAAGGTCAGGCTCGTAATTTTGAAGCAATTAAGAACCAAAAATTAATACTTTTCTGTGAAAAACAAGCAAACTCAATATTAATCACAAGGTCAAAAAGGCTGACAGTGACAGACTAATGAATGCAAACAGAAGACATTGCTCAGAAATGCTTTTTTTCTCCCAAACGTGAGGCAGTTGCACCATAAACAAGATGGCTCCCAAACCTCAGCGTGACAATTACTGCAGATAAAAATCACCAAAATAAAACAAACAATCACCTTTTAACATTAAGTAAGAACAGAGATTTTGAAGGCAAGGCCTCATGCTCAAAGTACTGGATAAAACAGGTGACTTTAATCCAGTTGCACAGCTACTTGCCTTGGGTGCATCTTTTTTGTCTCTACTCGTACACACCCAGGTAGGCAGACTTTGCACACGTGTATGACTTGAATTTCCAATGGATCAATACAATCAAATCACTCACAAGAAAACTTACACAAGTTAAAACTTTTTGTGAATTTTTGAAGGAATACCACACTGGTGGCTCACTCAGCTTCAGAACACAGTACTTGCCCATTTTTACTCCATGATATTGGAGGAAGGCATACACACACAAAAGGCCTACTATGAACTGGGACTTGCAAATATTACAATCCAACTAATATGTACTTTAAGTACTGAATAATATCAAATTAAGAGATTGAAAAACATCTTGTGAAGCAAGTTCTTAAAAACTCCTCAATTAAAGTTTCTAATACACAATGGCAATGCTAACGCTGGCGTGGCTGATTGTTCCCATTACAGGTAGTACCAGGAAACTGCACCCAACCCCTCACATTACTGATAACTAAAACCCAAACAACAACTGGTACAGTCACAGTTAAGTAAATTAAGTTAAACTTGTTAATTGACATTAAAAATTGTCTTTTATTTTCAAAAGAGCCAAGCTATGGAGCACAAGCGTCACACTTCTGGACTCATCAAGAACTTCACAGCAGCACTTCTGACATTTGAAGGAAAGCAAACCCTCGTGATACAGACAAGATTAAGAACGACTGCTTTTTGCTAATTGGAGAGAGTCTAATGTGAGTACCATTATCTTGTAATTGAATTGCAACTGAATTGACTCTTTATTCATATCACGTTAAGTGAAAGAAACATATACCAGTCAAAGACAGGTACCGGATAAAGATTCTGCATTACAGGGCCTTCACTACTTATGATGAAACTGAAATGACCTTTGACAAAGTACAAACACAGCTATCCAAACACACGCAGTTACTGTTTTACTGTATCACAGAACCAGAGTATATAAGACTTCTATGTCTATGTTGTTCCTTTCAAGATATAAAAGAATCGTTTTTCAAAATGAACATAGCAAATGTTGTTACATAACAGCATACAGTTTAAGTTTTCACATTGGTATATGTATCTAAGATCTGTAAAAGAAAAAAAGACAAATGTTATAACTCAGCAGATAGGACTAACTTAGTAAGTCAAATACAGGCACTAAACACTGGTATGACAAAAAAAAAAAAAAAAAAAAAAAAAAGATCAACCAAAAGTTTAGAACAATTCAGAACTCATTCATAAAACTGAATGCATGTCAGTCTTATGAGACTATCCAGTTTAAAAAAAATAAATGAACTGCAAGGCAATACTTTTTTTTTTTTTCCCCTATTTGCAAAAGGCAACTTGAAAGCTTCCTTGATTTTGTTTGTTGGGTGTTGTTTTTTAAATATCACAGATTTGAGTATGAGACTGTGCCTTTCTTTTGGTGAAAGATCCAGCAAAATTTGGTCAAGTTAAGGAGATGATTTCACCATAAGTGACACATGAGCAGGGTGGGAGCGAATGACTCGCTGAATAAGTACAAGAATCTCCTTCCCTTAGCAATTACAGATCAGGAGCGTCGTGGCTCAGGCTTCAGCTTATTGCAGTGTCAGTAAGAGTTTGAAGTCGGCAGCGCCCACCCTTGAAAAATGGGAGCGTAGAACATAATTAGCTGCATGAAAATTAGATATTTCAGGGACACTAGAAGAGAAGCATGGAACATTTTCCCCTATTTTATGGTTTACTTTCAACCAGTAAACGCATTTTGAACGCCTACAGCAATAGTAGCCTCAATACAAGCAAGATCGCTGTTCTCAGGTGTCTCTGCTCACCAGTCACATATCCGTCCTCTCCATTACGTGGGAATCTGTTAAAACATCTAGAGTTTCACTAGGTGGGAGCGTTTGGTGTAACGCAGCTCCACAGCCGTCCATCTATTCATCATAGTCAATTTTAATTTTTGTAATAGCGCTCAGGTTTGTTTTTTCGCTGCTGCTCCTCCCGTGAACAGATGTTAAGTGTTTTTTAAGAGCAGACTTGTGTTTAAAGTCCATGTCACAACAATGGCACTTGTAGGGCCTGTCACCGCTGTGTATATTCAAGTGGTCCTGGAGAGTACTTTTGGCAGTAAACGTCTTCAAGCACACCATGCACTGGAAGGGGCGGATACCCATGTGCCCCCGGATGTGTCTGTTGAGATTCTTTTTTTGAGTAAACGTTTTACCACACTGCAAACACAGGAAGAGCTTGTGCATTTTTAGATGCCTCAGATAGTTCTCAAGATGCAGAAATCCCCTCGGACACTTTGGACACTGGTGCCGCCATGAATTACCAGAATCATTCAGACTTTGAAACCCATTCATCTGACTCGAAGTCCCTTCTGGGTTGTCATTGACAAAAGCCTGGAAGTGATTTCCTGACGTTTCGGTATTTCTGCTTTCAACCGTAGAATTTATCAAGGAGTGCTGGGTTTCTGGAAAGTATAAATTTGTTTTAGAGGAGGTGCAAGGCTGAGGAAAGTGATCGTTTTCTACGCTAGGGACACTCACAGAGTCCATCCTGAAGATACAAATTTCGTCATCCTTATATCCTATTTCAACCGTTGATATTTCCGGGGTTTTCGTTTCCTTCCTTTCCGAGTCCACGCTCTCTGCTGTAGGCTGCGAGACATCCCCGTTTTCCTCTTTAATGGAGAACTCTAAATTAGCCGGGCTATCTTCCGCAATCTCAATTATTTCACAATCTTTATCCACCGCGTCCTCCCTGCTCCTCAGCTCCGTGTCCGAAGAGTGGCACCTCTCCGCAGCCTGGCCGCCATTCTCCATGGACGCGTCGATTTCCAGGTACTTCGACAGCGCCTCGGTGCACTTCTCCACGATGTGAACCATCTGGAGGTAGCTGGCGGCGGTCAGGTACTTGAGCAGCTCCTTCTTCTTGACCTCCAGCGCGCCGGTGTAGCAGGAGAGCAGCAGCTTCCTGCCCACCTCGGCGCTCTGCAGGATGGTGATGCGCACCTGCCGCGACTGGTTGAGGAGGAACTGGTCCCGCATGAAGGTGGAGCAGGCGGCGAAGATCACCTTGTGGCCCGGGAACTCGGTGTCGTTGATGTAGATGGAGACGTCGCAGAAGAGGTTCTGCTGCCGCAGCAGGTTCATCTTCTGCAGCACCGCGTCGCCCTGCTGCTCGAACTGGAAGTGCAGCACCTCCGAGTCCGCAGCCATGGCGGAGCTCCCGGGGGGGGGGTCGCCGCCACCGGGGCCGCCTCTCTCCGCCGGGACCGGGTTGGGCCGGGCCGAGCCGAGCCCTCGCAGCCCCACGGAGCTCTACGGAACCTCACGGAGCCCTCGCAGCCCCTCGGAGCCTCCCCGCTCCTCGCCGCCGGTGCCCCCGCGCCCGCCGCCCGCTGGAGCCGCCTCCCCCGGCCCCTCCCCGCCCGCCCGCCCTTTCCGGTACCGGCACCGGCTCCGGAAGCGCCCCCGCCCCGTCCCGTCCCGCCCCGCCCCGCCGGACAAACGAGAGGCGGCGGAGGCAGAGTTAGCAGCACGTTTATTGCGGGACTTGGCACTGCTACGGCGGCGGCCGCGGGGCGCAGCGCCCGGTAGAGGTAGCGAGGCAGCGGCCCCCTCCCGCGGCCCCGGCCCCGCCTGCTTTGGTAACGCCGCTGGGGACGAGGGACGAGCCTCCTGCCCGGTCCCTGAAGAGGTAGCTGATGCTCGGTCCGCCGGGGGCAGTCCCACAGCACGGCGTCGCTCGGCCTCCTCCGCTCCTCGCCGAGCGCCGGCTGTTTTCCTCCTTCTTTCTCCTCTCTCCGAAAGCGAGGTTTAACCTTAGATCCGTTCACGGCTCGGTCGGCATCGAGTTTTAATTCTCCCTCCTCGCCTTCGCTCCTCCCAGCGAGTCCAGAACCAAAACCGGCCCCGCACCATTTGTAAGTTACTTCAGGAGTTCAGCGGCAGCTTTCCAAGTTTTTGCCACAAAGCTGGGGAAGAGAGACTGACGCTTCGGTTACATCAGTTAGTAACTTGCAACACACGTCCTCGGAACGAAAAATGACAGAAAGACTCATCCCTGATCTCTACAGGAGGCCGTGCAGCTGCCCCACGTTCAGTGGGGCCGTGGGCTGCACGAGCTACCACCCCTCAGCAGGGCGGTGAGCCTCAGCCTCTGGTAAATCTAAGAGTTCTAAGAATTCTCCTCTATATCAAATAAATAAAATGCCAACATAAAAAATCCTATTATATTCAAGGAGTTATTAAAATACTTTTGTAATAGACCAGTTATTTTTAGGATATGCAGGAAGTTGTACAGCACATTAAGTTGTGAGACTATCCACTTACCAGCAAATAGTATTCTACACATTAACACACAGATTATAACTGCCAGAGTCCTTGTCTGAATACGCAGCATCAGCAGCAACAACCACTGGATCTAGTCTTTCACTAACTGGAACATTGCAATGAAGACAACATTTTACATACGTGGACAATTAAGTTCATCTCATTCTATAATCACACTGCCTCTGTATATTCCATTTATAATCATTTTCATTCCATTTTAATCTAATTCAGCGAAGAGGCAATAGCCAGATTTTGCTTTTCTAATACCTCTTCTGTACTCTTCACTCATCTGTTCCATATGGGGGCAAATCTTACATGAACTCTTACCACTGGCACACTTCACATTGTGCCATCAGCACGTTGCCTTCTTAATCTCTAGTGCTTCTGGAGCTACATTGCTGTCTCCTGCATAAATCTTTTGGTCTGCACCCTTCTGCCAGGCCAAAAGCACAGACATTTGTAAGAAGACACTTTTCATCCAACAGATCTTGCTTTCATTGAAGAAGCAGTCTTCTGCATTTCTGCTTTTTCCCATTTATTTCTGCCGTGGTCTCACCAAATGACACAAGCAGCCTTTCAAATGAACAGCCAGTAGTCTCGGCCTTCTCAGAAGTTGGTATCACCAATGCACAGGGTGGATGGAAAACCTGGATGTCCTGATCAAATCATTTTTTTTGTTTCTTAGGATAACCCTTTGTCTCTTCAAGTCAGCTTCAGGTTGCCCATGGCTACTTCAACAAGCTATATCCATCCTCCTTGCAGTAGCATTACAGCTTGGTAATTCCATGAAGAAACTTCCCAGACAAAGTTCTCAATACTGTCCGTTTTGCTGCCACTTTTCTTCTAGCATTTGCAGTTCTATTCCTTTCTCTGGCAGAAGACCATTTTCTTTATCATATCTGTATCCATGTATTGTTAGATTTGTCACTAAACCCTTACAGTATGTTGACCGGCAAGTTCTCATTCTCCATTTCTATCTTCTTTTTGACATTAGAGCTGTAACTTATTTCCATGTAGCAGGTAACGTTATAAAAATGTTACAACACAGAGGATTCTGCCTGAAGTCAGAATACAAGGGACTGTCACGGCCTGTTTTAGCTCAAAATGATTCTGGAAGCAGGTTACTGAAGAGGAAAACAGCTTTGCTTCCCATGCCTACCCATTTTTTGCCCCTGGAACCTGAACAATACTTCTTAAAAGTCCCAAATAGTTATTTTTTAGGCCTAAATATATTTGCTACAACTTGAAAGACGTAATGCCCTGACTCCATTTCCATTGCTTACTTCATAGCTGTCCATGTAATAATAGTTAATGTAACAGTCAAGTACAGTAGTTTAAAAACTCAATTGCAAAAACTGATTCACAGAATCACCTTGCTTTGCTACTCGAAGGTATGTGGATTTCTGAACACGTTCTGCAAGATAAACACTTTCTACTGTCCATCAGTGAAATGTCTGCATAAAGAAATCCTGGTTTCTACATACACGTATCTGAAGATCAAGACCAACTTTTGATAAGTACGTACAAAACATTTTTTGCTCTAACACACCTTTGGTCATACCTGTTTAGCATTTTTAACCATACAGTAGCAGCCTCCCCCCACCCCTACCCCTCATTCAGACACACAGACAGTACTACTTTTAGGTAGGAAGCATTATCTCAGCCTCATGGCAAACCTTGAGGAAAAGAGCTGCATTGGAAGAAATACTTATTCCACATACACACAGCAGTTCTCCACCAAGGATCTGCCACTTGATTATTAGTCTATGCTACACTTCAACAGAATGAGTGCTCTTCTACTGGGAATGGTGTCCTTCAGATGAGAAATTAGTTTCTTTCAGCCCAATTGGGATGTGGATAATTCCACGGCACTTTTGAGAAGTAATACAGTATCATCCTAGAATCCCAATTAATATGCCATTCCCGCTACATTTGATGTTTAAGGCGGTATACAAGAGGTATTGCTGAGTACAGTCAATAGCTGATACACTAAACTATGGAAATTGTGCTACCTATACCTCATCGTAGGCTCTGTAAAACACTAATGGTCATGAACTATGTAGGTCACTTAAAAAAAAAAAAAAAAGTGTTCTTTGAGTATCCAAGAAATCAAAAAAACTTCATGTTAATATTCCTGTGGCAGGTACTTTTTTTTTCTTCTTTTTTTTTTTTTTTTTTTTAAACTGACATGTGGCCCTTACTAGTTATCAAGGAGAGATATACAAGAACTAAGGAAAAAAAAGGAAAAGCATGGAGTTACTATACATTGCAGCTTTTAAAAAACAGAGTATTTTCACAGTGTCAAAAAGCAGTATTTCTCCATTCCAACTTTGCTCTAAAACCTATTAGGAAAGTAGCAACTGTTGTGGTTATTTGAAGCAAAATTTATGGAAGATAGATAATAACTTCTAGTTCTGAAGTGCTTAGCTTGTCTCAGTACATACAACGTAAGTGCCCTTTAGTGACCCTCGGTATGACGGCCTGTGAAATCGGTCACACCGGCACCCCAGGTGCCACGCTCGCAGATTTCAGAGCTGCAACTTATTTCAAACAGTCCTATGCAACCATCAGCTAACCCTGCCAAATCCTTCAGGGTTTTACCTTTTCAAAACGCATGCCAACATTAAAAACCCTGAGAGCTTTTAAGATAGTGTTGATTGGCAGTAGTAGTTTCTTGAAATAGTGTAGGAAGGGCAAAAAAGTGACGTAAAAATACTTCATTTCAACTGTAGGGGTCTAGGGGTAAGATTGGGAAAAGATAATTTTAAGAGGTAAGTTTAAAACAAATTAGCACTATGTGGAGTGCTTTCTCAGTGATCCAGTGCTTTAAAAAATAATAACTGGGTTATCTCACAGACTTGTCCTCTTTGCTCTTTCCTCCATCTGCCCAGACACAGAGAAGCCTCTGACTGTACAGCAGATGGCTCACTTGCAGCCCACAGCAACAGTCTCTCACAAGGTGTTAGTCTTGAGTCTCCTGATCAGAGAGAAATGAAACAATTAACCCCTTAATCCACAGTAGAGACACAGACAGAAACCTGAAGGAAGATTGTTATTCACAGAAGGTATCAAGTAAGACTAAGAACGATGGCTGAAGACCTGCCAGTTTCTGCAATCCAACCCTCCATCCATCCATCTATCCGTAGCCTTTCAGAGCAAACCACTAGTTTAGGTAAGAGCCCAAGCCAACTGTTTGCTCCTCTCAGTCATGATCCCCACAAAGGGCTGCTTTTAATTGCTTAATTGACGCAGGTGCTATCATTTCTTAAACCGAGCACAGCCTGAGGCAGCTTCCCTGCATCCAGTACCTGGCTTGCGTCAGCTTGCTGACAGACCTTACTGTCTGTAGCAGCGCTACACGTGAATGAATCGAAGTCCACTGTTATGTCTTGAACGTTTCTTTCATTGGCATTGTCAAAGCTATTTTTACCATGTAGCTGTTTAAGATGTTTCCTCAGAACGGGTTTATGCGCAAAAACCATGTCACAGTAGTTACATTTATGGGGCTTGTCCCCACTGTGCAGGTTGAGATGGTCCTGTAAGGAACATTTCTGAGAGAAGGTTTTCCCACAGATCTTACATTGGAACGGTTTGATGCCTGCATGCACCCTCATGTGCCGGTGGAGATTGCCTTTCTGAGTGAATGTCTTGCCACAGAGTAGACACATGAATAGTTTATGCATCTTTAAGTGATTAGCATAGTTTTCCAGATGCCGAAATACTCTCGTGCACTTTGGGCACTGATGGTGCCACTGGAGGCCTTTGTCTATACCTCGGTTGTTAGGCCCAAACATATCTTTAGAGGCCAGAATGATGTTATCGCTGCCGGCATACGAAAGGGCATAGTTGTGGAGATGGTTTTGCTCTATTTCACTTGCTCTGTTTTCAACGGTGGAGTTGATTAGAAAGTGTTGAGGCTCTGAGGAATGCAAAGCAGTTTGTTCAGATGAAATAAACTGGTTCTGATCCTTCTTGTTCCTAACTTCCGTTACCTCCCCAATGGACTCCACCTTGATGATCTGAATATCGCTGTCCTCCATGTCCATACTGTCTTCTGAGGGCTGGATACAAGGTGAATCTTGTGGAAGAGAGTCTTCATCTTCTGGGTGTTCCTTCAGCTCGGAGGAGTCGCTTTGCTGTTCGCATTCCTTGCTCTCCAACGGCTGCTTCGGTTTGATGAACTTCCAGAGCGCCTGTGTGCAGCGTTCCACGATGTGGCTCATCTGCAGAAAGCTTGCAGCAGTTAAGTAGTTCACCAGTTCCATTTCGGGAAACTCCAGAATGCCACTGTAACAGGATAAAAGCAACTGCCTCCCCACTTCCGAACTTTGCAGTATGGAGATTTTTACATCTCTGGAGTCGTTTAATAAGAACTGATCTCTTAAAAAGGGAGAGCCAGCAGCAAATACAATTTTATGCCCGTGAACTTCAACATCATCTATATGGACCACAACATCACAAAATTTGTTTTCTTCCCTCAGCTTGTTCATTTTCTGTAACATTGAATCTCCATAATTGTCAAACTTGAAGTGAAGAATGTCTGATCTTTCTGACATTTTGGCACACCTAAAGAAAAGCAGCAAGGAAAAAAAAAAAGCAAGTGAGAAACTAAAAACTAAAAAGTTTCTAGAATGCAAGTCAGAAGGTTCTGAAGTAAATCGTGCTCAATGAGACACCATGTTTTGCCCTAGGTAAACAGTCAAGCATGTTAGACTTTAAAACTGAAAAAAAAATAAATCAGGTTTGCACGTTGCCTTGCAGTTACATTTTTGTTTTTAATTTGATGCAGTCTGAATATGAAGTAGAAATGATGACAGAAATCCTCTTGAGGCAGTATCTTAAAGAGTTAAGATGTTTTCCACACTCCTTGTATGGAATTTAAAAGGAAACTCTGGAAGTATTTTTAGCAGTCTTAACTCTTTTTAAGTTTTGCTTCCACATTGCAACTCTTGAGATTTTGTCTTTACCAAATACAACAACGTTCCCTTAGCTTCTTTAGCTTGATTTACTTTTGCGCTAAGTGGCTTTCATAACACATTAATTCAAGGAGAGATAGAACCTGGAACCTGCCAGACAGAGAATTCCCTCTTAGTTGTCTATCTAGTACATACTACTCATAAGAGTTACAGTTCCTCTAAGACACTTCATGATTTTCAGGAGTATTGATATAGGAGAAATTGTCTCACTGGAAGAAACTAACTTTGGCTAACCTGAATTTTATAGAAAGGACTACACAAGCACTTCAGTATCTGCAGCACTGGGTTGAAGTGACTTTTACATGGCCCTGAAGTTTTTTTAATGATTTTTTTTTTGGGGGGGGGGAGGAAGGCAGGGGGTAAGCCTGATGTTTTTTAAGATTTAAGAAAAAATCTCCTGTATGACCCCTCATTATATAAATCACACCTTCTAGCCTCCCTGCTTTGAATACCTGGGGAATGTAGGAAGTCTTGTTTCTTGTCTTCTTCCTTGAAAGATCACTCCTCTAGGAAGTTTGTTCTTCTCTGATAGTATTTGGGAACGAAGAACAGTAACCTTTCATAAGACAAGTATCAATATTTTGTCTTTCAACAGTTCTCTTAAGAACCCATAAGGCTACACTGATTCTTGATGAAACTGTTAAATAATCCTGCCAGAGAACTGGGATTGCAGGAAGTGAACAAATCACAGGAGACTAAATGATGCAAGGTTTGGTGAGATAAAGTAACAAAACAAAGCAAAACTTACACCTCACCACTATTACGAACACCACATAAAGCTTGAAAAGAAGCTTTGAAGTTTATAGATAAAAGCAGATGCTGCTCTCTTGGGGCATGAAATATTAGGTCAATGAACACAACAGGAAATGGTCATGCCTAGGGTAAATGAACGAATAAACAAGACAGGGGACCAAGAACGTTTTTAGCAGTGTTTGGTGATGCTGTTGTCAGAGTTGTTTCAATTTCGGGATCAGGCATAATTCTGAGCCTCACTACTCGGATGCATCAAGTCTATCTTCCAGCGTACGACACACACAAACTACAAACAGATGTCAAGAGTTTTCAGGAACAAGGCACCGACTGCTCGGAAGCAGCAGCACCGTTTGAGGCACAATTCTGTTAAACCTACAGAAGGGAAAGCCACGGGGCTCTCGGTCACCCTGCAGCCAGCGCTGCCTGCCTCACCTGCTCTGCAGGACAACAAGGCTGCAGCAGACAACTTTGGTGAATCTCAGCAATTACCAAACGACTTTTTCCCGTTATTCTGTAGGAAGCTCCGAGCTCTACGCGTGAGCCTGCCCCGGGTTACCCGGGCCGGGGCAGCGGCAGTGCCGACCCAGCTGCCGGAGCACGGCTGTGCCAGCCCCTTCCCCGCGGTGTCCCCCCGGTGTCCCCCCGGGCTCGGGGAGCCGCCGCCGGGCCCGGCCACGCGCAGATCCCGGGGGGACCCCACGGCACAGCCCGGGAGGGAAGGGGCCGGGACCGGGACCAGAACCGTGACCGGGGCCGGTACCTGGAGCGTCTGGCCGCGTCCCCCCGCTGGCACCCGCTGCCGCCGCCCCCGCCGCGGGCTCCGGCTACGGACCTAGAGAGGGGAGGAGGAGGAGAGCCGCCGTCAGCCGCCGCCCGGGGCCGGCACCGCGCCGCCCCAGCGCCGGGCCCGGCCGCGCCCCCCGGCCGGCCCCGCGCCCCCCCGCGCTCCCGGACGGGCCCGGCCGCGGCGGGGGGGGCCGAGGAGGCGGCGGCGGCGGCGGGGCCGGGGCCGGGGCCGGGGGGGACGGCGGCGGGGGCAGCGGCAGCCGCGCCCCGCTGCGGGCCCCCGCTCGGGGCCGCCGCCCCCCGCGCGCCGCGCGCCCGCCGGGCCCGGGGCCGGGCCCCAGCGCTGCCCCCAGCGCCGCCCCCGCGGCTGCACCTACAGCTGCCGCCTGGCCCCGCCGCCGCGCCGCGGGCCCGCATTGTTCGGCCGCCGGAAGCGGCCCCGCGCCCCCCGCCCCCGGAAGCGCCTCGCGGGGCGCCCGCCCCTCGGCCCGGTCACGTGGGGCGCGGCAGCGGCGGCCCAGGCCCGGCACCGGGAGGAGGCGGCGGCGGCGGCGGCGGCCGGGGTAGGTGGGGGCCGCCCCCTCCCCTCCCCTCCCCTCCGTTCCCCTCCCTTCCCCTCCCCCTCCCCCGGTACCGTTGCGCCCCCTCCCGCCGCGCACGGGGCAGGGCCCGGGGCTCCGGGGGTCCCCGCCCCGCTGCCGGAGCCGCCCCGGCCTCGCCGTGCCCCGAACAGCGGAGGGGAGGGGAGGGGAAGGTGGCAACGGGGAGGAAACCGCGGCGGGGGCTGTAAAACCGGGGGCAGCCCCGCACCCCGCTTGGCCCGGTCGCTCGGCTCGGGATCCATCACGGAGCGGCCCGGGGGGGGGGCGGGGAGCGGCGCGGGGCTCCCCAAATCCCCGCTGGGGACCGGGCGCTGCCGCGGTGTGCGGGTGGGGGGAGCTGAAACCGCGCTGCCCACCCCGGCCGGGTCCCGGGGCTTTGCTGAGCCCGGCCGAGATTTGTGGCTGCGTCGGTAAAAAGGGCCGGGCTGCACCCGCCTGCCCGGGGCTGGTTAAGTTACAGAAACGCTGAGTTTTTTTTAAAAGGTCTCTGCTGAACGTGAAAAGGTCAAGGGCTTGAACAAACTGCGTTTTGTGTACACAGTAAATAAATTAACAAATTGAGCTTGGCGCAGGGCTCTCCTTTCGCTTTCCACGTCCAAGCGCAGGCAGCTTGTAGCAGCGCCCGGCTCCTGCTCCAGCTCCCTCACAGCGATTTCCCAGCGCTGTGTCTGCCCGCTGAGCGTAACGCTGCGCCTCTCGTTGAATCCTGGTGAGAGGGGAACCACAGAAGTGTGTGGAGTGTGATCAGAGCGTGCCCAGCACCGGCTGCGCTGCCTCTCGCTCTGCCTGGCCACCAGACCGTCCGTCTGTCCATCCCTCCCGTGTGTCCAGCCCTGCACAGGCAGCCCCTGGATGTGCCCGATGCTGGCAAAGCATCAGCTGCAGGGTGTGGATGTTGGGGTTAATTCATCCCGGCCACGTTCTTGTGACAGGCGAGCTAAGGCAGCGTCAGCATTTCTGTCACCAGCCACGGCTCCCCAGGACCTGCAGCGTGTTCCTGGGGCTGGGGAATCGGCCTCTTCCAAGAGCCTGAAATGACAGTGCTGTCCTCTGAGCAAATGGCTCAAAGCAAGGGTAAACGCAAAATGATTTTGGCACCAACTTGGAATCTGCTAAGGGTTGTTAACAAAGATTGCATTATCTTAACTCTTGTGTTTGTCCAAATTCCTGGCTCTGCGTGAATGCGGAGTGATTCCGCCAGCTCCCCGCGGTGGCTGTGCTCTGCTCTCGAGGAGCGGCGGTGACATCGGAGGCAGCGTTATCTGCAGATAAAAACCTTTCCGCTTGTCTCTGGAGGTTAGCAGGAACATCTGTGGCTGTCAGAGTCTTTTAAAATGAACAGAAAATCTAGTATTGCAGTTGCTATTTTGCGAATTAATTGCTCTCTTCAGTTATCCTAAATCTTGATTTTTCACACGCAGCGTTCCACTGCCTCTCTTGCTTCACTTGGAGTGCAAAAATACTTCCCGGTGCTTTTGAGAGGGATTTGCCCAGGGAAGGGAAAGCTGTAGCTGTCTCCTTGAAAGAGCGGTGGGTAAAGATCAAACGTGCGATTATGCAGACTAATCATATGATACGTGAGAAGAAAAAGGTTGCTAGTGATTGATCTTCCCTGTATGGTTTTTTTTCCCAGAGCTGCAGTAAAATCCAGGCTCTGTGCATATGCTCAAGGAAAGTTGACCTGCAGCTCCTTTCCCACGTCTGTCAGTGCGACACCGGTTTTGTTCTGAAAATTTCTTAGGCTGCTCAGACAGAAACATCTGGATGACTGCCTGCAGTGGCAGCATTGTGCTGTAGCGTTTTCCACACTCTTTCACTCACTGTACTTAGAAAAATAATAAATATGGCCCATTTGAATTGAGCAGGAGGAGGAATCACTGCTGTCAAAGCCTGTAAGGAGCTAGAAATCCTAAAGGATGCTGGCTTATTCGTCATAAACCAGCTTTGGGATGTGTACCTTAAAGCTGCTGAACTCTACAACAAATTCCAGATTTCACTCACACCGAGTTGCTGCTGCTGAAAACCAGGAAAGTGAAGGCCGAGAAGTAGAACCAGAAAAGATGTTATTTTTCAGTGAATGAATCCGTTCTCAGTCAGTCACCTCAGCTTCTTGGCTGTAAGCTACCTCCTTTTTCATGTTTTTTAATGCTACACTTACTGGGTTTTTATTTGTAGAGGGTAGAGGTTTGTTCTGCATGACGAGCTTTTTGCCTTTGTTGCTTCAGGTAGCTTTTTGAATTAAAATCTTCTTCAGTAATTTAATTAATGTTACCGTATCATTCTCCTGTACCTGGTGCATTCATCAGCTGCGCCCTCACCATGGGATTGCTAAAGGAGCTGCTGCTGATGGGTAAAAGCCGAGAGGTTTGGAATGGGGAAAAAATCACCTTTTGTCTCCAGCTTGCACACCCTTCTCATGCTGCTTCTCTCTCCTGCCCTGAGCCCCCTCCCCAAATTGTTCTGTGTTGCGTTCGTGTCCAAACTCGGTGCTGAGCGCGCTGCTGCCGTAAAGGTAATGCTGCTCTGAGCAGCCAGGGAAGCTCACAGCTGCGGCATTGATTTTCTGCTCTCCTGCCTTTTGGTGTGGCTTTGGACTTCCTAAACACTGGAGAACAGGCGCTCCGTGG
Source organism: Aythya ferina (assembly GCF_964211825.1). Lineage (NCBI taxonomy): Eukaryota > Metazoa > Chordata > Aves > Anseriformes > Anatidae > Aythya > Aythya ferina. Next base: position 1,946,208 of record NC_140318.1, on the reverse strand, counting down.
AGTGAAACCAGCCGCAGTTACGAGTGCTCGGCTCTCACGGTGGCATTCAGGCCTCTGTGTGTCACAGCACTGTAAGGTGGAAGGTTTTATCTTCTGTATCCTGTTGGCTCGAAACTCTTCTAAGTTCTTGCAAGGAGAATTTAGATCTCAAGTTGCAGGCCAGGTGGCAGATACTTGGGAAAAGGGTAGGAAAGCAAAGGATAAATGTCTTATAAATCTGCTGAACTATCATTGAAATTTCATAGGTGTCTCCCCGTTGCTTGAGATCTTACCCGGTGCAGGGTGTCCTTGCTGTCCATGTGCACGTTATCTTAAACAGTGACAGTAAGGTGGGCTGCCTCAGCTGGTTGGCTGCTGTGGTGGTGAATGAGACTGGTGCTGGAGGAGAGCTTGGTTCTTGGGCACGCGTTGTGCAACGAGAGCAAGCGCAGGGTGAGGGTGAGTTGTCCTGAATTTGTCCTGAACCAGAATTTTAAGCAGAGCTGAAGGCAGTGGCCCAAGAGCTGGCTGTGGTGCCTCTCAGTTCGCAGCCTTCTCCAATGGTCTCTTGCCTGGGGAGGGGCCGGGATACCCCTTTAATTAATGGCTAAGCAAAGTAGTTAATAAAAATTTGCCTCTTGGTCTGTGTTTTACCCAGACATTCTGACTCCCATGGAGGTGTAAAGACACCTTCGGGCAAATGCATTGCTGAGGTGTAGGTTTGTGTCCAGCCCTAAGCTGTGCTGAACTTGAAAGCTCCCACTTTCCTCATGTTGAGACACACCGGGCCCTTTCCTAGTACGGGATGAGACACTGGCTTCTTCTGGAAAACGCTACAGCTTGAGGCCTGTGCTGGGCTGGAGGTCTTCTCTCCTGACTCCCAAAAATGCCAGCAGAGAAAGCTTCGGTTCGCCAGGAGCTGCAGATAGCACTAATGAGCACTGTCCCTGTCCTTGGCTCTTCTTTTGATTCCAGAGGAGCCGTAAGCCTGCCACACATAATTGCTCTGCTGCTGCTCTTTGATGTGCACCCCTCTGTAGGCGCTTTAACGAGCTCCTGGGCTTTGGGGTGTGGGTGCTGCCGCGCTCGGTTTCCTGGTTCGGGTACAACGGTCCGCGAGGAAATCTGCCCAAAACAAAGTGCTCCCAAGCACCAGGGGAATAAAGCGCGTGCAGAGCGAGGTATGGGATTGTGCACGTTCGGGTTAACTCCAGGCAATGCTGTAGTGTTGGTAGCATTTGAAGGCAGTGCTTTTGCAACCCCACCATTTGGTGTCAATCTGATGAACCTCTGCTGCTGATTCCAGAGGGTTGGGTAACTGAGCCTTGCCTGCCGGTGCGTCACTGCAGGACAGAAGCTTCGTCCAGCAACCTACTGCGCTCTCCCCTTTCCTGTGCTTTCTTGTGTAATCTCAGTAAGGCTTTTGCTCAACGTAAGGTTGGTGAAGTTGGGCTAATCAGGGCCTTCTGCTGTTGCAATTCTGTGTTGTGCAACCGCTGCGGGGGTTCGGCTAAGCCAGCTGTGCTCCAGGACCACGGGTGCTGTGTTTCCACCACGCTACCACAAAAAGGAGTACACAACAGCACAGCGTAATTCTTCCTTAATTGAGGTTAATGCTGGTGAAAGGTGACAGACTGAAGGGCTTTGGAAGCAGGTGAAATTAACACTTCAAGACAGGCACGCTGTGCCAAAATAAATTGCTGAATTGATCCTTGCCTGGGTGATCCTCACCGCTGCTGGTGATCAAAGCCTGCTCTTCTACTCGTGTCTTAGAGTGGCAAACGAGTTTGCTCTGTTTGAATGAAAGCAGTAAAGCTGGGGGCATGTTAAGTGTTTTAAGCTTATTTTTATTCGGTGTTTCAATACATTTGATTTTAGTGTCAGATAATGTGTGTATGATGTAGATGGCGCGATAAGGAGCTTCTTGAGAACTGTTTTGATACTGACATTTTAAACAACACCAACTTAAAAATGGGAACTATGCCCTGCCTTTAAGGTTGCTGCTCATAATATCAGAGACACACAGTGCGTAAAACTTTCCAAACTATCTGTGTTTCCCAGCCAGTAACTTTCATGGACAGCCAGCGCATCTTAAAGTGGTTTTGAAAGGGATATGTGAACATCGTGCAATTGAAAAGGCAAGACAGTAATCACAGGTATGCTGTTACTTGTGAACAACCCACATCCATTATTCATCTTACGCGCGGCTTCAGATGTCCAGCTGAACGTTTTCAGGACCACGAAGTGACTGGATTGGGAAAGTAATCAGGTTAAAAATAACCCAGAGGAAAAAAATGTTGTTGTCGTCCTGGCCGATTTTCAAGTCCTGTTGGTAGCTGCGGAGACGGGTATTGACAGAAATAAAAGCAGGCTTTGCTATTTTCAGATGCATTGTTCTTGGTTCAGAGAGGAAAGTGATGAGCTGTGCCTGTGGCTAGCCCAGGTGCCTTTGTTGGTCGCTGCTCTGCTGGAGCCAGGCTGGGACAGCGCTCCCCGAGTGGAAGGCCGAGCTTGAGGTGGAAAAGGCCTCTGGGTTTGGTCCTGCTCGGGAGTAAGTAAAGACCCAAGCCATCGCGATAAGGGTGTAATCGGGTTTCTGGGAAATGTAATCGGCCCTTTTATCACGGCCGTCTGTTTTGAGCCACGGATTCTGAGAATCTGTGCTGTAGAGTTCAAGGTGTGCAGCTGAACTTCACCTTTTGTTCCTTTCTTCAGCTGCCTCTCAGTGCCAGTTCCAGCTTTTAAAATTCTCTGCTGGCTCCGATTCTCAGTACTGATCCAGCCCACACTGTTCTTCCTGCTTCTTGGAATCTTTTATTGTTCCGTCCAGCGCAGAAGATTCAGCACAGATTCACAGCCCTTCGGCCCGAGGTTCTGGAGCAGCCTCAGTGCAAAACGTCACGAGTTGGATCCAACTCTTTTTCGGGGAGGGGAGTTGAATGTGACTGCACATACAGCATGCTCCAATAGCTACAGAAATACTTTGCATGAATGTAGATGAAGGCAGAGGGATTCTGCCTTCTCAGAAAGTAAATGGACTGAATAGTTCCGGCCCTAAGACAAGTCCCTTGTCACCAGGTGTAGCAGGTGCTCCAAGGGCCTGCTTTGTGCTGGGATTGAGCGGTGCCTGACACAGTCATGAAATGCTGCAAAAAGGTTTATTAACGTCCCAGCTGTGAGCTGTGGAAACCAGTGATCTAATAGCAGTGTGCTTCTTAGCAAAACCAAAGCAGGACAATGAGTGTGCGCTGGCAGGGGAGTTGTAACATGGTTGTGCTGTCAGATGTGTTGCTTTCCTTTTATTTTTGTAAGTAGTCCGCAGGTTTCTGTAAAGAAACATTTGAGCATTTTAGCATGAAGTTTTATATAAGTATTTTTATGATTTTTGTTTTTCAGGAGTTTATAAAATATTTAATCTCATTCATGAGTCGAACTTCCTTTTTAAGTCATGGATGACAAGGCTTCTGTTGGAAAAATCAGTGTCTCATCAGACTCGGTATCCACTCTTAACAGTGAAGATTTTGTCTTGGTTTCCAGGCAAGGGGATGAAACACCATCTACAAATAATGGTAGTGATGATGAAAAAACAGGACTGAAGGTAAGAATCAGTAACCTGAGTTTGTTCTCTATTCTTCTAAACCTAACTAACCATAGAAGAGCTTAAAGAGGGACTTCTTTATTGTGGAAAACTTGACGGAAAGGAGAGCTTATTCAAGAATTGATTTTGCCAGTAGTTTCTGCATTACTTTTGCTGATGTGAAAGGTGATAATTAGGTTTTGAGTAAAAGCTTTCTCCATCACTACCTGTGGGTTTTTTTTCCCACTTCACTTAATCCTTCATGAAGTGTTTAGGATGAAAGAGACTGTCAAGAGCTTGGAGCTGTGATTTCCACACAGATTTCAGGTAGAAAGCAGTATTAACGTACACTTGATTTGAACATATCTGTTAATTCAAAGTTTATTATTAAAGTTTTCCCCAATGTGAAATGTTCTCTTTAAGAAACGTAGAAGTGTAGTTATAACTAACAACTTGGCATGAAACTGAGAGTACAAGCCTGTGTGGGTAGGCTTGTGTGAACTGGAAGGGTATTGACGTCTTCTCGCTTTTAAAAGTGCTGTTCTGGAAGGAGACCCTCGTCATTCTTTTTCCTTTTTTTGTCTACTTAAGAAAATCTTCCATTCCAGTACGTATTTGAGCAGCCTTTAGGCAGAGTGACACTAGTAAGGTGGTCACTCAGAATTCTGTCTTTTGAACCTGTTGAAAACCAGATGTTTCCTAGAGCAAGTCAAGTTGGTGTGTTCTTTGTGGGAGATGGAAAGACATTCCACCACTGCAAGAAGCTGAAACCTACGGTCACATCTGTGTCTTCAGAATAATGTCTTCAGAGATTATAAGAAATTGTGTTCTGCTGGTAGACTGTACATTCCTCTTTTCCTTACCAGTAGTTGGAACAGAGACTTTACTGAACATTCCTTGATGTCTGTGCTCATCTTGCTTTTACATCCAGTGGCCTTACTTGCTTTTTGTGCATTGATTTGAGTCCCACGCAAGATGGGCCACTATAGTGTCTGTTTTCTTTTACATAAGACTTCCAGGTAAATCTGTGAGTTAAGTCTCAATATTTTTATTTAATCTGGCAAAAATACTCACTTATGTTTTATTGCAGTTGCAGAAGATTGATTTTTCTCTTCACATTATAGAAGGATAGTCTACAAAAATTTGAAAATTTCTTGAATAATCAGCCTGATGTTCTGTAAAACCTGCTGGAAGACTGTCACCTCATGCTTATCTTTCTAGATGCTGCATATACCTGCAGCTATAAATACTTAAGAATTCAGAATAGTCTCCACAGTGGTCCTTACCTCGAGAACGCATATGTGGAAGTTGTGTCTGGTTTAGCTCCCAAAGTCAAAATGCATCATTTGAGACCCCAGGAGACAGACATGGTCTACCAAATTTTTCATTCAATCTTGTTATTCCTAAAGAAGCTTTGGAAACATGAAATGCTTTGGTCTGCAACACTCCCTGCTCCATGAGGGAGCTGTTTGAGCTGTTCGTCTAATGACTGCCTTGTTGTGGCTGTCCTGTTGTGATAGTTTGACAGGACGTATCTTGTTTAGTACAGTCACAGACCTTAAAGAGACTTGTATGCGAAGCCATCTTCATTAAAGCACACCAATATTTGTGAAGAATATCCTTAATCAATTTCAGACCAACTCCCGAAACGTACTACTAAAATTTTCTTCGTGTTTACTTCCAAAGCAGTCCCAGAACGCTGGCTGCAGGCGTGCTGTTCCTCTCGATGAGGAAAGGCCGTTGCCATTGCTGCCCCCAGCTGAACAACAGCCGAGCAGGAAAGTTACGCTCTTCCTCGGCTTGGCACTGAATGTCACAGAGCTTCACAGGTCTTAAAGATAAGCTTCTTTATGAATTTGGTGCCAAGACTGAGCACAATCCCTGAACAGAGTGCTTCACCTTGAGCCTTTCCATATTCTGCCCTTTGGGAGCGTGTGCTGGTTTGGTAGTGGCTGCAGTCGGCGTGGTTAGTGGAAGCACTACACCTGAGATAAGCAGTGGAAGTTCTCTCATGCAGGAATTTTCCTGTTAACCTCCTTTCTTCTGGGTAAGGTTGTAAGAACAATTACCATCAGGAATGGAAGGTCTTTTAGCTGGCCTTAAGGATAGAAATTGTCTTCTGGTATTGTTCTGCAAGAAAAGAGATACTGCCCTGGAAAGCACCTCTGTTCTTGATGTCTTTTTGGTTTTAGTTTGCCGATAACCATTTAGCAAACACTTTTACTGTATTATTGACCTGTTTGTGAATAGATAAATGGAGTTTTGAAGGTTGTCAGGTATGTTAAAAGTACTGTTGCAGTGATAGGTAAAAGTGGTATATGGAAAATTAACGTGACTACAAAACGAGCACGAGGTTATGCATTTCATGGGGACAAACAGGGAGAAGGGGCTCTTCAAGGAGAAGCAATTGCTTTGGTTTGTGGAACTAAGTTAAACTGTAATGTCAAAACCCATTTGCCATGATGAGCCCACCAAGAAAAGCAGAAAATAAGTTTAGGTTTTCATTTGAGCTTTTGTCTTTTTTCTGCTGCTTTAGAAGAGCAGTTTGAGGATCCTGCTGGTTTACATTTGCTGAGCACAGTCTGACGATGGTGCTAGAAGTTTAGGCTTGTGTTGGCTGAATGCAGTAGGCTGTCAGATTTGTAGATCAAATCTGAGCCTTTCATTGTGCATTCTTTGCTAAGCTGTCGTGTTAAGTAATAGTGCTGTGGACTGAACTAGTGCACAGTTTTATTCTTGGTCTTTCTCAAGTCTGAACAGGTGGATATTTCTTTGGAATAGTCATGTTTTTCTTTAGTTGGTTGTAATTTGTACTTTTTCTTTGTCTTTTTTATATAGAAAAACATGATTCAACAATTACAGAACAGGCTTGTCACTGATATGTTTGCAGAAATATCATTTGCTAGCTGTCTCTGCTTTTCAGTATTATTTCTGTGTCTGCTTTTGCTTGCTGCCAGTGGGACTGAGCTGGATTTACAAAAGCCTTGCTTCTGGAGCCCACTAACTCCTCGAGTTCTCTGACAGCAGAGGCCAGCAGCACATGAGTAAGGAGAAGGGAATAAACTACATCTCTAACAGATCCTTTGTACTGTCTTAAACGAAGTTTTGAAGGAGGCTGCGTACTGTTTCAAAGTTAAGTCAAACTCATTTTCAGTGCTGTGAGAAATGGGGGAAACGCCGTCTAGGCTAAATGGTTTCTCTCTTCCATCTCAAGCGGACCTACATGAAGACGTTTGTTAGATCCACTTGGATTCTTCTCCCCTTCTGCCCTTGGTTCTGCTGCACTCTGTCCTGTTGCATCTTACTGGTTTTGGGGTTGCAGCAGAGCTTCAGACAGGTTAGCTTGCTTTCTCCACAGGGTGGTTACGGCTGTGTAAGTGACTCTGCTGCACCCGAAATCAGCCGGACTTTGGATGTTTGGCCTCCTTTGGGCAGCTCCTTTGTTGCAACTGGCTGCTAAGCTGTGAGAACAGAGGCCTCCAGTCCAGAAGTATCACTGATGTTGCTTTTGGAGTTGGTTTTGGAGGGCAGTGCCTGGCTTGAGAAGGAGGGCTTCCTTGGAGGCATCACTTTTTAAATGAGGAGTTGGAGTTTTTAGAATTTTTGCTAGATAGGCTCCTCAGTGGGCTGCGCTGCTCTCTGCTGATGCTGTGGGCTTCACATGTCTGCTGTCATATTATTTTTGTCTACTTATCTTTGTTAGAACAGTTAAATCTAGACTTACCTTGGATCTTAGAATATATGGAGGCAGGCAGTAATTTTGCTTGTCTTTATGGAGAGCTTAAATGTTAAATTGGATCCAAGCAGTGCCTCGGAGCCGAGTTCTGTTGCTTGTTGGCTACTTTGCATTTCATGTAAATCTCCCCTAGCCCTTTCTTCTTCTTCCCGTACCTGTTCAGTGTCTCACTGTAAACAACGTGGCCTCACGTTTTATCTGTCGCTGCTGCTTTTATGATTTTTTTTTAGATCGTGTTTTATAGGGCAGTATCAAGGTATAGTTTTTAATACAATTTGTTGTACCTAATGCAGTGGGTCAGCATTCGGAGTTCTGTCTTGTAAGCCTGATGGGATGGAATGTTTTTCACCTGTGTTTCAAGTTAAGACCATTACAACATTGAATTCTTTTTGGATAGAAATTCCCCACCATCCCTCCCCAAACTGTGGTCTGTTTAATCCTTGTGAACAAAAGCATTCGAGGAGCAGGTTTGTGCCCGAATTGGGAATTCCTGCTCCTTAGAATCCCTGCCCTGTAAAATAGAAGTTACAGGCTTCAGTGGGGCTGGTGGAACACTGATTGATTCATTATAGTTTGCTGCAAGACATAAACAGGGCGCAGTAAAACAACATGTAGCATCTTCCATCATCATCACCACCTTTCTGAGGAAAGCCTGCACAAACCTGAATAATAAACTTGATACTTACAGAGGTTATGTCTTTGACCACATATTGTGCAAGATTTTTTCATTGCTTCTGTGATGAATCACAGAAAAGAATGCTAACATTAGTGGGGGGGGGAATGGGAATCTGTGCTTGTAACTAGCTACAGGTTACAGGTGCTTCTGTGTGTTTCCAGCTGAGTAAAGCAGTTGCTGTTCTGCTCCTGGCAGGTGATCCCAGATAGCACATCAGTACGCTTTAATACGTACTAGAAAGTTGGTTTCTGTTTGAGCGTCAGTTTCAGGAGGATAAACGTTCATTTTTTTTACTGTATTTATTTATTTGTTTATTTATTGTTAAAATATGAGAACCTTGTCCGTTGTTTCAGATACTTTCAAGATAATTTATTTTTCTCTGATGAAATGTGGGTTTTGAGGCAGATGGAGTTTGCTTTAATACTGAGATTGTGTTATGGGTAGATGTCTGTTTGCCCTGAATTCTTCCTCCTGCTTTTAACTACTTCCTTTTTTTTTTTTTTTTTTTTTTTAACTCTTTTATTTTAAAGAGAAAAAGAAAGAACCCAAATTTTCTCTAATAGGGTTTGTCTGGCAGTCTTTTTAGGTAGTTGCACAATTTGGATTTTATTAGCTTGCACGTAGTGCCCTAAGTCAATAAGCTTCGGGAAACATAAGGGCATAGAAATGTGTATCTGCTCGTAGGGCGAGTTTTGGTGCCAACAACAACAACCAGCAGCCAGCAGCTGAAGTGTTGGAATCAGGTACATTGCTCTGGCTGCCATCTGGTAAAATACTTCCAGTAAACTCAATTTCCACGCTTAATTTCTGACCTGTGTAAAGCATCACTCACTTCCTATTAATTGCAAACGAACAGGCAAAGAATTTAGGGGTTTACTGTGAGGGTGACAGAGCACGGGGACAGGCTGCCCAGGGATATTGTGAGTCTCCTTCTCTGGAGATACTCAAACCCTCCTGGATGCCATCCTGCACAATGTGCTCTGGCTGATCCTGCTCGGCAGGGGGCTTGGATCAGATGATTTTCAGGGGTCCCTTCCAACCTCGGCCATTCTGTGGTTCTGTGAAACTGCAGGAACACAGGAATGCAGAGTCCTGCTGCTGTGACTGGTGTCCTGCATTTGTATGACTTTGGTACGCAAGCTCTTAGAGAGCTCCTGTCCACTGAGACAAAAATGTTCGCATCCTTCCAGTGGGATCGCTTGTTCCGGTGGAAGACTGCTGAGAGCACAGGTCTCCGTGTCACGTTGGAAGGGACCAGGAGGTCTCAGGTCCTGTTCAAAGCAGCGTGCGGTGTGGGGTCAGACCAGGTTAGGCTGTCGTGGCTGTCACCCAGTCAGGTCTTGAAAACCTCCAAGGATGGAGACTGCACAGCCTCTCTGGGTGACACGCTTCGATATGTTACTGTCCTCATGGTGAAGGAATGTGTCCTGCTATCCAGCTGGAACATCTTGCTCTTTATGCCACTTTCTCTCCTTCTCCTGCTGTGCAGCACTGTGAGCCTGGTTCTGTCATCCCTTGCGGCTATGGAAGGCTGCTGTTGGGGACCCCTAAAGCCTTTTCTCCTTCCCTGTCCAGCCTGGTGCCCCTCTCTGGGACCTGCTGCAGCTCACGGGTGTCTTTCTTGCACTGGGGAATCCAAAACTGGATGTGGCCTTCTAGACGTGGTCTTAGGAGAGCTGAGCAGAGGAGAAAGCCACATCCCTGTGGCTGCTGGCTGTGCTGCTGTTAGCATAGCCCACTGCTGCTACAGCCTGTGCCGATCTTCTGTAAGGGACAGAACCTGGAGTCTCTTTGGTCTTTTTGCACAAAGATTGAACATCTCTGCCCAGATGTGACTAGAGAACAATGCAGTTGGATCATCTTTGTCAGCAGGAGGTAGTGCAGGAATTCCAGTTCTTCTCTTTCTCTCTCTCTCTCTCTCTTCAGTGAACATGAATAGTTCCCTGCATATTGCCTACAAACTAAAAACAAAACCAACAAAACAAAGCACAAACCCACCAACCAACCAAACAAACAAACAACAAAAAAACCCGAACAAAACCAGTACTGTAGCACTTAATATCTTCATCCTCTTCCTAGCTTAGGACCTAATTTTGCACCACCTGGGCTGCTGCACTTTTTCCTGTTGACTTCAGCGAGTGCAAGGTCAGGCTGCAGATGAGTGCCAGGAAATAAACCAACACTGCTCCTCAGGCATAATCCTGTTCCAGATTCTTCTCTTCCTGTGAAACCTTGCTATCTTCCCCATGAACCGTGTTGCATATTAATTATATTTGGTCCTTTCTGGAACTATTCTGAGAATTGTAATAGACCGATGAACTGTGGACTTCTCTAAGTCTCCTGTGCCATAAGCTAGTCTTTGTAGTACTAGGAGATTCCTGCTTTAACAGACTAACAGAGGGAGCTCAAAGTGAGGGGGATAGAATCTGAACTGGGGAACATTTTCACATTGCAATTTGTGTTTATGGTTGTAACTAGATGAAATTTCTTACCTGCTGTTTTGGTTGGTGGAGGCAGCCAAATGAATGACCGTGTACCCAAAAGCTGGTTGTTTTTTTTTTTTCCTTTTTCATTTGAACAGTCTTTTTTCTTGTGTGTGTGTCCCAACTCTGTTTGTGCTCTTAGATTGTGGGGAATGGAAGCGAACAGCAGCTGCAGAGGGAACTTGAGGACGTGCTGATGGATCCACCCATAGAAGATCAGTCAAGTGACCGGGACCATGGAGAAGAAATCAGGACGGATGGCGATGGGGAAGAACCCGTTGTCCTCGAAGCTTCAGCATCTTCTACCATTAACCCAGTGTCGGTGGCAGGACTCCAGAAACCAGGAATGAGTTTGCCAGTGAAACCATCCCAGGGAGGTTAGAAAAAAAATGGGGAATGCCTGGTGGTATCTTCTGAACTAGCTTTATCTGGGGAAAGGAAGGAGGATTTAGGTACAGCTGTGTCCATCTACCTTTCCCCGTTTCTCCCATTATAATCACCTAGTGCAGGTTATGTGATGCAGGAGTTACCATGTGCTGAGACATTGTCTCTTCTGAAAACACTTTGAAAAGTATTAATTTGTTTAGCTTGTCTGTGCATCTTATTGCTGTAGTGAAAATTGGTGCACTCATATTGAACAGCTGTCTGAGTGAACTGATTGTAGAGTTTGGGTAGCAGTGTTAGCAATCAGTAACTTCCTTTCAGGCAGGTTTTGCTGTAGTATTTTGGCCTGACCTGACTTTCTATAATATGTTCCTTAGTCATTTTTTGCATGCAGTTAGTCAATCTCTGGTAATTTACTGCTGTTAACCTGGTCTTGCTTCTTATGTTCAACTTTGTGTCTTACCCTAGACTGTGAGGATTTGAGCCCTTTTACACCTGTGACTGATGAGGACAGTGTGGTGTTCAGCAAGCTCACCTACTTAGGCTGTGCCTCTGTGAATGCTCCTCGGAGTGAAGTGGAAGCCCTCAGAATGATGTGCATCTTACGAAGCCAGTGCCAGATTTCTTTAGATGTGACTCTGTCAGTGCCTAATGTCTCTGAAGGAACAGTGAGGTACAAAGTTAATTCAAGCGTACTCTGACTTTGTGCATTTAATATTACTTTCTTTTAGCAACAGAAACAAGTTACCAATTTATCTGGGAGGAGTCATGAGCAACTTAGCATTTCTTTTAGTGGAAAAAGTGGTTTTTAAAGAGATCTGTGGAAAGTGATGCTTTGATTTTGTTTCCTGAAGGCATTTTTTTTGCCCAGGAATCCGTATGGAATACTGTGATGATCCAAGGCATCCCAAAAGCTACAGTGGGAGTGGTTATTAATGAACACTTTGGAAATAGCCTGAGAAGTGTTTAGTTTGTAGGGCTGGAATATTGCTGGTACATTAGGCTTAACAGGGATGAGGCTATCCACTGCTGCATATTAATTATTTTATTCATGATGTACATTCTCCAGTAGCTATGAAATTGTCGAGGCTTGCAAGTTATTGGCTGGCTGAAATAATTCTTCTAAAGGTGCAGGTTCTTTCTCTCTCTCTCTTCCTTGCCCCCCAGACTTCTAGATTCTCAGACAAACACAGAAATCACAAATTATCCAATTTTTCTCTCTCTTTTAACAGACTTTTAGATCCTCAGACAAACACAGAAATCGCAAATTATCCAATCTATAAAATCCTTTTCTGTGTACGAGGGCATGATGGAACCCCTGAAAGTGATTGCTTTGCTTTCACTGAAAGCCACTACAATGCAGAACTCTTTAGGATTCATGTCTTCCGATGTGAAATCCAAGAGGCTGTAAGTTGAATCTTTTTGTCAAATAATTATTATGTAAACGTAAAAGTTATTACTGAGATAGAGCAGAATTATGTCAGGCACTTCAGAAGTAATTCAATTCATGACTTTTTGTTCCTTTTATACCCCAAGCTAAGATAATTTTATAAATCTTGGATATGAAATGAGAACACGTTTAATGGTTTATTCTTTAAAAAAGTGTAGAAAAGCAGTTAGATGCTAAAGCTGCCAGCATCTTTATTTCTCATTGTGTTATATAGTGAAGATTCAGGTAGGTTTTCACCTGCTACATGCTGTACACCTGTATCTTTCTGAACTTTCTTTGGTGCTGTCTAAATGCAGGTGAGCCGAATACTGTACAGCTTTGCCACTGCCTTCCGTCGTTCTGCCAAACAAACTCCACTCTCAGCCATCGCCACCCCACAGACTCCAGACAGCGATATTTTCACCTTCTCTGTGTCACTGGAAATCAAAGAAGATGATGGCAAAGGTTATTTCAGGTATAGATTCTTCATTCATTTGAACCTGATGCTACCTGCAAAGTGCTGTTTCGATTTTGCGTTCTTCTTTTGTCTTCAAAACCTTTTCTGTGCAATGTGTTTTAAGTGGTGCTCAGCTCATTAGTCCAAGCCGAAATCATAGAATCATTCAGGTTGGAAAAGATCATCTAGTCCAACATTTGATCTTCCAGTGCTGCTCAGTAAAGGTAAATGTCTGGAATAACATGGCCTGTGTAGACGTGCTGTTACTTTTTATCCTAGGAAGAACCCAGCTTTCCTTATTTCCCCCTCATGTTTGCAAGCTTAAGAAGGCCAAATTGGTCATCCTTATCCATTTTCCCTGTGATTTCCTAGGGCTGATCTGTATATTAGGTATTGAAAGCAGAAAAGAAGGCAGAAATGAAATTTATTATCAAAAATCATCAATATAGATTCTCTTTGGTTTTGCTGTGGTCCATTTATTTAAATTACTCACCTGTTCTGATCTGTAAAGTAGTGCTTTCTTGTCTGGATCAAAAAAGCTTTATGAACAAATGTTGCTTCTGTTCCTGAACGTTTCTGTTTTCTGATCCAGTTCTCAAAATACCATAAATCTTTTCCCAGGTAGGTTTGTTTGTTTCCTGATCCAGGTGTTATGGCAAGTGGTATTGGGTGAGGGTGTTTGAGCAGCTTTTCACATTGTTTTAGTTAGTGCCATTTTCATGTTAAGTCTGCTAATGGATAACCTTGGTTTTTAAAAAGACTTTTTTAATTTTTTGCTAGAAGTTTTTTTCTGCTTCGCCTATACACAGTGCCCTTAGATGTTTTATGCAACCATTTATAGTGTTCTGTAATTGCTGAAGTGTCTTTATTACAGTACAACATGTCTGCCAAATACTCTGACTTGTTGAGAACATTGGCTCCTAGCCACAGCTTCAGCAGTGTTTCTCCTCTTGGATTTGCATCCAGCTCATGCTTTATTTATTAAATAAATAAATAAATCACATCTAATAATCCAATATTTATTCAGCACCTTCCATTGTAGACAATCCAAAAGACTGCTCATGTGCTAGCGACAGAAAAATGGTTTAGCTCAGAGCCTGAGCGTGAAAGCTGCTGATGGTTCTTGGGCTTGGGCGCAGCAGCAGCCGCCAGGGTGCGTGGCTGCAGCACACAGCGGTACTCTAGGTGATGTTCAGGCTCTCTGGCCCGTTACCAATAGCAGTGTAGTCGCAGCTGTGCAGGTGCTGTAAGCCGTCCCTAGGATTTGGCGCTTGGAGTGTTTTTCAGAAACCATGCTGCCAAGAGCTGCTTCAGTCATAGCCAGCTCAGGTATGTCAGCATGGACTGCACTGAATCTCAGCCTTGCTGGAGGTCTCACAAGAATAAGCAAAGCGATATACAAAATACAATTTTTATTTTGAAAACTAAATTTCCTTGGTTTCACCTAATTGTGATAAAATACTAACATCTATTATGCGTCTATTTCTTCCCAAGTTACTGTCAGCAGTGTGCAAGGAAGAAAGGTCTTAAGTGCTTTAGTGTAAGAAGCTGGCTTCACCGAGTGTCTGATGCTGTTTTTAATACATAAAAGGAATACAGTTAAGTGATGCCCTGAGAATTTTATTTTATTTTTTTTCCTTTTTTGGTAAATAACAGCGCAGTTCCCAAAGACAAGGACAGGCAATGCTTTAAACTCCGCCAAGGAATTGATAAGAAGATAGTGATTTACGTCCAACAGACAACTAATAAAGAACTTGCTATTGAGAGGTAATTTTATAGATTTAAAAAAATACATCTTTAATTGATGTTTTGTGTTCTTTCTTCTGAAGCAGCAGCTTACTGCCTGTTCCATGAATGCTCCGTTTATGTAATTTAATTCGACACCTCTGTGTTGAGTGGGATTGTGCAGAAGATCTGATTGGTTTGTTCAGCACGTGTGTGACAAGACACAATGCAGGCGCAGTGGAATCTGCATGGATCTGATTGTTGAGTCAGTGTCATATCTACTCTAGCCCATTCAAAAACTTTGTATAAAAATGTACTATTTCCATTTTAAACGGTCAATATGTCTAAAATGCAGAGGCTGTAATCAGCAACTGAGTTATTTAAAGTATTTTGCTTTCCTTTTTTCTCAGTTGCATCTGAGAATATCTTGGTATGTGCACTTAGAATCTGCTGCAGTCTGGAATTCTAGAACATGAAGCACCTGTGTAGGGTAGGGAGAGTTCAGACTTCAAATCTTTCGCTGCTTGGAAATAAACTAGCAATTTTTGGTTACTGCCAGAGTTTTGCACTGCTCACAATCCAGAGAAAAGATGCATCTTCTGCCAGACTGCAGTCTGACATGAAACCTAGGAACTTCAGAAAGTGTGGTAAACCACAGGATGAGGTGGAATATCTCTATGGGCCAAAGGTATTTCCAAATTAAACCCATAGAACACAGGTCTATGCACTTCACATAGGATTTCCTGATTCTTGTCTGTTAAAAGGTTAAATTGTATGCAAATCTGTAGCAAAACCAGAACAAAACAACAACAAAAATAAAATAAACTAAGGGAAGAGAAATGGTGGGAATATTGCCCTACCTACAGGATAGGGAACTCATCAGCAGAATCTGTTTGACAAACAGTTATCTTTGTTTGGAGGCATCTGAAGGCAGGATACAATCATGCTGTAAATATGTTCATGAAATCTTTCTTGACATTTCCAATATTGGCTTAACATTGTTTTGGTGTACATGGTTGATACGACTCTCAAATGTCAAGAGTTGTTCACATTTGTTACTGCATTCGTGGGCTGCTTGTGGTGTATGACAGAATATTCAGATAAGGAATGCTAATGGTTTGTTTATAAGTAGTAATTTTTGCAGATTAATTTTTTTGTCTGGTTTTGCAGATGTTTTGGCCTCCTCCTGAGCCGTGGGAAAGATGTTCGGAGTGGTGACATGCACCTTTTAGATTTGGTAAGGATCTCTTATTAACAAAATTCTATAATAACTTTTATTACAATTGCTTGTGATCTCTGGATAGACAGAAAAGATTGAGCTTCTTAGGCACACTTGTTTTGGGTTGCTGCTGTAGTGTATGCTCTTGAGTGTAGCCCTGTGAAACTGGGATTAATCACTGCTGCTAGAATTACATGACATGACATAATGTCGGTCAAGGGAGTTGCCCAATTTTGCAGTTAGCCATGACTGTTCTTGTTTAGGAGCCTGGAATAAGAAACGTGGAAGCATCCCCCTCAATGGCAGGGGTTGGGTTTAGATGATCTTTAAGGTCCCTTACAACTGAGCCGTTCTATGATTCATTTTGTTTTTGGAAGTACTGAATGTTGAAGAGCTGTGCCTTGAGCTTCGAAAGTTTTACAGCATACTCACTGCTGTAAAAAAAAAAAAGGTCCAAGAGCTTCTTGTATAACTCTGAGAATTAGTGGGCACTTTGTTATTATAACTCACTTTTTCATCCATAAAATGATATTAGAAGTTTTCTGACTTCACAAGTGTGCTGTAAAAACAAACTTGGTTAGTGTTTATGAAGTACATACTTGTTGCAGTAGTGACTACCCCAAATGATTCCATACTTCATGAATAATTTTGCTTTTTACCAGGCTTTGAGTTGCTCAGAAAATAAGGTTGATGGGAAGACAGATACTTTGAACACTAAGGATAAAATACTGACTCAGTTTCTAATAGCTGAGCAACATGTTTTGTTTGCTGAATGAAGCTGGATCTCAAGATGTTTTAGAGTAAAATTTACTTATATAAAATAGCTATTTAGGATAAAATAAAACACAGCTAGTTTATTAAAACATCATAGCGAAGTAGAGGGATGTTGATGTGAAACATCTGCCAAGTTTACAAGTTCAGTAGCTTGTAGGACAGTGTTCTGGTTTATTTTGTTCTTTTAGAAGCAACGAACTACATTCCTTAAGTGCGTGATTAAAGCTTTATGTGTTTAAATGCTTTGCCAGTCAAACAGCTGTCATTCAGAGACTCACGACACAAAATAAGGCCAGAACTGGATTGCCTTGGATTTTCCAGAAAAAAAATTTTAAAAAGTTTGAAAAACTTTAATTTGTTTTTGTTTTTTTCCCCAAACAACAGCAGCAACAAGGGAAAAATAAAGTAAGAGCAAAACCTGTGAAACTTTGGCAGCTGGTGTACTTGCACCTACAGCTTTGTGAGCTTAAAGTTGCTGTCAAATAGCCACCTCCAAAATGAGCTATTGATCTTCAGGTGTCACCAGACAGGTGTTCGTACTACGTACACACAAAACAAATATCAGTAGTTGGCCTTTTTGTGTCATCAGCAAAGGAGGAAAGACTCTTTGGGAACTCAGCTCTTACCTTCAGAGATGATCTCTGTTACAGGACTATGTAAAATGGACTACACATGCTTGCCCTTCTCTTGCTAGTGCAGGAGCTGTTTTATGCAGCTGAGAATCTTGTAATGTAGAGATTGTTGTAATTTAAATAAAGTTGCATTAAAATTCCTTATTTCCAGGAGTCCATGGGTAAAAGTTCTGATGGGAAATCATACGTGATCACTGGGAGCTGGAATCAAAAATCTCCACACTTCCAGTTTGTAAATGAAGAAACACCAAAAGGTATGAACCTTGCCAGATTTTATTCCTAGTTAGGGCAGATGACTTATCTAGGCAGCATTGGCTCAATTCTCCTTTCTTTAAGATGAACGAAAAAAAAATTATTCTGTTCTTTCGTGTTACTAGGAAAGAGGTTACAGAGTACTTTGTTTGAAATATTTCTCTTGATACTAATGCTTTGGTTCTTCTCTCTAGATAAAGTACTTTTCATGACTACAGCTGTGGATTTGGTGATAACTGAGGTTCAGGAACCTGTTCGATTCATTCTGGAGACTAAAGTCAGAGTTTGCTCACCTAACGAGAGATTGTTCTGGCCTTTCAGCAAACGTAGCTCGACTGAAAATTTTTTCCTAAAATTGAAACAGGTAACACTTTGAAAAACAATAATAATAATCTACAGTTAATGTGGGATTTGGCTGGGCTGATTTTCAAGGTTAATTTTGGTGCAGTCGATTGTTTGGGAACTTGAGAGGTAAACTTACGGCGTAATGCTGAATAAATGCAAATGCATTGAAGATACAGAATTGTATTTACTGGTGCCTGTTAGCAGATCAAAATTTCACTACAGTTTTTTCTCCCTGGGATTGGACTGCATCAAAAACCCTTACTAATATAACGTTTATATTTCAACATTTTTCTCCTGAAATAGACGTGTAATAAGTGGTCTTCGATTTTTAGAAAAGCTAAAATCATCACGCTAATTGTTGGTGGTTATCAAAACTTCCCATAAAGAGCTGGGTGTCCTCATTTCAAAGCAAATTTTGACAGCTTTGACGAGGCTGTGAAGTTATACGTAGGCTTATGGATTTTCCAGCCAAACCTCAGAAATAAAAGGAACAGAGAATTTATCTGCAGTCCAAGGATGTGCCAAGAGTTGGTTGCATTTGGGTTACATAGGGCAAACATAAAATAAAGGGTTAATGGGGGAAAAAAGCTTTTAACATAATCCTGGTGACATGCTACCCAGTATGACGCTAGGATGATTTTATCATACAAATTAAACTTTTTTTTATATGAGCAAACATCCACCTGAAATTAGGAGGGAAAAAGACGTATGTGAAAGCCTCTTTTCCCACTTGTACATGGTTGAGAGCAGAGATTTCACACATACCCCAAGTTTCCCCTGGGGGAAAAAAAATCTAAGCAACCACAAAAAATCCCTAGAACTTGTTAAAAATTTTTACTGTTTCTTCCAACTTTTTTTTTTTTAACCGTATCTACTAAAAAGGAGAGGATATTTCTGTCTATAATATTCATAATAACAATACAAGGCAATAACTTAGTCTCAAAATAAGTTTGGAAAGTTGAAGGTCCACATTACTGAAGAGGTGATGTACTTGAAGTTCTCCTGCTTTAGAAGTCACTGTTCTGAACTGAAAGTCCTGTTTAAAGGAATTGAAAGATAGAAACAAACATCTGTGTGGGTGTATGTACTTTCTCAAGGTTTAATAATTCTGAGTGAAGCTCAAAAAAGCAAGGTTGGAGTCCATCTCATTTCTTGATATTCTTTTTTTTAATGATGTTTTGAATGAAATTGAAAGCTTTTCTGAGCTTTTTTTTTTTTGTGTGTGTGTGTGTGTGCAATTGTCTTAAAGTGCTAGCACTCTTTCTTTGTAGTAACAAAGATGAGGTTTGCTAAGGATTTGTTTTTTTGTGCATGTCCTATCTTTTGTGTAAAGTATGAATAAATACTTCGGAAACTTTCCTTCAAAATTTCCTTCACAACGTAAGGTGGAAAAAATCTTCATGATTGAGATCAGTCTTTTTACTTGGAATGTTTGTGAGGAGTAGCATGGAGATGTTGAGCTGATAGAGCTGCTGAACTATAAATATTTTACTACCTCCAGCAGACACCTTCTTGGATTGGTAGTTTAAAGGAAGTTTATCTTACTTAGCTAATTCTGTATCTTTTGTCTCACCAAATTCACAGGCATTGTGACTTATCTTAGCTAATTCTCATTTTTCCACAGGCACTGTCAGGCTGTCCAACTTCCAGTGTTTACTAATGGAAGATTATCAAAATTCATAGTGGAAGCAACAAATATAGAATGTACTGCCTGATAAGCCTGGAAGGGAAACCTGTTTCTATGGAGTCATGATTAGCCTATTAAAATACAGCTGTGTAGAATTGGCTTATCTTACCTTGGCAGTGTTTCTTTATTCGGAAATGGTGAAAGCAGAGGGATTTTATTTTCTCAGAGTACATTTAGTAATTTAGTCCTGTTTAGTTTTGATGCATTTCTCTTCATTTTAAGTACTACAAGGGATAAAACTGAGCACAGGGAGCTTAATGTAGAGTGTGATTATAAATCTTATCTTCCTCTTTTCTTCACCTTTCTTTTTCTATTTTCTATTTTATTACTTTATGACAAAAAAATGAAATTCTTGGACTGCATCAAAAATTTGAAACAATTTCACAGAGAAGGGCCTTCCTTTTAAAGGAATAATTGAAAATTAAGGATGAAGCAGGTCCATGTAATAAGCCTGGGGACCCCCCCAGTTCGTATGTCTGTGTTCTCCCCAGCAATACATATGCACAGATAGCTGACTTGGAGGTATTGCTCAGGACATTGTCATGTTGGGAAACTAAATGTGAACAATTTTTATTAGAATTCTCCTTTTGCTCTCCCACCAGTATCCCCAGAAAGTTAAAAAAGATAAATTAGACTGCACCTGAAAGGTATGAAAGTATGCTTAGGGTTTGTTACACAGTATTAGGGATGGGAACATTTGCAGGCTGGCATGATGCATTGAGGGTGCCGCAAGGATTGAACATTTTTCACTGCAGAATGTGATGAAATTTGTTTCTTTCTTAGCTCTCCGATTCTAAAAAGAGGAGGTAGAGCCTTATGAAGTAATACGGAGATTCGTATGCTTTTTCTTGGTAAAAGGAAACTTCTTTTTTCCTAGATAAAGCAAAAGGACAGAAAGAATAACTCCGACACACTGTATGAAGTTGTGTGTCTAGAAAGCGAATCAGAGAGGGAGAGAAGAAAAACTACAGCAAGCCCTTCTCTTCGCCTGCCCCAGTCTGGGTCACAGGGCTCGATGATTCCTTCTCCTCCAGAGGATGATGAAGAGGAGGGTAAGATGTGGATTGTGTAATTTGTATACTTCAAAAGAAAGGGTAGCTTTTAAGTAATAGCTATGAAACTTGTTGAATACTTTATCAGCAGGACAGAGTCTGACTGGAGTTTTTGCTGTTGTTGTTTGGTTGGTTGTTTTTTTCTTGTTTAAATTTTGCTTTAATGCTGTGAGTATTCAGTAACCAGTGCCCCTGCATTCCTGGATCAGCCTCTCCGTCTGCCACTTCTGTGCTCTGTCTGTGCTTTGCTCAGCACAGGCCTCACGAAGCCTCGTGTGTGATATATTTGGAACAACGTGAAAAGAAGCTGCTAAAAATTTGGGATTATCATGTAGCTTCTGCCCCTCCCTGAGCAGCTGTGAAAAGATTTGAGAGTGAAAATGAGAAGCTGATATTTAGAAATGTAAGCAAGCAGCATTTTTAGAGAAGAGAAAAATACAGACATCTGTAATACATAAAACTCTATCAGGAGCAGCCTAGTCTGAACCCTAATGCATTTTCAATATATCTTTCTGGCTTCTTTATTTATTTTTTTATTCTCTTAAGCCAAAATATGGACTAGTTCTGAGTATATAAACATCTGGTTTTACAGCTTTGAGCTGAAGTGCAGATGACTTTATGCTTTTTTGCTTTTTCTGCTGGCCTTCTGTGTGACCTTAGGTGAATTGTTTCACTTCTGTGCCTTACCTCCCCTTTATTTAAACAAAACAAACAAACAACAAAAAAAAGGTTTGAAATTTAACTCCTTTTTTGCAAAGTAATATTCATAAGGAATCTCCAACCACTGTGTTACCACAGTGGTATTCCTTTCAAGACCAGGAACATAGATATTTTGTCTACAGAAGACAGAACTTGCAGCATTGCAAGAGTTTGCTGACAATTTCAGGCGTCAGCTGAGCTACAGTCTTTTTTACTAAATCTGTGCGATTTCCTCAATAATGCAAAAGCAATGTTGACTGCTCTATTGATGAAATGTAGTTTTTGTGTGTGATACACGCTATTAGCATTTTAAAATATCTGGGAGTACATCAGTTTAATATTGGTTTCAAAAAGAATTACTGCGATTATGCTAATCTGTGCGCCCTCCACCCCCAGTTGAAAATGTTTGGTTCAGAAAGCTGTTTACTTTAAGTCAGGGATGTTGTCAGAAAGTACCAGGTTTCAAAGGAAAACTACAAAACAGTTAAAATGAAATAGCTTGTGGACTGTCATGGATCTGCAACAACAGGGCTGAGCCTGCAGCTGGTCAGCGGAACCATATTGCTTTTACTGTGTTTTTAGCTTTTTTATTATTTTATTTTATTTTTTTATACAGAAAGTTGTGCTCTTTGAGAATTTTTGTGATCCTCCAAAAGTCTGGGATAGAATAATAGAAGTACTTTTATGGGAGAGGACCTGTGGAAGTCTCTAGTCCTGCCTCAGTGTGAGTCCAGCTAGTTAGGTTGTTTAGGGCTGTCCTGTAGTATTTTGACAGCCTCCAATGATGGAGTTTCCGCAGCCTCTCTGGATCCTTCTGTCCAGGTGTTTCGACACCCTTGTGGTAATTTTTTTACCTTATTTTTTTTAACCAGAATTTCACGTTAAAGCTTGTCTTCTGTGTTTTATCACATCTGTGCTCCTTTGAAAAGACTTCCGGCATTTCTGGGTTGAGTGCACAAGCAGTGCATCCGCAAACGAGGAATTCTTCTTGCCACACACAGTTAGGAGAGCAATATTTATATCTGCAGAGGTAGCGTTATGGTTCTTGGTCTCATAGCATCTCCTTTATTCTGCTGGCAGACAACGATGAACCTCTCTTGAGTGGTTCTGGAGATGTTTCCAAAGAGTGTGCAGAAAAAATTCTTGAGACGTGGGGAGAGCTGCTGTCCAAATGGTAAGTTGCAAATTTGCATTCTGAAAGTTAAAATTCTGAACATTCTCATCCTGTTTGCTCCTTCTGCCTGGATTTTTTAGTATTTCCAGAAGCCAGTTAAGTTTAGTGTGGATTTAGTCCTCTTTTGTCCCCACAACACTCCATATTCTCTGGCTTTGTGTTTTCTGATTTCTTCAGAGAGAGTTTCAAGTATTTTCATTTTTGAGTGCATGTTTAAATACAGTACAGAAATTCATTTATGCTGCTTCTTTAGATGGTTATCTCTTAAAATAAGTGTTACTTATATGTAAGCTTGACTAGAATTCTATTGAAGAAAAATCTAAACTAAGTAATATAAAGAAAATACAGCTCTTTTGTCTTTATTTTGCATAGATCACTTCCATTCCTGTCTGTAATTCTTATGTAGTTCACAGCCATTTTTCCTGCAGCTGTCATATCTTAGTAACTGCAGCTTAAGAGTACAGGAGATTTGCACTTGGACAGAAGATGCTTTTCTTCCCTTCTCTGAAGTGAGATGGCTCCAGAGCCTGCCAAGAAGGAAGTATATGAGTTCTTCTATTTTTTTCCTCCAAAATGCCAATTTACAAGAAGCACGTTTCTCAACAGTCAAGTTGCTAATGCAACACCTGCCTTCCCTTCGTGAAGGATCTTTTAGTCACCTTGAAGTAGCCTGAGTGGTTTTAAGAAAGTGATGCTAGTCATTGAAAAATTCATTATTATTTATTTTTTTTTTGCAAAACAGGACAACAATCACAACATTGGATTGAGCTCCAATGTGCTACATTTCAGGTCTTGCTTTAGTTGTTGCCTTCTGCTTCCTAATGTTATTGAGCAGGGCAAGGAGCGTACAGCAACTGGTCTTAGCAGAGTATTAGATCTAAGGAGAAGGAGAGCAGAGATTAAATGAAGTCATGCACTTCAGATGAGGGAAAATGACCTGGCTGAGAGGTCACATCAGCCTTTAAATTAAGGTTATCACAACGTGGTATTATTTCTTATTTTTGCTATTGCTTAATGCTTATTTAAATAAGTACTTTTGCTACCATTTGGTTTTGCAGTACTGTGTTGCACTAATTTGATAGGAAAGGGCACATCTGATATGGCCACCTTTGTAAGAAGGGGAAGGCTGTGCTAAGAAGATACACGATCCCTTTTTCTTCCCTTTCTTAGACTTGTAGGAACATCGTTAACAGATGAGCTGTATGCATCTGCTGCTATGGGAAAGTTTCTTTCAACTTGCATTTTCTGTAATTCTTCCAAGGGCTGAAAGATAATTAAGCCACCTGACTCCCATTGAAAATGTTTTGGCAGCTTTAAGAGGATATGAAGTGCTTCTTTGCTAATGCTGGCAACAACAGCTTTAATATGTGTTAAAGGGCTTTCCTTCTTAACTAACAATAAGCATTTGGAAGTAATGATCCTTGAGCTTTTAACATAAGAGGATTGAAAATCATAAAAATCAGATTTCAGGTAGTTTCATGCTAGGTTTTTAGAATCCTATTGTTAGATTTGTATAGCAATTAAATGTGTTGGTATTTTGTGATTTCTTAATATCTGGCTCGTTTTATAACTGGTGAGTCAGTTTTTTCATCTCAAAATAGTTTGGAAAAATCTAGTAGTTTATGGCTACAGCCTTATAGCTCATGGCTGTCTTCATTAGAGTTACTGTTGTATTTGTTCTGGCCTGAGATTAAGGTAAAGCTTTCATTGAACAGGCCTTTGCAAACCACTCTGTGATTTGAGTATTTTGTATAGTGAGTAATTTATATAAATATTCATATAAATAGGAAATATCAGTATGTATATATAGATATAAGTGTAATTATTATAGAAATATTATCTTGATTATAGTTGATTTTGTTTAGAGAAAACAAAGTGAAGGTGGACTTTACGGTATGAGCTGATTTAAGTGTCCAGGATGGCTGGGCTCCAGCTTATTGTGTGGGAACACTGTAGGCAGGAAGAAAGCAGCAAGGATTCCCAGCATGTGTAAAATTATCAGCCACGTATGTTGGATGGTTAATAAAAGTTGTTAAGCACGAGTTTATTATTAATAGAATGCAGTCAATGTTGACAAGTTCAGTTTTTGCCTGGTTTGTCTATCACTCCTCTTAATCATTTTACAAAGAAATTTTCTTTCAGTAACAGTAGAAAAAAAATGTGATTTCTTTGATTTAAGGACTCTGTTTTTTGGGATTTTAATGTTTGAGCCACAAATGGACTGTTCAGCTTAACTTTCTGTAACTGCATAAATTAAGTTCAGTTTTTTACAACTTGCAGTGCTGTAATTTATGGGCTGTCAACCAGTTTCACTCGAAAAAAAATGTTTAGATGGGACTAGCTTGTGTAACAGTGAAAGCTGTTCAAATGTGTGGATGCAGTTAGAAAGCCCTACAAGATTTTTTGATAGCTCTGCTACCAAAACAGGTTAGCTGGTTACCTGCCTACTCTGGCATAGAAGGACCAGAGAGCAGTACGTGCTTCTGCAAGCTCTTTCTGTTCGTGTAGCTTGGGATTTACACAATGTGGTACTTGTCCTCCAGTTCTAGTTTTTGCTGTGGACTTCTGTCTTCTTGAGTGTTTTATAGCTTATGCTTATATTGTATTTAAATTTAATAGGAATCAAAGAGTTTGAAGAGTGCTTCTCTAAATCTGTTTTTTTTTTTTCATAACTTTTTACTCTTCAGAAAAATTTCATGTACTCTTGACAACATGTGGAGTATCTTGAGCTTCTGTCATTTGTCATGTTAGGTGTTGCACATCAGTGGTTGTTCATGTACTCGTTTATTTGTACTTGGATACTAGTAACAACCGCTTCCCCCACGCCCAGGCACCTCAATCTGAGCGTCAGGCCAAAGACATTGTCAGCGCTGGTGAGAAGTGGTGTCCCCGAGGCCCTGAGAGGAGAAGTGTGGCAGCTGCTGGCAGGGTGTCATAACAATGATCACCTGGTGGAGAAGTACCGAATTCTCATCACAAAGGTAGAGTTGCTGTTTTATTTTTCATCTTCCTCCCAACGCCCATAAGTTAATGAATGGAAGTACAGAGACTTCCAAGTATGGAACCTCTTGTTTAAAGGCTTATGAGTATATCTGAATATATGTGAACTAGTGAGGATAATTCAAATAATTCAACCCCCCTCTCCCTAAAAACATAAAAATAAAAAATAGTTGTTACATTATTTGTAGAGTGCTTTCATTTCATAGTTTTGCTTCTGTTACACTTGGATTGCTTCTGAATTAGTTTGTCAAAAATTAAAATTCTATTAATTGCATTCGTAATTGAGAGATTCAGGAAGCTCTTTTCCTGTGCTTGTTTGGATTTCCTGAAAGAAGGCTGAATTTTTTTCTGTTGTCTTAATGTTTATGCTGAAAATCCAGTGCTGGTTGAAATGGCAGGGTGGTTTTTTGTTTGTTTGGTTGGTTTGTTGGTTTATTTGTTTGTTTGTTTTCTGAAGATAGAAAAAACAGAGCACTTTGGATATTTTGCATTACTAGCAGTTTTTTAACTTCTCATCTTGAATGCTGACCTCAATAATATAGGAAAAGAAAAGAAAACAAAAAAAAAACAGACACAGACATCATTCAGTGTTTCTCAGAGTTCTAGAGTAACAAATGTGTCACAAAATCAAATCTCTCTTTCCTACCAATACACTGGTTTGGATTTGATCTTTATAGATAAGCTGTTTTACTACTTTCATCAAATGTGCATGTCTAGAAGGACTATATTAGACATTGTTAATGATGCAGGTTTAGTACTAAAATAACAAACTAATTGTTCACCAGCTAAAAAAGCGAAACAACTGAATCAGGCGCTGTATATTTATGTTCTGATGGCACAGATTCACAGGGAGCAATTAAAGATCTTATTCTCAGGGTAAGAGGGCTTCTGAATTTAAACTTGGTTTCTGCTGGCATCCTGTAGGAAGGATCCTACATGATTCAAATGAATCATGTTAGATTAGCTAAAAATGTTCTGCCATAAATACTCACACACGCTTACTGAACGTAGGAGAAGCTTGATGTGAATTCCTTAATATTGGTACCTGCATAGTAGAACTTGTACCTATGGTACATAAATCATACAAATATTACAGAGGTTGAGTGCTCTTGCAAGGAGCATACCAGAGATATTCTTGCTGTGTTGTTTTAATTGCCTTTTTAGTAGGTGACCATGTCCCTTGTTTCTGTTTCAGTATTTTGGTATCAGAATGGAAAAGGTGATCTCTGTAGCACAGTTGATGACACATACTGGTGCTATCTTTGTGATCTAAAAAGGAATTGTGTGACAATTTTTAAATCTGTGAAACCTTTCCACTCACTCACATTTAGCAGACACAAAGGAAATAACCTGGATCTAATGTGCTGGAAGCATCTCTAGAGTCCAAGTACAAGGGAGAGGAAAAGAACTGATCAGCAAAGAACTGGCTACACTTGCACTGGTCATTCAGCATGTAAACTAATTAAGGAATTAAACAAAGAAAATGAGCACTGAATGTCTATTTTCAGACTCTGCTGCAGTCATATGATTTCTGCCGTACACAGAGGCCATGAGTTCAGGACCTGGGAAGATGATGCTTGCAGACCCATCATATATACTATATACGGACAGTATAATCATGCTGAATAGCATCTTGGCCTTATTTTTTTTTATTATTTTCATATCTTTCATAGATTATTTGATAATTTTGGAGTTCTGATGTGACTGGTTATTCTTACAGCTCTGAAAATAGCAGCTCAGTTGTAGTCAAAATGCACCAGTGCACGAGAGAATGTCCAAAAAAGAAAGTCATGAGTCATGTGAAGGCAAGGGTCTTTCTGATCTGTTCCGTCCTCGTAATGCTCCGTCATGTTTTGCATGGCACTAAGGCTAATCCTGCTCTGGCAGGAGTGCAGTTATTTCTGCTAACATCCACTGAAAATGTTCTGTATGGAAATAGCTGCTGTGGCGCAGAGCTGAAGCATGACTTGATGCAAAACCTTTGCTCTTCAGTGCAGGTAGGAGGTGCAGTAAGCCAGTCTGAGCACTCCTGATCCCGTGCCCCTGCTCTCTTCATGTTGACCTCTATTTCTGTAGCTGCATTTGATTTCTGCCATGCTTTTCACGACCCCATGTGGCAGAACAGTCCCAAATTAATAAGGATCTGTGTTGACAGCCGCTTCAAAAGCGTCTGGCCTCTTTCAGTGATTTTTTTTATTTCTTTTTCTTGTGAGCAGGGTGTTGGATGCAGGCTCTCCAGTATTTCTTTTGATGTTTGATGCTTTCCAATGGAATTCTGGTCGCTGGTGCTTGGAGGACTGCTTCTAGCTTTCTTTTGCAAATTAACTGCTGCAAGAATAATTTCTTGTTTACTACTGAAGTGTGACTACTGAGTGATGAAAAGAGAAGTGTCTTCCAGTGGGTTTCACCAGTGAAGGCTGTATCTAGTTCTCTTCTTGAATCTGACTTGTGCATAAAACCCAGCATTGAAACCAGGCCTCAAGGTGCAGTGCTGTGTCCTAGCCATGGTGACCATGTTTATTAATTATTTGTTCCGCGTTTCTTTGGTATGCGCTCGTTGGGTTTGTGCTCTCTGCTTTTGTTATTGCAGAAGTGTTGCACCATTGTGGTATTTCAAATTACTTTTGAGAATTTGCACACCATCTGTGTGCAATAACAAAGCTTTTAGCAACTCCAGATTGCCATGCTCGTGATGGGGAGTGTGGATGAAAGCCAGCCCAATGAATTAAGGTCATGTCCCTACTGGGGACAGAAAGGAAACTCTAGGTAAAACGATCTAGACAATCCTTTGAGAGGCATCTGTTCCTGATAGGACTTTGGCAGTCGTGGTTACGGCTGTTAATCCTTAGGCTTTCAGCCACTGAACAGTAGGAGGGGAGAGATGGGGACTTGCTCCAGGTGTTAATGGGTACCTGAAGGAGAAATACTTAATGTTTTTGACAGCCATAGATGGATGGAGAGTATTGTTGGATGGAAGACTTGTAAAGCTACCACACAAGTTTTAAAAAAATAAATCATGATACAAAGCAAAATAGACATCACCTACTTTTCAGACAATGTTTCTAAAGAGGATTAATACAGCTACTGAATCTCTCAGATCAGTGGAGGCCTTTTAGTGGATAAGTACTTCATAATACGAAAAATTTAAAAACCTGACATTTACAATATTGAGGAGAAACTAAAAGCTTCTGCATATAGGTCTGTGTGGGAGGAAATAAGGTTGAAAGATTAAAATATAAAAAAAAGAAAAAAAAAAAACAATCAACTGTTGTACCAGATAAATAAACTATATTAAGAAAAATCCAACATGAGAGGGACATCTGGTGGCACAAATTTAAATAATAATAATAATAAAACAGTGGCAGAATGGGTGTCCTGGGATGTTACCCTGCAGTAACATTTCTGATAGAAATTCTACGCCTAGTTAGATTTTTCGTAGAGCAGCACTCTTGCTATTCCCTTTCTCATCTTCCCCCTTTTTTGTCTCCATGAGCAGAGGATTGTAGTACATGGAAGTTCTACCAAATGCACCCTGAGTCTTGGTGCAAATTATACGAATTTTTAAGGAAGAAATAGGTTGAGGTGTCACTACCATTATTTGACTGAATTTGTTGCTTCATCAGTGGCGTAAAATGTAACAGTACTTTACCTGTGGGTGTCTGGCATTTATTTTCCATGTGTATCACAGTCAGGTTTCCACGTGTTCATTTAATTCAGAAGTGTCCATTGAGTTTTCAGGAGTGCAGAGGGCCACAACTGTGTGTGATCCATCAAAATGAACCTTAACACACATCTGTGAGTCGCGGCGTAAGAGAAGTATGACAGTCTTGGTGTTGGTGCGCTTGAACTTGTAGCTCCCTTCTTTGATTAGTTTTGATCACGTGGTGATAAAAGTTTAATTATCTTTTAGAAGCAGGAGGTCTCCCAGGAGCTCTCGCTGTAACTTCATGGAGCAGCAGTGAGTTGGCTTGGGCTCTGGGCTGAGCTGTCACTCTGTTAAGAACCAACACGCTGTCAGTTAAAGGGAAAAAACTTTTTACATAGAAATACCTGTCAGCTATAAAGGAGTTAAGCTTGGACTTAATAAAATAGTAATAAAAATAAAACACTGAAGACTATTTTGATTTGGTGGAACATCTTTTGTTTTGAAATTCGAGCAAGCAGATGTTGTTTTGGGCAGTCTCAGGGTTTCCAATACCACCTTACTTTTATATCTGAGATATATTTAAGGTTCAATGTGTGCTGTTTTACTAAGGATGTTTATAATGTGCCTATTCATGCTTAAGGATCCAGAAATACTATGTGAATCAATTGGTATGTAAATCATTCCCCGCTTTGGAAAGATAGGAGATCATTTCTCCAGCAGTAATTCAATCAGAGCTTGTTTTTTGTACAACCACAATGCACTTGCCTAAATTTAATTCAAAGTTTATGTTTCCTAGCTACAGTTCTAGTACTTAACTTTCCATGAGTAGAAATGCCATAAATTATAACAGAAATGAAGGACAACAGTGAAGTGATCTTTGGGGGCTGGGGAGTGGAATAAGGTGCAAAAATGAGATTTTGGTTTTGAGAGTTTTGCAGGAGACTGCCTATGGATTTGCCAAGTCGCGGTGTTGTCCAGCCAAGGTTTTTGAGCAGTACAAATACATTGTAGAATGGTTTTTCTACCTACAGGTGAAGTGAAATCCCACGTGCAGCAGTGTGATTGCCCCGAGACTCATCCCTTTGGCTAATTCCGTTCCCATTAGAGATCCCACAGTGCGACAAGCACTTGGCTTGCGTTAACCAAACCCTTGCGCTTGTTGGTACCAATGGAATTGGGTGTGTGGACTCTCACTAGTACACAACAGCTGCGTGCTTGTGTTTTTGGTGAAAGGACTTCAGTTGTTGAAGAGCCTCGTTCCAGTCCCTTACTGGTTTGAGGGGCTCGACGCCCAGTTCCCATAGGGACAGCCTGCCTGCATCGTGGCTGTGGAGCAGTCAGTTTGGTGTCACAGAGTGAGCTTCAGTATCTTATAGGGATGTGTTTTCCAGTGCACTGAGCAAGCAGAAGGCTCTTGGGTGTTGTTCTCTGGCCTTGCAGATCAGGTGCCCGTATTGTGTTGTGACACCAGTGCCTGTGTGCGTACACGAGGTTTTTCGCCGTACATGTGTGTGACGTGTTAGCGTGTGGTGCGAAGTCACGTTTAAGTGATGGTGTGAATCCCTTGCATGCTTACCCATGGGAATGCCCTCAGGTTTTCCAGTCCGTGTAGCTGCTTTGGGCTCCATCAGCAGTTGGTTTGGGATTTCTGGTGCACCATAAGCGGTCGGACAGCCGGCCGTGGGGCTGGGAGCCTGCAGGAGCCCCCCAGGCTGGTGAGCCACCTCGGGGCTCGGGTGCCCTCACTTTCAGGTGCCTCCTGAGCAACGCAGACTGCGGCAGGCAGGAAGACCCTGAATGGGTTTCCTTCCTCCCCCCTGAATGAGCGCTTGTGCCCTGGGGAAGAGCCTCAACGGAGCCTGGGGTGCTCATTTCACACCCAGGCTCGGGCTGCTCAAAGCCGGCAGGGCAGGTGTCCATCCATCCATCCGTCTGTCCATCCATCCATCCAACCATCCATCCGTCTGTCTGTCCGTCCATCTATCCATCTGTCTGTCCGTCCATCCATCCATCCATCCCTCCGTCTGGGTTGCGCCGTGCAGGAGGGGACCCGGGGGGGGTTTTACCGGTGTGGGGGGGAGGCTGCGGGGTCCCCGCCGGCGGCGCCGCGCCCTCGGCGCGCTCCTGGCCGCCGCCCTCCCCTTCCTGCCGCCCTCCCCTCCCCTCCCTTCCCCTCCCCTCCTCTCCCGTCCCCTCCCCTCCCTCCTGGCTCCGCAGTGCCGGGCCCGAGCTCCGCCGCCGCGCTCGGCCGGGGCCGCGCCGGGGCTGGGTGGCGGCGGCAGGTGAGGGGCGGGGGGCGGCGGCGGAGGCTGGGGGGGGGGGACACCGGAGGCTGGGGGGGGGCCGGGGCGGCGGGCGGCGGCGGGGGGGAGCCGGGAACAAAGCGGCGGGCAAGATGGAGCCAGGAGGGAGAGGGGCCGGGACCCCCGCCCCGCCGCGCATCCCGGGAACGGGGGGACCGGGAGGGGTACCGGTGGGGCACCGGGGGGGGGGGCCGGGGCGGGCGGCGGGGAGCGCCCGGGGAGGGGGCCGGGGGAGCAGGGCGGGGATGATGCTGTAAAACGCTTTCCCCTTCTCTTCTGTCAGCTGCGGGAGGAGTCCCGCCCGGGCCCGGGGATCGTCCCTGCTGCTGCCCCCCGGCCCCGCAGCCCCCCCCCCCCCCAGCCCCCCGGGGCCGGCAGCAGCCCCCCTACCCCCCGGGGCGGCTGCCCGAAGTTGCTGCCATGCCCCCCGCCCGGTCCCGGTGCGGCGGCGGCGGCGGGGAGCCGGCTTGCGAGGGGGATTGTGCTGCAGACAATGCGCGGCGGCATCTGGAGCAGCCCCGGGGACCCGAGCTCCGGTTTTGACATTGCTGCACACACGGCACCAGCCGCAATGACAGCGGCTGCCTGGAGCGGCTGCAGGCAGCAGGCAGGAGCATGAAGTGAGGAGACCACTGCAGTGCTCAAGATGAACTCCTCCTTGGTCGGCAACCAGAGTGGCCGGCCCTTCTGCCTCCTGGCCATTAGCTATCTGGAGACCATCAATTTTTGCCTGCTGGAAGTGGTCGTTATCGTGTTCCTCATGGTGCTGATTATTTCGGGCAACATCATCGTGATATTTGTCTTTCACTGTGCACCTCTGCTGAACCACCACACCACCAGTTACTTCATACAGACCATGGCGTATGCTGACCTCCTGGTGGGCGTGAGCTGTCTGGTGCCTTCTTTGTCTCTGCTGCACTATCCTATTGTGTTAAGTGAGTCCTTGGTTTGCCAAATCTTCGGTTACGTGGTGTCGGTGCTGAAGAGCGTCTCCATGGCCTCTTTGGCGTGCATTAGTATTGACAGATACATCGCCATCACAAAGCCGCTGACCTACAACACGCTGGTCACCCCGTGGAGACTGCGGATCTGCATCCTGATAATCTGGCTGTACTCCTGCCTCGTCTTCTTACCCTCCTTCCACTGGGGAAAGCCTGGATATCACGGGGACGTGTTCCAGTGGTGTGCCAATTCCTGGAACACCGATCCCTATTTCACTCTCTTCATCGTGGTGATGCTCTACGCCCCGGCTGCTTTCACCGTCTGCTTCACGTACTTCAACATCTTCCGCATCTGCCAGCAGCACACCAAGGAGATCAACGAGAGGCGAGTGCGCTTCAGCTCTCAGGACGGGGAGACTGGGGAGGCCCAGCCCTGCCCGGACAAGCGCTACGCCATGGTTCTTTTCCGTATCACCAGTGTCTTCTACATCCTCTGGCTGCCCTACATCATCTATTTTCTGCTGGAGAGCTCCAATGTCTATAGTAACCGCGTGGCGTCCTTCTTGACCACTTGGCTTGCCATTAGCAACAGTTTCTGCAACTGTGTCATTTACAGTCTCTCCAACAGTGTCTTTCAGAAGGGGCTCAAGCGTCTCTCGGGGGCTATTTGTGCCTCTTGTGCTAGACAGAGGGTGGCTAAGGACTCCTCTACCTCTAGGAGCAAAAGATCTTCCAATGGATGTCACGTCTAAGACACCTATCAGCTTGACTGGGAAGTGCAGGGACAACTCTGTAGATTGCAAAAAATTAAATACGATTTTAAGATGTCCAGATTTGCAAAAAGGTTTCTGAGAAATGCTGCTGACATAGAAGAATCAGGAGCACATATCATTGTGATTTCACTTTTAAAAATTTATTGCTGTGGAGGCGGCCGTGGAGTTTCACCTCCATGTTCATTTTTAAGAATAAAGCTGTATCTTGACAGTTACCTCTCCAGCTGGTGTGACTGAATGGAGTGGGTGTCTGAGAGCTTCAGCAAAATGTAGTCTTTCTTACAGCTCTACTAGGTTCTTTGGAGATTCGTGCTTCACATGTAAATGATAGATCTGAAGTGGAAATGTCACGGTATATGGTGTATTACAGGGATTTTTTAATATATGCCAAAGTATATCGACACAATTTTCCAGCGTCGTAAGAGAAGGGGCCAAACAATTTGTTTTTCAGTGCTACCTAGACAGGATTTCTAGAACAGTAGTGAACAATGTGAACATTGCAGCATGAACTTAAAGTCTTACTGAGCCATGGGTGCAGCAGCCTGGTCTGGGCAGTCGTACGCGCAGGGGGAGTGATCCGGCTTCTGTGCCCCTTCCTCTGGTAGGCTGCCTGCGTGCGATCAGCGTGGCATCTGCGTTCTCCTATTTGTTGTGAAGTAGGAAGAAAAACTTGGATCAGACCAAATCTAGCAGTTAAATAAAATGTGTTTTGATAAGCTAAGAGAAAATACTTGTCGTTTTATGATAGCAGAGTTGTGGCAGTCACTCGAGGATGATGCCAACATGTGAAAATTATTCCCAAAACAGTGGAGAAATGCCACATTTTTGTGTGGAAATTTTCTCAAGAACGACTTTAAAAATAACATCTCCCCCCCTTTTTTTTTAATCTAAATTCTTCTGATATTTTACATACTGGAACTTAAGGGGAAAGGAAAGAAAACAATTGTCTTCTAAACAGCTAAGGGAACTATGTTGTAAATTTAACTGTAGTATTTGAGTTATTCATAAGTGCACAGAGCTAAATCAGAGACATTTTTCTTTAGGCTGCAGGGGATTAAAGATGGTTCGAATATAGCAGGAGCTAAATCCTGTTGGCAAACGCATATTTAACTGGTCAAACAACGTACGGTATCTGAGGAACAAAGTCTCATTGACCACGGCTTTTTCCAAGCTCGCTTAGGTGAGGTGTTTCCGAGTATTGTGATGCTGTTAGAATGCAGTGCGGCCCTCAGCTGATTGGTTTTTCTAAAGAACATCTCTGTCTCTTTACCATATTGGAATATGAAAGTATTTGTGAACCATGTTTTCCTGTAATAATGGGTTACATCTGCATCACCTTTCCTAGCTGCAGCTCTGCGGCTCAGGGGGTCCCCGGCAGGCACAGCTCTGCTCTGCAGCTGGAGCTGCGCCCGCGGTCACTGCGTTGTGCTCCCGCCCTGTGCCCCCCTGCTGTGACCTGGGGGCATCCTTGGAGCTCTTGTGCTAGAGTTGCTGTTGGTGGATGCTGTTAGCCATACGGGGAAAGGAAAAAAAAAAAGGGAAAATAAATTTCAGAGGAATATTTTCAAAGCAGGGTAATTCTTTTGGCCGAAGGGAAGACTCTGTGTATTTGTTAATTAGTTTCAGCTCTACTGTTGTCATTGACTGAGATGATCTGTTTTAAAGTGGTCTGCCCTGCCCCTCCCGCAAGCATCTACATACCCTGCTCTGATGTGCTGCGTGCTCCAGCCCCTGGTTTTCCACGCTGTGCCCGGAGGATGGCAGGGCACTGCCAGAGGGTACCAGGGTGCTCTCGGCGTGCCTGGTCCTGCTCAGCAGCAGGCGTTGATGCACGAGTCCCCTGCGAGCACGACGTGTGTCCCACTCCTGGGGACACCCTGACTGCTGCTCCTGAGTTTGGGTTGAGAGCTGCTGCTACAAACCGTGTCTAAGTCATGTCGTGGTCGGTGTTCAGAATGTCATCCATCACCCAAACCTCTCCGAATAAGCTTCCTCCTTTGTTCATCTGAAATCTTGAGGATGAAGGCTGTTTAAATCCTGATTCCTTCACGACGTTACTTTTAATCTTCTGTATTAAGACAGCGTCGAGAGCGAGGGCGTTCGCCGTGGCCTTCCCACAGACGTAGCAGAGGTGGTTCTTGCAGTTCTTGCAGTCTGACTTCTGGTTAGAGGCACCTGAATAAGCCAGACAGCCGTGGGGGAGCAGAGCATAACGGTGTAGTGAGTCACTCATAAACGGTGTAATAAGCTCACGGCACACCAGCTGGCTAATTGTTCCTAGTGTTTTGTAGGTATTACGGCATGGGGGGGCAATGGAAGGGCTTGAGTCACCAGTATCAAAGCATTTCTGCGTGGCAGTTTTTGGAACAGCATCTCAGGTAAACTCCCCAGTAGCTTTTCTCTGACTCTTCACCCGAGCTAACATTTCCATGTCTTTGAAGTGATGCAATCTCGTGTTAAAATAACACTTGAATGAATTTAAAAGAAGAAACTAATCTGCTAGGGCCTGAAACCCTAAAAATGGCAGTTCCAGGTTTAAGTGGGAGCTGGACTACAAATATTGTGGCTTTTATTTCAATTTTTGTGGCATGAGTAAAAGATTTATGTAGGAGTATTGTATGTTAGTTTTTGAGAAAGTTGGGAAATTTAAAATAAATCAAGGGCTGTAAACGATGGCATGGAGATTTAACTTGAGTTGAAGCAGTTGCTACTTCAGCTGTAAGCCTGGAGCTGTGCTCGGTGCAGTGGTTGTTAGGATGTGGATGCATTTTTGCAGCTGTTGTTGCTTTGCAGCTAAAGTTCTAGTCAATATTCCTGACAGCTAGGTTTTTCTTCAGTCGCCATACTCATCTCAAAGTCTTCATCGGCTCAGGTGTTTTCCATAAGAGGTGAAAATCAGAACCTGGAAGTCTGCGAGATGAAGGGCAGAGCTGCGGCCAGCTGATGTGCTCAGGTTCCGTCCGGTATGTCCAGAGGCACTTCTGAAATTGCCTCAGTAGCCTCGTTCATTTAGTTTCAGATATTTCTAGTTTTGTCTATGTTCATTTATCTTTTTTTTTTTTTTTTAATTTCCCCTGTCAGTTAATTTAAGGTTGGTTGAGTTTAGTAGGTGATTAGATGTTTTAAATACTCACAACATTTGAGCCTGTTGCCTTCAGTGAAACCACACAGGGGTGGATCTTGCTCACAGTGCCAGCTGTGGAAGAAATAATTTTGAAATGCATTACCTTGTTTGCTCGGCATTCCATTTAACATCCTTTGCCATGGACTTAACGTGAGGCACTGTAGTCCTTTTCATCACAATATGTGCTATGAATTGTTAGGCAGCTAACTTTCCAGCCGGATCGCTTTCATCGTTGTACATATGAAACTAATCCCTTCTTGGCTCTATTTGTATCCGAGTGTGCCTAGTGATTTAGAAATTGGTATCAAGAGCACTGCACATATGAATGCCACGATGAAGAGAACATAGAAATCAAATTCTGTCTTCATAAAAATGGCATGTTGGAGTACAGTTAAATGAACTAATCTTGAAATTCCATCTCAGACTCGACATTTATTTCTTATTAGGGTTATCTGCCTTACTTTCAAATTAAGCTGCTAGAAGGTTCAATTTACGGGATGGAATTCAGTGGCATTTTTTTAGTATCATGGGAAAGGATTTCTATACGCACAACTTCTCAGTGTGATTAATTTGCTTCATCTAGTACTCTTGATTAAAAAAAAAGTTTACTGGGTGTTGAGGCAGTGATGATATTGTCATTTTCCAAATGGGCTAGGAGAAAACCTGTGAAGTATTAATTTTATAATCTTGAATCAGGTGACAATATTTTTTAATTCGTGTGAAGCAAAATTATTGTTGTTGTCTACCATCTATTTTTAATATTAAATATTACTGGTTTCTACAGTCATTATTTGCTGTTAGGGATTTTTTACTTTTTTTTTTTTTTTTTAAGCTGCTTATTACTCAGAAATTTGTTTCTCCTAGTTGGAATTCTGACGTGGCTCAGTGTCAGAGTGCCAAAATTTTGAATATTTGTCATAAATCTACAAGAAGAAAGTGGTATAAAGTACTGAGGCACGGAGAATCTCAGTAGTTCAGGTTGCATGAAGGGTCTTTCACAGAGCAAAGACTTAAATGAGAATTCCTGAATTTCAGTCTTGCCCTGCATCTCTGTGGCAGCACCCCTTTCCCTTTTGCATAAAGCTTTCACCTTTAAGTCCTCAATTTCAACAGCTTGTTTGTTCTGAAAAAAACACTTCCAAAGCATATATGTAATGTCAGGTGGAAATATTCAGTATGTGAAATTGATGAGTAGCTTTTTGTATTTATTGTGTGGTATCACCGGCTGCTGGATGTTAACAGCAGCATTGAACCTTCCTGAGCCAGGAGGCCTGAAACTTTT
Organism: Aythya ferina; assembly: GCF_964211825.1. Classification (NCBI taxonomy): domain Eukaryota; kingdom Metazoa; phylum Chordata; class Aves; order Anseriformes; family Anatidae; genus Aythya; species Aythya ferina. Next base: position 1,908,859 of record NC_140318.1, on the reverse strand, counting down.
CAGTCTGTTCTTATTCCTCATCAGGGTTTGAAGTTGATTGAGCTTCTACTCCTAATCTGGCTGGTGCTTTAGGAAGTATTTTTTGTAGGAACTAATACTTGAGCATAGGAGCCTGCCTTCAGACATCACAAACAAAGTGTCCAATTAAAATTTTTCTAGTGACTTTCTTCATCTGTTGTAGGTAATTATAACTCTCTATGAGGAGATGGAGAGTTTGGAAGTTTTAGCTTATTGTTGTTCTAACACATCTTTAGTTCTGGGTACTTGAAGCACCTGCTAAACTTTTGCTGACCTGGTCCTTATTTTTGTGTTATTTCCCTTACTGCCCTGGCATTGCAGGGTTACCAATCTGTAAGACGTCTTCTGCAGATACGCAAAGGCAGATGATTTAATGCTAAAATTACATCAGTAAAATGCTCCTGGAACAGGAGAGGTCTTCTAAATTAAAATCTAGTATGTGTAAAAACAGGTGCCGTTATATTTAGAGAAAGAAACTGAAAGCTGTTGGAAACAAACAAAAGAAGCCTGTGGGCCAGCAGTGTGTCTGCGCTGGCGGTATGATGTAAGTTGTTAACACAATGGAGTATTTAACCTGGGTGTATCCCTTATGGCACACTTGTTCAGGATGGAGGTCACCCTTCTTGCTGGGCTGTGCTCTGAGGACAGCTCGTGTAAGCCTCGGGTTCCCCACGCCTGCAGCGCTCGGATCCCATCTGCAGCAGTTGTGTGGGCTGAGGCAGCTTCCCAGTTCCTTGCTGTGGCACGGGGTTTTCTAGGTATGCGAGATGTTGGTCACACAGACAGCTACATCACAGTTCTCTGCTCGTTATTGACTTCTGTCGCCTTCCAGTTTTTATTCCCATTCCCGTGCACGGCCTGGGAGGGCGGCCTGGGCTTCTCGTTGGGCTGCTTTCTCTGTGTGAACATGTGAGACGAGGGCAGTAGCTTTGGAATCCAAATCCTCAGCTTCTCAGGCGTTGCTGGGGTTCTTCGGTTAAAAGGTTACACAAATTCGAGCAGCCCTTCCTAAAGATGAACTCGGACAAGTCTTGCTGTGTACACGTAGGTCATCCTCCAGCATCCTGAGGGTGGCATGCTATAGGCAGCCAGATGGGTGGCACAACAAGTCAGCACTTCTTGTCCAAACTGGGGGAAACAAAGGTTCTTTCAGGATTTCAACTGTACATGAATCCTTAAAAATCAATAATTAGATTAGTAAAGGATGATGTTTTAATATGCTGGCAGGAATATAGAGGGATTTGTCAGGGGAAGCAAAAACAGACTTTGCACTAAAGTGGCTTAGGTATTATTTATAGTGTTAGTGATATTTGTGTGCGTGAAAACTTTGGACAATTTTAATATAATGTAAGGCTTCGAGCTTTAGCTGACTAAAGTTGCTTGTTTTATGAAGTTACATTAGTACAACACTGTGAAGTATTTTTAAATATTAGCATTACTGGGTATTAAAAGTATTTCATAAAAACATTTTTTAAAACATTTTCTGTAGATGCTGTCAAAGGAGTTGATGTTTAGTGTACAAAGAAATAAAACCCTGAGGGCTGTAAGGTACATGTGTGGTTCTGATCACCTCAGTTTTTGAGGGATCAGGGATTTTTTGGGATAAATTTTTGTCGTTAAAACCTACTAAAAATAATGGTGCATTTAATCCTTTCAGCTACAGGAAGCAGCATTACCTCCAGCCATGCTTTTGAACTGTCTGAAAGGATTTGCCATCGCGTTTATTGTCTTCATAGACTGATGTCTTTAGCAATGCTGTACAGCACAGTGTTTTGCAAGTTGCTATGCTGATAAATTTCTCTCCATGTGTAACCTTTGGAATCAAGTTTCTATTGTAATTCTAGCATGTAAACACTAGGTTCAATTTTGTATTCCTCTAATGAATGCAACAGGATGGAAATGAGTTTGCAATTGCTAATGATGAGCTTTCTTACTGTTCTTAATACTCGTGGGTATGTCTTTACTTCAGGGAGTTCAAAATTGTATTAGTACCTTTTTTAATTGTTTCTTTTTTTTTTTTTTTTTCCCCACATGCTGTTTACAATTAACCTGCAAGCATGGGAGGCTATGCATGCATGTGCTTCTAGGTTGCTTTGCTGAACAAAATGCAGTGGAGCGATCTGACTTTACGGATGCTCTCTTGTCCTTACATTCCACCTGTGTCTGCTCCTTCACAGTCACTGGGACAGCAGAAGCCACCGGTCAGATAATTTCAGTGTTCTGCGGGATGGGGCATCTGCCTGAGGGCTGTCACGAGGAGTTTTTCTGGGGGAGATGATCCAGCTCTGTACATGAGTAGTGTTACAACTGGTACTTTTCTTCCGAGCGTCAGCGAAAAGGCCAGGAATAGACAAAATCACACGTAAGAGTGTGTATGTGTGTTTGTAAGAAATTTGTGCACCTTTTTAATGCTGGAATTTTTTTATTTTTTAATTAAAAGATGAGAAAGAGGTGTGAGTGTGAAACCCCTGCTGTGAAAAAACTACAGGGAAAAAAAATCCACCAAAGCAGATGAGAAGAGCAAACAGGTGAATTCGAGGCAGTCCAACCCGTGAGACTCGGTGATGCTGTGTGTAGCTGTGACACAGGGTGGAACATTGGGGTGGCCTAGGCCCCTTAGTGTTCCCCACCTCTGCCCGATTTGTTCTGTTTTGTACCCTGCAGGGGAAGGGGGGAGTAGTGAAGATGGGCATTTTGATGTTCACGGCAGCTGAGGAACGGTTATTGTTGTGGGTCCAAAAATGTGTATTTTGTGCCAACTCAGAATTGTTGTTAAAATACAGGGGGGAGAGGTACTTCTGCCCAATTATTTTAATAGACATTTCTGTAGCTGATTTTTCAGCTAAGGCTAATATAGGAAAAACTATAGTTAAGCCAAAAATTACAAATGTCACTGATTTAAAATAACCTACGTATTTTTAAAGATGAAATGGAACCGCATTAAAGCGAAGTATGTACATATCTGATCCTCAGTCTTTGCATAATTATTTCCAAGAGATAATTTTGCTATGAGCTGTTGAAACTCAAAGCAATGTATTATTCCCTTTGAGCCGACCTGTACTCTAGCTGTGTCATCCATCTCTTGGTTCGTTTCCTTTTTGCTGTAGATGTACGTACATACATAGCTATGTATGTATCTCAGAGTAAGCGATTTAACGTGGCAGTAATTGTACAGTCACACAGTTTAGGGCTTTGTAAAATATGTAATTTTAAGAATGTCAATGTGGTTCTTAGCGAATTTTATAAACACTTTTCTGAATCTGTTATCAGCACTTCCCATCCTAAGAAAAACTGCACATATTTCAGTGATTGTTCCACTGGTTACATTTTTGTCTGCCATTCGTTTTGGATTGATGTAATCTTGATACTACTACAATTTCAAGGGCTGTTGACGCATTTCACATAGCCTGGGATTGCCTGTTCTCCAAATGTATGGATCGTGCATCAACAGTACTACGTAGCCTTACTGTTTTGCCTAAAAGCCTAGCTAATTTATTTAACATTCTCTCTTTAAAGAGAGCTCGTCGGAAGGGGTAGCGTATTTTAGGATGCTCCTTCTCTTTAAAGGGAAACCTGGAATTGAATAGCAGTACTCGTTGATCAGTGATATTATTGTAGCCAAAGGATGCATGGGTGGTTTAATAGGAAGTTTTTGCTTCAAGTTTCTTGATGAAATGTAGTGTTCTACAGAGCTGTGTGAAGAGTGTAGTTTTTTATTCGGAAATGCACTTGTACACTTTATTTGAAAGGTCTGAATGGATCATAAATACATTTAAGAAATAAATGATATGTCACATGTTTTCATGTCTTGTCTCAGATGACTTCTGTGTAACTGGGCTGATAAAGGTGTGTTCGTTCTGGAGTGGGTGGCTTTTCCCTCTTATCTTTACTGCTCCAAATATTCTGCTTTTTACGTAAGTGCCAAGAGCAGGAAAACCTTCCATCATACATTTTGTGTTTATGCGTTATCCATACATGATGCAGGGCACTGTAGGCAAGCTTCTCTCTATAATTTTCCTGTGGGAAACTTGAGCCCTAAAAGGAAATGAACACAGCTAAAGGGCTGGATATCACAAGGGATTCACTTTTATTTTTAGAAGTGCACTATATTGCCATATTTGGACTGAAAGTATGCTGTATCAATGCACTATTGTATCAAATTGCAGCTGTTTGCCCATTCTGAATTTCTCTAAATTATTCTTTTTTTCTTCCCCCCAAATACTACCGTTTATTTGGGAGTGTTCTGGGTGAGTGCTGACTCCAGGTAACACCCGTGTTCTGGGGACAGCATTTCTTGTGGGAAGCTAACCAGCGTGTTGCTTTGCAAGTGGGATCTGTAGGGCTTCCTCAAGGTCTCGGTAACAGGTGCAATTCTCCTTCCTAAATCCTCGCAGTGCTTTGGTCCAGGACACGCAGGAGATGCACTCACTGTAAATGTTCCTGTCAAAAGCAATGGTGGGAATGCCATTAACCTCGTTAACCTGCAGAATGAATTTGGTGACGTGGTGTCCTACCAACATCCAAAATAGCCATTGAAAGACCTTCGAATATAGCAGGATGTACTTGAAATGCACAGATCGCCAAATAACGTACCCATAGCATGTATCACTACCCTTGATGCTGCCCATGGAAGTTTGACAGCTTCGTTTTCCCCGCTCGTTAGAGCTTCTGGAAGCTGTCAGCAGATGTGCTGCTTCCTTCAATGTCTTGTGTGTGCCTTGCATTGATACAATACGCCTTGCAACACCGCGCCGCATGCTGATCAGCCCTGGGCCAAAGCATCTGAAATGTGACCGACGGATGGGATTTTTAGGCCTTTCTTTTCACAATAATCTCTGCCTGTATGACAAAAGCTCTGCAAAGTCAGCGCGACCTCCTGAGAAGCAATTGCAGTGTGAAAATTTACTCCATGGTGCCAAGAGTGAGAATTGAGCAGAGTTTGGGTTTTGTTTTCTAACGGGAATGGTGTCTGAATTCAGGTTTATGCCAAGAAAATTCATAATTTCCTTCATTTTTGTATTTTATTTGGCATTTCACAGAATCACAGAATGGTTGAGGCTGGAAGGGACCCCAGGAGGTCATCTGGTCCATCCCCAAGCTCAGGCAGGGACACCTCGAGCAGCTTGCCCAGGACATGTCCAGACGGCTTTTTCCTTGGACTGCTGTCTTTAAATCTTTTTAATTTCTTTAATTCTCTTAACTTTTTTTAACCTTTTAATTTTGGTAAGCTTTAAATGTTTAGAATTTTAATCATTTATTGGGCAGATGTGTCATGCCAGTGAACAAACTGTATTTTGATTTTTTTGGGATATGGTCTTAAGTTTTGGACCTTATAGTTTTTCTGTTTTTATATCACTTTTTGAAGTCAGCCTGTGTCTTGGTAAGGGCTCTGTTTTATGTCCACACCTGATTTCTCCAGGTGTGACAGGAGGAGTTGTTCCTCGAGTGGTGAGCCAATTTGAGCAGGTAACTTCCTCTACTGAAAAAGATCATTTCAGTTTTCTTTCATCACAGCTCTTGTCCCTTCAGCAATTCTTTGCTGCTGCTGCTTTGTCTTTTTGGTTTTATGTAGGGGATTAGGAAGAATAAATCTGACCTACTGAAAACTGCAAGTATTTCAGCCCTGTGAAGAGGTCCTCCTGACTCCAGTGCCTTGAGATCTTTGAAGTGTGGCTTAAGCTCCTGAAAAAGCTTCCAGTGCCCCAGTCTCACTCTGAAGATGTTGATCGAGATTGTGACTGCACGATGCAATTTGCAGATCCTGGGATGCTCAATCAACTGGAGAGGAAGTTTTTAGTATAACCCCACTAATATTTTAAAGTGCATGAAAGGGGGAGGAAGGCTGTGTTCGGAGCATCCATATTTCCCTGCTTTCCTTCAGAGCAGTGAACTGTTGTGAGAATTTTAATCTTTACTGCGCTTGCCTCAGTTCTCATGGCTGTTTTCCATTCTGTTTTCTTTATTACTTTCTTTTTCTTCCTGTCATTCTTAGCTTTCTATTTTTCAATCCCAGTTTGTGAAGGGTGTGGGTTCAGAAGGGTTTCCTTCAGTTCCCAGTCCCCTGAAAGCATGAGAAATTGCCCATTGAGCCAATTCTCACAGCAAGGTATAAAAATAGGAGTAAAGAAAAGGTTACACAATGCTTGGATTGCAGCAGTTTGTACTAACGGAGAGATTTCAAAGCCACGGTTTGAAAAACATTTTTAAAACCTTATCATTTCCGTTAATTTTTCTCTCACCAAGCTATGTTTGAGCTGCAGGAACTAGCTTTCCAGATTACTTGAGGAATTGTACTGAAATACAGGAGTCAAGTGCTCAACAAGTCACGCAAAGTCAGAGGGACCACTAATTGCTCTCTTTAGTCAAAATGAGTGATTTCTTTGAGAATCCTGTCCTAAGAGTTTCCAACCAGATGCTTTTGTGTCTTCTATTAAATAAGGGAATTAAAAGGCAGGTGGATTTAAGGTTATTTTCTGTCATCTGTGCCCTTGCAGCAGACCACATGTAACTCCCAGGAAATCCACTTGTTTGGTGCCACAGACTGCTATCAGCAGTGGACACTGTCTGCACCCTTGCAAAGAAGGGCACTTCGCTGTAATTCAGCCTCACAAACTTCTAAGAAACTGGAAGTTATCACAAAGGCGTTATTCGCATGCTTTAAAATTCTGGATTTATTTCTGAGCGTTTGTTTTCTCTTCTTGTGAAACGAGCTGAAGCTGACAGCCAGCCATCATCTGACTTGTCTTTGTTGACTTAAAAGGATTTTTAATGCGTGTGTGTGTATATTTATAAATATGAAATTTCTTTAGTATTGGCTTCTCTTTGCTTCTGATTTCCTTGTAATGAAATGGGCCTCTTTGGCATATTAATTATTACCAAATTGAAATGCTGTACAGTACTTTTGATATCATTTCCAAAACAATCCAATAACTTGATTCTAATAGCAGTGTAATGCTTTCCTAATGAAATGTCTGTATTAAGCCACAGAGAGGAGCATTAAACTTGGATAAAATCTGAAGAGACAATGAAGTCCACTGCTGCAGATTTGTTCCTGTTTGCAACATTGAAAAAGATTAACTAAAATCTGTATTCCTGCAGATTATTTCATGCTCTCTGAAGTTACTTTACTTCTGAACTTTCTTCCCTTTGTCGAACAAACCCACAAGTTATCTGGCTGTAGTAAACCAGCCAACAACAACCACCCACCTCTTCCAGTGGGGTTCCGCGGGGCACCATGGATGTTTGTAGCCGCAGCCTGGTGTGCTGCTCTGTGATGGCCTCAGGTGTGAAGCCGACCAGGGTTTTATTTGAGAGTTCAGCCAGTCGGCAGTGCCACCTAGTAAGGGAGCCTGGATCCTTCCTGGAGCAATAGTTGCTGATTTATTGTTGTGGGATCTTTTCAGTGAGTTTCTCACTGCCGAGATCCCCCTACCGAGGAGCTCTTGTTCCATGCCTAGGAAAAGCCCTCTTTTTGGCAGTAGAAAGAGGGACCAGTTATAGGCAAAAAGAAATACCTACAGATAAAGAGGGCTTCGTTTCTGTTTTGTTTCCAGCGTAATGGCCTCTCCTGATTTGGTGGTGGTCACAGACTTGCTGCGGGGTGTTCCCTGCCATCATGCACGTCCCTGAGCCACATCCAGCAGTGCTGGTGCCAGCACTGGTCTGAGGGCTCTCACCAGTTACTGGCCTCCAGCTGGACCTGCACCGCTGCTCACAGCTATTGGAGCCCAGCAGCCCAGGCAATTTTCCACCCACTTTCTGGTCCAATTACCTAGCCTACGTCTCACTAATTTGATTTTAAGGAGAAAGTGGGAGACTGTGTCAAAGGCCTTGCAATCTGCTGGCCTCTCCTTATCCACAGCTCCTGTCACCTCACCGTTTAGTTCCAGGAGGTTGGTTAGGAATGTTTTGCCCTTGTTACATCCACGTTGCAGCTCCCAGTCACCTTCCTGACCTTTGTGAGTTTAGAAGTGGCTTCTGAGAGGTGTGTGGTGCTGTTGCACCATGTGTTAAGCTCTGGGTGGTTAGTGTCTTCCTTGGGCTCATACTCAGTTTTCTATTTTTGTATTGCCTAATTTTTGGGGGAGGATGAAGAGTGATTTCTCTAGCTAACACATTTAAGAGAATAAATGAAAGAACTTAGGATGGCAGCGTGCAGCTGCTTACAATTGCTTGTTACCCTCTGCAGTTGTAAGAAAAATGAGATGCGACTAGGCAGCATTTGTGTTCAGAAGACTGAGAGGGAAGGCTGCTGTCTGCACGGCAACGTCCTGGAACGCTTTTGTGTGTGCGCTTTTTCTGCCACTCACTGACTGTTCCCAGATGTGCTTAGGTAACCAAATCTATCAAGATTGTGATCTGGAGCTGCCAGCCTGCAGGCAGGCTGTTCTGGCTGAGTAGACTGTATTTTGTTAAATTTAGAACAGTGCACTGAACACAATGCCAATCTCTTAACTCTCAGTCCTAGCATATTGTAATTTAGTCTCTTTTGATGTGTTTTCATTTACGTTACCTGAATTTTTATTTTTGTCTAATAGGAATCTCCGCAAGACAGTGCTATCACCCGAGACATCAATCGAACGTTCCCTGCGCATGATTATTTTAAAGATACCGGGGGAGATGGTCAGGACTCCCTGTATAAAATATGCAAGGTATTCTTTAAATTCTTCTTCACTTATTTTGGTAACTTATGTTTAAAATCATTAACAGATGTAACTGTTACCTGAGAAGAGTCTGGAGGGTATTATCGTTAACTGTATCGTGGAGACAGACTGGTGCTAGGCTCAGGTTGGTCCTTAATTGTAGATGTTTGTCTGGTTGTAGTTACATTCAGGTAGGAGATCTAAAGTAGTAAGCCCTCTGGATCCTGAACACTAATTTGTTTCGTACTGAAACTTCATGTCAGTCTGGATCTGGCTGGACAAATTATATGCTGTTACGGAGATGAGGACTAATTCCGTAGTGATCAAGAACACCTTGTCACTCTAGCATGCTCCCTGGTTGTCAATATTGTCTAAACAATTCCAGCAAAGTTGGGGACACATGCAGGAAATCATGCTGATGTTGCCTCTTGAATTTGATTTTGATTGACATTAATGTATTTTACATTAATGTGTACTAGCAAGTGTGAATGCAACATCTACGTGAAATAAATGAAAGACGTTGAATTTCTTCTGTTCAGCTTTCTCAGCATTCTTTAATGAATATATTTGGATCTAAAATGGAGATGGTGAACATTTGCAAATTAATTCAAGAGACCAGTTTGTAATTTCACAAAGATGGGAGACCCCTTCCCTATAGCAGCAGGAAGGCTGCTCATCACAGTGTAGTTGGTTAGAGATGGTGAAAGGAACCTGTAGGTGTGTTTGTGACAGGCCTCCCTGACCAACACTACTACAGGTAGTTATTCTAACAGAAACACCTGAGTGATTTGAGTGCATCAAACACAGGCAAAATGCAGCCATGAAGAAACAGTAAGAAATCTTAGAGTTTTTATCAGAACAGGGCAAATGTGGATAACTGCCTTTCTATAGATCACACCTCCACATCAAAAAAAAAAAAAAAACAAACTGAAATCCAAACAGGGGGTGAAACTTTTCCAAAATTTGACTAATGAACCTGTAGGGTGTCATCTGAGATACGCTAGTCTAGCAAAGAGCAAAGATGTTGGGGAAAATGCACAGTGGTCTTTAAGACTGGAGATAGCTATGCTATAAAGCCACAGGCATGCACTGGAGTTGTTTATTAAAAGGCAGAAATAAGCAGCACAAGTGGGCAGCTTTTTGTCTGTGTCTTGACCAGAATATTTTAAGCTTCCAGCACTCCTTCTTTTGTGTTTCTTGTGTTTCTCCATCTTCCACATCTGACCTCCTAACACTCCTGTAGCAGCTGGTCAGAGGTAAAAGCACTGGGATAAACGGAGAGGCTGCAGCAGTCCTGGTGCATTGCTGTAATCAGCCACTGCCACTACGTGCCATGGTTGGATTCTTCACACGGGTTGTCCCCTTATTTCCCCCTCAGTAGATGATGTCTACTGGCACCAGTACACCTCATGAAACTTTCATGGAGCTGTGTTTAATGTAGCATTCATTCTCATTGTGCTTTTAGGTTGAGACAGATATGCTGTAAAATTTGATTCCTTTTTTAGGCCTATTCTGTCTATGATGAAGAGATTGGCTACTGTCAAGGCCAGTCGTTTCTTGCTGCTGTGCTGCTTCTACATGTAAGTGGTGGTTTTTTTTCCAGTTTGTCTTAAGCTTAAGAATAAATATTGCTCCACATGTCTGGGACAGACATTGGTAACTCCCAAACTAGCGGGATTGCAGGCTGCTTATCCACTTAAATGTTGGTCAATAACAATGTGATTTTAGACTGAGAAGAGTAAATTGTTTAAAACTTACTGGGGTATTCGTAACAAATGCTGCCTTTATTTGGAGGCATTGTAGGGCTTTGTACTTCTTGGATTTAGAGGTTATTGAAGGATAAAATAGTTTTTATATTTGCTTTGTTAATATACTCAAGAATACTTTTTTTAAACTTAATTGTTGGTAAAAGTGACCTCGGCAGAGTAATATCCTTTAATTGCTTGCGTGTTCAGAAGCCAAGAGATTTATGGTTACTGTAAATCAGAAAAAGTTTTAGATTCACTCATGCTTGGGAAATATGAGAGGATTAGAAATCTGTACAAATTATTTATAGACCGTTCTTTTTTAAAGGAAGGTCTGCTTTTTATCACTGTGTGTATTGCAGCCATGGGCAGTTGAAACTGACCAGTTCCTAAGCCCAGCAGAGCTCTGAGATTTCTTTTCCCAAGTTGATTTTTAGTTGCTACCAGTGAGAACTGAGCATGAAGTCTTCTCTGCAGTTTCCAGTGGAAGGGGATGTCTGATCTTCGGTGTAGTGTTTTCCACAATGTTATGAAGTCGGTGGAGGATGTCAAAGATACTGTAAACTCCATTCTTTTCAGACATCAAGCAAATGACTAGGCAGAGCAACCTTTTAATTCTTTGTGACTGCAGTCTGAAATATTTGCTTGATGACCAATTAATCCTTTACTGCTGTACTGAATCAGATCAAGAAGGATGATACTTTCTGACTGGAGAATTGAACCATTTTACTGAAACATACGTGCTTTCTTTTATCTTTTTCATTGTCTTATGTCCATTTTTTGAATATCCATTGCATTAGAGAGAGTGGCTGTCAAGAACAGACCATGAGTTATTCCAGAATTCTTTCTTAATAATAATTGTTGCCTGTGGGAGTGAAGCTTGCATTAAAAAGGTTGAATTTGAAATAAGTTTCTTTTTATTTGATTCTCTTTGAAATCAGTCCTTGGAGTATGGCTGCTAGGGAAAATAAATATTAAGAAAGTGTTGCAGAGAAGGAGCCCTTCACTACCAGTTTGGCATATCTCAGCAAAGTTTTCATTTTTAACAGACTCCATCTGCAGATTAATAATAGAATACTTGAGATGGATGTTCTGGCCTTTACAGGAACAAGTGATCGACCTGAAGCCAGCCTTCACTGTTACTGAATTTTGATGTTCGGGAGAAATGTCTAAACACTGACAAGCCATGATGAGTGTTCCTTCAGTTTTTGGCAGGAAAGGGATATTGAACATTCCCAAACCAATGCTGAGTTGTGATAAATAGAGCTTTTGGTAGCAGTTACTGGTCTCTCGTAGTTGTGGCATCTGAAAAATAAACATCAAATGTAATAATGTCATTTAAAAAGGTAAATATATAGTTAAAAATAAGGGAAAGATCCAGTTAAACATCATCTGATATTGCTTTTTTCTTGGTTACATAGGTGACAGAGTTAGGCTGTTTAAAATCTGTAGGATTCTGACACAATTTGGAAAAAATATGGCAAGAAGCTTCTTTGGTCTCGATGTCTGAAAGACGTGTTTTCAGTTGGGCATTGGGAGATGGTTCATTCCACAGAATAAGAATGAAGTGCAGTTTCCAATGCTAGGCCTCCTTTTGTGTGTTAATACTCTTGTTTACTTTTAAACTGGTTTGGGCCAGATTAAATAGTAGTAATAATCTGGCATTCTGTAAGAGGGAGGAGAAACAGCAAGGGCAAATGGACCCAGTATGAAAGATTTAAATGCTCTGTGATAAATACACTTTCCTCTTACAGATGCCTGAAGAGCAAGCTTTCAGTGTTCTGGTCAAAATCATGTTTGATTATGGACTCAGGGAACTTTTCAAACAAAACTTCGAAGATTTGCACTGCAAGTTTTACCAGCTGGAGCGCCTCATGCAGGTAGGTGCTCAAACTTGTGTGAACTGAATGGATCAGAGCCTGCAATTCGAACGGTTAGCAAAATCAGCCATTTGTTTTACACATGAATGTTTGTAACCTCTTAGTAAGGATGAAGAGTGAGGATTATCCATGCTGGAGGTTTTCTGAGACTATAGAGTGCTGACATGAGACAGTCAGATAGCACTGGCCGTGTACAGTAAGTCTGAAGGCAGAGGTGTGTGAGAGCTGGAGTGGCTCTCGTACAGACTGTCCTGCCAGTGACTTTTGAGCTCACTGCGGACATGCCGCAGAGTGGCTTTGCAGGGTCAGCACATCTCCTGTCCGGGTTTCTTGCTAGGGTGAGAGTGTGGAGACTGGGCTCATTGTGCATGTAATACAGTGGCCTTTTGAGCATCTGCACTGGGACATGCCTTCAGCATCCTTGGAAGGTTCTTTAACAAGTCATACAGCTGGCTTGTCAGGCATGAGTGAATACAGAGCCTGCCTATCTGCACTGATTGTCACTGTAAGGGCTCTACCCGACTTCTGTTACTTTGGGATTTTATCTAATGCTCCAAAATAGTATAAATTAACTTTTTTTTTTTTTTTTTTTTGGTAATATTATTCTTAGGAATACATTCCTGATCTCTATAACCACTTTCTGGACATTAGCCTTGAAGCACACATGTATGCTTCCCAGTGGTTCCTTACATTGTTCACTGCAAAATTCCCTCTCTACATGGTCTTCCATATTATCGACTTACTCTTATGTGAGGTACGTGTTATAATTGGAGATTTGTACTACTAGTAACTTTTGACAGTTTTTTACTATCTTGGTTCATGTCCTTGTTACTATCTGTTCTTTCAGAGCTAGGCAAGTGATACTTATTTTTATGTAGAAGTGTTATGTTTTTGCAGTGAAAAAGAGATCTCAGCGTTTTAAAGGTATGAATTGGGAACATATGTGATTATAATATCCCATTTCATTGAATACTGTTTAATCTGTATGTATAATTCCATACAGTGCTCATGGAATGGAAATTAATTTACAAATATGTGGATGAAAGATTCCAAATTTATTTCATGGTTAAATTGTATTATACATGATACCATTTTTTTGTAGAACACTGTTGCAAGAAGGCCATTGCATATAAAATTGCTCAGCTAACTTCTGTGCTGGTAACCTCACAAGCTTGGGGCTCTTTTTCCAGGAGACTTGAAGTCTCTTCATACTTCCCAGCATATAAGGAGGAAAGCAAATTCTTTACTTTGAGGTTTTGTACGTAATCATGTTTAAAACAATATATTTGATGGTATGTTGGTAAGTAGTGTAGTTTCAGTTGGAGCTTATTAAAATATATGAACAATTCACATGTTGTACTGAAGCATCCCTGAGTTAACTAATGATTTACTTTTATACTTGCTGATTAATATTATTCATGCATTCTTCACCAGATCTGCAGTTGCTGCTGTGAAGTGGCACAGTTTGTCTGCATTCCCTACACGGAGGGGTTTCAGCATTCATAAACCTCCTGGTCAATGTTTTTACCCTTTCACTGTTATCTGTCTGCTGCTTGATTTGTCCATGTGCCAATGAAACAGAAAGTAACAGATGGTATCTAGAAAATCAGTTTTATTTGTTTAGAAACACATTTTAAATTCATAAATAGTAAATGTGTTCATAGTGAAGGCTTAGGGGTTTCTTTGTCATTTAGAAAAAATAATTCATTGGGGAAGAGAAAGACAATCTTGAAACAATATCAGCAATGTGTCTTGATTTTTGAATGTACCACTTAAAATGCATGCTGCTGTTGACTTTTCATAATTAATTGCTCAATTTAAATAAAACACTTCTAAAAAGTAGTGGCAAAGGTTAGATGATGTAGGACTCTGTCCTAAAGTGATGACTTTCTTTGTCATTAATGACTTTCTTTGTCATTAAAAGAATTATTCCAGGTTTTGAATACCAGAAATTGATGTATTCATGCATATATTGCTGCATATGACTCCAGTGTTTTCTGAAGTTGCTATATGAAAATTAAGGGACCTTGAGCTGACCGACTAGTCGTTAAAAATAAAGTACAGTGTTCTCATCATTCTGGAGTTTCAAACTACTAAGGAGATAGTAAAACCTGTGCTGAAAGATTGGTTTGCTATCACATAATGTCAGTCCAGTAAAATACCTTCCTCATTTTTTGCAAAGTCATTCTCAGGGCCTTTGATTTCATGTAGTACCTGTAGTTACCTACAAGTGTAAACTTGTATCCTGGTTCTCAGCTTCACAAAAACTAGACAAACAACAAAACCCACCAAATAACTAGAGTTGTAAATACCGAGAAATTAATTTATTTTGTTATTATTTTTCTCTTTAGGGAATAAGTGTTATTTTTAATGTTGCACTGGGATTATTAAAAGTGAGTATCCAATTTTTAAAGTGTTTTATGCTACATCATTCACAGTATCAAAACTTAAGATGTTTATTAAAAACTATTTAATAATAATTATTATTATTATAATATATATATTTAAAGCTAACAACTTCCTGTATTACATATGCTGTTGTGTGGCTTGCTCAGTGCAGCAGGGTGCTTTTGGGGGATGGGGTGGCAGGGAATAGAAGGTTGCAGAAATAGAAACAAACAGAGTTTTTAGAAGGTTAAAAAGTAAATATGTTCTTGGGAGCTTTACAAAACTGTTGTTGCGTTGTCTCTGGGAATTCAGTATTTGTTCAAAATCTGCTTTGCAATTACTGGGTCTTCTGTCCTTGTCTCCAGACTACCAAGGATGATCTGTTACTGACTGACTTTGAAGGGGCATTAAAATTCTTCCGTGTACAGCTGCCCAAGAGATACCGTTCAGAGGAAAATGCAAAGAAGCTGATGGAATTAGCCTGTAATATGAAGGTAAAGATGTGATAGTAATTGTGACTATATCTTGAATGGGTACAATTTCAGTCTCCATATGTAACTTCACAATTTATTTGTCCAAGTGAAAATAATTGCAGATTTTTTTGCAGAGAAATACAGTAAAGCCCTGAGATTTTCAGTGATAGAGGCCCACATGGAGAAATAAGAGACTGGCTTTCAGAGAGCAATATTCAGTGCTACTAAAATCAGACTTAAAAACAAACAAACAAAAAACAACACAACAACAACAAAAATGCCACTAATGGCACTAAAATAAAATACTGACATAGCTGCAGTTCTTTGAAGTTCTCGTCTAGTAGTAGGTGCAAAAAGGGTAGTATCTTTAACTGAGAAGAAGGGGGGAGGTTTTATTTAAAATGGAGTATATAATGCACAAACAAAGTGTTATCTTTCAGAGTGTGGCTATTTTTAATTGGGCACACATGATACTGTAATAAAAAAAATACTGAGAGAATGGTTAGCCTTATGACTTACAGAACAGAAAACGTGTATCACGGGAAAATATGTCATCTCTGATCCTTTTAGGAGCCTTCTTTTGGACAGAATAGAAGCTAGAGTTTGGTATGTACTGTAGACTGGAGAGATGTTGTCCCAGAAATTTTCTCTCTGTAAATGAATTAATCTCAGTAGTTCCTGTTTTCTGAGATAATTTATTCAGAGAGCTCTGTGGGCTTCCTTGTGTGTTTGAATTGCTGAGGTACACAGTGGAGTTCTTTTGTTTGATGTTTTTTGTTACATTTCAGTTGCCCATTAAGCCCTATTTATTAAGTATAACTACATGAAATGAAAGTTCTAGCCTTTGACATTAAGACTTTAGTTATATACATCAAGTATTGCATTATCTTGTAGCTGAAAGTCAATTGCTTTTATAATCAATAAATACTCTAGCTAAAGCTTTATATTGGCATTTTGGAATAGGCCCTTAAAATAGAATTTCAGAATGAAGTTACTGTAAGAAATGTATCGTTGCCTCTTTATAGACGGGATGATTGAGTTCTAAAATGGAACTTTGATAATTTATTTTGTATATTCTAAGGAAGCTGTGATTCTTTCTTTATAATTTCACATAGATTAATGTTTGGTCAAATATACTGGTATGATTCTTTTTTTTAATTTTTATATTTCTTTAAATTCACTGGAGGAATTCTTTTGTAGCGTCAGTTTATAAGTACACATCTTCCCTAGTATGTTAACATTCAAGACATCAAGTAGTAGCGATATTCTCCATAGAATTCAAGCATGTCTTAAATGACACTAGTGTAGAAATTAGGAAATCATTGAGAAGTAAGCAAACTGTTTTAGCTCATCCAAACATTTGATGTTAGCCACAGATTAGACATGGATATACATCTGGTTAAGATCGTGTAATGGGTGCATTTGCTTTTCATGTTTCCAAATAACTTGTTCCTCTTCCCACTCTGCCAAATTTCCCTTCGTTCTCAGTGCTGTGTGAAGTAGTTAAGGCAAACAGTCAAGGTCGTACACTGCTTTCTTGAGTGCTTCGTGTTTTCAGGGGATTAAATGGAAAGTTATGGAGAAAGTGCAGGCTGCACTGCTCTGTGCAGGCTCTGCACAGATGCTGCACACTTCTGTATCTCATCCATGTTTGTTGCCTCTGATTGGAGTGCTGCATGTAATAGCCTTCTTTGACTTAAAATACAAGTCCTTTGCTGTCAGTAGAAATCTCCAGCTCTGTGTCTGGAAGTGTTTTTGAGCAGAAAAGGGTCTGATGTCAAAATAAATCATTTATAGGAAGGGAGAAGTAGCTTGGCTAAGGCACTGTGATTACAACAGCATTCTGCTGAAAAGGAGGTCAGTAAATGATGAGCTTGAGACAACACTAATTCCTTAAAGTCACTCCTCAGTGGTGCAGTCAAATGTTAACAGAGTTACTGCTGCCTTCTGTGCCCCTGGAGAACTGGTGGGACTCCAGCGTTCGTTTCTGCCTTCCATCACCACACACACCCAAAGGCCTTGCAGACTCCCAGAGCACGGCACCCCCTCGGGCTCCAGAGCCAAGAACCAGTGACAACAGCAAATGTTCTCATGATCACCTCGCTATTAGTATCTGGAGGCAAAACTGGTTTAATGCACTCAGAAAAGTTGAAGATGAAATCATAGTGGTGTGACTTCCTTCTCTTCCTCTTGCACAGCTGGATGCCTCACTTTGAAGAGCTAACCTTTACACAGCTTGAGGTTTGGTGTATGAAACACAGCAATTTGGGCAGTGTTTTGGCAGAACAGTGACATAACCTCCTGAAGTTACTGGCTGTATTGTCAGTAGGGTTAATACTCTCAGTATTTGTCTGGGCTGCTTAGTAAGAATAACTTCTGCACTTGTGATGGGGCTGGCTGACTCTACTTAAATGGGTTGGCTTCTCCAAAAAAATGTCACCTGAAGTACATTCAGCGAAATGTTTCTGTGCAACTCTCACTAGGGGGAGCCTACCTACCAGTTATCTACAGCTCATTTCAAGTAAGAGTGTTAGTGATAAAAAACACAGATAAGGGAAATTAAAGTGTGCTTTCCATTGTCTGCCATTCATGCATGTAAAGTTTGTTTAATATGTTTCTCAGACAAAACCTGTTTTTAAGAGGAAAACATATCCATAGCTGTTCAATTTTCTTGGTTTACTAAGATAACAATAAAGGCTCAGCAGCTTTTCATACTAGCAGTTTAATTTAGATGGGTGCTGCCTTGCATGTGAAATGCTTGCAGCAGTGTGAGCATAGCCTGTCCTGCTAAACCATGGTGGTGTACAGCGTGCCTGGCTGCGGACCCCTGGAAATACACTGGTCAGGATCTGTTGTAGATCCCGTGGTCTCTGTCCCTGAAGGACTTGGACAGTGTGCACAAAATACTGAATTTAACACTGCCTTTCTCTCCCCTCTCACAGAAAGGGAAACTGTGACCCTGAGGGAGTCACCTGCCTAGTGTTGTGCAGTTGTTGTCAGAAATGAGAACAGAATTCCTGTCTTCTGAATCCCAGAGCAGCAGGGGACACAGCATATTTGCTTCTGAGGTGTTGCTGCTTGCCTGAAACACCTAGACAGCTTTAGGACTGGATTGTTTTCTACTGGGCTTGAGCAGCACTAGCAGAAAAGTCAGCTGAGCCTGGGCTTGCCCTTTCAGCATTTGCAGCCTCATGCAAAGTAAAGCAAACATTTCTGCATGATGATGAATGTCACAGCTGAAAAAACAGCTGAAGAAACATTGCCATCATGCTAAGTTGGAAATTAAACACACGCTGTGGGCCTCAAAGCAATCTTGTTTTGCTAAGCCACTGTAGTATTTGGAGCATCAAATACGTTGTACATTGTACAGTACCAAGGAGAACTTGGGTAGGCTGCTCCATGGGATCCCTTTCAACAAATTTTCTGTTTCACAAAACAGTAAGAGAAAGTGATACTTCTGTGATTATATTGAGTGGAATGGAATAGAATTTTGGACTCTGTCTAATGGTTTGACACTCAAAATTTGAGTGAACGTGTTAGCTGTGTTTTGTAGAAGGCAGGAGTTGCCCAAAGCTTGTACCATAACCCTTTGTGAATTGTGTGTTCTTTTATTGATGTTCTGGACAGGAACTAATGGGCTGCTTTAATTTAGATTAGCCAGAAGAAGCTGAAGAAATATGAAAAGGAATATCATACCATGAGAGAGCAGCAAGCTCAACAGGAGGATCCTATAGAAAGATTTGAGGTAATGCCTACCTACTGCAATCTGTTTTAACACAGTGTACCTGCAAGTTCCCACTTGGGCTTTTTCTTCAAGCTGTTTTCTTTGTTTTGTGACTAGTTTTTGATGTAGCAGGAAAATAGACTACGTGAACATCAAGTACATTTCTTTGTATTGGCAATGTTAATTGTGGCAGGGTTCTTGTGGGCCCAGCTTCTCAGTGAAAAAAGGAATAGTGTGAATTTTTATTTGGGCTTATAGAACTGTTTCACTAGAGCCAGGTTTTGGCACTTAAATAATGTGCTGATTGTGCCAATGTCAGGAACAGAAAGAAAACTCCTAATTGATTATAGCTCTATTTTCCATTGATTATAATCTTTGCCTTTACTCCTCTGCCTGATTTTAAATGATGTATGTTGTGGTAAGTATATAATTTTATAAATATTTGTTTTGCAAAATATAGGAATATATTTTATATATAATATTGTGTGCTTATACATTACACATCAACACATACATGCGTACATTTATATATTTTAAGCTGAAAAGTTGTATATAAACTTTAACATCTGTCTGTGTGCTGGAAATTGTAGCAGGAGAGTATAGAGTGGCCTTCCCAGTACCATCCTCTCTCACCTTTTTCTAGCATGCAAATTTTATTTTCAGCCAAGAAAATCAGTTTTTGTAGGAATCTCCTTGCAAGATATTGATGGCAGAAAGACACCCCTATCATTGCATTCTTCAAAACCAGTTCTCCAAGAAAACAAGTAATAGATGAGCAATGTTATTTATATATGGTTTCTTTTCAAGGCTAACATTTAATTTATATTAACAATACAGCTAGCTGCTTTTGTCCTCAGTAAATTCAATGCAGGTAGAGAGTTCTCTTTCAATACTTGAGATATAAGGTAGCTTTTGGATTCAGCCACAGTAAGCATTGTGTTTTATAGACAAATACCTGGTAAGACTTTTTTCTTGACTTCTTTTTTTTCCCCATAGCGTGAAAACCGTCGTCTGCAAGAAGCAAACATGAGGCTTGAGCAAGAAAATGATGATCTTGCACATGAACTGGTGACCAGCAAGATTGCTCTGCGAAAAGATTTAGACAATGTAAGACTTCTTTTATGCTCTGTAGTAGAGACAAAGTACTGGGCTAATTCCTAGTTACTCCTCTCATTGAAGGTATCATAGAATGTTTTCACACTTAGTACATTTGCATTTTCTGTTCACAGGACTGATAAATCCTATTCTTTGTTCCTCACGGAATGTATCTTCACTCATGTCTTGCCTTCCGGCTTAGGGATTGCCTTTATGTTTATTTCTGAGACTACTGGGCTACTTGCAGTCCTGTCAGGTCCATAGGCTGAGCAGGTGCAGGTTTTCACATTACATGGTGTGGGGGGGCATGTTTACAGGGTATCTGATACGCTGCAGAATGTGGTGGTATTGATTTGGATGGGATAGGATTCTTTCCTCCACCATGTTCCTCGTGCAGAACGGTGATATGTAGACCTGTGTCAGATATCCACAAGCAATAGGACTGCTGACTGAAATACTGATTGCTCTGAAAAGCATTCAGTGTAATCTGAGGAAGAAGGCAGGTTCTAAACCTGTACTTGAGTAATTACTTTCTGCTGTATGTATATTGAAAGAAAGTATGGCAGGAGCCAAGTCTTTGAATTGTTACAAAAAATAATAGCATGTATTCTGTTTTCCTTCAACTGGTATTTTCATGTGTATGATCTCACAGGAGATGGGCTTTTCTACAGTAGCTAATAAATTTGAAAGTCTGAGTCTGTCTGGCTCTTAGATACCTCAGGCAACTCTGAGAAAGTTACTGTGGTTTGGGTTTGGCTTGTTGAAATCTGCCCATGAAATCTGCCCACTCACTGTCAGTGGTTGTTTCCCATATCAGTAGAGCTCTCAGGAGGAAGCTTCAGGTTTGCTTTGTTGTAGGTTTTGTTTTTTTTTAAGCTTGCTCTCCCATTCCCTTCTTTACATAGTCATATCTGGGAGAGTTTATCAGGTTATGTTTTTTTACAAGACATGCAGAGGCAGCAAGATACTGGCATTGTAGTGCACGTAGTAGGCTAGAACACATTTGGTCTATCTGCTTAGAGACATGAAGAGTTCACGTACTTGGTGTTTGGCATTTTCGTTCTGTACTGAGATAAGTACAGAAAAAAAAAAAGGAAAATAACTTTCAAAAATCATATAGTGCAGGAGTTGACGGGCTTTAAAGCATTTCAACTTACCTGCTGCAGAGAACATTAAGGTTTCTCACAGTCTCCTGGAAACTTGGTGTTAGAAAAATATTCATAGTAAATGTTGACGCTAATGGATGAATGTTGCTCTTAATGAGGTTTGTTTTGTGACTTTCAGGTTTGTTACATCTACTGCTCTATAATGTTAAATGTGGAATCATAGAAGTATGTTCCATACAGGGTTTTCAGAAAGCATTGCTATGTCCTCTTCCTATTACCTATGCTTTTTTACTTCATTAAAGATAGCTCATAGAAGGCTACACAGACTGCCCGGTAGTTGCACTCAGAGGGTGAACTGTGGCAAATAAAATGTACTGAAGAAGCTTTTTGTATCTGTTTTTAGCAGTTGTTTGTGGCTGCTTCAGTACATGTAACCCAGTTATGCTTTTATATTGATTTGTTGAAGTGGAGAGCTAAGAGAGGAACAAAATTAAGCATAATCTTTGAGATACCTCAGTGGATATATAACAGTGATGCCTTCAAAGATAGTAAACGATTGGTAGCATTCAGGTTATCCCCCAGGAGGAGATAGGTAGGTTTGATCCCACTTTAGGACCCTGATTAATTCTTCTAATTGGAACCTGAAATGGTAAGTTTCATTCTACTAGCCAGATGTCCTGAAAGAAAAGTACCAAAGGACATTGTTTAACACACCTTTTCTAATACCTTCATGGTGTGTCTGAAATCTTGCAGCCTAAAAGATCAAAGCAAAGCATTTGGGAATATGAGAATTTCCTTAATAACCTTTGCACTAGACCAGCAAATAGGCTTCATTTTTCTGCTGTTGCTAGACTCTCACCATCCCAGTTATCTTTAACTTTAAAACATCCTTAAAAACCATGTATAATGAAAGGATATTCTCTTTGCCTTTGCCATCTGTTTTAAAGGATCAGCAGGACTTTAAGGGACTAAAATTCGCTTTCTGATTTTCTTCCTTTGAAAGGAAATGGTACAGCTACTCTCTGAACATTTTATATATCAGTTGAGTTATTGATCTATTTTTATGTAGAATTCGTACACCTGTTGGGAAGTACTGGGCTGCTGTGTATAAGACTGGAAAAAGATGTCTTACTTTGCAGAGGTATTTTTGCGTGACTTATGAAGAGCACAAGATTTTTCAGCTCTACAGCTTTATTACAAAAAAAGTTAAAAAATAAAAAATGTATGCTTTCTGGTGGGACATCTCTTTTCTTAAAAGAGAGGAGTCTGACATTTATTTTGGCAGCTAAATTTTTTCATGCATTTTCTGGGTGACATTAAGGTGGTATCAAATCCATTGGTAGGCGTCAGAGAGGTGTGTCTTTAATGTTATAGAGACATTTTTCATGAATTCTGTTTGCATTACAAGTTTGGATGCTTGCAAATTGAACTTAGGTCTAAGCTGATTATAGTTGTTTATTGATCTTGCACATTATGAGCTGTTTTGTACCTTTCATTGTCTTCAAAATGTATTGGTCAGCTTCCAGCTTGGATGAGAAAACAAAGCTTAATTCTGTAATTGGATTTCTTTGGAGCAAGCCCCACTCCAGTTTTGCTAAAAATAATCACTGAATTCAGGAGAGGCTTTTGGAGTGATGGAGTATAGTGGTGTACTCTGTTAATTATAATTTATTGTTGCTTTGCCATTGTAGATGGTACTTTTTCAGAAAAATAATTACAATTAAATGTTTATTTATTTATGATGAAAATAAAACAACACCACAATAATCCAGCTATTGTTATTAGTAACAATGAACAGACTTTTATTAATAAGAATTAAAAGACTGTTTTCTTGGTTGTGCCCTAATGGAGCCTCCGCCCATGGCTGCCTCACAGCATCAGCACAGCAAGAAAGCATCTCTTTAGTGCTGTAAACTTCTCTGTGTTTCAGGCGGAGGAGAAGGCAGATGCTCTGAATAAGGAACTGCTAATGACCAAGCAGAAGCTGATTGATGCAGAAGAAGAAAAGCGGCGCTTAGAAGAAGAATCAGCTCAGGTTAGGGGCATTTCTGTCATTTTCACATTTCTGTGCAGTACAGAGAGAGAGGGAAAAAAAAGTGACAAGCGTGGGCAGAGCGTAATGTTCGAAGTCATGTTTGTGCCTCTTCTGTAGTGTAAAGGACGTCAGCAAAGCAGAATTCTTTGCTTTCCTGTCAGGTGCTTCATAGAGTAGTGAATTTTTAACTTGAATTTGCGAAGGCGCAGACTGTGCCAGAGATTGCTGCACAGAGAGGCAGCATAGGACTTCACCTGTCAGTACATTTAATACTTTCTTCTCTAAAATAGTTATTTTTCTAGCAATGAGAGCCACCAAAGTCCAGCTTATCCATGTTCCCATGTAGGTGAGATAGACCCTTGTTCCCTATAGAGTACTGCCCTGTGCAAAAAGTATTGAGGTTAAGGAGAAGGAGAAAATACCAACCATTTATTTTTTCAGTTTTTCACAAACCTTTTACCTTTTTTCCTACAGCTGAAGGAAATGTGTCGTAGGGAACTAGATAAAGCAGAGTCAGAGATCAAAAAGAACAGCTCTATTATTGGTGACTACAAACAGGTAAGCACAATTTAAAGATTATGTGTTTGGCAATCTAATCCCAAGACTTTCTCATGAACATTAGGAGACTTCTTTGCCATGCATTCAAGGAGATGTTTTATCTATTTTAAGCAGGAAACTTGCTCTTGCTTTGTGTTTATTTTGCTGAGATAGTGATAGCCAGTTCTGTTTACCCCTGACATAGGTATTTGTAGATCACCAGTCACCACTGCCTCGGTGACAGCCTAACATTGTTCAAGTTGGCTCTCATATATCAAAGTTGTACCTTATTATAAAAGCTCTCCAATCTTCACTTCTTCAATCAGGTGGTAATTGCAGTCAAGAAGAAAAAAAAGATGTCTTTTTTTCTTTTCAAAGGTTTTACTTTAGAATTCAAGCACCTGATCATCAGGTATCAGGGGAGTGAATTCGTGCATCTTTTTGTTTTTTTAGACTTTTTCTTTGTACTGTTTTTGGGTCTTGGCTGGTGCCTTTTGTCCCAAAGACAGTAAGAAGAGCCATGCTTTTCCTAATCTTTTTGGATTCCTTTGGCAAGGCCAAACAGAAGGCCAATAACTTATGTTGAAATTGCACCTTTTCCTATAGGCATAGGAGAATATGTATAGAATGAGACAACTTAATGTAGTATCCCAATTTTCCGGATTTTTCTCGGAGCCTTCAAACAATCCATATTAACATTCTTGTAGCACTTACCTGTGCTTTAGCATTCATCTTGGAGAAAACGTACATTTATAAATGATCTGGTAACATAATTTTGCTTTCAGATTTGTTCTCAGCTGAGTGAGCGACTGGAAAAGCAACAAACAGCAAATAAAGCTGAAATTGAGAAAATACGGGTAAGAGACCAGATAGAACCACAGTCTGCATTGTTTAAATCTTTTAGCCAAATCATAAACAGAAAGCATATAATTTGTCATTACTAAAATGATGGTTGAAAGAGCATTCATTGTTGACTTACAGTTTTGGAAATAAGATTATGAGGGGGAGATCTTGGAGGAGGGATGGACAGCTGTCATCTTTCTCCAATGCTGTATTGGCTACATTTTCATGCTATGCAGTAATAAATGTTAATTGTTCCGAGGGGTCTTTTTTTAAAATTTAATTTTATTTATTTTTTATTGGAGGAGATTGCTCTGGCTATCTTTTCCAGAGCCCACTATCTTAGCCAGTTTTACCAAAAATACAGGAGTGTTTGTACAGCCCACAGATCTGGGCATGGCTGGAACCTACTTGGCTGTGCTCCCTGGTAGTTAAGAGTTTGCAGGCCATTGGTGGTCCCTTGCATTGTGCTGCTCTGCCAGAGCAGAGGCAGGAAAAGGCTGTGATAATATCGTCAGTGCTCCAGTACAAGCATTCACAATCAGGTATTTACTTTAGCAAAAAGTGGATGACTGTGAACATTGCCGGGAGTTCTTCAATAAAGAAGGCCGTGTGAAGGTTGCTAGTTCAGCCAAGGATGGTTCAGATGAGGACACAGATGAGGAGAAGGAAACGCTGAAAAACCAGCTGAGGGAGATGGAGCTTGAGCTGGCCCAGACCAAATTGCAGCTTGTGGAAGCAGAATGTAAAATACAGGTAATACTTTGGGGGTTCATTCTGTAGTGTGTATGGTGTGTCTGCATTCCTGGAAAAGTGTGTTTGTTGTAGAGGGGTTGGAATAGATCCTCTTGGTTGAAACTGTAACCTGCTGTTTCCTGTATGGCTTATTTAACCAAACATTGTCTGAAACCAGATAAAATAATTGAAATTGCATGAACTGTATTTACCAGCTACCACAACTTCCAGACATTTGCCTGGCTGCAGTGCAGTACTTACTGACTGACCTTCTGCAACTTCTTGGATGAAATCCAAGTTCTGACAAACTACTGAACCATGCATTTCTTTATCTCACAATGTTAAATGAAGAGCTAATGTGACAAATGCTAGACATATTTCTTAAAACATGACTGAAAAGCACTCCAGGTATTTGAGGTACTAGTGTAAAATATGACAATGTTGTTCTTTTAGCCTAAAACTGGTATGTTAGTGCTTCTTCACAGAAACTTAAAAATTAGTCTGTAGGAACGTCCACTTTTTGTGGGAACACCTCCTTCTCAGATAGAAAGAATTAATGGATTTACATGTACTAAAGAAGGCTGCATGTTTCACTGTGGGCAATGACAAATGCTTGTTTTGCTTTTCAAAGCTTTTTTTTTTTTTTTAATCTGGTTATATTACTTCTAATTTATGTAAGACTTGTTCAGCTTCTACAGTAGCCAAGAGATTGTAGATGTCCTATAGCCTTCTAAGTTTAACTCCTGTAGCTTTGTGTTGTGAATGCATACCAAATTAAAGAAATTACTCTTCTGTTTGCAGGATTTGGAACACCATTTGGGTCTGGCATTGAATGAAGTACAAGCTGCAAAGAAAACATGGTTCAACAGAACAATAAGCTCTATAAAAACAGTGACTGGAGTCCAAGGAAAAGAGACTTGTTGAAAAGCAGTTTGGTCAAACACACCTTCTTAACACAACACCTTTTGTTGCCTTCCTTGGCCAGATGTTTAATTCTGTGACATGAGAGGACCAGAATGTAAATACAATAGAAACACAGCATGTCAGGATTTCAATAGGTCAGTGATAAAAAAAGATGGAAACACAAAAACGGCTTTATTGCTAGACACGGGATCTTCATACTACTGATATTTAACAGGTGATGTAGCTAGATTGAAGCTCTTCAGAGAAACACTCCATTCTGCGGTCTGGCTGGAGGCTTTTCACAGACTAGGTACGAGAACTTACCAAACCCTAATCGTTAAGTTTACATATGATAGGTTTTTTTACAGTTATAATCTTTTTTAATATTTTATTTGAAAGGAAAAGTGTCACTAACAAAGTTTAAAAAAAAAAAAGAAAAAAAAAAAGAAAAAAAAAAGAAAAAGAAAAAAGATAACTTTAACAAGAACTACATCAGTGCCAGAAAGCAGTCCCCAGAGGTAGGATATGGAGAGTAGGAGGTGACATGTTTTGCTTTATGAATGGGGATGATGATTTCAGCATTCCTGTCGGAGCAACCCCACTTTGGTTTAGTTAGATGCAGCATCCATCTCTCTGTGTTTGGCATTTCTTTCTGTTACTAATCAATTCTATGCAACTCTGGGCTTTTTTTTTTTTTTTTTTTTGGCATGGACTGCCAAACAAATTCACAACCTGAGGTTGGGAGCCTTGTCTAAGTGCTAGACAAGAATAATCGGAATTCTTGGCAAATTTCCGTTTCACTTCTGTGTCATATTGTTTGATCCACATATCAACAGCGTTAAAATCCCCAACACCAGAACTGCTAATAAGTACTAGTTATGTGGATGGTCTGACACTTAAGTCTTTTTGTTTGTTCTTTTTGTCCATTTTTGTTTTGTTTTAGTTGTTTTGTTGTTGTTGATGTTTTGTTTTGTTTTTAACTGGCTGTAGCAGGCCTTCTGTGAAGCTCTGAGAAAGCTTCCAGGATTTAGTTTTGCACATAGGTATGAATGGGACAAAGAAACAATAAACTGAGATATATATGAGGCAAAAATCACTGCGTGAGTGTAGCTGCGAGCATCTATAGCTGTCCAACTGGCTTCCCTGTTAACATGTTCAGAGGTTGTGTAGGTCATTTTCCACGCTCGATGCAGTTGCACTAATAGGTGCTAAACGTGCTTGGATTTCTTATTCTTTGGATTGTCTTGAGTTCTCACCAGAAAGCTGTAGAATGGAGTTTGCACCTTGTAATTTTTTTTTTAATTTATAATGGTTTGTGTTATGCTGAAGTATCTATTGCATCAGTGGATAAATTTTGTGTGCAGTGTGAGTATAAGCTGGTAACAATAAGAGGCACTGGTTTGTATATAAAGATATTTGGTTTATTTTGTATTTCTACCTTTTTCTTGTTTACTGTACTAATGTTAGCTAATGTACTCTGTAACTACAGAATAGAACATGCTATGTCCAAGCTTTTTTCCTTAACTGCATACATTATCTCTATTGTTTAATACCAAAACAAAACAAAACCTGTAACTCCATCAATATTAGATGCGTGGACATTGTGGTAGCATAGTTGCAGTGTGTATACTTTATGAATTGAAATATAAACTAGTAAAATTGTATAACTACTTTGTTGTTTCATTTCATTTTAACAGGAAATTCATTAAATATTTTGCAATATGAAACCAATTTTCTTCTTAAAATAGAAGCATTAGGATCTGCAAGCTTCTGTAAGACCAAAACTATATTCATGCTGCAAAGGGCTTTGCTAAAAAAGACTGCATGTTCTTCATGTTGCCAACACTGCTTTATATAATAAAATCTAGGTTTTGCTTAGAAAAAAGAAACTGCAAAAATGACCTTGTGCAGCTTGAGGCTTGTGACTCAGTATTTCTCAAATATGTCCAATTTAGAACGCTTTTTTCCATGACCCTCCAAATTCTGCTTGGATCTGCAAAATAAATGTAGCCTAGCTCTGCTTATCATCAGGAACATAAATTCTGTGGGGTCAAGTGTTGTTCACGTCATCTTCACTAGGATCTTCTAGTCATAGCTGAATGTAGGGTTTAGCAGTGCAACCGGATGAATGCACTAATTGGGTCACAGTGCAGATCAGGCTCCCCTAACTGCATGTGTTCTGCAGAGATAACAAGGAGTAAAAATGTATTTTTGTCACCAAAATGACTAAAGGTGACTCTGAAAGCAGCCCTACTCTGGGAAGCTGTTATCACACTGTCATTTTTCTAACCATACTTTGCTGTAAGAGAATGGTATTATAAGGCTGCGTGTAGTCTTTGCTGCTTTGTCTTTCACAGACTGGTATCCCTTGGCAATTTCAGCTCTGCAGTTTCTCAGTAATTACACCTTTTTGAGAAAGTTTGAAGGCAAATAGGTGAAAGATGGGGAAGAAGAAACAACCAAAGACCAAAGGAATTAATCCATTTGCCTTTCCCAAGGGGAATGGTAAATAGTATAGCTTCCTTTCCTCCAAAAATTAGGTACTTAAAGGAGGGGAAAAGTTGCTTTATTCCACTAAGTAAACATAACCTAAAAACTTCATGCAGCATATATTCCTTTTAGTATGGCCATGGAATGTGGATTTTGATGCTCAGAAATGAATGTTACCAGTATATTTCACATCTGACTCCATCTAAAATATTCACAACTAATTAAGAAAATTGGATCCTCCATTGAGAGGCATATCTTCTGAATCTTAGTTACATGTGAAATACAAGGAAACAGGTCATTTTGAAGATGAGGAAGATGAATTTACAGATATTCGAAACTATGTATTAGCAAGGTTAAAAAAAAACACATTGTGTCAAAGCTGCTATAAGCTTTGTATTTACAGGCATGTAAGCAAAGAATGAATGTATTAGTTAGCATTTTTGGCATTAATAAGATGTCTAGTTATCTCCTGGTAGTTAATTATCTTTCTATTCACATATGCCTCTCAGCTGGCTTTGTGCACAAAACTGAAAATAAGTGCCACTTTTTTTAAAGAGTTTGGTGTGGCCCAGGCTCCAGATTTGCATGTTCTGTGCTGCGTCATTGTGTTCCCAGGGTTCTGTAGCGTTGGTAGCTCCAGTGTTACGATCTCCTTTCTGTTGCAGATCTTCTGCTTCTTGGCTGTGCAGGGTCTTCAGATGGAAGTGAATATTCTAGATCTATCAAAATCTTTACCTTTAAGTGTTGCTGGTAAGCCTTCTTGAAATTTATATAACCATCTCCTTGACTTTTTTTAGCTGCCCTTCTTATCCATGGCAGTGATATAAAGTTCCTGTTATCAAGAGGAGGATTTCACTCCATCTGTTCAACAGCTTGGCTCGTGTTCATCCAACCTAACTTTAGACTCTTCACGGAGGTGCCTCACTTAAGAGCTTAATCGGCCTGGGTTGCTCGGCAGTCCCTGGACATGCCGGCCCGCGTGCTGCGCTGTGACTGAGTGAGGAGGCTAATGGCAACCAGCTGCATGAAGGCTCTGCTTAAATCAAAAAATAATAATGAAAATAAGGCATTGTGTACACAGCAAGAATTGCTTTCTAGTTTAGATCCCCGCCCTCCGCCTTATTTTTTCTTACTGTGCATTATCTTTCCTAACCCTAACACTATCCCTAAGGGCAATGAAAGACTGTACAAAAACCTTTAGAGTTTTACTAGAATTTACAGCTACGTGTCCAAAATGACTTTGAGGAATGAGAATTTGATTTGGCTGCATTTTCTGCATGCTAATGAAATAAAGTGTAATCCCATGCTGAAGGACTGTTCTGAGGATAATCCAGGCACTCAGCTGCAGTCCAGTCACAGAGATGGTGGGAAAGCATGGACTAGGTATGACTATGTTTTAAGAAAGCATCTTTAATATTTGTAGCGTTTAAAGTCGTGTTCTACAATGGCGTAAGGTCTTGCTGAACACGGGCTAAGCGGAACCGAGTTCACTTTGGAGCCTCACACATGGCTGAGGGACGGGCAGTGAGAGCCCGGGGCCGCCGCCCTCTCAGGGGCGCTCTCGGTTCCCGCCTGAGGAGGGGGGGCGTGTCCCGCGTGTGGCAGAGCGGCCTCTGATAGGCCGCTTGCTGATTGGCGGCAGGAGCAACCTATGGGAGACGGCAGCTCGTGAGGCAGGTGCTAAGGCGTCGCGCACAGGGCTCCCGCTCCGCCGCCATTTTGTGAGCTGCGGGGCTGTGGTGAGTGAGGCGCGGCGGGCGCTGTGGGGCAGGGCCGCGGGTGGTCGCGCTTCAGAGGAAAAGCGTGCTGGACGTGGCAGGGCATTAATGGCTGTTGTGGAAAAGACATGTATGTACACGTATTTTCTAACTTACATGGCATTTATTTTGCCTTGTCCTCTGTAGGCCCCCTGGGTTGAGGAAGGGGTTGGGACTTCGTGTGGTGCGGGATCAGCACCTGCTGTTGCAGGGGGTTGTTTTTATGTCATTTTGTCACAGTTGCAGTTAGGTTTGTTCTTCTCTTGTGCCAACTTTGCTGAGAGGTGAACTGAGGCCTCCTAACGTGACAAGCTTTGAACTAGCACTTGAGAACTGGCAAAGCGCCGTGCGCTCAAACCGTTTGGTTCGTGATGTTATGAGCAGTGCCATTGTGCCCACGATGAGAACCCAGGGAAGTCGCTGGCTGCTGCGCAGGGTGAGGCAGATCCTGGTCTCCTCCACCCTTTGTTGCCTCTGCTGAGTGTCAGCTGTGTTCTGAGGCTGGAGATAAAGAAAGCTGGAATAAGAAAAAAGCCCTACCCCTGTAAATCTTAGAATCACTGAGAAAATGGTTGTACAGGTGTGTAAAAGGAAGCTATTTCTATGCAGAAATTAATTTTTTACAGGTAAAAAATCAATAGCCTGTGTGTTTTCACATCTAATGCATACAGATGCATTTCTATAGGGTACAAACTGCTGTAAATAGAACTTTTCTTGTTTCTAATCCTGAGGTAATGGGAGGCGAATATGATTTATCAGATCTTCTGAGAACTGCAGAAGCAGTTTGTTAAGCAATTCTTTGAAATTATTTTTGTTTTTAATTGAGTAATTATATTATGAGATTTGGCCCAAATTGGCATAGATGAAATTATTGCAGATGGTACTGTAAAAATTCTGGACCCTGCAAGACTTCTAAAGAGCAATGTTAAATAACAAGATTCTTAACAGAAATGATCTTTGTTAAATGATCTTTTAATGCTTAATTAAAAGTTTGCCATACTTGCAGGGAGCTAAAATCTATTTCAATAAAATTCAGCAATTAGGCAATTCAAGCAATGGAACTATAAAAGACAGGATCTGTCAGGATGCCAAACAGCATCCAGCCAGAGATGCAGATTTCAAGATAATATTTATCTTGGTGCTGTCTTGTCCTTACTACGCGTATTATTCAGTCTGCTTGGCATATCATATTAATTCTGGATATCAGAGAAGAGTTGAAGAAGGAGAACCATGGCCTGATGTTTATTTGTTATGGAATCAATTCGTTAGTCTGCAGCAGCAGAGACAGTTTTAATGTGTGCTTAGGCTCTTCTCAAAGGCTCAAATCGTTAGGTCTGGAGTTTTCCAAGGAATCTGAGGACAGTAGGTGCCCAGCATTAGCAAAAGCCTCTGTGTGAACCCTCATTTCCTTTTAGCAAATCCAAAATCTACAATCTGTGAGATAACCAGGGGGTATTTATTTACAAGACTAGGACATTCCATGTTAGTGTCCTGTGAGTTTCTGTTCTGAAAGCTGTGTTGTTATAGCCTTGTATGAAAAAGATCTGCTAGGATGGAGTGTGATTAAATTTAAGTATGTATGAAGTAAATCTGTGAGATGTATTTGTAGTACATCTTAGACTTGGCTTAGCGTACTGATAAGTTTTTCTGCTGCTCTCTTGCTTTAATAGTACTGCTTTAGATATGAGGCAGAGCATACTAGAGCAAAATTTTATCATGTTACAGTGAAAAAAAAGAATATGATAAAAAAAAAAAATCAGCTTCATTAAAATGTTAAGACAAAAGTATTTTTTAATCAGCTTTACTGATGAGTTAGTGTGATGTGACCTAAGTTGTTTGTTTCCTCTACTGTGATCCTGCCACATGGGCCTTCCATGTGCAGGTAACTCTGTACATGGCTATCTCCAGAGGTGGTAAGTAGAGTATCGGCTGGTTTATAGAAATGAGCACACTGTTTTCGTTCCAAGGTTGCAGAGTTTCTCCTAATCAACAGCTCATAAGACAAATGTCTTGATTTGTAGCAAGGTTCTGTAGTGCTTCAGGTAGAATCACAGCCGCTGCGGACTCTCAGACGCCAGAAGGTGCAGAAGTGATGAGATTTGCAGCCTGCCAGATAGGAAGCAGAAGCCCTCATGCAGAGTGCGCAGTTAGCGTAAAACCATGAATACATCAAAGTTGTGTGTTTAAACTCCCTGCTGTGAGCATCTGTTAATGCACAGAGTTGTCTGTGATCCAGGGTAAGGGGGGGCCTCAGAGCCACGCTGATAAATGAACTTTGGGAGGTGACACTGGAATGATTCCTGATGAGGTTTTCTGATCTGTTGTGTGACCAGTTGATCTCATGTAGGGAAAAGAAAATTCTGCAGATTTCACTCAGCTTCTGTGCATGAGAAAAGGCAGTAAAATACTTGCTGAGATGAGGCTGAGAGCTGTGTTTGCTATCAGCTTTCACAGTGTGAAAGTTTTTTATCAGTTCTTTTAGAATACTGTAGAAACCCATTGTGGTTTTGGCACAGTTCTTGGCTGACAAGAAAAGAGGGAAGTGACTTAATGCCTTCTGTGCCCTGAAGGCTTGTACTAGTTTAAAGAAGTTGTTTTATGGTAATTTAATAACAATGCACCAGATCAAATGGGTAGGGAAGAGGAGAAGAATGAAGGCTTTAACAGAGTAGTGTGTGTCTGAGCTCTCCACCGGCCCGGGACGTAGTAGGGCTGCTGCATAATCCCACTGAGAA
Organism: Aythya ferina; assembly: GCF_964211825.1. NCBI lineage: Eukaryota > Metazoa > Chordata > Aves > Anseriformes > Anatidae > Aythya > Aythya ferina. The sequence goes on along the minus strand of NC_140318.1, from coordinate 1,875,756 downwards.
TCACTTGTGGAACACGATCTTGTCTAGCACAGAGGGGAAGGGACAGTGTTCCTAAGAGGTGATGACTGTGCATCTCCTTAAAGTGCTTTTTGCATGGTACGGTGAAAACCCCAGCATGCCAGAGGGGCTATGGAAGCCCGTGCCAGACTTCTGTGAATTATGAATGAGATGGCTGCTGCTAGTACAGGCATGAACAGCAAACTGTAGAGCTCCTGGGTGCCGTCAGTCTCAGCAGCACAGTAAAAGACTGAGTTTAGAGTCAGGTAGCTGCTCAGCAGCCTGCTCTGAGCTCATTTCAATGTCTTTAGATGTCGCAGGTACTGCTGGTGCACATGGGTAGGGCAGAGTGAGAAGGCCAGTGGTGAGTAGCATAACTGGGAAGCTGCAAATCTTGTCCAAGTCTTCACTCATTTGTTCCCAGGGAGATCTGTTTAACATGTTTGAATTTAACTTGTTCGTCATCTTTCACCTGAACACTGCTTTGTTTTCCTAGTCTGAGTGTGCGCTAGTCTTGCCTGTTTTGTTCTGTAAGTTTTGCGGGGAGGATATTGTCTTTCCTTCAGGTGTTTAATTTGTACTTTGTTCCAGTAATGAAACAAAGCAGTTGTAGTCCCAGACAGCCCTGAGTAACCCTTGTGCCCTTCGTGAACATAGCAAGCAAGGTGAGAGAATAAATAGAGCGTAAAATATCTTGAGATAGCTTCTCGGACATGCAGCCCAGCCTTGGCGGACTGGTTCCACTGGGCTTCTGTCAGTGTTCTAACAGATGCCTCCTTTAAGGAGCTCAGCTGTATGCAGAGAAAAATTAGTGAAGGAAAGATTGGTATAATGGCAAAGAAGTTGTGATGCTCAGCTTTCTGTACAGCTAGAGGTACGAGGGAGAGATTTTATTTATTTATTTTATTTTATTACATTTTGGTATCACTGGTGTGGTTTGTTGACTTCTGTGCCTTCTGTCTCCAGGTACAAAGCTGTTGTGTAAGAGCAATCACTCGTCAGCCAGGCACAGTGCCGGCAGGGCTCTGCTTTCACTCTTCCTGAGATAAATTGCCCCGAATGAGAGCTGGCAGGTGGAGCTGAGGCGTGCAGACTGCCTCCTGGCTTTCTCTGAAGCACCTTTCCTCTTAGACCACATAGAAACGAAGCCCTCAAAGTCACTTTGGACCAGGCTACTCGTCTGGGGTTTTAAACCTTTCAAACTTTCAACCTTTTTAAATCTGGTTAAGAAACCAGCATAAGAAAGGTTTTTTGAATAACTGTCTTAACAGTAAATGTAACTAACAGTAGATGGAGAAAGCTCTCTTCATACTTACCTGGTCACTGGGACTTGGTCTCACCTTTGTCTTTCGGAGTTGTTTATTCATTGCTGAAACTGAGGCACCCACAGATCTCTGCAGTCCCCAGGCTGCAGGCTATGTATCTTCAGCATTTAACAGCATCTTTCATTAAAACAGGGATAACTGACCTGCATTTTGCAGCTGATAGCCCTGTCCCCAGGCTCTTTGTGCTGCATGCAGTGATTCTGCTACACCAAGCCCTGCAGTGTCACCATGTAGGAGTTTGGAACTGCTTTGGAGGGCAACATAATTTGATTTGCTTGAGCTGTAGTTTGTCTTCTGCTGTAATAAGAATTGCCTAGTTTAAAAAAAATCCTTTTGGAATAACTTCTAATGAGCAGGGGGCTGAGTGTGCTCTTCCTGCGAGCAGGAAATCCTATCTTTGGTGTGTGTCAGCACCTAAGGAAGGGGCACTAGAGGGAAGTGTGAGTTGCGCTAGGGTGTGTGACCCTTTTTGGGGATCCAGAGGCCTCTTCAGGTTTTTGCTCTGTGTTCGTATCTGGAACAAGGGAGGGCCTTTTTGTACTGCTGTGACAGGAGTACACGCAGGTTTTTTGTACCTTTACAAATCTGCTGGAACGTATACCCCAAAATGGGGATGAATTCAGGGCCCTGAAAATGTTAGCAGCTCCAGTTTCTTTCAGTGGAGTACCAAGGATTGGGTTGACAAAAGGCAAAGATAATTTACAGCTTGGCAAGAGGGAAAGAGCTCTTTCTAGCTGACTTGCTGGAACTCAATCTGCAGCAGAGGACCAAAGTCAGCATTAAGTGGTGAGCAATTAAGCGAGGTGACATTTCTCATCTCGCAGCAGGGGTGCTGTTCAGAAAGAATTGGTGCTAGCTTGGCAGGGGGGACAGGCATGGTGAAGGAATTAGTGTTGTGATTTATTGACAGCTAGCCCCGTGAGGATGGATGGTACTCGAGTAAGCCTCAAATTCTGGTTGGGAGCTGTGTAGTGGTGAGGGAGATTGCGTGGCACTGGGGAGAGCAGGGGCTTGGTGGTGGGCTGGATGCAGAGTGCTGAAGTTGTGTGTTGGATGACATTTTGAGGACTACATCGGCATCCAGCGGGTAGCTCCGTGGTTGGGCTTCTTACCGGCTCCCTGCAGAACAAAACAGGTTGCTCCCATGCTTACATCTGCAGTGGGTGACACGTGGGGGCTGTAACCAAGCTGCCTGTCTCTGCTGGCAAGGTGTGGCTCAGACTGCTGGCTTCGGAAGTTTTCAGAGACCTGAACGCTGAACCAAGAGCCTTCTGATCTTTTGTCAAGGAAACCTGGCAACATGAGTTGTGTCTAGCAGCCTTGTGGGAGGTATCTGTGAGCCTGGGGAAGGCAGACATCCTTGTTTGAGGCACTATCAAGATCTCTACTTCACTCTGCATTAACTGCTTTTCCTTACCATTTTCCAGTTCTTTTGAAACAGACCAGCATTAGAGGAGACCACCGTGAGGGATGGCTTAGTGGCTGCTGTACACAGGCTGCGAGCGTGCTCTTGAGTAAATAGGAGCCACCGGCATCCCCGCTGCCTGGGACAAAAATTTGCAGCTGGGACCTGTTCTGTATTCATGAGGAAAGGGAACTGATGCCTAGATAAATCAAACTGCATCAATAAGTTAAGAGGCAGTAGGACACGGAATGTGCATTATTTGGTGTTGTGTGCTTATTGCACAGTGAGACTAGAGCTGGTTCTCTGCATTTTGGGGCAGGTTTAGAGATGCATCAGGCCATGTGGAAGCGACAAGCTGGGTTGCTAGTTACATGGACATCAGTCAATAAATCATTTATTCAGCTTTGTTTGTATCAAATACAGTTTTTCAAGGTGATGCTGATTGCAGCAAGAGAAACCGGGCTTCCTGCCCATTAAGAAGCTGGTTCCTGCCGCATGGTCCCTTCGGTGCTGTGCCTGCAAGGGATGAGGCTGGTGCAGTCCAGCGACTGTGGGCTGCTGAAGAGTTCCCTGCCTGCCTTTAGCCCCAGGCTGGTGGCACTGGGTGTTGGTGTGGTAAAGACATTGCGTTACCCAGAGAGAAAGCAGACAGACTTGGGTGCTCGTTTGTGGTTCCTTTTGGTTGTTTGGCGGGGAGTGGAGCAGTGTTGTGTCCATGGGGCCACGATGAGCAGCCTCCTGTTCTACGCAAGGCTCCATGCAGCTGCCTCGACAAGTTCAGGTTAGCTACAGCAGGACAGGGAACGTCAGTCGGTGACCTCAGGCAGTTTCACAGGGAGGAAGGGTGGCGTGCTAGCTAGCCTCCCTTATTGATCTGGAACCAAATCATACTGCCTCCTGTGTGCCACTCTCCTGCCTACCCCTTGTTCCATTCCTCTGAGGCCACAGCTATCCGCCAGCTCCTGGAGCGGGCCCAGGGCATTTCTGTAGCTGGCACTGAACAGCACTTGTCAGGCTATGGCTGAAGAGCTGTCAGCCTTCCTGGCACCTCTGCGATGCTAATCCTGAGGTAGCTTTCTGAATGACCTCTCAGTAAGCCAGGCAGCATGTACAGAGGCACGGTATGATGTCAGTGTATAGGGTAAAGCGGCCTCTGTTTCAGCCAAGTGTTAATGGTGTTTTCTTAAATGGCTAAGGCCAGTTCTTTATGGCTCTTACTTGCTAAATATTTGATGCAGCTCTGCATTTTTAAAAGGAAACATGGTTTAGTCAGTTTTGGCACAGAGGTCCCTCAATAGCTCTTATGTGCACAACTGACTTGTTTGCCTCACAACAGCAGACTCAGCTGGCTGCCCACTGTGTTGTTGAGTACAGAAGTCACACACCATGTCTTACTCCCAGTGCCATACATGCTAAGCTGTGGGTTTCCACAATTCTCATGTTTAAGAGTGCTCTCAACTATAGTCAGCTCACAGTGGTTTTAAAACCTTCCTCGAGGTTGAACTCCTCTGAATTTGATTAATGAGCTCTGCACTTAGACTTGAAAAGCTGAATTAAAGACCATGAAAAGACTTTGAAGGAAAGGTAAGGCCATCTGGTAAAACACCTTCTCTATCTTGGTTTCTAGACTAAAAGCGTGTGCTCTAACTGCAGACACCTGGACATACACATGTTCAGTAAAGCCTGCTGTGGGATTCAGCCTCAAGCAAACAGGCACACAGTTCTCCCTCTGCCCTCAGGACCTTCAGTGGCTGTGGACAGGGAAGTGGCTTGGGTTTGCTCCAGACCTCAGAGGGCAAACCAGGACCATGAGAATTGAATGTTCTAGGAAATGCAGTGAAGGGAGAGCAACAAGAATAGAAGTTATAGAAAGAACTTAACTGGTTCTTCGTTTGTGTAATTTATATTTTAAGAAAATAAGCATCCCACTATCCCACTTTACCAATTAACTACATGCTAGAAAATGAATGTTTTTATTCTGAAGTACAGCTTGCTTTCCTGGCTAGTCTCATCACAGCCTTTCCTGAGCTTTTGTTATTGCTGCCACTGGCTGACACCAGGCGGTGTTTCTGTGCAGCAGCCCTTCACGTCAGTGTGTGTGTCAGACATTAGTCCTGCATGCTTTATTCACCTCTGTGACGGAAGGCATTCCGCTCGGTACAGGCGGTGTAAATGTGCTTTACGTTTCCATCTCCATGACACAGCTCTACTAACAATCGCCTCTGATCAGACCGCAGCCTTGGAAGCCTGTCTTAGCCTCCTGCCTAAAGCAGAATGGACTTCTGTGGTTTGGCTCCCCAGGCTTCAGAAAAACCTTAAAGCCAATTTCCTCGCTGAAGACAAAAAGAATAATTAAAAAAAGAGTCATAAGGACATAATTCCCATTTACAGAGATAAGCCTTTATTGTGTGCTATTGGAAGCAAATGGGACATGGTTATGGTTTTATATACAGAGAAGTCCGTAGCATTGGGTTACAATCAGTGGCAAATGAATCAAGGTTACAGTGCAAATATCGGTGTTGTGTACAGTTCAGAACAGTGGCTGGCATATAAACCACAACACAGAAGCCAAATGAAGCCAAGTGTACTGGGTACAGCATCACATGAGGAAGCAACTTCATGTCCAAAGAGCATTCCATTTACTTTACATTTGCAGGCTTTTTTAGCTAGTGAGTACGTACAGCTCACTTTATTAAAAAATATTTAAGATGCCTCCTGATTTGTAAAGTATTCTGTAATTAGACCACAAGGATCTCCTGTACTTCATTTGGAAATTTATTTCTGAGTAACTTCTTTTGAGAGGGAGACTTATTAGGAAGAAGGATGGAATTGTCCACCGTATTACTTAACTTATGGAATTTGGTGATAGGATTTAAGGTTTAGATAGTTCAAAGGCCATATTTTGTATTATTCAATATCATATGTAATCTTAGTGTAAAAATAAACACTCTGTCCTCTATGGATAATTAAGTCCATCTGGTGGCTGCAGGTCAGACCTCTCTATTGGTGAAAGAGATTTATAAAAATAGTCCTTTTCTTTAATTTTTACTATGCTGACCCACAAAGGAAAAGTGAAATTCATTCAAGTCTAGAAACAGAAATACAGTACAAGTGATTTATAGAATTGCATTCCTTCCCTCTGCGAACTTGCTGAGCATGAAACACTGCCCCAAAGCACTGCCTCAGTCTTTTTCTTGTCTTGTAGGCGTAATTGTCATCAGAAAAGGAGCACTGCACTGCATTGCCAGAGCTCCTGTCTGCCTTGCAGATCTCTTAGCAGTGATCTGCCTCCAGATGATCCTTTGTTAAAAAAAAAAAAAATTCTTCAGGTGGATTGGTGGTGGTAGTTTGGGTTACACAAGGGGGATATTTTAGCCCAAATTAGCAGTAATTATTTGAACAGATTAGACTGACAGTGAATGGTGGATGGAAGCTCAACTGTTTGGGGAACAAAAGGATTGTGAGATGAGTTGGACTTGGAAGACACCAACCTTTCCTCAAAGTCACCAGATTCACATCTCCTTCCCATAGATGTCCTCATTAAAGGGCAGGAGTTTTGGTGGTACAGGTTTCATGCTCAGCTTTGTCACTAAGACCTGGGTGGGACTTGAGAAAGCATACAGCCCAGCGGGGGTTGCGCTGCTGTGTTACTGCAGCACTTCTGCTGGGTGCCCCCACAGCAGCGCTGCTCTGAGAAGTGCAAGTGTCCCAGAACGCCTGGGCCAGCTGGAGGACAGGTGACATTCTGCAGTGGAAGCAGTAGTTAAGCACCAGTTGTTGGCCCCTGCAGAGGCTTGAGAGGAGAACAGAATTGCTTTGCGGAGAGCTCATCGACCTAAAAAGCTTAGTCAGTTTGATCAATAAATACTGCTCTAGGGTTAGGATCAGAAATAAGACACTGAGCTTTGGAACTGGAAGACGGCGTCAACTTCCTTTCTTTTCCGGCCAAAAGGAGACTATCTGTAAAACACTCATCCTTAAGGGCCTTTGTGTCACCTGGTTTGTAACTCAGTAAGCACATCTGGATGTACCTGTCTCTTTTTTTCAGGGAAGAATAGGTGTATGACTGGACAAAGCTTCAAGGCTTTTTTCTGGTTTTTGTTTTGATTTTTTTTGTGTATTTAAAAAAAAAAAAACAAAAAACAAAACAAAAAAAAACTGTTTGGTGTTCTGTTGTCCCTGAAGGCATGTTTACCCACTCTTAAATTATGCAGCATTGCCCAGAGAATGGCTCTGTATAGTAGAATATGCTCTCAGCAGTACAGCCTCCATTTTCGTCCAGTACATTTCCATGCAATACGCGTTACTGGAAAACTACACTTGTCTTATCCTGTTACTTTGAGCAGGGAAGCAGGGATACTAGTTTGAAAACACAAGAAATAATCTGTATGGTAGAGTTGTTTCATCATTAAATTTATATCACTGCTAATTTTCCAAAAGCTGACTAATTTTCCAATAGCTATTCTGCTTTGAGTAGTATCACTTTGCAACTGCTTATAAACAGCCCTTTGTGGACATAACGAGGGAATAATACTTGCTTCTACACTGACCACATTTTACTTTGTTACAGGATGATCTTGCAGAACTCTAACTTATACTGGGAGTGCAGGAATACACACATTTCCATATGCATAGATCATTAAATTGTAACAGTGCCAGTAGTAAAGCAAACCTGCCAAGATGTTCTTTTCCTCTTAATTAAGCTTGATTTATATGTGCCTGTTGACTGAAGATGCAAGTTGGTGTCCACTGCTGAGATGACACAGTACCCTGAGTAACTTTGTGTTGATTATGCTTATAGAAGCTTGTGCTTTTCTAAGAACATAGAAATGAGCACAAAGAAAATAAATAAGTACGTCAGGTTGTTTCCATGGAACACTGTTAATCGACTTATTTGCAGCAGTTTCGAAGCACAAAGCTGAAACTTACCTTCTGCTCTACTGCCTTAGAAAAATTACTGTGCTATAATTAACTCCCTTGTAGCTTAAAAGATGAAGCAGATAAAATGTCAAAATAAGCTTTTCTGGTAAGATGAACTGATCTTGTCATAACTAGTTATGCCAGTATTAGTGACCTGAAGTATGTACATTACAACATGTAGTTGTGAGAGCAGTATCAGCTTTCCCTTGTTACCATGCTGCTCTTCTGAAAGGCAGGTTGTCTAGAATACCACGGTCATTGTATCAATAAGTTACTAGTATTCCTTTAGGGAAAACTACTAGTATTCCTTTCCCTGACAAAATTCAGTTGTATGCTTTATATACTGCATGGAGGAGTCTCCCTGTTGCGGATAGCAATGCATCAGCAAATACAATTTTAAACTACAAGAGGGTAGCTTTAGATTAGATATGAAGAATGGGCTTGCAGTATCCTGGTCTAGTGGGAGGTGTCCCTGCCCATGGCAGGGGGTTGGAATTAGGTAATATTTAAGGTCCCTTCCAACTCAAACCCTTCTGTGATTCATTGGATTGCTCCTATTCCTCTTTCCAACCTATACCTGTTTATTGAAGCAGGAAAAAAGTATAATCTGCTCCAGCAGATTTTTAGCTTGTAATATGGGTAGCTTAAATCCCTTACCTAATTTCATACAAGCTATTGAAAAAACAATACCACTTCCTCGTTGCTCTTAGTGTACTAAGGCTGCTGATTTACCACCATAGACAAACGTCCTGTTTTTTCCAGAGACTGTATTTATGGCCTTGGAAAAGGCAGTGCAGCTTTCCATGCAACTTCCTTTTCTACTTAACCGAAGACTGGAGAGGTGCACTCTACCTTCATTGTTTTCTTCTCTCTCTCTCTCTTCTGCCTCAGTCCATTCTACCAGGACCAGGTGCATTCAGTAAGCAAATGTGTGTTCAAGTAGAAGCTGTGCTACACCTTGCAAACTGCAAAGCAGCATAAGGCACCTGGAGCTTCTAGATTCAGGTAGGAGGCAGGAATGAGGCTTAAGTTCACATGCTATTTTGGACTTAAACATTAACTGCAAATCTGACTCATTCCAAGCCCCCTGTACCAGTGGATAAAGGATAATTGACTACATTCCATTAATACCCTTCTAAACTACATTCAGTTAATACCTTCTAGTGCAATTTGTTCTAGTAAAGATAAGAGTCCATAGGTTTTCACAAACACACACTTCTGGCCAGTTTGAAGTTTACTTACACAACATAGAAGAGATTGTACCTTTATCTCATTGGCACAAACCTTTGAAGTTGGAAATTGGATACATTCAGTCCCAATTCGTAGTTAAAAAGTTTATATAGTCTTTAAATTCTTCAGGTTTTGTTTATCAGTGGATTATTAGTTAAACATGCAGGAGAACTCACACTGAGAAGGCTTGTCCTTGCTACAGTTTCTGTAGCCTAGCTTGATGACTTCTCTTAAAATACACTTACCCACTAAACTACCTGTGGTACAGTATAGATAACATTAGATTGTACAGAGTTAAGGCACCGAATACACGTTAAAACAACATACAACATAAGAAATTTGATTTAGAACTGCACATCTCTACTTAGCACTTTAGATCACTCAACTCCTCTTAAGTGTCAAGGTAAGCATTTAGTCTGAATGTTTTCACATAGCCACAGAACTTGGAGAAAAAAATACTGAATTTAAGTCTTAAGAACTTTTTTATTAAAAAGATCACAGAACTACTTTTAGTAAGCTATTGTACTGCCTACACAGTATTAGACAGGTCTAGCAGAAAGAGCATCCTCTCTTGTAGAAAACACCAGGCTAAAGGAACAGGTCTGTATGTGTCCTACTCATGCTGTTTTATTATCTTGAGCATCAGTTGCACATAAATAACTGAATCACTCTTGTTTCTGTGAGTACAGTGGGAAACAGAGAGATGTCTTGGGGCACTAAAGAACCTACACACAGATAGGTATGGAATTAGATGAGAGAAGCTAAGCTAAGGAGACTTAACTTCAGGGGTTAAGTAATAAAGCAGCTTTGTGATGTGAATTCTCTTAATGTCAAACAATAAATTACCAGCTGAAGTGGTTAGTGTTCAAAAGAAAACAGAGGTGAAAACTGCTGCCACAACCTGTAAGGGTAGGACTCCAGTGCTGAGTTTCTTCAGTGAATTGCTCTAAAATGACTGCAACAGCATTTCTACTTTACAGTAGGGCTCAGTTTCACAGCAAACCAGATCTCCTAAAACAGGAGACTGGAACCAATGAGCTGTTAGACAAGCTGTCTATATACTAAGAATAGTGGCTGCAACTATGCTATACCTTTGCATCTCTTTAAACAAGTCAGCAAAGTATCTAATTTTTCCGTAACTTCTTCCAGCAGGACACTTGAGAGGGTCTGTGTCCTGAAAATTCAAGCTCAGTTACTGGTTCTTAAGACAGTACAACTGTACGTTAACGGAACTTCTCTGTAAGTCCAGCAGAGACTTCATTTTCATTCTTTTGTTGCCAGAGAAGAGGCCCCAGTGTGATTCATGACTGAGAACAGCAGTCTAAACTTTATATTTGTGTATCTCATCATGTATCCAAAAGAATCTGCCCTGGCAGAGTTCTTGTGCTATTTCCCAGAGCCTCAGGAAGTAGGAGCCTTTTTTTTGTAAGCTGCTTATGTGACTTGGAACTCATTTGAAGGTGGAAGACATATTTTTCCCTTTATTTATTAGCAAGCAACTGACTACAGAGGATTTATCTAAAGGCACTAAGTTCTAATACAAAATGATTGTATCTTAGCCTACAGAGCAAAGGATGCAGAGGGAAACTTGGAATTTTGTCTAAGGCTCAAATATTATAATGTTGTGCTAGCTCTTAATTTACATAGTTCTGGTGAGATGTTTGGGAATCTCATCGCTAGACTGTGATGACCCATGGACTCTTGAAGTACAGATGGAGAATTAAAAACAAAGCAAGGGACCCAAGTGCTTCTACACTGTTTCTGTCAGAGATCAGTGACTGAAAACACAGGGACTGTCAGACTCGTTCTCTGAGGACATTGCTGGATTGGATCAAAGATAGTACATTGAAGCTGCTCACATTTATTGCTATCTTGGAATTTTAGAATTGCCGGGAGATTGGTGTCCCATAGTTGAACAGCCAAACAAGGAGATTTTTTTCTTAGAACACCTGAAAAGTCTTCGTGCCACTCCTTCATTTTCTACTTCCTATTAATACAAGAAACTTGTGGTCAGGGAAATTTCTCTTAGTAGTCCAATGAAAGGAAAAATGCACAAATAATTTTAGAACTAAGACAAACATTAAATAAATCTACTTTTTCTGCCAGAAGGCAAGTATCCTTAAAGAAGGAGTACTAGTGCCCTTTCAAGTGATCAGAGATACCAGAGTATTTCTCACAGATGTTTGCATATGAGTAAAAATAGTAGTGTCTTGGCACATTAATAAGTTTGTAGGAAAACTTGTTCCCTAAAGCTTTTCATTGGCTTATTAGAAATTCTCAACAATCTAGAAACAGCTACATAAAGATTCTGTAACTTCAGAGACTTGGTTATTTACTGGAATGCTAGAGGAGATCAGAAAAGGCAGTGGGAAGCACAGCATTCACAGAAACAAAGGTATTCAGCTCCAGTGAAACTTAGGACAGCAGGGTTTACAGCACATTAACTGGGAACCACGACAATTGCTGAATCATCTAATTAACTCACATTGGCTGCATGACAGCAAATTAGACAGATTAGGAACCACCTACCCAGGCACTAAATTGCCTTTGTGAGGGTTGGATTGTGTACTGTGTCCAAGAGAAATTGCTTGGGCAACAGAGGCCGCGTGTTACACAGTCCCTTCATGGGTATAGGCTGGCCTCCCTCCATCCGTATGGCTCAATGCCCAGGAATAAGGTCACCATGTTCCAGCTCCAGAATGCATGCGTAAAGTAGACAGCAAGCACTGGCAGAGAGAGGATACGATGGCAGGAAGCATCGTGTGCCATGCTTTCAGCTCGCCAAGTCCTTTCACAGTCATTCAACCCTGGTACTTTAATGTACAGGCTTTCAAGCAAAGGCTGGTGATGGAATTATGTCTCAAAAGGTTTAGGCAGATTTTTGTATGGTGTTTGTATCATGTACAATTAAGACACTAGCTCAAGATAACACTTTCCTTCCAAAGTCACCTTGTTGCCTTAAACCCTTCTTTAGACAGACCATGCCTGTAGAAATTCCATGTAGCTGGCAAAGTAGAATTTAAGTTCCCTTGTCAAATATGTTATTTCTTCACAAATCACAGTTTCCTATTTGGAAAAATGACAACCATTCCAGCTGCCACTCAACCATCAGGAAGAAAAATGCTGAGGTATGGCTAGCAGTATACTGTACTTAGAGGTTTCCATCTGTGAAGACTGCTGTCCTGCACGGCCACTTCAGATACCAATCTGACAACTCAAAAGGCTGCTTGTGCATTTCTCCCTCACATGGTTCCAGAAAATCCAAACTGTTAGAAAGGGAAAGCCACTGTGTGTGATTGTGGATTTGTATGCAAGAACAGCTATATAAAAGCAAACAAAGAACAGCCTGTATTTTAATCTCGCTATTCTGTAAATAGCCTCACTTCCCTCCATGTCAACCAACCAGGCCACCCAAGCTCATATTTATACTTCCAAAGTTATTGTTAATGCCATTCATCTCTAGTCCAGGTAACACACTAAACAGGTCAGTTTTTCATTGTAAAGCTCTGGTTTCTTTTAATCCTTTAAGTGCCAGACATCATCTCCCAAAATACATACTGGCATCTGGTTAGCTAAAACTAGAATTAAGGTGGGAAGTGAATAGATACAGACTTTCCCAAGTGTCCTATTGATACGTAGTAGTTGAAAGGAACTTTTTCAGAATTCTTTTCCATGAACCAGAAATTCAAACTGTAAAATATTTTTGCTTCACATAAATGGTACTGCAGAATTGGCAAAGATAGCAGCAGCTACACAGAGCACATGGAACCAGGTTTCCACATTGACTGCTGCATATATCCAGAAAGACAAAGCTTGGTAGCCATCAAATAACAGACCTCAATTTCTCAGAAAAGGCACTTCAGACCATTCTCTTGGTGAGGTGGATTTTCAAAGGAAACCTGCAAGTGTTAGGCAAAAGAAAGCAGTTTCTAATTCTGCCTTAGCAAAACAGTGGCTGTGATGACATTGATCAAGTAGATGTTATCCAAATCACTCATCAAATAATAGCCTGGTATTTTGGTTAGGGTAATACCTGCTGGAATAGAATGCAGTCCGTAACAGTTCTATCAAATGCCAATGTATTAGGCACTTGTGGAACCTCCATGAAAGATGTTTCAGAACATGTGAATGTTTTGCTCAAGTACCACCGTGAATGAGACAGTCCTAGGCACTAGGCAGTCTTAGCACCCACATTAGGGTCTTGTCACTAACTCCAAATGGCTTCAAAACCAGGATTTAGGAGTTTCAAGTACAGCGTGTACTTCATGTCAGGAAATGGTGTCCTTCCTATTGCGAAGGCATGCAGCAAAGCCAAGGGGACAATTTTGGGACCTAAGTGTTTGTCTACCGAGCAAAAATATACCAAAGAAATTTAGTATCTTTTCATTGAAAAAGAGGAGAAGATCCAAGAACGTGAAAACGCCAAAAAAGCAGAAGGGCAGAATGCTTACAATTCTAAGAGTTAAAAGGGTAATGACAGAAAAATACGGAAATTCACAGTCAAAACAATGCTGATGCAAACCAATACAAATGGATAAAGCTGCCAAATCCAGGCCACAAAGAGAGATCAAAGAAGTCAGTTAAGAAGTTATTAATCAGTCCTTGAACTGGACAGATAAGCTGCTTGTCAGACTGTTATCAGTTAAACCTACAAAAGGAATACTCAAGAGAAGTTCATTATAATGTGCCTTAACATCGCCTTGAAGCATATAAAACACTGTCTTTCAGAGGAAACAGAGCAGCCTGCTGCTCCACTATCAGGATTGCTTTGCCTTACAGGCTGAACAAATAATTGAACATTAAGTGAGCTTCAGACCAAACCCTATATTTATACCTTGAAGATAACAGCAGATGAAAATCTGCACCACCAAACAGAAAGGTCATGCTGATGGCTCATCAATTGCACCTGCAAATGTAATCAAACAGTTATGTGCTTTGGTGGGCAAGTCACTGGTAAAGTTCCTGAACTTAAATTTCTCCAGGTGCAGATACATAGGCCACTTGCAACATCAGGTTTCCTCCAACATTACTAAAACCAACAATATTTGACAGCTATTTTTCTACATCAACCTATGTATTTTATCCAGGCATATCCTGAGTTATGGAGAACCTACACATGCAGTTATTTACTGAATTTGATATTTTCAATATTGAAAAGAAATATAGTTTATTTTTGCTGTTATATTTTGATGCAAAACAACAAGCTTTAGGCTCGATTTACTACATATTTCATACCAAGTATTTTTCTGTTTTACATCAGTATAAACCGTGATAATCAGGGTTTTTTAATGCTTTCATGTCTGAATTGAGACCCTAAAACACTAATACATCATCAACCCCCTGCTTTTTTTTTTGCTTTTTTTTTTTTTTAATATAAAAGAGTTGTTTCCAGCAACTTCAAGTACTGCAGGTACTGCAGTTGTGCAGTACTGTGCTATGCAATCTTGCATAATGTAAGGTTATATAAATGCAAATTAAGAAAACAAGTATCTTAAAACTACACATATCATGTGCACCATATAAGTCATAATCCAAAATCATTTTACTCCAAGTAAAATATCATCTAAAACATTTACTACAGAACTGAAGATAATTATTTATGGAGGCCCCTGTCTTAATTTCTAGCTTTAGAAAACTACAGCCAAACAATTTATTCATGCACAGTTAGATCTTTTCCTGCCTGCCTTCCTCTCCTCCCACTGCACCCACAAGAGGAAAGCAAACCTGGCTGCTTCATGAATTAATTTGGCCTAATGTAATTTGATCTCTGCAGATTTAAACTAACATCATCAAAGTCTTTCATTCTCCGTTTGGAGTTTGGCTTTATTAGTTTAGGGAAATAATTTCTCTCTTGTTAGTTAGATAATACCACACATTCCACTTCACATTTTTATTTCACATAACTGTAACCATGGTATGGCTTTCAGTGCGGGCCATGGCCAGGCTTTAGTACCTACCTAAATGTTTTCCACAAGTATGCAAGGAATGCGGTGCCTGATACACAGCATTATCAATACAGCTTTTTAGGCTATGCTAGAGAAAGATACTTGAAGAACAGTCTGTTGATAAAACCAAACTATTTCTTAAAAGTATTAAGAAATATATATATTTTTAACTGAAACTGGAATATTTGAAGTGGCCTTGAAAAACATGAAGTTGGAATCCAAAACTGCATATTACTTGTTTACAGTTAAACAAAACATAATAAAAATCTGCCATATACAAGATTGTCACAGGTATGTGAGATTTTTAGAAAAAATCAATAAAAATATTCTTTAAGCTTAAAATAAAATTTCTTACCTTTTACATCACGATCTCAGCTTACAGTCATTACATTTCTGCTTATTTTATACAAGTGCATATGGCTATGGAGGTCCGGAGAGAATGAGAATAAAGTGGTATTAACCTGCTGAAAACTGCTTAAAAGTCTTAACTGCAATATACAGATGTTCCAATACCATTTAAATAAACAAGGACATTTACCTTTTAGTTATTGCTGATTACTGATTCACAATCTCAGAATATCAACATACAAGTTTAAGAGGAAAAAAAAAACACTCACTAGTAAATTTAGAGAAGAAAAGATTTTGAATTGAAGATTTATCAAATACTACAATTTCCTATCATTTGGTGATGATTTTAAGAGACACAGAAGAACTATTTCAAAGTCAAATTCAGGCCTACCCTTTTTGTGCCTCATATTAATGATGTGGTAAAGAAAGAGAGAGAGAGAGAGAGAAAGAATAACATTTAGTTATATTTTGGAGAAAAATAGACTATTTTTTCTTCCAGCTTTTTGCTACATTTCATGTCTGCTGACATGTACAATGGTACAAAGCACTACTGCTTCAAGAGCGACCATTGCAACTGTTCGTAGCAGTTTTTATAGGAAACATGCAAATACAGTCATAGTATTAAAATTCTGAAATACTTAAATAGTGAAAGTAAATGTGGGTTCACTGCTTAAAGCAAGCACCCTATGAGGTTTAAAGTCTTGTTTTGTTCCCCCCCTCTTCCCTTCTAGTGTAAAGAAATAACCAGAAGTATATACACATCTATTGCTATGTACCCAAAGAAAGGACTGTGGCTTGAAGTAAGTATTGCTTTTCGTTAAATGGAACAAAGTTCAAGAAGTGAGAAACACTTTTGAGAGAAAAAAGAAAAAACAAAAACAAAAACAAAACACCTCAGATTCCATGTCTGAAGTTGAGAAACCTCAAAACGAGCCAGTTTTGTTCTTGCTTTTAAGACATGTACAAAATGCCATTTGGAGCCACACAACCTGATGGTTCTAGAAGTCAGAGAAGAAATCTTGAGGGCCCAAGTGAATAATAAAAGGTGCGATGCTGAGAGGCTGGCAATAGGGACTGTCAATGAAAAAACCACCTACAGTGGGAAAAGAGCAGAGAAGCAAAAACTTCATGTTAATTTCAGAGAGTGGCTGAAGCTAAAGCTCCATTTAAATTTCTCTGCTCTCTCAGCTGCAAGTGGAATTTTCATTGTAAAATGGGCACTTTTAATTCTGTGAAGGTATTGAAACATCTAACACTTCCAAGGTTACCACTTTCTAAACAAAGAACTGACAGCTCATTCATATTTCAGTAAAGCAGAGAAATGTAAAATATGCAGCAAGGGGGCAAGTTTACAATGTGGTTAGTAACTCCCAACAAATGACAAAAAAAAAAAAAAAAGACTTCTATCAATCATCTGAAATGACTGCCATCATGTTGGAAAAGAGCATAGCGCCCTCCTTGTTTTTGAAATAAGGAACAAGTTATCGGGCATAGAAATGTTTATTGTATAGAATTGGTTCAGACAATATTTTGTTAGAAATTTTACAAATCCAGGGATTAAAGAAAAAAGAAAACAGTTGCCAATCAGGGGAACTCCAAAAGGGGGGTGGGAGGGGGTGGAACGTGTGCAGAGGAAAGATTCCTTTAATGAATATTTGATTAACAAAAATGGGCTCTTATCAGCCATGCTTTTTCTGCTCCGTGATGGCTTCCTTTCATCCATAGGCCAGCAAAATGTATTGGTGACTTACGAGCACCACTCAATTTGATTACATCCCCAAGACCCTGCTCTTTATTTCAACACTATCACATGGATGAGAACAGCAGGCTCACCGCTACTTGTCAGTAGAGCTGCATTTTTTATTAAAGTACCACCAACACCAAACAAAAGCGAGAGCTATGTCAGAAGGAAAACCATATAAGATATGAACACAATTCTAAGCATAGATATTAGTTTATCAGGTGCAGTTAATTCCAAGAAGAGCAGCTTGTTAAATAAGCTGCCCTTTGTTATGCTGTTCTACTATTTGTTTCCCTGTAATGGGTGGTGAAAGGGAGGAGGAACTTTACATGGCTTTAAGCACTGTTCTTACACCCTCTTCATAAATATAGCTTCCCCCTGCCTCAACAGCAAAATCTGTTGGAGAACAGAGTGTATAAATTCAGTCTTGGAAAGAGCATGAACTAAAGCAAACCTCCTGAAAAGCAACTTAAAAGAGTAGAGAAGTACAACCAGCAACGCTACTTATTTGTGGGGGTGATACCTTAATAAAGACTACTTGAATCCCTCAGTAGAGCCCACAGCAGTTTTTCTGCAGGAGTCTAAAACACATGGAGCCAGCACAGAGCTGGGGCCTGTCCTGGAATTTGACAGGTGCACCCGCTCCTTATCTGAAAGGAAATTCTTTTGGTTTGAGCACCAACTCTTAAGAAAAGTACTGGCCTATGGCTGAAGTGTGTCACTTTCCACAGCAGCACTCAACAAGAACTGGGACAATTAAATAGCAAGTTTTCATGGGGACCTTGTTGCTGCTTTAGATTCTTGTAAATGTAAGGGGAAAAAGGAGAACCCTTTGTTTTAATACAAGATTGACAACTAAAATGCTTTCTGCAAAAATGGTGAATGGAAAATCAAGGGTGGGCAGACAATCTTAAAAGTGAAGAAGGCCACAAGAACAAGTGCAATTTTTTATTTTTTTTTGGTCAAAAACAAAAGAAAGGAAAACAAGCAGCTTTTGAGCTCTAAAGAACGAGATTGTAACATTATTGACGTCCTTTCTCTGGGCAATACGGACTGAACTGTGTATCCCTGTAATTATGAGCTCTTCTGTGGGAACTTCCTTTGTTTAGTATGTGTTTCACAGAATGTAACCTAATACAAAGAGGCTGTCTAGGATTAATTCCCTTTGCTTTGTTTGTTTTTCAGTATTCTGTGTACAAACGAAAAGCCTTCTTAGATAATTAAGACTCTAAAGTCACTGAGAGTTACAGGATGCTGATTTTAAAGATTCTAAGAAAACTCACATACTGATGCTTAACTCTATAAGATAAAACAATATTTAACCCATATTTTACTAACTTTATTACACACCATAATATTTACGAAGTTATATTTTAACTGAAGTTTCTTTTTTTAATTTTTATTTTTATAATTTTTTAAAGAACTATGCCCTGCATTAAATAACCCTACAACAAGTACAGGTCACTAACTGAATCTGTGTGACTGCATTAGGAAACAGGCAGTACTCTTGTGTTACAACAAAACAGTTTATTTGTGATCAGTGTTTTATATTCTATACATCCTTCACAAATTTAATTTTACATAATCGGATACTTCATTTAAAACGTAAGATTTAAGCTTCTAGTTCTTCCCTATAACAGAAGGCTGGTATAAGTTATTTGAAAATGAGGTAACATTTCACAGAACATTTTTTTCAAGTTTTAGAGAACTAAATTTGCATTTTGTTAAAATCAAAAAGTAGGAAAAAGATGTTTCTTTACAAATGACTTTGCTCAAGTATGTGTTCAAAGAAAACAGGATAAAAAGGCTCTTTTTTCTTCTAACATTCTGCACTGTACTGTGTTGTTCAATCAATAGGAATTAGCTTCTGCCATTTGCTAAAAGAATGAGTAGTGGGGAACAGGATAAGTTGGGAATTTCATAACTGGTAACAGAACCATTCTCTTGGGTAAACCTACAGAGAGAAAAAAGGGAGAGGACTCCAAATAAGTTCAGTGATCCAAGGAAGTCAGATATGAGCTTACAGTAGTGTTCTCATTAACCTTTTCCAGATCAGTCAATGTGACTTTAGGGTACAGGGCCCCATAAACAGTAACACTTCAACACTTTGTACTACTTCAAACAGATGGTTAGCTTAAAGTTTGCTTTTATTTTTGTCCCGGTGTTTGTTAAAATTAAAGCAAGCAGTAGTCTCAAAAATAGAGTGTGTTTTGTTGAAAAGAGGTTGGACTTGAAGCTATTTCATAATCTTTATGATAATTAATCTCTACTACCTTGTTCTGTGTTCGTATTTCACAGGCCAGTAACAATTGCAGATACTCTTGACAGGATCTGCTATGCATAAAAGAAAATTCATAGAGAAACTGTCCAGCAGTTTTGATAAGCTTCCACATAGGTCAGCCAAATAATTCAGTACCTACAGTAAATTTTGTATCTGCTGCTTTATTTTGCTTTTGCTATCCTGTATTGAAGTGGCAAATCTGGAAAGATTAATATTTGCCTGATTTCATGGTTATTACAGAGTTCTTGTGGCCTCACAAGCTTCTGCACAATTAAATCCTTTTTTTTTTTTAATAATTCTTTCCTATTTAAGTTCTAGTGTTTATCCTATGTGTCCATTTAGAAATCACAAAGCAGCAACAGCAGGTATTCCAGAGCACCAGATGATCAAAGTGAAGTTTCCCAACATGCAACAGCTTACAAAGGCAGAGACATGTTTACCTTACAGCCAAAAAGCATTATCCCAGTACTTTGCATCACAATCATAAGACATTAAAAACAGAAACTCTTTATGTGAAAAATGGGGGCATTCAATTCCACAGTGTTTTGAAGTCAGCGATATGTCACATGTACACAGTTAGTTGATTAAAATCTAGCTCCCAAAATACTCATCATGAGAAAAAAAAAAACACAAAGCAGAAGGAGTAAAGGAAGACAAAAAAAGCTGTAAGTAAAACTCATGCTGCAGGAGCATTGATAAGTTGTACTGTCTTCTTCAGCCCGAAAAAGATTCATGTTACATCACTGCAAGCCCCTGGCTTGTAAAAATACACAAGTGCATATACCACTGGATCGTGGTTATAGCCAGTCACTACAGCTTGGAAAGAACTAGAGGTTTTTTAAAAATCCATGCCTTGAAGTAAGCCATAAACTAAACTTCCTTTGATTTTTCCTTGAAAAACAAATAACTGTTCCTTCCATTTTCAGTAATACAACACAGAAGACAATGTAGAGCACACTCTGTAGGAAAGCACAGCTGTCAGCTGCCATTTTGTCAAAGCACTTGGCCGGTCAACGGGGCAGGATTTGCAGAACTAGTGAGGTTTGCTTATATTTTGAAGGGAGAATTCCCACTGTTAAGTGCAGCCCGTTGGCCCATTGTACTTCCCCTCTCCACTGCATGAGTACAGAATAGGGCCGGCTGCTCTTAGTCAAGCAAAGAGAATGTTTTCAATAAAGCAGCAGCATTTTGTTTTCTATAGCTCATACCTCTAAAAGAAAGTAATGAAATAAACATTTGAAAATATTTCTAACTTTTATAATGCTATCAGGGGAGTTGGTATTGCCCAAGCTATAAAAGCTATACAAATTAGAGAGGAATAAGTATTACAAATACTACAAAAGCTAGAAAATGAGTAGGAAATTGCAAGCTCAGTTTCCCATATGAAAAAACTGCAGGCCTTGAAATGTACTTATTGTCATTTGAGTAGCAGGATTTCCCTCCTGTCCTGTGACAGGAGAGGACAGTGGGATGGGTTCTGGTAGGTAGGTGCTGGTGTTTTTTTTTGTGTGCCAGGACATATCACTGACTCCAAACTGCTTTGCTCCCATTGCCACATAAACCTCATTCAAAGTAACCAAAAGGGCCGGTTAGAGGTAAATACACTTTGTTAGTCTAGCATTAAAAAAAAAAAAAAAAAAAAGCAGGTTGGTAGGGAGAAGCTGAGGTAAGAAAAACCTTTAAATCAGTGCTGATTTTTAGTTTATTTTACAGTCTTAACCAATGCTTTGCCAGCCTAATTTCACTATGCTTCTTAGTAAAATCATTGTGGCAAATTCCTGTATCCTAGCTTCCTTGCAGTCTAATCACCAGCGATATAAGCTACACAAAATCGTTCTGCTTGTCCCAAGCAGCAGTGGTTTAGCCTGCAGCAGGGGGAGCGGGGTGGGGCAGGGATGGGATTGTATGCACACAGACTTCTCTATGAAATAATCTCTGATATAGTAGTTGACAGCACTAGGGGAGCTTGGTCCACAGGCCAATTAAAACTTGTAGGCAAACACTGCCAATTATTTGTAAAGCCATTTAGATAAATATTGCTCAGAGATGCTGACATAGGCCCTTAGGTAGTCTTTGAATGGAGCACAGATTGGCTGTAAAAAGTAAGAAAACTATTTCAGTTCAGTTTCAGTATGAAAGGGAACAGGCAATTAGAACAAGCGGTCCTTCCACAGATCAGGCAAAGCATAGGCAAAAAACTACTCCAACCAAAAAAGAACCACAAGGTTATGGCAAGGTGTTGTCATCATGGTTTAAGAGCTTTAATCTCTTAAATTTCTCCTGCAAAACCTAAACCAACTTGGACTGCCACATTTGGACTGGCACAATGGTTTCTGTATAATTTCTAATTTGTCAATCACTGGGCTATACATACCGTAAGCTGGCGCAGCTGTACTATACCCATATGGTGCTCCATAGCCTGCAATATAAACAGATGGGGAATGGGTTTTCATTTCTTGTGATACCTGAAGACAATTGGTATTCGCGTATCAATACACAGGGACACTTTCTGGTATACAAAGAAGGACCACAGAAAAAAACAAAAACTCATATTAATGCATGTGAAAACTGCTGAAAACACTAAAATCCTTCTACACAGTGTCTTAAAGAACAAGCTACCCAATGACTTTCTTAAACCTCAGCTCTTGAGTCTGTACTGTCAGAGCATGGATCCAGTTACACATCCCGTATTTGCTTATGCTACCTCTGAAGTACAAATACAGTCTGACGCAAAGAAAAATCATCGTCCTCAATTTGCATTATAAAGAGGGGAATGCCTGCAGCAGATACCACATTTTCATCAATAAAGTTCCTGTGTGAATTCAGCGTGCTCTGCCACTTCTGCAGCCAAAAAGGACAAAGGACATGGGAACAACTAGATGCAAACAGAAACAGTATCTTTTTTCCAAAGGGCTAGGTGTTGCTGTGGAGTGAGACAAACAGGAACAGTGGAGAACACCAATCTTGGTTACTGTATCTCAATAATTAAGATTGTACAGGGTTGCGTCCTCTCCCCGCCCCACCTGCTGGAATCGCTTTAGTCCATCAGAAAAAGCAATAGATTTCTGAGAAGAGGATGAAGAGAAATAATCTGTGTAGGCCAAGACCAATAAAAGCTTAACTACTGCAATGACTTGGAAATCAAACCTATTTCTGGAGTAATTCCATGCTGGCAAGGAGAATGCCCTTGACAGGTTAAAATGTCTCATAAATGACTCCTCAGGCAGCAAGACAGTTCCAAAAACAATGTTAACAGCCATTAAAAATGAATTACTGGTTTTTAATATTTATAATTACATCAACA
This sequence comes from Aythya ferina, assembly GCF_964211825.1. Lineage (NCBI taxonomy): Eukaryota > Metazoa > Chordata > Aves > Anseriformes > Anatidae > Aythya > Aythya ferina. Next base: position 1,853,260 of record NC_140318.1, on the reverse strand, counting down.
TACAGGAACAATGAAGACATCATGCTGTTGACTGTGCCAGAAAGCAGGTCTAGCAAACAACAGGGCTATGCTATTAGTATGTGTGAATGGATGAAGAGTATAATTAGAGTTCCTGCTGTATTCAGAAAACTTGAGTATGAGTATACATACTACTTTTGGAAGCTATTGGATTTGCTTTGACTAAGGGATCTCCAAGTATCTCATTCTTAAAAATCTGTGATTCATATTCAAAGTCAAAACAACGTCTAGACTCCCTTTACGTTACTTGCAAGCCTCAGATCTGATGCAGAGTCACAAAAAAAACAATGCACTTTAAGAAGTAAGGAGAATGTTAACGTTTCATTAAAGTTTTCTTGTCTCTGGATTGTAACAGCTTACACTCTGTATGCCCTTCGTATCTGCTTGCAACCTACTGGTTAATAAAAACCATCACTATTTTGGACCAGCCACTAATAGTTGAGCACGTAAGCTCTTCAGAAGCTCAAATAGTTTTGCCTCTGATGGTTGCAAATCTGCCCTGAGGAGTCAGCAGTGAAATAACCTGATTAGTAACTCACCTGCTGTGTACAGAAAGTACCACGTATGTGAACCACAAGGCCTTTGGTTTTCAAAAGTTCAAAAGATCCTCTGCTACTCAGAACAATACAGCACGGATGATGAATTAACAGAGTATGAACACAAATTCTTTTTTTTTTTTTTTTTTTTTTTTTTTTCAGGCTAGCATAGAAGCTACTGATAGATATTGTGCTCGCATGCCTGATTCACGTGGATAGTTTCTGGGATCACAGTGACTGCCGGTTCTATCCCTGCAAGGGTTTATTGGGCAAGCCAATCCTACTGCTACAGGACATGTGATGCAAGAGGTTCCTGACCCAGGAAGAAAGTTCAGGAAATTGTTTGGCAGTCAACTACAAAGACAGATAATAGAATGATAAAGCCAGGAAAGCCATTATGGGGATAACTGTGTACTCATGCCCTGTACACATGGAGTTTTAAGTTGCATACTTATAAAGGATAGGTACCGCCAGTTGTTCAGCTCTTTGATTTATTAAAACACCCATGAATTCTCTCTTCTGCTTCATCTCAGATGACTGAAGCTGAAGAGGTCACTTGCATAGTTGACTGACAAATGGAATAGGGCACACCAGTAGTCAGAATTAAAGTATTAGCTGTTAGTGCCATGCCTTACCTGGTGTTATGTATCCAGTAGCAGCAGCTGCCCCAACAAATGCCCCTCGTGTTAAAGCACCTCTTCCTCTACCTCGAACAGCCTGGACTGCTGCCGAAACAGCTGTATTGACAACCCCTTTAGTCTGCTCAGAGTAATAAAAACAATAGCAATTCAGAAGGTGGAAGTGTTGCTGGAACTACAAGGACATCTGCATTAAATCACCACCTTTCCCAAATCTCTTTAAGAATGCTTGCTGCACAAGCCTTATTTAAGGCAGAGTACAAAATGGAGAAGTAACATTTAAAAAAAAAAAAAGACTGACAGAAAGAGTCCCTTCTGAGAGCTCACTGCGTAGCAGTCTGAATCTAAGAGCGTGGTCACTTCACTGTGTCCTGGCAGTTGGCATAGTCAGGCCATATTTATTTCCTTCCTTAAGTTTTGGCTGTGTGAGTGTGATCAAACGTGACTAGTTTCTGCCCTATTCTCTGATGTGCCTTGCCGCTATCTTTTCCACATCCTTACAAACTGCCTCTCCCTGATCTACAACGTGGTCTTTGCTTTTTTCCTACAACCCTGAATCTGCAAATTTTCAGCAGAGCCAGGACTTCACCACAAAAGCAAAACCACCTCATGACAACGCTGGATTAGTTTAGACCAGCTTCTTCTAGAATGCCATCTTCCTTTCCCATTGTCACGAGTGACAGAATTCAGAGTACAGCAAGGAGCTGCAGACACTGGTGTTGCTCACTGCATCAGAGCAGAGCTTTGCTGTACTACATGCCCCCCGGCTACCTTCTGAAAACAGAGTAAAATCAAGCATATCTAGGTATTTCAAAGACAAGTTTGGCCATAAACACAGAGGAAAAAAAAAAAAAAAAAAAAAAAAGATTTAGTTAAGTGCCAGAATCAGAAGTCATTCTCATATTTTAGCTGCCTATGGAACATTGTCCTGTGAGGTACCATTTCTTCTGATCTACTAGACTTTCAACACAGTAATGGAAACTGAAATACTCCTAACCAAAAGTCTTAGTGAGTTGAGGAGGACTTAGTAATTACAGACAAAAATAGAGTTGACTTTTAATTTTTTAAGTGTATTTGGGGATACATTCTGCTCCTGTGAAATAAGAAAATCCTAATTCTAACACATTTGCACAAAAGAGAACCAAATGGTAACCCTCAAGGGTGTTTTTTTTCCCTGATAACAGTTCTCTGGAGGAGGAACACTGTTGATAGTTTCTGCTCTGTTCAACCTTAAACTTAATAGACTTGAGAAATCACTGTGGCTATTAAACCTAACGGACAAGACCAAGCTTTGTATTACAGAAGCGTCCTGACTAAATAAAATGTCTCATTTGAAAACTCTGGTGCAAAAATCTCAACTTACTCCAGAACATAGACTTAATGCCTTTGCTAAGCTATAAATGATTTATTCTCTATGTATCTTAGATGGTGGAGGAGCACAGTATGGCTCTGGCCTTACACACAAGAGACTTCCATGTCATCAGCAAACCTGATTGTATTTCCTCTAGCTAATCACCACCTCTCTTTGTGCCTCCTTTTCTACTCTTGTGTCCTCTAGGTTAAACCCCTTAATAATAAATAGGAAAATATTTTGTAATAGCACTAGCGCAATACAGTCCCAGCTACCATAGTATATGCTACAACAATTACTATATAAGAATAAAAATAGAAACTTTACAGTGTGTGCACAATGCAAGAAAATGAAATTACCTGCTTCCTCTAGAAGGTCATGTGTCATAAAACCACCCAAGAGCTGTGGTAACAGAGTGATCCAAAAAGCAAGTAACAATTCTTACCTGAGGAAGAATCTTCTTCTTCTTGTTGTTTGCTGCATTAGGCCCAGAAAACAGTTTCTCAAGTGCAGCTAATGCAGCGCTTGCTTTTGCTACTTTCTTATTTGGACCTGCACCTCTGAATTTCTGGCCATCTACTTCTACCTGAAAATTAAGATACAAATTTATGTTAAGATATGAATTTATGTCTAGTATTTTATCCTTGGGAATACCATGCTGCACCTACTGGTCAGTGATGAGAGAGCCTCAATAGTTAAAAAAACAAACAAACAACTAAACACCATTCCATGTTCTGTATGACAGATTTCTCATTTTATTTTCCTAAAGCATAAGACATTCCCTTTCCCAGTCACATCACAGCTGTAATAAGAGATACAAAAGCCTGAAAAACATCACTACAGCTGTGCGGTGCAAAAAGCACAACAAAAAAATCTACAATCATAGCAGCAAGAACCCCAAAGACTGAAGCACAGTTGCTAAAACCACCTACCAACTCTACAAGCTTGTTTCACTCACCTCCATCACAAAGCGCTTGTCGTGGCTTCCACCCGTCTCGGAGATGAGCTCATACTTCAGACCTCTTCTTTTTTCATTAAGCTCCATCACTGGGTTTTTGCCACTTGCTGTCAGTATAGGACCCTGAGTTCTTACCTAGAGACACATTTATGGTGTTGCTTTAGAGCCTTTTATCTTCATATGGCAGACATCTACAGTGGTATAGCTTACAGCATCAAACGGCCAGCCCCTTGGAGAAGGCTGGCATTATCACCGTGTCAAGCCTCTGCAACAGCTCGTTGTTCCCAGTACGTACACCGCACTGGACATTCCAGTGACAGACCTGTATCACAGATAACACTGTCTTGGCTTCAGTAGAACATGCTGCACCAGAATAGTGGACAACTCAGGCAATTCTATGACTCTGTGATCCTAGCATGATTTCTGGGGACATTCTGCCAAGACTGCTAAAGTTACTGGAATTTTGTCCTTTGTGGAATACCATATTTCTTACAACTTCAGTGAGGAAACAAGCACTGCATACTGCTTCGTAGCAACCGACTTCAGTCAGCTACAAGTGCTGAAGTTAACATAAATGATCCAATTTCAATGTAATCTTCAGTGTGGCTTTTTCTAGGTCATTCAATATGTACAGAGGTATTAGGTTTTACGTTTCCTAACATCCCTTGATGAATTGTTTTGTTTTCACTGGTCTTCATGTGTATCAGTAAGATACTGTCTACAGAACTATACATTTTTGACAAACCTATTACACGAAAGAAAATACCAAAATTGCATTACCAAAGCCCAAAGGTAACAAACAAGATTATGTTGTCCCACTCCTAGGACTGGACTGTATGTGAGCAAAGTAGAAGAGACAACACCTGTCAAAGAGTTTATGGTCTTAAAAGCATAATATGGCTACTTTACCTTAAATTTTAGGAAAGGAGGCATAAAAATCAAGCTATTCGTGCACAGTGACAAAGCCTATGGAAGGTCTGAGACTGGAAACTCAGTTTCTTATCTGCTGCCATAAAGAAAACATCATCCTTTTCTAAGACAGGAAATAAAAACCCCACACCTCTCCATCACTTGTACTTTTCTATGTAATGTTTACCTCTAGGGTAGTGGAGGTGTCAGATGTAGAATTTCCAGTATTATTGCTTGAGATTGAAGACACTGTTTCATTTTTGCCTTCGGTATCTGATTTTTCATCAGAACTTACACACTCAACATCTGCATCAAAACCAGTTGGATACCCCATTGCTTGTAAAACCTACAATAAAAGCACATGAAATGAACTGTAAAATAGGCTAATGCTACCGAAGCAAGTATAAACAAATAGAGGCCTAATCACAACACAAAAGAATGGCCACTATACACTTAATAAAGGCAGATTGCTTAGAAAATGCATTTTCTCCTGTGTGAAATGGAGAAAAGCACAGCAGCAATGGGGGAAATAGTTCCAGGTTTCCAGAAGTGGAATCAACACAAACAGAAATGTTTGTCTCAAAGACAGCAATTACTCATGAGCATCATTCATCTTGATAATTCCATGCAAAATAATAGGGTAAAATTAAAAAGTTCATCCACTCCATGATACTGCTTAACAGTATGAAAAGATTGTTTTGCATACTTTTTCCTCTCTCTCTCTGTATATAGACAGGTGAACAGATTGACTGCAGGGCAAACAGGACAAACAGTCTCATGAGAATCAAAGCACTGCACTTCTAGAAGATGGCACTTCTGGAGCTTCCTAGAAAAGTGCAGTGACAGCTGGTCATGCAAAGTGTATCCCTAGAGCTACAGGGCTGACATCACCTTCCTTGCTCGCATCTTTCAGAACACTGGAGGGTAGATGCTTCCAAAGTTCCACAGGGAACAAGCTCAGGTGTCCTGAGCTGTGAGATGAAGGAGGGTCCAGCTGGCAGAGCAACAAACCACTCCATCTGCAGTAAATTTTAGTGGAGCATGTCACAACTTCCTAGTTGTTGCTTCCAGCAGCTGCACACCAAATGAAATTTTACTCTCCAATTAAGGTACTAATCGGTTCCTTCAAAAACATCCTCAGCTAGCAACGTCAGCCTCTCCTTTAACCAGCTGCCTAACCTAGCTGGACAGAGGTACCGGACACAGCACCCGGGAATCTGAAACCAACTTGAAGCTCCACTGAAAACGCAGTCCCAAGAAGAAAGTGCAAAAATCACTGTTTAAACACCGAACTGAAAACTACAGAGGTTATCCCAGCCTCAGCTCCCGTACAATTGCTGTATATTTAGGTGAATTTTCAAGGCTTCTATGTTTTAAAAAGATCAGATCTGGAAACTGAAATGGTTACAATAAGCTCTCTTGTAAGTCTGCGAAAAAAGGCCCCAGATTTGCTCGGGGCGGAAAAAAAAAAAAAAAAAATTGTATCTACACACCATCCATTTGCCCTTGGCTTGAATCGGGGATGTTTTCAACCCAGGATTTGTGTACATGTAGACTGAGAGAGAACAGAGCTGGGTGTGTACCAGCGCAGATATGGCAGATACAGAGAGGTTCAGTGGCAGAGAAACTGCAGCTTTTCAGGGCAAGTTTTGATAAAAAATAAAAAATCTCTCTCTATATATAGATACATCTTTTTTCTTTTTTTTTTTTTTTTCCTTTTTTTTTTTCCCTCCAAACGACTGCAGGGAGTGAGGTAAAATAAAAGTATGAGGAAGAAGGTCTGGAAGGACACACATGCAGAGAGATGCTTTTCCTGAGGAACAACACATTCCCTCAGATAGTTCTGGACACTTTGAACTTGAAAGCACGAGGGACAATGGGATTTTCAAAACGGAAATCAAAAGAAAGCAGAAAGTTGCCAGATGAAGCTTCTAAAAAGGCAGTTCTTAAAAACACAAAACGAAGCACAGAATGACAGATGCGCTTGCTCCTATCATAAGTGCAGTTCTATTAGAAGAGGTTCTCTTTCACATGAAAAATCTGTAGGAAACTTTCCTTTCTTCCCAGAAACCCAGAAGGCTTGGTCTGCTTTAGCAGTCTGAACTGTCCTCTTGCCATACAACAAGGGTGTTCATGTTGGGCATTCCAGTCTATTACTGCTTAACAGACAAAAGCTCTGCCATGTACAGCACCTACAAGAAGCAACAGTAGGTTGACTAGCGACTGCATGAGATTAGTCTTACTGAAAAACTGACTGGAGACCAATCATTTACGTTCAGCCCAGTGCACAAAGGTACTCTTCAAACACTCGGGACAGGAAACAACTCCATGTTTCAAGGAGTTTCACAACCCAGGAATGGACAGACAGAGAAGGAAGGGGAGAAAGAAGGAGCCATCAACATGCTGTTTTCTAGCCAACAGGAGAAAGGAGGAGAACAGAACAAAACCAGCACGTACACCCCCCCCAATCCAGAACTTAGACACTGCGTTCAGTCCTCTGGCACATGAGCTGACCTGCAGAGCCCTGGGACGTTTTTCCTTCACATTTCCACATTGTCCCTCTCCACTAGTCTGAAAGGAGTGGTGCCCTTTGAACCTTTGAACCTCTGTTTCAAGTACATTGGTAGCACCTCAGCTTCATCCATTTTTAAAATTCAGTTTTAAAATTTTATTCGTTACTGAGTTTTACTAGTATTACTAGTTCTAACCATATTTCATGCTCTATGTTCCAAGATTTGGGGTTAGCAGAGTATTTTAGGCTGCCTTACCTTCACTGCCACATGGAGCTTGGCTGTTTTCTTAGAAGGTCCTGATGCTTCATATGTCGTACCATCAACATCTACAGACATTGTGAAGACTGGGGCATGGACTGGACCAGACTGTGACAGCAGCTTATACTGAAGCCCTGGCCTGATTTGGTTCAGCCTCATCAGAGCATTCATGAGATCTATTGCTTTACTATCTAGTACTAGTACAAGATAGTGGGGAAGGAAGGGGAGAAGGGGGGAAAAAAAGGGTGAGGGGAGATGAACAAAACAAAATGAACAGCAAAATGAAACAGTTTGCATTTAAGAGCTTTCTGTCTGTATAAAGGAGCAGAACAAGCCCTCAGCCTCTCAAAGATTGAGGGTAGTCATGACACTGTTAAGTCTGTAATATGCCATTCCACTTTTGGGTAACTATAATTACCCATCTTTTAATATTGTTAGTACAATTCCTTTGCAGCTACCTGTATTTTTCCTGGTTGATATCAGAGTAACAAGTTTCATTGGTAGTGAAGAACCAGACATAGAATTGGCACCAATGTAGCACAATCAAAACAGCCTCTGGAATTGACTGGATCCCAGAAATGCTGAGAGTTTTAGTCTGTGCATTTTCGTCATCATTTTGTAGATTAAGCGTTTTATTTTTCTTGAGAAGGGAAGAATGCAAAAAGGCGAATCTTCACACAGCAAAATCACTGCAGTATTTGGCAGAAAAAAAGCTGGTAGAGGATAGTAATCAATAAAATATCTCAGTTGCTTGGGCAACTTAAATTTTCGTATGACCTGACAAGCAATCCTATTTAGATTGCAAATCATTCAGTTAGTAAAACATGTCAGGGGAAATTCAAATGCCCCATAAGAAATGTATATTCTCAATGTGAGGCAAGAGAGGCGCCATTTCTTGTTCCAAAGACTTCCTCGCATGCTATTCCACACCAACAGTGAGAAGCTTTTAAGCCAGCTCCCACTGTACAATGGGTCTTTGAAAAGAGAACGGAGGAGCATTGCACTTACTTTTCCTCAGATTACGCTTCATCTTTTTATTTGGATCTTTCTCATCCCCAACACCATCTTCAAATGGTCTCTTGAGAGCAGATGAGCCTGTACCTAGAGTATAAATTTCCTTGTAATATGAATAAACTATTAAAAAAATTCCATTGCAGGAATCTGATTAGTCCCATACTGTTCTTTCCACATTTATAACTAAGAAAAGAACTCAACCTTCAGTCAAAGCTTTGTTACTGTTACATGTAAACCAATAATAGCTCATTACTCATTGCACCAGGCCATGCAAGATGTCTGTTTCTAATATTACGTGTACTGTAAGTACTGTAATTCTGTAGTGACTTTTTTTGTTTGTTTTATATTTAGTCTATGGCAAGACCTATAACAATTTTGTTTTTCCAAAAAAGAAATACACGGAAAGTTTTTTTTGTTAGATGTATACTATTTTCTAGGAAAAACATGAGTAATTCTCATTATGGACATTCGTTATACATTTTTCGACCAGTCTGAAGTCTCTCCTTCCCCAGCACAAAAATCGTAAATATTAATTTTACTCTTCAGACGCCAAAAGGATTTGTGCTTTAAAGAAAGTCATCAGCTATTCCCTAACTGCTCCTTTGTTGGTACTTCTGGAGAACAGAACATTCAGATTTTCTCCTAACAATAAAATACATATATTAAAAAGCAACAAACCAAGCCACCAAAAAAGAACCCAAACAGCAAACCAACCAACCAAAACAAAACAACAAGGCAAACAACTAAAACAAACCAACCAACCAACAACAGCAAAAAAAAACCAACAAAAAAACAGACAACAAACCAAGTAAAAAAACGAAACAAAGAAACATTTGACAAAGAAAAATCTTTGCTGTAAATTCATAGCACGGAACTCAGGAATTTCACTCATTCTATATTAACCCCCTAGTTTACTTCCAAATTAGTGATTTTTAGAGCATACAATACCTACCTTCTTTGTCAGTTACTGACCAGGAATATTTCTGAAATGACTTATTTGATGGGAGAGGATCCATTTCCAAAACCTTATAGATTTGACCAAAGGCTGATAATCTGAGGGCATGCTATAAAATGACAGTAGAAATAAAATAACATTGTGATGTAACTTGTATCTGAGTTGTCTAAGTTTGTAGACACAAAGTAACTTCTTCTATGAAAATGTTAATTTCTAGAAATCTTAAACACATCAGTTTCTGTAATATGAAGTGCAGGACACATTGACAGGGAGCCTACCCAAGGACTGTGCCTTAAGTGTTTGAAGTAGGATGCAAATGGTGCACACACATTAGGCTGCCTCGTGTAAGGATTGTATTTCATCTGTATTTAACTCTTGCACTCATAAAATATTATTTCATCTTTCCAGTGCAGGGCACCGTAAGAACCATCAGGACCACCACTAAAATAAGCCATCATGCCAGAGAATAAGTTGAATTAATTAGCTGAAATCTCGAGTATTATAGCACCTAGCTCCTCCATGTGAGTTTTCTACCTGAGCACTGTGCGTAATGGCTTCTTTTTGCTGAACTGTCATATACGACAAAGCATCTGTTGGCTCCCGTTCACAGGGGTCATGCAGACCAGGGCCTCCTGGGAAGGAAAAATGTAAGACAGATTATTGAGAGTAAACACGAAGCAACATGAAAGAAGAGAGTAATGAATATTCTAACAGCTAGCCTTCATCTTCAGCAGAGTGGGAAGTGCACCCTTCCCAATAAGGGATTCAAGTATTATACAAAGCAAGCTAACCCATGAAGCAAGAGGCCACAGAACTTATCAGTGTGAACACTGCATGGGTACAACAATGTGAATTGAAAGCAGGAAGTTTAAAAGGAAATAATGATGTTTTGGGTAGACATGCTGATTTCAGTAAATCTATATGAAGTAGCTAGTCATTAGGTCCACATTTGTTTGGAACCCCTTAATGAGATCAAGGTTCATTTATAAACAAACCTAACATTCCCCATGAACTCCTAACTGTGTTGGAAGTACTTCATTCAGTTTGACCATGCAATTTCCTTTTATCTTTCAATTTTAAATAATAAGCCATATTCATTCAGTTCCACTGCAGATAGGAAGCACAAGGCGGGTGTTTTTCATCTAATCATACAGCAGCGTACTTTTAAATGGGTTTGGGCTGCCCGAACAACAGTCTGTATTCCTGAGGTTAATCTGGCCCCTTACCAGGAAGCAGAATTCCAGATGCCAAACACTCCATCACTCGTCGTAATGCTTCCCCAGCGCCCAAAGGTCTATTACAAGTACCTATAGATTTTTCACATATAAGCTCGAGTGGCTAGAAGACATTAAATTATGATTAGTATGGACACAAGGGTAACTGTAACTGCAGTTAAATATGGAGAGGTAGAGGGGAAGAATATTCACATCAGCTTACTTCAGCTTTAATCCACTACAGGTCTAACTGACAGAGGCTGCCATCTCAGAGGACAGTTACGGCACATATATTTGTTCCCTGCTTTGAGTCACCTTTTGAGGAAACCAACTGCTCTCCGTTAACTGCACTGTTAGTCTAAAAGGAAAAGCCTTCTACAGCCAAATCATGTGAATATTCTCCTCCTGTCAAAGGGATATCAGTTCTATGCAAGAGAAAATGCTGCCTCCGCTGACCTCCAAAGTGTTCCTCTCTGGACACAGAGAGCATTTTGCCTTCCGCAGAGCTGCTAGCATGAAGTGGCTGCTCTGACAGGACCAGCTCTGTCATGGTAGCAGAAGACTTGAAAAACTGAGGTTGGAAGCAACAAGTGGGATTCTACTGCTAATCCATGAGGACGTGCAAGGCCCCACAATGTCACGCCTCTTCCCATGGTGTCAGTACATCTTACAGACTGAACAGGACTCATTCTCTTTCCTCCCGGTAAGCACTTTTCTACACAGCTTGCAGTTAGTGAGGAGCGGGGAGAAAAGGGGGAGGGAGGCAGGTTAAAGGGAGGAGCGTCATACAATGCACTGCTTCTCCCAGTCCAAACACCGCTACAATCCGTAGAAAATTTGAGATCTGACCAGGTTGCCTTCAGCTCTTTCTGTACTTACCCATCCTTTCAGTGGTGCCCATGTGGGGACTCTGTTGCACAAATCCCGTAGAATACGAAGCACAATTACACATGATTTTAGTCCATTTGCCCTGGCCTAAAACAAACAAAAGGGTTCCAATATACCTGCAAAGACCTGGCCTTCAATTTTGCCTTTTTTTTTTTTTTTTTTAAAAAAAAAAAAAAGCAGAGTCCTGGGATAGACTTTTTTTTTTTACGATAACTATTTAATACTTAATCAGCTTCATGCAAAACAACAGTTATATTAAGTAAAATATTTCAACTTATAGAGAGACAAAGAAAAGGAAGCAAGATATCAAGATTGCTCTCGTAGCCTCATGACAACTCTAGACCAGTTGGCTGTCTACCTGTCATGCCTGCCCCTTATACAGTACAGCACTGAATTCGGAAATCTAGACCTTTGCTCTACTAGGGACTAATCAGAAGTTAAAGAGGCATTAAAATTAAATATCTGAAATTAAACCTCATAAGGCTACAGTAACAACAAGGTAAGAACAAATAGCCAACCTGAAACCATTTGGCGTGCCGCAGAGACGCCAAGGCCTCCAGGCATTTCTGCCTGTCCAATAAGTCCGGAGGATCTTTCATCGCAACATTATCTACTGGTAAAAATGGGATAAAAAGAGACAGATACAATTTGACCAAGGGGTTTCTGTCACAATACAAAAAGAGCGGCAGCATCTCAATGAGGTAATAAGACTCCCAGAATTTAAGTGCACTGTTACTTAATTTAAACAAGCCGTTAAAGGTAGTAAATGTGCACGTGTGCAACAGAAGCAAAGGCATTCACTCCTCATACAATAATAGTAATAATAGAGATGGCCACTGCTACAGACAATCTGGGATCTTATTAAAAATGTAGAACATTTCAGGGCAGAAAATAGCTATATAGCACTTCTTTCATTGTTATTTTTCTCTTCTTTGTGACTTCCAAGTGCAAAAAGTAGCACAGAATTTCAGAAACATGCTTCTTTTGACAAGGGGAATATTTTCTTGAGGGACACAGAATATTGAGAAAAATTATAATAGGTAGAAACACTTTGAAGTTATTCCCATGCAATTGCTGAGAATTAAAAAAAATTGAGTACATTTGAAATACTTTTTCTTGAATAGTATTAGTCAATATAATTCAATGAAAGAAATACGTAAATGCTAACAATAATCTTTCATATAGGCAGAACGTATGAAAGAATTTTGTTAACTACCAGATTATTAATATATTGAGATGTAGTCTCCACTTATATAAAGCTTCTCTTCCCAACAGCAACCAAAATTGACACGTGAAGTTCAAAGAAGGGTTTTAGAGACAAGACATCTTCTGTGGAGCTTTACACTCTCCACCCTTCCCTTTCTCTTTTTTTTTTCTTTTTTATCCAGCACGCAACAAACTGCTTTTAGCAGTCACAAGCAATTCTGTAATGAGGGATATTATACAACAGTCCTTTCTTCCCCGATTTGTATTTATTTATTTTTTCTTAAATGTGTGATCAGCACTCAGATTCACTGGAAGCTATGTACAAATGACAAATTTTGCATATCAGAGAGTTCAGGTTACAAGGATTTTAGATTTCAGCCGACATGAGAAGAACATAGCGGAAGAGCTAAATGAATCCATGGCTTAACTACAACCATGAATATGTTATTTTTCTATGAATACACGATTATTCTTAATTTCAAAATAATTTGGAAAAAACTCTCTTTTCATTATTCACAATGGACAACTCTGCAGGTTTCAAGAGAGATCCTGGAATGCCTGACTGAAATGCAGCATCCAGTCCAAAATCTTTGCCAGATAAGCAAAATCCAGTACCCAGAAAGACATTTAAAATATCAGGTTGTTAGGAGAAAAAAAGTAAAATCAGTTTATATGCATAATTTAGTTACATCTCAATATACCTTTACATAGATTAATTTGGGTAGTATTGACTGCAAATGTAATTGCATCTTTAATGTTCAGTTACTCTACCTCCTATGCCGTTTACCAGGAAGGTTACTCTGGTAAAAGCACATTATGTTACGATGGATAAAAGAACCCAAAGCAAAAAAAAAAAAAAAAAAAAAAAAAAAAAAAAAAAAAAAAAAAGTGTAAAACTGAACAGAAGCAGGTATCTTGTCTGATTGGTCATGGTTGCATTTTGTACCTGCTGGCTCTGCTGTCTGCAGAATGAAGACTTAAAGTGCTATAAGCTTATTTTCTGACCCTGATGAACTTCACAGCAGATATTTGCATTGTTTCTTATTGCCCTCACCAACATTATTACAATATTGAGCTTAATCACTCGTCTTGCCTACTATTCAAATAAAAGCTGCAAAGTCTCAAGGCACTTGATTTCTGTGAGCACAAAAGGTCACCTTGAAACAAAATTTACTTCCAAGTTTCCTTCGCAGTTTCATTTATTTTCAGGAGTAATGTTTTGTGGCACACAATTATTAAATGTACTTCTATGTGGCTGCATAAAAAAAAACTTTATTTTGGACAATATAAACATCTGCTTAAAGCTCACGTACTGTATAAAACAGCTACTGTCAATGAATGATCAGAATCTTATTTTAAAACGTTAGAATTAGCAAAGATGACTGATTGCAAAATCATTAATTTTTGGCAATATTTTCACATACCTAGGGACTTTTACTTAGTATTGTACAAGACTGCTAAAGCACGTGGCAGCTGTTGACAAAGTAAATTAATTTTGACTTTAAAGTACAAGGCCATAAACAGAATGTTATCAGTCATTCCGGTGAATTAAAGGCCTTTTCTGTTCTCATAAGAATTGTTTTCAGCAGACTGAAATGTTACTTCTCCAGCAGGATCAAGGCTATTTCCAAAGGTCTAAATTACAAGTAACTTGGAGAATTTTGCCAATTGCAACTTCCATACTAGTGTTGTGAACACCTTTTGCAGATGTTGCAGTCAGCCAGCTTTTGATGCAAGATTCTATTAAACAGAAAGATGAAGAGAACAGGCAGTGAAGAGGGTGAGCGGCTTGCAGCAGACTCCCTTTCGACATCCTCAGTAGAATGGCATGTTTCTTCATGCTCTGCCAGTCAGGAAAGTGAGACCCAATCAAAATTTTTAAACGTGATTGCAAAGCTTTCCTTTTTCTCTTGTGGTTTTAACAAGGGCAAAGATACAGAGTTTAATAAACAGCTCATAATCAAGCCCTGACGTTAGCTCACACTCTGCAACTTAGAACCAATCCTTCAGTAATTCTCTCCCCACTTGCTGCATTTACTCTCTTCATACGGTGGCTGCTAACTTCATTCCTTACAGCCAGCCACACAAGGAGTGCTGCCTTCTCCACAGAGGCAAGGTACATCAGTGGCTTGTTGCCCCTTCAGAGGGGCTTGGCACCTTTGGAGCATTGCTGGCTGCCTGCAAAGGCAGGCTGTTTATGCAGTAGTTGCTCAGTTCCAGAGCAAGGCTGATTTCAGCACCACTTCAGTGACTGAACTTGTTTATTATTATAATTATAATTATATAAGCTTGTTTTACTGTAGTGCTCAGTAACAAGAATTGATTTGCAAGGTACCACATTCTGGCCTGGAAAGCCCGATTCGCATTAGATGTTGTGACTAAAAATTTAGTTTCTTAAGTTTAAAATTTAAACTGATGCAAAATGCAGAAATTTTAGATGCTTGACTTCTTAACATGACAAAGCAGAGCTTTATGGATAGCCATTTGTGAGAAACACTGAAATGCACACACACACACACACACACTGGTCTGCTATTTATTTTTGCTAACAAGCAGCAAAAACAAATAGGGCAAACACCACAGTTTAAACATGAACACTTTTCCAAAAGAGGTGGGGACTGAAGAGAAATCCAGGAACGTTTTTCGATACATTCTGACATCAGGGCATGAAGGTACACACAGCATTCCTACAGAACAGATGGGAGCACTGGTAACGAGGTCATTGCACCTAACCTTGCTGATTTGGTTAGAGGACAGATTAGTGACCAACACCGAACTGCTGGAAACCTTGGTCAGTTTCACACAGCCTCTGCTCACTGGGAGCTGCTGCAGGGGCCCGCAGGCTCTAGGGCAAACCCGCAGCAGCACCTGGACCCAAAGGGCCTATCTTACAAGGAAGATGAACGGCAAGCTGACCAGCATTCAGAGCCCCTTCATCCAGAAGGATGTACAGAATAAACTCGAGGCCATTTTTAGAACTGCACAGAAGCTGTATTATGTTTGGTTGGCATTTTTTTGGGAGCATTGGAAAAAATATGGCAATACTTTGGAAATCTTTCCCAAAAAAAGGTTTTTTCACCTGATGGTTTCTCTGAGTATTTTCCATTGATAGATAGAAAACTTTTTTGGTCTGAACCCAAGTTAAAGTGACTAAAAACAGTTGCAAATATTATGAAAAAAAGTATTTTTTTAAACTCTTTAAAACCTGCATTTAGTGATATCTGCATAATGTTTCACATACCTTTGATAAAGGAATACAGTAAATTCCAATTGCACTTGTGATGAATCAACATCAAAGCACCTGGACTTTGACAGGATCCAATTACCCTACAAATACTTATTAGCTTTACAGCAATGATAGTGCAATGCTGCTCTAACAAAGGCAGTGAAACCATTTTACGTCTTTAAAAAATAGTACAATATTTTGAAAAATATTCAAAGACACTGAAAATAGGACACATACACTTTAAATATAAGAAAGCATAAAAATTCAAATCCTCATTCATTTTAGGATGAATTCAGGAGTCCTGAGAGTTTACTGCCACAATGCTATCATTTTGGTGCAAGAAAATATTTGGATGGAAGCCTTTGCACAAAACTATTCCCTTATGGGAATCTTACAAATCTTTTATCATTAAAATTTGTTCTGCACTTTGTGCTCCTCCTTACAAACATCCGTCAGCTGCAGTAACACCAGGCCTGACCTCAACATCTTACAGAAAGTTGAAGAATAACTGAAGTAATGTGCAATTTATTTTAATGGTCTTGCAAAGGAGCATGGTTACTAATTTGAGAATAAAACAGACATCACAATTAGGAAATCTTTGCCATTCATCTGTTTTGTAAGATTTTTCTGCATCCAACTGCTGCCAGAGGGCTCTGCTTCCTTTCAAGGTTATCCTTCTTGCCCTCGCCTCAAACAAAAGTGAAGAGAAACTGACCAACATTTCCCATTGTATCGGTAGTTCATGTGGGAGGGGGGGAGAAGCAAAGGGCTTGTGGCAAGTCTAGAATGGGAAGAGAGCGACAGGGAGTTCCCTAGCCCACGCGGGCCCAGCTGCCTCAGTTGTCATGACAGAGAGTGGCCAGTTGGTCAAAGGTCTGACATCGTCCGGTGGCAAAGTTTCTAGGGATAGGTTTGGGAAGCGGAAGCAGAAATTACTGACAAGATTTGAAAAATAAAATAAAATATGGCTACATTTGCTCTTCTCTATTGCTCGTTTTGTTTCCAGCCTCGTTGATACTACCCGTTCTTACCAAGGGGCTGAGGACTAGATTGGAAGTCAGGCAGTTAGGGGGAAGGAATAGAAAGAAACTAAGTTACAGTTTTCTAAATCTATTTGGGACTAGGGGCATGAGGAACAATACTCAACTCAGAAGCAAAAGTACTGCATTATAGCACCCTAATTTCATTGACAAGGAAACTCAAAGCTAGAACCATACACATGTATCAGCAATTGATAAGAATTGAGGGCCAGGAGGATATACTTGTGAGCTTTGCAGTTACTTTATGCAAAAAGAGAAACAATTTTACAAGTTTGTCAAGATACTAGAACCAATCCCACTTGACTGACTGAATTTAAAAACAAGACTGTGCAGCGCTAGGGTGCTCCAGAATTAACCACTAAATCTGAAAGAAAGAACTAAGATCTGGTTGTGTGTCAAAGTTAACACTGTAGCAATGCTGCTTGCAAATGAAAACCATTGGATACTTACAGGACAATTAAGTGGCTGCTATCTTTTTAAGGTACAAATAACGTAACCTATTGTGGCAAAAGCCAGTCTAGTTAGTATAGAATACACAATTAAAAACCTATTTCCTAATTATCCCTGTGCTGCACAGTCAGGGCATTTTGATAGAACAGTCTTAGAAACACGTTAAAACGCTCCATGTACCTCCTTCCTTCTTCTCTGCTTCATCTCGAATGAGAGGGGATGTAAGTATCACCTTCAAGGTTAGCTTGGGCTCCTTTGTGTTACGAATAATAATAGCTGCCTCATTTACATGCTCCTCCACGAGATACTTCTCTTCTGTAAGTTTCTGAAAGTCACCAAGAAAGATTTCAAGAATCTCCTAATCAACTGAAAAAACGCAGAATCTCTTTACGTGCATACACCTCTTGAACTAGTGAGACACCTGCAAACATTGCAATAGCAACTATGGCCCTGCCTCCTTCATTAAAAACAAACTGGAAAACCCCAGGAACGTGACTTTTAAAAAAGCTAAGAAAATTCTACAGCAAATGTAATGGCAGTACTAAGTAGTCCCACTACAAAGGCACTACTATCACTTTTTTTTTTTTTTAATTAAAAGATAGAAGCTAACTTTTGTAGCTGCCAGTATGTGAAATACTACCAGCAACTTCTGTTCTTAGAAGTAGAGACCTCTGGTAATGCTGCCTCTAAACGTAAAAGCTCTCGTATGCAGAATGACTGACACAACTGTGCCTGCCAGTGCGAACGGACAGCAGGCTGCAGTGTAAGAGCCACAGTGGCTCACCTGGCTCATTTCTTACCATGTCTAAGCCAGTCTTCAATGCCCCAGCAAAAAGGATTTCACCACTTTGCCAAACAGTTTATTCTGATTCCCACATATATAGACAGCTTTTTTTTTTTTTTTTTTTAAACAACACAACTGCCCCTTGCTATACTTCCAATTACTTTTTAAATTACACTTTAAATTGCCTTTGGTAGCCATGCAAGGTACTGAATGCCTGTCCCTTTATAAAAAGCCATTAATGTCTTTTTGAAGCTTACACCTGCATTCCATCTTGCCTTTTTCCAAACACAATCATTTTCATCTTTCTTCAGTGTTTTTCTAGGTGCTCATTCTCAGTCTTCTCTTTTGATTTTCTCCAACTTGACTGTCCATCTGTCTCACTCCCTTTTCACACAGCACTTGAAACTGAATGCAAGACTCTCCAGCGTCACCCACCTCATTAATACCAGCCCCAGAAGATTCCTGAGAACGCCTGGAAAACCTAACCTTCCTCTCTTGACAAGACATCAGTAAGTGCATTTTTAAAATTGATTTGTTCTCAAGCATTTTATTTCTTGCTTAGACTTCTTTTGTAGATAGTAATGTAAGTTGCCTAATAATGTGTTCCACTAGTTTGTGTCAGAATTCTCTCAACTGATCTGTGTCTGAAAGGTATTTCAGTGCCCTTTGGGTCTTCTCTCAACCTTCAGAAGTACAGAGATAACCAAAGATGAATCCTAAAGTCAGCTGCTTGTATTTGTATGTTTAAGCAAGATTATGAAGTTAGAACGTATTTAACTTGTGTTCTAACTACTGCTTCTCTTGTTGTGGCCTGCACTTCATCTTCTTTATTTTTGGGATGAAATTCTTTAAGCATGCTCACAGCTAGCTTTCAAAGAAAGATAAAGCAGAAGTTGTTTATGTCTCTGTACATCATGTGCTGGTTTTGCCCACTAATGAACCTGCACCTTCCTCGTCTCTCCAATGTGTTTGCAGAACCTCTCCTTATTGCCATAATAGTTGTAGCTTGTTTCACTAGATTCCTCTTACCCCAACTATTCTGTAATCCTTTCCGTCAGGTTGCTTCCCCATAAGACCTTATCTGCTGTCCCCAGAGTTTATTGCAGTCTGTATGTCTTATAGTTATGGCTGTTCTGCTGTTCTTGCCTTTTTTTTTTTATTAAAAAAAAAACAAGCATATGTCAACTTTTCTTATTTTCAACCCTTCTCAACTCACACCTGAATATAAACAGTGAAGTTTACTCTCTACCATTCAATATATTCCTATCATTTTCAGCTATGGATAGGGCTACATCTGCAGGCACGGTATTACCTCATTAAAACAAGCCCTTTGTGTGAACAAATGAACAGTGAAAACAAACAACTGTCAAAAATGGCAGATCACATTGTCTATGTAAAAATAAACACAAGGCAGAAAAGCAGATCAGGAGAGAAACCAATCTCCTTTGGACCTGGTTTGGAGAGAGGCACCTGCACTGGAGTATTTTGGGGCTCGGTGTCTCATGAACAGGGCACGTCTCAATCTGGAAGCTGGACTCAAGCTCAGAACTCTGTCAAAAAGGTATTAACCCTGGCTGCTTTACAGAGACCAACATTAGCTTTAAGTGATGCCTATTGAATGCCAACTTTAGAATGAAATAGCTGTAGATAAAAAAGAATTATGAGCTCATGAGTAACATAAGCTAAAATGAGTGATCACCTAAATTGTCTTGTTCTCACTTCAGAAGTGGAGAGGCACTTATTTTGGAAAAGCCTAAGCAAAGCAAAGCAAAGCTGCTGCAATGTAGAACTTAGTTCAGGCAGGGGGACAGGGGACAACAACGTAGACCAACTCACATGCTTGAGCAGGGAAGATTTCTGGGACTGCAATTTAGCTCACGTTAGTGGATTAGAGCAGAGAACAAAAATCAGCTTGGTTAGTTACCAAATAGAAAGGTTAGCTGCCAGCACAGGAAAACTGACATCACAAATTGGGATTAGGCAGCATCAGGAGTAAGATGTTAAGTTTTGTAAATAGCTACTTCATAACACCCCATTAAAGATGTTACATTCCTTAGATGTCCTAGATTCAAAGCGTATTCTTTAATCTCTGTCATTTGCCTCTTTTGCTGGAAGAAGTTCCAGCCTTTACCCCAAAACACCTTGCAGTGCTGTCAGTCATTATTACAGGACTACCCTAAATTAACTCACCTGAATTTGAACTGGGAGATTGTCTTTGACTATACATAACAACGTCTTTGTGGGTTTTTCTTTGCACATGAGAACCAGCTCCAAATCCATATCATCTTTTATCAGCAAGCCCTTTGCAACCAAGCCAATTCTCATAACACCACACAAGGTCCGACCACTTTGATCCCTGGAAACGAAATAATTCTGAGTAATTAAAATGGTATTTTCACATGTTCAAAATACTTGCATTATGCTATCACAGTGAAGAGACGAATGGATTGGTCTGATTACAGTGCTAAAGTGGCATACCACTGATCAGAAAATGAAAAGCATAGAGTGCTTTTATACAAGTAGCTCCTATGGAAAAAAAGGACAAAATTGAAACACTGATTTGCAATTCACATGAATGCAGAAGTTGCCTAGCTTAAGACACAAAGCACACACAAAAAAACCCACCAAAATTAACTATCTGCATATCTACCAAGAGTACAATAATTAAACCGACAAAGTTTTTCCTGTTAGCAGTAGTGATCTGAGTTGTCTTTTAGCAATGCTTCAACTCCAAACATGGCCACATACCTTTTCAATGCTTCTTCAGTTGATCCATAAACTCAAACTTTTATCTTAAAAATTGTAAAACTAACTTCTGAAGTTTTAGCACATAGTACAAACTGATGTTTCAGGAAAGCTTCTAATTCTAGAAAGACTTCCAGGCCCAATTTCTTCAACAAGTCTCACCACTGAAACCTACAGGAACAGATGCCTGAATACTCGGTTCTACTCCCCACTAACTTTCAGAGGAACTTTTACAGATCACAGCAAGCAACTTTCAGAGCAACATAAGAACATTTTAGTTCTGAGTATCAAGAAGAAAAATGCAACAAAAAACAATTTATTAGGCTACAAAAAATAACACAAAATTTGCATAAAAACAGCAAGGAAAAAAATGCAAGAAAAGCACCTTTGATAGTTCAAAGCCAGGTATTGCCACATGATGCATCTCAAACACTGTGGCACCAACTAGTGGCACATTTCTGTTATAAAAACCACAGAAAGTATGTAATCAGTGAAAGTGGCAAGCCACTGCTGCCAGAAGGACAGCACCCCGCTCCTGTCATTCTTATCGTCCAAAAGGATAGACTGGATAAAAACAAAAACAAAACCAAACCAACCAATCCCATTGTGATCAATGATCATCAAATAGATCCTGAGAAATCCTAAGCTTCACTCAGAAGTATCTTCATCAAATCATTTTACTAACTTTGCCTATGCATTTTAAACGGAAATGCAGCAATGGATGCTTACACAACAGAGTAGAAAATAAAGGGACTTGGAAAACCAAGTGGTAATTCCACTCTTCTTGAAACAGCCAGAAGCAAACAAGCAAATACTGTTAAAAAAACAAACAGCCTCTCAACTTCCAGCATGCTCTGCTTCTTTACCAGTACCTTGATGCAAGTAAGTGTGAAAACATAGAATTCCTTTAGATACAGTTTGTAACTGCCATAAAGATGTTTTACATTGTGGGGAAATATACTATTTTAGCCCCTCTTAGCTTGTAAAGAGATTAGTAAAATAATCTGCCCCAAAGCAAATGCATAAATTCACAAACTATTTTATAAATCTAATACTACATGGATAGTTACTCCAGATTTGTAACAGAGCTCAAGCACAAAACACCCTGCACACACAGGTGTGAAAGCAAGAAGGCTATCCAGTTATCTCAAAAGCATTTAATGCAGGTCCTCAATTTTTTATTTTTTGAAGAATCCATCCTGTGCCTATGTTATCCCCTTTAGAAGACATGTAGATATGCTGCCAGTAATGCTAGGAAATCACCCACAAAACATACAGTACACTGCATGGCAAGAAAGGAAAGAAAGACAGTCCTTCAGCAGGACACTGAACCTTTCTCAAGAAGATGACAGAACCTAATTGTCCGTCTGTGGAGAAGCAGCCTATCAGTCTACTGCAATTATTCTCCAGCGGCAATACAATCCCTCTGTCTTAAACCAATTTATACGTTAATTTATGTAAAAATATTCATGAATTTAAGTGTTTTGCTATTTCTATTTGAATAGATTTCACACCAAAAAAGTGATATAACACAGCTCGGCCTAACACAAAAATGCCAGTGTTCATGAGTGTGTCTGTTAAATATTTATTAGGGGAAACAGAAAGCCACAGAATCAAAATGAGGGACTGTTTGTACATTTACTTTTTCAAGGCCATCATATGATGGTCTTCATGCTGCTGACCGTTTCTGATGTAGATCGGTGTATCCTGAGTAGATGGTGCTCCATTTAAACTTCATGCAGAGCAAGCACTTTCTTTCAATAGTTCCCAAACCCATAACTTTGTAGTAGAGGTAATCAAAGAAAAGCCTGAACATTAAGAAAGAAACCTGTGGAAAAATGCTACTTTACTTGAATTTTCTGTAGAATCCGCAATGCTGTTCAGAACAGCAAAATAGCAAGTCATGGACGCTATCTGCTTCTTCCACCCCTCTAGAATTAATGCACTAGCACATTTCTTGTTTCCAAACTGAAGTACATTCTCGTAGTGAGGTATACCACAGCTTTATACTGCATTTCCCGAATGCTACTCTGAAAATCTGAGAGGCCTGGCAAGAAGTAGGAACCCCAATGTTAAAAAACAGGAAGCAACATTTCTCTTATACTTTCAGACATACATCACTATGAATTTAGAAATAACTGATAAATACAACAGTGATCAGTGTCTTTCACTTTAAGCCGGTAAACTGTATTTTCAATTTGTGAACTGACACAGTCTTCCCGATTCAGTTAGCTCTTCCTCCATTATCTGCACTGAACCATATCCTACTCCAGAAGCACATAGCATAGAGCATCTGCATTTCCATTTCCTACTGCTAGTGTAGGCTGTACCTCCTCCTGCCCCCAAATGTGAACAACTTAATTTTTGGTGTCCTGGTAAATAATACATATTTTTAAAAGGCCTCGATAAAATTTTCACTACCGTAAAAGGTGTCAGAAAATGTAACTAATACAAATGGATAAAGAATACACTTTATTTATCAGCTTTGAGAACACAATATAAGTGGGCAAAGCCCATGTAGCAGCAGACATTCTTAATACTGCACACAACATAGGAAAGGAGATTGGAAGAGCCCTTGTCTACACCTTTGGCGCAGGTTATGTTACAGATGTAACCAGACTAAGTTCAGTGGAGAAGAATTCTCTAACAGGAAGAGAACGGGAAATCAGATTTTTCAAGTCATGACAACTTTGCTGTTAGTCTCACAGAATCAGAGAGCTAAAGAACACCTTGGGTTGGAAGGGACCTTAAAGATCACCTAGGTGATCTTAGCCCCATGTCTGGGGCTGCCCCGGCCCAGGTGCAGCACCCTGCAACTTGCTGAGCCTTGTATGGGCCAATTCTCCAGCTTGTGCAGGTAGCCACCTAGTGCTTCACTTCCTCATCCACAGACCTGAGAGAACACTGACAGGAGCTGCAGAGCACATGACGGATTAGCCAGGAAGTGTTGAAGAACTGGAAGCACCCAAGTTAAGAAGTCATACATCAAGAAACCTAAAATAAGAAGCCATTTGTTTCAGCTTCTTCCTCAACTACTAGAGTTATGCTACAACAAAACTGGGCACCTGGTCAGGGAGTTGACTCAGAAATACTGCAGACAGATGTTTCACTCAGGAGAGCACTACATAACAGTAGATAATGAATCCTTAGAAAAGTTAGTTTGCTGGATAAACAATGAGAGTTTACAAAAAAAAAAAGTCTTTTATTTCTTAAACTGATGGAGTCCCTAAGCTACACGGCTGTGGATTTGCATTCGTGTGTTACAGGGACATATATTCACTTATAATTGCTGAGAAGTTTGTCTGCTAAAATGCAACCCGACTGTATCACATTAAAATAAATAATGAAATAGAAAGCAATTGCTGCCTACATTGGACGTATTACTATTCCCTGCACTCATCCTGTGTGCTCCACCTCAAAAAGTGCAAATATATCCACTTCCTTCTATGAATACTCGTATGCAACAGAATCAAGGAACACTACAACACTTATTTAGGAGGAAAAGAACCCATTCAAAGCTGTACAGTAACACATTATGAGGTTCAACTCACTCACTTGGCATTGCTTTCTGCAGCTTCCTCTGCTTCCACGTCACCCTCACATTTTGCAGACTTGTTCTTTTCATCCAACCAGTCAGAGACATGTTTAAGGGCACATTCTACTGTTGATACCATGTTCTGGACAGCTTCAAGTTCTTCTGGAGATGGATAAATGGTTGAATGTTTCACCATAACATGGCGGTCATCGTTAGCAA
Organism: Aythya ferina; assembly: GCF_964211825.1. Taxonomy (NCBI): domain Eukaryota; kingdom Metazoa; phylum Chordata; class Aves; order Anseriformes; family Anatidae; genus Aythya; species Aythya ferina. Next base: position 1,828,803 of record NC_140318.1, on the reverse strand, counting down.
AAGATCGGATAGATCTCTGTTACAAAGTGGGAAAGGGGGGAAAAGAAAGTTACTGGGTTATCAACAGAAGGACATCGTCTGAAGGGGAATCCTCTCTGACAGATGCAGGCAGGTGTTTTTTCATGATCATGGATTATAATCTTGGAAGATTACCAGAGGGAGGGAGAGACCAAACACTAATGCAGAATCAGCATTAAACTGGTAAAATGTATAAGGCCTTTGGTAGGTTTTATGGCACCTAGATTAGATGCCTACAAGCAACTCTTCTAGAATCACTTTGTTGGCAACTCCAACAGTCACATCTGGAGCACAGTTCATGTTTATCCCACTTTAGGATGAAATTAATTGTACTTCAGAAGTGCACTCCTCTCCTGCCTATCCCCCTTCTCTTTGAAGAAGCTGTGTATAAGGCTACGGTGCTGAAGCAGGGGACCAGAAAAACCTGAGTTTCATTCCCAGCTTTGCAACAGCCAATCCAGGGTCCTGGGCAACTGCCTTCACTTTCAAGTGTCTCTGACTTTCCTCATCCTAGGGATGACTTGCTTGTTAATTTAGATTACGTTTTCAAAGCCAGTGAGAACAGACGTAGGCCCTGATCTTGCTCAAAGCAAGATCTTCATTATCCTGGAGATACAGGCTGAGTAACAGAACTGGGAGAAACACCCTGCCCGGGAATACTTGCAGGAACTCAAAAGATCCTGAACTTCAGTGATCTTTGCTGACTTGTCTCAAGCTTCAGTGGCTCGATAGCTCAAAGCATAGAGAAAAACTAGGGCCTTGATTCCAAAAGGTAATCACATTTCAAAGCAGGGAAATTCAGAACTTAAGTAGCCCAGGGTGAAAGCACATGGGGCAATACTCATGTAGAGGAGGGCAGATGAGGAGAACACTCCTGTTTACAGAAGGCATCGATGCTCTCCAAATACAACTTTGCTCGTTCAGGATAGGCTGACTGCAGCTGTACCTCTCCTCAGTTTATGCTAGAGCCAATGGCAACCCCTTTAGAAGGCAGTGAAATAGCCAGTCCCGTACGGTTTTGTTGCTGCTGCACATGAAGTCACAGGCACCACCTAGTACTGAGAGAGGCTTAGCAAACTGCACTGGGATTTACAAAGGCATGAATGAAAATTAGGACAGAGAGAAGCTGGTAAGAAATGACATAAAAATAGTTTATTAAGAATTTGAAAGAATAGAAAGGGATTAGACTGCTAATTAAAGAGTTTACAGTGAGACTGTAATACCTGAGTGACAGCGCTGAGAGAGGTAAATGTAACTGAAGGGGTGACTTGTGCCAGGAGGTTATGGTTTGCCACACACTTATCCAAGTGAGACTTAGCTGATCTAAACAGGGACCTGGACCTGCTTTACCTCAGTTGTACCTCCGCTTCATGAGTTTAACAGCACATACCCTGGAACCGCACACACTCTTGGGGGCTGTGAAAGATCTGAAAGGCCTCTGGGTTGAATCCTTGTTAAGGAACTGGTCAAGGCTTCCTGGCTTATCACATCCATAGGTCCCTCAAAGGTCTATGTCACAATTTGCTCCCTAACTTCTGCACTCCTACCCAAATAGACAATTCAGATAGTAAAACCTCATCAGACAGGAGTCTGGTGTCATCCCCAGCACTTTCATAGGTTGCAAAATGTTGCCAGAAGGCCCCTCCTGAGGCTTATCTGCAGCCTGGTACACAAAGAAGCTGCGTTTCACTTCAGCAGTGAAAACTGACAAGCTGGAGTTCCTAATTCACACACACAATCTCTTATTTCATGAAATATCCATCAGGAAAACAGTCAAATCAGTAACTCAGTTTAGAAGACATTTGTGTTCTTTTCTAACAGACAGGGACTGGCAGAATCAATTCTTCATTACAACTTAAGCCAAAAATAATAGCAAAACAAGACTTTTTAAAGCACAACGTATTGACAACTCTGGTGTGTCACAAGTTCATCCTCTCTGTGCTCTGTAACAGGTAAAATCCTGGTTTTTTTGTTTGTTTGTTTCGCTTTTAAATATAAACGCACGTCCTGGATATCATCCACAAGCAGCTACACAAATGTTAGCTGTATTTACAGTTTATTGCATTTACTCTCATTCTGTTTCTCTCAGCAGTAATGCTGCCCTTTTGTGAACGTGACTTTAGGACCTTATCATCGCGATCCTTGATCACAATCCATTGTCTCACACAATCCCAATTTGCAACTAATACTGGGCAGACAGGAAACGACCCCTCAGCCTGTCAGATACACTCGGTGTGTACTGTTTACACACATCTCATCTACGCTATTAACAAAGCGTGCACAGAACTACTTGCAATCAGCTTTTCATGCACACACACACAAGTATGAATAATCAACACTCGCTTTTGTGAGGGAGGGTGGAAGGGGAAGAGCAGCATTCAGTTACGCAGTCTGCAAGTTCAAGGTCATTCGTGCTGTCTGCTACAGCTTGCCAATGCTGGTTTTATTAGAAAACCTTATGAGCATCCCCTTCATTCATATTTAATAATTCATGTAATGCAGGCTCACAAGACAACTCTCTGGTTTAAAAAGGCTGACAAAATATCAAACCTCATTTGCTTTGCTCAAAGCATGCAGTACCATCTCTCATTTAGTGCAAGGTCAGAATATCCCTTCAGTCTTGTTTTATCAGGCCCCACGCAAGACTGTCAGCAGAGAATATTACTAAAGCAGCCCTATGAAGATGACAGATACCTACCATGGTTTGTTAGTGTTTCAGCTTTTCTCTTCCTTTCTCCTTTTCCCTCCTCCTTGGTGTCTTTGCTAAGCGCTGTTTTGCCTGACAGAACCTCTTCATAAGCCTCTCAGTCCCTTGACAGCTCAAGAGTTCATAAAGCCAAGATGCTCTGAGAGTCACTTTCTGTAATTCACCTGGAAGAAAAAAAAACAACACACAAAACACAAACAGACACGAAAAAAGAACTTGAAACCAGAAGAAACAACATGGTAATTCCAAAAAGTGCTCAGTGCAGAACACGATATTGAACCGCAGAATAAAGCGAGCTGGATTCATGGTGGGGAAGGACTCGCTGAACTGTTTATCTCAGAGCAATACAAGATGTTAGAGAAAGAAACTTTCTGTGAGGTGCCCACACGTATGTAACCACTGTCCCATGCCAGTTAGAGCTCCCCTCAGCACGGTTTGTCAGCCAACTGGCAATCCCAGTTTCTGTTATGAGGAAGACAGGAAATCCAAAGTCTCAAATATGTTCTGTATGAAAGCAACTTGAAAAGACTTCTATTTTTACACTATATTTAATTATCAAAAAGTAATTATCAGCTGAAATTCCCAGTGCATCGTTTGATCCTGAGTGCGTCTGCTGCTGTACAACATGAGCTAAGACTCCAGGTAGCAATAACTGTACGCTGTTATTAAAAAAAAAACTAAGTGCATTACAACAAACTGAAGGCATACTAGTTGTGACAACGTTCAGCTGAAATAATTCGCACTGCTTTTTCTGCCCTTGTATGTCTTTTTGCAGCACACAACAGCTGAAAGAGCCTGTAAGAGCAGCCCTCTTGTACTAGACTGGGAGAATGACCAAGTGGTTGGTGTGCAAGAGAAGAAAGGCTAAGCTCACTGCACAGCACAACATGCAAGTCCTTGCAGAAAACTGTTTTCCTTTCATTGCACATACTGTTGCATCAGCTTTTCAGCAACATCTTGAAGGAACTGGAAGCCCTGTCAGTAAATTTCCGCAGACACGCACTCAACACACACACAAATATTTTACTTTTCTTCTATGTCAGTCCTGCTTCTCTAGTTAGAAATTAAAGGCAAGTTTGGCAGCTACACAGGTATAGGTGAGATGACTTGAAAGTTGAGTAGATGTTTAAACTTCAGAGGTGTAACAGGAAATAATTAAAATACTGTATCTGATAGAGACTTAAGCATTCCAAGGGAAGGGCAAAGGCAACCACAAATTCTTCTTTATGATTTTCTCCATCAAGAAGAAATGCAGTGGGTTTACAGGACCAATAGCTTTGATAGTAAGCGCCTTATAATTATTTATTTGTATCTCATGCCACAGGATTTAGGATGCAAATCTGAGTTTAAAAAAAAAGCAGCCAGACAAGAACACTATGCCGAGGCCTGTCTGCTTCAGCAGCTGAAGACTGCCAGGGAGGAAACCCCAAGAGAGTTAAATGCACTCATACTAAAAATGCTTGGGAAAAGCAAGCTAATAAAAACCCTGAAGGATCTAATTTCTCCTCACAAAGGCTATATATCCTACCAAGTTATGTTAACACTCAACCAAATCGCTTCCTAGAAGCAATCAAGGAAGATGTTCTTTAATGGGACCGGATTCCTACCTTAAGAGAACCTGAAAGCCAAGCAGGGTCAGCCAGGAGCACAAACAAGGCAGGATTACTGCTTTGGCACTATTTGGGCTATGAGCTAGTCGTAAGCACTTCCAAACTCACTAGCTTTACACCATCTCCAGAACTGACCAGACCCTGAGGTCTTTTTGCTTAGCTCTTCTATAACAGCAGTAGTAATAATAAATAATATTCTTTTGAGTCAGCAGATGGCAAGCTAGAGAGACTTTTACCAGACATGTTTCCAGATCATCTATTTCGAATTAGATGGGATTTAGTTTGAAGAGAGAACCACCTTCACATACCCCGTTCTTCCCTGCGACTCCTACATTTCACATTTCCAGTTTGCTGTCTTCTCTGGTAACTGTAACTTGGCAATTCCAGGCAGAGAGAAGGGCATTGGAATGTGTTGCTGACTTTAGCATATGCCCAGCACGACGTCTCTAGACTCCAAGCAACACCCCAGCCTGGACTCCCTCCTAAGACTACTGCAAGCTGTTGCTTATCAGCTTGTGCAGTGTATTGAAAGCAGATGGACAAGGATAGCTGGCTGAGCAAATTCTGGTGCTTCAGTACGTTACTGAGCAGCCTGCTGTCTAGAGGGCAAGTCTACAGGCTCTCTCACAAGCTCTGAAAACTGCCATACCTCAGGGTGCAATTCTGCGTGTATTGAGAGCTTTTCAGTGTTCTTTGAAAATCTGAAACAGGCTGAAAAGGAATGTTTCACAGCTGTGAATCTTTTACTAGAAAGACAAAGCAAAACCACCACCATCTCCCAATACTTTGCCTTAAACGGGCCATAGCCATCTTGTCTTTAAGAAAAAAACCTTTGAGACAAGGTTCAAGTTTCAGTGACGAGCAATAGCTGCATGAAGACATTTATGATTTCCATTCTACCTACCCTTTTTCTCAGCAGTGAATGGCTGAGGTCTGGTTATACACAGCTGAAATAAAAAGGGACTTTATTTTCCACTAGTGCCTGTCATTATAACAACTCAACTAAAAAAAAATCCCGCAAGCTGAGTTGAAGCTGACATACATGAAAGTCACGTTAATGACTTGCAAGTCACTGACATCCTAAGAATATTTCACAGAAACACGCAACGGAATGAAAGCCTAATTTGGTCCAGACTTCAGAGATTTTTTTAAAATAAAGGACTAAACAGGAAGTTTACTACAAAAACGCAGACGCAACGTACAGAACAAAGTACGTTTGACAACACGCAGAATTAAGGAAAACTAAAAATCAAATCTGCTCCAACCATATGGACCAAGGCAGCAGAACACGGCTCAGCACTGAACACATCAGAAAGCATTATGTGGAGCAAGCAGCAATCCCATAAATCCAACAGCCCCATTTTACTTGCAGGTTACAGCAGGATACGTGTCCCCGCGTCCTCAGGGAGCAGCAGCTGAGGCCCAGACTAATGGCACAATAGCGTAACGCACGGTTGTCCGATGCAAGGGCTGCCACCTACCCTTGCAAAAAACTTCTAGACAAAGCTCCTAGCGCTAGTGAGCCCTTGGTGAACTCAAGACAGTCACTTTACCTGTAGATCATGTTGACCTAAAGCACAAAACAGAGTAAACACTCGCTGTCTCCTGATCTGGAGGAGCCGAGCAGAGTCTGCAGGGTGGTTTTACACCACTGGGGATCTGACACATTAGAAATGTTACTAAAACACCATGACAGTCTCTCAGTGTTTCCATTAAACATCCCATCCTGCACAGAGGCAGTTTATGCATTGGCACAAGACAAACAAGGAAAAGAATTTCAGACAAGGCCTTTGCATAGGGCACATTCCTGCATCTGGCACTTGTGCCCTGGGAAGGAGGCGTTTAAACAGCCAGGAGCACCGAACCTGCTCCCCTACCTTTAGGTGCAGGCAAGTGAAAAGCAGAAGCAGGTACTTGCCCTCCGTAAAAGCTGACCGGTAAATCCCAAGCCCAGAGATTTAGAAGGCCCTGAGCGAGGTAGCAGCCAGCTGAAGCAAAACCACCCCCCCCAGCCTATCCCCTTACCGATGGCTGCTCCTGGAAACTACAGCTTACACCCCACACCACCCCGAGATCGCTCCATGTTTGTGTCAGCAGCACAGCAAGGACAGCGCAGGGTGCTCATAACAAACGGGTGAGCATCCAGCACAGACTGGGGAGCATCACACAAGGCAATGGAGCAGAACTGGGATTTACACAGAGTGGGTGAGAAAAGGTGTAACCTATCTTTTTGTTACTTTTACAAATCGGAATAAGAGGCTTGCAACTTGAAATTGCAGGTTGATTTTAACTTCTGCTTCGCATTGGGCAGACAGGTAGGTTTTCGTCACACTGCACATGGTGCTGCCGAAAATATGCTGTGTTTTTCTGCAGTAAATTTTTTTGTTGGCCTTCTGCCAAGAGCCTTTCTGGCAGCATCTCCCACAGTTGGAAACTGTGTATCTGGGTCAGAAAAGACAAGTCGCTTTTCAGAACGGCTCAATACATTTGGCAGAGATGCTGATATTATAATTGAACTCTTTCAGCAACTCTTTTTGTGATGTACCCAGACACCAAACAAAACAAGATCTGCAAAGTTGATTAGTGTCAAAATAACAGACAGAGAAATAGCAAAATAGTTTTCCCTCATGTTAAAAGTATCAACAAACCAAGAGATACAGATAAAAACCACAATTCACAGGGACTGAATGCAGCATGGGGCATAAATATCTGCAGAGTATGAGCAGCCTTCAACTTGTGCAGATGTTTGCTATTTTAGATCCTGACACCCTGCATGCTGTACAGCATTGCTTTCTTCACCGCTGAAGAGAAACCCTTGCCGCTCACCATCACATAAGCAACCTGTGAAGGAAGGCGATGGTAGCACTAGGAACCATACCTAATAAAAGACTCAGATCGCTTCTACCAACATGCTCAGCATCCAGCTTCACCTGCAGACTGTACAGCCATACGAGTTTTATTATTTTCCAAGTAATACAATTCCTGGCAAAGCTGCATCTGGTTTAGCCTTCAGAAGGCTGGAATTTTCCAGCCAAATAAATAATTACAAAGCAACAGTCCAGCTAAGAGCTGGGAAGGTACTTCCCACAGCAAACCCGGACACTGCACACAACACACACTGAGTCTAGCATTGCTCCTGCTTGCTCAGTTCTCATGCCAGTTTGAGAAAAGGCTCCTGTGTTCCAGGTTCTCAGGAGCAGCCAGGCAGGCACACACTTGGTAAACAGACGTGCAGTGATAACACCAGAACGCAGGAACTACCCAAGCCACCTCCCGGGGCTAGAGCTCACAGTGCAAGGACAGCAGCGTTCAGACAAGACTGGGGAGGAAGCTACTGGAAGAGCTCCTAGAGAGGATTTGGCTGCACTGAGGAGGACAGAGATGGGGACGGAACTTGGGGACCTTCGGTTGCAGTGATGCAAACAAGTATGTGTAACTGCAAACAGGTGAACACACGGATTCCTCCAGGTAGTAGAGCAAAAAATAAAAAAAAGAGGGAAAAAAAACACCAGCCAAAATAAGTCACTCCAGTAAAGAAATCCAAGTTTAAGAATTAAAACCAATCAATCAGTTCATGAGATTAATTGATTAAGGTAAAAGGAAACAGCAATGTACAGAGCATAACTCACATTTTTAGTTCGTGGATAAGTTAAATAAAAAGATTGGTCTAAGAGGAAAACATCACTACCCTAGCAGGAAGGCTAAAAAGGAACATGGAAGCACGGCGTAAGCAAGTGCACAATCCTTGGAAGAAAGAAAACACCGTGTTCTGGAGAACCACACCAGGCAACCTCAGAAAGGAACGCACATCAGTAGGAATAACTGCAGATATCAAATTATGATGTAACAAAAGAAAAAAATAGTTTGAGGGCTCAACCAGTCAGAAACATCCAAAACAGAATGCCTGTGAAATTGAGTCCTATAAATAAAAACTAAAATATCTTAAAAGGAGAACTTCTTGGCAGCATCTTTAAAAAAATCGCAATTAGATGGTACATAAATAATTAATAGTGAAGCATTCATCTTGAGACTAGACAGAAACCACTACTAGACTCTCCATGTCTGAAATGTTAAACTGATTTCTGACTTCCAGCAGGCATTCCTGCTCTTCTGGCTAAACTGAGTGCTGGAAACCAGAAGCTACTTTGAAGTACTCACCTGTTAGTGAAGCAGTCAGAATTTGACATCAACATTCAGAATCAGAGAATTCCATAGAACAGACTACATTGAGTTACAGTTGAAGAATTAACTAAATTAATAAAAAGAATTACATTACACTGAAATGAAACCATCTGCAATGTCAGTTTTCCCAGAGACAGATTTGGCTTAAGCGAAGTTCTGGATCTATGCCCAAAGTTACATCACGTTCCCCAAAACAGAATCGCAGCTCTACCTCCTCAAGCACACAGCGCAGCTTAGCGCCATGCTGGGCTTCTTACTGCCCAAGCCTTGCCCTGCGCTCAGATCCCAGCACCTTTACAGACCTTCATCTCCTAGCCACTTTCCATCCCCGTATTTCTGTCCAAAGCCTTACTTTTGAGGCTTTTTGTTCCAGAACCATAGCGGGAAGCAGCCACAATATTGAGGAGAAGAAGAACTGGGACACTCCTTCCCTAGCATCCTCCAGCTTAACTCAAAAAGCTGCAGTGCCCCAGTTTCTTTCCTGTTGTGATTCACACCCCAAAGACTGCGGGTTGACCTACGCTGCAGCCTGCCAACCAGCAGCATTTGACACACAACCGGGATGGGGAAAAGACCAAGAGGTCACTCATCAACCCAGGAGAATGAGTTCTCCGCAGGACAGCGAGGCCGAAGCAGCACACACACGGAGCAGCAGGTGCTGCAGCCTGCATGCTGGAAATCACGGCATTCCTTCCCCATGTGGGAAATGAAACGGGGAGTGAGACAGACAAACAGAACTAGATCAGCTTGGTGGTTTGCACTTCTCATCAAGTGAAGGAAGGATAATTGCATGAAGCAGTAACTTCTTACCTCACCCAAGGACAGCCTTTCGGGTGACACGCTAGATCTCAGCAATGAGTCTATTCCTGTATAATTTCATATTCAGAAAAGCCCTATTTGTACTTAATCAAAAACACTCTTATGCTTCAAACTAAAATCAGAGCAGACTTTTTTTTTTTTATTCTAGGCACATCAGATAGGATAAAATAGCTTATTCTAAAAGACTAACGATCTTATCTGTTAATATTTGTAAAGGCGTTAAAAAGAAACACACGCAAGCTCACAAATAGGCTATACATGAAACGTATCTGGTATATCACACAGTTGCTTCTCTCACAACAAGGCAACACAACCCTCCCAGGAAATATCTATTCAATTTGAATTCCTAGAAGATAGTCTCTGCAGGTATCATTTAACATACAGGCTTACTGCCATGAAGTATCATTAGCCACTTCCTGGGCTCTCCAACAGGTTGGTGTTTTGTGACCACTCACCAACGTAGAAGAAAGCATTTCAGACATTCCTACATAAGAGATGCAGACCTTTTTCCTTTGAGCTACCCACTAGTTCCTCCATCAGTAGGTTAGACCATGGAAGAACCATGGAAAAATTTCTCCTTGCACACTCTGAAGCACCATGTCCTGCTTCCCCTGTCTTGTCTGCATTACCAATCCCTGTTCAACAGAAGCACAGCCACAGCAGCACGTTCACAAGTTCACCAACACATACAGGTTGCTTACAATACACGATCTGCCTCTCCCTTTAGTACGACAGCAAGAACTCCCCAACAGCTCCTGCATCAGCTTTCCATCTGCATCCAATCCAAAACATTTTGCTGAACAAGAGCAACGACACAAAGAGCTGAGGTACAGGTCAGCTGCAGCGGGCACTGTGAACAGACAAACACCCAGCGCAGCAGTAAGGCTGTGGTCGTGCTTTGTGGGGTAGGTCAAAGCTAGGGGCATTCTCCTTCAAGCCAGGTCCTGCCCCAAACCCACAGAAACTCTCAAGCACCAATGCTGCTCATTACGAGTTTCTTACTGTAGAGGATGCTCAGATCTATGAGTTTTCAAAAGATCTTATCTTTATTGAAATAAAGAGTGTTCAGTTAAAACTGCTTGCAAAACCATTCAGCAGCAGAACACATTTGCTGTAGTAGGTGATCCCTGCTCCTGGTCTCAAGCGAATACATAACTCAGCAATTTGCGAGATGAAGGAGAAAAGTAACACGACTTTTTTTACAACAAAAGTCTGTGCTGTAGATAATACATATTTAGTAATTCTGTCTTACAAATAAGAATGTAAATACTGTATTTTAGACAGCATTGAGATCTGTATTTTTCCAATGCTAACAAAAAGTTTTAATTTCAAAGGATTAAGAAGTTTTTAAGAACAAATGCTGTTCTGATTAAATCCCAGCAACTCTTAATAGCAAAATTAACCAACAGCTTCTCCTCTAGAATTTCTTCCTTGAGGTCCCCAGTGGCAGCACATGAGGAAGCTGGCATTTTCAATATTGCAAATTCACGCTGGATATGGTGCACATTAGCCAGTTTAAACATTCATGACTCTCCACTTAAATGCATTTTCTAGTATGTCAGTCTTGCTGCCTCGGTGACTTTTTTTAAAAAAGAGAAAAGATTCACAAGAATTTGGAAGAGAAGACTGCTAGCTAGTCTCTGCTAGCATTATGCAAAGAGCTCTTGTGGTCTCTGCCAGTCCATATCTGCCATCAGACTTGACCACATTCTAGTGCCATTTGGATGACCAGACAATGCTCCAGTCCTGGTATTTTCAGCCTGTTCCTCTGTTACCGTGCATTGTCTCAGTATTCTTCTTTGTCTTAGATCATTATTTCCAGGGAAGCCCGAAGCTCAGTGGCACAGTATGTAATGCCACAGAAGCGTTTAAAACAAAAACTGTGACTACCATTGTAGGCTGCTTAGGAAACAGAAGCCTCCTCTTTGGAAACTCTCCCTCACAATGCTGCAGCTCCGCAGACAGTCTGAGCTGCCCAGAGGAGCAGGGCCGAGCGCTGCAGAGTGCCCTGGCTGCCATCTCCTTTCAGCCTCAGGATGGATTTACTTCAAAGGCACGATAAACCTATGAAAATATTTGAAGTAGTTTATTTAGGCATGAAAGCTAGCAACAACACCCATGATGAGAATAAAAACCAACGCCACATCCACATTAGATGGCAGAGAAGAAGTCAGCCTGACCTCAGCAAACAGCACAAAGCCAGCAACCCCCCAGGATGTTGTTACGAGAACATGGATCCAGCTTCGTTGCTTCCCTTAAGTTTTTACATGGTGCCATGAATTCCTTTAATCTCTCTTCATAGGTAACAATGTCATCTCCAGTGCCGCTTCACTCGGAGCAGCAGGCACAGTCCTGATTCTTGGTTCATTACCAGAAGGCTCCCTCATCTTCACCATTCCCCACTGTTTTCCTTAGGCCCTGTAATTGCCAACCTACCTTGCTCTCTCTCTCAACGTTAAGCAACACCTCTGAACATCAAAATATAAGGCTATGACCAACACCAGAGGCTTGGAGGCAACTTGCTTGCCACAAGCCAAAGGACCGAGCCATTTGGGGGGTTTGTGGAGGTTAGGAAGAAGACATCCAGGTTAGGAAACAGAAGTGCGTGACAGCAACTGCAATGTAAAACAGGGTGCATGCCCATTCTTCTCTGAGGGAAGCAAATAGAGTGTGTAATCGATAGCAGCACTCAAAATGCTCTCAGCTTTACAGGAAGATCAATTTACAACAACAACAAAAATCTCACTTTCTCCCCAAAGCCCCCTCTGTACACTATAGCTGCTAGAAGTAACACTTGAAATTGTTATCGAGGGAAAGACTGTAGAAAAACAATCTAAGTTTGTTTATTTTGGGTCATTAACTATTTTGTGTCTAGCCACATCAGCTTCCCCTGATAACAGGGAACCTGCTGTTCCCAAAAGCAACAGTGAATGTGTTTTTTTTTTTAATTTTATTTTTTTCAAAGAAGGTGTACTTGGGAAGCCACAACACGTCAGGGTATGACTGCACAGATCAAATGCACAGGGCAACATCAAAACCTAAATAGAAAAACAGCTACTTTATAAATCAATGGAATTTCTCCTAAGCTGGGCAATAGGATACAAAACCTTTCAGCCATCAGTCAGCCGTTATGACAGAGCTGTATTACAGTCCTAATGTTTTGCTTACCTGCTTAGCCATCTGTGTCTGTGCCATGTCACTACACCATCATTATTACAGGATACCACGGCAAAGGGAAAAAAAAAAAAAAAAAAAAGAGGGACATGAACACTGAACTCTAATCTTCAGAGCACAAAGAATCTCCTTAGTTTTTACAGTCTAGAACTATATTTCTGGTGGTAAAAAGAAAAAAAAAATCAGATCCTAATGTTCTCAATATAACTGCTTCTACCTACGTAGACCTCTCAGCACAAGAAAAGAAAGGTTACTCCCTGGAATTCAATGGACAAATTTTACCAGACAGTTTCCTGCTTTACCAAGACAAAATCTGCAAGTTAAATTTAGAATGATGATTTCTGCAGGCACTCAGATGTTTCTGCTCTAAATTTTCTAGAAATTGCAAATTAGAAGTTGGCAGACTTTAAACTGACCCAGCATGTGTCTGCTGTAATCCAAATCATATTCTGTTCTATTACTCTGCAAAACTGTTAGGAAAAAATCATGCCTTTCAACACATGGTTTCAGACAAGTGACAGAGACATTCCATTTATCCCTGTGCTGAGAACAAAACTTTAGTGTTTTTTCTTCTTGGAAAAACACCATGAAAATTAAAGCTAATAAAGGAGTCAAAGGCAGCTCCATGGCACTCCAAGCACTGTTGCTCAATAGGACTACTTATATAACTAGGTTCATTTCAAGTGCTTGGGGTAATTTTTTTCCATGTACCACGGGGCAAATATGTCACACTTCTAGACTCTGGCCTCATTCTTAAATCTGATGAGCAGACACGGACCAAAACAGGCAGGTGTCACCAGGCTGCTCTGTGGAAGTGACCGGCAGTCCCCGCAAGTTCCCTGCAGCCCCTGCGAGTCCCTAGCACTCTGCTGCCATTCAAGAGATTTTTTTTTTGCAGCACCATGAACAATAAATTGAATGAAACAGCTCGGAGGTTACAAACTAAAGAAATATGGGTCATTACTTCTCCATCTACTGGTAAACAGACAGTACTACCCAGTGCTCCACCGCTGACCTGTGGGAAACAGCAATCTTCAGCTTAACCTAGCAGCAGGGACTGAAGCATAATAAGCTCTTCCATTTTGATTGCAGTAGGAAGCTCCGATGTGCTTTTTCGTTAGAGAGCAAAACGCTCCCTGAACGTAGCTGTGCGTGCAAGAATTTCACAGCACTTCCTAGCCATTACTTCCCCAGCCCTGGTAACAGGTACACGTTTGATGCTGTTTGCATTTAGAAGAGACCCCATCTCCAAAGACTCAAGTGACATTCCCAATGTCATTGTAAATCTATGGCAGGACTTGGAAAATAAATTAGTTTTTCACTTACCATACACACTAAGCCCTGGAGTGTGCCACAGCCCCCACCCCACCAGCTTTCCACCCCTTACTCAGCCTTCTTTAGTTCAATTTGCACAGACGCTGCGCTGCTGGCTGCCCTCGCTCGCAGGAGCGGAGCCATCCTTTGCAGGCCAGCTTGGCAAAGAGTCCCAGCTAAATGCTTGACAACAATTACCTGCAGATTCATGGCATCCAAATTAGCAATTCAGTATCTGAATATGGGGTGATTAATCTCAGGAACTGAATTCAGAATGTGTCCTATTTTCAGACATCAGATTTTTTGAGCACTCCACTCTTTGGAAAGTCAGACTGACACAGACTCAGTGACCCCCCCCCGTCTTTTTCAGAAGAGGACAATGGAGTCCCTCTTTTGTTAGGCAGCAAGAGGCACACAGTCTGTTCTCGGGAAGAACAGAAGCCAGCAAAATGAGGACATCTCAGGACACCAGCAAGGGCCATGAGCCGTTCAGCAAGGTGAGGGGAAGCTCTGCAGCCCCATTCCATCCAGCAACCCCTTCCTCAGCATCACGCATCGCGCCCTGGACACCAAGTTCCAGCACAGTATTTTGGTTTTGAAGGAAATTAATTTCAGGCACGCTCAACAATTTGAATCCAAGTCAGTATTGACATGAGACACAAACCACAGAAAAAAATCTTTGTCATTCAAGGACCGGTGTCCCGTTTTCCCCCAGATTTTGAGCTCAGAAGATTTCCTCTGATAACAGGCTGGGCAGGAGGAACCCTGCCCCCAGTTCTGGGGCATTTAGCTCATAAATGTTGAGATTAAATCTTACAAATGCTGCTTCTTGCAAGCATGGACACACGTTGAGGGCTTCACTGCACAAGCCTCCCAGGAATAACTTCAAAGGCAGCAGTAAGAACCCAGCAGCACATCATGTTCACATCTCACGGCTGTTACCAACTCTGCCAGAGACAAAAGGCTAAACTTTTTAAAAGTTGTGTGCTATTGGCACCTTAAAGGCTCTCCAAATTCCTCTCCTAGCACCACTGCTGGGAAAAGGAGGAAAAGAAGCAACTTCTGCTTTCATTGGGACATGCCTGTTTCTGTCACGTGGCAAACGTCAGGTTTTACACTGTCACCATGATTTTGCTTTAAAATAACAAAAAAGGAAACCAAAGACATGCAAGTATATGTAGATGCCTACAGACAATGCACATGTAAAAAACCAACTAATTTCTCCTATTAGCCAAGTCACCAACACACCAATTTAGGCCTCAAAGACTTCTGAGTCCTCGCAGTCACCCAGTCACAGCACATTGCAGCCTGCCAGCAGCCCCGGCACAGGGATGCGATGAATTAGAGCCACACACAAGAAAAGACCAAAAGACCAGCGCAGATCCTAGCCTGCAGTAGCCTGTGGTTACTGCGGAGAGCACTGCAAGGGAATCAGGCGGTTGGCTTTGCCACGCAGCATTTCTGAAGCTCTACGTGGCACAGGCTACGGAAGATAGGGGAGCTCACTCCCCTCAGTACAACAAAAGCAGCCTTCACACTAGATACCAGCTGGCCCTCTATGTGGCCCCAACCCCATCAGCCTGACAGCACCTCTCTTACGAACTAAAGAAGAAAGCCGAAACTCCAGGATGACCAGGAGAGCAGATGTCAGCACTTCGCTTCCCCCTCCTGTGCCCACATCACACACCTCAAACAGCATCCCTTCGATGTCACGATCCCTACACGAAGCCCAGCTCTGCCAAAGCACCACTTTCCATCGCTGTTTGTTATGTGACTCTACCCTCCTTCTAAAAACATCTCTTAGGCGCCTAAGAAACAAACAAAAGGAAAGCAAACACAGCCAACAGTTACCGCTTCCCTCGGGCTCCACGCACTCTGCACATGTGGTTCTCTGGGCAATTTTCTCTCCCTCCCGTGAGCAGCACAGCGAGCGCCGCCAGAGCTCCCTGCTCTTCTCCTCCCCCCGCATGAGGCTCCGCAGCAGCCACCGTTCCATCACTCCTATGCTGAATACCTGCAAGCTGTTCTTGTGCTGCAGTGCTGAACAGCCACGGCCCTCTTACAGCATCCACGATGACAGTTTTCTGATCTGTTCCAACATTTTGAAGTATGAAGGAGACTTAGGGCTGTATTTTGTGCATGCACATTATCCAATTATTAACCAATCTGCCAATAAAAACGCTAAACACACACAAAGTCCTTTCAGGAAACATTCCAAACTTTGTGAACACAAGAGGAGCACAAATAGAAACAGAACAAGAAAAAGAAAAGAGAGGAAAAGTACAGCAAATCCCTGTACTCCTCAGCTCTCAGCCAAAACTGAATCTTCTCTGTACCGAGCATGAGACTTGCTACTGTACTGCACGAAGGGGGTGAAGAGCCCCCATTCAGGCACGGCGCACCTGCTAAAGCTGGCAGTGAAATCAGTCGACTCCTGCAAATCAGTAGTGCCCAGTGCAAACAGAAAGCCAGTTTTTATTTTTCTGGCACAAGAGTATGGCGAGTTCCACGTGCAGATCAAACATTTACAAGCAAAAGAAAAGAACCCAGCCAAGGGGGTCACATTAAAATAAAGATTACAGATCTCAGTGTGAAAGCAAACAGTAAGCCTACCATTGAGTCCGTCCCAAGCCCAGATGAGCTCTCCACAAGCAGCTCCTCCAAGGAAGAACTGCAGGGAGGCAGGCTGAGCCAACTTCAGCAACTGCAGAAGCACCGGCGTGATAGTCAAACACTGCAGTAACTGTACAAGCATCAGGAGCAAACGGATACTCAAACTACTGAAGGAACTTCTGGCAGCTTCATCTGGACTCTACCTACCTACAGGCAAATCACTGATCCAAATCAGCTTAATTCAACTCTCTGCTCGCCTGTTTCTCTTCTACCTTAACGTTCTTTCAGAACGCTTGCTTCTTCCAAAATTTCATGGAACTTGACAGAGCCTTCACAGAAAGTTTTGCAGACATGGTGCTGCAAGAATGACTGACATCCTGTAAGGAAAAGACCGATGGCACCTTCCTACAGTGCTGCTGCAACTTCTCACCAGGGGTGGAATGCTGTTATGACAATGACACTATGCTTATGTTGCTTTACTAAAAGCACACTTGGAAACATCTCAACGGAAACCAAAACAGAGGTGTGTTATTTTTCAACTACACAGAAAAATCAGATTCATTTGTAACATGCAGTTATTCCAACACTAATGTGGAATCTCTATTAAGTGGCCTGAAACACTGCACTTACGCACTTGGGAAGTTGTTCAGCTAAGAACTGTAGTTCACCCAACGATGTTTAAGGCAGGCCATATCTCATCTCCCTTTTAAGAATTTCTGTATTAAAGTCAAAGTTTCTCAAAGTTGTGGCTTTATCAGCAGTCCTGTTCAAACCCTCCTTATAAGAAGTTTTTTTCTCCTCTCAACTCTGCAGTCCTATTTTGTTTCTTACTGAAACTTGGCACGAAGCTCAGGCTCCCGACCCATAGCAAGAAATTAAACAACACAGTTTTGCTCATTTGTTTTTGAAAGAGTCAGGAAGTCTCCAGTTTCAGGTTCTTCAGTGTTCTGGCTGAGGAGAAACAATATATGTCAAGCTTCAGAAGCATTCAGTTCTCAATCACTATCTGCAAAGTTAATCAGAGACCTGCCAAAGGCACACTTGGTAAAGTACTCTTGTTATTGGTCTATTACACAAGGCCACGTCCACAAAAACAGACTTTTGGTCAAGAGCTCACTACTTATATAATAATGACTCCCATCTACTTGGAATAAGCCACATCCTACATCCCATGGGCTAACAGAGAAAAATTACTAGATTCCCCCCAAAGATAAAGCAGATGGTAGGGAAACAGCCAACCTACTAAATATTACAATCTCATTCCCACAATACTGTTAGAAGAAAAGAAACATAAGGAAGAAAATAGTTTATTTCTATTTTTGTGCCTTTTCTGATGATTGTTTCAAACAGTACCATCACTATTTAGATGGTGACACTTGTTTTTTTCTAAAACGTGTAGTACTGTGAAATCTCAAAAGGAAAATTATCATATTGGTAAGTTGTTACAGCATAAGCATGCAAAGAAGTGCTCTGAATCCAACTGGTTCCTTAGCAGGAGAGTTTTGACAGGAATGGAGTCCAGTTGCATCCAACCATCTTTTAACACAACACAGTGTAAAAATTATGTATTTAGAAGTTACAACAGCGTCAGGTTTCACGTAATTTGCTAAGACTGAAAATTCAACCAAACTTTTAAAATTGTCAGAAATACCACAGTTGCAAGAGGTTCTTATTCGCCTTCAAGGTGGGAGTCATGATTCTTTTCTCTTACACAAATTTAGACAACTGTGTTCTCTTTTCAGCCTCCTGGCCATCTGTGGAGATGGGGAGGTGTGTGCAGATGTGGGCTCCGAGCAGAACAAGCGACTTGTCTGAGCTCATATTTTTGGCAGCCGCCAATTTCACCCTCACCCACCAGAAGCGGAGAAGTTATCAGCCTTGTCTCCAACCCCCCTTTTCCCAGTGTTTGCCTTTCTTTCTGGCTTTTCTAGAACACTTGTCACCATATTTACCCAAGTACATATATTAGTGGTTTCAAACTAACAGTTTTTGTGACAGAGGGAAACATTTCAGGTCTTTAAAGGGGAACCTGAGACATGAAGAAATGAAATCATGTGGTAAATCCACAGCAGAACCTGAAAAGAAGCCAAATGCTCCCATAATCAATACTTTCAGTTTAATCACCAGACTTCTTCACTAGATCAGTGCTGCTCTGTGCCTGGTTCTGAAGAGTTTATTCTCCGGGCTTTTTATCAATGTCCAGTTGGAGAAAGAACACTCGCAGTTCTCCTGGGCTTGAGCGTGATGCGCCTAACACAACAGCCCCTGTTCCATACATAACAAGTGGCACTTCTACAGCGAAACAGCCACCCATCCTTAAGGTCATCCAAGTGGCATAGCTGACCACTTTGAAGCAACAAATTACATCTCTATACGATTAAATACTGGGACAGCATGACTGGGTAACCAAAGAAGCCCTAATGTATTTGTTAAGTCCAATTATCCAGACATCAAATCAAGAGATCATGAAGCTTTAGGACATTAAATAGCTGCTCCACAGCGCACTGCCCTCTGCCCAGCTCCAGGCCAGGCGTAGGACCAGGTCATCAAGAACATAAACAGCTGGCCCTTAAACTTGGCTCCAAATTGATTAAATGTTAACACACATTAGTCAGCACTTTTACATCAACTGATTACACGTTATTTGTTTCTAGGGTTAAGAAAAACATCCACAACCCAATTCTATTCATCTTATCTTGTAAGGTTGCCCGGTGGGACCCTTTATCACCACGCTACATGCTCTAACAGACACACAGACCCAGCAGCGCTCTGGACAGCTGAATCTCCTACCACAGAGAAATCAAATGTTGTTTTTTTCTGTCTAGTACAAGCTATAATCTTTTTTTTTTTTTTTTTGAAATGGACTTGTGCAACCTTTACTGTAGACTTCCATCCAGTGTCCAGGTGATGCATTTAGTACCACCATTCGGGGTTTTGCTAAGCAGGCTGTAAGAAGAGCGGCTGTTCAAATTAAATGCCTTCTTTAGTCCTGCACATACTAGCCAGCAGTTTTAAAAGCTTCACCCATTTCAACAACATCAACTAAATTCAGCAGGATGCAGCATGCTGGCTTCTTTTCTTGCTCAATTTTGTGTATGCTTTTAAAAGAACAAAGATGGGAACACTCAAGAGACAGCACGTTTATGGGACAGGTTAAATAGGTAGACAGGTAACAAAGTTTGGGCTGCTACCTCATAACAAAAGCCAGTGCCCTGCAACAAATAGCAAAATTTTTCATGCCTCCTCAAAGGTTAACTCTGTGACTTTACAAAATCCACAGCTAAAGATCCTCCCCCTAAATATATATATATATTTCAGTTTCAGAGTGTTGTTGCCACTAGGATAAACCCTTCTGCAGTGAAATCTCACTAGACAAGATCAGCAGTGTTGCGTGCCCATGAAAATCCTGCTCCCAAGCCTCAAGTGTGTGACTGCTTTGCCAAGGCTCATTTGTAGAAACAGGCAGCCCTTGTTCCCAAACCAGCTCTGCACAGCACCCGTGTCTGTGCTTCACGCTCACCTGGAGCCCATTTGTGCTTTTCCAGGAAGACAGACACTGCCAGCTGAGAGCTATGATTAGGGGAAGACTCTGGTTAAGGTTATAATCATCTGAATTAATGCAATAGCTTGGGAGAAACATTTCCCCATGTAACAACATACCTGTGGCTCAGAGAACACTAAAAACACCTCCGGGCCCAGCACTTAAAACACTGTACTAATGCTCTGCTTTGCTGTGCTACAAGTCAAACAAGTACCTTTAGTGAAAGTGTCTCCCCTCCCAGGAGTCAGAGGAAGGAGAGAAGTAAAGGCCTCCCAAACCAACTTGTGCTTCTCTGCTCCTGCTATGGGACACGAATGCCTGAGAGGCGGTGGCAGCTCCTCACCACTGAGCTCATTGAGTGCTCAGCTTCGGTCACTGCTTCGCCTCTCACACCACTAACTATATCGGGAAATTCAAGGTCTAAAACCTTAATGGATATTGTTTTCTAAGATTTCTCGAGGTTCTTTGACATCTCTTGACCACCCACTAGTGAGAGTGTTGCTCCCAATCAGCTATTCAAGCATTTAATTTTTCAATAAAGTCAATTTAAAGTAAATGCACAATAAGAATGTGAAGCAGCAAAATTTAATTTACTGTGATAGCCAGACATGCCCCAATTTTATTTTATTTTTAAGCATACAATTAAGAGTAATTCAATTCCCCTATGCAGATATTAAATGGAAGAGAAGCATTGCTGTAAAAAGAGCTTAGTACTATTGGTACACAAACCTTACGACAGATAAATTAGAGCCTAGTAAAACAGCATATAATTTACATTTTGTTATGTCAATCACAAGTAGCATCTTGAGGCTCTTAAGCAGTATGCCAAGCCACAACATAAGAGCACTGCTTTAATTCAACCCGTGCAGCAGGATCACTTAAGTTTCCCCAGTCTGAGAGATCTGCTAAACTGAGGCAGCAACTGGATTTCCTAAGATTATTCCTCCTGTAGGCACCTGTAGTTTGCCAGCACATTGAGAAAACATTTTACTACGAAAGAGAAAAATTTTGCCTAGCTATGAAAAAAATCAATTAAGTAAAACAATGAGGGCATGGGTTTTAATAATCCATGGTCTTTACCACTTGAGAAACCAATCAGCAAATGTGCAGATGGCCCAGTAACAAAGCAGCCTCGCTCGGCTGCATGGAAAATCCACGCGTAGGATTAGGCTCAATTCTTGCTTTTAGCTGGCAGAGCAGGAGGGAGGGAGCAGCTCAGTACCATGCTTTACATACCTTTCAGTAGCAGCAGAACAAACCACATACTCTGAATTTTTTGTAACATTTCTCCTATACCCAGCACCTTTTCTACATTCCTATGGTGCATAGGAAATTAACGGAAAGGTCAGTATATGCCTTGCAAAGCCGAAGTATGAGTACAAGGCAACAGACCAACACGGAGCGAGGTCCAAACCCTCCTTCATTCCGTGATGTTTAACATTAAAGGACTAGAAACATAAGGTAATATAGCTACAAAATAAAGTCCAAAAATACAAAGTGCGAGAAGTCTAACTCACTCATATCATTCGCAACAATTCTTATGCATGCCTTTTCTTAAAGGGACATCAATTTAAAGTTTTTTGAAAAAGCTAAATAGAAACACTGTCTGTGAGCTGACACAGTGCATGCGCCACTATCTATGTCTTCTGTCATCATTGCGCTGTGAAAGACTCGCACATAAGAAGGAAAAACTATACAACTGCCAAGAAATGCAAAAGGACAACTGAAGAAATACTGTCTCTTGTCTTGTAGTTTGTATTAATCATTGCTTTTAATAAAAATAGAAGCAAATATTTTCAGGTAGGACAGCACAGGCTTCTCTTTCCTTAAATATCAAGTGCTAAGTTTCTATTTGCCAAGTGCACACTGCAAGTACAACATACGCAGTAAAACTATGATTCCTGTAGAAACGTTTGAGATTTGCATTTTTCTGCCATTTAAATCTGTAACTGTAATTTTCATGTTGCTTTAAGCAGGATTTTTCCCTTTAATTTCATGGCTGCGGCGTATACAGCAGTAAAATCACCTTCACTTGCCAATATTGCTCAGTTTACAGCAAATCCAGGACACTGCCTCAGCCAAGTGCTCCTCATGCATATGTTGTCAGAACAGAAAAGCCTCCTCTCCCTGACCTCGATACAAAATAAGTTACAGAAATCAAAATGCGGTGCTCCAGTCCTCTGCTGGCATGGCTACATTTATCTTAAACCCTAACCCACCAACAGCTGCCAGCTGCCATGTTCAGCACAGACAGGACCCCGGCCTGCACACCTTCTGAGCGCCTCCTGCAACGCTGGCACCTCTGGGGGATGCTTCCCCTCCCTGGCTCCAGGTATTCGCCCTCATCCAGCCCAAGCTACAGAAATCCTCAAACTGCCTGCTTTTCTTGCAGCTCCATATTTATACTCACCCCTAGAAGCGGCCAGCGTGCCTACACACATCAGCACAGCCAAGGACGAGACCCTGCAAACTTTTCTTTCTGTTCCAACAGGTCCGTCAGTGAGCACGCTCACGGTGGCTTTTTACACACACGCAAGCTTGTTAACCAGCCAGGGCATTTCCCTCTCCCTTCTTTCCAGCCATGGACGTGCTCTTCAAAGAGCTCTATTTACATGCCAAGTTACAAAGTTCAGCTGCTTCCAAAGCAACGTGGAAAAAGTGCAGCTTTTATGATTCTACAGTGAGGCTTTTTCACAAGATGAAGCAGCCTGGACTAGCTCCCCCCTCCCCTTTTTCCTTTACTCTCCCCTCCTCCCCCAACAGGCTTCACTTTTTAGATGAGACAGTTCAAAAAAATGCCTGCCCAGCCACAGACCTTGGAGGAACAGAGTGGCTTCAAAAGAAAAGAACTCTGCAACCTTAAGCATCACTGCTACCGAATGAACACCCATGGGAAAGACTCTGCTCACAAGCTGGAAACCAGTTCCCAAACTCTGCATCTGCACCGAGTTTCAGTTCTACGCTAATATTTACGGAAGGCATGCCTTTTGCCCTCTGCTCCCACACTGCTCCTCTCCGCCCAATGGCTTTCTATACGATTGCTTAGCTAGCTCAAGACTCTGTTGTAGGGATCTGCACACGAGGTCCACCTTGTCTTACACCTTTCCACTTGCCTACCACTTCTTCTCACTTGCAATTGGTTTTACAGCAGCAGCAACCAGAAGCAGCTGGAATTCCATCTTCTAGGACAAGCCACGAGGCTGGACTCAGCAACCTTCAGTCACCAGCTGGGGCTCACCCAAACACAGGGGTATTTCTAGGTAGAAGTTTCATCCAGTTCCAAGAAATTCAGTCCTAGATTCCTACCTTCCATTTAGCCTGTGAACCCTTGGGAGCAAGACCTGGTGCTTCCTCAGCATCCTCTTTGGGAGGAGACGACAATACTGTCGATAGTTCAATAATAGCGATCGGCGTGGACAAACGGCCCTTTTATAAAACAGGAGTAAGAAACTTTGCCAGAACAAAAGATTCTACGAGGAATGCGAAAACAGCACTAGACTTGTGCTATCAACGACAAGATAATGAGAAAGAAAACAAAATATTAAAGCCTGACCATTAGCGATCCGTACCCACTCTTTTCCCTATTCCTTCCTTCATTCTACACTAATGTGAAGCAGAAGACAATGATTGGAAAGTTCCAGAGAGACAAAACGACACACGCCAAGAACTTCCAGAGTCCAACTTCCTAAAAATGACCAGGAACGTAGTACAAGTCACAGCCAGCCCGTTTGCTGACACGGCCTTCTACTACTTCTTCTCCAGACTGGCAGGAAATAACCTCAACCCATCCTTTACACATTTTTGATGGCCCATCTAAGAGGCAGACTATCCAAATTCTTGGAGAACTCTTCTGCTTTCTGAGAGGCTGCAAGCAACCAGCACACACTTGTAAAGGAAAACACCAGTACAACCTCTATGGACACAGCCTGGCCTTACTCATTCCCTCAGATATTTTCAAGGCCTCCCCCTGTCCCCCAGCACAGGCAGCACTTTTCCACCTTCACTCCCTTGCTGCAAACACCAGGCCCTCTCTGCCTCCTCAGTTGCTTCCTTTGGGTCTCCCAAAGAGAGGTCATCACATCCTCAAAACCAAAATACAGCGAGACCAAAGTTTTCAGAGTCCTTCCTTCCCTGTTCTTTCCAAGAACAGATAATTATTCTGCACGAGTGAAGGAAGGGAGGTTAACTTTCTGCCTTTACTGGGTTTCAGATGCTTGCCAGGACACACGGCTGTGTAAGCACAACTATTTTGACTTACGTTCCAGTGGTGCAAGCACTTTTTAGAACTGGAGATCTGAAACACCTTACGTCACGTTATGACCACCTGACAGCAGCGTGCACCTCAGTCTTCCCTCGCCTTAACCACGCTCAGAAATGTTAAGTCTTCTGTAAGAAATACCCTAAGCCTTGTATGGAAAATGAAAGGTCTGTAGGACACAGCCACGCAAATTCAGACCCATCCCAACTCCACCATTTTACCAGCCCTTCCAACGCTCTGCTCTGTGCTCTTTGGAGCAGGACGTTCTCCCCGTCCTTTCTGGGATCGCACAGCGCCGTGGGATCACCAGGGAGCCCTTTGGCCGGGCAGCGGCACATCCAGCCCCACACAGAACTGGCGTTTTGCCCCCCTGGGGACCCTCCAGCGGATCCCCAGCCTCAGAACTTCTCCCCTGCACACCAAGCAGCGGCTCCACAGCCCCCGGCGCGGGGCGAACCCAGGAAGGGGAATAAAAGGTAACAAACCCCGACCCCAACCCGACCCCAACCCCAGCGCGGGGCAGGGCGCGGGCGGCTCCTCCCGCACCCCGCGGGGCTGCGGCGCTGGGGGGGCCCCGGGGACGCACCGGGGGGGGGCCGGGGCCGGGCTCCCCCCCCCCCGCCCCCCGCTGGCCCCGCGCCGCCCCCAGCCCCCCCCCTCCCGCGCTAACGGCCCCTCAGGGCGCGCGGCCGCACCCCCCCTTCCCTCACATCCCTCCCCCCACCCCAACGGTCCCAACGGTCCTAACGGTCCCCACGCCCCCCCCGCCCCCCCCCCCCGGCCCTAACGGCCCCGCCGCCCCCGTCCTGCCCTTGCCTGCTGCCCGCAGTGCCCGGTGCAGTGGGCGGAGCGGTGCCCGGCGCCCGCCTCCCCTCAGGGTAGCACCGAGCCCCCCCCCCCGCCACCCTCACCCTCAGTCCCCCCCCGTCCCCGCTCCCCCCCCCCCCCCCCTCACCCCGCCGGCCGCCGGCCCCGCCGCAGCCCCCGGCCCGGCCCGGCCCCGTCCGGCTCCTCCGGCTCCGCAGCGGCGAGCGGGGCTCGGGCACGTGACAGCGCCCCGCGCCCCCATAGGCTGCGGCTGCCGGGCAACGTGAGCCCGCCCCCTGCCTGCACCTGAGAGGGAGCCTTACGCCGCCGGCGTAGAGGGATGCCGCGCAGAGTGCGTAGCGGAGCCCCGCCGGGCCGCCCGCTCCTCCTCCCCTCCCTCTCTCTCTCCCTCCCCTCACCGCGGCGGCCTCGCGGGGCTGACGTAAAGGTGCTCGGCCCGGCCCTACCTGCGGCCGCCGCGCCCCGCGTACCCCGCCTTGGCCCCGGCCGCCGCCCGCGGGGAGCGCTCCCGGCGCCTCAGGGAGCTCCCGCGGCCGTGCGAGGCGGGAGCGGCCGAGCCCGCAGCTCGGTACGCCGCTTGCGTAAAGCCCCTCAAAGAGGGCAGTGTTCCTTACGGAATCTCCGTAACGCCGCCGAGGCGGGCGCTGCACCTGAGAGGCTTCCCGTTGCGCAAGTGGCGTAGGTGCCGGCGTGCCGTGCGCAGGGTACGCAAGCGGCGCGGCGGGGCCTGGCGGAGGCGGCCGCAGGTGCGCGCGGGGAGCCCCGGCCACGGCCCCTCAGAGCGGGGGCGCCGCGGCCCCGCCTCAGGGCGCCCCTGTGAGGGCCGGTCCCGGGCCGTGCCCGTCCCGTCCCCGCCCGGCCGCTCGGCTCTGACAGGGCCCGGCCCGGGGTGAGGTGTGAGGTGAGGCCCCGGTGCTTCCCCAGCCCCTCGGTGGGAGGGAGCGGCCTGCGCTGCGCTGAGGAGCGGGGTGACCGTGCGGGCTGCTCGCCACACGGATCCCGCAGCGGGTGTTAGGCCGTTAAAATCAGGACTTGTGGGTGAGCCTGGGCAGGGTGGGCACCACAAGGAATACAGCGTGCGGTAATACACGTCTTTCTCCTCTAGAAATCAAGACAAAGGCTCACGTTCTCAGTTCCAGTTAGATTTCAGCTGCCCTGTGGTAATTCTTCCCAGCCCCAGACATCTGACGGTTCTAGAGCTCCATCTGCCACGGGCACTAACACAAAGTCAGAGAGAGAGTTCCAGTAATGTGCTTCAAACGCTTCAGAGCAGTGCTAGCATGCTGAAACCTTTAGGTATGAGGAGGGAAGGTTGGGTCTGGGTTTTTTTGTTTGTTGGTATGCGTGTCAAAGAACCTCAGTGCTTCTGCTTCAACATTCAAATGGCCAATATCATTACATTTGAGTGCCTCAAATGAGGATATTTGACCCATAATTTGTGCAAAAATATTATTTTTTCCTCTCAAGACTTGGCACTCCAGGATCAATGTAAGAGACAAATGTTTCCAGAGCTGTTTGCGTGAGCGCTTCAAAATTTCTGCAAGGTTTTCTAGTTTAAGTGCCTTTCAGGCTCAGCTTTGAACATATTAGTTCATGGCGATTGTACTATGTAATATAATTTCTCACACTTTTCAAAACCAATTTTGCATAGGCTGCAGGGATGAAAGGCAATTGACTGGGGAGTGCCATGCCAAACTAATCAACGTGCAACATGCTGTGCTAAAGCAGCCTGTGAGGGAACTTTGGTAAAAGGCGGTAGTTTTTGGAATTCTGCAGTGCTGAAGATAAGCAGTAACGTTCATTCTAAAGAGAAGTAGAAAACACACGTGCATGAATAACTTTACATGTAGTGG
This sequence comes from Aythya ferina, assembly GCF_964211825.1. NCBI lineage: Eukaryota > Metazoa > Chordata > Aves > Anseriformes > Anatidae > Aythya > Aythya ferina. The sequence goes on along the minus strand of NC_140318.1, from coordinate 1,801,886 downwards.
GAGGCCTAGCTTGTTCAAACTGAACCGCTGATAGTTTGTAGGCTTCTTTGCAAGGCTGTGGTGTCAAGGGGATGCTTGAACATTATCTGGTATTTTTGAATTTTCCCAGCATCCCCTAAACAACTGAGGGAATCACAAAGGCTGTAGAGACACAGAGACAAAAAATGAGCTGAAGCACTTTGCCAGAGGTAACACGCCCAACTCACGTAGTCTGGGTTAGACTTCCAAGCTGAGTATGGAAAGGAAACTCACAACCTGAGTACTGCACAGCGATTTCTTCTTTCTCCTGAATGGTCAGACTAGCTGAGGGTGGTCTGACTTGTGCTGTGTAGATTTTGTACTGTGACAAGTATATAATGGGATATAACCAGTTATATGGAAAAACATACCGATCTGAGATGTTAATGTAGAGCACACAGAGTAAGTGACTGAACTCTTCTATTTATTTCAGAGACATTTAATATAGAATTAGCTTGTAAAAATATCCATGCCAAGACTGATTTTACAGCTTGCAGATCTCGTATGTGGTTATGTTGCATTCTGTACATCTGATAATTTTATTACCAGTATTAAATAAAAAATAGAGGAAAGGAAGGGGTTGGTATATATGACCAACAGTTCTCATGGGGACCGAAACCAACCAAACAAAAGCCAGAATAACAGAGGAACTCTTTGCAAGAAGCTGTTGATAGTTACTGATTTTAAGCTTGGAATGAACCAGGCACTGAGATCCTGTGAGGCAGCCCCATGGGACGGTGTACTTGGATGATCCAGCATCAGCTACAAATGCTACATTGAGGACTAAATGGCTATTAGCTATAGCAAAGAGAAAAATCCTACGTGAGCAAGGATGAAATGTAACCTATCAATTTTCAAGTGTCTGGTATTGTTTACAGACAAATGGGCATGTTCACATAGTGCCTGAGGGAAGAGGCATTCTCTTGTTATAACACAGAAAAGAAATCTCTGTTTGAGACTTGCCATTGTCCAGTGACCCAGTTCTTTACAGGTTTCAAATTCTGCCTTCAGACATATGTACCAAAGTTAATGGGATTTGTGCAAAAGTATCTGAGGACAGACTTTGAATTGGAAAAAAAAAAAAAAAGCTGTTTGAGGCATATATTTTAGAAATCTTCATGAAAAAAAAAAAAAAAAAACAAAACAAAAAACCAACTCTTTATATGTGCAATTAGTTTCTTCAGGTTCTAAGAAATAATAAAAAAAAAAAAACCAACAAACAAAAACAACAGAGAATTTGAAAACGAACTTGTTTGACTTTACATCTTTTTAACCTATAAAACCAAATAATTTCATGTGCTTAACTTTAATTTCAGTGGGAGTAATGACATTTAATGTGACCGTTTGCATGCTTTGAAGTTTGGCAGTGTCTGAATACTTTCCACACAGGAGACTTGGATTTAGACAGGTGATAAGTTAAGATGATGGTTTGCAACTGCAAAGTATTTTGAAGAAAATACTGAAGTTTGACAAAGCAACTCATCTTTAATGATAGGAATGAAGTCAGAAACAATTCCATATAATGTAAAACAACGTCTAGAGCTTTGTTACATCTTGTGTATTTGGTTGTAAGGAGAAAAGTAACGAAGGGAAGTAGAATGCCAAAGGATACAGGAAACAAAGTGGAAAGTCATGATGTCATCTGGCTTCTACAGGAAAAAAAATAAAAGAGCAGAAGGTGAAGGTTAAAGGGTTGTAATATAAGCAGCATGAAGTAGATGGAGAGTGGATTAAAGCTGTAGTCATGAAAGGTAAACATAAAACAAAGTCCCTATTTTTGTAGGGCAACTGTGCAGATATTAAAACCAATATTTCTGCAAATCTGCATTAAAATCAAAAGCTCAGTACCTGTATAGTCAATTTGTGGTTGTGGTCTGGAGTGCGGGAAGGGAAAAACCAGCATCTCAGAAGAAGGGAGAGAATCAAACAGATGACTTTCTGGGGTAGAGGGTACTTAAAAATCTCAAATCTATGCTGCAAAACAAATGACAGTATGTGTGAATCTGATTCTTTGTGTACCTAAGTCATTACTAAGAGTTTGACAGATTACTCACTAGTATTTTGTGTAATCCTGAACGATAGTTGTTTAGTTGTTTGACTTTGGACTGGAAGCAAAGGAGATAAAATTGTACTGGAGGAAAATTAGACTCTGAGGGGAGAAATCATACAGTGAAATGTGCCACAGTGCTCTTCAGGTCCCAGAGCAGGCTCTGTGGGGTTACATTTCAGAGATCTTTTTAGCGATAGGGATGAGGATCAGCCTGAAAAGCAAGCAGAACTGGAACCAAGTAAGTGGGAAACACTTTCAGGTTATGACTAATGCAATTATTAGAGACTACTGCATGCGCTGAGGTGGATTTAGCTTCAAATAAGAACAGAAGCTATGCCATGTGTGATTGATTCCAGGTTGGGTTACAATTTAGAAGTGCAATTAGTGAGTCATTTGCTATTTTGTATCAATTATTAAAAACAACAAAGGTCTAGGTTAAAAAAAAAAAGGTGCATATTCCAGTCTGTGCTACTCTACCTGTTAATCTTCTGACTCCATGTCTTTGTTTAATGTCTTAGCTTTGCAGAGTGTTGTGATGTAGTGCTCCTCCTATTAACAAGTGAATTTCTGAGCTCTGTACCAGCACTCAGCATATCAGTCCCTTTGGTCTGCCCCCATCACTGCATCCCTTACTCCTTTCTTTGGCTAGAACCAGCCCAGGTGAAGTTGTCTGTAGTGAACCTGCACATCAGCAGCTTCCTGAACCAAAAGTGCTTTCATCTTGTCTTTATAGATGCTGTTTAGGACACGGCGCAGTGTAGCTAGTCTTGGGCATCCCAACATCTAGCTGGTTCTGCGGGCTGTGCTGCCGTCAGTCCCCTTGTTCCCTCACCGCCCCCTGGCAGCTGCTGAGCCTGTAACTCCAACTTTCCACTGGTGCTCATGACAAAACGCAGAGCAGTGAACAGCTGGCTTTGAAACTGAGCATGCTTATGCAGACGTCTTTTCTGCTGAGGTTGTTTTGTTGTGGCAGGTATTCCAGGTGTGTTTCCTGAGAAATTAAAGCTATGGAGTTAACTTAATACTTTTTTTTTTTAAATACCTGTAGCGTCCCCCAAGAGGGGAAAGAGAATTTTTTAGGACTGTTGCAGTATTGCTTATCACTTGCATATGTTGTCACGTGTGAACATAGGTCAGTGTGGAGGAAAAAAAAGTAATTTTGATTCTTGTCTCAAAGTGTTTCTGCAAGTTGGTAGAACTTAAATTCTTGCTGATAGTATGGTGTCAGTCCCTACTGAGAGGCAAGTGAGAAGGAACAGTAGTTACTGGCGTTTGACATCACTCGTACAACAATTGTGGACCTTCAGGGGAAAACAGAAAACATGTAACAACCTTAAATGAGCATTTAATTAAAATTTTTGATAAAGGTGAGGCAGTAATCATCCGAAGTCTCCTGATCCTTAGCATCTCTCCCTTGGGAATGGGGTGTTATTATATGATCTGACTTCTAACATTTGTCTTTTATCATGAAAGGAAGTGCTTTCACCTGTTGTGTGCACAGATAAATATCTTCATGTACATTCGGAGGAAAATTTGTGTCTTTCTAGAGAAATGGTTATACAGTTGTCAGGGTAATGACTTTCAGGGAGGAATGTGATTGGACAAGAGAAAGGAAGACAGCAGTTCAGTGAAGGGTCTCAGTTTGATATATTACATTGTTCTTGGTTTTGTTCTCCTTTATCTTTGAAGTTTAGGACAGAAAACCTGCCATCATCCCAGAGTAGCAACGCCCTGGGTGGCCTTTTTATCACTAAGTCAGAGTAACTGGGCAGGACCGTGCCTCCACCGTAAAGAGACCCTGTCACAGAGGAGGTTTTCCAGGTCAAGATTAAAAGCAAAATATCTATCGTCACGTGAACCTTTCTACTGCGCCCATATTTTTCTAAATGCTTGTGGCTTATCTTTAATGTTTGTACTGCTATCAAAAATAAACCCAGCTTCCATCTCCGCGGGTGTTGTATGTAACGTCAACACTGAATAGGCTTTTTCATTCTTAAATGCTAATTTTCTTTCCGTTTTCAATCTGTTTCTGGTACAAAAGGTTTTTGTTTTCAGTGCTGTTTCTTTTTTCTCTTTTGTTTTGTGACTGCATGTTTTCTTCTCCCCATATCTGTTTTTGTCTATAGCAGTCTGTATTTTTTGATGAAAGCAATAGCTGAGTGTCCATCAATGACCCTGAAGCCTAGAGCTGGAGTCAGAGTTTGTGTGAGTGCAGCTGGCGATACAGTCATAATAAAAAACAAAGCAGAAGAAAAAAGCTTTTACCAAGATTCATTTTCATCAACAGAAAGAGGAGAATTCTTAGGAATAAGAGTAGTCAGACAAAAATAAAAAGCTTTGAACCATGCTCAGAAATCCGGTCTAAAAGTCTTGCTGTAATGAGGACTGTGGTTATAATGCAGTAGTTTTACAACATCATTAAAAAATTTGTGAGACTACAACAAGAATTCAATAGCATTTGGAAAATGTTCACAGGCTGTACCCTTGGCATAAAATCCTGGCCTTGCTGAAGCTGGTGCGAGTATTTCCTGAATGGAGTGCTGTCCAGATCCAGGAGCTCAGCATGGGGACAGGACAGTTCCTGATGTTTATTCATCCTTGAGTAGTAAAACTTAGGAGCAAACAGATGTGGTCCTGTACACCAAAACCTAGATCTGACAAATGAGTATTGATATATACATATATATATGTATCTCTCTCTAACTAGAATCATGGGAGAAGACATACCTTATAATGTTTTACCTTTTTCATGATGTTGTGATGTGTTCCTTGTGTTGTATAAACTAGAAGCAGCCTGTCAATGTTTGAGAATATTTACCCAAAATGCTGCTGCTTAACTACCTGGTATTATCATATAAAGTGATAAATGGAGAGAGATCTGCAACAGGTACAGGTCATCTTCCAGACATTAGGTGTGTACCTCAAAATTTCGTAAACTTCGATTGATATCCTGAGGTGTTGTCTAGATGTAGAGTATGCAGTAGCTGGAGATTTCAGTAAGCCTTTACTAGCGAACAAGTTGTGTGTGCTGCTGGAGCAGCAGGAAGATTTGTATGTCTGCGTCATATGAGTTATGTAGATGGAAATGCTGATCATCAATTTTGAAGTGTATCAGATTTCCCCATTAAGGGAAAGTTGAGCCCAGTCTGTAAAGATGATCCTCGGGGCAGCCCAAAGTGTTTGGTAGTGCAGATACCCTCATGACGATCACACAGCAGCAAAGAAGCTCCCAGGGTTTACCTGCCCAAATGCAAGCCTGAAGCAGTCAGGTCATTAGTCTCAGCAGTCTAATCAGCTGTAATTTAGAGTCTTCCAACCAGATATGGATAGGAAACTTTTTCTTCTCCTAAGCCATTTTGAGGAAGCAGGAGCCTGTACAGATGTGGAAGGTGGAGTTACTGTGTAAGAATGTGGAAATAAGTGAATTAAATGTTTAAAAATGTAGAAGACCAATTTCCCTGCTGAGGCTGAAGAGACTGCAGGTTGGAGGCCTCCTTGAGGGAAGACAGTAAAGGACTTTAAAGTCAGACAAGCTGTCTCTGTAACGGGGTAAGGCAGTGGGGCAGGTACCTCCTCTAGGTATGACAGGGCAATGTGCTGGAGTAGGGTAGATGTCATAAAATAGATTAAACCTGAGACATCCAAACAGATATACTTCTGTATTTTCACTAGAGTATATTTTACATTCATTTTTGCATTGTTAGTGCAGCACATCTGTGAGTGTAGAAGTGCCTCGTGCTGCACGTGGTCTTTGCTCCATGGCTCAGATTTGCCCCGAGGAGCTGGGGAGGCCCCGTCCCTGGCAGGGCTCAAGGCCAGGCTGGATGGGGCTGGGGGCAGCCTGGGCTAGCGGAAGGTGGAACCAGATGGTTGTAAAGGTCCCTTCCAACCCAACCCATTCTGTGATTAGAAGATAGATTCCAAGTCCTCAATTTCAGATTGTCTTGCATTAGACTGGGAGAATGAAGGCTTTCGTTATATCTTCTTTTTTTTTTTTTTCCCCCAATTAACGTACCAAGTACCTTTGATGTAGATATGTGTTGTTATCCTATTTTTTTTCCTATTCTGGATACTGTTTGTCAGTTCTGCCTCTTACGCTTCGGTGTGCAGTGTCCTATCATTTAACTCAACAAATGAATGTAAAAATCCTATTATACACAGATGTTCACGGAGCTGTGACTTTTTATTTATCCCACTTGCTATTTGATAACCTACATGATTTTAGCTCTTCTGATTACTTATTTAAGGGCTATTGATCTCTCAGGTTCCTTCTGAGGGGCTGCACAGAACAGTGGATCACACAAATCGCATGATAGCTGCCTGCAAATTCAGGCAAGCCGAGAGACTGCTGTAACAGTGTAGTAACAAGGCAAGTGGCTTATCGCAGGCTAAGTTCTATGTGAAATATTTATGTACTGATTTAAATACTAAAGAGCTGGAGTTCATGTAATACTGGGAATACAGCTATAGGACAGTCCACCGTTGAATCTTCTTAGCAATTTTGATCACGCTTAAATGTTACTGATAATGTTACTCTCCCTTTGCTAATAAAACCCAGGAAAACTTTTCTGAGATTCAGTAAAGGTTTCTTTTAATTTATTTTTGCATATTCACAATTAATCTTTACAGACTAACTAATCACAAGTTTGCTAAGTGATTAAGTGAGATGTGTGAAAAGCAGAAAATATTTTAAAGGATAATTTCCTATGGGGCACTAACAAACACTCATAGCTTGAAACCAGCATGGTGTATTTGCTGTAGATATTTAGTGTAACAAGGATTCACTGTATGTAAAATTAAACTGTTCTTAAATTACTGGAAAATTGTAAATGGGGAAGACAAAGGAAAGAGGAGATTTTCCTGTATCCTTTCTGTCCTCCATTTTGCATCCTGCAGTTAGTAACCAGCCTGAGTATCAGCACTCCCACTGGATAACAATCTTCCAGGTTTGTGCTGCTTTTACCCTGAAGCATAGCTGTTCTTCCCAAGGGACAGGCAGAATGCAGTCAATGCTGCTTCTCTATTCTGTACTCACTAATTGATCTCTGGCTTGGTGACTTCCAGCAAGGTCACAGAATTGGCAGCTAAAAAAACCAACGTCCTGTGGAAAATTTAAAGGGAAAGAGTAGAAGTACATAACACGGGCTGGTTTTTTAATATATATATTATAAATATGTATTTATAAATATAATCAAAGATCCTACAAATAAATATAATTCTGCAGTAGTCTGAAACTTGGATAGAACCGGTACCAGCAGTTTGCCCACTGTGACCTGTTTCTTGGGTTTGTGAGTGATGCCTGAAAGCTGCTCTGTTCTCTCTGTAACTCTGCTTCTGTCTCCGTTCTAACAGGGCATCAGCAGTCTAAGTATAGTTCAAATCCTGTAAAGGTAGAACGATTTCTAAGCAAGTACAGTTTGATCTTCTCCAGTTTTCTTTGCAGAAGGCTTGTCATCATGCTGGTCTTCAGAGACACCCAGGTGTGCTTTCTGCAAAAGGGCTTGAAATCATACTCTGCTTCCTCAGGAACAACTGATTCGTTCAAGCATTTTATTGTTTGAATGGTGATTGAAATTTGGTTAAAACACAAAATACCTGAACTGTCAGTCTCCAAATGCCAGCCTGTATCGCTCATTTAGACACTGTACAAGTAGTGCTCACTGTCTTTGTCATTGTTACAGTAATGTGCCTTTTACAGTGCTCTGAATGCTGGCGGCTGTGCTCAGCAGGTAGCAGTAAAATGAGCACAGCCCGTGTTCCAGGGCCACATACGGTCTGTTATGCTGTTGAGCCATTCTAAGGATATTTACGTGCTTTTTTTTAAAGCTGTGTAGCATGCTGCATGTGTCTGGTCTAGCAGAAACATGGGAGAAATGCAAATCAAAAGGTGCATTAGTGAAACGTCAGTGCTTACATATATGAAAGGCAGAAGAATGCACAAGGTTTGAGTAAGGGAAATAGTCCAAACTGCATTGCCAGACTGGAATCCTCGGGGTAGAATGAAGGGATTTTATGAGGGGTGTAGCAGAGACTGGAAAAGCTCTTTGGTTGACCGGGTGCAACTGGTGTGGGATACATATGGGCATCTTCTGAAAATGTTGTGAAGATACAGATCTGTTGTAGGAAGAAGCTAGAGAGGCTTTGGATGGATGCAGAGGCCAATGCTGTTGGCATCATAAGTTAAGAGCTTGGATACCCTGGTGCTAAGAGCCATATGAATAGGAAACATATGTTTTATTACCTGGGAACTCCTCCGTGCAGATTTGTGTTCTCACCTGAGCTTTTCCAAAAGAAAGGCTTGCAGCAATTCAGCAAATCCTGGATTTATTGTATTATGTAATAATGTTCCAAGTGACATCGTTTTGAATTACTGGAAGTTTGGTAGATGGCATGTTTGATCCCTGCAGTAACTACTCCCATTGCGAATTTGTGAATTGTGCAGAAGAGTTGGTTTCTCTCCTACATGTACACAGTTAGTCTGCTCTGAATGTTAGCTCATATTTATTTCTTCATGGAAAGCTAACACATCTTCAGTAGCAGCAATAATTATTCTAGAGCCTGAAAGTTACCAGTATCAAAACATCTTGGTGTTTTCATGCTCCTTTTCTCAGCAACCATTTAGTGTGTCAGAAGAGGCCCTGAATATTTGGATTAATGCATGCTTTGTAAATAGAGCACTCCTATTTGATGAAGTGCAGCTGGTATACACAGAGCCAGCTTGGCTAACCTGGTAAGTCAGCTAGATGAAGTTTAATTAAAGTTTTATGAAATGGTTTATACTGAGATGATCTTTAATTATGTCAGTGTTTCTAGATTAGAGTTTGTTTGTGTGGACTAAACAAACAGTAACAGCTATGGTTAGGTGAAATTATCATTATTCAGGAGGCTGAGTTATTTATTTCTGAGGTTAAATGCCTGTGGTTTATAAACTCTGTCCTGAACTTCAACTTGTACAATCTGTACAAAGATTCCTGTCAGAAAAAAAAAAACAGTTGACAGAAGTGACTTGGCCTTGAAAAGCCTTTTTCCTAATCCTGCTCTGCTAAATACCGTCCAGTTGGAAGCGTTCTGGCTTGCAGCTTGTCAGCAGGGATGTTCTGGAACCGTGTGTGTAACTTTCTCTGACTGCCACTGGAATTATTGTGGAGTTGGAGACTTGGGTAGAGAGGAGTAAACGCCGGGGTCCCAAATGTGTAGGGAGCAGAAAGTCCTGTGGCCAAAGTTAGGCATAAACTCAGCTCCGGGTTCAGCTTGGTCCTTCTGTAAAAGTCCTGCAAAGGTGAATTTGTCTGCTCCCTGTCGCTTGTAGATCAGGTGGGTAGTTATTGCTGTGTGCATTTATCAGTTCGCAATGTTGTGATGGTTTCAAAAAGATTCTGAAACAAGAAGGGGAAAACACAGATGCAGAAAAGGAAATGTAAATTCAGTCATGTAAATTCAGGTAGGTCCCTTGACTTGCTCCCTTGCTCCTGTGTTGGGCAAAACCACTGCAGTCATGGGGTTGCTCCTCTCAGGGGAAAGAAGGTTGTGGCCATAGAATCAAAAACTTTTGCAGCATATGTATAATAAAATATGCAGCTTCCTCACATGTGGAATGATGAGCTAGGTCTCATGAGGCTGACAGCAGCATCTGGTTGGAGAATACTGTTTATTCACATTGTGAAAGGAATCACAGTTAGGAACATACACCGTGCTTACAATTGCTCTCAGTAAAATAGCAATCGAATTATCTGCTAAAGGCTTAAAGATTAGACACGATGTTTTTGGAAGAGGGTGTGGAACAAGCTTAATTCCATAACTGCAGGAAATCCATTTTCTGTTCATTGTGACTTGCAGCAAACAGTTTGGTGGTTCAGAACTTCTAATGCTCTTTCTTGTACAAAGATAGCTGCTGGTGTTTGATGTTTTAACTCATGTGAGACGTGCTGCCGCAGAGAGGAGGCAGAAAATGGATGTGTTAAATTATCATGAACCCCCGAGCTAATACGGTTTATTCTACTACAACTCGAAGTGATTAATTGAATAAATGTTTGTTTGAATCTTTAATTTGTCTATAAATATGGATAGTAATTAATGCGGCGGCAAGAAATTATCTTCAGAGTCACCTTGAGCAGAGAATAAGCATGCACGATGCATTCCTGGGAACCAGGAACGTGCTGATGGTATCCAGCCTCTGCCACCAAGTGGCAGCGGGGTATCACTGCCCGGCATTGGCCCCAGCCGGAGGAGGCCTGGCAGCAGGGCTGCGCTGCTCAGCCTGCCAGCACGGCCGTGGTTTCAAGGGAAGAAGGGCATCGTGCTAAGGGGAAGACAAAAGCAGATTCTTTAAGCAAAAGTAGACCTGAAGTTTCAGAAGTTTTTCTCAGCGCAAAGCAAACACCAGCCTGCATGTGTGACTCTGACAGCTGCTGTTTTCTGCTTCAAACTTGTGCTGGGGGAGCAGCATTCAGTATTTTGCTCAGTGCAGGGTACAGACCTAATCTAGAGAGGCAGCAGGGTGGGGAGAATGCTTCTGGCTGCTGTCTGATGAAATGGACGAGGAGAGATCAACCTGTAAAACGCTCAGAGGGTTAATCGTTTATCTACGAAAAACAGAAGAAATGGAAAGAAGGGGATGGGATTAAGGATAGACCAGAGATGGGAGCTTTTATACTGAAGGGATCATTTGTGTATGTGTATGGTACTTACAGATTCATTCTAGGCAGAACTTGATACAGTGATTAATGTAGGTGTTAGCACCACTGCGTGTGATGCTGACATGACAACACTGGAAAAAAAAAAAGAAAAAGAAAAAAAAACCTTTTGTTTCCACGTGACAGTAGAACTAGATTATATGAACGTTATGAGAGCTGATTCATTTCTGTCCTTCACAGAAAATGGCAGAGATGTAAATATTGAATTAGAATAGCAAGAGCAGTCATGCTTTTCAACAGAATAGTAAAACTACTGATTAGAGCAAGTCCCAAAATAATCTGAACAGTTCTGGGGTTTGGCATATGTTGTAAAACCACTGCCTGATGTGAAAAACACAGTGTGTATTCTGTATTTAAACACTTCGCATCTACTGTAGAGAGGCTGCTAGAGTGGTGAACAGGTTAGGCCTTGTAGGCTTATAGGTGTAAAGTGCTTACATGTTATGTTATTCTTGAACAGAATGTGGGCTAAATAAGAGTACAGCGGGATACAGGAGGAAGTTTTTGCTCACCAGCAAAGTGTTTTCTTCTGAGAGGGCTGCAGTCAATTACTTGCAGTGAGGACGGGTACACAGATCGTCCCTGGGGACGGCAGCAGCCTGGTCAGCCAGGGCAAACCCGTCGTAGGGCATTTTCCTGTCTTACCCTGGGTGAGGAGGCATTGCTGCACAGGGCTGTTTTTTTCCACCAGAATTCCTGTGTGCCCTCTGTTCAATACATAATTCAGACGCGATGCATAATTAAAGGACTATAAGGCAGCACTTACTCGTGTGTATTTAAATTACTTGGTAAGGCAGCAATGGTGTTGGCCGTGTCTGTGCTTTGCTTTGCCTGTTCCTGTAGAATGTTGAAGAATGGGAACCATCCAAAGTCCAGCATTTTCAAAGCTAGGAAAAAGCCCTAACTTTTTTTTCCACTCGAAGTGTAAAGATCTTGCAGAAACGGTAAAAAACCCTGCACTGAACCACTTAGACTAGCACCCCTCCTAGGAACAGCATCTAGGGAGTAGATGAGTGTGTAACATCTGTTGTCTCACAGCGGTCTGCAACGAAGAGTGGCTTACATGTGAAATGAAGAGGAACAAAGAGTCCTGCCTCTTGAACCTCCTCACTTCCTTTCTGTTCTGTTCTCTTCCCTTTGGAGCAGAGGTTTGTGACTGATCCTGTTACAGGACTCAGTGGGCTGGGCTGGGAGCAGGGCTCGTTAAGGAAAGCATTTTTAGGTGCCCTGGGCCTTTTGTTTCAAACATTGGACAAGTAACATTTCCTATATTTAATCACCATCAAGCAAAGTGATCGGATACAGACTATTTTGAGTGACTGATGTCTCTGCTTTCACAACCCACTCAGACACCTATGAACAAAAAAGCCTCCTTTCTTTGAACAATGCAGTATTGCCAAATATTTTGGTTTGTTTTGGCTGCTGGGATTGGGGATAAACTAGCATTGGGAAGATCTGTTCAGAGATCAGTCTGTTAAAACAAACAAAAACTCTTCAGATACTTGATGAAGATGTGGCAAATGCTGCTTCTCTGCTCTGAGCACCAGAAGATTAGGCTGTAACTATGAAGAAAACATCAGTTATGTTGAGCATGAGGTAAAATCAATACCTGAAATGTAATTCAAAAGCAGAATTGAAAACTTAATGTCCTTTTATACTGCATGGCAGAAGTGTTCTGTAGTTGATCAAGTGACCGTTCACAGTGGCGTTAGCAAAGGACATCCTGCAGACAGACTCAGTTGTAGCATCTTGTCATGTGTTTAATAGATAACCCAGTGTGTCCCTCTGTACTGCTCAGTTAAAACTTGATTCTGCACTTTGTGGTGCAGATCCATAGTCTTTATAGGCCATGTGGTTATCATTAAAGCTTCCCATTATGTGCTGATAACATCAGTTATTTAGTTCCTTCCACTTAGAGGACGTTTTCACTTCTGTGCTTTCCACGGTTGTTTTTTTTTGGCTGGCTGGCCATTGGCCTGGCCAGCCCTGTGCTGTGCCGTGCCGTGCTGTGCTGTGCCGTGCCCCACTTTCTGGAGTGGCAAACCAGTCCATCCCAGGACATCTTCCCTCTGAGATTAAGGATTTAGGCTTATCCTATTGCTTGTCCCGACCTGGGGGAGCTGAGCCATTTTCCTGACAGATCATTGCAAGCAAGACTTCACAGCATGATAATCTCCAGCAGTGGGACTCTCACTTTTTTCTTTTTTTTTTTTCCTTTCCTTTTTCACACTTTGCTTATGACACCTCCATCTGTTTGCTGTACTGTGCTTGTATAATTACTGTGAAAAAAATAAATGCAACCATGTCTTTTCTCTAGAGACAGAACAGATGAGATTAAAAGTTCCCACAAAGTTTACATTATCTGGTAGTTCTAATGCATTGAACAAGGCTTATTCAGGCCTTACTCTGTCTCTTAGTTATTTTTACAGCCTTTGGCAGTCTCATGTTTGTCAGGATCTGCTGCAATGTGGAAGGATTGAGCTTCCTGGCAGTGTAGTCTCTGTGGGCCTGAACCAAAGCCTGCTGTAATTGCAAGGGATCTTTAATTACTTCTCTGGCCTTTGAGTCAGATAGTAAGTGTAGAAGACTCTTCAGTAACTAGCAGGCTTTTTCTGGTCCTTTGACTTCTACCCCTTGTCCTGTGAACACCTCAACATTTCTTTGTTACTTTTCTTTTAATTTTCCTATTTTAATATCTCTGCCTTTATGTTCCGCAAGCTAAAGCTGCACAAACTTTTTGATGTGATTTCTGTGCACTCCAGCCCTTCCCCTTGACCTCCACAGAAATTCAATCTGCTCTGGGCTCCATGCTGAATGTCAGCACAAGAAATCCTGTCTGGTTTTGGCACCTGGGGGGGCTTTCTTCCAGGTGGTGGAGTTACAGGTTTGTACACCCTCAGGACAGAACTGGTTGGGGATACACACGCGTGCACACACACACAAAATACGTAATTATCTGGAGTCCCAAACTTGCTTGTGACTTGTTTCCTTTTTCCTTCAACCCCACTTCTTTCTCTCCTTTTTGCCCTCACTACTGGGAGTCCAAATTGTGGTCTTTATCCTGATACTGCATTAGGGAACTAGGGAAGAGGAATGCCATACTTCTGTGATTAATCTCTAATGGCAGGCGGTTGGGCATGTCTAAGTACTTTTTTCCTGTTTTTCTTCTGCAAATAGCAACTGCTTTCCAGGCAGGGAGGCCACTAACGCGCAGCCTTTTATTGGGATGAAGATTTGCTTCTCTGCTCCCTCCTATTTTTTCATGGGCTGATACTTGCATGCTAGATACCAACATGTCACAGTGCAATGGAAGGCTGGGATTGGAGAAACGTGTGGCCTAACAGGGGAGTCTGAACCTTCCAGTAGGCTGCCATGCTTCGGGCCCTACTCTGCTTTGAGAGTGGTCATTCTGTAGAGAAACAAGCCAGGCAGCACAAAAAAAGTGCACAAGTGAAGTGTTTCTCATCTACCAGAGGGTTATTTTTCTCTTAAATGTTTGTTTTACTTTTATTTTATTTTGGTTTTTTTTTTTTTTTTTGCTTGTTCATTTTAAATAAGACGCCTTGTAGATGAAAGGCACAATATGTAGAAATTGAGAGACCAAAGAACCTACAGAACAAGCCCTTTCTATATCCATGGGTTTGTGCTGCTTCTCCCCGCGTCTCAATTCTTCAGCAGCAGGAATGAATCCCAGTGATTCTGCATTGATGGAGAATTTTGAGCATGTGTTTTATTTTTCACAGAGGCTTCTGCATTTTAAAGCACGAGAGCTGGGCTGTGCAATGTTTTACCTCTCGTGTAGTTGTATGTAATTGTTCCTGAGCCGCCTTTTACCGAAGCAATTCACATCGGCTTAAGCACTTTCAATGGCTGAGTTAATATTCTCGAGCATGTTACCAGCATCTGTTCGGGGAGGTATCGCAGCTGCAGTTACGCCGGTGGAGCCAAGAGGGAGCCCTCCTGTGAAGCTGGGTGGTGAGCAGCCGGGTAGCAGCACTCCCCTAACGCAGTGGAAGCAGGACCACCGCAGCATGCTCATCATGTACTCGTCGGACAGGTTCGTGTGACCTGAACGACGGTTTTGTGGCAAGGGATGGGCATTGCTGTTACGTTTAGCATGGGGTAGTCCACCTGCTCCTCCTCAACACTTTAATTTGAAAAAAAAAACCTAAGTTTTTCTTGTTGTCGTTGCTTTTGTACCTTAGTAATTGTGGTTCTCCATGCTGGTATACACAGCGACTGTCCTCTGGTGCGCTCAGCATCTATGCCTTGGTACAGTTTTCAGGAAATGATGTATTTTTTCCATATAATGGTGATGTAGCAGGCCAGGAAGCAGGGGTGTCCTTAAGGAGTGTGTCAGTATACCTTTCTGCATAAATTGTTACCTGCTGGCTTATGCTATAGCTGCCGATCTCACAGGCTAGTCACAAGCAAGGAGTTCTGGAAAGGCGCTGTGGCAGGAAAGGAGCTGCCGTGATTTCTGGAAGGAGTGCATTGCTATTGCTCTGCTGCAGATCAGAATAATTCAGAGCATTGTATGAAAAGTACAATGGTGAGAGGAGACACAATAACAGCTGCATCAAATATTGATAAAGTAGGATTATTAATTAGAGCAGGGGTGCAGGATTAAAATGTCCCCCGAGTTTCCTTCCCCATTTGATATGAGAGCGTGGTTTTGCGGTCAGAGAATGGGAAGCTCAGGACAACTGGAATCTCTTCTCAGCTCTTCAAAGTGTTTGCTTAATGTCCTTAGTGGTTCGGTGGATATGTAATGCTATTGACCGGAGTTCTTACAGTTATGATATGCTCCTATGGTGGCACTGCTGAGAGCCAGCTTTACAGTGATCTTTCTGTTAGTGCAGCTTAGTCTGATGTATAGCTAATAGAAATGGAAAACACCTCTGAATAAGCTGGTAATCTGCAGTCCTGGCATCCTGCAGTCTCACCCTTCTTCAGCGAGCTCTGTTCTGTGAGATGGAGAAAACAAACTGGATCAGTACCATGGAGCAGAGAGCTTACACTGTCAGACTGTTTGGCCCTCTGGTGCAGAGCAGAGGACATCATTTCCCTTCTGACAGTGTGTGTAATGCTGATCTAAACAAATATCAAAGCGAGGAGAATGAATTAATTTTTCCAGTTATATAGCCCTTGTTTAAAAAAGCTTTCAAATGTCTTGCACTTGAAAAAGAAACTGTAGGTTAGAAATTAGATTTCCTTTTAGAACAAAGTCCTGATCTGCATTACTAATAACAGAGGAGGTTATTAAAATAGAAAGAATTTCCCTTTGATTTTCTTCTGAACAGCATCTGTATTCTCTGCATAACTGGTTCTTCTTTTTTTTTTTTTTTTTTTTTTTCCTCCCCATACAGTTCTGCTCCACCAGGGCAGCACAGTGAGGATTATTTTTCATCTTTAGGTTCTTCCTGGTTCTAACATACCTCGAAGAAATGGTTTAAACCTGTTAGTCTCACAGTTCTGTAAATTCATTCTTTGATTCTCATGTACTAAGTGTTCATTCTTGGCACACTTCAATGCGTGTCTGGGTTGTAGCATTTTAACATACCCTGTGTGCCCCAGAGATTCGACAGATAAAATATCCAATCTTAAAGCAGCTTTTTTTTTCTTCCTTTTTCCCTTGAGTGTTTCTCTTGCTCTCTCTAGAGCTATTAGATGTTCTAACTATGCACTTCAGAAGATCAATATGTTTTTGGTATTCACAGGCATTATCATTCTGAGACTGTACAACTAGGATGTACTCATCCTATTAACATCTGCTCAAAATTCCCAACATCCCACCGCAGCTAATAGAGAATGACCACTTTGTCCTTGGTCAGGCTCTGTGGGTTGGACACCTGACATCTGGCTGGTTGTCGCTGAGAGGACGGATTCCATCTCACTCTTCAGTTTGTTTTGACTTTTTTTCTTTGCTCTTGGAAGCTCAGTTTCAGCTGAAGATGGATAAATGAGTGAGGAAGCATTGTGTCTATTGCTGCTGTGGCAATTCCTGTGTGTTGATGCCCAATAAGTTCTTCTGGTTCCTAAACCGTAGGTACTTGTTCTGACCATACAGGGAGATTCCATCAGCCCATGAGGATGTGCTGATAATTGAAGTACCAATTCTGTTAAGCAGTAGAAAAAGACAGGAGACCAAGTCCTCTGCTGGGCAGAATCAGCTAATCAGCTAGTTTAATGGAGGGTTATGAGCTTAAAGTCATAGAAAGGGGAGGAACCTTGGTTTTGACATCAGTGTAAACTCCAAGGGACCTGTGATGGTGGGAATACAAAGTGTCAGTTTTATGGTTTAAACAGAAATTGACAGTAGAGTTAAGTGAGTGAGGGGAAATAAACAAGGAAATTGGAGTTAAGTATGTAGCAGTTTTGATGTATCTAATGGCCAGGAGTGGATTCATAATTTTAAATTCATGTTTACAGGACATAGCCTCTTCCTGAATGAGAAGAAACTGTTCCAAGGCAGAGAAACAATGTGTTGACATTCCTAGTTTTCTCCTGTGCGTTTTGGTCATTCACATATTCCTGAAAGTTGGCTGCATTCACAAGAAGTATGCATTCCGGAAGGCTACTTTGGGTTAAGTCTGAGTGACAAAGGAAAGCTCACGGTAATCATTACCTCGTTCAAGATTTCAGGGAAGTAGCTGTGTTCCCCGGGTTATAAGAGGAAATGTAACAGCCCTGACAATGGACAGTATTGCAGGTTGACTTTCTACCTTTCTAAGCCAAATGAAATCTCAGAAATCTCAGAAATCCCAGGTGCTCTGTAATGATTAATCCCCATGTTACATCGTCTGGTCTGAATCAAAGAAAATGCAGAAGCAAAGGGAGCGTGTTTTAACAAGCTTTGCAAAGGGAGGTGGAACCAGAAATGAAGAAATTTTCATTTAATCTCTTGTACTCCAAGTGACAGTGATTTTGTCTTTTTCTCTGAGGAGGTTTCGTCCTTACTTCTCAGGTTCCATTTTTTCCAGAGCGGTTGCCCTACTGACTTCCAGAAGTCAGACGAGCAGAAATAAGCAAGGTCCTTTGGTTCAGTCATGCATTAAAAAAGACTTGGGATCAAATGGAGTTTACATCTTCAACCAAAGGCATTTTCTGGAAAGCATTGATGGGCCCTCACCAAACATCAGTGACTCACTGAATGTACAAGCTAAAGATCCAGAGATTGATCCAAATACCATGCAGTGAAACGAAATTTCTGTACCCGTTCTGCTATTACGGGAAGCTCAGCCATATATACTTTGGCTTGCCTTCTGGTTGCAGATACAGGAAACAAAATTTTTCTGAAGTCAAGTCCTTTAATAGAAAGAGGAGGAGCTAAGGCTGAATTGGAAGCAGAAAGAGTCATCGTTTGCCCAAACAGGAGAGCCAGGCTGGTGCATTCAGCCATTCCCAAAGCGAACGAGAATTAAATTGTCATGCTTGTGACTTCTGTCTCTTAAGGCATTCAGGCATAATAAATGATGCTGGCAACCTGGCCTTGGCATGGAAATCTTTCAAGATACAAGATGCTGCTTCTTGCTGTGATAAATATAGGGGTGACTTAGTTGCAGTGGAGTTTCTCAGGGAGAAAATGGATAGTGTTCCAATAAGCTGTCAATTATCATGTTTCTTTCCAGAGATATGTATCATTGGTGAATGGCAAGGCTGAACTGGCATCAGTTCAGATTTAAAGTGATAGAATGCTTTCCATGTTTCTTGCCGTAGTTCTTGGGAAGATTCTGGATCCATCCCCTTGAATATTTTATATACAACCTCAGAAGTAGCCTTCCATGTCTCCTGTCAAAGAGAGGTGTCTTGCTGCTTGTTCTTGCTCTTACTGAAGCAATCATACTTGTGATGTAGCTACCGTTGTGCTTTAACAAGGATTTACCAGGGCTCTGTTCCTATGGTTGTGTTCAGAAGTATGTTGGAAGAGTTGAAAATGGTTCCCAGTGTGTCTGCTTCCATCTGCTGAGGTCACTTTCTACTGGAAGTAGAAAAGAAAGAACTGCCGCACTCCCTCGGATTCGGTGCGTTGTCAGCACCGCTGGTGCACTGCACAGCCTCACTTAGCTGCCACGCCTCCACTTGCCCAGTGTAGCACAAAGCAGTAATGACTTCGTGCAGTGCAGTGTGCTGGGTCCTTGCTTTACATCACCGTTGTATTTCTGAATTATAAATCAGGATTATAGATTGTGTTTTAATTCAGCATGCTACTGCAGCTTTGTTTTCCTTTTGTTCAGTCCACGAAGTAGTTTTTGTTTCCGACGTACTGATGGGCTCCTGTACACATCCAGCACACCAGTTACCAGAGCCAAGGGTTCAAACACCTGTGAGCAGATCACGGGCACCTTTTAGCAGAGCCTCTGCAGGGCTTTGTTTTGCCTGCTGTTGGAAGGCATGGAGTAGGAAATGGACACAAACTGCTCCCTAAGAGAAGTGGAACAAACTAGAGCTTCTCTTGGGACAGAGAAGTGCTGAAGTCCTAAAAGCTTCAGCCTACCTGTATCGCTGGTCCAGTTAGGCAACTAGTAGCAAATAAAGATATTTTCAGAAAAGGATTTGAGGGATTAAATGGGGGATTTTCTCTCGCCTCTTATTGTTCTGATATGACATCAGTGCTGCCAAGTTGGTCATCACCAAAACATTTCTATAGCAGAAGAAAACAGGAGTGCAAGCTTATGTCCTTATTAAGTTAATTTTGCTTAGATAATTCTTTTTTACTTAAATAGAGATGTACATGTACAGAGGAGGTCTGGAAACATCACTGCCACTGTGATGACAAGATAATTCTTCAGGTTCTAATTACAAAATAAATTCAGTGTTACTGATACTGGGATGCAGCACCGTTTGAGGATCATGAAAACACACTTGAATGCTGTCGTGTTGACAGTTGTGTAAAGCTCTGTATTTGTCGTTCTTGAAATTCGTTAAGCAATCTGACAAATGGATGGTGATGGAGATCACAGGGTATGGCATCTCAGCAAAATGAAATGTCTCTGCCCACATGCCAGTGCATACTGCAGTAATCCTTGTGAGACTTGCAGACTCTCTTATCCAAGCGATGGTGGATCCAGCAGCTGTTGCACACGCCGTATAGGTACGGCCATTCTTCTGGGGCAGCTCGGAAGAAGAAACAATTGACTCAAATGGGAGCTCCAGTTAGTGAACTATTCTTAAAATAGAAGGTAACTTAGGAGATGTTTGCTGCTCTGTCTCGCTGTGGCTCAGTGGTTATAATGATATTGATGGCCTAGAAAGTCATGAGTGTGCAGGCCTGAGATACTGAGAGAGCTGGGCAATGTCCCCGGCTTGTGAGTGGAAAAATGGCTCTCAGTAGAGTTGTCCCATGTTTTCATGGCGACAGGCACGTCTGTTTAGTTACCTGGGTTAGAATAGGAGGTGGTGAGAATATTGAGTGGAGTGTTTATTGAGATGCAAATGTGCAAAAGAGAGCCCCACATCTTTGTCGTCCTGGAGAAAATGACTCACTCCTCAGCATTTGGCACATGTGAGGTCTGCATCCATTCTACTCCTTGCTACCGACTGTGGTAAGAACGCACATTTTGTGGAGCCCCAATTACAGAGCATAATGTGTGCATGAAGGCTGTGAGAGATCACAGAGATTGCATCTGGAAGGAAAATGAGGCAGTGCTTGCTGATTTATGCAGCTTTCAGAGGTGTAATTTCCGTGACACACTTGTCAAACACAGTGCAGCAGGCCTTTGAGGCCAGGCTGCCTCAGAGCACAGCAGCTCTGCATGCTCACACAGTGCAGCTAGATGCAGTTGTTTTTCAGGTCCAGCTGGGAGCTTTCCCAAAGTTCCCTTTTCTCCACCCCCTGCTTTGACCTCCACAAAGTGCTAAATTTTGCATTAAAAGGTTCCTTTCCCCCAGACTCTGCTGCAGAGGTTACTTACTCACTCCTTTCCTTTGGCTCTGATTGCAGGTTGCGCTGCTTCTGGCTGAGCATTTAACTCTTCCCCTGGAGCCTGCTGAGCCCCTAGGGAGCACTGGGACTCCAGGGTTGCCAACAATGCAGACAGTTGCAACAAACATGCTGATCGATCTAGGAGGGTGCCTCTCAAAGCTGGATTTTGGCTGGCAGATCAGAACGCTGCCCGGCACTGCCCTCTCGTGGCCCGAAAGGCTCTGTCTGGGCAGTGCTGGTCGTGATAAAAAAAAAAAAGACATAAAGACATATTTCATTTACAAGCATGTTGGATCATTTTGACAAAAACAGCAGCAAAAAGTCCTTGTAATACCTTCAAAACCCTCTTGGATCCAGGCAGCATATTGGACACATGCTTCTCCCAGCTCTAGCACTTTACGTACAGAATATCCTCCTGAGGGGCGTCCAGGCAGTTAGCTGCTGCCTGTTAGCTGCTCAGCGTTCTCATCGCCCCGTCTGCCAAGAGAGGCCTCCTGGAAGGGGTTCGCCTCCACTGATGCAGCTGTAAGCAGTGGAAGAGGATCAAAGGGGCTTCAACTTGACCTGTAGCACTCCAGCAGAGTCTCACATAGATCAAAAGAGACGTCCATGGCTAGAGCCTGACTTCTGTAACTTCTCGTGGAGATAACTTGGCAGAAGCTTGGCTCTGTCTTTATGATGGCCTAGGCTGCACGTAATGTGAATGGCCTCACACGCTGGAGGGGAAGCCATAAAGTGTTGTGTGTGTGCTGGATATCCTTGTTCTGGTTCTTCCAATTTGTTCTTTTCTGAAATGAGGCATGTCCTGGGGATCTCTGCACAGGCGGCTGATGCTGCAAGGCAGAGGAGGTGATTCCAGGATTCAGGCACTCTGCTTCCATTTCGTCCCCTCACACCCTAACCTCAGACCTTCCGTAGTCTGCAGACAAACCGGGGGGGTCTTCCCAGAACTGGGCAGTAATGCTGATTAGAAGAACTGAGGCTTAAGATGTCACTTCTCTTAAGAGGACCTGGTGTTGTCCCAGTTTCTCAGTTAAAGCAGGATTTCACAGAGGCTTTCTTGCTAGTTTGTGCTGTGAGTGCCAGGAGTCCTTTCTGTGTTTGAGCCAGTCTCTGGTGCATCACAGGACTGAGAGTCTGCTGCCACAGGATGGCGCCTGCTGGCCGGGCTTTCAGGGCTGCACGTGTGGGAGGAGGCAGACCACACACCTACGTGTAATGTGTGCTATATTCAGTCCTAACTCACACAGATATTTCCGATGAAATTCCCATACGTGTTTGCTCTGCCTTCGTTTTACAGGTCTGCTCCTCTGCCTTAACACCGCAGTTTTATCTGAAATCAATTGCTGTGTTCAGGGAAGTGAGACTGGCTCAGAAACTCTGACCATCCTTCATATTTCTACATGTCTGTATGTCTTGAGAGTGTAAATTTTGTGTGGTTGTTCCCAACTTTTAGTAGCAACTTCGAGGTTTTGATTTGCAGACAAAGCTTGGCTCGTCTGCCGTGTGGGTGTTGCAGCGGCTCGCGGAGCGTTCGCTGTGCGGCTTGGCACCGTCCTGCCGCGCTGCAGCCTGTGCCTGCTGGCGTTGGGCTGACAGCGCTGCTGGTACAGGAATTTCTTTTCAACTCCTGTTCTCACACAGTGGCCTTTGCTTGAATTCATGCAGTGCAGAAGGGACATCTAGTGGCCAAATGGAAAAGCGGTGACATGAATTCTAAGGGTAATTGTGATTTGCAAGAAAGAGCGAATTTTGAGAGACTGGGCCCCCGAGAACCCTCAAGCATTACATCACCGTAAGGTCTTTGAACCCTTCCATACACAGAATTGGCCTGTGGGTCTGTAAACTTGAAATTCGAGAACTTTAAGTCTTTTTGAATATATCTGGCACTTCTCAGCTGTGATTGAGAGCAGAGGAGTGTACCAAAGTAGTGATTTTTTCTCACAAGTGTTTTGAGTGGAACTGGACATTTGCTTCTTAACCAGCTTAACTTCCCTTGTGCCAGGCCTGCAGTCACCGAGGGCTGTGCCTAATAACACTCAGAGGAAGCTGATAAAAAAAATCAGAAGACTCTGATCCCGTTAGATTGCATCGCTCAGTTCAGAAAAGCAGAAATTTTTGTTCAGTGAGGTTCCAGAACTGGAAGGAGGGAAGGTGAGGCTCTGCGGCAAGTACCTGATGTGCATAGAAAGGAGGCATGGATGGCCCTGTTCTTACCAGCTTCTGTCTGTGGTACTGACTGTCACCTCACTCGTGTAGTCTCTAGTATCCAGTCCGTAATTTTAGCACTATTTAAGCCCTGTGTGAGGAAAAATAGTGCAACCATGCCACCGTGCATAGTTCTTGGAATGGAAAGCATAGGCTGTTTTGCTCTGGTACTTTGCTGTGCATTCATTGTGAACTGTTCATGGAGAAATGTGTAAGACTGTTTTCTGAAAAGTGTGCAGAAAAGGAGGTAATACAGAAAACAGCAAGGTTCTGCAGGGTACCCCGGACCTTCTCTCTCCTTTTTCCCTAATCCAGCTTGCCCGCTGCTGCCCCATTTTCCTGGCATGCATTTCCGGCTTGCAAAGTTCCCTGCCTGCTTGCTGAGAATAGAAGCCTCGCTGTTACGCTGTCCTTAAGTCTCTCGTAATGAGTGTTACACAGACGAAAGCAGCTGTGTCCTTTGGCTCTAATTTTAATACTATGTTAAAGAGCAGATTATACTGGTGTTGGGCTGCAGCAGTGCCGAGGTAGCACAAACCATGGCCAGTGTGGGGAAGGCTTTAGCAAGGATGACTAAGGACTTGGAGCTTATTCTTTAGATAACAAATCCACCCAATTGTGCTCTTTCTTTGGAAATGTAGTCAAGCCTAACAAATCAGGGCCTTAAAGAGTTGCATTAAAGTCCTTTAATTGGACTAAGCTGGTTAATACCTGCACTGGTTGCTGTATGCCCCAGGGCCCAGCACAGAAGTGGTCTGCCATTTATGCTGGCAAAATCCCATACAATTGCAAGCGTGACTGTTGAAAAATTAAATTCTAATATCCGCATAGGTGGATGCCGGATTAAGGTATTTTACTTAGGATAATGAAGCAGATGTCTTGACCTATGCAGGCTTTGGTAGCTTGGGCTAAATGAGCCTTAAGTCCCAGCAGACCTCTTAGATGTGCTACCAGTTAACATTGTCTGAAATGTACTGAGGGACACCAGGAATGTTCCTCTCAAGTTCTTTTAATTGTTCAGCCTCTGCTAAACTGTTCTGCTCTTTGAGTCTAGCTGGCAGGTACCAGGTCTTCAGGAGCCAGTGGCTCCGACAGGGGTGTCAGGACCCCACCGCAGCAGCACGTGAGACCTTAGCCTTTGGGGGAAGGCCTCTACCAGTTGGTTACACTGCCTCTGTTGTATGAACAATGCATGGCCTGCAGGTAAACACGTGAACCAGCAGTTACTGTGGGTAGTTGTGGAACATTGCAGTATTCAGCTTGGAGAAGGGGCAGTGTCTGGCGGAGGAAGAGCGGTGCTCCTTGCAGCGTGGCCGTGCAGTGGGTTCGCACGTATTGCTTTGACAAGGCAAGCTGTTGGCAGCATCATTCACCCAGGTGAGGCAAAAAATTCTGGGCAGAAAGATTCTGCACGTGAGTGCTTGGTTACGTCCCCTGGCAGCAAAATGAGAATCTAAGGAGGGAGAAATGAGTTCCAGATGGCTGCCGTAGCTGGCAAAAAAAAAAACAAAACGATGCTGAGGCTGGTCTTGAGAAAACAGAGCGGAGACACCAGAGCTGGCAGTGGGGGCAGGGTGGTCCAGATAAGGTTGATTACACGATGCATCATCTGTGGAGCGATCCGAGGCAGGGTAGTGAGGTGAAGCATTTGTTACCAAACTGTGGTGTGCCGCTGGTGAAAACGCCCGTGCTGTTGTTCTGCCTTCGCTGAAGGTAGAAACAAGGTGGTAAGCAGCCACTGCCCCGCACTGGCCGTCAGCCTGGCCAGTGTAAATTGCTCAGTGCAGGATTCCTGTTGCTTTCATCAGATTCTCGGGGGGTTGCCTTTATTTTTTTCCTGCCATAAAAGGTCTCACAGTGGACAAACGTGGCAGTAATGGCAGAAGCACGGGGCAGTCTCACAGCTCTGTCTGAACCCCTGCTGTAGTTTCGCATACACCTTTGTGCACAGCAAACGTCACAGAGACCCTGCCAGAGACTGACCCCTAGTTTTACCTTTGCTTTTAGTTTCAGCTTTAGAATATACGGAGCACTGACTGCAACTTGGAAGCGTGTTTATTTTGTTCCACATTATCCTGCATTTTCAAGTTAAAATTGGTGACGGTTTGCATGAACCTGAGCTTGCTCTGGGGGTTGTTGAATTCTTTACCTTGATAGTTTGCAGCTGGGACCTATTTGTGGTACTGGTAACCTGTATTTAATGGTAGGATACTTGTGGGAAAGAGCCCATGCTTTAGTACAGAACTTGTCCAAAACAGGAACTATTTTTTCATCAATTTCTGCACTTGCTTTCCAAGTCTGGTACAGGTATTGTTGAGAGTTTGGAAAGGAAGAGAACTGATGAAGCACTGCAATGGATTTGCAGCACAGGTCTGTCCGCGCCGACTCCTTGCTCTCTTTCATGCTGCTTTTTTAAGCTCGTACGGCATCTTACCTGCCTTCTATTTTTAGTTGTCACTGGAGGGGTGAGGCAGTGTATGTAATTCTCATTAGGGTTAATTTAATCCAATTGTGATGTGGATTTGAGGTACTTAGGAGGTCACAACTGAGCGTGAGCTCTGTCTGCTTCCAGGGGCTCCCAAAAACCGATGGACCCTGACAATTTTTTCTGCTTGTAAAACTCTAAGCACATGCATGTAAATGTGGGGGTGTGATCTGGTGCTTGTGTTACACGGCCGTGCCTGTTGGTCTCTGTGACCGTTCCCTAACCAGAGAAGAGGGCTCGTGTACGTCTCAGGGGTTTGTGTGCTTCGGGGGCTCGCAGATCTCACGAGGCAGCCGTAAGGACCGATGTCTCTGCTCTTTGGAATTACTAGTGAGCTTTTTGTGTCTTTTGGCTTATATTCTCTTTGGACAAGTCATCCCCTTCTGGAAGGTCCTTGTTGGTCCTCACCTGCAACAGTGGACGGTGCCTGACACAGCACCCGCACCCGGCCGTACCCCCAGCGCTGGGCTCCGTCCCAGCCGTGCAGCTCCCAGCTTCGTGTCCTTCCTCAGTCAGGGGACTGCAGGGGAGCCACAAGCCGGGGCCACCCGCGGGGTCCTGCCCCTTCTGGCCTCCAGCAGCGCCGGGGTGCCCGTGGGGCCGGAGCTGTGCCCCCGGCAGTTCGCTCCAGGCGATCCAGGCAGCGTTTTCCCTGTGCTCGGCAAGGCAGCGGAGCGCTGCAGGGCGCACGGGGACTCTGTCCACAGCCATAGTGCTGGGCCCGCTCCGGCACAGCATGGACGGGGTGCCGCAGAGCCCGTGATGTAGGGAGAGCTGCTGCGCCTGACCTGCAGCCGCCGGTCCTCCCGGAGGCTTTCACGACAGCCACGCGTAGACTTGTCATGGAATTAAAGAAAACTACATCCAGGGTGTGCAGCGCTGCGCTCCTGCTGCCACTTTTCCTCTTGTTTTGGGGTAAGTTTTTGTCTTCTGTGCCTGATTCTTACCCAGATAATGTGCGGTAACTTTAGATCAGGTCTGTGATCTGTGCTTGTATTGCAGACGTAACTGAACGAAATGCCACTGTCATGGTTAGATTGGGAGCCTGAAAACTTCTTGTCAGGAAGATAAAAGACATTTGATTCTAGATAAGCTTTTCCTTCTATTTATTTCTTGTCTCCCTTTGTCCTTCTCCCTGTGCACTTGTGAGTGCATTTATTCACTAGAGCTAAAAGCGTGTGCACTTTCGTGTAAAGAAGTACTCAGCTATTGTAATAACCACTTGCTCCACTGAAAAGTTCTAAATTTTACAGCTGTGCCCACACAGAAGAAACACAGCTTTATTCCCAGTCTGTATCCTTCAGAAATATGTCAAGGCAGGAGAGGAGTGTATCTAGGGGAGTACAGCAGTACGTTCAAGTGTCAGGTATCTCTGGTGCAAAGTGTGGAGGAAGAAGACAGTGCATGAGTTTTCTCTTAGAGATGTTGAAGAAAGTAGATCTGTCCTGAAAATGCAAGAAGTGACGAGGTAACAGAAGAGCTAACGAGGTGATGAGGTAACAACATTGCTGCTTGTTGTTGTTGGTTGGTTGCTTGCTTTTTTTAGTATTTTCTTCCACATTGAAAACTTACTTTATAGCCACAGAACATACTTGAGCATACTGGGGTCCTGCAGCTCCACAGCAATGTGTCTTTGGGCTTCAGAAGTCACCCTTGTATATAATTCCTTATGGTCCCTAAAAAATATATTTGTTTCTTCTGGAATTGGGTGCTTGGGCCTAGACATCTGTTTTAGTCATCTAGGGATTATAAGGTTGTGTCAGGAACATGTCCAACCTTTTACTGGAAAATATGATTGGGATTGAACAGGCCTCCTTATGCTCTTTTCAGCACTGCCAGGCCAATACATGTATATACAAGTCCTCTTTGGTTGCCACTCAGATAGAACAGCGATGAACAAGGGTGTGAAAAAGTAAAGATAAAACTACAATCCAAGTGCCTTCTCTCTGCTCATACCTGCTGGATGCTGCATTTGGGTGTTTCTTGCACTAGTGGGTGATGTTTATGGCCTTTTTCAGCTTTCTTTTTATTCCCCAACAATTTATTTTTTCTTCCTCTGAAGCCTCCCTAAATTGACTTTTCTGTGATCACCTCCAACCATGAATATGAAAGTCGAACTCTGTTGTTTCTGGGTTCTTTTTTTCCCCTCCTACCAGCTTCTTTGTGTGGTGGGTTGGCTCCAAGTGCCTGGAATTCCTCTGGCCACAGGGAAGCAGCAGGACTGTCTTTTGTATCTAGTAACCATAGCTACTGGTTTGAAGTGGGAGGCAGTCATGGAGCCTTTGTGCTGTGCAGGGAAGGCCGGCTGGGCTGCACAGACCCCGTAAGTGGCTGCTGGAGTTGGCGTGGGCTTGGGGGTTGGTGCTGTTTGGCTGCTGCACCGATAACTTTCCTCTTCTGGGTGAAGCTCTTCTCTGGAACAGTATTTTCCTGAGAATGTCCTTTTCTTTTGGATGGTGGATGACATATCAACGTAGCCAGTAAAGCTGAAGGCAAGCCCAGGTTTCCACACCTGCTCTATTTTGCAAGGGGAGTTCAGCCAGGATTTACCTGTACGACTGGTGGTATTTATGTGGCACCTGTAGAGCTCTTAAGGCCATAAGGAAATGCCTTTTCTTGCCCTCATGAGGCATAGGACTACTTTTGTGATTTCTAATGGGCTGAGTCAAAATACCATGGAGGCACAGTATGGCCAAGTTATCCAGTCATGGTGCTGGTTATCTCAATGGCCAGTTGCAAGCTGTAACTGCAAGACCACCCGGCTCCCAGATCCACGCTATCTCCAGTGGTTTAACATAAACTCTGGAGGGAGAGTGGAGGAGCCTCCGCATGTGCCTGCACTTTCAGTGCTGCTTGCTGCGTAATGGACAGGACGGCTCTCAGCCTAAGGTGTGTTGGAAAGTAGATTCTGGAGAGCAGAGCCAAGTGTCTACTCCTCTCTGTTTCCACAACTCCAGGCAACAACAAGCACAGTAACTCATGTACCTTTGGCCTTTAAAATGCTTTGGGTACCTATTGAGAGAGAACACGTGCAGACAAAACTTTTTTTCTGGCAGTTTGCTGTTTGCTCTAACGCGAGCTCTTGAGATTAGCTGGGACATCCAGCCAGTTTAAGCCTTACGCTCTTTTAAACATGGAAACAAAGAGATGCAATCCTTTCAACTCTGTTGATTGTCAGTAAATTTAAATTAGAATTGGAAATTAAAGCTTATGACTCATTTTATTTAACTGGCCATGCAGGAAACCCCCGTCTCAGTATTTGATCTGTGGAAATGGCTGAGAGATCAGAGAAGTGTAAGCCATGAAGGTCAGCTTGGAGGAGTGTTTATGGAGGGGAAATACGGGGATGTTGTAAGAACAGATCAAAGAGTTACTGTGGCAATATATGCAACACTATCAAACCCAGTTATTTATAGCCTGTGTCTTTCTCTAGGTTCTAGAGAAAGATAGTGGGAGGTACATCTTCATAGATGTGCTAAAACATTGAACAGGTCATGAG
Organism: Aythya ferina; assembly: GCF_964211825.1. Lineage (NCBI taxonomy): Eukaryota > Metazoa > Chordata > Aves > Anseriformes > Anatidae > Aythya > Aythya ferina. Next base: position 1,773,008 of record NC_140318.1, on the reverse strand, counting down.
AAAGATGGCCATTTCCACGGCAAACAGGACAAGGGATATCAGTTAGGGAATACTTCAGGTCAAATGAAATCAGTGCCAGTTGCTGGCGTTTCCTAAACTTGTCAGTGGTCTCAGAGAATGCCAGGGCCTTGCTTTCTGGTTATTATTTCTGGCTCCTATTACTAGGAACACGTGCTTTGACTGTGTCCAGGGAGAAGGGGCTTAATCTCACTCTCCCCCATGCTAAACACCTCAATTTTTAGCTTGTAGTGAGGATGGCAGCATTCTGCTGTGCCAACAACAACGTGGGGCTTCTAAGGGCCTAGGATGCAAAAAGCATCCCCTGAAGAGGGGCGGTGTGCCCCCAGGGCAGGTAAACTGAAGGCTCTTCCTAGGGAAGGACTGGGTTTTGTCAGGTCGCTGCCTTCCCCTGCAGATAGGCTCGCCCTCTGCAGTTAGCAGGCCTGGGGGGAGGGAGGGCAAGCAGCAGCAAAGCCCCCCCTCAGCCTGCCCAGGCCTCCTTGTGCTGTGTGGGACCCAGGAGCAGGCGGTGGTGTGCGCCCTGTCACTAATCCCAAACACTGACCAGGACAGGGAAAGATCAGCAGAGGTCGGCAGGGATTTACTAATATAAGCACATGCCTTCCTGTTGGCATGGAAACCCAACTCTTTCCATTCCTTCAGTGGGTGACACAACTGCTAACTAAGCTCTCGGATACCCAGGGTGCAGGGCTCCTCTCTACCTTCGGCCTCGCTGCCTTTCCCCAGCAGGCAACGTGCCAGGGTGGTCAGCGGGAGCCCTGCTGGAGTCGCATCGGGGTGGGCTCCTGAGCCTTCACCCCTCAGGCTCTTGAGGGTTCCTCGAGCTCAGCCGTTGCGGTGCAGCCAGGGGCTGCTGCTGGGAAGGCTGCTTTTCTCTCCTCTCCGTTGTAATCTGTCTTTTTTTGAGTTGTAGTGAGCGGGCGGGTGAAATCCGCCTGAAGGAAGCCCTTTTCTCCACAAGGCTCCCGAAGCTTTTCATGAATGATGACAACCAGAGGGGGTAAGATGTAAAACAGCATGAAGGCCAAGGAATTCAACAGGGCAGATCTATGCACAAACATACATAGTGCTCCATGTACGGATTGTAACTTTGGAAACAGAAAGTAAGACTTGTAAGCATGAAGTAGTCCTTTCCCAAAGTACATCATTAAGACAATATGCCAAAATCCTATCTGATGCAAGCTGAATAATAGAAGACAAAAGTGCTAATTTAGGAGATGAAGTGTGTAAACTCTTTTCTCCCCGCTGTAGGAGCCCTGCTCCTCCAGGAGCTGACTGTACATTCCCGACCCGTGCTTGGCGTGGGACCTGGGTGAGGCTGTTGGTGCCGCCTGGAGCCTGGTTCCCTGCCAGAAGCCTTGCAGCTTCCCCATGGCATTTCACATCCCTGCTGGCCTTCTGGGAGAGGGAGGCTGAGGGGGATGACAAAAGTTAGAGCCATGCAGGCTAGGTTCTCATCCTTTTGTCTCAAAAAGCCCCACTTCAGATTGACCCAAAGGTAGGAAAGACAATTCCTTCTATCATTAGTGCTCCCATAATTAAGCCAGGTAAAGTACCCAATCTGACATTGCCCCGGGCTCCAGAGCCTACCTTCTGCTGGGCATTATCTGTTTCCAGAGGTGATTCAGGCCTCTGGGAATGCTCAAAGCCACACCTGGCAGGTGTAGAAGTGGGCAAGTTTCACATCCTGGAACTAGTGAAAATGCATTTGGTAGTGTTGGTATGAACCCAGAAACAGGAACAAAGCGCACCCTTTTCTGTGACCACCTCTCCTTGTGATAGGCAGCTGTGATACTTACATTATGTGCAGAAATAAAGCATGTCAGGGAGAGGAGAAAAATCTAACTTTTAAATTCTGTAATATCTCTGACGTAGAGCATTAAAGGCTTGGAATAATTTAATCTTAGAGGAGACTTGTGAGAATGTGTAATAGTATCTATTGTATAAGCTGGGCAATCTGATAAGGAAAATGGAATTGGCCTGCCTAAGCTCACATCGAGTTTTTGCCAGGCCAGGTAATAATTTTCTGGCATCCTGACTCATAAGGCATTTGTGTCTAGGATTGGGAGCATTAGTAAGAGGTGGTCGTCAGGTGAAAACGTGCTGGGTGCAGGGCACATGTGTGCACAGGTGTTCAGGGAGGTGCCACTGACTGCTTGGAATTTTCTAGTGTGTGTTGAGGTGATGTTGTGCCATTTGAATGAAGCATTAAATATAATTAAAAGCCAAACAAATGACAGTAGTCACATGTCAGTGCTGTCCTTCAGTGTGAAGAAGACAAGACGGTCTCTGGGCTGATAACCTAACACAGCCACTTCCCTGCTGGAATTTTAAGTGACTGCTAAGAGCACCTCGAAGGTAGTTATCAGGGAGGCATGATATCGTTGTCAGTGAGTACGTGCTAGAGTGCCAGTTAAGGGGTGCCTTCAGCTGGTAGTGCTAACAAAATACCAGAACGGAGGGCAATCTGTGAAAGAAGTCACTTCACTGCAACTTGTGGGCTTTAAAAACAAGATTGCCCTGTATCTCAGTAATTGCTGATTTCTTATTTTATAGATATAAAGCTGGCTGTTGCAACTGCCCTTTGACGAGAATATTTAATAAAGATATAAAGTATAAAACTATTAAAGCCAATTATTAAAGCCCAGAAAAGCAGCTCATTTGCCTTAAAGTGATACAAAAGGTCACAAACCCCCCTCTTCTAGGGAAAACCTTTGTCAGCTTCTTTTAAAGTGCAAAACCAGACCTATCCTGACAGAGCTCAAGGAATGCTTTATATCTGACTCTATAGCCTTTGAAGTTCCTCTTAATCCACCCCTAAATGCCTGGAACATATTCTTCAAAGAAACTGTGTCTTCTCCAGTTTCATTCCAGCGTAGGGCTGCAGGATGGCATGACTGCAATATAGTGGTCATTGTTTTTCCACTTTAAAACATCACTGATTTGTAATGTTCTTGTGAAAGGTAAAGGAGAAATCCTGAATGTTGCTGTTGAACTAGCAACAGAAACTTTTTGTGGAAAGCTATAAACTCCAGTGACTTCTTTTGACTTTATTTTCACAATTGTCATAAAACAGCATGGTCTGAATGCTTTTACAGTCACATGGATGTGGTGCAGCAGGAAATGCTAATTAATTTGTTATGCTTCATTAGCATTTGTTGCATATTCATATGCAATTCACATTCACGTAGTAATTTATTCCAAAATTTAGAGGAATTACTGTATGCCCTTGGGCTGATTGATGAAAATATCAAAAACCGAGCTAAAAAAATCAGACTTGTTCTCAGTGTAGGTGGCAGCCTCCATCCTTGATACCCGTTCAGGACACTGGATTCTTGCAGGCTGTGTGTAGCTCTCTGGCGATGCCACAAGTGCTCCTCTCACTTCTCACTGCTGAAGTCCCCCTTTCTGAGATTGCTTTGTAATAAATTCTGCTGAAGAGTAATGTCTCCTCTGTGACAAAGTATTTGGCCAAAACTTTAGCATTGCCACTGGATGGATGTTAGGGCTGTGCTGTATTTACACGGGGTCATGTTTTGTCCAGGAATATTGCAGTAGTAGTGTGGCTGGCTGCCTGGGCATCCCTGCCAGAGGCCAGCTGCTTAGCTCCGCAGGGCAATTCAGGCTTTGGGGGAGAGATGGAAAAAGAAATGTGTTTTCCTTCTTGTTTTGAGAACTTTGCTGTCTCTGGTAATTACCTGTCTCCTTGCCTAGCAGCGGGGTGCTAAGGGAAGAGGTTAATTGACGCACACAGGTAACGTTCATCTTTTGATGTGGAAAGGTGCCAGTGCTGTGCTTGAAGCATCTCCAGGCAGAGTTCTCATGGGGGCTAAAGTGGAGTGGAAAGGAGCCTTTACTAATTACCTGTTTGATATTAAATTCCAAAGGTGCCACGGTGCTTTAATGACCACTGCCGTGTTCAGCCCGAGCTGAGACTAGTTAGGAAGATCAAGTAGTGAAGAGGGTTTTTACTTTCAACTTGGCTCAGCACTCAGTGCATCCAGCTGCCTTTTCTGCCTGAGGCCACGAATGTTTTAAATTTACAATTAGAAGATTAAATCCAGAAAGCAGAATTTTTTTTTGCTAACCATGGAGACCCCTGACAGATGGAATCAGAAGCGTTGGACCAATGCGACAACACAGAGCGTTCATTAATAACCAATCCAAAAAGGCAATGTTTCTCTGCAGAATAAGGTCCTGCTGAAGTCACCACTGTTAGACGTAACTCAGGAAACATTTGGTCACATGTAGCTAAAGGTAATCCAGTAACAGTGCAGTGAACCTGTCTCTCTGCAATCCTGCACATACCTGACGTGAAGATACAGCTGGCTGTGAGTACACATAGCAAGGTAGCTGCTGCTGCTGTTCACAACCATAGTGACTGCAGAGGAGTTGGGATTCTCCCTCTCTTCTGCCTTTTTTTGGTAAGCCAGGAGGGCCTTCGGACTTTTTAATGAAGCTTCATGTTTGCTGGACTTGGTATCTCTTCGGCCCTGTTTTATCTCCAAGTGTGCACAGGTGGGGACGTGCAGTTCTCACCCAGTTCTGGTGCCACGGACAGGCGTTAGCGGCTAACCCAGGTGAGCGAGCACTGCAGCCGTGTGATGAACCAAATCAGAGGGGGGACCGAGAGGTACGTGTGCTGTGAAAGGCTTTGGAGACGACAGGAAATGTTGAAGGAATTTGCTATTTAACTTTATTTGCAATAAACATGTAGCCAGTCTGCTTATAATGGGAACAGAACAGCGCACGTAGTCCCTGAAGTGACTGCAGCCAGTCTATGCCGGCAGTGCTGGGGTGACTGCGGAAATGTCAATTCCTGTGCTGCAAACCAGAGAAATCGTCCTGAGCACGCAGTGGGCTTGGGCTCTTTTTGTCACAGGCTCCTGGCCTCTGGAAGGCACGGGCTGGGCCTGGCTCCTCATTAAGCGTACAAAGGCTCGGATCTCCTGCCTAGGAAAGCTTTTGGGAATGGTTTCCTGGGCTCCCACTCTAATTGCTACAGGGATTCCAGGCAGATTCCGTCATCCTTGTTTTCTGCCTGACTGGGAATCTGAGAATAAAAGGGTTCACGGCAGAATAATGAGCCTGCTGGACAGTGCACGCTCAGCAGCAATCCCCGGCATCACATGGGAGAGGAAGGGGAGGCTGGGCGGGGGGGATGATGCTGGGAAGGAGGGGAAGGGGCCGGCTAAATCCCTGAGCACCCTCCCTCCCCCATCGGCACTGCCTCTTAAAAGAAGACTTAGAAACACTGCAGTCCTTCGGTGGGAGGAATTAGGGGGAGGTCAGGGTAGGGGCAGGCTTTTGTAAACCAAAGTCTCCTCTAAATCCCTTTCAGGCCCTAAAGCCGGATGCCTCCACCTTCGTGCACAAAGGGACCAGGGAGCTGATGGGGCCCGGAGCTGACAGAAAGCCACTGATGCAGATTAACTGCTGGCTGTGTAGGAGGTGCACCAGGGCATGGCGAACAGAACCAAAAATGGGCTGGGGGGGTGATGGCACAAATGAGAGAATAACTAAGGTCAGCCCAGAAGGGGTACGGTGGTGGCGGTGCTGTGTGACCCCGGCACGTCCTCAGCGTGGAGCACAGCGTGCTGAAACCTCTCCGTGCTGGCAGAAACGTGGCGAGGGCCGGGGGCAGTGAGCTGCGGTGCTGAGAGCTCTGCGGGCCCGGTTTGAGTGACTGCCCGTGCTCTGCCAGTGGCTGGGGACCTGTCACGGGCTGCACGCAGGTACACGCACGACAGCAAAAATGGCAGAGCATGGCATGCAAAAAGAAGTGATTTTTCCAAGAGAGAAGCGTTTTTTCCAAAACACCTGCTGTATAGTTGTTTGCAGAGTTACTTCCATGTCGGATGCTTTGTAACAGCTATGCGGGAACCAGCCTGGGGTTGGCCCCTCAGCTTCTCTCCTGTGCGTCCTGTAATGGGAACCAAAGCAGAAGCTGCCTGATACCAGAAAGCTGCAGTGGGATGGGAAGCTAATGACTGCTGTCTTTGTGAGGGGGGACTGTCTGCATTGCCTTTCTACCTTTGTGCTATTTTTATTTTTCTTCTTTTGCAAGTATATCATTGTGTCATCGAGTCCAGGGTGTGTATCCTAACTCCAGTACCAAGGCAGCAAGCTCTTGTTCCCTGGGCCATTTTTGCCTTTGACCAGTTAGATCATTTCACAAAGTGAATTTAAAATTTCATTTGGAAAAGATATGAGGATTCCCCCTATTCTGCCATTCTCTATTGACAAATACACACATTGAACGTTTTTTGTTGTTTTCTCTATCACGTACCTGTGTAATCTTGTTTATAAGAATTAAATTTGCAGATATTAATAGTTAGGGCCATCAGCATGAACCTCATCCATCTCTGCTCTTCTAACACCTAAGGATTTCCTGCTGTGTAAGGTTGTAGGCTGGCAACCCCTGAGATGCAAGTGGTGATCAGCAGAAGGGCTTTCTTCTGTAGGGCTACTTATTGCTGACTAATACAGCGTCCGTTTTCTCAACAGGAACTTCATCCTCTGAAAATGACAGCAGCTGTTCATCGTCCCCGTGTGAAAATGGAGGGACCTGCAAGGATTTGGAAGTGGGTTATCAGTGCACCTGCCCTGTGCAGCCTGTAGCCTACACAGGCACAAACTGTGAAATTCTCTATGATGCATGCGTCAAACATGATTGCCCTGCCCACAGCGTTTGCAACAGGACCGAAGGACTCCTGGAATACGAGTGCATCTGTATGCCTGGCTTTACAGGTAGTGATTGTGACATTTATATTAACGAGTGCGAGAGCAACCCCTGTAAAGATCCTCGTTTTGAATGCGTAGATAGTATAAATGGATACACCTGTAAATGCCGAACGGGACTGGATGGAGAAGGCTGCCAAACAGAAAGCTCTGTGTGCTCTAGCCACCCCTGCCTAAATAACGGGACGTGTGTTGAGGGTCCTGGGGACTATGCCTGCATCTGCCAGCCTGGCTTCACCGGGGCCCACTGCAAAGACAACATTGATGAGTGCGCCTCCAACCCGTGCCAGAATGGAGCCATCTGCCGAGACAGGGTGAATGAGTATAGCTGTTTCTGTGTGCCTGGGTTCCAAGGATACAACTGTGAAATAGACATCAACGAGTGTGCGTCCCGGCCCTGTAAAAACAATGGCACCTGCCTGAATGAGATGGATCACTATTTGTGCAAGTGCATCCCTGGCTACACAGGTACCTTTCATGCTCGTGTACTGGCCTGGTGGTTGGGTTACATCTCGCTGCTTTTGGTGCTCCACAACGTGCCTGGTCGTGGTAGGAGCTGTCCCGAGAAGTTGTTGTTCTACAGCTGAGTCTTTGATGCACAACTCAGATTTTTTGAGCGTTTTGTACTGTGTGTGAATGATGGCATGGTGCTTGTTTTCATGGCTCCCAGGAAGTAGCTGAGAATTTGATTTCCAGGGATGGTGTTGATGTTGAGAGACATGGATATAAGAGTGAAGGTGGGGGCGCTGCCTGAGCCAGGAGTGCTAGATACCAAGGAGATGTAATTAGCTTCAGTAGGAAATTACGGGAGATGTACAAGGAAAGAGATTTAGTATCAGGAAGAATACACTTAGTGTTATAACTAAGTCCCAACAGGAATGACTGAGTCTGACTTGTAGTTCTTTGTCCTGTCCTGTAGGACTTGTCTGAGGGGAGTAGGCTTTTCTGGAAGAGAGTGGCTTTTAGGTGGAGATTTCTTTTCCAGTTCTTTGATGTCTGGAGAATGTTTTTGGCATGTGGCATAAATATCCCTTTTATGTGCATCTGTGCTAATGGTGACTCAGAGAGTAATCTCCACCTGTGAGTTATCTGTGAGGGAGGCAGCGGGGGGTTCTCCTTTCTCTAGCCCTGCTTATCGGAGAGGAATGCGGCTGTGCTGCGCCCGTGGCTGCCTGGTACCACTTAGCACATGAACTTTCTCAGCCTTCCTCACTGACACAGACTGAAGTGACTCAAGAGTTAGGTTGCTGCGAAGGAATGCTGCTGATTACCAGTGGAATGAAGAGAAGTTACAACATCAGGAATGCGGTCAGTGATGCTGAGTCACTCTCTGATAAAACTGAACAGAGCCAAGGGAGGAAAAAAGCAGAATTCTGTAGGCCTTACAGTTACCACTGATTTTGAGTATTAAACGTGATTCTCTTTGCAAATCACCTTCTTCTGTACCTTTTCCTGAATCTTCAAATAAGGATTGTGGGATTCCCCTGCCAGGGAAGTGATAAAATAACCCAGGTAGCTGGAGGAGTTTGTTCTCTGAGTTACTCTGATGTTGTGTACGAGCCTATGATCTAGTACTTCGTCCTGAACTCAGAGGCTCTGCCACCACTGGCTGCCAAGGCAGGTTGTTTCCTGGTGTTCTCAGCCAGAATTTGGGTGAAGGAAGTTTTGTATGGGTATTGACAGGTTTGAAACAGCAGCTTAGGGGGCCCGCATTCCTGAGGATTAGGATGGCCTTGTCCATGTTTTTAGCCTTTACCAAGCAGGAGAGATTAGATGGATTGGCAGGTGCCACTGCTATGACTAATGTTTGGAGGTGATGTCAGGCCACAGACAGCCTGAAGTGGTTGAATACAGTACGGCAAGGTTGCTGCAGAGCAGTGTGCATGGCAGGTCTTCCTCTGTCAGTGAAAGCTGAGGTTTTGGACCAAAAATGCCTGACTTAATACTCTTCACAAGTAACAACAGCTAATGCCTAATTTTTAGTAACGTTTCATAATTAGATGGCTTACTATTACCTAGTATCACTGTAATTAGCATTTTGCATTGCTTTAATGTTTTTTTCCCAGGTATCTCAAAGCAAGTTACAAATATTATTTAAATAAATGGAACAGTGTTTTGGAGAAGCAGGTAGAGATCACTTTTCCCATTCCCAAAATGCATCTGCCTCTGATGTGGAACACTGGATCTGGTTAATAGCAGTGCAACACAAGTGAAGAGTACCATGTCTAACTAAAAGTGTAAGGGTTCTATCATATATAGAAGTTTAAATAATGCTAACTAGCAGCGAGATTCTTCTTTCCTCATCCCTGTCCTCCCTCCCCCAAAAGGATCCCCAGCCAAAACAGCTGTCCTTAGATTTTTAAGGAGTGCAGGCAAGTAAGATCAAGATTTTATGGCTTATTTAGCAAATGGATGTCATTTGTGAAGTGCTGATTGATTGACTACTTCAATGAATCTGCATGAAAGAAACAAAACCTTCATAAATTCTGGAAACTTTTCTTAGTTTTGTTGTAAGACTGAAATCCAAAATCCTAAACAAAACAATTTTGTTTCTAAGTAAAAATTAAAGGTCCTTAATTTGTAAGAATCGCATACTGTTCATAAGCTCCCAATGTTCTTATGGCAAAATTAGAAAAGATCATTATGGTAACCAGTTAGAGTTGGTAACCTTAGGATTGATGGCTTTAGTGAGTCCAGCTCAGAAGTGGAGGCAGCACAGATATGCTTAGCTGGATTTTTAACACAGTTATTTCTCTCTTTTGTAACCAAGGTATAAACTGTGATGCTGAAATAGATGAATGTGCTTCATACCCTTGCCAGAATGGGGCCTCGTGCATAGATCACGTTGGGTTCTACACCTGCACCTGTGCACCCGGTTACCGAGGAATCCAGTGTGAGGTGGACATCAACGAGTGTGAGAGCCAGCCATGCCAGCACAACGGGACATGCCATGACCTCATTAACAGGTGAGAAATCAGTGTTTGGACAGTCGGATACTGGTACTGATCTAAAGTTCTGCTTAGTGGAGCCTGTCAAATTAGAGTAGACATCCACTGGGAGAATTGGATTTAGTCTTTCATACCTCCCAGTGGTTCCAGTGGCAGTACCTGAGAGTGATTAATAGCAATATGTGAGAGGACCCCTACCAGTAGCAAAACTCCTAGGATGCTCAAAGAAAGGTAGAAGATGGCTCCTGTTATTGATTCCAGCTGACATATCAGATGCAAAGGGAAGTGATTTGCAGATCTTGATCAGCAAAAGCAGCTGCTGAGAACATACCTGTGTGTGTGTGAATCTGCCTTTTCACAGACATTGTGAGCTCCCAGACTGCTGGGGTTGGTCTGCTCTCTCATTAGCGTGGCCTGTTTGTGTGGATGGAAATGTCTTTTTCCTCTGCCCCAAGTGGGTTTGAGGACGAACTCCAGCTTCGTTTGCTCTTTTCTTACACGGGACTCAGCAGCAAAATGAAGAGCCTTCTGCATTGCTGTTTTGTTGCCCCACAGCTACCAGTGTGACTGCAGTGACACAGGCTTTGAAGGGGACCACTGTGAGTTGGATATCCTGGAGTGTGCCTCTGAGCCCTGTCTGAACAATGCCACGTGTGTTGAAGGAATCAAGAACTACAGCTGTGCCTGTTGGCCAGGTAGGTTAGAAATCTATTCTGTTATGCCAGCATGTAGACACATTGCAATGGAGAGGGCATTATAAATTGTCCTGTTGACAAAGTAAGGAACGAACAATTGTACTGCATGGTCCAGCATGATTGTTTTTTTGATTATCCAAAACAGTGAGGCTGCCACCACTTGTCTTTACAGTTCATTCCAGGATCTAATTGATCCCTTTGTTGAGAAAGGCACACTGATTCTCAACCATAAAATTTCCCTTCTCCTCTTTTCTGCCTTTTCCCATCATATGTTTATTTTATAATTAATAGTTCTCTGCAAATTGGCTATCTGGCTCTTGCCTTTGACATACTGGAGAAACTGGAGGACTCTGAGACTCCCTACTTGATGAGCTGCAGGGTCATTTGGCTTTTATTCTCACTTTCAAGGCAACCACAGTAATTGGGTGACCACTTCTAGTGAAGTGGTACGTGATGTTTACACTGTCTCCTGGCAGGTTACACAGGACAGCACTGTGAAGAGGACGTGGATGAGTGTGCAGCAGATCCCTGTTACAACGGAGGTGTATGCCTCGAACGATCCAACCAGTCCTACTATGGAACACGACCTGACTTCCCCAGTGATTTCAGCTATAGCCAAGCAGCTGGTTTCCAGTGTTGGTGCCAGCCAGGCTTTGCAGGTGAGCTATGCAGTACATGTTGCATCCTCACTGCACCTGTGGTTTGAGTAGATAGAAATGATGTTCAACTGAAATACTACCCACCATTTCCCTGGTTTATAAATAACTATAAAACATGGATTTAAGAGCTGTGGAAATTCCCTGGAAAGAGGAGCTAACAATAATAGTTCATTCTTTTTTAAAGAAAAAAATGAGTATGGTCCACAGTTGTGCAGAGGGAAATGGTTCAGAAGTTCTGATCCTGCCCCGCTCCCTTTCATGACACTGGCAAATCACTCAACCTTTCCTTACTTCATTTTTCAGAATTGTTTCAATGATGGTATCTATTAACCAGAGTGTCTGCAGAGACACGCTATAGTTCAAGGAATTCTTCTGCCTTTTGAGGTGACAAAAAGAGCTGCAAAATGTTAGGTGTCATTCATATCGTCTCCTTCACTGATGCATGCATGCACTCAAGATAGGTGTTTGTGTTTTCACTTCAAAGGGGAGACCTGCTTTACGAACATTGATGAGTGCGAGTCCCAGCCGTGTCAGAATGGAGGGCACTGCATGGACCTTGTTGATGGCTTTCTTTGCCGTTGCCTACCAGGTTATTCAGGTAATGCTGGCGAAGGCGGGTGGGTGGAATCAGGTCAGTCTGTTTAATGCTGAGTCGCTGTATTACTGCCTGGCTGCAGGACTGGACTCCAGCCTTGGGTAGCCCAGGCTGCTAAGCAGGACTGAGATAAATTGTGGAGGGCTCAGTAGTTGTGCAGAGGGAATTCTGCAGTTCAGGGCTCAAATGCCATGAGAAAATCATGTGATTTTGGTCAAGCAAGTAGATTAGACTATGGACTAGATTTTGAGAGAGAACATCAACTATGTAGAAGAGTGTAAGACTCTTAGATCTAGCAGGCCCGTATCCTGGAGTGAAAGTTCACCAGGAGAACTATTTTTTTTTTGTATATATGCATGATGAATGCGAACAAAAAACACTTTCAAATAAAAAAATATAAATGGAAAAAAAAAAACCACACTTAAAACTCTGGATGTCACAAGCCACTGATCGTAGCAGGTTGGATCCACCGGCACATAAAACATCTGTAAAACATATCTATTCCCTAACACCCCTGGATAATAAGAGCCAGGGATTTGGGGTTGAAGGCAGTAATTTGCAATGTTAGGAGGTCAAAAGGTCTTTGTGATGTGAGCAAATGAAGCCTCCTCTGTTTACAAGGGAGTGGGGAGTCTGGATTCTTACGCAAATGCCCTTCCTGACCCTAATGGGTCTCTGTTTTCTAGCTGAGAAACCAGGGGATAGTGAGTACTGCACGTCAGCTTTGTTGGGAAGGTGCGCTGCTGACTGATACTAAACCTCATCTCAGTTTAGAATAGTTGTTCTCAGTCGTCTTCATCTTCAGATTCTATATGTACTCTCTGTTTTGAACAATTTAACACCAAAATAGTTTATAAGAAGGTAGAAGGTGGCCCCTAGCACGATCTTCCATTTGTGCATCGTTGATGTGGATGTAACCTTTCCGTGGTGTTCTTAGGCTGCCATCTCGTGGGGAAAAAAGAAAAATTTCCAACCTGAGTAAAGAAGTTTTTAACTTCTTGGAATAGCAGGTAGCAGCATTCCAGGGTCTTAGGTCCTTATTACATGGGAGAGTTTCCTGTTTTCCCTCTCTAGTCATAATGGTTGAGCTGTGTAGGAGTAAGTCTGTCCAGTTGTTTCTTGGGAAGACCCATTACACAGGGGCTTTCACTCTCAGAATCTCAAGTCCACTCGTAGTTATCGCATTCTGTTAGTGGGCTGAATTCTTTGTATGGTTTTGTGGTGTATGTGGTTTGCTTTGGATTCCTGATGTAGGTTAGGCCAAGAAAAAAAAATGCTTTTTTTAGGTGAGGCTTTTGAAAATAGGTGTTTACCTAAACTCTGCATTGCTACTTCTTGGGTAGTTACCGTGCTGCACTCGCGAACTGAGATCTTGTCCAAAGTGATGTCTTAACGTTCATCCTACTTGTCAGAATTCCCTCTCACGTACGTGCCCTATTCCCTTTTCTTCCTGCAGTGCCCCAGTACCCCTCAGAGTGTTCAGAATTTCATTTTGCCTTGCCAGACTGATCTGTTTAATCCTTTCCAATTCTTAGCATGCTCATAGGCGGAAAAGCTGACAGGAACAGGATGGTGAGCAAAGGAGTGCTGGAGTTCATTCTGGTGCATCAAAAATTTGGGTTCATTAGTACTTGAAGGGGATTAGAAGCAGGTTGCTCTTCTGGATATTGCTTTTGGTGAAGGACTTTGTTTCAGCTGAGGTAGTTCTGACACATTAACACAGTGAAAGGCTGGGAGCAGCCTCTGTGAGATCGGCGAGTGCATGTGGAGGAGTGAAGCTGACAGGGAAATAATAGCAATTAATCTCCCCTCCTTTGTCAATTAATCTCAGTACAGTCATGCTGGGTAAACAGCTTATTACTTCGTATTAGGATCACAGAACAACTTTGTGAAGCTTCCCATAACGTTTCTGCTCCAAACACATTTCTGTGGCAGCTTAGATCTGCCATGAACTTGGGTTTAAGCTGCCTCCGCTGATTAAAGTGAACTTGCTACTCTGAGGAATGCTTTCTTGGGGCGGCAGGAGGTTCTTTCGGCATTTTTTTTCTTCAGTCTGAAGAATTTGGGGGGTGTTGGGATAACAATGCAAGTCAGGAGAAATTCATTCTTTGCAAATTAACTGCCTCAGTGCTGTCTTAGGCTACAGCATTGGAGGGAGATGAGAAAGTTCTTTCTCTGAAATGTGGTTGTCGCAGAAGCAGTGCCTTGTTCTTGGGAGAAGTACGTAATAGGTCCTGAAGAGTCAGTCCAGCGCATTAGTTTGTGCTTTATAGAGGATGTGCCCTGAGAGGATGTAAGAAGTGTGAATTAAAAGATTTCATGGGTATTAAATGAAGTGAGAAGGAGGAAGAGAGTCTTGCATAGTCTTGGAAATTATGTCAGTTGTGGCCAAGAGAAAAAGCATACTAGGAAACGTCAATCTTTTAGGAAAAAAAAAGACAAAATTAGTTATTTACATGTAGGAATAATTTCAGTCCATCATGTATATCGTATATAATAGTTTAGGCCAGGACAAAAAGAAAGACTGGTGCCTCTGCTTGGAAAGAGAACTGACTTTTAACCTGCAACATGTTACCACTTAGGTAGAATTTGGCTATTTTTAAAACATTTCAATTGCTTGAGCAGAAGGAAGATGTGTGAAAACTGGAAATTTCTATCTATCGCATTCCACTTTCTGTCATTTTTCTGTTACAAACCCTCTGAAATATTTAACGTTATTTTGACCTTCCTCAAGAATTTTTACATATGATTTGGTACAAAATAATTCTCTGAATTTAAACTGCGTGACTTAATCTTGTAACTCTCACAACTGCCAGCGTGTAAGAATGGGGAATTAAAACATCTAGAAAATGAATCACCTGATCCTTTAATTTCTTTAGAATCCTTCTGTTTCAAAGAACATCATAAGCTGGCTTGGAAGACATCGTATTTAAGTATTTTATCTTCCATATCATTGTACTATTTAGAATTTTCATGACAGTGGATTTTCCCATCCTCGTGATATGTCTCTAACAGAACCTAGTCTGTACATATCCTTAAGCTGACCCCGGGAATAGAAGGAACTGCAGATTGTAATTAGCAATATTTAATGTAATGTATCTAGAAAGATGTAGTGACAAGTAGGGGGTCAGAACCTGTGCTGCCTTGTGCTACACGGATGAGTTCAATATCTGTATTTCCAATCGGCAGTGTACAGAGGCTGTGTGTGTACCTGTGCGTGTACAGAAATCAAAACGTGGATCTTCCTGAAGAGGTGTAATGTTCTCTGGTCTTCACACTGTTATACTTTATTGTTGCAGTGGACAGTTGAATGAGCACAGTTGAACAAGCACCACTCTTGTTTTCTCTTGAACAGGAACAGAAGGGTCATCCTAGCTGTTATAAATAGCATTTAAAATTGGGGCTGGGATAGGACGATGCATACATACAACCAGCTGTGACAATCTGGGAAGTTCTAACTCCAAACAAATACTCACCATATCCCTCCCACTTCAAATATGTATGAAATTGACTGGTATGTTTGGACTGAGCTCACTCAGAAGAAAGTAAACAAACAGCCAGAGTTCTTGGAATGCTTTCTTTTAATACCTCAAAGTCATACTGCTAATACTCTGATTTCTGGGAGCTTGTGTTTGTTTGGACCTGAAATTGATACTAACAGAATCCTGAAGTTTGGGGAGAAGCTCCCAGATAACATCTCTTCACAGAAATAACAACCTTCTCCATGTTCCTCACAACATGGAAGTGCAGTTCCTCTTCTAGAAACTTTACAGTGTCAGAGTAGCCACTTTTTTTTTTTTTTTCCAAAACCAGATCCACAGAGGAAAAAATGAAATTGCAACATCTGATTTGATAAGGTTGCTAATGGAGAGAGCGAGCTTTGATTCTGCAGTCCCATGGTTGAGCTGGTGCACTCAGCATGGAGCAGGGAATTTGCTTCCATTCCATTCGATTTCAGAGACACAGATTGTGGTAGTTAAACCTTGAGACTTGTCTTTGTGACTGTTGTCCAGTGGAAATGTTTGTGCACGCAGACACACAGAAAGGGGCAGATGGAGGGAGAAAACTGCACAAAGTGCTGGTCCCCTGGTCCAGGCAATGAAAGCACTGCAGAGCAGGGGCTGCGCGCTGCCTTCGGAACTCCCCATACCGTGTGGTTTGGGGATGGAAACGCAGCTTTTGGTCTTAGCCTGTTAAAAGGAAAATCCGTACTTTGGCCTTGATGATGGAACTTGGCAGATTCACCTGAGGGGTGGTGAGGGCAGGAGATTGTCTCCTGACTCTCTGCTGCTGGCGCTAATGCTGCGGGCACTGCAGGGTATTAGCGTAATGCAGCGCGCACCCCCTGCCATACACATTCTTCGTGTCAGCACTGACAGAGGCCAGCTGGGGAGGTTTAGAGCAGGGCTGGATTAGATCTCGCTGCGGCGCAGGTCTCTGCTATATTGGCCGGTTCCATCTCCAATCCCTTTTTGTCTGACTGGCATCGGGGAGCTCACACACGTCCTGCCGTTCCAGTGCAGCCTTTTTGCCATTCCCCACCCCCGCTCGCCCCCACTTTTCTTCCTTTACTGTCACAAATGTCCACAAGGAGCCGGCCATGAAATCTGTGCTGATTGGCGTGATCCTGAAGGGAGTTTTTCTGCTAGCAGGTAACGAGCTCTGTACAGTAATTGCAGTGTGTCCTGAATGCTTGCGTGCCTGCCCAGGGCAGGGGGCTGGTCGTGCGCGTAGTGGTAGCTGGAGGCGTGCGAAGGACTGAATTCACTAGGAAGGCAGAATGTTTTTATTTTGAAGAGACCTGAAGTTTTGTTTTGGAAACTTTAAGGCCAGGAATTTCCTCATTGCCTCAAGATAAACGCAGAGCAGCCAGCATGCTCTGTAGGCATCTGTGCTACAATTCTGACTTGTTCGGAAAGCCGGGAGCCTACAGCAGTCAGTTGGGGAGTTGTTCTGAGGCACGCGTCCCTGGGTTGTGCTCAGGTGTCCTTTGTGAACACGCCGGTGTCTCCTGCTCGTTCTCTGAAACATTACATTTGCTTTGCAGAGAATCATTTTGCGATTTCCCTTTTTCTTTTAATGATTTTTAAACTCTTCTATTGAGAAGTCGTTTTTGTTTTAAGTCAGGGGACAAACCCTCCGCTGCCCTGTGCACTTCTCTATCTCCTCCCCCACTGTCTCCTTGAGCAGTAGTGCACGGTGGGAGAGAGGTCAAATCAGCGAGTTGCCATGGAAATGGCAGTAATTGTGCAAATATAATTGTGGCTGGGTCTGTTTGGTGCTGCTAATTCTCTCTCTCCTCCCACCTCTCCCTTCCTCCCCCCCCATTTTTCTTTTGGTCATAATACAAACCCTAATTAGGATGCACCAGGGAAAGGTTGTGAGGAATTCAGTTGTCTTACGGGGAGAGGGCACACCAGCGCTGGCCGGGAAGCCCTGCTGAACTCGCATGTTTCAAGAGCTGGGCCCATGAATAGTCCTCATCCTTCAGGTTTTTTGGCACGTGGCAGATAAATCAGAATCTTTCTGTTTACGTGAGTTTTTTCTTTTAATTTATGTATCTGTTGAGCGTACTGCAGGAGTCACACACTTCAATGAATCTCTGCTCACTGATAGCAACCAGTAAATCCTGACCTACAGTCAGAGAGTGCTGAACACTCGGATTTGCAGAACACAGCTACGGAACAAGACCGTTCTTACCACATCAGTAACACTTCGGAATTTAGAGAATAGATTCCTATTTGAAAATAATGCGGACTGTTAAAGCTCATCAACTTGTGGCTGTATGTTTCTGACCCAGCCCCTGTGGTTACTGGGACTGTTAGCTTGAATGCTGCTAAATTAGCTGGACTGTTTGAAAATAATTGTCTCCAGGCAGCAGCCTTTTAACTAACACTTGTCTCATTTTTCAGATAACGAATTCCATTATTTTGCATTTTTTAGTCTTTATAAGAAACTCATTACATATTTTAAAATCTAATGATATAATGAATCACGTTGGCAGCCTTATTTGTTCTTACTATCAAGAGTAAGAACAATAGTAAACATTTGAGATAAGAAATGTAAATGGTACATGAAAGACTTGGTAAGAGTAAATTGTTTTTAGTATATACTTAGAAAAAGATGCTTAGGCTTTCCTTAGAGAAGCAAATTAGTTTTAAACTTCCTTTTTCAAAATCTTGTTTTTTTCCTGAAGTAGGGAAAGTTCCTTTACTTTGCTGAAATCCCTTTCTTCATTTACACCCGGTTCTCTGCAGCCAAACCCAAAACTACAGACCCCTCTGCTGAGATAAAACTAGCACCTAGGAAGCAATATGCAGTAGAAATCTCCTTCTGTCTTACTGTGGTGTAACTGAAGAATTTGACAAACTGGTGATCTTCAAACAAATCTGACAAAAATCATTGGTGATAATAGAGGAGAAAAGAGGGCAAGAAAGCTGGCTGACGAAGGGTTTGATCATCACAAGGCACATAACAAGCCAGGGAAGCAGCACTGGGCTAACTGCTAAGCAAGGGCTCACGGCAGCTTCCAGGAAAAATCTGTTGTTAGCCAGATTTGGAGAACTCTGGTGCAGTCTCCTCTGTTCCCAGTTTGTTTTAAAAACTGCTTCAAACTCAAGGCTGATGCTGCACCGGCTTCTAGGAGAGGCAGAATATGTTGTGTTGTTTTAGAGGCCTTTTCCTTCTCCTGCCTTAGCGCTCTGAAGGCTGGCTGTTTGCAGGCAGGAACAATGGCAGCAAGAAAGACAATGTTTGTTTTTAGCTTCTCTAGGAAAAGCTGCCCTTCGCTCTGCTGCTAGGTGTTTCCTTTGCCTGCTCGTGAGCCGTGAGGTTAGACAGCAGTGTGTAAAGACCTGAAGTGCCAGCTTGTTCTTTTCACCCATTTCCAACAAATAATCGAGAAATCAAACCAGCTGCATCCCATGGGAGCTTGGTGTTTAATTAGCCACCAGCCCGGGGTTGTGCACTCCCCATGGGGACTAATTTGCCACCTGGTGTGCAGTGCTCACCCACAGGTGTCAGCTGGGAGCCTGGGAAGCAGCGCAGGCAGGAGTTGTGCTGCTGCTCCGTGGGCAGAGTGTGGCAAGAGGAGACACAGTCGGGCTGGGAGGGGAACAGGGGGCACTGGGGCTCTCTCCTGCTGCCAGCTGGCGCCTGCCTGCCTGCCCGGCTTTCGCAGAAAGTCAAAAATTCGTGGCATCTCTGCTTTTGTTACTCAGTCTAATGCTCTTTTCTTCTCTTTGCCCTGGTAAATTTTAACAGCTCTGATCTCAAACGGGCGGCATGTCAAGCACTCGGGACTGCGCTCAACCTAACTGCCTCTCCAGTACATTTGACAGCCTCTGCCCCTAAGTCCGACTGCAAATCCGCCTCTTGCAGCTTGGAGAGTCCTTCAATCCACTGATAAGTCAGGAAACCCACTCTCTGTAATTCTACTGCTCTGCTGTTTTTTCTGAATTCCAGCTGATTTCTTCCCCTCTTCTCCCACCCTGGGATTCTCCAGGTCTAGAGACATCCCGTATGTTCATTATTCCAACGCATTTCCTTCAGTGCAGCCGTAATGTTGTCCCAGGATCTCGATTCTTCTCTTATTTCTTCCTTGACTGTCTCGGTTTCCTCAAGAGTTTTCTTGCCAGTTAAGATCACACCCCAGGGTCTGTACGCTGAGCACTAATTGCTGGGGAAAAAAAGCTGTGCTGAGGTGGTATTAACAACTCTGAATCTATCCATCAGCTGAGCTCCCCTTCAATGCAGACATTACTGGCCAAATTCCATGCTTTTGTACACTCACTACGCACAGTAGTTCTCTTCTAGGTTAGGAAGAGAGGTGCAGCCATGTCCTAGAGGAATCTGAGGTAATGTCGGTGACAGAACAGCTCCAGCACAGCTG
The DNA here is from genome assembly GCF_964211825.1 of Aythya ferina. Classification (NCBI taxonomy): domain Eukaryota; kingdom Metazoa; phylum Chordata; class Aves; order Anseriformes; family Anatidae; genus Aythya; species Aythya ferina. Next base: position 1,753,458 of record NC_140318.1, on the reverse strand, counting down.
GAAGAGCAGAATTACCAGAGCCTCCCTGTTCTGTTTCAATGCTTCACAGAGCATGATAGGTGTTACGGCCTTACACTGATACTAAAGAACACTTTGGAGCTGGTGCTGAGCCTTCACCTATCTGCACAGATTGCAGTGCCAACAGCAGCCAAACGCTCGCTCTGAAAGGAGTAAGCTGGTCAGGCAGCAGGGTTGTAGGGGTTTGTGCAGGACTGTCACTGCTGGGGTGAGAGGTGGTTCCCAACATCAGCATACAGGTTCAAGAAGCTTCGTATCTTTTAAAATTTCTTTTTTCACATTTCATCAAGTCCAGCTCCAGTACTTCTACTGCACCATCTCCCCTCATCTCTTTTTCCCTCAGGCAACTCTCTAATCTCTTTGACATGCTCATTCTGGCTAGTGGCTTTTCTTTACAAATGTCTTTTGTGTTTTGATTCCTCTCCTTTGTGCGTGAATTCCTTCTTTTTCTTTCTGCTGTCCTCATTCTGCTTGCTGGGTAGATTCTGTGTGTAATACTATTAGATCAGGATAATCCATGCTTGGCTTATCTGTGTGACTGTCTCTGAAGATTAGTGAAAACCGATGTTATGGGCCAGATAAACAGTGAACTGGTTCAGGAGGGCTCTTCTGTCAGTCTGGAGATGCTCAGGAAAATGACAGCTGATTTTCATTAACCAGATTTGAGTGTAATGGCTTGTAATTTACTTCAGCCCTGTTGGGATCCATGTGCCTCGAGGAGACGTGCTAACTGCACTGCAGTGCTTTTTACCCAGTTCACTTCTGCAGGACTGGACGAAACTGAAATCAGCTTCAGTGCGAGTATGACTAAGTGCCTGTGGAGCATGTTTTGTTTGTTGTTTGGTAATGACCTGAGTTTTGTGAATGTCTTACAACTGGAGGGTTGGTTGTCTGGGATTGTTTTCCAAAGTACGGAATTTGAATTTTCTTAACTGAAGCTTCCCAATAACTTCCTTGGCTGGTGATCCAGTTTGATGCTGTCTGCAACAATGGTGCCCAGAACATGCTCCAGTCAGATCTGTAGACTTAATGTGAATCTAAATGTACCAAACCTGTGTATGAAAGGCATAAAATCCTCATCGGTGCTGTCTTGTCCCTTTAATATCCTCTGCTTGCTCTCTGTGCACACTGATCAGCTGTGGTGTCTGAGATCCTCTGGGAGAGGGCAATGGGGCTGTTGGATGAGGCAGGCTGACTGGATGAAGCTCTGCAGACAGCACCCTCTTCGCAGCACCTGGAAGGGCAGCACAGAATCATCTCTGTTGCTTGCATGTTAATGGTAGGCCTCTCTGGTGAGTGCAGGCGCTTCTCACTGGCAGCCCTAGGGCTTCTCGTGGCTTCCTGAAGAGAAGAGCTCAGGGCCTGGCAGTGCTGGGGAGGGCGGTCTGTGCCTCGCCGGCTTGCTCAGGGGAAGGGAGTCACAATCCCCTGCAGTGAGATCCCGTTTCTAAATCTCTTTCGCAGGTGTGGAATGTGCTGTTAACATCAATGAGTGTGAGGAGGGTCCCTGCAAGAATGGAGCTGTCTGTGAGGATGGCATTGCTGACTATACCTGCCACTGTGCCCCTAGCCAGGATGGCATTGTATGGGGAGGGAAGAACTGCTCTGTCAAGCTCACTGGGTGCCAGACGCATGACTGCCAAAATGAGGCCTTGTGCATCCCCACCTACCAAGCTGAGAGCCATGGCCACCTGTGCCAATGCCAGCCTGGTTTCTCTGATGCCACATGCTCAACACCAACAACATTTTCCTTTGCTTCCAGAGGGTATCTCCTCATTGAGCTGCCCGTGAACAATCAGAGCAGGAGGGAGATAGCAGGAGATCAGCTTGCCAGTGTGTCCCTCCGGTTCCGAACCACCTTGCCCAGCGCCATCCTTTTTTACCGAGGCCATGAAGCTGAATACTTGTTCCTGGAGCTCTTTGATGGCATTCTGCATGTGGGACTGAAGAGGGAGGATGTTGGGTACCTGCTGCTCCTGGAGGGGCTGAGAGTTGATGATGGCCATTGGCATAAAGTCGAAGTTGTTTTGCAGAGCACCGTGCAGCTGAAGCTCTGGCATGACTCTTGTGAAGCAGGCGTCTGCCTGCGGAGCTCTCCTGCCCCTCACAGCACGGCTTCCATCCCTCACACCTTCCTCAGCGTGTATATCGGAGGTGCTGGGGATCCAATGGCCAGCAACACACACAGCCAGCAGGGCTTCGTTGGCTGCCTGCAAGACGTGTGGGTGGATGCTGAAGCTGTGCTGCCGGAGGACCTCCCGGTGAACGAGTCGTCCCCGGTGCGGCTGGGCTGTGAGCGGACGGAGTGGTGCCTCTCCGGGCCCTGCTCACACGGCGGGCTGTGCGTGGACCTCTGGGCAACGTTCAGGTGCGACTGCTCCAGGCCTTACAGAGGCCCTGCGTGCTCCTACGGTAAGTGCCACGGGATTTACATCTGCCAGCTCATCTGTCAGCTGCAGCTTCAAACATGCTAGATAAGCATTGATGTTAGCTCCAGAAGCAGTATTTTCTACTTGACCAGAGAGAGGAATAAAGCAAATGCCTCTGTAAATAAAATTCTCATTGATCCCTTTTCTGTCACTTGCTCCTGCAGGAAAGACTGTCAGATTTGTGGTGCAGGCGTGATTCCTTGTTGAGCCAGAGGCTCTGACTTCCACTTTGTATCAGATCTAAGTGACTGTAGGAGGGCAAGGAAGTTGCTGAACTACAAAAAGCTGAGCTTGAGATTCTAGGGTTAATGGGAATGTATTGCTTTATAAATAACATAGCGTTAAAGGAAGCTCTGTGACAATTTGCCGTTAAAACCCCACCCATTTGCACTGTTGTGTTCCTGCAAGGCTTATATTAACATTGCCCATTTTTGTTTAATTCCTGAGCCTAAACGTACCAAGTACAAAGTTGTTCTGCTGTTACCAAATCTACAAGTTTCAAAAGCAGCTTGGTGGTTTAGAAGTCCTTGACTAAATCTGCTGGGTGGCAAGGTCTCTGCTAGATCTGCTTTTCCCTCTTCTGCTACTTGCGTGTTCTAAGTTCTTCCCCTCCAGGGAAACCAAGGACACTTTCACCTACATCCTAATTTTAGACCTATGTGGGGAGGAAGCAAAATTACCCTGATACATGTTGACAATGTTGGGAAGAAAGGTCTTGTCTCATTCACAGAGGTTACAGTGCCCTGTGCCAGCTGCATTGCCCTTGTCATGGAGCTGATGCACATTTCTTTTTCTGTTCTAGAGCGCCCAGCAGCAACATTTGGCCTGGAGAATTCTACCAGCTTTGCCTCTTTCATCCTTTCTGATAGCCTTGGTGCTGACTTCAACATCTCCTTTTTCATTCGTAGTTTGAAACCTAATGGTTTGCTATTGCAGATCAGCAATGGAACAGACCCTTGCCTCACGATATACTTGAAGAATGGCAAGCTAAAGATAGAGATGTTATCTACAGATACTGTGACATTTCCAGAAAATGTAGTTGATGGGAGAAGACATTTGGTAGCTCTGTCTGTCCAAGGAGGAATTGTTGGTGCCCACCAATCAGACACATACGTGGAGCTGGGACACCTTGTAGGAACACCTCTTTTAGCTGGCTATGAAGTGTATATCGGTGGGCATCCGAACCCAGGCAGCACTGATGCGTGGGGAGGCTACTTCAAAGGCTGTTTGCAAGACATCCAGCTGAACAACCATGAAATAGAGTTTTTTCAGGTTGAGAACTACAGCCTCCCACAGGAACAAAATGTGAATCTGGTAAATGGATGCATCTCTGATAACACCTGCAAGGTAAGAAGTCTCTTGTTTCTCTCTACGTGTGTGCAGTAGTTTATTATAGGTCTGTGATTACAAAAGAGTTTGCTGCTTTTACCAGGAAACTGAGTTTTTTTTAAAGCATTGAAGGAAATGGTACATGGACCCAGATGCACTTGTTTCACTCAATATCCTACACACAGTTTAAGCACCAGGTTTTATTCTCTAGTTCCTTTTCCTTTTATTTTTTTTTTAGCTTGTAGAACTTGGGCAGCTCTGCTCTCCTGCTGCCCACCTCTGTATTGCCATTGCCAAGCCCACGCAGGCATTCCAGGCACTACCCTCTAACCAGTAAACCTTCCAGTTCCTCCCCTCTTCCTGTTTCAGTTGCACAGCCTCTTCAACCAAGAATTCATCAGTTCAGCACCAACAGCTTAAGGAACTGTCCTCGTTGTGCCCTTAGAGGAAGGTGCCTCTCCTTTATGCCACCATAAAGCAGGGGAGCCCTGCTCCCTAGTGTTTGTCCTTCCTGCTCGTAGTGCTACGAAGTGTTGTCACTTCTTTGGCATTGGGTGTGTCCTGCCAGTGACAGAACACTGCGAGGCTCTCAGGAGCCTTAAAGCTGCTTTCACCTGTTTCACGCCTTTCCTCTTGTGTCTCGTGTTTGTTTTCATTCCTTCTGTGAAATGTTGGTTACTTTAGTTGGCTATAATTAGGCACTGTTTGCACAGTGTGTTGCTGTAGGGGTGTTAAGGATTATAATGGTGCTGTAGTGTGTTTTGATGTCATGAGATGTCAAATACTTTGACTAAATGAGGCCGAACCTGCAGGGATTGGTGCCTGATCTATTTGTTTCTAATAATTTAGAATTGCCTTTAGCTTATGATAACTTTTCTCAATTTTATGTATTTAATCAGCAATTACCTGACTTCATTAGGCTTCTTAGTAGATAAAGCACCATTATTTCCATGCTGTCTGATTTTTATTTTTCCTTTTTTGTTCAGGCGGGAAAGGAAAACAGAACAGGACATCTGTACTCTTAGACCTCACTCTTATGTTGTAACTCCTGTCTCTCTATCCTTTTTTCAGAGGATAACTTTTCAAATCTGAGAGCTGCAGACTTCTCTAATGTGAAACTATGGGGAAAACTCTCTCATACGTCCTGTAATGTTACTGATCTGGGCAGCTGTTTGCTTGGATTTGAACACAGACAAATGAACCAAAAAACTCACCTGAAGAATAGCAGACTCTGGTAGATAATTTGTATCAGAGGCCACAACAACAAAAATAGTAGCAAGGAAGGATGTGTTTCCTTCTCTCAAATAACTAAATACAAACCATCAGTAGTAACATTGTACTGCCTGGTGATACACAAGCACAAAACCCCTCTTTCACAGAGTGATGAGGACTGGTGCCCAAACTCTGACTGCTGTGCGTGTGTGCACCTGCATCTGTAGATTTTGCAACAGTTTGAAGGTCAGCATGTGCAGACCAGTAGCAGTAGGTGAGATGCTCTCTGAAGTACAGGGTGCTGCAGATGTCCTGTCAGCTGTCCTGTTCCACACTAATGGAGTTCTGCCTAGAGTTTCTGTCGATCAGCAGTGTGTATGGGGAGAGGCATGGTCTCAGGAATTGCTTGCATAGGGACCCTTGTGCTTCCTTTCCTACCATTGATTCACTATTTTAATTACCCTTATTTCTCGTTCACTCACTGCTTGTAGTAATCTCTGTTGTCACGTTTCCTTCTACCAAAATCTCATAGATCTGAACATGAACGGCACTGCTCCTGCACTGCACTGTTTTGTTTTTCAGTCCGAGCCATGTCAGAATGGTGGCCGATGCATCGTCACTTGGAATGATTTCCATTGTAGCTGTCCAGCAAATTTCACTGGGAAATTTTGTGAAGAGAGAGTCTGGTGTGAAAGTGACCCATGTCCTGAAGCTACCACATGTGTAGACGTTCTAGCAGGATATGTGTGTAAGTACTGTTCTCCTGTGTACGTTAGTAAAGTCTGTGTGTGTGTTAGCAAAGTGCCTACACTCAGTATTTCTAGTTTGTACTGTTGCAATAAATACAAACACGTGCTGCAATAACAGTGCTGCAATTAGCAAGCTGGGAATGATGCCCAAGTATGCACTCTTACAGGCAGCATGCATTTTATGGATTTACTACCACTTTGTGCTAGAGCAAAGACTGTACTCAAAGGTGTATTTTTTTTCCTGTCGCCATGACTGTATCAGGGAGGAGCCAGTTCACTGTTACTCCTGCCTTATCATCACTGCAATGCAAAGGCCATCTTGTTTTCCGTAATGTTCCTCCCTTTCAAGAGTCTCAGTTGTTTGACCAAGTAAGACACAATTAAGTATTGCAAATGTGTCTGTTTTCACCTAAGACAGAACCATGAGTAATGAAGAAAGCTAGTTAGCTAACGATTCCCTGCTGGGGAGGGAATGTTGTTAGAGGCTACAAAATGTCCTGAACTCGGTGTTGGTGTGTTCCCTGCTCTGCCACTTCTTAGCAGCCTCTGATGTATTACTTTCCTGACTTGCATTCTAGTTTTCTATACTAGCATAAGGGCAATAGTTGTATTTTTGTGCTGTGCTGTGACACTAATGAGTAAAAATCGGTACGCAATAGCTGGATATTATTATTAGAAGTGTAAGTGTAAACAGGAAGAGCTTTAATGATGCCAGCCGCTAGGCCTGTAATCCTACTTACACTAAGCTTACATGATTCTTAAGGAAGGGAACCTGCCAAGAGTTTGCCATTGGTCTGTCTCTAATGTTACACCTGCTGTCTTACAAATCCCTGATGCTCTACCCCTTTATCTATAGGTCTGGCTAATGCAACATTTACTAGTGATGGTGCCATTGAATTTACCACCAACACATCAGTGACCAGAACGCTGAGCAGCCTCCACGTGGATTTCAGAACCAGGGACAAAGATGCTGTTTTGCTTCGGGCTGTGGAAGAAGTGGATTCCCTCCAGATAGCCATTAAGAACTCCTCCCTCCTTGTTGCCATCAGGAGTGGGAACAGTATTGAAGGTGTCAGCTTCCTGAGTAAGGAGTCTGTCACGGATGGTGCCTGGCACACAATCTCTGTGTCTATGGAAGAGCCGTCTGCTCTTTCGTCCAGATGGGTGGTTGACTTGGATGGGGCTGTTAACGTGACTCTGCAGGGAAGTGCTGGGAACTTGGACTTCTTAAAGAACAATGCACCGATTGTTCTAGGTGAAAACTTCACTGGCTGCCTCGGACAAGTGAAGATAGGGGGGATCTACCTGCCATTCACTGCCCACCTCTCGTACCCTCAGCCAGAGCAGTTCCAGCAGTCGAGCAAAAGGACCGTCCAGCTGGGCTGCACGGGGGCTGATGTTTGTGCTTCCAGCCCATGCCTCAATGCTGGCACCTGCCAGGACTTGTTCAACTCCTTCAGCTGCGCCTGCAGTGCTGGCTGGGGAGGGCTGCTCTGCGAGTCTAACATTGATGACTGCCAGCCAAACCCTTGTGTTCATGGCAACTGTGTTGATGCAGTAGCAGATTTTCAGTGTGATTGCTTCCGGGGATACATTGGGAAGAAGTGTGACATCAACGTGGATGACTGTGTGCGGCACCAGTGCCAAAATGGAGCTACCTGCATTGATGGGGTTTATGGCTACTCCTGCAAGTGCCTGCCCCATTTTTCAGGACCTCGCTGCGAGTAGGTGCCTTGCTTGTTTTGAAGGGGGATAGAGAAGCACCCAGATAAATTGGACTTTTGCTTTGGGACACTCTGGGAAAAATTTTCCCTGTGGGTATCTGGTAGATAAAAGCACCTAAATTCTGATGTTAATTTGAAGGTGCTGTCCAGGTCCAAAACCTCACAGAACGGTTCTTGCCCCAGGATAAGGAGCCTTCTTTCTTATGTGGGTCTCATGTTACATTTCAGAGCCATTTAAAGTGAAAGTCCTACAGTCTGTTGCCACATCCATCTTGCATTCCTATAAAAATCCATCTTCTCCAAGATTTGACATCCACCTGGCATGTTGTTGTATTGATTTAACGTAACCAACCCACTTCCATGCTTATGAACTGACAGGAGCCTCATGGCCCCCAGAGGATGGAGGCAGGTTGTGTTCTGAAGTTTCAGGTGTACTGAGTGGCCTAGAGTGCTAGAAATGGTTCCATAGAGGATGGGTTTCTGGGCAGTGTGCAGGAGAGAGACAATCTAATCTGTGCTGAAAATGGTACATAAGGTTTATCTTTACAGCACTTGTATTTGTTTGGAAAAACTCCAGCGTATTTTAGTCACAAAGGTATGTCTCATATTGGTAAAGGAAGCAGAAACCAACATATTCTTTAGACTTCCATGTACTCATGCCTGTTCAAATTGAACACTGAGATAGATGCTTACATGGTTGAACTTCAGTTTTCAGGTCTACCCAGGTTGAACTTCCTGTTGTTTTACTTTTTTTCCAGTGCAGGTAATTATCCAGTGCATGCATTATTCTTTTTGTGGCCTAGCTGCACTACAGTTTGGTATTCCTGTCTCTGCATATATTTTTCTCAGCAAGAATAGGAAACTATGTGAGAAGAGTCCTAGTACTGATAATGCTTGTGTGTATTGTGCTAGCAGCACAAACTTGTTTCTGGGCACATTTAAATTCATATGCTGATATTATGGATTATTTCTGATGCTTTTCCCTTCTCAACTCATGTCAAAGTCCTTCCCAGAAAAAGCAATGACTATGCTTATGACCCTTGTCAGCACAGTCTCCACTGTATCCGAGTATATTTTTACCTTCCCCCAAAGTGACTGCTTTAAAGGCTGCCTTTTGTTTTTCCCAGATGGCCGTTCCCACCTGAGCAGTGTGGTAAGAACTTCACTTGTCTGAATGGTGGCAGGTGCATCACTGAGACCTGGGGAGCCAACTGCAGCTGCAAGCCAGGTTTCACTGGAAGAAAGTAAGTGCTATTTTTCTGCAAAGGAGCTTGTGCTCTGATTCTCACATCCATGGGATAGCTGAAAAGGTTCAAATGTTTCATCCTCCTATATATCTGTTTGCCAACTGCTCCAAAATTTTAAACCAGGTTTTATTTCTAGAAGAGGTGGGCTTGGTATGATACTGCTCACATGACCAATTTCACAGTATGGAATGCTTCTAAGTATTTCTTTTACCTCACGAGGATTTGTTAACTGTGCTAGAGAACCTTACTGGGTTCAGTCATCCAGAAACGACAAAAGGAGGATTGGTGCAAAAGGGTAAAACTTCCATGATGCTGGACCTGCAGAAAGCACGATACAACAGGAGCTTTTCAAATAAATGAGGCTTTTGTAGGCTGTATGATCTTGTGTTCTATTGCACAAAAACATGTATGAGAAATTTCATTTAATTCTAATACACTTTTCTTTTCCAGTTGTCAAATTAATATAAATGAGTGTGATCCAAATCCTTGCCAGAACGGAGGTACATGTCAAGACTCTGAGAACAAATATGAATGTTTGTGCAGTGCCAGCTACACTGGAGAGCGCTGTGACATTAACGTAAGCACTTCCTTGTCTTTCCTTTTGGAAGCTCCTGTCTGTTCTTCCAAACTTCGAGTTGTGAGAAGCAGCAGAAGTAGGCTCAGCAGAATCCTTGGTAGTAGGACATCAGTGGTACTGCCTGTGTATTGTATGTGTCTTGGCTAAAGCGCACTGGTAAGCACAGTTGGCACCAAAAAAATGAAGCGAGAAATAATTTTTTGGCAATGCTGTTGTATGTTAGTCTTCAGCATACAAGTAATTGCAGCAAATACTTCTCAGAATCTGCATGTTCTGCCAGATGGTTTCCAGGGCTGTCTCTTGGACTTCCCTTAGATTTTTACTTTGGACAATAATCAAACTATTGCAGTTGGACCTACAAAAAGGAGATATTACTTATCTGCCTTATGCTCATAGCGGTGGTACAAAAAGAAAACTAGGGATTTTAGTTACATCATTTTTAAAATAAGAACAAAGAAGACAAATTTGATTCAAAGCCAGGAATGACTGGCAGCAGATTTGATTCTTGTGGCTTGTTAAGGCTGTTTTCACTTTCACAGTATAAATAAGGAGGTAAGAATAGACAAAAAATACGAAGGGGTGGGGAGGAACAGTTAACAGTGAATGAAAACTTCTGCAGGTTCTATTAAATAGGAAGTTGTTGGGTAATATAAAATGCACAAATTGCAGGAAAACCAGGAATGGCCAGCTGAGTTACTGGGTGTGACAGAGGTGTGTAATGTACCAAATAAAGGGACAATGCCTCAATAGTGAGATATTCAGTTGTTAAAGGGTTACAAATACTTTTTTATGCTGATACTTTTTTAATATGAATGGAATACTTTCCATTCACCATCTTGCACAGCCTCCCAGTTTCCTAGAGCATGGGGTTTCAGCTAGCATTTTATCATTTTTTCTGCATGAGAGTCTCTGTCTCTCCAAAAATCATCTGGGTAGAAGTAGATGTGTTTGAGATGGGAAGTCAAGTGAAATCAAGCTAAGTGTGATTCAAGTCTAAGTGAAAATGTAGCATGCTTCTTTCTGCTGAGTCTGCTTCTGACCAGATGGGCAGCCTTTGTGATGCTTTACTTTTCCTCCATAAGCAAAGCATTGTTTTCTGAGCCTGGAATCCTTCCTGCATGGAAGCTGTTAAATCATACGCTTACTTTTTCTCTGTAAAGATGTTGCATGGACAGGTGGCTTGTCTGGTAACCTGGGAATGCACTAACCCATACTGCATGGAACAGCCTGCGCACCAAGGCGGGGTCTGCTGCTGTTGCTGTTACTAAGACTCACGTAGTGCATGTGCCGTGAGGTCGCTCCTGACACTTCCAGTTTACGTGCATAGATTCCTTCAGGTACCTCTGCTTCTTCTATCCAAAGACACTTCTTGTAGATTCTTTCTGTTCATTCTCATCATCCACATGACTTTTTGCAGAACAGTCTTTCCTTTCCCTCTTAATAGGACAGTTCCTGTGGTGGGGGGGCAGGGAGAAGGACATGCTGCAGCTTACAGGCATTTGCTGTTAACGGTGGCTGTAGAAGCAGAGGGGCCAGCTGCGTTCTTGCTCTTCCTCCCTCCCACCAACAGCAGCAAGTAAGGAGCATGCAGCAGGCAGTAGGAGCAGACTTCTAAAACCTCCTGTAGCACTGGTACTGTGTGACTAATCTGCATGCTTGTGCAAAACGAGAACTAACCAGTAGCACATGGCTTGAATTTTGGCAGTCTTAGAGAGACGACTTTAGCTTCAGTCACTGGAAATGGCAGAAGGACCTCCCAGAAGGTAGTCTGGGGCTATTCCTTCTGTGTATTGCTGTGTGACGTGGGCAGAGACTGCATGGCATCCAAAAGCTGTGAATAATTGAGCTTGAGCTTGAATTCTTTTGCTTTTATCTGTGAGATGGCAGATACTATTTTTAACAGTAAGAAGTATTTCCCATTTTTAGGCTTATTGTAATTTTAAAGGTTTCTTTAATGATAAAAATTCCTCTTTTTTTTCTTTTTCATTCTTTATTGTTGTGCTCCATACTATCCTTAATTCTACCAGCAGCTGAAGAACGTTCACTTGACTGCATTTCTCTGCTCTGTATTTGGGCCTTTAGTCTTCTCCATCTCCCATCCATGTACTGACTTTAACATCATCCCCTTCCTGCTGCATGTTGTTTTCAACTTCTTTCTGCTGAAGAATGTCATTGCTGAATGTCACTAATTTTGAATTAGGAGAAAATTTCAGATGTCGTTACTAGCTGTTCTTTGTATAAAAAGTGTTCCATTAAAAAAAAAAAAAAAAAGACATTTTGCTGAGCGATTAAGCAAGCATTCTCTGTGCAGGTGCCCTCAAACCCTGTGCTTGTCCTTTTCCATTCAGGTACACATCTGCTTTTTTTTTCCTCTTTTTACTTCCTCAACTTTGACCATGTTGGGCTCTTCAACTTTATTGTAACCACTGGAGTTTCATTGTTTCTCCATTAATTTCTTTTACAGAAAGGGACTCCAGGTGCTTTCTTCCCCTCCCCACTAATTGAAGTAGCTGTCCCTGTAGCCTGTGGCTCTTTACTGCTCCTCAGTATTGCTCTCATATTCATGGTTCTCACTGCAAGGAAGAGGCGCCAGTCAGAGGGAACCTACAGCCCAAGTCAGCAAGAAGTGGCAGGAGCTCGGCTGGAGATGGACAGTGTCCTAAAGGTGCCACCTGAAGAGCGGTTAATATAGGCACTACCCTGACAAGGAGATGTACCTGCGAGGTCTGCTTTGACCTTGATCTTTTTCCAGCACTTGCAGCAGCAGATCCACTCTTATCTCAGTTTCCTTAAGGCATGGTAATGAAGACCTGGATTTAGAAGTACAAGGCAGACTGTATATGCGATAGCTGTTCCAGCTGGTTTCATTTAATTGAGTCAGTTGCACACCAGTGGCTCATAGTGAGCCTCTTTACCCCCTTCTGTCCTGCCCCATGGGCTGCCCCCATACTTTTACCCCAGTAGGAGCTGTTGAAGTGCACCGGCTTTGAAGTTGGCATGTTTAAATCTGCAATGGCACATTTAAATCTGTTTAAAAGGCAGGGTTAAATTGGGCACTAACTTAGAGCCAAAGGTCTCTATGTAGTTTTAAGGAGAGTTGGATGGAGGATATTTACAGTTGCTTTATATACTCTGCTCTGTTTTTTGTTAACAACTGAACACACTCAAAGGCATATGAGGTTTTTACAAAGCAATCTTCAACAGCAACAGCAGCTGTGACCTCCTGTCCTGTGATGGACACTGTTTCAGGGAATTGTCATTAATTACGGAAATCATTGTACAAATCAATGTTTTATGAAGTAATGTTAGACATTCCCATGGGTACCATACAAGAAAGGTACAGCCACAATGACGTGGGTTTGTGAACCAGTGCTGGAGCTGGCTGCAGTCTTGGGGTGCCAAGTACTGAACTTGTGCCTTGCATGGGGCAGGGGGTGGGTGGGATGAGCAGGAAAACTTCTGCAGTGCCTGGACTCGTGTGATAGAGCAGGGACTAGGGTACCTAGTGAGGGAAAGGGGGTGGGGGAACTCAGGGCGAGCATTGCTGTCATCACCCTGACAGTACCAATGCAGTTTAGTGAGGCAGGGGGACGGGAAGGAGGGATGTGGAATGCCGTGCTGTCCATGGGGAAGCTCTCAGTAACACCCTGTTCTACCACAGCAGCCAGTGTGGGCGCACCTTAGTAACTCCTCCATTGTGGGAGCTGTCGGGGCTGCAGGGGCTGCCCTTCTCCTTGCAGTTGGTGCAGCCACGGTGATTGCCATGAAGAGGAGGAGAGCAACTCAGGGAAGATACAGTCCAAGCCGGCAGGAAAAAGACGGGGCTCGAGTGGAAATGTGGAACGTAATCAAGCTGCCACCAACTGAGAGGCTGATATAACAAGTGGGGTCACAGGTGGTGTCGTCCTTTCACAGTCATGGAACTGTTGCAGCATTTCGGTCTTAGGCCAACTCGTTTTTGTTTTAGTTTTTGTTTTGTAGGACAGGTCTGTACTGCTTTAAGCTACTTACAGGACCCTTGGCAGTAAGATTCAACTGCTTAAATGAACTTGGTAATTTTATGTTATTCCAGTTCATCCCACAAAAGCTTTGTATAAAATTGGTCTGCAAGCAAGAGCAGTAAAGTCTGGGGAGAAAAGAAAAGCCCTGGAGGTGGTGACAGCAAGGAAGCAAGTAGTGGCTATGGCGCAGCAGAGGTAAGGTGTGTGGACCCATACCAGAACACAGTGCCACTGGTCCCTAGTGAGCTGGTAGAGGCAGCTGTGTGCTGCCAGCCTTACCCATTGCATCCATCCGTCATTTCTGCAGTAACTGTCACTGCTGGCAGTCAGGGTCGCTGGACCATGCAGCTAAGTGAGGAAGGTCTAAGGGTGGGGAACAACTCACTGTATTAAGAAATTACAAAACAGTGTGCCTGTGCCATGGCAGGTGACTGATGGAAGGTAACTCCTAGAGCAGCTGCTGTCCTTCCACAAGAGGACCACAGTGAAATACCAATATGCTATAGTGCACTTCTACTAAAGCTTTTTTCCTAAGACTAGACTAAACCATAGGAATATATTAAGTGCCTTTCTAAGACTGCCTCACCGGTTACAGTATTAATGTTCTTGAAAGTAGGATGCTTATATGTAGAAAAACTGATCACTTGCTTTGATCAGACTACAATGTTGACATTAGCAGGCTGGGTGGTTTGTTTTCTTCCCCCCTCAATCTGTTCCTAGGTCTAGTATCTGCCAACCACACAGAGCAGACTGCGGTGACTCAGGCGTTGACATTAAAAAGCAGGACCACACAATAGTCCTTAGTAAGAGCTTTAACGTTTGAATGTCAAGTGATACTTGCGTGAGAAGGGGGTGAAAGACATTTTTCAAGACTTGTAGCCTTCTGGACACCCAGGTTTGGGCTTGTCGATACAGAAGAGTGGAATTTAGTTAATTAGTATACTGAACTTTAACATGAAACTGGTTTGTTGTTGTAGTGAGACAGCATTTATTTTCCACTTTGCTCCAAAAGGGATATTTATTTTTGTGGCGTTACTGCTCCTTTGTTACTGTTTTAGCTGATGAATGTGCAAGTTTGTCTTTAACATAATGTGTCAAAGCCTGAAGAAAGAACTACAGCAGAGCAGGCCAAATAAGGCTTAAAATCAGTAGCATCTCAGAATAATTACTACATATATCTGTGAGAAATATTTAGAAAACAGTGTCTGCTTTTTAATCTCCAAAATACTATTAATAAGCAGGGTGTGAATATGCACACCGTAGCTAATTGCCACTGGAAGACAACGCTATACTGTTTTATGCTTTTTGCTCTTAGATTTTTTTAAAAGTGTAGTTGTAAACATTTTTTTTTGTGTAGTTCTAAGCAAAGGGAAGAGATGAAACTACTGATCAGGGCTGTCCAATTAAGAACAGGTCTTCTGCATGTGTGCAACTGTGGACGTAAGGTAAAGAATGAAATATTTGGAAAAGCAGAACACAAGAAGTCATTAGGAGGTGAAGCAATTAATATTTTGTCTTTAAAGTCACTTTTCTCTAATAATTAGGAGAATTTAAAAGAGCAAGTGGTGATGTCACCCTGGCTGTGGTTTGGAAAGGAATTGGACATAGTACTGATAAGTTAGTGCACGTCTGCATTTCAGGTCAGGGAGCTTGCTATCACTTTTATTTATTTATCAGCAGTAATGCTGCTGTTATTTGTAACATGGATGATTTGCTCTGTGTATGTTCCAGATACTATTTAGGAAGGTCTAACATACTTTTAGAATAGAGACAGCTCTACTGCCCACTAACCTTGCTACAGGGGAACAAGTTAAACTGCACACCTTAATAAAATGATGAGTAAAATTTTGCCCAGCAGCATCTGGGCAACAGGACTAAAGCAATGAAGCAGGAAGGGCTTTTCTGGCAGAGCAGGTCTGAAGGGGAGGGCCCCACATGCAGAGCTGGTTACTGTGTCTCTAGAGAAACAAAAATTCACTCTTGGTCTGAGACTGCCCCATCTTAAGGGTGGTGTTTGGGGTTATCTCCTGGTGAGAAGGGACTCAGACCCCACACCAGCAGCCATGGGCAGAGTGCCCTGTGTCCTGCCAGAGTGCAGCTGCATCTAAACCTTTACTTAAATGCAAAGGTAGGTGTGTTTTTCTTTATCCCATAATGACATACAGTAAAGCTACAGCAAGCTTAGAATACATGTATGTTGCTTTGGGTTTCCCAAATCTCAGGCCTGATTAAACTCCAGGTTGTTACCAGGAGAGGTGTGTACTTTGACTTTTTAGCTCTGTTCCATTTTTTCATAGATATAAAAATGTAGAAAAATGAAGGCAGCAATGGGATCTAAATATTATCAATCGGTATTACTCTAGCCTGTGTTATTTTGAGAAGAACAGAATTGTGTTGGAAGAGCTGAATATTACTAAGCTGCTGACCTATCCTGAAAGGCAACAAGTAGCTACAAAACCCACAATAGTAAAGACACCTGAAAACCCAGCAAACTGCAAGCAGTGAATCTGTCTGCATCCCCTGCTGCTGCTGGGTAGTCAGCAGGAAGGCTGCTGCTCAGTCACTTTACGGGATTAGGAGCAGACATTTGTACTTCAAGCACCCAAAGCCAGTACTAGTAAAAGTGTTAAAATATTTTTGTCAGTGTCTTGAGCATTTCTGCAAAAATAATTTATGAAAGTAAGTTTTTTTCAATAATGAACTTAACTTTCTTTTGATATTTAATTTTTAAATATATTTTTTCACAAAACTGGATTTGCTGTAGTTAATGGTCACAGTCCTGATCTTTTGTAATTGTAAATTTTATAAGTTGTAAAAAAATAAATAAATAAAAAATAGAATGTCCCTCAAAAGAAATTTACAATAAAAATGGATAAAAATAGACTTCGTTATCATGACCTGTGATTGCTTTCTCTCTTCACCTGTACTGAAGCACGTGCTACTAGGTGTTATTACACATATACTACATGTACTTACTTGCTAAGGAAAGCTAGCCGTGATACTATTAACCCTTGGATTTATGACAAAGACACACTGTCAGACTGCATTTAGAGCTGAGACATACCTAAGAGTCGTAGATCTCTGGCCTAAGTCAGGACAGATACCTGCAGCAGCAAAAATCCTATTCTGGAGAAAAGGGGGACAGCAACCTCCAAGAGAAGGGAGAAAGCCAGAGAGGATGAACACTCCTGTCTGTACCACCCCATCTGACCCAGCATGTCTGGAGAGAACCAGGACTGAATATCAAAGGCAAGTCTCATTTAAGCTTTTAGAAGACCATTTCCTACATCAAAAGCCTACACAGATATCTCCCCTCCAGTGGTCTGAAGACCTCTTCTGCAATCCCCAGCTGTACAGCAAGATGCAGCAGATGGGGCTGGGACCAGATGGACTTCTTACCTTGGTAAGTGTCTGGTGGCAGTGCCGCAGCAGCTGTGGGAGGCAGCAATGTGCCCGCTGCAGGGCACGCTGCGAGCCCTTACCTGGCAGGAGAGCGTTACGCGGACGGAGCTTGGGGAGCAGCCTGTTGAATTGCAGCACGGAAAGTGTTTTTCTTTTCCTTTATAGAGTAATTCAAAGTAATAGAAGTTATAACATGTAGCCTTCACTATAATAGATAAAAGGTGGGTCTGATTGACAGCTTCCAATTCGAATGTCTAACACGCTTCCAAACCCAATGAAGTGAAAACAATAAAAATACGGGTTTACAACAGTTCTTAAACTCTGGGTCAGAAACATACCCCTATTTCTAAGAGGAAAACATCTGTAAATAAGTGGTACCAAACAAGCAAACAGTATGGACAGTACAGGAAACTGTATAAAGCTGGACCTAAAAGTCATTGATGAAAAATAACAGACAAGAAGTAGTACTTCTTATACTAGATGACTACAACTATCAAAAATACTTCTACAACAGAAAAAAAATGTTTTACTTCTGATCTTGCCCTCCCAGGCATACTTTGTTTATGTTTGGCACTATTAGGGCTTAATCGTTCCAGGAATTCCTGAGTTTAAGACAGACGACTATTCAAGGAGGTGAGGAAGGACACAAACTCCAGCATCGTGCTGCCTTGTACCCCTTGATCTCAGAGGTTTGTTCAACCTCCACCCTTCCCACCTTCAAAATAAAACGAAAGGTATTAATGCCATTTATATTAAACGTTAGTTACGAAGCACTTAAAACTACTGACCTAAAATAAATCCAAGAGTGCTTGTTTGACTAAAAAGAGCAACTTCAAAAATATTTAATTTGGGAATTATACTATACAATATGGGAAGAGTAAAATAATCAACAATTGAAAATGATCTGCAGTGATACAGAATTACCTGAGTGTTTTCCTATCTAGTTAAGCATGTGTATTACACCTACTGAGTATAGCCTCAGTGTGTGACAAAAAAAGAAAAAAAGTATGTGAAATTCAAATTACACATCATATGCAGAACTATCTGGTGTTTGTACATATCCGTTATAGTTGGAAAAGTTTTATCATCTAGCTCATAGTGAAGGAAATCTGAAAATTACAGACTGCATTTATATATAATGTTCATTTTCTAAACTGTATAAAATAAAATGGAGCTATTGTCTTAGACTTTAAATATTTTACTATGCAATACTAAAACCATCTGTCTTCCAACACAAAAAGAAAATACAAATCCAACTGAATGGCTCGTAAGAGTAACAGTGCTTTACAGAAATAGAGTATTATTAATGCAATACTATGGTCTTTCCCAAACTGTTGGCATTTCAGATAATATTTTTCTTTTGTATTGCACAGACTCAAACGCACAGACAGCCATTTTCATACACTAGAGTAAGAAAACCTCCAAGATTATATGAGTAAAATAGATACATTGGAAATAATTCAGATAAAGCTTTACAAGATTTTCCCCGTGTGTCCAAAATGATTTCCTTTACCAAAGGCTTAATGGCGATGTGATTATGTCTTCTGGAGTAACATGTTTTAAATTGGACTGTGCCAAAATACAAAACAAAACAAAAAAGCACCACTTAAGTAAAACAAAAATGATAACTGCAAAGACAGCAAATTTTAAAGGAGTTGCTAAGACTAATATGAAATTTCTTGAGAATACTATTGCCACAGAAGTGTCTTAGAAAATCAGAATGAACGTACCCTTTAACCTTCTTGTTGCATTTTTGTACTTTGTGACCTCGCAGTCCATTTCACGGTCGAGTTAATGTCTCGTTAGCCCAGAAAACTGTTCTCATCAAAAGCAGGATAAAGATCGTGGGTTTTAAGACAGACTGAAGGAGTGGAGAGCCTTGCAGACCAGAATGAAATCCCATTTCTTAAAGGTAGCAGTTAGCACTTCTGAAGTCCAGCAGTGACAGGCAGCTGCCATGCGTTGGCCTTCCAGCATTACATCACTTAGCTCTACTTGGGGTCTTATTTCTGTCTGTGCAGACAAGCACTGTGGCTTTAATCTCTCTGCACTTGGACATCCTGTCAGTATGCTTTTAACTTCAATTCATGAGCCAGGGACTTTTATACCCCATTTTTTCTCTCTCTCTCTTTTTTTTTTTTTAATAATCAAGTAAGATATTGTTACATCCCATTCATATACTGCCATGTATAATATTTATATATAATATTAACATATACATACATAAGAACTAGGATACTTTTCATGGACTCTATTTTCTGATGCATTTAACAAAAAAAGAAAACAAACTATAAACAACAATAAAAGAAAATCAATTGCTGGTGTTTCCGGTTTCCCAACAGAGATGCAGGACCAAACCCTGAGCAACTGCTCTGTGCTATGGTTTTGTTGCAACAAGGAATTATGAAAATTCTGCACCAGAGAGGTCCCTGGTACCTCTCAGTGTCAAGTTTACTGGGGGAGGGAAATAAAAAAAAAAATGCAACAAAAGCTCACCCAACAGTATGACCTAGATGAACATCAGTCTTCTAAGAGAGGACAAACTCGGTCAGGCTAAGCCTTATGGATTAACTCAGTGCAGTCCACAAATCTGGTTTGTTTGCTGCACTTTACATGTGAAAGGAAAATACAGCCATATAAGCAACACAGGAAAAACTGAACTGAACATCATTCACACAGGCAGCAAGAAAACACAAGTACAATGTGCTATGTCATGCTCCCGGCTGTGCTAAGGACTGAAAATAAAGGGCAGGTGTAACTTCTGCATCAGTAGTATTGTCTGAAAAGCTACGTGTGGAAAACCAAACCAAATCAACCAAAACCCAACTACCTTCATGCTTTGGTCAGTGCAAAAGTCATGGGGGTTTTCAGTGGCAGAAAGTAAGAAAACAGTTGCAGGGATGAGGACAACGTGGGAACTCCCCAGCAAAACAAACTCTGGGCAAAAAGCAATCATGGGAATTGCAGCATGGTGATGGTCCTGCAGCCATCCTGGCTCAGACTTCCATAAAAGAAATGCTTGGTTTTATGCTGGCTCAAAAAAACAAAATCTCTGTCAATTCCAAAGCGACATCAAAAGGCCATCATCAGGAACACTACTCAAAGGTTTCCCATTGCTTTCTGAGCTGTTCAACCTTACCTGGTGTGGATGACACATCTTGCTTTGTCTTTTTTAACAAATCTTCAAATGGATCTTTTGTCTCCTCAGATTTTGAGGATTGTAACATTGACTCTAAACCCTTAGCTGGCCTGGAAGGGATCAAAGGAGGTTCATTAGACAGAAGAGCTAGTACTTGCTTGGTATCTACCTTGGAACTGGACTTGCCCACCTGTAATGTTCTGGATTTAGAAGGACCACTTAAACATGCTGGCTGTAGAGAGCTTGCTGGAGAAGCACTGTGGCTCTGCAGCAATAAGGAGCTAGCTTGTGCCATAGCTGGAGCCTGGCTAAACAAGTTTGGCATGGACAATGTTGAAATGTTTGGCTGAGGTCTTTGTGGTGGGTAGAAACCAGAATTAGGTGTTATGAAGCTAGAGCTATACGCATGACCTAAGGTGGGGGTGAAAGAGCCCCTTGGGGGTCTAACAAGAGACACTGACAGGGCTCCTGGCACTGTTTGTGTAAATGGATTAGGAGATGCCTGTAAAAAAGGTGGCAGCGCTGGGGAAGGATAACTGAGTGACTGGACAAATGGTGCAGCTGGAGGAGGCACAAAGTCACTTGCCACTGAGGCAAAGCCCGCTCCAGAAGGTGGAGTGGCTGAGCTCTGCAGGCTGCAGGAGCCTTGCTGTGGGCCACTGCTTTGCCAGCTGGCTGTTTTTAATGGATCCAGCAGGTTAAGAAGGTAGTCACTTTCATTACCAGTATTGTCTGTCTTCACCTTGACGGGTTGGAGCATCTCTGTAGTGCTGCTAGCACTGGACAAAAGCTGAGATGAATGAGAGGAATAATTCACAGACTGCTGGACTTCAGGGTCTAAGGACACCCTACCAGCTCCGAAGGGCTCTGGGATAAGATCTGAAACCAAATGGCTACGTCCTGTAGTGTGGGCGGTTAGAGTTTCTGTTGGCCCGGCTGGAATCTGATGCTTGGAAGCCCTGGGTGCTGGCGGTGGTGGCACTATCCCCAGTTCAGGAGTCTTTCTTCCCTGTGGCCTAGGAATGGTGATATTCCCTCGAGTGGCAGGATTTGATTCATCCTTTTCCACAGGAGCCAGAATGCTGTCTCTGCTCCGGGGTCTCCTTGTGATTGGCGGCATGTTACCATGTGCAGTCAGGGGTCGTTCTGGTGAGCTTTGGGAATACTTGGTAGGAATAGCCATATCATCGTGACCCATGCTCCACAGCTTGTTGTAAGGATGAGACAGCTTCATGGGTGGTACAATCCTGTTCCTCTCGGCAACACCAAGTTCCATTCTCTGCAAGAAAACAATGTTAGCTTTCACAGATCTTCTCAAAACACTGATCATAAAGTGACGACAGGCTATGAGCGGAGGAGGATCTGTCTGCAGAGTGTGAACACTAGAAGGAGAGGAACAATTGCATGCAGTCCAGAGGGACAAACGGGAAAGCAGAAGCAGGACTCTGCAGTTTTAATTCCAGCTTTGCCTCTAATGAGTTGTTCAGCTGTGATATCTTGTGGCATCTCTTGAGAGCCACGTAAGGAGTATGCAGCTATATCTAAGGTACCAAACTGGCGAACGTTTAATTGTTGTATAGAAAAAGCAGTCAAATGAAATACGTGAAGTGATGCAACACAAAATTAAATATTATTTTAAGGTAGAAATTACATCCTTTTCTTTCATGTCACATGAATATCTCTTAGCCTGCTTTAGTTTGTCACTTTCTCAGATGCATATATTTAGTGATGTTCTTCATAAAGAACATTCCTCTTCAACAATCTATTTTGTTCAACTGATACCTACACCAAAATGTCCACATCAAAATAAGGTCATTAAAAACATGCAGTTTCAAGGAGACCTGAAAATTCCCTTCTATTTCTTCTCACTTTTGAGCATCAGCTTCAAAGATAACAACGTGTGATAGCCATACGAAAAAACATTCAGAGGAATACACAAGTATTTTCTGCTTTAAAAGTAAAGGCTGTAGTTCTAGGAGAAAAAAGTTACTGTTTTATAACTGAGGCCCATTTCAATAATTTCTTAATTCTGAAATGAATTTCAAAACACATGGACAGAAGGCTGGAAATTTTACCAATATTAAGAAAATAATTCTCAAAGAATAATCGAAAACAGACAGCCCTAGTTCTGTGCAAATTCCCCCAGGGCATATGAAAACCTGTCCAAACCTGGTAGTCAAACGTGCATCGCTGATGTCCCTCTTCTTTGGGAGTCCGCAGGTCTTCCAGGCTCTTAGCCTGGCTGAGAGGCTGAGGCTGTGTTTCTACTTCTAAGTTAGGGAAAATGTCTTCAAGGAGGTTGATTTCTGTGGTGTTGCTTGAGAGGAGAGGACTTGGAGGCAGAGGCTCTTTTGCCTTTTCTGGACTGACAGCCTCTTCCCCATCAGCACTATCTGATTCTTTCAGGGCCCGGTATGGCTGAGGCCTATGAGACAAGAAAACAGAAATCAAGTTGAAAATTGTCTTTTTCATATATATATATTTTTTTTCCAAAACACGTATTTAGCAAGGAGTTGGATGGCTTTACAAAAAGTTTTTGGGTAGCAAATTACAGTGGCTTGTGAACAGCAGGTGTGTGAACAAAGTGACTGAGGGCAGGACATACAAAGATGACTTGGCACTCGAGGAGTTTTCAGAAAGGAAAAAGATGTAAGTGGGAAGTACTCAGAGGAAAGCTGTGATTATGCAGTTAGAGACAGACTGATGAGCCAAGTCTCTCCGAGCAGGAATAACCGGATGCTAGCTCTCCATTTTGACAGCCTGGCCCTTCCCACCCAGGCAGATGGCTGTTGCTGTGCTCAGTCCTTCTAGGCAGGAAGTCAGAGCAAGCACACCACAAACTGCTCCATGTTCTGCAGGCACTTACATTCACTTGTTTCAAGCTAACTCAGCTTGAAACATAATTCAGTGTTTTCCTGCAATAATTGGGAATACTGTGCAGAGTTCCAATGATTATACTGGTGTCATCTTATCAAGAAACAACACAATTCATTATGAAGACACCTATTTTACATTTAAAGCCAAGGCTAAGTTAGCAACATGCTTTTCTTGCACATACCTCAGCAAAAAAAAATGAACAACAGCAGATTTGCATATCAGTTCTGTGTACAGAGAACAGCAGCATAATGCACATCCAATTAATAACAAGAAGTGACACACATATCTGTGGTGATTGGCATTTGACTGTCAGCCAGATTTACCGTGGCATTTAAACAAGATTTCAATTAAAAGAAAATATTTGTGAGACCTCCAAAAACAAAGATAATATGGAAGAACCCTCCTCTTCTTTCCATATTTTATTATAACACATCTATATCATGCAAATTTCTTAACAGTCCTTATTTCCTTCATCAACAAATAAATAGGCATTCAGCTAGGAACAGAAGAGTATAATAATGCAAGTACAAGACAGACAGCTGATGGTACATGTCCTCAGGAAGAGTGTGATCTTGCAAATCTTGGTTGTGTCTTTAGTCTCTCACATTATATGTGCTCATCTGCAAAGCATTTGATCACACTGCAAAAAATACCAAAACCCTGAGGAATTTTTTGCACAGAAACCATTTTGGTAGCCTGGATTCCCTTATCTTAAACGCAAGAGTGCGTGAACATTTTTCTTGCCCTTTGCAAACAGGTATGTGTGAGCCTTGGCTGCAGGACGCAGCCATCTCCCCTAGGCACCCATGCTAGAAGAAGGAGCGTTGCCTGTCAGCTCCTGTTTCCCTGGCCAGTCTGCCCAGGGGCCCCAGTGCATCTTTTTCAGATACACTGTCATGTGGAGGGAGGTGCACGCGGATTCAGCCATGCTAAATAACCTCATACTGCATATTTGAGCAGAGCACCCCAGAGAGCACTCTCGAGGTGAGGCCTCACTGGCAGTCATCCTGTAGATGCAATACAGCCGAGCTGCTCAGCACCGTGTTTCAAAACTAGGCAAGACGTAGTTAAGAAGGTTTGGGAATTTACCAATCTGCAACAATTTACAAATTAAAAGGTTGCATACAAGTAATACAGTGAGTAAACTCAACAAGTCGCTTGCTATCTCTTGTATAATTTAAGGTCAGGTTGTACTCTAAACCGTTGGAAGGACGTCTGCATGACGACTCCCCTGAGTCACTGGGGATCTAGTACTTGACAGAACAGGGAGGCTGGGATCAAGCAAGTGAAACTGGAAAAAGCTGATGACTGCACTGAAATAAAGCTCACGGGACAATCCAAAAAGCACAGCTAGCACTGTACAAGGAAGAGCAGCAG
This sequence comes from Aythya ferina, assembly GCF_964211825.1. Lineage (NCBI taxonomy): Eukaryota > Metazoa > Chordata > Aves > Anseriformes > Anatidae > Aythya > Aythya ferina. Next base: position 1,729,377 of record NC_140318.1, on the reverse strand, counting down.
AAGGTTTGGACAGGAACACAAGCGGCACATTGGAACAAAGGGCAAGTGGAAGGGTTACCTCCCACACAGCTCGGGTTGAACAGAAAACAATAAAGCTGTGCATTGCTGCATACTGATTCATGCAGGAGTATGCTTTTGCATGCCTCTAAATACCAAAACAAACAAGCAGGAGAAATGTGGAACATTCATCAAGTGCTGTATAAAGACTGCAGGAGTATTTCCAAAATCCCAAGTATTGGAGCAGGCACCCTGACCAATGCAAAAACTATTGTTTAAAGACCGAATTAATACAATGAAAGAATAAAGGATAGACCATTCAAAAGGAGCAGAGAAGAAAAAGTTTTCAGAGAAGCCAGAGACAGGATCCTCTTCCTGCTGAAATTCATCATCAGAAGAGTCCTCAGAGAGGAAGACTGTATAGTGTCGCATAGGCTTTACAAGGCTGGGGGAAACGGAGAGAAAAGTAAGTTACCAAGTTGTCACATTCAAAGCTGCAGAGGAGAAAGAAAACCAAGTGAGTCGTAGGCTCTAAATAATTTCTGAACGTGACTGACTGCCACTGCAAAGAGCTCTGCAGACTCATGTTAAGCTCTACTTTCAAGGCAGAAAATGTAACTCTTCTAAAAATGTCTAGGGTATTGTCTGCTTGGGAAGGGTACTAGGACCTGCAATCAGATCCACGTTGCAAAAGAAGCCAACACAGAAACCCGCAATTCCTCCACTGCATTTTCTAGAGATTTGGGCATTCTATAAACTTGTTCACTCAGGCTGGTATCAAACATGCAATAGAAGGAAAGAGCTGGGGATACCGACAAGGAAGACTAAGCAGCACAAATAGAAGAGTATGGTCATTAAAGCCAAAAAAAAAAAAAAAAAGAGACACAAACAGAGTGGTCATAATAGGCTTCAAGTATTACGGATCAAGGGCAAACGTTAACATCATCTTAAAAATTCCAGCATATCCGGAAGATCACCATGCTGTGCTGCTGGACAGTCTTGTATGTATTTGATATCGTATGTGCTTCTGGAAACACACTTGAACTCTAATAAAAAACAAACAAAACAACCCCAACCATTTCACCAGACTTTTGACAAGAATCTATCAGTCATCTTTATTTTATACACAGAGGTCAGATCTGAAGGATTTGCGCTTCTACCTCATGAAGACAATGGCGAAATTCTTGAGTGTAAAAGTAACTCTGAATGCCTATTCAGGTAAATGTTAGGGGGTAAAAGAAAAATATTTTAGGATTGCTGAAATTTTAAATATTTTTCTGTTCTGTATTGTAGCTATCCCAGTGCTTCACTTTGCTTTAACCTTAAAACCAGTGAATTACTATTTTTTTATATAAAGTAGAAGCTTCTACTCTTCACCCTAAAGCAGCTATCACTGCTTTAAACAACTAAATGCACCACCAGCTTTAGAAGAATAGGAAAGAGCACAGGAGCAAGGTACTTAAATGGAAATACACTGGAACCAAGAGGCTGAAAAGTGTGAAGAAATTAATAGCAATTACTGCCTCATTTGTAACACTAAAATACCCTAATCTTAAGTAAAGTACAAAGCAACAACCACTGTTTATTCCCTCTGAAACACTGAAGCTCTGGATCACAAAAGAGCTTAGAGAAAGTACATTCCCACAAAGGAAATACTAAGACAAATGCTTTGTAAGTAACTGAAAGCAGTAAAAGCACATCGAGACCTACCAATACTAACCAGAGGACTCTACAACATAGCTCAGTGCGTTTTTATCTACTAAAACTCAAGGACAACAACGTGTAGTGCCATCAAAATTATATGTGCTTATAATAGAAAATACTCTTGGTTTTTATTTTATTTTTTTCTCACCATTTCTATGGTATTCTGGCATATCTAAGTGTGCACAAGTGGAAATGAAAAAAAAAAAAAAAAAAAAAGAGGAGAAAACCTCTTTTCAACAGCACTATAAACCACTTTCATATGTCTTATGGACCAAGCTACAGGCTGATGAACATTGATGGATGTTGCTATAGAGCACCATCATCTGCACGTCTGGAAAAGAAATCACTAGCAAATAAAAGCAAACATTGCCCCAAGTGAGGCCTCTTCCCAAACATCTTTATTTTGTCAACCTCATATCACTGAGAATATCCTAGCTATTGTAGTGAATCAAAACACACGTCATGAAGGACACAAAGCAACACACAACAATTGAGATAGGAACCTAATTTTGCTACTACTGAGGTCCACAGTAAAGTTCATTATTTCAGAATAAGCAGAGTCAGGCTCATCATGTGGAACAAAGGATATGTCCTGATCCTGTAAAGAAGGTAGAACGACGCTAATATCTCTCATCACTATGTGTATCCCCTGTAAGAGGAGGATATGCTGAAATCAGAACAGGACCAATAGCAGAGACAAAAAGAGAAAGAATTTGATTCATCACCTTTATAGTTCAGACACACTAACAAACTACCTCTATTTGCTCTTGTATTCATAAGCAGCCTTTGTTGTTTCTTAGTTCTTTTGTCTCAATTGCCAAATAACAATATAATAAAGATATGAAAAGCAGTCCAAAACATCTGGTCAAGAAAAAGAGAAGTTGGCCACTGCAAGCGACAGCTCAATAGGGCTGAAACTGCCACTGTGAATAAATGTTTATTCACAATCAGGTCAGAGCTAATTAATAAAAAGTCTAAAATAGTGGTGGCAGCAGATGCAGCTGATAGTGTTAAATCATAGTCTGTGGTACTCCAATTAAAGCTGTTGCATAGCTGTTCTTTTCCTCTCGTGCTGTAATAGGCATCCAGGGAAAGTGAGGAGCTGCCACCGCATTAGGAAAAATTTGCTGTAACAATTTTTAAAGTTTTTTGTTGTTTTTAATAAAAGAAAGGCTATTACTCCAAAAATTCAATTTACATTAACAAATGGCTCAGCCTAAAATGATTTTAGAAATCAAAGATTCTTTTAAAATATTTAGTTTTTGAACTTATATACACACACACTGTCTTTTCCTCTTAGGAGAATAAGTTAATATTTAACATGATTCAAGCAAATTTAGAATTGTTTTCCTGAAATCAAGAGCAATACTGAATTTCCACATATCTAGCTGACACATTTTGTTTGGTAGCTGCATGTAAGAGATGCACTGGTGCAGTTGCCCTTAAAGCGTTGCCTTTGATACCTTTTGTTTGCCTTCAGACTATGCTACATTCAAATGCATTGTGTCTGTGTGTATGTATTAACTAAACTGGGAACTAGCTATGAAAAAATAAGACGGTATCCTTTTTGCTAAATCATCCGTTGCACTTGAGTGCAGATCAGTGCAATAAGATTACATTTATAGCACCTTAATTAATATGCACGTTCTTGTTGCTGCTGCAAGACTCCTTAAATGGAAGTGGGATCTCCTAATTAGAAAAAAGAAAGCACATAAGTTTCACTGTTAGTGTGCTCTAAAAAACATTTTGGTCAAAGATAAGGGATGAACAGTCTAAAATTGTCCAAGTCTAAATTTTTTATTAGCTTGAGGCAGTAGAATCCAAAAAAAAGTACCTATTCCCTCATTAACCCAATTCGCCAACTCTCCTGCAGTCTGCCACCCACCACTTGCTAGAATTTCCTACACAAAGAGCTGTCTCTGAAAAGGCAGGTCACAGCAAGCCCGGCTACAAGGCAGGCACTGCTGCAGTCTTAGAGGGAAAAAAGGATGTGTCCGTCACAGCTACAACCCTCATCATCTCCACATGACTGCACCAGCTCCTGCCTACCTAATCTCTTAGCTGAGTTACCATGCAGATGACTTGCTGATCTCTTTCTAATGTTTAGTTTAACATGTCTTCGGTTAGCACTAGCATATGACAGTACTGACAGCCGTGGCTGTTCCTTTTTAAATATCATGTCAGAAACACAGTGCAATAAAGCTGGGGATGCGCTCCATGGCTCTGCGTACCATTATGATAGTATGGGTTTCTTTTTTAATGAGGAAGATCTGCATCTCAGGAGCTTTTTTCATGTGTCAGGATGCATGGACAAATCAGCAGCACATCACACTGGCCAAAAATGAAATGCTGACAAATGTAGATATTTCAAATTTAATTGACACCTAAATGTACTTGAGATAGAAAAAATACATACAGAAAATGTGAGTATGGGATTTGGGCATTAATAAGAATTCTGTAATAATTCTAAAAAATAGTTCAGTTATGAGAAAATTAAATGTGTTTATTTTATTAACTGTTTTGCTTTTTCCTGATTACAGAGATTGTGATACAAAGGGGGTAGTATGGACTTGTCATTATTCTCCTAAAAATGGGTTTCCCAAATTTGAGGAAGGATTTATTTTTTATTTTAAAGAATAGCTGTATAGCAACTCTGGGGAATTAAGGAATTTGTCCCTCTTAGACAGTAAAATGAAGAGAATGAGGGATTTGGATGCACTGGCTTTTTCTTTCCAGTATGAAATAAGAGACTTGGGACTGAGGGGATTACCTAATAACTATTCAATATGAACGAAGCATAGACCCATTGCTGGAATTCCTTCCTGCACATTCTGAACACTCAGTACACCTGAGTGTGAGCTAGCAAAAGTATTAAAATATTTGATTTTTAAAGTGACACGTTGCATACTGTGAATTTTCACAGAAGCAGAATATTCCAAGAAAAACTAAAATATTAGCATACAGCAAATTTTAAATGAAAGGGAAAAAAAAAAAAAAAGCTCACAAGTCATCATTCAATTAGGTAACAGAAACAACAGGTTTTGATCACTGTGTCCAGGAAAGGCAGGTAACTGTTTTATAATTTTTCTGAACTTTGTACACATTTTCTAGAAAGTTGGAAATAGGAACAAAGAATTTAAAGTGGGAACAAGCTGGATGACACCTCTGCCTGCTCTGATAGATCTAGATGCAAGATTCTACAAAGTCACTTCACATTATCATCCTATTTCACAATAATAAGTACGTTTTCACCAATTTCCCCTGCAGATATATCTGTATTTCTTTACAGAGGCAAGCTGCATACGTTCGGTAGGTTTGCTCCAAACCACATGGCAAAAATAAGCTCCAGAATTAAAGTTTCTTGTAAACAATCCTATTGGAAAAGTGGAAGAGGACCAGGGCTCCCAAAGGGGTACCCTGTGCTAAGGTTCTTGCTTGGCCTGGTACAAAAAGCACGACTGCTCTCAGCACATTTCTTTCCCATTTGCTATCCCTTTGCTGGGCCATCTGCTTTCTTGGCAGTACCTTCATCGTATCTAGCTTTTTCTACATCAATTTTCTCATGGTAGAGGAACCACAGCAACACAGCAAGTCTATCTCCTATACCCTATGGTATTTGCTTTTTGATTCCAGCCACCCTTGTTCAAATAGGTACTTGCTGGTTTAGCTTTTTTTTTCTAAGTAGAGATCCTTGCTTGCAGTGATGCCATAGTAAACCTTTACCATACACAAGTTCTGTGTGGCAGAGCTTCAAGAGCCTGGTTACAACAACTGGAATTTAATGGGCTTTATGAGCCTGTATCATTTAACACAGCCATCATGCTGATTTCATACTAAATTCAGTGTAATAACCCACTATTGCACTGCAGCCTATTTTCATTCATATGATATAAGGGAAAGCCATTAGCTTCTCTACTAAGTCCTACACGAGTTCTGGAAAGCCATAATGAACTGCTGCAGCACTGACATGGGTTTAGCCAGCCCAAGAGCCTTTTGACATGCTGTTAATTGTAAGCCTGACCCTCTGATTTCCTATTTTAATTTCCTCCTACTCCGCATGCCCTGGACGCCAGCTAGTCAGTACTTACAGAAGACAGATCCTAGAGCACTCTGGAAGCCTATTCGACATTTAATAGGAAATCTTGCTGTGGTGTAAAAAAGAGCTCTCAAAAAGCTGTCTATCTGCTAAAAATGCAACACCTTATTTCTGTGAACAACTAATTTATGTTTAAGGAGATATGTCCCACATGCTTAGTATTTCCCTAGGTAGTAATCCAGCATTTTCTGAGCTCTCATCTGCAAATTCTTCCTGTTACTTTACAACTAAAATAATAATAATAATAAAAAGAAATTATATATTTTACATTTAATGACAATTTGTCATTAAATTTGACATTTGTGTGTCCTTTGGAGTCACTGCTCCCACTGTGCTGTGTTTTAAGTTTGACTAGAAAACGAGCACACAACGCAACGAAAACCGCGCTGCTTTTTTGGAGAGATTAAAAAAATTAACTCATGTAAGCTAAGATACGTATTTCCTAATAATATAAGAAATGCATTAATAAATGTAACAACTGAAAGGACACCTACGTGACAGTTTACTTTTCAGATGACAGGCAACATCACAAACGGAAAACAGGCTGCACCAAAATGAGCTCGCTCCTGTGGAGGCTTGTGCAGCGGTTAGTGCCACCCTGCCCCGGGGATGTCTCCACCAGCCGGCGGGAGGACGCAAGTCACAGTCTGAGCTACCGAATCTGCTATCCTGAGAAATGTCCCCGAAGCTTTCATTTTCAATCATTCAAGACCAAAAAGATAGCCTTAGTTTTAAATATAAAAAGGAACTTCTCCTTGAGTGGAAGCTTCTCACAAACAGATCCCACATACGAGCACCTGAGCATAACTAGCTAATAATTAACTTTTGAATCAGTGCAATTAAGCAAAAGATTTTTGTCAAGTTTAGGTCAAGAAAAGCACCCTCTCAGCACTGTCACTGCTTTCACCGAATCTCCTCTGATCTGCAGTAAGAATGCTACCAAGTAACAACAACAAAAATATAAACTAGTGTTTTCATTCATTCTATGATTATCCTAGAGACAAAAAATGTTATTATGTTGTTTTTTTTTTTTTTTAATTTTTATTTTTTAAGATAAAACAACTGGCACATTTTCAGGTCAGGATCAGGAGGAACAGAAAATAAAAGATTATCATGAGGTTTTCCAAGAACTTTTATTACTATTTAAAAAATGTTTCACTTATTCAAAGTATCAATTTAAATAATCACCAAGGAAAGAAAGTAAGATTAGTGAGTCCTTACCTATTTCAAAGGCACTGGCCTCAAGTTATTTCTTAGGTAAGCCATTTACATGATCTTTTAAGTACACAGTTAGATACTTAAAATGATCATTAAGAATAGTAAGTCAATTTATAGCTATAAAGAATCATCTTATCTTTGGTACCAATCATTTTTACAAAACAAAAAGTTCATAGCCCATGAAAACAGCTGAATTAAAACCAAGATTACACCTAGTATATCAGCCATGCAGCAAGTCATTGTATTATACATTAAAAAAAATAATATTTTAAAAAAACCTTTAATCTTTGTGTAGGGACAACTAGCACCCTGTAAAAGCACATGAGCCCTTTTGCAGGATTTGCAATCTATTCCACAAGAGGGCAACCAAATTCCACTATAAAATGAATAAATGCACCTGTAGGATTTAAAGTGACCATTTTTATCTAAAAGCCATAATCCCACTTCCCATATCCTAAAATGACTGGGAGAAAACTCAGCCATGCATATAAATTGGAGGGGGATGAGGATGGAGAAATGTCCAACCTTCACCTCTTTTTCCCTCATATACAGTGGTGACAGTAGTGGTACATGTGTGGGAAAAAAGCTGTGATCAAAAAAAGTAAACCGTTTTTCTTTTTATGGGATTTGAGTACCTTCAGATACAGCAGTTATCCTATAGTCTTGGGCACCAGCTAAAGCATTTCACTTTCCTAAGAATAAAGCCATCACAGACTGGGACATAAGCAAGTACTGCAAAGTGTCTATGACATATTCATCACTTTATGCTGCAGTTAAGAGTTGAATGACAAGGCAACCTCTGTGACAGATTAGATCAGTGCAACAATCTCATGGCCCTGTAGTCCAGTTCCAATGGGATTTCCTGTGCTAAGGCTGCATTGCCTCAACACCGGACGTTTGGAAAGTACTACTGCATGCTTCCTCATTCCTCCTCCAAAAATTCTAAACAAAGCTTTTTATCGTTAAAAAATATTATTATTATTCGTTTTGAATGTACTGTCTATTAATACCACTGCAACAACTAGAGAAAAGCAGAGCTGCAAAGTATGTAATTACTTACTGTTCTGGACTAGAAACTGAAGTCCTTCGTCCTTCCGCAGCAATGTTGCTCTTGGGTCTCTTAACAACATGAGGTCTTGGAGGACGAACCTATTACATACACACACACAGAAGACACTTCATTAAATACTGCAAAAGTTGATCATATAATAGACATAAATGGCAAAATATGCATAACCACCATTATTTTAAAGGTATCTTCCATTTGGAGTTCATTTTAAACTTTTCTGCTACAACCATGTTACAAATGAATCAGTTTGAATATAAACTACGGTGATCCACAACTTGTTAAAAAGTCAAAAACCCATGCTTTTGAGTTGCAAGTGAAACACATACACTTAGCCATTCAATGAAAATTCGCTCCACTGTCCTGCTTGGTACTGGCTAATTTTCTGATACGAAGGTTTCCCTAAATGTAAGCTTCACCTAAACAGTTAGTTGATAGTGTAAAAATGGAAAGCACTGTGTGTTTTTGCACATTATTGGAAACTGGAGTTCAAATCTGACGTTCTGATCCTTTTGTCCATGTGTTCATAGGAAGCCAGCTCCTCAGGTAAAGACTTCTGTGTAAGTAAGCACTGAAAAAAATGTACTTGGAGTAAATGTTACAATAATATTTCACAAAAAAATTGGTTCCCTTCAGCAGGCTGAACAGAAAACCTTGCCAGACATATTATCATTGTCATCACTGATGATATATTAGTGTATCTTTTTCTTGTCTGTAATAAAATACAAAGGTTTTCTGTAGAAGGTGATGTTGCTGCCAATCCAATCTTAAATAACATATCCATCATCTTCTGATGTTCAGAAACCAAGCTTAATTCACCCATATTAACTCCACAAGCAAACAAGTTTCACTTCAAGGAAAGGAATAAGCACACACCATCACTATATAGGCAAATTTATGCATGTGACTACCTATACTAACGAGAAATGCTGTTGATGAATTTATCCCTTTGTGTCAAATGTGGCAATGAACACTTGGAGCATCAGGGTGAGGCTGTACAAACAAGCTTTCCAGTTTTTGTTAAGGAAGTACTATCCTCCCTGTAATGGAATCTGACTTTGGCTTAACTGAATGCTAACCAAAAGGAATCCCCAAAGCCCTCAAATAAACTCAGGAATACAACTCAACTTCTGCCCTCCTGGGCTTATGCTCTCTTTAATAGCCACAATATAAAGGAAGTTGTTAAAGGCCTACAACCAGAGCACTCTTTGTACGAGTGATGAATTTGTTTGCAATCATAGCACTGATATGGGCTTCCCACCACCTCTGCAAGGTAGGTTTTTTTTTTGTGTGTGTGTTTTTGTTTTGTTTTGTTTTGTTTTCTCAGTGCTTTAAGGAACGTAGAGCTCAAATTTTCTTGCTAGGAAAAAAACACTGAACTGTGTGCAGTGATTCTGCACTACACGACAGTATGCAGAAGATAATAGCAGGATTATTGTATTGAATTTTCATTTCAAAGGAAATGGTGTACAGCAGATATGATGAAGAAATCCAGAGATGTATTGCCACTATTTCTTAGGAAACAGAGTTTATACAAAGGTCAGATGTTAAGGTCTTGAAGATCACTCCCCACACAAGGCTGTTCCTCTCTACAATAAAGACAGCTTAAGAATGTGAATTTATGGCAGGAATGGAAGGATTAAGTTTGTGGCAACTTCAACTGAACTTGCAACGTGGTGAAACATGGGGAAAAGAACAACAGAGCTAATTAGACGAGCTGAGCTGTCAGAGTGCGGCTGAATGGCTCGGTGCCAACAAACAAAAGGAATGGGCTGGCAATCAGCAGGATCGATGAAGAATACTGCTTCATTAGGGCTGATAAAACAGAGAGAGTGAGCAATGGAGAGAGAGTGTGTGCAAGGGTGGGGGGAGAAAAGCAAGAGGAACTGGGGGGGAGAAGAGAGCAAGAAGGAGAAGAGAGGAAGAAAGAAATCTGTTTAATTAAATCTGAGCTGGAAGATGGTGTATAAAGCTGGCTTGTCATCATGCTGTGAACACTTTCACCTTTTGGTGGTACCCTGGGGGAGTGATGGTGATGAGGGGAAGAGATGAGAGTTTTGGATGGCTCCATGGGGCCACCAGACCAGTAAAGTGCAGGGTGACATGCTAAGTAGGATTTACAGCATTGTTCATGGGGAACTGCAGGGAAAAGCCAGGAATCAAGCCAACTCCTTGCTGGATTTTGAGCCTTATTTAGATAAATAGGCAGTGTTAAATGCATATCAAATCCAAAAGTAGAAAAGAAATCCAATTACATGAGCACAGAGCCTAGAGAATAAAGGTAAACATCCAGTACAGGGTTAAATGTGCTTATTACTGTCCCCATCAACTTTATGAATAATTACCATATTTTAACTTTTTCTAACTGAATGAAGTTTCCAAATAGCCGCTATTAATTTAAACAGTTCTCTAAGAACTATAAGCCTTTCACAGTATCACTACAATTCATCTCCAAAGCAGCAGAACGTAAAGAACATATCTGTTCTGCTTCTTTAACCTTTCTTTGGTTTGTGTTTTCGTTCTCACTATTAGTAATGACTCATATTGCAAGGTCCAGTACCCATGGATTCCTTCTCAGAACAGATACAGCCTGAGAACTGTAAGCATTTCTCAGCAATTCTGGTATTACGTGGACTTGGTTGGAAGAGCAGAGAGACCGTGCCTCCTGATTCAAGGCTTTCTGTAAAAGGCTGGGATGAATTACTTGACAATACCCACCTCTGTAATATATGCCAAGACTAAGACAGGTAAAAAGCAGCCTGCTCACAGTATTATTTACACACACAAAAATGTATTTCATCAATAAAAGGCAAATAACAGTTCTGAACAACAACAAATTTAGGTAAGTTTGATACAAGCATATTTTGGGACTGATTACACTTGTTTATATTTGTCTTGAATTTCCTCTCGATGAATGATGCATTTCTGTTCCACTTACTGACATGGCTAGATGAATGCAACAGGAGCTTTTATTATTACATTTCCAACCTTTTATCAGTCACATTGAGAACAAAGACAGTTGACACAAACACATCATAGTGAGGACTATTAACGCACTACAGCTGGGAGATTAAACAGTCTTAGCAAGACATTCGCGTAGCAAATACTCTATCTGAACAATACTGTTCAGCAACTTTTGTACAGAGAAATTGCAATGAGCCCTCGTGGGGCTTCACCTGCCAAGCACAAAACAAGAAGACTCCTTAGTACCAGGGAAGGTTTGTTCCCAGGGTAATGAATCTTGGAGGACCTCCCACACCAATTACATTTAAGAGAACACATATAAGCATAGTCAATGCTACCTTTTAAACACAGAAAACAGAAATCTTCAGTGCAGGAATCCATAACAATGACTCTGTTAAGCTAAACACCCAGAGTTAAAAAGAGGGAGGAAAAGAAAAACATGCCATTGAAATGTAATGTAGGAACATGCACCAAAGATCAAAAGTTTACACACACCCAAGTGCACTTGTTAACCAGTTGCCTGCTCATCCAAAACTACACATTTTTAACAAGTTTTAGCAAGATTAGATTTGAAAACTTGCATCTCTCTTTTTCCTATGTGTGTACATTTATGCGTTAGGAAGCAAGGAGTGAGGTCTATGTGCTTTTTGGTGAAATTATATTAATGAAACTGAAGTCCTGAATAGAAACAAATACCTTTCAAGGCTGTTGCAAAAGCAACACACCTCCGAAATGATACCATGTTCTTGTACTAATAAAAAAGTCACCAATACAGACCCAGTACTGTCTCCAATCTTAAAAGCATCTGGTACAGTTAATGTGTCACAATCGGCCTACAGTCATGGCTTTGAATTAAAACTTGCTTAGATAAGGTATTCCTTCCCAACACAGGTATTGCACTAAGAACAATTTCTGTGTAGTCCTTCTATGGAAGACTCACTTCCTCAGGCCAACGTGCTGTGCCTACATTTTTTACTCTATGTAATTAAAGAGATTTCCAGCTTGCATTTTATATGAAAACAATATATATATGTATATCCTCCATAATGTTGTACCAATGTTCTACCAAATAAAGTTTGCCTTTTTTTTTTTTTTATGTGTGTTGTGTGTTCACTCATCTATTCCATGGAGAAAGAAAAATTAAGTGTCCCAAAATACTTTAAAGCAGAACTTGTGGAGAATAAATACTTTCTTTTCAGACTTCTGCTTCCTTTTATATTTGAGTTTAGTGCAAGTCTTCAAAAACTCACTGGCTAAAAACTTATCCCAGCCTAGCAAGAGTTTTGTTCAAGAAAACACCACAAAAGTAAAAACAAACGTTGCAACAGCAGCATCAGTTACCTGCAGAACTGACTGAAAGCTGCAGAACTCGTCAAAGAAAAGCAGAATAAATGCAGGTCCCAGGGCTGTGCCGCAGCAGAGAAGAAGGGAGTTTAGGTGCAAAATTTACACATTGCCTTTTTGCAAAGTTTGACAATCCAAACTACCAAGGTTTAGTAATGCTACTAAGAGAGCAATTCAGGCAGTGTTAAGCTGTGGCAGTGAAACAAAACTACCAGCTACTCACGGGCCTAGATGAACGCTGTATCTTTGGAGGCGGTGGCCGAGGCGGACGGAGTCTTTGCTGCTGTATCAAAGTGGAAACTTAAGTCATACGTAAATTAAATAGTCACCTACATGAAAACACCTCTGATTTTGTGGCAAAAGCAGTTCAAGTGGACAATGTGATTTACCTTAGCTTCATACTCACCTCACAAAATGCAATTATTTTCATAATAATGACAATCTCATGACCTACAAAGTGTCACAATAGGACTGGTAGCTCTATCTGCCTCCTCGACATAGGCTATATTACACCAAACGTAGTACGATCAATAAATACTCCAGATCAGATCATCCAACATTTACTGAAACAATAAAGATGCTTAAAGTGGATTCCAACCTATAGGTCCAAGTGTTCTAGACAACATTTACACAAATTGAAAGAATCCAGCAAAGCAGGATATTCAACAAGCTTTCACTAAAATCCCAAGCACAATTTTAGTGCTTGCAAAAACTTATGCTAAAGGCCTCAAACCAGCAAAGATATATTTAAGAGCACATGGAAAAACTCTAAGTCACTTAAACCTTCCATACACTAACTGTAGTGGATCAAAGTGTAAATTGCCTAGAGCAAAGTGTGTACATGCATTGTAAAAAAAAAAAAAAAAAACAACAAACATTTCACGGACAACTCATTGTAAAGAAAACGAAAACCCCCAAGCCACCAACAGTTCTAATGAAGTCAGAACAGTGCACTGAGGAGCTTATTTTGGTCTCCCACTTTTAAAATTAGCAGTTGGCCAACTCATTGCTTTGTAATGGTGCTGGAGCCATTCCAATTCACTTGCTTTTGACTGAGCCAGCAGCATGACTCTCCTCACACAGATGGTATCTTAAGGTATACTCTGTTAGACAAGGAACCCACTGATAATTAATGAGATTCAAAATAAAATCATCCTAAAGTACAACTTTGATAGTGAAAACAAGATCAAAGTTAATGTCTTTTCTGTGGCAGCTTGTGTACACATATTAGCACTTAAAGTGAGAAGTAGAGCCCTCAGCAAGGAGCACACGGGAATTCCTCTGAATGCCTGCGACCAGATAACAAAGACCGCATCCATCGCTGGCCCCAGCGCAGGGCGCATTCCATGGACAAAAGCCCGTCAGCCATACAGAGAAGGAAAAGGAACTGGCAGCAGCAGGCAGGTTCTTCAGACATAACAAGAAAGCTTACACAGATTACTCTATTTCTCTCTCAAAAAAGATTCCAGATTCAAATCTCAGCAGTTTTAAACTTCTTACTAGCATAGTCTTTATTCTAGACTGACACACGTTCCCTTTCAATACCCTCATGCTGTGTAATGGTTCAACTCCAGCCTACCACACCATTTTCAGGCTCTTCTTGCATCTCTTCAGACTTTCCTTTCAAATTTCCCATTAAGTTATAATTTGCATCCATTGGTTCATTCATCCCTGTGTGTCACTGGAGGACTGCCAGACTGCACATGCACTCAGCTCAGCTTTTTGGGGTGAGTGTTGGGGTTAGTGATGGGAGAAAAAAAAAAAAGGTACCTGGAATAGAGAGCTGAGAGAGCTTCCCACCATATTTTCCAAGAAAGTGACCATGAAAAACAAAGAAAAATAGAAAGAAATGCCAGTGGTGAGCTATTGTTAGCCCTTCCACACTGTTTCTCTTCTGTACCTTTTATTATGCAATTCAGTCACAGAATTGTAGTGCTGTGCATCTTCCCCTCTTACCTACCCAGGCTGAAAGCGCAAATTTAAAATATAGTTAACTTTTGTTACGTGACATGGCATACTTATTTTCCATTATGTTTCAGAAGCATAATGGAACAGCTGAGAAAATCTGAAATCTGCACTTTTCTAGTTCCTTTAAAAGACATCCACTTCCTCCACTTCATACATAGCTACTTAGACAAACTACTTGATGAAGCAGGAAAACAAGATGCAAGTACTATTCACTTTTTTTTTTTTTTTTTTTTTTAAAAAAAAAGCTTCCTGCATATATGTTTCATTTCTCTATTTTTTCACATTTAGTTACCTAAAAATTGTGGACATTTCTATATTAGAAAATTATTCAGTAAGTTATCTAGGTGGGAAATTTAAGCATTTTCCTAAAGCCATGTCTAGCAGTGTCTTGAGCAACTTGTTTTCCACAACTTTTAAAATTCTGGACACATATGATTTTATTGATATAAGAATTAAAAGGTATCACTTAACATTTCACAAAGAAGTTGATGTTATTATTTCTCCAGTGTTAGTTTGTATCACTGATCATATTTGTTTGTTTCAAAGACCATACTACAGCCCTGGAAGCTGCTTTGATTAGGGAATCAGTTTTTCCTTTCCACAGCAAAAAACAAAACAGGACTTTTTTTTTTTTTTATTGAAACACTGCAAGACTGTAGCATCAACAGTATTAACTGATTGAGCAGTGGCAGTATTATTTAAGCTTCTAAAAAAGTGTGACAAAGGCAGGCCCTTCAGAGAGCAAGACAGACAGACAACACAGCAACTGAGGATTATCTCCTAGCGAGCTGGTCAATATATTGATTATAGTCACTGCAAGGACACGTACAACTGAACTTTACTTGCTCACCCACATACATGCTGGAGGAAAAATATGTCTGAGAAAATGTGTGACAGGATTACTTAATTATCTACTACATCGCTGTTAGAGTAGTCAATGGCAATAAAGTTTTAAGTATTTTGGGAGATCTGAAAATTCCACTTTGCGTTAAAAGAGCCACCAACATGAGTATCCTTTTAAGTTGAACTACTAATGTTAATGGCCAAATACCGATACAATAGTCAAATAGCACACAAAAGAAAAAGAACATTACATATGCCAGTACAGTCTAGAGGAGTTTAATAGGACTATCATCTCATTTCATATTCCTTACGTGTAGCCAAACCACACTCAGCACTGATTTGTTATTCCTATTAGTCATAATTGACCAAGAATTATGATTTCAGACCTTAAAACATCACGTTGTTGGCCTTGAAATCAAAACTATACATGCTTTTTTTTTTTTTCCTTTTGGTCTCTGAGGGATAAGGGTAAGTTGACGTTGTGTTAAAGTTTTCTCTGGTTTCAAGAGGGTCAAAAACTCTCTTCTTAAACATAAGCTGAGATTCTCATTGAATTACTTGATTTCAGAACCACTAACTTCTGAAGACAGAATTTCTCAAGTTTTATAGTAAACGCTATCACATGAGTTATCGACACTTACTGAGGTAGTTACCTCAGCTTCCATCTTATTTGGGGATTCTTAAGTGACAGATTTTGCTGTTGTTGTAGAAATTCAGATAGACTTTTTTAAACACAAGATAAAATCAGAAGCTCAGGAGTGATATCATACCTGCAGCCACCTCTTACCAGCATTCTTCTCTTCAAGTAGGAAGACAAAACAATGCAAGGTGTGTCTATATAAGAAGCAGCACGCAGCATACTTCAGCAGAAGTTTCAAATGCTACATTTATGGGCAAGGTTCTGCAACATGGGAAATTAGTTGGACAGTAAAGAAAGGCAGGAGAGAAGGAAAGGGAATGAGAAGTTCTGAGAGCAGAGGCAAAGGGCAGTGAGGAGTAGCTGACATGGAGGTCCACTATCAGGTAACAGTTATTTGTCCTTTGCCAGAGCTTCATTTTTAATGTTGATGTTAGTATCTGTCAGAAGAATGGGATAAGCCAGGATATTTGAATTATATGAAGACCATATTTACTGGAAAAGCCACTGATTTGAAGCTAATTTGTTAATGCAGCAAAACACATTGTTTCTGAAAGGTCAGTAGGGGAAGCTGTGTTGGAATACCAACTTAATTACCTGTGCTGTAAGGATGAATGGGTACAAAACAGCACATAGCTAAATTGCTAAAAGCCACTAAATTGCTATTCTAGGTGTGTTCCTAAATGTGTATAATACAGTTTTTTTTTTTCTTCTTCGAAGGGAAGAAATGTCTAAATTAGCACTTTCTTACCCATAGCTGTTTACCAGCATACCTTTTTACTCTAGATATTTTCTTAATTGTCTTATTCTAAATACTTCTGAAGCAACAAGACACAAAGAAAATTTGCAGGAAGCCAATTTTATGACTGCAGATCTGGCACTGTTTTTACTAATTACCAGACAAGCAATTTTAAGCTACGAGATGCTGGAGGAAGCAAAAAAAAATCTTACAGTATTTTTACAGTGTAAAAGAGAATATTTAAAAATTATACATCCCACAGATCATAAAGTACCTATTACATAACTAAGGAACTTTCACAATACAGCTATTTCATTTTTTTATACCAAGGAAAACATTACAAAAAGATCACTTTTGTTCTGTGAAGTAACATTTTGTGAACAGAGTATTATCTCAAACTTAACTGTGGATGTCTGTTGAGATCTTTTTTGTTAAGGTGGTATTCAAAACACTGCTTTCATCAGTAAATTAGAGGTGTTACTTCATACGCAGCAACAAGTGCAACTAGGAATAGATGCATAAAGGAAACACAACTAGATGAAAACTGGTTTGTCAGTACATACACAAGGAAGTGTTTCTCACTCTCAAGTTTGTACTGTTTCTAATGATTTCCAAAGCAAAACTTTTCTACGTAAGTATCTTACTTTCTTTGGAAATACAGGTCTGGTTTAAAAACTGTTTGTATGTTTTAAAGACAAGGAGACATGAAAGAAAGATGCACTGTCCTGAATGCATCCGTGCTCAAACACATCATGCTGCAAAGGATCCGAAGTGCTGACTTTGGAAAAATATGCTAAACCTCACGCAAACACTCAATAAAAAAAAAGGGGGGGTGGTAAGGGGAATAAAAACACTGAAAAATGTATGGTACCTAAAAAGATTCAGTACAGAAAGCAGATGGAATCTATGAGGCAGCTGTTTTATTACCCATCCAGATCCCTGCACAGCACACACACTGCTTTTTACATACTCCCATATGCACAGCTCACAAACTGGGATGACAAGAACAGCGTATGCTTTACAGCATATATTTTTAATTTACACTCTGAAATACTTCAACAGAAATCTGTTGGGTCCTGTGATAAAAAAAAAATATATATCTTTTTTTTTTTTTTTTTTTCTTTAAGGGATGTCTTATTCTTCAAGCCATATTTGTAGATTGGGAGGGGAGTGTGAATTTGGCAAAAATGTAGTAATGCCTACAGCTGTGCCAAAATTTTTTGAAAGGGAAGAGTCTGCCACAATTGAATGTTTAATGAGAAAAACAAGGACTATTCCCCTAACCTTTCTAGCCAGGAATCTTTCATTACATAACAGAGAACCAGACAGTAAGAGAAGTCAAAGGAGCCTATAAGCTCCTGTTTTCCCTAAAGCAGAATAAAGATCCTTATTTCAGGCCTGAGTCACACCTAGTATCCTAGGGTACTGCCAAAGATATGTAGATCCATCCCAGCTTCACAGAGAAGAAACTTGCATTTTACAGAAAGGGAAGGAAGGGGTTTTCTGAAAGTTTACTTTTGCTTCCTCTGCCTCTTGGCCGAGACCAATTCTGTCATTCCTCATTAAGGGTAAACATTGACTTTTTACAGTGCATCAAGACACAGAGCACTGATAACCCATCCTCTTTTGGTAACGTCTGTAACATCCATCTATTCGTCTCTCACTGAGCAAACAATCCTGGAAGAGCTAACATTTAAAAATACTAAATATTATAATGTACAACATACATAGTTTGCTTTAAGTCTAGGACTTGCAGGTTACTAGCCAGATACAGATCACTCCTAAAACCAAAAATGAGAGCAGGAGCATGATCTCAGATCATGAATATCTTGTCAAGTTAAAGTGTTCCACCACAATGAAGCAAATAGGGCTCTTAGCTATCCCCTTTAATCTGCTTGCTATGGAAGAGTACAAGGGACAAGAAAATCCTAGAAGCACAGGTTACACTACTTCTGTAGAATATTGCTGTTTACAATTTATGCTATTCCAAAAACATGTGGTTTAAATAGTAAATCCCTTGGTTGTAGAATTGAATATTTTATTTCTTCTGTCTGCAATTACAGAAAATAGGAAGCATTTCATGAATTAGATGGATATATTTTTCTGCATGTGCAGTAAGTGTTGAACAGAGACATTTTCAGGCCGTGCCCCAAAGCAACATGTGTTCTTATATGATGTTGATGGGAGGAATACTATGTTGTAGTGGTTAACTTGTAATAGTATCTGTAGTTTAAAGACTTGTCAAGACTTTTGATTACTTCCTAGCTCCAGTGACAGATGAATTCACGTACTGTAAAAAGGAGCAGTATGAACCCATGAAAGATGATACCACTGTAGTTTCAGATTATGACCACTTAGTTCTTCTATTTCACTTATCTGTTGTGCAGTTGAGAATAAACCTTGAACTCCTCCCATCTGTATGCGTATCCAGTTCTTTTAAAACACTGTAAAAAAAACTAAATGTATTAAACTGATGTGATTCAACCCTTGCAGTTTGAAGATCCCTGAAATTTTCCAAAGGAGGGAACTGTCAACAGCCTCTTATTTACCTGGCACAGATCCCAGGAGCCTGCAGACCACAGTTTAAAAACCACTGTAAATTAAGCTATACGCGGTGCATATCTCTTCCCATGCAAACAGATGCCTGCAGAATATAAATTATTTCAATCAAATCTAGAGTGGTTCTAGTTCAAAAAGAAGTTCCACTTTGTTTCCTATTTCCTTTAAATGTATTAAGGACCTAGATGACTAAGAATCATTGCAGACAGGTAAATTGCGTAAGCCAGGGGCAGGCTGGCATTAGTTAATACACTTTCTAATCATTCTGTTTCTGTTAATCATTTCTGCATCCTCTCTGAGCCTTCCTTTTTGCAGTTTGCTTCAGCATTTATAGTTCTTCGGCTAAGAGAGTAATTTGTAACAATTCACTAGCTCAAATGCATACAGCTGTTTTCTGTTACTGAGATGTCAGAGCAAAACCAAAGAAATTTCTACCTACTAACTAAACTTCTAAGTGAATTTCTTTGAGACACACACTTTTACATAGACCACTGCAGCCCCTTTTATTTGCTCTCCCCCTCCTTAGAGCAACCACTGGTGACTTTGTACCAATTTTTTTTTTGGTATTCTTCCTTTGCACCACATTTTTTCTAGTCACTGCAATAATGGCAGAATCCTGCATTGACAATTTCAATCCCTCAAATCCTGATGGATAACTCAGTGAACACATAGCTGTGCTCATAGTGCTAACACAGATCTAACATCCAGAAGATAACATATCCCATGGACTCTACCTTATATGATCTGCGTAATGTCTGAAAGCAGCAGAACTCTCATTTGTACGGAAATCACAATCACCTGTTACTTTATTTCAGGATGAAAAGACCAGGAAAGAAAACTGCTCGTTCTGGATTCCCAGCAAAACAGCAAGGAAGTTTTTCAGAACTATTCACAAAGATAAACAGGGAAGAGTTTTGAGAAAGAATCTCATAGAGCAGACTTTCAAATTTCCAAAGGACTTCTACCAAAATGAGGTGTATTTTATAGTGGCTTCTTTTCATTCTGCCTGTTTCTCAACATACATGGATGGAGAGATTTGTTGCAAAAAATCCCAGACCCCAGGAATATATTTATCCCTATGTGTTAAAGTCTATCCATCTACTATCTCAGCAGAGTTTAAAATCACAGCTAATAGGTTAACAACTGTTTTTCTTCTGTTTCAAATGAAGAATATCAGAAAGCTGGGGGAATATTCGGCTTCCCAATTTGTACTGACTGCTCACTGCTACCTGCAATGTCTGTTTGACAGGACTGACATTTTGTACCGCTGTGAGATGGGAAAACGTGTGACATTTTTATTCATGGTGGCGTACGCCCTTGTAATGATCAGCCCTGGTCGATGTGCTTACTGCAGCAGCCCCGAGCCCTCGGAGAACAAACAAGAACCGAAGGTGCCAGCAGTTCGGCTGCCTTATTAAACACCACCAGGATTCTAACGAAGAGCAACTGCTGGAAAATCTCACTGTCAAATCCTCAAGGACATTGTCAACATGGAACTAACTACATATATTTTTCATTTAAAACACTGGAAAATACAGCAATGCAATTTTAAATATAAAGAAAAAAAAATCACACTATTTTTGCCTGTTTTCTTCTTTAACCGGTCATTTTGTCAGTTTTACACTGGACTTTCTGTGGGCCTGATAGTAGAATTCAAACCAAGATCACACAACCCACATGATTTAAAGTGCTGGAAAACAGACATATCCCTTATTATCTATTAGCAGCTATTCCTCTCTAGCAAGCAGAATACTTATATTAAAAAAGAGAAAGAGAGAGAGCTGGTCTCTCATTTAAGGAATTCTATAAACAGCAATGACTATCTGTTTGGCTCAGCTTCATCATTCACTCATGAAGTCTGCATAATTAGGGTGATATTCCCCCATATAAACATACAAAATTACATGGCTCCTGTATGTGTAGCATAGCACCATGCAACCATTTTACTAGGTGTTAATCAGACCAGCTCTGAAGGGTAAATCCAACAAATGCCTGGCCAAATAAGCAATCGCAGAGGACTTAGCAGTTTGGAGCATCGTATGTTTCTCATATTCTCTCCCTTCTACATTCTAGTTTAATCCAGGGGCATCAGAGGTCGATTCAAACAGTTCTGGCCTAACTGCAAAGTAACACGTAAGAAGCTTCTGGATGCTGATCTGCACTGATACACTAAGCAAGTCATCCATAAGACTCGCTGAGCTTTTTCTCAAGTTGTCAATCTAGATGATTTGGTCAGCCTTGCATGCACTGATGTATTTATTTTATATGTATGTATTATTTATAAAGCACAATTCTGCTTCCACATGCCAGCAGTGATGGACCAAGATATTCTCTACAACGTATTTATGGGTTCCTCAACATAACAGGACTAACAAGGAAATTCTGCAGAGACATGTTACAGCTGCTACTGCTTGTCATAGAGTCCTAGGAGGTCAGCTCAACCACAGTATTTTCTCCATACGTCCAACCATTATGGCATATGACTTGCGTGTAACCAGGGCAGTGAATTTATTCTATCACCGCTGTCTAAGAAGTACTTGCAATGCCAAGACAGTTGGCAAATAGTAAAAGCCAAAGCCCAGAATATGCTTCTTGAAATGAACGCTTCTGCTAGATGTAGTACTGGAGCCACAAAATCTTACTGCAAAGCCTGAATTCCTATGTAATAGGAGCTACATGCATGTATTGCTGTTGCAGCCAAAGATGACATACCTGTCTGGTTGCTCATTACGAAATACTGGCAAGTGTTTGCAGGAGAGGCAGTAACCTTTGGGTATGCTCTGCAGGTGGTGTATATCTTTGTAAAGAGAGAGCCAGGTCTCACTTGTCAAATATTTACACGCATGACAAGAGTGCAGGCCTTTTAGTTAGATAATTCTTATCCCATGGACTGTCATTTCTGCAAATCTTGCACATCACAAAGCAGAATTTCAATCAAATGAATTATTTTCTTGTCCATTGACATTGTTTTTATTCCCCTTACTAAAAACACTGTCCCCTAAGAACCTGGTAAGACATTTCAGTAGTCTCAAGCAGACATTAGATGGACAAGTGCTTCTGGGCCAACACATTTTCATTTCTCACCAACTGACTTCTATTTTGCAACACTGAAGTCCTTTCCGAAAGGAACAGTCAAAGACAGTAGTGAGAAGAAACGAGGGTAGGAATTACGTTTTCTGAAGACAGAAGAATTTTTAAGAATCAGACTTATACTTTTACTAAATCCATAAAGAATTGAACAGAGATAGGGAGAAAACTCTGTGGTTCAGCCGAAAGAGCAGGGAAGCCATATTGCTCATCAGTGGGGAAGAGAAGAATGGAAGCTCATTTTCTTAATTATCTCTGTTGTCAGGATAGTTCAGAGTGGCAAGGAGAATGGGAGGCTGGCTCTGCCATTGTAGCATACAGTTGCATAAATATCACAAAATGAACTTGTTTTCCCCTTTCCCCTTTGGTTTCTACCACAGTTCCACACAATGCTTGCTGTTATCCAGGGGAATCTGCTATTATTCCAATGCACTTGAGTGTGAAGGGAGTCACAGGGTCTGGCAAAGCAGCCCTCCTCCCTTCCTTACTTGATCTCTTTTACACTGGAGATAATCCCTCCCTCCGCTTGCCTCTGTCCTCATCGATCCAGTTTTGCATTTCTGGAATGTAGCTGGCTGGGTCTCTCCCCATCCTCCTCCTGACCTCTTAATGCTGTTTAATCTTCTTGAAGAAGAAACCTGCCCTATAAAGCAGAGTTCTTCATTCTGCATGTTAGGTGCAGATTATGAATGGAAAAAATGTACAAGTCTGTATAGTTCCTTCACAGCAAATGAACAAAACAGCAAATAAGCTGGCAATTTCAATTTTATGTCCTATGGAAGTTTAATAGCTAGAAGAATCAGCTCAGAAAAGAACTTTGAACAAATCTTTTCACAGTCTGATAAACTGCTTTACTACATGAGTATATTTTCTACTTGTTTCTTTATTATTAACATTAGTCCCTGAAATACTAATTCTCCCTAGTCTGCATTGATAATAGAATATGATTGAATCTCTTAAGTAAAGACACACTTGGAAGAGTCTTTTGTATTCTGTTGGGCTTTACCTTTTGTCACATAAACAGAATAAAATATTCTATTTTCTGGTAAATATAAATAAGCCACAAAAACATAAACATACCAAAGCTGACAAAAGACATTCTAATTGTACTAGAAATAATTACAGAGCTGAATAGATCTCCCAGTATATCTTGCTTCTAATGAAATGACACACTTCCCCAACAATGATTTTAGCATCTTATCATCATTTGTTGTTTTAACTCTACCAGACCAGTTGCACTACTGACTAAAAGCTCCAGAGAAGGAATCTTCCCAAATGTACATTTATTTTTAAAGAACCTAGGCTCACCCACATCACCTCCCAAAGACTGATGTGAAGACTGGGCATAGGTAATGATCTTGTATGAACTAGAAGGTTCTTGTAGGAACAATCAGTGCAGCGTTCAACAGGAGCTGCAAGACTTAATTCTGGTAGAGTGGTAGGAAGTAGTATGGAGAGCAGAAACTTCATTAGAAGAAAGGTAGGTAAAAGAAAAAAGAAGTGTGTTATAACAAAAAGGGTGTACAAAAACAAACAAGTATATTTTTTGAAAATAAAGTGTTCTCTTTACTCCCCAAGAGAGCTGCAACTCTGCCAAACATAAGTGTTCTGTTTGACCACGTAGCACCCACAACCTCAGACTGCACAAAGCTACAGGTTCTAATGAAACCACAGCTATACATAACAGGACACACAATTGCAATAGTTAAAGTGACCTGTCAGTGTGTCCACTGACCTAAGTAAAGTTTTAAACATTTAAAAATCATACAACATTTTTTCTCCTAGCTGTCATACACAGACATGGTAGGTGTTTTTCCAGTGTACTAGAAGCACAGTAAAAAAACTGTCTTATGAAGGAAAGGGATTCTAAAATACCAGATTTTGATATTAAACTATCTTCCTCCCTTTGCAAAATCACTGATTTTATATGTGTGTGTGTATGTGTGTGTGTCCCTTTAGATAATGCAAAAATAAACACAGAAGTTCTGAGAAAGGCTGCTGCTCATTAAAAACCCAGCAAGCTATTGTGAAGAGCTGCTTGTGTTACTTGAAAAAGTAACAATCACCATCATTAAAGAGATGCCTACATTTCCCAAATTCTTTGCTTTTTGTCTATAACATATGTAATGTGTATAAATATTCCTTATCCAAATATTTGAATGGGGTATTTGAGACTTGTGCCTCTAAAGCTCTCCAAGAAACAAAGTACTTTATCAGGATAGCTCAGTCTTGTAAAAAGAAAATAATGAAAATGCCCTACTCCATTTCTTGTTTTGAGGGGCTTAGGGGGAGGGATCATAAAGGCAGCTAATAAATAGTCATGTTCATTTAGGGTGTAGAGATATTAAAAGCTCCCCAGACAACATACTTCTGGAATCAGACAACATTCAAATGCTATACATATCAATCAGTAAATGAAAATCACAGAGTGGAAGAGTTCTAAGACTGCTTAATGTTACGCTCTGTGTAGCATCCTTATCATTGTAGCTAGCCAATAATATAACAGTGATGGAAGCAGACATTTGTAGCAAAAACACACGACTTTAGCAGTATTAATGTAAGCTCAGAATCTGAAAAAAAACACTATGAAAAGACCTGTATTTTGAAAATAAAAAGATAAAATTAAAAAGATAAAAGAACAATAAAGAGAACCAAAATATCTGCAGTCATTAGGGCAGCAACCAAAAGGAAAGACCAACAAAAAGCCTAACCAGGTCCAGTATGACAACTGACCTCAAGGGTTCAAGCTGTGGGTCCTGTGACAGTAGACACTAATAGCTGCTTGCGTGTTCAAGAAATGTGTTCAAAACAACCACAGTGACAAAGTACAGTATTTATTATCCACACAGGCAAAAGATGACAAATCTAAATACACGTACTCTACCTAAAAAGTGTAAATGCATGCATGGAAGCAAAAGCTACAAATAACTGAGTTACACATTACTTGTATTAATTGTTCCACCCTCTCCTGTTGAACCCACATGTTGGTGGGCTAACAGTGCCTGTACTGCCTGGCAGCACTGGGAAAGATCCCAAGGTCAGCTTTGGCAGTGATTGAACATGCAGTAAGTATTGAGATGTTTTAAGTAAGTTTTGGTCAGGTTATAAGGCAAAAAGCAGGAAGAAAGCACGCAATAATAAGATATTCACAAAGAATGTTCCTTGTAACACTGTATCTTCTACTATAATTAACCTCAGTTTTCCCCCAAACAGACAGGAATCTTCAGTACTATATATAATAATTTGTGCATTTCTAGGGGTTTGCAAATTGTCCCCCCCCTTCCTCACATTCATGAAACCCTGGTTCCCTGTATCGCTCTTGCTACTTGTTGAGTAGCTGCATAGTCTCTTATAGCCTTAATAAGAATACTTTGTTCAAATCTTTATTTTATTGTCCTAGGCTATCTGGCTAAAATCCTTCTCATAGTCAAGGAGAGCTTTTCTACAATGTCTTACCATTACAGAATCCACCGTTAAAACAATTTCATAATAAACAGCCCTCTCAAACAATGCCTGATAACCATGCACCAAAATGAGCTACAACGCTACAAAATCTCATACAGTTAGATAATTGCTGCTAAATGTTTTAGAATGATCAGCTGAAGCGCTATACATCCAAAGGCATTTCAAGATATTTTATTGGCATTTTTTGTACCCTAACAACTGCGCATACACAACTGTACTTGGAAAAGCTAGAAGCTAACTCACTATATGTTGAGAGATAATGAGTTAAAATTAAAGGTTGCTGCTGGCTTGCCAGCCCATCCCCCTTTAGCTAATCTGTCATGTAATGAAGAGAAGCACCTAGCATAGGACAGCTAGCTGCCGGCTCACTTACAGCGAGCTGATTAAGAATGTTCAACCAACAGCAGACTGCAGACCTTTCCAACGAAAATAAATAGACTGTATGCAAATGTGTTTGTCACTTTGACAGCATGTCTCAATTAAAGCATCTCGCTGCTGTTGGTAGGCTCTCTCACTGCAGTGGTATGGACGAGGCTTACTGCATTACTGATACATAGGGCTTGACCCTAATCCGCATGCATGCATTTTAAAAAAGTCTGCCTTTGCCATATACACCAGCATAATACTAGCAGACACGGAAAGCAAGTGACAATGAGAAAAAAGCCTCTTTCATCCTCTTCAGTTTATAAGAACTGTGAATGCACAAACAGCCCTTATTTCAGAGTTCTTGTGGCTTTTTAATTGTTCCCACCTACTGTATTCAGACAGAGTTAAAAGTGACACTAAAATCTCTCTCTTTAATCACTAGTTAGAAACCATCTTGCATTTAAACAGTAAATGCTGCTTTTTCCCCCTCCCAATAGTCTTAATTTATATTTCATAAACCTGAACACATTTTCCTTTTGAATGAAAGCACGATTTAATTTTCAGTTTGGCACTGGGCTATCAGGAAAAAAGAACTCAAGACAGGATAAAGGGTCTAAGTGAGATAGCCCTACACTGCTAAGTTGGAAGATTTTTTGGAAACTGACATTTGTAACATAATGACAGCAATAAGCATTTAGCAAGCGAGTCTCTCACCACAGCCAGTGTGCGTTTCTTTTGACACAGAGAAAGTGACCATTAAAAAAAAATCTCTTGAATTTAAATTCACAGTTTCCACTTGATAATATATTTCAGAAATCTACCAAAATGTTTGAACCATCCTTCATAAAAATCTAAAGGCAAAACCTGAACATAGATCATAATATTATCAGATTTTTGACTGTTCTAAATGAAATGTCATGTTTTCCTGCCAGAACTAGATGGCTATGTTTCTCCAGTAGCCCCAATTCCTTTCAACTGTATTGG
The DNA here is from genome assembly GCF_964211825.1 of Aythya ferina. NCBI lineage: Eukaryota > Metazoa > Chordata > Aves > Anseriformes > Anatidae > Aythya > Aythya ferina. The sequence continues at coordinate 1,702,340 of NC_140318.1, read as the reverse complement.
CACAGAAAGTAAGTGAAAAATAAATTGCTACTGCAAATATTTAATTGGAAGAGAATCTCTTAAAAAAAAAAAAAAAAAAAAAAAAAAAAAAAGCCTCCAAGAACTTACATTTAGCACACTCAAAAAAGTTCTGAAAGAAATGAATCAAATTCTGAAACGATACAGACAACATTGCTCTGAGCAATGATTATATCTTATGCACTTCTGCCTAATACCTAAGCAGCCAGTGCAGTTATACTGACTTGTTTCTATTAATAAATACTTATCTGAAAATCTGGCTTGCTTCATATTTTATAGTTCCCATTCATTATACAATTGTTTTATAGTCACACTGTGTTTCCTTAGAAGAAATAAAACATTAACTTCTGTTTTCCAATCATAATACTATCAAAACAGACAAAGACAAAGAAAGGAATGCAAATAAATTATATTATTCTTGAGTAAAGTAATACTGGCAAACTAATAGTAAACACTTTATGTTGAATTTACTGTGATTATCACGGAAAAGCATTTTCAAAATAAATAGCTCTTAAAAACACAACTAAAACTCTCAACACTCTTTTGCAAACATGTTGAAAGAAACATTTTAAGAGTAACTAACGTGCACAACTTGGTTGTCAATACTGAAATACAGAGTACACAAGCTATTATTTGATTTTTTTCATTTTTGTTTATTACATTTAATTATCAAAGAACGTTAAAATTCTTTACTAGTTGGATGTTCCATATTGACACTAATGACCTGGCTAGGTAACAGAGAACATTTTAAATGACACATCCTCAATCCTGAGGACTACAGTACCTTGCATACCAAAAAATAAAAATAAAAAAACAACTGTACAATAGCTTTTTAAAATTGCTATAATAATAATGCCTTTTTCCCTGCCCACAATTAACTTGGAATTTATTTTCTTCAAAATCATCATATGAACAAAAGGAATCAGCAAGCCCCAGAAAATCAGGTTTTAGAATCCCATTTATACAGATACAACAATCATAAACCTGTAACAATATCATTCAGTTGCATAAAATAAAGAAATAAATGGCATATTTATTATTTTGACTTTTCTCTGAACTATTTCTGCTCTTTCCTGAGCCACACAATTTAAAGAAACCTAACCCCAACACATACCTGACCAAAATGTACTGTGATTGGTCTTCTGTCCTCTCTTAGTTTAGGGTCCTTCTTTTCAACCAATGGAGAAGGTGCTGTCCTTGGTAGAGACTGCTCTGGTGCTGTAGAACACCCATTCTCAGCAACATCCTGTATGGTAGCAAAAGGTGAATAGCATGGCTCAGAACATTCTCGTTTAAGGGTAGGGTGCACAATGGAGACGCTAGATAACACTGGCTAACCATTTTGACGTTAGGAAATAAAAACAAAGAACAGAAAAGGAAAAATCAATAGAATAAAACATTTTGTTGTACTTTATCAAAGGTTTTGTACACAACCATTCTCTCCTCCAAATACCAATGCTGCATGCAAACAGATACATTCAATAAAATGTCTGACTTAAACATGAAAAAGCCAGGAAATATATACAGTGAACCAAACATTCCCGTTCTAAGAACAAAGTTAACAGAAACCTGGAAACAGTGCTATTCTGTTATTTTGTAAACCTAAATGAAAACAGTAATTCTACTTATGTACTTCACAGAATGATTTGTAATAGAACAATTACTTGTGGAAGTGGCAAGGAGAGATCAAACTCACAGCTTAGTTAGCTTTGTATTTCATCTTTGAGTCTGTGTATACTGAGTATGCCTTCAGGAGATTGTATAAAAACAAACTGCTGCCTAGCTGGATGCTTTTTTGTTTTGTTTTGCTTTGCTTTTGACATTACTCCTCATCTTCAGAAGTAAAGTGACCCATCAACCTAGGTTACAAGACTTGGCAAGTGTATGTATGGTATGTCTAACATAGGTTTTGAAAAAGACAAAGGCATGCAGACATAAGGAATCAGTAAAGCAGAAGAGTTTGAAAGTCAGTTGAGAAACATTCTCTAACGCAGTGGGCCCCAAACCTTAAATCTCTTTGCAACAATGTCAAGGAAATAATGCTTGGTAAATATAGAGAGAAACCTGCACACACTGTAGCTCTGCAAGACTGACCTAAGGTTGGCTGCTGACACAGACATTGCTTTGATTCACTGACCTTTGACATGCCCCCTCAAGTTTCCGTCTTGCTAAGGTACAATAATGAGACATGTAAGCTGATGGCCAATTAGAAATGGTTCCTTTGGACACAGACTGACCTAATGTGTTTAGGTCAAATGAAACAAAAAGCTGGATGGACTTTCTAAGGGGCTTTGTCTGCTCCACAGAGAAGCCAAGAGACCTTTTTAGATCCAGCTGGTAGAGCACTGGTTCACCAATATGGGCATAAGGATCGCGGGGAAATTAACAACTTCTTAAGGACAAACCAGAGAGAAAAACTTTTTCCTCCCCTCTCCCTCCACCAGCGGCACAATGCTGCCTTGTCTTTATAAAATACTACAAAGTGCACTGAATTAGTAACAGAGACCCCGAACAACTCAATGATGAGAAACACAAGTTTCTGTCAAATTCCTACTTAGGCTCCAGAACAGCAATAGGGAAAACCAAGAAAACCAAGGGATCTGGCTTAAACTACGGCAGCAACAGAGTCTCTTCTGAAACGTAACAAAATGAAATAAAAACCTCATTTAAGTATTTCTAGACATGCATAGCCATGTTACACGTACACCAAGCTTCAGACCTGTTCTGCACATACCGAAAATTTGTCTAGCATATTGGAGGACACCTGACCTGTACTGAGCAGGCAACATTCCAAGCACCACGAAGTTTCCACTGGAGCTGTAGCCCCAACCATGGCAATAGACAGCTGGGAATCAACGGAAAGCAAAGCACCTTCCAAAACAGGCAAAATTTTAGAAAAACTTAGAAACAGATGCAAAAGTATGGGCATAAGAATAGTTGGAAAGGGAGGAGATAAAGATATAAACAGCTTAAGCCACTAAGCAAAATCCCCTAAGATGTTTAACGATCACTGCAAATCCTTGCTGCTTTTATTGCTACAGATTTGCTGTATTTCTCTGATGATATAATTGAATAAAAAAAAAAGATAACCTGTTCCTAAACTGTATTTCCATGGTTTGTTATACAGTCTTTCAAAGAAACTGCAGCAGATTTCAGTCAAAAATCCTTTTATTTTTTATTTTATAAAATACGAGAATTAACTAATTTGACACCTCTTCATTTTTTCAAAATTCCAAAGAAGCAGACAAATCAACAGCACGACTTCAGTCATCGAAGCAAAATGTGCTTCACAGAAGCTCACTTTGAATCAAATAAAAACAGAAACCTGATTTTAAATGTCCCAAATAAGGGTCCCACGTAGCTTTGCAATGATTCAATGTCAGAGTGTTTGGCAATTCTACAACCGGAAAGTAGACAACTCTCTTTCACAGCCACCTGTGACATACCTGCAGTCCACTAACAGACTTTGAATACAGGTATTCAGAAATCAGTGGGAAGTACAAGACAGAAAACCTCAAACAGGAAAGCAGGAGAAACTGATTCTGAACTTCAGTTTCAGTAAAATATCAGGGCTTGCAAATGTCTACTTGTAAGAGCAATTCTTCAGTTTGAGCACCTGAACAACCGAAGCACTACAGTGGCCCATAGCACAGGATGGCCTTAAAAAAAAGCAGTCACCATTCCTAGTACTAACAGAAAAAAAGGGTAGGCATGTGCATGCCATCTGATGGAGAGGATTTCTAGTGAGAAAGCTGCCTCATGTTTCTATGTCGCTTTTGAGAGCACTGTTAAGACTTCCACCTGAAGCCATGCTGTGTAAGTGTAGCTGTTTGGCTGGTGCTCATGAGCAGTTCTTTGTACTGCAATGCATCGTTCTGCACAGGTATGTCCGAAGTCTGACTGCTCAGTTCTGACATGTCCCCGAAGTGGGATTTTGTATAAGCCAGCAAGACATTCCTAAACTACCCGAAGTCATATATACTATTCAAGACAACAAAAAGCATTAGTCCTATTCCTGTCAAAACAGATAGCCAAAAAAATGGAAGGTGATAAACATGTTCATTGCTCAAAAAGATTCTCCAGAAATACAAAAACCTAGTAATGCCTCAGGGTCGCTTTAATGAAAAGAAAGGATAATCTGAATATTATTAAACACAAAAAGACCTTTTGCTTGAGGAAAAAAAATATTTTATTAATTACTGGAAAAAGAGAATGACAACTACCTATCTCCACAACTAACTCCACATATAGATTGTGCTTCCCCTAACGAATGTCTGTCCAGGAATAGTTTTTGCTACCTATTTATTTTAGAGGAGGAACTTGACAGCATGAGTAAGATGTATTTATGCATATGTAGTTTAAGCTGAATATGGGTTTCATCAGCTTAAATATGCATTATTAATTTTTCTCAGAACCTTATATAGCGAAATACAAATACCATCTACTAGAAGCACGAGAAACTTATGCCAGAACCTTTAGATGGATTCCTTGGGTTATTTTATAAACCTCTAAATGAGACGTTTCTAGCTGTACTGATAATAAAGCACTGACAACAGCCCATTGATAACAGACATTAACTAGAGCCACACAGAGCTCTAGCAAGTAAAATAATGTTGAATACATTAATGCCAAGTGCCCTACCATTTACACAAATTGTCTTATCCATAAGCTTTCAGTAAGTTACATTCTCCTTACTGAAAGTTGAGGACGGTACTATTCGCATTCCTCCTTCTTCCTAATTCTATGTAGTTAAGCTTCAAACAAGCCAGTAACCAAGTGACTTGACCACCATGGTCCATTTGTGAAATGGAAAAAGCAGCCTTCACAAAAGGGGAAAAAAAAAAAAAAAGAATGAAAGAGAGAAAGAACGACAGAAATAAAGAAAAAGAAGAAAAAGGTACTGTAACAGATAAAAAATACAGCTACCATGCTGTATCTATTAACAATTATTTGCTACCACTCATAAGAATCCTCTGAAAACTATTTCTGTTGCTTTGAAATACTGTACCACAAATGAACAAGGGATGGAAATAGAGCCCCATTCAATCTCTACTATCATATTAAAGAAGGACCTTACACACGCCACAGTGACCTCTCAACAGGTCAATCCTGCATTTCCCATTTGCAATTCAAACCCAAGACTGGAGCAGACCAAGGGCAAAATGGGCTCTTGATTATATTTAAGAGGTCATCATTGCTATGCAGAGTTGTAGGAAGCAGACCTCTAGCTTTATTGCATTTTTAAATTCTATCTTGTATAGAAGCTGCACATATTTGGCAGTGAAAACTGTAAAAAAGATGTTTATATTTGACTTCCTTACCAATGGCCGGCATACTTTTTGTATTAATAATGGAAAATAATATTTTTAAATGCAGTGGACAGTAAGTTCAGTTTAAAAACAACCTTAGGTTATCCACGGAAGATGAAAGACTAGCACCCCAAATTTTGCAAAATTTAGTATTTAACACCACCAGAATTTCAAACACAAAACACTTGCACATGCTGCAAGTAAATACATGAAAAATACAACATTCTTAGTGAATCCTCACCAATTTTCATCTAACAGATTTATCAAATAAGCAGAATATTTAGATTAAAAAAGAATACATGAAGGTGGCCAAAACAGTTTGTTATTTTTATCACCTTAGAGCAACACCTCTTTTTAGATTTATCTTCTTATACTGCACTTAAAATGGAGAACAGAATAGGGCAGAAAAGAACAGACTTACTGAAGAAAGAGAGGTAGAGTAGTATGCATCAACTACTCACAGAAGTCTTTTAAGCTGTTGTGAAAGCATATGTTGAACAAGCATGTTTAAATATGTTATGGAGATGCCATACAGTAAAGCAGGTGAAATTTGGCCATGCTTTTGTAGATGTTATGTGTTTTTAAAAAAGAATGTTTGTTTCTTGAAGGACTAGGGAAACAAAAATAATAGAACAAAACAATGAATGAATGTTTCTCAGCCTTTTATACAAATGTCACGGAATGACATACAATTATATTAGCGTTTAAAATACAGAAAAACAATCCAGTCATTTCACACACCACCAACTGCTTTAGAAATGAACATGAGAAGGGCAAACATTTTATTATTCATGAAGGTTACGTCCAGAAGTGAAACATGGAATAACATAAAAATTTCCACACACAAGAAAACCGTTTCATGTTTCTAATTAATATTTTCATGTTACACCCAAAATGGTCACATACAAAGCAGTAAATGTGAAAAAATGAAATATAACCAAAAACATCTGAAGCAGTCTTATCTTTCTCAAAAATCTCTAGCAATTTGCTAGAGTACTTAGTGTGAACAGTATTTGCGTTGTACATGCAGTTAACTTCATGAGTTTATAACCTGGTTACAGAACAGTCCCTTCATATTAATATTTTGTGGACATGTGTAGGCAGATTTCTATTGCTGTACTAAAACATTTGCAGTGCTGTCTTAAGATGATGGTTTAGAAATGTGGTGAAAAAATACTGAGATGGCATAGATTAAAAAAAAACACAACTATTATGCAACAAATTGAATAAAAATTCTAAATAAGAACTTCACTTATACTAACGGATTAGCTATCTTGTTTTTCTAAAACATACTAGTAGCTCTGCTGCACAAAATAAATAGAATATATGAAATAAACCTATATCAGAATGAACAGTTCATCCATAAAATATGCATCAAAATGACCATGCTTCTGGCTTAAAAGGAGCAACAAGCATTGGGCAAAATTCTCCTCAAACACAATTCAGCATTCTTGGAATTGCACTGTTTACAAACAAAAACAGATTCAAAGAACAACAAATAATTTGAATATTTTTTGCTAAAAAAATCGGATTTGAAATGAACACCAATTCTAATTTAATTCCTTTGTGCCTAAACTTTACAGTATATGCTCATGAAATGTATAAAGCTTTTTCTCAATGAGGGAGACTATGATATTTTTCATGAGAGATTACTGTAGAAATAACGATATGCCATTTGGAAAAAAGTTCACTGCCATTACAGTAGGAAGGATCTCCCAGTTCATGTAGAGTCCCTACAATGCCCCAACACAATGGACAGGAGAGGACCACTCCAAACAGAACACGCAATTTTCTGGCTTTTGTAGGTTTAAGTCAGAACCTTAATGTATTTGAAGACAGTTTTTTTTTTTTTTTTTTTTGTCTGTGAATATTTATAACAGTGTGAAAAATCCAGGACAGCTGGTAATGCATTTTGAAGTGTGCTAACAACACTGTATCAAACAGCTTCCTATTGATCACATAATGCTTTTTGTGGCTAAGTATTTCATACGTGGTGCTTATACATTTTGAATAAGAACTTCAAGTACCTTTTGCTTCAAGCGGTTTTTCACTTCTTTTATTCCCATTTTTGCATGATCTTTTGCCTGCATGAAAAATTAATTTAAGTTAAAATCCCCTTCTATTTCCAGCAGTGACAATGCTTGATTTCAGTGCATCAAGATTCACCTTCTCCAGTTACTAAAAATGGCTAGGAAAAAATTTAAACAGGATACTCAAAACATACTGAAACAAATAGAAAGCTAAAATACTACTAATAAAAAATAAGCACACATTCAATTTCTCAGAAATTTTGCTTTCTCCATTTTGATGCCAGAGACATCTTTCTTTTCTTCACATTCCACACCCTCTGTCTTCCACTCTAAGTATTTATCTTTGCTACGAGTTAACGATCAATAGTCATAGTAAGCCTGCAAAATTCCTCCTTGCAGTATTCTGGATGTCTGTTCCATTTAGTAGAGTCAATCTCATCCTACTCATCTCTCTCAGTTGAAAATGACAGGAAAAAAATGTGAATAGTTGTTCCAATGCTTTTTGTAGCATTATTTCCTAAAATTGGTCTTATAGAAATCCTCACTTGTTTCTATGTTGTTTCATCTTGCACAGCGAAGCTGACAGCCACGCATGACAATACAGAAACATACTAGCTGTTTGTTAACAGAACTGAAAACATTTTCATTTAAAGAGCAACTCTGTAAGTCAGAACCTAAATAAGCAGGTATAAGAAATCTCTAGGGAAAATTAATTGACATTTAGAAAAGATGGAACAATTTGGAAAATGAGAGGATTCCCTTATTTCGATGTAGCTGCAAGCAGAGAAACCTGAGGTAACAATGATTTCCAACTGAGTAATGATGAGATGGTAGAGCTGCTTAGTAGAGCATATAGGCACCATTTTCCAGAAATACTTCTATTTAATAAATAGAATGTTTCATCTATACTTACAAAAGAAATCACAAGTTCTCATTCTCTTTTGCATTTCAATTATGTTTAAATTTCAAAATGACTTTTCCATTTAAAATTTAAATAGAAATGAACGAATATTTTAAGTAATTTTGTGAGTCCAATAAAAATGAATTTAAGTCTTGAGTTTCATTTGGAAGGTTAAAACAGAATCATAATTAGACTCTTATCACAGCAGTAAGCCAGTACTTGATACTTACAAACTTATAGACAGTCTTCATGGCAGGGTTAGCCTTGGTCTTTACTGTATTTAAAATGGCTCCACTTCCTTTCTATAATTATAGTAACAATGGAATAAATTTTATTAAAGCTCCTTAAATCAAACAGCAGTCCATTAACACCATTCTTGACTTTAGCAAAGTGATAACCATGTTTATCAGCATAGGTAGGTATTAAAATTGTAAATTAGAAGAAAAAGAACACAATTAACAACATATTTAATCTTTCTATCTGTTTTTCCAGAGGAACTTTGGGTCTGTCTAATACAGAAGTTTTCAAATTAAAAAGCATCAGTTTCTCCTAATAACAAGAGCACTTGTCCTAGATGTCATCTCATAAGAAAGTATTCTATGACTGTTCTACTCACCCTCAAGAGTGTCCTATATATCACATTAAAATCCTAAACATATTCAAGAAAAAAGTATCCCACCAAATTAGTATCTGAGGCAGAAAATTCAGTTTCAGGAAACCCTGCACATTCAGTCTGAAAAAATAAGATCTTTTTAAAATTTTCCTTTTAACAATCCCATGGCACTATTATGAAAAGCATGCTGCCTTTCTAAGATCTAAATAGCTGATAAACGGATAAACTGAGGGAAAAATAAATATGACTACAGTCATAAAGAATTCTAGAAAAACTGAATTGCATGTGGTGAACATGATAGAAGTCATAAGGCAGCAATATGTCATACAGAATAATCTGTTAGTCTAGTTGGTGTTTTATACATCTTCCATAAAATCATTGAATGTTGCCGTGTAGTACCTTATTTGATATATAATGGAGATGGGTAAAATTGAAAGAATAAAATCTTAGAAAATTTTGTTTCCTGATTTCAGTGCAAAATTGAATTTCCAGACACCAGATGCAGAAAAAAAAGTTTCAAGATTTACCACTTAATGTAAAAGAACAGTTAATCTTTAACAAAAGTTATGAAATGCCAAATGTAATTACATAGATTTTTATATCAACTGTCACCATTCCAATGATTTTAAAATTACTTGTCATCCTATGCATTTAATATATATAATGTATGTATATTTACCCATCTAACTATATGATGGAATTTTTCACATTCCAATTATAACGTATGGTTACTTCAAAATTATCAAGATAATATTGAACCCAGCTTCTTCTATAAGGAAAATACTTCCTTTCATAACAAGGACAAAAGGCAAATGAAATGCTGCAAAAAAACAAGTCAGTCACAAAACAAATCAACCTTTCCTACTGACTCATACCCTTAAAAGAGAAATATTTTATTTTTTGATACATCACATTGGTTTAAAAGAGACTTTTAAAATCAGGTGTCAATTATTATCTACAATAACATATTATCCTCTAGAAGTATTTCCATTTTAATTTATAGGACTAGAGCACTAAACTTAAGTAATACAAAAAAAACAAACATCCAAATAGTGTTGCCTCCATTCAGCACTTCACACCATTTAGCTTTACAAACTGCTTATTGGTTTATTAATGGTCCCTTTTCTTTACTATTTGAAAGAAAAAAAAAAAAAACACATTATTTTCTGAAAGGACAACTTACTCCTACCTGTCTTTAAGGCAGGTATATAGTGATATTAAAAAATGTGAGAATTCCTATAGTGACTTTTTTTAGCGTATTTTTTCTTCTGTTCTTTATTTCACCTGAAGAGTGCATTAGCTTCTCACGGCTAAACTCAAGTTGGTCACAGCTAAACACTGCAGGAAACAGGTTAGTCTTGTTCATGGGGATAGAGGTTAACAGCCATATAGAACTGTTCAACGGTCCAGTAAGAGTTAGAGCATCTGTTGGAAGAATATTGTGTTCTTACCCTTACTGTAGAGAGCCACTGGTGGTACAATTTGTCACTACCTAGACAGAATCACAAGAAAAAAAGTACAAAACAGACTATAATGGTACCAAACGGGAAACAAGATAGAAATTCAAAGTGCTAGCACTTAGTGGTTCTAGCAACGTGAATACTACAGATCAGAACAACAATCATTTTAATTTAAACAACAAAACCAAAAATTGATATCTATAGTTTTTCTTTTGCTTGCTGAGAGGAATTTCTATGTTTATCTGAGTTGTCTTTCAGACATTTGAGAATGCTGAGATTTTTAAGTTTGGTAAAAGAAATTTGAGGTGATCCAGGATAAAGCCAAGGTTTTTTCAGTATCCTACACTGCAGGAACTCTCTCAGTTGTACTTCAGCAAGTGGTAAAGATGAGGTTTTGTAAAGCCAAATGAACTTAATTTAAACTACAATACATTACTCAGACAAAGTTCCTTAAAGAGGAAAGAAAAAAATAATTTATGATACTTCAGCCTACAAAGGGATCATTGTTGATTGTTACACAGGTGAACAACCATAATGACCCATTATGTCATGATGTCCCACAACCAGGACAGGCTCTGAAATTACCTGCATATTCTCCGGTATTAATCTCTTCTTCAAAAACATCACTGAAGCCCTCTCCAGAGTTAAGAAGATCCAGGCGGCCATCAATGAACTACAACATCAACGTTAAAAGAGAGCTTAAACATATCGCTTAAATTTCAGAAAGATTTTATTATTCTGCATTTTCAACAGTAAGCACAATATTCTTTTCAGGAAGGAATCCCACATAGAATCAAAATACAACAAAATTTGGCAAAATGTTTACCAATTCAAAAAGGTATGCTACTTCATTAAAGAAATATGTTTGTCTATACACGTTTTTCAGGTTTTTTGTAGCAGTAATACCACATTTAACAGTAAAATGTTTTCTGTACAAAGTTTATAGCAGATACATTGGGTCCAGCTATGCTAATACCAAAATTGAGCACAGAGATATTTGGAGGGGGAAGAATACATCTCTTAAAATACATAAAGCCTTATCACCTGAACATGAGAAAGGCCAGCAGGCAGGAATTAAGATGCTGCTGACTACATGAATTTTCCTCATTACGTGGCTGACAGATCATGGCATATAGGAACACAGTAACACATAGGAACGTAAAAACAAAAGCAACAACAACAAAAAGAAGTTGTACTGTAAAAGAATCTGCTTCTATATTAGCACAATTAAGACAGTACCTGCTTGAAGAGCTGAAGCTGAATGGCATTCTGAAGAAACTGCCTCATGACAGCAGAACGATGGGACACAAATGTTTCTTCACAAAAAGTGATGGGTTCACCCTGCAAAGTTCAGAGGATTAAGTATTGAAAAAAGCTTTGTCTGAATACATATGAACCCACTGCCCATTTTATTTACTTCCCTTCCAAAATACATAGATAAATAAAACTTATAAAGAGTTCAGTAAACTGCAGTTTATTTTCAGATTTTAACCATGTTACTGAGAAACAGGTTGAAAACTGTGGCAAATTGTGTGTTATCAATATAAAACACATTTGGTTTCTGCAAGTTTTGCTAATACAGGTGAACCTTTCATCATCTCAGAAGGTAATTTTACTTAAGGTTCCCAAAATATGACACATGGTCACCCAAATTTTGTGTATTCTGCTCAGCTGCCTCAGACCCAGCTGGTTAACCTGCACAAACAAGTCAGTAACGTCTACTCTGTTCTCTCCACAGTTCAGGAAGATTAGACTTTCATATATCGAATTGAGTGAAATTTCCTTTTTTCACAACCTTGTTGGCAAAAGACAGAGATTGCTTTGCAGCTCTACTTTTATCTTATTTTAATGAGTTATGTTAATGCTGAAGTCTGCTGTGCATCTGCCATAAGGGCACAAATTTCCTCCACTCAACAAATACTCAGCATAACAAGGAAATATATTTACTGAATTAAAACCAAGAAAGTAGCAAAGCATAATAAAATTATACTGATGTATAATTAATATGGAGGGTTTTTCATAGCCATATTAAAATGTATTTGGATTTTTCATCTGTTGAGAGTTTAGAATCAATATTAGATAGCAAAAAAAAAAAAAAAAAAAACACCAAAAACATCTTCTTTAAAAATTGTGTTATCATTTTAATTCTGAAAGCTTTTATGTATGTTAGAAATACAGCTTACCATTGTGTATGTAAAGTCCAGGTAGCAGGGCCTCTAATATGACTGCTCAAAACCCCATGCCACAGCATTACCTGAGAGCATTGTTTTTTCCCCACGAGATTCTGAAGGAAGCCACCCTGTGGCCACCTAACTATCTTGCCGTTATAGCCAAATGGTGCAAGCACTTATATCAGTCTTTAATGCAATTTATGAGGAAAGTGAAGAAGCTATTTGGTATCAAATAATCATACTATAATAATAATTTTTTCATGACCTATGGTGAATTGGACCACCAGAATCACCAGGATGGTGCATCATATATCTCACTCCTAATCCAGCAGTCAACAAATTGTCACAGATTGTTCTTCACAGGAGGAAAAAGATCCATCTTCATTGATTGCCTAAAAACCTGTGCACAGGTTGGGTGCTTTTCCATAAGAGGAGTCACTCTTTTAGGGCAGTTCACCTTTTCCTGGGGCCAAAGAATTTCCATGATTTTGAAAAAGAAAGGAGACTCCTTATGTGACAACTACAGTGTTTGTCCCAAGACCAAACACTGGAAAGAACCATGCTCTGCCAAGCAGAAGCTTCCTCTGCTCTCCTGTACATCCAAGCACAGTGACACCAGCTTCTCCCCATTCATTTGAGCTCCGTACTGCTCCTACAAATGCGCACGTGGCAGTTGAGGGACTGCAGTATTATTAGAGTGTTAATACACTTCCTTCCCTAAAGTACTAATGATTGAGATTCTTCATTAGGTTGATTAGACCTTTTGACTTCTTAAGAGCCAAATCAGGCTCAACTGCTGCTGGATGACAGGAAGAACTTTTATCATCAAGGTCAAGCGTGAGCTTTTCAGCTTACAATGCATTAGTACCCTCCATCCTCCATGACCCCCACAAGGGTGAACACACTGTTGCTAACCCCCATCCACAGCTTCATTACAAAAAGACAAGGTGGACAATAAGACCATTTTCTTGACAGATTTAGTTAACTGCAAATTATGAAGCTAATCAGCTCTGCTTTTACTGACAAATGACATTATATGAGAGGGGACACTGAGAATCACAGATATTTTGTGAAATCAATGGTCTTGCTCACACATAAAACAATTACAATGATGTCCTAATAAACCCATCAACTCCTAAATCTGCTATCTCCAACAATTAGAATTTAGGCCTTGATTTATAAACACCTTAAATTTTCATTTTCTTCTCTCCAACTATAACTGCATAATTGAAGCAAAGCTATGGCATCACAAATGTTTTAAATGTTTGCACAATGCGACCCAGTGAGGAAACCGATTTGATCTGCAATATTGGATACTACAAATATATATTTAATATATATATCTCAAGTATATCCCAAAAATATTATATTTTTTTAAATACATACGTTCACACATTTCAAAGAAATATTATCAGCAATCTTAAAACAAGGAAAGAAACTGTAAGATTAGGATTTCAGACTCCCAGACGCATTGAAAAAGTAGGTGCAAATCTCCCTTTATATGAATATTTTATATTCATATGGCATAATGAAGTTCATCAGGGCAGTGCTGCTAGCTCATGACCCCTAAAAAGCTGAAAAGTTTCAGCCCACATCTGATCTGTTGCCAGCCCTATTTTTAAATTGGAATTCTGTTACATTCTAAAATAATGCTTAAAATCTACTAAAAGCAGCAAGTGGAAAATGAAAGAAGGCTAGGACTTATTTAAGTCTGTCCGATAGTTTCATGAAACCTGCTGTTACATATTTATAAAAGCCACAAAAGCCTGATGCTGATCAGCTAAGCTGTAAAAAATTTCATGAACCCCCAAACTTTCAGGAAAACCACTTTTCCTCAGAAAGCAAAACTTTCTTTCAGAAGAAGTTACAGGAACTCGTGCAGATAGCTGCTGCCAGTGAGAGAAGTACCATGTCTGAATTGTCTGATTTATCATACTGGCAGAGCAGCCAGCTATCTGGCTATGGCAATAACTCTCACAGTGAATATAAAAGACTAAAAAAACGTGGGACAGCAAAGACAGCACAGGTTAGAGAAGGACTTGGAGGAGGTGACAAAGGCAAACAAGAACGACACTTCTAGAGAGACACACAGGTGATCAGGTAAGTCATGGGCATCTTGACACTCCTGACTCTCATACAACAGAACGGACACCCAAGTGCGCATCAGGACGATGGGGCTTTAAAGACAGCATGTGACTGCTGGGGAAAATATGAACATAACGAAGACAAGGTTTAAATTAGGTCAACAGTGAGAGTCTCTTACACAAGCAACGATTTTTAAAGCTCAATTCTAAAGGTAAAAAAAATAAATAAATAAAATACTGAAGACTTTGTTTAGACAGCCCAGAAGTTATGCCTTGGAAGATACATGCAATCTCTTTTGCATTATCATGGTCAGCATGTGGTGCAGGGTAATGAATTTTGTGCTGCTGTATGCATGCCTTTAAACCACGTAGGTGCTCTTTCAAAACCTCTCTAATAAATACACAACCCATTAGAGCTGCTCTGTAAACTAGCCATGAAATGAAAAAATGTGGGTGGAATTTAAAGGTGCAGAACAAGTTGACAATCTGACAGTCTACAAGCTATAACTCTAGTGTCAGTATACTGTGCAGCCAAATCCCAAACATACAGCACGAACAATGATGTGTAGGAGATTCATGTATCACTATTACTAACTAGAGGTTGCAAATAACCACATCCTTTACTAAAATTGGTTGTGTAGCAAGTGACAAAGTAAAGCCTGTAGAGATATTCTAGGAATAATCATTCTTAATTCCATCCAGCATTATAATAAAACTAAGATACAAGAACGATGCCACTGATCTGGACATATATGTCAACGTCAGATGCAACAGCAACCAGAGGCAAGCAACTGCTCTGCAGACCTTTCAAGAATTGTGATTACAATGTCAAGGAAAGATTAGCTCATCACAGCTGAAGAAGGATGATCAGTCAGCCAGCAGGATTCCATAAAGAAAATCTGAAATTGGTGACAGACACCTGATAGGACACCAGCTCATTCAGCTTGCATTTGCAACGACAAATAACCTCCCGTAACTAGGACATCCGTTCAGCATAGGAAAGCTCTTTGCATCTGCCTCAGTCATAATGGAATCAAGAAAGCACAGATCAAACACTCTGCATTAAGCAAATGGTACCAGAGCTTTATTAGCATTTCAAGATGCTGCTCAGGAACAAAGAAATCACGTGCTCAGAGATTTGACCACACTTCTTCTAAAGAAAAGTAAATTAAGAGTCTGTTCAAAAAGAGACCAGTTTACCAGGTCTGATAAATTAGGATTTCTAAGCATAATCATGAAAAGTATTTCAAAATCATGTATTTACCAATGCAGACTGTACTGTTCAAACACTTACTGTCTCATGTAAATGCCCACTTCTATCACCAGTCCAATTTGTGGCTTTTTATCATGTTCCTCACTAGAGCATGTAACCACTGGTAGAATACATCAAGAGTGAACATCTTTACTTTTTTTTTTTCTTTTCTTAATAGTATTTGCAGTATATATACTATAAATCTTATTAAAAGATCAAACAAAACGATACATTGCCCTAAATTCTCAACCCTTACAGTTGCTGGTGAATTGGAATTTCTCTCTGACAGCTGTCATTCTTCTGCATGTTATCTGGTAACTCCTGTAATAATCTGTAATAATATCACTAAAGGACAAATAAAAGGGAAATGATGACAGCAAGTCAATCAAATCACTGACACCAATCGTAACACTTAATCATGTTAACAACTCCTCCAAAATGTCGTATGTCAGAACTTTCCTTTTACTTGTGCTGTGGATCATGGGTATATGCACCTACAGCAACAGCATTGCCATTACAGCAGTTTGGGAGCTTTCTTTTATAAAACAACCCTCGGCAGACAACTCAGGAGAGGCTGGGAGACAGAGAAGTTCTGCAGTGCATGAAATAACAGTGTTCTTCGCCATGCTCCTAACTTGGACTGAAGTAAATAGCCACGGAAGTGTTGTTTTTTTGTTGTTGCTGTTTTTATTTTTTCTCCTGATTTTACTACAAAGAAGTAGAACTCACCTTGCACTAACAGAAAGAAACAAGAAAAACTTGCAGGAACATAGAGGGCTATTTTGTTTTTCTGTAATGCTTAGGTGACAAGAACACACGCCTCCTTTTGAAAAGCAGCAGTGATCTAGTTTTCACAAGTAGATTTGACCTCAAGTATTTTCAAAATTCTCACACAATTCCCTTTACAAAACTAGGTACCAACTGGAGCTCTGAGACAGCGTAGAAAAAAGCAGACTCATATCAACCAATACATTCTTAGCAAAACTCAAATAACAGTAAAGCATCTGCAGGAAGGACACAAATGTGTATCCTACAACCACTGAAGACATCATTATTATTTACCAGCAGGTTGCCAACTAGGATGAAGCACGTTTAAACATACAATTCAATTTCAAATATAAAAATATAATATGCAGATATTCAATCTTCATCAAAATCTCATTTAACACTATAATTTAGAACTCTGTGGCCAAGAGGGCTTATGTTCTTGCTAAAATTGTTACAGTATTATCATTGTGCAATGCATTATTAAGCTGTAATCAATTCTACAGCACCAAAATACCTTCAGATCCAAAAATGTTAGGTGTATTAAAATTACTATGAAACCTTTATATTATGGATACAGAATAAGATTTATTTGTATTACAATGTTGTAAGAAAAACAATTCAGATACTGATAGATGCAGCAGAAGTTCAATGACAACCCTTTATACATTACTTCAGCCCATAAATTCCAACACCATTAAGGGATCCGGCACATGTTGAACTAAAACCAATCTTAAATAAAAGATGGAACTAACAAAACGTGTCATTGGAAAAAATAAATAAATCACATAGCAACATTCCACTTCTCCTTTTGACCCCTTTTAATTTATTAAGATACTTGGTATTTCATCTTGGATGGAGTACAATGACACAAGCTTCTATTCACAAACTATAAAACGACTTTCATGTAACAGAGCAAGCTATTTTTCTAAGTGTTTATATAGGCTTGCCTCCCCTGATTTCTGAATCCCCTCCACCAGCCTGCCATTCTCTCTCCCCAAGCAACAAATACAGCCTCATGCCTCCAGAACTCAAGCAACAAACCTGGAAGACAAAGTGCAAAGATGCCAGCAAAAAAGCATTTAGTGCTGGGGGGTGGGGAGGAGGGTGGGGGGAGAATCACCATTTCACAGATCAAGAATAGAGGCAAGAAAATAATAAGTAACTTGTATGTGGTCACAAAAGTCTCTGGCAGAGGCAGGGAAAAGAACCGAAATTTCTTTAATCCCTGTTCAGTACCTTAAATACAAGGCTATTCTTCCTCTTCCTACTTGATATTGTGTCAATGCATGAGTGTAGGTGTTGAAAGACTAACAAAAGAAAAGTAATAGTATGGTATTACGAGCTGAGAAACCTAATCTTTATCAGATACAGCAAATCTCTATGATGCTGCCTGCACCAGGAACTCTCTCTTTGTCCTGAATACGCTTTAAATTACTGGTATAATGTGTACTGTATATTGTTCCACTCTTATATTTATTCCACAAAAACCCCTGTGGCCTGCATGCGATTTTATCATTAGCTGGCAAGGTAATTTTGGGGCCTAGTTCTGCAATCACTCCATGAGCAGTACTCCCATTGAAGCTTGAAGCTAGTATGTTCTGCATGCAAAGCGGCTACCAATTCAGATTCCCTATAATAAAGAAGCCTTTTGCTATTTTAACTATTACAGAGCATTAGTGACAATACAAAAAAGGAGAAAAATTACAGAGCAATTCTTTACATGAGTTATTTTATACTATGACAAAATACAGAAGTCAGTCTACACAAAGTATTTCCCATGAGATACACGATGAGCTTTTTTTTTTCTTTGTTTCATTTACTAAAATTCAATACGATAATAGATATATCATTTAAAAGAAGAATCTCTGCAAAGATAATAAATGACTGGTAGTGATTAAGATGTATTCAATACACCTAGAGGTCACAAATGATAATATTTTGATTTCTTAGATACACACAAAAAGCTGAAACTCATCCAAAACAGTAAAGCTTCCAGGATTCACCCACTAAAACATGATGAAAATATGTTTTTGTGCACAATGCATTTTACTCCTTTGTATGATGATCACCCAAAACGACATTGAACCAAATTGCTCTTTTGAAGACGGAAATACCTTTGATATGCAGCTAATATAGATGCAGAAATAGAATAAAAATTAACCTCAGTAATGCAGTGTAAAATAGAAGCTTTAGTCATAAAGATAGGCCAAGCAAATCCTGCTCTCAGCTCAGTAACAACAAAACCACCTCTCTGTAAGTACAATGGATATAATGGAATTGAATTTTAATTTTCATTGAGTTAGCAAGATCTAGTCTCTGGTAGATATACGAATGCACAAGATATAAGATAACATGACACGTTATGTCACCTCCTTCATAAAGCATCTGGCAAAGTAAATGCTATGACTATAACAGACCTCGCTGAGGTTTGATTTGCCATCATGGTATGCCACTTGATAATTTGGTGCGGAAACCTCAACTACTGCCATGAAAAAACACAGCTAGAAAAGGAATCTGTCATGTCCCCCAAGACAGGGTAATCAAAGGTACTGGATTAGCAATGCAGGAAAAAGGTCAATGATTAACACATAAATTAATACACATGTATGCTTGCTATGTTGCTTATTGTATAAGTTGGATTATAAAGCAGTAGCTTATGTCATTAGACTCTTAAAGATGCAACAGCATCTCTTCTTGGGAACAAGTGGAACTTGGGCCCTGCCAGACCACTAACACTACTGCAGGATCCTCAAAGTATCAGTCTATTTCATGTCCACAAAAAAAAGGCCCAGAAAGAACTAAGGCAACCAATCCACAACAGCTCAAGATGCTTCTCTTCACAGGTGGAAAAGAGCAAAGTAAAGCATTCTCTTTTAAAGTGAATGAGAACTCTTTATTTTCATTTTACCATTTATTTACTCTTGGTTTGTCACAGCGAGGCTCTGCCTTTACCATGTGAGAAGGCAAGACAGACTTGGAGAAAAAGCCACACCAGTACAATCACAAAAGGTGTGCTGCTTTTCTGTTACTTGTAACAGGGCTCCTCTATCATTCATACTAAATGAAGCCCTTTCCCCCAAATAACAAAAGGTTGAAGATCCTGCCAAATTATAAAGTTCCATTTTTGGTTAATTAGAATTGATTTTGTTTCCTTGGGCTCTCCCCTCCATCCCACTTCCTGCAGTTTTTATTCAAATGCTTTGAAAATTAAAACCAAAACAAAACAGCTTCTGAGACAGAGCAGCGTGTAATGCCAACACTGACTGCAGGACAGGGAAGCTGTCTCGGCCCTCCAAATGTTTCCTGATAGTCATAAAGAGAAAGTTGCATCCAGCGTGAGGATGACAAAAGCAGATTTTTCCTTTCACCACTCCCCCCGAGGTTTTCCTCAATCCATGATGAAGCAACCGAGGGGAATTTGTTCTGCGTAACTGCAAACCTACAGCTTGCGCAGCGCAGCCCAGCTTCGCAGCAAGTGTCATTATTTAGTGTTTGGCCACGGCTCCTCCCAACTCCCATTATATTAGCTACGCATTTTTGACATGGAAACCATGCAAAATTTCTCAAGTCTTTTGTGAAGGGAAAAATGCCATCTAATTAGACCACATGTGCAGAGAAGCATCTGGCTCGGAGCACAGCAGCTTACACAGTTCCTTGAGTTGTCGTGGAGACAGCCGCATGACCGCTCGGAGCTGGAACTCGGGGGCACAGCTCCAGATGCACTTCTAACGTGTTCTGACAGAGAGCAGATGGGCAGCTATTTCCTGGGCCAAAACCGCCAACTTCGCTCCCCTCCAGACCCACATGGCCTTGATGATAATTTTGATTTTGTAAAAGCCCTTCTCACCTGCCCTGGAACCTCAGGCTTTCTCACCTAGGAAACAGGACTGAGCCTGCCAAGGTTTCCGCCAGAAGGCTCCACAAACTTCAGTCCCATTCACGTAACAGTTATAAGAAGAACTCACAATTGATGAAACATCACCCAAATATTTGTGTTTTGCATATAATCATTCATTGTGATGCTTTATTTTGGCATTCAATTCAAATTGCATTCATGAAAAGAAGCCCATGAATTTCTGCAGCTCACGCAAAGCAGTACAGCACGCCTGGCTGGGGAGGCCTGATGCTATTTTCATTACTAACAAAGTAAAACAAATTTTATCCACATGCTCATAAGAAGAGCTAATAATAGCATCCATTATCGTGGTGACCTCACAGCTCTAAGACCCTATTTTCAGTTTCTTAATAGTCTTTCAACTGTATGAATTTACGCTTCATGTTCCAGATTCCTTTTTAACCTTAACGATTTAGTTTAAATTAGCTCAGCACTCTGCTAGGAATACCTTCTAGGCAAAGGCAGTTGACTAAAACATCGCAGTTTCTCATCTGAAAAGCTCTGCCACTCCAGGCCAGCACTAGGAAGGCACGCTATCTTATATTCACTTTAGAAGACGAATTTCTAGGAAAAAAAATTCCTTGGCTCAAACTCCCTCAGAAAGAACCACAAGTTGTTACTACAGCTGCCTGCAGAATCTGCGCATCTTAAAACATGAGATTTTCTTTGCAATTGCTTCATCTGCTGAACGGCTGCTGCAATGACAGGCCAGAAGCTGAGAAAGCCACGACAATGAGCATGGAGCAGCAGTACAACACTCACTGCCCACATGTCCCAGCTTCACGGGAGCTGAACACTGCCGCAGGCCTGGACTAAACTCTTTCCTGGAGGCACCAAGTATCTACGTGATGGATGCTAGACATTTTCACAGCAGGCATTTCCTGCTAAAAATCCAGGAAAGATTGCTGCTAAGGAAAAAGTTACTGACTAGCCGAAGTATTTGGACTGAAAAATCAGCATTTTGAACTTCCCCTATTAAAACCTTGAATGAAGCGCCAGCTTGAGCTGCCTTTTGAGCACCTAATAAACATAGATGCAGATTTGCTCTACATGGGCATAACTGCTTTGACCCAAACACACATATAACAAGACGTTACATAGCTATTTTAGCATTAAAACAAACAAGAAAACAAAAGCTATTAAATTTTAAGAATGTAAACACTACAATTTAGCAGACATTTACCAATAATTGCTATAGCTACGAATCACACCAGAACACTTTATTAGCACATAGAAGTCATTGTCTGCTAAACCAATCGATTTGTGTATGTGCTTTTTGCCTCCAATGTTTTAATTTTAGCACTGTAAAATAGATTCCTCCACCTGTAAAAGTTGAACATCTACAGAATGAAAGTTGTTTAACAGTGTTCTTAGCTCTGGTAACACAGGATCTGACATTCAACGGCAATTCAAACTCATTTTCAGGGTTCACCAAAATACTCAAGAACTTCTAAAAAACATTTTTGTCACATACACCTCCCCTTTGTCCCCAAATGCTCATAATATACCCCACTTTATCAAGTATGAAATCTCTGAGTGCTTAGATTTACACTGTATATAAACACTTTCAAAGCTTAAAAACAATTCCTATGGTGCTAAAGAGTTAATACTTTGTAGCATGGTCACTGTAAACAAGCACAATTTCAGCTAAGCAATATTGCTGTCAGAGACACAAGGCTTTGCAGGTGTGGGCAATAATTAAAGGTTTCAGCACATCTACCTGGGTGAGGTATTTTTGCCTACTATTCCAAGGAGAAAGCCCTCTCTGTGGAGAGCAGAAGAGCTCATTAATGAGGCTAATTAGGTGTAAAGGGGGTAGAGTCTGGCATCAGCTGCAGCTTATAGTAGCTAATCATTAAGCTCTGTAATCTCTACCCCAGAACAGCAGATGATCATGTTCCTAGGTGACTGATGTTGCTAAGAAAATTTTTAGCACCTGAGTACCTGACCAAATACTTTTTGGTGATGCTAAAAATTCCATTAACCCTCTGCATGCCAGACAGTGGGCTCAACATCATTTCTTCACACATCAGGTTTCTAACAATACATACCCAAAGGGATCTGAACTTTACCTGAGGTCTGCAATGCAATTCATCTCAGAATTAAAAGAAGCAATGCTATCAGCAGTGTATGGAAGGAATGCCAGTAAATACTGGTTGGCGGAGAGATGTGCAAGAAGAATACAGCTAAGAGCAATAATGCTTGAAAAAGTGACCACACAAACCTCCTAAAGGTTTGCGAGTTCTCCCTGTAATTTCTTTGCACAAAGCAGTGAAGATAATTACAATACCACAGGGATGAAAACCTTGTTAATAAATATGTAAAATAAGGATTTTGTTGTACTCATCTAATTTGAAATGAGAAAAAGGACATAATTTCCATGGAGAGAGAATACATGAAAGTGGAGCTCAGTCTGGAACTTGTTTTGTAAAATGAGTTGCAAGGATAGCAAACTATTCCAGCACCTCAACAAGAATGTTTGAGTTGATCAGACAGACCAGGCTCTTTACCAGCAGCCTACCACTGTCCATCTTTCTCCTGTTGAAGCAGCCTTCAAAAATTCAAAATTTTTAGATTCTAATTCAACAAAAAATTAGTAATTGCAATTATTTCACTGCCATGGTTTGTGGAAGGTATTTTTTTTAGTTACTGTTATCAACATGATTTCCACTCCTTGAATTTGCAGGGAAAATGGCAGTAGCTTACATTAATTTACAAATAAAACCACTCTATTAAATTGCATATGCCTGAGTCCTGTTTATTGAGTATCTCTATGGCAGAGTACCTCCTTCTATTCTCCTTATGAAACTCATAGATTGAAAGTGTCAACAAGAAAAGATTTTACAAGCTGTTGTTCTTTATAATTTTGGTATTTCTACTGAATTTACATTTAAATAATAATATTAATAAAAACTACTTAGAATCTTTCTTTTATCATCAGCTGCTTGTACCATGCACAGAAAGCGTTAGCATCAAGAATTATGTGTAAAGGGATAAGAACCAGCTCTAGACAGACCTTCAATGTATTGTGTGCGTTTGGGTATCCACCTAAATGCTATCAATAACTTGTGCACCTTCCCATCTTTGCTGTAACAGGACTCAAGTTGCTGGTATCATGGCTGGATGTACCAGACACAGAGAAACTTAAAATACCTGTTAACAACAGAAAACCTGCAAGCAGGAAGAAAATCTTTAGGAATCCTCCTTCAGGAGGATCTGGAAACATTCATAAATGAAATAAAGTAGCCATGCTGCACATCATAACAATACCCTTAAATCACCTAGGTCACTAACAATGCATTGTGTGCCCAAATATCTGTATTATACGTTGTCATACCTATTGCATTTATTGATTACATTTTGATAACTCACCTCTGCAGGTCCCTGAATTATTCATGACAGAAAACCACACCAAGGTCTGAAGCATATTAGTAATAACTCTTAGGTTATCATTAAAAGCTGTACCTTTTGAAGAGCGCGTTTTCATATTGACCAAGAAACTAAGCTTCACTTTTGTATAGGTCACCAGATTGCAGAGTGATTAAACCAGCATATTTGGCTGATCCTTTCCGTCAATGGAATGCAAAAAAACAACTCTGCTTTCTCTGTTTTTGTTCACTACCTGAAATGGTTAAGAATTAAAAAGAAAAACGTTTTGTAAAACCAGAGAGATGAGCAAGTACCACTGAGGTCATAATGGCTGAAATGTATTTAATATGAACTCCCCTGTCTCCGTATCACCTGTGGATATTACCTTCAAGCTGCACAGATTAAATTACACGAGCTGCTCATGGCTCTCATTATAATCAGGGTATGGTTGAACACACCAAGACAGCTGACACTGGTAATCCAAGACTCCTCTTAGCACATACTGAAAAAATCTCCAATAACAACTAGCACCGTCTCTCACAACAATACAGAAATCAATTGAATAGGTTGATAAAAACACTTTGTGGCCTGCACCATACTATTTTTAATAATTCTGCAGATATAGCATAAAGACAAAAATACCTTGTGCAATACAGGTTTTTACAAAAGCCTTGAGATAAGCCCATTCCCCAGCACCGAAGGCACTGCGGTTTTAGCTTCTACTCTAGAATAGCATGTATACGAGAAGAGATGGGTACATAAGGTACTCAACACAGTTTCTTAAACAGAAACATGATTTGGAAACAAAATCACTACTGCAACAGAGGTTCACTCAGTGCCTGAAAGAGAGATGGGATGGGAGACTCTTGTCCACTCAGAGTCTGAAACCAGTTCTCACCTTTTCTTTCTCACTTTATGACAAGTTGTATAATTATCTAGCAACACCACTTCTAGTGGCTGATACCCAAATTTTGGATAAAGTAAAAACAAACACAAAAGATAGATGAGTACAAAACCACAGTTTCATAACAGAAGGGCCGTAACTGATCACAAGAAAAGGCCATCTCCCTGGTGTTCTGTCTCCAAGGTAGCCATAGCATATGCCTCGGAAAGACCAGGAAGGTGGAAAGCCTGAATGCTATTTCTCCCCTCTATCAGACAGATCTTCATTTGAAGAAATTCAGTTAGTCTACTGTTGCTCGCATATTAAATAAACCTGAACAAAGGCTTCTTTCAAGTCTCTCTCCAATCTCCCCTTAACCAATGCAAAGTTCCTCAGTATCATCCAACAGGCTTCACGCAGCAGGTTTACTACCTATTGTACAAAGAATAGCCCCTTGTTTGTTTCAAATCTGTCTGGTTACAAACCTCACTGGATTGCCCCATTTGTTTTTTGGATTTGTTTTTGTTTCTGTTTTTATAGTGGAATGAGAACAATTAAAACAATGAGAAGTCACTCCCTACCCACCTCCTTCAAATTGTCTGGGAGACCTCTTCCTGCAAAAAACTCTACAAGATTTTCCGGCACGCAAAGTATCTTCCAATATTCAAACAACCGGATTAGACATTTTGTGGGGAAAATGTGCAAAAATGCTGTCTGTAAGCAAAAGGTAGGTATGTTTAGCTATTAGGATAAGTATGTGCAGGTGTCAGAATTAAAGAGAGGAAGAGCACAATGTAACTATATTGTATTGTCATCAGTGATGACAAAGTTTGTTTCCCCAAGGTCTAACTCACCACCACAACTATGTATGTCCCAAGCTTGGTCGTTAGAGACAACAAAAAATGTACAGAGGAGGGATTCCAAAATTTGACACTATTTCTGCATTGTTTTAATGTTCCTGACAAGTGCTCCATTGTTTCTTAGCCATGTACACACTTCATTTCAGTAATTAGCTGTCAGAGAGGGCCCAACAGCAACTTAGCGTTGTCTGCTCAAATCATATTAATGAAATGCAATCCACTCAAATGTCCTGAATGCATATCTGTAATTGCATTAAATAGAGAGGCTGGGGACATCAGCAAACTTCAACTTCTGAACATGGCATTACGATCAAGCGCGTTAATCTGTTATTTCCTAGGGATTTGACAACCAACTAATACTGAAGAGCTTCCTGTGCAATAATAAGGACTGATGTTCCAACATTATTTTGATTTTTTTAAACCATAAAAAGTGACTTTTTAGACTCTAGGATATCAAAGTAAAAGCTGTATGTAATATTTGTGAATACAACACCTTTAAAGGCGGGGGGGACACATTTAAAGGCGAGGGGGGGAACCTGCAGGTTGCAGCATCATGGAAGTAGTTTCTATGTTTAGAAATTCAGCATCTGCACATTAAAACTAAACGTAGGATACTCAGGATACACTGAGCATACGAAAAATTAAGTAAACCCCAAGATCCTTATCAAATACATAGGCTTTTAAAGCTTCCTATGTGACTATTATGATAAAAGTCCCCACAGAATACAAAATGCAATCCACTTCTGTTTGCAAACTGATACTTGCTAGTCAAATTATTGTATGATCTTCTTTATCATGCTCTTCATCACCAAAGACTTTTCCAAAAAAATGGTTTTGGACAAGATGAAAAACAAGAAAAACATGTAGTGGAAGTGTCCTGTGGGTATAAATAGATTTTGGAAAAATTTCATGTCAGTTATGACTGCAAAATTGCTATTTAAGTTTAATTAAAATTGAGCACAATAAGCTATGGTGAGATAACGGATGGGAAATGTAGCTTTAGGGCAGAGTTACAATGCCTAAACCCTGGCTAGTAGTGATCCTTTTGTTTTTTTCTGTTTGGCAACTACTCTCAAGATTTCTGAAACATCTTAATTATAATGATCCACAGAAATTCACAGAAGAGAACAGTGCTGCATTTGAGTTAACTCAAGATCTGCAACATATGTCAAATAGATGAGATACTCAGTGCTGCAGTAGGATCTAGTCTTTAATTTCACTCATGTAAAAAAAACTAGTATCTTTCCTCACACATGTAGAAATTCTTTGAATACTGTTCCTCTCCATAGTTGAGGGTAGCAATCAAATCCTGTGGCACAAAGACCTCCCAAAGCCTTTGGAACAACTTTGACTCAAGGAAATCTACACTCCTTATCAGAGAGGGCTTCTTTGCTCACACTGGAAACTCCTCTAAGAAAGCTGGAATGCAATTTAGTCAAGATGTAAAGGAGAACGCATGATTAAGTGACATTTAGAAGAGAATACATACTGCAAACATTCACCTAAAATCCCCAAATGAGGAGAGATGTGACATATATATGTTTTTAAAATTTTGATTACCAAGTCCTCCCTACTAATTGGAAAGCTATTACTTCAAAACAAAATGTAGCTCCAGTTTTAATAGATACTTTCAGGGAAAATATTTACATGCATGTTACAACTAAAAATTTACCTTAAGCATGAACTTTGTTGCTTAGATTCAGCTACTGTAATGACTAATATAAAAGAACCCAACACTTTCTGAATGATGCTGGTTGGTGCTTTTAATTACAGTGAATAAACTGCAAAAGTATCACCAACACAGCCAAACAGCATTACTTGCTGTCACTCCACAGAAATGAACTCTACTCACAAAATTCTATTGCAAGAGAGAATACAGCCATTTATTTATTTATTAATTTTTAGGCAAGTAAGGTAATGACAGCATTCCTATTCTTTGACTGCCTTCAAGTGCTGAGTATAAAATGGATGTATACATAAGAAGAAAGCATCTTAGATAAGAATATTCTTTATATCTCATATATTCTTAGTGGACAATTTAGTTGACAAATGAACTTTACCTACACAAGTACAGGCAGATCCTTTAAGGAAGGCAAATTAATCACATTTGTAATCCTTACAAATTGCTTTCGTTTTCACCATTAATCCTCTCTAAGAACAAACGCTCTAGAGATACAGATTTTAACTACTGCTTTGAGAGCTTCACCAAAATAATTATTTTTTACATCTTTGATTTTCACTGAACAGCAGGACTGAGCAATGTTCGTATAGCATTTAGAGTTTTTAAAGTGCATTCAGAGCAAAGACATGCCGCCTTCATTTCTATATTACTTTTTAAGAATCTAGTAACGTTTAATGCTAAATAGCATGCTTCAAGAGAGCAATGTCAGTAATAAGCTTTACTAGTTTAGAACGAACAACATATATGTATGTACACAGAAAACTGGCATATGGTTCTCACACAAGATTTACTATAAAATTTCTTATTTTATAAATCACAAAACCAAATACTACACCAGAAATTATTCAAAAGAGAGATACATTAGGGACACAAAAGTAACCTTTAAGGAGTTAAATTGTCCTCAACTACAAGTCAAGTTGAAACTTATTTAATTAGGTTCTGTATTTGAAAAAATGAAATAAATTCTTTCATTAACTAAACCAAACTCCCTTAAAGGCAACAATATGTTCCCTCTCTGTCAGGACAGAGCGCAATGAAATCTTTATTTTAATTGGGGTTAGCTACGGGGCCATTTGGCTTCAGATGCTTTGTTTATCAGCCCTAAGCTTTACAGCTTAGCCAGTACTTGAAATATTTTACTACAGAATGATTTCATTAAAAAAAAAAAAAAAAAAAAAAAAAAAGCACCACTCTTCCAAGTAGTTTTATATAGAGATCATTTTAAATGTGCATTTCAAAAATTGGAAGTCCAAGCCAAAGGTATCTCGAAAGAAAACACTGATTTCCTTTGGCGTTATTGTGATGCAGGTCTCCCTTACAAATGCCTGTTTTAATGGTATCTGCATCGTGCCCTTCCCTGAGCAACCCAGCAAAGATGCGGCTGTAGAACAATGGCTCTCCATGGCGATGACTACAGCAAGGCAACCAAACACCTAATTTTTGTCCTTCATCACAATCACACTTTTTTTTTTTTTTTTTTTTTTGCAGACAATGTTTCAGAACCCCTAGCATTGTGCAGATTTACATTTCATACCTAACCAGGGCTGCAGGAAATGAGGAAGACCTTCTGCATGCATAAGAACTCAGACAAACCTCTTGTAAAAATAAAAAACATGCTTTATATAAAACTCACTGCAGTGCACAGCCCACTTTCCTTTTTTATGTACATCTTTGAACTTCTAATGTGAAGACCCTGTGATCTGAAAAGCTTTGAGTTGATCATGCTTATTTTAATTCAGTTTTAAAACAAAGAAAATGAATTCTTATTAAGTAGGTGACACTTCTTCTCTATATTAAACCAATTTACAAATATTATTCAACTTCAGTAACATAGTTACTGAAAATACTCCAGAAAACAGTTATCACAAGAATGGACAGTGAACAGGAACTCTACAAAAGCATAGCACTTGTTCATTTCAAACTGCAGCTAAAAATCAATGAAAGAATCCTGTTTTATTGTAAGCATGAAGCATAGACTGAATTTTGGATTTACTTCTGAAACCTCCAAGCCTTACTGTTTCTAAAAATAAAAATCTCCAAACCTAATTTCCACATATGAAATACAGTATTATGATATTTTCATATTCTCTTCTTCTATCACTAAAATTTGATCTGTCAAAGATAGACTTTCTCTTTTACAGTATTTTAAGAATTGTTTCATATAAGTCCTAGCTGTTTCCCAGAGGATAACAGCTACTTGCTACTAGCTATATACTTGTTACATACTAGACCAAGCTACGTAAATTAAGAAATAAACGCTATGCCAATACTATTTTACTAAGTCCAGTTTAAGAATTTTTTCCTTGATTTTTAAAACAAACTTACTGTTTTACTTTTGTTCTCAGCAATAAAAGCATTGCTGCCAAATCTGACAGAATAAAGTTTAACTTAAACAAGGCACTGATTTATGTGCTTCATGTTTATGCTACCTTAAACCTTATTATTTGTAGGTATATATATATTTATATTTAGTGTTGACAGCCATACATTTTTCTCTAGATAGCTTTTTGCATATCTTCTCTGTACTGTTCCCTTGTGAGAACTATAATGAAATGAGCTGCTTCTGCAACTTCTCAGCAGGTATTTTGATTTCAGAGTAATCACAGTTTTCTCTACAATCTTTATACAATTTATGTCCTGATCATCTAACAAATAAGTAAAAGACTTAAATTGACATCAATATGTATACTTTTCTCTAACAATGCAAACTAATTGTATATCTCTAAACAAGAAAAATGTTTATTCAAAAAAAAAAATAAATCTAGTGAATATACCAACTATTGAGTTCAAAGCAAAAACACCACATGTGTCTAAATAAATATCAAGGAAGTGTCAGAGGTAAATGAGGAGAGACCAGGTGAAATGTGTGTGATGTGTTAATTGTATTCAAAAAAATAATAGAGGCAAGACAGAGAAGCTGAACTTCCAATTATCATAATGGTATCTACTTCACAACACATTTTCAAACTTGAAAGAGACATTTTAAACCATAGGAATTCTGAGTAGAATACCTCCAGCTGTGTTCTGCATAAATCTTGTACACTGTACATACAAAGTTTATTTAAATACCAAGTAAAGTTATGACTTACAAAATGCGTATTTCAGTCACAATAGAATATCTGTCATTGCCAAAAGTTACTCATCATTCAATGAAAGGAACAGAAAACAACAAATTAAATTAGAAAAAGATATGAAAAGAAGGAACCGTTTTATTTGATGTGTTACTAGACTGAAGTTGTTTGTTGTTTAAGGAACAACACATTTATCAGCCCTCTGCAGGGTTTACATTTTAGATATAGAACAAAGAAGAAAAAGGTGGTGGTCCTCATTGCTGGAATTATTTTTGCTTATATAACATTCTGGTCATAAGCCAGAATTTATCTTTTACTACTGCTCTGTCCATACCAAAATCAATATATTTGGGAAAAAAGCTGCCTACTTCTCCAATGATATACACAAGACAAAGCAAACAAGGGGTTTAGTCCCATTCCATATCCTCCCCTCAGAAACCCCACGCAAGTAATGAGTACAAGGTGAACACCCAGGACTGCAGTACCCCTGTCCCTCCCCAGGACTGCAGTCGAGGTGACAGCATGCACACTACTGAAGCTTCCTTCACATGTGATTTTGCTAAGCCCCAGGGCAGTATCAGAATACCTCAGTGTGATGCTGAAGAAAAGTACCTCTGAATGAGAGCAGGTCTCCTATGCTGTCTGTCACAGCAATCAATCACACTGAACTGTCAATTATGCCAGGCATACAAATGTCTCATTCTGTCTTTAAGCCTGTAACTTTTTAGGCTTTAACAGAATGAGCTCTACCACTTATCTATGCAAATCATTACAAATAATGTTGATTTACTGCCTTTCCCTTTATTTAAATATCCCTTTTTGTACTAGAAGCTTATGTTCCAAATCATACACAATCTGTAATGTGCATGGTGAAAGCCCAGAACAGCCTTTTTCTGTTATTAAGCTCTATTAGTTTGTTCCTAACCCAATTAAATATTCTAATTTTTATTATTATTCCATCAAGTTTGCCTGCTACTGAGGTCTACTTCAGAAATCTAAAACCCCAAATTTTTTCTACCATCCTCTTTCATGGGCTACTTTCTGTTGAAATTTATAGCTGCTCACACTAGTGAGAATGTAGATTTTCACCTGCCTGAATGGTCTTTTGTAGTTTGTTGTTGTTTTTTCTAATACAAAATGCAACTTATTCATAGCTCATTTAAAAAACACACACTCACTGAGTGCCTTACACAGAAGACAAATTCAATGGTCCTGTTATTTTATCCTTGGTGTTTGTTTACTTGCTTCATTGTTCTACTCTAAGTCCCCTGCGCTTTATTAGTTCAGGAAATATCTTCAACTTTTCCTGCATGGCGGCATTTGCACACTGCTTCATTGCTTGCTGAGGCTGTGCACTCTCAATTATAAGTAAAGTACCAGGAGAAAACACAATAAAAACAAAGGCTAAATGTAAGTCAAAAACAAAAGCTTGAAACAAATTGAGGAGAAACAAAAACAAATGTAGAAAATGGTACAAAACCCAGAGAACCTGGTGTGAAAGGCACGGAGGAATAATTTATCAGCTGAACGTACAAATCCTTCCACAGTAAAGCTGAAGTATCATGGTTCTTTCTGCTCCTCACTGTAAACCTTCCCTGGTAATGGGAAGATTTAGAGGCTTTTGAACAAAGATACTTTTATTTCTCCAGCACCAACACAGAAGACACCCAGAGTGACCTTCCCCAGTCTGATGGCTGAACATATCATTTCTACCGAGGCTGCAAAGTTACTCATACAATGAAACACAAGATTCACAATGCTCACACAGTCCAACAAAGATAACACAGAAACTTAAGCGTCAGCATGTAACAGGTAAACACCGACAACCTCAAGAGCAGTCTTGTGAGCACCAGCCCTCTGACAACCACATGCAAAGGAACTTAACGTTCCATCTATCACTGCTGCTAGTGCACTACAAGCTGCACAAAACACGATCCTTACCTTGGACAACGTTTCCAGACTGAAGTACAAAACCACCCCCATTCTACCTATATTTTAATTTTATTTTTGTTTTTGAACTTACATGCCCCTGACATATTAAGACAACTTTGGTGAAAGGGAAGGATCTACTCTGTATACAATGCATACCTTTAAAACTTACATGTGGGGAAAATAAAAAGCTACACAAATGGTGGCTACATAGGTAAGAAAGCAACTGAGATGTGGCAATTACTGGGAGTTGGAAACAACTATTTGCTCTACCACTGCATAACTTAAAAAACATTTTACCATGGCAACAATCACACTTCATAGTGGATAAAGCATCGAATGCTACAAAGCCTTTTCAAAGCACATTATGCACCAGTACGTAACGTGCACATTTCCATGTTCCTGCACACATACTCCCAACAAAATTTCTGTTTGGACTCATCTACCATTTGCTTCTTTACCCTGTACCACATGCCATCGCTTCTTTTCTGACCTCTGTCCCACTCAGATCTCTGGGCGCTGGCATCGTTAAAGGAATCGATAGTGCTAGTCTGAGCAAGGGGCTGGTTGTAAAATAATACACTAATCTTACGTCAGGCCATCACGCTGCTGCTTTGATGTCTTCCTGAGAAACGTATCAATTTGTGTTACAGGTATCACCATACTACTTATGAATCCCTGAAGCTTAAATCCTATCTGGTATAAGAAACCAAAACAGCTGAGTAAACTATCCTCTTCGAGCACTTTGAGGCTCCCGCTGCTGGGGCACACACAAATAACCATGGAACTAATCTCTGCGTAGCACCTGGGTAACAACACTGATTCTGCAAGAAAGGGGCAGAACTGTGAAAGCGTTACCACTCGCTCCATTTGTGCTTCTGCAGACTCCATAGCTAACTTGGATATCCCACTTCAGTTTTTTTCCTATCAATGCAAAGATGATGTATATACTACATAGTCCAAGATCTTGAAATCTCTAATGAATTTGACAGAAACAAGTTATCATCTACACTTAGCACGCTGCATAGAGTATTCTGCAGAAGACCACAATCTAGAACATCTTCCTTGGTCAAGAGTTTAAACAGAGGTACAAGAGCAATGCCTTTCCTAGGAAGCACATGCAGTTCTTGGCCAGTGAAGATACCAAGACAAAGGACAGTTGCACAGAGGAACATTGGTGCTTTCATTACAGTTAGCTATAGTACCATGGACAGGACAAGAGCAATAACCTACGTGAAGAAGACTCTCCAAATATTACAGTGTTTCGCAATGTCTAAACCACACTCTTGTCTACTTCATAAACAACCAATTAACTACACCTCAGAAAGTCTGGAAAAGCTGTGGAAGCAGAAAAGCACATTGACTCTGTCCTCTGAAATTTTCTGCTTAATCTAAGGTGGAACTCTAAAGAATATTTAAGTTAAATTTAAACCAATTCAATACAGAGCACTTAAAGTTAATCAGAAATTATCCAGTTACACAACAAATGGTTGCTCAGGCTGATAAACCTGATTAAGATTGATAAACTAATCATGAAGGCATAAAAGAAATTAATGGAAAATCATGAAAAAGATTCGCTTCATGGAAAAGATTCACTTATTGTCAGTAATTCCCAAGGCATTCAAGTTTGTACTGATTTCTATTTGAAATTCTCGTTCAATGTGAAAGCTGCAGGTTATACAGAATAATACAACTGTCTTACACTAGAAATATCATCCACTGGCAGAATCACCGTAACACCACTAGTTTCTCCGAATAGCTCTGCTTCATTATTAACATCTTAACGCTTCAGTAAGTTCCCAACTACTATTCCATATGTTTTAAACGTAATTGAAACACAACAATGGATGTTTCAAACCACAACAACATATTTCCTTAGTTCGATACAGGGAGGCAGATGATTTTATTCTTGTTGGAGACATCACAAAACAGAACAACAATATTTTCCAGGAATCTGCAAAAGTTAGTTACTGGCCATAACTTCTCTGACCAAAAGCAAATATTCAATACAAATGTGTGTGTGTACGCACACACGCATCTCAATAAGATGTGAATCAATAAGATACTAAAAACATTTTTCTATATATTTTTCATTCCAACATTAATTTAATAACATCCACACGAAAAAAATAATTACACTTTTAATACAATCACAGCTCCATTTACCATCTTGCTCCCCACTCCTTTTAAACTTGCTTTGTTTAGAAACAGAGCAGAGCTTGATAGTTAACACCGTTATTACTTCATTCTGATTCATTTGCCAACAGGGAGAAGGGCCTCTCAAGGAGAGCAAAGAAATAAAGGATTTCATCGGGCAGACTTTGAGAGAAGGGTGTGAGCCAAATAATAAGGAATACAGTTCTCACTACAAGTATTGCAACTATATTAATTATTTCACCCCCTCAGAGACATTGCCACAAATTAAAAGACTGGCACATACTGGGAGTATGCACAGGTGTTGCCACTGAATAAATCCAGTATAAGATATGGAAATTAGGAATAACTAACATATTCACAATCCAGCAAAATCGGATCTATATGGATTATATAAATGAGACAAAGGTCTAGCTTTGGGTAATATGACAATACAAGCAAGAAATCGTTTCACAGAGAATGCAGAGTTCATCACCCTAATGGCTAGATTAATAAAGCCATAATCAACCAGATCAGCCCTTTAAAAAGAAATGATGGCATCACGATTCAAATCCAAATGCACACCAAAATCTTTCACATAGATATGTCTTTTCAGTTGCGTATCAGAAATAAAACAATTTACTTCATTTCACATTGCATTACATATACCTCTAACTTCAGTATATCACGTATACCGAGTCATGAAAAAGATACCTAATTCTGCAGTATCTGCAGGTAATAAGGAGTTATCAACTCAAGACAGCAAAGTTGAAAACTACCTGCAGGAGCACTTAGCTGCTGATATCTGCTTGGATTATTAATGTTAAAATTAGGTCCCCTTATCCATTAAAAAGTAGCAGCACTGCAAAAGAAAATGATAGAAAATTTCACTTTACAGTGTATTTATAGCAATGAAATACGGACAGAAGGAACCAAGATATGGAAACTGAAATACCTGTTCAGATAATACAGATTCTTTAAGTGCAAGTAAACAAGCACTTCAAATCTGTCAGGGGAAAAAAAAAAAAAAAAAAAAAGGAAAAAAGAAAAAAGAAAAAAAGAAAAAAAAGAGTTATATTCCTCACACATAATGCCTGTTGCAAAGTTCACTGCAGTGACCACATATCCGAGGAACAGACAGCAAAGCTTGTCATTGGAGAAGACTGTATGTCAAGCTTGGAGTCTGCTGTTAAACTACGCTAGGTGAAGAAAAGGATCTAACGTGGCTTATGTTACCTACACACTGGCATGACAAACCTAAAACCAGTTGATGCTATTCTATCATACCCTACATGCTACTGCTTGTAGTGAATCTTCTGAGTGAGCTTACCTTTATCACAGATGTTACGATGTTTCTTAACAAAGATTGTCTGTGAAAGAAAACCAATGAAACGTTGTCTCTAACCACTAGGTGTCAGCAGAAGAAAGTGCACAGTCAACAACTTGGATGCAGTTAACAGGTCTCATTTTTCCTCCCCAGTTACCAATATACACAACTCTTAAGTACTGCAAACCACCTTTACATACAGACAATAATTATACTGATATTTCTACTGCAGATGAGTTGATTTTGTGAGCTAAATAATTAAAAATGAAAAAACATTCCTTCCACAAACAGCAAAAAAATTGGAATTTTAAAAAAATTATTCAAGTGAAGAAAATGCTCACAATGGTGTGTCATTGGTAAAGATTTAAGTAACATTCTTAAAATTAACAATCTGCATCAATACAGCCAAAGTAAACACACTGCTTCTAATGTGTTTTATTGTACTTAATAGCAAGAGGTTGTGGAGACCATAAGTACACCACATGTACTAGGTTCACTTCCATACTTCCAATCTGGCTTAAAGCAATTTGCAGAAACACCTGCACACAGTAGGAAACACAAATGAATCAGTTATTTTGTGACATAAATATTTCTGATTACAGTTGCAGTTTCTCTTAGCTGGATATGTGTTTCCATGCAAAAACTCTAGCTACTGAAGTCCTCAGGAAGTTCACAGTAGCAGCAACTCCTTCCTTGTCAGTGTACTGGTTTGAAAATTCACTGTTACCTTATTATCTTTGCATTAGAAGCTCCCAAAGAGAGTAAGACTTCCTAATATGCTTAAATATAATATGAATTTAAAGTCTGCTCCATGACACATTCTGGGCCTACACAGAATAATGAAAAATAACTTCACACCATTTATCCTGGAAAGTCAACTCACACCAGATGAGATGGTCTACATAATTAAATCGCCTTATGAAAACTATGAAAGGAGGCAAAGCTGCTGCTGCTTTGAATTTATTTCCTAATTATCAATAATTTTAAAGCAACAGTCAGATTTCTTGAGTTACAGGGCATCAAATGCAACAAACTACATCATGTGCAGCATTGCTTATGTACTATACTTACAAGAAGATGTGAAGGCAATAAGAGAAAAAAAATCACAATGGAAACACTTGAAAATACCGTGTGTTCTTCTCCTATAAGCTACATCTTCTATTTACTTTTCTATTTGTCTCAGACATAAAGATTCTATTTGCAACTGCTTATTCTGTAAGTTTCAAAAACATTTTTTCAATTTTTAAAAAAAAGTAAATGATGACACCCACTGTGGTCTTTGTAGATTCTGATGTATTAATGGTTATCAACCTGTACACACTTGAGTATTCCTCCACTATTGAACAAGAAACTCATTTCATATGGAACGATCACAATTGTGTATTGTAACTCATTTGAACACCTGTTAGTATATTACCACACACACAGTAATCTGAGCTGATCAGATGACAAGAAGAAACAAACATAACTACTGTGCAGAAAATCACATTATGTGAGAGCAGAGAATACTGCAAGTATTCTGCAAGTGCGGCACCCAGAGAACAGCACACCAGAAAACATAGTGCTTTAAGTTCCAGGATGCATTACAAATTGTCAGTTACGATGCTTTGGAATTATTGCATTTTCTTTTGTGAAATTAGCAAGGACATTTTCTAATAGCTTTGCGCACTATATGCTATTGTTTGGAGTTTTGCTGCACCTTCTTCAGAATACACTGTCCAAGGGTTTTGATCTAACTTTTATATGTGATGTTCCCAACAGCAACAATAGTCTCTTACTAACTGCATTCACTGTTGACATATTCTAAAGTGGAAGAGAAGTGTATGGCAGTTGTGTGACCCACCCAATACCTTACAGAGTATCCGTGACAGAACTGGAAACGGAATGAAGGTTAGTTGATCCTGACATGTTCAGTACATGAAACACTTGCCATGTTTTGCAAATTACCTTTATATAAATCTTTATATTGCAATTTATAAGCAGAAATTAGACTTTTAATTTATAACATGACTTTTGAAATAAAACTTTGAAATTTTCCACTTCCTGATTCTTAAAATGAGATTTTATGATACGTATGTGCAATCATATTTACATGTTTTCTTTGATGGAATCATAAGCGAACTAAACAACCTCTGCTTCCTCAGGTTAGCTGCAATTTCTAGAGAAGTGCCATTGTCAAATGATTTTGAATGTTCATCTTTAGCATTCAGCCTTCAAAATACCAGATGGTATTTCCAGAAAAGCAATTTAAATTTTTATTTTTCTTCATAAATCCCTTAGCTAGTTAATCTCACACATATCCAGGCAAAGCATACACCAATATTCCCAGAGTTGCCTGGCAACTACTGGGAGGAGCATCAGAGCACAAGAAGGCCTGCGTAAAGGATGGGAAGTCTCCCTGACATCTTTGTTATATATGTGGACAACGGTTTAAATATCTGCCATTATTTCACCTTAAATACTTCAAAAGCAAAACACTTATACTCAACTATATGCACACACGCCAATGCAATTTATTTTTTCCACACACACTATATGCACATCTCCCCAGTAAGAAGTGGAAGGAATCACGCTGGCTTCAAAAGTTGCTTTGAACCCCGAATATTACTTCTTGGAATAATGCTTATTTAGTGGATAACTGGACTGTTTAAAATTCAGACTGAACTATTTTTCCCTTTGTCTTTAAAGATAACGTGTAAAACAAACTATAACAATGAAGAGACTTTAGTGATGGAAACATCCTCAAACAAACAAACAAAAAACACCAAAAAACTACATCAGCAGTCCAACTTCATTTCTTTTAACATAAAGATTAAAATTAGGTTTATTAATGAAGAGATCTGGTGTGCAGACAAATAATCTTCACAGAAAAGCAGAACGCAAAATACACCTTTTCTCAAACAGTAAGCCTTCATTTTTCCTCCATTCATTTAGCCTCCCCACTTACACTCAGAACTCATCTTAGCAACTCCCAATGGCATTCAAGTTTCTCTTCTGCCTCCAGAAGTTTGCAGATGAGATGACAATATTAAGGTAAGAGTATTTTTCCCCTCTACAGAGATTTCCTGAAGCAGACATTGGTCTAAGCAACAGTAGTTCAATTAAGCCTTTGAACACCAGACTGGGATTTATCACTACATTTGACTTGAACGTTGCATTGGTATTGCATTGGTTTCCCTTGATTTAGAAATAGGTAGGGAAACAAAAATACTTGGAAAATTCTGAAAATACTCCATGCATTACTCCAATACAGTTAGTATTTTTAATTCCCCCTCCTTAATTCCCCCTCCTTGATTTTCTGGGACATATCTCATGAATTAGACCTGAATGTTCATCATACCCTTTGCCTTGTCTTTCTCTATCAGTTAATGTACACACTTCACTAGGAACCTCCTACATAAACTGTAGCCAAATTGGAATGTTACAAAGCATGAGGAAATACATGATTTTGGTTGGACTGACTTCTACCAAAATCCCTGAAGTAAGCCTGGAGCACATGCCTCACTAGAAGCAATAAAACTGGGATCAAGCACTGAAAAGAATTTCCCCCACTCAGATGGAACTGAATCGTTGCTAACTAGGGATTAACTTTAAACTAGAAGCGTAAGACTGAATTTTCCCAACAGTGATTTATCATCAGTGGTTAAAACTGCAGATAGTCCTTATATTTCTGTAAAAGCTCAATTTCTTTACTAATTTTTTATGTCCTTAAACTCCAAGATTCCACAGACTTTCATGTTTCAAATTTACGCATATATTGCGTACAAATAAACAAATCTTTTATTACCTTTAAAAACAATATAATGAATACCCAGGTATTGCAGTGAGAGAAAAAGGTGAACTCTGCATTAGCCTCTTGTAATCATTAATGTTTTTAACAAATTTCTTCTAATTTAATTATTTTCTAAAAGAAGTAACATCTGTCCCCCTCCATAAGAGTTTTTCTCCTTATGTGATCTATCATTTGTTGCATCTCTTTCTTTTTTGGAGGCTTGAACACTGTTTCCAGTAATGGTCAAACAGACAGCCACAATATCAACTTTAGCAAGTGGATTATACAACGTGAATCCCTGTTAGCTTCCCCCTCTCCTGCTATAGATGCTTACTAATTTCTTACTTACAGGTTCTATTTTCAGCGCATTTCTGTAGCTCCCAAAGAAAGATGCTTGTGCTTTTAGAAATGCTCTTGCAACACCATCTCCAGTGGTTGTAGAGACTTTCTTCAATCTGCTCTTTAGTGCAGAAACCTGAAATCACATAACCAATTTAGATTACTCTCATATCACAAAGCTTAACACTTTGGGACACAGCTAAAAGTAAAAGCTCTCACCACAGCAGCAAATTGTAACAAAAAGAGACACTGTGAATTCAGACCTGAATTCTTCTGTCCTAAAATCATTACTCTCTCAGCTAAGATACGATGGATTCTATTCAAAAACCAATAGGAAGATAAAAGCTTCATTTCAACCTTCTCTCCTACTTAAAACGGGCCACTAACATGCTGGTAGGTACTATTTTACAGTTAGCCCATGAAATTCTGTGTCATTCTTGATTAGAATCCAGGAAAGAATTTTAGCTAAATTAATTAAAACTTCAGACTAATAAGGATTTACTATTTTTTTTTTTTACTGGTATCAAAATGAAATTTAATAGTGAAAAAAAAAACACACCTTCTCTTGCAAATAGAATTCTACAAGTATTGTACATGTACCTCAGAGAGCTGGCACAGAAACTCTTCTAACCAGGCCATCCATCACCAACAAAGCTAAGCTATTTAAAGAAAAAACTCCACAGGTCTTGAAAATTTGCTTACCACAAGCATATGCCATGTATTTTAGGGGTATATTCCCTTGTATTTTAGAGACTTAATGCAAAATAACGAGTTTTATTTATGCCTTTGGCAGGTTCCCTTGGCCTGCACCTAGCTGCCCACCCAGCCTCTCTCTCACTCCCCACCTCAACAGGACGGGGGGGAGAAAACACGATGAAAAGCTTGTGGGTTGACATAGAAACAGGGAGATCACTTACCAATCACCATCACTGGCAAAAATGGCGAAAATTATTTTAATTTAGCCTCTTCCTCAGGCTCAACTCCGCTCCTTCATTCCCCACTCCTCTACTTCCTCACATGGCACTGGGGTTCAGTCAGTCCGTAACAGCCCTGCTTCCACCCCTTCCTCCTCACACTTTTCCTCACTAGTAAGGGTTTTGCCCCTTCTTAAATACGCTTTCCCAGAGCACCGCCGGCCCTGCTAACGGGCCCAGCTGCAGGGCTGCTGTGGAGCCGGCTGGAACCGGCTGCGTCCAGCACAGGGCAGCCCCGGCCTCTCCTCACAGAGACCCCTGCAGCCAACCCCTCACCAGACACCCAGCGCAGCACAGGAAACAAAACCCACAATTTTAAAGAAGTCTCAAATTAACGATGACATTCTGTCCTTCAAAACAGTCAACATGAAGGTTTTTTCTTCCTGTTTCTCCAAAGATCTGAACCACCTGTGTGTTGGATGATTCTTCTCTTAACCTTCGTAGCCCGTCCACTCCCACAGTGGAGCTGTTTAATTACCTCAGCACTCTGAGGTGCACTTCAGATGAACACAGCTGCCCCATTACCTTTTACACAAAGACACTTACCAGTCAAACCTTGGCAGATATTACACAAATTCATTTCTATGCAGACAAAGTTAAAATTACCATGATCCAGGTTACCTGAATATTCTTTGCTTTCTGTGTTTGCCCAAGGCTTAAGTTTTAAGGCTTATCCAATACTGTTCTCTGTACTTCAGAATTTCTCATACATGCAAGAAGGTTCGTGGCTTGGTATCTCTTTTCTAATACTTTGAGCTCAGTAACTACTGAAGTAAGGTTGTGTATCTATATATTATTGTTAGTGACAGCATTTTTCTTTTCCAAACACAAGCTGTGAAAAGAGATGAAAAACCTTTCAAAGACTTAACATCAAGCTTGCTGTGTCTGTGCTGCAGCAGTTATGGGTTTGTTAAATCATTAACAAATAGTTATGTCAGCAGCAATTTTTTAGTATTGGAGACAGAGCCAGAACAAGATACATTTTCAAGACAGATCGTACAGAACACAGAGAAATACAGAAAAAGCAAGCTGGGCATTCGTTCTTGAAATAAATTCACCTGTTTCTTTTAGAGGACATGGTTGCATAATGTGCAAAGCTCAAGAGTGATGGGATATCTTATGCAAAAGGCAGGAAGAAGTAAGAAATTTCAAAAGAAAAGCAGAAAACCAGGAAGCTCCTGGTCATCTTGATTTGCAGAAGAACACGACTCCACAAATACCCATGTTATGAATTTAACAGAAATAATTCTATCAATAATCAGCAAATCTTCCTTATAACTCAAATGTTTTTCTGAAAAACTCTATCAGGCCAGCTATATACTTCACACTACAAAAGAGACATCATAGGAGTATTTATATTTACAAAGTCAGGAACTTCTGCTCTAGGGAACACAACTAAATGTATTTCTGAGAATATGAACAATATCTCAAAATACACACTCATCGTTCAAATGTTCACATTAATTTCCAAGACCTTTCCACACCCCTCCTCCACCTTGTAACAAAAAACTTATTCCAAGATCATTCACATCTCCAAAATTGTAAGAAATAAGCTTTTCTGCCTCAGGGTTTTGCTATCAGCCTGCCCTTTAGTAAATTGGTTTTACTGAACAACTGCTCAAGTGCTTCAGTTTTACCCCTCCTGTAAGTACATCTCTCACTTGCTCCTTCAGTAGTTTGAGATTTGTGGAGGGCACTAAAGTGACTCCTCATCTCGCTGTATAGGTTTTAAATATATAAATATGGATATTTCTGGTTGTGTTTACTAAAACAGTTCAAAAGAGATTTGCTTTCACTTCTTTCTTCATCTTCTGTTGTAGAAGGATTTTCATTACAACTATTCGGTATAACAGAAATAATCAAGAACATGTCCGGTATTGTTTATAAATCTGAATGCTGTGGCTTATGCCAATGATCCATGCATTAATGAGCCTATAAGCACAAGTTGACATAATACAGACTTATTACAGATAAACAGATTTATTATTTATAGATAAACAGATTTATTGGAAGGTCTTCCATGTCCCAAAATCAAGCTTACTGCTATTCAGTGAGATAATCTCTCTCAAGGAGCTCTGTTATTCTCAAAACGTAACAGCTTAATCAGATTTTCAACATGTTTGAAGTTTGTTAATTTCCATGTTTTTAAGGGGTCTGATGATAGTTGTAGTGATGAAATATAACTTTATTTCCTGTATTTGCCTCAGTTAACCATTTAAAGGTAGTTCTTAAAAATGCAATGAAGTGTCTATATCTCTGAGTACCTTCCAAATCCATCCCAAACCTTTTTCAGTGATTTTCTTTAACAATTCCTGTGAAGAATTTGCCATCTATATAGGAAAAAAAAAAAAAAAAAAAGACTCCATTCTCAGTTGCGCAACAAACTAAAAGGTCAGAAAGCTAGTTACAGCCTTCTACTCCACAGAAGTAGAATAGTGATAGGTTTTTTTGGTAATTCCTTAGGCTTTCAGATCATTTGTTTTCATGTAAGACTAAATCTAACACTACATGATGTCTGTTTTATATACATACACATTTACTCTTTCAATCAAGTTTTTTGCAATAGGGATTTTATTTTTATTTATTTATTTATTTATTTATTAAATCGATGTTAACAACAACATATTGTTATTCTGAAGAAACTAGTAAGTTGGAAGAAAAAAATTTAATTTTCACTCTGGGATCAGTTAATACATAAGAAATTACACTACCCAAGAAGAATTCTGATTTTTTTAGAATTATGTTTTTTTCCTGTCTAAAGAAGTAGTAGTACTTTTATAAAAATAAGACTGTGACCACTCAATATCAAGATTATTTCTAGCCAAACAGACACATATACATACAGTCTACCCTTAGAGTGTTTTTAAAGAAGATTTTTATACTTCTGGCAGTTCAGGTTTAAAGGTCAGATTTAAACTATCACCATGTTTCAAAATGCAATCTGTGCAATGCAGCATAATGAAATGGTTCAGTAAAGGTGCTAGTGGAAATTCTTTTAATTAGGTCCAAGGCTTTTCAGTTGTCAACATGAATAAAGCAAGAAACATTCTATTGCAAACAGTGTAAGAAACAAAAATGGATTCACCTTTAAGAAAATGGTTTTGTTATAGAGTTGCAGTTTAGTACTTCTTGCTCCCCTGAAAGCAGTTAATTTCCCACTAAGTGGAAAAACAGTAATATAAGCTTCCTGCTTGTGGGAACTCGCTAACGAATGGACAGAACTAAATTCCTGACAGCCTAAAATATTCATTGACTAACACAAATGTGCAATACTAAAACAGCCATCAGATATGGAAGATCTGTTTGCTGCAGCCTACCGTATATTAGGCAATGCATCAGTCCTTCATTTAATAAAAAATACAAGTTGACAGAGTGAGCTTATGCTTTATTCCTTGTAATATGAAGCTCTGACTACAACTAAGCCTAGAAGATGACACTTATTTGGAAATACATGATAAATCCATAAGGGTTGCATA
Source organism: Aythya ferina (assembly GCF_964211825.1). NCBI lineage: Eukaryota > Metazoa > Chordata > Aves > Anseriformes > Anatidae > Aythya > Aythya ferina. The sequence continues at coordinate 1,658,025 of NC_140318.1, read as the reverse complement.
AAAAAAATTACTACCCCCTCTTTGCTATTCCTTGCAACACAGACGGTGGTGTAGGAGACTTGTCAGCAGCAGATGCACTTATTGTAATCACAGTCCTTAATAAATCTCTTTTTTTAATATTGACTATTTTAAAGGAAAGTAACTTCCCAGGGTGCTCTCAGGCTGCCAGATTTTCAGCAAGCCATCAGAAGCAGAAGGTGATGGAGGGACAGTTTTTCACATTTCAAATAGTTAATCAGTAACAGTAGTAAACACCTTGATTTTCAGGTACCTGCCCTGAACAATTCAGGAAATCTGACTGCTGGTATTGCTGAGGTAAATCAAGGCAAAGAAATGACTTAATCTGATTCTGCTAGAACTCTCTCAATACTATCCAGCTTCTGTGACACAAACATTAACTGGAAAGACACGTTACTGTAGCCCACGTTCATTTGGATACTAGTAGTGAAGGAGCAATGAATACTTATTCTAGATTGCTGAGAATCAACAGTATAGGTAGCGACATCACTATCATGAAACTTGAACATGACCCAATACTTTAAACTCCAGAATAATCATAGGACTTAAGGGCACTGTTTTACTTCATTTAAAAGGCTGAGGGGAGGAGAGGGGCTTTAAAATATTTCCACTGGATTAATGGATTAATTACCCAATGGCAAATGCATCACACAGATGTTTTTCCTCAATGCTGAATATAGATAGATTTAATTTAGCAAAATAAATTTTGTGTATATTCAGCAGTGCATGAATTACTTACTGTTCACATTAAGTAGCCGAACTGGCAGAATAGTTTGACAAAACAGCCATTTATGAGAATGAAACTGTTGAAGACATTTTTAGTTTCTCAGATCATAAATGCATCTAATTTAGACTGAGACCCATGGGGAGAGAGACTCCCAGAAACTCCCCATCCTCCCAGGGAAGTAAAAAATAAGAAAAAAGGAAAAAAAAAAAAAAAGTATAATGGATTGGCTTTACAGTCTCCCTGCTGAGATGAACAACTTGATCCACTTACAGTTCCAAACACATGATGCATGAAAGAACTGACAGAAATTCAATTCTTGCAAAGAAGAGCAGCTGCTCTCTAGTGGTCAAAGCCAAATATTAAGCAGTATGAAGGAAAGGAAAAGACCTAGAGGAGAATACTTCATTATCTAGGTAACTAAAATAATGAAACAAAGCTAAATAAGACATAAACACTGATCCCAAACATTAATTACACAAAGCAACACGATTCAAGTTTAGGCTTTGTTACAACAAATATTAATCCCAGCTGTATTTATATAGCAGTTGTGAAAAAAAATACACCATGTACGCTATTTGTGAGCCATGCCAGTTAATTGAATTTGCTGGCAGCACTTCCTCTGCTATGCTCCAACATCCTCCAAGATAAAATGTAGCTTTTAAATAGACCTGTGGAAAACTGAATCAAGAAATTTGAACTAATAAAACACAACTCTTTACTGTTATAAAAGTAAAGTAAAAGTAAATAATGAAAGGAAGGAAGTCTCTTAAAATTTATTACATTCCAAAGCTTGAAGTTCTGTGTTTATTGGTGAAGTCTCTTCTGATGTTCTACAGTGCGCCTACAACAGCTCCTTTAATGAAGTCTCATAAAATCTAATATAATACTTGATTGTTGACAAATCATATATATGTTTGAGGCCCAGCACTCACTGTACCCAGACATTTCTTACATAATTCCATGAAATTTACAAGTCTGTCATTTCCCGGGTTGTGGATAATGGCATGAGTGATGACCAGCTGGCAGATTTGGATGCTGGGAGTGAAATCAAAATGAAAAACTATAAAAAGCCAGAAAAATTCATGGAAGTAACTTTTATAGACTAAATGCTTGACTAAAGCCAAGATGTTCACAATCAAGATGGACCTTTTATCTACAGCTCACTGTTTTCGAAGAATGGATCACACCACAGATCATAGAGAAATGACGGGATGTCACAGTAGGAGGCACTGGGTATTCACCATTACTTGAATTTTTTGTCAAATGGACCAGCTTATATTGAGCTCCCTGCATATCAATTTTATTTCTCAACTACACATAAAAGGTATAGATCTAACTGTCAGCACAATATTTTGAACTAGTAAAAGAAAGCCAGATTTTCCCCTGCCATTTTCTGCTAAACAGTCACCCTCTGGCTTAAAAATATCCTCTTACACCCTTATTCACTTTACCGCTCTTCCCCTTCAGCCTCTTTATTGAAGATGATTACTGTGGGAAGTAACAAGCTGGACATATTTATGTCCCATTAAAGGGATACATCAAGCATTTAAAAAACATTTCTATGAAGTTATTAAAAAATCAATTACCAATAACAAATTTGAATGAGAAAAAAATAATTTCATAATTATTTGCATTGGGCGGTGCTAAAAGTGAGTATGAAATAGTCCATTTAAAACCATAATACAGGATATAAAATGTACAAAGTTTGTTAAAGCTCATCTAGAAAAAGACAGAAAAAAGACGTTTCTGTTCATTCAGAAACAAAAGTTAGTTTAAAATACATTTTTTTTTCATCTAATTGAAGAGATAAAGATGATTTCCAATAATACCTCAAAATAATGAAAAAATAAGTTTTGCTTTCTTTTTTCCTGTTCAGATATACCAAACACTGTGTGTTTTACATCTGTTGTGTCCTTCCCCTGCTCACCCCCAAAAAAGATTAACTCTTCAGATGACCTAAAACTTGATTGTGCTAATCCAAAAGTGGGCTGCTGCAACATTTCTAGCTTAGGAGATCATGAGCTAATTTTCATCAGGAGGCTTAAAAATATATCTGCAAATTTTCAAACATTATTTAACACTTCATAACAGAAAAGAACTGAGGTAAAGCAATTTACTTAAAATAACGAAAGTAACACAATGAGACACCTATATGTACAACTGAACAAGTAAAAAGTATTTACACTTTCAAGTAATGGAATGGTTGAATAAAATCATTTCATACATACCACATCATTAGGAAGGCTCTGAAGGTCATCAAAAGGGGTTTCCAGTGTGTTGGTGTCTACATTAAGAATCACTACATCTTCCAGGGCCATGCTTCTAACTTTCTAAATAGGAGCACATTCAAGAGAGGAGAAAGGAAGATATAAATATGGAGAGTTAAATCCTATGCATAAAGGACACGAGTGATAGCATAACATCATGGTATTACAAAACTCAACCCTTTTAAGTAACGCCAACATTCCTGTCTGTCACCACTTGTTTTATTTATTTATCTTACCATGTTGAAAAATCAACCCATAATTTGTGGACAGGAATTTCTAATGCTGTACATACTGAAATTTTTGAAACCACAGAGTTGCTGGTTGAGATTATTCAAGCAAAAAGTTATCACAAGCACCTCTACTAATGTTTATATTTACTCTGATATCCTGTTTGCAAATTTAGAAGCTTTTAGCTAAGTGAAGATTTTGAGTTCTTTTTGATTTCAGAAATTAATTTAAATAACAATAAATAGTGGCTTTTCCAGTAGGTATGAGCTGTATTAAATCAAAAATTAGATCTGTTTTCTAAATTCTAGGTTGAACCTTGTGTCTCCACTGCAGACAAATTTACAACTATTTAAGCCATGTTGACACTACAGAGGTTAAAAAAAACAACAACAGCAAATTAAGACAAAAGCTCCACCATATCCTGATCTTGTAATGTTAAGTGAATTTACATTTTTGATCCTGCTCCCATTAATTGAGATGTCTAATCTTCTTTAACTGTTTAAACCTTTGGTAACTACATACAGAAGTATAACTTATATCTTACTAAAGAAAAATCACTGGAACATTTGACTAAATAACTAAAGGTATCAGTAATCTAAGCAAACTTAAGCATTGCCAGACTTTGTTTCCCTGCTTAAACAACAGTAAATGAATCACTGGTATGAAAGAGAACAATATTTATGTATTTATTTTAACACTTTTTCCACTAACAGCACAATTGATTTTTTTTTTTGACTAATTGTACGTAGCTAAGTCCTTTTCAAATCTAGCTTTGTAAATTCAATCAGAAAAAGTGTAACTGCAAAATATGGTGATTAAGGAAATTTCCCACTGACACTGTAAACAAACATTCAAGTACCTAAATACCTACAGTACTAAATGAGAGTTATTGAGGAGGTAAATTAACAAAAACATACTCATTTTTTAATTAAGATTTTGTGGGGTGGGGGGAATTGTTTCCTTTAAAAGAAAGGAAATAAAACTCTAAAACAATGGCAACTTTGAGCCTTAGGCATCTAAATAATTACCTTCAGTTTTCCTCTGTCTATAAATAAAGCTGCTGTGTACTTAAAGGAGGGGGTGGAAATGTACCAAAAAAAGCCAACAACCATTAAAAAACACTTTGCAGACATTTAAGTTTTGGTCTTCCATGAGAATTTTCTTTGACTTAAATGGAAAAATGTTACTTTTAATGCTTTCCACACAAAAACCCCAAGTTGTGCATGACAGACCAGGTACTTTCCTCTCCATTTCAGGAACCAAAGGTCACTCGCATGGCTGCATCTGATAAACTCTAAAGCAATCCAGGAGTCTTGCTCCTTCTAGGAGTCCGGAAGCACCAGACAAACTGATTTGCTCCTTCCTGTTTCAGAAAATTAAAAATCGCACTTATACTCAGAGGAGTCTAAAAAGCTCCAACAAAAAGGTCTTGCAATGCACTTAACCAAAGCCAGAAGCTTGTCAAAATCAAGTGCTAGTAGGACAAGACAGAAGGAATTAAAACCTTCTCTTGAATATTGCCAAAGAAGCAACAAATGTGCTCAGACTTGTCAATGAGTGTTTTTTTAACTTTGGTGGCGAATCTGCGCCTTCCCATCAGCACTACATTGGGCTTTTCTGTAGCAAAGTCCAGGCTTTTCACAAGCTGGAATCTGCCAAGGAGCATAATACAAAATGATTCAGTTCACCATGCAAGGACTATAAATGCTTATCAATGTAATCACCTCCACATTTAGCCCTGAAATAACTGCATCTGAAAGGAAGGCTGGTGTTCAAATCTGCTGCGCTATACCTTTATAGAGTGAAGAGCATAACCTTACTTTAAACTTCTCAATAGTTCTATTAAGACAGGGGATTTCCCTGGAGACAAACCCTCAAATTTAATAAAACACCTGATAATAACTTGATTTATTGCGTCTGGCATCGTATTTGACAAAAAAAAAAAAGACAAAACACAATTTTTCAGTGGTCCAGTTGTGCCTTATCCTAGAGAAATGCAGACTGACCAGTTCATCTTGATCCTTTTTGTCATTTTCCTTTCACTATAATCTTTAATAAAGGTATTATGAGATAAATGTAGTACCTATCAGCCCAGCTGAATCTGGAAATAAAAGCATTTACTCCGTTGTTGGAATTTCAGTAGAAACTCCCGGCATCCAATGCACTCTTCCTATTAAATCCCACTGCACTCTATAAATTGCAACTCCATGTAGAATATTTCACAGGTAGGCTTTGCAAGTTGTCACAGTTTTTGTCAAAATATGAAGGGATGGCCACTAAGCTTTATATAGTTATATTCCATATTTCACAACTTCCTCAATATCAAAACAAAATTTTACAAATGAATTGATACCCATTAAACAGAATGGGCTATATTCACTAAGTTCATATTTTGCAGAAAAACACATGGAGAAGCAAAATCAAGAAGAAATATGAACATTACTGTTTGCTTATCCAAATTTACTGCATACTAGGGATTTGCTGAGTCAAAAGATATGATTCAGTGAAAATGTGCACCACTACTGCAAGCCTTTCTTAACCAACCTTACCGGATTCCTCGTAGCCATAATTAATCATCTAAACCCAACCAAATCGGACTAACATCTACACCTGCCTTTTATTTTATATGTCTCTGTTTAAAAGAGCGGAGAGGTAAGGAAAGCTGGTTTAACAAGCACACTGAACCCATTGTTTATGGCCTCTATAAACATGGCTTAGTAAGAATTACTGACTTAATCAGAGAGAACTTATCTCCTGGTGAAAAGAGCACTTTAAATTTCAGAAATGGCACCTTTACTGTGAAAATCTCTTAACTTTTCAAACAAACTCCAGGGGGCCTTAAACACCAGGTCAGTAAATAAGCAGCAGTTAGTATGATCTGTCCTGCTCACAAGCAGCCAAACACTTGAAGTAATTTAAATGTTTTATGTGAAAGGTAGCAAAACCACTGACAAAATATATGGAAATATTAAGGGGTACTCCTCTGTTTCACATGCGTCATATGACAGAAGAAATATTCATCAATAATACTAATGCCAGTTTATGCTAAATGTTATTTTATTATCACTATTGACAGCCAGCAGTTTTTGATCTTCCTACCATAAAAACAACTGAGCTAAACTTCATACAGATGAACAATGGTATTGGATATTTCCTTAAAACAACAACAACAAAAAAACAACAAACAAACACACATACAAGAAGGAAAGAAAAAAAAAAAAAAAAAAGAAAGAAAAGAAAAAAAAAAGAGGGGTTTACATATCTTCATTGCTAAATTGGTGCCAAAATGTAAACCAAGTTGATCATGAGGTTTCATAACCAGCCACAAATGGATCAACATATTAAAGATGTTGCAACAATAGAGAAAAGAAAATTCACCTTCCAGTAATTATTTTGGAATCTTAAAAAAAATATTTTAAAAACAACAACTAGTATTTGTAGTAGATATTTGGTACATTATACTTGAAACTATTATGGAATTATGATCCACAAGTCTAAAATCCATTTGTTTAATGAGTTGTCTCTACTTAGTTAACAGTTTCCATTTATTTTCTTAAGAACGCCACAACGCCGCAGACAACAATGTGTCAATCTGGCTGCCAGAAGCAGGAAAGGCAGCGGATATAAAATTTTATTATTTCATGCCCCAACAGCAGCCAGAAGGACTTAATGAAATCACCCTCAGATTTACAACCTGAAATAGCTATTCAGCAGACAAGCGTGGTTAGGCTGGATGTGCCCCTTGACCTTGCAGCCCTTTGATCTGGCCCAGCAGGTGGCCTGCGCCCCCCTCTGTGCATCTTCCACTCTTCCGCCACCCCCGACCTTGATGTGCAGGCCCTGATCCTGTACAGGTGATTCTCGAGATCCTTATCACAAGCAGCTGTTGCTAACTGAGTGACAAACATCACTAGTGCTGCTCTAACACCACCGTACAACAGCAGCAAAACCTTCCGCAGGCACTGGTGAGCCCGCTCGGTACCACAGGACTTGGGTTTCTTCCAACGTGTCCTGCAGGCATCCCCCCTGCTCCAGAATCACCCACTAAAGCACAGTGGTTAGTTTAATTTTTCCAACAGTTGCGGAAGAGGCAGTTTAATAAGTAATTTCTCATGTTTTTACATGCGTTTTACTCCTGAAACCACGTACAGCCATACTTACCATATTTGTGAGTGCCCAAATTACATTTAATTTTTTAAGATTTGGATTTCAGAACACCCAGTATATAACCCCATCATTTAAGCCCTGCAAAAAAAACACACCCTACACTTCCTCAGTTCTAGGTAAAAAAATCAGTGATTTACAAATGTTAAATATCTTGAAAAAAGCAAAATACTACTCTCCAATCAAAAAATTTCATTAGCAATTAACACTACGGTGGAAGATGCCAGTGTTCAGGGTGTTTTCTGCAAACAGCCAGCCAATAATTCCCCCAGTACTCCACGTGGCACTGCCAGCACAAAGCCCAGGCATATCTAAGCTTTTTCACAGAGTCTTAGCTCACACTCCATTCCAGCTACCTGGCATATAATAGGACTGGACCACAAATAGTGTGTACTCTTGTCTACCTGAAAAAGACAACAATCTGCCAAAAGAGTGCTCCCAGAATACATGCACAGGGTTGAGAGGGCTGAACACAGCCTTCTATTCATCTGTCTGCATAAGGGGAAGACTATCAATGCGAAATGAGATCAGCTGCTGTGTCCTACTACATTAAAAATAGGAAGAATTTTAGTGAAACTTCTTCTCCTGACGTGAACATATTTACTCCTACTAGGTTAAAATAAAACAAAACTCTGCTCATGTCTGATATGTACAACTGCCTTTCATGGTAAGGAAGAATTCATCCCGACAACTGCAATGCCAAGTTTCACACACACATTTAGTCTGGAAAATTTTGTGATAATTAAAACTCTGAAGTCCCAGATGAAGTCCTCAAGTGACTGGAATCTTAAAAATAAATAGACAAGGAAATATACTTTTCTCATCTTTAAATTCATTTCTAAATACTGCTTTTGTGCCCTGAATAGAGCATGATAAGGCTGGGCATTACTGTAACTTGCATGATGGAGGCCTGGCACAGAAGATTATACTGCCAGCAGTGCGGTATCTGACAGCTAAAAGGAACCGTTCCCAGTGGTAATGGGAACCACATGTGCCTGAATTCCAATAGGTAGTCCACTAGGTCAAGGGCATTCCTCTTCCATCAGCGCCATCACACTAACAACCTTCACTACAGAAGCAGTTGCCGAAACAATCGTTTACTAAGACAAAATGGAAAAGGCTGCCAGCTAAGTTTGACACCGCTTGTAACAGAAAGGTGAATTTAATGTAACATGAATACTAAAACAGCATGAGGGATGCAGGTAGAAAGTAAGATTATGAAAGGGATGTGTTCATTTGATGGAGTTTCATCTTCCTATCTTGTTATTTATCAGTACTAAGTACTTATCTTCATCTAATATGAATTCAATTAGTTCTGTAAGCATGTTCCATTATTCATGTGATAGCTCCAGCCTTGCTTATCCAGCAGCTTATAAACTTTTAGCCTTCTTTGAAGTCACTTTATGGATTGCTAAATGGAAATCTTATAAAGAATGACTAACTAGGTGATGATAGAAAAGCTGAAAAATAAGAGCACAAAACACAGCTTTATATTTTCTACCAAGATTTTCCCTCATAAATCAGCCAGAGCCCTCTGACCTACAACAGGAGATTATCTTATCTCACAGGAGAACATTTCAGTCACAGCAAATTAGATTTAACAGTCAATGGATATGCTTGATATTTTAATCATAAGAAAAATTTGTCATTTTCCATTAAAATAACTGTTTCTCCTACAGAGACCCCATATAACATGGGAAACTAGAAACTAGCTGAGATGCTAACTAACTAGTTTGACAAAAACCCTCTGGAGGTGCGACAGCGGGTGCATTTTGTTTTAAAGCATTGTAACTGCTACTGTATTTCTTCCAGAGGACCTACTCCAAGATAAGGAGAGCAAAAGCACACAAAAGCAACACCAAAGCTGGAAAATTTTCCTACACTCCACAGTCACCCTTCCCTTTACACCACAGCTTCCCCTGCACAAGTTTAGGCTTTCACTAACGTTTACGCAGCACCGACAAATTATGCAATCAGGGCTGCTGGAGCAGAACCGTGTAACTGCAATTACTCCCCTGGGGCTGTACAGTAGAAGAAGAGCCCACCTGTCTTAACCTGAATGGAAAGCTGGGGAATTAATCCCTTCTTCTGAAACTAGAACATGTGAATTGACAAAACACTTTTAAAGGACTATGTGCTGAAATTTCAGCATTTAATGAAAAACGGATACTGGGTAATGACAATATTTTAACTACCTTTTAAAAATTATTTTGATGTGGAAAAAATAATACAGCATATTTTTTAAAAATGCACAACTGATGGAATATGGGAAAAAATGCTGTTGCTACTAGATTGTTACTCTAACACATAAAAGGTATGATTTTATACCTATGTACATAGAAAATGACAAACAGGAGAGTAAGCTTTCAACATCAAAATCAGGCTAAGAGGTAAACTAGTAATGCTCAAATTTGTTTACCAAATGTCACCTTTCCTTTGCCCAAGACCCAGACTGATTATCCCGTATTTGCTATAAAACAACAGATACTATAGCCCAGTGTGTGATTTTATTTTATTTTTCTGTGGCGAAAGCACAGTTAGCTAGAAGATGCATTTCTATCTGGAAATATACAATTTATCCTTAAGAGGAGGGGGAGTAGAGAAGACAGGTTTTTTTTTATTTATTTCATTTATTTCATAAGGCACTTTGAATAACTGTATGTTGCCAATGTGTGTGTGTGTTCCAGAATCTCCAACTATTCAAAAGCCGTACTGGATTTAGTACTAAACAGATTTTTTCGCAAGTTACTAAAATGGATGAAAGTTGGCTTCTCCAAGAACTCCTTTTTTTGAATTTTTACAGATGGAGTTTGGAAGGCCTACAGAGCCCTGCAATCTGAAAAAAATGAGACAAAGGAAGAGGTAATATTTGATGTAGCAAGGCAGGGGTGAGACAAAGCAACACCAAAGTGTAATTATTATTTTTTTCTATACCCATGACCAGGCTGACCACACAGGTCTTTCCGAGAGATGATCTATGAAAGCTGACAAGTATCTGTACTAAGATGTTCTCTCATCCTCTACCAGGCCTTTTACTCCTTTTTTATTAGGGTATCTAGCTATTTAAGAATGCCAGTGATTACCTGGCACTGCTATTGGGCAGAAGAATTCTTGCTCAATATGAAAAATATATGCCAGACTACCCCCTAGGTATCACTTGGGTTCTGCCTATGCAGTATTCAAATTTAATTATCAAAAATCTCTTTAACAAAAACATTTTATATACAAACAAATGTCCACGTTGACATTTAGAATAATTGCTTATTCACTAACACATTGCACTGTAATTCTGTACTTTATTTAGCAATATAAAGGGCATCTGTGGTCAAGCAGGGGGGAGCCCTGCATATTCTATCTAGCTCCTCATGAAAAAGGTGACTTCTAAGAAATTACGTCACATTAATACTGGGAAAAAAGGGGAAGTTACATAGTATAAAAACCTAAGTTTTAAAAACACAGAGACATAGAAGATCATTATTACATAAATATGCCCCAGTGAAAGAAAATGTTTGATCAATATTTACACAGAAGGTATAAATTTTATGGAAATACAAAACCAAATATTCTAGTAATATGCGTTATTTTGTGTGAAGAAAAATTCAGCATTGTAAATTGTTGCATATCCTAAGCTTAAATTTCCAAACACAGCTATCTAAAACAGGGACATAAGTCAATTAGTTTCCAAGGGCACTTGCAATGCCTACTGTTCAGCACTGCTTACTGATTTAAGTACCTACAGAATGGCAGTGCTTTTCTTTGAAGGAATGGCTCTTCCCATACCGAGCACATACATGGTGGTCAGACTTCCTGTGTAAAGGGGCACAATTCATAAGGACTAAGATTTTCACGGGGATCTAAGTTAGTAGCTTCTGTGGTCCTCCAGATACTTTTGAGAAAAGTTATCAAGTGTTTCACCAGGACTGGAAGCAGAAGGAAATGTGCTATTTCCACGCACACACAGTTAGCAGAATTACTCTGAATTGTTTATATGTGAAGCTTTCTGTGAGGGCTGGTTTTCTGCCAGCTTTGTGTTAACATTAACAGCAAGTTCCTTCTTTTCAGGGTCTTTTTAACATTAAAAAAATTACAAACTGTCTGCAAATGCCTAAAAGAGAACTATAACTGTCAACATTTTAGTTTAATATCAGCTCCGCCTTTCTGAATAGAGTAAAACTAGAGGCAGTAAACTATTACATGAAGCAACAGGATGGAGCAGGGAACACACCGTGAGCTCATCGCTGACTGCTGAACTGCAAACAAACTATGCCCAGACAGTACAAGGTACCATTAAGACTCCCTTGAGATTTAACACTATCATGTAAACCTAATTTCAGTTATCTGAACACTCCTAAAGAAATTAACAGGACTATTATATTTTTAAGCATATGAACGAATGTAAAATTATTTGCAGAAATTAGGTCTAAATCATAAAATGACGCATATTTTCAGAAATGTTTAGAAAGACTTACCTCCATCAAACTTAAATGTATTCCAATGAGGTAGGGCATTGGGGCACTGCAAAGTAGAAGAAAAACTTGCTTTACATTCTCATAATGATGGATTAACACATATGAGTTATAAAATCAGCTACAGGAAGAGACTGGTATACTGGATTAGACTTTAATATATAAATATATGTATATATATATATAAACAAACCACATGTTAACAAAATTTTATTCCATATTTGAAAGACTTGTTTTACTGTGCAATATCCTCTCACTACCATAAGACTTAAATTTCTCTTGACATCAGAATTTCTAAGTTAAAACAGGTACATAAGGGCAGCTATTAAATATATACCTATAAATTAAAATATTGTGGTCTCTTAAAAAATATTACAATTTTCTAAGAAATACACAGATTTTTTCTAAACAGTACTGTTTAGGAAGATTGATCCAGTTGTAGTGTTAAGTGGTTTATTTAATGTATGTAGCACCCAGTACTACAAGCTTTAATCGTTTGACTATGGGTCCAGGCACATTTTAAATAACTTAGTATCAATCTTGAAATATTTAAAATTATAAAGCAAGGATATAAAAATGACTTTGGAAGATTCTGATTAAGTCCTGAATTATTGTGATACGTGCTGGTATCATTATTCTCTTCAAAATACAAAACTTAAATATATCAACAAGTTCTTATGCCAAATTTGTAGCCACAAACACAGGTGTTATACTTTTGTTATCAAACAGAACGCTAAGAGAAAGACTGATCTTTTCAGTCTTCTGTTCAGTGATGTTTGCAAACAGCAATATGGACTGTATAACACAGGAAGAATACTGAATCAAAGTTGTATCCTTGTATATACAGTATTTCTAATATTAAGCTTACTACAGAACTCCCACTCAACTAATCAGGGAAAGCTTATATTTGCATTGCTTATTAGAACATATCAAAGAGGATGCCAAAGCTGCTAATTGCAAATATGGCATATACTGCCTGTTAAACTGAAAGCACACAGACAGACACAACTTTTAAAATAGAGCCTCATTTGATTTTGCATACAGAAGCTCAAAGAGCTCATTTTCAATTTCAGATGAAAAAGGAGAGAAATGTCACTGTGCTGCCTTGGATTAAAATATCTTCCATATTGCTTTTATAAACTGGTGCCTACTGTTCAGTAAGGGAAGAACAGTGCTGAAAGAACTACTGCAACACACCAGCAGAAATCACTCTGCTTCTCATTTGGTGAGAAATAACTTTTCAAAACGTACAATTTGTTGATATGCATATTAATAATTAGCATGTTTATTAATATGCCACCAAGAACTGTTCTTCTGTTGGATGCTGTACCAAGAGATGTGAACAGCCTCTATATTACACATTCTGGATGAAAAGGATGAAAACGCCTTTTTTTTCCCTTCTTTTTGAAGACTTTAAACATATATAACTTCAAAGAATCATACACATTCATTTGTAGAATACTGAAGTGGTGTCTTATCACCTTACAACTTACTGAATTGAATACGCTGGCAAGAATGCCCAAACTTCACCCAGTAAAGCACTTTGTGCTAGCCCAGAGGGACTGCTGAATTGTAAACTAACTTGGTGCAAGTCCTAAAGACTTGGCTTCCTTGGGAATTCCACAGGTGAGAACCAGAGCATACATCCAAGTTTTTGGATACAAATTTTTACCATACAACATGATATACACTTACTACATATGGATTGCTGCTCAACTGAGGAGTATTTATTTGTAATTTTGCATGTTTTATTTGTGACAAACATTATCTCTTTCACCCACATCTCTTCATTTCCAATGGCCACATTCCAGGAGCAAGAAAATACCCAGTAATTTCACATTCAAAGTATAAACCATTGGTTTAGCTGCCAGCTGCACAAATGCTCAACTTCCCTGTGTGCCTGGCTACGCTGTTGAGGACTCCTCCAGTATGCACTGAAATGAATGTGTTTCTAATTAAGTAGTTTCAGGAACACGACAGCTTCAATCTCAAAAATACAAAGTCTGAACCTCGGCAGGAAGTCTTAAGACTGCAAATGTCCCATCTAGTGGAACCTTGGCTAATGTAATGAAAGGAAGCAGGAAGAGTGCAGTATTCCAGAAAGCCAGCCATTTATTAATGTGGCCAAAAGCAGAGCCTGTCACCAAGCGTAGGAAAATCTGACTCTGTAAAAGTTAATTAACTCTATCATGTCCATCTGTCACCCACTTGCTTTATCAACAAAACAATGAGAATGCCTAAACCCTTAAAACCATGCACACCCAGTAAGATTTTATGGATCTACAAGACAGGCTTTTAGATGCAAGGATCGATTTAGGATGCAACGACTTCTCTTTTCAATTTTCTAGTGCAAGTCATCACATGTAAAGACAATGCAGCATATAAAGCTATTACAGGGATTGCGTAAAGGCCACAGTAATCTAACTTTTAGCAGTGTTTTCAAAGCTGTTATTTCTTTAAACTTGTATTACTACATACTAAAAGATTGCAGACAGATCCTTAATGTGCTACACAATGTATATACACTTGGACAGACTGAAGAAAGCAGAAGGAACAATTTGATGCTATAGCACTAGAGAGTAAGCTTAGCTTACCAATTCATAAATAATATATATATATAACATAATAAAATAGCTCAGGTTTTTCCGATCAATATGAACCAGCAAACTTTGAAGCAGAAATTTGTTAAATAATGCACTAATTTTGCAAACATTTGCATTAGCTTTATGAATAGTTGCATGGATTTCATTAAGGGCATGAGGTTGCGCACAAATACAACACTGAGCATTTCTCCAAGAAATGCTTAATAAACGGGTGATAGGGCCTGGATCACAGGACACTGGGACATGGCACCAGTACACAGAAGGTGACAAGCAGACCAGGTACATGCTACGAAGGGCTGTGGAAGATGAATAGCATTTGTGATGCACAAGAGAAGATAGGGAATGTAGAAGGTAAACAAAGAAGGTTAACAAAGCCATAGGAAAATAGTTCTTATAAGAACTTTTCATTATGTATAAACAGTTTGGTTGAAGATGTATGCCAGGCCTCATAAATTGCTTTTATTAACTTTTAAGTGTTAATCATATGCCATTACTTAAATACTCGGGTACAATACTGTACAAGAGAACATCATGCACTCCCCTTCACCATTCAGGCCACACCATAATTCTTCCCAACTGCTATTCAGATCCTGAGAGAAGACATACTCAAGGAGCTTTTACCAAGCTAGAGGTGTATGGTTTTTAAAGTCTTTCCAGTCAACTTCAGGAACATACATTGCTTGTATAAACAGGAGAAACACTTTGCACAATCACTAATCCTTCTGAGACCCATGACAGATTAAGGACTGACCTTCAGACCAGTCTTTACATACTACTTTACGCTTAATCAGTCCTGGGGCTTCCTACAGCCACAACTCCTAATTACTCAAAGCTGTTTGATGGCAGGCAATAGCCATTAAGTGCAAAAGTAAGAAGTATCAATTTCTACTATGCACATTCACTGCTTAAACAAAAAGCCTGCCTAAGTCTTTTGGAACAAAGAGAAAGGCTATTACTCCTCTTGTGCCACAGTGGTTCCCAATGCAATCAGGGTTATTTACAATCAAATGAGTTATATAGGTAAATATCAAATCATTAAAGTAGCAATGAATAAGCATGAATATGGATACTGTGGACTTAACAGCTATATATTGCCCATTTATTACAGTTGCATTTTTACAATTTCTTTAATTCGTTTCCTTAGGCTAACTAGAGACCTCTTAATTATGCTCCCAAGAGGTGGGCAACTACTAATTGGAAGAGAAGCAGGTGAAATAGAGGGACACTTCCTCTTAAGTGAAAATAAAAATAAAAATTCCCAACAACAACAACGAAACTCCCACACCTTAAAAAAAAACAACTGCAATTCACCAGAAAATGTAATGTAAAACCCACAGATCTCAAGAAGGTTTGTAGTTTATAGCTACACAGGGACTTGCACCATTTTCCTCCACTGTTCCAGGAAAATGATTAGATCACATTTAGTACGTTCATGTCTTGATACACAAACACTGACTTAATGTGTTGCTCTTATACACCTATAGTACTTTACCCTCTAAGTAGTCTCCAGATTTCTCTTCAGATTACTCATTGAGATGCAACAGAACTCAATCCCAAATTTATCAGGGTAATTGATGCAAATTAGAAACTTGACTGCACAGAGCAACTACAAGAGCTTTTAGTGAGTACACAGATGTACCAGGCTAAATCAAAATGCCTACCCAGAGGCTCATGAGGAAGGAATCATTGTTTCCCAAGCAGCAGGAGTACTTGCCCTCCAGTTACCCCCTCCACCTACTTAAAGGAGCATACTGAACTACATGCAGATTTAGAAAACACGAGAACGGGAGTTTCAAAAAAAAAAAAAAAAAAAAAAAAAACCCACAACCAATTCCTGGAGAAAGGGAAAACTGCACCAACAGAAACGTTTGTTCAGCAGCTGTGGCAGGGTGCTCTGAGAAGGTGCTCTCAGAATATATTAATGTTGGCTGCTAAGCAATCTATCTAATATAAAAGACTGTTTTAATCACCTTAGAACACGTACTGTTACTTCTGGTAGAAGCCCACATAATAACCAGAGTAATTCCCCCACCCTTTAATGATAGAATCAGATGGCTGAAGTCATCCTACATGCATGTATGCGGTATTGAGCCACCATAACTGGCTCAGTATCCCTAGCACATGGCATGGCATTTTCAGTACATGAATAAGGATTGCAGGTGAACATAAATATTAAATTTAAAATAAGCCTTTCAAGAGGGAAGTGGGAAGAAGATTGCCTTGTCACTCTCTGGGAAGAGAGCTATTCTACTTTTTCATAGTTCTGGGAAGATCGAAGAGTTATCATGTGTGTCCTCCCATGGAAATACAACTGACAAACATGGAGCTGAATTGGAATGTTATCAGCTGGGACCTTAGAAGCTTTTTTGTTTGTTTGTTTTACATAAAAAGGTTCTACTAAAATAATATCACAGATAATAATCACAGATGGAATATACTTTTTTTTTTTTTTCCAAAACCTTTCAAAGATCACAAGTAATACCGAGTTCTTGTAACCTTTTGTGATTTCCACAAAGAGTAGAAGACTCAAAAGCACCAACAGCATAAAATAATACGCACCAATGGACAGCAGACAAAGTCCACTGAATGAACATCATTTTTTGTATTTTTAAGAACAGAAGAACTTTAAATTTTGTTTCCATTTCAGATTTTTAAATTGCTTACATCACATTTGCAAAATAAATAACCAGACAGTAATTAAAATAAACTCTAATGTTTTTAAATAATTTCACGTCATTTCCCTTAAGAGGCAGACACTGATAAGCAATAATACTGCCTTAAAACAGACAGCATGAAGCTGATTTCTCAGTCCTCATAGGCAAAAATCACCTTTCCAAGTTCTCATGGTTACAAAATAAATGGACTCTATTTTGAGAAATATATTTATGGCGCACAGATTGTTACTAAATTTATTTATCCAAACAATTAGTGTGTGAGACTACCTCTCCAATTAAAGTTCATATCAGGCTAAGGTAATCAGCTGTTGTATTTGTGAGCATGCAATTACAGCCTAATAATTATATGTTTTAAAATCATACTTCACACACTAGCTAGCTCATTTGCTGTATGGACAGGGTGTTACACCATGAAAGAATTCATTCAGCAGAGCTCAGCGACTCGTGTCTTTATTTCCTTAGGTACACTGCCCAAGTGTTTGCTTTTTGCACACCTCTGCTCCCAGCTGTGGGATCTGGACTTAGCCCCTTTTAACATGGCTTTGTCAGAAAGTCAATGAATACCTAATCTTCAAACCCAGCGTAAAAGCCTCTTGTGGTCCACATCGTTGTCCTGAAAACTCCTAGCAGCATGTACCTGAAGAAAAAACTGGCAGTAGCAGCCTTCATGTGTTAATTACACATGTGAAGCCCATTATGCAGAGAAAGGGCACCTGCTGGCAGTGCAAATGACTAGAACCTGCCCTTCCTGTGCAGTGAGTAAATTGAAGGTTCATTTCTACAGAAGATAATAGTTTTTAGATTCCTTTCCGTGTATCCTCGACATAGGCACATACTTAACATTTAAATAATCTGCAGAAGAACAAGCTTGCTTTAAACCTACATGTTTCAGCTCCTAGCACTTCCCTTAAAAATGCTAGTTATCCCTGCTGGTTCCTTACTCCTGCTTAAATGCAGAGAAAACATCACACAGAACAGTATCCCTCTTACAAAAAACACCCCAATCCAGCCCCACCCCCAAAAATCACCATGCTGAGAGCTTAAAAATATGCACTTAAAATATGATATAGTAAGGTAGAGTCAGCTGAAGTTCAATAGTTCATTTTGTTCTGACGACTTTATAAAATGCCAGGGAGGGCAGAGGCGGGCCTGTTTCTACGTTTCAATTCATGCTCCAAAGCACACTGAGCATCACACCCCACCAGAAAGCCATTTGCTAATTTCTGTGCTCTGTTTTGCCAAACTTACTAACAAATACTCATTTTAGAAGAATCACAGTCTCCTTGCATCACACGCTTATGCCACTAACACCACCTGTGTCTTGTATTATCCTACTACAGCCTCAGAATCCAGACCTTTTTCTATAGAAATGGCTCTCATGAAGACGTGTTTCTTTTTTTTTTTTCATGAACAGAGACAAATCTGAATGGCCTGTAGTTTCTAGGATCTTCTCACTTCTTCCAAAGACGTGTGCAACACTTATTTTCCAGTTAGTGAGGACATTCCTGACTGCCAATGCCTTTCAGTTATGAGCTGTGGCCTTACAATAGTATCAGGAAAGTTCATCAGCACTCTCTGATCAAATATATCTTCTCCCACAAATTCGTAAATGTCCAGCTCACTTAAGTAAGTAAACTTACTGTCTGACTTTGTGCTAGAAGAGAAACTGAAAACTGAGAGGGCATCTTAGACAGGCTTTTGCACCACTGACCGCAGAGTCCACAAGGTAACTAATGACACGCCTATCTGAAGACCACAACAGTGAATAAGGAGGCTCCTTAAGCCACATGGACACTGTGGAATTGCAGAATTCACACTGGAAGACACCTCAGAAGGTGCTCTGAGCTCCTGGTCAAAACAGGGCCAGCTGTGTCAATATACGGCATCGCTCATGGGCTGTGCCAAAATCTGTAACATCATAATAACAAATACGTTTTTGAATGGTTTATAATCATTCCCCTATATAAGGTAAGTATGTCCTAACACACTGAGAATATTAAAAGATCGCTATAGGAAAATGAATAGCTTCTTCCCCAGTCCCAACAGAAATTCAGAAAAGCAGAAAAATGAAAGTATCTTCTCCACTGTATCTTTTACTGCTAGAGTCTTAATTCGTATTTTAAGATTTAACATAAATATGCTAAAATCAGATTATAAGTATAAAATATCTAAGTTGCAGAATTTCATAGTAACCACTCATATCAGTGTATTTCAGCATACTGATACACAATTACCTAATGCCAGGAATTTATTTTTTTTTACTTATTATGTTCACTGTTTACTTAATATACATATGCATTTTCAGACTAACAGTTGCATCATAAGAGGACTTAAATCTTGCAATACAGAAACATTAAAATTGTTGTGAATCTAAATTTTATACACACACACACGTATATATATAGCCTTACCAACAGTAGTCCAATAGATGTGGGGGCAGAACAGGGATGTAAACATGTTGCCAGAACATCGGGTAGAGCATAGCTGCAGACCCATGAATGCAGGCAGTTAACTGAAAAACACATATTAAAAGAAGATCATAAGACAAAAACGAAGCTTAAAAAATTAAGGCTATAATAAAAAAAAATATATATTTTGCTTTTATATCAACATGCTTTATTACACAATATCCAGTGTCCTCTTTAAAAAGGGGATTGGGTGGGCAAAGCATGGCTGGTTTATGGTGGCTGTCATTTGACTGACTTAGTTAAACAGCTGAGAACATGATTCATTCAACAAACAAATCCTGAAAAGAACACCCAGTGTTCTATAAAGCAACGTAAACATGGGAATGAAAACACACAGTGAAGAAAAAAAAAGTAAAGAAAAAAACAAAAAGATCCTTGCAATTACCATCCATTAAGTATCATAAAAATGAACTGAAATTATAACACAACCTGAAAAATATTTGAGTTCAGGAAGGTACAATACCACTGACATACATTTCTTAAGAATATATCATACCAAATTTAATGTTTACATTTTCATTATTTAGAAGATATTTTTTTCTAATTGCCCTTCACCAATCATTTCATCCACTGATTTTCTCAGTTATATTTTTAACAACTCATTAAGAATAATTTTGACATCAGCAGGTACAGAGTTAAAAAGATCATAAATAGCAAACACAAGTGTTAGTCTACCCATGGGGAGAATCTTCACAGGGCTTTGGAGGAAATTGTGTCTCAATCCCATTTCAAGCCATAATTAATAATTTTGAAAAGAAGATAAGCAGGATATTTGTCATATTCACTGAGGATACTAAAAAGAAAACAGTGATAATTCTCAATAAAGAAACCTCTACTAAAACTATAGTCCATATGCTGTAAGAAGAGGGTATGAACGCATACACTTGAAAAAGCATAAAATAAAAAATGAATTGTAGCATACAAATAGACACAAACTAAAAGACAAAGAGGTGATAAGCAATCACATCCACCCTGACAGCGTTTTGCAGTTTTGAGTCTCTTTTAATCTCAAATGGTACTCAATGCAAGTACTACACCATGTCTCACTTGTTAAAACTTAATTTGAAAACAAAACTCAATGAAAACCTATCAGCTATTTCAAGGTACAGAAAAAAAGATTAAATAAAGCATTTATTGCTTGTCTGGACAATAGGGAGGGGGAACACTGCTTACAAATACCTAAAAGACAAATTCTAAAGGAATGAGGTCATTGGGGTGGCCTGAAGTTTCAGAGAGATGTAACTGAGCAAAGACGAGTTGTGACATTGATCCTAGATGCAGTCAGATCCAAAAGCAGATGATCCGAAAGCAGCTTATTGGTATTGATTTTCATAGTCTAGATGAGCTAATCATTATTTACTCCAAAGGTTATAGAAGGCTATGTGAAGGTGTGCACTAATACAGTCTCTTAAAGCTCCATAGCAAGGAAAACCAGCTACACGCTCCGGATCTGTTCTGGCTTATGCTCAACAGCAAAGCCTTTATGTAATTCCAATGCAACTTCTGTAAGTAACAGAACCCAGTTTTCTTATTAAAGCTCAGGTCATTTGGCAAAAAAATAAAAAAATAAAAAAATAAATGAAGACAGGCACATATTTTGTCTTATTTTAGCCTCTGAACAATACAGGTCTGGATAAGCAATGAGAGTGCACCGAGACACACAGATTTTGGGGGGAGAATTACTGTGGTTCTCTACAGTGTTCAGATAAGAACGAGGGTGAGGTATAAGCTTCACAAGTGGGAGTTTTTCAAAAGCAGAAAAGTGACTATAAAAATGAACAGAAATAGATTTTGCAATTTACAGCTCAAAATAGATACAGATCATTTCAAATCGTTCAGAACCCAACACCCAGTATGCCAAGCATCAAACCATACAGGACTAAAATTTCAGATATAAACACACCCTTGCTGCATTGAAAAGCCAGAAGTTTAAGCTCTACCTGGTACTTACCCAAGATATATTAGAATGCTTCATATTACTGTGGCTAAAATACATAATTTCTCTGCCTGATGATGTTTTTGAGTTCTAATCATCTGTATTACCTATTCACTGATAACCTAGATTGTAAAAGATTTTTAAGATTTGATGCAAGGATTTCTTTTGCAAAGGTCTTATTTTTTCTTTCCTAATAGACTTTGTTTATGCATTCACTAGTTCTAGTCTTCTTTGTGACAGGTTCCCATTTTTTTCACAGAAACATAGCTCCAAGAATTGTAGCTTCTTCAAGGGAGAATGCTATCACACCCAACTTTCAAACCCAAACAGAAATTTCTAAAATTACACCTTACTCTTATGATGTATATCTTTTCTTGTGTTTCTTTTTCCAGAAACTATTTTGATCTTCCTTTCTTCAGACTTCTGTACTTGCATGTTGGTGTGGAGTAATGATGCCTCTCTACATAGAAAGCTGCTCACTTGCTGTATGTCTGTCTCACTTACCAGGACTGCAAACAAAATCTGCATGCATTCCTGGTTTCTGTCTTGTCTGTTATGTCCATTTCTTGGCCTACAGCCTCTACCAAACTGAACTACAGATAATTCTGACAATCATTTTCTTAAATTAGTGACATTCATCTGCACAAATTCATCTGTATTGAGATAAATAAGTGGGTACTTAAGCATTGCTACAATTTCGTTGAACTCTCAAAAGCTACTGATGAAATCTGGAGGCACAGTCTTGTCTGACACTTTTAATGTCCTTTAGATTTTCCTTTTTGTCTCCCTTGAAAGCACTTTTAGTTCCAGTGGAACTATTCGTAACTACGATATTGGCCATTAATTTCTATGCATCTTCAAGCATTAAGCAATCTGAAATAATATACTCTGTTCAATTCTTTGAAAGTCAATGAAAAAAGCATCCCACTACTCCCATTTGACTGAAATATTCTCAAATGAACCTCAGATTAACAGCACCATTTATAATGTAATTCATATTAAAACTACATAATCATTTGTTGAGTCCTTTATTACTCTCTCCTCATGTTTGGTATTGAGCAGCTTCACCAAGGTGTCATCTAATGATATTACAGAAATCTGTTAATTCCCTGTTAATTTATTCTGTTAATTATCAAATGGATAATTCAAATAATAAAAGCATTCTTCACTACCTTCAAAAGGGCCTGAAAATGATTTGTTTCCAACTTTCTAAATAGCTTTCCAATGTCAAATCTTAACTGCAGCAGTAATTTCTTCATCTAAGAATATGCTTTCTTGTGCAGTTTCAAACACTGGAAGCTACACAGCCACTCCTTTCCTCAGCACTGATTGAATTAACAGTATTGTAAGCATCCCAGTGCTGACAATGTGCTTCCATAAATAAGAAAATGCAAGAATTGGTATTAGGTTTGAACCAAAGTCCTAAGGCAAAAATACCTTCAGAAGTAGACAGGGTCTAGCAAGTACTTGAAGATCTGAACAAGTACCAGTTCAGTCCTTCTTCTTCATTAGCAGGTGAACATTAGCTTATGGTTCATATGGGATGTAAATATCAGTATATTAGATTAATTCAAGCATGGTTTAGAAATCACAAAATCTTGAATTTATTCTATATTTATGCTAAAGATTTATTATCTCTATCCCATTATGGTTCAACTAATCCTTATATTATTCCTACCAGAGAATATGCTCCCTTCTCACAGATTAGATGAAAGGTATAGCCTAGTTCCAAAATGTGCAGAAGAAAAAGGCTTACTTTCCCAATGTAGTTTTTCTCTATATTCTTAAGTCCTATATGCTTTCAGCTTCCCTTCTCCAAATCAAAAAGATGTCTGAAAAAAAAACCACCCAAACCTCCTTAAAAAATTAAATCTTACTTAAGAATTGCTTCTATAGGATCAAATGGATTATTTCCTGGCATTATTATATAATACAGTTCCTGCTGCAGAGAACCGCACTCAGTAATCCAAAGAGGCCCCTTCCAAACTCCCTTCCATTGGTTTTAAAACTCAGCAAGAAAGGATTAAACAGATATAATGCTCAACACTACAGACATCTGAGCAGAACCTGTCACTTATTTTTGAGATGTACTCCCACCTTGCTATCTGGCATGAATTCAAGTAGCATACTACCATGGGTAAGCACCACTACTGTCCTTCAACTCTGCCAAGATAAGGGCTCATAAAAAAAAAGAAATAGCATATTTGCTCAAGACCTCACCTGATTAGTGATTGCCATATAGAAAACAAGCACTTAATAATAAGGCAGCCTGAGAAATGCCCAACTGTCAGAACTGTAGGAATCCAGCATTTTGAAATAAGATCAGTTCCACTACCTCAGCTTCCCGCAGCTGTTGCTAGAGAATGCAAAAGAGAGCTATTTAAGAAAGACACTGAGTTACTGATTCACTTTTTGCAGTTTTACCTTGAATACTTCAAAAGCCTCATTTGACCAAATTAATCAATGGGGTTTTGTCACACACAGAAAAGTTATAAACCATTTTCCAGCGTATTCTACTTTGTACTTACGCACAGACACTGCACAGTGTTACAGATGCAGTACATGGCTGCAGATGTGCCATATATACTGGAAAACAAAATACCACCTTCCAGGCATGTGTAAGATCATTATGCATTAAGCTGGGCTAAAAACACAGCAAAAAGCTGAAGACTGAGTTGCACAAGAATTAAACAGTGAAAGCAGAGCTGTTGTAAAAACTGTGTATGAAGGTGAAAACCTATGCTGGCAGCAGGTTGTAGGGCCAGCAACAGAGCTCTTGGGAAGGAAGAATTGCTCTAGAACAGCAGTTGTAAGCCTGCTGCAGAACAAGAACAGTGCAAGCTTTTAGCTAGATTGCATCACAAGGATGTTTAGTCAATGTTATTGATCCTATGTTGTATTTTCCTAAGAACCACAATTTCCTTTCCTCCGAGCCCTCAGACATGTCAGAAACCAATCAGGAAAGAAGAGGTTGTGTATTAGTACATTCTGTGACACAGAAGAAGTGAAATAGCAACCTCTCAACGCCCAAGTACAAAAGACCATTCATGACAGAATGGCATTTTTTGCTTTGGACCAGTACTTACAAAATATAAAAATTATGCAAAGAAATTCACCTCAGTAAGATGCAGCCTAACAAAAACATGATATCACTTCAAAATTTAAGGTTTTTAAGTCATCAGGCTGCATGTACATCACCTTTCTCTGATGAGAAGCAACCTGGTGCTGCCCTTATCACACGCAGTCAGCATTCCTTCCTGAGATGGGGCTGCAAGGGCAAGTTACGATGGGAGAGAGAATACTGGAGGAAAGGAAAGCTCTTCTGTCTCATTTCTGCAACTGCACAGTCCCACCTGCAGGTGGTCTTTTGCCAAGCAGTTGTTTTATGTATTCTGATTCACATTTGGCTTTTCATGAGTAGTTAGATCACAGAGTACTTTATGTGTGTGTGTATTTAAAGTAATTGCTTTAACATTTTGAGAAATGAATTGAGTTTCCTTTTGTAGGAAAAAAAAATCCAAGAAAACAGCAAGAAATCTTCCATGGGCTCAGTACATATGGTTTATAAAGTAGCTAATAAATACAGACTCATTTACCTCTAAATCATATTTAAATAGCCGTATTAAGGACACTTCAAATCAAAATTTGAATTTCATATGCTTTAGGATACCACAGAATGCAGTCTACCATAAAAGACTTGTCTACTCAAGACTGCTTAATTTTCCCTCTTTTACTTAATATTACATTTAAGCCTTAGGTATGAAGTGTGCTATGTCTCTCAAAATGAAACTAACTGCATATAGGTCCCTTCCACTTTTTTTGTTAAAGTCCCCCCCCAAAAAAACAAACAAACAAAAAAAAAAACAAACACAAACCTAACCAAACCAAAACCACAGAGAAACCACCCCCTCTCACCACCACCCCAGCCTCCCTCCACTCTGAGAATTCTCAGTTTGGTACGTTTCCAGTTACAAGGTCTTGGCTTCCGCTGAGCACAGTTTGAAATAAAATAATGCAGCTTGTTCCTACTGCTGGAACATGCAGAGCAGAGTGTGCAGGCAAGGAATCGCTGGCTCTGGCCCAACACTTCAAACCTGTCTTACACTGTCACTCCAATCTTGGAGCAGTTTATATATAAAGTTGTAAGATAAGAACACACAGTATGAATACCCCTCCCTACCGAAGAACGAGACATGCTTTTATCTTGGACAGAGGCAAAAGGAAGAGGAAAAGCAGAAAGATAGGAAAGAAAACACAACCCTACTTGTGAAATGGCTCATTAAGAAAGGCAAAGTGACAGGTAAGTAATTCTTCTTCCCAGGCTCTGTCACAAAGAGAGAGATTAAACCAACCAACCACACATTTCGAAATACTTTGGATAACCATTCTCTTTCCTCTTCTCTGATAAGTTACTATTCTTTCCACTTTTTTACTTTTCTGAAATAAACACTTCTTTACATCTTATTTGTTTTAGTTCACTAGGGAGGACCTAGAACACATTTACATGTGGGATTAATTGTAAACAATTAAAAAATTATTAGTAGGCCCCAGGGATTACTTTAACTGGCACAGTTTTACCAACCTTTCAAAATTATATTGTAATACTTATATCTAGTATGAAGTCTTACTCTCTTTCCTTTTTCCACCCTGTATCAACAGATTCTTCTTACACCTTTTAATTTTTGCCATCCATAGTATTTACAATTCCATGAAGCAGCTTCAAATCTCAAATACAAAGTAGGTCATGGTCAAACAGTAAGAGGCTAGGTAATACCACACAAAATGGACATGGAAGCTTGTATTTTAGAAAGGACCATTCAAGTACTTAGTCCGTAACACTAGAAAGGAACATTTATTAAACTATCTTATGCTTATCATTTATAAAGGAAAGCAATCAATACCCATTAACAGAGCAAACAGAATGAAAACTTAACATTTTCTTTTATAAAGAAAATCACAATATTATTGACTGATAAACCTTCAAATGCATAACACAAAACTTTGAACTAAATCAAGCTTGTGCTTGGTTTTGATGTACAGTCATTTTTAGAAGAGAGCACTCTAGAGTGTTCAGTACCTTTTATCTCTGAGATACTTGATGGAGTCTAAACAGCATTAAGACAACTTTATCAAACAAAACTACAGCAAAAATCATGGATTGTCAATGTATTTTAGCCCACTCCTTGGCTCCATCCACAGAAGGTCACTAGAACATCCATCTGACAGTATCATTTATCCTTTTTTTTTTCTTTCTTTTCTGTCAAGTAAATTACAAAAAGGGACTTTTATGCTATGGCATAAATATAAGTACATGTACGCACCAACACCCCCCCAGGGAATACTGGATCAAAAAAACCTTTCTCATTTTAATGTTAGAAGCCAACAGAAGTTCAGTAAAGTCATCGCCTAGAACCACAGAACTGAGCTGAGGTCACATAGCTGAGGTTGGAAGGGGCCCTGGAGATCATCAAATCTGACCCCAACTGCCCTGCTCAAAGCATCGTCAACTGGAGCTGTTTGCTGAGGGCATTGCTCAGTCAGGTTTTAAATATCTCCAAGGACAGAGACTCTGCAGCACCTCTGGACTCTTTTCACAGGCCAAGTACATTCATGCATTTATTGCTTTTATATATTAAAAATATTTTTTTCTTAAACAAATAAATTCTAGTATTCTGAATGGCTAGAGGCACATCAGTATACGCTTATATATCTTCTTCTAGAAGTCTAGACCACCCCATGGCAGTAAGTTTAATTATATAGATACTAATGATTATGGTTATATGTAAATGTAAAAGCAGAGCTCCATCTCTGCTACCAAGTCCTTCACCAAGCAGAGGATTTCTCACACATTTCTCTGTGTTCATTTGTATAGGAAGACCAACTTCAATTCTGTATTTTAGTGGGAAGTTATATCCATTGTTCTTCACATTCTAGATATTTCAAGTTATTGCCTATGTATGACTGTCATTCTTAAAAAAATACTTTGCATAGAAGAAATTATTCTGCAGTTTACTTACAGTGCTGAGCTTACTACAACAAATGAGGATGCGGCGTTCATACAGCATACTGGCGTAGAGATGCAGCATGTTGTTGACATCAACTGCTACAAAATACTCTGTCAGGTTTCTCTAGGAAGAGAGAGAAAATAATTTTTGATTCATGGTATTACAAAAACAAGTGTCTTTAAAACAAACAAACAAAGGCAGATTTCCTCTTGTTATGCTACACCTATTAAGTGGCTATGCACACAGTAGGTCGTCTTGTGCCAGAGCAGTTTTTAACTGCGTTTTTTTCCCCCTAACTTTTGGGGAGCTGGGTCTTGGATTAATAAAACTGATGATGTTTCATACACAGCTTCTAAAATGCAAGATATTTCTCAGAGAAAAAATAGGTTTTGTCACTTCTACAGAAACCTCAAAGCCACCTGACGACGTACAAAACTCATGTTCTAGTATGAGACTTCTAATATGGCAAATTCAAGTTCATTAAGGAAAACAATCTAAGCCCAGTCTACGCCAGAACAATTCTGATCACAGGAAATACACACCGGCATCTAACACAAGCTAAGCACAGTTACACAGGTCATCTGCTCTCCTCATTTTGTACACTCAACATTCAAACATCCAATTTTACCTGCGACCAATATGCTTATGTAGTCTAAAAAATAATCACAGCATGAGAATATTGTAAACAAAGTTCGCATGCAAACTGCCTCTAAAGCACAGACAGAAAGACCAGGACACAAGCAACAAAGGCTAGTAAAAATTTACATGCACACTTCCTGAGCAGCGCAGGGTTCTTCCACCATGTTTTTGCTGCTCAGAAACAGTAAAAAAGTACCTATGTAAAAATTACTGCAAGTGACTGTAATTCAAAAATAAAAAACAAACAAACAAAAAAAGACAACACAAAAGGAGGAAAGGAAACTACACAAGAAACTATGGCCACTTCATCCCATGCACCTTCCCATCAGCCAGCAGTGCTACCCGTGCATCATTCTCAACGTAATGATGCTGTGCACATACTGCAGTGGCACAACTCAGTATTATTTGCTAAAGTATTATGATGTTTTCTAAGAACTAGCAGAATAAATACTTCCTAAAATCTTCGCCAACAAGACTAGGAAGCTACAAGGTAGATAACCTGACCAAAACGTAACACGTTCTCCTAAAATAAAGGGGCTTTTCTGCCTCACAGTGCAAGACAAACAAAGAAGGTCTTTTGTTTACAGAGGGTATTTTCACTTCTTAAACCGCTGAAATTAAAGAGAGCAGTGGTGCTGGGAATGTTAACACATCCCCAAAATGCTGAATTAGGGAATTTGTTTCCAAGTAGCTTATGGGTACGAAAGGGTTGCTATATGATAAAGACAGCCTTATACAAAAAGCACATGTGAGAGGAAAACTGGATTAGTCATGAATTCAAGCGCAATCTTAATCATTGTTAAATAAAAAAGCGCAGAAAAGCAAAAAGCAAATATGATTTAGAAACTTAAAGAAGCTCAACAAAGCCCATTAGCACTTTTGACAGATCCAAAGATAACTCTAAAACCACCAATACTTGGCCTGAGAAGTCTGCCAAGATGCTTCATACTGTGCAGAAATATGTTCCACGGCTTGCCATCCAAACACAAAGAGCTAAAGAAAAATTAAGCATTGTATTTGGAAGAGTTTTGTACCAGCATCTAGATGGGTAAAAAATAAACTCATTACAGCTAGCTTCAAACATTAATATAAAACAATCATTCAGGTTTGTTACAGAAGACCAACAGCGTCAGACAGGTATATTCAAAACGAAAAAAAAAAGAAAAAAAAAAACACAACAGCCAACACATTTTGCCAAAAACCTATTAAACTATCATGTACTTTTTCTGTATTTCTCATCCCATCTGTGCTGATTAGCATGATATTTTTGTCTAAACATAAGCTGTCTTCTCTACGTTTCTTCTTCCCCCTCTCACCCATCTTTCCACGACGCCAAAACACAGTGCATGACGACACAATTACTGCAAATAGTGTGAATTAAAAGAATTTTCAAGTAGCACTGAACTCCCTCTGATGCCACCCAAATTAAGGGCATGACAAAAAGGAGCACTTTATCTCTACATTCTGCCCAAAGAAGTAGACATGCATGTGTGTGTACGTGTTTATAAGGCAAAAGTATCGACTAGCGAGAGGGAAAACAGACACAGGGAATGGATTTGCAATTATTCTTTCAAGTTTACTGAAAGTGGCTTTGACAGAGAAACGTACTTTCAGATGGAAAGATTTATAAGGTTTTAGTCTTCTCTGCTCTCAGAAATTTGCCAACAACACCTGCGAAGCATGTGGGCTGCATGGGAATATATTGATACTAAGGAAATTCACGTGTTAGCTCTAAGTTTTATTTATAAGAAAGCTGTCATCTTTGAAGATGAAATTGGGACTTACACATGTATTTTGAAAGACATGTCTCGTAAGTGACAAAACCATGAATGAGTTAAATAAATACAAATGAAAGTGTTCCAATTTGCAGTATAATTGTTGTGTATTTTGTGTCTAGGATTTAAACCTTTCTTGAGAGAGTAAAGAGTGGGATTTTCATAATAAAATATGGGAACTGGTAATCCCCACTCCTCTCAAAATTCAGAAGGAATGGCTACAAAATTTCCTTCTGTTCCTTTGCAAGTTAATTTCTAGATCAATCGCCTATTTGATCATTTGCTATTTAATACCAGTAAATGCACATGCACATTGACTTCTGAGATCAAAAATATTCTTCTCTTCTCTGTTATCTAACGAAGAACTTTTCACTGAAGGAACAAAAGAATGAGCTCGCTCCTCTGGAAAAATAAGAGGGAAGTAATAAGAACGTGTATTACACTACACACATTTTAGGCTGCTGTTGAAAGGCACTTACATGACTTCAGTATATTTCTTATTAGGACAAGTCATCAGAAGGAGACAGGTTTCCTTCTTCATCCTCCCACTGGAAATCCCTGATCTTATTTAGAAATTTATTTACTTTGAAATATTACACTTGCAAAATCTAACATGGATTAGGTCATTTGTTATGCAGTTAACATACTTTTATAGTGCCATGCAGCTGTTCCAGAGACCAAAATAATGAAGACAATACACTTTAGAAAATGGTGTAAACAGAGAAATTAAAAATTTAAAGGACAAAATAAGGAAAACTGGCATCAAAAGATATAAATCATAACAAGTGAAAAAATAGGCAGCGTGAAATAAGAGCTGGAATGAAAAGAATATAAACCATAAGATCACCACCAAGAGTGTTTCATCATCCCCGGAAGTGTTCAAGGCCAGGTTGGATGGGGCTTTGAGCAACCTGCTCTAGTGGAAGGTGTCCCTGCCCACAGCAGAGGGCTGGAATTAGATGATCTTTAAGGTCCCTTCCAACCCAAACCATTCTATGATTCTATGGTCATCTCTGACTGCTAATGTACCCGTTAACTCTGAAATAAAACACACACTACTGGGAAATTTACACACTTGCACTGTATTTCCTGAACTGAACCCAGTATCTTTCTGAAGTCACAATGCATGTACAAATATATTTACAAATATTTTAAATGTTTTGAAAAAGTGAATGCTTAGCTGTTACATCAAAGTGTCTATGCTAAATGTTTTGTGGCTCACGAAACACATTGGTCTGACACAAAGTCAGATAACTGCAACA
Source organism: Aythya ferina (assembly GCF_964211825.1). Taxonomy (NCBI): domain Eukaryota; kingdom Metazoa; phylum Chordata; class Aves; order Anseriformes; family Anatidae; genus Aythya; species Aythya ferina. The sequence continues at coordinate 1,626,792 of NC_140318.1, read as the reverse complement.
AGCACGTTAATATCCCAAACAGAGCTCTCTGCAGGTCTCCATTCATCATTACATACAACTTCAGTGTGTACACTGAAACTTGCTAATATAGGTTTTAAAATGTAATTACTGATATGTAGAATTTTGAATAAAGCAGGCCAATTGATTAAAATCTATGGAGATTTATGCTCATTTAATATCCTTGAACTATTACATCATATGCTGCAATTCTACATGAAAGTTACATTAATGGACAGATAAAATTCTCATAATGAATTATGTGGTATTTAAATACATAAAATATACCTGAGCAATAGAAGATGATGAACTGCAACAAGAGTTAGAACAATGGATTTGATTTTTAATATTTTTCTTTCTTACAAGCCCTGTCTTTTAAAACTAGGGTGTGCAGATATGGGTACAGATACGTGTTATCTGAATGAAATGTTCTTCCAGTTCTATTCCCAGAGGTGCCCTGGTTCACCCCAGACGCTGCTGAGAGTCCATCCTTCACAGTGACATCAGGGCAAGGGATACCTACAGTGAAACAGTCACGTTCTCTCTGAGGCACATCAGCACCACTCAATGATTCAAAGAGGACGCTTTTTAGCATCACATGGCACTCCTTCCCATGAAAGCTGAACATTCAGCTTTCAAAGGGTTTCCAACTCCTTCTGGCCCAAGGCCTCTGCTTTTATAACAGCCTTTGATTCATGAGCATTCATCATGTCTCCTGCTCAAATGTTTTGGGAAGCTGACTCATACCTTTGAATATAGAGCGAACATCACGAGCAGACATAACCAACAGAGCATAAATACAGCTATACTTTGTGAAGCCTTCACTGTGTAGTGTGTATGTTATTAAGCTGCTCTGTATCAGTTAAAGAAGGCACAAGCCAGAAGACCTACTTTTAAACCCTGTCACTGGTTACTTACCATTACTAGCTCATTTCTCTCTGCCCTCTAATTTACCAGCCTGTAAACTGGAAATTAACTTCATTCCTTATACTCCAGGTGATTTGAGACTTAGCAAACAAAAACTGTTAAAGTTTGAGATGAGTAGTATAAAAGAGATTAACATAAAATATTCCCCCTATAAACAAGTAACCATGTCTGGATTAGAACAGAGAATACACTAGATTGATAGCTGGTTTAGATTTAAGAACTGACTCTGGAACTACCTCTAATGTATCGTATTTCTAGAAAAATAAAGTGCCTTAGAGCAAAACCTACATCTATTGAGTTTACTGAGAGGATACATGTCAGCACGAAAAGTCTACAACACAGAAAAGCTAGCAACAACATTTTTAAACAAAAATAAAAAGCCCCAAGTATAATCTGTTATACAAACCATCCACGAATGAGAAATAATGTCTTGATGATTCCCTTTTCTTTCTTTCATGCCATAAACTGAGGTTTATGGTGCTAAGACAGACCTCAAAATACTCAGGGAAGAAAACTGAGATGTCAGACATAGAAAATTGGCTAAGAGACATGGCAGGAGCATATTAAAGAATATCTAAGAGAAGCAAATGCCAGCACTGTCTTCCCACAGGCCTATCATCTGGTTAGAAATCTGAGGCATGCTGAAAAGCATACAAGACAATTTTGTGATGCTTAAAATGTCTCAGAAAAAGTGGCCCTAAATAAACAGGTATGTTTAACATTTTCAGAAAACTACCTAACAAACAAACTATATTTGCTGGTCTCCTATGTCATTCTTTCAGAAAGGTCTCACTGAATGACTATTAGATCTGTTTTTGTTTTTGTTTCGTCCATATCAATTTATAAATTAGTACTTTGTCCTTAATAAGTTTCAACTTAAAATCACAAATACAAACTTCTGAATGCTGATGTATAAATATGATACAGAAGGAAGATGTTAATACAAAGAAAGAATGACAGCCTGAGCAGTTCCAGCTAATAACATAGCTTTGAAGCAGCAGAAGAGCCTATAAACCTACATGTTCCTCTGAATCAATACAAAATGGTTTAAGTAAGGATATATGATATCTGAATTCTGACAGCATCTTGAAGAACAAGCCAAGTTAATACCAAACTTGTATTTGATACTCCATAATTATTATATGTTTGAAACATTTAATTTTTTCACTGAAGATACCGAGTATCTAGATTATATCCTTGATTGATTTTAATAAGACCACTTTAATAAATAAAAAAATAAAAAAGCAATAAAATATTGTTCTGAAACATTTTTTTTTTAAATAAAAACTATTTCAAACCAGTATGTTCTAATAGGTCAAAATAATTGCTTTCCAGATTTAGTTTTTAATTTCAGCTTCTAACATATCAAGAAAACCAATGAGACTATGGAAACAGCATGAGGTCAAAAAGTAGAGAACAAAACTTGAGTCTGGATGCAGAAGATAAAAATTATAAATGTGAAATCATTCAGCTTATTCTGGTCATCTTGATAAAGGGATTAAATTCCTTTCTATCCAAATTCTACATTTTTATATAAAGGAGGACTCATGTAGTACTCACGTAAATGGTAACCAAAACTGTCTTGGGATTATTTTCAAGAATATTTCATAGACTTATTGTAAAGAGCTATCTGTCATGCAAATTAACACCATCATTTTTCTCTCATTTTTTTTTGAAACACCACAATGCCTTCACATACAGACAGTTACCAAATCCATGTTCTTTGCAAATTTTGAGCAGGCTAAAACTACAGATGTATAATTTAAATTTTCTCATTTATTACGACCAAGAAATTATGGAGGCAGTAATAATAGTGATAGTAATAAATGGCTTCATGTTTTTTGTATAACTACCTTGACTTATAGCTTAAGATAATTATTCTGTCAATTTCCCAGTCATGGGTCAAATTTGGTCATTTGATATCTTTGCTTAATTTGAATGGCAAATATTAAAAACTCTCCTCTGTTACAATGTATTTCAAGAGGCCTTTTTCTTATGTACTTCTGCAGTTGGAAACACAATTCTCCCCAAGACACACTACTTAGTATAAATTAGCCACTTAAAATCTACTTCAACAACTAGCAATATTTTACAGAATACAATGTATTACCAAGCCAAACAGAGGTAAGGCTAGTCATTTATTTTACTGCTGATATTAAAAAGAAATGGCAAAGTGCCTGGTCCTCTGCAGTACTCACATTTTCAGGTATACTAGGAAGCTCTCTGATGTCAGGCACAGTAAAGTAGGAGTGCTATAAAAGAAGAGCAGAGAGTGATTATTTTCATACTGTCAAAAGCAATCTGAATTTATTGCTTCATATTAGTAAGAGCAGTAATAGTAGTTGCTCAGCTAAGTAAAATTGATAGAACATTTGTTACCAACTACCAATATGACCTGTTTGTCCTGGATTTCAAAAGCTGGAATCTCAGATCACAAATGCAATACAAAATGGAATCAGATAGGATGTACCAAATGCTCCTGAAAAGACGGATTCCATTGTTTTGTTCTGTAGAGACACTGCCACAGACTTGCACAATGTATGATATATGCCAAGAAAATTCTAAGGTAGTCCATAACTCAGACCAACTTCCCTCAGACCACTGCAAGTTGCATGATGATCTACAGGAAACAACGGCAAGCAGGTCCTTTTCTGACGAACAGCATTAGTAGGTTTGATTAAAGACAATAGTGATGTTATGGAAATTTACTGAGAAATACTTCTTAAGTTTTAGCCTATCTGAAACATATTAGTGAAGTAATACATTCCTTAAAGAATTTGAAAGACTACCAGTTTCTCAGTTTTACAGCCGATTATATTGCTACTTGTTTTAAGTGTCTGCATTCCAAGAAACCAGTTTTACTCTAGTTCCCATTCTGGTAACACACAACTTGCATGATTCTTGGTTATGGTGCTGGGAAAGGAAAAGAAAGCATATAACTAAGGTGTTTCTGTAAACTGATGTTTATGCAACTCACAGTATGTTCAACATTTTCACAATTTGTCTTAGGACTATTTATTAATTACTTGCTGAAACTTTAAAGACTGTTACAGTCCTGGCACAGTTCCAGAGTTGGCACAATTTTCTTTTATATACATTTCATACATTTCAGAGCTTTGTGAACAGTCTATAACCTGCAACAGACACTAGATGTATAAACACAAACTTTTGCTTTTTGATATTTTATTGTTTTACTTTGGCTGGGAAGATGCAATGAAAGGACACAGCAAGAGAATACACAACAACATCACAAACAGTGGCCTCACCACAATTGCAAACAGGCTTGCAAACAGCCAAAATAAAACGCGTTAAGGTATCGCAGCACACAGTCCCTCGGCTGCTTCTCCATATCCTTTCTTGCTTCATTGCCCACGAAATGTCTGGGGGCAAGGGGAGACCAGCAGCATTCCTTGAAACCACTGGTATGAAAGAACTGAAATATCCCAAATGATCCTCGGCTTTCAAGACAGCTCTTCCCCTTGGTCAAACAGAAACACTGTTCATAAAACAGCCAGCCTCCAAAGGGCTGGGACATTTCTACTGCCAGCTGGTGACCTAGCAAGGCCAAACAACTGTTACCTGTCAACTGACATTACAGGGCGAAGTGATGAGAGTAAGCTGCTCGTTGCCAAAAAATACTTTAGAAGAAGGAGTAAAGGAAATGAGAGAGGGAGAAGAGAACTGCAGCTACACACACCGCTAGTTTCACGCGAACTCTAAATACTAATTGGCAACTGCAGCAATGTGCATCTTTAGTGTTTTCCCACAACAACCTGGAACATCAGGTTATTGTGCAAAATTTAATCTGAATAAAAACAAAAACAAAACAAACAACAGACTAACTGCAAAACACAATCCCATCTATAAAATCCCACCTCTATTCTTTCAGTGTTCTTAAAAGATACAAAAATGAAATAAAACCTTATTTGGGTGAGTCTTTTTCCTAGAGGAAAGAGGAGTAAAAGGAAAATTTGATAAAGTTAATACTCAAAATGCTGCTATGGCAGGTACGTGACTGCTCTCCAGTCTTGTCCCCCTTGCACACTCGCAGGGTCTGAGTTCTGCAGAAGTGTGGACAATAAATGTCATGCTGCTGCTCTGTGACCTCTAGCAGGTCGCAAATGATCTGGTGAGACATTTCCATGGGGAATACACACACTCTTCCTCCAGTCAAAGAACAGCATTTCAAAGACATTTCAGGTTAAGGAAAGGGAAACAGAGGGCCCCAAATGTGAAAAGGGGAATTTCACAGCTCTGAGTCCTCACAGGAAAACAACATCTGTATACCAAGTTCCAAAAAGGAAAATTGCTTTTGACATTCCTCTATTATGATATGCAATGAAAATTACACACCTTACTTCACGTCCCTCTCACTTCACTTACCACTCCAAGATGAACAGAGGTTCCCGGCTCAGGGATGGTGAGCTTATGTAGTGTCTCAAGGAGCTCGCTCCTTTGATTATCCTGAAAAAAGAAGAAAGCAAAGCAAAGCAAAACAAAACAAAAACAAAGGAACACTAAGTAGGAATTGCTACAAGCTAAACCCCAAGATGGAAGGACAGTGTTTGTGATTTGGGGGGCTAGAGAATTTTGAGGTATTGGAATGGTCTGACACATCTGACTACAAACAGAAATAAATGGAGTTTCCTCTGATGGCTGGTTTTATAACACAATTCATTTATTTTTTTTAGATTTGTGAATGCAGTTCAGGTAATCAAAGGTGTGTGAAGTATGGACGGCTGCAGGAAGACCATGTGTTGGATCCATAGTTATATTCTCGAATGTTATAATCTAAAAGCATATTTGTTTTTCATAGGCATTTGTGAAACTTTCAGCCTAGCTGAATATGGACTTCCATGTTATTGTACAGCAGAGATTCCTAATTCACTCAGCCATCTCTGATCTGAGCACTTCTTAAAACAGCTTGTTTGTTATCCTCTCTCCCTCATTTGATATTGGGGCAGGGAAGAGAAGGGTTAGTACTTTAGAATAATACCTGTCCTTTTGCTGAATAATCTGCCAAGACATTGAGCAGCTTATAAAAGACTTCAAACCATGGGAGGTAACTAAAACAAAAAACAAACAAAAAACAGGAAGAAAAGGTATACATTCAACTTGTTGTATTTCAATTAATAAATCCAAGATTGCTAGCTTATATATATATATATTTATATATATACACACATATATATACATCCTTAACAACAGCATCTACTGGACATGACACTATAAATATCTGTTAGGAAAGCCACATTGGACCTTTTGTCTGAAGGAGAAGACAGCCAGAAGGCTGAAGCATCCCTTTATTTTGGGAACTGAGCATCAGCAATTACTCTTTCCCCGAGTTTCCTGCCACTTATGGCCACTAGGCTTAAAATAAAGCACTGGCTGTAAATAAACTTTGGTGTCAGGCAGGTCAATGCTGGAAGTCCACAGGAATTTCTTCTCACCCTATTTCCAACAAACACACAGTCCAATGGAAGTTTTTAAACCTATAAGATTTAAGTAGACAAATTTATCTGTGTTATGTATGGTGGAACAATTTTTTTTTTTTTATTTCCCAAAATATATGATTAATAACTAGTATTCAGTACAGTTCCTGAGGATCTAGCAAACTGAATATAAGCAGTTGTTTTGGTTTTGAATCCTGATATTACCAGATTTTCTTTTATATATAATTATTTTTTTACATTGCATAACCAATACTTTGACTTTTTAAAAATAAAATGCTGTAACTACAGCTGTCAGATCTTATTCCACATCACATATCACCGTATTTACCCCAGTTACCTTAGTTAGGTAGAACAGAAACTAAGAAAATTTGCACGCAACTTATAAAAGTAATAGAGAAACAAAAGTTAAAGACACAAAAATGCAGAAAATCCTATCCTTTCCATTTACTTTACTTTCCCATTCTATACAATAAGACAGCTAAGAGGTTACTTTTCATGACAGTATGCTCGGTATGACTTTGTACCATTTCTTCATGGCACAGTTCTTTATTTCCATTCCTTTCTAAACCCAGCAAGGAATTTCCCCTCAGCTGTAGCGAATAGGAAGAAGTTTGCATGACGCACAAACTGCCTCTTCTTTTAATCACAGATGCTTTCTGAAGCAAATGGATTCTATTTTGATATAGTTAGACAGGATTTAAAGTTTGTATAAAATATGACTACATCCTGACATCTCTGAAGAACCGAGTGCCCCATGGTTCCCGACTGTACAGCTTGGGGTGATAAATGAGGTGAGAAGCTATATACGAGACAGATAAAGTGAACGGCACTCCATCACGAACAGTTGTTTGAAGCCTGAAAATGCTACTGTAAAATGTAAGTAGCTTATCGAAATATGCTGATAAGGAACTTAACTTTTCATGTTATATGACAGTATTATCATTTAAATTAATATGCTCTAAGCATCTTTACAAACTGTGTATTAGAATAGAGCAGAAAGACAGACAATTACCACTTTAAACAGCATTTAAGCTTGGCATGTATCGTAAACATTCAAGAAGGATTAGTCAGAAGATAAGTTTCTTTCTTTCTGTTTAGTTAAATAAACTTCAGCTGAGTTAAAAGCTATTACCAGAGTAACAAGAAATCCTTTCGAAACATATCTGCTAAGTAGAGATTAAGAACTTGGTAAACAAAGCCTTGCAACTATCTAACAGAAGACAGTCTAAAGATGAAAAAACAGAAAGCCAAGATGACAGAAAGCTCCCTAACGGTACGTAAACCTAACCTTATTTCAGGAAGGCATATTTAAAGTTCTGCTTAATTGCTCAGGAAATCAGTTGATATTTGAAGCAGACTTCAGCACAACCCAATGCACAGGGGGATTTACGCAGCTTTTGCTTGAGAGGTGCACGACAGCACCAGCAGCAGCAACAGAAGAAACACCCCAAAAAGCCACAAAAGCTGCTGTTTCAAGTAGAAAGTTTATGAACAAATGAACTACAGCCAATACTAAGTAGTTTTGCCAAATAAATGTATTTATAAAAGATCTAAATATTTAGTATGGGTTCATACAAAGCACAGGGTAAAAGAAGCAAAAAAAAAAAAAAGCATTTATGAATTTCTGCAAAGCTGCCATAAACCGACTTTAACCACGTGACATAGCCAACATTTCACATCATGAACTGCTATCAGTTTAAGCTCTAACACCTTGCCCTACTGTAATATCCACATACTTATCATGCCTATTACAAATGACTTGCATAGAAATGTATTAGTACTGCAAGAAGTCACACTCCTAGAATCAGTGGGGGGGGGGGGGGGGGTTCATTCTGCTTTTAAACAACCAAAGGGGTGTATAAGAAACCTTAGAAATAAATTAAATAAATTTAAAATGTTAAAGGCCTAGAGTCCTTAGGGCGTTTAGGCAACTCAGTATCCTTTACAGAATTTGGTGGAAATCTGAGCAAAGTATCTTGGTGGACTGCACTATAAAGAATGTAGACGAGATTATTTTCCTTAGTTACTATACAGGTTATATGTGTACAAATATATATACAGCATAAATATATATATATATATCTGACGTATTTCCTTATTACTCCTGAATTGTGACTTCAGTTTTCAGTTCTTTTTTAACCTTCTGGAAGGAACAATAACATGAAACTCAAAACATACCAGTACAGTGGTCTCATTTTAATGACCATTGGTATTTGGAGATCCACACACATTGAAAACTTGGTTCAATAGGGCTGTAAACCAGGCACCTTAAACAACTGAACAAAACCTTCCAGCCCTGAAGGGTTCCAGCATGATTTTCACATGAAAGGGAATCCTTAGGAATCCCATCTTACTTCTAGATTTCTTCAAACGCGATGTTGTTACGCTTCTACATACATACTTATTTTCAGAGTATATTTATTAAAAACCACAGAAGACTACAGTCCTCAAGATGTCACAAAGTTATCTGGCAGTTCCAGTAAAAGAAGTTCTGCTCCGAGAGCAAAGGAAGTCCTCTGCAACCCCCGTGAGACCTCCCGGTTTCACATCCCTCCTTCTCATGGCAGGATTCAAGACATCTCTCATCCCGAAGGCTTTGGGTTTCTTAGGAAACTAACTTCTGCTTCTACACTAACTTCGGAAGTCATTGCATTTCAGTAACCGATTCCATCACTTACTAATTTACCACTCCGGAGTGGAACAGTTCTGCTTCTTTTAGAGCCCACTGTGATCAGCTAACCTTGCAAAGGACCAAGAAATAGTTATCTGGAATTCCTTCCAGATATTTGCCGAGAGGAAAAAAGGTGTGGATTTTCTCTTACAAAAAGCAACTCCACGAGGCAGCCTTAAAACACCCGTCCTGCAGGAGCGGGAGAACCGAACTCGTTCTGCACGGCGGCAGCGAAGGAGCACAACTGGTAGCAGCGCTGCAGATTTATGGCTTATGACTTGCTCATATTTAATTTGTAACCAAACACTTCCCCTTCCTCTTAGCGACCTTAGAAGTTTTGATTAACTCTTGTTTTCACAGGTCAGAGGTTAAACAAAGGAAGGGAAGCACTCTGGAGTGAAATTGCCCAGAGCACCGCAGCGTGGGAGCGCGCCCCAACGCACCCACGTGCACGCGCACCCCGTGCCTCGCGCCGCCCCGGAGAGGCGTCAGGCTGGAGGCTCTCCGGGGAGCCGGAGTTCAGAGCCCCCAGTAAGCGTGAATCAGAGCACGGCTGAAGAGCAAACAAAAATAAGCGGGCAATAAAATTTATTTCAGTTTTACAATTTCCTCACCAAGACGCGTGAGGTGGGCGGGTGTATATCCCTATCTGTAGAGCAGTGCATTCGCCACAAATCACAAAAATGAAATCAAAGCCTGAGCAACGTGGGCTTTAGCTGCGGGACCGTTCAGCCCTCGGCCTTCCTCTCCGCAGAGCCTTCAGCGAGCAGCACGGCCCCGGCGCTGGAGCCTGGCCAGGCTGACGGGAAGCAAACCTGGGCACAGGAAAGCTGCTTATTGTGCTACATAAGGTCTGCACAACCTCCCCTGCACCAGTTGCACAGTACCTTATTCAGTAACTCATATGTCATCACCTTTTTAGTGCGCTCCTTGAAAGTACAAAACATCATTAGTTACATGTGTCATAGCAATTAGGGTCAGTCAAACTCTTAAGACAACAGAGCTGCGCTGCAGCTTGTAAATACAAACGTTTCCAAAGCGCAGCGCTCACAGAGCGCCGGTGCAAAACCAACAACTGACAGGCGAGGAGGCTGAGACAACAGGAAGGATCTTTATTTCCAAGATGTACAAAGAAGCAAATGAGCATGGTGCCGCAGTGGGGCTGGATGGTTGCCCTACGAGAGGTCCACGTCCACCAGGGCTGCGAGGAGCAGCAGGGCCATGGGTGCCCAGCCACGAGCTGGGGCACTGGGGCAGGGGGACACTGGGGGGCTGCAACCCCAAGCCCCATGGCCACAGGAGCAAGGCGCAGTGCCCAACGCTGCTCTCCGCACCCAGCCCATACTTCAAAGGGGACATGGACCAGAAAATGTCATCACCCAATACGAGCTGCTGCACAGATGAAAATGCTGCGCTGCAGCCAACTTAGCTTTGAATTTCTCAACATATTAATCTGCTCAGGTGTTTTAACATCTGAAAGGAAAAAACTACAACAGCAGCACATGGGAGGTCATGTTCCCTGACCCCCCGAAAGGGCGGCAGCCGGAGTTGGGGAACATCAAACTGACCTTCCTGCCACAAAGGGACTGCGCTGAGCTGTGCACACACACACACACACACACACAAACCGTGTGTAGGCAGCAGATGTGCACGCACACTCATGCCACAGCAAGGCTGTAGCTAGGATGTCTGAAGAGAACTTCCTCCAGTGACGATAAGTTTCATGATTGCCAATGAAATTAGGTGGAAAACTGCATTTCCAGGATCTTCCTACTCTCAATGGCTTAAAAGCCAACAAACCAAAAGGTAACAGCACTGCTTGTAATCACTTTTTTTTTTTTTTTTTTTTTTTTTTAACTAAAAAGAAAGCCCACTTCCACGTGGCTCACGCTCCAGAAGGCAGGGACACTTTCCACTAGACCAGGTTGCATTTTTGCATTATTCCCAGATTTGTTTTAAACCTCCCTTTGATTAATACCCACAGGTGATCTTTTCATGATCCCATGAGGCAGTTTTACAGTTCTGTAGGTTAAGCACGGGATTCACGTGCATTCTTTAGAAGTATTTAACCCCAATTTTAAAAAACTCGGCTCACACAGAAGTTACAGACCTTATGTAGCGTCTTCAGCCTTCACACTTGTCATTACCAAGAGCTTATTTTGGTGACACGCCACTGTGTATTAGTAATAGAAGTCAATCAGAACTCCCCCTTTCCTGTTTTCCTACCCAGTGTGACCCCATCTAAGCAGCAGTGGTAACTCTCCCTCACACACAGACCCCAAGCTCACCAAACACTGACCCCTCACGAACCCGAACGTTCCCCACATGGCTGCAGTGGCTCTTGCAGCAGAGTGGCAGTGACTCTTTGGAGTCTGGGGACGGGTTGCTGCTTTGGTTTTGTTCATTGTTTTTTGTGTTGTAGAAAAGTTACAGATGCTAGTGGCAGTAAGTTTCCTGGACAGAACAAAATAGTTATGAAATGGAGCAGTTTGGCACATGGGGCTTGATTTCAAAAAGGCAGGATGCATCGGACAGTGTGGGAGCCCAGCGATCACCACTGAAGCTACAAGAGGAAGGATTCCAAAGTCTGAGCCTGTCAAGGAACCTCTCTTCTTAAACCATGCTGAAACGTATAAAGAAAGTGCTGGAAGAGAGTTCTAGATGTGGCAGACAATTGGAGTTCCCACTAGGTTTGAGACATCTGGCATCAGTTGAAATCCATCACATTTCATTTGGGGATCAAAGACTAGTGTTAAGTCTATCCCAAGTTGAAACAGCAGATCCTGAACACCCTTTTCATCCCGACACAAATTAATCCTTTTTCCTTGAGCAGAAAAACAGCTCCTTTTCATTAAAGCCCAATCGTCTATGCTTACTGACCTATGTACTCTACTACTACGTTTGAGTGGAAATTTCAGGACAATTATGAACTTTGTATTATAAATCAGAAGTGCTCCCTATGAGCAAAATAGGAGCCTGCTCAAAATCATTTCATTCTCCGAACACTGAAGCTGCTGAACCAACATAAACTAATTCTAAAGCACACTGAGGTAAATAATACTTGGATTGTGTAGATGTGGAGGAAGCTACACTATCCTTGTCCCTTATCAAGAACACTGATAAACAGCTGGGGTTATAAATTTAGGATTTTATCTCAGATCCATACACAATCCAGATAGCACTACCTCTATAACACCATATGAAGTCTTTCCTCCTATTATTTCAGTGTGGCTGAATTATGTTTCCTATTGAAACAACATGCAGAAGTCAACTCATACAACTTCTCATCAGTCTTACCTCTAAAACAGTCCCTGCTCCTCCAAGTACTGCTGCATAACCTGAGGGTCCCTGCCAGGTCTTGACTTTCGGAGGAAGCTGCCATGCAATCTTATTTGGGGAAATTTGTATTCATCTGCCAGCCAGTACTGGATGCCCTCATTCCTGACACGCGTTCCGTGAGCCATCCCAGAGCACCCCAGAAGCGATCCACTTGCGGAAGAGAAGGCGCTTCCACCCGGTGCTTCAGCCACCTCCTCCCCACCTTTCTGATGCCAGGGACCTGGGCTTTCCCCAAGGTGATGCACCAACTCGTTTTGTGTAAGCGCTACAAGGGAAGCTTCCGAGCCAGTCAGCCAGGGCCAAAGGTAATAAAAAGTGACATGATTTAATTACTTCTGTTACAGTTGTTCAGCAACTAAAGGAGGTGTGACATGAAGCACTAATTAATTAAGTAAAATTGCTTTCTGGTCAGTAGGCAAGACCAGTGAACTAGCTGGGCTAGCATGCAGTATTCTTAGCTTTATCTAATTCCACTGGTAGCGATACATTGTATTATTAACACTTGACATTTTTTGTTGTGATCCTTCTCACTGATATTTTACAAAAGTGTTTTGACTTGCAATCATGGTTAAAGCTTTGGTAAAATCCTCAAAAAACTTTCTTTGACGTGCCTTCGTTATTCTTTAAATTCACTAAAAAACAGTTAAATTAGCATTGCCCTGCTTGCATTTTGGACTCCACAGGCAAGACCAACTAATAACACCTTTAACTTTGAATGATCGCCTAGATCCAAAGTAGGTCTCATTACAACCAACGAGGTGAAACACGCACCTTCAGAGGATTCACCTGGCCTCTCAGGTTTGTAGCATGAGTGTGAATCATATTCTGGAGCCTTGTCCTAGTTTAACTCATTTCTAGTTTTCCTGTAAAGACTATGACCAACAGGGTTCACAACTTCCTGCCCCCTCCGGTGAGCCTGAATCCCTCCCACCCCACACAGGCCTAGGTGAAGGCGCTGAGCTCTGCACACCAAGCTCACAGTGCCAGGACTGCTCTAACTTCTGGAGCTGTACAAACAAGTTCACAAATTTTCTTACAGGATACAAACTTCAAAAACATGGAGGACTACATGCATTTAGTTTAACTGCAATCTCAGCAAGACTTCTGCTTTGACCAGAGCTGGAAAACCTGACAAATAGCATGGACGTGGAAGCAGCTCATTGTGGAGAGCATTAATCCACTCCTGCAGATTTGGGAGCTTGGGACACATCACCTCTGTATTATCAGTGTTAGAATGGGAGTTCCCCAAACCTGTTGCTGCCTGCCTAAAGCATTTCCATACTCAGGTTCCTTTCCCTGTTCTCCCTACCCCTCACTCCCATGCGGCTCCTGGCAGCACAGCTCCGGGCAGCGCCTGCTGGACAGGAGCGCAGGGGGGGCCTTCACTGAGAGCGCTCCGCTTCCCACCCGGGATCATCAGAAAGGCAGAAGTAGGAAGCAGTGAAACATGTCACGAGTTCAACTGAGATGCATGTTTCAGTATTGCAGAACTTTGAACTTCAGAACTACGATGCTTTTTTCTAAAGAGCTTTGTTGCAATAGCGCTGCAGAACAAGCTTCCTTTGGCACCCTCCCAGCAGCGACCCGTCGGTGCAGGTTCTAGAGTGAGATTTGGAAGCATTTTACTATTACGCTCCTCATAATTCAAACTCTGTTTTGTGTCTGCTTTTATAGGTCATTGTTGGCCAGATGGAAAATATTAAGGAAAAAGGATTGCAACTAAATCATTCGGCTGTAGTCTGCTGCCAAAAGGCCCCAGGCTAACTACAAGCAGATTTGCAAGCAGGCTCTGCTCCGTTACAATCTGAGATCTGGCACATCCTTTGCCCTGACTAACAGCAGGAGGGCACAGGGCCAGCTGAGAGCAGCTACTGTGCCAAACAGACTGTGCAGGTCTTGCTGCTTGAATGCTTCCACAGAAAAGGAGAATCGATGGGACTCTTTTGTAAACAACTCCCTGTACTTTCTGGCTGCTACCAACTTCAGAAGTGGTATGATTTTATCCCTCTACAAAATTAATGTGAACGCACAGCTTAGACACGTTACCAAAATCAACACGTAGAAAAATAAGCACCAGTGTTAAAGGATAACATCTAAACTTTCAACTAAGAATAGTGATGTATATACACACATACAAGGAAAAACTACATCGAAACATTTTTTCTCCAACACATCGGACAATAAGAACAGTAACTAATGGCTAAACACTAGCCGAATAAAGTATTCTTAGTTTATTCTTTGCAACCTCTCTTTTACAAAAAGGGACTGCAGAGTTGATGACTGGAAAACTTAATTTTAATGCTTATTTCTAAGATATGTATTTCCCAGGAGACACCTCATCTGCCATGCAGCTCGTGTATTCGATTATCAGTCAGCAGGTCCAGTTTGTGCAGGTAGCTCAGTGAAGAAGGATAAAAAAAAGGAGGGGGGGGCATTTTCCTAATACTAAACAACTTAGGCCTTATGCTTTCAACATTTTTCCCCAGATGCTCATTCTTTCAGTATCTGCCCCAACTGGACCAGATCGGGTATGGCTTTTCACAAGGGACAGGTTGGGGGTGGGGGTGGCAGGCAGGCAGGTCGGCATTAACATTTAATACTATTTTATAGCAATTTTTTCTTGCAATAAAAGTCAAACCTCAAACCTGATAGATGGGTATAAGTCATAGCTGTTTCCAGTGGAAGGTAACTGAAAAACTGATAGAAACAGGGGAAACTTCCATTTCAAACAGCAGCTGATCACATGCATTAAGCATCTATAGCAAAGACTCCGCATGTCCCGTTCAACCACAAGGCACGAGAAACAGGAACAAAGGTGTGCATGACAAGGCAGAAGACAGCCAGTCTTTTCATTCTTGGCTTCTCTCAATTCATTGAAAAGTCACATAACCAGTGTCCTTCCTTTACCTAGAAAGACCCTGAGCTCTTTCAGATTATTTGTTATTACAGAAAAATCTGGAGTTCAGCACTTGTAGCGTTTTCTGTCTTCTTTAATCTTTTTCTTCTTGCCATTAGTATCACACACGGCGGCATCACATCATTTGCAACCACAATTTGCAACCAGTGCAAATCAATAACATTTTTGAAATGTACATAAAAATAAAACAAAAAGGCTCAAAAAGCCTGGGAAAAGAAAGTACGTTATTTCTGATAGATTTATTTTGCTGCTATGAAGAATTACATAAATAGAATTTAATGTAGTAAGCCTACTATAGTATATTTAAGCCTAATGATGCCTACTAATACGAAACTTGTCCATTTCTGTTAAGACATACATGGAGCTTGCCATTTTTGTGTCTATGATGATGAGGTAGGTAGATAAGCAAGGTTCAACCATATTTAAGTTTCAAAAAAATATTTAAACCAAATTGATAATGCTTTAAAGTTTCAGGCTCAGCTAGCAAAGCTTTTAATCAATCTACTGACACCATAATCAAAACTCCAAAGTTTTTCACTCAGTATCATGTCATAAGTTCTCTATTGGCTTGTTATTTATTACTAAATCTAGTTGAAAATAAAAATTTAGGAATGCAGTGAAATCAACTCCTTTCAATGTTGGTCTTAAAACTCAAAACATCAAAATGCATTTCTATAGCTACTACTAGGATGTTGCATACAATTTCAAAGAAAAGATACAATGAAGGTAAAATATTGCACACACTTCACATGTATTAATAAAAAAGAAAATACAATCCATATGTAGAATCAACAGGATTCTCTAAGACTTCTCTTGGTTTGTGACACTCCTCTTTAGAGAGATGCTTACAGACAAAATATTTATATAGAGCTTGCATATATTGTGCCCATATACATAGATGATTGCACATTCTTATAAAATACACATACCATATTAATTTTGAATGAGCATTAATAATGACATCTATAAGAGGACCATGAAAAACAAGGAATAAACTTCCATTGAAGTTTTTTAATGACAGTTTTTTTTGGAAGAGAAAAAAATGCATTATCAAATGCTCTTCTCTGTTTAATACTGTTTTAGTACGTGTAGTTTATTCATATTGCAGATAATATCATTTGAGAAAGCTAATACAACTCTAGAGACACTTCAAAACTTAAAGACACTAGAACAAAAAGAGACATTAAAGCAGCCTTACAGGCTCTCTCACAGACTCTAAAAAAGAGAGTCTGGAAAAGGTTTAATGAGAGAAATGAAAATGAAAGGCAGCAAATGAGCAGATAATAAAATTTTATTCCTCTTGAAACTTTACTTTAAAATAGCTCATCTCTATCTTGTAAAACTTGTTAGGACAATAAGGAAAAAACTACAGGAAGTTTAGAAAAACTATACTGGAAACAGTATCAGAACAGAAACACAAAGCAGATAGCTAAATTTAATTGATGTCAAGCTCTCTTTTTACTAGGTTCATCACTTTTCCATACAGATTCTGACAAGTAACTGAAAATAAAAGCCAGTGTCTGCTTAAGCAAATCAGTGGGAGTAAAAACCCTGAACTTTTAAGATGTAAACTGTTTTATAAATACGTCAAGTCAAAGTAAAATGCCTGCAACAACTGGAAACCCCTTCCACCCCTACACACTATATTCATGGAGTTCTCTCATTTTCTAAGCCACTTTAGATCAATTTCCTCTCAAAAACAGAAGAGGAAGTCTAACTGTTTTGCTATAGCTATAGCTTGCAATTTCCATGAAAGCAGCTCAGACTTTAGCTCCAAGTCATGCTCTCCTCTTTTCTCTATGAGGAATGTGAAAAGGAACTGACAAATGTCTGCATCTTCAGCTCTTACACTGAAGGTATGTGTTGAACCCACCGCTAAAAGAAAATGTATAAAAAAAAAATCCATGAAGAAGGCAGACAGAGGCTCAATATCAACATTTTTATTAGGTACAATTTTGTTGTACTGTTGAATCAGAGGGATCCAATTTCTCATGATTTATACATGTACTTTTTGTGGCCTTTGCCAACGTGTAATAGAATCAGTTTGCTATTTTCTTTCATCTCTGAAGCGTTTTAAGAAGTACAGGGATTCCAGGGTCGATACAGCACAAAGACCAAACAGACTGTCCAAAAAGTGTTTCGTATCATTTGCAGCCATTATCAAACATCTTTTTGGAAGGCTTAAAAGTATCATACAGATACATATGGAAGCAAAACATTGATTTTTCCTTATTATCATTTCATTCAACATACAACTACAGTAAATCCTTACAAAATAAAGACTGGACTTTCTTTCTAATTTAATTAGACAGTGATATTTTTCTGTGTCTATCCAGAAACCTAACAGCAAAAAGGCAAAGGAAAAGAATCAGGCTAAAGATTTATTTATACATACACGCACACACATATATATAAATAAAATAAAGTAAGTCAAAAAATAAAAAATAAAGCCAAAGGATCTCACTGCTCCGGGGTTATCTACAGTCACTGCTTGCAGCCTGGACTTGTAATTGCAACATTCAAACCAGCAAAAAAAATTCTTCCTCTCTTGTAGGCAGATTTCATTATCAGTTCTCTACCTCTCCTTTCAAAAAAGTGGATTATATATAAACTTTAAAAAAAAAAAAATCATAAATCACTAAAAGATCACTAAAAGCACTAATCTCACACAGGTTGCAATGAACTAAACGTAACCTAATCATATCAAGACAAAGCACACCAAACATATTTTACTTGGCTTACCAGAATAAAAGTACTGAAGGTAATGGTCATGAGACTGCACATTCACTGCAACTAGTCTAAATGATGTCAAATGTGTCTTCTATCTAACAACTGTACACACGGAGAAAATCCACATTCCTTTTAAACCTTGTCTACCAACTCAATAATAAACCCTGACTTTACTGCTTGCACTTCAGACTGAGCTTATTTCTTTCCCGTCTACAGTTCATTCCTGGTTAAGTAAACTGATGCTAAGCAGAGTCACAGCGTTTACTGGAAGGGGTATTTCACAATCTAGATTGTCAGCAGAAGCAGCACCAGACACAGCAACCTGTCAGAGGTGGCTACCAGAGCCCCTCTCGGTGAGGTTATTGTTCTTCACGGCTGTCATTCCCGGTGCAGGTTGCTCTAGACCTCTTGGCAATGAAGGAGATGAAATCACCAAATTTACTTCCACACAGACTGGCTGAGCATCTTAATATTTATTATGTCTTGACTTTTCTCACTTCCTGCAACATACTATGCTGTAAAATCTGTTTTACCCAATTGAAAGAGAAGTAAGATGCCAAAAGAAACACAAACTCAATCCTTTCCATTAGATTCCTTCTATTTGCAGCTCTTATCCGTGTCTAGAAAAGCCACAGTGGGGGAGTTCGGCTTCCCCAGTAACTTCACATAATTGTTACCTTCCTCTGCACCATGTTCTCAATACAGGAATCCTCGTTTGTTTGAGAACATCTCAGCACTCCATATAGCCACATGGAAATAAGAGAACCTTAAATGCTTATTGCCCATTCGTGAACTACTAATCTACTGCTTCAGGACACTGAACAATCAGAAATTACTGTGCACTTGAAAAAGGACAAAAGAACACTGGGAGGTACAATTTGCTTTAGCAAAGTGTCTGCTAATTCAAAATGGTGTTTAAATGATTACCTTAGTGTTTCAGGATTGCAAAGAACTCTAAATGTATATTGATATTTATCTGGAACATTTACGTTTCAACCCTCTAAAAGTTATTACATTTAACACAACGAAGTATGAATGTTGTTGAATAAATGAAAAAGCAAAGTGCTGAAAACACAGATTGTTAATATAAAGTTAGGCCAATGCAGCACCGTATTATCTAACAATGGGCAAGTGACATCTGCCTGACGAGGCACAGATATTTAATGGCAGAGAACCCATAAATTCATTTCCATGTCCTGTTCTAAATCACATTTGAACAAAAGGATCTGTCTGGCCTTAAACAAAAGCAACTGCTTTCTGCAATTGCACAGTACTTTTTCAGTGGACAGACAACACTGCAATTGCTGAGGACTGGGACTTCTTTCCCCTAAAAAAGGTCTGAACACAGTTCCATAAGGTACTGTCCCAAGTTAGCACTGGATACAGAACTCAGCAGTCCTGGTGCCACCTTGTTCTCCACGCTAGATCCCTTCTCCATCGTCCAGTTCATTCCAAGATTCTCTAAATACAGTTTGAGTTATCTACATATACCAATGGTAAGACTACAAGGGGAGGGAAAGAAAAAAAAAGAACAAATAGCTGCAATCTGTTCTTGTTGAAATCAATGCTTGTGAATAGTAACCAGGCAAAAAAAGAAATGAAAAACCCACAAGTAGGAAAACAAGAAAAGCTTAAACAATGGTTTGGGGTTGTATCTCCCTCAAAGCAGCACACAGCTAGACAGCAGGGTTTTTTTCCTGCTGTGCATTAAATAAATAAAAGGACTAACTGCTTTCTCACCAGATACAAAATAGACTTCCTATTAAACTACTTGTATGCATGCAAAGGAGAAATGCACAAAGAAACTGTGACTTGGGTAAGAATTTTCAGTTAACAAGAAGAAACGTAGTGATCACCCTTCCCACTTCTGGGAAAAACATGAAATTGTTAGTTATTATTGGGACAGTCTGTATACTCTGCAGAAGAAAATTCCTATTAACAATAGGTCAGAGCATGCATTCCAGATATGTACTTTTTTAATGTTCCAAACTTTCATCCAGATAATGTGAGAAAGGGATGCCCATCCTTATTCACGTGTGAATACTGCTTCACAAAAGCTGTAGAACATTTCAGAATCACAGCAAAAACAACTGCTCTAGCATACCCAGTAATTTCCATAGGTTAGTAAAGAATTTCTATAGTCTCAAGCATTTGCTGAGCTGAATTACTCCAGCCTGACTCAGCACCACAAACAAAATGCTCTCTGGCACACACAGGAAGGCAGCAAAGTCAGCTCTGGGAGGTGGGTGGAATCCAGTAATACTCACATTGTTTCCGCTGATCAGAAATGAGTTCAGTAGGAAGTCCAGCCCCCAAGGCTACAAAGGCTGGGGCTGCAGCCCAAGAAGAATTCAAGGGATGGTAAAAAGTAAGAAGAGGGCCAGAATCTCATGCCTTCAAGTGGAAGGAAAGGTCTACAGGGGCAGAGCACTTTCCAGTTTCTTCCACTCCCCCACTTCTCCATCCCCAGAAAACAATACGACTATTAATGGCTAATGTTGCCCTGTCCTTGGGAGAACTGAAGTTGATTCACACTTGCATTTCTTTTTTCCTTAAAAAGCAAAACTCCACAAAAGCTACTCCAAAGGATGCATCAACCTCACAAAGTGTGCACTTTTACAGTCAAGCCTTAAAGAAATACCTGAATCAAAACTGCAATATTTGAGTATTTTAAAAGTGCATGGTATTGAATTAATGGGATTTTACCCTACTGTAGAGAAATAGCATAAAGTTTACTTGTAGCTCAGTTAAGGATCTCTAATCCTAGTTTACCTGCTATCTGCTCCATGATTCTTCATGAAGATAATTCTTTTTGCATACTTCTATTTAACTTGCAATTAAGCAAAATTTGTATTCTCCTTTCTGCATTCCATTTTGTAGCTATTCTATCATTACACATACGTAGCAGCAACATACCTTATTGTTGTGAAAGTACATTCTACTTCCAAAATATAATTTAAATCAGGTGAGCCTTCATGCAGACCAGATAATGAATCATATTACAGAATCAGCTGAGCACACAAAATCCACTAAGTGGAAAAACTTGTAAAGAAATGAAGGCACAAGGAGAAGGATTTGTAAATTCAACCATTTTATAGTGGGGTAAATACAATTTTTTAAGTATGATACAGCTGTTAAAAAAGAAAAAATTCTAAAAATCAAAGTGTCGTTTTTTCCCCCTCAAGTATAAATATTCTCCTGTGGCTTCTGGCCAGATCAGTGGAAAGGGAGAGCTCTAGAAGACAACATGGCAATTCTTTTAAAACAAAAACACAAATCTTCAATTTCTTTCCCCCAAAACGATTGAAAGAGACATGGAAATAAAAGCAGTGTAATGGGTTTGGGATATTTTTTCTTTAGATTAGAAGGTATCACAACAGAAGTGTGTTACACTTTGGAGGCACATACACAAACAGTAGTATCCAGGCCCTTAAAGCTGTTTGTCCCCTATGCATCAATGCCCTGCCAGTTGGCAAGCCTGAGCCAGGAAGCTGTCAATTCCAATCAAGTTTAGGCGATGCAGTCCTATTAAAGAAGTCTTGCTGGTTAAGGGGCGTCCACTGTTTCCAAAGCATGGGAAGAAAAAAAAAAGGGGGGGGGGGGGGAAGAGAGAAAAAAAGAGCTCTGCTTTCCTTAGATTTGAGCTGGCAACTTTCACTGACTAGAGTTTTCAAGGAGCTATGAATGAGCTTAACAAAGGAGTTCTGTGGCTAGTTTCTGGCTGAAATCCATGTCAACAGTTTTTAAGGTCACAGGTCACACTAACTAACATTTATTCCCAGCAGACCTCGCTCTAAACACAAGCTGTAAGTAGTACAAATTTGGAATTTTTCTGTAATCCCTTGAGATATTCCTGATCCTTCCACATGTTTCTGCTCAATTAAAAACAATTCTCACTTTGCACCACAAGAGAGGCCCCTGCTCAGAAATCTTATTCTATCCTAAGAATAAATGGACAAAGACTGCAATCAAAGGAAAGGGAAGGGGGGAGGAGAGGAACTCACAACAAATCACACCAAAAACCTCAAATAACTCCATACAGAATCACATTCAGTTAGTTACATTTTCTGCCATCTGTCACAAACTATTATAGATTCATTTCTTTTTATCTTAGAAAAAGAGTGGTGCAGAGCTTAGCTATTTTGGCCGAAAGGGATTTCCACACAAACGTTTCTGCATTTCACTTCAGAAGAATGATTTTCATTTTGGGTACAAAAGCTGAATACCCGCTGAAAACTTCAAATTAAGTAAAATTTAAATCAGAGTTCCACATGGTTATCACCCAGTAAGTTGGTGAACCAAAGCAAATCTATGCAACGTTTTCTTATTTTCCACTTTCACAAAACTTGAAGCTAGACAAAAGTCATTAACTGACATCATTATGGTCTGGCACCATTTACCTATCACCTCCCAAAGTCGTTTTTATATTATTTGGAAAAAGTAAGTATTTCAAATTAAATACGTGATTGACCAAAATCATGTTAGTGGAGAAACTACTGTTATCAAGGCAACGTATTTATCTGCAGAGGTGGTATCTGCAAGTACAGTGACTTCCCATTGCCCCAGCTTTTCTGGGTTTGACTTCTTCGGAAATGGAGAACCCTAATGGACATCCTGCCCAGCTTTACAATTTAAGAACTAATAAACCGTAAGGTTTTAAAAGCTTAGTGACATCCTGGAAAAATATATTTAAACACAACCAGTGAAGAATTGCGCATAGAACAATTTAGAGATTTTGATACTGTGCCACACCGATAATCCAG
The DNA here is from genome assembly GCF_964211825.1 of Aythya ferina. Lineage (NCBI taxonomy): Eukaryota > Metazoa > Chordata > Aves > Anseriformes > Anatidae > Aythya > Aythya ferina. The sequence continues at coordinate 1,603,995 of NC_140318.1, read as the reverse complement.
ACTGGATTAACAATTGAGTCTTTTACACAACCTGGTACACGTCTTCAAAAATATTGAAAGCAGTTTTATTATGATTGTTATTTTGTACTGTAGAAGTGTTGGCGGTGGGGTGGGTGTTGTTTTTTAAACACTTTTTAATTTCAGAGTATTTTAAATTCAGTTTTGCATGTTATTGGCCTTAGAAACTTAACTGAAAAATAAGGGAGCATACAGCAAGGACCTCACTACAAAACTATTCTGCTGAATGGTTGAGAATAAAATTACTATTCTAAGCCTTAAACCTACTTATTACAAAAAGTACAGTTAATGCAATATGAAAATATTATTTCTTAGCTATTTTTTTTTAAACCTCAAATACACATTTCCAGTAAGAGAAGTACATGTTTAATATAAAGGCTAACTTGGTGAACATACGTGTGGTTTTTAGCTATGTGAAAAAAATGGAGCTATCCAAGTCATCATTCCATTGCTACATAAACTGAAGTGATTACACTGACACGTTTGAACTACTTCATGCACTCAAATAGTTAGCACACACTCAACATCGCCGTTACGAAATATACTAAGGCGAAGTAACCTCAGCTCTGAGGTTTTTAGCTGTCCCCTCTATGAGCAGACCATAAACAAAATTTTCTCAACGTAGCCTTCAAGAAACCAGACTGTAAAATAAAGCGCTCCACTACTTTTGGTACACTTACTGATACTAATACAGATTGTTTTCTGTATTACTTTCCCATCAGAAGAATTTTAAATCCATCGATGTTTGTGTTGTTAGAGTTCTAGATCTCAGGGGCTAGCTGAAGAGACGAAATGGCTGAGTCACTGAATACCAGCATCCCTGACATAACCAACAGGCCAGCTTCAGCAGAATTTTAGTATAGCTAGGGTTGATAGACATCTGAAAAGATGATTAAGCTAGTAAGAGAAGATTAACATTAAAGCAATGAGTAAATTAAAATTAAGAGCCTCAACATGCAAATTTTTAAGAATCATAAAGTATTTGTATACTTCAGGAATATAAGAAAGCAGAAAGAAAATTATGCTATTTTATTTCTTATCCCTGAGATCATACCTGTAGATTAGTATGTTTGTCATCTTTCAGTATGCTGCAATTAGTGGGAAATAGCAATCAAGAACAAGTTCTGTACCTCTTTGAGACCATCAAGATTCTTTCACCCTAATGAAAGAACATTGCATCTACACACACATAAAACTTAGAAGAGATGAGAAGAAAGAACAAACAAATTCCAGACCAAAAGCATGGGATACGCCTGATTAAGGGGTTGAAGAAGACATCTCAGAATGTGATGTGAAACAACAGCTTGGTAACATCTTGTTGTGCATGCTTGCTATTGTTTTATTATTTTTTAATAGAATACTACATCTCTTCAATAAGCTCAGAATTATGCATTCATCATTTAGAAAGGAAAAGATCTTAAAAGTACATCTTCAGTTTTGTAAGGTATCGCGTTGAAAAGGTAGCACAGAACACCAAGTTAACCAGATTTTGATGTATGGCAGATGATCTTGTGGTTTTGCTTTTTTAAGGCACGTTACTGTTTAGAACCTAAAAAAATGAAAACCTACCACACCAAACCATCTGTGACAATTGTTCTGTGCTTTTGTCCGCCCTCTGCTGTCTGAAATGCAGAAAGTAAGCTCCTATACTACAGAGAGCTCTATATAAGAGAGCTCTACAACTCGGTGTTACATGCATTATTTGATCACTGCAGTTTTGTGATTAGCTAGAAATCAAGCGAGGAAAAAAGGAAAAGGAATATGAGAGGCAGAGTCGGTGGTTCTGCAATAAAAGAAAATCCTAGAACACCCAGACAATGCAGTTTTTAATTTACCAATCAAAGATTTCCATAAATCTGTGTGGTATCCACAGCAGGAACAAAACTAATTATGGAAGTGTATAAATAGTATGAAAAATTAAGTTGCAATTTCTTGCAACAATTATGAAAGCTGTCTTGAAAACACATTTCTAAACTGTACTGGTTAAAATAGCCACAAGACTTATTCTGTAAAGCAGAATTCTACTGGCCACACAAGGTACATCCACATGGGTAACTGTACTGCAGTTGAGCTCCTTTGCATCCCCACGAAAAAGTCTCTGGATCACTTTAAATCTCAAGGTGCAGACCTTGACTTCTGGCATTCTGAGGATCGTCTCAGCTTTCAACTGTTTCCAGAGCTCTGCTGAAATTTTTAAAGCACAGGCTGAGTGAAAAGAATTTCCTTTTCCTGTTCCTCTTCAATGACGAACCAAAACTTGTAGTGATTTTCCACCTCCAAAGCCTCTCACCATGGCCAGACCCATAAAACCTTTGGCTGATAAACATGTAATATATCTGATGACAAACAGCATCACTTAGTTCTTATACTGTTGCTGAGCATAACAAGGAGTACTTGAAGCTTGCTGCCATTCTTTTTCCACTGAGTATCCAGTGGAGACAAAGCATGTACACCTATCAGAGAATGCTGCCAGCAATCTCCAGTAAGTACATTGAGGCAATTTAATACCTTTAGCTCAGAAACAGTTTCGTGGGACAAAATTTAAGCAATCTAGCCAACAAGTTCTTAAAATTAACTTATCTGAAGCAGGCAGGGAAGCTGAAAGTAGAGGAAGCAAAAGAAAGAGGAAACAGAGAGGAAGCTAAGAGACCGAATTCATCCACTGCTCTAACTGCATTATTTTTTATTTTTTTTTCCATTTTGGTTATGAGTTGAAGCAGAAGGCATTTAACTACAACATAACTCCTCCATTTCTTCTTGCCATTCACTTAACATAAGGGAGCTGACAGCAAAGTACTCTTATCCAGGAGAGATCAAGGAGGGACTCATACTGATCATTCAGATTTATTTTTTAAATGGTGTCTCCCCTTTGATTTGTCATTAATCAGCAAAAGTTACTTTAAGTAACCAGACACTTCACACCTGACAGTGAATCAGCTCCCCAGCTACACTGAAGCAGCTACGGAAATACCTTCCAATCCTCAGGATGTGGTCCATACTGCTGGATCGCCACCACTACTAGTTGAAATCTCTACTAAAGAAAAGACAGAATGAAGATACTGACACAACTCCTGTCATCCTGCCTCCCACACAATTAATTAGTAATTCTAGTAGGTTTAACACTAATTTCTCCAAATATTAGACTTCTTCAATGACCGCCTGGTTAGCGGGTCCCTGTCCCTGCTGTCAGTGCAGTGCTGACAACGAACAGTTGATATCTTTGCCTATCTACTGCAAACACAAATGGCACTGACAAACTCGCTGTACATCAATCCAAAGTCAATTCCATGGCACTGCTGTATGTAACTCAATCAAGGGAGAAGTGTCCTCATACTTGATAGCTTGTTAATATTTTGCAACATTATCCCCAAAACTCTCCAGAGGGATAGTTTTCAATAAAACATATGCAGAAGGTCCCACTCCGCCACTTGCAACGCACAGTACTTGCAGGCCAAAGACAAGTTCTTCTTGTTCATACACTGGATTCCCTCCCATGAAGAGCAAACCAGAGACAACCGAGACAGATGGCTACAGTCGCTAAGAGGAAATTGTCCTCATTTGGGATTGCTTGGGACACTGTCCAGTCACCTAGGTCATAAGTTAGATCTCAACTACCTTTACCCAGATCACTGGTCCAAAGCTTCCAATTTCTTATGAACTTGAAAAAGCAGAAGGCAGACCACTGTTAAATTTGTTCAAATAATATATTACATAATAAAATGATAGTAATAAGCGAGACGTCATGTAGATATCTTTATTTCCACAAAAGTTCTTAATGGAACTGATATATTGGTAGATATGAAACCCGATTTTGTTTGCATCATTTCTTGCAACAAATATAAGTAGAAAATCACAGGCTGTATTTCAAGAACTTCCACCATAGGATGTCATCAAAAACATTCTGGTAGAGCATATCTTTGCCTGTTCTATGTGAAACGCATTGCTTCCAACTTCCACCAGCCATCTGTATATGACAAACTCCACAAAACCCTCAACAGGACAGGGTAAAGCTCATACACACAAACTTTAAGATGTGGCCAGCATCAGCTCGGAGGACATTCCCCCAACTACCAACAGATGCTTTGTTAATAAAGCTTGCATATACAAATATCCACAAAATGCCTTAGCAAGGTCAGTTGTGACAGCTAAAGATAACAGCTACAGTTATGCAATATTGTAACAAATTACTGCAGAGATATTCTTTTTTTTTTTTTTCTTTTTTCCACATTGTTAATTCAAGAACACTGCCTACAAGCACATACAGTTATCTATAGAGGAACTCAAAGTGCAAGATACTTTGCATCACTTCTGCAGAAGAGCAGTGACTTTGAGGACCAGATAGGAAAATAATTTTGAACAGCTGGAAATCATAATTGCAGTGTAACAACACAAAGTCAAACACTGTTTCCCAGAGTCAGCCAAAAGCTAAACCATTGACTTACCTTAAGATACAGAAGCAGCTCTTGGCCCCAGAAGATAAGCGACAGAATCCAAACCTCTGTTTGCTGTCAATGTCTGTAAGGACAAATGTAAAGTTCTGTCCAACTTGGCTAACTGCATAGCTGAAAATAAAGAGAATAAAAAGGAAAAACTTAATGCTGAGCTAACTCCACATCAAAAGTATCTAATCTAAGTTATCGAATCTATAAAATTTCCTCCTTCAGCAGAAGGGTTGTTTTGGTGGATTTGTTTGTTTGGTTTGGTTTATTTGTCTGCAAGTGTATTTTGTGTTGTTTTGTTTGTTTGGTTTTGAAAAATTAAACAGAGTATACACCCTCTAGAAACCTGCAAATGGTTTGGTTTGGGAAAGATGTTATTTTTTAAGCATGGTTGGATAATACAAAATAGAATTTATCGTTAAATGAAAAAGAATGTAACTACAAACTTTGAAGCTGTACATACTGTATGAACCAAAGCCATGTTCTCTCATATAACACAAAATATTTATTACTCTTCATTTGAGAATTTGTTTACTCAAAGAGCAAGAAAATGTTTAACAACATACTTGTTCAACACTTGGATATAGACTTGTTGAAGCCTTACATATCCATCTACCAATTTTGTAAGCGTGCCACATACATCATTACAAGGTGTTCTTCAACCTGAACCATGATCAGACAGATGGCTCTGTCCAGCTCAGAAAGCAGAAACCTTCAGGGGGTTCCAAACAGGGAAGGAAAAAGACGCAGTGATGGAGACTGAGAAGTACTCCACATTCACAGATGAACAAAAAGAAAAGACATTTAATAGCATTTCAGCAGTCTGAAAATTAGACAGCGTAAGTACTAGCATCCTACTAAATTCTAAATGTCAACAGAACAACCATTTCCATAAAGCTCACTGAGCTACGAGGGTACCCCCAGAAATCCTTTACTGGTGTTGTGTTTTATCTGTATAGCTTGGATGTAATGTTACTATGGTGATTTTAGTATGGTGTTTTAGAAGGGGATTATACGCTTAATTTTAACAAGGTTGAGAGCAGACTGCATGCGAGAAAAGCATTCTAGCTGACAATTAAAATTATGGAATGGGGAAAAAACATGCTTCACTTGCACAGGGAGAGGCTTGGTTATTAAACACTTGCAACCACTTGATAAGTTCCTCCCAAGCAAGCGAACCTAAAAATTCTTACATTTATGTGATTTGCACAAAACAGATATGCTGATGAGCAGGTCTTGCTCAAGTTTCAGTTGTCAGCTCTTCCTAGCATAAGGTAGCCTATCCAGTCACTATCCTGTCTAAAGATGTCATTTCTTCTGCCTACCCCAACCAAAGTATTTTTGCAAAACCCCATTGGAGGAAGGGGGCGATACACTTTGAAATATCTTCTCACTGTGATATTAAGAGACTAAAATATTTTAAGTAGATAAGTAGGTGCTATTTCATTCACTTTGTTAGCTAAGAAAATTTAGAGCTGGACACTGCTTATATTACATTATATTGCTTGGGAAAAAAAAAATAAAAGTACAACAAAACCCTAGGTACGATAAAACTACACACAGTAACCAAAAATGTGTCCAGTAAAAAGGCAGCTACCTTAAACACGTACGTAAGAAAAATATATACACATCTACTTCTCCACTCCCTTCCTTAAAGAAAGAAAAAAGATCAGCAAAAAGTGATTCCAAATTATCAGGACAATCTGTGGCTTTTGAAGGTCACCTGAGTCAACCACATCATCTGCGTGAGCCCTTCAAGCTTTCAGCTTCCTCCAGCCCCAGATTACGACGTGGGAGGACAAAGCATAGCACTGGTTTTATGGTGGGGACTCCCATCTCCAGAGAAGCTTAGTGAGATTTCACCACAACTCAGAGAAGCTAGCGTAGAGCATTTCAAGATTACTTAGAAACACCTGCTAGCCTAGGGGGCAGGAGGGGGAAAGTAAAAAAAAGAGAACAATGGTTCATACAAGAAGCAATATTATAAATGGATGTTGATTTATAAAGAAAATCAATTTCTGCTGTAAATGTCTCAAATTTCACCGAAACAAGACTTTTTTTTTTTTTTAAATAATCTACTCATAATTAAGGTCAATTTTATCAAACACATCCAGTGTGTTACATGTAGCTGACCTAAGACAACTGATGCCAACCACTTGAATGCTGCTGCTGCAGGACACAAGCAGAGTGCAACCTTTCAAAATTTGAAGGCCTTTTCTCACCACAAAGTCATCACAAATAACTTAAAACCAAAACTAAAAACAAAACAAACAAACAAACAAAAACTTTTAAAGTTCTGGTATTTTCTATTGTAAATTTTAAATATTCTCCAACAGTTTGTTGTATCCACTGGAACTTACTCTACAATTTTTCCAAAATGTAGAAGCTGCATTAAGAAGTCCCCTAAAAGCACCAGAATTCCAACAAGATCCAGAGGCCTTTAAATGTAAAGCACTTAATTATTCTGCCTAACTTTTGGCAATTAAGAAATACAACACAGATGTACACAAAGTTCTGATGTTAATATGCACATTTGACAATTACTATCCAAGCATTTTCATGTCCAAATATTACATAAAAGTAAAACAAAGCACACTTTTATTGCTGCCACTGAACAGCACAAAGTTAAAACTTTTTTTTTTTTTGATGGTGCCCATAAAAACCCCAGGAAAAAGGGATTCTGAGACTATAATTTGCACTTAGGTGCTTTAAATCACAGTCAAGCAGACAGAACATTAAGAACAGTATGGTTTTTATTTTCTACAGTGGTTTTATTGACAAGCTTATTTTCTTGTAAAGTTTGAAAATCTAACACTACCTGTCCACATAGAAGGGGAAACAAAACTTGGTCAAAGTCTGTAGAACTTCCTGTGGAGAGAAAGAGAGATAATTTATACATCTAATGGGACCAATAAATCTAATATTAACCACATCACACAATTTCACAACTTTGCCCTGAAGAAAGAAGAGACAGATGAAGAAATATGGGCTTTATCAATTACATGGAAGGAGTACCAGGCAGTCAATCATGTGAAATAATAAACATGATCAAACTTCATTAAAAATGAAAAATTAATCAAGATTCACACATGGGCAGGCAGCAGGAGCCATCCAGCAATTCTCCAAAGGGTAGGAGGAGGTTGGGTTGTTGAGTGTTAACACCTCTCCGGGGACACTCTCTACCCTGACCATATGGATCATAGTGAATAACACCAAACCACATGGGCTTGGCCTGGCAGGACCACTTCTGCTGGCACAGCTTTTGCCTGTTACCTAGGAACAGAGGTCTGGGGGATTAGAGAATACTTCCTAACATCAGCAAGATAAATAACAAAAGATAAAGCCAATAGGTCTCATAGCAGGAATGTTTAACATTGCCTACTGCTATTAGAAAGAAAATCTGAGCGTTAAAAGACCAATTAAAATAATGTGTATTAGAATAAATACAAATTGTTTCATGTACAAACCATTTTCTAAAAGTTGCAAAGCAGCACCACACACAGAGAAACTTTGAAATATAACCTCTGTATGATCTCAAATAAAGAGCACGTATGTAAAAACCAAACACATGATCGATGTTTTTAATTAATAAATCATTTTCAACTTTAAATAAATACAGGCATTAAAGAGGCAAAAATACGCAAGTACCAAAATAGTTGTGTGCAGAGACAGAAGTAATCTGCTTACCTTGTATCATTCTATAATATTCAAATTTTGAATTCTGCAATACAAAATTCACCATAAGGGTCAACCCAGCTTGTAGACCTTTACTACCAGTTATTGTCCATTCACCTGCACAATGAAATTTCTCAGGGCCCAAAACAAAATATATTTCTACTCTCAACTGAAAGAAAATCACCCTGACTAAATGACAAACCTGATAAATCCAATGCTTTTCTGGCCAATAGTAATAAATTATCACCAATAACTAAATTGATGCTTCTCGCTTCATTTATTTCCAAAACCAATGCCATCATTCAGCAAATAAACTACATCAATCTAATAACCTATTCAATGAAGCAGAAAACATATTGACTCCCTTGCAAGAGCATGTTCCTCCTACATAATTCAAGCAAGCACATCCCATCCTTAGCAATGGTTTCAGGCTCAACTGCTCCTAGACTCTTCTTTGGAGGTTTCTTGACAACTAAAATGTGGCAAGTTCTTAAGATTTCAGGCAGAAACAGATAAGGAAACTTTGACTTCTTGACAGTTTATTGATAGATTATTTAACAACCTTCTGTTTTTAAAGAACAAGAAAGAATCTATTGAAGAATGGCATGTAAAGCAACGAGCTGTCCTCCTTTCAAATTTAGCAGGAAACTTGCAAAGCAACTATACAGGTTCCAGAGCAAACTCTGCAGGAATATGTATTTTGATACAAAACAAAGCCTTGATAGTAAAGACCTCATTAACATGATTGGGTTCATCCTTGTGCAGCCTCACTGACTTCCACTAGAATCAACAGCCTCCTGCACAGCACCAATTGCTTCTGCACAAAAAGTACACAAATTTCAATTATTCCATGCTTCTCCTTTACCCATTACTGAAATCTTAAACCATAAAATAGGAAAAAAAAAAAAAAAACACAGCAGAATTTTAAAAATTATAACTACAGGAAAGTAAGAAATGCCTATATTTTTATTGGCCTTATCAATCCACATTCTCCTCAAAGTACCAGCACTTTTCTGTTTGTTAAGATGCAAAGTAGCCACTACATGCAGTTCTGAAAAAAAAACCACAGTGTTGGAAAGTCATCAGTCACCTCGAGGTAGGACAACAAATCCTCTTCATTATTTTGATGATGATTTTAATAATTACTATAACTACGAGTAAAAACACTTGAGATAAAACATGTTACCATTTCATCAGCATCATGTTATTGTAGGATAATAAAATACATTATTCAGAACTTACTCTGCAATTGTTTCTTAATATTTGTGGCTTCCTAAACACAGAAAATTAAATTCTCTTTTCAACGGGGAATATATTGAATTTATACCACTATACAAAGCCTTGCATTTCAACAAAAGGCTTTGCAGTGATATTATTATGTAGCTTTTATGTTATTGGGCATATTTTGCCTCTTGTTATATACCATTATCTATCTGTCTTGTTTTACAGCTGAAAAACTGAGACTAATACAGGTTGATCAGACTTATTTCTAAATTTTAACTATTAAAATAAATCACATACAGAATTAGGTTTTAATTAGCAAAACTGCTGATCTTTTGCATGTAAGAAATACAATTACTGGATACCAATTCAATTGTTGCTCAAGTTGCAAGCTCATTACTATAAAAATGTATTTTTTTAAATTTAAGTACTGCTCAGTTTGAAAGATTAGCACTGCCTACACAGAATCCAACTTCCTACAAGTTGTCGTGAGCTGGGTGGCTACTCATGTCCTAGAAAAATCATTCCCTCTTTAAGATCCCAAACAACAACAAAAAAATATCAAAATAAAAGCTAGAACCCCTCCATGCAGCATCTTATAATCCCTTTTGTTTTTACCTGACATGAAGGATAGCAGTAGTATCACTAGAGTGTTTTTTTATTTTATTCCCCTAGGCCTATATTCTTTAAGAAAAACCTACAAAAATGTCACTAAAACAACCCCCCTAAAAAGAAAACCAAAAACCAAGCAGAGAACAACAACAAAAAACCAGCCAGGGCTCGCAGCTGATAAGCGTAAATTGCCCAGGAGCTGAAACCCTTCTCTCCAGGGTATCCCTTGCCAGTTTTCTGGATCAATCCCCAAGTTTATATTTTCACAAATCTTTTTACATGCAGTTTGATTTTTAACATTTTAATGAGCAAAAAGTGCATCTATAGCAGGCAGTCACCACAGTTAAAGTGCAGGGCATGAACCGTGTCCCCGGAGGGACGGAGCCCAGCCGTGTCACCGGCGGCTGGAGGACATCCACCACCTGGTTCCGGGTCCCAGGGTTCCGACGCTTTTCATAATCAAAACACTGCTGACATTATAAACCCCACATGGGTTTTCTAAAATCCTTCCCAATCAATAAAGCCAGCACATAACTTATCGGAGACAACACAGAGCTCATTGATTAAGTTTGGTTTCAGTAGCAAAGTTTTCAAAATAAATGAGCCAGGAAGAGAGCGCTCAGCCCTTTGTGTCACACAGCAATTTATGAAGGTGAGGCAGTCTCTGAAACGATTTCTTCTCCCCTCCCTCCCCCCACTGATACACTTTAAAAGCGTATGGAAAGCAAGGTTGTTAAATACACTCCTGGCTTATGCGCTGAATTATCTCTATATTGAGGAAATAGTACAGAAAGCTCAACATTGCTGAAAAAAAATGTTTTGTGTATTTGCTTGTGAATTTAATATGCAAGCTTTATTTTAAATCTGACTCTTAAACCTTTCACTGTTTCCACCTTCAAGTCTAAGGAAGAACTTCGGAGCCTCTTGAATATCCAGGGCTGTTTTACCACTGCTGTCCCAACGAGCAGCAGCACCAACCACCGCGAGCAGCAGCACCAGCCAAGTGCAACTGCTAAAACCAAACGCAAAGCGATGGCCCAATGCAAGGACAGCAGGCTGGCAACACCTCTGCCCTTAGAAAGATGCCTGACACAGCAGAGAGAGTCAAAGCGAACAAGAAGGCTGGGTAGAGGTTGCAGTGAAACAAAATTAAACACAAGCAGAGATCCCTGAGAAAATATTAATGATTAAGGCAAGACACTCAAATATTGATGCGAGTCAGAGCAGGGAAACAACACACCACAGGAAACACCAGGTTGGGGATCTGTATTTGGAAAACCTACTGGGGAACCTGAGGAAAAACATGGCAAAGTTGAAAAGGCTATCCAGAACCCAGAGAAGAGGTTTAGCTGAGGCAATGTCACAGAAAAACAGCCTTCCAGAAGCACGTGCATTTTCACAGGGCAATTCAAACCCTGCCAGAGGATGGAGCATTGCAAAGACGATGGGGTTTTGCATGGAGAGACAACTCAGTGAGGAAAAAGCTGCCAGAAGTTGAACACCAAACAGAGAAGGGAGGAAATACAAAGAGTCCTCATCTTATGCAGCCAGAAATACTGTCCCTGTCCAAGGAACCAGCAGAAAGGCATCCTCTTTGCACGGATGCCACCAAGAGGGCCCAGAACACATCCGACCACTGCGGGACAGAGACGACCCCGAGGGCTGGAGGGAGCCCTGGTGGGTTTTGTGACACCTATTTCAATGGGTAATTAGAGAACAAAGCAACTGAGTTTCAGAAACTCAAAGCTGCCATGAAGTGAAAGTAGGTACTAACAGAGAAACTGACCTTAAATGTTTTGTGTATTCATTATTTCTGCTCAGAAACATCACCAAATCCGAACACAGCCCAAGTGTTAGTACAGCCCAGAAGTGGATGTTATGTGAAGCAAAATATTCCCCGTTTGTTTTGAAATTTGGGCTGGACTTTAATCTACCTTAATACCACAAATTGGTTGACTGCTTTTATATTTTAATTTATTTGCAAAATTTTAAGCTAACACTTATTTAAATCATCCACTGCAATAGAACAACAGGATTAAGAATTGGAAAGAGTTGCCAGTGCACCCAAATAACCAGCATAAAGCTAGCAACAATGCTACTTAAAACCCAAGAACAGTGAAAGAGAAAGTACAGAACAATCTAGAACCCCATAAATCCTGTTACCTATGAGCTAGTCAGAAATTCAATTCAGTTCCCTAGGAAAGGGAACATCCTTACACACTTCAATAATAAGCACCTCAGTAACAAGTTCTGCTATTACTTTAAACAACATTTTACAAAGCAACTACCTACAATGAACAGGAAAAGGTAGTCACATATCATAATTTTATTTAAAGAATATAAGTGTAAGAAGGCAATGCTGGTCACTAACGAAGACAGCTATGAGTAACCATCAGAGATCAATAAATCTTGTGTTTTAAGATTTAAAGCTCAATTTCCATTTATTGGTAGTATTGGCTTATGTTATCTTACATTAGATTTTCCTGAAGTTATCATTACAGACTCTCATCAATTAACAAATGCCATCTAATTATGTACTTAAAATTCAGAAGCATTCCAATTCAAACAGCTTATAAAAATTAATTCTCAAATTAAAAGAAGTGCACGGAGAGGCTGGTGTCACACGGCCACACCAAAATGCTGAGGTTTTTGCATGATTACAAAGTACAGGAAGCAAAGGAAAATAAACTTAAAAGCATAACTTCTCTAGATTTTAAAGATTTTTTTTTCTTTTAAAGCAGAGCTGATACGACAGACATTCTTTATAAATAAATAAATAAAATCTTGTCTGTGAAACATTTGTATCAAATTTCATCTGGAATGCATTTTAGCATGGAAGTATTTTATATCTCATAGCAGTATTGAACAGTATTAGATTTTACGACAGTCAAAATATTGTAAGAATAAATTTTAATCAGTTCTCTAAACAGCCCTTCTACACCCGATAACCAGGTGCATAATTTGCTTAGCAATATTAATTTAAATTGCCTTAATTTAGTTTTATCTTGACTTTTGTAATGCTACTTGTATCCCAACACAACTAGAAGCAAATAGATGAACTGGTCCTGTAGTGTTCTAGGAATTCACTACCTCATTTTGAGCAACTACAAAGCTTGAATTAGATGAGTTTTTTTCCTACAGAAGTTGCTTCTTCCTGTATGGAGGCCAGGGGCAGAAGGGTACCCCGTATGAAATGCTATCATTTCACTCAAGGTGACCACTTGTCCTCAGGAAAATGCTATTCTTTAAAAATAAAACAAACCAAAAAAAAATGCTTGTAGACACAATCACTGTAAGAGTATCAGCATGAAATAAATAAGATTTCCTAAGCATATTGAGGCCTGCTATCATTTAAATATTTTAAACATACAAAATATGTGCACAGATGGGCAACTTTTCTACTTGCATTACTAAAAACATATTTCATGATAAAGCTGAAAATCCCTGAATTTTTTAAACCTAATTGTGACTCTGTTTCTTAGAATTCACACCCCAAGGCCAAAGCTTTCCTGCCACCAGTCCTTCAAATCTGATTTGGACATTACACGGGAGGAGGCTCCAAGCCTCCCTGAGGTCTCGCTCCTTTTACAACACACGCAAAGCCAGCAGATAATGGGCCTACGCTGAATTCACCGCTCCACACAGCTCCTCCTGGGACACAGGCCTAGCAGATGTGATAAAAACTGTGGCAGAGAAGTAGCTCTAGTTTTTGTCTTAATGACAACTTCAACCTCTCAACTAACAGAACAAAAGAACAAAACGACTATTACTCTTTTTTTTTGCTATAAAAAAGCTGAAAGTAAAGCTGAACTAAATATTTAAGCAGTCCTGCAAAGAGATCTCCTCACTAAGTGCCTTTAAAATCCCTCCAATGAATTTCAGATTTAGTTTTCCTCTAAGACAAATGGATACTAGCTAACATTGAAAAAAAATCTACAGCTGTTGTGGCAAGAATCATTGTTGCAGTCTTAAATCACAACGAACTGAAAAATTATATAAACAAGCATAAAAATCAAGTCCAATTACATGCATAAACATTGATCTATTGGTGCAGATAAGAAATGTTAATATCGGAAAGCTAGAATAGTAATTGGATTGAATTTATTTTAAACATATAGCGATTAAAGATGAGGAATATTTTCATTTCAACATTTAGAAAAGATTAGGTGTGAAAAGATAATTGCATAGTACTCGTACTGTAAGCCAATTGCCCAGGTATATCACATCAAAACCACAGCTTTAAATATATACATTGGTTAGCATTTGTTAAATATTATAATTCTGGCTTAAGATGACTGGCCCTTTTAGGCATCGCCTCAAATGCTCTATTCAGCTCCCACTGCATACCCACTTAATCAGCAATCATTGTTCTCTGAGGCAGGACTTTGTTGTCAAGACAAGCACTGAAACCTTTAAAAAATTTCAGAACTGGCATAAGAAAAAAGTGATCTTTGTCAAACAAGAACAAATTTATGCAAATCTTTTATAAACATTCACAAACATTTATTTAGCTTTTGAAATGTTGGCCTCATTTGAGAGCATGAAAATGAGGGGGAAGTAGGAAGATGCAAAGGACAGCTTAGAGGCTGGCACACTACATAAATATTCAGAAGGAAGATTATAGGATTCATGTTAGGCTGTCTTAGGTTTCTCCAAAGTCCACATAGAATACCAAAGAACAAAACTAACGAGAAGTAGAGCAGATGTTAGACAATGCAGCAGCCCTCTTTTCCACACTCACTTGGCTATACTTCGATGCTTTCATTTTTTCTTTCAATATGGTTAGGTCATTCAAGGATTCTCCTATAGACTCTGTATTGTGGCTACAGAGCTATAAGCTGGACCTCTGTCAGCTTTCCAAAAGTTTGCAATGAAAAGGCATTATGCAAATTCCACCTCTCTTACTCTTTCAGGAAAAAAGCCTCCAGTATGCAGTCATTGGAGTATTGGAAGTCCCAGCCTTCATTTCTGTATGGTTGTGTTTGCCTTAGGGCCATGCTGCTTGTTTTGACAGTGGATCCCCCTAGATAGTTGGGATTAGTCGAGCTTGTTTAGATAAACTTGAAATCAAGGCCTTCTCTAGGTAGACAGCTAGATGTAGCTACTGAGTTTCCAGCTGCCTTCTTCTTTCATCCCAAAACAACTGCAGATTCACAGCAGAGATCACAGCCACAGGCTATGTCACATACATAAGTACAAAATTAAAGGCTGCTAAAAGAAGCCTTTGTAAGTCTTAGTGCTAAAATAAGGAATCTGTACTGCGCAGTTTAAACAAATTATTCAAGGAGCACCAATAAAGGTCTGCAACGGAGAGTTAACAAGGTGTGTTCACAAAAGAAATACCCTGTTTACATAAAATGGGCTAGATCATGATTTTTAATCATTTCTGCTTCATTCACTGTCCAATCTTTTTAAAAATAAATGCAAGTAAAAATGCTTAACCAGTATCTGCTAGACTGTCTGGAAGTGAGCTCTGTTTATCAAATACAACCTTTAGGATCATAGAAAACCATTATGAAAGTATTATTCCAATCAGATTTTTATTCGTATCCATGAGAAGAATGGGCCAATTTGATCTCTATTATAAGCAGATATCGCAAAGCATTAGAACTCATCCACACAAACATAGTACATTAAAAGAGAAGGGGCAGAACTCCAAACCCAAATTAAAAACTAAAAGCAAATCCCACCTATGTAACCACTTCACACCTTTGTAAATCTGCATTGTACTTTAGCCCCAACAGGAGATTCATTTTCCAGTAGTGCAGGAAAAACAGTTTTGACTTTTAAAGACTGTAATCTGTTGTAGCTGGGTGAAAGATTTCACATACACTTCTGCAGCACCCAGGCACAACAGGAAGGAAGCTAAGTTAACAGAAAAATTAATTGTGATGATGTTTTAAACAACCAAGCAGCTAAAAGAAAAAAAAAAAAAAAAGACAAATTAAAAAAAAATAATTAAAAAGAAATTTAAAAAGACAAATACAAAGAAAAAAATAGTTCAATGAATTGTAAATATTAAAAATCAACTCCTGTCCTTGGTTAAAGAAAAAAGATCTGAAGAAACTCATGATATTGAAAGCAAACAGTCCAATTAAAGACAACGGCAGAATTCTATGGTTAAGAAACCAAGGTAAGAATTTGCCATCAACAACTTCTTCACCTTTGTGAAGAGGAGGACTTCAGCACCACTTTTCTCCCACCTGCATCATTACAGAAATTCTACCATCTTTCACTGCAAAATTAAGTCACTTCACTGACAATATTTTTTACAGAAATTCAAAGTATTAAAAAGCATAAGAGAATAACACCAGGCTCCAATTTCTTCCTTCACTGATTACCAAAGAAAATGGCTGAGTGCATACCGAATTCAGTTTGTTAATTCCAGAAATTCATCATAAATTCAATAATAAATTCTCCATTATCGCCATTCTTTTGAGAAAATAAACTCCAGATTAAGAATTCTAACCAACAACTGAGCAAAATACATAATTCCTGAGAAGCAATGAGAAAAAGTTTTATAGTGGCATTGTATTTAAAGAAAATGGAAAAACACTCTTAGAACAGTCTTCAAAAAAATTAAATATGACTGCTAAGAAAAATGCTACAGATATACCAGCACAGTGCCATCAAACACCATAGACTGATGCAATTCCATGGATTTGCCAGCTCACAAATGTCTTCCATCTGCGATGACCAAGATCTTCCTCAATGCTGGAGAGAAGAACATGTAGCTCTGTAGGTGCTTTAAAGCTAGTCACTAATGGAGTTAATTATCGACTGTGTTAGCAGGTGTTAGCTACTTTTTGCTGGTGAGGAAACATATCAAAACTGAATGACTATCCCAAAGGGGGCAACAGTTGACCAATTTTTAAAATTCAGGAGATCTCATTTCTCAGGCTTATATTCACGTCATACCTCTGATAATTCTCTAAAGGAGAAGGAAGGAGAAAATGATGATATACCATGAGGACACCGGTGCCTCCAGGGACAAAAAAATCTTTTCTAACATTATACTTTCAAGAAATGAGATTCAGTCAGCGAACACCTTAGATAACCGAACATTGTGAGAGGATACAGTATTTCAAATTTACTAATATTTTCACAGCTTTCAGATTTCCAAACATGAGAATATGCTAGATGAAATACTGAACCAAAACCTGAAAGCTATAAAAATGTTTTTATCTGTGGAAAGCGGTTTTCGCATGGGAGAGGGCTGAGGGAGGAGACAACAGATACATAAAAAGATGGTAAAATGTGTATGTGGAAATTAAGTTTTCCAAGTAAAAAGCTAAGAACTTTGGACTTCCCTGTGTCAACAGAGACTAGTTTCCAACTTTTCTTTATAATATGCTACCAGTTCTAAGCCGCTATGCAGACATGTGTGAAAATTTGAGCATGTGAACAGCAATTAATCTCATCTATCAATCACCAACAAACCCTTTCTTTCAGGCTATCTTCCCATCATTCCTCCAGGAAGAAGAAAGAACAAAGAATAATACATGCAAAATAATTTGGGAAATTCAATTAACATATCACACAGTCTAAATACTTTGTACTGTACATTTATGAAATTATTCTGACATACTAGAAAGAACAGCAAGCATGCCAATACAGGCCTCATGTTGATGGCTCTGAAAAATGGCAGCATCGGGAAATTATGTTAAAATCTCAGAATTCCAGTTACACACTCTTACACACTAGTTCTCTTTCACAGCTAGAACAGCAAAGTATTAAAAAGATATATCCCTTCCAGAACACGTATTCTATTATTTTTCTACATTAGAGTAACTGGGAACTGAGTACACGTGGCATTTAGCACCCTTACTTTCACTAGCACTCCCGCACGGGTTCTGCACTATGTGTTCTGTGGGGCACCCCATCCCTACAGCCCCCAAACTTTCAGGCCTGCACACAGGCCTGAAAGCCGTGCAGAAGACCACAACTGAATACTTGGTGTTACTGAAGAAGCAAATCACCTGCTGACTTCTTTAGGAAACAACATTTTATACTAAAATTCTTTCTTCAGAAAAGAAATAGGCAGATGATGTGATCTTAGAGCTCAGCGTTGTAGGGGGAGCCAATAAAAAGTCATGCCTAGACATTGGCTTGCACCACCACTCAACCCAAACTCTAGGAAGTCCATCTGCTGTCAACAATAAATCACAGAAATCTGCTTCCACCTCAGAAATCAACAAACCCCATGTGACAGCAGTCTCCTAGAATTCCCTTTCACAGCCTCCGCACCTGGCTACAAGAATTCAAGATGATCCATTTAAATAACAAAGCACAAGCTGTTTTGTGTGTTTTGATGTTCTTTTACGTGCCACAGAATGCTCTGCAAATAAAAATTGTACTTTTATTTTCCGCTTGCTTTTTGTCTTTACAACACCATCAGCGAAGCTTTAGCTTCACTTTTTTATGCATTTATACACTGGGGTATGGGTAGACAAGTTGCAAGAGCAAGAATCCAAAGAACAATTCCCTCCTCCACATACACAGGAAACTTTACAGCATTAATGACTACTTTTGGAGCTACAAAACAAAGGCTCTCCTTACTTCATTAAACAAGAGGCTGAATAGTACAGCTACAATGAAGTAGCAATAGAAAACATTAAGGAAGAGAAAGTGCTGCAAGACAAAGCAGTAACAATGCCTGGTGAGTAGTTCTTAAAAATAAACTTAGCCATCAGCTATTCAGATCTTTAAGCTAGAGAACTAACTCATCCCACTGAACTCCTGATTTAAAAGCGGTCTCTTATCAACTGAGGTGTTGTTCAACTACACCACGACAGTTAATATAGACGGGGCATATCTGAGATGAATTCCTAACCCTAACCTTGACCACTCCACTTACCTGCTGGTGTTTATTTTGATCTTGTTTCTACATTCTGCTGTTTGCAAAGGGCACCATTTCCCACTATTGCTGTGCATGCAACAACCACCATAACAAGGCCGACCTAGTGTACTAACACGAGCTGACAATTTTAATATGCCTATATTGACCCTATTATTAGAAGCTTGAATTTATTCTTATTTTAACAAAACAAAGATACTTTCTACATATTACTAAGATTAAAACAACATTTTAAAAATTGTTTCTATACTAATCTATAGCACCAGCAGAGAACCGTGTAGTTTCAGAAGATTGAAACAAGAAAAAATTCTAAATTATTTTGATAATGTCCAGGTTAAACCAAAGTAGAATATTATTTCATAAGCATTTCCCATTTTAAAGAATCCCATCTTTACTTGATGTGAATATTTTATAGTTTTATCAATAAATTTAAACATAAGTGATAATGATTACTCACTTTATGCCTGATCCCACAACCTTTACTCACACGAGTAGCCCCACAGGATTTTAATATGACTACCTCAACGAATAAGGGTTGTCAGGACAGGTTTTAAATTATTCATATATTCACAGATTTTTAAGGCCAGAAGGGACCATTATGATCATCTAGTCTGACCCCTTGTATAACAAAGGCCAGGCGATTGTATCCAGTAATATTTGCACTCAACTGAATAATTTGTGCTGAAATCAAATTGTGTTTACTGAACTTTGAATATTGATTCAAATTTTATATGAAAGAAAACTGAAATTGCTTAGAAAGGGGCTTGAGTTACTTTTCCCCAAATTTCTATTCTCACTTCTGGCCCCTGGCTTTCCCACGCAGACTTTGGAGTCCAGCACTATCTCAGGTACTCTGGGTTCCTTCAAAAGATAAAACAGCAACGGATTGTGATTTGTTTTCTCTACTTTCACCACTGCTACCCTGCCCCATGATTTCTGAAATACAGACATCAGAACAGGAAAAACAAACCACTGATGTTCTCAGTGATACAGCAAATGAGGAAAACCGCTCAAGTCTTTCAAAGACAAGAACAAATGAAGTAACTCTTTAGATTAAGGACAAAAACGATACAGTTATGAGTACTTTCTCACTCAGCATGCCTTAGCCTTCAGGACTACCTCTTCCAGGTACTGATTACTATTTTGCTCAACACAAATCCACTGCAGTCACTTTTGCAGCCTATCACCTGGTAGTAGTAAAACAAACATACTAGGAAATAAACAAAGCTGGACTGTTATGATGCTACGTGAAATCTGCTCAGGATCTGAGGGAGTACTTAAAAGCAGCTACTCTGTTCTCTGCCTCAAGTCTCTCATCATTCAAAAATTTAACTTCTATAATCCCTAGATTTACTAAATTCAATTCTTAAATGGAGCTTGGATGAATAGATTGCGTGAAAGGTTCTATTAAGATGCAAATCATCCTTACCATGTATTTTTCAAGGTTAGAACAAGGGTAGTATACCCTACTACACACACAAAGGCAGTAAAAGAGGCTCTGCTTTAGTTTTAATACTAATGAAATAATACTAGAGAGGCACACAAAAGACATAAGTAGAAATAGATAGGAAAACAGACCTCTCTCACCTGTTTGGTCTAAAGGAAGGGTAACAAAAACACTTGCAACATTTGACAATGACATAAAGAGACAGGGTGAAAAAGGAATATGTTTGGTTTTTTTCCCCACTTTCACATATTAAATGACATAGTTCTACTCTAGAAAAAGCCTCCAACTTCAGGAAAAACTTTGTTTTATAGCCAAAACCCCTGAATGAGTCCTGTCCATTCTCTCAAGACTTGACCCAAAGAACCCAGCTTTGCTGTTGGAAGCTAAGTTGTCCACAGAATGCTTCAGCAGCACTGAGCCAGCAGCTACATCATCTGCACGGAAGTATAGGTACAACAAGGGCATCTCCTTGCACGTTGCACAGGCTGCTTGCCTACCCCACACAAAGGTTTCCATTCATGCCACTGTTTTGTCACTACCCAGTCAATAGGGGTCACTGTACAAGGAAAATATTTATAACTGTCCTACACTAGGTTTTATTAGGCTTTGACTTAAAAAAAAAAAAAAAAAAAAAAGCTCCATGAACGTAGCATGATAGCTCTATACAAGCTGACAGTATCAAAAGCTTCAGAAGTGAGTATCAAACACTGCATATTTCTTACTAGACCACTATAACCAATTTTCTACACTTGCTAGATGGCTAATTACTCAGCCTTTCCAATCCAACTTCTTCATCCACTTTCGAAATAGCTGTTATTTCAAATTACTCTTAAGATATTTTTTTTGTGAAGTGTATGCAACCTGCAAAGCCAAGAACTTCATACTGAAAATACTATGCACAATTCAGAAAAATTAAACTGCATTATAATCAGCGCTGTTCAAGCAACTCAGTCCTCCTCGTGCACACAGGTTTTGCAAGATGCAGATTTATGCTCCAGTTATGGAGCTCCAGTTCATGTTCTCCAATCTCACAACTCTTACAGTGATACAAAGAAAGGGTGCTTTTTAGTTTTCCGTGTGCAATGTTTCTACAATGCTCATAGACTTTGTACGAGACAGACCATTAGTTTCTATATAAAGACCGCCATAAAAGTTTTATGGTTTCTATAAATGTATAAAGATTGTTGGTTTCATTACAACCTCTGTTTCAATGCCAGTGGAAACAAAAATTACCTGCAGAATAGAAGTAGCAATCAGCTTGCAAGCATGCACATCTCAGTCCTTCTTGTTGGAACTGACACATACGGTACTTCAGCAAATTACAGACAAGTTATCGGACCTGCTTGAAGTAGCTCACAGGTGGGAACTGTCACCACAGTTTTTTCTTTCCCTTCCAGACAAACTATAAAGACTTAAACAGTGAGGAACTGAATGATGCGCTACTGAAAAAAAAGCCATTTTAAAAATAGAGTGCATTTTACAAAATTTTGTTATTCTTGCTACACCTTCCATTAATTATTTGCTATTTTCATATTTTATATACTGACTGTTTGCTGAAACATTATTTCTGATAGAAGTTCACATCTTTGCAAAAATCTTCCTCACATTAAAATTAGCTAGCCCAGGATAGCTGTTAATCTTGTAATTAACCTTCAGAACAGTGGACAGGCAAAGTTCCTATGGTGATACACGTGAAGTGATACAGCCACAGGTTAGAAGTTTATAATATTCCAACAGAGCACAGGATTTCACCTGCAAAAAATGAACTTCACTGTGGTATCTTTATTAGGAGCCCAAACCAAAAATGCAGTAGGGCACAACTTTTTCTGCTAGACTGTTGTTGGTTGGTTTTGGTTGTTTTTAGAAGAGTGTTTCTAACTATAGCAATGATATCTTACAAAAAAAAAAAAAAAAGAGTTCACATCATAAAAATATATCTAACTTTTTCAACTGTGTTAAATTTTAAGGTAATTCCTAAAATGCCAGCGCTTCAAAACTGTTGCTTTTAATGTCAATTACTGCATTTCCTGTTATATACAACCACATATACATAAATACACATTTTATTCTTAAAAGCTATTATGAAGCACCCCCAAAAGTTAATATATCTAAAAAGATATCTCAAAATCACTTCAGCCCCCCCACCCCCTTCTGCCATTCAAAAAAAGCCCCCGAGTTTTAACCATTTCAAGTGGCCTGGAGCAATCATTAGCATTTTTGTTTCTTAGTACGGCTCCAAAGGTACCTTGGCTATGACATTTTCTATAAAATATTCCGTTATACAGTTATTTAGCAGATTTAAACCGTAGATGTCATTGTGGTCTGAACGTGTCAAAGACAACTTGGGGGAAAAAATCAGGACACGCAGAATTCACTTTGTCAGTAATTACAATCAAAATTCCTACAATGTGGCTAGCCTGCTCATTACTTCCTTACTTTGTATCAAACCCCTTATTTACATTTCAGATTACATTTTTCATGAAACAGTAAGATCTATCAGAGCTGAGAGGACTGAAATAATGAGGGAGAAATATTTTAATAAAACGTGTTGGGTCTGCATTACTTCCGTGTCAGAAAGAAAGGTTTCTTCTGTAGCGATGGATCATTTATTCTGTCTCTAAATGAGAAGCAAAAGATGAAACTGATGAACTTTTACTGCCCATTTGTCTTTAGCAGACAATTAAGACAGAAGATCAAAATGGATTATCATACCACGCAGACAACTGGCCCAACAGTAATACATCTCCGGGACCACAGATTTGTAACTCTCTTTTATCCCTCCCCTTTCTTCTTACTCCTTTTTCCTCTCTAAAGGCAATGCTAGCTTTGTGGCTCAAGGGGAGCCAAAAGGCTGGTCATCATTATTCAGTCACAGATGTCAATCTAACCTCCCTTTTTTCTCAGTTTCTAAAGCAGTGAGGCACAATAATTTGTGACAGATTCTTTTACTGTAAGGTACAAAGAACACACAGAATAAAACATCTAGCAGCAGCGAGGGTCTCTGATCAGATGTACTGGTACATGGGAAATACATTGTATGTAAAAACAAGCACTGATAATTTAGATGAATAAAAAAATCTTGCTTTTTTTTTTTCTTATTAATAAGTGCTTTACCTTGTGTTGATTTAACTCAAATATTCCTTCTGGATTAAATCATAAATGTTTGATTGCTAGAAACAATTTTTGCCTGCGCTAACATGCATATCGTATCTCCCTTTTGCATAAAGAGTATGTACAGAAAAAAAACAAGGGTTTTGTAGTGTGCATCTTCATCGTAAATGACATGGCACTTCTAATTTTTTCTTCTAAAATAGTTAACCAGAAGTTTCAAGAAATAAACCTACTTGACTGATTTGCAACCAATGTGTTTGTCAGAGCTCCAGTTAACCAGAAAAAATACAGATGTAGTTCTTCCTTTCCACGTCTTTTTTCCTCTAGCCTCCTTGAATATTCACAATTAAGAGATTTTTCAAATCTACGTCAACTCTGGACAAGTTCTCTTCTTACAGTTAACTTAGAAAATATTCTTTCTGTGGATCATGACAGAAAATGTTTTTTGTTTTTGGTTTTTAATCCACTGCAAGTTTGGGAAGTTTAGTCTCCTTTTTTTTTTTTTTTTCTTTCCCTAAAAGTTTATATATGCAAGATATTTGATGATTTTAAAATCTATCTCATTCCACTACACACACAAACCCACTACTGTGTTTTTGAGAGTCTGAAAACAGTGATAGAAAATTCTGTCTATAACCAGGTGAACAACTTAAGAATTATAGGAGCCTGTGGCTCCTCTGACTTTGATTCCATCTTTCAAATTCATAGCAATATTACAAAAGACTAATTATTTGCAGGAGAAAGAAGAGAACCCTTAGCAATTTTATGAAGTTAATTTTATGTACAAGACTCCTGTAATACTTTGAATATAGGCACGATTGAGTGTACATGCTGAATTACACTAGTCTATCACAATAAATACAAACTTTGGCATCTCTCTATTCACATATTACAGACAGCAGCAATGAGAACATCGTCCCCTCAAAAAGTTTAACTCCATGCTATACTTTGTGCATAAAGGAAGCCCTAAAAATAAAGTCTAGTGAAAAATAGGCTGCTGTATAGCTGCTTTGACAGAAAAAAAATATATATATATTACTACTGTACTACTACTACTACAACAAAAGCACTCAGAGGCCCTGGTCAAGGTCCCATTGCATTGAGTCATTAGAGCTACTTAGGAAAACATTTGTTCCGGTGCTGATGAGCTATCATGTCTAAACAATTGTTAAATGCATTAGACTAAGTGCCACAAAATTTCATATTGCATAAAAAAAAAAAGTAATTAAAGGGAAAGGATCTGAAATAAAATAGCTCTGCTGACCCTAACTTAAAATCAGAGACTCATTGAGGCAAAATTTATTGTTATATTAAATAGTTATATAGTGCCATAACTTCAGCACTTCCCAGAAACAAAGGTGCAAGAAATCAGCTTGCACTCACAACCTAAATGCAGCACTTGCCCTAAACATTGACAAACAACAACAGCGCATTAACTCCAGTAGTACTTACAGACACCGCAGTAGTAATCCCCTCTCCCTAAACTCTAACCCCTGCCCCAATCCACTACTAATGAGACACAGTAAAACACGAGGTAACTTGAAGTTGTTAATTTCAAAGTCACCTAGAGATCTTGTGAAAAAAAAAAAATCAGATTCAATGCGTGTATTAACCAAACGATAAATACCTGTGCGTTCTACCTGCTCAGGCATAGTTTTAGACCATCTTTTTGAAACACACTTGAGACTGCATGATCAGGCAAGAATTTTAAAAATGCACTGTAGTGCCAGGTGCCCAGTTAAATATAGCCATAAACCTTTCAGACAATGAAGTGAGGACTGCCAAATGAACTGCAGACTGTGGCACCTACAGGCAAAAAGTGAAATTTATTAATCAATTTTCCTTCCCGCTCTCATGTTCGCTTGTAAAAGCTAGATTGTAAAACAATCTTACGAGATCCAAAATTCTTCCGTTTTCTGCTTTAAATGTGAAAATGTTTTTATCCTCTTCTCCTAATTATAGCTTCTTTTTCTTTCTAAGAATGCATTTATCTCTTTCAGTAAAAAGAGCAGCAATAATATGTTGAACAACCCTGAAATAAATTTTGTCATGTAAAAAATTAATTACGCATTCCAAACCTGGTCACTGTAGTCCTCTGGGAATTGCCTCCGCACCTCAGGATCTGTAAATAATTGACAGATAATATTAATTGGCTTTGGATTAGTGAGCAAGCAGAGAATCACACATTAATATTTGATCAGAAGATGATAGCAACCCTGGCAGGGGATCCAAGGAGGGCAGCTGAGGCTGCTATGTTGATAAGAGCAGGGAAGGACTTTTCAAGGCTCTCCCTTTACCCTCCTCCAGAAAGAGGAAAAGTGTATATAAAACATACACACACAAAACAGATGAAAACATAAATGTGTGTACGTGTACATACATACATCTACATATAATTTTATAACACATCTTGGTGCTACACTGTACTTTAGGCAGTTACTTTGTGCAATAGCTTTCTGGCTGAAGTAAAATATTACTTCAAATTAATGTTAACAGAAAAGTTACACTCCTTAGAAAACAAAACATTCATCAAGAATTTGAAAGAGCTAATTAATATGGTCCTGAACCTATGTGCCATCACGAAAACAAATGTTAAACACTTCTGATTAGCAAGCACTCAGACTGATGCACTGTCCTTATTCCTTTGGCTTGTCAGAAAAAATATCATGGCAATATTCCCTGAGAAGTTATGTTAAATTTAATTAGAGATGTTCATAAAACAACAAAATTGTTTTTGAAATTATGACTGAAATTATTTATATGACAACCTATTTAGAACAGCATGCTTCAAAGCCATCCATTTTTCAAAGGAATATGGCTGCAAAGGCCAGATTCCAGACTAGAAAGAAATTATCTAATTATAAAATAAAATAAAATAAAATACAACAATCACACATGAGTTCAGAATAAATAGTGTAACACATAGAAAAACCAACCAGTTCCCTATTCAGTTTCTACCATTTGCACAAACTCCCTTGGTTTCGGTTGCCTGCAGCATGGCACTCTGGCTACACCCTTACCAGATGCTTCACTCTTTCTACTGTGTTTCCACAAATTTTGACTGTTATGTTGGGACAAGTTGCACACGCAATCACTACTGCTCCATTAGTGTTATACCACAGCGTAACTGAGGCTTGGGGGGAAGAGTCTCATTTTTATGACACAAGCACCGTACACTGTTGTTTTACCATAGTCCCACCCCAGATTTCTCATTGGCAACGTTTATTTTAGTAATAAATTAGTTGATTGGCAATTCAATTGCTAGCAGATGCAAACTTTCTGTTAAGGCATATTCATTTTAAAATCAGAATTACAGCAAGAATGTAGATTAATAAACAACTTCCTAGCTTAACTTTTCCAGACATTCAGATGCTTTATTATACATTTTACTATTATATAACGGTATACACAGTATCACAAATTTTATGCATGCATATGAGCATTCACAAAACAAACTGTAAAGCACCTTTTAAACCTTAGTTTGACAATTCTTACATCTCTATGTTAAGTGTGCAAAAATGCAAATAAATGAGAAGAGCTGAACTCACACCAAGAGTCCCTTACACTGAAGTGTTTCAAGTTACAACTTACAGGACGATACTTTTCATATTTCAGCAAAGCAAGCACAATATCATTGGTAAGATGAAACTAATATCTACTATGATACATATTTTTAAATATTTTTTAAAATAAATTATTTGACGCTCATCTTTCAGAATTTCACATGAAATGATGATCACTGAAAGAAATTAACACCTTACGTTGTATACCGAAGTACATGACACTTCTTAAGAAATTGGTGAAGGAGCCTGGAGCACAATACTGGCATTCCCCCTGCACAACATTTTCTGCTGACCCATTGCTCCCAGGCTTAACAGATATGCTCGGATGTATACGCATACACAGTCACACACAGCATTTTATCATGTATCCATTTTTAAGAAAATAAGGAATTAAACTGCAACATAAATCCATGGTGTTTACAGTTAACACATTCCTCCATCAATTGCAATCCACATTTGCCATTCTTTAAAAATACAAACCAGATTAACCACACAAATAGTGTGGTGTGTAAGAGCAGGTGCGTCGCTGGCAGCAAGGCCTACAGGAACATATTTGACAGCACTCAGATAAACCCCGAAAGCTCATATTGAGATCATCATCCAGAAGACAGAGTTGCATTGTGCACCCCTCTGCAAGATGCTAACGCTGGCTGATAAAATCTATTAGCTAAAAAGATGTCACAGGCAAATAAATACAAGCTGGTGCTTTTCCCATCTCTGAAGCTACCTTACAGACCACTCTCACTGAACTGAGACAAAACAGGATTGCAGTAACTTAAAAATCACAGCAAATGATTTTTTTTTTGGTTAGGCTTTTATGGTTTAATTTTGGTTCATATATATCAACTTTCACTCTGAGTTTTTACTTAAATATGTTTTTTCCTACAGAAAATTACATTATTTTCCTACCCCTAATTTATATGCTCTCAAGAAGTGAGGCTAAGCAGTGGCCATAGAAATAATATAAAATATACATAAAACAAACAGGAAAACCCTTTCCTATTCCATGTGTGTTCCTACCACAGGGAAAACAAAATACATTAACTTAGAAGCCAAAAGACCCCCAATTCTCTTTATCTCTCTACAAGGACCATATTTTGTACATCAGTTGATGAGAATATGCTCTGAACAGCACGGGCACAGTTGTCAGGACTGGCCCCTTCCCGGCCATTGTCTCCCACTGAGCGCTGTGCATAATAACGAGGCAGTTGGGATGATTACCAGTGACGAGGAACAAACAATAACAGGTTTTCCAGTCGCTACATCACCATCTATATTTCTTTAACAGCCCTTGAAATCAATAGCTAGTAATGGGGAGGTATTTCAATTTCAAAGTTACTGAAACATTTAATTGATCTGCTACAAAATGATTTTCCTTCATTACTTCAGAAATCAGGAATTTCTGATTATTTGTTCTTTAGAGATGATACAAACTAGTGAGCAGTGTGAGATAATACACACTAGCTAAGGTCTTTAAGACACACCAAAAATCAGGTCACCTTTATATTAGCTTAAGACTGTTGCTCCCAAAACAGAATGTTGTTGGTGCTCCTGCCACGGATATAACCGTGACCCAGCGGCCCAGGAGCAGCAGCCCCAGGAGCAGCGGCCCCACAAGAGCAGCAGCAGCCCCAGGAGCAGCGGCCCCATGCCCCGTGCTCCTGCTGCCCACCCCGTGGCCTCCCCTCCCGGCGCAGCAGCGATGGTGGCTGCCAGCTCCACGCCGCGCAGTCGGCTGCATGCAGGCACACAAGGCCGGCCTCTGTGTCTCCTGAGAAAAGGCAGCGTGGATTGTCTGCTGCTGCCGTACTTTGCATACCACAGGAGGCAGGTATGGCACAGTTTCAGAACCCTGCCTACAGGTCAGCCAGCCCAGCAGTTTCTCATAAATCATGAGTAAATACCCAGAATATCTTTTGCTTCTATTGTGCCTTCAGTGAGATGGCTAATGGGAGAAAGTTGAAAGAAAAACCATAACACTAACACAAGAATATTGAAAAGCACAGGTAAGAGACATTATGAAAATGAGCCTTTAAATAATTTAAGTAACCCAAGATGGGGAGAGTTTCCAAATTCTTACCCACAGCAGCTTATTTACTGTAGTATAATTTTCCCTCTGCTGTTAAATCTTCTTTAGTTCTGAGCTAGTACCGCACCACTTTTACTTGTCTTTCAGTATGTATACTAAAAGATAAATTATTTCAACCTTTTAAAGTTAGATAGTAAGTTATACACGCTGCGAGGTTCAATAAGACAGGAGGAAATTTGCTGACCATTTGCTGTGCTGTGGGGACTCGACCCAACTGAAGTAGATCGGATTTTCTTCAAGACTAGGGAAATGAGAACTTCTGAACTTGTCCTATGGCGAATGGATGCCCTCACTTATATTGCTCTATTGCATCTCCCCATATTTAACATTTCCACATTGTAATTTAAAAAAGACACAACTGTGATCAGAGTCTACACCTGAGGTGGTTTGTAGAGGTTCAAGGTTAATTCATTCTCATCCAAAGCACATTCTACAATTGCATTTTAATCCCCAAAAATGGATCATAGTGCTGTGACAATCTGAAGCTTTATTGTCTTTAATATAAATAAAAATATATATATTTTGTCAATCAACTGTATACATTAGAAGAAATTTAATTTAATCCACAATGCATGAAATTTAACTTCATTTCTCATCCACTAATTTCAGTGGAAATAACAGCAACATGTACTTAGTCGGATGCACAAAGTACCTCGTGGAATCGCCCTCAGCGTCACGTACCTGTTGATCAAGACACTGGGATGCACACTTTGTATACAGCCTGCTTTTGATGACATAACAGCATCAGAATTGACATAACCTGGAACCCTACAGTTAAGAAAACCACCTTTAAATTATGCCTGGCAACCAAATGGTTGCACGTCCGCATATTTTTACAAGTACTTTATATTTTACATTGCATCAGCTCCATCACTTCAGCTTTTATACGGTCTGGGAATGTTTACTAAACTTTCAGCATCCTTATTTGGAAAACACTACATAATGGAAAGAGAGACTATGTCACACATCATTACAGCTTTCATCACTTTATCCATTCTTCATTGCTAATGCAACATTCATTTAGAAGGTATTTTCAACTGTGTTTACATACACAATAAAGTGAGACAGACACTGACTTTATGAAATATAAACATCTACAAAACAAATGTGACGATTACTCAGTAAGGCTCAGCTCGCCTCTGAAAAAATCAGCACAAGTTGCCTAGTGATCTATGCCTGCCTGAAGCCACAGCAGCCACAACATCCAGCTTCTGAAGAGTGGCAAACAGGCACACCAATGAAGGGTAGCTCAAACAGGACTTCAATATTCAGCTTTAATCACCACCACTACTGTCAGTAAAAACTCTCAGCGGTCACATGTTTGTGTCTTAACCAAGTATTTCATAATCAGATTCTAAATTAAAACTGTTGGTACTAAAAGGAGTCAACTTTATTTGATTCTTGATGTTCATACTTATCTTTAGAAGCTTTTGCACCAATGGTGTATCATGAATTTCCCTAAGATTCGCAAGTGACTCCACAGAAGTCAGACTGGGCTCTCTTACCAACCTCCTTCACACCGCTGTAAGCCCTCTTCCCAGAGGGTGCAGCTCCATACAGAGCAACTGCTGCCCAGAAAACGTCGTTGGGCCAAAGCCCACCTCCTTGTGTTACCCACCATGGATGCCCTGTTCTGGGGAGAACCAATTAGAGAAACAACAAAACCAAAAAAACAATACATATAAAAATAGATCTCATGCTTATTTTTGAAGCTGTTTCCTTTGTCACTTTGAAGAGGTGTTTTTTAGAGAAACTACCAACAGAGCACCTCAAGCATTTCTCGCATGAACAGAACACGAAATTTCTGTTACTGAACATTTTATTTTGAAAAGGGGGAAGAGAAGACAATGTTGTTTCTCTGAGATAGAGGAACAAAACTTTCTTGCACTGTGACAGCAGCATTTTGCCTCTTTCCTATGCATTTACAGAATATCATCAAGGGGATAGCCCAAAGCATTGATCCTACACTATGTGAACACAGCAAGTTCACGAAGTTTCCAAGTTCTAAAAATTATTACTGCCTATAGAATCTTGTTCAACAAAAAGCCAAATAGGGAAGAATACTGAAATTAGCTGTGAACTGTATAATCCCATTGTTCAATTTCATGGCATTTAAGACACTACCTTCCCCTACTCAAAAGTCTAGCTGCTAATCCAGGCTGTAACCTGATTTAATTTTCCAGATGACAGGATGGGAATATGCTACAATGGCATATTAGTGTAACTATGCTGCTCTTTTACTCTCAACTTTTCATCAATCATGAAGTGAAGAGTTTTGCTTTTAAAAGAAGCATGATTAAATACTTCTAAAACCAGCACAACTCAGATTGGTCTGCATTTGAAAGATAAGGAAGTTACAGAGCCAGGGAAGTTCTTCAAAAATTCTCAAGAAACACTTCCCACAGTTAACCACACAAGCAACAACACATACTATCGTGACCCATCTGAAAGAAAAAAATCAGCTTCTTTAATCCATGCTGGCTACAAATCATTCAGATGAAGCAAACTTAAGTTTATTATACAGTGATAATTACTTCATTTTTCCTCACTAAGTGATTTAAGGCATTCATTTCTTTAAGGTCTTTACAGCTGCAACTCTTTTTTTTGTCCCTCTAAAATAAAATGGGATTCCATTCAGAGCAGCTTCAATTTCAACACCCGTAACACATTATAGTACGAAAAAGTAATTTAAACTTCTTTCCAAACCTCTGCAAACTCCTTGGTGTCCTGTATTCAGCACAGCCGAACACTTCTGCTTGCCCCCAAACCGCTGCAAGCTTGGCGTGCAGATAACAGAACAGCACAGAGAGGGGGCAGGGGGAGGAGGGAAAGGGGGGAGAAAACGAGGGAGAGGAAAACCCTAAACACAATATAGACCAGAAGCCTCAGAACAAATTCACTCAGACAATACCTATAATAGGATTTTTTTCTGAATGTAAAGCTTTTAAGACTTCAATTTTTCTTGTTAAAGTATTTCTTATTCTGTAAGTGTAAAAGTCCTAAAACCGCCAAGATGTAAAAGAAAATTCTGTAATCATGACTTGCAAACTATACTAAAAAAGTAAACAGCAGAAACACAAAACCAAATACTGCCAGCATCACAACCCATACAATTAAGTTATCCCAAATCATCACAACATCAACATGCCCTGTACGCACATGCAGGAGGTGCAATATTCAAAACCACAACTTAAGAATAGTATGCAATGGAAATATTCACACAGGTGACTACATTTCTAACAAAACAAAAAAACAAAAAAAAAAAAAAAGGAGAAACACTTCTCACTTTTTGGATAAGAACTGTGAAAAACACTCCTTGTCTTGTACAGGAGGAAGGGGCTACGTTCCTTTCCTCTTAGCTAATACCTGCTTAGGAGCTGCTGTCACGTCAGGCTGTTGCACTGTCCTGGCTGTCATTTGAAGGGTACGTAGCGCCACACAGACCTCCCACTACACAAAAATGGCAGAGTCAAGGATGGCATTTCCCCTTTCCTCTGGCACAGTAACAACTTTGAGAGAATCTGTTCTTTTGTTTCAATACCATTTGAAAAACAAATGTACCATGAAACAGTATCAGAGAGCTAGCAAAAAACATTGTAGTTATGTCTGATCCAAACGTTAACACAAACATAACCACAAGACCTAACACTGAAGAGTCGGTGTAGTCCACATTTTATTTCAAGCCTCTCCTGCAGCATGAAGCAACTCCCTCCTGTCCCGAGGAACACGTTCGGCTCTTCCCTTCCAGAGCACCACGGGGCGATGGGAACAAGAAGCAACAGACCAAAGAAAACGTGTCAGAGTCAAGATATGACAAGTGATTAGTAAAAGGTCATCAGAAAAGTCGTGTATCAGACTAGGTAGACCCTTTTATAAGGTATCGTGTCCATCTTCAACTGCTGTTGTTCAATGTCTTGAATTTTCATATGGAAGTTTAATCAAAATTTTACTTAAGTTTACTTTAAAAGTACTTATTTCAAATCCTGTTTGCTACATGTTTCTAACGTCTTTACTTGAGGTCTTCAGTTCTTATATATGCAGTGGGTAATTACTCTGGTGATACCTCAAGTCCGCATTACAGCCCGGCTGATGAATCTTTTGAGTTTGCCTTACTGTGCACTTAAGGGGTTATTTCTCTTTATAACCATCTGTTCTCCAAATGATAGCACATTTCTGGGTTGGTTGAAATCTAAGCCAAACTCCAGGAGCAAATTTCAAATGGGTTACACTTTAAATTCTGTTTTCCCTGAAATTTTAGCCAAATTACGCAGTGGCTAAAACTTAGAAAAATACAATTAAATAACATCCTAATTCAATGTCCAAGAAACCCACAAAGTCGGGCTTTTAAAATTAAATACAAAGTGTTTTGAAATGGTGTACAGGCTGCCTGTAATAATTATACAAAGCAGGTTAAATGCAGAAGCTGAGGAGAAGCACACCAGTTAAGCAGGCCTCTGTTGTCTTTTGTTTGGTTGTTTTTTTTTAATAATTTTTAATTGACTTCTGCTTGATCAGGATTTTTTTCTTGTAATTTTTTTCACCACACTATAAATTTAAAGGAGATATGCTCCTTGAATTCTGAATTCGCTTCTCTCCTGCCTCTTTGTATTTATATTCTGAGACAGCAGAGTTGCCTGGTGACAGCCTCTTCACTTCAACAGCAGCTGGCAAGCCCTCCTTGTCCTGAAAATATGTAAGAAATTGTTAACCAATATTTCATGCTATGATTTAAATGTGACAATCTGGAAGTGCCAGTACCACACAGGTTAAGATTTAAAAGACAAAAAATTAAATTAAAAAATTGTCATGTCTCTGAAGCAATAAAGGAAGAAAAGTAAAGAGACCTTCCCCACACGGAACTACATGCAGCAAATGGAAATCGAGTTAGTGCATCGTCTGGAGTTCAGCAATACCCAACACGAGCACTGCCTGCATAAATCTGCCTAGTTAGCTTTCATTTCCAGAATGCAAATTCTCAAGTTATGCAAGATAAGACCAAAACAACTAGAAATTTGACATTTTTACAGGAAACAGTCACCCTCCTTTAATATTTACAAGACGTGTATTTCCAATTGCTTATGTATGCCTATCTGCTTTCCCAAGATTACCATTTCTGCTGAAGGGTCCAGCATACGTAGCCCTCAAAAAAGTTTCTTCAAGCTAGCTTTTTACAGCAAAAATAAAACATTTATGTTTGATTAAGTGACAGTTTATAGACAACTTAATTAATAACATTGGCATGTTAATAAGCACTTCCATTCAAAAAAATCCTTATTCAATTAATTTTAAGAGAGAACCTTTTAAATAATGTCGCATTTTCTATTTTCCTGTCTCAGCCAGCTAACTTCTATTTCTCTTTGTTGTTTTGAAGAAAGCCAGGAATAACATTTTAATGCAATACTGCTTTTTAGGGATACTATATTACAAGGAACTCACATAAAACCACAACATGGCCATGACGATCAGTCAACTACATTACAAAACCTGAAGAAGTTATTAATGAAAACAAACAGTGTTTTCCAACACAACTCCGGACTTTTCTTACTATAAAATTCTTCTGAGTTTTATAAACATTTTCCAAACTGCTTTATTTTCACCATTTTGGGTTTTGGTTTTAACGATGTTATGGTTATTTTAATTTGCCAATAACCCATATTTTCCATGTATTAGAGAACACTTTACAGACTATTAATCTTTTTTTTTTTTATCACTTTCTCAAATTCAACCATAATAAACTCAGATAGACATATTACTAGGAGAATGCATACCAGTACTGCATAAATATATTCATGGACATACAGAACATCACATTTCAGATTTAATATGAACTGACTCAGAAAGCACTTGCAACAGAAGTATTCTAACCCACCAAAAATTCTTGAAGTGTTATAATAAAGTAAAATTAAAAAAAAAAAAAAAAAAAAAAAAAAACACACACAAAGCACTACTCTTCACCAATTGTATAATTGCTTAAACTATACAGAGAATACCTTCTTCGTTACACAAGCAACAGTGAATACTGATTTCTAAGCCTGAAGCTATGTAACTTTATAATGTTTAAAATTCTGACCTTACTTTCATACTTTCAATATTGATAGTATCAAACCGTTTCCAGTTTCAAAGTTCTCACGTGCTACTTCTGTAAAGTACCACCTGCTCCCAATGACACTGTTACGTGTTACTGATCTGTGCAAATACCATCTCTTACGGGAATCTCCCTGCAAAGCAATAGGAGACCTTGTAGAAAAGCTCTTCAGAATAGTTTTGGGTTTTGATGCCTTCAAAATTTCTGTATCTGCATCTCTGTTTATGTCAGGGTGCTTTAGTTATTCAAATGGCATCAAACAGATTCTATCAAAGATGAAATTGTGCCACAGGAAACTGGGAATCCCATTATTAATTCTATTGTTTTTCTGTACTGGAGATCTTCACTTGTTGGAACATACAGCAAAATACACACCATCGATCATACATGGAGTCTGATTTATATCCATAGATCATTATCAGTGAAGGACAGACAGACCTATATATCATTTTTGAGGAGACATTTTTATAACAAATAAGAGGATGGTTGTGGTTCCTACAACAACGTACACAACCTTAGAGCTTCACACTTACCTTGCTTCCACTACTGAAATCCGTGGTACCTAAGGGCCCTCACTGACCACTAAGTTCAGTGGTCATCACCTCACTCCTACTTTTTTAAGCCATATAAGTTCATACGTAGAAGACAGCAGCCTTGTACCCTTTGGTACTTAATTTCAGCTATTTTGCTTCAGCTTGAACTGCATAACATTCCCCTCTCAGCTTATCTCACATTAGTGGTCTTCATTCTACCAAAACGGTAATGAAAATTTCTAAAGGCCAGGGAACTGGAAGAGAGTTAAAACACAAACAAAGAAAAAGCACAAGAAATCAAAGACTGGTCATGGTGAGCCTCAACTACAGCCACAGTGTCACTGCAGCCTTGCGAAAGCCTACCAGCAAAAGCATTAAATGAAAGTTTGTAAAAACAGGAAGAGCATTCAGTTCACTCTCCTGCAAAAACTTTCTGTGGAGTCAGATGTGTTAATGACAGATATGAGCTTCTTGAACACTATTCAAAGTTTAGTGGAGAGGGTGCAGGGGAAGAGGTCCTGGCTTGGAAAAATACACCTCATCTAGCTAATGACCATGAGATGAAAGTGAAAGAAAATCATTGAGTGTTCAGCTACCCAAAATGACTTCTCTCTTTTGGCATAAAAGTTCATTAACAAGACAGCATCAAAAACTGGAGGAGAACTGCGGGTATATTTACACTTGCAGTATTGACCTATTTTGTATGTGCAATGCTTTCAGCTACTATTAACAAAGCTCACTCTATGCCATGTGTGATGCTATAATAAAAGACAGCCTCTAAGAAAAGAAATTAGCACATTTAAAGCAATACCATCAGTCCGAAGAGTTATTCGTTTTACATAAAGAGGAGCTTGATGATGTTCAGTGCAACCAGACTGGAAATCTATCATCTCACTAAAAACGTTTCAAATATTTTTGTTAATGTAGAAAACACAAGGCTATCAAAAAGATTTTTAACTGCAAAATGGAAATGCACTGAAAACATTTTAAGACATTTGATTCTTCCAAGATGTATGATAGCACATCACCAGGTACCCATATACTTCTGAAGTAGTGAACTAGTTTAGTTTTGAGCTCAAACATTTCATAAGTCACATTATATTCACTTAGCAGCCAGCCCTGAAAATCAGGTGTATATAAATCTAACAATTTCATTCATTTCTCTTCTCTTTTCCTTGCCCAGCTCTATTACACAGCAAAATCACAGCTACATATTCAGACTTTTTCAAGAACTCTGCCAACTCTTTCCAATCTGCCCACCCTTAGCAGCAGCTTTGCTGAAAACAATTTTTTCCTTCACTGTGAATTGCAAAGGAAATCTAAAAATGCAACTTGAATACACTTCCCTATTTTTTCTCCACAGATCTATCTACAAGGTGGGATAGTGCAGATGGTCATTGACTCCCATTGTGCTGACATGCAAATCTCCTGAGGATGACTACAGAAACGAGGAGTGTAACTTGTTAGGGTGAGGTGGCAGCACAAACATACTCTCAGCACATCAACACTGACTTGCAACATCGAGTATTGCACAGAACAGGAGGGAAAGATGTGTCCTACAGACAAAAGGTCCTCAGATGAAACTTCTCAAAGTAACTGAGAAAGCTGATGGAGAAGGAAGTAAGAATGTTCACAGAGACTTTTCCCATAGTGCCTGGCAGAAACCTGGCTAGTAGCTAGAGGTAAGCTTGTGTTATCGCACAACAGCCGCCTGCACCGATAAGCAGGAAGATGAAGGGGAACAGTTTTTAAACAAATCTCAAAAATTAAAGTAAGCTCCAGAGCAGTACAGTATGTCCAACAGATCCAGCTGCTTTTATCACAGACAAACACACCTTAAAGAGGAGCGTACAGTCTCTTTTCTCATTAGCTCATACCACACCTAATTGGGCTTCCAAGCTCCTTGCTCCCTAGCTGCTGCTTTGAGACCTGAGTTCGCCCACCTTTGTGCCGCCAGCAGGGGAGTCCAGGCTCTTGGCTGAAGAGAATCGACAGGTCACTTCTGCAAACTCTCCTTCCCGTTAAACTCTGTTATTTGCCCTATATCCTATCATCCATTTCAGAGTACAGAAGAGAACAATATTTACAGCACTTTTCCTTGACAAAAAGTAAACATATATATCACTGATTGCAAGGCCACACCACGAGTATTTCACACCACCATCGTTCCATAGCGGCTCTACTCCCATTTCTAAAGTGATCAAACTAACGGCAAAGTTCTCTCCATCTTTTTAACACAAGCATATATGTTTGATTTTTAAACATGAAAGATTAAATTAGAAGCTACACACACAAACACAACTCCTTTTAAAAAGACTCAAAACACTGTATTTACATCTACTAGTACTCACTTTATTACTACAACCTTTATAACCGAGCTTAGGTTTGCTTCAAACAAAACAGGGTTCTCAGCAATACAAGCAGAAGAAAAAGCCCTGCATACAGTTAGTCTACAAAGAATTAACTGGATTAATTAGCAAGGGATTTGAGAAGCAGCTTGGAGCTAGAAAACCAAAACACTAAATTGTTTAAATACTTTGGCAATGGATCAAGGTTTCTAGGCAGCCCTATGTTCCATTCTCTCCTTTTTTTGCTCGGTGTTTTAACACATTTAACCTGACAAGGTACTTTTTCATGAGATATGAATGACACTGTCAAAATACCAAAAAAGAAGATGTGAATTAAAAAATGCCACAAGCTGTTAGCAATTCTGCCAACATGTATGAGCCCAGGCAACATTAATTAAAAATCAATAGCTTAGGACATAAATAGCTCTTATCTCTGTTATAGTATATTTCTAACATAACTCTTTATTAAAGAAAAAAGCCAACGTCTTTGCTATTATACAGACTGAATTGACCACAACAAAGCAAAGAAATACGGCAAAAATGCTGAGCAAAGAAACACGTATGAGAGAGGGAGGACAGGAGCATGAATGATTGGAATGTTTCAGCCTTGCGCTATCATTACCACATAACTGGTTGGAAATAGCCACGCTGCAAATACTTGCAGGAGAAGTTACCAGGAAGAACATGTCAGGTTTCTACTGCTAATGTGGTTCTATACAAAAATCCTGCATGCCAAGGAAATAACAATAACATGCACATCTTCCTGTCAGCTAGAGCTTATTAATCATTATTTTTATTATGCACTTCAACTAAGGATTAAGTTACTGTGAATTCTCTGATAATTACAAAATAAAGGTGAGAAAAAGAGACTGCAAAGAGCATTTCCTTAATGATACGATCTTCGAACTAAAGTTATATTAGAAGGAATCTAAGCTAAAAGATTTAAACTAAGCTAGGAAATTAAGCCACCACTTTTGAAAGCTGTTTTCAAGTAACTAACTCACAGAGAGTTGAACATTTGAAAGACCTAAACCCACTTTCTAATGAAAGACCACCTAAGACCATGCATCAACCTGGGTACACACTTCGGATCTGCCATATCCCCTACACAACTATGGCACTTAACTTCTGAACAGTTTCTACATAAAATTTATTAAGAAAGAATAAATAAGAATCATACCAAATTGGAGAGGTTAAGTTCAGTTTTATTTTTTTTGTCTATTTGATTAGTTATTAACAATGGAAATATCAAATGCCTCCATCCAGACATGCACACCAGTCTAAATAAAGGATGAAGAAAGAATACAACCAAGCAAAAAGCAATTTTCTTATTTGAGTTCAAAATAAAAGGGAAAAAATCATTTACATAAGAGCTATGTATGCATTTGCCAAGAAAATAAAAGTTTTGAAGTACCCATACAAACACCAGTTGAAAAGCTCATCATAAAACTGTAGCACGCTTAAAGTGAAGTTCTCAGGACCAAAAGGATTATTCTGAGCCACGGCTACCAATTTGAGCTCTCAGGGGCATCTCCTATCAGCTAACCATATGCAAGTGCAGTTCCACTCAACTACAGAAGACAGCTTTGCTATACCTGCAGATGAACAGCAACACCAAACAGTTGGTAATGCTACAGTGGACAGCCAGTCACTCGGGAATTAAAGTCTGGAACATATGAAGAGGTTGCATTTATTAAAAACAACCACTAGAGATGAGCCAATTGTTTCCACTGGAAAGAATTTTTTTTTTTTTTTTTTTTTTTGAGAAATATTGATCTGAAACACTGAATATATACATACAGAACACCAGCTTAGTAAAATCAGAGCAATACCTAGAGTAATAATCAGGTTAAAAAGGAACTTCCATTATGGCAATACAGTCATGAAATACCAAGCTTTCAGATCTTAAATAACTTTTGATTGAGTCCATTGGATTTCATCTTCTATTAACTGAACTTTGGAACGTTCCTATTTCATCCTCCTCCCCTCACCACAACCTCACATTCCAAAAATTCAGTTTATTGATTAGAGTGCAGCCCAAGGAAGTCAAAAGGTTCTGCTCACAATATGCAGACACCAGGTGTAAAGACAAGGAAAAAAACAACCTCACTGTCCATGAGACCTTTTGCTCTGTCTCCTCACTGAGCTACAGAAATAAAGTTGTTGCTGTTTTATAAGATTTTCTTAAACTACCTGGATTCTCAACTGTTCAACTTCCATTCAAGCTGCCGCCAATTTCAGTTAATCTTGTTTATGTAGGTGCACCAAATACTAGTTGTTGTTACTGCATTTGATGTAACAAGATTCTCTCATCTAAAAAGTTAATTAAACAATGTTAATTTTTAGTAGAAGCGTTGCGGGAGGCCACAGAACCACAGCTAATACTGTTCCCCAATTTGAATGAATCTGAAATTCCACAGAGATCCTCCAATAATGCTTTATCTCATTGTAAAAACACAAACCATCACTTCATTAACATTTCAATCATCTACTTCATTGAAGGTTCAAGAAAACAAAATAATTCAGAGGTTCTGTTACATCATCTGTCTCCATTTTATTATAAATTAAACTGATTATAAGATGAAGTAATTTATAAACTCTTCCAAAAGACAATTTACATTTTCCTTCTACAACAATGAAGGTATCCCCCTAACATACTCAACTTGTATTCAATGCTAACCAAAGATACTTACAGTATATATATGAATGTATGTGTGTGTGTGTGTATATCTTTATATATATAATAATAATAATAACATATATATAAAAGTGGAAGATATTTCTGGTATGTCTTTGGATTACTTTTAGCATTCTAACACTGTTTATAATACTGGTACAAATACTGCCACCAATAAAGAAACAAACATTAAAAAGGTGTCCTTTAAGCTTTCCTTTAAGGCATCTACCATAATGGCATAATTTGCTCTGGACATCATTAAAATGTAAAGTTAATGAGGATTCAGCTGAAAACAGAAGAAATGTAACCTATTTTCAGGCAAAACTTCTAACACTGCAATCAGAGGGAAAACCTCTTTGATGTCTCTTTGTCTCTTCTCATTAATTTTCTTTTGGTTTAAAAAAAACACAAAGGCTGTTTAAACTAAAAAATGCATAGAAGTTTAAACATGGTAATTATAGTCAAGCTGCAATGAGGTCAATAGGTTTTTAAAACTCCGAGATAAACAAAATTGAGATGTATTACTATTTTAAAAACCTTGTCAATACCCAATTTCAGTTGCCCATGTGATGTCCACTGTATTCCAAGAATTCAGCCTAGGTACAGGATTGATTCAGGAAGGTTTAGTGAAGGACCTAATCCTGTACCCAGGGTAAAGCAAACTATCAAGAATAAATACATCAAAATGAAAAGCGCTACAATTGCTGTATTACTTGGTACTGCATTTGGTATTTTAAGTGCAACAAGGCATGTATTTTGCAATCTCCGTGACAGAGAGTTGGCAAATTGTGAAATTCTGCTACTTTCTACCTCTACATGTCATTAAATAAAATACTGAACAGCTAAATAATTCTATTTATTCACTTAATCTATTTTTGTTTATGAATACTGCTAAGGTGTACACAAAGCTATACGCTCCTATTTTAATATGCTAATTCTTTCCAGCAGAAATTACCTCTAAAAGCTATTCGATTGCTTAGTTCCAACAGAATCTACAGTGCAGGAAGTGGTATGTACTTTTAGTGAATAGTTTATGAGCAGCTTTTCTGAAACCATAATGGAAACAACAATACTATTAAAAACAAAACAAGATGATTTATTAGAAACAAAGGTAAGGTGCTTAATCCATTACATAAAAGAAACAAATACACAAGAGAAACGAGAAACGTTATCTTCAATGAATAAGGACATTAATTACAGGAGAACAAAATAAACAGATATCTATATAATTTTTCCATGTACAAATATCATCTCTAGATAAGTCAGGATGAGATCAATGTATTAGTCTATAATAATTAGAGGTATGAATTTTAATGCATTATAATGCATATAGGCTAGAATTCTATAGATAATGACCTGCTCTATATGAATCTATTTTAACTTGCTTGATAGACTATTCAAATTGAGCCGTGTGAAGGAGCACCAGACAAGTATCAGATAAAACAAACTCAGGTATTACTTTAGGTGCAAGTGAAGAGCAGCTTCAGAAGACAGTCTCATACTTATTGCAAAGGAAAGCGTGTTTTGCTTATTTGGTTGTTTTTCATGTCATTGCTGGGAGGGGTTTTTTTGTTTGTTTGCTTGTTTTTGGGGGGAGGAGGGGCTGTCATTGGGTTGGCCTTTCCCACAGGCCAGTTCTGCTCAACTGCCTGCTGAAGAGATTTCCTAAATCACTGTCCATTCTGCCTGAGCTGTTTCTTATGTCCTGGTATTTTTCCTGCCTTGCCTGCACCATCCTTTACTGTCCTATTCACAAAAATACAAAGCACGTAATTTTACTATTAAGTGAAATAAGAAGCTTGCAAATACATAAAGTGAGGAAGCCTGATTCCACTGTATGCCTATGCTGTGATACCCAACCAGACATTTGGTCTTCATGCTTCAAAATCTGATTCTGAGTCACATTCATGCTTACAGGTGTTCCACACACCATCTCTTTCCAGTATCTTTGGAATAGAACAGAAAACCTCAATGACCACTAATGTATCTTACAGGTCACATAGACACACCTGAAGACTTAATTGTTCCCTTCAGAGATAAAAGCATGTAAGAACCAATTCAAAAGAGGTAATGTTGCTGATGTTTATATTCCTAACTATGTAGTTTCAACGTAAAGGAACCTTCAAAGGAAGTAAAGATGGGATTCAGATAATCCCAGTAGAATGTAATGGGAGTTGCAACTGTAATTCCCTTCAGCACCATACAAAATCCTTGCACAAATTCAGTATGTAAAAGATACTGCTTTAAAAAAAAAATAGTCACAGCAAGTCTTCTACCCCCCCAATTTTTTCCCCCATCCATTCCCTCAGCATGTGTACTGTAATAGCTGATGAAGGTTGAGACAAACCTCGTATTTTAGCACAGCAAATATTCCTTTGGCAACAGTTCTTCATTCACTCTCCTACTCATCATTTAACAGCAGTGCTTTACACCCAGATTATGACTTTCTACATGATCCTTCTACACAGACTTGCATTATTTAAATCATCTACAGTATGAATACTTTATTTTTATTAATTTGTCTATCAAATTAGAAAATATTACTTTCCACACGGCCAATAACAGAAAACTTCAGAAGAAAACAAGCAACTTAATTCTTTATTGGGAAGAGGGAGATGAGATGGGATGGGACACAGACGCATTAGCCCCTCTGCAAATACAAACAAAACCTGCTGAGATTAAAACCCATTCTGAATCCTAGATTATCACTACCAGCTCCCACCCCTTCCATCCGAGATTATCATCCTTAATCTGTAGGTCAAACTTCCTGGTTTCTATCCCACTTTTCTGTGAAACAGGCTTTATTGGAAAGCATATGCAAAACTGTTTCCAACCAAAAAAGACATAG
This sequence comes from Aythya ferina, assembly GCF_964211825.1. NCBI lineage: Eukaryota > Metazoa > Chordata > Aves > Anseriformes > Anatidae > Aythya > Aythya ferina. The sequence continues at coordinate 1,560,472 of NC_140318.1, read as the reverse complement.
CAATCATCTTCCCAAGAGCCAATAGATGTGTCAGATCTGCTGGGCCACAGCAGGGCCAAATCCCTCTGCTCATCAGTCAGGAGTCAGCAGCATTGCCTTGGCGTTTCTTCTCACTTCTCACTTGAAGAAATCCACTGGCGAGCCGGTGAGACACCTTGCTCAAAGATAATGAGTATGTTCGGATATAAACAGAATATAATACAGTGATTAAAATGTGTCCTACCACCACTGTAATTCACAACCACTACTACAGGGAAGTGAACCACACACTAACCTGTAACTGGGCATCAGCACACAGCAGTATTTCAGAAAGAAGTCTGCAGGTTCAATTTTTTCTCTAGTAGCGCATAAGGTTGAGGCGTTTTTCTTTTTTTAATATACAGCCATGGCTGAATCTTGGATTCATTTCATGCATATCTTTCAGTAATAATTTCATTTCAAAACACCTTGCTAACTCTTTTTTAAATCTTAAAAACCACCCCCAAAAAAGAGAGACAAAAGCAACACACACCACAAAAGAAAAAAAGTCTCTTTTTGTTCGTGACAAAAAATATCACACCCCAGAGAAGCAGACCAAAACTGCCCAGGGCACTCTGCTAGGCCTCTTTTTGAATTAGAGTTTACATTCTCTTCTTTCAAGGAACTACGTAAAACAAAAAGAACCAGCAATGAAAATAGACCTGGTTCCTCTTTTGTTTCACCAATTTTACTTTGCTTGCTTGTTAAACTTATTCGCTAGGTAGAGTTACTGACCCATGTGCCGACAGACTGAACACAGTCATGACTCCTAAAATCCAGTATTTCTATCGAAGACACGCATAAGAAGAGTAACACAACTCTGGATGGACAGTCATTACCAGGACACTGCTACCAGCAGTGAGCAAAATAAATAAATAAATAAATAAAATAAAAATCCCTAGTCTTAATCTACAGGGAGTCTTCTTTAAAGTCATTATTTCTTCATCTGAATGACACTCTAATTAAAGCTCTTTACAAGTCACAGAAGTGTCTATGTTGAGATTAACGACTGATTTTAGATGCACTAAGATTTAAGCAGAAGTTAACAGCATTAATGAGATTACCTGTTGCAATTAAATAAGGACAAACAAAACCAAACCACCTTGGAAATTTTTGTGACTGAGCATAAACTAAAGTTAAAATTACTCTCTTAGATTAAGTCACCACCACCATAACAACAACTTTTTTGACTCTATTCAAAGTACAATCTGCTTGCAGTTATTGGAGTAACAGCCCTACTCTTAAAGGAACACATTAATAGAGAGTTAATTGCAACAAGTGCTTCATCAAATTCTTAAACGCTTCAAATACTGAAATATCAAATGCTTCAGTAGCATTTGGTATCTAAATTGACTCTCTCAAGAACTCTTTAAAAAGAAGAACCACTCAAACCTCTATAAATTCAAGGAAAACTACAAATACAGCTAGTGAATGAAAATAATTTGTTAAAACCACTAAAAACCTCCCTTAAAAAGTTTCAGTTTAGCAGTTAATTTCAACCTGCAGTTAAAAAGGCACTAGCTGTCAGTCAGTTTTCTCACCCAACTCTATCATGAAAAGAAAAACTGACAGATCACAGGAGCTTGCCTTTGTAAACCAATTCAGGAACTTTCATGCTTCTTATTTGTTAGGTTAAAGGTTAAATTGCTGACCTCTGCCCTCCTGCTTAGCAGCCTTTCCCTTTTTCTGTAAAGCTTTATTTTGGGGCTGTATTTACATGGATTAGTCTCTTTTCACGCTAAGAAGGAATCTGTTCACAGCCAAAGCCTTAGTTCTGGTTGTACAAAAAGCAGTCACAATTATTCAGCAGCAGACAATGACCATATTGTGGATTTACAAAAAAACCACCTCAGCCATGGCAAGTTCTGTCCTCGCTGCACAAAACAATAGAAGAAAAATCTTATCAAGCATTCAAGAGAAAGCAAACAAAGCAGGCCCACTGTGAACTTGATGAAGATGTCAAGCTCCTTTAAAAAAATATAAATCAACAAAAGAGTTTAAAGTCTTGTGAGTAAGACTTTCTGTGCTGAATTTTCCTCTCTAGTTAAACAGTGCCAGCAGCAGCAATATAGCACAGACTGGTAAATACTTGTGCAATAGAAAAGATTGCAGACAGAAGTAGTTAAAGGATGAAGCAAAAAGGACGAACAACAGATCTCTTTCCACAAAGTAAATTAGAGAAATGGAAGAACATTCATAACTAACATTTTCGGTCTTTATTAAATCTAGTATCATCAGATAACAACAGACCTAAGAAAAGTTTTAACTAAAACATATGATGACTTGCAGTATGACAAATTCTAATGTTTCATAAAGTGATTTTCTCCTCAAATTGAGTTCCATATTTAATTTATACTGTAAAATCCCAACTGAGAACTGTCTTTGAACAGAACAGTTCAGACAGTGCTACTTACTTGATCCAGACACTTCAGTCCTAGTAAGTTCTTTGTGAAAGTTTTCCACCTTGTAGGTATTCAGAAGAAAAGCAATCAAATGGAAACAGGAAAACAAAGAAACAGCTTAGAAGAATTAGCATTCCTAGATGCTAGCCATCTCCTTACATTTGGTTATTTTTCCAGTCCTGCAGTGGGAAGTTGGGTGTAGGAATAGTGTCACACAGATAGGACGGGAAAACTTGTAATACCCCAATTAAGGAACACATTCAACACAAAGCCCTTTTTTACTGGAACATAATGTGAATTTTACACTTCCTTTGTTAGTCCTAAATATTTAGTATGTTACCTACTTCTCGATACATAACAAGCAAACCTCAAGCAACAAAATGCTTCCACTTCACAAAATAAAGGTTGCTCTGACAGATGCACAGGTAGGGTTTACAGACTTTTGAACTACCAACTCTTAACTCTACCCAAGTACCAGTGTTGACGTTCAAGCCAATACTTGATCTGTTTTGGCAGGTACTGATGTGGCAGTGAAAGTTAAAACATAGGATAGAGAATGGCAAGGAGCAGCAGCACGTGCATTTGGCACAGGCAGAAGCCTGCTAGTTCCCTCTGCCTCGGAAGTCTTGTCACAGAAACCGCAGCGACAATCGTGGAATACTTTTAGGGCCCGAGTACATCATGACATCTCCCTGCAGAGTTAAGGGCTTCGATTAGTTTCAGTTATAACATTCGTGATCTACTGGCGGGTGGGGGAAGAGCTGTTACAACACAGGGCTAGAACATGAAAAGTAAAGAAGGAAGTACTTAAACTACTCACAAGCTTCTAGTAGGAACAAGATTAGTAGTACATGCTACTCTCAGAGCCAATTCAAATGCAAATTCCATCCTTTCTCTCAAACAATGATAAACTCCCTCAGAGTTAATAGTTTCCTTCTAAGATTCATCTCCCTTTTCAACTTGGTGGTATGTTTTCGAGAAAAGAAAGAAGCACATGGCGAGTCTTCCAGCAAGACCTTTTAAATTCTGTCATAAAAGAAGTAGTATAAACTACATTTCCTTTACTAATCCAGTGAACATTTGTTAAACTCTAGCACACTTACACTATGTCCATGCTATCACGTTTAGGCTTCCAACTTACCATGATTTTAAATGAAAAAAAAAATAAAAAGAATGAAAGAAAGAAAAATCCTTTAACTGTACTAAACCATTTCAGCTTTTTCCTTGAACACACAGCAAGAATTTATGCTACACTCACAAAAAGATGAAAGATGAGGTCCTTGGAGAGAAAGGCCTTTGGCACACTACATGGTAAAGCTACAGATTTGACGTACTTTTATAATGTCTGCTTTGGCGAGAACACAAAAACCCCATACAAAAGCATGCTATGTCCTCCCAGACAGGGGTGCAGGGGGAGTGCCTCACTCTCACGAGCATTTACTTTCAGATGTTCATATCTTAGAGACGATTTTGATCGGTTACTTTAGACTAACAAATTCTTTTTCTACACCAATGGTCTGACAGTTATGCTCCAGTTCTCCTCACAGCCCCCTCTAACAAGGGGGGATCTTTGGCTCAGGTCCAGCAAGATCCTTACATTTGTCACAGATTTCTGAGGAATGAACTGCACCAGTTGTCAGATCATAAAGTGCTTTGAAAAATTGAAAGAAAGCTTTCTTAAGTAGTTAGCATGATTTTGCTTTATGTAGGTATTTGAATGAAAACTGTTAGTAAATTCTTTCTATTGCATCTGAAAAGTTTTGGTAAAAGGAGAAAACATTTTAGCTGAAGTTCAAAAACAGCAAGTGCTTTTCCCGTGTGTTATACCATACTTGTAAACATTAAATATGTCAAGAGTATAAAACACTACTGAATTTCTAGAAGTTCAGCAGTTACAATTTGTAACAGAAACAATTCAAGCTCTTTGTAGCTCTCCCCTAAGACCAGAGAATTTAGCATTTCCAGGGTATATTTAAACAAGTAACTTTTATCTTTCTTTATTTGTAAAGCACCAGATACATCAGCAATGAAACAAACAGCACAAACATCTTCAGCTACAAAGACTGTTATTGAAATTGAAAAGCATCCTAACAAAAGCAATGGTAGACCTTAAACTTTGCATGAAGTGTTCACAAGTGCTACAACACTTATTTTACAGAGAAGTGAATAGATGTATGTTTCAGTTGAGACTATGTCATACTTCAGTATTGCAAAAGAAAGGCAAAACTGATGCAATTAGATATGTCTTGAATATATTACTGGTATCTGCTAAGCAATGCACTGCATTTTTATTCCCCTCCACCTTCAATTTTCAAGGTTTTATTTTATTTAATTCCTGAAGAAAGGTTAGCTCCTATCAGTGAAATCTCTAAAATAATTGTGACAAAACTAAAAATTCTTTGCTTGCTTTTTCTTTTTTTTTTTTTTTTTTTAAAAAAAAAGAAGTAATAACCTGGGTTTAGTAAGGCAAATAGCTCCTTAAATCCAAATGATAACTAAAGTTAGAAATACTCCTACTGTCAGAACTACCCAGGAAAAAATTAGAGTGAGCTTCAGGAAGTTAAAATAAAAGCAGTTTTGTATTTTTGTTCAATTTCAGGAAGTCAGATGTTCTTAACAACAAAAAACACAACTATTTTTATTAACAACAAAAAACACAACACACCAAACAAAAAACAACTCCACTCTAATAGATTCAGTTACTCAAAGGGAAACTGGGAATTCCCAGCTTCCAAGGAAATTGCATTCATTAGGCTGAGACAGAAGACTGGATCGCTAAATGTCTTCTCTTGAAATATCTTCATGGTTCTCAAAATACAGATATCACATTTACATAAAGTGACCCAGTAAGAAAAATCTGTAAGTACCCAAATAAGATCTATGAATATGCAAAGAAAAGTACAAATATAGCTTTTAGATCCAACTGAATTAGGAATTCCACAACATACTGAAGACTTCATGTGGCAGAAATACACAATTACCAATGCTGAGAACAGATACTCATTATTTCTCAGCAATCCAGACAAGAAAGGCTGAAGAGCCCACAGCTGAGCTGATCCCGTGACCGTTTCCCTCCTCAGTTCACACACCGCACTGCTGTTCGGCACAGTTGTGCCTGGACTGGAACAAAATGTTTGATTTTTCAACTTTCTTTATTTTGACAAATTTTTCTCTTCATGTCTTACTTGGAATACAAAGCATCTCCTGAGTGATCCTGGAGCTTGCATTTCTAGGAATCAAACCATAGGATCATAGGATAATTCGGGCTGGAAGTGATCTCCGGTCCTTAGGTCCAACCTCCTGCTCGGAGAAGGGTCAGGTGTGAGGCCAGACCAGGCTGCTCAGGCTGTCACCCGGTCAGGTCTTTCAAACCTCCCAGGATGGAGACTGCACAGCCTCTCTTGGTGACCTTTTCCAACACTTGACCATGCTCACGGTGAACACACGTTTCCTGACGTCCAGTTAGAACATCTCGCTTCAATCTGTGTCATCACCTCTTGTTCTCCTGCCATGCACTGGGAGCCGGTCACCTTGATGAACTCCTTACAGGTACGGAAGGCTGCTGTACAGGTCCCCTGAAGCCTCCTCTTCTCCACGCTGAACAAGCCCAGCACCCTCAACCTCCCCTCACAGCACAAGTGCTCCAGCTCCCTTGCCAACTTGGTGGCCCTCCAAGAACTCCTTCTAGTTTATCGAGATCTTTCCTGGAGCCCAGAATAGATTTTTTTTTCTTCTGCAGTCAACTGTCTTGGTAACTAAGAGGGAGCCTTCTATAGATGATGTAAAATGCTGCTCTCATCCATTTGGAAAGTTACTAAACATTTAATGTACGATTGTTAACAATTATACAAGCAATAAAGCTACTTGAATATACAATTGTCTGTCAGTAGTTAATAACAGGAGTCAGTATTTCCCATTTCAGCAAGAAGCAAATGAGCCATGAAATATATTAAAGCTTTTAATTGCAGTTGATACTTAACAGTTACATGGAAAATATCCCTTGCTATACAAACTTTTGGATTATTAACAAAACAGAGGCATGTTTTACCATCCCACAAGCCAGACAATCTCCCACACTAGGATTTTTATAGCTTTGGAACAATTCACTCTCCTCAAGACTGTATTAGAAAATTGATGCAAGAATTAAGTGCATTATAAGCGGTCGATAGCACTACCAGACTAGACATAAACTTCAGAGATAGTTGTCTCAGTTCATTTCAGAATCCATTCTTTGGGAAGATTTTTTTTAAACATGTCTGATAATTTGCTCCTTATATTTTTTTTTATGTTTTGCTTTTCTTAATAGTAACTGCTCCTTGCCGTTTAATATACATTCCTGTGACTCCAGTAAAACACACTGATATATATCCTAAGTCTTCCAGCAAAGACTAGATAGCCAAGGAAGGAGAAAGAGATGACTACATGGAGGTCTCTAGGACTATATTTCTAGAATGGCGCTTTGCCTGAAAATACAGTACAGCTATTAAATACAGCTGATACTGCAGAGAAGCAAACAACCAACTAGCTTTGCTTAGAACATGAGGACAGAATATTTGGAGATACACTCATCTAAAACTTCTGAGAATACAAGACAACTCTTAAATACAAAGTATTAGGTGGGGAAAAAATTTAGAAGATTATTCAGACAGAATTAATAACTTCAGAACATACAAACTGTATTTCTTTTTTATATTTTTTTACACACTAAGAACAACCATTTCTAATATTTTGCACCTACAAGTGCATACAACAAACTTAAAAACACAACTAAAGTGAAACTCCCACAGAATCAGTTGGTTTATAGAACAAGATGTATACTAAATTCTCCAATTAAAAACCTGTAAAGTAGTTTCAGTGCTTTTTAACCCACCTTCCCACAGCAGGGAATTAATCCCTCCAGGGGGATGCAAACAAACTTCAAAGAGAAGATTATACCCAGACACTAGTACTGTACAATGTAATGTTTACGGTCAAATTTGTTCAGATTTTCTGGCACTAGAATCCAGGTCAGATGTGCAGAAACAAAGACCAGTTATTAAAAGGGCTCCTGCAGTTACATCAAATAGTTGTGATGGTGTACAGCAGTAGGACAAGCCAAAACTGTATTCCAGTTACAACTCCTATGGAGGCTTTGGCACTAAAGGAAAGAGTTGCAGTTATTTGGCTCTCACTGATTGTAACAAACAAATACAGATATAGAAGGAGATAAGCGGCTCCCCAGTCAATAAAGTTACGGCTCATTGTACCATATATACAATAAACATGGGATTGCTTTGCCAAAGATCAATGGTATATTACTTCAATACGTGTTGACTAATTGTAATGATTTCATTTTGACATCCTTCCTTTCCATAACTTTCTAGAGACTGACCTCACAAAACAGAATCTTGAAATCAATTCTGAGATTAGGAATTTCAACTTTTGCTTTTCCTGTTTATTTTTTTAATCAACTTCATCAGTTATAGAAACAAGGTTAATCAAACATTCACAAATACACTTCCATGTTGGTTTCAGCTGTTACAGGACTTCTCTAGCATAAACATAGGAATATTTCTCAGAAATAATATTATGGAAATATACCTGTATAGCTATAACTCAATAACAGTATTTGGTGAAAATCATTAGTTAGCCAAATCATAAGCTACTTCCATACCTTATTTCTAGATAAAATCATTTGATCAAAGGAAGAATTTTGGGAAGACAATGCTTTTGTATACATCTAAGAAATAGTAAGTAAAAATAAATTCCATAGAAAAACATTTGGACTATTTTTTAATTTAAACCTAATCATTCCTCATACAAGCAGAAATATAAATCTGAAAATGCTTTTACTTTTTCAACTCAATGAAGTAAGAGTTATTTCTATTCCAAAAGACAAAGGACAAAATGGTCAAAGAACCCAAGAAACTGTCCACAAATAGGGACAGAGGCAGGATTTTCATATTATTAGTCCCAACTGCAAAAGATTCCAGCTTTCTTTAAAAGGTGGAAGAACATAATAATGAATATACCTCATTACCTTGCACTACATGGTTAAGAATAGTTTTAGCCAAGAAATAGGTAGAATTACAGCACAAAACAGTACCTTTCCCAATGCAACTGATGCCTGAATAAGTTACTTCTGCATACACTTCAAAGGTAGTTTCCGGATTTTGTCTGAAAGGGGAAAAAAAGAAAAGTATTTAACACACAGATTTTTTTTTCCAAGCATGCTTTCAATTACTCAGACAAAAAGGGTTCTAAGAATGCATACATTACAGTGACAACTTCATAAAATAGATTCCTTGTTTTATGGCCTGAGAACCTCAGATCTTTCTGCCTTGCAGGAATGTAACAGGTAGGCACTGAGGCTCAGATCAGTCAGTATGAACAGTGTCCACATGAATTCCACCAAGAAAAATTTAAATAAAAAACAATTGAAATCAAGCACACAGATCCTTTATGTCATTTCAATCACCGTGACCTGTCTGCATTTCTACATATGAAAATGTCACAGGCCTGTTATTCAGAAACTTTGCCAGAAAAAGAGAACTATGCTTTTTGTTCCCCTGGGTAACATTCTGAAAAGCAATGCTTATTTCAGTTCTTGGGCATAATATCAACTGTGATTACATATACAACTTGCAAAAGCAAGTTATTTTTTATTTCACATTTACTTTCAAATGAGAAAGTAAATCGCTGTATATGCTAAATACCATCTTGGATATTTTTTCAGAAAAAATAAAATAAAACCTAATTACCCTTTTCTCTTCACCAATTTGAAAGCAGAGTCAAATTGCCCAACATGAAACAAATAAAACAGATTCACATTTTCATTACTGTGACCCTCAAGTTCAACTTCATGACACCTATTTACTCAGAAAAAAAAAAAAAAGGAAAAAAAAAGCAGCAGCAGTCAAGAGGATGCAGAGCCACTTTAGGCATACATTGCTGGGGGAAAAAAAAAAAAAAAAAAAAAAAAAAAAAGAGACTGTATTTAGGATGAAGACAGTTCCCTTCTTTAATACCTCTTAATAACTGTTGCATCTCTTTGTCAGAAGGGCCCTGCTGGAGAATATTTCAAATGCACAAGGTTTAGCCTCAAGACACTGCAGTCTTAAATGTGGAAAGTTGCCAGATGCAGATGAAAAAAGGAAATAGGTGATATGGTTAAAGGAGATACCAAATTCAGCTACAAAAGGCAAATGAAGCTTACAGAAAGAGCCTATTCTGATCCAGAGTTATTAGTATACCAGTACTAAAAGTAGAAAGTTAATGTTATATGACTGAAAAAAACACTTAGCCTACATTTTCAGCTCTTACTAACATAATTCTAAAGCCAACTCCATAAATGAAGCTCTGGAAATACACTTCATAAGGAGCATATAAATGCCGCAAGTGATTGTATAAGAAAGCATATTTTGAGTTCAGTTTCTGCCTAACAATTTTAGCAACTCCAGAATTTTTGATGAGATTAAAGAGAACCACACATTAGACTTCATAATTTTTTGGTTACTGAAATAGGGATTTTGTAAGTCGGAACATGTGACACTTTATTCTTAGATTTTCCAGTTAAAACTAAGTATCAAAACTGTTCTAAATTTATAGCTGTTTTTCTAGTGATAATATTGTCTCCTATGTGTTAACGTAAACTATCTAAAATTAGAAATCTGTTGAGGTATAAGTAACTTGTAAATTCTGTTAGTTCCCTTACAGCTACAAATGAAAACAATGGCAAGAAAAAAAAATTATATTTATGCCAGAACTCCCGTCTGAATAATAAAAAACAGCAACAAAAAAATCATCTTCCTCAGCATCTCAAACCAAAAATATAAACATGTGAAGGAGTTAAGCCTGCTCTTCAGAGAATGTATACTATTTTTATCCTACTTTAACACCAAAAGTGATTAAAAAAAACATTTCTACTCATGCCACAGACCCACTCAGTGCAAGTCAAATGGCTCTAAGCCAAATCCCACACCTATTTAAATTAACAGAAAAGCTACCATTGGTTTCAGTAGCATAGGATCACACTCTACAATTTTACAGAGCACCTCTCAGGAGCAACAATATTGTCCACAATTCAATTAATTTTAATTTAATTTGCCACCAGTTCCCAACTGATTTGCATTTAGTAGCCATTTTTCTGAGCAGTGCATTGGTAAGTTATGAGAACCTAAGATCAGCAAAGCAACTATTACTTTGCAGCGTGAAATAAACTTGCCTAATTTTCTTTGTGCTGCACATGATCTGCTTCAAAAATTCAGATTCTTAGCTATGTTGCTACAGTCCTGGCACAGGATGGGTATGATACGATAACCACTTAACACAGAAAAATTATTTTTCCGTTAAAATTTATTGCTGTGCAGCCTTATCTTACCCTCCTTGTTTATATCTCTATTTTTAGCACCCTGTTTCCTTAATTAAAAGTTTATACATTTTCTAATATTTTTCCAGCTAATGGTTAAAATAACAAACACCTTTTTAGTATTATGTTAGGGTCTGTGTTTAAATTCTGCAGTGAAAACACTGCTTAACACAGCTGGCAAGAGCACATGCTATATACCAAAACTTTCAGACAAAAAGACATTAAATTTTTCTATTTTAATATTCCATGACAAACGTTCACTTATTCCTAGGAACAGTGAAATTGAAGTAGTTTTGCCAAGTCAGAAACTCTGTATTAAAGACTGCATTCAAGAAGCCAACACCTCGGTATGAGAATGAAGTCAACGTGAGAATGAAGCCATTGTTGAATTCTGAGCATTTTATAACTTTTCGGTGGAATTAAGGAAACAAGTCACTAAGAGGCTTCATACAGTTTGCAAACACTGCATAAACATGCATCATAATATGTATATTTTGCAGTCTCTTTTTATGATTACTAACCTGCCCCACAGCCATGTAATGCTGCATGTGCCTTGTACCGAAACCTCAGCTCACTGGACCTGTCCCCAGCGCTGGGAACCCAAACCCCCTTGTGCAAAGATCTCCCCTAACAGCCTCCAGGTAGCACTCAGACACATGCTGAATTACCAAGTGAACATACATATGATAAAAAAAGCAATGCACAGGACACATATGTAAAAAGTACCGCATTTATTTGATAACTCGATAATCTGAAAAAGGAGTGCAATAATTTTTGTAAGTAGAAATTTAGGATGAGTTTTTATGAGAAAAGAACACTTCTGTGATAAGTGCTCTTTGTAGGAATTACTGCAAACCTCTTCGATGTAGAAATTGCTTTAATATCAAAACAATATGTAAGAAATTTTATATTGAAATAATATTTTAAAATAAGCCTTACACAAGATTTATGAAGAGTAAAATTAAAGTTCTTCTCCGAAGCTGTCTATATGGAAGTGCGCATCTCACACACCTACGGCCACAATCTGGATTCTGTCAGCAGTGTTCTCCCTACACATAGGACAATGCAGTAGCACTTATGACAGAAAAAATCATTCTACTTACAAAAACGATGCATAAGAGAGGAGCCTGACAGTGTTTGATCGTTAGCTCTCTTGTCGCAAGACTTAGTTACTGATCTCTTACAGAAAAAGTTATAGAAGTTCAGGATTGCTAATCCACTGCCGATATCGCACCTCCAGCCCTTACTAACTTCCATGTCTTTAACTTTTTCTGCCTGGTATTGCCTAAGTAGGTAATACCACATCTCAGTACATAGCAAGCTCTACAGCAAACAGACCAGCACCAGGGATCTCTTCTTTCTTCAGTGAAGCCCAACCACTGCTGGGATGGACCAGGGCAACTTTTTTACTCTGTAACACAATTCCATGCAAGAAACTGGTCCTGACACATTGTTCAAAATAAGTAAATAGGTACTAAGCACTGAAGGGTACCACGACGCGAGAACAACCAGGCCAACTAGACTCCTTTTCCAAGAGCCTGCCCAGCTCAGGGTGCCTCGCACACGCCATAGGGCACACGCCAAGGCGAGGAGCAACGCCCCGGCGGGACCTTGTTCTGCGCCTGCAGCTACCCGCACGCCAAAAGCTTACAGTACCGCTGGCAACTTCGTGATTTCCTTCTGATGCAGCTACTGATAATTTCCTCTAAGCAATTGTTCACTCTAATGACTCATTACTATACATCCATCAAAACTATAACTGACATATGTCTGGGTTTCATGCGGAGCATATCGCAGAGTGTGCAAGTGATCGTGTGCCAGAGTTTAATATCCCTCCTAATTATCAATCCATAGCAAGAAGCAAGAAACCTGACTACTGGATTTTTGCTAGGGTTCCAAAACTCACTGGCACTATGAGTAAAGAGGGCTTGCCTCAGTATACCGCATCATAAAATTATTTTCTCATTCGTGCTCCCAGCCCCTGCCCCAACCAGGAAGCTACTTATCACCCTGAAAAGTACTTCAGATGATTCAAAGAATCATTTAAAAATCACAGAAATTCAAATGTACAGTATTTTACAGAAATTCAAAATGCTGGTCTGTTTTGGGCCAGAATGTGTTTTCCAGATTTTAGTTTATTTCTTTACTACTAGATCCCAGAAGGATAATTAAAATAAAGCCTATTAATTACAGAAATCTAATTAAGGAGTATAGAACATGAAAGTCCTGATAGCAATAGCAAAATTTCAAATTTGAAAATAAATCCGAGCAGAAGCCCAATTTTGTTTTCAAGTTTGTAACAAGAACTTTGTTCCTTACTTCCCACAAGAGGGGAAGCACAGCATTAACTTCAGATTCATTAATGTCATGGCTTGGGAAGCCCACCTGTTGACAGCGAGGAAGATTACTTCACAGAGCAACTTCACCAGTATCTTTAGACTCTATTCCTTGCCTTAGGGTTCTTTGCAAAAGCATTGTGCTGCACACCACCGACATATTAGGTGAGAGGTGAACACCACCCTCAAGTCAGCAAATGCCTCCAGAGTCTGGGCTGCTTCTAAGAATCTTACACGAAGGAACGAAACTTAGAAAAAACACCCTTTGGAAAAAGGAAGAGGTCAAAAGAAAAGCCTCAAATTACCTTAAAATAGAGCGTACATGTATTCTAGGCAGACTCTTTTTTAAGTTCTGTATTTCTGAATTATGGCATAAGTTGTACAGTATGTTAATTAATTTAATTAATTAGATTAACTGTTAAGTCTTAAACCCCACTTGAATCACTTTAGGTGAAACCTTAGATTTATCTGTAATTTTGGGAAAAAAAGCTACAAGCATTATGCCACATGACAAATATTTAACACTTTTCATTCCAATTCCTTCATTTTAAACCTGGATATGATACCGCACATGTAAAATGTGCTGTAATATTAGCAGCAACAAAATCCACTCTTCCCTTTTAATAGTTATCATTTCCCTTGGCAACACAGAAGGTGAAAGATCCTGCCCAAAGATGTTTAACAAAAATCTCAGTGTGGTTAGACATCTGGCTCAAAAGAGCAGACCTGACACGTCTCTGAGATAGGCTCTCTCATTCTTTGCGTAATTCACGATTGTTGTGAACGGTGCTCAAGTAGAATAAGGGCAAAAGCACGGTGCTGTTGTAGTTTGTATCAGAGGAAGGAAAATGAAATGTATTAATTGTCCCTCAATGCAAAATTAATTGATCACTCAGCAGACAAAATGCTTTCTCATGAAGTCCTGGAGGAATGAAGCATAATGCTTATAGAGGGTCACCACCTCTGTTTTCCTGGCAACATAGAAAGACGCAGGATTTGCCAGTTATCTGAAAGAGACACTCACACCAAAACAGACTTTGTACAGATAAAGCCCGTAAGCCCGTTGGTGCTTATAAACACTTCTAACTGCCACATCTCCCGCCTCAGCGAGGGCTCCAGTTGAAGCTCCCCATCCAAGTGCCTGCATCCGCAATCAGCAAAGCAGACGCAATAGAGCATCACCCATTTCAAGTGGTTTAAGAAAAAGGCATCAAAAAAAGTGATTTCAGACCACAATTTTTGAAGTGACCCATGCAAGGATGACTGCTGCCAGATCCAACACTCTAAGTTACAGAAAACGGCAACAATTTTAGACTGAACTTGTACTTTGAACATAAGCTAAGAGTTTAACTTATTTTTCTTTGATTTTTTGTAGCAACAGTGGAGAACCCATACTCCACAGAAGGGCAAAAAGCGTCCTTTCCCAGAGAAGAAAGGTTGCTTTCTGGAAGCAACCAGTCACCTCAGCACTATGACTGCGGGCACTCGCTACCCATTTACATTTTCCTACACCAGTACAGGTACGTGTACCCAGCCTAGAGGCTTGGGAATACTGAGACGTGTCATCACACCAAGGACGATGCAAACTACTGCTGCTACTCCAGTCTTATACTCAAATTAGACAACAGAGGTGAAAAGTTGAAGCCCTGTGTAATCCTGACAAGCAACGTGTTAAAGAAAGAAAAGCTGTTGCTCAACGGCACCTACTGACATTGCTCAATGAGATATGGGCTAACTGGACGTCCCCAGCACAGCTTCCAAACACAGAGATGCCAGCGCTCACTGCACAGCCACAGCTTTACTGCACCCCTACCCACCTCAGAGGAAGGAATTACCCTGGCACAGCGCAATGAACTGAGATCTCTATCAGGATCCGTGACTTATCAAGAGCTCCTACCAATAAATCAACCCCTGAGCTATGAAAATGCTGAGACCCACTGCGGGCAGGGAGCTGCAGGCCTGACTGCAGCGCCCCTCGCCTCCCCCCGAGCCCCGAGCCGATGCCCTTTGAGGTGCCCCCTGCAGCCCACCCCCCCCCCTCCCCTCAGCCCGACCCCCACCCCCAGGGCAGTGCCCGCAGCCCCAACCCTCGGGGCCCGCACAGCCCCAGCCGGGCCCCAACCCCCGGCCCGGCCCCGCGGGGGTTCCGTGGGGATGCGGCTCACGGAGCCGCCGGGGCCGGGAGGCGCCCCCGGGCCTCGCCGTGCCCCCCTCGGCCAGCGGCGGGGCCGGGCCGTGGCCGTGCAGCGCGGGGCCCCCCCCCGCCCGCCGCCCGCCCCCGGGGCTCGGCCGTGGCCCACCCGCGGCCTCCGCTCGGTCCCGGTGCCGGTCCCGGTGCAGGTCCCGGCCGCGGCCCCTTCCCCCGCGGAGCCCCGGGGCGCTCACCGGATCCGGGATCCCATGGTCCGCGGGGGGCCGCATAGGCCCGGGCCCGAGCCGGAGCGAGGCGGGGCGGGGGCGGGGGCCGGCGCTGGGCGGGCCGCGCTCTGTGCGCCGCATCGGGCCCTGCTCCGGCCCGGCCCGCGTCGCCGTCGCCCGGGGCGCGTCACGGAACGGGGGCTGCCGGGAGCTGTAGTGCGGCGGGGACAAGGCGGGGGGCGGCTCAGAGCACCCCCCCCTCCCTCCCCGCACCGTCCCCTCCTTGGGCCGCCTCAGGGCAAAAGTGGCGGGAAGGGGGCTGAGGGGGGGGCAGCGCCCCCCCGCCCCGCGCCTCCTGGCAGCGGGCGCCGGCTCCTCAGGCACCCCCCGGGCAGGTCCAGAGCCCGCAGCGATGCCCTGAGGGGATACCCCCGAGCAGACGGGACCTGAGGAGACCTGGAGGGGTCCCAGCTGTCCCCAGAGGGCCGGTGGGTGGCAAGAAGCGCCCGAGCCCTCGGGCAGAGAGAAGGAGCTGGCTGAGGAAACAAGGGCGAGCCCTCAGACAGAGATGGGGAGCTGTGCCCTGCAGGGCTGTGGTAGAAGCGTAGGATGCCTAGAAAGAGCAACAAGCCCCAGTAAAAGAACAACAAGCCCAATAGGGCCATAAAGGAGACTGGAGGCTTCCCAGGCAGAAGGGAAGGAGAGATGAGATGAGATGAGATGCGGTCTGCTGAAAACAGAGCTAACGTTGACTCAGAAATAGTGATGAGACAGATGTTGGAACATGCCTTATTGGAGCTGGCAAACAGGATCAAACAGGCACCCCAACATTTTGTTGAACATGTTTTACAAGAAGTTTTGAGGAAGTTTTGGGCAATTTCTAGCATAGTTTGCCAATATAAGACTAAGAGGTGGAGATGATTTGCAGTGGAGAAGGGGAAAAAGTAATGGAAGACTTTCTTTACAAAGACTTCCAAAAACGCAGCTCAGTGCTGAAGCCACCTGCTTCTGGTCAGCCAGAAAGACAGGAGAGAGGCCATATGATATACTACATATCCCCTTTGCTCCCTACAGAGCTGGGTAGGAGAAACCGTACCGTCCTCATTCAAGCAATAAATACAAAATACAGTAGACATTTATGGAGAAAACCCTGGAAAACTTAGTTACAATTCAAAACCTCAGGGGAGGTGAGAAGAAAGGGGTGCTCCTCATTCCCCCCTGGGACCAGGTGCCTGCACCCCACACTTCCCTCACACCCTCTGCCGTGGAGCCTCAGGGTTTGTGCTGCCTGGGGGCCTGGCCCCACTCGGTACCCTGGTACCCCTGGGGTCTGTTGCTGTCAGCCTCACGTCTGTGGGACCGCACCGGGTCACTGAGGCCCAGCCTGTGCCACGATTGCCCACGGCTCCTGACTTGCCCTCCTTTACACCTTACATAAAGGTGAGCCATCCACAGCAGGGTGCCCTGGCTCCTACAGACATGCCCACATCAATGTAAGGTAGCTTTTCAGACAAAATGAGTGTGTGCAGACTGAGGATATTCTTCCCCTTTAACTAAACCGTTGCAGTAAAGTTTACCAGTACAGTGAAAGTTTTACCCTCATTTGACAGATATATGTATGATTATAGGAATACTGTTAAAATTGACTATGAAAGGAAAAAAAAAAAATAAGGAAGCTGATAAATGTAATGCTGCTGCAGTACAAAATAACAATAAGGAAAAACATAAATATAAGAGCAGTTAACACAGTTTCTTAACTTTCATCACCCTGTTTGGAAAATGGACTGACATTAGACTTAAGAGGTAGAGCTAGGTACTCTTTAGTTTTGCTCTGTTTTGTTTACTGCTTATTAGGTAACCGGAACTACATTTTCTCTAGTTTTGTTGATGGCACTGATGTCTGCAGCTTGCCCAATGGTTTGCTGGTAATTGTGTAATGGTTACAAGCCAGTAGAGACTGTGAAGCCCCTGTGGAAAGAGGGGGTTTAACCGCGTAAGGGTTACAGCAGTAGCCGGCTGGCCTGTCCATGGAGCAATGTTTTTGAATGTCTCAGAATAAATGAGCTGATTAACTGTGAATCACTGTCCCAGAAGAGATGAAGCATTAATAGCAAACAAAAGGGAAACAGAAGGGAAACTTCAGGCAGAAGAAAATAATCCAGGAATTAAAAGACTGGTGAAAGCCTTAGGATGCTTTCCAGATTGACCAGAAAGGCTTAGTTCAATACCACAGAAACAGATCTTATACTGTACGCTCTAGGCTGAGCTTATATTTTAATACCTTAGTCACCCACAGCACCAAAAATACTAACTGAGGAGGAACAGTAGCAATGTTTTCATGTTGACAACCCTTCTGAAGTGTGCTGTAATCTGAATTTACTTGGGAAATTCTCTGCTACATCTCAGGCAATGGGAGTGGCAAGAAACAAAATGCTGGCTTCATAGATCTGTAGCTTCATCTGAAAGGTTGTGTCTTGAAACAGAATACACTGGCACCAGAATAAGATTGGTTATAATGCAAGTGTCATTTTTCACATTTCTCAGTGGGGGAAGATTAGGAAAATCCCTATCAGTGTTTATAACCTGATAGAAAGCTTATTAAAGATATTCTGTTTAGATGCGAAGCACAAGTTATTTAATTAACCTCAAGCTTGTAATGCTTGTTGTTATCTAATACACCTCATGAGTTATGGATCAAGTCATTGGCCCATTGCGTGTGCAAACAGCCTCCAGAAGTGTTCATGTATGTTGCTTTAGAAAAAGCAATCTGTTCCTAGTGCTCCCAAACTGTGATTCACAAGGCATTGTTGGGATTGCTGGTTAGCCTTCAGAGACATTAATTTATGCCCCGAAACAAGAAAGTTATTGGTTCAGCATATGTCCTTCCTCATATGGATGGAAATGGGTTACGTGTACTTGTTTTCCATTGTGGGTTAAGAAACAGGGATCTGTAATTGCGAAGTGTAATTTATCTTAGGGAAATACAAAAGGAAAAAAAAAAAAAGACAAAAAAAAAAAAAAAACAAACAGGAAAAGAAAGTCATAAGAACATAGCTGATAAGTTAAATAAAAGGTCTGTCTAGCTCAGAATTCTGTCTCTAAAGCTGGACACTGGCAGATGTTTGAGGATGAGTGTGGGAACAGGGAATTTTATAGGATCTTCTCCCAGCCTCCAATAAATTAATCTATTTTCTTAGCTAGAGGTGCTATTTTTATATAATTGCTTTGGTGATTTTTTCTTCAATTAATTTATTGCTTTTAAACGTATGTACAATTTAAAATTTGCTACCTTTTACGGCATGGAGTTTCCATAGCTTAATGGCACGCCAGGTAAAAAAAACACCTCCGTTTGTTTGTGTTGAACCTGCCACATTGATTTCATTTGATCGCCCCTAAATCTTACATTAGAAGTGTCGGGAAAGGACTGTTTCTTATTTACCTTCTTCATCTCCATATGATTTTATTGTCAAAATAAGAAATGCGGAGGTATCTCAAGTTTTCTCATAAAACAAAAAAGGTTCTTTCCTTCCACGTCTGCATAGCAGAGTGGCAACATTATGCCTACTTTCTATACAGTACATAAAAAGGTAAGTAAGCAGTAAAATACCTTTCCTTTTAAGTGTTTGAAGTACCATACACTGAATGACCTTTTCATTCTCCATTCACAAAGAAATACGAAATAACTATTCTTATTTCTGAAACCTGTGATTATACCAATAGCTATAACTCAGGCCCATGAAATCCTTTAATATAAAGAGCTATGCTGGAGACTCATTCCCCTAAAGAAAAGAGCCCAGGATGATTGACCTGAAATGACCTCTTCATTTTTTAGTGAAAGGAGATCTAAATATGGCAAACATTTCCTTGTGCTACTGTCTCTTAACAGACTACATTTTCTCCTGTACGAATCTCTTATGAGTAAAAAAAAAAAAAAAAGGTTATTTAATTTTGTGGGGAAACTAGCAAAATGTCTACCAGAGCTGTCTGTTCTCTGACTTGAACCATGCAGTGATTTTCCTGTCAGAAAATCTATTTTATTCTCTTTATAAATTTCCATTGCTTGCATCACTTACAATATTGATCATATTTTCTCTTTCGGGGTTTTAAGCAGGCTTTTATACCTTTGACCTAAAGAATTAAAGAATCACAAGTCTGCTGCCATAAAAAAAAAAAAGTGATAAAATTATTAAAATTAGTTATTATTTTAAAAGAAACATACAAATCCTATATATTTTTGCTCGTTTAATTTACCTTCTTTTCTCTTTTTTGAGAGAAAACTAATCCAAGCATTCAAACCGATGTCAAAGGACGATTATTAAAAAATGTTCCTTTTCTCTTTAGATTTCATTTTGGAGTGCTGAAAAAGCCTGTACTCCCTCTCACATCACTCAATACCTATAGCTAGTGATAAAGCTCAGGTCAAAGAATTATTGATCTAGTTGGCCTGGATCTCTCTTTTGAAAGCAGAATATAGATAAAAAACATGGTTCAACCTGAAGCCAAGCTGCGGAGCTGCAGAAAGCATGAAGCGCTGAGCTTTCTGAAGAACTTTGGCTTTGTGGGAGATCGTATGGTGCTTCAATTCGTAGCTGTGGAATTCTCAGGGATTCTTAGCATTGCAAAATGACGACGGATCTGTGAATGATCAGAGCAAGGTGTCTCACCTTGGTGACTGCACACCGGCATCCATGCGCTGATCTCTAGGTTTGTCGGTCTCAGTTCCTGAAATCTGGGTATTAAGTCAGATGTCCAAAGCACACAGATGGTTCTCCGTAAAGGCTCTTGCCAGTTCATCATCCCGTTACCCACAATATCCAACTCCGATTGAATTAAAAGTTCACTTCAGGCTCCCCAATTTGTCAATCAGAGTTCACCTGTGGAGTGGTAGCTAACTTCTTTCGTAGGAGCTGGATTTTAACAGCTGTGATATTCACCGTCTGAATGCTGAATATGGTTGTGGATCTTACACTGTCAGAACCCCATGAAAAAGCCTCCTATCTTTTGTTTGCTTTTCTGTGACTATGTTCTTATCCTAAAGAGCCTGAACTTTTATTGTTAGGTGTGTTTCTAAAAGCTTAGAGACTTAAATCTTATGTGATGGGTCTGTCAAAGTATTTGAGTGAGAGAAAAGCAGGCAGGTGAGCAGTGAGAGGCTGGTGCTTAGAAAGGTGTGACGGTGAGAGTCGCTGCCTTTGTTGCCTGTTCCCCACGTGGTGCGCTGGACGCCGTGTTGTGCTGTCTCCTGGCAGCATCTTTCCCATGTTCACTTCTGTTATTACTTGTTCAGTCTTTGTGCCTGTATCGTGCAACACGGCTCTTGTCATTTGAGAAATTCAGTTATAAATTTCTTAAGCTTTTACCTTTACGTTTACCTCAGTGCACTCGGCAGCCCCGCACAGCAGATTTTGTCTTAAAGGCTGGTGTTTCTGTATCAATTTCAGAGTGGCAAATTCATATTTTCTTTGTAGAGAGACAATTACCTGCCAAAGTGAAATGAATTAGAACTGTGTGTGGCAATGCTCTCTTATGACTGTATTTCTAAATAGAAGGCATTTTCTGTATGATACTTTATCTGACATTTTCAAAGTTTGCACTCAACTTTTTGAGCTTGCGATTGGTTGTCAGGTTCTTTCCTTGCAGACAATCATTATGCTACAGCTGAAATGTTTCTAACACTCCATTTTAGCAGAACCGCATTCTTATTTTTAGAGATGCACATTTTTGCTTCTGTAGTCTACATATCTCCAATTATCAATTACACCGCTGAAAAAAGCACAAACAGGTTTTTATGAGGGAGAGACTACCATCAATACCCCCAAACATAAATATAAATCTTGGTAACAACTAATTACTGCTTCTATATGTCCTTGGAAACGATCTGCAACTAGTTTTAAAGGATGCATAGTTTGGTACCTTGCTTTTTCTGTAATTCTTATGGGATTTTCAGGTGTCAAAAATGCTGCTCTTCTGCCAAGCCCCAGCAGCAAGGCCCTGCCACACAGGCACGAGCGCAGAGGTCGCACCTCCTGCTGGGCTGAGCAGCAGAAACAGCCCCATCTTCTGCGAGGCACCAAACGCTGCCCTTTCCTACAGGCCCCTTGAGATGCTGCAGCATTGGTCCTCACCGTTTCAACAAGTTCCATCAAGAGGAAATGAGCTTGGCGGTGTTTGTCATCTTCTCCCTGCAGTCTACCGCAGTTGGCAGAAGTTCTGTCTTTTTTTTTTTTTTACCTGAAAATCTCATACATATTTCAATCTCCAAGTTTTCACCCAAGCAGCTTTAAAATAGCAGTAGGTTACCTACTTCTTGCTTTGCTCTGTGGGTTATATGTCCCTCCTTGCATCTAGCAAAAAAAAACTCTGGCTATGGCTTCTCAGAATGGCTCTGCCTTCATAGTCAAAACACACTGCCTAGCTGGTTCTTGCTCTGAAGCTGTTGAAGACACTATTTCATCTGCCAATAATAAAGAAGCAACTGACCTAAGTTACTCTTCTCTATTCACCTTGCTGTGATGGCAGAGTGCTGACTATACCATTATTGCTCTATAAAGCAAAGTCAGATTTATGAGGCAAAATCTATGATGGTATGGTTCCAGCTAGACAAAAAAAAAAAAAAAAAGCCCAGTATGAAAATAGTTATTCATATCTGTGATAGCCTTTGTCGCAGAAAAGATAACCCTCCTGTGCTGAAAGGAATAAGATCACTGATGTAAATCAGACTGCTACATTCAAGTCCCTCTAAGTTATTAATGAGCCTGGAAGAACAAGGATACTTAGGAGACATCCAGAACAGCAAGACATAAGTTGTTGGAGCAGAGGGAAGTACTTACTTCGTATGATACTAAACTCGTGAACAGCAGACTGCTTAACACCAGCTTAAGCTGGTGAACTCAGCATGAAAGAAAGGGAAGGAAAAAGAAAGAGAGAAAGAAGGAAGGAAGGAATCTATAAAAGACAGTGTTTGTAACTTGGCAATGTGTATTATTTAAAACGAGATGTTATGTTTTGGTGCACTCGTTCTAGAAATAAAAATAACAAAATTTTGGTATGAAGTGTCTGTGTAAGCAATATGATTTTCCTCAGCTTTTCCCATCTCACAGCTGATGGGATTCTAATTTTTTTCACATTTGTCCATTTTGTGTTTTCAGTAGTAATTACTTCAACTTTTTAACATAACTGTATTTTTCAAGCCAGGCTTCAAATATTATCACTACATTGACCGTAAACCAAAAGGCTACTCGCAGTGTCAGCTTCACTGCCCTGCTAACAGGGAGTCTCTTTATCCTTTTTGCCATACTGGATGGTAATGGGATAACTATTGATGGCCCAATACTTATTAAGATGTCATCAGACAACATGTTGTCAGAAGCCATTATTTTTAAATTGTTATGACAAAAAAAATCAAATAGCACTTCTATGATGCTAGCCACTTGTTTTGTCAATGGGAAAGTACGTACTTAAGAAAAAAAAATTGCATAATGTTAAAATCAAGATTAAGTTCACACTTGTGTGTGGAAAAACGATCAAATATTCAAATGACTATAATCTTCAACAGCATAACAGTGATTAAATAGTGCGGGCCTGAGTCCTACTTAGTTTATACCAATTTTGTGTTACGGTAATTCCATATGATTGCTGAAGCACGGCATTCGAAAATACCTTGACCGCTTTCACAATAGAGGAGAGGTTTCTTCCCAAGCTGCAGGTGTTATTTAGGAAAAATAAGAGTGTTGGTTTATTTCTCAATGTTAGTTTGATTAGTTCTCTGAGACTTACGGTTCCATTCCATACTGGCAAAAAAATCCCAAGTGCCCTGAAACGCACTTCTCCCAGATTCATCACTCATAAAAAGTCAATTTTATTTACGCAATTAGTGCAACTGTACCACATCAGGATGTAATGAGGTAATGCCACGAGCTCTGAAATGCCATCCCCTTCCATATTTAATGGAGGAACTTTAAATAGGAAACTGCAGCAGACACTATGTGCAAGACAGCAGATATCTTCCCTTTCTCTAAAATGGGGATAACGCCCTGCTGGAAATGCTCTTTTGTACTTGGTTCTGACTATGTTGCAGATTTATTTAAAATTATATAGGGGAGATATCTGCATGCTCCTGTACTTCTGCCACTAAATGGAGCCATTGTTAATTGATTTAATTTATTCTGGTCTCACAGTCAGTGAAGACTAGGTGGCATTTCGCAAGTGTTTGTGTAATGTCCTTGGTCTTTGTTATTAATTATCCTCTAAGTACATCCCTTTTTCCAGACTTCCCAGTTAGTTTTGCTGGAATGTTTTTTTTTTTTTTTTTTTAAATGTTTTCAAATATGTATCTTAGAGCTATAAAGACCTAAGTCAAGAAAAGCTTCCCTTAAGTAATACACAGGAGTTAGTTTATAAAGTAACTAAAGTTGAACCACTAAGTAATAGTGACCACAGTATAATTAACTTCAACATCCTCAGGGGAGAGATTGTACAAAAAATGAGGAAGCCAGTTAAAAAGACCCTAAAGTCAAAAGTGAGGAAATTAAAATCCTTAGACTCAGCATGGAGGCTGCTTGAGCAACCATAACAGTGTAACAGAAGGCATGCATAATCCTAAACAAAAAGGGAAGCTGACAAGCGAAAATGAGCGATATGGATACGGGAAGGTTCAAGAAGTTAGTATAGGCAAACATATTTTTCTCAAGGTAGAATTTTAACTTGTAAAGTCAATAGGGATAAAATGTAGTGGCTAAGATACACAGGGAAGATTAGAAGGATGACAGAGGATTTGAGGAGCAGATAGCCTGACATGAAAACAAGATTTTTTCAAGTACTAAGAAGCAGCAAGCCTGCAAGAGATTTTGTAAGTCCAGTGGGCTATTTGGTAGGAGAGTGAGAAAGCTAATGAGAATGTGGAGACACTGAAATGAAGGTAAATGACTGGTTTGCATTAGCATTTCTGCATAGAATTTGGGCAAAACAGATACACCAGATTTCCTCCTGTTGGGCAATATAGAGGAGGTTTTGTCAACCCCAGGAATTGACATGTGCTGGAACAAATTCACAAATTAAATAACAACTGCCTCCTAAGACTGCAGAATAGATGCTGGGGGGATTTTTAAAAAAGTTACTGAACTACTGACAGGAATATGTGACCTGATTAAAATCAGTATGTGTACTAAAGGACTAGAGAGCAATTACCCTCTAGAAGATAAGACAAGTGGTTCTGCGAATGTCAACGCAGAGATCCATCCATGTCAGTAATAAGAAACAGTTAAAACTGATTAGGATGATATGGTCAGAATTTGAATTTTAATGTTTTAGTATTGACTGTTTCCAACTAAAAAATGTCTCCTGGTAAGCAAATAGGAGAATAAAAAAATACATTTTCAACAGAGCAAAAATTTTTGGGGGTTACTTCAAATGTACTCTCTTAATTGACATTAATGTATTTGTTAATGATCAAAAAAGTGGGAATAAACACTGATGTTATACAAATGCAGATGATCCAAAATTATGCAAGTTTGTCAAACTAAATAACTGTTAATAACGTCTGACAGAAAAAGGAGCTATCACAAGAAATTCAGTGTAGCAACTCAGGCAAAAGATCTGAGCAAATGTGCCGCAGAAGAGCACTTCCCTTGGATTTGCACTGTTCAGGCAAAACGGATTAAATTTAAAAATAGCCAAAAACATTACGTTAACTATGATTATTTTTTTAATGCAAAGTTTCATCTCTAGTATTGACTCAGTTCTCACCTTCCCGGTCTAAAAAAGGTGCCATGGATATAAATGGATTAATAGAACTATTAAACGTGTAGTTCCAGTTGAGTGAGAATGTAAAATGTTTAGATTAATTCACAGAGAAAACCTATGCCAGTAAACACGTCACCTAATACAGAAACAGACAGTACAAATGAGTTGCTTCTCATCCCAGGCAAGAGCAATGGGATGCCCAGTCCAACTGGAAGCAAGTAACAGAGAATTGTTCTCAGCTCTTTGTTAGTACAACTTATAAACAGCCCGTGAGTTCCGTGCTGCAATGCCATGAAATTCAAACACTTTTAAAAAACGTAAAAACAACCAGATATTTATATTCATAATTAGAATATATCTGATTGTATCACTTGGTGTGAACAATTTAAGGGATGTGTACACTACAGCCGTGTATCGGATTAATCTCACCTAAATTTAGGTGTGCCCTAGTAAAGAGCCAGATCTAGGCTCATTGTCTGAGACTTTGTTATTAGTGGAAAGAAACAGATGACCCTACATGGCCTGCAATTTTGGATGCATGGGATTAGTCTCTCTGTGGAAATGCCTCTTTCTCCCTGTAGGCAGAGAACTGAGAGGGCTTGGTTTTAGGATGCTAACTACTAGACATGCAAGCAGAAGTGAGCCGTACCCCAACTACCTGGGGTTAAGAAGCATTTCCCCTGGGAAGAGTTCTGTGGACTCAGCTCATCATCATGGGGATGGGCCACTGGATCAGAGGGACTGCTGATACAGTGTGGCATTTTCTGTTTCCTTCTGTTGCCCTAGAAGATGCTGTTTTTCACAATTAAGAAGATTCCAGTTTGGACAGTCAAATGTTATCCATCTGAAATGTTTTATGGAATTTGCAAAGTAACTGGGAAAATTATGGGGTTTTTAAAGTGAGCCAGTAATATACTGATGGTTTTGCGTGGACTCAAGTGATCCAGAAGATAGACAAAAGCTGTTGAAAAGACACCCAAGGATGGCATGAGTAAAGCAGTAAAGACAGAATTTTCCCACCAGTTGTTCCAAATTACTTCATCATCAGTCCATAAAGCTCCTAAAGCACTTCAGGATCCTTGGGCTTGATCTGAGGGGAGCACTTACTGTTTTGCTGCATTTAAACTTTTTAACATTGCTAGTTTAAGTTTTATGTCTTTGTGGAAAGTGACACAATGGGATTGCCAAATTGCCTCCACTAACTGAAATTTGAATAAGTCATGAATCCTGTTAAAAATGGAAAAATGGAAAAGCCAATAGGAAATCCAGTAGTTTATTGAAATAATTCATACCAAACTCTGAAAAACACTTGGTCAAAGGGAAGAGCAAATGTTGCTCAAGTTTGCCTAATTAAGTTTTCATAACTGTGAGGGGTCCTGGAATTCAAATTAATGTTATTAATTTGCCAACATTATAATCTCTTACATTGGTGTGCTGCAAAGTTACTCTGATACAGTTCAACAAGCTTCTAGTTCTACAGAATGTCTCCTATTTTACTTCCTTTGCTACCTTCTGGCAGAGCTTAAATAATGGTTATTGTGCTGCTGGATTAAATGACTGGTTAGCCATCAAATTGTGCATGCACATATGCATGAAAACAAGGAAGTGTGACCACCTGTTTTGTTTTCTTTTACTAGATCTATAATGATTAATTGCTTTACGTACTTAAACACAATCACTGAAGTAGCTGAGTACCTAAGAGTTAGTCTTACCTATATACAGTATAGACTTCTTTGGTAAAGCAGAGAATTGCTATTCCAATTTCATCCTCCTTTACATTTCATCGTTCAGAATGGCTAGCTGAGTTCTCATTTTTGACATCTTGTCCTTGATTTCCATGACCCAATCTTGGGTTCTTCTGTTGCATCTCTAATCACTTCTTCACTTCTCCTTCACTTCTCCAGCTTTCACATTGTATGTAGCAAACCGGTATTTTTGCTGCCTTCTTCCTCTTCTAACTAACTGTTATTTTGGTGTAATCTCCTTATCAAGCAGATTCAGCTATCATCCCTATATTGCCAACAGTCAGATTTACTTATTTATTCCAAACCTGTCTCGTCCTATCCAGACTAAAATCTCACTTTGTCTTCTTGCAACCTCTTCAGAGATACCTAGCCATCAGCTGCTGTTCAGAATGGGGCTAAAGAGAACATGAATCTTTGCATTTCTGCTGGCTGCCCTCATTCTTAATTACTATGCACATCCTGCACGTTCAGGTCCATAAGCGTGTATGATCAATGCCTATGTTTTGAAAATACATTCTGCTTGAACAAAGTCTAAAATCCTTTACATCTAGGGGAAGAAGGAAAAAAAAAATAAAAACACAATGTAGTTAAAATATAGAGCAAGCAGAAAATGATATATCAGGATACCTGAATATTGGAGTATTCTAGCTACAGGAAAGGTAAAGCACAAGTAAAGAAAAAGCAGCCCTCTTCTGCATTACCCCCTGGTGTGCTTTAACTGTGACCTCAAGGAGCCATATCTAGATAGGAGAGGGAGTTCAGTTTCCAAGGCCCATTCAATCCTAAGCTCCTCTGCAAAGTCTCCCAACATGGGGTCCAATTAGTGCCACTTGTATTGGTGAAATTTTTTTAGAAACCTGCTGAAAGCAACTAGAATAAAATTCTCAGATTAACTTTACACAGGCCCTATACAGGTCCTGAGCCCTGTATCATTTTCATTCAAGGTAGATTTTGACTGAAGTCAGTAGGAGTCAGAAACTAAGCAATGCAGGATCAGGTCCATCGTTTTGTTAATTTTTTATCATTACCTGGTCCCTATTCTTGCCATCGTCTTTGCAGTCTGTATTTTTATTACCTTTTCTGTAAATTAGTGATAGTAATATTTACTTCTTCTGTTAAGTGCTTATAGTTATATCACTGAAAACCAGGCAATATTTAATTTCTAGAATTACCCACCTGCCACTGAATTAGCAAAGCCCATATAAATCATTCTAAATGAGTGCCTTGAGAAATGTTCAGTCCCAAGTTAAGCATTATAAATGCTGGAAAGATGCAGAACAGAAACTAACTGTAAGGTCCATCATGTAGAAGTTTTCCAAACAACAAACAAACAAGGTTAACTAGTCACTGAAAGCAAATCACATTGGCATAAGAAAAACAGAGGTAAAAAACTTGCTTAGTCTTCAGCCCTGAGTTCAGGCTGTGGAACTGTGTTAGCCCATGGTCATTCTCCCTTAGTATGACCCAAATATTAACTATAAATACAGAGAGAGAAGGAAAGAAGAAACTGAGCTGAAATTAGCCTCCTGCTCAGAGGGCAATGGGTTATCTTGCGTGTTTCTTATCTGTAGATAATCAAAAGTAAAGTAAAAAAATGTGTAATTCTCTGATATGCTTCAGCTACAGCACGTTAACTGTTAGACTCTCACTGTAACATTTGGAGTGGATGCTGTTTAAAATGCAGCAAAAAGAATTAGAATTATAAAATGTTGATTGGTTATGTTATGATTCCAAAACAAGGCAGACATCCTTTGTGCTGGTCAACATTTTAAGCTGAATTATATTGTTTAGTACGTGATTAAGACTAAGACCAGTAAGATTTGTAAATGAGCAAAATGACTGATACAACACAGGGAGAAAAATTAAAAAACAAACAAACAAATAAACAACAACAAAAAGAAAACAACCCCCCACACAGAAAAACAACAATTACCTGCAGTTTAGAAACTGGTGATGCTGCTCAAAATAAATAAATAAATAAATAAATAAATAAAAATAATTATGTAGCTCAGTCCAAGTAAACCTAACTCAGGAGCACAGAATCGGGCCCACTCCTTGGATCTTATGTCTGCACTTAGCTGCTGTCTCATATCAGAGGAAGAGGTACCATGAAAACTATTTTAAGAAAAATTGCTTCTTGCCATGTGAATTCATGCTAACCAATGATTCCTAACAAATACTCCATTGGGGAAGCTGAAATAATTAAGTAAACAATTTAGAAGCTGAAGTAGAAAGTGTTGATTGCTCTAGCTCATCTCACCAGGCTGCGGAGATACAGGACTCCTTGCCAGCGTACCAACATATTTGGAAATAACTGGAGTTCCCATTTCACCGCTTGTAACAAGCTAGTAAGGTCAGAAGTGGTAAATGGTGGAAAGACAATTAGTATAAGAACAGCTTCTGTCACTAATCCAAGCATTGTCCCTGCTCTGCAGATATAGCAGAGGGCTGCAATCCTTGTGCTAGTGCAAAACGGATCTATTTAATGCAATACCAGCTTCAGTGACTATCTGCTACAAAACTAATACTTGCATAACTTTCAAAACAGAATCCTTCCTCTCTCTGAATTTCTGTTTTTTTTTTTTTTTTTTTTTTTTTTCCTTTCCTTCTTTCTTCTATTTCTGACCTGCTGGTTTCTGAATAAAATAGCCTTTTGCTGTTGCTGACACAGCATTTACAGGGGTTACAGTATACCTGTGGCATTTGCATTTTCGCTTAATCAAACTGCAATATATAGATCCATTCAGTCCTGAAAATGGTGTACAAATTCCTCTTTCTGCCTTGCTTTCCCCTAATAGCAGAGAGGCACTAGAGGGTTGCAGGGGGCTGTGTGTTACAGGCTGCCTGCAGGACCCTAGCGGACTAGGCTGTATTTAATGAGCGCGTCTTCACTGACAGATTCATTATTTGTGTTCGGTCGCTTCAAGTCAAAACTGATTAGTTACACTTACTGCAGCAAAGATTTAATGATTTTATTGTTTATCTTCAATTTATTTTGATTAACATCTCCGTTCTTTTCATTGCAAGTGCAATTAGGTGTAATATAACAGCGACTACTTTAATTTTGCTGAAATTAAGATGAATAAGTGACGGATTATGGCACTTTGTTTAACAAATAAATCATAGTTAAGAGGACTGTATTAGTAATAAATGCAAAAACAGACAATCTAATTAAAATGCATGGAGCTGATAGTTTGAGTTTCCAGAAATGTAATGAATTTTCATTTTAGATATCAACTAGATTTAGGTGCACTATTTATTTATTGACAGTAAGATGACAGAAAGACACATTATTTTGTAAATCATCTTAATTTCTTATATTATGTTGGTAGAAGGAAGTACAAGCAATGAAATGAAGGCATACATTTTAAAATTTCTAGGATTATATTTTTGGGAAACACTGCAATTAAGGTGTAGCTGAAAAAGAGACTGAGGGACTGAAACGAGAAAAAAAAAACTCATTAGTTCAATTCTCACATGTTTAGACTTCAGCATTTTCTGCAACAGATGAATATTCTCCAAGTCCCAGCCACAATTTTCCTTTAAGTTCATAAGATTCAATTCACTGCCACACAGCAAAAGCCTCAAGACATGTAAGATGGAAGAAAGAACTAACATGAAGAAAACTGAACCCAACAAACAGTGAGCAAAGCAAGATTGCTCTACACAAGCGTCCCCAAATCATGGGGCAAGTAGCAGGGCAGCAATCCTGGAGCCAGCTTACTGTGGGGGTCGTATGGGCTTAACTTCTGATTGAGGAAAACCAAGAGGAAAACGAACCCTTCAGAATCAGAAACTTTATCCCTCTGATGTTTAAAAGACCTTGTATTTGACAGGACAGCTTTGAAGATAAAGACCGAAGCACTCTCCAGCTACAGGCTGTTCAGCACCCCACACTGCTATCTGCAATGCACTTCACTTCAGTTTCTCAGAGTTCAGTCATATTAGAAAGGAGATAGGGAGACATTTTTTAGTATATTGTGCTGTATTTTTCATGCTGCTGTTTCTTGCCCAAGCTTTCTTTGCAGAGCCTGCCCGAGCTCGGCTCCATTCTACACATCTCCATCACCATTCCTTCCCACTGCAGGATGTCAGGCTGGCCGGTTGCTCTCGCTGGCCAGCGTGTAGATTGGTTAATAAAAACATAGGCTGACACCCCTGACTTACACATATGAGAGATCTCTAAACCAAGAGGTTGCCACTAAAGACAAGAGAGGGGCTTTGCCTTATTCTTAATGTGCAATTATTATTATTATTATTATTATTATTATTATTATTATTATTCGTCTGTAGCAGGATTTTATTCCAGGGATTAAGGTTAGAGAGAACTAAGAGCTATATACACTCTGTTAAAATCCTATTTTGACTTTTTTCCCCATGGTATTAGGGACTGGGGGGGCGGCAGGAGAGAAGAGGAAGGAACAGAGAGTGCAATCCCTAAGGTCACAAAGCCAGCAAAGGAGTACTTTGTTCTTCCTAAACTTTTTAAGTGCTCTTCTTATATTATTGTTTCTTTTTTTAACCATTTTAAGAGATGTTATGATATTCAGATGAAAGCCATCATTGAAAGAACTATTTATTATGATTTAGTAGTATTTTTGTTTGTTGCTGTACCATATTTAGCGTTTGATCACCGTACACTCCTTGAATTATGAAATTTCAGTGGCAATACAGATTTCTTCCAGCTGAGAATATGCCTCATGAATTTAAAAGGGTCTTAAAAATTGCATTTTAGCAAATACCAAAAAAAAAAAAAAAAAGAAAAAAAAAAGAAAAATAATTTGTGTCCTATGTGTGTATAGAAAAAAATACTGAAGCCAGTTGTACTGGTGTAAAACAAATAAAGGGAGGGAGGAGGTGCACTGAGGAGCTGCTAGGGCCTACTGTCTTTGTTCCTGATCACACTCATCAGATCTGCTAATTCCATTAAAACAGGTAGCTACTCCTAAGTGTATAAAATGAAATGAACAAATAAATCTAGGTACTTTTAACGAGGCAATATATGAGCGTATTTACAAGTGTTATGTGTGCCGTAACCCCCCTTCTGATACTACTTTTCAAAATTTGATAAATAAATGGATGGTAGGTAAGGACCGAGCAAGAGGGAGATGAGCAGGAACGATGCTAATGACCAAATCAACCTGTAAAAAGCAGCCCTGCTCTGACTGGAGCCCCAGCCATCAGCTGAGTGTCATGTACGGGAGCCAGGAAGAGCTGGGGGAGGTTGTGGAGGGGTTGGCGAGCTGGAGACTGGCAGCATCATTGGTTTGAACAGGCCGTGATTGATTTGTCACCAGAGGCCCATTTGACTGGGCGAAAAGCCCTGATCTCAATCTCTCTCTGCCTCCTTACCTCTGCTGTCCCTTTTCCCTTCCCTACATTTTGACGCTGGCACAGCAGCAGGGCAAGGGGACTCAAGTTGTGGCTGACACAGAGCAAAAGGGTTGAGGGTCACCGCTGCTGAAGCCCTATAACGACCGACAGGGGAGATCCAGCTCGTCACACGTTTCACTTTCCATCTCGCCTTTAGAGCTCTAGAGGTTTTCAAAGCCCCAAATACACACTCAGAGCAATACGGGAGCGCGCCATTCCCCCACAGACGCACAACCAAAGCCTCTCTCCTTCCCGTTCCCTCTCTCTCCCCCTCTCTCTCTCTCACACTCACGCACACACACGCACGCACACACACTCTCTCTCCCCACCCCTTCCACCTTCCTGTTATCTGTGGCTGGGAGAAACCTCTAGATCTACAAATATTAATTACAAAGGACAACGAAAGGTAAGAAGGCGTCAATTATCCAAAGGTGTCGTGATGTTATTTCAAGTCAATTGCAAATGTGTGAGAGGGGAAGATTTCGCCCCAGTGATTCCTGTCTGCTTGGCTGATGGGGACCGGAGCCGATTCCCTCCCAGAACTGCTGCAGCTATGCCTCAAACCACACACTTTCCAGCAGGAGCCATCAGCATGGGCCTTTCTGAATTCTCTCTTTATTTCATTCATTAAGGGCATTAGGCAAGTTGGAATTTGTATGAAAAGGATCCTATGGGAATACTGTCTCCAGGGTAGGTATTTTCATGACTTTCCACATCCTGGGGCTCTCTCTGTATGTCTTTCTCTCTCTCTTCTGTTAGATGGAGCTTTAAAGGAGGCTGCCCTCATCTTCCAACTAATCTGGGGGAAGGAAATAATCTGAGCTGCATATATTGAATGAAAACGTATTTTATTTTATAAAAGGGCAGTTACTAAGAAATGATGAGACCTTTCCTGCTTAATTTTGTTAATGGGCTTTGTTATTATTATTGTCATTCCTAACTGTTTTCAGGTTTTTCTCACACAAGACTTTTTAATGACAATTGCCTTCGTTATCCAAAAAGAAAGAGATAGCAGACGGGACAACAGCAAAATAATATTAATCAAACAAAGGCAGACTTTAAATTAAATGGGCTGTTGTGTTCCCATAAAAGCAGGACAATCTCAATACTCTAGCTCATTTCACTTGGCAAAAGAACATGGCATCAGTTTTTTAACTTTAAAATAGTTTAATGAACACGAATGGAGAAATAATTTTTCTGTGTATTTAACAGTCTATAAAGAAGAGAGAATGCTTTAACTTTGATCGCCACAATTAGTTCCCTGGGTGTCTAGAGGGGAACAGGGCAGCCCTGGGAGCCTCAGTTCTTTAGATACAAAAGCATTTAGATCGCTTTAGAGCAGTTAATCCTGAGACTGGCTAGGGTCCCTTTTGTTTTCTAACTCCATTGTGGGTTTTGTTCAGTTTTTTCTATTCGCATGATTGACTGCCCAATGGATGCTAATTATCCAAATGTCGCTTCTGTCCTTTGAGTGACTTTCTATGTATTATGGGCAACTGTCATGCATTCTGTCATTCTATATCATATTACATGTATTATCATATGAAAATGGTACTCTGCATAAAGGAAGGTGTCTGAACCAGCAGATGCTGCAGATATTTAGAGGACTTGCCTAATCTGAATGGATTTTCTATAGAAAAATTGGTCAGAAAGAATATAGGGGAGTGTCAGAAATGGAAAGTTTATCAGGTAATTATTTTTGTCCTTTTGCTGTTTACATGATAATGTACAAAGCATTAACTGTCTCTGCTTCTGAAATCTGCAGCCACCTTCCTCCTCCTGAACCAGGCAACCCGTCTGTATTTATTAGAGTATGACAGCTTAAGCTAATTAAACTGATATCTGTCTAAAATAATAAGCACAGAAAGTTAGAATAAACATTATGATTATAAGCAGAAAAGGCAGCTATACAAATGTAGCATCAATGTTATATTTTAATGATAATTTGAAATTTCTGTATGAAAAACACTGGAAGTGCAATTGCAAACAATAATAAAGTTCTGCAAAGACATTTTTTACTATAAGTAATTTTACTTAGATCTTTATCTCTTTACATGTTATTAATAAGGACTAGCACAGCTGTGAGCTTGCATATTTATTTTTTAAATTTATAAATACATGAACATATATTTCAAAGGATATCAAGGGAAAGGTTTTTACTACAATATTTCCCCTAAAATAAACTTAACACACCTCAGTGTAATGTGCATGCCAACACTTAACAGGAATGCAAGATTTATAACGATGGGGCTTTTTAGATTTGCACTCTGGGGTCCATTGAATCCATAGGCACATCCAGAGTTCCCTCTCCTAAATGTTAGGATTGTATTTTCTATTTGACATTGATAGAAAAGCTGGGGATATATAACACTGAAATTAATGATCTTGAGCTTCATCAGATATGTGTAGTAAGTTTCCATTAATGGTAAAGCTAAATCATGGGAAATATGCACTTTATGGAACAACAAAAAGATACCCTGGAAAGACTTGCTCTGCTGTATCAAGGTGCTTTGAAATTTTACAATGATCAAATATACATGATCAAGCTGTGCTTGTTAGGGTACGAGGGGCTCAAAACGGTCAATGATTATTGATCAGACTGTTAAGTATTTGTTCACGATTCTTTATATCCCAAAAGATTCAGGGGAATGAACAGTGAAAAATTGCATCAGAGTCCACCTTTGTTTGAGATTGATGTATCAAAACAGAGTATTCATTTGCCAAATCTATTGGAAAAAATGTGTGGTAAATGATGACATAAGGACTCCAAGTGCAGAGATTAGTATTTCCCCTTTTTAATTACCTTTGTTAAAATTTAAATGCTAATTCAGAAATGTAAACACGTAGTCTTTGTAGAACATGAATAGTGAATTATTGATAAGAGCAGATTTATACAGCAAAAGCAGAGATACAATCATAGCTTATCCATTGACCTTTGCATTTTACCTAACGTTTTGAGCATGCCAGAATTTTTTTAATTGAAGTTGCAGTAACAGTGATTTAAGAGAATCCATGAGGTAAAAATGGAAATTTCTGCTACTCTTACAAAACAGCAAATCCTGTGGGGGTGCAGCTACTGTCTTTTGGTAGTGGAATAAATATTACTTCTCATGAGTACTTCCAATTAAGTGTTTTCTTATTATATTGTCATTTGGCAAAAATCCCAACTTATCTGAATAATTATTCCTTTTTTTTACTTGATATTTCCATAGTCTCTATTTCTTCAAGTCCACCATATATAAATATATATTTTTAAATTAACTATCAAGTTTGTTCCCTAATTCAAAAATTACATGCATTGAAAGAAAATGCTGATGTGTAATTCTTGCAAAATCATAAGGCATACTTTATTTGATTTCATTATGCTGTACATTGCATAAATTCACAAGATCTTCCCCGAACACAGAGATCGGTTAAGATAAACTTACTACACATTAAAGAAAACTACTGAACACAAAGAATTATTTCTGCAGATATTTGCCTCTAAGAAATGATAACATATGTCTGTGTCTGAAGCTACAAATAGAGAGATGGATATACACACATATGTTCATTCACACACACACACATAGCCTCATAGTCATGTATCTTATACATATTTATATAAACAAATTTACATACCGCATCTTTTGTAAATTGTAAAACCAGCAATACCTTGTATCTCATTTTCAGATGTTAATTCCCTTAAAGCCACTTAGGATTTCTCCAGAGGAGAACTGCATTGAAAACAACCAGCTACATCTATACTTACATAAAAAGTTTGCAAAGTATAAAATTGGTGAAATGTCAGCGATTGGTTGGAAATGCCCTTTCACCTTCTTGTGTCTGACCTGCCACTTAATTAATCTGTTCTTGTCTGAGAGCAGACAGTGTTAAAGATAAGCAGCACAGTGAGCAGAGCCCACAGCCCTTTGAATATATACATTCAGCTTTTTTGTAAAATAATTTTACTTAACTATATTCATAAGAATTCATCATTTCTATTTCACTTTGTGTCTTATCTGATTTCTTCTGAGTGCGAGCATTTACACGTGAGGTACTCTGCATTTAGCTCCCCTCTTTCAGCTGTATCTGTTCTAATTGCCTAGGCTAGTCCTGTAAAGTTTGCATCTGCTTTCCATACCTGCTTGCTGTGTTTTCAGATCATTTTTGCAGAGACATGCGGTGGGCATTCGGGTAGTCCAGATAAGGATTTATAGTGACAAAATATTGACTGGATTTGGTATTCACTTATGAAGCATGACGTTAGTGCCACAAAAATCCCTGTGATGTACAGGGAATAGTTAATTAATTAAAGGACCTGCTAATTGCTACTTGAGGTACTGTGCAGAGATGATGAAGAGTGCTTGGTACAAGGTTAGGTTCTCAGTTTTGAGTGAACATTTTCATTTAAAAGATTTCTTTAAAGTACATCCTAATTTTTTAACGTTTTTTTTTTTTTTTTTTTCAGGTTACTGTATCTAGTTCAGACTCAAGTGTTCAATTGAGCTTCAATTAATTATAATATATAGTCAGGGTGCTTTAGCTGGGATAGATTGATGGAGAAGCTTTGTTTCATTTGGTGCAGGTGGCACTGTTTAATAAGCACAGGAGAGAGTGAATAATGTAGTGTTTGCAAAGAGAAATAAATGCAAAATAGAGAGGTGCAATTAGATCAGCTCAGAGAAATAAAGGACAAATATTAAATGGTCAGGTATCTTGCAAATAACAAGTAAAATAGTAATAAGTATCTCATTGAAAACTGCCATTTTAATTTATGAATATGTAAGAGTACTGCTTTTAAATAAATCCAGTGAGCAAGTATTCTGCTCTCATTAGGCAGGCACATTTCAATATCTGAAAAATGCCAGAGTTCTGATTTTCAAGCACTCCATATTATTTTTCTTATACTGAAATATAAATAGGATTCTAAATCTAAAATATAAAAACAAGGACTTCAAAAATGGACTTCTAAATTGTACTATAAAATACTTAAACCTTTGGCATTCTTTAATTATGGCTATTTTATAGTCCAGAAAAATTACCCCATGGAAAATTAATCTGTGAAAACTTGTAAATCATATCAATAATTTACTAGGAAATGAGTAGCTTTATGCTTCTCATGCATGCACTGAAGATAAATAAAGTTGCAGAAGATTATACAAAAGAAAATAAGATTGTAGATAAACAGTAAAGCCCTTGAGAATGCAAATCTTCTAATTGTACACAGAAGAATGAAAACAAGTATATCCTACTGAAAATAACACTATTCAACTTAAAAAAAAATAATAAAAAAGTATCTGGTATCTGACAGGGTACTCTTGTGAGCTACTTAATAAAAGAATGTGAATGTATTTAGGCATTTCAGCAACACTTCTGCATCTAAAAATTTCAGCTGTAGACAGATTTTCCACAGACGATTCCCCCCTACTGCTAACCTCTTAAATATACCTATAAAATACAAAATGTTCCCAATCACCTCCAATAAAGGAAGCTTCCTTACATTAAATGCATCTAATATTTGTGTTAGAAATCCGAAGTGCTTTCTGATGTGGTTAAATTCACAAAGAAATGTGGTTGTAGAACAGAAAGGAATGTATCGAGCACATCACTCTGAATATTTGCAGATGGACACAGAGCTGTGGAAGTTTACTTATAAAATATGGAATTAATCATATTCTTCGTCTCTGATTATTCCGCAGAGGCAATACAGTTGGACTCTTTCTCTGCAAACCTTATTTTTGTTATGTAGCCGTGTTTACTAAATCCATGCTATACCCAATCAGGGCAGCCTCCCAAACCGCCAGGATTGGTTGGTATTGAACTTGTAAAATGTTTATGAGTGAGTGTTTGCCTGGTAATGTAGCCCTGGGTGCCCTGCTGTCAGCATGGAATTACTGATTCTGTTACACGCAGAAGGGCTTTGCAGGGAAGAGAAGGGGAGCTGGGTAGTCATAGGAACTTTCTCCTCTAAAGTCTTAACGTGCATTTAGACAAAATAGTTTTCACCAACAGAGCTACCTTCACCACTTTGTTTTAAAAAAAAAATAAAAATCCATTGATTTACTCTAACAACTGTTCTGCGACAAAGAGCCTTATTGCAGTTATTTCAGCTCTTAACTGTACAGCAACCAGGTTAGTCAGTATAAATTAGATTAAAAATAAACCATTAAGAAGTAGCTACACTACCAGATTCAAAGAGACACTTTTGCCATCTTTACCATATTCTGTGCATGAATTTTATTGGATTAGCAGTAATCAAAAAATCATATTTTGTAAAAAGTATTCTATTTAAATTATTATTTACTATGGGAGAAGCTCGAGTCAGGCAATTAAATCTAAACACACCACCAAAAATCCGTATTCCCCAAAATAACTCTCCACAGCTATCTTGAATACACAGCCACTGACCTTCAGAATCATATTTTCTTTACCAATTCACAGTAATAAAAATGAACATTTTGTCATCACTTTGGGAAACTGTGCCAAACACCTTAAAACACATGTCACATGCCAACTTTACTTCATTTTTCTCCTCAGGGAATAGATACATCTGGAATCATAATCACAGATAAAAACCTTGACAAAATTGCACATGAGCCCAGCCCTTCTCTCCAACACCTACCTTTTCATAACATTTAATACAATATTAATATCAGTTACTAAAAAGGCTTCCAACCTTTACATTTCTGACATAACATGTTCAAACCCATATTTCACACTTCTTGTTCTGTTTTAAGTTCAGTGGATTTAACAGGACTCTGGAGAGAAGATCATGTGGCTGAAGATTTCCCTCCCTCTCTAACACCCGTAGAGGCAGTTTTGGAATTGTTTAAATAGCTGTGGCTAT
Organism: Aythya ferina; assembly: GCF_964211825.1. Lineage (NCBI taxonomy): Eukaryota > Metazoa > Chordata > Aves > Anseriformes > Anatidae > Aythya > Aythya ferina. The sequence continues at coordinate 1,521,323 of NC_140318.1, read as the reverse complement.
ATAAACTGAAATATGTAAGATTATGGGTATCTTATTTCTCTCTCACACGTATAGATACATGCTTGCGTATTTTTCTGAAATCTACTGCTTGTACCAGCGACAAACAATCTCTACACAACATCTGGGCAAAACATTCTGAATATTTTCATTTTACACTTTATTATTTATTTTTCCTGCATATTCTTGGTTTATCAGACAAATACAATTAGCTCGTACTGTATAAAAGCATTATTTGCTCTTTTTTAGCTATGATTGACAGTTTTTCAAATCAAAATAAAGCACATTCTTAGCCGATCATCTTCTTGAAAGTGTGTTACTGTTTTAAGCTCGGTTTGCTTCTGAGACAGCTAGAGATCTTACTCGCCAGGGCTAACTGGTGAAATTACAGATCCAACAGATTCCCTGCTCTCCCCCAAGTGCTTGGCTTAGGTAATAATTAACGGCTAATTCCTGGACTGAGATTTTTACTGTATGTTTTTATAAAACATTCATCAGCTGATACTGCAAAGAAACGGAATTTGAGAACTTTGCGAATTTTCTTTTTTTATTGTGTTTGTAATTAATACCATGCTGGAGGTACCTCGGGCAGCTCACTGTATGGCTTTGTTCATGTCAGAATGGTGATAGCAACCCCTTTTTGTTACATATTTAACAGCTTTGAAAGACATTTTTTAAACAGCAAATGTACTCGACAGCTTTAAAGCAAAGGACATTAAATAGGTTGCCAATTATTCATTCAACAGCTCTATGTGCGTCAAAAAAATGCATACCACCAAATTTTCCCAAGACAAACCACTTAAATTTCCTGTGACTCACGCACCATTTTTGCACTTACTGGGTAAGGATAGCAATTATTTAGAAAAAGAAACAGATATTAAACATTTCTTACCCTGGAATACTAAAAACATATTTATAAATACGCTCATTTCCAGTTTGGGGACAGCATCTGTGACAAGAAATGTCCTATTTTTAAACTGAATGGTGTTTCTTAATAAGCTTGTTTTATTATTTTCTTTCACTTTAAAATCACCCAAAGTGTCTCACTTGGTATATAAGAAGCGCAAAAAGTGATATATGAATGGAGCAATCATTTCCCAGAATCATTTCAAGTCAGTCTATCGAGCGAGTAAATCTGAAGCATGCTAGTCTGTCTCCAGCAGCTCAGGGAGATGAAGAGCTGAGCTGAGCTCCACTTGCTGACAAGAAGCAAACTGTCTCACATTTTAGGAGAACAACATCATTGCCTATAAAAATGAAGAAGAGACAAAATAAATAAAACCAGTTAATGTTGTAGTTAACTTGCAAATCAAGTAAATCTGTTGGTACAGTATTTTAGAAATAAATGATAACAGCATCACACCAAACACACATTTCTGAACATATAAGCGTTCTGATTTTGATTTAATGGTATATCAGCGTCAACTATTGCTTCCTTTGCTGGTACACACTTCCTGATGCCTACTGTGAAGGGTGCCCATATTTACAACTGAGTAAGATGATTAATTACACCTTGTCAATCACGGTGCATGAAGACATAACACCACAGCAGACAATGAAGAAGATGCCTGAAGCTACAATTACATTTTAATTCATAGTTTATTGTATGTTCCCATATATTGCAGTCTAATAACCGTAGGGGCATCAAAAACATATGAGATATCAATCACTCTGCCCCCTGGTCTTTCATGTTTATATTATTCCACAGCCTTTAAATTACCATAAGTAGTTACTTATTTTCTAAGCTTTCTTCTCTTCTCTCTTACCTTTTGCTTCCATTTATCTTTTATTCTTAGTACCTTTATCCAACAGCTCTAAGTATCTGATGGAAGTTTGTAGCTCACTTAAAATCTGTAACAGACAACCTGAAACCCAGCAATTAGCAAAGACAGCTTAGACTTGTGTTCCTTTGTTGAAGGAGGCGTTGAAGCTTTTGTTCTGATTTAGTCACGGTAGCTGGGTGGAAGCTGGTACCTCATTATGTGGTTGGTCTGTTTGTCTGGTAGGTAGCAGATGGTACTGGAGATGACGTTACCAAGAGAGGCAGGGTAGAGAAACTCAAGACCTGTGATTTGTTCACCTGTCACCTATAACAAAATACAGGTTAAAAGACTTTATTATTAGCTGCACCATTTTTTTTTAATGAAAAAACTCGTTTCAAATGAGTCCGCCATTGATTGTGAAGATTACTTTGCTGTAGCATTTTTTCTGTTGCTCATTATTCAAGGATACCCTGGATTTTATTCTGAACAATGTAAATGTCATTCATGTGTCAGTGTGTACATTAGCAGCTTTGTGTTTACATTCTGTTACTCTCCTTGTGTTTTGGTAGCCAGGGTTGGATGTCTTCTCGTGTTTGTATATCCATTAAGTAGATAATCAGAGATAGCCTGTGAACCCGAGGTCGTGCCATGCCTTTTTAGCAGGCTATTGGTATTATTGGTTCCGGCCACTTGGGCAATACAGCCCCATCAAATATCGCTTTTTAATTCCATAAAAAAAACATGGCATCTTTTAGATAGTCCGCGATGTCAGACGGAGCCTAAGAATCCGCGACCTTTCTCCCTTCCAAGCGCCTGTAACCAACTGCGTGACCCAGCACGGGCCTGGCACCAACAGATCGGGGGCCGCCAGCCCCAGAGGAGGCTGCGTGCAGCAAACTGCCCGAGCAGGGGCCACGCGGTGCTGCTCCACAGCCGGCCATGGCGGAGCCCAGGGTGCGAAGCGAGCAGCGCTCCGCGGGCGGCTCTCAAAGCGTGCCGAGATTTGGGGAAGGCTGCACGTTAGGGGAAGGCTGCACTTCGGGGGGTGGGCACCGCACTGCTCCAGCAACACGCGGCTCGAGGTCGCTGACCCGCAGCGTGAGGGTCCAGGCGTGACTCCCGGGCCAGCTGCGGTGCTGCTGGGCGGGCGGCTCGGCCCGGGGCCGTCCCCGCGTGCCGGGGCCGTGCGGGGCCGGGGGGCGGCGGCGGCGGCGGCGGCGGCGGGGCCGCGGCCGAGCACATGCCGGCGGCCGCGGGGCGCGGCGGCAGCCAATGGCGGCGGGGCAGGACGTGATGTCAGCGCGCCTCTAGAAAAGGCGCGGAGCCTCGCGCGGCGCCCGGGCTGCAGACGCGGGCTCGCCGCCACCGCGCAGCCCCGCACCGCCCCGCGCCGTCCCGCACCGCTCCGCGCAGCCCCGCGCCCGGCTCCCACCCCCGCTCCACCCCCCCCTACCCCACTGCAATCCCCCCCCCACACCCCCCCGCAGCCGCCCCGGGCCGCGCCGCCTTAAGGAGCGAGGGGGGCCGCCGAGTGCCCGTCCCACCTGGTGCCCGTCCAAGTCTCTCCCTCCTTCCCCCCGGCTTTCTCCTTTCCCAATGAGCTCCGGCGGGCTGGGGGAGGAGCGGGGGACGGAGCAAACTTTGCCCCTCAGCCTTCGCCGCTGCCAGCCCTCCGGACCGTGAGTGCGTGCGGGGGGCACCCGGCCCGGCCCCGCAGCGCCAGCCTGCCCTCCGCCCGCTGCAGCCTCCCCTCCCCGCCCGCCTCCTGCACACCCCGCACACTGCGATGTAGGGGCTCGTCCTTCTTATTTTTTTTTTTAATCGTTTCTCGCCGAAGATGGTTTAATTTTTTTTTTTTTTTTAAATGCATTCCTATTATTTATTAATCCCTCCCCACCGTAAGCCTGCCCAGCCTTCCGCCGGCTGGGCCGGAGCGTAAAGCCTGGGACCGCACCTGGGGCGATGAGCCCCGCACTGAAGAAGCCTCCCAGAGGGATGCGCCGGGGCCGCGCAGCAGCCTAGAGCCCAGCCCGGAGCTCCCAGCGCCGCCGGTCCCCGCTCCCTCGTCCCCTCCGCCCGCCTCTGCTGCTCCCCGACCCCGCGGGACCCCGGACCCGAGCCTGCGCCGCGCTCCGGAGAGCTCCGCCGGGGGGAGAGCCCCGAGCCCGAGGAGAGACGGGGCGGCCGTGCTAGATGCATGGGGGAGGGCTCCGCTTAATGCAAGTTCTGGGCTCCTGCAGGGACCCCGACAACTGTCAGCAGCAGCAGCAACTCGGGGCCTCCTCCTCCGCTTCCTCAGCGATGCTTTTCCACAGCCTGTCCGGCTCGGAGATGCACGGGGTCATCGACGAGATGGATCGCAGAACCAAAAGCGAAGCACCGGCCATCAGCTCGGCTATAGACAGGGGAGAGACCGAAACGGTAGGAGGCGAAGGAGTGGGAGTCATTCAACCCCCTAAACGTAACGAACCCCTCAAAAATACAGCTTTTCCTTTAAAATAGCAGGTCGGGGGGAAACGTATGCAAAATACTAAATCGGAAGAAAAATAAGAATAAAGACACCCGCAAAAGGTCGAGTAAAACCACGGGGAAAGGCATGAAACTGTTAATTATTAATAATATGCATAGTAATAGTAACGCTTGGGTGAAAGGAGCGGTGCTGCTCTTGCGAGAAAACAGAAAGCTAGACCAGCCTTTTGGTAGCGTCCAAGAACGCCTTCCCTTCCCCCAGCCCGGCCGGCCTTCTAAAGTTTTTAGGGAGAGGCAAAGTATGCTTTTATACAGATAACGCTCTGGCACAGCGAGATTTTTCTCTGCGGAATGGAAACACAAACAACAAAGAATCCGATTCGGTGTTGTTTTTCAGGTGGGATGTCCACGCTGAGGTAGTTGTTATAGCACTAAGTAAAAAATAATAATAATAATAATAATAAAAGGAAAACTAAAACTCGAGCATCTTTAAATTATGATTTTTTTCGTAATAGAAAGATACGTGAACACTGGATTTGCAAACAAGGCAAACGGATTTAGAGGATGTGTTTCAGGGAGACAGACGGATGCAAATTTTTGTAACTTTACCACTTTTATCTTATGTCTGCTAACGCGCAGTACTTGTATTTTAATACATTTAGATAATAAAAAGATGAATCTTTCAAAGCAGAGTTAAGCCAGCGAAGTGGAAGAGATTTCTGAAGTGTATTAACTGAATCAACATTTTCTGTGTACTGTTTTTGTTTTGGTTTGGTTTGTTTTTTTTTGGTTAAGAAACGATAATTCTGGGCAGAAATGATCCCATATTTTGGTAATGCTGTCTTTTAAGCTGATATGGGCATGTGCAAGAAAGATATCTGTGCTTGGTTTTTAAAACTTCAACAATAGGTGTTACTTCTCTAAATGCTATGGAGAAATTTACTTAAAAGTGACAGTGAGATTATTTAATCCTGAAATACTGGCTGAAAATAAGCCTTTCAGCTAGAAGGGCTGAATGTGATTTCTAATCAAAGCAGTTTGGGTTTTCTTTGGAAAAGTTAATATTTCTGTGTAAAATTAAACAACATCAAGTTATCTTTCCTGGAGTAATTCTGTGTCATGATACCTTTATATATCTACATAGAAATTATTTGCATGCACACGTGTATAGAATGAGCAGTGGGATAGGATACTAGATCCTTAAATGCCATTTCTGGATATCAGAATATTTTTGTTACTGGTAAAGCAGAAAAAATCGTGTTTTGTTTAAAGTGGATTTATAAAGAACTACTTTGGTTATAAAACGATCCCTAATCAGAGTTCAGTTAATGCCTTAAAGACCTAAGCTACCAGTGGACTTGTGTGGCTCCCATACCGCTCTAGTACCATCATTTTATTTGTACGTACTGCTGGTAGTGGAAATGCTGTCGTGCAAACAGTAGTGCTCGTAGTGCTGGGGGTTGGTGATCTCTGCAAGTGCTGGATGAAAGTAATCCGTCAGCATGTGCTGGAAACACAGCTTCATTTTCTTTCAGTTCTTCCCGTTAGCTGTCTTCCCTCTCCTTGCTTTGCGCAAGGACTTAAGGCTCTAGAGGAGGTAAAAGTAAACACGCGGCTTCCCCCCGCCCCGAGTGGGAGCTCTGCGGCTCCGGCACGTCTGCAGGACGGCAGCTCTGGCCCCAGCACCAACGTGCGGGCTGGCCTCGAGCAGTGCCATGCTGACAAGTTTGGGACGAAGTGGACAGCAGCGCAGTACCAGGTCTGCCACAAACACTGCTCCACTCCGAGCCTCTTGTCCTGACTTTGGGCTTGGGTTTAGGTTGAGGGTGTTGGGTAAAATACACGAGCGCGCTTAAACGGTTTCCGATAGTCTTTTTCTCTTTATTTTCTTTTTATTTTCTTTCTTTCTTTCTTTCTTTTTTTTTTTTTTTTTTTTTTTTTTGGTAGGAGTTGACAGAAAATGTATGTATTTGTTTTTTTGCAGGGGGTTTCGATTGGATTGTGATTTGACACTAAACTATTAAATTATATAGGGGTTACATTTAGTTTTATTGCTTCCAAGTTTATCCCAGCATAATCTAAAGCACTCTGTTGTTTTTCCTCTCTTTTTTTCCCCGCTATTTCGTTTTTCTGACAAAGCGTTCTGCGCCTCAGCCCCAGTGGTGCTCGTCTCCTCGGCAGTTGTTTCCCGATCCCTGCGGTGCCCTGGGTCGGGGCAGGCTGGGACGCGGTTTGTTGGGGAGCGGCTCGCAGAGAGCTGCGCCTGTGCGGCTGCTGGGGGGTTTGATCGTAATTCACTCGGAATTTTATAGCTAGGAAAATACACACCCAGACCCGCACTCACGGGGCATTAACTATGCAGGCGCTCTCCGTGTATCCGTAACGGGAAATTTTAGAATTAACTGTCTGCGATTTTCCCCGCTCTGACGATTGCGCCTGTTTAGCGAGGAGCATCTTTTCTTGATCTGGGACCGGCAAATTCACAAAAGGAAAAAAACGGAGCGAGAAAACCTGGCTCTCAGCCGGCCCCCCCACCCCCCCCAGCCCCGGCCGCTTTCGGCCCGTCCCCCACCCTCCCCGGGGCCGGCCGCCCCGGAGCCCCCCGGCCGCGGAGCGGGGCCGGGCAGGGCAGGAGCCGGGCTGGAGCCGGGCTGGCCGGGGGGGCTGAGCCGTGCAGCAGCCGCTGGCTCTCGCTAACGGCCCGCGGTTGTTCTCCCAGCAGAGCATGCCGTCCATCAGCAGTGACCGCGCTGCCCTGTGCGCCGGCTGCGGGGGGAAGATCTCGGACCGCTACTACCTGCTGGCCGTGGACAAGCAGTGGCACATGCGCTGCCTCAAGTGCTGCGAGTGCAAGCTCAACCTGGAGTCCGAGCTCACCTGCTTCAGCAAGGACGGCAGCATTTACTGCAAGGAGGATTACTACAGGTACAGCCCAAAGCCGCCCGGAGAGCCGGGGGGGGATGAGAGGGGACCGCGGGCTCCTGGAGCCTCCCGGCCGGGGCCGGGCGCATCCCCCGGGCTGCTGTGGGAGCCCGAGGCCCCTCGGCGGGCGGCCGGGAGCGGAGCGGAGCAGCCCGGCCCCACGCGGGTCCCGCCGGGGAGCTGCGGACGGGGCGGGGGTCGGGGGTTTGCGCGGCTCCCTGGGGCTCCCTGCGGCTCCCTGCCGCAGCCCGGGGTCCGGCGGCCGCGGGGGGAGCGGGGCCGAGCCCCCCAGGTCCTGCCGCCCTCCCGGCAGCGGCCCGGCGTCGTGTCCCGGCCCGCAGCCCCCCTCCGCGGGCCGCCCAGCGCCCCTCACCGTCTCCTCGGGCCCTTGTGTTTTGCAGGAGGTTTTCGGTGCAGAGATGCGCGAGGTGTCACCTGGGGATTTCTGCCTCCGAAATGGTCATGAGGGCCAGGGATTTGGTATATCACTTAAACTGCTTCACTTGCACCACCTGCAACAAGATGCTGACCACCGGCGACCACTTTGGCATGAAGGACAATCTGGTGTACTGCCGCCTCCATTTCGAGACTCTCATCCAGGGGGAGTACCAGGTGCATTTCAATCACTCGGATGTAGCCGCTGGGAAGGGCCCAGCACTGGGAGCGGGCTCTGCCAGTACTTTGGGACTGCCTTATTACAACGGCGTGGGGACTGTCCAGAAGGGGAGACCCAGGAAAAGGAAGAGCCCGGGGCCTGGGGCAGACCTGGCAGCGTACAACGCAGGTAAGAGACCCCATCTTCCCCCAAGAACAATTCCGACGGTTTGTTTTTGTTCACTTCCAAAGGGGGATTTCCGTTTATTTTAGCTTAAACCGTTAATAATAGTTTAGCTGCAGCATAATTATTGAGATCAAGTGCTGTCAAACTGCAATTACAGAAGCTAATATGTTAGCATTTTTCACTTCAGCTGGAAATAAAATGTTTTGAAGCGAGGTCATCTGGTTAAGGAGGGGGAGAGGGGGGAGTAGAGCCTGAAATAAAATCTGGAAACCAGAGATTGGAAGTTAGCACTTCAGAGAGCTGTGAATTTTCTTTAGTAGCTACACCCTCCGAGGCTGCTGACGGGCGAAGCGTTCAGCCCTTCTCTCCAGCTCCCGCACCTCCGGCTCGGGGGGCAGGGGGCCGAAAAGCGGCCGTCCCCGGGGGGCAGCGGGGGGCAGGTGGCTGCGGCTGGGGCTGGGGCTGGGGCTGCGCTGCTGGGACGGGGCCGGCTGGGCTGAGCGCCGCTGCTCGCTGCCCATCGCCGGCACCGGCCCTGCCGGGGGGGAGCCGTGCCCCGGGCTCTGCCCTCAGCTGCCCGCTCCCCGAGGAGTTTCCTCGTCCGGCCTCCCCACGGCGGCTCCGGAACTTTGCAGGGAAAGGAACCGGGGCGGTCTCCTGCTTTCCCGGGGCCCCGAAGGCCGCTCCGTGCGGGGCCCGCTGTCTCTGGGGAGCGCCGCCCGGGGGGGGCCCCCGGGGCCGTGCCCCCGCCGTCGGGCTGCCCCCTCGGGCTGCCCGGGGCCGGCCGCGGCGCTGTCGGGGTGGGAGCCGGGGCAGCTCCCGGCCTGGGCCGGGGGGCTCGGGGGACTCCGGGGGGCTCAGGGGGGCGCGGGGAGGCCGCAGGGTGAGGCTGCTGCCGCCTGGGGCAGGGACGGCGGCGCCCGAAGCGAGCGGGTGGCGCTGAAAACAGCCAGGAGAAGGCAAGCGCACCTCGGGACGGGGCTGCCACCCACCGCTGCCTTCAGCAGCGATTTGGGAACGGCGCAAAAACCCGGGGCCGTCCCAGGGGTGAAGGCTGCTGAAAGGTGCGCCTGGCGTTGTCCCTGCGAGCTCCCGCACACGCAGGCGGCAGCGGCTCCCCCGCTTAAAAACGCTTCCTCTCCGGGGGGCTGCGATCCAGGCGGCCTTCCGCCGCCTCCCCGTGCGGGGCAGATGTTCCCATTCAAAGGACCTGTAAAGCGAGGCAGCGGCATCTGTCCCGGGTGGGAGCACAGCCCCAGAAAGTCTTGGTGCTCCCCGACTTCCTAACCACGCCGTCCTTAGCCGCTTTTTGAAGAATTCGTTTCCAAAATAATTGCCCTCCGAGTTTGCTCTTGGAATTTGGGGCTAGACCCTGTAAATGATGCTGCAGAGATCTTCCGCGAGGAGCTTTTGGCTTCTTCGCTTAAACTATTTGTCTGCTTAATATTTGCTAAACCGATAATCGATTAATTTATATGGTAATAAGTGTAATTGATCCTGGAAATCAGACCGGGTTGTCTGTTGATTTTAAATCTCACAAACGAGCAAATTCTTGCAAAGCTTTCTAATTTCTGTCTTCTAAAAGGAAGCCGTTTAGAAGTGTGATAGTTTCTCTCTATTTTTAATGGAACTTTTCGTTTCCTCCCGAGAAATGCACGATGTTGTCCTCTGAGGGTACTCGGGGCTGGCACTTTGTGTAGCAAGCTTCGTGTAAATAAATCTTCACCAGAGGTGGTGGGAAAAGGGGGACCCGGAGATGCGGCCAGAGCAGGGACAGGAATTATTTTGTAAATAGCAGCAAACACTCATCTGCGACATGAATTGGACTGGCTCTTTTTTCTGCCTAAACGAGACTCCGTTTGCACAGGGATGATGGGTTTTGGATGTGGATAGAGCCTGACAAGTGGAAAATAGCTTAGAAGGATGCCGAAACTTCAAAAAGATTTTTTTCCCTCTCTCTCTTTGTTTTTTCTTAAAGTGTGTTCCTGTGATCGTAATTTCTTCTTTCACTTGTTGGACTGGATTTTGATGTTGGTTTTTTTTTAGGTCAGTAAATCAATGGCTGAAAGCTTGCTGAACACAGAAGCACCTGTAAAGAATTCTGAATACTCCCTTTGTGGATTAGACCCCAAACCTCCCACAGCCCGCTGTACTTTATTCCTATCTATCCAGTCTGCCTTTGATAAGAAGACAGGAAAATCTCCTTGCAAACGCTAGAAGTGCTGAGCAGCCTCGGGGCAGCGGGAGCTCCCCACGCCCGGGGCCGGGCAGGCGGCGGAGGCGTTATAGGGGCGCTATAGGGGCGTTATAGGGCGCTCCCTCCCGCACGGGCGGCGGGGCCCGGCCGGGCTGCGGCTCTCTGGGGCCGGGCCGCTGCGGGGCGCTGCTCCGGTCCCGCTCCTGCTCCCGGTCCCGGCCCCGCCGCCCCGGGTCCGGCAGCGGGGCCGGGTGGGGGCTGGCCCCACGAGCAGCTTTGCCAGGAGTTTTCTCCTGAGAAACCCGGGGAAGCTCCGGCGAGCTCCCTTCTCCCTCTCCCCCCGGGACGGGAAGCTCCTGGGGGGCACCGCTCCCGGCCCCGCTCCGAGCCGCAGCCCCAAGCTCCGAGGAGGGGACCCCGCAGAGCCCCGCTGCGGCCCCTTTGTGCGGACGGACGGACGGACGGACGGATGGATGGATGGACGGGCTGCCCCCGTCCCCAGCAGCGCCCCGGGAGCAGCGGGGGTGGCGGGCCGTGAGGTCCCCCCCCAGTCCCGGTTGGGAGCGGGGTCCGGGTGTCCGCCGCGCCCCCTCCTGCCCCCGGCCGCAGCTCGGTCCCGGTGCCGAGCCCCCCCCCCTGCGGCTCTGGGCTCCGCTCTGCGCTCCCGGCCGGCCCCCCCCGGCCCCCTGCAGGCGGCCGCGGGTGGGAGCGGGGCCGGCCCCGCACCCAGGGGCGCTGCGGGCGGAGAGCGCCGAACGCGCCTCGTGTCTCAGCGTGCTTCCCGGGCCGGGATTAGTTTGCTTTCTTTTGGGGTAATGTAACGTGTCAAACGCGAGCCGCTAAGAACAAAAGTTCCCCCCCCGGAGGAAACTCCTCGCCCCCAGCCCCTCCGGTGCCGCGGCCCCGACATGGGGGATCCGCGGGCCGGGCGCGGGGCAGTGCCCCCGGTTCCCTCCTGCCTGCAGGCTTTGCACAAGGATAACGGCGCATCCCGCTTCGTGCTCGCGTTGCTGTTTTTAGAGACGGTTTTACACGTTATTCTGCAGAGGATATTTTGGTCACCGGCACCGAAGCACAATGTTTTAATGTGAGGGAGTGAAAGGCAGCTCCTGGCGATGCTCTCTGTGGGCTTCCGAGGCCGAAGGGACGCTTGTGTCGTGGTGCCGGGGGGGCTGCGAGGGGTCACCTCTGGGGAGAGCAGCGGATGGACGGCAGGGCAATGGCCTGGGTGTGGGGACCGGGGGAAAGGCAGCAGGGCCTCAGAGATGGCCTAGGGTCAGGAAAGATACTTGGCACCACTTCAGAATTTGCTTTATCACAACATAGGAATGAAGCGTTAGTTAATTTAAGGCTCCTCTGACTGGAATGTTACCAGTTGTATTTCTGAACTCCCAGCAGGAGTCCTAGATGCTGCAACTGCATGGAAATCCTAAGTCTGGGTGATTGAGCAATTCCTCTAGGAGATGAGCAGGGACACCATGAAGGACCAGGGGGAAGTGCCTGGAAACCACAGCACCGAGCGAGGGGCACGTACGGTGCCAGTCTTACACCAGGGTGGCCCTTGCAGAAACTCCTTCACTCCAAAGGTCTCCACACTTCTGTCTCTGTGCCTGCAGTGCCCATGGACACCTCAGGCTGGGCAGGAGATGCACGTAATGCCAGATTGGTACAACCAAATTCTGGAGATGGTGCCAAGTACCAGAAACAAACAGGAGAGGGGAAGTGGTGCTAGCGAGGAGGGTTAGGTCAGGCTGGGGGATGCTGCGGGTGCTCAAAGCACTTGGGCAAGACAAGGAAGAGCAGACACCCTCATGCACTTTCAAAGTCTGTTTTGTAACTTTCTTCCTAGAAAAGGACAATGGTTTGCTGGTCTTGAATGGTACATATTCACTGTCATCTCAATATTATTTTTATTTAGAAGATTGGGGGTAAAATTATAAGAAACTGAAAGAGCAAATTGTTCATTGTCCAGTTGATGAAAAGCAGATCCCCTCCTTCCCTTCTGGGAGGATTTAGAATTAGTTTTATTTCCTTGGATCCTGATTGTATCTCATTCTCTGTAGAACAGGTTAAAATCCAGCTACTTGCGGCCCTAGGGTTTGTTTTGCTGCATGTTAACATGAACAGGTCTCAGCCCTTCTGACGGCTATTTTGATGCACTTCCTCCTAACTCTTTGCCCTGTTATTTCTGGGAGGGTTTGAGAGCATTTAAGACAACACACAGAGGTCTTTTCCATTTCTAATGTCTACAATTCTGTATGTTTTAAGACCAAGTACTGTGTTGTTTTACATTTCCATAATACCTTTTGCTATAAGAAATACAGTTTCAGTTATTCTTCCCAGTATTATTTAGAGGGAGAACTGTAGCTCTGGAGGAGACTGGAGCTTGTGGGGTCACCCCAGTTTGGCAACTAGATCTCAGTTCTTAAACCAGAAAAAAGACTGCTACATTCTGTCCAGCTCCATTAATGCTGCATTTTTACTGTCTCCTTTTGTGTGTCTTACACCTTTTAAATTGAGGTGCTTCCAGTCTTTCCATACATCACGACAACAAGCAGAAATGCTTCTTATTACTGGAATTTGGCACAAGAAAGTTAGGTCTGCAAAGGATTTATAGAAATGTATACACATGCACATACATGCGCACACATTTATATGTCCAGCACATTTATACTGGCTGTTTTTTGAATTGTAGGGGTACAGAAACTCACCAAGATGTTTGAGGCTTCAGACACTTTTTACCGATCTATTAAACAAGCCTGCTTTTGGTCTCACAGCTGAAGTTTTGCAGGCCTTGCTCTATGTTGTGCCACATCTTTTAAAGTTTTTGAAAAGGTGAAATTCGCAAAGCAGGCACTGCACATGCTGCAAAACTGCTTTTTAGTGTATCTGTATGCATATTTCCACATGAGTACGTGCATTTTGTTTTATTTTATTTTTTAAATAGTGGTTTTAATGCATGCCTTTCAGAAATTGAATGTATTCAACAGGGCTGAAAAACTCTCCTAGACAGTATGAATTTAAAGTATGATTACAAAGAGATACATGTCCATGAGATGTACTCAGTTGAAATGAATCAGTGGTAATGGATAACTGAAAACAAATCTGTTTATGTGCTTATGAAATTCACCAATAACTCACATTTTAAAATACATTTGTCGTTTTGTTTTGTTTTGTTTTTTGCATGCAATGTAGAACAGAGATAGCAGTGATTTTTCATTACTTTTAATCAATATCTTACAGGAAATTAAAAAGGAGTTTCATATACTGGAGCAGAAAAAATAAATTAATGGCAGCTTATTAGAGCTAATTTTCAGTTATATCCATGATATTATTTTTAGTGAATTTAAGCTTGGTCCTTAATGTTATTTTAAGAGTTTTCTATGGTTTACTTTATGCACATGTAAATTAAAAACTACTTTTGGTCTTTGAGACTATTTTGTTTGGCATTCAACATTTAATATAATTTGATAATTATTACAATTTTCCTTGGTCACAGACGTCTTTTGCAGGCTTTGCAGTTGATTTATGCAAATGTGTCAGTCAGTCTCATTCAGCGATTTCAAAAGAATATAACAGAATCAGTCATTCAAAGTACTATTTTCAAATGCTTAAAAATGAAATGTAAATATAAATAATAAAAAATAAGTGTATTTTTTTTTCATTTGGTGTGCTGCTGATATATTGTATTAACAGCTTTATTTCTTGAGCTAGTCAAATTATAGTCATAATTTGCTGTCTGGTACCCACAAACTTTATTTCTTTTATAGTGTTTCATTTAATGGTCTCTCTTGTACTCTACAGGGTTTAGTTTGATGGAGGAAATAATTATAATTTTAACTGGTCTGTTCCATCGAGATTTAAGTGGGCTCTATTGTACAGCTTTCTTTGTACATTACAACACAATTTATAGTGATACAAAGTACGTTAAAACACTTTACAGAGTTGAGGACAGCTACTGTCCTACAAGCAGAAAGTGGAGGAAAGGCTGTGCGGAGATGGAGGAAAGAAAAAAGGAAACAGACCTGACATTTTAAAAGCCATAAAGAGGCAGGTGAGGGTCCTTGCAGACTGGTTATTGTAAGGGAAAAATAGAAGATGCAGAAATGGAGGGGAAGGCAAGTAGGATTTGTACCAGTACAATACGTGCCATGGTATGTTATTTTAATTGCTGCTCTCAGATGAACTGCAAACAATGTTGGTCACAGAGCAATAGGTTTACACGCCTTTTCCTCTTGTTGCCTTAAGCTTTAAGCTGCAATGAAAACGATGGTGACCACCTGGATAGAGACCAGCAATACCCCAGCAATCAGAAAACAAAGCGCATGAGGACATCATTCAAACACCACCAGTTGCGGACAATGAAGTCATACTTTGCTATTAACCACAATCCTGATGCCAAGGACTTGAAACAGCTAGCTCAGAAAACCGGCCTGACCAAAAGAGTTCTTCAGGTAAGAAAAACAGTCTTTTGTACCAAAACATCGATTTTGTATTTGAAATGCTGTGGATCTTACTAATCTTCAAGCTTTTCATAATCATTCATACCTTCTGTGAGACATCAGTTACATTCTAGAAAGTATGAGAAAAGTTATTTCATTTCAGCTTCCCAAAAGCAGATCACTTGGGTTTTAATTTTTAATGACAGTTGTGAAGGCATGGGGTGCTATTTGTTTTCCTGAAGTTAGTCAATTCTGGTGCATGTTTTAGCTTCTGATCTGCTGCAAGAAAAAAAAAAATTAGTTAATGTAAATAGAGAGCTCTTAATTTAGAAATTGCAAGGAATGGTTTTCTTTGTGAGTAATCAGCAGTAATTTATTATTTTATCCGGACAGGGAGGATGTCTTTTATTTCGCAATGTAAGTGGACATAATCTTTGAAAAATTAAATTTATTTTTTTAGTCATAGTAAAGTAACTTAGAATGAAAGGCGACTGCATTTTGAAAGTACCTTTTCTCTGAAAGCTTGATTTTTCTTGCTTCAAGGGTATACACTCCATTTGAATTATTATGGCAAGGAAAGGTAAGAATATTAGTCGGCTTAGCTCCATTCTAATTTATAGTTCAGATTCAGGAAGTGAATTTTAATGGCACTTATTCAGTAACTATAACTAGAGATAAATGTGGGCATATAGGAGGCATGACATTCCAAAATCTATTACTGAGATCTTTAAATGGATCTTTAATAGTAGAAAAAACTGGTTTGTGGGCTTCGTCGAGAAAGCTAGGGCTCAGGCACCTGGGAAAGCAATGTGGACAGCTCTCATAAACTCATAGGCAAGTGGAGGGCAGTAAACAAAAACATTGAAAAAAAATGAGTTCACTGGAGAATTGTGGATCTTGTAGTGTTTACACATAACTGAAGAAGGAATAAAGGTTTGTAGGCTTCCTAGTAAAACTGCTAATGAAAAGCTGTATGTAATTCCTTCTCTTGGCCACGTCCATCATAGCTGGATTTTGTTTGTTTTTGTGAAGCTGATTTGCAGTGGCACAGATTCCTCCTCTATAACTGGTGCACATCCTAGCACTTGACACAGTGCCTCTCATAGCAGCTCCCTTTTATCTACGAGTGTGGAAGAAAGGATTTTCTGCATTTAACTATCATTATTTCAGCACTTCCTCATTTTCTAATCAGAGTTTACACACTTTAGTGATATCTACTCTGTTACCAGTGCACTCACACCTGAATTATCTGAGAAATTTCACATAGTGCATGAAGAAATTAGATTGGTGCGTAGAAAACACCTCTCTCTTCGTCTTCCTTCTGTTTTTTTTTTTTTTTTTTTTTTTTTTTTCTCAGCCTGCACCAACTTTGACTTCCATATCTGTTCTCTTTTCATCCAATGAGCTTGTCCTTCCAAATTTTTTCCAAGTCTTTTTCTCTGTTCCTTCCTTTTATAATGTATTTCTTCTCCCTAAAGCTGGATTCCATGTCTCTCTTCAGCCTCTCTTTCAGTTTCTTGATCACTTCTGTTTCCACGTTAAGTACACTGCATCCTCTAGTTTTAAGGTGCACAGTGCTTTCTCTTTTTTGTGGCAATCCTTTACAATTCTACAAAACTTTTTTCATGGTTTTGGTAATTGGCGTTTCACTTCTTTTACTTCCACAGTTAAATGATTCTTTATCTCTGGGCTCCTTTAGCTGAAGAGTGGCGCAAGGTAATAGTTGGTGTTGAGGATTGCACACAGAGGATGGTGCTGTTGGAGGCACTTCAAGAAAATGACTCGGAGTGATACTTTGCGTAGTATTGCTTGAGTTTTTCTGTCTGTTACGAGCATTGTCTACTCCACTGAAAATTAATTTGGGCTTTAAGAAACAAACTTGCTTTTTGGATTGTAGAACCTTTGTGCCCAGTTGGTTTATTTCTAACCTGTGAGAGAAAATAATGTGTGCTTCTGAAACTGCAGAGGGAATTTTTCGAACGCTGAAGTTCACCCATGCAAGTTTCGAGGTTGCTTCTTGCTGGGGAAAACTCTTCATGATGTTGGTTACTGAGATAGTGTCACTTGTTAATTCTTTTGTGCCAGAAAGGTTGGCATTCCATCTGTGTCATTTATTGAACATGAAGTAATTCACTGACACTATTGATCTAAACAAGCATCGTTAGTATTAGGCTGTCTCACATGCTGAAGGCGTATGGACTCCCAGATGTATATGCACACATTCCAGCAGTAAGAAATTTTCTGCTTTCCCTATCTTGTTACTAGGCATGTCTGTAAGCGCTTGTATTTTTGTGTGTTCAGGTCTCAGTTCAGCTGACGAAAGATAATGATTCTTTATCTATCATGAACAGAATATAGTGGAATAGAAAATATAAGGTAGCAGTTGAGGAGAAAGACAAAATCCTTTATTCTGAAACCAGTGGGCTTTCTAAACATGCAGAGGAGTTCCTAGTGTTTTAGGAAATGGCTATAGTGCCACTGCTATAAAGGCAGTCCCATATAACATGTCATGAGAGTGGCTTGTAGATGAGCAGAGAGTTTGGCCACCTTCATAATGATCTGTGATACTGGACTTGGAAGACCTGACTTCTGTTTTGGCTTTATATACAACTAGTCATCAGCTACCCATGTCCAGAAGTGGAATGACAGGGAAATGTAACATACTGCTTCAAAAATTACATTTCCTTCAGTGGCTTTGTAATGCAGAATATTTTCCTTAAGTAATGACATCAGAGTTACAGTAAGCCTACTTATATTTTTACTCCCTATCTTTATATTTTTCCATTTCCATTTAGCTTTATATGTGCAATTTGATATACACCTTGTACTGCAGCTGGGGAGGACAAGTCCATTATTGTAAGCTATCATTCATAATTAAAGTGACCAGCTAATTGTGAGCTAACTAATTGGTGTAAATGTTACGCTTTTGGGAATCGATCTTTCTTTTTTGTGAGTTTAGAAAGTGAAGGTGGAAGTAGAGGTAGCCCTAAGAATATACGGTTTGCTAGCTATTGCTATGTACCTCTTCTCTAACCAAGAGTGTGGAAAATGATTATCCATGGCAAAAGCAGTTTAGGAACATGAACCATTGTTTTTCAGTGGGTGTCTTGTACACTGCTTATCCTTTCTTGAATCACTCCCCAGTAATGTTGATATGAAAATCCTACAAAGGTTTTCCTGCGTGCATTTAGACTTTGCTAATTCGGTTTCCAGCAGTCAACAAGCACAAAAATTTTCTCAGTCATGTGTGAGTATCCTGAACTACCCTTTGGCAAAGATTTGCTTTAGGATAGCATACTGAAGACTATTTACCAAACCTTTGTTCATGAAATATCCTATAGTTCTCTTTCAACTGTAAGTTTAATAATCAAAACAGAATACTCAGAATGTGCCTGCAGTGAGTAAACACGGTTTGCTGTGTGGTGGAACATCCTTTACATTTTTGTTTCTCCTGTTGTTAGTAAGTAAAGTTAGTAAGTAATGTCTCCAGGTAGATGTGTGAATTAGCAAAATTGTGTTTAAAAATTTGTTTCTAGTGTAAGCTATTCACAAAGACAGTATACAACAGTTGCAACAATGGAGGTGTTACAAACAAAAAATAAAATTATCTTAGATAACAAGGCCTCATTCATGATGGTATCTCAATTCTTTACAACATTTAGAATATTTACTTTCAATACTTCCCTATCTTATGGAGATGTTATTTTATTCCTATTTTACAGTCAGAAAATGGAGACAGAGAGAGATGAATTAGCTGTGCAGATCTCTGAAGAGATAGGATAATATTTTAACTGCAGAACGACCCTGCCTAGCTGCTGAGCTGCCCAGCTCCAGGCAGGCGGCTCGGCTCCCCTGAATGTGGTAGTGTCAGTGGGTCTCATGGCTGCTTTTATTTCTCAGTGGGAGTTTTGGTCCATATTTTCCCCATTTGGTTTGAAACAGCTCAGCCCTATAATGATACAGTTGGACAGAAAAACACTATGTACTTCCCAATGAATTTCTTTATTCCTCAGTGCTGAAGACCAGATTCCTAATTGTGTAATTGATGTGAGATAAGTCCTTCTGGAACAATTCTTTCAGTTATGTATATTTGGGTTATTATTTCTTTACTTGAATGTAATACTGTTACAGGTGCAGGGCCCGAATTGCCAGTGTGCACATAGAGCACTACCGCCATTATGCACGGGACAGCTGCCCTGGCTCTTGCACGCTCGTTTGCACAGCTATACGCAACGACGCAGGGCAGTAGCAAATCAAGTTGGCATTCCTGCAACTCAGAAAACAATAGTTTTAATTCTTTCATTACTCTTCAACATTAAGTCTTTGCTAAATACTGTCATATCTTCAGTGCATACCAGAATATCACTATTGCAATAACTATTTTGTTATTCATTTCTACCATAAAACATGGCATTTTCTGAATTTCAGTCAACAAATATTTAGATGCCTTTTCAGTAGTATTACAAATATTTACTAGTGGACAACTTTAGAGAGCTCTGTAGCCATCAGCTGATTAACCTTGACAATATCTCAACTGAACTTGAGGTTTTGTCTGTTTTAATTATGCTGTAACTATGGAACATGTCAACAGTGGCAGTCTCTAAACTTAAACTTCATATATATGATTCTTTTTACAATTTCTTATACAAGGTATATATTAAAAAATTGAAGCCAAATTTCTTCCTTTGTGGGACAAATATAATTATCTCTTACTGAAAGGTAAACTAATCCCAAAAGTGTTAAAATTGCTGTTTTCTACCATTCCTACTAATTGGCACTTGAGACTCTGTAGCTCGAATGCCCAGAACAAACTAATTTGCTTCACCTGCACGCCTGGCACACGAGGTTCCTCACCTTGCTCAGAAGCATGCACAGACACTTCCACCACTCCCTTCTTGCAGGGCTCTGGATGAACAGTCATGCGAGGGGAAGACACTGGCTTTAAATGTTTCAGGCAAAAATACCACAATAGTTGTTTTTTTTTTTTGCAGTTTTGATCACATCACAGGTTTACCATTATAATGGACTGTGTTATAAAATAATTAATATATTTTTGCAGTGCTAGTTTAGGAGAAGGTTTCTGTTTTCTTTGTGTATATGAAACCAATATATACCCTTTAAACAAAATGTTTTAATAGGGGAGCACCAACATAAACTGAAACAAGGACCTGTAGGGATGTGAGTAATGAATGCAGCTCCCATGGCCACTGCTAGAATTTGTGCCTGAGGATCATTTCCTTGTGGCATTCCCAGGAGAGAGTGTAAGAGAGAGTGTGTGTGCTTACAGACCCTTGGCTGGGAGAGAAAGCTTTCCAGAGGAAAAGGAGGAGTGCTCAATAGGGGGAACTCGGGGCTGGACCATCCATAGATGAGAAGAAAGCCAGTCAGAGGAAAAATGGTTTGAGACATCTTCACCAATTCTAACTGCAGCTGGCAAGTTGAGGGGAAAGAGGAGACTTCACAGGACTGCATCGCATTTCCGTGCCACTCCGCCGCCGGCAGCCTGGCCTGAAGTGGATCCTGCGGCAGGGGCTGTGCAGGTTCAGAGCTAGAGGTCAGGATTTCTGTAAAGGGTGCTGTGACCACACAGCAGCCTCGTGAGCTCTGCACACTCATTTTCCCTGTATGGGCCACAGAGGAGAAATCTGATGGACTGAGGCTGGGCAGGTACTTTGACTCAGCTCCTTTCTCTGACAGATACAGAGATGATGAAGTTCATTGCACCTGGAATGGAAAGACTCGGTCCTATCCCTTATAACAGGTCAACGTGAGAGCAGTTGGATCAGGACTGAGTCAATTGTAAAGAATGTAACAATGTCAGAAGGCCTTCTGATAAGAAAGCACAGTGAAATTTCAGCTAGTTGTATCAGCAAAATGAGCTGGCATCACCATATAGCAGGTTGAACACAGGGTATTAATGGCATTTTCAAATTTAATCAGAGTAATATTCTGTACCTACAGTTCATACAAGTTTCACAAATAAATTTTATTATATCTATTTTCAAATAGGTCAGAAAAATATTGTATCTTTAAACAAATCCTGTAAACAGTAGAGAATATTTTTAGCTTGGACCTAAACTGAAATTTAACTGAAAAAGCAGTAGTCATAGCTTTTGTCCTATGATTAGTTATTGACTAGTTAGATAATAAATAATGCAAGAAGTAGAAATCATGGAAACATTATTGCGGTATGCAGCTACCATTTCTTCTGAAATTACATTTTTTAATGCAATATGGGCTTTTAATACCATTTGAGCCTCTTTTTCCAAAGTCATTCCAGGACTGAAAAAATTTAAAATGAGACTGGCATAGGAGCTGAATCATTTGAGAAAGAAGAGTAAGAAAGAGGGCCAGTCTTTTTTGAAAAGTGAGAGCACTGCTGAGACAAGACATGAGAAAGTTCCCGAGGGAGCCCTCTGAGCCCGCAGGAAGGCAGGGTGCTGTGCTGTGTCGCCTTCTGCACACAATGGGAGATGGACCTGAGATACCAGGGTGCTGAAACTCGCTAGTATATGTTCATCAGATGCTTGATTTATATCTCGTCCTGACAAGTACTTCTGGGAGTGAGGGCAGTTGAGGATTCTTAGGGGCCGCCAAATTTGTAGGCATCTTTATACACAGCCTGCACTGAATGACTCCCCTCCTGTCCCAAGCAGACTGTTTACACAGAGAATTGCAGGAGAGGGAAAGAGGAATGCTTCACAGGCATGCAGAGGACACTTTTCATGACTGGGGCTACTTTTTTAACATGTTACCATAAAACATCTTCACCAGTTCAAGCTTTGATGAATTTGTGAGTTTGCTTTTGCTTTTCTAAACACTGCAGCTCTTTAAATGCTACCCTGTTATATTAAACTATTTCAGGTTTGGTTTCAAAATGCTCGAGCCAAATTCAGACGGAACCTCTTACGTCAAGAAAACACAGGGGTGGATAAGACTTCAGATTCAACACTCCAAGCAGGGACCCCATCAGGTCCTGCATCAGAAATATCCAATGCCTCCATGAGTCCATCCAGCACTCCCACTACTTTAACGGACTTGACTAATCCTACCATGCCTACTGTGACATCTGTCTTGACGTCAGTGCCCGGAAGTCTTGAGGTTCATGAATCTCGAAGTCCTTCACAGACAACTCTTACAAACCTTTTCTGATGACTCTTTCTTAATAATTTCTTTAAAAAAGAAATTATTCTTAGTTGAAATTCCAAGTGTATTTTAATAGAGGCTTTGAGCAACTGACTAACCACAATTAGGATCTCTCCTAAAAAAAAAAAAAAAAAAAGAAAAAAAAAAGAAGGAAATGTAGTGTTCTGGTATTATGGAGTGTGGACTGAAGAATAACTTGGAAGATCTATTGCAACACAACATTTGTGTAACTGTACAGTTTTGTGGACTGAGCAAGGGAAACAGCAATTAATTTAAGTTGGCTAAAGCTTCTGTATTTTCAAAGACTGCCATGTGCCTTATATACTGTTTTATCTACATACTTTGGATTCCATGTCCACTTCTCTTTTTCTCTCTGTATATTTATGACCAGGGCAAAAATGTCAAGAGTTTGTTACTTTGAATAGTCCTAAGCCTTTCATTGGTTGCTTTGTTGTTTTAGAATTTTAAGGTCAAAGTCTGTTCGAATACCAGAATTTGTAAAATCTAACCAGTAATAAAACCACTTATGGAAACTACTTGGTAATGGCTGCAGTTACATTTAACATGAGCTTCACAATCAAGATAGGCTGATTGTATTTAAAAGGATTAGAAAATTGCACTTCAAACACAGTATCTGCCTAGGATAAACTCTAAATATGATGTATACAATTTCTCTTGTTCCTGAAGTCTGTATGGGTGAGAAGTCCACCCCGTACAACCGTCTAGGTATATTCAGTATAGAGAAAAAAAAAACCTGTTAGTTGCAGATAGAAATTATCAGATAATGTTAAAGTTAAAACAGGCAAAATATACTTAATTGTGTTGTGTGAAAGAAACGACTTCAGCCAGCATTTACGAAAACAATCTTGCTTTTGTGCAAGAGATAGCTTGTCCTATTTCATGGAGGAGACAAGCTAGGTATCTGACAGCCGTGTGGCCAGAAATGGTTTACTACAGAGGTGGACACTGGGTAATACTTTCCCTAGGAAGAAGACAGAAGTATTTCAGGTTATTTTACAATATTGGTGGGCAAAAATGAGGCAAAATTATGTCTTACAGAGTCACAGCCTTACATTTTTTGTAATGCTTTGAGGGAATAGAAAACCAAGGAAGAATATTATCAATACTAAAAAAGTGGATATTCCTTTAACTATTACGGATCTTTCAATAGAACTGAATTCCTTCTCCAGAAAAAAAAAAAAAAAAGTGCAAAATATAATTCATCTTTTGAGTTCTTTTTCCTATTGTTTTTAAAGATGCTTTTCCTGTAATTAAAGAAATACCTCAGCAAAGTTTAAATACGTATAAGAACGAGTATACACTATGCTGTTTGCCCAGTAGTTTTATAGATTTGAGTGGTACATAACATGCATATGGTTGTTCCTTTTCAAACCTGTTACAATCATTTTTTTTCAGTCAAACTCTAGGTTGTATGTGGCTAGCTCTCTAAAGCTAATCTGTCATTCCCATTGGATCAAAATTGCTTAAAGATTTTCCAAATAAACAGCAAGATATGTGCCAAGATTTGCGTTCTTTGCCCTTTTCAGAGCACTGAAGATAATTTATTAGGCCAGACTTTTTGGTAACAATGTTTTGGTTTTAAAAGCGCTATATTTATTCAGCTTTCTCAACTGAAAATTTGCCATTCTCATGCAAGCCAAATTTCTTTTGAGCTCAGTGAGAGATCTCAGAGAATGAGGACTGTGGGATAGAAATGCTGACATAATTAGGTCATTTATTAACCTTTTTTTCCACACTTCTGCTTAAAAAAATACAGGTGAGTTATCTGAAAAGCAAGATAGTATGAAAAATCATAACTAGCTTAGATCTGTGAAAGAGATTACGCTCTGGTCTCCAAAACCAATAGACTAGCATAGTTCTTTACGTTTATTCACGATGATGAAGCATTTGAAAAAACGAGTTCAGGTTTAATTAATAGCCTTTACAGATACATCCAAGACATTTTTTCCTCGTATTATAAATGTCTAATAAGTCAATTGTACTGGTTAGTGGACTGTAAGAGTATGTATCTGCCTTTCACAGACATTCAGACACAGATTCTGCTGTATGTAATGTTTTGCTCATTGTCAGCTACCTTGGAGATTTTATTTTTTTGACATGCTTTGCTGTATCTCTTCTTGATTTAAAAGGCAATGTTGGTCCAATGTTAAAAGGATACAGCCTATAATTAGAAACCCTGTGTATTAACCTGTAAGCAGTTTTAAAAATCAGAATCTTGAAGTGTTACAGCAAATGTAGCGGATGGTTCTTATTTGTGATCTTGTATTTTAACTACCTGAATCCACGTGGATGGAAATACCTTTCAAAACAACTCTTAATATTGCCTTTTCAAATAACTGAAATTTATGAAGGGGAATACTCTAGTGTTAATATTATCTGAAACCTATAAGAGACAATTAGATAATTGTCTGGTTTAATCAAATCAGGGATTTTGCATATAAATAAGAGACAATATTCTATGTAGGGTCTTTATGTAGGTACATTAGGATTCACTCACTGGCTCCAATGACCTATGTTGTCCCCATGATTGTTTCAATCCTGTGGTATTGTTTGGTTGTTTAGAGCTTGTTGGTTTTGAATGCTGTACATTTTTTTACTACTGCAATCCTAATGTTTCTTCACATACTTGTACAGTTCCACATTTGATGTATTAGTCTGAAATTCTGTTAAAAACATGAACAAAAATGGAAATGATATTTCTTTGGAAGTGTATTTTTACTGTATATCTAATTTGAACTAGTTGAACATACTTCTTTACATTTTGCATGATAGGTGTGTAGTTCATTTTTTAATATGAAAGAGACTTAAGAGTAACTTAGAATGAGAATATAATGAAACCTATACAAATATGGAAAATACATACAATGATTTGCTACTTTTTGACTCAAGAAACTTTTTGAAATACATTTTACCTAGTTTATTTAAGATAATGCAGATATTTTGTCTCTGAGTTCATAAACAATAAAGAATATAAAAGGGGATTATGCATTAGAAAAACTTCCAAGTCACTTGGCAGCAAACTGGATTGTTCTTGTCAAACAAAGAGAGAACATTTGATTTTCAGGATACTGAATAGACATACATGTACTTTGTTATGAGAGATAGTGTTACTGTAAGCGGTACGTAATCACAACTTAAAATCCATTGATACTGTTAATACTTACATTTCATAAAACATATTTCTTAGTTCATATTGTCTAAGTTTGGGGAGAGAAGACCAAGGATCGTTATACTAACAAAGAAGCTGAATGCTTGCTCTGGAAGCAAAAGTGAATTTATAAAAAACACTGTGGATGGAGAAAGGGCCTCTAGGATATTCTGATTTCCAAATTATCATTTCTTACATTTCTTACTAACTGTTAAGAACACATTTAGAGCACTTTATTATAACTGCCTTTTTTTTTTTTTTTTTTTTCTTTAGAAGGTAAAGATCAAAATTTAGACACCTGTAGTAATAATCTCCTTTTATCAAAAGAAAAAGAACAAAAAAAAAAAACACCAAACAAAGTATGAACTGGAGTTGAGATTTAGGCATGATGGTAGCAAAGCCATCCAACTAAAAGAAGCTCCAAGTGTACATGCTTATGGTCTTCACAGTGACTTAATAGTCCTTGGAAGGAGAGATTTGCATTGAAAGTAGCTGAGTTACCATTTATCCCTCCTATTAGGGAGGCTCTAACCATTTAAATCATTCCTGGTAGCAATTATTTCATCCATAGCTAATACGTAAAAGATAGTTCTTTGGAAGTGTAGTTAGCACTATGAGAGTGCTAATATCTGTAGTAAAATAATGATCTGTGAAATGAAAGTCTATGCATTTTCCAGACCACTTTGACCTGCATTTGAAAAGGCTACAGAGTGAAATGCATGTGCAACATGTCCAATTCACCTTAGCAGCCAGGGTTTGGTTGGGTGTGAAATGCTCAAGCATCTGCTATTTGCTGCATACAATTTATGCAGTTACCAGCTCTGTGCATTTCTGCTTTCCAAGATTGCAATATTACATCTCACTTTCCAGACCTACAAGTCCTTTTTGTCTTGTCCTGCAAGCGAGTTGACTGGAACTCTCCTTATTCCCATACTTGAAATCATTATGCCCAAGTCTGCAGCATCTTTGTTTAAAGAAATAAATCTAGCAAACCACACCAGTTGTTCACACACTCCCATACATTGCATTTATGGCTGGTCAGAGTCTCTGATACCATACATCACTGCCCATGTAGACAGCAGGGGTGATATGAATCGTGGTCTGTCCTCATCCTAATTAAAGAGAATCAAAACAATTAGGTTTTTGATCTATAGTTGATAAATATATGTTTTACGAGTATCCTAGGACTGGAAAATCACTCGAAGAGGGAATAAAGAAGGCATCTTTCTGACATGCAGGAAGCTGCCATGATTATGAAGACAAGCAACATGGCAGCTGGACTGCAAGTGCTCGTGTTTTCACTTCTGTAAGTGGAGAGATGGTCCTTCATTCATTGCAGGACTTAGCTGGGCTGCTTAAAATTATGTGGTTTCAGTCTTGAAAGTGAAGAATCAAGTTTGAATCTCTCATGACGTTAGGTGAGTTACCAGTAATTTGTCTGAAAATTACTGTTGATGGAGGCAGGATGGCTCCACTGAATAGCAGAATGTTACCTTTTACAAGGAAATACTCTGCTGATGCAGCATTTATCCCACTGTTCTGTGGGGCGGTGCTGCTAGGAAGGCATCTTCATGCTCGACGTGGTAACCTTTCCTGAAAGTGTTTAGTAAGTAGGCTGAACTCCCAGGAAAGTCCGAGAAACCAATCATCTATTTGTAATAATTTATAATTGTAATCATTATCCATGTCTTGTTCTGCTAACATTTCTAATTTTGTAATCCATGTGCTACAGTTAGTCTTTTAGCATTTGAGGTTTTACAGAGGCATTTTTAAGTTGTTTTACTGAAGGTAGCTTTGGCTTCATGCCGTGAAGGGTAGTAACCGTTGCCTCACGTCAGTCATCATTTCTTGCTACCCGTAGTTAAAAAAGCAGCTGATGTGAAAGGGCAGTTAGAGAATCTTCAGCTGAATCCAGTTGCATTTCTTACATTTGATTGTTTGTAGGGAGTTTTCTCTCTTTACTTTGAGTGAAGCACAGTCAAGATACGACTCGCTGTCACCGAGTCGTGTCTGGGTTTTGTCACAGAAACTGGCCCCGGCTGCACGAGGCAGCGAGCACACATGCCAGAGGAATTATTTCCAGCTGCAACAGTGAGTTTTCCATGTTCGTAACATCACTGAGTCCGAGTCATAGAATAATTTAGGCTGGAAGAGACCCTTAAGATCATCAAGACCTACACACGCTGAAGGAAAGAAAACCCAGCCTCAAAAACGTTTTCCACTGAGGCAGCAAATTCCATCAGGCCTAACAGAAATTTATATTACTACAGTTTTTTACTACGTTTTTATTCTCTTTCTCCCCTAAGCTTTGATACTAATTAACCCCCTGTTTGTTCTCACCATCAGCCTGGTACCTGGTAAACACAGAGTTGTGCTGGATCAGGACCATGAATGGCATCTATCTGACTGACAGAAAGCTTTTTTTTTTTTTTTTTTTTTTTTTTTTTCTAGGACTAGATAAAAAGATAGTTAAAGGGGGCAGTTAAAGGGGGCAGATAGTGGGCAGTTAAAGGACTTCTCATCAGATTGATCTGATGTCAGCAGTTCTTTCTGGCCTGGCAACTGGATTTTTGTAGCAACAAAAGTCAGTCAATATTTTGGGGGTTTTGTCTTGAGCAAAGCATAATACCTCAAATACACAACCTGCTGACAGTAAATTCATATCTAACAATATGCTTGTGCATTATACTGTGCAAATTATAATTATTCCCTGAGAATACCACTTCTGTGAAAGTTTTTCTTTTGTTAAAAAAGTCCCTGTAAAAGGTTTGTCTCTGTATATATATTTATACAGCTTGTTTACATGGCATAATATCCATTTATTAGATTGTAAAATTCAGCACTTAACAGAAAGTTTTTTGTAATAACCTCTAGAGAAAAATAAGTAATTAAGCTTTTTATTAAAAAGAGAAACCTACACTAACTATTGCATAGTTTAGCCAAGTACCTATGAAAAATGTAATAGCTTTAACAAGAGGTACAAAAATATTTGGAACGTCTTATGCAGTTCTATGGTTTAATTGATAAAAATCAGCAATGCAAATTACTGGGATGTAGGGTTAGGGAAGTCACAATGAATTTGCAGCACTACAAACACAGAAATAACCATATATTTTTCTTACATTGACACAGAACTAACCAGGCTCTTATCCATCCACTGCATGGGAATTACTCTGTAGTTTAGCATTCCTTGGTTCCTATTCAAAAACAGTGAGAAGATGCTCATGCTTTGGTAAAGTGTTCCTAGGAAGGGATTTTGAATTTTCATGAGCATATTGGTCCAATAAAGGGTAACAATGATAAGGAGCTCTAATCCATGCATTATTTGTGTTGGCTGAAACCTTTAGAGCTAGAGACAGCTTCTGCCATCCCTACACAGAGCTAAAAACCCAAATTCTTCCTGTGGCTCTCAATGTACTGTTCTGTCAGATGTTTCTGGCTCTCCTTCAAGCCAAAAGGAAGAAATGAGCCCTAGAGGCATATTTATGTTCTTATCAGTTCTGATCTTGGTGAGTTTACAAGAAAATTTGGCAGCTGTGGTTTATTCTGTTTGGCTGAATGCCTCTGACCTGTGCAGTCGCTGTGCCTCTGGAGCTACCCAACACCTCAGGTAGCTCCACCTTACCATGTCACACCTTCCAAATATTGCTCAAACCAGGTTTTTCCCTAACTAACATCACACACAGTGACGTGTTCCAACTGCTTAACCTCAGCATGCAGGGAGTGCAGATGTGAGATCAGCATGGACAGGTTTCAAGTGTTTTTTCTGATTACAGCCTGTAGCCTCCAGAAATTGCTTTTCCACCAACAATTTCATTTGCCTCCTCACATCATTTCCACATGCTTGATCACTCATTTTTTGCTGTGCCTGTTCTGGAAATCAAGACTAATAAAAGAGATACTCTGTAATATTGTTCTGCAGGCCGTGATTGAGCAAGAAGCTGATGCCAAGCCAGTCTGGGCAAGGTTTCTGTGAACTTAGGGAAGAACAATTTTTGAAAGTCCAGGCCCGTCACCCACAGGCAGATAAGAGGGTAAAGAGATGGCATTGCCCCATAGACATCTCATCTCTTGCACCTAGAGGTTCTGAGGATTTCTTAATAGTTGTGAGAATTTTTTTTTGAGGCTGAAGAACTCTTTATTTAGCGTTGCTTTAGTGGTTATTCTGGGCAGGCAGCTTCAGGTTTTTTCAAGCTGTAGACCCGCTGAACATTTTGTACCAGAGTTGCAGACTGTTGTCTAGTGGATTTAACCCAGCTGACCATAAACTTGCCTTTATTAGTTCACATGTACAGCGCCCTTAGAAGTAGCTCAAAAGCTTTTATATCCATTTTTGTTAGTGTATGATCTGACTGGTTCTGGAGAAGCAGGCAGACAAGTGTGAGCTACCCATGGACTCGGGAGATAAGATGTTTCATACCCACGGGCCTGCACCGCTCTTTGAAACGAGGCTCTTCCCCTCCAGCGCTGTCTGCAGTGCTCACTTTCATCTGGGCAGGCTTTGGAAGAGAATTCTTGGAACGGCCTGCTGCACTGGCCAGCTGCTGGTGCCTTTTGGAGATGGTATTATGCTTTAAGAAATCAATTGCGGATGTTCCTGCGATCTCTTTCATTCAGTCCTAATTAATACAGACCCAGACTTTCTCCATTTCATATACACTTGGCATTGACTCCTAACACATCACCCAACACACTAAATGATGGCAAAAGTTACACTGCAGTCAGTGTCATTCACGTTACAGAAATAAGCCTAACCACACACATTCCGAGAGCCTTTTTAATGTAATCCCCATTTGTGGCCTTCATTTATCTTTATGTCTTTTCCAGTTCTACCCCCATTGTGCCTACAGAATTCAGGGATCCATTTTAGATTAATACAAAAGCTGTACAATGCTCTTTTCTGTGAATCTTTACTCTTTGACTCCCCAAGTGCAGACTGTTCCCAGTCATGTTTTGTGTGCACACTCTCTTTTTCTGCCTTTCTGTTTTGTCCCAGAGGTTATAGCCTGCGTGCACCAACACCCACTAGCACTGACAGGATTTTCCAGAGTCCCCTCTGGCTGCTCCAGCACAAAAGAGAAGTCACAGAAAAGACATTTGCAGCTATTTGTAGAATTACTTTCTCTCCACAAAACAGCCCCAGTTCCTGGGGATCCGTGTTTGGAGTGTGAGGTGTGTTGCTGCCGCTTACATGCAGACACCATCATTACCAGCTGGCTTAGAAAAGACTGAAAACCAGGCTGCTTTTACGGTCTACAAGATCTGCATATAAATATAATCCATTTTAATTCCACAATTATACCGGAGGTGATGCCAGGTGTTAAAAGGGAGAATGTGTTTCTGGCAGGACTCCAGATTTTTCCGTTCTTTCTGTTTCTGTGGGTTGGAGCAGAGACCGAGGCAGGACTCCCGCGTCCGGCTTCCACTGCTGACGCGAGTTCACTTTGTAGCTGCCACATGGAGGCTGTCCAGAGGTTCCTTGACTTTATTTTGAGAAAGTGCTTTGAAGTTTTTGAGTGAGCAGTGCCAAACTAGTGCAAAATGTGTGTAATTGCAAAGTGGAAGTCATTACATTTCATATGGGAAGCCGCGAAAAACGAAACCACAGCAGATGAATGTACGTGCATCTCTCCTCTCATCTTCTGAGCCCTAATTGTCGCTTGACTAAGCTGTGCTGGAGACAGGAGGACCTGATTTATGTTATTTTGCAAAACAGAAACCATAAACCACTGTGTGTCCATTTAGGGATTTGCAAGATATGTGAGAATGCACAAATCTGTCACATGTAACAGATGCAGAGGGATTTATACTGGCTGGTACTGAAGGAAACCTCCCTTTCCAGGAAGGAGACACTAGATTATATTCTTTGGTAACTGCAGATGAGAAAGCATAGGTGTGTGAAGCAGGGGTGTGGAAAATTAAACACAGTCAGAAAGGTAAGCCTGGGAGCACGAAAGTCTATCCTTTCTCCTTCCCTGCAAGACAAGAAAAGTCCCAGGAGCTTTACAACCGAACGAAGGTAAGGATCACTTCAGTATAAAAACCACTGGGAGTGTGGTTGGGAAGAACTCCGGTCCCAGAGGTCAGGAGTGCAAGATTGCTGGGATAAGAAGGAGTTACAGTGTTAGAGGTGATGCCGTCCCCAGCCACTGGCAAGGCTTTGGTGTGGGGAAGGATTTTAGATTGATGCCGTGCAGGCTAAGGAGAAAACAATCTATATTGAGGGTATCCATACTTAAACATCCAGTACTTTCTAACTGCTCGGCATCCCAGCCCGTGTTGTTAGCACAAGGTAAAAGCTGACAAGGGTACGTTGGAGGAATTATTGTTTTCTTTCATTCGTCCAAGCTTTCTGTCAGAAATATGGAGGGGACAATCCCAGGGCACTGCACATGCTGCCCTTGGACCCAACACTGCTCCTTGCAACGTTAAGCTGGCTCTCTTCATTAAATGTATTTACTGAGCAGTAAATCTGTTGTTTGGTATAAATAATTGACAAGGAAAGGTGTCACTTACTGCACAAATGCTGCACTTTTCTGGATGTCCAAATTTCCAGTTCTGCAAAGCCCTCATTGGGAAACTGTCAGCCCAACCTCTTGTCTCTTTACAGAGTTAGTTTGGGGTATGTTTCCTATCTCAGTGCTTTACCTAGCTGTTGGAAGTGACAAAAACAGATGCCGTAAAACACAGGAAAAATGCAGCTGGACTGAACCTCAAGTATTAACAAAGCATATTCCCTTGATATACACTAATCTTATACCTTCAAAACCAGGAAAGATTCAGTTAAACTCACAATCGTTTTATAGTCTCTGTAGAACCATAGAAGCTTAGGGATCCTTTGTTATTCTTCCATAAAGAGGAAAGTAATATTGAATGTGCCCTGCTTAAGTTGGTTGTTTTTAAATACTAACGTTTATTGCTCTGCAGTTTCTCTTTAACGTGTGCATAGAGAACAAGGAAACACCTAGCTGCACAGGCTTATTTTTAGAAACAGTAAAAGAGTCCTCTGTTAATAACCGGTTACCTCTTTTGCCATTTGTGTAACTGATCATTGTTAATGATCCAGTTAACGGGATTCATTAGGGAGGCTGAGGGCTTGCAGCTATATGGCACGTGATCTGTGGAGCTCAGGAATGAAGTGTGTTGGTTTGTAGCTGGCACGTCTCTGGGAAAGTTCCCTGGTTGGACACACACAACTGCCCTGTTTGGGTCCCACTCACTAAACCTCTCCATCCCTACACTTCCAGTAATTTGCAAAAATGGATGGCTGTGGCCTAGCTGCAGCAATTT
The DNA here is from genome assembly GCF_964211825.1 of Aythya ferina. Taxonomy (NCBI): domain Eukaryota; kingdom Metazoa; phylum Chordata; class Aves; order Anseriformes; family Anatidae; genus Aythya; species Aythya ferina. The sequence continues at coordinate 1,489,147 of NC_140318.1, read as the reverse complement.
ATTTGGCTTAGCACTAAATCTCCAGGTTCTCCCAGTCCTGAAGCGTTGCCTTCCCAGAGCTCCAGTTTGGGGCTTGCACTCCTCCTTCTCACAGAGGTACCTGGAAGCAAGCTGATGGTTTCAAGACAGTTTGAGAACATTTGGATATAGCAAGAACAAGAAGTATCTAACTAATATCAGAGGTTTCCTCACCAAACTGAACCAGATAGGTTCCAGCCCCTAGAAAAGCCAGTTGCACACACTATCTTTAAAAAATGCGGCATTGCCCGTGTTTTCCACAAGGCTATCTCTACTGTTTATGGGGGGCCATAATGAAAAATGAGTTTAATTTTATGAGATCTTGAGGTGGCAACTGGATGGTCAAAACATTACAGAAAGTTGGCCCCCAAGCAAAGGTTTTCTGAATTAAAAAAAAAAAAAAAAAAAAAAAAAAAAAAAAAAAAAAAAAAAAAAAAAGGATTACCAATATAGCAATATGCTATTTGTTTGCAGAGCTCTGCTGTACATCCGTGGGTAAGAAACATGATACTTTGCTTGAAAGCTGAGCCCTACGTATCTCACGGGACGTTAATGCAAAAGCAGGAGAAATCTAATCTCAGTCTTCTAGAGACTGAAACAGCGATACAGCATGTCGTGCCCTGTCATCACCTGTTGCTAAGGGTTGAGATATTCCCAGTGTAGGAAGGAGACTGTGAATGAGGAGTGCATTTTGATGACTGCAGAGGAGGAGATTCTCAGGAACCGTTGAAGATGCTGCTATTTTCTAGCGTATAAAATATACCTGACCCGAGGCAGCAGATCAGCAGGGGCAGCCCGAGGTGCATGCACTGAAAACATCTCCTTTGGAGCTGCTGGCACACTTAGCAGCTGTCAGTCAGCGAGGAGAGCTGATCCTCTGGTAAGCAGATCTCCTCACCAATTATGGTTGCAAAGGCCTAAACCGTGGCTTCTTCTTCAGCATCCCTGATCTAGCATCTCTTTCGGCTTCATATTCCCCTTGTGTTCCTCACATCTAACTGGTAGGCAGTGCTTTTCACCCTCTGTTTGCTGCTGTCTGGCTTCCACCTCCCCAGTGCTGCCTGCCCCCTTCATGCGGCCGCCTTGGTTTCTGTTCCTGTCCCACTCCCAGGGGAAGGCAGCACCACCAGCATGGTGTCCCTGGTTGCTCCCCTTGGGGCTTGCTTACTCGGCTCGTTACTGCAATTGCAGCCATCCCTTGCATCACCGGGACCACTGGCACCACACGTGTGCTTCGGTGGCAGAAATGAAGCCAGAAGCTGCGGGGAGGCCGGGGCGGCAGGGGCCCAGCAGTGCTGGTGCCAGCACCCAGCAGCAGGGGAGGAGAAGTGGAGATGGAGGCAGCGGCTTCGAGGCCAGGAGATGCCAGGAGCTGGAGGAGCGCAAGGCTGGAAGCGATGGCAGATCTCTGCTCCTGGGGAGGGCAATGCACAGCAACGCAGGAGTTTTGGGTGGTCACAACATCTTTTTTTTTCATAGCCAAATATCCATCTCGCCATTTAATTCCTCTAGCAGCTCAGTCTTCAACTGTAGAAATGGGGTTGGCATGCTTCTTTCCCACGTGCTGTCCCACCAGCAGCGAGCAGGTGAAGGACTTTCACCCAGTTGGGGCTGACAGAACAGCACCCTCAGGCTGTGAAACGTGGGCACATACTACTTGTGTACAGACTGTTTCTGGGTAGTGAGCAGAGCCCAGCACAAAACCTGCAAGGCTCTGAGAAGTGGGGGCTCGGCGAGTCTCATTTAATTACAAGTGCAGTGCTTGCTCTGCTCAGCCCCACCCACATGCCATTTCACGCCTGATTTCTTCTCTGATTTCTTTGGGGAAAGAGAGGGAATTCGAGTGCATGTAATTTGGGTTAACAAGACGCATTATATGCAGCCTCATTCTTGTAAAAACTTTCACAGGGAAATCACCCAGCCCATGGAGAGAAAAAGTTTTCTCCTTATTGTAATTTTTCCAAGGCTAATCAAACTCTCACCGTTATCCTATTGATCACAGCGAAGGTTTGATTTTCTACTGGCTGCCTAGTTAAGGTACAGTAGCTGTTGCTTGGCTTACTGCATGCTGTGAGTACAACAGAGATCAACCCTCCATTTCTATGCTCCTTTTTGTCCCTTTCCCAGATCCCTTTTCCTTCAAAGCTCACCTGCCTTTTGCTTTTGTGGTGCTCTACCTGCATTTTGCCTTCTCCTATATCCATTGAGCAACAAAAGGTGAAAAGCTGGGTTTATACAATTAAAATTGTCAGAATAAGAATGGGAAAAAGCAAAAATCCTGAACAGGTTTGAAAACAGGAGGAAAAGGAAAAGTTAGAAATGGATGTAGCATCCCTTCAAAATATGGACAAATGGGCTGCATGGCCAGCACCTGTGGGCGTTATTAGCATAAACTTCTTCCAGCTTGGACAAGTAATTACAAGGTGTGTGCTCCTCGTGGAGCGTGTCCAGAACTGTCACCGAATGCATGAGATCCAATCCTGCCGTTATCGCCATATGCTTTATAGTCTCCAAAGCTTGTCTTCCCGCGTAAGGAAAGGCATCAGTCTCCATTTCAAGGTGCAGTTCCTGTCCCTCTGGGGGACAGCTGCCGTGTGTCAGTGCACAGCAAGGAGGCAGGGAGCAGCTACACAAGAGCAGCATGCGGGAGAAAGGTGCAGGCTTTGCTTTGCCTTCCTGAGCAAGGGTTTCTTTGGATGTGTTTTGTGTCCCTTCAAGTCACTTGGGAGTTTAGGAGAGCCAGAGAGAATAGCTTTTTCTGTCATTATTTGATAACCAATACAGTTCCCTTTGACCCTCTCCCCTCTTCCTAAAAAAGAAAGACCAGCTCAGCATTGTGTTATTTTTCAAAGCCTTTACAAATTAAGACAGTAACATGGAAATCCTCGTTGGGTTTCAGTTCATACTTCCTCCCATGCTGGGCTGAAACGGGGATTCTTTTGTGATGGCTGTGCTGCTTATTTTTTTTAAACCTCCTGATTTTGGCACACTGCCCTACTTTATTTTCTTTCCATTCTCTAGTGCTGCTCCCAATGGGAGGCTCATTCGCTTCTAATGCATGGTGTTATCTTTTGCAAGTTGAACTCTAAATCCCGTGTTGTTTTTCCTTGCTTGTTATTCAGGTGCAGAGAATGTTAATGATGTCTCTTTGGTTGGTGGATGCCCTGGCTTTGTGGCTTTAATTGTTTTTATTAATGTGTTTTATAAAGTAAATCATAGCTAAATGTAGATTTTGACTGGCACAGAGGTGGCACATCTGTGAGACACATCCATTCATTTGCACGTGAAATGCTCAGTGCCACCTTCCGTAGCGAGGGAGGATGTTCCAGGTGTGACTGGGAGAAGTTTTACTGAAGCAAAAGCTCCAAAATCATGAACTGACTCCTGATATGCAGAGGGACAGAGAAGGGGAGAGGGAGAGGAGCAGGAGATCTGCCAACTAAATTGTATTCAGGGTCACTGAGTGCAGTTCCTGCTCAGGGGTATCCGTCCACACCAAGGAGGGGACTTTCCTTAGCAGCACTCGACAGTCACCATTCATAGTCACTGGAGAATGCATAGTCCTCAGATCAGAGATCCAAGACCTTAGCAGGAGAAGATCCAAGTTCTTCATTTGTCCCTGGCTCAAAATTCCCTGAGACCCTCCTAACCGCTTCTCAGTGACTCAGGAAAACCAGGCTACATTTTCTGAACGTGAGGGGCCTGGCAGGAGGAACGTGCCCGCTGCGGCTGGTGCCAGCACAGCACCGCGGTGCCATGGCCCCGGGTGCCGGAGCCTGGCCCAGGCCACGGGGACACCTGGGTGGCAGGGTTATGGGGGAACTAATATGGCCATGTGGTGCGGTGAATTTCTCTGAGTGCTCTGGGCTGAACTAGCATTAGAGGATTTGGTAGAAGAAAATACGTACTAGCATCTGTAGTTTGTCTGTTTGTTATTGAACCGAGAGTCCCCCGAGAGCCGTGCAGTAAGTAAGCAGTAAAATCATCCAACAATGCCTTGAAAACAGCCCTGTCTCTAAACACCGCGCCTTCTGGGCACTGATTGTGTTCCGAGTGGCTTTCTTCATCTCAGGAGACCGTGTTACCTTGGACAACACACAGCCATGGCCAAAAATAAATAACTAAAGCTGCGTGGCGCTTGAGTCGTCAATGCACTGAGATGATACAAGGCTAGAAAACAAGCTGATGGGTTTTACATGGGCAAAATCTCCGGGCCATTCTCCCCTTCCCGAGCACTTGCCCTTAATTTCTATGCAAGAGACATTGTCAGTTTGGGGGATTCTTACCAGGAGCTTGTGAGAGAAATGTTGAAAAGGGATTTTTCCAGGTTGCCTTTTCCATCTTCCCGCTGCATTAGCTGCAGGTGGTGCAGCTGCTGTTTCGGCATTTCTTCTTCAAAAGCTACATCACGTAATATCACTGAGATCACAAGGAGATGAGGAGAAAAATGGCCCTATAGGATTTTTGATAAAAAAGGATACATCCATAAAAGATGAAAGGTTAAATTGCTTTTAGAAACACAGCAGCGTTTAAACAGGTGAAGATCCTCGGAAACGGAGTTTGGATTCAATAAAGTAGCCACGCAGAAGGGCAGAAGAAGGCCTTTCTTTGGAGGGAAATGTCACACTTTAGTGTTAATAAAATGTCTAGTGGTATGATAATAATGATAGCAATCAGAAGCCTTTATTTTTCACCTGGCAGGGCTGGTTCATGCGTGTTTTTTCAAAGCTACCTGCAATTCAGGACAGAACAAAAAAAGAATCAGGCATGCATTGACTGAAAAATATCACAGTGGAAGAGAAGAGAGCCAAACCGGCCCAAGACACCTGAACGTTACTGGGGAGATAAAGAGTGCTGCTCCCAGGTGGCAGGACATTTTCTTCTTCAGCCTTTTAGATATTGCCTCCTCACAGCTGAGTTGTAAAGACATTGCAGGAGATTTACAATCCTAAAAGAACACACAATGAAAATGTCAAAAGGAAAAGGCAATTGCAAACAATAGTTTTGCTCTGGGCTGGCCCACTCTACACTCTGCTTAGTAGTGATGTGCCACAAAGGCAGCCAGCTCACAGCATTAGATACTACTGCACCTCTTGCATATTTATTAGGTTTAATGTACCAGAACTCAGTGGAACAAAATTTGTTCTCCACCTACGTAGATGTTACAACTTTCTGAGGAAAGAGAAGAGCAGAAAACATTGGTTGCTTAAGGGCAGGCAGTGGCACCAGAAAGACCAACACATATCGCTCCAGGAGGTCTCATTGTGTGGTATCTGCTTGCAGACATTAATGTCCAAAAAAATCACTTCTTGCTCAACTTTTTTTCCTGCTAGTACATTGCTCACTATACCTCTGGTGCATCTTGGCTAATTTCTCTGTCTGCATCGTTAGACTAACTGCCTCTCTTTCATCAAAATACCGTTTGCTCCCAAATAAAATCTGACAAGCCTCTCTGTCAGGGTATGGCTCTGTCTTGGGTTATAGCTGTATCCATGACAGGGCAGTGGTTGCTAACAGTTCAGCTCTGTAATTCCCTGAAGGAGCTTATTTGGTAAAGTTACTGTAGGGGGAGGCAGCAGCCACACCTCTAGTGTGGAACACAGCAATTGCTGCTCTGGTGATGCCTTTTTATCCTTCCAAAAAGTCCTCCAGCATATGAAGATGTGCAGCTTGGGGAAACCCATTACTTCTGCATGGATGAGAATTAAATTTAGCATCCATCACCAAATTGATAACTGCTTTGTAGTTAAATACACAGTGAAAAAGGATTCATGTTGATGGTTGTACCCTTCGAGCAAACATTTTCCTTATTGAAAATTAGTAACTTGTATAAAGGCACTGGTCTCCTCTCCGTCGTGCTAGCTCAGTGTGTGACTGACACAAACCCACCTACGTTTAGCAGCATACACGTAGGCTGGTGCGTACCTGCAAGCCGGGGAGACAAGAAAATCTGTGTGTGCAGCCCAGCAAAGCCAGTCCCCATGCAGCTGTCAGGGGCTGTGTGCTCTGGGGCAGCAGCAGCCCTCGGAGCTGGGGCTGAGCGCCAGGAGCAGGATGGCATTCCTGAGGGCGAGAGCCTGGCGCGGCGCTGCTGTTTGTGGTCGTGTCGGGAAAGCAGGGGACAGAGTGGGGCAGGCAGCTCGAGCAGAAGGTTCTCAGAAATGCTTCCGACACATGTTTGGCATGTGTGGAGTTTGCCATCTCCCCAGCACTCAGATGCTCTGGAGCTGAATGCCAGAGTGCACATCTGGAAGGAGGAGACTGCTGTCCTGCAGAGAACTAATAGGCTGCAGGGACTTTTCTGCTATAAACTCTCGTCTTTGCCTCGTGCAGCAGCTGGCTGGGTTAGCTGTAGCATTAATATTGTATCATTAATATTAACTTCAGCAAGGCTCACGCTGGAGATGATACACTCCAGCCCCAGGAGCCAAGTCTTTTGAACAGTGCTTGCAAGATACAGCCATGAGCACTCACTCCAGCATTTACTTTGAGACTCCCCGACTGTAGATATGCTGCTCGTGCTGGCCCAGAGCGCGTGTTGATGGGGAAGGTGCCAGCTCTTGTCAGTCACTGGTGTTGTCATGAATTATCAGGGGCCACACAGGGTATAGCTGTGTGTGTCAGCCTTGAGAATGAGCACTGGAGCAAGATGCGAAAACATGAGGTCCTGCTAAGACGAAATATCAGAGTGAGAAGGAGCTTCCTTGGCACAAGAGCTCGTGGGTCCTGCTCACCCAGCAGGCCCCACGCATGAGCAACCTTCCCCCCTGCCCCTGGGCCATTGCTGTGCTGAGCCCTGACTGCTGCTGCAGGAGCAATGAACGTGGAAGCGTCAGTAACTGCTACAGACAGGACTGACTCAGTGCAGAGCCCATTGGAGTCCAACAGGAGACTTGTAGCCTTACCAGTTTGTTTTCTGTCTGTCAGAAAGTGGAGCAGTTTTTCTAAGGCACTGAAACTATTTTATTTTATTTTTTTCCTGAGCAGGACATTGGTAGAAGCTGGAAACATCAGGGAAAGTCTAATGAGAAAAGAAACACTGTAGTACTACAGTGAACTGGTGTGCTAATTGCCTTTCAACAGTTATGTTTTTCAAGGCGTTATCTTTGCTGCTGCAATTTGTGTAGCAAAAATACATCATTTATTGCTGTACATCTAGCACAACACTGAGATGGCTGAGTGCTGGAGCTGTTGATTCATCAGCAGTACACTTGGGAGAGCTCTGGACTTATCTTTTGCCAGGGTAGCATGTCTTTTGGACTAATTCTGATCCAGGATTGTCTTGGAAAGGAAAAATAACCCAGTGTCTGCCCAGATCTGTATTATGCTGCACATCCAGTTATTTGTGTATGTGGGTCACAAATGCCTTTGCTTCCCAGTGTCCTCTGATAGGCACAGAGCACGTGGAATAAATTTACACCCCAAAATCTGAGGCTGGATTACTTTTTAGAAAAACATCAGACAATTTTCACTCTAAAACTTATAAGGCACCGAAATAAAAAGAAGCAGAAGATATCCAAGATTATTAATGCAAGTACAAAAGTACATACTTTTTTAGCAAAACACGGTAATGGATTTGAGCTTTCACTGTTACGCTGAGGTATACACAACCAGATATTGCAACTTTGTTCCACCAGAGGCCCGGGACAGAAGGCTCTTCAGTTCATGCTGCAAGGATTTTGCTCATACTTTGGACTGTTTCCCCCTCGTACTTTTTGGAGCAATGTTGAGCCTCTGCCAAAGGAGGGGGATGTGGGGGTGTTGGGGAGATTAGGGGTGTTCCAGACTGTTTGCTCCAGAATTTCTGTGTTCTACTACTGCTGGGTTTAGGTATGGCTGTAAAAATATAACTGGACTGTAATGTAATGAAAAAAACGCAGGAGAACTGAAAGTGAAACTGCCTCCCTAAAACACTGCCAGCAACAGCGAAAGCAAGCTTGCCTGCTCGCCTGCGGACTGAAGAGGCAGAAAGAAACAGCCAGTTCTGCAATTTCAGAAATACCTCCAGTAAGCAGAATGTTTCACAGACAATATATATAAAAAGAACCAATATTTGGTGTTTTTTAAACAATGTGCTTTTGTGAGACTAGAATCATTGTTGTTGCTGTTTTTTTTTTTTTTTTTTTTTAACTAATGGTTCATAAGGCTAAAAGGAAGAATAACTTGACTGCTTTCCTATATTCTTACCCATTCCCTGTTTGTTGGCTATTTATGGCTTTTCTCACCAGAATAGATTGGCTTGGGCCCAGGTGCTGTGCACATGTCCTGGCTGAAAAAGGACCTTTGTTTAAGGGAGGATGACCCCCAGGTGTGGTGTGGTTCTCCACCTGTACTTGGTCTGAGCTGGGAGCAGAGGCCTGGTATGCACGGCTCCCAGCGCGGTGCTCCTCTCCTTGGAATGTACCGACGCATTGTGGAGGTGTTCTCTCACGGAAGGTGAGGGCATCTTTCTATACCCAGTGACATGGAGAACTTGGGGCTAACTTCCAATTCCTTGCTAGCCTTTATAGACACTGACAAACCTCTGCTTGGATTCTGGTCTGAAGCTGCACTGCCTTTCCTCTCCTTCAATCTCACCACCAGCTTCTCTGGGAACTGGAGAGGCTGAGGCAAATAATAGATACAAATCATGACCAAAGAAGAAATGGCTGTCATTGTAAAAATGTATTTATTAATGATCTTCACATAATTCTCTGGGAGTGATATTCTGCAAGACAGAATTGTAATAGATTTTCACCAAATGGGAATATTTTCCTCCAGAAGTATGTAGCATTAAAGGGAGTGAAGAAGCTGAATATGTTTCCTCCAGTCAGGGAAATGACGGATCAGGGACAAGAGACAATACATTAGTAAACAATATAAAAAATGTACATTTTGTCATTTTGTATTCCTGAGTTATTCTAAATCTGTGAATAAATCGAGAGCTTAAAGTCTCTGGAGCTGTTTTGAAGTCTCTTGCTTTCTATAAATATTGCATTTGCCTCAAGTAAGAATTTCTGACATGTATTAAAAAAATATACATTAGTAAAGCGTATAAAATAGATATTTGGAATGCTGTTATTGTTATTTTTTATTAAAAATACAGTTTAATGGAACAATTGAGTTCTACTTCAAAGTGTCAAAATTATTTTTCATGCTTTTTCCCCATGTTCTTTGAACTTTATGGTTGAAGCTCTAATTTTCTGCTTTCTGATTTTGTCCTTGTTTGAAGCAGTCATTCCCTTGCACAGATAATGCTCTCTGCTTCCTATTAATTCTCCAGTGAGATGCTCGTGTTAGGGTCTCTTGGCAGCTGGCCATGGCTAGCTGAGCTTGGCAGGCCAAGTCCAGTGCAGTCTATCAGACTGGACAGAGAGAGAATATCACCACTCCAGAGCAGACCTGAGGGAATAGCTTACAGCTGCTCTTAGTGTTGTTTGGGGAATTTTGAGGGAGAATCAATGTCAAACATGAGCATGTGCTGGTGTCCATACTTAATCTAACCAAATGGTGTGAAGAGTTCACTTATCATAACAAACTGGCAAGTAACCTGTTTGCAAGGAGAGAATTCTGGAGTTTGTACGTGAGGAAACTGCTGTGGGTTTTCACATTTGTGACATGCTTTGTTTTATTGTGTGCTGTTCCATGTAGTCTGTGGAGAAGTTAATGGTTTTCATGTGCTTGCAACATTCAGTCCAACTGAAGTCCAGAACTCCTTTCTGCATGATACGGAGCATGCACTGTGCCGCACCTCCAGCAGAAAGCTGTCAGGCCAGCTCAGGCCACTGGCACAGTGGCCTAGTTCAACATCCAGTATGGACATGGCATTAGCAAACAATGCTGGATGACCTGGCAGTGAGTGGTGAAAGGAAGCTGCTATCAGCTTCCCACCATATTTGCAATAGCTGAGTGAGCAGGTGACCACAGTGTTAGCTCAGCACTTGGCGCATGCCTCTGTGAGCCCTTGAGCAGAGGCAGACTCTGGAGGTAGTCTGTGCTTCTACACTTTACAGACGCTTTTCTTGTGGGCACACATCACCACAGAGCTACTCACATAACTCAATGCCAAGCTAAAACAGCCAGGAGCTGGGAGAGCCTCTGACAAAACTTAGCAAAGGAGACATCATTCCCATGACATGGGAGCATATGCTGCAACCGTGGATCGCCCTACATGTGCTTGCATGCTCTGTATTTCTACCTGTGGACTCACCCATTTAGGAGAAAAATGCAGGAATCACTTTTATAGAAAAAAGTCGTTTAAATTTTCTGACACCATTATAGTGCTACATTGTCATGAAGCAGCTCTGAGAATTGCAAGTCCCTGGGACATGAAGATTGCCTCAAATGCTTGCAAGCAATGTAAATTAACAAAACAAGGGTGGGGAGGGGCTGCAGCCAACACGCACGTGGTTTCGTGTGGGTGTTGTCTACGCTATGTGGTAACAGCATGAACTCACAGCAGTAATATCAAAGAGCTCCTCAACTTATTCATAATTAGCAGTGGGAATGCTTGGGCTTACTGTTGTGCTCACAAAGGACCAGGGTCTGCGTCGGAGGGAACTGGAGCTCTTTAATTAACTCCTTTCTAGAGCTGTTGAGTTTTGCAGGCTGTCTCTGGCCTGACTGACAGAAGAAACTGTCCTTTGCTTGGGCCTCAGCGCCTCTGTGCTGGGATGTCCATTTCGGGGGGTCCTGCAAGTGCGTCGCTGTCCCTTGAGGTGGTTTGTGCTGCCATGTGGAGCCATGCTGATGTCTGCTCAGCTTTGTCAGGAGCTCCTGGTGTTCTCCTTTGCCTCCCACAGCACCCCTTGCACCCCATTACAAGTGTCTAGCCACCCTCTGTCGCTGTTGGTACCAAGCGCAGTCTGGGGCCAGCTGCTGGGAGCGGTGGCACTGCGAGCTGAGGGTGCCCTCCCTCACAAGGCCCCACCAGGCTCCTGAGGGCAGATGTTCCTCCACAGTGCGGCTTGGGGCCCTCACTGCAGCCACCTCTGTGTGAGGGAAGGCGTCGAGGGGCTCTGCCACCACCCTGCAGCCACCACGCCAGGGCGGAGGTGCCGGTCACAGCTGCCCTGCCGCCACAGGAGAGAGCACGCTCTGCGGGAGCCATCTTCTGTGGGCACTGGCGGCCATGTTGTGAGAGCTGCGGTGCTGGGGGGCTTGACAGGAGGATGTGGCTCTCCTCATGTGCCAGGCACTTTCAGTGAGGTGCTGATTCTATGACACGAACCTCCTCCTGTGGAGGACAGGAACCTCTCTGAGGAGCCGGGCCCTGGCTGCTGGTGTTGCCTCTCATGGACGTCCCCTCCCTGGCGGTGCTGGTGGAGGGCTGTGTGGAGCTGCAGTCTCCTGTGGACGCCACCCAAGGAATCACCCCCCAGAAGATGGCACCAGGTAAGGCTGGAGAGGGGATAGGGTGTTTGGGGCCTGAAGCACGTGGGGCTGCCAGTTCTCCTCCTCAGGGGATGTTTGCAGCTGGGTCCCCACAGCTGAGGCACACACAGCATGGAGCATGGGCCTCGTTCCCCTTGTCGTATCTCCTCATGTGTGTTGGGGACCTGCTCTGTGCATCATGTCCGAGCACCACGGAGTCTGTGTCTGCCAGTGAGTCATACAGGAGGGGGGAGAGGGGGCCTGCTGGATATCCACTTATTTTCTGACGCTTTGACACAAGAAATCTGCCCCAGAATACTGGCAAGCATGAGGTTAGGCACAGAGATGCTCTCCTCACACATTTATGTCAATTGCATCATTATATTTCACTTGGTTTTTGTCCACTGCCCACTTGAGTTAGTGACAAAAGATTTCAATGCTGGGCATGCAAATTAAAGCAAGAGCTGCTATTGTTTTCCCAGGTACCTGACAGCTCCTCTTACTCAACCTAACGCAGACTGAATTTGAAAACAGAGGAGCCCGGGCTGGGGTATTCCTGGCAGAATGATAGCTGACAGGCCCTTGCAGGCTCCAAAATCAGCATGATGTCTGACACAGAGGAACGTGTGTTGGCAACCTTGCTTGAGCCGCGTTTCCAGAGCCGTAAAGAAACTGGGGCACTTCCAGGGGATGACAGAAAAGCTGCTGTTTGAGGGGAGAGCCAGAGGCCATGTCATTGTCATTCTCCTCTGTTTGGCGATCTGCACAGACTCCTTGGAAGAGCACCTGAGAGCATTTATGGGACAGGAGAAGTAATAAAAGTTATAAAGCAGTGGCCCAGCACTAGCAATCAAACATATTAATGCAACATTTACAGCTACAAAGGGGCTCGTGCCTAGCATGGGCTTGTTGCCATTCTGCTGGGGACAGAGAAGTGCTGCTGGGGCACAGTCTGCACAATGAAACACCACAGCCTGCAAGGAATGATAACTTATTTGTTAGTTGAGAATCTGGCTGTGGTGAATAGTGGTGTTCCCTCCATGACGTGCTTGCCATCCTGGGTGTACTGTGAGCACATATAAAGTGCTGCCAGTGGTACTGTGACAGATTGAAGGATCCTGCGTAGTACCAGTGATTCACAAAGCTTTGCTTTGCTCAGGATGCATCTGGAAAGCTTCCCAGATTATACATCTGCCCCTTTGACACTGAAGCAGCAGTGCTAGTTGGAGGCCAGAAAGAGCAGAAAACAGATTTAGTCTGGGCTGTTCTTTGGGGCAAGGATTGTCTGTCTCCATGCTTGGAAAGCAACTGGTGAGGCTCACCAGCCCAGAGCAATTCCTAGAGCAGCTGCAGGAGGTCCTGGTGCCAACAAATTGCAAGTGTGACAGGGGTCCTGGAAAAAGCAATGTTTTCTTATAAATCTGCGTGTTGTACTGTCCCTCCATGGCAGGTAAATTGAAAGTTGCCCAACTGCATTTGCTGTGCCAGTGGTTGCTATTTGCCTTCTTATCACCTCCTATCCAAGTTGGAAAATGTCGCGGATTTTCTAAATGAAGTTGATCAGCAGGCTCCATAAGCTATCCTGTCAGGAACTGTAGACAGTTCTTTCCCATTCCGTGTGCTTTCTCTCTCCTTGCATGGGTGGGTGGAGATGAGGGTATCGTGCGTGCTCTTTGGGACACAGACCACTTCTCAGCTCTGGGTTTTCTACAGCACCTCCTGCCATGGGAAGTTCTGGGGCACCTTGACACAAAAAATGGCTTCCTATGGGAGAGGCAGGGTCACACCAGAAAGACCTGCAAAATTCAGCAGAGAGGAAGCAGAGTGTAAGTGCTGAGGTGAATTGCATTTGACATATGGCTGGGAAGTCTCTGCCTGTCTGTTACAGTTAATATGTGATGAAAGAAGGGGACGTAGCTGTTGATAGTTTCATGAGTTTTGTTCTGATATGATCTATATGAAAAGAGGCAAATCTATATTCACGGGCAGGATTCTGCCTATGGATCAGAAGTGCACATCGTGCTTTCATAGACTGAGGCAAAATGAGTCAGTGCGAGGGCTGCAATTAGAACTGCCTCACAACAATTTCCATCATCACATATCATGGATTTCTGATATTTAAAATCTTCATTTTCCTCCCTGCTGGTGGTAGAGGAAACTAAAGGTTTAGGGTGGTGTTTTGTTTTTTTTTTCAGCCTAGGAACGTAATAAAAACTGTCACTGGAAATCAAAATGTTCTTTGTTCTGGCTTGACTCATCATCTACCCGCATCCTTCTGAACTCTCCTAGAGTGTGGTTGTCACAGTAGTGCACGTGCCTGTCCTTTGTAGACCCTTCGGAATCTGGCTGAAGCCCTTGGCACCAAGGGGCTCCTCTAAGCATCACCGGGCACAGAGTGCTGGGTCTGCTCCCTGGGTGTTTTCTGCTTTGCCAAGTTCCGGGTGGTTATCGTCAGGATGGGATGCACCCCCAGCACCTCTGCAGCTGACTGTCGAGCTGAAAGTGTCACCTCCAGGGTGTGTTCTGGGACACCGTAACTATAAAGTCACGGTGAGCATCAGTACAGGGTCTGCTCCTGCACTTCTTTCTTCCCCTGTAAGTTACGAGCTCCAGAAGGCTTTCCAGGGCTAGATTAAAATGAGCAAGAGTAACACAACCAAAGTACATCTTATCCAGTACTTTTGTATTTAACACAACTACAATGCAGGAGTGTGGGCCTTGTCTGAGCCTCGCTTCGTGGGAAGGTGAGAAATGTCCTTATTCTTCATCGTCCGGACTTTTGACACAGAGCAACCTGCCCCATATTAACTTCTGCATTTCTCATCAGGATGCAACATACTTTAAATAGCATCTGCATGACTGGCTCTTTTTTTTTCTTTTTTTTTTTTTTTTTTTTTTTCGTGTGGAGGCTGATACACAAAGTACCTCAAGTGGCAGCTGTCACCAGTGAGGTGGCATTTTTCTTCACTGAGGCTGACAGCAGCTGTCCAGGAGAAGTATGAATGGAATGAGAATGACATCATGTTTATTCAGGAATGACATTCCCAGCCATGGATCAGTGTCAGCAATATTTTGATAAGTTTTAGAATGAGAAAACATTTCTTGAAATGTTCCATGATTTATCCTTTGTTAAAATACACAACACAAAAAATAATTGAAGAGATTGCAGCAGGACAAAGCAGGGCTTGCCTAGCATGTGTTTCAACGCAGACTTTTATCGGTGCTGGAGACAGTCACTGGGGCACACAGCATCTTTAACTCTTGCAAGTCCAACAGGTTTACTGATCTAGCTTTTCCCTCTGTTCCTCTGCTTGTCCTTGCCCTGGCCTGGTTTGTAAGTGCAGACGGCGGAGTTCAGAGCTGCCAGCGAGAGCACGGAGCCGTAGAAGGAGTCGGCCAGTCAGAGCAGAGGAGATCTGGACTGGATTTTAGTATTTGCTTTTAGGCCACAGGGACAGAAACAGGAACAGTTCTGTTTGGTTCCTTACAATGCAGCTAACAGGACCGGTTTCTTAAATCCACGTGGATGGGTCAGTCAGGTTTATAACGTGATGCCTGATGTGGCTTTTGGTGGCTGATTGTCCTGCATGAAATCTCTTCTGCTGCCAGAAGCGGTCCATCCCGAAGCCCAGTGAAAAGTTTTAGGGAACTAAGCACACAGCTCAGCAGATTTGAACACCTGAGTCCAACAGGCCTGAAGCTCCGGTTGACTTTCTTGTGTTATTTCTTGTGAACGCCCCTACCACAGTGGTACACCTTTCCTGCCTTATTGCAGTGGTCACACTGCCTCATCATCTAATGGCTGTTTGGTTTTTACGCCTGGCTGTTTAATTGCACCCCTGCTGGTGTGCACACACCCATCTCTGGCCTGTTCTCGCGTCCAGCTGCCCGGGCCCCTCTCCCCAGGCAGGTTTTGAGCCCTGCTCAAAGAGCCCGGAGCAAGTCGCTGGCCTGAAGGGCAGTGAGTGCTGCAGGCAGCACAGAGCGGTTGCAGTGCGGCATTAGCTGAGTTGGGCAGTTTCACCCAAAATCTGTCCTGAGGTCCCTGCCTTTTTGGAGGTGCCGACTTCTCCACTCGTGCCTCTGTCAGTCCAGTGCTGTTGTAAGTGCTGCCAGGTCAGGGCGATGAGTGTTTGGCTGAACTTCCATTCTGTCCGTAATACCTGAAGATCTGTGTGGCTGTCTGGTGAGAGACATAAAGCAGAAGGACACGTGAGGATGACCACACTGCAACCAATACCACAGCAGGGCTGAAAAGAAACAAACTTGGCGTGCACCAGAGTCAGATGTGCAGCCTGGCGCTAACATCACAGCTTGACATCTGTCTGTTCGGTTGTGATCTCCTTCGCGTTCCCTCCCTTGCCTCCAGCCTCGGTTCTCTCATGGTATCACATTCAACTGAGTTATATTTAATTTGAGTTCAGCAGAAGGGCTTATTTAAATATAAACTTTGTGAGTGACAGAGCATTGGCTCAGCGTGCGAGGAGATGAGTGTGGGGAAGCGGCTGGTGTCTGGGGAAGGGTGGGAGGAGGTCAGCGAGCAGCCCGTGCAGACGGCAGATGGACAGATGGACTCCTCGCCACAGCCCGGCCCCCAGGGCTGCAGCGGGACAGGGGACACCCTGCCTGGCCACGGGGTGTCCCGTCTGCACTGCCCCACAACCCCAGCCTTGTCCAGCTTGCTGTTTTGTGCCAGGCAGTGTGCTTTCAGAGGGTCGGAGCAGTTTGTCCCTTGGCAGAGCACTGCAGGAGGCCGGCGCTGGCTGCGGGGTGGCTGTGCCTTCACTTGGCACCAGGGCCCTCCCTCCCCTGCAGCCCTGCTCTGCTGAAGCCCGGCTTCGGCGACGTCAGCTGAGGGCTGCTGCTGGTGGGCAGTTTCACCCAGCAGAGGTGGGACTGGTGTCCCTGCCGGTGCTGCTGTGGCTCTGTGCCTCTGCCTGATGCTCCCTTGCCCTCCGCTCTCCTCCGCAGCTGCAGCAGGGTTTGCAGGGGCAGCCGTGGTACAGGGCCAGACCCATTTGTCTGTGCTCCGCGGGGCAGAGCGGAGCTGCTGCAGCCTCCAGCCGGTCTTTGTGGCAGCAGAATGGAGTCACTGGGTGGGGGGTGCCTCATGTGGCTGTCTCACATCGGCTCAGCAGGCTCAGGGATGGCGAGGAAAGCCGGGGAAGAAAAAAGGGCTCGGGAGCGACTGCACTTTAGTGGGACTGGGCTATGACTAGGGCAGCAGGTTATAATTTGACCTGGCTCTAGATGATGAAAAACACTACAATTCGGCACTGGTTTTGTCGAGTGAGGACTTTTACGGTGCTGCAGGTCTCAGTAGATCTGCAGAGTGGGTCTGTACCCAGGCACTCCGTGTCCAGCAGCACAGCCAGCTGTGGGGCCACGAGCCCTGCAGCAGCACGGTGCCCCTGCAGCGTGTGAGTTGTGGCGGCTGGCTACGAGATTGCCTCAGCCTGGGAAGCAGAAGGTTAGGGTGTCGCGGAGGGAGCTGCTGCTAGCTGCTTTCCCTTCTTAGCCTGATTCCTCGCAGGGTGTCAGTTGCTGCTGTCAGGCTACAAAGCAAACCATAAATAACCTAGCAAGGGAGGAATCGTTTCAGGGAAGTGTTCCACGGCAGCCTGAACAGGATTATCAATCAATTGAACTGACTTTTGTTGTGTGTTTTGTAGCTGGGTTCAAATTATTTTTTTCAAATCTTGCATTCTGCTAGGAAAATGTTTTGATGCATGTTCATTAACGCTCACATAAAAAGTGCCTTTTTCTAACGTGTTCACATATGAAATGCTGTTTTCTAACCTGAGCCATACCTCTGCCACGAAGATGCATTTAGGTTTGGTTAAAGACACGGATTACTCTTGTATCCATGACTTGATGCTTAGTGTGTCCGAAGTACCTGTTACATGCACACCTGCTCTTTTCAATATGGCAAAAAAATCTATAAAGAAATACAAATCCAGCTAATTATAACTAATTTACACTTCTGGATTTAAATGTTTAATTCCCATTTGAGTTTCTGTTGGACTTGTGGGATTGATAAAGTCTGCTGAGAGATGACCTAGCACCGTTGTACCGGGTCGGTGAGGAGCCTTCAGTCTCAGACTGGAGGCAGAACTGTTAGAAGAGAAGCACAGCGGCTGGAAGCTGTGGTTTGTGATCGCCAGGTTTGCAGAGTGAGGGTGTGCTTCTCCAAATGGTGAACGAGTCTCGCCTGAAATACAGAGGAAGCAACTGTTTCATCTCCGCGAGCTGTCCTGCTGCAGAAGCAGATTACTGGGTTGATCGCTTTACAACCACGCGCTAAACATTCTAAACAATTTATGCGTTTAAACTGTATGTTTTTCTCTCTCAAAACTTGCTACTCTGCAATGTTCCACAGATCTTGTTTATAACACATTCATCTAAAATTATCTCAGTGCACACAGCACCCTCCTATAGAACAGATGCTATGTAACCTGCAGTTCTGTTTTGATCTCAAATCGACGTGTTTAAGCTACTCGTGTGAATTATAAATTGAAACTAAACTAAGAAAATGAAATTGTTGTGTTTTTTGCCATGATGCTTCCACAGTTCAATAGTTCTGTTCATTTTAGAGTGCCTTTCTGGTGTGACACTTGCAGTTGCTATTTCAGGTTTAATTATTTTTGTATTTAAGGAGTTTCTGGGTTATCTTAAAATAATCTCTAAAAATTAACCTTTCCCAGCTACACTATTGAACTTTTCCTGGGTATCGTCTCAATTTGTTTTTGCACCACTTCTGAATTTAGATGAGGTTTATATACAAGAGACATTTTCCGTTGTAATTAGCCTAGTTATGTGTCTTCATGCATCTTGAAAGGATGGCTAAGTATCTCTGGAGATTAGCACTTGCATCCCGGGGCCTTTTCATATCTAAATCACTGGTTATCATCCTCAGATAATTATTCCTATTTATTTACTATTTATATTACAGTAATTCCTAAAGGAGTCTCCCAGGTTGGGGCCCAGTGTGCCGGCTGCTGTAGGTGTGTGGATGAGATGTGCAGCTGCAAAGCCCCCCATACTGCTCCGAGCCCTTTGTAGGCAGATTACATTTTGCAGCGCCAGCAGGACGTTGGCAGCACTCTCCTAACCCCCTCTGTGCATGGACGACAGAGGATGGAAGCCTGCATCCTTTTGGTTCTAGGAAGAGATTCCAGATTTCACATGCAGGGAAAGGCAGGGATTTACTGCTGCTGGCTGTGCAGTGAAAAACCGGACTTCAAGATCTGGAGCTGCCCGGTTTGGTCATGTGCAAATTCCTGGCTTCGCAGGCCCACCACGATGGGCTTTTATCCTCTTTAGGGTCCCTGGAAAAGCCCTCTTTGACACTGTTTTGGCACTGTAACTTCATATTTCGAAGCCTTGAAGTATTTCAGTGTTTCATGCTCTTAGTTTTTTGGTAAAATGGAGAGAAACTGATTTCCCTTCCCAGGACCTTCTGAGTTATAACAGAGCTGGCATCTTTTTCACTGCTCCCCTATAAAAAATCTTTTGGACAAAACTGTTTCTTTGTAAGAGTACTTCACGTATCTGTATAAGAATGAAAAGCTGAAGCCAGAATTGCTTCAAAGCAGAAGCTTCAGATCTGCTTTGGCTTCAGTACCTCACCATAGGAAAGCCAGGAGTCACAATCACATCATTAATCAAGGGCAGTAATAAAGAAGCCTCGGACCGAGATGCCCGCAAGCCTGACGTTCTGCTGTTTCTTTGCCTCATCAGGGCCCTGCCGGGTCCCCAAAGTATCCATTCTCCTCCAGGCTGCTGCTTCCTTCCCTGGGTTTACGAGAATCATTTTTCCTGTCCCCTCATCCCTCCCGCAGCTCCGAGCTGTGGTCCTGGCACTGCCACGGGCTAGTGTCTGCAGCTCGGTGGGAGCAGGTGGGGGAGAAGGGGACCGAGAAGGAGAGGAACACCTGCAGGCCATGGCAGAGCCACACAGGGTGTAACGGTGTCGTGGCCCCAACTGCGAGCAAGGTGTAACAAACCCGGGAACGAGGAGGCACCTAGCAAGAGCTGCTGCTGGCACAGAGCAAACAGATGGTGCAGGCAGCCTGAACAGTGAAGGTGTCAGCGTCGGGGGGCTCCCTGAGTCCACTAACACGTGCTGCAAGGGCTCAGCGAGCTGCGGGGTCAGCAGCCACCTCCAGAGGCGTTCAGCTTTGCCTCCCGGTACGCCACGCGGAGCAGCCCAGGCTCAGCCTCCTGACGGGGGGAAGGTAGGAGTTGGAGAAGCGACCGACTCAGGCCTCCGCTTTGCTGGGTGCGTTCATTCATCGCGCTGTGCCGAGGAGGCAGAGGGACCTGATGAATGAAAGTGTGGCTGCTGCGCCGCTCTGCACAGGCTGGGCAGAAAACTGCTCTCGTGTCGGCACACGGAACTCGAGAGGGCTGTGCCTGGGCGAGCAGGACGTGCGTTTTCCTGGTGGCTATTGTTTAATTAGGCTGTTGCTGATGCTGACACTGTGTTATTTTCTTTGCTCTATCTCCTTTCCTTCTTTATTATTTCCTACTTTGGTTTGATGTTGTTGGTATATAAAATTTAAAGAGCTCTAAATTTTTTTAAAGGCCCCTAAAGGGAACGGTGCATTTTGTGTTAAAGTCATTACGTGAACACCTGTGAACTGTTGAGTTTAATTGGGCTACAGCTGTTGGGGAGCGAGCAGGGATTTATTGGTTTGATCGGCTGTCTTCAGGCTGTGGTGTGTTGTCATGTGCTGCCCCTCCAAGTTGTCTCTTTAAACAGAAGCCACATCTGCACCTCAGCTGGTTACGGGCACCGCGGGGCTGTGGCAGCAGGGTGGGTCGTGTGGCTGTGTGAGGACACGAAGCCAGCAGAGCACGGGGAGCTGCCACGGCCGGGCTGCAGCCTGTGCGGGACCTGCTGAGTGCATGGACGGTGCTCAGCAGTGAGTGAGCTGCTCAGGGCTCCCTGCGAGGAGCAGAGCAGAGCAGAGGGTGCTTCCTAGCATAAACGCAAGGTCCTGCCTGGAACATCGCATGTCTGCATGGGCAGAGTGGAGGTCGTGTAAGAAACGTCTCTTTTAAGGAAGCAGCCAGTGGAAAGTCAGCAGGGAGCCAGGGCAGCTCGGGGTGAGTCCTCTCTGCCAGAGCCACCTGGGGCTGGTGGCTGTGCCCGTCCCTTGCTGGGGAGAGCTGCTCCTCTCGGGGAGCACATCAGTGAGCCGAGAGCCTGCCCCTGCTCTGCACAACTCACCTGCGACTTGTGCCTTCATCCAGGTGTCCAGAGCCTCCTCAGGATCCGTGGGACCCCATCAGCAGGAGCCTCAGCCCCGTTGTTGCCAGTCACCTCACCGTGTGGCTGTGAGCGATGGGGATGTGGACGGAGATGTCTCTGCGCTGAGCCTCGGGGTAGGGGGGAGGGTAAAAAAATTCCTTTTGATTCCTTTTTTTTCTGTTGTTTTCACACCATTAGGAAATAATTAACCTCCTTAGTGAAAGCACGTCTCCTTTGCACCTGAGTAGGAAAACCTTAAAATATACATACAATATTTTTAATGCTAAGCTTAAATTATGCAGTTGCTGCATTTTGATGATAAATATGCAGATGAGAAGATCTCTGCCTCTTTTATCTTGTGGTTCTAACTCTGTCTAAAAACAGATTGTTGCAGTCACCCTAATTCTGAGAAAAACAGCCTTTTGTGCATGGAAAAGCCAAAACAAGCAAGTCTGATGATCAGATCTCTTCCTGGCTGGCGTATGTCTGCCATGCTAGTGAAGGAATCACTTGTCTTTCGTGGTGATGGCAGTTGGTGCCATCAATTCCTGTCAGCTGGGAAGAGGGATGGGAAGCCAAATTCATACACTGGTGATTAATTCTGGAAGCTCACGGGAAGACAGACTTTGTGAATACCTCTGGAAAGCTCTGAGGCCGCAGCAGAGCGGGCAGGGTAGGTGGATTCAGTCCAGACCTGCTTGGATAATTCTGGTCTTTCTGCATCCTGGGGACAGCCTGGAGCTCGGACCAGCCCTTGACTGCAGATGTTCAGGCCAGGCTGATGTAAAATGGGTGGGCTGTGGGTGCTGAGAAGGCTGCAGAGCTTGATGGGCAGCGGTGCTCGTCCCGTGTCCGTGCTTACCGCCCGCTTTCAGCTTTTTCCACTGGAGGCCACGAGCTCTTCGGGCAGTTTGAGGAGGGGCACGGTGTGAGAAACTGCCTGGTGTGCTCCCACCACCTCTTCTCCCCTGGTCTGTCTTATTCTCATATATCCATGCCTACGATCATTTGTCTCCAAAGCACAGTTCTCTCTTGCCCTGGCTGCTGCAAGCAGGCTGCCCATTGACCCCTGTGCCCTTTACAGTGTCTGCTGAATGCGCGAGGTCAGGAGACAAAGCTCCTGGGGGAGTCAGGCCAGCCTCTCAGCTACACAGACAGCAAATCCTTGTGCCTGCCTAGCAATCCGAAGTGTGTATCTGCCAAACAGCTCTTGAGCTTTGGTTTAAAAAAAAAAAAGCCTATTGCAGAGTTCACCTCTTCAGGCAGCGGCTGGGTGCGAGCTGAATGTGGCAGTGCCCATGCTGCCCAAAGGGCAGGTACCTGGGGTCCTCATGCTCACCTGATTTCTGAAGTAGCTATCATGAGAACAAGGGTTTCTCTTAATCCTTGTCTCTTATTTTCTAACTTTTTTGAGTCTTTGCAAGGTCACTGCCTCCCAAATACATATTCCAAAGCTCAAATTCTGGATTGTTGCTGAGCACAGCAGTCAGCACACCGAAGCAGTTCCTGGTTGGACAGGTGCTGTGGTTTTATGCTTTTTGGTCTTTCTGGGCTTCACAGCATCCTTCCTAGTGCTGCAAGTGAAAAGCAAGAGCAAGTCATTTGTCACCAGACATTTGCCTCTTCCTGGGCAAACTCTGTTGTTAGCGGCGCTGTGCTCTGGGTGATGTGCACGGGCCAGAGCAGGTACGGCAGCGAGAGCCATCCCTGTCCACATCTTCCTCCTTCCCCATCTGGTAAGCTCCCTGCGTGTCTCTGACAGGTTGTAAAATGAGGTAAAGAAGTTGGGCAAAGTGTAATTAATAATCCTGAGCCCATCTGCAGTTAAAGGCTCCCAGTCACCTCCGCAGAGCGCTGCAAAGCCCGATGCCCCTCTCTGGACATGTGTCAGGTTAGTGCTGCAAGCACCGCTTCAAGCCTTGCTGCTGGTGCAGGAGCTACAAGGTTTGGAGATAGCACAATGTACACAGAAGATGGCCTCTGGTGGGAGTGAATTGGCCTTGAATTACCTCTGCAGAACCCCCCCACCGTAAAATAGCAGTTTGCAAGTGAACGGCATTAAAGCAAAGAACTGCAAAACGAAATAACGCCGTCTGCAAGGATTGTGAAACTTCGTTCCCAGCCAGTGTAACTTCTCGTTTGACCTGTACATATCCCGCAGTCAAACGTGAAGGGCTTTGGACTCTAATACCATCTGTGGGAATGTGATCCCCGGGCTAGTTTGCAGCTGTTCAGCACTCTCTCAAGATACCCTGGAATTTCCAAGTTCAATTGAACGAGGCAGTGAAAATAAATGTGAAGGGTTTTAATATCGATCTATGAAGATTACGGTGTTCATAGGTAAATAAACGCTCCCGTGTTATATTTTCTTGCATGAAGGGCACAACAGAACATACTTTTTATTTTAGGCTGAGGAAAACCTTAGTGGGAAAGAACAGAAGGCAGGTCCCGGTGACAGCACGGCGTGTGTCTGCGCATGCATGTCTGTCAGGCTTTCGCAAACGGTTGCAGACGCTCCGAGAACAAAAGTAGTTGTTGAGCTCTGCACGCGGGAGAGTTCTTACACTCGTACAGATGCAGTCCATGGAAAATAACAGGCCCTTGAGGCTTGGCTGCATAATCCGCACAGCCTCACACCTAAAAATATATTTTCTGATCTCCTCCAGAGACACCCTCCCCCCCCCATTTTCGGCTGTTGAGTAATGAGGGTGAGTCAGCCGCATTAGGGCTCCTATTCATCCCGCTTCATTGTGCTGAAGCAGGCAGCAGCTACTGGAATTGTGCAGCCCATCTCGGCGCTAACTCAATAGCGCTGCTTATTTCCCCATCTCTTTTTAAAGACTGTGCAGAAGTAAACCTGCTGGGGTTGTGCATTAGTTTTCCTTTCACTCCATAAGCTGCTCCTTTCCCAAGGAGCCCAGCACCTCGCTGCTGTTGGCTCACATAGGCGGTATAAAGCAGAACCAGATCTGCAGTTTTAAAAATTGTTTTCTCGTATTTTCTTGATTAAAGAGCTCTGTCCAAGGAGCGATGGTCCTAGAGGCATCCTTCTTTAGGGGCCTGTGAATACTAATTCCTCTTCTTGGCACCCGGATCTGGTATCTCCTGCTATGTGTCATGAGTGCAGCATGCCTGGCGTATTACAAGTTGTGTTTGAATTGAAGTGGTATTCCTGCAGCTGCATCATGTGAACATCAACATTAAATGGTTGTTCTGGGATTAATAGTTCTTTCTCTACCTTTTGGACTGTAGCTTCCTTTTACAGGAGGGGCAGGAAATCACATCCTGTGCCTGACATTCACAGCCTTGGCTCGCTCCCAGAGCGGAGCAGAATTCGGTGCTGCTGGTGCTCGCAGCTCGGGTTGTTCAGGGCACCGGGCATGAGCTGCCCACTGCAGGGGGAGGTCGTGGGGGAGGCGGCGTTTTGCCTCAGCTCTGCCGACTTCAGTCCAGCAGCAGCTCTTGGAGCAGGGACGGCGTTTCCTAAACACCAGCGAGTGCAGAGCACGGCCAGCTGGGCCACGGCTAGGGGCACGGCTCTCCTGCAGCCCCTGTCCAGGCAGAAGCGTGCCCGAGCTGTGCCATCAGGTGTGGAGAGCCCGCTGCTGCCCACCGGCCGTGCTGAGCTCCCTGCCACCGCTGCTGCTGCAGAGCTTGTGGGCAGCAGGAGCCTGCACAGAGCTGAGGAAAGCCACAGGTAGCGGGGCTGCCTGTCAGACGGGGCTATAGCTGCACGTTAGCATCCTTCTGACACGAAGCTTGACATACGTTCACGTCTTGTTGGCCTCCAGAGCTGAAACTGAGAACTGAAGAGGCTCCTCGTGGTATCTGTTGCTCAAGAGACTGTGAACGTTTCCTCACTCTCACCATTGCTACTTGTCACGTTAGCGAGGCCCCACAGGCTCATGCAAAGCCTTGGGGACACAAACCCTCCCCTCGATGTCTCTGCCTCTCCAGCGGCTGCGCCTTGCCTGTAGGTCTCAGCTTTTCTCCAAATCTGCTGTTGACACAAGCCCATATCTCCGTGGGTGTGGATGAGCTCAGCGAGAGACCCTGTGAGGAACTCCAGGTGAGGGCTGTTTGTCCTCTGCAGAGCAGCGCAGGGCGCTCCAAACAGCCGGCGCTCGGGTGCCGGCGTGCGCTCCTAGATTAACCTGATGAAATGCAACAGGATAGGGAGGAAATGAAAGAGTTTGTACAAACTATAGGGGCAACATATGGCAGGCTGGGGATGGGGAGACCTTGGAGAGCAGTTCGTGGCCGCAGAGATACTCAGCCTGTTTTACAGCACAGCTGCTCCGAACAAAAGAGCCTGTCTGGAGCGCTCGTGTGTTAGTTAATGCTGGTGACAGGAAGTTTGGAAAATGTCTGAAATATTGCTCATTAAGTGGGCAAGTGCAGTGCTCAGGTTCGAAACATACTGATCAAATATGTTGGTCATAACGGACATGCTTATGAGATGTGTCAACGATTTAACGGAGTGGGTGCGAAAGCAGGGAAACAGTGGAACCAGAAGGCTCCAAAGGGAGCAATGTGTTGCAGATTAAGGTTGCCCAGGACCCTTTCAGGAGAAATTTGTCCAGCTTGTCTAAATATGTGGAACTGAAAAAGGCAGAGCAGAGAGGGTGGACGGATTGGCCGTCCAAATGGACCTCTGGGTGCCTCAGGTTGGGTCTTCGCAGCGAGTCAGTGAAAATCTCTCTTTTC
Organism: Aythya ferina; assembly: GCF_964211825.1. NCBI lineage: Eukaryota > Metazoa > Chordata > Aves > Anseriformes > Anatidae > Aythya > Aythya ferina. The sequence continues at coordinate 1,463,814 of NC_140318.1, read as the reverse complement.
TGGAGCTGAAGCTCCCAGCTGCGAGGAGCAGGTGGTCACTGTGAGCCTCACCAGCAAGGAGCATCCTGACCTGGGTGCAGATCTGATGGAGTTACCGTGGTTCAGGACTGGTGGTGCAAAACTTATCAGTAAGTCATGTGAGAGGGTAATCTGGGAAATCGCACGGAGAGCTCCGATGAGTGGCTGTGCAGATACACAAGCAGGGGTCAGCAGGATCCCTCTGGTTGTAGTCAGGCCGGATTTGCTCAGGGACGTGGAGCAGTACCATCAACCAGGCAAATCATTTCCTAATGCTCGCAGGACTGTGAGTTTATTGTTCTTGTTTGGCATTCTTAAAGTAAGTGTGGATTGAAAGAATATTTGGGTCTGGGTACGCAGCAACTGCTGCTGCACCGGGGTAATGAACTTCTGAACGTGCTGTGAAAGGGAGAAGTTTTCATCAACTCTGCCGTAGGCGTACGAGGAGAGTGAAGTGCCTGCAAGTTTGTCTTGCCCCATACAATAGCACGGTGAAATCAGTGGCAGTTTGTACCTTTGGACACTGAACAAAACCAGATGTATTTGCTATTCCTCTTGCCGTGAGGGGTGATTCCACCTTTAGTGGAAGGTAGGTGTGGAGCTTTCTGTGAGTGGCCATCCCCGGGCTGCCCACGTGTTTCTGCAGGCGCACGGCAATGGGGAACGCTCAGGCTCTCTGGGTGCAGAGGCAGAGAGCTACCTCAGCATCTTTGCTGAAATTTGGGCTTGGTGTGACCCAGATTTTTCAGAACACATGCATGCAACAATGCCCATTGCTGGCACTCCAGCTGCTGGAAAGGACTCCTACTCAGAAAAATTATCAGCATGTAAGGCGTGCGGGCTGCTTTACCCAGGCTGGCTTTGATCTTTGCTCAAGAACCGATTCAGGATAATAACAAGCTGACATAAAACACAAATGGCCACTTTGCGAGACAAAGATGATTGCTTTTGTAGAGCTTTGGCTACCGTGCAATTCTTTTCTTTTCATAGCCATGCAGCTAATATGTAAGAGTCATTTGCAAGATACTCCTGATTTACATAGTGGCCCCACCTTTCCTGCAGCTCCCACTGAAAAAGCTAGATTGGCTGGAGGCTCACAATGCTAACAATGAATAATACATAGCCTGCAATCCGGGCTCCCTTAGCCGTGTTATTTGCAGGCTGCAGTTCTTTCTGGCTTAAGCAATAGCTGTTTTAGTAGCTGTGCAGGAATTTTGTTCTGTCCCTCCTGCCATAACTGTGCCCGGGACGCTTGGAAGTGCCCTGAAATCCCCGGGGGTGGTTTCCCATGGGTGGAAGCACACCCCTCACTGCTTTCTGCGTGCAGGGTGGTGGCGGGACAGAAACAGGCGAAGAAGCTGAACTCAGTGAAGGAGCTGCCCGTGTCTGTCCGCTTTTTAAACCACGTTGGCTTTTTGCACCCTCGATCTTGCAGCGTTTGGGGAGTCCCTCACGGTCAACAGCATTCGGTTTTGGCTGTGAGTTTGCCATCTAGCGGCTACTACGTTTGCTAATGAAGCCCCAGGAAGCCCCTGTAAGGGCAGTGGGCCCGCAGCCCCCTCCCGGTGCCCCCAGCAGCACAGCTCCTGCCTCCAGCGCCCGCTGCGCTGGGTGCTGCTCCCCACCATGCTGCCCGCGGCCGCTCAGTGCTTGAGCTTTGCTTGCAGGGGAAGCAAGCTGGCACGCCAAGGAGGTCCCAGGCTGCAGTGTACCAGCCTGGAGTTTGGAAGCATTTGTGTCAAAAATGCTCCAGAAATAGGAGCCAGCTTCATAGCACAGGCCTGCGGTGCACGGGCCGAGGCACGGAGGTTTTCTTCCCAGCCTTAGCAGTGTCTCAGCCTGGCTGCGTTTTCCTGAAGCCGAACCAAATTCTCAGGGCTGTACATACTCAGCACATGGTTACGGTCCCGGTTATTTTTCTCCATTTTGACCTGGCTTTAAGAATGAGCGCAAAGCTTCTGTGCTGGTGTCCTGCCTGAGGAAGCGCTCCTGTGGTGGGTGCCCGGCTGTGAGGTCCCCAGGCCCTTCTGCACGAGGTCCCACTCGGGGCAGCCGTGACTTTCAGAGGATCGTCCCATGGCAGCGTGTGGGTACTCAGGAGGGAGCAGGGAGGAGCACAGAACCGATACCAATGCAGGTAGGTGGAAGAGCATTGGCGCCACTCCCTCTGCCTCTTTCCCCCCATGGGTTTCTCAGGAGTCATGCTCGCTTGTGTTTGCTGTCCCAGGTACCAGAAGAAATGATGTGCTGCTCTCTGTGCGTCTGCTTCGTGCCTGCCTTTCCCTTCCATGATCTCATGTATGAATCAAAGCTTGCCTACAGGTGGTGATCGAGCCCCAAAAGGCTCATCACTTACCAGGCAACCGTCTGCAATTATTTGTTTGTCCTCTGTAGCCAGCTTAGTTACTTATTGATATCTAATGTTTGTCTCACCATGTTATAATGAGAAGGAAGAGATAAAAGCCCCGTTCTTGCTTGAAGTGCCAAATTAGCTAAGGATGGTGACACTCTGCTACTGTTCTCTCATGTGCTCGGATAGAAAGGCACAAACCGCTGCTCTGTATAGGCAGGGGTAGCTTGTTATCCTGGGACAAGACTGTTTCTAATGCATGAACTGTGAGCCAGAAGCATCTGAAATATTTACTAGACAGTTAAAATACAGGGGCTGCTGCCTTGCCAGAACAGGCATCCCACCAGGGACCAGCGTGAAGGCAACGTTTCCTCCAGGGTAGCTGCAGCGGAGCCTAAAGCAAGCAGCAAGGCCAAGGGTTTGCGTTCAGGAGATAGTCCTAAAGCTCTTGTAAAACCTCCTGAAAGAGAAATGCCTGTGCTCTGATCCGAGGCAGCATGGGCTCTGCGGAGGGAGTGCAGAGGCCCAAAGGGCACGGAGATGTCAGTGCCAGCAGCCTGTGCTGCCTGGAGCCGCATCCAGCACCTCCGGGGGCCTCTGGACCCTCCCTCCTGGGCACGGCTCTTCAGCAGCCGTTGTGCTTCAGAGGGTGAGGAAAGAGCCTGCGGGGCCATGGACCGCTAAGTGCCCCGTTACTCCGGGCAGTGGGAAGGTGGTTTGGGTGCCCACAAGGGCTCTGTCGTGAGCTGGGTGCTGGGAGGGGGAACGCGCTGCTCCTCAGTCCGCGGCAGGACGTAGGTTTTTGACAAAATAGTTAACGCCTGCTCTTTTTAGCAGCAACGGTAAGGCAAATATCCTTGAGATAGCAACTTGGACCATGTGCTTCCTTTTTCCTTGCCTTCCCCTGCAGCAAAAAGAACCAGCTGTTGAAATATTTTTAGTTATAATCTGGTGGACATGAAAAAACCCATGTGCCTGCGCACGCAGTTTGCTGCCTTTATGACTGTCTGTGCCTCCAGCCAGACCACCTAGTGCTGGGAGCCCACCAGACGGCCGCAGGGCAGGGCTGGTCGGGGCTCTCGCTGCTGCCAGCACGCCTTGGGCTCGCCCCAGCAGTAGGAAGGGGTCGCTCAGGAGCTGCCTGCAGCTCCCCAGGACAGCACGGGCAAAGCCAGCGAGGCGGTGGAGCCTGTGGCTCCCGTGGCACCTCTGCCCGCTGCTCTCTTGCCCAGCCCCAGCAGTTTGGCAGGGCCGCCGCCGCATCCTGGCGTGCTATTTGCACGAGTTTCTTGTTTGGGTCCAGCTGCAAATCAGGGTGTGCAACCCCCGGGGATTTTTTGTGTGTGAGTGGGTGCGTTAAATTGCTGTACGGTGATGTCCGCAGACATTCTGAGCAGACCACAGCACTTTGATGGAAGCCAGGGTTTGAATCAAAACCACCTCATTTCCCCCCAAAGCCCGTCGCCCACTCAGACTTGTCTGGATCCCATCAGAAATGTGTTAATCAGAGAGAAATGACACACATCTCTGCTCTGAGGTACGTATAAATTTAGCATGACACGGCGAGTGCTCCAGACCCAGCAGAAGGCTGTGCTTGCTGGCAGCCCGGGGAGCTCCGAGGCTCTCCGTGATGCCCGGGGCTCCGTCGCTAACCTCCAGCAGCAGCTCCCGCGGCTCCCCAGCCCTGAAGCTGTGCCCCTTGTGGGTGTTACGTTTCCTTTGCTTGGCTTTATTATGTGAAAGCAATAGTTAGTGCTTCTGTTAGGAGGCAAAACTCAACTTTTTCTTTTCTCTTTCCCCTGGCAAGAGGAGGAGTGATGACGGAAAGCAGTTTTCCAAACTTCCTGAGGCGTGGTGTGGGCACACGCTGGGGGCTGCTTTGTACGGGAGGCACGGCCGGTTGTCCAACTGCATGCAGCAGTCGGAGTCTGGGCTGAGAGATGTGTGGAGCTGCCAGCCCTGGAAGGATGCTTCTCTCCAAGGGGCAGAGGCAGAGGGAGGATTGCTGCTGCCTTTCCCGAGTTTCCCCCAGGCAGTGCTGCTCTTGGGAATGCGGCACCCAAACCAGGCTGGGATTCCTGGAAGAGAGCTCGCTGGTGTCCTGTTGGTAACGTGACTAAGTCCTACGGTATTTTGTGGGGCTTTTCTTCCAGATGTTGAAAGAAATGGGTATTTGTGCAATTGAAGCTCTCATTTTAGAAAATACATTTCTAATCTTTGTGGTTGCCTGAGAACTTGTGAAACATGACATGAATGCAGCCTACTGGCTCAGAGAGAGGAAAGCAATGGGAGAGAAGTCAAAGTATCTCTTCTTTATCCCCTGATTGCTTTGGGGAGGAGGAAGAGTCATTGTGTTTTAGCACGTGAACCCTCCAGGTGATTGCTCCGTTCCTGGAGCTGCCCTCGCTGGGGGGTGGGAGGCAGCAGCAGTGTTTGGGGGAGAGGTGGGAGAAGAAAGCAGGAACAGGAGCTGCCCTGGACACACTGCTGGGGCCTGGGGATGTCCCCAGCTGGGGGACAGTGCCCATAGCCCCGCGTCCACGCCGCTGCCTGGTGGGCAGCCCCCCATGGGCTGCTCCTGCTTGTCTCTCGAGCCTCCTGCTCAGTGTGCCCGATGCCTTCAGGGAACAGACTCTTGGAAGTCATTCCCATGGAAGTATTTTCAGGTTCTGGTCTCTCATTTATTTGTCCTGCATTAGTCAGAGTTACCGTGCCTTCTGAGGCCAGCAGAACAGCAATAGGTGCACGGGAAGAGCGAGCTGTTTGAGTTGGCCCCCAGGTCATCCGTTCGGTGCGAGCTGTCCCTGGAACTGCGAGATGGGAAAATCCCTCTGGGCTGGGGAGCCCCGCGGTTCCTCAGGCCGGCTAAGCAGATGGCAAGAGGAGGGAGGTGGAGGCTTCATTTCTGCTCTGTTTGCAGCCAGGGTCAGGAGCACAATGTTTTCCCTCTCCTTGGGGCTCAGTGGCTGTGCAGGCTGCATGCACCCCGCTCTCCTAGCGGGGGGCCCTGCGTGTAGAGGCAGCGGGAGTCCTTGGGGAACCCGGCCTGGGGCTCTGAGCAAGGTCCTGGCCAGCCCGGGGTTGAGGCAGCGTTTTAAGATGTAGTTTCCAGATTCGTCAACTTCTGCTTTGATTCTTGGTGCTCAGAGTTTTAACTTTTAAAACTCTGCCACTTTATTATCTCCACCTCTGAGATCCCTATTATCCCTGTTGTGCAATTACTGTGGATCAGAGTTGAATCTATTTTTACCCTCTTGTTTTTCCCTTCAGTCTGCAATGCCTCTGGGAGTGAATTCTGGGAAGAAGCTGCTTTGGTTTTAAGCTGTATGGTGCCGCCTCCTCTCCCATTATCACTCTCCGGTTTCAATGGCCCCATTGTGCTGTCTGTACCGGCACTTCGCTGGGTTTGAAGCGTGGGGAAGAAGTTGCTCCGTCCCTCTAGTTTGCTTCTGTCGCTCACGGCGCTGACCTTCTGCCCGGGAGCTCTTTGAGAGCGGTGCCTGCTCCTCCTGCCGCACACCTGAGCGAGCTGCCGCGCTGCCGGCCCGGCCTCCCTCCAGGGCTGTCGTGGCCGTGAGGAGTCTTGTCATGGGTCCTGTGTCTTGAGTATCTCAGCACGCGAGATTTCTGCCAGGGCTTTTTCCTTGTGGGACTGTTGGCTTCCGCCACCGGTTGAGAAAGAGCATGAAAAAAAAAATCTGATGATGCAAAAAACGTTGTGGAGTGGAATTATCTTAATGTAATTACTTTCTGACTGCATTAAGCCCTTTCCATTGTGCATTTCTCAGGCCTTATTGAATCCCAGCCAATTTCCTTCAGCTTTGTCTCATTTCCCTTCAAAGTCGGCTTTTCTCAGCTCCGAGATATTTGTGTTGCTGCCCTTTCTGCAGACCCTCATCTGCATTTCAAACCTGGAGCGAGATTACCATCCCCGTACCGTAGGTATCTCTGTAGTCACTTGGTACACCTGGCTCGCATCCAGCCCTTGGCTGCGGAGCTCCCTCTGATCTGGCTGACAGCGCGAGGCAGCTGCTCTCCTGTACTATCCCCAGGAGCGCAGCCCCGGCCGTAAGCGTCCTGTTGTTTCCCAAACGAAGCAAAATCCCCCTGGACCACACTGCTTGCCCTGTCGACAGACCTCCCAAGTATTTTCCCTTCCCTTCCCTCGCCCAGCTACCAGTCGTGCTGCTCCATCCTTTCCCCAGCCACCAACACCCTGTGCCCAGCGGTGGCAGCGTGCAGTCGGGTGCCTGGGTGCCTTCGCTGAGTATCGAGGATCCCAACGAGCACCTGGCTAATGAGCTGCAGCTCCCGCACGCGCCGCAGAAGTCTTGTGAACATAATGGGGACAGTGCTCGCTTGAAATTTGTTTTGAACATTCATGACATTTTTTTCTTAGTTTACCCAGTTCTGTTGTTTTTTCCTGCATCTTATTTATTTTGGACTGTGAAACTATACTAGTTATTTTCACTTTTTTTTTTTTTTGCTTTGTTTTGAATAAATTTCATGTTACTGTTCTGCAGACAGAATGACACCCCAGGCTGTCAGCTTCACTTCCTGGACATATTGTTTTATTAATGCTCTTTAAGACTTCTCCTTTTTATCAGTTTTACTTTTACAAAACTTGGATTTGGAGCTAACCACCTCCCTTCAAACCCAGGGTGTTCATTGCCTGGGACCTGTGCGCGCTCTGGAAGCCGAGGGTGGGTCTGCAGGGGAGAAGCCTCCAGTACCTGCCGAGTGCACGACTCCTGCTCGGCTCTCGCAGCGCTGAGCCCTTCGTGGCCGTCCCCTGGAGGACTTTCCTCTCCGCCTCCCTCGCAGCCCCGTTGCTGCTCCAGTCAGGTTCGTGCCCCACATTCGCGCTGCTTCAGGCGGCGGCGCCCCATCCCCCTGGGGTTGTCTCGCAGCCGTGCTCCATCCAGCAGCGCCGGCCCACGTGATGGGTGAATCCAGGTCAGAGAGCACGGTCCCTTCACATCTGCTCGATGCTTGCTGCTGACATTTTCATTCAGCCCGCCTGTACTGGGCAGCGATGGAGGTCTACGAAGGGGGGACAGAAACATCTTTCTGCTGGGGGAGGACAATGGCAGGACCTCCCAGTAACTGCAGCTGTGTCGGGGCTCTGAATACAACAGGCCACTCTTGGCAGTGCTACTGAGGTCTGGCTCTTGGAAAGCAGCACTGTGATTCAGCTGTCACTCAGCTCCCAGCAAAGGGAGCTTTGAAAAGGCGCCTCTGCTGCTCTCCTGGAGTAGCAAATATTTCCTAGGCCTCTGCTGCTGAATGGGAGAGATTGCCATTGTCCTTCGTCCCCTCTCAGGCTTGCTGGGCTTGCTCTAAATGGGCCTTTTGCAAGGGAACAATAAGCCCCGCGAAGGGTCCAGGTTGCACATGTCTGAGCAGTGAGAACACTCGAGCACTTGTTCATTGGCTCCCGTGATGTGAAAAGCTGCGCTGCCGAGAGCAGGTTTATTTTCCAGCCACAGCTGTGGGTTTGTTTTCTCTCTCAGGTTGTGCTGCTCCGGGTGTACATCTGCATGTTTCACCTCGTTTCCTAGAAAATGTCTTTGCCCCAACATTTCCTTTGGCCTCAGAAATCTGTTTCCTTTTGTTGCCAGAGCTGTGATGTTGCAGTGAAACCACAAGCCAGGTGGGACCAGCCGCTTTCACATCTCTCTGCTGTGACAAAGCAGGGTTTGAGTGAGTATCCCCAGACTTGCATCGCCCTGTGGTTTTGTGGCAACACCACACACACCTCTCTGAGTCAGACCCACGGAAAAGCCATGGCTTCGGCTGAGGTTCACAATGATCTGGGGGTTAATTCTGGTAGAAGATGTTCCTCAGTAATCTAAATGGAGGCAAAAGGTAAACTTTTCTGGGGCCACAGGACGTTTTCTAGTTTTCCTCAGACCTCCTCATGAAACTTTCAGCATCCCAGGATTAGATGCTGCTTCTTGAATATGGCCAATGTTATTCCTGTTCTCTTCCTTCCCTGGCTGGAATGTTTTTGTGAGTACATCATTGATGAGTGGGCACATAGAGGTATACTGAAGCTTTTATTTAATGGGAGGAAAGATTAGGTCCTACTGGAAAAGAATTGGGCTCAGTCCCTCACTGGAAGAAGGGTAAATATGCTGTTCAGTGGAATAGAGTAAAAACTTACAGAGACAAATATGAACATGTCCAGTTACAATCTTCTCATCTGAAAACCAGAGAAGGAGCCGTAATGGTCTTGGGATCACTTCAAAAATCAGTTAGTTTTTAAACCCCACACAGATCCCAAGTATATAATAATGAATTCATTTCCTCCACCCTCAATTCAGTTTTTTAGGGGGTCTCACAACAGTGCCCCGTCTAGAAGTGATGTACGACCAAGGAGCAGTGCTCAGTGACTCGGAGCCTTGCTCCCCTTGAGTGCAGCTGGCATCGTTTGCTTTGTGTTTCTGCCATCGCCTGTGCAGAGAACAGAGCGCTTTGCAGTACAAGTGGCCTCTGCTTACATACACCTACGAATTAACGCCAGCTTTTATTTTAAAATGCTATCAGAAAAATGAGTTCTTTGTTCAGTGCTGTTGCCTGATTTTCCTCCTGCGCTGGTCTTACTCTGCTGCAGTTTGCGTTGGGGCTTTTCTGGATTTAGGGATGGGAAAGGCCAAGCGATGGCTCCTTTGCAAGGGACCCAACTGCAGCCTGTCGCAAAAAGAAGTTTGCAAAAAGGAGGTGACCTCAGCCCAGCTGCCAGTCCGGGGCTTTGCGCCGTGCCTTGTCCTCCAAATGCCAGTGAGGAAAATCTCTTTGGAAGTTTCTGCCTTGCTCATCCCATTTACTGAAACTAAATTTCAGGAAGCTAATCGGGCAGAGAGTGCAAAGGATGAAATGTTAGAAATCAAATTAATGAAGCTGAATCACCAATTTGCGACCTAGAAGACTATTAGGAGTGGTCAGAATTAATTAACTCTCCTTTGCAATGCTTCAGAGGCAGGCAGCGAGCTAGGCACAGAGACGCAAAGGACATCGATGGGATGTGACTACCTGGAGCCCTGTGAAGAAACGCAGCCAGGCTGCTCTCCAGCCCGAGCCTGGGCTCCGGGGGCTGCTCGTGAAACACGGTCAGCAGGAGCAGCAGGGAGAGTTGCCATGCTCCCATCTCATGTCCTGCCCGCATGCAGGGCTGGGCTCCATCTCCCAGTGCCGCAGCCATCACCAGACACAGAGAAGCTCTGACACGGTGTCTTGCTGATATTTTGCCGAATTAATCAAAACCGGGTCTGAGCCCTAAGCTCTTCCAGGGCAGGATGATACACGTGTCGAGCTGCAGCTTCTTTCCTTTCAAAGGTCGGAGTTTTAGACAGCTCTGTCTGGTCGTTGCCAAACTGAGTCAGTCATTTGGGGAGCTCGGTGATAGGAAGCCAGCTTATCAGTCGATTTGAAGTGAATGTGAAAGGTGATACCAACTTCAGTAATTCTGGAGAATTTTGAAGAAAATGAGTATTTTCCTCACCATTCTTTTTGGGGCAAATATGGAAGGAAGAAGCTATCCGATGGTGTTTATTTTCACTAACCAGGAATGCAGTGTTTCTTCTTGAGTTGATAAACTCCTCTGTACGCTAAACAGCCTGTGGGAGAAGGGAAGGGGAGGGAAACATTGGTGCAGAGATGCTTCAGGTCCTTGAATAATGCATTGTTCAGTAAATTGACTGTCCGACCAGGAAATAGTCCACTGTACGTGATCAACATCGACATTGCTAGCTGGACAACTTACAAAGAAGCATTTTGGAATTAATTTGATGATTATGAAAATGTCTTAGATCCTTTGCTGAAGGCTAAATAAACACAATTAAAATATTCTTAGTTTTCAATGTGCTTTGTTCAGTTCATTAAGTGTAACTAGAGCTCCCAGTTATCTGCATTTAGTTTTTCAAAAAATTGGAGGGTATTTTTAGAGCAATGTAAAGCTTATTGCTAATTACACCTGGGGGGAAATCTCATTAGATATTCATTTGCTTTCAGAGTTTAAAACAATTCTAATGAGCTGCATTAGTTGTGATAACACTGACTGACTCTCTCTCGTCTGCTCCCCCTGGCTCGTCTGAAACAAACAAAGCTGCTCCGCAGCCCGTGGCTCGGCGAATGTGACCTTGGCGCTCCTCGGGTGCGGCAGGAGGGAAATGTGGTGCCAAGGACGAGCTCGTTGTGCCAGGGGCCTGCAGCTGGACACAACGGGTGAGGCTGTGGTGAGCTGCCTGCACAGCACCCTGCCGTGCCCGGATGGCTTTCGGGCATCCCCTGCCACCTCTGCTGGACTCACGTGCCGCGATCTCGGCCAGGCTGTACGAGGCAGCCGAGAGAGCACCTGCAGGCCTGGCCAACTGCTTCCCATGCAGGAGGAGCCCTGCCGAGCCCTCCCGTAGCCACGTCTGGCCGGGTGGGAGCAGCTGGGGCTGGGAGACCCTGCAGGAGCCGCTCTTGACCTCGCTGCTGCTCACGGTAGATCGCCGTGCGGAGGTTTGTTGGCCGATGTGTCTGCCTGGGCAGTGCCATGATGAGAGGTCAGCTTGGTTCTCAGCCCTCTGCTCCTCCAGCTGCCAGAAGAATTGCTGCCTCACCCCTCAGTATCCAGGAGATTGGAAAGGCTCTGGTGAAGGACTGTCACTGCCTTGGACGCCTTAACACCAGGACGATGAAGCTGCTCAAGGAGAAGCGAAGAGCAGGCTTGCCTTGCCTAGTGTGAAGCGTGTTGAAGTAGGGCAGGTAGAGCAGGGGAATTTTAATTTCTTCCTACATCGGTACGTTTGGGATGAACTGAAGCTGCGAGGAATTCAGGCTGGCTGAACAGATAAATAATTTGGGGCTGATCTTTTTATCCCTTCCCACCAAGCCCCAACAATGACCCAAACCCAAGAACACCAGATGAGTTTTGATCTTGCTCCTTTCCATTTTACAGACATTGCATTTTTGTCCAGGACAGTTTGGATATATGGAGGATAAAAATTACAACAGCTCCACACAGCGTACTGTAACTAGCCCACGCAATCATTTGAATGTGTTTAAGTCAGCTCTTTCTAATCATGCAAAGCAACACGGTGGCATGGGAAAATACCTGTTTATGAGGCTATGTAAGCAACATAAGATATTCATCTCATCTGGCATGCAAGGAAGGAAGCCGTTTGTGCACACACATATCTCTGTAAATGGCATAGCAGGAAGGTGACTGTGAGCTGAGACACTCCTCTGGAGACCAAGGAGACTCAATGTGGATGTAAAGTGGCACATTGAGACAGGTTTACTGCGGCTTCCAGGCAGAGGCTATGAATTGAGCGGCAAGATAATGGTGTAGGAGTGATCACACACAGAGCAGGATATATGGGATTCTTTGGTAATTGGGGACATTTTGGCATTGGAGCCGAGCAGGGTGAGAACAAGCTGGCGGAGTCTGCGTGTCAGCAGGAAGGAAAGGGCCGGAGGCAAAGATGGAAGCTAATTTTGTTTTAATCTATTGGTTGCGGAGTAGAGGAGCATAAAGAGGAAAGCAGAAATGTCAGGCTTGGCTACTGGCAGAGAGAATTCACCCGAGTCAGAGAGGAGCCGCCTGGACCAAAGTTGTAAGTAGAAAGGTGGAAACCAGACTTTATTCCTCAAAGGAAAAGAGAGCACAGAAAACGAAGCTTTCAGGGAGCGAGGGTGTGAAGTGGATGGTTGGTACCAAACCCCCTACTCTATGGCTCTCTTATTAGAGAGGTTAAAGGAACTGTGGGTCTAAATTGGAAAGGTTTTCACAGGCACTTCACAGAGCTGAAGTGTTTTGCAGGAGATTCCTCAAAGGTGGAAGGCGGACAGCCTCCCACCATTATTTAAGGAACAACCCAGATGTGCACCAGGGTCTTGCAGGGAAGTTCGTTTCTCTTCAGGTGAAGACGAGTCTTAGAAAATGTTTTAATAGATGAAAGGTGGCCTGTTGAGAAACGCACAGCTTGACCAAAGATAGCCAGTGTGGTTTCCGGAAAGGACCTTTTCTGCCTCGCTAACTTTTGGAAATTTCTTTTTTTAGAACATACACTCCTGTCAGCATAGACAAGAGGCTAAGCAGCAGTCAGGAGAGGCTTGGATCTTCAGACGGTGTTTGACAGGGTCCCACGTCGGAGGTTAATGTCTAAAGGTGGGGAGTTGGAAAGGGGAAGAATTGGCTCACTGATTGAAAATTGGCCAGAGGACAGGAGCAGAGTGGGGAAAGGAGGCATAAATAGAAGCCTTTCAAGATGAAAGACAAGTTAATAAAGGAGCGTGTACTGTAGGAGACTGCACTGGCGGATCCTGGTCTTTCTGATAGTTACAGTGTATGAAAGACTTGGCTGAGGACATAGAAAGCAAGATTTCCTAGTTTGCAGATCACATCGGATTTGGGAGGAGTGGTGAATAATGACGAATTCCAACACAGGCAAATTGGAGACCACTTCTAGGCTTTAAAGTGATGGCAAACACAGATCCAGACAGAGCAATACATTTTATGGCACTGTATTTGGTTACTGGTATCTGACTTCCCTTTAAGCAGTCTGGGATGGTCATTGGTTTTAACGCATCCCCGTGGGCTGTATTTCTTGCTGAGCTGCTGGAAGAGCCTCATAGAGAGTACACACATGGACGTAGTAAATTTTAGTCTCTCTTTGGGCTGGGGGGGAAACAACTGGAAATGTTTCAAAGGGCAAAAGCATCCGAATGGAAAAGGGCAGAAAGTAGGAGCGAATGAGCTGCTTTAGAAGGAATAAACACAGAGCTATTCCTTCCACCTTCAACCCCGAGTTCAGAATAGCTCAGCTGACTTGGAGAACGAACCCGACCCACAGAGGCAGTAAATCCCATCTGATGCGGGATGATTCTGCCTCGAAATGGAAGCAACAGCTTGGCAGCATGTCCCGGCACCGCAGCGGTGAGCAGCTCTGGCCAAAACGAAGCCTTTCAGGAGGGTGATGGTAGTTCCCCAGGCACACAGCACAGCTGGGAAGGCAATCGCGTGGCCGCGCAGAACCTGGGGGAGCCTGGCTGGCCGTCAGGGAGCCGGGCTGTCAGCTGGCCTGTCACAGCGCTCCTGGCTTCAAAGGAGCGATGACATTTTCCACTGTCTCAGGACGAATACCGTGGTGGTGGAAGGCGGAGGTATCTGTGTTAGTGCTTAAGTGATACTCCTCTGTCAGCTTCAGATGTTTGGAGTGAGCCATCACGAGCGGAGCAGGCTTGGAAGCGGCGCGCCACGATGAAAGGAGCTGCGCTCAGGCTGGATGTCGCTCGGGGCTTCTGCCAAGCCAGCAGAAAGCAGGATCCCGGCCTGAGCCCCGTCCTGCTGAAATCTGCTGACATCAGCTAGGTAAAGCACACGGCTCGTGGAAGGAGATGGAGTTTGACTGTCTGACTAGGGCACACAGGCAGTCCTTGGGAAGCTTCTGAGCTTCTTCCCAAACATCTGTCAGGTTTGGAGGTTAAACCTCTGAGTGTTTTGCTTCAGTAGTGAAAATGGCCTCACTGGGGACTTTCCCCAGACCTATTCCTCAGTGATTTATTTCGTGTCCTCCAACCAGGCTTGTAGAAATTCCTTTGGTTACTTTTTGGGAACTAATTAACTGTGCAGTAGAAATTATATTATACAACTGGTAATGAGCAAAATCTCGGATACAGTCATACACCAACCAAACCTTGGCAAAATGTAATTAGCGTAGCATTTGATACTTTTTTACTCTGCACTTGATTTTTTTCCCATCTGAGAAAAAAAAAAAAATCCCTATATAATGAGCTCTTTGAACCTAAATCAAACAACATTTTCAGTCGGGATAGGTAATGAAATATTAGTCAAACCCATTGCAATAGGCAGATCAGTCACTGCCTTGTGAGATCTTAAAAGGAACTCTGAGGTAACGGTGGCAGAATGGCTTGCTGCAGGTCTTCCAGGCCAAGTGGTTACGGGTGCCACAGGTACGCTTTCGATCCCAGCACACTCGGAAAAATGAGTTGCCACTTGCTGAAAGCAGTGGGATTGAGACAAGAAAAGCTGCTTTCACTTTTGGATCAAACCAGCGAATTCTCTGTGCCAAGAGGGAACCTGGAATAAGTATTAAGTCTTGCAGGAACGCTGAGGGAACTAAATATGTGTGCTTGGCCTCATGGCAACAACAAGGGAGCTTATAAAGCAAACAGTTGTGAGCTACTGAGCTCGGCTGTTCACCAGGGAGAGGAACAGTGTGCTGGAGCTCTCGTTTCCATATTAGCATCATACAACAGCCTCATCTATTAGCAGAGTGTACTCTTATGTCTGAGATGCTGCTGCAGCACTGAATCACTTCCCAAGACACTAACTTTTTAGTTTCTCAGCAATAAGGCTGTTTGGAAAACAAAATATCGGTCCCCCAAGAAATTCTGATATTTTAGATTTTTTTTTGACCTAAATTGTAATAAAAATCAAGATGTTGAAATACTACATTGGGCAAAACGTCTCAAATATTTCAGTTGGGACGAAAAACGCAAAACGTCATTATCAAAACATTACCTTTCTCTGGTACAGAAGCATCTCAGTGCAATAATTTCCAAGTGTCAGGGATGATATATAACATTAAAGTATGTGGGGATATAGACTCCAGGATGTAGGAACAAATTGTTCAGAAATGCTCTTGTTTCAAGCTTTGCTGAACTGCCCATGTTCCCAGGGAGCACTTCTGTTCCTGATGAAACAGCATTTTCTGGGTTTTGACATTTGAACAAAAGCGTTCTGAGCATCTCTGCTCAGCAAGTGTGTCTGCAGCAAGGATGGGCACGGCTCTTGTCACCCAATTTATTTAATGTTTGTTTTTGCTTCAGCTGTAATCCTGGAAGTCTCTTACACTTGCGCTACCTTCAGCGTTCTCTCTCTGTTGTTACTGCATGATTTGGAAATGCAGTCCAGGCCCTGACCTCCTGTCATGCACGCTGGAGGACTTGCGTTCGAACTAGACAGTAGCACTAATGGTATCAATAGCTGTTTCAGCCAGCGCACTGACTCTCTCTGGACACGCAGTGCTTACATGGCCGTCTGTTGCCTCGTCTCCCTGTGTCCACCAAGCCTCTTCTCTTTCTGCCCTTTCTGGAAACCAGTTCTGTTGAGTCTTGAGAGGTGAATCTGGTGATGCGCCGCTGTCTGCTTGGCCTTCAGTCAGTCCCCGTCCTAGGAGTATTGCTGCAGCCACCAACTCCTCAGCCTGAAGGTAATAATGACCCCAAACAGCCAGCAAGGAGCAGGACTCATGTTGTTTGTTCCTCTCAAAATCTTTCTAGGAAATTCCTTCACTGTAAAGCAGCCTGGTCAGAGGCTTTGCTGCACAGGCTCTTCAGCTCGGCCTTTCTGTACACGCTCAGCAGACCTCCTATTTACCTCTGGTAGGAGCTACATGGGAAAAGCCAGGATGAAACTGTCACTTAGAGGTGCAGGAGGGACATGCTACAGATGCACAAACTCTTAGGAATGCCCCCAGAGCTCCCCGGGCTGGGCAGGGCAGGGCAGGAGGGTGCCCGGGCAGCTTGTGGTGCCTGTGCTGCCCCAGTGCCCCTGCAGCAGGGCTGCTGAGTGCTGGTGCTGCTGCACACACAGCTCAGGTAATGCTCCTCGCCTGCTACCTGCCTGCTGAGCCTGTGCTCTGAGTTACCTGAAATACATAAATGTGCTGCTGCTAATTTGCTTGTGCTAAGCAGTTCCCTAGGGTTTAGGTCATTGCTGCTGAAGGAGCCTGTTCCCTGAGGATTAGAGGGAATCTGAATCCGCCGCTCCAAAGCCCCCTCTAAGGAGGTGTTACAGCTCTGCTCTGCCTCCTGTCCTGGTCAGGGATCCTGGTGCAGGTTAATCCTCGAGTCGGGCAGCGTCACCCTTTATTTTTACTGCCTGGTGCCCATTTGGCAAGCCAAAGGGATTAGTGCTCACCAAGGCAAGAGCCCAGGTTGCTTGGCCTCTGCAACAGGCCCTCCCTGACATTCAGGCAGCCTCGGGGTCCTTGCTATCTTTCTAAACACTTCCCTTCTCTCCTGTAGAGCTGCCTTATTACAGCAATAAAAATAACAAGGTCCCTGCAGACCTCTTTATAAAGAACAATTTAGAGCCAGGAGTAAGTGTGAGGATCAGGATGAAAATAGGCTATCACAGTGCTAATGTGATATACAGGTATGATCCCTGCATTATATTGGTGCAGGAGAGTTGTGTGTCTTGGGAAGGCAGGGACTGGAGTGGGACTGGTGAGGTGAGGACACAAACCAGGGGTTTGATATCCACGGTGTGAGGAGGGTCTGTGACAGCCTGGAGTGACTGTGACAGGTCTGAAAGGGTTCTGTTAGGTTTAGTGAATCCAAGCATCAAATACCAAATAAATCTATTGAAGGACAACATTAACGTTGAGATATGTTGGATTGGAAAGATGAAAACAGAATTATACCGCCCGTCCCATGCTATCCGTTCACTTCTGCAAGTGCTGCTCATGGCCTCCATCACTGGAAGCTGGGCTGAAGAGGGACATAAAACAGACAAAAAAGTACAAACACTCCAGATCCCACCTCCCGCCTCAGGTGTTGCTGTGTGTTTTAAACCTGTGGTCTCTGGCACTGGAAGTCCACAAAGCCACACATCTCAGGGGACATCAGGCACAAATTAAAGGCAAATTAGTCGCTGAGCTTGCCCAGGGAGCTCTGTAAGAAGAGGGTTAAACATCTTAAAAGGTAAGAAAAGGTAATTAAAGCTTCTGATTGTGGTTTGGGGAAAGAGGAAGAATGGAGAGGTGTCCTCCATGTCAGAAGTGTTTGTGAATGGGGTTTTCTCCCAAAAGTCAAAAATCCCAGACTGGAGCGTGCAGCAGGACGGGCTGCTCAGCTGCAGCAGAGACGAGGCCAGCCACGCCGCAGAGACAGAAAGCAAGCAACCTGCAGAAAAGGAAGGGATTGTTTTCTAATCTCCTGCTTCAGTTCCAATGGAGGGTAAATAGGAAACAGACCAGGAGTCCTGAGGAGGTTTGCAGGCACATGCACTTCTGCCAGGAGGGAAGCATTTTGGAGGAAGGCTTGCGTTGGTGGCACATGCACAATATTAATGTAATCTCGGTATTTTTTTTTCAAAGCAAACTTACAGAACTGCATGCACTGGGAGACCTGAGAGCACAGCAGCTCCTGGCATCACTGAGGTGGCGCAGACAGAATTATGAAGGTTTATTCATAAAAGATTGAGGCATTAATCACAGCCACGCGTTTTCCCCCTCTGTCCCTTCACACATTTTTTGGGGGAAGTGAAGCGTCCCCCTGTTTGCACAGTAACTCTGGGCGCTGGCAGCCCCGCACGGTTATTTCCTGACCCTGTCACCCGGGATGGCTGCTGCCTGCTGGCACCGCAGGGCTGGGGGGCTCTGCGGGACGGCTGGAGCAGCAAGTGCACCAGGCATGGCAGCCCTGACAAGGGGGCTCTTCTGCTGACTTCCACTGAGGTGTGCTAGATTCCAGTATTTGCTCTGTGCAACTCAGGAGCGCAGCGGCTCTGCTGCTGCAGGAGCTCAGCTGCCCAGCGGTGTTATTTCCTGTGTGACATCTGCCCTGCTGCTGGCTTTAAATAGAGCGAGATGAAGATCCTAGAAAACCCAGAATGTCTTTACTTGGAAACCTCATTAAATACAAATGAAATTGCTCTTGCTGTAACCACACGTTGCGATAACCGTAGCAGGTTGGACTGTTCATTTCCTGTAGCTGTATGACTGTGAGGAACTTTGCTTCGCTAACAAGTTTGCAATGCTGCAGCTCTGTTCTGCGTCCGTACCGAGCACTGTGAGCATTTATCTGTGCCATATCTTCCCTACCCAGGTGATTCGGAGCAACTCCTGCAGCAGCGCTGCGCCTGCGTGACCGTTGGAGAGGAATGTTGCTTCCATACGTAAAGTGCAATGAGAAATCCCAGCCCCAACTAAGAACTCGAAGACAAGGCTGCACTTTTCACCACCTACTGAAGCAGAGGCCCCTGTCTCACCCAGTGACCCCCAGCACATGCCTCAGAAGCTGAGTTAGAGCCCTGCTTTCAGCAGTGGACTTCTGAGCCTCAGAGACCTCCCTGTTAGAAACATCCCCAGAGGCTGAACTCCAGCCCGGTGCTCGGTGGGACACAGCAGAGTGCTCACTGTGTGTGCTTGGGGAACAGCTCCATGGGCACGGGGCTGAGCTGTGCCATCAGCCTCTGCTGCTGCACCCATCCAGACAGCGGGGTGGCCCCGGGGCTCACAGCGTGTCTGCCGCTGGTCCCGTACCTGGCCAGGCACCTGGGCAGCAGGGCACAGAGTAAAGAGCGCCCTGGGTCTGGTTGGCTCTGTAATGCTCCATTTCGCCCTCTTGCTTCTGCCCTGGCTCGCTCCTTGGCTCCCCTCGGAAGGAGCTTGGCAGCAGCACAATGCCCAGCGCGTACTTGGAGGCCCGGCTCTTGCTCCATGGCTTGAGCGTTGCTAAATGAATGATGCAACCGGCTCCTGAGGCCAGGCCTCTGCTGCATATTAAGTTCCCGCTGCCTCCTCCCTGCGATTTCTGTGCTACAGACAGGCCCCTGTGGTCCTTCTGCTCCAGCGAAGATTATCTGCCCCGTATAAAAACACCCGGGGCTGGCCCCAGAGAAACTCAGGCACCCAGAGGGAAATGTTTCTGCAATACACCCCCCGGCTCTCTGTGCTGTTCCCCGTGGAGCTTCCTCCTGCGGACCGGCTGAGTGGTGCTGGCGGCAGCCCCCGCGTGCTCCCCGCCTCGCCGGTTCCTCCTCAGCCCCACGAGCAGCACGCGAGGCCGCGGCCAGCAACACCTCGTTTCCCCAGTGCTCTGGGCTGCTGTCGAGCTCTGCTCCGTGCCTGCCTGGGGAAGAGGGGAGGCCGGCTGCGAGCCCTGCTGGCAGGCTCCTCCTCGCGTCGTACGAGGCTTGCGAGCACGAGATTGCTATAATATTGAGCAAGGTTTTCCAACACATGCTTTTCTCTGGCAAATCGCCACCCACAGCGCAGTGTGCCAACATAACACTTTGACTTAAAGAGGGAAAACTGCCAGATAAATGTTTTAGTTGCAGGCCTGTTTCATTGTTGAATTCTAAAATCTTGGCGAAAGCCTTTGCCAGTGGATGGGGAGGCAGCCTTGCTGCTGAGGCTGGTGAATAGGGACTGAGGCAAACGTGCTCGGGAATGGCACTTGGAGGACATCGCCCGCCAGCTAATTACATTCCCTGCTTTCTGCACCGGGGGCACTCAGAGCAGGTCAATGACAGACGAGTGGGGGACCCTTTAATTGTCTAGTGGCTGGCAAGCAATAGGATTTCCTCTGATTTTGAGGCGTTTCTCAGTGATTTGGGGACACCTGAGCCTGCAGCTTTCTCTTGGAGAAGCTGTCCCTTCGTGGCTGTGGGGATAAATCCCTGGCACCAAGAAACTTTTCATGGGGGTAGAAACATAAGATGAAAAGAAAACGTAGGGTGGGACACGGCTCTGCTCCCTGCCACACCTGGAATTCTTCCTCTGGGCTATTGCCATTTCTGTGCTCCCTGTTAGCTGCGTGCAAGCTCTGTACTGCCCTGAGTACACACTGAAAATTATGCGTGCGCCACCCAGGCACAATGTCACCCAGGAAATCCTTCTGAAACAAGCGGCTGTACCACTCCTTTGCTTCCATCTGCCTGGGCCTGCAAGAACAGGGGTGTCAGAAGGACTCTGCTCTCCTGCCCCAGACACAGAGAACCAGAGGATAAGCAAAATGTCCGAGTTAGGCAATAGGAAGGAAAAGGCTGAGCCTCCCTGTCTAAACATCACCTGCAGTAGAACAGAACAGACAGAACAGAAACCGACTCCTGTAATTGTTGATTTTCAAAAGAAACCCTTGCTTGCGTGTGTAGGTAGCCACCTACGCAACTTTTGTTCATCAAGGATTATTTAATTCCTTCTCAGATCATTGTCTGAGCCAGTTGTCTTAAACAAGACTAACTTCCCTTCTCTTTATTCTCTAGTGGTCTTGATAGGTTTTAATTGCCTTTAGGTGGTTCCCTGTATAATCACACATCAGGTTCATTAATGATTGCAATATGTTCACCTAATAGGTTTCCATTAAAATCCAATGGGCTCCCATCAAAATGAGTTATGGGAACTGACAGAAAAGTCACTGAAATCTCGGTATATTTAGTTACAGCAAATTAAACACTGTGTCTGTTAGGAAATACACAAAACAAATGACAACATGAAAAAAAAATCATCTCACAAGGAAATAAATCCATGTCTACAGAGCTCTGCCGAAACCAGAGCAAGGCCCTTCCACACTTCTGGGAGCCCGGCGAACCGAGGAAGCTCAGGCTGCTCTCTGCACCCTCCATCCCTCCTGGGACGGGCAGCCGGGTACAGGTGGGGAGCAGAGCTCGCTCTGGCACTTGCTAAAATAAGCCCAGGTTAAGCAGGAATGTCTCAAGGCCGTGAGGGGTCAGTCCTGGGGCTGTTTGCACCCCCTCCTTCCATCGGCGAGGAGTGTCTCTGAGCTGGCAAACGCCTGGCCCAGACCTTCCCGGCTGCACCTGAGCCGCCCCTGCCATGCTGAGCCCTGTTGGGTGGTGCTGCCGCCACGTCCTGCTTCTGCCACAACAAGCAGGGCTGCAGAGGAAGAATCAAACTGCTCTAAATTCCGGTAAGCGAATCTGTGACTCTTCATGGAAACTCCACATTATTCCCAGGTTGTTTGCTATTTTCTCTGTTCCTCCTTCCCTGCTGCCTTCATTATCACGCTGAATATCACCAGGGCAGCATGACAGGAATCGAGAGAGACACATTAGCAGGACAGCCTTGTTCATACCTCTGAACCGCAGCATTTGTTAACATTTCTGAGCTTAAAGGGGTGGGGGAGGATGGCAAAATCTGCTTCTCCAAATGAGAAAGATGGATCTTAACAGTGTGTCTGGGCAGGATATGTACTGTATGGTGGTGACTCGTGTCCATCCAGTGCCCTCCCTATTGCCCAGCCACAGGGCCCTGGCCGAGGGGTCAGGATCAGGCCCTGCTGGGAGCACAGCGCATGGCATCGGGGTGCCAGCCCTGCCAGGCAGCTCTGGCCCTGTGCAGCAGAGCTGTAGGGCACTGTAATGCTCTGTGTAACAAGGGGCTGGGATCAGTGTCGTACCCTGGCGCTGGGTGGGTTCGTCTGCATTGCCTTTGTGCAGCAGAGCTCAGGACGGGGCTGGCTTCTTGCCACAGCAAGGGTTTTGTGCCTCTTTCAGGCAGCTTCCTGAAGTTCCCGTAGTGCCAAGAGGGGAACCAGAGGAAGTTCCTACAGACAGAAATGTTACTGCTTCCTGCTCTGAAAACCCACCGAAGCGTCAAATCTTTGTGCTTTCGTTTGTTTATCTCAAAATGAACCGAGCAACTTAAACGTATTTCTCACAAGTAATTAAATTATGATTTTCCTCTGCTTTTTCTCTGCAGTTGCTGGAGGTAATTTAGCATTTTAATTAGCTCCAAGCTACAAACACATTCCTGACCCGAGAAAGAAACACAGAATTGTATTCTGGTCCCCAGCACTTACAAGTAAATAAAGGAGTCCCTCCTCGTCTTGCCACCGGCTTTTATTTAGTGCTGCTGGGAGGTGCCAGGACAGCAGCCTCGGTGCCTGATCCTTCTTTCTAGACGAATGCCCATGGCAGCTCGTAAGGAAGAGAGCTTTTGCTGCGAGTGCCTGGCTCCCCCTCAGGTGCTGGCCTTGCCTGGCCCCTCCATGTACCGGGGTGTGGGTGGGCGCCTGGCAGACAGGGACAGGGCTGGAAGGCACCGAGGCTGGCCCGAGACTCGCAGGGCGCCGCCTTCTCCCCTCCTGGGTCCTTCACTTTGCATTGACTCAAAGAAAACTCAGGGAAGCAAACACCTCTTTGGAAATCTTTGCGGTAACTTGATATGACGCTGTCTGAGAAATGCTGACACCATTCCAGGGCTCCACGGAGCGGGCCGTGGCAGTGTCAAGGGAGTTTTACAGCGCACGCAGCTGGGCCCGCAGCTCCTGTTACAGCCTGCCGGGGCTGCCTGCTCCCAGCACCGCTCCGCTCGTCGCCCCGCCGGGCTGCTGGCTGAGCAGCGGGGTGGCCGGTGCTGTGTTTCAGGGCATGGGACAAGGCGTGCACATCACGCAATTGCTTGCCCAGCCTGGCTTCCTGATAATCCCTCCCCATTCAAGCAATCCCATCTCAACTTGCATGCAGTATTTTATACATTTGAAGCACTAGCGTGGGCCAAACAGTGGCCAGCCGTGTAAACAACCCTGCAGTGGCCTTGCCAAGAGGATGGGTGGGATCAGAGTGCCAGCGTGAGCTGGTGGGCTGCAGCCAACCGCAGCGGAACGAGGCCAGTTTGCACCTGCAGTGCTTGGGAAGGCAGCGGGGTTGGCTCCGGTGTCGGGGAGTTTCAGGGAACACGAAGCACCCACCGACTGCCGTGGGAGCTGTGAGTGCTCAGCACTTCTGGAAGCCAGGGCCTGGTCTCTGGCTTAATGTACGTGCTTGTACAGGACTCTGTGGGAAACTGCACTCAGCTTCAGCCCGGCTAAAAGAGCCAAAGCATTTAATGTTAGGAAGAAATCTGTGTTGTCAAGAGGGAGCACTCTGCAGCACGGGACAACCTCGATGGGAGTGAGGAGGAGCACAACAGCTGCTGGACTCCGGCGGGGGCCACGGGAGGCTCTCCTCCTCCACACCTCCACGTGGAGAGGATTCATCTGCTGCCCCAGTGCACCCCGTGCGCCCTGCCCAGGACCTCGACACTGGGCAATTTCCCTGCTTGCTTGCTTCCAAAACCAACTCTGGCAGCAGGAAATCACAACAGCTATTTCAGATGCTCAGGGACAGGTTTGAAATACCCGCGACTGCTTCAGTGGATGAGATAAATTGGAATATGGGCTAAAAGGATGAAAACAGCCAAGGATTTGTTTTAAAAGCTGCGTGCTTGTGGAGGAGGCAGCCGACTGAGCTGTGTGGCAGTGCCTGCCTGCTCTGACATTACAAAGAAGAGAGGGCACCTGCACAAGATGTATGTGGAGCCCCAGCTCTGCACCATTTTGTAGGAAAAAGCTCAGGTGTTGCGCAAGATCAAATGTGAGACATGAGATGTGACTGCCAGACTACAAGGGAAAGATTAATTTTTCATATTAACAGTTCTTGGCAAGCTTCAGATTTTTCAGCTTTTCATGGTTTGCAGAAGTGCCAAGAACTGAGGCAAACAAAGGGTGAAAAATATTTCATTCATCCTGTAAACAGCCAGTTCAGGGACACTTGTTATGAACTGAGTCAAGTGCAGAGCTCTGGATCCAGCCCTGGGCAGGAATGCTCTCTTCAGAGGCTTGTCTTCTTTGGATCTCTGACAAGGAGAAGAGTGCTTTCTGTGTTTGAAAGCAGCGAGTGGGATGAAGCAAACACAAGGACAATTTAGTGAAGTGCTGCATTTTTGCTAAATCGTGCGTAAGACATCTAAGTTTGCACACGCCATAACTGAAAGGCGTTTGCTCTCCAGAAAGCAGTTCACAAATCTCCTTGTGCTCCACACCCTGCGTACAATGTCACAGCAGAAAACCACATTTTCAACCCCCAAGGAGACAGAAGCCAAAGAAAAGCTTTACAGAACCTTTGCTACCTGCCACGTCTTCCGTAACCTTTCACCATGTGCAACAGGGCAATTTCTGCTGCTGTTCAGGGGGACTGCACTGCAAGGCTGGATCCCTGAGATTAACAAAAAACAAGTCTCCTTTATACAGTTTGTACTTGGAATTCAGTGTTGCAAATTAATGTGGGGGTCAAAGATTTATCAGGGCCAAAAGGCAGCGTGCATCGCCCTGGCTTGCCTCGTTACTCACAAGCACTGCTGAGCTGATCAGCACCGCATCACTGAGGACTGGGCACCTGAACCGTGCTGTCCCCCTGCTGCAGGGGGCTAGAGAAGAATCCACGCTGCAGCAGCGCTTGGGGGCAGGAGCCCGCGGCAGTCAGACCTTACAGCTCCTCTCGTACACTGCTCCTGGAGCCATTCCCACAGGCTGATATTTTATCCCTCGTGGTGAGTCACGCTGCTTCGCAAACTTCGTGCTCCTGTGCTGGGAGCTCTTGGACGTGCCCCTGGTAACAGGGGATCTGGGCAGGGTTCCTCTCCCAGACAAGCTTCAGCACACGGATAGTCTGGTGGAAACAAGGTGCCTGCATTCCTGATTAATTATATGTCACCTAAAGTAGAGCTGTGTAAAAGGAAACTCCTCAACTAACTTCACAGGCTGGAAACTTCTCCCGAGTTTGCTGAGAGGTTCCCAAGCCCTCTGCTTCGAGCTGTTTGGTGTGTGAGGGCAGCAGCGATGTTACACCGGGGCAGCCCCGCGTGGCCATCGTGACACCTGGCACTGCCAGCTAAGGGCTTCGTTTGGTGTGAAGTCACAGGTGCAGACCGATGGGGATCACAGATCTTTGTGAGCAAAATCCTTCTCCTCCTCGCCTTGGTAGATCAGAGAGGCTCCAACCTTTAGAAGCAAAAGGTACGAGCAGGCAGGAGCTGCGTCTCGGCACAGAAGCGGCTTTGCTGGCGAGCGGCGTATGCGGAGTGCAGTGGTTTAGGGAATCTGCCTGTGTACGGCTGCTGAACCCTGGCTGGGGTCACAGAACTGCTGCGTGCATGTTTCAAAGTCTGTTGTTTCCACGTGCCACACGTCTTTCAGATCAGGCATAACAAGAGGTCCCTTAGGCGTGCCTGGGTCCCACTGCAGTGGGAATAAAGGGAGGCTGCAGCCTCGGCGGGGTGTCAGATGGGAGCTGGTGAGGCTGGAGAGCCAAATGGGATGTAACGGGGGGGCTTAAACACAGCCACGTCTGAGAAGTTAAAGGAAGGATTCAGAGTCTCTCCTGCACAGTGAAAGCCTGATGAGGAACACAGAGAAGAGATCGCACTTTCATCTGATGGAGAAGGTGTGTCCTTTATCACTCTAGGACCAGACACATTAAAGGAAATCATTTGCATAGGAGAGGACGAGAGAACTAAAGACACTTTCCCATCCTTTGGAATGAAGAGCTATTTTCTGCTGTC
This sequence comes from Aythya ferina, assembly GCF_964211825.1. Classification (NCBI taxonomy): domain Eukaryota; kingdom Metazoa; phylum Chordata; class Aves; order Anseriformes; family Anatidae; genus Aythya; species Aythya ferina. The sequence goes on along the minus strand of NC_140318.1, from coordinate 1,438,362 downwards.
TCCAAACACTGTTCCTCAAGCATTCCCTCTTGATGGCTTTCAACAAGCCACGAAGCTATTTTACACACTTAAAAGGCATTCCCGAAAACCACTTTTCGGTCGCAAACCCTTTTTGAGTCGATTTAGTTTCTGCAGGCTTGTAATAGGCTGCCATGGGCAGAAAGAGCTTCAAGTAGCAGGGTGTTCAAGAAGCAGACTAGCTTCTGTGAAGGAAACACAGTCCTTGAAGTACTTCAGTTCTGAAAGCCTCTCTTATCCAGTGGTAAGTACTGCTGGGAGTAATCAGCAGAGCTAATAGCATGTGCTCAGAGAAGAGATTTCGCCTGAGTTTCCATACGTCGGTGTAAATCCAGATCCGACTGATCAGAGATGAACACACTAAAAGTATCTCAGCTCCCAGGTGCAGACGGGACGGTGTGGGAGTGCCCAGCGGGGTGAAGGTGAGCGCAGCCATCCAGGGCTCCCAGCAGAACGCCTTGCCGGAAAACAGACTCGTCTGATTTCTATTACGGGAAGGAAACCAGGGGCAAGAGTTCAACTGCTCACTAGAGAATTACGGGGAATGGCCACTATGCAGAGGCAAAATGTCTTCGCGGCGTGCAGGACGGCCGCCAGGGCATCCAGCCTGGGATGCCAGCACTGGGAACGGGCACTGTGCGGGGTGGCCTGGCTCTGCCAGGGCTGTGATGTGCAGGGCGCCAAGGAGCCGTCTGGTCGTGCTCCCACGGGGCTGCAGCTCCGCCGGTGGCTCTGTACCTGCTGGTTGTGTGCTGCTAGCCAGATCGCTGCCGCAGCACAGAGCTCAGCAAGGGCCAGAAATGCAGCCCAAGGAGCTGGGTAAATACTTGGGGCTAAGCACTCACAGGGCTGCTAGTCACAGCGGCCGCGCCGCACGCAGTGCCAGAACGGGGCTGCCCATGGCCTGCCCAGTGCCTCTGTCACGGAGCCCACTCAGTCACTGCAGTCACTGCGGCGTAGGCGAGCCCCATTAGAAATAATGCATAAAGGTTAATGAAATACTTGTAGCTATTTTAATAAGTAGTTAATCTTTTATTACACACTGCTACACAGTCCAGCAGAGCAATAGATTGCTTTTAATTGTAGCTTATAATTATCTATGGTAGCTTCCACTGATGTGCTGGTAACCATTTTGGACACATGCTGCTTACATATAGAGCGAGCCAACAATATCAATTCATTATTTATTAATGCGTTTAAGCTGCGTAAGGCTGGTACCATAACACGAAGCATAATCAGGGCAGGCCTGTGAGTGTCTGTGATGCTGCAGGACTGGCTGCGAATGCCCGGAAAGGCGCAGCAGGAGCTCACACAGCTGGCTGCAAGGGCAGCACGAGCAGGACTGTGGATTTGTGCCACTTCAGACATTCAGAAGGCTGTAGGGCACATGTGGGAAAAGCCCAACCCAACCCGGTGCATCTTTCCCCAAATGACTCCATAAAGGCACCTAAACTGGTGGCTGGACTTCAAACTGTGCCCCAGGCACCTGCCTGTGGCCGCTGGTGGAGGCAGGGCTCTGGCCAGGTGAGCCACTGCTGTCCCCCTGTGTAGCTCCGTACCTGTCCCACAGCCCGAGCTCAACAAGTGAGCGTCTGTCTAGGTGGACCCAGCACCAGTCCTCAGCGCCCTGCCCCGTGTCTGTGCCGCTGCTTGCTGCGCTTCCCCCTGAAATGGCAGCTCAGGGCTGTGCGGTACAGACGGAGTCCATCTGCCAGCCAAAGAGCTCGGGGACTCTCCCTTCTGCTCGTGGCTGGGTGCCGGCTCCCACCCTTCTGCTTTCGCTCTGATCCCAGTGCCTGTGATTTTCCTGGCAGCCCCTCTGGTTTTACAGTGCGGACCGGAGATTTGGGTTTACTCACAACCCGGGGTTTGTGCGGCTGCTGCAGCAAAAGGAAGAGCTGCTACATGTGTTTGGTGCTTAGGTATCTGCGCCCAGAGAACAGCGCTACATTTTGTTAACTCTGATTAAATAAAAGCTGATGAAGAAACCTCTGAGCATGACTCACTGTCTCACTCTCCGGGTCTTGAAGTCACTTCTTAGAAAACGAAGTGGGGAGATACGGTTGCATCCCTCTGATAATTGTCTGCAAAGAGGGTGATGTGAGTAATGATCTAATTTTATCATCTTGTGGTTTGAAGAGGCATCAGGACTGGTTGCAGATCTGTAATTAGCGTATGGCTGGCAAAGGGTATCTGATGCAGTCATTACCAGTTCTGAGGCAATATGGAAAACAGAGAATATGAAGGGGAAATTCAGCTCAGGGTGCGTACTGATTCATCAGGCAAATGCTGGTGTGTTCTCGGGGCTGATTAGCAGTCCGGTCGCTCTGTGATCTCTCCGGGCTGCAGTAAAACCAAAGGTGGTCATTAGCTCTTGGGAAAGCTCCCAGCTCCCAGCCCCTTCCCTTCCCTTCGCAGAGCTGCAGGTGCTGGAGGCGTTGCTCTGCCCATTGCCCTCCCTGTGCGAGCCTGCAGACACCCGGACAGCCGAGCCTGGCCGTGCCTGCCCTTACCCAGCAGTGGCCCAGCTTTGGCACGGCACTCAGGTCCTGGCTGCATGGGCTGGAATCTGCCACATGGGCTAAAAAACCCTGAAGAAATGGCAGGGAGGGCAGGATCCACACCAGTTTATCCACTGAGATAAATACGGGCGGCACCTTAAATGATGAGTCCCAGGAGCAGGGGCTCCCTTTGTTCCAGAGATTTTTGTTCCAGGCAAAGGACCCTGGTGATCCAGGAGAATAAACGCAAAACAAGTTGTTGCTGTTTGGGGATCACAGCCCCAGCTCTAGGCCTTGTCTGAGCATTGGCTGAGTCCTGGCATTGTCCTGGGAAGCTCCTCAGTCAATCCTGCACCCCACCAAGCAGTTCGCACAAGTTCCCCAAGCATCTTAGTTCAATGTTTCATCAGGGGTGTGTGGCTCTGCCCCGTTTTCTTGCTGGAAGATGGAGGACAAAACATGGGAGCATGCACAGAGAAAACGACCTCTCGGACACGCACCTTCTGCTCTTCTCGGTGGGGCCTCAGGGTCCAGGTGCAAACGAGAAGCACCGTGGTCTCAGCAGCCCCTCCAAGTACCATTAAGTATCAATAATGGAAGTGCTTACAGATACCCTGTACAATTCAACCCTTATATTTTATTTATAGCTGACAAAGCTCAGAGAAGGAAAAAATATCATCATACTTTAAATAATAGAAGGTAGAGGTATTAAAACTACCCAGGCAGTTACAGTAGTTGCAGAAATGTCTCCCAGCAGACCTGAGTGTGCATACACCGACTGCATTTTTAATTTTTAAAACATATTTCTTTCAAAATTATTCAGCAATACAAGAAAGCCACTTTTATGGGGTGATAAATTACTGTAATAAAGTGTCTTTTGTCCAAGCATATGGGAAGAAAGCCATTGCAGGCAGCAAAGACAGGCGCTAGCCCCTGGAGAGCCAAGACCCGTAAGCAGAGGAGCATGTTGATTTGTCTCACATGATTTTAATTATTTTTCAAGCATCCTCTCTGGATGTTTTTAACTGCAATTTTGCTTTTGGTTAACATTTCTAAGAGGGTTTGATTCCGCAGTGAGTTTTGCATGCAGCATCAGACCTGGTTCCAGAGAGCTCTGCTGCCCCTTCCCCGCAGCCCGCGCTCGGTGACACGGTACCTGTCATTTACATGCAATTAGGAAAGCTTTGATAAGATTTATATTCCTTTGAAACTTTAGAAACTTCTTGCAAGAATTAACTGAACAAGGACTCGAGAGTGATAATGAGGGGTCTGATCCTGCTCCCTTCAGGGCCCGTGTGTTTTTATCACAGCCACAGCCATCGGTGCCCAGCCTGGCGTGTGATTTCGGATGCAAATGGAGTCCCTCAGTTCTCCATGGACTGAGCACCAGTGGACACAGGGCTTTTTTGCTGTCCCCCTGGACAGCAGCGGCACTCTTTCACCCCTTGCTTCCCTATTAATCATCAGCATCGTTGTTTTATAAAACCAAGCAGATTATGTTTAACCCCAGTTCCGTATATACCTATATCCCTGTTCCGCACGTAATTCTTGCCCCCAAAGCTATGGCGTTTGAACTTCAGAGAATAAAGTACATTTAATTGGACCTATTATTTTCTTGCAAAGGGAAAGCCTTTCAGATCAGGCTTCAGCCTCTCTGTGCCAATGAAAATACACGTGCCTAATTATTTCCATTTTTCAAAGAACCTCAAAGGCAGCTGATGAAAGGAACCTTTTGCAAAAGCTCACAGCAAACAGAGTGAAGTCACCTAATGTGCAGAGCGAGAAAGCCGCGGTCTCCTCCCGTGCGCATGGGGCCAGTGACGCCCCGCATTGCTGTGAAAGGGTGTGGTGCTGCTGCCCTGCAACAGAAGATTGTCGGGAAATGGTTGAAATTGTAGCACCAAAGAGTTTTTTGGGGGGCTTAGGGCTTTTGGGGCATCATCGTGAAATGTGTTTCCCTGCTGCCGGCGCCTGTTCTCACAGGACAATGCTCTGTCCAGATTATTCAGTGTTTCTTCCTCACTTTGAGAACAACCACTTTTCATTGCAATTTTGCACTAACCTGTCTGGCTTCACTGACGGTAGACTTCTCCTTCCCTAGCTGTACACACCTGGGGTTCCTCCCTTCTCCCATTTCTGCCCCAAAGCCTGGCAGCTTGTGCTGCTCTCCTGGACGTGTGTGTGCTGAGACTCCTTTCTTGCCTGTCTGGCTGCCAGCCGCTGGTACTGGAAGGGTAACGTGAGTTTCCTCCACTTAGAGGTGGCAGGAGACCTTTCCCTGTTACTTTTTGTACATTCTGCTTTAACAAAGGGCTCTGTTCTGGGCTGCAGCTGTGGGGTGACACCTCCCAGCCAGGACAGCCTGGGACGTGGTGCCCCGGGGCCCTGGACTGCCACCAGCACAGGAGGGAGAGGGGAGCAGGGGCAACACATGGCCCCGTGCATTCTTCACATATTTGATGTTTTCGTATTTCACCGGAGAGAGAGGAGCGTCCTGCTCAGCTCTGCATGCACCAGGATGCTCTCCTCGGCTGCTGGTGTTACCTGTAGCTGCTCCATCCACCTCTTTTGCTGTCAGCAGAAGATAGATGCAGTCTGGAAGCTTTTGTCCTCCATCCTTCAAGGGTAGTATTCATTAGGAATTTATTGGCCTCAGAGGACCTGGGCTAGGCCCGGACAAAGAGCCGTGTAACAACGGAGTACACGTGAACTGAAACAAAGACTGAACTCGGATAAAAACTACTCTGGATTTTTTGGTCAGCCTGCAATCTGTTCAACTTTTATTGGCTTTGTCTTGACTATCGGAGGACTTTTCTTCATCTGGACCTAAGCCCAGCTGGACTTAGGCACATGCTTAAAGCTAAATACAAGTTACGTTAGTGTGCTGAATCAGGGCTTTTCTTCTTCCTAAGTCATTTTGCTGTGAGTGCATTTTTGGTGCACATGAATATAAACTGAAGCTGTTATGCTAATAAAGTTGAACTTCCTGATTTTAATATTCTACATTTCTTTTCATTCTACATGGAGACGGTGATGACTGCTTTTGTATCTGAGATTTACATGCGGCCCCATATTTTAGCAGTGACACATAATTTACATGTGATTAGATCAAAGTATTTACTTCCACGAGTTTTAAAACAACAAAATCTGATACTGACTATGCCTATTTCCCTCACCTTTTAAGTGAATAAAGAATAGAAACAGCAGCTTGAAGCAGCAGAAATTTCAAGAGATCTGACTTTAAGGGAGAGGTTTCACTGCACTGTGCTTCTTTCAGATGCTACTGTCATGGCTGGAGACTGGAAGTGGCAATGTTTTCAGAAATGTTTCATGAAATATATTCTAAGTGCAGTTTAAATTACTTTTTAAGCTGGGTAATCTGCCAACGCTTTGTGCTGTTAACAGAGAAGAAGAAATTGCTTCAGAACTGACTGGTGTGCTCAGGAGATGGGAAAGGAATTCCTGCCGAGAATGCGCCCTGCTTCCCACAGAGAGCGTATTGCAGCTCCTCTTGGCTGTGTCAAGAAGCATCCCTGCCCGGGGAAGATAAGCACGTTTTCTGGGTTGCATGGGAAATGCAAGTACATCTGCAGAGAAAGGAGCCCGGGCAAGCAGCCCTCCCAGGCGGCTCCACCTCCCTGTGACAGAAACGACTGTGGAGAGGCCGGCGTCTTAGGGCTAAAGGCAATCGGAGAACTTCAGTGCTTTCGAACCTGCTTTTTCTGATTCTGTGTACTTAAAAACTCTCAGGTCCCCATGCTTTGTGTGAAGTCCCCTGTGCGCCTTCCCTCAGCTCCGACTCACTGAGCCCTGCTGGCACCCCAGCGGGTTCCTGGCAGCCTCCCCTTGCTGTCCCTGCGCTCCCAGCTCCATCTCGAGCTGGCTGCTGGCTGCTGGTGTGCTGCGTGCTGGCCTCCTCGCTCCTTGGTGGTCAGGACAGACCCGAGGAGCACTAAGCCACTGCTGCCTCCCTCGTGGGTGCTGCCCTGCTGCGTGCCCTGAAGCCAGCACCTGCGCTGGGGGGCACCCGTCGCCGGCACGCCAGGCGTTGGTGGCCACGCTGCTGGTTCCTGGGACTGCCCAGCCTGGCTGGCACCACCAGGGGTTTCTTCTGCAGCCCTTGGCCGATCGATAGGATCGGTGTGAGTGGTCTCAGCCCCTTGCAGGAGAAATCCTGCCTTGCGTCAGCTCCGTGTGCGTGGACATGTGCATCCCTGTACCAGGTGCGCTGCGCTGCACGGCCCCGAGCCGGTCCAGGCTGGGCTGTAATTGACTCTGAGCACTGAGCTAGGCCTAATTCATCAGCCTCACAACTCCTCTCGTAAAACAAAGAAATCGCCTCCCCTCCGCTCTCTGCCCAGCCACAAGGAGCAGATAATTAATTCTCTGGGGTGGGGATGAGGCTCTGGGGAGGTTCCGGAGGCAGAGCCCTGCCCTTGGAGAAGCACAAACAGCTGCCCGGGCCCTCCTGGTAGGGGATTTGTTTTCAGCTCACCCAGATAATAAGATCCTTTCTCCTCTTAACCTCTTACCTAGAGTGCAATTAGGGGTAAACAGAGCTGGCTGCTCTGTAAAGAAAGATGTGTTCTTAACCTGGCAAGAACAACTTCTTAATTACTAAGCCGACGGGGGGGAGAGCGGTCTGAGTCTGTCTGAGCCAGGTGATGCTGCAGGACTCACCTGGCTCAGCGGAGGTGCCACACGGCGCCTTGGTGGGATTTCACCTGGGGAACAGGCTGTGTGTAGCCAGCAGCTCGCTGAGATTCACCCTGGCTGGAGAACAGCACCCACGCCTGTCCCCAGACCTGCTGAGTGAGGCTGCCACTGATGTCCCCACCGGTCCCACAGCCTGCTGAGAGCATCACCCCTTTTCCCCCCCCAACCCCGTCCTGCCCTGCTGTCCATGAGCATCTCCCACCACCAGCGTGCGCCAGGCAGGTTTCCCAAATCCAGCAGTCTCCGTGGTGCTCTCCTGGGAGCAGGCACAGTTAAATGGATCACAGGATGCTCTCCACCTCCATTATCTGATTTCCCCTGGATGCATTTGTTCAGTCTCTGCTCCGCGGCTGGTTGGTGACAGCTGTGCTCAGTGAACCATTGTCCAGAAGCAGAGAGCATCCAGTTAACCGCCTAACCTGGCATTGTGACGGTAGGAGTCGAGCTGGGAAGCCCCAGCCCTGAGCTGCTTCTGCCTCTGTGGAAATTCCTGTGGGTGAAGAAGCCAGACTGGTGCTCAGGGACCGGATGGACTTTCCAGCAACATCTTTCCAGTGCTGTGGTGCTGGGGCTTTCCTGCGCATGCTGTTTCTGGGTTTTCTTTTTTTTCCATGGGCAAATAGCAGACAAGATAAGCTGCTGCAGCGAATGGCTTACCCAGATGTTAACGAGCATCTAATCTTTACGTCATTTTTGTGCAAAAGGTGATCAAAGTGGGAGAGTTTGGACGGGCCCCGTTCCAGGCTGCAGCGTGAGTCAATCCCAGCCCAGGGCCCCGAGCTCAGCACCGGCCGTGGCAGCTCCAAAGGCAGCTTGTGTGCTGGCTGTTTGCCTCTTCCAGGGCCCCTTTCAGATCTCAGCTTCAGCTGCAGTACTTTTTTTTCCCCCGTGAAGGAAATGCTGCTCTCCGAGGCTCTGTTTTGAAGCGCGTGGCGGCTGCGAGCCGCGGGCAGCACATGGGCAGCGCTGCCAGCCCCAACCCGGCTCAAGTGACGGAGCAGCAGCATCCAAACAGGGTTTGCTGTGGGTCGTGTCAGCAAGGCCAAGGAGTTGTGAGGTGTTGGGTGCTGAGCATCCCCTGGCCCTCCTGGCACCCGCAGGAGGTTAATGCCTGTCCTCCCGGTGCCCTGCCTGCTCTGCCCGACTCCTCCCCGCCCTGCTTTGAGCGCATTCTGGTTACGAATTTCACACCCTCCTTATCTCTGTGTCTTTCTATTCATCGCTGTAGCTGCAACTTCCCCACTCTTGCGCTGCGGTAAACCCCAGAGCCTGCGGGCTTGGCGTGATGGTGTTTCTGTTCAGGGCTAGGACCCGTGCTGAAGTTTTCCAGTGCTGATGTGTGCTGTGAGAGGTGGTGGCGCTGAGGGCTTTACGGCTCCTTCCGCCACCCGAAAGCGGGGTTTTCCTCCTGACCTGCCAAGTCCAGGGCCGCCTACCCGAGCTGCCCGGGGGGGTGCTGCCCCCCTGGATGCTCTGCCCCTGCTGGCATCTGGACCAGGCACCCTGGATAAAGGCACGCCGGTGGTTGGAACATCCCAGCACCCACGTCAAGGCATCCACAGCCCTGTAAGACAGGATCCGGGAGATTAATTACTGCGAGTATCACTGTCAGCAAATTATGCCTCTCTCTGTTGTCCCTAATCAGACCGTAATAATTGCATTTAAGCTTTGAAATGGCTGAGGTAGTAACGAGGAGCCCTCGGTCTGCAGCTGGATTGCGACAGGAAGCTGCTGGCACGCCGATGGAGCTGGGGGAGCTGGGGGGCTGCGGGCAGTGCGGGGGGCAGCAGCTCACTGCACAGCCTGGGCAGTGCCACTCGTGGTGTCAGGTGCAAGAGCTGCTTTGTGAGCCCCTAATTACCTTTACGGGACATTCTTTTAGGGTGGATTAGGATTTGCTGGGTCATGATCACTCCTCCAGTGGGCTCGCATTGCTGGGATGTCCACTGCAGGCTAACGCTGGGGGAACATTTTATCCTGAGAGTAACAGCCTGTGTGTGGTTTCAAATCCTTCCTCTGTAATGAGAAAATAAAAGCAAAAGATTTGAAACATTAGGCCTTTTTCTTAAAACAACACCAGGAACATTTCCATTATAAACATTCCTTAAGAAAAGGCACATCTTAATTCCAGCCCTCTGATAAGCACATTTTGCACTGAGAATGCTTCTCATTTCCTGCTCGCTTTATGACCAGTCCTGGGTCTGACTCATTCCTGTCCACACCACCTGGCCGGGAGCTGCTGCGAAGGGAAGAGGCCGCTGGAGGTGGGAGTGACCGGATTCCCTCTCTGGAGGACATGGCTCTCTTGTTTTCTATTTCCACCCCTTTTTACTGGAACAAAAATAGCCGTGAACAGCACCGCTCTTCCCGGAGGCTGACACTTGCCTGCAAAGGGGCAATTTTATTGTTTGTGCTCAGGAGGTTGAGCAAATCCCTGTCAGCCAGAGCAAGAAAGAGGATACAGGGGTGGTGTGAGCACGGGAGCGATGCCATTGCAGTCATCCCTGCGTGTTAGGTCTGAGCTTGCGTTCTGGCAGGAGAACAGGAATGGATGACTAAAGAGAAGGAAGCTGTGTCTGATAAAAGGCCAGGCCTGGGAGAAGATGGCAGTGCTTGCTTATTCTGCTCCGCCTCAGCCTTTTCCATGCTCCCTGCGTATCACCCACGGGTGCTGTGACAGCTCCCAGTGCCATGGCACTGTGCTAGCAGCTCCGCGCTGCCTGGGCGCTGCAGCCGAGGGCAGGGCCGAGGGCACGGGTACAGCCCCAGCCCCGGCACTGCTGGCACGGGGCCGTCCCCATGGGCTGCTGCAGGGCCAGGCTGGGGCAGGCAGGCGGCAGAGCCTCGGGGCAGCGAGGGGAGCTGGGCGTTATGGCACAGGCACTGCCTGGAGCACACAGCTCATCGGGCTGCGCCATGTGCCAGAGCCCCAGGTGAAGACCCAGGGCAAGCTTCAGCTCTGCTGCTCCACGAGGTCTGCAGAGGCCGGTCCTGACCCTCCTGCCTCTTTGTTCAGCTGGGTGCTGAATGTCGAGGGCACCAGCATCCCTTGTCGGTGCCACGGATTGAAATGCGCCCGTGCGCCAGGCCCTGGCAGTCTCCGTGAGATGCTGGCACAAAATGCAGAGGCCCTGGGGATTCTGCCTAATCCTGGGGCTGTCAGAGCTCCTCCCTGGAGCCCGGCAGAGGGTGTCCGGTGAGGAGACAGCCCTCGGCTCCTCCTGCCTCCAGCAGCAATCCCCTCTCTTTGCCATCTAAGCAGGGCCTGAGATGCACCCTCCTACCCTCCTTGTTTCGGGAGGCAGCAGATTGGATTGCCTCCTGGTGCTTCCTAAAGGAGTTCTGATGTGGCAGGCTGCCTCTTGCAAATGAGCTGAGCTGCAGCTGGGCTACTAAAATAGGTCCCAGTTTCCTCCGACAGACCAGATCTGGCTTGCAGGTGGCCTGGACCGAGTGCCAGCATGCTGGAAACTGCTACCAGGAGCAGGGTGGCAGCCGGAGCGCGCTGGACTCGCAGTAGCGGCTCCATTATCCGGCACATCGGAGCCAGCTCGCAGGCTCTCAGTTCCCAGGCACTGTGACATATGCTGTCTTAAAGCCTCCGGCAAATTGGAATCAGCTTGGCTTTTCAAAAGCCCTTTCATACAAAGGGCTGACATTTTCTGTGCTTTATTCCGGAGCTGGTTTGGGTTGTTAAAAATTATACCCAGTGGGTAGGAGCTGCCATACCTCCAATTGCTTGCGAGGCTACTCTGTATTTTATCAGCCTATTTTTTTTTTTGTTATTTTGGTGTAAGGAGAGGGGACCATTGTTTTGAAACTGTAGCAGGACTTTCCAATGGATCTGGAAATGTGCTGGTGGTAAATAGCTATCTGAGCAACCAGCCACCCCCTGGCACCTCAAGGACAAGGCCTCCAGCTGTTCCGTTATTCAGCCTGGATCATGGGTCCAGCTGTAATTTCTGTTCTGCTAGCTTAATTCCACACCATTTTTACACTGGCTTTTGAAAAATGCGTGTTTATTCTCCCCCTGCCTTCCCCCACTAGCAGTAAATGCCTCTCAGAGGGTCACCCTGCAGGGCACTTGCCCGTAAGCTGCTCCCCACGCTGTGCCCAGGCTCGTGCCCACGGGGAGGTGGGAGATGCCTGCAGGGTGGATCTGTCTGAATCCAGCCGTGGTGCTGAGCCAAAAGGGAAAAAACAGTGGGAAAAGCAGAGCTGCCTTGTCCTGTCCGGGTGTCAGCACACCCAGGGGCACAGGCATACGTACAGTAGCAACAAATGCAGCGCAGGCCTTCGGACTCTCTTCCAGGACGCCCTGGGAAGGCTGGTCCGCCTTGGATCTTCATCTGGCAACGTTTTCTTTCCCTTAGTGGAGCAACTCCTCCTCGTTCACGTTGCAGCAGGGCCGGCGCTGTCATTTCCACAGCAGGGGCAGAGGAACAGGGCAAGGTTGTAGAAGGAGATGTGGGGAAAACACAGGAGCAGAACCCTCTGGCAAGCCGGGACAGGTGACCCGACAGGCACTTCAAAGGGATGTAATATTTGACTACCAGTAAGAAATATCAGGGTGGAATTGGGAGACACAACATCTGGCTGGGAAGCGGGGTGTGCATAAGACTTTTGAATCATTTTTCAAAGGAAATGGCATCGCTTCAGCCCCGTGACTCCCCGCTGGCCCAAGCACGAGGTCAGAGCAGTGACTAATCGCTACAGCTAATTTAGCTTCTGTGCCTGTTCCAGGAACAAGGTGGTGTGTCGGAGCACGACTTTCACTTCTGTTCTACAACAACTGCTTCAGACTCCGACGCTGTATGCTCACAGGTATTCCAGGCAGAAGCTCAGCTTTCAGGGGTGAGCAGTGAGAGCAGTGCCACGGGCTTGTTCCTGGTGCCCTGCCTGGGGGAGCTGTGGGCACTTCTGGTCCAAGCACCCATGTGGGGAAGTACAGGCTGGGCTCGTGAGTGATGCTGACTCCAGGGTCTTGACATTTGACATTTTCTTCTCTTGATGATTTATACCAGGGAATGCTCCTAGAAGAGTCAAATAAGCACCCTGCTGCCCCATGGGGACGAGCCACAGGGGGTTGCACTGCCCTGGTGAATATTGGGGGGGGACGGGGCCACCTCTCGAAGCTGCAGACGCAGCCCTGTGCCTGGGAGCAGCACCACAGGGCCCTCACTGCTCCTCAGACTGCTTCCCTGTAGGACGTGATGTGGAACCCCCTTCCCTGCTCCCCTCCCTGCAAAGCCTCCCTAATTGCAGCTCCGTGCCACCGCAGCTCCTCCCGTGCCCCTCTGGCTGCCTTGCGGGAGGCGTCCTGGCCCTGGGGGAAGCAGCGCGAGTCGTGCAGGGGCTGAGCGCTCGGTTTTCTGTTCTGATTCTTGGTTAGCTCAATCCCACAGGCAACGTGGAGGACCCAGAGCTACAAAGGGCTGATTTGTCTTGTCCCTGCGTCGTCTAATGGCTGCTGCACCATGCTCCAGAGCTCAGTCCACTCCAGCCCATTAGATCACCCCACTGAAGTGGAGAAAATGAAACGTGTCCTTTCCTTGCCAGGGACTCTGTAAACAGTAAGAAAAGATGAGAACTAAGCCCTCCCCGGCCAGAGAGATTGCTCTAACGATTATTTGCTTTGAGCAGGCATATCTATATTAATTTGCTTTGGGTTGGCTTGATTGTCTTGATAAAGATTACAGTAGACTGGAGGAAAGTTTAGAGGAAAGTGAATTGTTTAATTGCCATCCAGCAGTGGGGGTAGGTCTGGCCCTCCTGTGTCCGTAGAGAGTTTTAATAGGAACACTTGGTTTGGTATGAATGAAATATGAATGGAAATGTGTGTGTGTATCTCCATGTGTGAAAATGCAGCAGAAGAAATGACAGAAGGGTTAAAAGAAAAGGTATCTGCTAATTGCTACACAACACCATATGTGAGATTTCATTCACATGAGGACAAGGAGCAAACTGACCTGAAGATAAGGTGGGAGAAGATGGAGAACAGAGCTGGAGCCATAAATACCCAGATAAGGAAAAGAAAACTCTGAAATTCAGGAATTCTGTGCAAGGCTTCTGAGGGTGAGACGAAGCAATCAGGCAGAAGTTCCCGGAGTCCACTCCTAAGCAGTACAAAGAGCAAGCTGTGTGTGTCCTCCGGAGCACACCAGTGGCTCGGTGCTGCACCGTCCAGCCACTGAGACACGTGAGCCTCACATGAAGGAAAAATCAAGCACTGCACGTCCCAGCCCAGCATAATGCTTCAGCAAAAGGCCGAAGCAGTAGCTTAAATTCAAGCACATCATTAAGTGAGTTAGTGAGGAGAGAAGTGCTGCTCGGTTGGCCCACTCCTTGCTTTCACAGGCGTGAGAACTCTATTTTCAGGGCTCCTGTTGCAATTTCGTAATTAGCAGCAGCAAAGACTTCCCACGAGGCTGTGGAAATGGCGTGTCTTCTACCTCGGCGGTGTGCAGCTGAGCAGAAGTCTGCAGAAATAGCAGAACACCGCCGAGGAAGCTGCGGGGACACCCTGCAATGCTGCAAGAGTCGGGCTGTGCCCGTGCCGTGCGCGGTGAGGGTCAGGGTTTGGCTGTTTGGGACTTCCCACGGCAGCTCGCTGCCATCCCTCTACCCGCACTGCTGCATCCCGGGCTGTGGCAGCTCAGTGCCACGGATAACAACGAGGGATTTGTGTGTTCCTGCTGCGACTCGTCATATGGAAACCACGAGATACTTCCCTGTGATTGCTTGTATCAGAGTGGCTCTGGCACAAAATGGCTCTGGCGTTACCTTCCTAGCTCTCCAGGGTCTTGGTTTGCCCTTCCCATTGCTCAGCTGCTGAGCACTCATATCGATAACTTGCTATTCACTTCTTTGGGAAATGTAATAGCTATTAATAGGATTCCAATAGAGGTTTTCACAGCTTCATTTCAACACTCAGATAGGACCTGAAGCATAACTTCACATTGAGCTTTGGTTTCAGGCTGCCTGTCGCACTGATTCTCACCGGTGGCAAGTCAGAGCAGGGAGATAAGGCAGGAGCCTCTGCTGGGCTCTGATCCACGGACACGGCCGTACCAACAGCAGGTACGTGGCTTCTGTCCTGCTGTGCAGGCCTTGGTGCCAGCAGAGCCAAGGGAACGGCGCGGGCAGACCCCCAGCCCCGCGCTGCTCCTGGAGCCCTCCGCTCCCTGCTGCAACTGGAGACGAGGCAGAGCCAACTTTTTCCACTCCTCGGCCAGAGCCCAGCTGCCCTCGGGGTGTGCGGACGGCAGGCAGCGAGGGGCACTGCCGCTGGGGTATTTCTGACGTGACTAAAAATAGGCAGGAATGGTCTAGGAACGGGGAATCTCCTGGGACACCGGCCTCGCCGAGCTCCGCACACCAGGAAGCTCAGGGACATTTTGGGTAAAAATCTTCAGATGAAACGAGCTACCTGGAACCTGTGGGATTTTTCTCCTCAGTGATTTATGGGGAAACATCCCCTGTCCCCGGCATTGCCTGCAGGCAGCCCTGAGACTGGGCCTCCCTCAGCCCTGCTCCCTCCCCAGTGGGTCAGCTTTGGTAAATGCCTCAATGTGTGTGTCAGAGCTCGTGACAAGGGGTGGGCGCCCTACAAATAAATACCTGCAATTTCCAAACCCAACCTTTGAAGTCCATACAGCCCCGCACGCTGGGACAGACAAGGAAATTTCAGCATTTCATTGTGTCATCTCCAGCTTAACACAAATTACTTAATGCGGAGTTGTGGCTGCAGGCACACATCGCTGTTTCCTGTCCTGGTTTCAGCAATATTGAATTTCCCCAGCCCTACCAGGCCTCGGCTCCTCGTTGCACTCACAGAGACCGGCCATTAGAAACGGGAGGGAAGGAGAAGGGGAGCAGCTCCTGGAGCCGCGTCCTCCGGCTGCTGGGGAAGGCAGGAAGAGGAGATGGCCTCGCTCCGAACCAGCTGGGGCCCCCCTTCCCTGCAGCCCGGTGCCCGGGGACGTGGTCAAGCTGTGCCCAGACCTGGCTTGCCCGGCCGGGCCGTCCCTGCTCTGAACACCTTTGTCCTGGGCTCACGTCCCTCTTCTCTCCCCCTGTTCTCCCAGTGCCCTGGTGGCCAGGCAAGGCGTGCTTTCACCTCGTGCTTTCACCTCGTATCAAGACCAGGGACTGTGCTACCAGGGCAAGAAAAACCAGGAGCGAGTGCGGCTCTGCGGGTGAGCTGCCTGGGGAAAAAACCTGGAAGGCAGAGCTTGGCCCCAGCCCGATCCTGGTGGCCCCTAAAGACAGCGAACATGAGGCCGCATACCAAAATGCCTTTTTTTTTCCTTTTTTTCTTCTTGTTTTTGAACAGGAAGAAAACAAACCAAGCAGTGAGGATGTGAGGGAAGAGGGAGAGGGCTGAGGTCTGGGACCGTGCACCACAGCAGGTAGCTGGGGGCAGCTCTGCTCGGCCCCTCGTGGGCTCGGTGCTGGGAGCAGGGGTCGGGGCTCGCCGCGTGCTGGGCACAGCAGAGGCCAGGCACAGGTTTGTGTCCTGGAGCATGAGAGACACCACGCTGCCCCCAGGGATGATGAAGGCTGTTTTATTTGGGATTTAGGGACAGCATTTTGCTCTGCAGCAAAGAACCAGCCCCGAGCTTCTCTCCGTGCCGAGCAGCCTCCAGGAGCGCCGCTCCCGCCCGCCGCGGGGCTCTCGGGGTGCGAGCGTGGGGGCACGCGGCGGGTGGCTGCCTTCTGAAGTGCCACCGAGCTGCAAAGGAGCGCCAGGAACAGCCTGGGGCCCCCAGAGCAGGTTGCGGGAGCACAGCAGGCACTGCTCCAATTTGACAAGCACAGTGAGTGATTAATGAGCCAGGGAAAACAGGGTGACACATGCAAATACCGGAGATCTACAGAGGAAATGCTGAGGATCAAGTCCACCTTTGTAAACAGAAATATCTCTATTATTGGGGAAGACAAGAAGGGAGCAGAGAAGCTCTCTGACTTCCCCAGACAGTCTCTAATGATACTTTCTGCAGTTTGCATCAATCCAGATTAAGCTTTGGGCTGACACAGACGGATCTTAACTAGGCTCTCGTCCAATGGGGCCGCGTGTTCCCCTGTCCCCTGCCTCCGCCGTGCCGAGCCCGGCTCCGCGCCTGACACAGAGGATCTGCACATCCCTTTGAGCAGCCAGCCCCGCTCCCCTCACCGCTCTGCCAAATGAGGCTCTGGTTTCACGGCGATGAGGAGCGCTGCAGTGATGAGGACGAGCAGGAGGAAGTGGGTTCGGGCTGTGGCTGTTGTTGTTGCGGGCGTTTACTCGGGAAGGAATTGGGGCAGCTGGGAGAGGTGCAGAAGGAGGCACTCACCGCGTCCCAGGGCGCCTCTGCCAGCACAAAGCCCCTTCCACGGCGTGTCCCTGGGAATCCTGCTCCAGCCCTGGGCTCCAGTTTTGGGGAACAATGCCTGTCAGGGTTGTGGGCAATGGGGAATGCCGCTGTGGTGGCCTGGGCTGGTGTCCTGCAGGTCTGGGGCAGGAGGAGCGGTGCCGGCGGGGCGCTTGCAGCAGTGCCATCCGACGGATCACACAGGGCTGTGCTCTCCTCTGAGGGAGGGTTCATCGCTGCCTCTGCACAGATCAATAATTATGTCTCTTCTCTCCATCTGTGGAGCAAAGTCTTGGCCTTCTGGTGCGTGGTCAGATCAAACTTCTAACAACTTCCCAAGTCACACAAGATGGGAGAATTTCTAGGATGAGATTTGCAGAGCTATTGTGGAGTCCATTTTCTTTTGATGCCAACGGGAGATTTAAAATCTGTATTTCAGTGCAAGGAAGGTCGAATAATGTGGAAGCTCCTTGGACCATACAGCAGTGGTACTGGGACTCATCCACCATCAGCTGTGGATTTACTTGTACCAACCTGAGCCTCTGGTGTGTGCCTGCTGCTCACACAGGTGATCCCAGGGCTCGTGGTGCCCTTTCCCCCACGGGGCAGTGGAGAAAACGTCCTGAGCACCGCCTGGTGAGTGCAGGGTGGTTATTTTGGGGCAAGTGGGGGCATGAGAAGCACAACAGAGGAGCCGTGTGTCAGTCAGGGGTGCCCATGTCTGCAGCGGGGAAGGGAGCAAGGTAATTGACTTTTCCAGGCGTGTGTTATCTGGAAACTTTCTCCCAGCTGGTGAGAGCCTACGGAAACACAGAAGTGGTTGGTAATTGCAACCCGCACAGTGCACACGCTGCTGAGGTGAAGCCTTCTGCTTCTTGAGAAGGCGCGAGCTTGGAAGGGTTCTGGGCTTGATTGTCATTCTAGACAAGTGTATCCTGACATCCCTTCCTTTTTACTATAAATCAGAAGCAAAATGAATAAATTAGTTATTGAAGTTCCTTGTGGGCTTCATTGATGCGATTGCAGGTGGAAAAGACAGGTAACATAACCAGAGGGAATTGGTGTCAAGGCTGCTCCTTACAGCCCCAGATTATGTCACCAATCAGCTGGTGAAATAAAGAGATTTCCCGCGTATATTTAGTAAATCAACATGACAATGTCATATACAATCGGAGTTAATTAGGCAAGCCTTCTCGCTGCGTACAGCATGCCTCGTGCCTTCAAGGTAGAGCGGCTCCGCCGCCGCCGCTGCAAGAGCACCAGGGGAGCGGCCGGGGCAGCGCTGGCTGCGAGCACCTCCGGCAGCGTCCTCGGGGCTGCGGAGATGGGGTGGCCACGGGCAGCTCCGTGCTGGCTGTGCCGTGTTTGCTGTGCCATGCTGCCCATCCCCACAGCCCTACAGCCACGACCTGCTGCATCGCCGCTCGTCATGAGCGCAGCTCCCAGCATGTTCCGAGTACGCACGAGGCTCGCTTGCACGAGGTCAAGGAGGGACAAAAGTGGCCACAACCCCTGCCCCTCCTCTGGCTGCTCGCGGCTCGCTGGCATGTCCAGGGCAAAAGGTGTTTGGTCTCCGAAGGCCTCTCCGTCCCCTCGGCCCCGGGAGGAGAGGCCAAGTGTAGGGCAAGGAGGCGACTTGTCCGGGGTCAGCCCCGCGCCATCTCCTCGCTCTGACCAGGGGACTCCCATCTGGTTAGGTTCAGCTGTCAGCCCCGGAGCAGAGTGGCAGTAACAAAAGGCTTTTTCAGACATAATCCCGCTAAACGGAGACAATCCTGTTATGTTTCCAGGCGACAGGAATTGAGACTTTAGTGCCAGAGTATGAGGACTCTGCCCTAAGGGCTTTGTTTCAGGACTCGATGTCAGGTGATCCCGGGGCCAGCCCGGTCTTTGTGCCCTGCAGCAGCACAGATTAAGCCCCAAACATGTATTTTTAAACGGAGCAAAGCCCAGGAGGTGTGACACACAATCTGGGACGGGGAGGAGAACCAGACCAGCATCCCAGCAAGGGGGATTAGTCTGGCCAAGACAATAGCAGCCCCGAATCTCCGAGGGGCACGGCCTGACATGGCAGCTGAGGGCTGCCCTGCCCGCCCCATGCCAGCCACCCCAGCCTGCCAAAGTTCAAATGTCTGACAAGCGTCACACCGCCGCTCCTGTATTCCCAGCCCATGTGTCCCCGATCCCCAGCAGAGGCCAGCTAATACCCAATTAACGGGATTTTTTCTAATGAACCGAGCCCGAACCGCCAGCCACTCCATCCTTTAATCTCTCCCAGCCGGAGCGGAAGGGCTTGGCAGGTGTCCCCGCAGGCAGGGGGGACACGGCAGGCCTGGCGTGCCAACGCGCAGCCCCTCGCCGAGCCCCCGGCACGCAGCGCCCTGCGTTTGTCCCCACTCGGTCACAGCCCTGCTCCTACCTGCCAGCGACCCCTTTGCTCGCCGTGCCCGGTGTGAAGGGTCAGCGCCACGGTGCCCGGGTGTCCTCATAGCCGTGTCTCCCTGCCACAGGGGACAGACAGCCCTTGGCACGAGGTTTGGGGATGTGGGGCAGAAGGGATGGCAGGCAGGGGGTACGGCCAGCCCAGAGACCTCGCTGTGACCGATGGCACTGGGCATCTTTGGGAGCCCACCCCTGCCTCCCAGCCCCTCGGTGGCTGCAGGGGGCCTTGCAGGGACGCGGTCCCGGGGTTAGTTTGGCTTTGGGAACATCAGAGTGAAGCTGGTTCTGCTGCCAAGCCGTGGCTGCCCCGCTTTACAGGGGCTGTTGTGCAAACTAGACTTTTCCCTCTGCTGATCTCAAAAGCAGAAATCTGAGATGCTGCCACAAGCTAGGAAATCCCCTGCACGCCGTATCTCAGTCCCACCAGCCTTATCTCCGCTCACAGGGGCTGTGTGCGTGCAGCAGGCATCCCAGCAGCCTGCGGCAGAGCAGAGCCTGAAGATGCAGCAGTGTGGGTGCTGTGGAATCTGGGTTCTGGGCCAAAGGAGGCCATGGGGAAGGGAAGCTCACAGGAACAGCAATCTCTGCTGGCTGGGGAGAGCCCACGCTCCTCCTGTGCCTCCCTGGCTGCAGGTAGAAGCTGCGGGAGCTGCTGCTGGGCTGTGCAGGAGCCAGTCCTGCCCTGAGCAGCGTGGCCGGCCGTAGAAATCTTTGACTTTGCCCCTGTGAGCCAGGGCAGCTCCTGCTTTTTGAGTGGGTGTCGGTCTGGTATCTGGAGCAGCCATCGTTCCCAGCCTGGCCCCACAGAGCTGTGGGTTTGTGAGAGGTGCAGTCAGCACGCTGAAGGGGTGCTGCAGCTCCCAGATCATCCTGAGCACGACTCCATCCTCTGTGTGCGGGGCTGGCACGGGGCTTAGCAAGGCTCACCCATGCCAGTGAATTGCCTTTATTTCCCTGGTTACAGTTCTTGAGTTTTTGTAGTTAGAAAGGCAGAGCAGGGGACTCACAGCTTGAATTACCTGGCCAGGGAACCAGGGGAGCTGCAAGCCCTGCCGGATCTGTTCACCAGAAGAGCGAGGGGCAGGTTAGGGTGGGGAAGGAAACAAACCTCGCCTCCCTCCGCAGCGTGGCAGGAACCTGTAGGTGGGAGGGAAACTCCCCCGGGGCTCCAGGATGGCACTGACAGCCCTGAGCAGTGCTGCGGAGATGCAGATGTTCACGGTGGGGCTGGGGCTGCCGGGATGGCAGCAGCCTCCCTGCCCGTTGCAGCTGGGTGTCACCGGCTGTCCCTCGGAGCTCCGGCTGCTTCGCCAGTGCTGCAGGGAGCCAGGAGCCGCTGGGTCTGGAGGCAGGGCAGGGGCTGAGTGCCCAAGTCCAGCAGACAGTCGTGCAGCACCATATTTCTTTCATCTGCAAATCTCGCCGTGCTTCAGACATGTGAGTGATGACCAAAACCACCCCGAGGAAGTGGTGAGAGAGAATTATCCCAGCTTACCAACGGGGAAAGCAAGACACCGAGACAAAGAGCTCGTTTAGATGCTGGCTCCTGTCTCTGTCAGGTGCCTGCGAGAAGCTGGGCCAAAAAGGATTTGTTCAAAGCCCCGGAGCGAATTGCTGGAGCAGATCTGGGACTCTCTGTGCCCCAGCCTTCATACCCCTTAGCCACAAACCAGCTCCAACCCTCAGGCAGCAAGAGGGGATCCCAAGAGAAGAACATTGTCTCCTAAATACAAGGTCTTCCCCAGACTTTGGGGGAGTTTGCAAGTAACAAACCTTTGAAGCACTTCCTTGTGGTATCGGCACAGACCCAGCAGCTCTGGCACAAGATGCTCGCACTCCTGGTGCCGGGGCAGGCTCCTGCCTGCTCTGAATTTACGCCTGTGCCCACCGCCTTGATGCTGCGTGGAGCCAGCTCCTGCTCTGACTCTGCTCTTGCCCCAGCCCAGCCGAGGAAGCCTCGAGCTGCTCGGCCATCATTTTCTAGAAGCCTCTGGCCTAACCCTGAGCAAGCAGGCTGGATCCTAGGGGATCGCCGGAGAGCAGCAGACAGGATCCTGTGGGATCTGTGCAGACATATTGCCTGAGCAGCTTGTGCAGCTCCCCCCCTTTGCAGCCAGCCATGTATAACACAGGAACTGAGTGTGAAACAGCTTCCCCGCAGACCCCATTAGCCCGAGCTGCCAACTGCAGACATACGGCTGGGCCACGCAGCCCGGGAGAGATGCTCGAGCCGCTACGGGCACCTCGTGGAGCTGGCAGGGCAGGAGGGAGCACGGGCAGGGAGCAGGCGGCGGCTCCGGGGCCGGGACGAGCCCTGTGCTCCCAGCGAGCCCCCGCTGCCCGGCCCGAGGGGCAGGTGGGATGGGGGCGTCCTTCTGGCTCCGGGGCCGGGGGGCTTCTCTGCCCTAATTTCCTCCCAGATGAATTTCTCCTGTGCCTCTAATTAAGCTTCCCCTTTGGCTTAGCGATGTGGACAGTCTGAGCGTTTGTAAATTACCCTGTCCAGCAGACGGGCTTTGTCCAGCTCTCAGACCTCTAATTATTCCGCGGGGCCCCTCGAGACGGGAGATGTGCTGCAGACAGCCCGAGCCGAGCACGTCAGGTGCGACAGGCCCTGCTTGGACAGCAGCCCTGGGACACGTGGCTGCTGCCACCCGGCACAAAGAGCTGTGAGCCTGCACCGGGCAGAGCTCCGTGCTTGCACACGGAGAAGGAGAAGCTCTTCCCTCTGCTTGGGCCAGGTCAGGTCAGTGCCTCCCGTGCCGCACACGCTGGTGCCGGCCGTGGCGAGGGCTGGGCACGGGGTCCTGCTCACTGCAGGTCTCCACACAGCTCCGACCTGTTCCTTTCTCCTCGCCACAGGCAGCACCGTGACTCTGCTCCCAGAACTGGGCGGCTGTCCCTCCGTCCCTGCCGCAGGAGGTGGATGGTGGTCGGAGAGCACCGGGACTGACGGCTCAGCCCAAAATCCCGACGGCTCCCAGCTCTCCTTCCAGCAGCTCCCTGGCTGGCAGGGCTGCAGCCTGGGGCGCGTGTAGAGGCAGCTATTGGAGGCAGCGAAGGAGATTTGGGCTGTCGTTTGAGAGACACCTACCTCGAGCCCTTCGCGGGCTCTGCAGCTCGCCGCTCAGCGCAGCCTCGCGTGTGCGTCAGCGTGCAGATTTGTTCACAGGCAGCGTCTGGGGAACGCGGCCGCGCTGGGCTCCGCTTCCTCGCGCACAAACCCGCGGCCACAGCGCCGCTCTCGCACACGGCTGCGCGGGGTGAGCAGCACGGCAAGGCCGGGGTGGCTCCGGGCTGGGACCACGGGGCAGCAGCACCAGCACCGCCAGCACCGCCAGCAGCTCCTCGCCTCGCCTCGCCTCCGGGGCAGGGCAGCTGCCGCCCGCTCGCTCCGTGCGCGAAGATTAAAAAGGCAAAAACGCACCTCTCCGAGCTAGCGGCTTTGTCTAAGTCTTGAATGATTTTCTGTCACTAGGTATCAAACTGTAGTTGAAAGGATTTCCCGTTGACATTTAGCAGTATTAAATTACAAAATAACCACAAGTCAGCCACTCAGTATGATATAAACAGTGGGATTTGACAGAGCTTTTTCTGGCCTTGGGGACCAATTTACTCATTTTTACAGTCCCAACTCCAGTCATCCGCTGGTAATGCACAGCGCCTTTTGGACACCATCTATTTGGAATTAGAGACACATATGGCAGAGTGTAATTACCTATTTATTCTGCTGCTGAATCAGCAAACTGAGGCTAGTTAACATTACAGCTCATAAGCCCCTTTCATAAACATGGGTCAGTGCTGGAACCGGGCAAAATTAATGCAAAAGAAAGAAAGAATTCCTATCGGAACGGGAGCCAAAAACATCAGATGATTTAACAGGGAAAAAATTGACTCTCAGTGCTTTCCGCAAGGAAGAAATGCGAGGAACCCCAGCCAAGCTTCTGGGAGGAGGGGCCGGGACCATCCCGTTCCCACTGGTGCGAACCGGGAGCTGTGGAAGTGCCCTGCTGAAGGTCTGAAATCGACCAGGGGAAATCGGGCACGTCGGCTGGAGCAGCAGCCGGGTCCTGTGCTGGCTGCTGGGGCCGTGCTGTGAGTTGTTCTCCTTTGCAGCATGAATGGGTTCAGCCCTGGGGCTGGGAGCTGCGTGCGCCCCAGCACTCCTCATGCCCTGCATTTGGGTCGTGCCCATCGTGCCCTCAGCGTTCCCTGCTGACCAGACGGCCCAGCAGCCGCAGCAGCCCTGGGGAAGCTGCTGGTCCTGCCTGCCCGGCTGCTCCAGAAAGCCAAGGAGCAGTGTCCAGCCCTGGGAACCTGCCCCTCGGTGGCTGCATGGACTGCGTGTCCACACCCAGCGCTGAGCTTCTGTGGCCCAAGCAGGATCCAGCTCAGCCGGCCGAGGGCAGGGAAGGAGGCAGCTCCCCTCTGTCCCCGTGTGTAGCAAAGAGGCAAAATAACCACAGGAACCTACACTGCCGGCAGAAACACCAGGGACTGTTCTGGAAGGGACTGGCTAAGGCTGAGGAACACGTTTCTCCTCCCCCTGACCTACAAGGCGTTGCGGTGATTAAGACACAGCACTGCCAGGACCCAGAAAAGGTGATTTCCCTGTGAGATGGGGTGAGCTGTGGGGCTCTGGTGGTTTGAACCCAGGTAGGAGAGGCGCCAGCTGTCCTGCTCTCTGCCTGCAGCTGCTCCTTGCACCTCTTTCACGGGGAGGTCTGAGTGGGTCTCGGTCTGGAAAGCACCCGGGAGCCCACGAGAAGCAGGCACGGTGCTCAGCACCAGGAGAGGCACTGTCCCACGGCCACCTACGGGCTGGCTGGGGGAGCAGCCCCACATCTCCAGGTGCACCCTGCGCCCCTGCTCCTTTCATTGCTGCCCTTCAAAGGGCCGGGCAGCTCCTCCGTGAGGGTGTGCGGGGCGCTGGGATTTGAACTCATTAGCTTTGTGCAGCCTGCACCTGCATCTCACTTGTGTCTGCAGCCTGTGGGGAAATGGTTTTGTTTTCTTTCTCTTGTTAAGAGGGGAGGAGAGGGAAGAGAGAAAACGACAAGTGCTCGGGAGGGCCAGCCGGGTTCGGGGCCAGGTGCTGCACAGTAGGAGCAACACAAAATGCCGTGGAGGTGGCTGGGGAACCCCCCGGGAACGTGACCGAAATGCCCATGCCTTGCGCTGGGCTGGGGGCACAGAGCCTGGGAGTGGTGCACGAAGGGGCCGTGCCCCGGTACTCATCCTGTCCTGCGTGCATTGGGCTCGGGGCAGCAGGGAAGTGACACCAAACTCCTGCCTTCCCACGCGTCCTGTCCTCCCTGCAGGAACAGGCAGGCCATAAAGCTGGGCGGCAGGGCCGGTGTGGTCGCATTCTTCCCCCCGCTGCTATTCACTGTTAGAGGCATTTTTTCACTTGAAGCGTCAGCTTCCCCCTCCTTAAAATAGAGATGGAAACTCGGAGCCTCGCAGGAACATTCGCCCTACAGACAGTTTGTCTCATGTGAATTCACACGTACCTGCCTCTGCCCTCCAGCCCTCTGCCTTCTTTCTCCGTGATTTCAGATAGACTCCCATAAATCGTGTTCCAGGCCTAAATTAAACAACTGCTTAGAAGTCAGATCCCATCTGTGGCATGCCCTGTGACCTGGCAGTCTTCCTTTCCATCACATAAAGCTGGCAGCGTCCCAGGGTCTCAGGGAAGTTCTGCAGAAGGATTGTCAGGCTCCTGGGATTTAGTTTAGATCAGTATTTCCATCCCTAAAACCTGTTTTCAAGGGGAGAGAAGAAAGGAGTTCAGCGCAGAGTTTTCAATTCGCCGTGCAGGGTCCGTACGCTTACAAGTTAAAATATCGAGCAGACGATCTGTTTTATATCTGCGTTTGTTGGATCCCAGTACGGGCTCTGGAACCCAGCACGAGGAGCCCTGTGTTTCCCACACTTGCTGTTCCTTGGCTTTGTGCTCTTCCTCCCCAGCGTCCTGCCCGCGCAGGAGCTGTCGCTACCTGCTCCTTGGCAGGGGCAGGGCAGCTGCTGCAGTTTGCAGGTCTGCTGCGAGGGGTCCCATTTTCATCTCACATGAGCATTTTGGCTTAATTTAATTAACTTCGCAGCGCCTGAGCACTGCACCAAATGTACCTGCTGGATGCACGGGAACGAGAATAACAGCAGGGAGTTGTTACAAAAGCTGCAGAAGTTGTGAACGGAGCACGGAGGGCTGAGGGCTGAGGGCTGAGGGCTGCAGGCTCTGGCCCCGAGCAGGCAGGAAGCGAGCACACGGCCGGGGTGCCAGCGGCGTCCCCAGGGAGCGCGATGGGGCTGGGAGCCGCTCCAGGGCTTTTCCATGGGAATTCGGCAGGACCTATTTTCTGATGGAGCTGGCAGGACACGCAGCGAGCCAAGGAGTTCACTCCAGAGCATGGTGATTTTTAATAAAGTCACAATTGCTGCTCTGTGCTAAATGACTCATTTTGAAGTCAGCCCCTCATAAAACAACCCGTTCTCAGAGGCTGCTTCCTTCTGTACATGTTTCACCAGCGCAGCATACTTTTATGGTGTAAATGCTGCCTCTGCTTACGGTGCTGCCCAGCAGTTACTGCTTGTTCTCACAGGTTTCTCAGCGGCACAACCCCGTGCACAGCGCAGCAGGAGGGGGGCCGCAGGATTTCCCATCCAGCCCCCGTCGGTGTGAGCCGCAGTCACGGTGATGGGGCACCGGGGTGTCTGCCAAATGACACGAAATTGTTTCACTGGCTGGCAAGTGAGCAGGAGGGGAGCTGGAGGGGTGGGGGTGGCAGATGGACGCGGTGAACGCAGGGGTCCTGAGTCGTTAGGGAGCCGGGCTCACAGCGTGCAGAAAACCAGAGAGGTCTCTGATCCAGAAACCCCTTTGTTCCCAGGCACTAATCTTCCCAAACCGACCGAGCTGTTGACGTGCAGGACGATTTGGTTTACTCGCTTTTGTTTATTTGCTTTTTGAGGACGTGTGGGCCAAAACCATGTCTGAGAACATGGCACGCCTCTCGTTACTCGCCTGCAGATCACAGCCCTGTAAAACAGCTTTTTTCTCAAACTCACAGTGTGAGCATTTGTAACCTGAACGCAAACTGCCAAACACACGTTCGCAGAACTCTGGTATTTTTATTTAATATGTATATATTTTCTTTTACAATTTGGACCTAATGAAAACCATGTGGATTGCGCTGAGTAAAAGGCATAATAGGAGTTTGTGACGGCTGTGCCGGTTCCCGCTGGGTATTGCCGGCCGGGTGCGTTCTCGTGCTGGCTCGTGGCTCCAGATACTGCACAAGAGCTCGAGTACGTTCCCCGGCCCCGTCCAAACCTGCACGCTGCGGTTTTCAAAACGCTGTTGTCTTGGCAACCTTCCAGCCCCTTTCTGGGCATTCAGACCTCAGCTGAAATGAGCGGAGCACGAGCAGAGTGTTTTCCCAGGCCTCTCGCACAGCACCTGACCGTGTGCCTGGTTCTCTCCCTGACGCTTGGGTCTCATCTCTTTGCTCTCATTTCTGACAAACGGTGACACCGCTGTGGTGCCTCCGTTTCCTTCCTGCCTGCAGTAAAGCCTCTCTCTGCCCAGCGCCTGAACCAGGGGCACCGCCACGCTTGTGCTCTGTGGTTGCTCGCAGCAGAGGACAGAGATGCTCGGTGGCTCCCTGGGAGCTGAGTCAGCACCGCCGGCTTCCTGAGCGGGCACGGAGCAGGGCTGCTGCCTCGGAAATGCCACCAAAACCCTGCTTCTGCAAAAAACCGCTCTAGAAAATGTAAATCCGAGTGAGTGCCATCAAAACAGACAGAGAAAAACATGAATTTGAACAAAGCCGTCCACCTCCTGCCTCCCCACAGAGGAAACCTGCTGCCTCTGCCCTGGCAGAGCGTTTTGCCAAGCTCAAACGAAACTGTTTTTACAACATCCCTTTGTCTCTCTTGGAATGCGACCAACGATTATAAGCTTTTAAAGAGAGCTTCTTGCTTGTTCAGGCCCACAGGGAGCAGCTGGTGTAAATACCAGACGGGCCTGCAGTGTCTCCGGTGCTGCCGTGCTGCTGCTCCTCGCGGCCACAACCTGGGCAAGGTGCGGCGCTGCCCGCGGCCGCAGGAGCCTGCGCTCTGCTCCCCGCGAAGGAACCCGATGATAAAGTGAGCAACAGCTGACAGGGCCGGAGCTGGTATGCGCAGCCCAGCGGACGTGAGGCTCCAATTTTAGAAAACTACAACTGGGGAGACTCGCTGGACCTTGCCGCTGTTTTCCATACAGGGAGCCTCGGGAGAGCAACATCTTATCTGCCCGGCCTCGCGCTGCATTAACAGCCCCTCGCCCAGGCAGCTGCTGGTTAACAATTAATACCTTTGGAGCATGCACCTAGCTAAGGAAAAACGTTGGGGATTTGCAACATGCAGCCGGGCCACACGAACGCGTTCTTGTTTTTCCAAGGTGAACGGCTGTGCCACGTCAGCCCCGAAAGCCACACTTCTCCTTTGCGTTCAGTTCTCCAGTCCTGCCCCTTCCACCTCCGGCTGTGTGCGAGCGGCCCCACAGATCCACGGCCCTGATACCCACCTGCCCCACTCCCACACAGCCCTGCCCTTCTGCCCCGTTTGCCTCGTGCCTTCGAAGCTATTCGAAAACATCTTCTCACCTTTCCTAAGCGGTATGTGTAACCGTTCTCTCTTCGCCCCCAGCATCAAGTCCTGCTTTGAATTGTCAGCTCCGACACCAGCGATCTGGCCGAAGCCCAGCTCCCACCCACCTCCTTCTCCACTGCCGTGGTTTGTAAGGGAGGGCGCTGGGGGCTGCTGCGTGTGCCCCAAAGGAAAGGCTTGTAGCTGCCTCGTGGCCAGCAGAATTAGGAACCCGAGTGAGAGAACACAGGCTTCTGCTCTCTTCTGCTCCTCGGTAACCTTCTGGGTCTCTCAGGGCAGATTAAGGCTTTTGTGCTGTTTTCACCAAGGTCAGTGATCTGTTCCTTTGTATTCACTGTACTCCACTCAATTAGTTGAGGGCATTTAAGATGGATTTTTCATATTTGCATCGCAAATTCTAAATGATCCATGAAAAGCAGCTGTTCAGAACTTCTGAATTCATTATCCCCAGTGTTTTGGAGTGAAGAAACTTTGCCAGCCGTTTGACTGGGGCCCTGAGTAGTCAGTATGATGGGAAACTGTCAGTTGTTTTTAGCTTGCATTGAGGAAATAACGTGATGGTATGGCATCTGTTTTCCATTTTCCATTCACTGCAACTCGTCTTTATCTGACTTGCTGTTTCCTAGAGGCTGCTCCAGCAGAGCAGCAGTAAGGGCCTGTGCAGGGGCACCCCGAGGACTTGCAGTGTTGGCATGGCCCTACAGAGCGGTGTTAGATACAACATGCCTCCTCTCTTCTCTTCCCTTGAAGAGAACGTGCTTTAGATTTGGGCTGGAATTTGTGACTTTGTGCAGAATCTTTTCCTCCTTCCTGCTTTAGAATGGAAAGCTGACCTTCTGGGGCCTCATTTCTTCTTGCCACTGACTTGCTGTGCGACCCTGGGCAAACAATCTCCCACTGCAGTGTCTCTGAGCTGCTGCCTGCAAAACGGGAATAACAAAGGGAGGAGGCTTCTGTTAGCTCCCCACACTCAACGGACACACCGCCAGAAAACAAGAAGTGATCTTCCTTCTGGCCCCTCCAAAACCTGGGTGAGTAAGGAAAGTTCACATACGGGAAATACTCTGGGTGAAGTAGAAACAGCAGACAGAAATCACAGAGCTTTTTTCCTGCTCCCGACCATCACCTTTACACAGCATTCCTGGGTAAAACTTCACTTCTTGTTTACTGACTCTTTAGAAAGACCTAGGACTTTGACAAAACAATATGCTGATGTGAATAAAGAATTAGAAAAAAAGCACTGTGTTTCACAACAGACCTTGATGCCATGGCATCAATACTATGAATAAGTTTAAAATTGGGAAAGTTTCAGCTCAAGGTTTTCAGGATTGCTTTCCAAGCCAAAAAGGAACTGCAAGAACAGCAGGGAAAATGCAGAGCACGGAGCATGCAGGTTCCTCTTCCCTAAACAAGCAACCGTGGGCTCTAGGGTGAGTGCTTTGAGCTTTAATCATTTGGGGCTCACATTTCTTCTGGCTTGGAGGTCCGGCAGTTAGCAAAAGGAAAACTCATAATCTAACCTGAGTGGTATTTGCAGTATTAGCTCCCCTAGGTTTGCTTCATCGTTGGCAGGCTCAAATAGAGGGCCTCCATCGCGTTGCAATGAGCCATGGCCGTGCTGTTTGCATTCCTTGCTTTCTACGCCCGTTACCTTTTGTCATTTATTTATTTTTTCTCCAGGAGCCAGAACCAAGATTATTTCTTAGTGGCAGCCTCAGTGTTTTCCTGCCCAGTCATTGCACAGTGTGTGTTTCCAAGCTCGCTGGCTGTGCCTTTTCCCTGATCTCTAGCTCCTGCTTGTGCAACCCTCCCAAGTGTTATTGCTGAGCACCAACGTGTCCAGCACACCTCAGCACCTCTGGGGAGCCCAGCCTCCCCTCGACGCCCAGCGCTCCAGGCGCACAGGTTCGTACGGTCAGCTCAGAATTCAGCAAGAGACAACTTGCACAGAGCCCACAAACCACACTCACAGGGCTCACACCGTCCCTTCTGCATTTTCCAGCCAGCCGATTTCTCGGTGGCCATTGCATTCATTCGTGCAGAAACGAGGTGGCCGAGAGCCAGAGGCTTGTCTCGCTTTCTCCTCTCTTTCCTTCCTTCCTTTCTTCAGCTCGCCGGGTGTGACAACCCGAACACGGTTGTTTATTGCTTTTGTTTCCACATATAATCAGATCTCTTTCCCTGACATTATGCAGCTCAGCGCAAGCACTCCAGGTGGGATGAATCCAGTTCAGTGCCCTCCTCCCACCCTAGGCTGCTCCCACCGCTAATGAACTGCAAACAACCATGTTCCTCATGTTCAACCTTCACCCTGCCCGATGCATCCATAATCTAAATATAGGCCATAATTATTCCACTGGCGTCTGTAGACCCATTGACAGAACTGACAGTGGCAGAGGTCGGGAGACCCTTTGCACCTTTAATATATTCTCTTAACCAGTTCCCTGCCACTGATGGCTACAGTCTCCCTAACATCCAGTAAATACCTGGGGTTTGTCCTTTGACTGTTCCAAGCGCGTTTGTTCCTCAGTCCTTTCAGTCCCTGCACCTCCGCACTGCAGGCTGATTATTTTCTTCCCTCTAATTGGGACACTTCATTTGTTTATCTGGTTGTGCAATCAAAATGTGAACTCAGAATGCTCTTTTCAAGCCAACGACCTGCATCTCTCCCAGATGCAAATCCCAGTGCCTGAGAAAATGAGTGCAGGAATCGATCTCCTGGCCAGTGTGCTGTTTCCATGTTGGAATACCCTGGAAGCAGAGGCACTGACTTTCCATATTATTATTTTTATGGTTCTGTGGAACAAACAGTTGAATGTGGTGCTGCGAGTGAATAGCAGGGGGAGAAGCTAATCTGTGCTGTAAGTAATTTGATCGCAAATCATTTAGAGAATGTAAATTATAGGGGAGAGATGTCACTCCTGGCAGGAGGTCGCCTGTGTCACCTGTCAGGCAGTCCCCAGTGGCGATCATGAAAATTTCTTTGCGGGATTATTAATAAATAAACATAATGCTCTGCATTTCTGCCGCACCTTTCACTGGAGGGATAGAAAGCACTTTAACATTAAGAACTGCGCCGTGCCATTATTTTAACTTCCTTTCGTAATATTATTTTAAAGGTTAAATTTGTCATTGGATTCCTGGGATCATAAAATGGTAGGAGATTTAAACTTCATGGTTTCCACCCACACCTCTGCTCATTTTGAGGCATAGGAACAACGTCCATGCTACATCTTGATAAATTAAACAAAGTGACAAGTCGTTAGCTCTGAGGCATGTGTTAAGTGTTCTAGGGCAGTAGCTCCTCGAAGTGTAACAGTGGTCAGGAAGCCAGTGTGATACTACAAAGGACAAAATTTTTGTCTTGCAAAATGTATAATTTAATACAAAACTACGAAAAGCAATAGAAGAGAAAGGAGAAGGCTGGCTGAAACTGAGACTGTTTAGATCTGTAAGCATGCATCATGTGGGACACGAAGTTACGACGACGGAGTTGTCATTCGGTGTGTAGTGATTTATTACTGCACTTGTACAGAATTGGCTGTGCGTCTTGGTATAGGTATCACCGTAACTGTTAATAAGCTAGAGGAATGCAGAGAAAAGGTGAAGATGGAAGAAAAGCTGTTACTATTGCACGATCCCTGGGTGTTATGCTAACCAGTACTGTCTCATTTTTCATTTGCATTCTTTTGTCTCGGTATCCATATTGTTAGCCTGAAATGTAAAACTTACCTGCAGGCTTTTTATGGGCAGGAATCTTCCTTTGTTCTGAATTTTTTATGCACAACACTGAATGCAGTTTGAGTCCCGACTCACGAGCAGGACCCAAAAGTCCTGCCATGCTGTTACCCTGTCCTGCAGTGTTACGGTGCTGTCCTGCTCCTGCTGAAGTTCATGGCAAAATGTATCCCGCTTTCTCTGGCTGTGAAATTATATAGCACTGATGCTAGGAGCAGACCTTAGAAGTGAAGAAGAGAGCAAATCACAAAAGCATTACCCAGAACAGATTCTTCAGAAAAAAATCCCCTGTGCGAGGGGCTGAGAATGGGAAGGTGCACGCATGCAGCTTCTGGCAGGGTCACACTTGTAACATCTGGCTGTGAAAGCCGGGAGGCTCTGCCAGCTCCTTTCGAATAACAGGCCGTGCTCACGGAGACGGAGCGTAACTGCATTCCTGCAAAACTCGCCCAGAACACTTGGAAGGGGTCACAAGGAGGAATGTCAGGGAAATAGGGGAAGGGCCTAGGACTGTTAAAGCCAGAGCCATTCAATCTGGCTTCAATTGCTTCAGTTGCTTTTTCTTTTTCCTTCTCCTGTTTTTCCCCCTTCCCTTCCCTTCCCTTCCCTTCCCTTCCCTTCCCTTCCCTTCCCTTCCCTTCCCTTCCCTTCCCTTCCCTTCCCTTCCCTTCCCTTCCCTTCCCTTCCCTTCCCTTCCCTTCCCTTCCCTTTTTCTTTTTCTAGATATTCACCCATGAAACCAAGAAAGCAAACCTGCAACAAAAAATGAGAACCCCAGCACGGCTGAGTAAGGGAAGGCATTCAAGTACTGCTAACATCCAGAGACACTGTATAAACAGGGACTGACTTAAGACAGTTCATTAGGAAAACAGGGAGGCTTAGCAGTGGAGCTGGTGCCCTCGCTAGCAGAGCAGTGCAGCAGCTGGGTCTGTCCACACTGACGGCCTCAGGTGAGGTCTGGGTTCCCCCCCAAGCCCAACCCCTCCGGGTGTCCCCAGTGCCTGGCTGTGTGGCCGCAGCCCCACGTGAGCCAAAGGCAGGCTCAGCCCTCAGCTCAGGACGGGACCTGACCTGAGCTCAGACCCCACCAGAGAAGCAAGAGGGAGGCCACGAGTTTGAATCGAGGTTCTTGAAGCCCTGGCACAAACGGCAACGTGAACTGTGACACGAACAGCGTGGCCTGGAGCTCAGGGATCAGCGGAGCAGTGCTGCTCCTGGTCGTTGTTCATCCACAGCCACACGTGGCGTGGCACGGTGAGGCTCCTCTCCCTTCCCAAAGCAAGCCCTGGTACCTGCTGCCTTAGTGCACAACTCCTTGGGCACCCCAGTGCCTCAGCCCCCTCCGAGAAGTCTCCATGAGGGTTTCGGCAGCAGCTGCAACCCCCTGGCAGTGACGAGGGCTTCTCAGAGCAGGCGCTGCAGCTGGGGAAGGGGCTGCCCTTTTTGGGGCTTTTCATTGAAGTCCGGCTGAAGGAGCCCTTTTGTGCCTGGCACTGCCTGGCGTGTCCGCTTTCTGCCTCCATGCTGAGATGTTCCTGAGAGGACAGTGGGAGATGCTGGTGGCCGTGTGCTGCCAAGGGCTGAGCTGCCGGGGGGCCGGGAGGAGCACAAAGGTGGAGGGTGCTGAGGGCTTGGAGACCCCACGAGGGAGGATGTGCTGGCTTTGGGGCGCAGGGGAAGTTACGGGAACAGAGGTGTAGAAAGGCAAATGTGTGAGTCAATATTCATCCATATATTCATGATCTGTAGGCTTGAGTGCTGTGATGCTCATTATCTAGGCATGACCTTAAAAACTGGAGTTGATTGAGAACACGGCAGCCCATCTGCTTGGCAACGCGGGCTGCTGGGGGCCTCGCCCCAGCGCTCGGCTGCTGCGCTGCTTCCCTGGCCTTTGTCTGAATACAAATGCAAGGGCTCATCTTCATCTCCAGACCCTTCGCTGGGGCTGAGGCAAGGCATCCACCACTCCTCTCGCAAGAGCACGGGGAGCGGAACCTCCCCGTGCAGGACCCGCAGCTTTCTCCGTGTCCCAGCTCCAGCTCTGAACAGCAACTTCCTCCTCCCCAAAATAAGCAGCGAGCACAAACCTGACAACCCCCATCCTCCACCCGCCCTTCCCCAAGGGCAGCAGAACTGCCACCCGCAGCCCTGGTTGCAGGGCAGAGCCCACGCCGGGCCCCTCGCGGTGCTGGGGACGGGCACAGGCACCAGGCAGGGTGAGCAAAGCTGCGGGTGGAAGCAGTTTCCTGGCCTGCTGGGAGGGACAGCAGGCCGCTTCTGCTTCTCCTCCGCCACCCCGCCCTGCTTCCACTGACCAAAGAAATGAATGAGAACGGCTCCTTGCCGCTTAGTCCTTCCAAATACACAATCACCAGCAAGGAGGAAGCGATGTAAAGTTGTCTGTAGTACAAAAACTCCTTCTGCTCCTTCCTCCAGACACCTTCCTCAGCCTGCTTCCTAGCATCCCTTCTTCTTTAAAAGAAAACGTGTCTTTCTTCTCAGCAATTAAACTCTATAAAAAATAAAAAAAGGACATTTTCTCCATCATACTTTCCCATCTCCCCTTTCCTGGATGGCAATCACAGACTCCAGATCTCACGCTGCGCAGGATATTCTGCCACTGGTCACATCTGGTTCCCTGATGAGATCCGCAGGCGGCCGAGCTGGAGCGCTGGCGGGGTCACGTGGCGGCTCGAGGTCGCTTATCTTCCTGAAGACCAGCGCTTTTTAATCTCCTTTGATTCCCTTTCTCTCTTTGTGCAGCACTCTTATCAGTTTGAGACTAAACTGTTGCACAAATGCTCGTGAGATCAATCTGCAGATCTTAAATGCAGTAAAAAAGAGGTGTTTCTCTGAGCAATCTGTTGGAGAGATTTTGTACTGACTTTTAGACTAGTTACACGCTGGTATGCATTCCTTTAGCATTAATGCTTCCTTTGGGACTCGAACCTTACAGAAATATGAGAACCGAGCGTGCAGGCTGCAGACACACCGTGAAAGTCAGCCTGCATGCAGTGTGCACGGACAAGGCATGCTGCCGCCGTGCACGGGGAAAGAAAAATTCACAGCCCATCTTCTCTAGCTACTGCTGGAAAATTGAAGCTCCTTAAACTCTGCAAGTTTCATTTGAGGAAGAAGGGTGGTTTCTGTTTTTTTTTTTTTTTTTTCTTCTGAAAATAACTGTTAGCAGAAGTCTCCGCAGTGGATGCTATTAAGAATGGAAAATAACAAATAAGTCAATAGGCATATATTAAGTCAGTAGGGCCAGGAATTTATCAATAACAGACTGAGGATGAAGGACACAGTGACAGTTGCATTTAGCACTCAGAATAAGGCAAATCAATCCCATTGACTAGATGTTGATTTAAAATCCTTAAAGAATTGGGTTGAGATCATTCTAGTTTTCCAGATACAGACTCACTACCGGGAACCTTCATCCCCGCAAGAAATAAGGAAATGTACCAGTTTAATTTTCTCGGCCCCCACCACTGTGCTGGCCTACCTGTGGCACTCGGCTGTGTGTGAATGACGGCAGTAAAGTGGCCTCGAGGCCACAGGTCAGGACAGTGCCAAAACGCTTGGGCTGTGGGGAACGAGGAGACTGTGACCGTGTGAGCTTTGGCTGTAGAGCTTTAGAGGCACAAAAGCCTGGCTGTGCTGGAACAGAAGAGCACTTCCTTGTGTTAGGTTAAAAATGAAGTTATTTAAAGTACCCTTTTTTATGTAGCTCTCTGCTCCTTACAGGCTGAGCTCCAGGCTTACGCTGCCTGCTGGGAGTTCCTCCTGACAGCTGTGTCAGTGGGACTCGAAAAATTTGTAGATTAAAATGTACATCAGCACATCGAACTATATAAAACAGTGAAATTGGTTAAATGGAAACGGGGAGCTGAGCTCAGCGAGCTCAACCTGCCTTTAGACGGGTGTCGAGGCACCTCGAGCACGTGTGGGCCCGGCCCTGCACGGGGCCGACCTCCCTCTGCCACGAGCCACCGGCAGCGGCCACAACGGGGAAGGAAAAACGCAAACATCTTCTGGAAGTTCTCGCTTTGGGGGTTGTTTGAAGGAGAACTGCAGCAGAATCCTAGCATGCTGCATGAAAGAAAGCCTATTTCTGTCAAGACTTAATTGAGGAAATTTAATTTTCTTTCTTAACTGAATTGCTGTTGATAATCCAAAGTAATTCTGTCTGGTGTGTCTAATTTAGCCGTGAAAAACCTGGATCTTGAAGCTGTGCACAAGAATGTAGCAGATTTTTGAAAACAGCTTTTCTGAATAGCAAGACAGTAACTCATGGCAGCCGAACAAAAGATCCTTTTCTTTTTTTTTTTTTTTTTGTTTTGTTTTGATGTAAAACACGAAAGTTCTTGTACCTCGATCCTCTGGCAGTCTGTTTTTAAGAGAAAGAAATGCATTTTTGCAAGTGGCACATCAACAGACCTTGAGAAAATTGAGTTTGGAGAAAAAAAAAAGAATTGAATTCATTTTGTTTCTCTAAGCACTTTCCCATGTTTCAGATTTTGTACTGATAGATTGATGATATGATTTGCTTTAAAACCAGGTGGCCTCTCAGTTTCCATCTGTTGTGTCTATTGCTCTGTCTCTAGTGAGAAGCATTGCATAGCTGTGCAGGCATCTGTACCCTTGAGAGAAAAATCTACGCTATCAGAGCTGCTCAGGGAGATAGAATCTACTTCTGCAGTATCTTAAATGTGAGCTGTATCAGAAACTTGAGGCCCTGCAAGGATCATGTTTATATTCACCCAGGCTGGATGCACTGAATTTATATTAGCTTTGTGTAAACAACTTTACAACAAAAACAAAACTCAGTGATGGTTTCAAAAGAATTGGCTCAGATCTTACAAAATAACCTGAGTATCCCACAAACATTTGCTGCGGCTCTTTTGTCTCCCTGGATGCCAGAGGTGGCCGGGCTTTAGTGAGGGTGTTTTCCTAAAAGTAATTCTGATGAACAAACAGTGCCACCTGCGCGAGGACGTGCCGGGACTTCTCGGGTTCTGCAGAACTGGGATTTTGGAGCTCAAACTATGTGAGGAAAGTCTGCTGGCAGCAATGACTTGTTTGGACCAAAATGTCACAGGTAACTGGTTGCCCCAGCCCTGGCGCAGGCGGTGCAGATGGGGGATGCAGCAACCCCACAGGCTGCCAGCATTTCTCCAGGAGGTGCTGGCCATGCCTGTAAGTGTGGGATGCAGAGCGAAGCCCTTCCCTTCGGGATGTCTGAAGGAACTGGGGAACACAAAAAGGCCCAGGACAAACGGGACAAGATCACATCCCAAAGACAGGGTCCCCTGCATGCTGCCTGCGCCGGGCTGGCTGCGACCCCCTCGTGTGCCCGCATTTCCCAGCCTGGCGGGGTCACAGCCGTCACCAGCAACATGCCAGCTGCTCGCAGCGACCGAACGGCCTCGGTCAGTGGTCATTTTAAAAAAACTGTGTTATTTTTGGGTGGCAGAGCTCCAAGTAGGAACCAACAAGTAGGAACCAACTCGTGTAGTGGCAAAACTTGCTTCTGCTCACCGACCGGCCCACACCACGGCAGTGCTCTGTACCCTGCTGGTGCCAGCTCGCGGTGTGGTGCCCGTGCCCGTGTCCCGGTGGGGCAAGGCCGGGGAGGCCAAAACCTGGCCGAGCCCCGAGCCCGGAGCCCCCGCACGGTGCTGGCAGCGGGGCTATCACCGCGTGCCTTTCACCCGGCCGCCTTGGTTCAGCCGGAGCCGCGGGTTTGGCTTTTATTTATTGGCTTTCAGGCTCCTCTCCCCTCGCAAAGGGGCTTCGGGCTCCCGGCCCCAGCACCCCGGGCACCCGGGGAGCGCCCCGCGGCGGGGGCTGGAGGCGCGGCCCGGCCCGGCGGGGCCCAGCGCAGGCCGCGGCGGGGCGGGAGCGAGGCGCGGGGCCGCCGTCACGTTCCGGGGGAGGAAGGCGGCGGGAGGGCGGGGGGAGGGCTCCGCTCATGCTCCTTCCACAGGGGCAGCGGCGCTCCGGCGGTGACTCATCGCGGGACGTGGAAAAAAGCACCGAGAGGGCGAGCGGGCGGCAGCGCGGAGCCCCCCGCAGGGCCGCACGGAGCCCGCGGCCGAGCGCAGGCGGCGGCGGCCGAGCCCGAGCCCGAGCCCGGAGCCGGGGCCGGGGCTGAGCCCGAGGCCGGGCGGCGGCGGAGCCCGGCGGCAGGTGGGGAGCGGGGCCGCCCGTGCGCGCTCCCGGCCCCCGGCCTGCGTGGCAGCCGCCGGGCGCGCTCCCGAGCGCGGCGGGGAGGGGAGGAGGTGGAGGGGGTGGGGGGGGGAGAGCGAGAGATCGCGGGGGCGCGCGGCGGGCACGCGCGCGGCCGAAGTTGCCTCCGGGACCGGGAGCGGGAGCGGGACCGGGACGCGGCGCCGCTCGCTCGCTTCGCGCGGGGCTGCGGGGCCGGGCCGGGCCCCGCCGCTCCTCCGGCCGCAGGTGAGCACCGGGGGGTGCGGGGAGGGGGTGCGGGGCCCGGGCGGCACGTGCACGGCGGGGGCGGCACCGGGGGGAGCGGGGGGGGGGGCAGCGCACGGCGGGGACCGGGACGGGGCTGGGGGGGGAGCAGGGGGGGGCCCGGCCCGGCCCGGCCCGGCCCGGCCCGGCCCCGCTCAGCGCTGCCCCCCCCCCGGGGCCGTCCCCGGGGAGCCCCCCCGGAGCAAAGCGCTCCGGGGCGCGTTGCACTTGTTGGAGGAGCGGCGGGGCTCCGTGTGTCCGCCTGTCCGTGTGTCCGGCCCTGCCACCGGCCCGGTAACCCGCTCGGTGCGGTGCCGCTGCCCTTCCTCTCGGGGCTTGGTGCCGTGAATCACGGCCCGCGGCCGTTTCGTTTCTGCAGCCCCGCTGCCGCTGGTGCCTTCCCCGCCACCTCTCGAGGCTCCCACGAGCTCTTTTTCCATTGTCGGGTTTTTTCCTGCCGGCGGTCTTCGTGACAGCCGTGCCTGCAGCTTGGGGGAGGGAAGGGGACTCGTTTCTGATAGCAGAGCTGCTGCTGCCCCCGTTTCCTATGGCTTCATGCCTCAGAGATTTAAAAAAAAAAAAAAAAAAAAAAGGAAAAAAAAAAGAAAAGAAAAGGGGGGGGAGGCTTTTATTATGGTGGAAAAGGAGCATCTCCCGTGGGCAGTGCGGTTTCTGGATGGGGCACAAGTGACGGCTGTCGCCCTGGTGGAACTTGCCGGGACAGAGCCAGCCCGCTGTGATCCCAGCACCCCGGCACAGGACGCGCCTCTGCTCCTGCTGCTTGTCCTGCTCCTCCGGGGGCTTTTTCTTGACCAACACGTGCTTGGAAGGGGAGGACAGGCACACAACTTGGCGGTGAGTTTTAACGCAACTTTGCAGTGCATAGCCTGGACTCCAAGCCGAGCATGCAGGCAAACTGACTTCTTTAGTACTCGCCTCCTGTGATCCTGCCCAAAAGGTTTTCTGCCAATGTGTAATGCTCCAGCGTATACTGAAAATATTGAGCCTACGCTGTCTGTTCTCATTTCTCATAGTAATCGAGGTTGTGCTGGAGGAAGCAGTGGGAGATTCTGAGATTGATCTCGCACCGCGCTTCTTGGCTTTGTTCAGACCTATCTGTCGGTCTGAAGGCCTCGCTCAGTCAGTGGCTTTAAAGAGGTGTGCTTTTTTTTTTTGTAGTTCTTTTTTCATCTGTTAACAATTATTTACTCAGAGTAAAATGACTGTTTTTTATTTTTTTTGTGTTTGTATAGGGATAGGAGCCAAAAATACTTGTGTTTTTTTTCTACTCAACCTGTGCTTTCTTAGCTGTAAAATGGAGGCAAGTTTTTCTGTGCACCTTCAGAACACTTTCTAGCTGTGCAGAGGATGAATTAGGGAATGTACTTCACACCTTTTCCTGCTTCGTGTGTGCCAAATGTATTTAACTTAAGGCTATGAAAAACAGACAGATGAGAAACAACATGGCAGCACAGAGCTGGAGCAGCCAGCGAGTGGGGCAGGCAGGAAGAATCCGACTTCTTCTGAGTTCAAAGCACGAGTTGTCGCGTGCTGCTGGAAGGGCAGAGGCAGTCCCAGAGGAAGATGCCCAAAACCTAGTGATGAAAGCGGGCACCAGTGTAACTCCAGGGGCCTGACTCTTGCCCTGTCCTATGTGAAAGCCTCATTGGGATAGCGGCCTTTTAGAACACAAGTTTAGTGTCTGACTTGTGGTTTTTAGCTGTTGTCACCCTGACTTCTCATGGAAGCTCCTGTTACAGAAGAGGCTGCTCATGGCAAAGAACCCATGAAAGTTGTCTATCTCCAGCTAATGGGGAAAAAAAAACCAAACAACTGGAACTTCATTTTAGAAGCTGGGCTATTTCACTAACCGCTTCAGTATATGAAAATTCAACATGTCTAGATGGAAAGGGGCTGTGACGCTTGGGCACAGGATTGTGGTTAAAGAAGCAAATAGAGATTTGGTTAGGAAATAACATGGTGCATCTTCGTGCCCAGCCTAAAAGCAGGACACACCAGCAACGTTCCTGCAGCCCTGGGAGCAAGCACGGAGTGTCCGTGTGGTCATAGCTCCCGGCTGCCCTCACACTGCTGAGGGCCCAAGCGCGGGGCTTTGGGCAGGGGCCGCGGGGGAGCCTCAGCGCACCTGAGCACCACACAGTTGTACACCCCTTGAAATGGCCTTTTCCAGTGTAAAACCACATGGAAGTTAAAGGCTGGCTGAAATGGAGAAGTAAAATGTTGGCATGTTAAAGATGGAGGCCTTAAAAGTAATTTCCTCTGGTGTTAGCTCCTGTTAGCGCTGCTGTGATTGTCCCAGCGCAGGGAAGCACGGCTCGCTGCCTTGTGGCAGCTCAGGCTTTGCAGGACACGTTCAGTGCTGCTGCGACAGGTACGAGTCCAGTGAGACATTGCACACAAAAGCAGTGCAGAGTGCTGGAGCCCTTCACGGGGCATCGTGGTGTCCTGGGGCTGTGTGGAAGTGCCTGGTGTCAGCCAGATCCTGGCCCTGCAGCGCTGAGATGAGGAGATGCCTCTGCCAGCAGCAGCACGGTTTGGTAGGGCACGGTGCAGCGGCTCCCCGGGGAGGCTGTGGGATCCCCACCGGTGTTCAGGTTGGGCTGCGCAGCGCTGCAGAGGGTGCTGAAAGGAGGGAGGCAGAGGGGAAAAACAGAAGCCAAAAAATTTGCATTAAAATTCTAGATTTTAAGAAAGTGCTTTTTAAAAGCACAGCGTGCTGGTTTTCGTTGTTTGTTTGTTTTTTCCCAGCAGGTTGCAATTGCTGCAGTGTGTCTGAATTAGAGAACATCCAGCCCTTGTTTAAAAACGCCTTGCAGGTTTATTGGGGAGGGTCCTGTTTGGTTTTCAAGCAGCATTGGAGCTGCTGTCGCTGCTCGGCTGAAAGGTAGGGCAGGGAGAACCAAGGTCCTCGCAAGCAGGGGACTGAGCGGACACTTCTAGAAGTCGGGAGCTAAGTTTTATTTAAAAGCAGAAAACCATGGGGAGTTGCTTTTAATAGCGGTTCAAACGCAGCAGTCTGTAAAGCTGTCAAATCTTTTTATGGCTAGGTAGGTCTCTTTCTATCTTGGCTTATTTTTTATATGCATATTGGCTTGGATCAAGATTACTTCAAGTTCTAACCTGTGCTAAGTATTTAAACATCTGGACATGCTGTACACCGACATACATGCACGAGAAGTCTCCTGAATTGTGTTAACATTTTTAAACATATTTTTTTTTAATTTTCAGAATATTTCAAATATTTCATAAAATACATTTTTAAATAAAGTCAGTTACAAGTGTGTGTTCAGCTTCAGTGTTTAATCAGATGATTTGATTTCTCACATGGCAAATATCAAACACTTCTACGGTGTCAGTGCAATTAAAGAAATTAAATTTCTGAAGTGTTTACTTCGGCTTGGTGCTACTTTAAGTGCCTGCTATCATAGATTCCAGGCAGTGAACAGCTGTCTGTCGCAGATGGAGAGGAAAAAAACTTCCCCTTAGCTTCTTACTTCTAAAAAGGTTTCCTTACAAAACCAGTAGTAACGTAATACTACCTTTTAGTCAAATTTGAGCTTCCTGTTACGTGTTTAAGTGAACTGACAGCAGACAGTATTGATTTGAAAGCAAATGGGGTAAGTGAACGACTCTAGGAATTTCATACTCCAAAGCGTTCTTGAAACCTCACAAATGCTTGCTTAGAAGTCAGAATGCATTATTTATTTGGTCTCTTTTTTTTTTTTTTTTCTAAATCTACTTAAATACTGCTTTTAAATCTTCCCCTCCTCAGGTGAAGGCAGTGTAATCCTCATGCCCAATAAAACTCCGCTCCTGCAGTGACGTTGAGATAACTGCATTTTTTTTCCCTTCCGCTGCCTTGCAGGTAGTTTATGAATTACTTCTTTAGAGTCTACTGCATTTTATTAAAATAAAGTCTTCAGCTGTGGGCTCTGAGCACGATGCGTGCTTCGCCTGGTGACTCAAAGCACGCGCCGGGCCCTTCCCAGTCTCTGGGCAGAGCCGTGGGCAGCAGCACGGCAGGGCGCTGTGTTTGTCCTTCCTTTGGGTTTTGGTTTTGTTCGTAATTTCAAGCAGTTCTCGCTCTGATGCCGCCCTGCTTCAGGGGCAGGGGTCCGTGCATCTTCCTGTTCACTGCGCCTCGGGACGTGGTGGTGCTGTGTGTCAGCTCACCTCGGTGCCATACAGGCACGGTGGACGCGCAGTGCCAGACATGGGGCAGGTGGGAACGTGGCTTCTCCAGGTTTCGGGGGCTACCAGTGCCAGGAGCCCTCTGGGGAGCCTTCGGGAGCTGGCTCCTGAGCTGTGCTGCGGGCGAGCTGGGCACGCTGCCATCCAACCTGAGCGGGGAGCCACGAACGCTGAGGAGCAGGGCAGGGGCTCCCCGCTGAGGAGGGGACGGAGCAGTGGGAGAGGGGACGGTGCAGCTCCGTGCTGCACAGCTATTCGCAACATGAGCGGCTGTCAACAGCCCTGGAGACAGCTGAGGGACCTTGCCGAGGGGGTCCTGGTCTCGCGTTTCAGCTCAGCATCCCACCTCTCCGAGCTGTCCGTCGCTGTGTGCCCTGCCCTGGGGCTCCCCGGGGGCGCCCCGTGGCTCCGTCCCCCGTCCCATGGGACCGGTGGCACCTCACCTAGCTCCCCGAGTCTGCAGGGGTCAAAAACCGAGCCGATAAGGGCCGTGACCCCGCGCCCAGCCCAGCCTGCTGACGGAGCAGGTGTTGCTCCACGCCCTGGGAGGATTTGCAAGGCTTTCATTTTGCAGAGCTCGGTGACAGGCGCTGCTCTCCAGTTGCTTTTGTCGTCCGGTCTGCGCGCCTCGAGAAGCCCGCTTGCTGCGAGGTGGGAAATACCTAGTGGCCTGCCGAAAACTCCCGGTGTGCCTGAGGCAGAACCTGAAATCCAGGCTGACAGCGGGTGCCGGGCAGCGAGGAACAGCTCGTGCGAGAGCCGGTGCCGAGGGACATGCTGGTGGCCAGGAGCTCGCCCCGCTCACGGTGCAGGGAGATGCACGTTCCCCTTCCTCTTTGCTGAGAGCCTGTGGGCCTCCTTGTCCTCCTGCACTTTGGGGAGATTTTTCTTAGCCTTGTGAATTTTAAACGGTGCAGTTGGAGATGGAGATTGCTGTAGGTGGTGCAACAGCAACTGGGGAATGTTGGTCTGAAGGGCGGGTTGCTTCACAGTAAATTCAATACGATTCTTTTGAGGAATTGCCCCTGAAGTCTCTGTCCTGTCCTTACCCTCATGGGCACGTTTCTCTGCCATCCCGAAAAGGAGTGTTTTTTCTCCTTGTTGGAGCATTTTGGGTTTCTTCATAGAAGCACTGAGAACTGCCAAGACTCCTGGAGAGTTCGTGGTGGGTTCTGGTCCTGGGGGCATACGGATGTCATTACGGTGAGG
Organism: Aythya ferina; assembly: GCF_964211825.1. Classification (NCBI taxonomy): domain Eukaryota; kingdom Metazoa; phylum Chordata; class Aves; order Anseriformes; family Anatidae; genus Aythya; species Aythya ferina. The sequence continues at coordinate 1,395,044 of NC_140318.1, read as the reverse complement.
AGATGGGGAGAAAAACCTGAGAGATGTTTTAAGGTTCCTTTTCTCCCAAATGTAGGGACTTAGATTGAAATAGGTGTTAGCAAACGTGGACACAAAAATCCCTCTTCTGTTCATGGAAGTTCTGCTTTCGTTCCCCTGCGCTGTCAGTATTCCATTAGACCTCCTATCAAACAGCTGTGCAAAACTTAAAGCTTACAAGCGCTAAACTAGAACACCAGCAACAAAAAGCCTTGAAAAGGTCCTTCAAAATCCATGACTGCATTTCAAAGAAGCAAATAAGTCAGAGCTGCGTGTGTCTGTAGGTTACCCTTTAATCAGCAGGGAAATCTAAGTGGTGACTTTCAGCTGTCACTATATTAAGAACCAGCGCTGCCTTTCGTGGCAGTCTGTATATACTGCAGTCGGTGCTATGTAGTAAATATTCTTGCTGTGTTTTCATAATCATTCTACTTAGAGTAAGTGCTTCTTGGGTGGGTATTACAAATCTGTTAATCTTTATGGTATTTATAGGGTAATTTTTAACTCTCCTGAGCTCCTTACTTCCTTACAGGTCAATTACTCAATTTATAACGTTTTGTCACTCGTAAGAACTTTACCATCCAAGGGTAAACAGTGGTGGGTACGGTTCTTTACCTGTGTTTGCTCTCGGTTCTTTGTGTATTACGGAATGCCATAATTTACGGTGTGACCTGTTGGGATTTCTTTGAGTCTCCCCGGTTTGTACTTTAAAGTGACTGTGATGACTTACTGCAGCTTTTGTGCTTCATCACTAATGGAGGGAGAGGGGAAGGCTTGCCGCAGCCCTCTCTGAAGAAAGGGCTGTTCATCACGTTGCGGCTGCTTCAGTCACAATTGCTGCAGATAATGTTTAGGTATTTTTGGTTGGCGATTGCTGTAGCTGGTGACTGTAAGTCAGACCCCGCCGTGTTGCTGAGCACGCAGCTCTCGGGGAGGCGGTGGTGAGGAGGGAGGGCTGGCTCGAAGCTGTTTGCGCTGTAGCTGTCAGTTTTAAAGTAAAGATTTGTTTGAATGGAGGGGGTTGAGTAGGTCTGGTGTTTGAAAAGGTGATCTCCCTGCGCTCGAGTTTGTCCTCTTGAGATTGCCTTTCCCCTTGCTACTGTCCCCGCTCCTTTCGCTGGGACGTCTCGCCTGCTGCCAGCAAGCTGCGGCGGGGGCACCGGGCAGTCACTGCGATCCCTGGTTCTGGGGACAGCCCCGAGTGCTCAGCAGCAAGCAAAGCTCTGGAAGAAGCAGAGCGGTGGGAAATTTTCTGGAAGGTCGAGGGTAGGTGCAGCCGGAGAGGCTGAGCGGTCTCGCACTGAGCTCTCTTCCTCTCGCTGCCTGGGAATGCTGAAGGGAAATGTGCCGGGCTCTCATTTGTGCTGTTCTGCCTGGTGTCTGCAAGATGCAGCTTCTGCTGCAGAAGCAGGTTTCAGCGTCTGTGGTGATTCTGTGAGGATCTAATAAATCCCCTAAGGAGCCTGATTTCTAGTTGCACTTTTCTTTCTTCCCAGATGTAAACCATGATTCATTCTCACGGACAAGCAGACCTTGTAGCGTTTCTGGTGTAACACACAGTGAATTTATTGTTTTCAGAGATTCAGCTGAGATTTTTGTTGGTGGTGGTGGTTATGCTTTGTGAGCACACCACACTGTGGTGTTCCCTTCCAGCCGTTTTTTCCCTCCTCCGTAACCCCCCTCAACATTTCATTTGCTTGTGGATTAACAAAATGTCAAAAGGGCAAGGAAGGAAACAAAGGCTTGATTTCAGAGTAGGAAGGTCAGATGTTTGCTGCCTCGGCTTCGCTCATTCCATCACTAACAGGGCGCTGAGACTCACCCAGCACTGTGCTCACTGCAGGCTTCTCCCCGGGTCTGTGGGGTCTGCGGGGTCCCATCCTGCCGCCTGCCAGCACCGTGTGGGAGTTCCTGGCACTGGCAGGAGCTGGTGGCATTGCCTGGCGTGTGAGAGGGTGCTCAGCTCGAAAAGTGTACGTGAAAGGCCAGCCTGGGGCGGCCGGCGGGGTGTGTGTGCTTAAGGCACCAATTTGCGTGTAGTGCTCTGAAGGAAGTTTGAAATGACCCCTGCATCACCGCTCTTATCAGGATCCGGCGAAGTTGCCCAATATCGTTCCTCTTGTTCATCTGAAACGGGGGGGAGCCGAACGGCAGCTTGCTCATTTTATTGGTGACATAGATGGCACTAATGAGTTTGATAACAGCAGCTGGATGATATGGGGAATGTGTTTTCCCTTCGGAGACTGTCTCCGATTTGTTACACCAGCCCATATTTAAGTTTTTATCTACTCCTAAGTCAGCAGGCAGCAGTCACAGCCGGGGTTGCTCTTGTTCATGCATCCAGTATGTGGCATGAATTCTGCCCCGCGCTCAGCTGCTGTCAGTGCCTTTTCCTTCGCGCTGTCACTGCAGGGTGAGGCACTGGGGCTCTCGGGCTCGTGCCTGGATGCTTTGCTGAGAGCGTGTGGCCGCTACGTCCCTCGCAGACCAGCTCTCCTTTCACTGGCAGGCTTTGGGTTTAGGCTGTGAACTCCTGAGGGAGGCAGCGGGTCGTGAGGTGCCGTAGCAGAGCAGCCCTCTTCGTCACCTCCCGCGTGTTAAAGCTTGGGTTTGACCTCCGAGACGCAGCGGTGTGGTCCTGCCTCTGCCTCCTCTCTGCTGTGCTCACGGTTCTGGGGCTTTGGGTTTATCTCTCTTGTGCCTTGGTTTGATCCGAAATAGTCCGGTCCGTAAACCTGTGGCTGTGACTTCTGGAAACTCACTGGCAATGTACTCCAATCCCTTCCCAGAATTATTCCTCTTCCTGAAGTACCAGGTACACCTCTCCTCTTAAACGACTCCTGTGCTGGCCACAAATGCATTTTTTAACCTCAGTTCAACTCCATTGATTTATGAAGCTCTCTTGCAAGCCCCGCATTGCAGGGCTGAGAAATCACTTGTTTGTGAGATGGGTATTTGAGAAGTGAGCAAGATGGGTTAATCAAGTTAATTAGAAAATCCATTAGGACTTAGGAGCAGTAAGAAGACTCACTCTTCTTTGCTGACGTGTTTAAGTCTGGTAGGGATTTAGAGCTCAGGTTGCACACTGAAATTTTGACTCCTCTGAAAGGTGAGATAACCAGGTGAGGTCTTTTCGCCCCACCTTGCCTCCATCGGGGGCTAGTGCAGGGTTCTGGCGGTCACTGACCACCTCTGGTGCCTGTGGCAGTGGTGTTAGAAAATGCAGATCCCCAAATGTGAGAGCCCTCCGGGCATCCTGTTGGAAATGCAGGGACCTGGCGCACGGTTTGGTTGGAGGCAGGCAGGATGCCTGGCACTGTGCAGTCCTTTCCTGTAGCCCCATAAGGGCACACGGGTGTTGTTCCTGCAGTAGGGTGTTTCTGGATGTAGCTCAGGCTCCTCTGGCACGTACCGAGCCCAGTTCGTTTCCAAGTGCCTACTGGTCATCAGCCAATGAAAAGCCAATGACTACTATAAAAATTTCTTCCACATGCAAACCAAAAGGCACAAATTCTGTATTTATTCACTCTGTCAGAGCAGCAGAGCTGATGGATCCCTAGCTCCTGATCTGTGTCCGTCCCACCAGCACAAGGCAAGGCTTTTCTGCAGGGCTGCGAGGCTGCTCCTCGGGTGCTTCCTGCTGCAGCTCATGTTTTTTCGAGAGAACTGGCTGCATTGTTACTCATTTATTTATTTATTTTTACTAGCTCTCTAAGCTGGTTCATTTCACATCAGCTCAATGTGTTCCTTTGCTGTCAGTGTCTTTAATTTTGATTTTTCTGCTTTTGCATTTGCTTTGCTGTGTCATCTGCTGCTTCACTGCTCAGGGTTGGCTTCACCTGGATTTTGTTGCACCTAAAAATTATTTCTGTTGATGAGAAAATGTGTTTTATACACAGGTATTAACAAGCTCTCAACATCATTTGCATTGATATTGATAAAACATTGTAGTTTATTTTCAACTTTGTGAATATTTGTTCCTTCCTGAGACAAATCTTGGTGTTTCTGCAAGTGCCTGATGGTAGAGTTGTCCCCGCTGCTGAGCGGGCCCATGTCAGATATTTTGAGGTGTGTTCAGCATAATTACTCTTAAAAACTGGTAATTCAGGATGGTTGGAAAATTACATTTTGCTTTGTTCATAGATTGCTGAAAACTAAATTGCACTCTGTGCTTCAGCTGGGTATTTTTCTTTCTTTCTTTTGGTAGTGTTAGGACTTCTCCCCTGAATTCTTAATGAAAGAAAAAGCGTGGGGCGGGCAGGACAGGAGGCTCGTGTTTACATGAGTGAGCCTACGGGTTTTAATAATCTGCTGATTCTTCTGGGTTTATGCCTCAACAGTGGGGCTTGTTAGAATAATGAAACACACAGGGCAGAATGTAGTGCTGAATGTTTTTTGTCTGGCACAGAGCTTGCGCATTTAGCCAGAGCTTTCTCAAAAGGTTGATTCCCAGCTTCTTGTCAGAACATTCTGTGCAGGCCTCTGTAGGAGAAAAAATTGGACCCAATTTAAATAGACAGTCTTGTGAATCCTGAAAGAATTTGGGCATTTAGCCCAGGAAAGGGAGAGTTCTCTGCAAGAACGTCATTAACCCTGTCTGTCATCAAAATAAGTAATAAAAGTAACTATGCAGACTTTATAAAGAACAGAACTTTCTTGTTTTACCCCGCAGCCATGATTCACAAGGCACTGGTGCGTGAATCTTGCTCTCCAAGGAAGCTGTCCCGGTGGCAGAGGGGATGGAGGGGCCCTGCGGGCAGTGCCGTGGAGGAGTGGGCACGAGGTGCAGGCAGCATCAAACCAACCCAACCCAACCCAACCCAAACCCGTGCTGTTAGTTCCAGGAATAGGTAGGGAAAGCAGTCATTTTATTTAGTATAGATAAGCCACTTTATAGCAACATTCGATAGTAGCTGGCCCGGCATATTTTGAGGAGGAATGATACAAACGTGTTTCTAATGTAGCTATTTTTGTAAGTAGAAAAATGTTCAATCTTTTTACACAGGGAAGAGTTTCTGCTTCCGTTTGGCTGTTGCTTGCAGGATCCAGATGCGGGGAAGCTCTTGCAGTGCTACATCTGGCGGCTTTGTAAGTTGTGCAGAGGGTTTACGAGGTGGCTTTGAAGTTGCCTTTGGATTTGAATCATATGAGTCTTCACGTTGGCTAGGCTGCATCATTCTCAGCATCATTTCCTCTTACTTTAGATTATGAGAAATGTAAATACTTCAAGCTGTTGTTCTGATGTTTTGAAGTTGGGCCTACATAAATATATATATAAAATATATAATGTCCTCCTCTGTTCCTCTTCCCTCCATTCCAGATAGATATGTTGGCTATAAAGACACAAATTCGTGAGCAGGGTGGCTACAGCAGGTTTCAGGGATTTCGAGCCCATCTGATGTGAGCTGAGGAAATACTTCGTGTTCTTCGTTGCATGTGGTGGGAACGTATTTCAGGGATTGGCGGAAATCGGATGTTTTCCCCATAGGTTGGGAATAGTCGGTCTTCCCTACTAGATTTTGGCTCTGTTTTTACAGGGGTTCTTTGGGTGTTGATTGGGAGTGCAAACTGGTTGTATTTCATGTGCAGATTGCCAGCTTGCTGGTAGGACCGTAAGCTTGCTTTCTTACGTGCAAATAGCTGATTGTTCCCTCGATGCAGGAGGAGGCTGCAGCCAGCGGGATAATGAAGCTGACGTTACGGGCACAGACAGAGCACACTTCATAGCTCTATGTGATGTTACTTATTTCAGTTATGATTTAATGATGTGAAAATGTCTGGCAGTTTCTGTGAACGTATATGTTATGAATATATTTCCAGCCTATATTTAATCTTTCCTTCATCTGAAATGAATGAATTCTGAGAAGGACAACAGAAATGTTCTTAAATAATTTGGCTTCAGGCTTGAAAGCTTTATTGCATTATAAATTAAAAGGTAAGCATGTTGTTGCATGCTTAGTAAGCAATACGGTAAAATTCCAGGTAGATTTAGTATGTGTTTATTTTTAACGTGTTTCGTTAACACGAATAGTGGCCTGAGAGGTCTATCTCTACCCTTTCAAAGGTTGTAAAAATGAATTAAATGAATACTTTTGGAAGGCTCGAAATTGTGCCTAGAAGAATATAAATTAGTTGGGGGAAAATGCAGCCTGCTGTTGCTGTTCTGCATTTACAGTATTATCTGTCTTCAAAGGAGCTGTTGTCAGTTTAAATGCAGCTGACTGCCATCCATACTAAATTTTGATTTTAAATACGTATTTGATATTTATCTACAGATAGGAACACTGTACGTAAATATTTACACATGGTGTTGCAGGAGGAAATTCCGTGCAGGGAAGTAAGAGGTAGGACTAGTCCGGTTAGGCTGGTGAAAAGGAACATTTATCTCATTGTCACATTGATTACTTAGCCATAACTGTAAATCACTAAGTGCCCTTGGCATCGATCCTAGGGCTGTTTAATAGGAGCCATGTGAAACCATCCCTTGTAATGAGTGGATTGAGCTACATAACATTTAAAGTATATTTAGAAGACTTTTAAAAACAATTATATCTTTTGATTTGGCATCAAGTTCTAAGAAGCAGATTTCACAACATACTAAAAAACAAACAAACAAACAAAAACACAGCACTAACAAAAACCTCACATTAAACCTGTCCTCCAAGTCCACGTTACATACCACAAAAAGAGTAGATAGTTTACAAGAAAATAATAACAGTAGTAACAAGGAACAAATAAAAGATAGAAAATCGTTTAGCAGCTGTTGGTGTGTTTGGAGCTGTAGGGAACATACAGACCTCATCTATGTAAGAGCAGTGTAAACTATTGTTGATGATGTATGGAGAAAAACACAATGGGAACATGAGAGATTTCGAACCAAAATTAGAAATAAGTTGTTAACTACCTTTCTGGTTGGTGGGGAGAACTAAGTCAAGTAATGGGCATAAAAGCCATTCTATCAGATCTATTGTCTTAACTCCAGTAGCATCGTCAGGTGTAGTAGTATAGCTGAGAAGGGGAAAATACTGACAGAGACCTTGCTATTTCCAAGTCATTTTAATAGATTTGTTGCCAAACTAGACTATAGTGTACTTGAAAAAGATAATCTTGCCTGCTAAAAATGGGAATATGGACCTGAACTGGATGTAGAGAGTAATTTAAAGGAGAGTGGAAAGTTTGACATGGATATTTAATTATTGGCAGGAAGCATTTGTTTTATTGACATCCGCAATGAGATGGCTCCGACTAGCTTAAAATTTGTTGACTTAATGTCATTTTGCTTCTAGGTATGGAACAGTGAATTACAGTGTCTGTCACTGCATTTGTTTAATGAATATCAGTTGTTGACATAAAATGAAAAAGCTCTAGGGCTTTTCAGCCATTTTGCTAAAGCATTCGTGGTGGATTTTGGGTCTTCAAGAAGCCAGCACTCCATTACTGGCTGTTAACACTTCGTGCAAACTAGATTCTGCACAAAAGTTTGCAGAAAGTCTTAACGTAACCCCATCTGCACCTGCTTTCAGGATAAATAATTCCAGCACTCATAAAACGGAGCACATGTCTGAGACACTGGGAAGACTTGGGTTCTGTTCTTCTAGGTAGTGGTCAATTTGTAACAAACATCCTCACCCTTTTAGGGTTTTACAAATTAAATTGCAGGTATGGTTTTCACCAAGGGCTGTGACTTCCCTGATACTAAAGACAAGGAAAGCTGATTTCTGCCAGTTTTCAGTTGTCCTTTAGAGCTTATGTCATTGAGGATGAATAAAATTATATTAGATAGTATATTAGCCCTTTGGTCATGGATGGAATTACTAAATCCAATGAAGTTGTGTAACTGGGTGATCTTAATATTGTTTTTAAGAGTTTATTCACGCTTCCGTATATTTTATGCTTTCTTGGGCTCTGCATGTGTACATAATTCATGCTGTATTACATTTGCTGGTGTACATGTATATGCATAGATACAGTTTCTTCCTAATATTAAGCCTAAATTCTTGAAACTGTTGACTGATGATACATCTGCTCTTTGCGTAACAGTTCTTGCTCGGATTCCCTTATTGCAATCTGGAGCTGTTAGTAAGGAAAAAATGCACGGTCCTTCCTCTGCACGGCTTCTGGTGGTCGTAGGCAGTGTCGCCACCGCAGCAGCGTTCCAGCCAGCTGCACGTTCTGTAGGCAACTCTTTCTAAACATTTTTTCACTAAATTATTTGCTTAACTCTGCTCTTGCTGCATTGTCTCCCATCTCTTGCATTTCGTCGGCATTCTCCATGTTTTTTCCCTTTAACATTTGTATTTATAGGTTGTTTTTATTTTCAGTGTTGGCAGGTGTGTATTTCACATTAACATGAGGCTTTTTTGGATGTTAGGCTGCTATTTGCTTATGGTAATTTCCAGTCATCATAAGGTGACTGTTGAGAGAGATGAGCAGAGAGGGGAAAAAAAATTGTCAAGCATTTACAGTAAATACTCTCTGCTTTTGGAAACACTGTCAGAAGTTTAATTGTTAGGTTCAAGTAAGTTTGTCATGTGCCAGACAGAATCAGTCTGCTGTAATGAATGGGTTGTGCACTTCCACCAGCAAAAAGGGAGAGTGAGAAACCCGGGGATGCTCAGGACTCCCTGTCACCTTGCACTGCAGAAGGGATGGGGTAGGCTTTTTAACCTAGCCTGTAATTAGGTTTTGCATGGAAGCATATATTACTGCGCTTGCTTTGCCAAAGCTCTTCAGTATGATGGATGAGATTTAAAGGTTGATCTGCCTAAATTGCAATGAGAATACTAACGACAGAGATATTTCTGTTGTGAACTATTCCTACCAGACATCACGGCTGTGACAGAGATGGTGTAAGATAATGGACAATAAAAGTCACTCAAAAATAATACTCTCCTAGGATTGGACTGCCTTCTGCACGGCACGTACCCTGAACCAGAGCGATAATGTAATCATAAGCCAAGATCATCATTTAAATATATAGGTAATCTCATATAGTATCCTGACAGATTTATTTTACGAGCAGGCAGGAGAGAATAGTCTTGGGCAGTAGAGAGGAAGAAAGTGTTACTGACGCGGCTGTGTGTATTTTGTAAAATAGTTTGCTCCAGCCTTTTGGGAGCGACTCCCGCGGCCGGGCTCTGCTGCAGACGTCGCCAGCTGATGGGCAGCCTGCCTGCCTCGGGTGCAGCGGTGGCTCTGGTTCACAGTTAATCTGTATGCTTTGTACGTGGAGAGGTGGGAGTTGGGGCAGTACTTTAAGAGATGCACTTGACTGTGTTTAAACAACCGGTGGATTTCTGGAACGATGTAAGACTTGCCTTTTTGTTTTGTTATACACAAGGTACCCGAATAGAGGGGCTTGCCTCCTGCTGCACTGAGGATTGGGATGGGGAGGTTGTGAGAGGCAGACAGTAACTGAGTGGAAAAGCATGGACATACATATGTATGTACGTATATCATGATATTTGAGGGCACTAGAGCAGGTCAGAGGTACAAACAGCACAGTAATGTGCCCAGTAAGGGCTCAGTTGCCCCCATTTTGCAGCCAGCAATGTTGACACTGCTGGAGGCCAGGTTCCATTGCTTTCAGGATGGGAAGCTGTGCCAAAGTAGAAGGCCCCAAGCCCCATGGTTCATTCCAGAATGGTTTTTGTGGCAGTATGAGGAAGGGCTGGAGTTGCAGGGCGCGTTACAGAAGCGGCCTCAGGAGGGGCCTTCACCTGAAGTGCGGAGCAGCCCCACCTGCCAGGCTCCTGGCACCAGCCATGGTGCCTCCCCTCGCTGCCTGCGGCCTTTCTGCCTCAGCGGGTGCTTGGGCCTGGTTTGATGTGCTCTTCGCTCCCCTCCTGAGCACTTTTCACCCCCATAGTGGAGGGCCAGAGTGCTAGGCCCGCCTGAAGCCATGCTGCGAGAGCAAAGCGCTCGTCCCATGTAGGCCTCATTGTGTTCCCCTCCGCTCCAAAATCTCTTCTGAGTTCCTGAAGAGCATCTGACTTTTCACAAAGCTGCTGAGATACAAACCGAAAGAAAATGAGGTGGAACTTCTTGGAACCTTGAGTGCTTTTGGTGCACTGGTTTCAAAATTTGTGTCTCCCAGTTTAAAGCCTGTTGCGTGAGGCGAAGCAGCTCTAGGCCAAGCTCAGGTACATTTTCTCAAATATTTCTCTATTTATTTAGGACGCTGGTTCAATTGGAAGTCTTTCACTTCCTTCCATTGTTTTCAGAAACTGTTTTCCCCAGTGGCTGAGGCGCAGGCGAACAATCGTGCAGCATTAACATCTCTGCAAATATTTACATAGGCAGTACATTCAGCTACATAGGAACTGCCCTTTTCTGTGCCTGGCTATATGCTGCCGTGGTGTCTGCCCTGTACGAGAAAGTTAAAAGCATTTTCCAAGGCAGCATGCCTTGCTTTATATTGTACAGCTAAGTACCAATACTTTAATAACTGTAAATATCAGTATATTCTATACTTGTGAGAATTCCTTCTGATTTTGCTGTGATAAAAGTGCTTTCGTGTTTGGTGCAGAGGGAGGTGAGCCTGCCTCTGCTCTTGTAATATAGAGGTGGCACAGGTAAAAGCAATGTGTGATCATAAGCTTTGGTGTTTGAAACTCACCTGAACGGGTGACGTTTTTGCTGCTGTACGAGTTATTACATTGGTTGGTAGCCAAGCCAAGCAATCTGGAGTTTATCTGGCTAATTAAAATTGACCCCAAACGCCAAACAATTGTGATATATCCTTAACATGACTTGGCTGGACTATCCTGGAAGTAATGCTGCATCAATAGAGCATCAGGGAAATCTCCCTGTGCTTTCAGGCACCAGCACTGGTATCTGCTCCACTTACCCCTTCCTCTCTCAAAGACTGGAAGCCCAATTGCCATCATTTGTTTTTAATGTTTAGTTCCCAAAGCAAGCAATTGCTTTTTTTTGGAGACAGAAGTAATTGTTTCAGTTTCAATTAAAATCTGGTTAAAGTCTGACTTTAAAATCTGGAAAATGCTGCAAGAGATTTTCTGAATCATATATAACCCTTGCTTTTGTGTATGTGGATTTTTGAGGCATGTGTGTTATTGGGGACTTGCTCAAGTTAAATATCTCATACATGTATTCATAGTAATGTCAAAAAGCTGTTAGGTTGTTCTTGTAATACCTTTTGCAGGTGAGGATCCAGTTCTTTTATCCACTTTCTGGAAGATACGTGATGCTTCATGCAATTTAAATATGTTTTAATTTACTGTCATGGTCAAGACCCAGTCTGAGGCTGTTTGACACCGCAGAGCTTCCTTGGAAATTTGGAAGCATAATAAAAAGCCTGTCACTTGAGAAATGAAAGTGCAGAACTAGAACAATGTAAAGTGAAAATGTGCCAGTGTTGAGAGATCTTATTCAAAGACTTCTTATTTCCTACTGTTGTCTTTGGCTGTTTTAAACAGATTTAAAGCAAACAAATGAAAAACAACAAAAAACCACAACACCCTAACCCTCAATTATTTGTCTGCAACTGCTGCTCCTCCCTGAATTTGATAACGAGGAAGTGAGACCAAATCTGGAGTGTTGTTGTGGCTGCTTGTTTTTTTGTTCTGAGTAGCTGTTCTCTTCCGTATTCGATTATTTTTGTTGATGCTATATTGTGTCAATGATATTGTTGCCGATAAAAAGTGGTATGTGAAATGAGTTTATTACTCCACTTGTTAGTAAAATTACATCCTAAAGCATCACATGAAACCCAAAAACTGGGTATAAGCAATAATTTTCTTCAAGTGCAGGGGCTGCCAAAATCTTAATTTTTCCCTTCTTTCCAACTCTTAAAAGAATAATAAGGAAAATTCATTACCAGTTAATATCACCGTCAGCTCTGGAGGCATTCCTTGCAGTAACTAAGCTGAGCTGTCACATAGGTCAGCCTCCTTGCTGTTCGTGGCCAACACGCACGTGGTGCTGCTGCGTGGTTAGCATGCAGGAGGTGCTGCCAGCCCGATCCCTGCAGCCTGAACAAGGTGGGAGTTTGTAACTCACTTGAATGACTTTGAGAAGACCAGTCCTTTTCAGAGGAATGAACACGTGGCTTTTGGTACACTACATTTTATGCAAATGCTTACATTAGTTAGAAGGAAGTGTTTCATGCGAATGGTTGGAATCCATGAGATAATTTCATGCACAGATTATGGGACTCTGAAAAAGCTGGCAGCATTTTGACACTGTACAACCCGAGTTCCTTTTTGGACATCGCAGAGTGCCTTTGTGTCCCTGGCTGCTATCTGCAGGGCCTCTTGCGAGGATCCCCCAGCCTACCTATGCGGCGGTTGCCAGCAGCCCAGAATAGCTGAGCTGACAGCTCGGGGCAGGACACGCTGTCCCGTAGGTGTCGGGCTGCGGGCGGCTGTCATGTGAGCCCTGCGTATCTCTTTTCAAAGCTGATATTTGGTTCTTGCCTCTTCCTTCGCTTCCAGCTGTAGCACTTGAAACAAGCAGTGACCGAACCCAAACACGCCGCCCAATAAATGCTCCTACGTGCTGGTGGCGGCCGGGCTGTTCCGAGCTGCTGGGTGCCTTCCCGTTGTCTGAGCCCTGGCAGTGAGCAGCCCTACCTTGAGCTTCCCGTGGCAGCCAAAAAGCCGTGGTTCTCCCCGGAACGTCCCGGATTCGTGTGTGATCAGATGTCTGGGGTTCTCATGTTTAGCTGGAACTGCCTCCTCTCTCCGGGCTCTGTTCCTGTCCTGAGGCAGGAGGCAGCAGATAAGATGTTTGATCAGTTAGCCTACAGGTACTTCATGTGCACTGCACGGACATGCCTTTTTATCTCGAGGCTGCAAATGTGAAATTCCCAAATTCCTTGGGAGATGAGTGGCAAAAAGGGTGGCTGTCAGAGCCCGTGCTCTATAGCAGCGTTTCCTCTGTGCCTGGGGATTTGGTAAGAATAAATAAATAAATAAAATTAAAAAAAAAAAAAAAAAAAAGCAATATGTGTTACATTCTCCCTTTAGTGAGTGACCTTTATAAATAATGAATAATAAAATAATGAGTAAAAATAAAATAATGAATAATAAAATAATGGTTAAGTTTAATAATAGTAGCTAGCATAATATAAGGTAGGAATTTAATAGGTCTCTCAACGCCAACATTAAATTCTCCTATTTTTCCTTTTTAAATGTTCACCTTTCTTGCTAATAAGTCTACAGATACCTGAAACGGAAGGAATGCTAAAATCAAGCTGTGTCATGCTAGTAGTGATTATCTTTCTTCTTAGAATCATCGCAGGGTTTGGGCTGGAGGGGACCTTAAAGGCCACCTGTTCCAGCCCCTACTACGGGCAGGGACACCTCCCGCTGAATCGGGTTGCTCAGAGCCCCATCCAGCCTGGCCTTGGCTCTTCTTCCACTGGAGCTTCACTGTTCTGACTTGGACAAACATCTTTTACTAAGAGCAACCCTTGCATTTGTCTCTTCATATGTGGTAGCTATCCCCACTTTCACCTCTTTCCTAGTGAGTGCTTGCTGGAGGGAGCATTCGTACGCCTAAGGACCAGGAGGAGCCTTTCCCGGTGCTTTTCCCAGCACCGTGTGCTCACGTTGCAGTGGCTGGCATTGGAAAGCTGGAGCTAAAAGCCCACTTTGTCGACAACTGTTAGAGGAACCAAGCACAACTTGCAATAGAAATTCTTCTGCATCGTGTTTTCTCTCTCCCCCCACACACCCCCCCAAATATTTAAAATACCTTTGCATTTTAAATTAAGAATTAGTCATTGCTCAAATGCCAGGCATGCACTATTAATACACTAATGAGATCAGGTTGTGCTCTGTCACAGAGTGAGTACTTGCCAAAACTCCTGAAACAAGTTTCTGAAAATGCTTGTGTTGGCCCCTAAATCTCACCTTGTCACTGTTATGCCTCTCGTCACCATTAAGGACATCAGCACTGCGGTTCTAAAATGAGATCTTACCTAGAGCATGCACGGATAATGAATAACCAGCTATGAAATACGTTGTTTAGCAAGCCAAAAAACTCACACACATCCTTTGGAGGGGAAGGGACATCAATGTGTTCGTGTGCACTACGCTCTGGTCTCATTGCTGAGGACTGGCTTTGCTCCCAGGGCTGGATCCTGACCCCAGACCATTAAATTATTAAATTAAATTATTCCATTAAATTACTAAATTAAATTATTTCAAATTTAACAAGTGTGTTGTAAGAATCACAAAGGACGTTTGGGGCTTTCTCTGTGTGAATTATTTATTACCATCTCTGGAAGAACACGTGGATAGTTGGGTTCACCTTGATTGTAAGATGTATCGTGGAAGATCAGAAGATGTAGACCCTAAACCAGAACTTAACAAACTTGATGTAGGGAAAAGCACACCTTTTCTTGTGTTGTATGGCCCCGTTGATTGCACGTGCCTGAGATTTCCAAAGAGCCTTGAATGCTTTAAAAGCAGGCAAGGTAGGGTCTGTTTGGAAATCCCTTAAGGCCGAGGAATGGTGGTGGGGCGTGAGCTGGTGTTCATTTTTGTTTTGTGAACAGAGAAGGTGCCGGCCTTCCTGCAGCCGTCCCTGCGTGCCTGGTGCTGTAGGGATCCCCTCGCTCAGCAGCTCCAGGGGAAGCGCCACTCCCCGCCGTTAGCCGTGGTACCGGAGTTGAGAAAAGCAATGTTTTTTTGTAGATAACGTACCACTGAGCAAATAAACCCCTTCTCTGCTATTTTTCTTAGCATGAAAGCATACCCCTAATGTTTGCCATCGAGGTATTTTTGTTCTGTTATCTCAGGGGCGCGGGCATAAGTGTGACCTGTTGCTGCGTGCTCACGCGTGGCCGTGCCGGCGTGCGGTGCATCAGGGCCGGCCAAGGTCCCGCGGGGCACTGCTGGGTGCCAGGTTTGGGGCTGCTCAGTTCCACTTACACACGGAGCCCATCAGAGGGGGGAAGAAGGGGGCGGAATCAGTTCTCGCAGCCTTGCTGCACAGCCGCGTCTGGGCACACCCCTAGGAAGAGTTTTTGCTTCCCGTGTTGGACTGGCACTGACGAGCCTTCTTCTCTCTGGCGTTGCTCGCAGCTCCCGCGGAGTGAGGCAGGGTTTGGCATGGTACCATGGAGGGGCAGCACAACCACCCGCACCACCTGGGGGACCAGAACAGCGCGCTCTGCAAGCTGCCGGGCCAGGACTACCAGCATGACCCTCAGGTAAGCGGGGCTCTCTTCGGCCCTTCTTTGCTTTTCTTCCCTGCCTTTTACAAAGCGTGGGGAATTCTTAGCAGTTTTTTTTTCCCTTTTCCTTTGTTTATAGCACAGTTGTGGCAGTTCTAGGGTATATCCAGCTTGGGATTTTGCCAGCCAGGCAGAGTTTCCTGAGTCCGATTTTTGATGATGATAAGAGACAAAGGAAATACTTTAAATTTCACTTAAAGCAAGTGTTTTTAAAACATCTTATAAAAACATGAACTGTGTTGGCTTTCTCTTCTCTGTGATTCTTTGAAGAAAAGGCAGGTGTTTGAATGTAAGTGAGTAAATGTATTTTATTTCCTTGTATAGATTAATAGCAAATGCTGATGAGAGAGTTACAAAATACAAGAAAGTTCATCCTACATGAAATTGTAGACTCTCTGACTTCATTTCCTGAGAGTTTCTGGAAGATTTCTACTGCAATATATTTTGTCCATACTGTCATCAGCTTACACTGTAGTGGTTCCTCTCCCTTCCCCTTCCCACCCTTCTGCAGCAGTGGGTTAAAACAAGGTTAGACCCTGTAATAAAATAACAGTGAGACCTTCACTGTAATCATGAAACTTTTGTTTCGTGAATTCTGAAAACTTGAATTTTTCAGACTGTTTTGCTGTTTTTCAGACCAGATGAGTTTTAGTTGTTTGCATTTTGAAAAGTGAATAAAAAACACCTTGGAAAAGCTGTCAGAAAGAAGAATATTGGAACTGTGGCGTAACACTGCCACGGGGAGGGCACGTGGGTGTTAATTTGTTGTTCCAGCTGTGCAGGCCAGCGATGCTCAAGGTTTCTTGAACAAGAAATGGTCATTAGGAAGGCGGTATCAAAACCCAGTACAGGGTTTGCAAAAACAACGAGTTGCCTACACGATAGTATGACAATGAATGTATCTTATACAGCACTACTTGGAAAATACGTTGTATGGAGCAGAGCTCCCCTCTCCTAATGTAGCAATTTGTCATATTAAGTCATTTAATAATAATTGAATCCCCTTGATTAATCTCCTAGAATTAGCCAGTTGCATTTTGAGCAATTAGGGTTAATTACTGCCTCATTTGGCAGGATAGAGCCCCTGTAATTATTTCATGAACAAGATTAGGAAGTGTTCCTGTGCAGCAGATACATTCATGGCATCTTGGAGCACATGTTAGAATTTGTAATGACATAGTTAAGTGTAATTAGTAGCTAATAATCTATGTTCTGCTGCTCTGCTGATGCTGAGTGGGCTCGTTTTGCTGTATGGTCATTGTTAGTGAAACCTCCCCTCCACTCTGCTAATACCCAAGTTGTGTTAATGGAGGTCTCTAAGTATATTAACTGCTCTGAGAATGATCTAGTCTGGAATTAAGATTGCAGGAAGGTTTTTGTGTGTTGTTTTTTTTTTTCCTTTTAAGATAAAAAGGGGAGGGGAGAAGGTGGAAGCTGAAAAACAAATAACAAAATATGCAATCTACCAGAAAAATGCCTCTGCTCAGCAAATGCAGTTTAGAAATTAACAAAAAATTTAGTATTCAGAGGGCAGGCCACCTTACACTGATGACATGATATGATTGCTTATTACATATTTCTGATTTTCCATTTTGCAGGAACGTAATTATGTATAATTTTTAATTTCCTGGTACGTTTTACCTGGAAGAATCTGAGATTATATCTTTTTTTTCTTTTTTTTTTTTTCTTCTGAAGGTGCAAGCAGTGCAGTCATGCTATAGAATAGTGCATGGATGAGAGGAGGGTTTGGAAAGAAAAATCTGACTAAAGTTGCCTTACGAGAAGTGCCGTGCATGGCGGGGATGAAGGCAGAAGAGACAGAGCCTGGGTTTTTGCTGCAGGCAGGGAGGGGTTTGGTACAGCAGGGACCGCTCCTCCTGCCAGCCCCTTCCCCCCCAGAGACCAATGCAAGTGCCTGCTCCTCCAGTAGAAGCTTTTCTTGTAATTGCACGGCTTCCTAAAGCATTTTTCCATGCTGACAGAGGTGTTACTTCTATTTCACAGGTATCAGCAAGAAGTTACTTGATGTCAGGTAACTTGTTAGTAGAGCTAGGAGTGAGGGTATCAGACTCTTCTTCCTGTCTTTAGCTGCTGTAGCTTAGTGAGAAGAAGGTAGTTCTGAGCAGTGCTTCGTATTTAGAAGTTTTCTAATCAGAGTAAGTGAATGTAAAATCACAGTTTAGCTTCTGGCTACCTGACTTGAAGAAGTTTGTCAGCAAGGCACACAGCACATTCCAGTAATATTCTGAGTGAAAGTGTCAGTCACTGACATCTCAGAGTTACTTGTGTTTGTAGCAATAGGAAGGGGAAGTTATTGAGGAATAAACCAGTGACGTGAAATACAGAGCTGCAATTTTTTATTTAGTTTTCATACTATATAAACTTGCTTTTAAACATTCCTCTGATATACTTGCACGTCTTAGCAGTGGAGCTGCTCATGGCAGTTTTGAATTGGCCTGCCAATTCAAAGTAGATTTGAACATCTAGCAGCAAAGACACTGCAGTTTGTTTTCTGAAGTGCTTAGCTTGTTTCTATGTTAACATGAATTCCTTTGTTGATGTGAATATGTGGTCTGCTATTTTCAAGCTGGTATTTCTCTCTTTCCCCTTCATAAACTAGTACAGATACCTGCTGATAGAGATGTTAAAACTTTGAAATTCAAGCCAAGTTCTTCTGTAAAGCAAACTTTAAATTCTAGGTAACAGTCCAGGTTTAGGATATCTTACAATGGCAGCGTAGTCTGGTTTTGAAGCGGCAAAATGAAAAACCTGATGTATTCTTCAATAATTACTTGACTACCTGTTTGAAGGATAATCCATATTTTAAAAGTTTCCTCATCTCTTGTGAGCCCAGAAGTTCTTTTTTTTTTTTTTTTTTTTTTTTTTTAATCAATCTGTTCTAAGTGTTCTCATAAATTCACGCTGGAATTCCAACCTCAAAGTATACGAAATTCTTTTCAGGTAAGCATCATTGAGTGGAGATGGGTGTACAATTTGGGACATCATAAAAGGGTTTGAAACACTGATGTTCATAGTAAATCATTGCTTATAATGTATACGTGTTCAACTGTGGGGGCTGAAGCTTCTCCATCTACTATCACAGATGTCTTTTAAAGGTGAAATTAGTTTACGGTAAATGTCATTCAGATGAAGTATGCACTTTAGAAGCAAGGAAACAGTTGCTTTAAAATTAATGATGCATTGCAAATATCAGGAAAAAAAACTTATATCCAGCGTGAAGATAATTAAAATTCAGGTCAGAAGTGTATGACTTAGTCAGGCTAAATTTTTTAATGAGATTTCAGAAAATTAATTGGGCGAGTATGTTTTTACTCTTCTGAAGAATATTTCATTTCATGGCTCTACAGGAAGATGCTTTTATTGGTATCTAAAGATTGTAGTGACCGACTTTTTAACTGTTGGTTAACCGATCTTTAACAATTTTTGGTTGATTAAAAATAATCTAAGCATCGTGCAGCCTTGTGGCCACTTGTGCAGACTGATGACCAGTGCTGGTTCCCCACATGGCCATCAGACAACAGTAAAACAATTGAATTTATTATTAATCAGCATTGCACAATGTGTAAACCCTGAGCATTAATTAGCGGTGAACAGTCCCATTTTTTTTGGCTTATTCAGGCTTGTTTTTCGTCTTCCCATACCACTGGGAGAAGCAGTCGTGCAGGCATTGCTCTGTGGCTCGTCAGTATTTCACTGGCCTTTCTGTGCTTAGTCTCTCACCGCTCAGTGTTGGCCTTTGCCTGAAACTCCAGGTTAACGGCTGCAGGAAGGGCTGCTGGGGCAGTTCTCCCAGGACCGCTCAGGTTTTCTCCTTATTATTTGAAAATTACTTACTTATTGGTAGATTAATTGGTCGCACATTCACAAGAGCAGAGGAGCTATCCTTTCCCTGGCTCCCTGTGCCATTGAATGGAGAGTGCCGAGTAAGCTGCTGAGCATCAATATATTGGAGACACTTTTCCTTAAAGAGGAACAAGTCTCTGAGTCAGGAGAACAGTTCAGGATATTTCTTTGGTGGCACTGTAACAGACATCCCTGAAAATGTGGAAGCACGAGTGGAAACTACAACCTATCAGCAAAGAGCAAGTATGTGGCAAGGAAATTTTTTAGTACTGTCATTCTCTGCAATTGCTTGTGTTGCTTTATAATCTGGTATGTAGACTCCTCATCAGCTTTAATTAATTTCTTATCATTGCAGTGTATCTACTCAGGGGCATGCAAGATAAAATAACTGTTTTTTATTGCTTTTTTTTTTTTATATTACAAAATCTTGCTGATTCTGTCTTGCAGAACCTCGTAAAACCTCAAATTTTCAGGCTGAAAGTTCTGGTAAACTTCTTACTTAAGTATTTTGCAGAAGGCCATCGCCACATATTTCTGTGAGCTTTGAAATTTTTGCTTTTGCATCAATGATTACATCTAAAAGAGGACATGTATGCCAAAGATGTTGTCCAGAATAGCTTGTTCCTGCAATAATCTCTGTGTTTCTTCTGAAAAATGAATAGCCTCTTTATTTGAATGAGGAATTAATTGACTTTAATTTTTGGCTTTTTTTTTTTTTTTTTAATAGAGTACTAGAAGAATGAGACTTCATTGTGTGGACAAAGAGAACAGCCTTTGTCTCAAAATGAGCTGTTCGCAGACTGTCCCTTTCCTACAGCTGCCCTGCGAACCAAAGTGTGCAAATTGCCAAATTATCAAAATGTCTTCAGATTTGTAGTGATTCGCATTTTTTCCCCTCCTATTTCTACTTCTTTAACACTTCACTGCCATAAGTCATGACACAAGTGACATGTATGTAAGGCCAGTCTATGGGGATGCTGTTCTGAGGAGGTTGATACTAGGTACGCTTAATGTGTGATGTTATTTGTAAGAGCTACCTGCTTACATTTAAGTACAAAAAAGCACAAGAGAAGATTAAGTTTAAGCAGACTTGTGGGGAAGTGGACTGCCCCAGTCAGTGGGGAGCTTTCTGATAGGCTTTGGTCGAACCTGGGCACGCTCTCTGGCTTATACTGCAGTCAAACATCCAGCCTGTATGAAAGCTCCATTACTTTAATTAGGTCTGATAGGTTGTGATAGCAAATGCAAATCTAGGTCATTGCATATGTAAATGTGCAGCTGTAGTCCTGGAGGATGCCAGAACATATCAGCTAAGGTGTCCAGTCGTCATCCGGCATTAACTCCAGCAAGGCAAGCAGACTTTATATGTTAACCGTGCAAAAGTGGTTGGGACACACACATACCTCCTGTCACTTCACTAGCATCATAAAATCACACTGCAAGTGTTACCTTTATTCTGAACTCCAGGGTAGAAAATCTTTTGCTCAAACTTTCTTACTGCACAGTTAAGGGGAATGCTTTTATTTCTTTCTGTGGTTTAATGAGATAAAAGTGGTTTGCAATTCTGTATGCTGATGCCTTTGTTTTTATATAAATACCTGACTGATACTTTTTTTTTTTTTTTTTAATTGAGTAGTAACAATTTTTATTCCTGTTGCAAATGAAAGAAATTCAAACTTAGTTGTAAGAAACATACACTGTAAGACGTTGTTGCTCTGGCTTGTGTGTACTTGTGGTAGAAGTTACTGGACTGAAAGCTTTACTTGCATTTTAAATCTTATTTCCATTCCCAGCCCTCTGGGTTAGGAAATTACAGTAGCAGCAGTGGTCACCTCCCTGAGCTTCCAGCCTCTGTGGCCTGCTCTTCCTGGACGCTCGCTGGGGTTGTCTGCTGAAGATGCAACTTAAACAACAGCTGAATCCCTGGGAAACTGTCCCCACAACTTCCCTTGTGTACTTGGCTAATTGCTTTTTGCGTTTTTCGGTGGGAACTCTGAAATGGCTCAAGATGTTGAAGCTTAAAAATAGTCTACTTGGCACGCTCAACAACTTTGTCATTTATTTTCATAATTTTTTTTTCAAAAATTGTTTAGCGGTCACGTTAATTACAGAAGAAACCGGAATGGCTCTAGGGAGCAATGCAGTCCCTAGAGCCCCTGGTCCTCGTTCCGCTGCCTCTGCCTGCCCGGCTGCGTGCTCACCTGAGGCTGCTCCCCAGGAGGCATCGACACCTCCGAGGTGCCAAGTGGGCAAAGCAGATGAGCGGGTGTGCGACCAGGGAGACGGTACTTTGGGGCTCATTAGCTGCTTACATGGGAGGCAAGACTTCTTCCTTTTTAGAAAAGTCGTTTAACTTAATGCAGCTTACATTACTAACAAATTACTGGAAATTAATGCATTTATGGTCAGAATTATCTATGGACTGATGAGCCTGGAATAAATTCCTGATCCTCACAAATGAGAGCACGAGTGCATGTGCGCTTGGAGTTGTTAACTCTGCTCTGTATGATCTCTGCTCTGGTGCAGCACTGCAAGGAGTGCACAAAGCAAACTGCAGGTGAGGAAAGGAAAGCCAGACCACTCCATGGCCCGTTGTATTTCCAACACCAGGTTTCTTTGTCTTTCTTGCCTTCTGTCCTTATTCTCCTGCACACAATTAGTCTTAGACTGCTAGTTTGGGGTCTTACAGGAGGCAGATTGGGAATGCAAGTTTCTGGGTTTGCTATTGCTTTTTGTAGCTCATTGATTCAATTTCTTTTGAATTGAACAGAGACATTTAACATCGTACCCATACCGCTGCACGCTGGCAGACTTTCAGATAGAGAAAAAGATTGGACGAGGACAATTCAGTGAAGTTTACAAAGCAACTTGTCTTCTGGACAGAAAACCTGTGGCATTAAAGAAAGTTCAGGTAAGCATTTAAATTCAAAGTGTTACTGCTTAGCAAGTAGAATGGGAATGCTTTAGGTGTCTACACAGATCTAAAAAAGAAGCATCTGACTCAGAAGTGTGTTCTTTTGTCAGCAGTAATAATGCTATAAAATGTTTTACAAACTGAGAGCTCACTGTTTGAGTCCATTGGATGATCTGGTCTGATGTTATTCTATAAATCACAGTTATGCAGCAATAGTAACAGCAGTGTAATTTCATATTTATTTTTAATTTCATTTTTTACCTTATAAAAAAGGTTTATTATTAAATGTGTGGGAAAGAGCAAGGCTCTAATGGCCATCATCATACAGACAAGACTCTGCCATCTCAGCACAGACCAGCCGCGGGAGGCGAGGGCAGGAGGGGCAGCTGGAGGTGCTGGCTCCTCTTCCCCCCTCTGCAGGTGGTGGCGATACCTGGGCGTGCAGGGGCAGCCGCTGGGCTGCTCGGTGGCCAGGCTCCCAAGTGCTGAAATAAAAGACAAAAGAAATGCTTGTGCTTGTTGGAGACTTCAGAAGAATTTCAGAAAAGCTTTCATGCCAGCAGTATTGATTTGTAACTCAGCATAAAGTATTGTGTAGTGTTATTTAAAAGGAAAAAAAAAAGTTTGTCTTTTATTTACCATGTGAAAAAGTAGTAAGCTAAATGTTCGAAAATGATGACAGCAAATTCACAAGCTAGTATCTTTAGTTTTTTTTTTGCTGCTTAGAATATTGCCTACAGGTTCTACAATTAATTTTACCTTATTGCTAGTACTTCACTATTTTCAAAATAAAGAAAATGTTTCTCTTTGATCTGAGTGTTGTATGTATACTCATTACAGTACAGGCTGTACGAAGTGAGGGACGAAAGACAAATCTCCTGTTAAGTAAGTTCTTAGTTTTTGATATTTCATTTTAATCTGTGTTTTTACCTTTGTAGATTTTTGAAATGATGGATGCCAAGGCTAGGCAAGATTGCATTAAAGAAATTGACCTCTTGAAGGTAAGAATTTCACAATTCCTCTTCAATTTTTTGTTTTGAGGAAAAAATATTTTCAGGTTTGCCTTTCATAGCAAATAAAGCTCATAGAGCACATACAGTCTTAGTAGACTGTGCTTTCTTTTGCAAGCTAAAATGCCTGCATTATATAAGTTCTATCTAAAAGCATTATTTTATTGAGTTTTCTGCCAGTTGTCTAAGGAATCTATTAAAAATCTGTCATAGAAAAATACACCAAGTACTCTTATTTCAGAGAGGTATGCAAGTTCTGTGCTTTGTATTTTGATTTGTTTCTCTCTTTAAAATAAGCTGATTAATGAACCTGCTAAAGGGAAGAAGTTTTGCATGTCTGTCATGTTACATGTGTACATACACATGTGAAAAATGGTAGTTTAGGTGCAAACTCTGAAACCAGACAGTGCTTTTAAAGTGATTAAACCCACTAATGATCTTTGCTTTCTCAGTAATTTATTTCAAAACATTTATGGAAAATATGTACACGTTGCTCTTTGTTGGCTCCAAGCCCATGTATTTAAGTTAAAAACCTCTGTTTGTCTGAAATTAAGCAATATCCATGTTTATTCTGAAGTCTTCAGCGGTAGTCTTCCAAGCAGAGTAGCGTGCCTGCAAGTTCTTGTTTGTGCGTTTTCCTGTAGCAGCTGGAGCTCCCAGGGGAATGAGTTTCCATGATGCCAGCAGAGTGCAGCTCTGCTTTGAAAACTGCCAGCTGATAAAATGGGATTGGTTTTGTTCATCCGGGTTCATCCGGCCGGCTCCAGCGCCTGCCAGTCAGCAGCTGAGCGCGCGTCGCCCTGTGCCTTACGACACGCAACGTGTCAGAGCCTGCCTGCAGCTCGTCTCCTGCTAATGGAGAGCTCTGTGCTGCCTGTCCTTGCAGCAGCGTGGAGGTGGCTGAAGGCATGTCTGTGGATGTGCTGGGACCGAAGTCCCTGATGCTGCTGTGCCATCAAACTTTATAGGATGTGTTAACGAAATAGGAAATGTCGTTAACCCAAGATGAGGTGTTCGCAGTGTTTTTCACATTTAAGGATTTGTGGGAGTTAACATACTTTGCTTCTGACTAAAGAGATTCCAGGTAGCCTTCGTTATGCCACAGGCATACACCGTAGTTACAGAAATAACCCCTGAGTCAATTTACTTATTTATAATAAGCTTGACAAAAGGAAGAGTGGACCATGGAGATGTGGTGTATCCAGAGTGCTCTGCCCAGCCGCTCCGGGAAAACAGAGTCCAAAGGTCTGTGAGACAAAAGGTAGAGAAAATGTACACGCCTGCGTTCACACCTTGGGCAGGTTGTGGGCAGTCTCCCACGTTTTCCAGCAGAGGAAGGAGCTCAGTGAGGCTCCCTCCAGAGTGCTCATCCTGCTGCTCAGCCTCAGCAAAGGGTGGTGGCAGCTCCAGCTGCTCGTGGGCAGCGCTTGGATGTCTGCTCGTCCACAGAGCCATCACAGAAGTTAGCACGGTGGCACAGGTGTCTTGTTTGTGACCTTGTGTGACTTCACTGTCGCAGAAGAAGCGCCCCTCTTTAGAGCTGATGAGTTTCTTTAAATCAATACAAATTAAGTCAATAAAAAGTGCACATTTGTTCTTTCATGGAAAAAATATATTTAAAATCTTTGTGTTAGTTAAACAATGTTTGTGTGTGAGTAGTTGGGTTTTGTTATATGCAGTAAACTAAGCAGAGGCTGCAGGGGGGAACATTAGCATGGTAAGTCTCCAAAGGTGTGCGGTCTGCATTCCTTGTTAGGGTTGTTGTATTTTGATGCAATTTATTGGCACGCGGTGCTGAGGTTTAGAGGAAGGTTTGTGTGATTGCTTGAACTCCCCATTGCCTTTGGGAACTCAGGAGAGTTTTCCTGGCAGAGCAGCCTACAGAAGATAGAAAGCAACTCACAAGTCAGAGGCTTACCTTTATCAGTGAGAGCAGCGTGCAGCGTCCTGGCGTTGGCTGTGCTGTGTCAGCTTGTGTGATGCTGTGGGGGCCGTGAGGCATCCCAGTGAGCACACCGTACCCGTATCCGTTCTGCTCCTGCTTTTGGTGCTTTCTTGCCTGGAAGTTGGTCTTTGATCGATGTACCTGAGGGCAGACATGTGAAAGAAATTTCAGCAGAAATGGTGGGCTCTGCTATTTATTTATTTATTATTTATTTAAGGCTTGGTCTGATGGGAATGCTCTTCTCCTGATGCCTGCACATGGATCCCATTAACACTAATGTGCGTTAGTGTCGAGGCATCGCAAAGGAGAATCTATCCCCTAATGTGCATGCAGAGAGGCGTGATTAGCATGATGGATCATAACAGTGTTTCTTTTGGCTTTGTAACCCCTGAAATAGGCAGGTTGAGTCACAGCTGTTTTGTAGATGAAATGCTCACTTTAGTAGTTTCTAAATTCACTGCATTTCTAAGAGCACAAGAGAAAGATAATATCATGCAAAATGAGCAAGAGCGAGCGACTAGAGAAATCTGGGTACTCCGTTACCTTCTAAGCAATTAGTTTTCCGTTTTAAGAAATTCAGACATAAAATATCAAAATGGAAATTTTAATTTGTTGAGCCAGTTTCTTAATCTAGTCCTGTGAATAAAGCATAACAATCTGAGAAGCTGCAAATTTTTAAGAAACACAGGGGGGAGGGGGAGAAAGTAAAATACCAGTTGTGAATATAAGAAAAAGCTATACTTAAATGAAAGTAATAAGTGAAAATGTAAGCAGAAATAATGGGGATAATAGACTAACATACTGAATGTAGCTTGTATGTTATTCTACTTCCATCAAAATTTTTGTTGAATTTTACTCGTTTTTATCAAGTACAGTAATCAGTAATTGATTTGTATGTGTGTTTTTTTCATTATTATTATTCTAACAGGAAAAAAAAACAGTTACTGCGTACTGAGTGTCTTCCAGAATGTTGCTTTTAAATACTTTGTGAGTTTACAAGAGAAAAGGCTGCTTCACCCTGTTCTGGGCCATAGTGCTGTTTATGCAAGACACTATTTTATTAAGCTGCGTTTTTGATAAATGAACTTGTTTCTGATGTGCTCTCTGCATATGGTAACCCAGAGCAGTTTGTAGTTGCACCTATTATCAACCATTTTGCGTAATGATTACAAAAATGGTACAAGTTTTGTATCTTTGAGTTGTTACTACACCGTGATAATTTTTTTCCTTGCACTTCTTCTATCTGCAGCAACTGAACCACCCCAATATAATTAAGTATTTGGACTCTTTCATTGAAGACAATGAGCTTAACATTGTCCTGGAGCTGGCAGATGCTGGAGATCTCTCCCAGATGATTAAGGTAAGGAAGTGTCAGTTCTAAAGGGGTACAAACAGCCAGGAGGCAGCAGCCCTGATGCTCCTCTCGCGGTGCCACCCACCCAGAGGGGACGAGACTGAGCGTCTGCAGGCAGGTGGGATGCAGCAGGGGCTGCTGCTCGCCCTGCCTGCTGCTTCAGATGGGAGCAGGTCTCTGTGTAGGTTGGTGAGGTGTGTGCCTTACTTTGCAAGGCTGATTTATCCCACCTGTGATTGATGAGGACATCTAATTGTTAGATTCGGTGTTCACATAGCCTGTCTGCCACTGAAGACATTCAAGGAAGCGTATTGACTTTCCTTGCAACAGGGATTTGGGGTTGAGAAAATGTTTCAAGTACTTGCTCTTCTCTTATGTCGCTCTCAGGAATACTTGTATTGCTGCAAACCAGCTTTAGTTAAGCTGTTACCACCTGCTTTTATATTTTCTTTGACGTGTTAATCTTTAGACATACATCCCTTGTGAGAACAGATGTGTTATATCATGTTTGTTAGCACTCTCAACCTTCTCTCCATGTTTTACCTGTTTTTTTTGCCATCATTATTCTGTAATTATCATAAATGAATGTTTGGAAAGTTCTCCTCCTCCTTGTTGTCACAGTTAAAATATCTTATTAACAGATTTGTTTTCTTTGCCAGCAGAGCTATGAGGCACTAGGCCAAAGGCTGTCAAACAAGTTATCCATTCAGTCCGTAGTCAGTGGCTAAATTTACAGTTTCCCTGAAAATCTGCTCCATCTCAGGGAAGAGTCCCCCTGGGCGAGCAAGCTGGGGGTGGGTGGTTGGGGGAGCAGTTCCTGGGGAAAGCCCCAAAATTCCAGAGACGGACCTAATCCACAGACCCCTGATAGCAGCAGCAGCTCTGGACCTGGGGGTGAGGTGGCAGTGGCCGAGGTCGGGGGGAGGCTGGTGCCTTGCTGCGGCCAAGGGGCAGGAGACAGCCTGGGAGAGCCCCTGCCCTGCCCGTGTGTCCTCTTTCAGCACTGTGCTCGTGTCCAGCTTCTCATGTGTTTTCCCAGCAGATCCTGGGAAGCCTGTGGTTCATCACAGGCTCTTAGTAGCTGCGGTTAAGGCTTGTGAGGGTAGGAGTTAGGGCTGTGATCACCCTGGGATGTGCAAATATTTTTCTTCATTTTTAAGTCTTAGCTTAAAACAGTCTTGCCAGCATAATTGTCAGGTATCATATAAAATATTTGAGCTTTTTACAGTTTTTAGTTTAAGATTTTCCCTACTAAATGTTTTTTTAATCTGTTGGGGTTGGTTATTTCATTTTCTTAAAATTATTTCTTGTATGCCTTAATAAACAGGAGTTACATTTTTCTGTTTTCTGCCCATTCTTAGGTTGATAGCTGGAACAACAGTGTAACTTAATTTTTTTCTGCCAATGCTCTCCAGTCTGGTCTGCTTTCCCATATGTTTATTGCAGTCATGAGGAAGACGAGGCTTTGTAAAGGTCATATAAATGCTGCCATTCCTTTGGTGCAAATATTTGAATTCATTTTTTTTTGAAGTAAAGGGTGGGGAAACAAAAACAGGAAAAAGAAGAAAAAAGAAAAAAAAAAAAAAAACAACTAAAACCAGGAGGGAATTAAATTCTCCTCCTAAACATAGCTTGAAAGTAAAATTGACGAGCTGAGGTTTGCTGCCTGCTCTTCTGTGGCGCCCTTGCTCCCCACCCGTCCCTTGGGAATTTAAGCTTATGTGAGGATTTTCAGTTTCGGAGAGGCGGTAGGAACAGCAGTAACAACACTCTGAAGGTGCGAGAGTGATAAAAACAGGGACTGTCTTTGTCACGCCCCTGTTGCCTGCATTATTTATGAGGTATTGTAAAGCTGATGTAACAGAGTGCTGCTGGATAACCCACTGGAGAGTTGGGACTCTCTTGTAAATGTCAGGCAAGTCTTATTGGACATGACATTTAGAAAATTATCACTTGTGGTCTTGCATATCCACTCTTAAATACTTTAATGAGAATTAAATAATATTATCGTGTATATAACACTTTATCCCTCACCCTCTGTAATTCCTCTGTGCTCTCTATCAAGTTTCGGTTTGAAACTGTTGCAAGCTGTCAGACTTGCTGCCTGGGGAATTGCACGGTCGTGCCCCTTCACAGCTGATATGCAAAATAAAATTTGCCATTACTTGAGTCAAACACGATCCAGTAACAGCATTTCACATAAAATACAAAATGTGACAACGGACATCAGATGTCTGTGCTGAGAGGAAAAAGCACAAGTTGCAGAAAGGGGCAACAGCCAATTTCCTTCCTTTATTCTTGCTCTTGCATGCTGCTGACTGAAATTCTCAAGGGTACGATGCAAAAGAAATGTGATTGTAGAGTGCTAGAAGGGTATACAGCGTTTCAGAGATGGTCGTTATCCAGTCATACCTTGTATATCAAAGGATGAGGATAAATCCTAAACCACTGGAAGGGAAGTGTATTAGAAATGTGTTTTGTTAGCGTTCCAGATGAAGAACTTGCTCAGTATCAAGCACAGGAAGAAGCAATGAGAAGTCAGGGACCAATAACCAGAAGTAGTGCAATTTTGGGAAGCATTGAAGGAGGCTGTGGCACTTTGCACAATGTACCCAGCTGTAGCGTGTTCCTGAAATGGAAAAGAGCACTTGAAGATGCATCATCATATTTGGCCTCCACTGGAGTGTACAGCTGATTATTTATTCCTGTAATAAGTTACTTGGGAGGAAGAATTAAGTATTGGAGATAACCATCCCCAAGACGCACTACTTCTTATTGCATGCATTTTGCTTTTGATAATTTTGCCTGAGAGCTTTTAGCACCCAGAAGTCTACAGAGTCTGGACTCAGCTATGCTTGGCACTGCAGAAAAGCTCTCAAAACGGCCTCCTTCCAAATCTGTGCGTCTTGATCAGCAGTGTCTTTGCAATCTCACTAGAGAGAGTTCAGTTAATTTAATATTCCTATTATGCATAAAATAGAATATATTATCCTACCTGATCACAGAAGAAATATAGATACTTTATTGATGCTATGGCCATCTTCTTAGAAGGGGAAACATATTTCCTTATTGTTGTTAATAGACTACAACAATGAATGCTTATGAGATTTTTTTAATGATCTTTTGTTACTTAAGGCAAAATATTTGAGACATTTGTTGTTTTGAGGCATTAAATATGTTTTGCAAGGTAATTAAGGAGATTAATGCTAATTATAATTGGTGTCCATTCAAAAATGTCAAACCTGTTTACGCATATTTTTCATAATAGTTGTTAATGAGTGAACTGCATTGAAGTCTACATACAGAGAGAAGGAGTTAAAAGCTAATCAGAAGAAAAGTCATGCTGCTGCAGATTGGGAAGACGCAAGCAACCTGCAGTTGACTAACATGAGTCCAGGAACTAGTCAAATATGTTGCTTTTCAACTGATCTTTTATTTATTTCCTTCCACAGTATTTTAAAAAGCAGAAACGGTTAATCCCGGAAAGGACGGTGTGGAAATATTTTGTGCAGTTATGCAGTGCAGTTGAACACATGCACTCCCGCAGGGTGATGCACAGAGGTAACATTAATTCAGTCTCTTTTCACTGAATAATAATATAATGTTCCAATTAGTAAGCGCCTACATTCAAAAACAATTATGCTGATGTTCAGCCAATGCATGTTTAGAGAGGCTGGAGCTTGCAAGATGGATTTCTCCTTCTGTCTTTTTGCCTCATTGTTAAAGGATTCGGTCCGAAGTGAGTGTGGTATTAGGAAGATGAGCTGCTTTGTATTCCAGACACTGATATTAAGTAGAAGTGTCAAACTTGCCATTAGAAAAGTGTCAGAAGTAAAATGCTGAGACTACTAGATAACAGTGAACTCTAAGAAATAGTCTTCATTATATTAGTTGTGACCTTAGAGAGTTTAGAAGAGTTTTCCTGTCTTGGAAGCTTTTCTGAAATATTAATACAAATATGTCCCACGCTCTCATACTCTGTTCTCCATTTTCATTAATTATTTTTGAATCTCTTGTCTTAGAACTTTTTGCTTTGAGCTTTATCCAAACATTACATTGCTTCTTGCAGCATAACTAAAATGCTTTGTGAAGGACTTGTGCAAACATCCCAAAAGGCACTAATACCAGTTTGTGCTGCTTCTGCTATTTCTCTTCTCCTTAGAAGTAGTGAATTCTTAACCATTTTTTCAGCAGATTAGTATCACTTTTGCTCCTGTATCTAACCCCTCATGTAGCTTATCAGTTGTACCTGAGTTAGTTCTACTGTTGTTAGCTGAAATTTGGAACCATGTGTATTTAGTCTGCTTTGACCCATGAGAAAATAGCCTTTCTAACTTGTATCCTGATCCGGCTACTTGGGAGACCAGAATTCTACTAATCTACACAAGCAAAAAAGGCTGCATAGAGCCCAGAATTTGCGTGTGGTAGGACAGTAATTTGCCAGTGGTATCAGGGGACCACGCAGGCAGTACTGTTTCCTGCAGAAAATGATTGTTTCCAAAAGGAAGCAAACTTAAGCATTCCTTTGATTCCGTCAGTTAAAGAGGTTGCTTCTATTGTGTTACGCTGTTTCCTACGACTTTTCCCTCACTGGTATTTCTTGTGTGCTGGGAAGTATGTTCTGTATTGTGTGTGTATGGAACCTGAAGTCACGGAAGACTCAGCCTATCAAAGCTGAGAAGAAACACAGTTCTGCACAAGCCTGTCCTGTACAGGCAGTGCTCCGGGCTATGTTTCTATTGCAGTATTAGAACCAAATAACCTTTTGTGGCTTTGACCTTCTACCTTTTTCTCCTTGCAGACATAAAACCAGCCAATGTGTTTATAACAGCCACAGGGGTGGTGAAGCTGGGAGATCTTGGATTAGGCCGTTTTTTTAGTTCTAAAACCACTGCAGCACATTCCTTAGGTAAGATGATACTTCTAGACATTAAGCAAGCACTGCTGTACAGTTGTTAGCTGTGATGTTCAAAGGAAGTGGTTTCTGTCCTCTTGTTATGACAGAAGTTTGATTTGGTGGGCACATACCATTGTTTTCTGTGATTTCCTTTTTAAATACTATTGAAACATTTGGAGTCTTCATACAAAAATTACTAGATTTTTTTTTTTTTTTTGCTTAAAAACTCCAGTTGATCATTGTGTTGTTTTTTGTTGTTGTTTTCTGGCATGTCTGGCTTGGTAAAGCAAATGTAACAAATGCAGCTTTTCCATTCTAAATAGCATGCTTGCCTGCACTCTGCTTACTAGAATTAGATGTTACACAGACAACTTTTTTTCAGCAGATGCTTCTCAGACATCTTCCCCTGAGCAGGGATTGTGATGGTGTTTGAGGTGAGGGAGGTGTTTAAAGCTCTCAAAGCTTGTCTGTTCCAGAGAGGGACTTGACTTGAAATTCAGTTCAGGCTTTAAAGATCCAAGTTTTCTTAATGCCTTCCACGTATCTGAAGGTTGTTTTCCTGCTCCAACAATCAGTCTGTGCAGCTGATTGTTCCCACCAAAGCGTAGTACCCTGCTTTTATTCTTACTGAACTGTATCCTGTTTCCAGACTCTCACACTGATCACTCTGAAATATTCTTCTGTACTCTGCTATGCTCTGGCTCATCCCAGATTTTTGATATCCATAAAGGCAATAGCATTGCTCTGGTTAATGAATATCTTCAAAGCACTGGGGCTATCGGGTGTTTTGCAGGACTTCACTTGAGGTAGCCTTCTATTTTGATAGTGAACTGTTTTCCGATCAGTTTTGCATCTGTGAAGTGGTTTCATTTAGATAGATTTCAAAGTTTGCTTATAAGTAAACCTGTACGTCTTTGATAAAAGGTCTGTTCAAGTTATAAGATATCTGTTGCTTCTTTCTTTTTTAAATGAATAAATTTAAATGATTTCACAGAGTTTTTCTTTAATAGTCTTACCTTCTCATGTGTTGCAGAGAAGTAATTTTTTGCATCATTATAAAATTGCAATAAGACTTCTAAAAAGTAAGTTATCTACAAAATCTGGCAAAGAAACCTTATTTCTTACAAAAAACAAACCTCTATGTGTGATCTTACAAGAGAAAGCAAAACTAGAAAACCAGAGCGACAGTATGCTTTTTCTCATGTCTCATAAGAGCATTCTTAAAAAAAAAAAATAATCTTATTGTATGTTTTCATCTCTACAAGTTGAGGTATTGTGGAAAAATAATCTCTTCTGAGGAGAATGTATTTTCAGCATGAATCAAAAGATAAATATTGATGTTTTGATAACATGAAGGAACTACACAGAAACTGCTTCTGCATAGGAAAAAAGTACTGTTAGTATTAACTACAATACTATAGGAAAGTATACAGTGTACACAGTTCATCCTTTGTCTTACAGTATAAAATATTTCATAATTATTAGTTTTCCCCTGAGTGTCTGTACTCTGTTGAGAATAGCTGATTTTCCATTCTTGTTGATGTGGCTGTATTTGTTGAGTCAGAGGTATTTCTGTGTTCCAGCAGAGAAGGATCCTTGCCTTTAGCATGGTATCAAAGCTCTCTTACATTTAGTGTTCTCGGTTGATTTTGGAACACACAACTTGTTTGTTTCACTATTTGTCTTCATTTGTGCAATTTCCTCCACCGAGTGCAAGTTTTGCTTGATTGTTTCTTTAAATGAATGCAGACTTATTTGAGAGTACTCTGCAATGACACTGGGCTTCTAAGTCCACTTCTAAGTAAAGAAGGAAGATGTATGCCTTATTTTATGTGTGCTTAGAAAAAGTGAGATGTTTCTCCAGTTTACTTCTATAAAATATTAATTTTCCTTTGCATCAAAAGTTACCCTTGGATATGCACACTATACCTAATAGATTAAAATAAATCCTCTTCACTGAAAGTTACAATCTCATCGTTTGAACAGGCAAAAATATGACCGTGTCTAATTATATGATCTTATCTAGCTTGACTGCTGCACTTAGTACATTAATAAGGATAAATTGGGGCTGGGAAGCTCGCTGCACATGTAAGCCGAGCTCGTGACCTTTACCAGGGTTGCTCTCTCTTAATTGAGAAGGCTCCTGTAGGAAGAGTTGAGCCTCTTCTGTGTGAACCTTGCACTTCTCAGACCAACAGCATCCTGGAAACAGGTGAATGAGATGCAAAATGCTAACGGAGCAGCAGCGAGCGATTATGGAGACAGTGTGCTGTGCTGTGGGGGCATGGACAGAACGCCATTTGCAGTGGTTCCTGCGTGCAAGCAAAAAGAATATTTTTACAATCAAAAAATACTGTACACTTGAAGGTTTTGGGTTTGGGTGTGGTTTTTTTGTTTGCTTTTGGTCATTTGCCAGACATACAGGATTCGTGCCAGCAGGAAAGATGCAGATCCTGGTTTTGGTTTAACGAAGATGTTTGTGTAAGTCGCCGTGAGTGATGCACGCGGGGCTGGCACAGGCCAGGCCCAAGCCTGAGCCGGGCCCCGTTGCCCTGGCAACCGCCCTGCGCCATCCTTTCTCTGGCTGCTGACCCATGAATCGAACACAGGGCCTATGCAAATACATTCATCCTTTTTTTTTTTTTTTTTTTTTTTCCCTTCCTTTGTATTTGCCAACATCAGACTGGCATAAAAGGGCATTCGACGGCGCCATGACCCGCCTGACGGGTGTACCACCGGGCCGTGGTCGCGGCTGCGCCAGGGATGGGAGCTGTAATTAGAGCAAGGAGCAGAATGAACGTCAGACGAATTACCAGGCAGCAGATCATATTTGTCAGGAAAGATTGCATACATAAAAATTAAGTGACAGTACATGCCGGCATAATGAAGGAAAAATGAAAGATTTGCCCATACACAGCACAGGAGAGGCTGGTGAGCCTTGCATCGGGTGCGGGCAGCATGGGGCAGCTGGAGCGGGCACCCGGGCACCTCCTGCCCACCATCCGTTCTGTGGCCATAACAAAACCACACACTGGGAGAGGCAGAGGAGGATCCCTGAAGAAGGCCAGAAGCAATGGCATCCCTCCAGCTGCCAGGCTGAAGACTCACCCACCACTGCCCCCCGCCATCCCTTCTTGTAGCGGGGCTGAAGCGGCGATCAGAGCTGCTGGGAGCTCTCGGTGTGCATGGGCTTTGCTAGGAAGCTCCTAGATTTTTAGGTAACTGATGCAGCCAAGGTGGATTTTGTTTGCTGCTGTCACCACATGGTGCCTTGCCTCTTCCTTTCCTGGTGCCAGCGGGATGTGGTCGGGGTGGAGTTGGCTGTCACAAGAGCTTGGTGGCACTGGGGCAGGGGCAGCTCAGCCCACAGTGAGGAGGAATTTTTCTTTCCTTTTTCTTATTTTAATACCAATCGTTCTTTTCATGAAGAAACTTCTATGGCCTATTCCTTTGCTATTTAGAATGTGAGCGTTTCATTTCATTTCTAGTTTTCTTCCCCCCTTGCGTGGTACTTTTCCCCAGAGCCAGGTGGCACCGGTTTGCTGGCCCAGCTCGCCGCAGGCAGTGCCTGGGCTTCACCCAGGGCATCGCGCCCGGAGGCGCTGCAAGACCGGGCTGTGACGCCCTGCTGCTGTGGGCAGGCAGCGTGCCTCAGGTGTTGTCTCCCTGTTCGTCATTCACAATTTAACAGGGCTAGAAGTATTCCTGTTTTGTCTTGTCTTCAGTGTTTGCTCGTGTCCATTATTTATTTTGTTAATCTCCGAGGACGGCATCCAGAGGCGTACCTTGTCAGTTAAGGTATTTCTAACAAGCATGTTGGAAAAGCCCTGTCATTAACATTTGCCATAAAACCTAATTACTTGTAAATATCATAATGATATTATAAATAGCAAAATATTTAAGTACTCCATTTAAGACTTTGGAAAGTTTAACAATAAAATGCTAGATTTTGTTTCACTAGGATCTGTAATAAATATAGAGAATTTCCATTATTATTAAAATGGGCCGTTTTATTGTGAAATGGTATAACGCTCATTTTTAGCCAAATAAACTTGGCATTATCCGAGCTTCTGATTGGCTTTACATTTTGAAAACCAAAAAACAGCAATGATGGAAAAACTTTTACACAGAGTAGTCTTGTTTTGGACCAGATGACTTATTATTTATTCTTGGACAAGAATAAACTTGGAGCAGATTCTCCTTTTGGGGGATGTATGCAAGTCAAACCTTCCCAGTTTAGAACATGCAACTAGCTGTGGATTGGTGTACGTGGGGTGTTGCACGTTCCTTCTGGTTTCTTGTTGGATGTGAGGGTGAACGGGGAGTAACTCTGCCGTCATGAGAAGAGCTCTTTTATAAATAGATTGTTTGTCCTTTTTTTTCCCTTGGCTTGCCAAGCTATTTTATCATCTGAAGCAAAGTCACAATACTTCGAGGGGCTTTTTTTTTTTCCCTTCAGAAAGAGAGACACACACAAAAGAAATCTGCCTAATATTACAACAGCCAATATTCTGTGCATCCTGAGAAATTTTAGCTTTTTGGTATGTGCCTGAAGTACAGTATTTGTGTAAAAAATGATTGCTGCAGGTATATTGCAATACCTGCATATAAAAATCTGACTGTAAAGACTTGGTAGAGTTGTATTTGTAACTTAAATAAATAAAATAAGAGAACTTAAAGCAACAGGTCTACTAGAAAGAGCTGAAATACGATGCACAAAATACACTCTTTTGTAGGAATAAGTAGATTTATTTATTTTTAGCCTTTCATTGAGACAATCAGTGTGAATACCTCAAATAGAGATTTGAAGTAATTTAATGTACATTTTAGTGCCTTTGACCACGGTTTTATTTTTATTTTGCTGTCACGTCTCTGCTGTGGAGGCAGCATGCTTGTGTCCTCTCAGGCACTTGCAAATTTTCCAGTACTTTTGGCACTAAAAAATGGCTAAAGCAAGAAAAGCACAACCTGAGTTGCTCTTTATTTTTCTTAGCTGAGTTGCTCAGGCTTTCAGTGTTTTTTTGTATTTTTTTTTTTTTTGGTGATGAAAAGAAGAGCTGTATTATATCTCATTTTTATTATTTAATGTTTCTTCAGTAGTCCAAAGAAGCTTATCCTTGACAGAAACTTCATGTATTCTTATAGATCACAGACTAGGAGAAGATTAAGGCTCCTGAAAATACGACAATATATAAACAATTACCCAAAGCTGAGCTAATTCCCAAGTTATTCTTCTGCGAAAAGATGTGAAAATATACCCCAAATTACACAAACTTTTAGAAACTGATACTTTAAAACCAGACTCCTTTTAAATAATGCTGTACGTTTTTCTTGGTGGCCTATGAGCTTGTCTGGAGAGATCTGCAGCAGGCGAGAGTTGTGGACTGTCACTTGCAAGTAGAATTGTTTCCGTGCTGTATTTGCATCACCTGATATTATTAAAACCTACTGAAATATTTTTTGTAACTACATGTTCATGGCATACGCTTTAGTATCCGGCATATTAAAGCTAAGCTGGTAGTTTTGAAAACACCTTATTATTATTTTTAAACTGAGTGGGTTTGTTTGTTTTTAACAACCAAGTTTTTAATGGGTGGCATCACCAGTTTTTGAACACAGTTCTTTGCCTGTTTCATTTGCAATGAACATGTTTCAAAAATCACAAGTATTTCAAAACATTACGAAGTTTGTTTTGACAGGAGTGGAACATCTCGGTGACGAAGGAATGCTTTAATCAGTATTACCCCTTTGAGGCCCACGTTGCTCTCTGATATCTCTTGGTTTGAAACTGGGAATACTCTGTAAAGATACAATAAAGGTCAGAATTTGTTAGGTTCTTTCATATTCAGAACTCTGTTGCCTGCTGTGAGAAAGCAAAGTGGTAGATACAGAAACAGTGTTCAGCTCGGTATGAAGATTAGCTGGAAGGTGCTGGTGAAGGCAAAGCAATAAAAGCTTTCCTAATCAATTGCTCTTACATTTTGCAACCAAATATGGCTATGGAGTTAGATTAGTTTCAAGACTTATATTTTATAATACTTAAAAAAAAAAAAAAATACAGAAATTAATACAATATTTGGAAATATTCTCTGCTGATTTCTGTCTAATGACATCTGTCTGAAGGTGTGAGAGTGCTGCTGCAAGAGACTCATCTGTGGTACGTTAAATTCAGTGAATGAGGCTCTGTAAGAGAGCTTCCTAAAAGCATGGATCAGATTTGCAGGTAGTCTTTGTTTGTTCCCAACTATATATGGGAGGAAAGGTATTTGAATTTTATTTCTGAGATAACTTTGCCTGTGTTTTCCTGGTGAAACAAGAGACTCTGCTCTTAATTTAACTTGGAATAATTAGCATTTCCCTAACTTGGGTGTTGCACCAGAGCTGTTCTGGTCCACACGGGCATTTTAGCTGTGCACACACACACACGGTGCTTGGGAAGGGAGGAAGAAATGCTGTTCTGGGGTCTGTGAAGCAGGCTGATATTCAGTGAAGTGCTTCGACTTTCAGGAATAGAATGGGAAGATGCTTGCTTAGTCATACTCTTCTCTATCGTTTTGTGACCTTTATAACTTTAAAGGCATTACTCTAGCAGCTGGTGATTAATATTGAATCTGAACAATATTTTGTATTTTCAGCAGGGCAAATGCCAAAGAAAGTTTCTGATTAATAGTCTCCGATTAGACTATTCTTGTCAAATTGACTAATGTAATGCAATGGTGAGCCCTGACTGATTGCATTGGAAGTCTTGTGCGGTTCTCTAGAAGATGCTCATTACAAGAGATTCCCACATAATGTTGGACAAGCCATAAAGAGAATTGGGCTTGTCAGTCTTTTATCATGACAGTTATTTAAAAATTAATGCATCAGTTTTGAAACGCGGAGTCCTGCTTGTTCGTACATTTGCTGACAACACTACAGTAATGATAGGTAAATGTGCAAGGTAGGCTTCATAAAATCAGATCAGGCAGGGACTGCTCCACAGACCTATTAATATAATGGAACAGACTAATGCACAAAAAAATCAAATATGGACTAGAACGCACTCATCCATGTTGTAAACCCTGTCATTTTGCTTTGATCGAAGGTTGTTTTAAGGCATTATCCGAAACGACAATTTTAGCCTACCAAGCAGACCCCTGCTAACGCGGAAGGCAAGGCCATAACTTTAGAGCCCACACATTGTTATTTGCTCTGAGCTCGTTACGCAGTGACCCAGAATAACTGATAGCAAGAGCAGCTACTGCTGGAGGCCACCGCTGGCACCGCATCCTCTGAAGCACGCAGACCTCGGGAAGTAAGAGTGGGAACAACCTCCACGTTCCCTCCTGCCAGTTCTGGGTGCTGTGGTCCACCCCTACACAGCTCCTTCACTCCCTGCTGGTAAAGGGCAGGAAGTTTTCTCTTCTGTCTAGTCTGGTAACTTTCTTGTCAGATTTCAGATGAGAAGAAGCACTGAGAAGTGAAAAGTAGCAAAGTGTCTTACATGTTCATGTTCAATGGAGACTTCCAAAACTGTTTTCAAGAGTTTAACTAATCACTGTTTTTTCCACAGTTGCATGTTTTTAAGGAGGAAAATGAATCGGTGCTATTCTAACCGAGTGCAGCTCTTCCACGGAAATCTGGAAGCTGTATGGGAATTACTAGGAGACCTGTGTGCATCGTGTGCATTTTGCATGCACAGGGGAGACATCCATGGAAAGCCTTGCTGGATTCTTTGAATGAGTCCTGTCTGCTCAGGCTGTTCTGTGAAGTTACTCTGCAGTGTGTTAAAAAGTACTGACTATCGGCAGAACTCTGGTCCAATCCACATGTAGAGGCCTTTTCCTGGCAATTAAAGCCAGACAGATCTGGGACAACATCAGTTCAGCATACTCCTAGGCTGGATGTGATATTACTGAGCAAGGAAATATAATAATCTCCATGTGTTATTTTTCCCGTCTTGTAGTCTGTGTAGAATTTGCAAAAATGTACTTTCTTGCTTTGTACTCCTCACCTTGAAAGTGAAGTAATTTCTTGCTTGAATGACCTGCAAACGCAAGCTGAATTCATCATGTAGTGCTCCTGATTACTGAAACTCCTGGGGGACCAAATAAATGAGCCAGTCAGGGAAGTGGTCCCCTTTCTTGGTTACTTGATCTGTTTTGATGAGTAGAGTTGTATATATGCATTGCTTTGGAATAAATTGGGTAGTTGCATTGATGGTGGTAACTTCAAATCAATGCTCTTTGTTTTGACTAAATAACCTAAGAAAATATTTCTGTCTTTGATTTTCAGCTCTGCTAGGATGCTGATGTACTAACTAGTATTGCCTGGCCGCCCAGGGGCTGCCCCGTGCCCAGCTACTCCTCTCTGTCTTGGTTTATGTGCCCATGAATTATTTGAGGCTGTACACATCTTTCTGTCCTGTGAATTGTACAGTGCCTATACCAGTGGAATCCTGGCCTGTGTTTAGGTTTTCTGGATGACAGAGGAATGCAGATAAGTTTTGGCTCACCTGTGCACTTAACGCAGTGTGGTCTGAGCTCACGGTGCTTGAGGTGCCTTTGCCTGGGTTTCACAGAGACCTCAGCAGCCCCCCGGTTTGTGCTGTGTCCTGTGTGCGCTCTGAGGGGGATTTTGCCTTTCAGGAAGTTGTTGCTTTCCACTCCAAAAGTAATTTGTTTCCTACAGAGTGCCAATCCCCCCTTCAGGAAAGCTGGGGGAAGGCGGTGGCAGTTCTCCCCCCTGTCGCTAACACCGTTCATCTGCTTAGGAATCTTTCAGCTGTCTGTGGTCAGGGTTTAGAATGAAGAAATTGTAAACTGAAAGTTACGGGCAAATGAAGCATTTGCCATCTTTTGAGAAACGTCTTTAATTAGGAGAAGGATACACTGGAATGCCAAATGAAAAAAAAAAAATTGACAGGGGACAGGGACGCAGGAGAAAAGAGAGCGTATAAAGTCCTTGGATGTTTTAATAAATGATGTATCTGAGGATTATTTGATGTAGCTGAGACTGCCAGGATGTCTTGTATTTTCAGTACCACAACTGAAACTTATTTAGGATTTTAAAAAGAGCCTTTTTGAGGTAAGGAATTTATTAATAATTTCCTGTAAGTCCTGTCCAAAATGCTGTAGTAAATTTCTTGTGATAAAATACAGACTTCTGGAAGTAGATAGAAATCCCACAGCTTCTAACATGACTGTGAGTTGGAACAGTGTTTTAAAGTTTGGAATTATTATCTTGCTTCTTCCAGAAAGTTTTCGAATACCTGTCTGATGTCAGACTTGTTACTTCCATTTCTCTGCTACAGTAAATGGTCTCCTGAACTCTTAAAAAGGGTACCCCGTCATATCTGCAGCTGATCTGTCATGCTGCTAGTGCGGTATATGTCAAGTGAACTTTCAATGGATGTGCTGTCACAGGATTCTTGTTTTAGCAGTGTACATTCATGACATCTAACTTGCAGTTTCATATGCTGTTGAGTGAACCAAAGGAGAATGATCGTTTACAACAGCTCTGTCCGTGAGCCACTCCGGCGGTACTTGGAAGGGGGAGATAACTTTCCTCAAATTTCAGAAATACAAAAGATATTTCCAGTAACGTTCAGCAGTTCTCTAGCTTTTCATGTGATTATATTTTTGGTTCTACATAAGAATGTGCCTTTGAAACCATGACTTCTTTCCAAATTTTTGTGCCAGTCTCTTCTAATGAGCAATATGTGCTAAACCTAGTCCTTGAGCAAAGTCAAACTTCTGTACGATGCAGGTTGCACTGTCTCTTTCTAAGACAGTAACTCCTCATTTGTTCATTTTCTTTACAGTGGGAACTCCATACTATATGTCCCCAGAAAGAATACATGAAAACGGCTATAACTTTAAATCTGATATCTGGTCTTTGGGCTGTTTATTGTATGAAGTAAGTATCTTCTAACTTTTTTCCCCGTTTGTCTTAACCACACAGTATAGTGAAACAGGAATTGAGTAGGTCAGACTTATTTTAGCTTAGCTGTTGAGAAACTTTCTGAAAAAATAACTCTGTACTCATGATGTGATTTTTTTGAACTTGAAGAACAAAGAAATTGTGCCATACAGCATGGTACTTACGCAAAGTTAATTTAGTAGGTCCCAGTAGATGCTGAGGATACAGATACAAACAAGCCAGTTTACTGCATTTCGTTCTTCTAACTGTGAGGAGAGCTGTAATGAGGGCAGCGTATTCATAGTTTCTCCTGAATGCCAGTTGTTCTAACAATAGAAGACTTATTTTAACGTAAGCTACTGGTTTGTTTAATGGAATTCTGACCAATTGGAGTATGTTAATTTTGAGAGCTTTTGATAATGAAAAGTAGGGTTTTTATATAACATGAAATCACCGTTCCTTTAACTGTATTAGAATATAGCTGGAGTATTTTCTAATTGTACATTGTCTTACAGACAAATGCACAGATACAAAGCAGGCACACTTCGTATGAACTGCATGCTTACCATGTAACTAGTTTTTAAAGTATTTTTACATGTGTTTATTACATGCATTTTAAAAATAGGTGCTATGACTATAACTACTTTGGGTTTTGTGATTTCGTTTTTATCAGAAATCAGAGTTTGGAACAACATTGTGGTCATTAATAATTTTAAATGTATGTGTCATCTTTGAATTCAAGCGAAAGTGCAAGTCAGCATTTAGAAAGTTTTTATCCTTGCCCAGAGAATTAAAAATCCCTAGGATGTTTAATTATAAGGCTACTGCTCACATCCTCTTTGGATAATAGACCTCCAAGTGTCAGGGTCATGCTTTCCTGAGTTACTTTCAATTATGTGAAATGATGAAATTTTTCTTCTCACTGCAATTTCTCACAGCTAGACGGAATGAGAGAATAAGTGAAAATGCAATTATTTTGTGAGCTAATTAGATATGAAAACAACTGTAGTTAAACATGTAATTCAGCTAGTTGGTTAAACAAACCTTTAGGACAAGACAGTAAAAAAGCAAATTTTCCTATGATATAGCTCTTTCTGGCAGGAGTTAAGTGCTTGTTGCTGTTAACCACTTCTGGGAAGAATACTCACCTAATACAGCTGAATGCTTGTTCAGCGAGGTAACCTTCTCCATCGGGCTGCTCTGAGTCAGTTCTGAGACTGAGCTGTACTGGAGATGGGACTCCAGATTTATGCAGAGAGAAATATTTAGCGTTGTGCTAAGATATGTTTTTGTTGCAGGCAATATGGTCTCCTTATGGCACAGTAGTCTTAGTACTCCTTAGATTTCAAGAAGACTTAATTGTGCACTAAACATAATTCTCTGGTAGGAGTAGCAGTACTACAGTAACGTGAAAGATTTGGCATCTGAAGCACTTTTAAATTTACTTCCTACGTAGGTAAGCCTTTACTTTGTGAACGAGAGCTGTGAGATCTTGCAAATTCCAAGAAGGACTGGATGGTTACCAATTCTGTGTTCGCTAGATAAACAGCTACTTGACTTTTTAAACTTCTTAGATTTTGGAAAATTAAAAATCAGATTCATACATCTTTGAAGGAGACATATTTTTGTCTTGGCTAATTCCTTGTAATAAGAATCTTTTTCCATTTGGCTTAAAAGTAAGGAAGCCATGTTTGTTTGGTTATGAGTCACTTCTGATATTTTTCCAGATACATTGTGTAGATAAGCTGCAGAGGGCTTTAATGTACAAATTGCCTTCAGAGATGTGCATGTCCACTGGAATCCACTTATATAACGTTGAGGGGTTTGGGATGTGATGCCAGATAGCACCACTTAACTTTGACGGTCATAACCGTACAGTGATTTTTATTAAATCTTATCAATACAGTAGCAACTGTCTTCATCCCTCACTTTCTGTAGAAATCTGTCAGCAAGATCACTTGGAGGGATGAAAATAAGTTGTTAATTCCAAGAACATAGCTACAAGCAATGGCTTCAGCAGTTCTGGCAAGATGACCAATTTAAGCACCAACAGCGATTCCCGTATAGGTATTTTTTCAACCAGTCATCCTGCATGGTGGTCATTTTAAAAGGAGATCTGGCTGTCCTGCGGTAATTGTTCTAATCAAAATGTCAAAAGCAAACCCAAATGAAGCATCAGCTGTTGTTAGTGAGTACGGAGCGCCTGTAGCCATGGCCCTCCGCAGACCGGTTCCAGCCACAACCAGGGTGCCGCCTCTTCCCCCTTTAATTCCCTGTGTCTGCCACCCCAGAAGCCTCTGTTGTTTCCTTTTCATTTCTTCTCTTTTGCACATGACCACTTAATTGGATGTGGAAGGGAAAGTTAATGGGAATTGAAAAATCCTTTTCAACCAGGCTGAAATTATTGATTTTTCTATTGAAATCTGGGAGACCTTGTTTAACCCGTGATTGCTTTATGCACCCTCCGTAACGCGCCCGTGGTTGTTTTTCTTGGAGCAGTCCTGCGTGCTGGGCTCTCCTCTTCTGTTCTGCTGATTGGGAGCAGTTTGCTATCAATCTCTAATTGGAGATTAGAAGCTCTAATTGCAGTGTGTAATTTTTCCCCACTGGTCTGCCTGTTGCCATTATGACTGCAATAGGGATATAACTTCACCCTTTTGCCGTCAAAAACTTGGGAAGGGCTGCAGGCACCGAGGCTTTCCGGGCTGCTGCCTGCCATTGGGGTGCAGCCCACAAACCAGTCCTCAATTATTCAACCTCGGGTCTATAAAGCTTATGAGGAAAGGCTCTTCATTATTGCTGTTTTGCTGATAATGGTGGGTGAAACTGCAGAGAGGGACAGCCATAGCCGCTGGTCAGCCCTTTGTTGCGGGTTACGAGCTGTTACAAGTGTAATTCCTCTTCTCTCTCAGCCTGCAGCCAAGCACAGTGAATGTCACGGGCACAGCAAACACTGCAAGCTGTGTCAGCTGGAGCACTGCAGCCAGAAAACTGAACAAGCCTGTGATTTTCCTGAAATGTTTTTGGGAGCTCTGTACTCTGTTCACTGTGTCCTTCAGAGTGCTTTGGGTACCTTGGGATATTCTGCTTTGCCATTTTTATGCCACTCTGGATATCTGATAAATATCGCTGAAAGAGCCTTGTGCAAAAAAAGCTAGTCGGGAGGCACGAAGGAAGATAACCTTGGATAAGTGGCATGAAAACAAATGCCCAGGACATTTCTTGTTGCTTTTCTGTAAGGCTCAGGATTCATTGTGCCAATGCGTGTTGCAGGTTAGCAAGGCAGAAATGTAATAACCTTAGATTGTTTTAAAGAAGTCTTTATGATTCAGACCAAGTATAGTTTCTCTTAGCGTGTCCTGCATTGCTTAGCACTTGATGTATGTTCATTGCAGTGCAATTTTGCAGCCTTCCCCTGCAGCACCCCGTGCCGGGCCACGTCCGACGGCTGGGAATGAAACCCAAACGTTTTCAGACCCTGCCCCACTCAC
Source organism: Aythya ferina (assembly GCF_964211825.1). Classification (NCBI taxonomy): domain Eukaryota; kingdom Metazoa; phylum Chordata; class Aves; order Anseriformes; family Anatidae; genus Aythya; species Aythya ferina. Next base: position 1,350,446 of record NC_140318.1, on the reverse strand, counting down.
CACTGCCGGCCTGTCACCAAGGGACTAATGATCCATCAGTCATGATTCCTAACTGCAGGATAATAGAGTAGAAGATCCAGTATTGACTGTTTTTAATTCTGCTGGGAGCTTGCTGTGTGTCAGCAGCAGGACAGTGTTCTTCTGATGGCTTTCACAGCGCATGGTAATGAGCAAAAGACTAATAATTATCAAATAACCCCCTGTTAAAGACATAGTGAGAAGCATCAACTTCAGCTGGCCTCAGTATGAAAAGCTTGCCAATTTGATGCAGCTCGTGGCAAAATGCTTTAAATATCTAAACAGAGTGGATAATGCCAACAATTATCCAGTGGCGCTTTGTCAGGCGGAGGCAGGGCAGCGCGGCGCGGTGCTGGGCAGCCTTGAGGACCAGCACAGCACGGAGTAAGAAGCGATGGGGCTGTGGTGGTAACGAGCATCCTGCTCCTGTGCCTCGTGGCCGCCTGCACAGCCCCGTGGTGTGGTGCTGGTGGGTCCCGGTGGGCAGCCCTGACACCGACGTGGTTTGTGCCCCCCTGTGTTCAGAAAGCCCCTCCTCCTGGGGCTGCCTTCCTGGGGCTCGTTGTTCAGTGCTCATTTAGACCTCCTGGTTAAAAACTTGCAGTATAGGCGATTTTCCACACACAGAGATGCAGTTTCCTTCCTGACACTTAAGTATCATGTAAACATCTCTCTGTAAGGAGCCTCTGTGTGCTCTGTAAGGAGTTTTTCCCCACCGAGAGCCTTCCGTTGTGCTCTCTGTGCTGGGTGAATAATCTGTTTATGTCAGACATCTGTCGTGGGTTTGGAGATGCAAATACTGGATTAATAAAACAGCATCTGAAGAGGAAAAAGCCCAGACCGATGGGGAAAAGTTTCAGCAGTTTGGATCCCCAAACTGCCTGGGATGCTCTCTCCTAAATAGCAAATTTGCAGGGGGAGGGGATGATTGTTCCTGTAAAGGCTGAACTGCATCACTCACATTAAAAGGTTCTTTGTATTCTAGGTAGCCAAATGTTCAAAATCAATCCATTTATTTCTTGTAGCAGTCTATTAAAAATTTACCAGTCACAGAGAGCAAATGCATTGGCTGTTCTGAACATGATCATAACCGGGGAAGGTTGAAACCGTAACAGTTATCAAAGACAGCGGAGCTGCTTTGTGAAGAGATGAACACATTTATCAGGTTTTCAGTCCTCTTTGAACCGTTTGGTTTCTAACCGGCTGCCCAGCAGCACGAGCACCCTTCCTCTATGTAAATGAGCCGGTTCTTCTGTGCTGCGTGCTCTGGGCCGCTGTTTACAGACAGCTCTACGTCTGAAATGTTTTTGGCAAATAACCACAGCGATGGGAAAACGTGTAGGGACTTCGCCGTGTAATGAGGTGCAGGGGGGAGAGATGCGTGGCTCCGTGTGCGTGCAGGGAAGGCAGTGCAAGCCCTGCCCAGAGCCCGCTGCCCCCGGCCGCCTGCTGCAGGATGGCTCGGGGGGACCCATAAGGTGGTGGCCGAGCGGGGCCTGGGGACACAGCCACAGCTCTGCGCCCCCTGCGAGGGCAGCGGGGCCTCGGGGAGCCCCTCCGGTGTGCGGAGCTGTCTGACCTCGGCGGCAGCATTTGCTCACAGTCAAAGAACGAAATTTGCTCCTGCAAATCGGCAGTACTGAGGGCTATTAAAGCTTTCCCATTTCTGAAACGCTTTCTCTGTTTTTCTCTCCAGATGGCAGCTCTTCAGAGTCCTTTCTATGGAGATAAAATGAACCTGTTTTCTCTTTGCCAAAAAATAGAGCAATGTGACTACCCACCTCTTCCAGCTGAACATTATTCTGAAAAGGTAAATTGGGATCATTTTTGGAGGGGAATGTGGGGGTGCTGTGAGGTACCTCCCCGAGCACAGGAGAGGAGGCCGGGAGAAAAAGAGCCCCCGTCTAAGGTAGAGCAGGGGCTGGCCAGAGAGAATGCCCCGGGTGCCTTTATAGCTGGCTAAGGGAGCTATTGTTGTGATGTCTGAATATCAACAAGCTAAATTAAGACAGAAAAGATTTTCTTAATGCGATTTCTTAACATGGGGAGCATTTTGATACTGAAAGTCTGTTATGCTGGCAAAAAACAACAATGAACCGTGGGAAAGCCCTCTCCTTGCTTCCCTTCCCTTAAAATAACATACCATAAAACCAGCGCTTAAATTTTTGTTTATGTAGATTTCAGTTTGTTACAAGGAGGGGAATTCTTTCTTTCTTTCTTTCTTTTTTAAATAGAGGGGGAGGGAAGGAAAGTCGCTTACTCTAACACAGTAAGTGTCAATACACCAGCTCTGTGTGGGGGGGTTGAAGTTTGGGTTTTGTTCATATGAAAGGAAGGGATGGAGAGCAGAAGCTCAGCTGGTCTACCTTAAAAAAAAAATCCACTCTGCATACTTGCTCTGCGATGTTTCCAGCTGCAAACACCCGTGGTGTTTTTTAGGCAGGGCCTGTTTGAGCTTTGCTTTTTTTTCTTTTAAGCTTTCTTTTCCTTACCTTGACAAACCATCTGTTTTCCTTACTTCCTCATTCAGTTACAGTTGCCTGCTATTTGAAAGGAAATGGCTAATGTAATTTTGAATGTTCATCGTATCCTTCACGGGTTTTCTTTTGTTTTATTTCTGCCTCAAAGTTCTGAGGAGCAGGAGGCAGGCTTCAGGGCAAACACCGCACACAGCAGGTAGCGGCAGCCTCGTGCCCGACCTGCTCAGCATCTGGGCTGCTGCGCGCTGGGGGGCACAGGGGTGAGAGGGGTGCAGGAGTGCTTTTCCCTGGACTGGACATAATGAACTCCCTTTAATGGCATTTAAAAGAGGAGTAAGAACACCAAGGTTTCACCAAGTTTGGGCGAGCTGCAGGTGGTGCTGCACGGGGTGAGTCGCTCAGGCAGGGCTGTGGAGGAGCCTGCGTGGAGCTGTGCCTCACTCCGGCCTGAGCCACGATGCAGTCCCCTGGGGCTGGTGTCGTGCTGTCCTCCGGGCCACCACACAGCCTACGTAAGTTACATAGCAAAAAAGAGCTATTGTGAGATTATTCGAGAACTGTTGTGGAAAAGTGGAATTTTTTTCCCAAGCTGCCGTGGCAGCAAGTCCCAGCTCTGTGCCTTCCCGTTCGCCATGCTGTTGCAGCGTGCATCTCAGGATATGCCTGCTGGCAGCAAGAATTAGTGTAAGTTGACAGATGTGTTTCCTGTCTTTACAATTACTGTCTGTTTGCTTCCCTCTGGCAGTGCTAAAGAGTGTGTGTAGTGTAGTGATACAATCCAGGGTGAGAAGGATGGTTTAAAGCTCAAAGGCGCCAGGTCCCAGAGAACTAGACTCCAGATGGTGTTCATACACTATTAACAGAATGCTTGACAAAGTCTGAGGAGGGCTGTGCCTTTGGCTGTAGCTTAGCTCGCTGTATGAGCTGCTGCTGCTTACATCAACCACAAAGAGCTTTAATTCTGAGTATTAGAACATGGCTCCACCACGAGTGGTATCTGGTGCTTTAGGTGGCTTTAAAGATTGGACTTCGGAGATTATTTTGGAGTGGGGAGACAAAGACAAAGGTGGGTTAGTGTCTTCTACCAGCCATGCAGGCTGGGTCCTTCTGAAAGTCTCAGAAATGTGGCAGCACTCCCGGCAGCAGCAAGCTGCACCAGAAGGAATCTGTTCTTCCCGTGATGGGCAGGAGTTGGTTACCTCTGTCTGGACGTGTGTGTTTTCCTTGAAGAGTGTCTTCATCTTAGATGGAAAGGGCAGATTCTGTAAGCCACCCTAATATTGTCCCTGCAGCAGGGTTGTTAGGGATGTGGGAAGGCAGCAGAGCCTTCGCATCCTCCCAGCCCAGGGCAGGGATGTGGGTTAGGCTGTGCCAAGCTACCAGCTTTGTGGTGTTCTGGAGCCGTCAGCACGTCTGTCCTTCACCTGGCAGCCTCAAAACAAGGCTTCGGCTGCAGGCCAGCTGCTGACCCACGAGTGTTTTACATGGGGCATCATTTCCCATGGACAAGGCAGAGCATTTATGGGAAATGCCTGCTTTAATGGTGCTCCCCTTCAGTGGTGTCCTCCTGGCTGTCGCCTTTTGTTCAGCCCAGTCTCACGAGGAACTGGCTTACTCTTTGTTAGCAGGAGGAGCTGGGACTCCAGCCAGGATTAGTTTTCTCTTGGAGACAAGCTTACTAGTCATGGGTTGACTATCAGAGCGTGGTCTCCCGGTTCCTTACAGCTGATGGTGAAGTGCCTGCACCGTGGTGGTTGAGAACAGAACTCCCCACTCTGCCGAAGCGCCTTGGTTTGCCTGGGAGCGCATTGCTGCGTGGATACATTGGACTGGGAGCGCAGGCTTCGGGCAGAGCTTTAGAAGCACGGTGGTTGTTTGTGGGTGCTTTGTTGTGGACATCTCAGGGCTCAGGTGCGTGTTAAATCATTGGGGTCTCAGCTGTTACAAACCACCACGTGCCCCCAGATGAATCAGACAGGTCACCACAGCAGGAGTGAGAGAGGGACAGGGCCAGAGGGACAGCGGGGCTGAGTTTACAGAGGATGGGCTGGCCAGGTTTTATATCTGTGTGTGCCTGCAGCAGGATCAGGAGGTGGTGAGGTAGCGACAGCGTTATGGTGCGTCCTGCTTGCGTGGGACGTGTGCCCCTGGCGCCGTCCTGCCCACGTGCTGACTGCCCCCAGAAATCCTGCTGGAGTGGGCTTCAGCCCCTGCGCCAACCTGCAGCACGGGGCCTGGCTCTGCACAGAGCTGAAACCTCATTTGGGTACGTTCAGTAATGCAGCTGAAATGTGTGCCTGATAGCTGTATGGTCATGCTTTTAATTACCATTAAAATAATTGGCACTGTGGCTACTGGGAGGATGTGAGAAGATCAGAGGCTCAAGGCTGTTTCTCCCTATGCCTCGGGGGTACGAGCAGCTTTCAGTGTCTGTATAATTAAAAGCTACAATCTTTCATGTGCACAATAAAGAGTGTAGGGAGGTGGGGAGACTTCACCCTTCTGCATTTTATTTATTAAACATAATCAATGACCAGTCTCTCCTTCACAAAGGTTTTCCAGGAAACACTGGTGTTTGACAGCCATGCTCAGGCATCCTGTGTCTGAAGGCAGAGGTGCTGTTCAGATGTTTTACGTTAAAACCCTCCCGGCTGGTTACAAAAGGCTGATGTGGGGCGTACGGTTGCTGTACAGGAGAGTTCTGTCAGGACAGGTTTTTAAACCCCTCCTTCTACTTTCTTCTGATTCCCCTTTCACTGACACGTCCATCCGTGTCTGTCGGCTCACCTGGACGTCTGGAAGCTCAGTCCTTCCTTCCTCACGTGCACGTCCTGCTCCTGCCCCTGCCCTGCCCCTGGTGCCCAGCTCCCGGTGCCCCTGCTGTGCCACGGGCCCTGCTGAGCGAGCTGCTCTCACCTGATGGCACTGGTCAGCCTCACCACTTCTCTGAAGCAAATCAAAAATCCCACTAGAAAAAAGGCTGTTTCTGCTTGCTTCTAAAGCTCTGAAACTCGCAGAGTCAGGAGCGATGGAGCAGCCAGGCGGCTGCTGGGCCCTCTGGAGCCGTGCGACATCTCTGAGCAATGAACAGCGAACCCACCAAGTGTATGGATGCTAGCAGTGCAGTGTAAATGACACAAAATCCGCTGTGATGTGTGGATTAAAGCTCCTGTGCTGATGGTTTGGTGGAAAAGGGTCTCTCTAGTCCTTCCATGGGGCAGGAGGGGAGGGGGAACAAATGTGTGCCTGCAGTCTGCCCAGGACCATCCACGTGTACAAGGGCTCCTAGCTCCTGCCCGGCAGCCCAGTGCTCAAACAGCCCCAAAGCCTTTTCCAGGGAGAACCGAGCTGATTCATTTACGTGTTTGCATGCCTGTTTTTCTGTCTTTCAGCTACGGGAGTTGGTCAGCATGTGCATATACCCCGATCCCGATCAAAGACCTGATATTGGTTACGTGCACCAAATAGCAAAACAAATGCATGTTTGGACCTCCAGCACTTGAACCATCTGCAAACACTCTCAAAAGCCAGCACAGCTTAGTCTTACTTGAATTTTTTTCTCAGATGAAACCGACTGGTGCCTAGTCACGCAAGCGAGAGGGTTGAGCACTCGTAGCAAGATGCTCTATTATTTCTGCAGGTTATTTGACAAGGACTCTTACAAGGTGGTCATGCTTTAAAGTGAAGATTCTGTGAGGTATTGCAAGTGATTTTTTTTTGTTTTGTTTTGTTTTGTTTTTAGGCCAATAACATGTTACAGTTGTAGATCATTTAAGGGTCCTTTCTTAAAACTGTCGTGTGTAATCTAGGATAGATTATATTAACAAGGGTGTCAGAGCATTTGACACGCCTCTTCTATCTTAACTGTAATGTGAAATATTGAAATAATTCCTTTGGTGAAATCACTTTATACTAATGTAAGAATTACAGTAGATTTTTGTGTAATTTGTATAACTGCTACTTTGCCTCTTCTGCAAATGGTTAATAGCGAATTCAATTTTTACTTTGTGTATTTTAAAGCATCCATTTATGTGTTTTTATTAATTCCCTCCTCTTCAGACTTAGAAACTGGGAGGGGCTTGGGAGGAGAGAAATGCATTTGTTTAATGATTTTTTTATTTTTTTTAACTGAAAACTTAAGAGTGAATATTTTGCTGATGCATTTACTTGTTCATTTGGCTACAGCCAATTAGATGAATTCAGCATATAGCTGGGGGAGGGGAATAAAAAAACAAACAAACCCCAAACTATCATGCTTCTGCAAATAATTCCTCTAAATTTATCTTCCCATTTGTTGTGACTATTTTTAGACTACAAGTTCGTATTGAAAACCAGTGTTTAATACAGCTAGATTTTGGGGAAGATACTTTTACACATTCAGTAGTATGTTAAGTACCAATAGGTAAAATTTAAGCAAAGCAGTGTTTTAAACTCTGAAACATTTAAAAAACAAGTAAGTAAAATGCTTTGTGTATCTAATTCTACATAAGGATCAGCCCCGTCTATATAACTGTGAAAGCTAATTTACAGAATGTGAATTTTTATAAAAATCTCAACCTGATTTGAAGGAGTCATCTTCTTTAACTAAATGAAAATTTTCAACCAACTAAATTCATTCATTGAATCAATGATTTGTTTCATTACTGTCAATGAAAAATATTCACTGCTTTAGGAACAAAACTTGGATTCACGTTCAAGTGTTTCCATTTCATTTGCCTGTTCAGAGGAACAGTGCTGCACTTAGTGTTCTTGAGGACTACAGCGGGGGAAATAAATAAGCCTGTTCTGTTACAGCGCTGCTTCCATGTGTGACGGTGGCTAATGCCAAAATGTAGATTTGTGTGTGACAGTTCAAATGCAGCCTGTGCCTTTTTTTCTGTTGTTGTTGTTTTGTTGTTTTTTTTCTTTAAGAAAAGAATACAATCTTTTTTTTTTTTTTTTGAAATAAGATTAGGGTTAGAGGGTTACATACATATATATGCTTTTAGTGGATTTTTTTTAACCTAATTTTCTCTACTTAAAGGAAAACTGCAGTGCCATCTTCAACTACTTTCCATCAAATTTTGAAGTATTTATATAGGTAGCAAAGAAAAGCTATTAATTGCTGTGAATAATGTTGGTATCATTAATGCAAGGTGCCATTTTATCGAGGCTTCTCAGCAGAAAGTTGATCTTGCTGCTCTCATGAGAGATTGAGGAAATTCAAATCAGCATGAGGATGTAGGAGAGGCACCAAATTGCTTCCAACATTCCCATGCTAACTTGCTTAATTTATAGCCAGCTTCTTTAGCAATTCTTAGATTCAAGAGTGAGGACTGTCACTTTCACACTGCAGGTTTCCTTTAAGCTGTGGTGGCAGCTACACATTCATAGGGATGGCTGTGCTGCGCCTCTATTGGTGTGACATAGAAAAGGATCTCTGGCTTCCAGGGAAGCTCAGCTTAAATTTGAGTGTCTTGAGAAGTCTGGTCACTTTCTTGCTGCATAAAATTCATTAGTGCTTATAAGTAAATGTATTTCAAAAGGTAATTTTTTTTTTGCAATTGTGCATTTTTAGATAAATAAAAAAAAAATGATTTACAAAATAAACACCTTTGTTTAAAAAAAAAAAGTCAACTATGAAGGGGAAAAAAAATTAAAAAACATGCAAAACAGGACTAACTGTGTGTGAAATTTGCTAACAGCTACCATAATATGTAGATACCTGACAAAAAACTCTGCTTGTGGAGAACGGACTACGTAAGCTGTTATCAGTTGTCATGATGGAAAACTGCATACAAGTCTTCAACCTCTAGAAGGGTGGCTGCTCTAAAGATGCTTTCTCCGGCTGGCTGTTCCAGGATGGTAAGACTAGGGCCTCCTACCAATTAACCTTTTGAAGCTGAGTGTAGGGGTTACACGTTCTCTTTTGAGTAGATGAAAAAATAATTTTATAGGTGGATTTTCAGGTAGTTTTTCTTTTGCTTAAGATTATGGAATACAGTGTAAAACAACTTGAAATCAGTTCATCTCAAAGAGCATGAACTCAGGATTTTAGGACAAAAAAGTTCCATTTTTATAGAAATGTAAGGCAAGTAAGATAATTAAGACATCTAAATGATGTTTTCTCTGGTTATGTAATGTAGAAATGAAAACATTTTATACCGGTGTGGATGTTGGACACTTCTAGCTCTCCTGTTAATTGTTAATCTAGCTCTCCTGATCTTTTTGGGTAGCATGCAACTTATTTTCACGGTGGTAAGATGCTTCAGTTCTGTTCTGTATGAGTCCTGTGTTTTGATCAGGGGTAAGAATGGAGCAGCAGCAAAAGAAATCAGCACTCTATGAAACACTAATTAGGAGAATGGTCAGAGCCCTCTTTATTCTGTAGCAGTTGCATGTTTCTCTTTGAGCAGGAAGGCTTCTAAAAGCGAAACATAACCAGCGTTCATATGCAGTGACACAGAAGGGCTGCACATAACGTTCAGGAAGTATCCATGGTTTGTACAGTTTCATCCACCACCTCAATTTCCAGGAGTGCAACATTTTCCGTGAGAACAGCAGTAGTTCCTTTTTCACACTTGTATCTACCATACCTGTTAAAGAAAACAGTGAAAGTTAAGCTGAATAATGGTACTACCTAGGAAAACTCATTTAAAAGTTCAGAACTAATTAGCCTTCTGTGATATGGAAGTTTCTTACACTAGTCCAGAGTGACACTGTGCTTATTTTAGAATCTAAACTGATTGCAACAACTAATAAAGTTTGAGCTAACCTAGCATTTTTATGAAATGCATGGTCTTTTTAAAAAAAAAAAAAAAAAAAAAAGGTAGCAGGTAACTTGAAAGGCTACTTTGTAGAAATAAGTGGGATCTCATTATAGCATGGGCCATTCTTGCTGTGTACTCCTGCTCAAAGCACAAGCTTTTTTTCATCTCTAGATTAATTTTACCAGTGTATAAACTTTGGGTTTCCATGCTAATTGTAGCTAACATTTAACACAAAAACTGCCTGTAATCAAACCACATTTCAGAAATTTTGCTGCATCTGACTGTAAAGGAGGTGTCACTCTTTTCCCATTTACACAGTAGAAGCCATAAGCTCACTTAAAATGTCAGTGAAGATTCTTCTGGCTAACCACCTCTATAGTGAGAAGTTTCTGCTCAGAACAAAGGGTCATGTGTACAAGTTTGCACAGTAAGAAAGCCAGAGGATTTTTAACTGAAGCAGTGCAATTCATTTGGACTTTGGCTATGGCCACCTGCATTAAAGAGAAGGGGAAAAGAGATTTCTTTAAAGTCCACTATTTTGGTAGTGTACTGAAAAGCTGCATGACTTGTTACACATAACATAAAAGTATGTATCACAAAATCCTTTAACTGCCCTGCGGGCTGTAATTTCACTGACGAGGCAATGTAGTTCACCAAACAACACATCTGAGCCTTTAGAGGTAAAATTTGTCAGCTCTGCTAACACTCAAATTTTGCTCACTTGAGAATCTCAGCACCTCTGTATCCTGAATATTCTCAGTTATGCAAGACAATATTACATGCTTAAATGTAACCTTGTTTCCCAGCAACTTCCAGAGTTAGATTTGTGTTACAATCATTCAAAACAAGTCACAGAATAATGTCATTTTCAATAAATACAGGCAATGAATACTGAGAACCATAAAATGAGGGTGGGGTGGGCATACTGAAATGGATCTTTTTGATGGGGCTTGCAAAAGGGAAGAGCTGGAAAGCAGCACAGGTTTCTACACAGCTGAAGTGGTTAAGGGCACTATTTCATTAGGAAAGCAAGAATGTTCATAACACAGAACAGTTGTAGTTAATTTATACATAAACTAGTACTCAAGTTTTGTGTTAAATCTTGCTACTGCCATATTTAGCTATTAACTGTAATGTGAAAGGACAATTTACTGTACATTTCTGGACAATTTTAATTTATGAGAAGAGTTATCGAAATTATCGAAACATCGGTTTGTTGTCTTAGCAATCTCACATAGGTTATGTTCTCCAGGCACAGGCTAGAAAATACTTCTAGAACTAGAACACAACGTGGCAGTCCCAGGCTAGAGTTCTGCAGTTTTCTTTGGGTTTTATCCCTGCAGTGAGCTCATAGATAACACCTATGACAGGCTGGACTGCGCCACGTGCTCCTTTTTCAAATCCCCATGCTACAATTAGGCAGAACTGCAGCAGGCATGGTGATGCCACGAGTCTTTCGGGCACCACAGGTTTCAGCAAACATGCAAAGCGGGACCTTCTTGCTACCTGATGTATCTATTCAGTCACAAATGTGAAACTTCATCACACTCACACTGCCTGAACTCCACGAGCAGTCTCTCAACATAGCAAAGAGGTGACAGGTAAGCAATTAGTTTCTTTCACACACCTGTAAATGCAACTAAGCCTCCTGTCAACTGCCAAGCACAGCCACTAATTTTGTTTTCTTGTTTAGCTGGAATTCAGTACAGAGATCTAGAGAGCACTGTGACAAAATTTAGTACTATGGAAAACAAGAACAGTTAGGAGCAGCCTCGGTAACACAGAGCTTCAGAAACACTAACCTTTCGCCTTTTCTGTTGGCCACATCGTATGGACGGAGGAAATCCAACTTATTCTTGCTTATGACACAGATATCTATGTTACTGCCAGAGCCCAGATCATTGTATATGCCAGCTGCAATGGCATCTCTCACAAGCTGTTTGGCTTCCTCTTCCTGTAAAAGTTTAATAAAAAAAAAAAAAAAAAAGCTGTCATTGCACAAGCATTGGCATTTCACAGAAATGTTTGTCCATGTGACACTGGAAGCTGTGAGCTCTCACAATAAATGAGATAATCATCAAGGACTACAGAGCATGAACAACAGCCTACTGAACAGTGGGACAGCCTTCATCCTGTTCAGGCTCCATCCCTCTCTCCTGAAGACAGAGGCATCAGATTTAGTAAAGAGAGTCAAAGAAACAAAATTAAGATTTTTATCTCAATGAGTAGAGAAATTAAACGTGGATTTTATTGTCCAGGCTTCTGTGCACACAAACAAGTTCCCTATAGTGCCACCTGTAACAGCTGCATACAAATTAAAGATCCATAGTAGTGTACTTATAATCCTTGCCTAGGTAGGAACTACCTTACTCTTCTTCTGCAGTATCAAAAATATTTGTATGATTTTGGAACATAACTTGGTTTACAAAATATATTCTGTAACTGCGCTGCAAGGCAGCCTAGCTCTGCACTGAATTGTAGCCTACTAATATTTTTAATTCCAGTCCTGAAAACAAGTGCAGAAAACTTGGCTGAACATGCTGGCAGAACCAGGTAGCTTTATCAAAATATTGCAGTTTGTGATCGACTTCTTAGCATTTAGATAAGAAAATGGGTTGTTTGCTACAGTCCCTCTTCTGCTATAGGCTTCAGAAATTCCATAGGTAATTAAAGCATAATATATATACTAAGCATAATATTAAATTTATGTATTTTAAAACATGTATTTCTACTTTTTTTAGTCCAAAGTGGAATCCTAGTTGTAGCAAAATTAGAATCAAAAACTAGAACAGGAAATAAAGCTCACTTTTTATTGCTGCTGAAACCACGCACTAATCCTGCAGAAGTTCAAATGTTCACATTCTTTCAGGTTTTGTATGATCTCCTTTTAAAAGAAAGTGCTAATATGCAGCTGGTGAACTACGCATGCTGCACATAACAGGATTTTTAAAAATATTTTTTACATTATTTGGAGGCTGTCTAAATAGTCTGAAACAGAGCACAATAGCATCTCCGTTACACAAACACGTCAACGTTCAGTTTCATGTCTTTTACAAAGAAACATTTCAAAATCATCAAAACTCTCCGTTCAAATATCACAACAGATCTGTAATCATCTTCATGCCCCATCCCCAAATAAACGGCGTGAGTGTTGACGTACAGGCCTCAGAAGTCCAAGTTCTGATACGCCCGATAACCTCTTCTTATTACAGCTGCATTGGCTCCCTCTACAGCTCCCAAGGAGGGCTTATTTTAATCGCAAAAGCAACTCCAAAAGCTGAAAGTCACAGATCCAGCAATATTAGAAACGAACTTAAAACAGCAAATCCTTACTTTACACTGTAGCCAAAGATAGCGAGCATAAATATCGCAGAGCAACCTTCCTGCTGCATTCATTTACATCCTGCAAAACGCAGAGACAGGCGCCTGGTCCCAGCACCTGTGTGTCCCTGCCATCACGCCAGCAGCTCCCTGCAGCTCCCTATCGCTGCCTCTGCCCCGCGCCCCCTCCTGCTGGCAGCAGGGTCAGGCTGCAGGGCAGCGGTGCCCCCTGTACCTACACCCACCCCATTTTCATCTTTTCTGGTGCCTCTCAGATACGCACCTGAGCACAAAGCACGCCCCTCGCCGCCAGCTTAGGTTTTCTCCAACATACGCAAGAACTTAAGAAACCCCATGAGCAGAGCAGGCCTGTTCCAAGGAGTTAAGAGTAAGACTGAAAAAAGACCATCAACACAGAAGTTTTGTCTCAGTTTTAGCTTAAAGTTCTTCATGGCCGTTGCTGCACAGCTATCCTGATGCGATCACAGCAGTAACTGCGTGCTGCGGCCACTCTCCGTCACTTTGCTGGCTTTTCCCACATCTCAATAATCTTCTGCCATTAGACATGAATGAAAGAGCAAACACCCAGTGCTGATGCTGATAGAGGCACCTTTTTTATCTGCCTCATTTTAAAGGCCTCCCTGCCACTATCCTGCCCATGAAAATCACGATGCTAAAAGCCCAGCTCCTCCAGTGCCTCTGATTCAGACGGCAGCTGCACAAGCCCCAGCGTACAAGTGCAGCTGAAGAGGAGCCCAAAATTAGCTCAGCTACAATCACGTCTGCTCCCAGCGCATACTCCGCATTCTCCAATGGCCCTCTATAAAAGAACTTGTTAATAGCAGTGTTCCTCTTCTAACAGCTTCATTAGGGTACTGACCAAGAGTGGGGCTTTTTCAGTAAACTATTAAACAGCCTAAGTTCGTATTAGCCTCAACCTTTAATAACAAGAAACCCTCTTCCACTGAATTACACTTTCCACCAAGCTGACTAAAACAAAACAGATATGCTGTAAAAACAATTCCTGTGTGTTTCCTCTGTTTCGATAGTAAAGCCCTGATAAGCAAGTGCTTTCTCCTTCAGCTGATACAAGACTGCTTGTACAGATGTGTTGTGTGCTGTGTTTTACACATTTATTTTCACAATACTACTAAGACAAACAATAGTGTGTGCACAATTATAATTTTTTTTTTTTAAAGTGGCAGCAAAACCAGAAACATTTTAAGCTATTATTTGAGCTGCTGGTACAAGAGAAACATCACAGCTTAGGAAAAGCAAAGCAGAATGTAAGCATTTCTTCCCCTCCCCCTTTAATCCTTTTTTATTTTTTTTTTTTATTTTTTTTTTTAAGAATTATGTAAAATCTTGCAGAGTCAACTCAATTTTTTTATTATTTCTTAAAATGTACTCTATTAATCTACTGTTATCAAAATGAAAACAGTTCTAAAATGACTGCTACAGTCAACACAGCTCAGCTGTAACCACACTACAGCATCTGTTACCCTGGGAAGGTCTAAAATGTAATCTCAGCTCCTTCATCTGATATAGTGCAGCCTATTCCAGTTTGGGAACCTGGAATAATTTTAATTATAGAAAACCCTACAGTGCTCTGTTTACTCCTCCTCCCCTTTCCATAATTTAGAAAGATGACCAGAATAGCCACAAGAGGGGAAAAAAAAAATATCCTTGATAGAGATGCTGCATACAAAGTTCTAGCAAGGGCTGCTATTTTACAACCCGAAAACAGGGGGTTATGGTGAAAAGTGCTGACACAGTTTTAAGTGTAGGGGCACGAATGAGTCACTGTAATAATTAATCTTAAAAAACCCTAAAAGTTCAGAGTATATAAAAGGAGCACTTCCTACTTTATGGTTGCAAAGACCAAGCTAACTGGGAATATCATTCTCTCGGGTCCACACTGCTTCTTAAATGAGATTACAGCAAGAGTGATGTACTGTAATACAAGTCAGTTGTGACAAGCAGCGCTTTATAGAGCTATCTGTTTGTCTCCATCACTACATCACGCAATGTGTCCCAGGACTCCAATGTGCAGCTCCATTTACCACTACATGACAAATGGGCAGCACTTGTAAAAGGCGCAAAGAGGTCCAGATCAGCCACGTAATGGTCACCACAGATGTACCGTAGTGCTGGAGGGGGAGCAAACAGACCCCCAAGTTCATTAAACTGACCAGTAATGGATCTTTCAAAACGCGTCTTAGGAATAGTACAGTAAAGGCTAAAATAAATAACTCAGCATGAAAGGCTAATCTGAAATGGTGTTTGATAAATTATTTATAACACAGACAATTGTCTGCATTTAATATTGGAGCTACTGGTAGCATCTTTAAAAGATGATTTATGTGTTGTAATGCCATTAAGCTTTATATGAGCCCACTGCTAGCTATAAAGTCTGCTGAGATTTAGAGAATGAGTTTTAAACTGTCACTGCAGCATCATAGTAGATAGAGACTGTATTAAATCTTTACTTTAAACCTGTTATCTGGAGAGTTGCATTTTGTAGACACTCAAGAACTGATAGATTACCTCTCTACAGCTGCTACGGTGCAAGTCCCAAACAGCACCAATAAGGAACTTTTCCACATTACTCTTGTATACGACTTGAATCAAGTTTCTCCTCTCACTTAAGCGATTTCCAGATTTCAAATACTACTGAAGTAAAAAAGACACTTTTCTACAGGAGATGTGGACATTTCTACCTCGTGTTAATACTATTTTACTAATAGCTTTTAAACAAGTTAATCATGATGCCTACAACAGTAAAGGGAGCAGCTGAACTGCTCTGTGAATATTATTTCCTAAATTATTTTTTTAAAAAAAACTTCACAAGCGAGTTAACAAGATGTCTTTTCCAGATTTAAAAACTGTAGAAAGCTTTTTTATTTTTTAATTCTTACCAAAAAGGAATGAATGGCTTCTGCAGGTCACCAGTATCCTGTTAGCGTTGGAGAACTGCACTATGTATCAAATATCTAAGTCTCAGTAAGAATTTTAAATTTTAGTACACAATGAATATTAGTATACCATGAATATTATTGGGCGTAACAATTTTTGTAAGAAAAAAAAATCTAAAAACATTTAACAAAACCGACTTTTACAGCAGAATGAAATTTGTTCAAATTCTGCCATGTAAAAAGTACATCCTACTGAAAGGCAGAATCCACCGGATGGGCAGGTGGGAAGAGAATGGAAGGAAGCAGAGGGGAAGAAATTGGAAGCTTCAGGAAGGGCAGAGATGGTTAAAAAAAAAATCTATAAAGAAGTGTTGGGAATTGGAGGCTAGGAAAGTGATACCTCTTGAAGGACATAAGCACCTACAGAAGCATAATTAGACTTTGGAAGAGTAATCAGCAGACTACAACATGCAGGAGGATGTGCAGGTCTGTCTGTTGGGAGGAATCGTGGTAGAGATCAATACGTAACTGGAAGCAATGCTAAAATCTGCGGGTACGTCCAAAGAGATAGCAAAACTGGGAAGCAAAGTATATTGCTTTTTTTTTTTTTTTTTTTCCTTGTAAGGAGACGTTGAAAGGCTCCATTTAGTGAGAATGAATTTGTTCTGGCTGCCCCTTGAAGCTGGAAAGGGGCTGGCACTTGTAATTTCAACCACTTGGGTTTCACAAGTCTTCACCAAAAAAGAGCGTGAATTTTAAGCAGTACCTCATAAGCAGATGAAAAATACGGTTTGTTTCATAAATCTGTTTTATAAAAATTCATAAACGATGCTACAATCACTGTATCTTGCTTTTCTTTCAGCTTTGAGATGAACAAATTCAGAAGTCAGTCTTTCTAGCCCCTCCCCTGCTCCTTCCACCACCAGCTTTTGTTCATTTTCTAAAAAGTCACAAAGTAAGGCAAAAGGATTATGAAAATCAGAATCTGTAAAGATTAGCAGCATCTGGGAGACATGTAGCAGTGAGACAAAAAATGGGTCCTGGGAGCAAACACCAATTCGTGCATTAAAAAAAGGGTAGAAACTATTGAATATTCTCAGTAAGTGTGATGGAAAAATTAAAGGGACTCGAAGACTATTAAATACGATTACAATTTTCTCTCTAGAACACACCCTGTCGAATGCTGTGGATCATGCCTTCTGTTAGGAATGGCTTTCACAATAGGGTAACTTTAATTGCATTTGTCTGAATTCTACCTTCTCTGCACGTTTTTAAAGTTCGGACTTCTATTTAAATAAATAGAAATAAAGCACAACCAAATTTAAGTTATATACATTCCTGCATCTCCTTGTGCCACTACACCACTTTTCCCTTCAGAACTTGGAGTGTTCTCAAATGCAAACTCTACACAGACAGTCTGTGGCACCATCACTGATCCAATACCTTGAAAGACAAAAAAAATAATTTGCTTAAAACCCTGGGTTATTAATACACGAGGGTTAACACACTGCCTACTTTACACAAAAAATGCAGGAAATTTAGTTTTGATAGGAAGTAATTTTCAGCACAAATGGAATAGGCAAAAAATTATGCAAAAAAGGAAATCAGAGCACAGCAGTGACCTAGCAGCCTTGTTAAACCTCAGCATATTTAAGTTTTTACGCAAATTTACCTAAATTCATTAATATATCGGATAATTCTGTATTGCATTTGATGCAAATTTTGTTGTGAATAATATATTAGTAAATGTTTATTTTTCTAACTGTTCTTACTAAGATTTTTTCAAATAAAATATACCTAAGTCCCTAATTACTGTTCTCAGTAATTACATTTTTTTCTTGTTCCATTGGTACAGACGCCTGCAAGCCCATGCTCATCGCCACCTCCCCCTTTCTGATATTGTACACCACACAAGTATAATAAACCATGTTAATATTTCATACCAGTGTGAAATATGCTGGAGTATCAATTCAACATCTGCTGTCTTTAGGGTACTGGCGTCCCGCAGAGACACTTTCAATTTGTAATTGAGTTCTATACTGAATTAATCAGCAGTTTATCTTTTTTAGTAAAATAATGTCTTCCCCACTAACCTGGATTTACATTAACAATTTATGCCAAATTACCTGCCAAGGCAAAAAACTTATATGATTCGGAACTCCTATTCAATAACATTAGTTCCTATATTTCATTCCTTACAAGGAGACCAGTACAATGCATAGCTCCGCTGGTACAGAATTAAATCACAAGCTCCTCTCCCAACTGCAGGGCTTCTTTTAATACTGCTTCCATACTTTGAGCTAAGAATTAATATGAAAACACATTTAATCTATTGTTTGTGTAAAGTTCATGTTTTTCAGGGAATCAATTCTCAGAATAAAATGAACTCACTCACCAACAGAGCTGTAAACTCTGCCATGCTGCGAGTTCCACCCGGTGCGGTGCGGTACCCTTTCTGTACCACTGCACTACCTGGCACTAAGGCACTGAACCTCAGCTGCCAGAACGTAGCAAGAAATGTAAACCATGGAGGGAATAAAACCAAAAATCTATGCCTCAGTACTGTGCAGCAAAAGATGAATATTCAGCTATAACATCTGGCTTCAAATAAAGCAAATTAACTTTCACGTGACTATTACCTAAACTAAAAAACAATGGAAGGGAATGGAGGTGAACATTTTGTTGGGGAAAGAAAAGAAAAGTCTTCAGCCCTGGTAATTTTTTCTTCCTAAATACACCAAAAAGCTCCATACGCCTCGTTGGCTCGCAGGACACCTCCCCCCAGAGCCCAAGCACAGTCCCCCCCTCAGCCTCACACCAACTCGGTGTCCTCCGCTCACACGGGACGCACTCTGCCTCCGCAGTCCTCGCTGCAGGATGGCACTCGGGTCCGTGCCACCTGAAATATTTTCCAGCATGTTTTGCCTGGGCTCTGCAGTTATGGGAGATATACGAACTGAAACAATCTAAACAGGAACACCTGCTCCTGAGAAATGCATCAAAAATAATTACCTGTCCTACATCGACCCTCTGCAGTGAAATCATCTCTTAACATGGAGCTCTGCTTCTGACTGCCTCGTCTACATTATTACGTACAAAGTTTAAGCATTACTTTCGTAAAGGTGAAGAAATGGTTGCTCTTCGTCATGCAGCAAGGCCCAATTTAAAACGAGGCAAAATTCATTTATTTTGAGAGCCCATCAACAGAAACCTAGAAGAAAGTGCTACGGGGTACTACTGGTAACCCAGATTAATACTGCTGGCAGTTTCCCACCTGATTTCTGCACAGAAATTGTACTTTGATAGATTCAAAAGCACACCTCAAAACTCTTCTCCAGTAACATCAGCCGTTTCAGAGCCCACGAAGCTAGGGAGCAGCACAGACCATTTTAAATCAGGTTTGTATTTCCCATTTAACGTTGGTTCAACAATGGAAATCAATCCAAGGCACAATCCTGCGGCAGATGAGAACAGAACCAACTGACCAACGCACCGAGCAGAAACGGAGCTCGGGTACACTAAGTTTAACCTAAAAAAGTAAGAAACAGCATCGGAAGCCTTTATTTTCTGGATGGATGTCTGTGGTAATATCTGGTATTTACCCATGGAAATTCAGGTCCCTGAAGGAGAAAATAATACAGGAAAGCATGAAATCTGTGTCAGTGAGAGCTCCATCAGCAAAAGGCAGTGAAAACATGCCACTACCAGCCTCCGTT
The DNA here is from genome assembly GCF_964211825.1 of Aythya ferina. NCBI lineage: Eukaryota > Metazoa > Chordata > Aves > Anseriformes > Anatidae > Aythya > Aythya ferina. The sequence continues at coordinate 1,331,247 of NC_140318.1, read as the reverse complement.
ATTGTCCCCGAGTAATGAAATAAACAGATATACAGAGCACATAAATACTAAGTACTTATTTTTGTTCCCAGAGTCAGATTTTTTTTTCCATTTACTTAATCTCTGTGTTTGACACCAACAGGAGTTCAAGTATCTCAGGCAGGCTCTCCAGCTTAACTCTGATAGTCTGGCTTGATCTCTATTGTCTGCTGTCTGAGTTCAGCCGACAAACCTCCCAGCAAGTGGTCACCTTCCCATGGAGTCATTAAACCTCTGAATGTCAGCTGGTGGGATTAGCCTGCAGACTTGCACACCTGAGCCCTATGGCGGGGACACAGGCATTTTGATCACCATCACTAATGAATACAGAATTCATATGCAGCTTGTCATTGCTCCTGAGCCCCGAATCACACAGATGCAGTCTAAATAAGAATGATGAGAACTGGTGTTGAAGATTAGAGAGTTTTGGCAGTTTCCAAAAATAGCTCCGTATTATTCTCAGCAGCTAATAAACAAAAATAATGCCACCATATTGAGGGACAGTAGGAAATATAAGCACAGAAACATTTTTGAATGATCTGTATGTCAGCTGTTTAAAAATGGAAGAAAGTGGCATGTTTCCCTAATATTTTGTACTAAGCCTGGTATTTATTTCAGTAAGATAAATAAATAAGAAGTATGTGGTGAAACTAGCGTTCATACTACCTTCCCTTTGATACAGCAAAGACATTCAGTGCACACAGAGCCTTGGGGAAGCCGTTCTTTATGCCACAGCTCCTTCACTCTGGGGGGATAGGGCTGCCCTCACGTACCTCAAAAACCAGTGGCAAAGCCAGGAACAAAACTGTGGACCAGAATAGCCTGAGACTACACATTTTAAACCTAGATCACTTTCAGCCCTCTTCCTTTCTGTAGTTTCTTTGTGAGCACACCTACTTGGACAGTCGCAACCATTAGCTGGAAAAGGTTACTACCTCCCACGGCTGGTCTGCTTCTCCTTTCTCCTTTTACAAGGGATTACCAAATCTGCCAGCTGGACTGCTCGTGAGATTGCTCCCTAACCCAGGTTTGTCAAAACCAAGCAAGTCAGCCAAGGCAGTTACTGCGGAACGGTCACAAAAGCAAATCTGGCCACCAGGTGAAGGACCATGTCTCTGGTGGGAAGGCAGGACCCAAAATATTTTAACTCCTGGACAGCAGAGCTACTCCTGCACGAGGGCCAGCGTCTGTGCTTCGAGGGGAACACGGTCACAGCACCACCAGACCCCTTTCAAATCCACTCCTAGCCCTTCAGAGCTTCTGGTTTTCCGTCATCACTTCTTGACTTCTTGCTGCACTACAAATGGTGAAATAAATGACTGTAAATACAATCTCACATTTTTGCAACGATCCATTTCAGATGTAATTACTAAATAGCTGCCAGACTCTATCCCCTTCCATTGTTCCCCACCCACCTATTCTGTGCCCCTGAATTCATTACGAGACATATTTTATTTTTTCTCTGCAGTAATGCTGCTTTCTGTGGCTTCTACTCATTCTCTTCCTTTTAGATCCTCCTTTAATAAACTTGGCTGTTTTGATGAAATACAAAAAAGAAAGTTACAGACAGCCTGTGTCCATGCTTAAACATGAAGCTACAGTATAGCCTCACTGCACATCAAGTAGTTCTTCTACAGACAAAAAACCTTCTACTTTTCAAAGGGAAGTCAAATACCAGGACAAAATATATAACGTCCCTCCCCCGTTTCCCTAGGAATTCAACAACCACAGTATAGAGAAAGCCAGGATTCCAGCATCTAATACCACAGACAGACTTTTTTCCCAGATCATGACGGTTGCCATATCTACTGCTTCAGAGCACTTCTCCACTATTGTTTAACACTGGAAGGCATGAGCGTATTTGCAAATTCTGACTAAGGTTTAAAAACCATATGGCTACTCTGCTGAAAGAAAAATTGGCTGCAATGAAAGATCTAAGCTCAAAACACTCTATTAGATGTGCTGTTCTTCCACTTATGTTTTTTAAAGTAGATCTATAGCTGCCCACATGACAGATTAATATTGTTCCACAGTAGTTAGGTGCTTGGCATTACATTTTGAAGCATCTACAGGCCTTCAGGGCTGAAAGTGTTCACATCTTCAGCAATCTATAATGGTTCCTCTAGAGGCCAGCACTTGCTTCATAATGAAACATGCCTCCATAAATCAGACTGCAGAAGTGGCACTTGTGTACGTCACCATCCATCTTAGCAGTTTCTCTGAAGGATGTTGGGTAAAGATCATCTCCCGGCATTGCAACCAGGGAAAGGACCATCACAGTTGGCATTGATAAAGCATGTGCTACTTAAATCTGAAGACACACTAAGTCTGTGGAAAAAAACACATCCTGCTGGTGTTAGCATGCCTCAGGCAGTGGTAGAAGCTTCAGCAACTCATCTTCAAAAGGCAGAGAGCCAGGGCTCTAGAAACCTGCAAAAATTGGCTAAGCCTGCAGTCTTTTTTTTTTTTTTTTCTTTTTCTTTTTTTTTTTTTCTTTTTTTTTTTTTTTAAGTTGAGAATCTTCAAAGTCTACAATTCTAACTGTAGGGCACAGCAGCTGCCACTGCAGATTTGATCCTCTCAGCTTTTGGCAGCTCTCAACTTGAAATTCTAGCAAAAGAATTTTTCAAGTTGCTATTATTGCCTGTCATAGATTTATAAATATTGTGCACTATCTGCTGTGGCATGGCTCTCATGGGACACCAGTGCATGCCAAAAGCATAACAGAATGAAAAACAGTTCCTATTCTTCAAATAAATGCTAATTTTTTTTAACTGTGCTCATGCGATGTGTTTGGTGATCAGCTTCAATAGTACAGAATATATATCAGAGGGAAAAAAGCTGATTGTCTTTTCCAGTAGTATTCAGCTGCTACTTTCATTAAGCTTGTTTAATTACATTCCAGATGCTAATTTGCAAGTCGATACCAGAGGGTGCAGGACAGTTTGCCTTTGAATCATTTTTCTGTGATGTGATGGTCTTGCAGCACACCACTACCCTTCAGTAGCCCTAGCAAGATATTCTGACAATTAGTGCAAAAGAAAGCAGTATTGATCTTGACAGAAAAATATTAATCCTCTACCCATTTCATTAAATTAATCTCCGTGAATTTTAAATTTAATCTTCATTGCCATTTCATAGCAAATTTTACACAAAATGCACAGTGTGGTTCAGATTTAATTTAATTTCAATAGAAACGTGCTATTTGGTTATTTTATTGGAAAAAATAAATCTGGCATAAAAAGTAAATATTTTAAGATGGCAGCTGTAACAGCATGAAGAAGTGTTTAAAAGTACAGTTTGAGCTCTACCACTTGAAACTTTGCTGGTTTAGATATTCTGATTATTAAATTATTAGACAACAGAATGTCTCATAAAAACAAAGGAAGGGTTAAGGGTTTGAAGCTTGCACACAAGCCTCAAACATCTAAATATCTATTTCAACAAACTGGTAGGCTGCGTTTCCACATGCTTGTTCTAACAGTGAGTATCTGCTGCCATTTACGGTTGTGTATGAAGACAATTTAATTAGGATGACCTTTCTAAACAGGAAAAGTTGGAAATTTACCAATTTTGGGTGCATTTTTGGTTGCTCTTACACAAAGAAAGACTTAAAATACAAGCTTGAAAACTAGCTGAGAATGAGGTAAGATTTTTAGTTTCATAGCATAGCTCTTTGACATTTGTATCTTTGAAAGGGGACTATTATGCTGTAGCTGTTGATTCCAAGGATTTGTAGTCCATGTTTTCAGTCTGAATAGCACACATGCCAAGTGCATAGTCACAGGAGAGGCTGGAAAAGAGACTGTGTCATTCTCACAGCAGTATGAGGGGAAAAAAAGAGTAGAAAGACTACCTCTACACCTAGTGGTTCTTTGTATTAGCTATCTAGTGCAATGCTATTTACAGAAGATACTTGAGTGCCTATTGAAAGGTTCCAATATTTTGATAGCATTTATAAATATACTGGAGGCCAGAAATCCAGTTTCTTTCTAAAACACTGAAGCAGCATACAAATCCTCGTCTTACTGCATTTTTTAAGTTTGCACAACCACAACTATTTCATATATATAACAACATATGACATGCTTTAAATGTAAAATTTAACTGATCAGTTTTAGTGAGGAGCTCAAGACTTACGGGATTATCCCCAGAAAATACACTGCAGTCATTGCAACATCTGGAGGGGAGAAAATAGCCCACAGCAGTTGCACTACAAAGATGAGGAACGTCTGAAGACCTTTTCTGAAGTTCATCAACTTTTTGTGTGTCATTCAGCAATGTTGAATATTTAGTAAGATTGTTATTTGTGTATTTCACGCTCAAATGACTGCAACTGTTAGTGTTACAAGTCATTTCAATGGGTTCACTTTCTGATTTTGTGTTCAGTTCTCATTTTTTTTCTTTAATGTGAACTTATTAACTGGAATAAGGAGGAGAATTCACAAATTCTGAAGAGATTAACATGGTTTAAAGGGGGTCTTGAAACTACTGAGGCATTTTACAAATATGGTCACAGAAAGCTCTACAATTGTTTTGTGTTTTTTTTTTTCCATCAATTGTAAGCCTGCAGATAACTAGATTTTTCACCATTTTTTAGTTTAGCAGACACTGAACATGGTGCTAGTAAGCATAATGAAATACTAGAGAGAATACAAAAATAATGTCCTTGGATAAATTCATTAAAAAAAAAAAATAACAGTAACTTATTCTGATCTTCATCAAGACACTCCAGCTTTTATAGCTCTCCTTAATGATTCTCTTTCATGAACAACCATAACGTTTCTCAAGTTTGATCATTGGCAAAACACAAACAACTCAACCAAGTCTTCCAATAACCAGCTTTTAAGTAGATAACTACAAGAATGTAGTTGCTAGTTCTGAACATAGCCAGTCAACCCAAAATCTAACTGGTTTCCTATGCTACCGGAACATATTTTGTTATTTTTACAATCATCTATTCTCTTTTAAAGACTGAGAGTTGCATAAAGAGACTGCCTGACTACTGAGCAAAAAAAACAGCAAAACTGACTATGCAAAGGCTGTTAAATTCCTGGAGTCAACTATAATTAGTAACGTACATGTTTTTCAAGCTTTCATCTACATTAAAATTATAAAAGTTTTCCCATACTTAAATTTGAAAGACACTAAACATTTATTCAAATTTTGTATCCCCTAATTTTTGTTTACAGCTTTACATTACGCCGACATTAATATATTTTAAGCACTTGAGCAGATTTATCTTTTTTAAAGCAAATCTCTTAAATTCTTCATGTCATGAGAATTACTGTAGACAAATAAACACTAAAAGAAAAATGATTTCTTACCTCCATGTCTGGTTTGTATTTATCTTCAAAAATGGCCATAGCTGCTAGCGATCCAGAACCTATGGTAACAAAATTAGGACACTTCTTTAGCCAACGTATTTAGATACACGATTTTGGGTTGGTTCTCATTAATTTTTTAAAGAAAAGGTAACAAATAATCAACAACACAAATCAGACTGCAAGTCTACCTTCGCTTACAACTACTACAAGTGTCTACCTCTTGAGGTCCAATACCTAATTTAATCCTGAATTTTTTATCTGGTATACACAGACTTGTGTTCCCTGTCCCGACAGCCTTCTTGTCACTGTAAACACTGAGATATGAAAATGAGGTCAGCAAAAGTGAGTTACCTGAATGCCAGCTTCAACTCCTGCTCTTCCATTCCCCGACCCACAGAGGGTTCAGCACTGGGTACTGGGGTGCCCAGAGGGCACAGATCGCCCTAACGAGCTGTCCCAGCACAGCCGCCTTTGTACAGGGGACGAGTAAGCCAGCGGTGGTAACCGGGTTGCTGGCTGCTGCCATCAGGTTATTTCCCATATCTAACAGTTTATTACACATTTATTTCATGCCATTATTTTTACTTTCAACAATAACAACTCAATAGACAAAATGACAAAGATGACATCACGAGTTTAACATTACTTCTCCTAAAGCCCATGCTGCAAGTACAATAACATTACGTAGCCCATCCCTACCCAAAGCACTAACTGCAGGTGTTACAAATACACTTTCCATAAACGAATACAAAAAGCAGTACAATACTACTGGAAACTATGAACGTGCTTTGTTCAGAGTGAATCTTCAGGAAGGGATCTCGTCTGTCTGTGGCCCTAGCCATATTTCAGCGTGTGCTACTTTTGGGGAGTGAATAAAGTTACCTGCAATTTTTTACTCCAATTAGAAGATTTTTTGGCATTTATTACTTTTTAACTTCTTTTGCATACTGCTATCTGTTTAGCTGGGTCACAGAGAAAGCCATATTTTCTATTTAAAATGATTTGTGTATATCGCTTGACCACCTCAATGGTTTAGTGAAAGAAAAAGGCAGCGATTAAACAGTTTCAAATGAGGTGTCCTGCTGATTTTATCAAGTCTGCTGAATGTATAATGAAAAAGGAGAAGCTGACAGTGACACTGTTGAGAAAATACAGACTACCTTATCTGAACCATTTAAGGAGGTCCAATTATAGATCAAATTTAAAGGGTAGAAACAGCAGATTTACAGACACAAATCAATGAACATGGTAATCCCAATGAATATGACAGATATTGCTGTTACAGAATATTGCTGTGGTTGAGGATCATTACCTTTACAGTACCAAATACATCACATCTAAAAGCAGTAGGACACTCTAAGTGCATACTTGTATTACAGGCTATGACTATTCATTTACACCTTGAAGCAATGTGTGTTTCCATTTTTTAAATGCTGAAGCTGGGAATAAAAAGGATTTTTAAGCAACTAATAGCAGAAATGAACTGCTGATACAAACAGCTGATGTCACAGAACAAATCACCAAATAAAAGGAATTTTACTGATCCTTCAAACAAGGTCAAAATAAGGTGCATTCCAGAACAAATACAGGACTTAAACCATAAAGTAATTCCTTTTGTACAATGACACTGGAACATTTCTAATGAAAGGTTAAAAAAATAATCTGGGATATGGTCTCAAGCTAAGACCATACTCTTAATGCACTCAGAAGGCCTACCATAAGCAGAATGGGAAGCCTTAGAACGAGAAAACAAACACCCTTACCCTTCAAGAAGGTTTCTTTAGAAACAAAGTTAGTTTGAAGCCTAAAAGATTTTGCAATAAATAAAATATAAAGTTAGCATCTCACAAACTCCTACATTAAAACTACTGAGGTAAGAAAAAATGGTCTTCGTTTCTTAAAACTTCTACTGACAAAAACTAATCAATAATGCTAATAATCCAGTAATTTCATACGTGACACACTTAGCCTGGATTTATTCCTCCGGTTCTCTTTTTAAAAAAGTTCACAAAAGAACCCATGGACAAGAACTCAGGAGACTTGGCAAGGAAAAGAAGATCCTTATGTTACACTAAATCATTTATACATGAAATTTGTACTGTTAACTATCTCACCACATTAGCAAGATGCAAATAAACATCAAATTTAATATCAGCTTTAAATAAGCAAATGTAGCTGGTCCTACAACCTAGGTTGTAGAAGAGTTGTTGAAAATGTACTTAATTATCACTACATGTAAACATTTACATCTAAAAATCAAGATTCCAAGGAGAACAGGAAGCAATGCTGGAAAAGCTGCTTAAACTCAATTTTTTTCCTCGACTGGTTATAAATGCCAACGTAAGTTTTATAAGCTTGCCTGTAAAAAAAACAGTACCTTAGCAGAAGTCTGCAACACAGCTAAACATTCTCCGAAAAAACAGATTTTGGTAATCTTAGCTACCACAATGGAAGTTCTTTACTCTTCCTAGCACCAGCTATAAGGACTGTGTTTTTAGGAACACCAATATATGGAAACTTCTGAGCTCCTCCATCCAAACAAATCAGCTGCTGTTTGACAACAGCAATACGAACTGCCTGAAAACCATTACGGAGGTGAGTTACCGCAGCCACCTGTAGCACGCCGAGGCAGGGAGCCTCAATCCACCCACAGTGCTCCCGGAGGGCCGACCGCTGGTCCCACACAGCGTGCACAGAAAATAATACCTCAACAGCTATTTATCTTAGCTTGAGATAGGTAACTTGTTAAGTTTAGGAACTTAGCACCACACAATCCACACAACCAGTGCAGAAACAGAAACTTCTTTTGGCTGGATTTTTTTTTTTTTTTTTTTTTAAAAAAACGATGTTTATAACTCTTCTGTAGATCAGCAATAAGGGTAATTAAAACCAAATACAATTGGTAAAGTCTTTGCGTATTTGTGTTACATAATATACAGAAATCTTTCAGCTGGACTTATTAAACACACTAACAGCAATGTTACTTCAACACCTTGGGAAAGACGAAAAAAGCGCCTTATCAATTCCGAAGAATTTATTTCACATTCATTTTCAGTAAACCATGCTTACTAAGTAAATATTCAGGAAATACTAATCTGGCATCTAAAGATATAAAAACACCAATAGCCAAAAAATAAAGACCTACAAAAACCGCGATGCAAAGTTGTATTCTAAGGCAAATACTTTGCAGTCTTGCAATTAGCACAAACCAGAGAACTTCATTAAAGACCACATGAGGTTTTTTTTTTTGTTTTGCTTTACTCCTTTAAGAAAGACTGGTCATTTAATAAGTTTTCACAACTGAATTATTCAAAAATTCCTGGACTTGACTGTAATAATCTGACTTTAATAATGCCTTTGGCATTTACACAAGGAGTCGTACCACTTTGGTATCAGATTTGAAGTACAAGATAATTGTTGATACCTAGCAGAAAATCAAGCTAACGACTTCCACTGTCTTTTGCAACTGCAGGAGCTTTTCTGCGACAGATGAACTGGACCTTTTTAGCACAGCACTCACCGAGGACAACTCCTCACTGCTAAGCACAGCCTGTTTTCATCACCCAAGGACCTGTTTGCTACCTCAGCCTGCCACAGCGGAGGATGCGCACAGCCGTGCGAGAGTAACATTCAGCAATTCCTAATCCATCAGTGTCAGGGCTCCCTGACAGGGCATTTATTCACACGCACTCATTGTTATTCAATTTGCTGTTCATCCTAGGTAAAAATTCGGTGATCTCCACAGCCCCATCGATCGGGATCATTTTTCACCCTGGTTCCTGGCCGAGGGGCCGAGTCTCAGCGGTGGTACTGCTTGCTCGGCAGGACAACATTGCCAATGCATGAAGAGCTGATTTATGAATATGGAGCAACACAGGTACCAGGGGACTGGCTTCTGCCACTAGAGACTACTGGAACATACTTACTGTTTCCAAAAGCTGAACTACAGACTTCAAGTGGTTTAATTTTATGCACGCATTTCATTATAAGTCTTGGCCAGAAGCTTTCCTAGACAAGCCAAGCAATCAGACAATCTTGCATCGTTTGCTGAAATCCAATTTTGTCCTTTGTCAGCATAAACAGTTTAATTTGATGTTTTCACTCCTGAGTAAGCACTGAGTATCTTTTAAATCTGCCTTGCAAGGGAGGACATCACTCTATCTGTCCACAAATACATTCAAGGCAAGATATTTCAGCACATTAAAAACAAAAATAACCCAACACCTCAACAACATTTCCCATTAAGAATTTCATTTCCAGAAATTGACTGGTCTAAGATACGTATCCTGATTTAATAAAACACCCTTCAAACATCTGTGGAAAAACATTATGGTCTACATAAAACAGAAATACAACTCCTATTACTGTCTCTGATTTGACCTTTGATGCATTTTCTGCTGTTTCAGTTCTCTTTCATTTATAAGCGTAAGCAGATCTCCTGTTACTAAAATATATCCTAGTCATTAGACAAAGTAGTATCAGTTTACTGCCTATAGAAAGGTAAAGAACATTTGTGCTGAGAAGGGCTTTGTGTGGAAGCATGGACAGAAGTAACATGCAATCACCAGACAGATCTGGCACAGCTGACAGCAAATCAAAGCTTAAACTAGAGTAAAATTAATCCACTGAGAGCCTACTCCCTGCTTGAGCTTGCTCTGCCACTATGTTATTTTTGTAGAGAGAGAGGAATGGCCAGGATTTTCAGAAATACCATATTTTAAAGCTTTGAAAGCATAGGCACAGAAGTAGGCACGTAAAATAGGCACGTGAACATAACGGCAGCTGTGTGACTTTATTCAGGCAATCAACTCCTAGTAGTTAGCAGTTTAAAGTCATTTACGGTTTTACAGTTTACTACAATATTGGACATAAGGCAATTATAAGAATCAGACATTTACACTATTTTTTTTTTCTATTAAAGGCTAAACAATGACATCACGTAACGTGACTGTTACACGGATTTTCTCTGCCAAGCAAGTCCTGTGCCAATTGCTAAGGTAATGGCACCATCTATCGGTACAGTGCCACTGCTGCAGAATCTCTGTAAGGACCACAGTTCTCATGCCCAGAGTTAACCGCATCACTCAGTTTAACAGCTGTACTGTTTTACTAGTTCAAAGGGATGGAAAGCTTTAATTGTTAAAGGCTGCGTGTTAAAAATAGGTTCATTAACTTCCAGCAAAGCAAGTCAGTTCAGAGGCCACGGCTTCTCAGAATAGCTACCACATGCACACTTCACTGTCCCACACAAAGCCTCCATCTCCTGAACATTTGAGATATTCATATACACATATTCATATACCCTGGTTTATCACTTACACCAGAATCTTTGCGTTTCCTCCAGCCTTCTCAAAGACTTTTTTTTGCATGCTAAAAACACGATCCCAAAGTTTTTCTTAAACATCTTCAGTTCTAACAAATGATGAATATTAAAGCTCTGATAAAAACAGGCTGCGATCTCTTTAAAATTCTCAACAACATGCAACGAAAATTTGAAAACAAATGCAAAGAAAGTGATGGCCTGAAGGTCAAATGAATTGGTACAAGAAACTCAGTTAAGTCAAGCCCTAACAAATAGTTTGGGCACTTTTTAAAACCCACTACTTCCTTAATCACATTCAGAGAATGGGCAAGCAAAATCCCTGTCCCATAGAAGTACACGTTTTTCTGACAATTAAATGAAAAAGCCTATAGCATAAATTCTGTTTTTACAACAAAGCTGGTTTAGTTTAATGCACTGTACTAGAACTCTACAAAAACTGCTCACTAAGAACTTCTGTTCTTAGTGAGCAGTTTTTGTAGAGTTCTAGTAGAGTTCAGACTTCTGTTCTTAGTGTTGTGGTGGCATTTTGAATCCATTTCAGGAAAAAATCCCCAAACCACAGGTTTTTGCATTTCTGGTTCCTGCTCTTCCAAACAGCAGAAAAGCCATTTTTGTAGATTTTGTAGCCATATTGTCTAAGAAAGACCCAGAAGGAAAAAAAAAAAAAAAAAGCTTTAAAATTTCCAAGAATATAGCTAATGGCATTTAATCTAGAGATAACAACCACAAACAGGAAAAGATTAACTAAAATTGAAGTTGTATTTTCCCATCACAGAGTCAGCATAAAAGCTACATAGAGCAAATCATGCTTATTAAACTGACCTATTTCATTTTTCTGCTTTCAGTTTGCTTTTCTGATTTATGTGGACTCTACATTACACTTCTGCAACTCTGCAGAAACCAAGATCTCATTTAAAAATCATTCAGGTCTTCAAAATGAAAGGTAAATCTGAAACGCGTGTCTTCTTTTGAGTTCAGAGACCAACTGCAACCCTGGCTATGTTTAGAATTTTACTTTTTCCAGCTTGTAAGATATAGATGACACAACCAATGAATAGTTTTAAGATATAGTATGAATTACAAGTTAAATTCACAAATTAAGATTAAAGCTGAATGAAGATTCAATATTCTGGAATAGCGTCTTCTTAAAAATACTCATAATGGCCTCCAGTGTTCTATCAAGGAGATCACAACTAAACAGGCTTATGCTCAAGAGCCACTTCAGTGTGAGATTTTTGTTACTGCAAAGCACCACTGAGGAGTTCAAAAGTTTAATTCTCTCCTGTAGGTATTTTCTTCATCTGTTTTTGTGGGAGTAGGAAGCATGTTTTCAGTTTTCAGTATCACACTCCCTAATCCAGAACTGAATGAGATGTATACAGAAATGCTTTTTTGCTTGCTTTTTCTAATTGTTGGCAATGAAAGCATTATGCATGACAAACATTACTGTTTAAGCTGGTTTTTTCTTCATTTTTAGAACACAAACTGCTAGCAGTAATAGCAAAGAAGGGATCTTCAGAGTCTGCAGGCCCTCAAACACAACACATGTATCAAACTACAGGAGTAAACAATGCTTGCTTAAGCCAGATGATTCCTTTTCAAGTTGCAAATGTCAATTTCTGAAACTGACAAACCAGTTCCTGAAGTGTAAGGACCACAGGAAACACTGAATAGGAAGTTGAAAAAACAGCTGAAGAGGAATATACTATGTATCTCAAAAGAAGAGAAAGGAATGACACAAAGAAGCAAGGCCACCATGTAGACTAAGGGCTGGTTTGGTTCTTCGAGGAACCTTTATCTTTTCCTTAGCAAGAGGTGAAAACCATGTGGTTAAAGCAAGCTAAAACTCGGCTACCCCTGGCCAACAAAACAGAAGGCCAGGAAGATGAAAGAACTGCTTCATACTCTCCTCCACAGCCCTCACAAGGGAGGAGCAGGAAGAAGGTTCATGCTTAAAATTAGCTATCAGCTTGCAGGACATTTAAAAAAAAAAAAGACTTCAGTTACATATAGTTCAAATTAGTGCTATTACAGAAAAGGTACAGATGGAAGACTTATGGTGTTAAGACTTAATAACCTGACAGTAGGCTACTACTGTCAAGTTGCCACCCCAGCAATAGACATAACCTTCTTATTGAGAAGCTCCGTATCGTAATTAAAACCAATCATACATTGTAAATAAACTACAATGAAGCTCCTTCTTGCTTAAAACACCGCTGCTACCTAGCAAGAAACAAAATAGGTCCAGATGAGAAGCAAGACACGTTTATTCCTAATCGAACTGCAGTCAAACTTCAGGAAGAATGCATTTCCCCAGCAAGATTTTATATGAACCATAAATTAGCACTATCTGCACATCAGGTTTCTGAATACCATTTTTGGGTTGCTTAAGATTTAGACAGTATAATAGCCCATAACCTTAAAGCATTCAAAACAGAACATCTCACCTGCTGTAAAAACACGGGTACAGCTTTATCTCTGAAGTCTGAGCTCTGCACAGCTCACAGCAAACAACAGAATTTAAGTAAAAATTACTTTTTTTTTTTGAGAGTTGTGTCAGAGTACTTAGGAGCCAGCACTTACCCATGGTAACATAAGGCAATTTGTCAGTTGATCCGTGAGGATATATGCTGTAAAGGTGAGGTCCTGTGACATCCACTCCCCCTAAAACCAGGGCAGCACCGATGTAGCCTTGATACCTAGGGACAATGTTTATACGTGAACTTGGAAACCTATGATAAAGCTGTGCTTTTTTGTTCGTTTCAAACACAATGCACGCATTTCAGAATTCTTCCATGATTACAGCAGGTACATCTCCATAACAGAAGACTGCTTTTACTATCTGTGAGCAACAGCCTAAATTGAGAAATTAGCTAACATTATATATTTCACTGTCAACCAGAACAAGCATGCATTGGACAAGCAAGGAGGCTGGAAGATACATTTGTGCTGACAGGGAGAGAATTCAGAACAGTTTTCAAGCCTTGCATGAAATTCCTGTATCTGCAATTAAGTTTATATTTAGAGACTTCAAAGAAAATATATTCCTTCGCTTCCTCCATGAGATGTTCTTGGCTGATTTAACTTTTTAATTCATTGTCTTATGACATGCTTAAGGCAAACTGCCCAGCAATACAGCATCAAGCAAGTGAGCTGGATTACTGTAATTCATCTAGGTCACTTGGTTGAACAAAGCTGGCAGGGCTGGGGAGAAGAGGGCTTTATTTCACTCTGCTGGAGACTCTTCCATAGTTTGAACAATCTCTCTAAATGAATATGCTTGTTTCATTCTTTTTCTCTTTCAACAGCATTCTTTACTTCTACAAAAAACAGTATTAAAATAATACTGCAATGCTTAAAGATTTGAAGAACATTCCCTCAATAATGGCACATTTTAAGTCGCATTGCTATTTAGGAGGTACAACTCCCATACTTGTGATGGTTTCCAATCAGCCAAGCAATCAGGTAAGTTTTCCTTAGGACAACTGCAGTACAACTTCCAACTGTTATATTACTATATCTCACTAAACCACCGGCAGAATTCTGTATTAACAGAAGCTGCAAGCTTCAAATGGTTAGTCATTCTATTCCTTTGAAAATAAAATGTATCTTCATATTGTGATTCTATTACAGGTCATAAAATTCTCAATTTAAAAAGCTTGCATTTACAAGATTATTACTGGCCCAGCCGTCTTGTCACAAAAAAACATACAGATCATTTTTCACTGTTGTGATCAACAGTTCATTAAAGTATTGTCCTTATATTTTTGCAGTATAAATGCTATCGACACAGCACAACTGCAGGATCAGTTCTCTAAAATATCACTGATGGAGCAACTCTTCAGTCTTTCCTAGAGTCTTGTTATGGAGGTTAGGTAGGCTAAGTAAGGATACGCGTTCACAGGAGCTTGAGTCACAGGTGGTAGTTTTAACGGCATTATTAATATATAAGAAGAACATTTGGTTACCTGAAAAGCATTTGCTTTAGCATTCGATTAGCTGTGACAACGCGTGGAAGTCGTCCAGTAGACAGTGAATGGAGCTCCAGATTGGAAGAAATCAGCTGAGTTGTCATATCAGTATCTGCAGCTGTTCCAGCACCGCAACAACTGGGAAATATTGCAAGCAAGTTGGAAGAGGCGGGGAGGGGAAACAAGTAACTCTGTGCCTCTATGAGCATTCTGCCTGCTTTATTCAACAATTTTAAACTTCTTTTTTTCTTCCTAAGCTGCCTCAAGTCATTCAACTCCTTTTAACTACCTGGGTTTTCTTCTTTGCCATCCCTAGACAGTGTTTACAGTTCCTGAAACACAACAGCCTTGCTACTGGTAATCCTAATGAGCGCCACATATAATTATAGCCCCTTAAGACTTTTATTTTTTTTCTTTTCAGCATTTGCAGTCTGCGCATCCCTTTCCCTCATTGCAAAATTGAAGAAACTAAGTTCCCGTACAGTGAATATTTTCAGAGCATGAAACAAGACAGCCTATTTAAACGTGAATAAAATGCCCCAAATGAGCAAGCCTGGCTAATAAATGTGAATTATTGTTTTTTAACACCTTAATAATTGCTGGCGGAAAGGGGACAGCTAAAAATTCCACGCAACAACCGATCCCACACTTACTAGATGTTAGGAGAAATGAAGTGTATTTTCGAGCAGTTCTTGTCAGCCACAACCATTCCTTCCGTCGCTCTCGTGTCTGCTCCGAGGACCACGCCATCCTGCACAAAGGGAGAACGACTCCCAGAGCCCGGCCTCGGCCCCGGGGGGCTCGGCCCCAGCCCCGGGCCCGGCCCCGCCGTGACTCAGCGGGGCCGCAGCGCTGGGGCCCGGCCCGCTGCCCGCTGCCCGCCGCCCGGCCCCGCCCGGAGCCCTCCGCCGCCCCTCACCTTGAAGACGACGCCCGCGATGGTGGTGCCGGTCTTGCGGGCCGCCGGCAGCCGCTGCCCCTTCTGGGCGAGCTCGGCCTCCAGGAGCGAGTTCCTGCAACACAGGGGCAGGAGCGCTGAGGCCGGGTGGGCGGTGGCGGGGGCTCCGCCGGCTCCCAGCCCCGAGCCCCGCAGCCCGCCCGTCCCCTCGCCCCCCGTCCCGGCCGCCCCGCGCCTCACCGAGCGCAGTTGTCGAAGCTGAAGCCGCCGCTGGGCGCCTGCAGCACGGACACGGCCGCCATCTCCTCGCCGAGCCGAGCGGTTCCGGGTCGGGCTCCTGCGCGCGCAGCGGGGCCGCTGCCGGGGCTGGGCCCGCCTCGGGGCCCCGCCGGGCGCTGCGAAATGGCGGCGGGGCCCGGCCCGGCTCCACGGCCACGGCTCCCTCCTGCCCCGGGGGTGCCCGGCCGTGCTTCTGGGTCCCTCTGCCTTCGGGTCCGGTCCCTGCCTCGCTCTCAGCGCTCGGAGCTGGTGGCGGAGGGGCTGGGGCACAGGGAGAGGGAAGGGTGGGAGCGCGGTGTGGAGCCGCAGGCAGTGTGAGCCCCGCGGGGTGGGTGCCGGTCCGTGTCCAGGCTGAAATAATAAGAAAGTGCACGGGTGAGCTGCAGTGTACGTGTAATTTACACCAAGCAGCCGAAGGTGGTCGGTCCTGCACTGCTAGTCCCGTTCCTCCAAGCATTCATAAAATTGACCCGTATGTTCAGACCTTACAAAGAACCTGCAACCAAAGAACCAAAAAAGAGAAAATGCAAATCCACCTGAAATGCTGCACTGTTAATGTCACGGTTGTATGGTGAGAGACAAAATGTAAATGCCCATTTTCAAAATTAGCAAAGCCCTGCTATATCCCAGGGAGATCAATAAAACTATTTCACTCTTTTCCAGATAAACTACATCAGACCTTTGCTTTAGCTGTCTTTTCCCCAGGTTACAGACATGGAAAGGAATGGCCCGGTGTGTTCACAGACAAAAGAACTCGTGGCAGCTTTTCAAGAAAGGATGCATCTTAAATGCAAACATAATGAGATTTTTCAGAATTGTACCACACACATGATTACATGTCTAATTTGCTTTCTAGAAAATCAGGAAAAAAATATAAGTGTCTGAAATTATAAATCTTGCTGTTTTAAAAAAGTCAGATGTTGTTTGTCCCAAACATTAAACGTTAATTATACAAGACCCTCTCTCTGTTAGAACACCACTAGAACATAATCAGTGCATTGGCTTCTTGCCTAAAAGAGACTTTATCTAAGCATTTTACTAAATATCTTCCTTTTTGAGGTGCTTCATCCTCAGAACACATCTTGAGAGTATGTGGCATTGCTGGCAGGAGCAGGTCTGGCTTTCATTCCAGAAGGAACAATGTCTCTTGCATCAGAAGTGAATCAAATATCTTGCAGACTCCCTCTGAACAAGCACCAGTTAGCAGATGGCCTAAAAATGAAACTAGGGTCTCATGCATCCAGAACAAATCTACAAGTCTACAGTGTCCCTCCAAATTATTTAAAATGCTCCCCATCATTGTGTTATTCAGGTAAAGGTATGCAAACAAAAATAAGACGGGTGGGCAAAGCTATTGTGCAACATCTGCTTTTCCCTGTTCACAAATAGATGCCAATGGGAGGGGAAAGAAAACAGCCAGGGGGTTGAAAAACAAAATCCACCATTTCTCTTGTTTATGCCAGTCTTGTAGCAAAATAACTAAAGCAG
The DNA here is from genome assembly GCF_964211825.1 of Aythya ferina. Lineage (NCBI taxonomy): Eukaryota > Metazoa > Chordata > Aves > Anseriformes > Anatidae > Aythya > Aythya ferina. Next base: position 1,313,943 of record NC_140318.1, on the reverse strand, counting down.
TGTTCAGACTGGAGGAGCTGGAGAGCCAGACACGGCGTTTGTCCCTGCCAGTTAATAGAAACGGCTTGTGAAATAGGCAAGAATCAATTTTTATGTTGGAGGTAGGTTAACTCCAGATCCTATGACTTGCAAGCCCTTGCTGAGGACACCTTGCAGACAGATAACTCTGAGAAATGTGCTGACACTGCCCAAAGTCTCTGTGCCCGCTGAAGAGAGGGGAAAAGTGCCTGATACTTGAAACTGGAAAGAGGAATGGGGATCTCTGTTATTTCTAAGTGCCCTTTGGCTTCTGTCACTGTCAGAAAGCCTTGCTGCTCTCATCCACACCAGCTGTGGGCTCCCAGGGGTACATTACTAAGCTGGTGGAGTTCCAGAGTTCACATTTTTGGCATTGGCTAAATCAGACAGTGTCCCTGCGTGTGGATTCATTGCCTCTGTGTATTGTAGGTCCCAGATGAAGCTTGGCTGCCTGGTTTGAGGTGGAGTGCACTATACTGACAGCATTTGTTTCAACAGACCACAAAAGACCATCTATAAGATAAGCACACAAAGAACCTGCACTCTCTTCTCCCCCTTCTTTCAACCCTTGCATAACTAAAAATCCTATTTTCTTGCACACCGGTTAGGCTGGGAAGCTGTCTGAGAGGAAGAATATCCTGCTGCCAGATGCTCTTTTTTTTTTTTTTTTCTTTCTTTCTTTTTTATTCTAACACAGTTGTTTTTCTCTTCACTTGATAAAGTTAAAATAAACAGTCTCTAGGGTGAATTACAGGCGTCAAAATTGGATTGGCATACAAACTGTAGAGCAGTTGGTGGTTGGGAGTCTGGGGAAAAAGAAACAGCAGGTTTTAGCTAGAGGGGACAACAGCTTTATTTCCCTCTTGGTCCTTGACAACCAAGCAGATGTCCTACGATTATTGTTTTACCTTCTAGTAATATAGTGTCTTTTCCTATCCTCCCAGGTATGCAACTGGCTCTCTTGCAGATGTGCAGGTAGGGCTCTTCCTTAGTTCAAAGCTGTCTTAGTGCACCACTAGCTCCATCTATTGCTGGTTAACAGCTGGCTGCATTTCAGATAAATGTTTGTTTCTTCCTCTCAGCCTTACAGGATACCTATTTCCAGTCCCATGTATGTAGGCACAACTGATGGTCTTAAGAACAAGTTATTTTCTGATCATCTTACACAGGCCTTTTCACACCTGTTTGCTTGCAATCTTTGTGTCTGGGTTGATGCCCTCCACTATACACACAGGTGAGTTGTTCAAGTTTTCTGCAGTCCTCCAGAGTCCCCAGTGGGATGTTATCAGGACCACAGAGCACTGAAGCCTGAAGACTGCAAGCTTTTCTTTTGTTATTGTTTTGTTGGGTTTTGTTTTCATTATAAAGCTGCCCTGAAGTCTGTTCCAAGCCTTAACCTGCAGTCCAAGTTTATGGCCCTACAAGACTTCTGTCAGGGAAGTTAAATAGCACCCAAATACCTTTTTTTTTTTTGGAAACTTACTTGGGATTCAAGGAATGCTAGTGTTTTTTCTCAACAGGTGGGCATTCAGGCTGAAGCCCATATCTTTACAGTTTGTATCTCTATATAATTTACAAACTCCCAGGTATTTTGGTGTCTGCATTTACACCCTGCCTTGTTCCCCAGTTTTGTATCAGTGTTTTCTTTGTGTATGAGTGCCAAATGACATCTTGAATTCTCAGACCTTATTTAAAGAGGCAGTGCTGAACTTGGACTGTTTAAGAAAAACTTCAGTACAGTTTTACTCTATGAAGCTTGCACCTGCTCCTGCTGTATTAAAGACAAACATGCTTTTTCTTCATGGTAACAAGTGTAAATCATCAACCAGAGTTTTGCTTTCTAGGATAAGGGAGTTGCAAAAAGTAAAGTGTTAGCAGATGAGGCTTTTTTGATCCTGGTTTTGTGTAATGGGGGATCAAATGATGGGTGAAGGGTTACCATTGTTCCGGCTTTCCCTGACGGAATAATTTGGCACCTAAACCTGTTTGTTTAGGGTTTTCACAGGACAGTCAGACAACCCTGATAGCCACAGTCAGCACAACAGCTGTGCACACTGAGAAAATCTCGAGTGCTCTGTAGCACGCCAGCAAAGCCTGCAGTGTTGGTAGGTGAAAGCCAACACAGAGCTGGCTGTGTCGGTGGTGGGAGCATGGTGCCCAGCGACTTGGGGCTATGGGACTGGTGCCTGCGACTGTTCAAACTGAAAGGTGACACAGCACCGCTGGCACATGCATGGGAAATGACAGGCAGTTCAAGAAGCCTAAGAAATACTTTCTTGTGCTATGAGTAGCCACGCTGGTATTTCTGTTGCATGATGACTTCCCTCATGCTTCGTGTCTGCCTGCAGAACTCGTGGGGCAATGTGCTGGGTTCCTGCACCACCCAGCCCTGCGTGTGACTGGGTTTTGTTAGAAGTGGCCAGAGGCAATGCAGATTGTCCAGGAGCTGAAAACACATACTGTGGTTGTGCTTGAACCCTAGTCATGGCTGTCTTGTGCGTATTCTAACACATTCACGAGTTCCCAAACTAGCCAGGAGCGACCGTAATGTCCCAAGGTGAACTTGGGTTAGGAGCGGAGCCAGGCAGAGATAATCACCAAACAGGAGAATAAATGCACCATGTGGCTCTCCTGTTCAAAACCACTCTAATTTCAAACATCTTGCCTCAACGGCGATCTGTTAACAAGCTGCAGGCCAAGAATCTGTCAGAAGAATTTAAATACAATTCTGACAGATCTGAACGAGATGGACTAAAACTTAACCAACCTGTGGGTACAAGAAAGCTAATCAAGGAAGTGCTTCCCCAGGTTGGGACAGAAGGTGATCTCTCAGGGATCTTCACTGTGTAACTGTTGGTTCTGAAAGCAGGAGATCTATTCAAGGTGTTCAGACTCATTACAGGACATACAGATATCTGATTTGAGAAGTTTATTCATTACATGAAAACTGAAAGAAGAGATTGAAGCTGGGAGCAGAGAAGTGGTGCAGGCAAGTGATGATGCACTGAATTGTGAAGAAAGTTTCCAGGAGTTTCTGAAAGAACAATTTTCTGAATGGGGGGAAAGGACCTGGCAGAAAGACAGAAACAAGAAACAGACTGTGTCCCTCCTTAGGGGGGACAAATAAAGTGCATGGGGAGCCTTTTGCTTGCTTTTAGCTAGATGCTGTAGGATGCTAGAAACTCAAAAAAGTCCAGTGCTGATCTTATGCTATTTTCTAGCATTATGATACTCAAATCATTCTGCTACTGTCTATCACTTGTCAATACTGTTTAGGAAAAGTGCCTGAATTTCTGGTGTTCTGTTGACAATTGGAAAAGTCCTTCTGTTAGAAATGTTGGATTGAGTTTTCAGCTTTATTTAGGTTCTGTCAGAACAGGCTGGCAAAACTAGACAAGTTGGAAAAGGAAGAAGAGAGTTTCAGGTATGGAGAGGTCTGAGCAGCTCTCTGAGATGCTGCTGTGTGTCATGAGAAGGGTGTGAAGTGGGGACTGCTGGGCAAGTTCCTGCAGGACACAGGTGCTTACAGTGGAGTTGCCTCTGGGTGAGAAACCCGAACGATCACCCGATCACCCTGATTGCACCCAAGCCTGAGAACTGATCTGTCCTTAAGAGAGCAATTACACAGCCTGTGAATTTTCATCTCTGTGATTTCATTGCAAAGTGCTGCCACTTCATTCCCCACCATGTGGGAGAAGTCAAGGCAGCTTTAGAAGAGATGGCTTTCTCTTGTAGGAGTTTCAAGGCCACAAGAGTTTCTGTTGCAATGCCCAAGCATATTTTATATTTCTGTGGTTTGTAATTTGTTGCCGTAAATATCCATGTTTTGCCTTTATTACAGGTATTGTGACAGGAATCTAGCTTAATGAAGGGAAGAAAGCGTCTGATTTCTCAGTCAAATGGACAAGTGGTAATAAAGCCTCAGCACTTCTTTGGAGATGGGTCTGTGTTTCATCCCACTGAACCCACGGTATTTTTGCCTCCTGTGGCGTCATAACAGGAACCACTGACCATCCTAGAGGAAAAACTGAGAGTAACTTAGGTACTGAAGGCACCCAATCCACTTCTGAACCGATCATTTCAGCCTCACAGCATTAATTTCCTAGCACTGGGAAAAAACTTTCACACTGTACCTAGTGGAAGCGAAGCCTCGCATCCTTTTTAAGCCATAAAAGTCACATTTGCTTTTCTCATTGCTCACTCTTTGTTGTATTAGTAGCCACGAGGTATCTTACAGAGGCCTGTGTGTGTGGGTAGGGCTGGGCAAGAGCATTTACTGCGAGGGGTGCTGGACCCCGGCCAGCCCAGGGGGGCTCCGAGGAGGTGCAGTGGCCTCAGGCACCCTGTGTCCCTCAGAGCTGCCCGTGCCTCCGCTCTGTGGGGTGTGCTGCTTACACCAGTTGTTTGTAGACCCTCCTTTCTGTCTTGTGACTGAGGCGAAAAGATCCAGGAAAAAAAGGGTTTCTCTACTGCCAGGTTCCAGCAGCAAAAACCCAGGCCATCTGCTTCATGGTCTGGCGTGTGCCTGGTTGCATGATGCAGTGGCAGTCGCTGGAGTTCTGGTGTTGCACAACAGTTGCATGTGGAAAACTTTACCCTTTAATGTGAAAAATGGGAAAGACAGATGTGGTCTGTGCCTAATGTTGTTCTCGTGCTTACTGCTCTCATCTCGCAGCAGCTCTCCTGCTGCTGCCTTCCCTCACTCTCTGTGAGCACCAGAGCTCCTCTCTTCACCCCAGAAAGCAGGTGCAGAGTCCCCATCCCCGGAGCGAGCTCTTCTTTCACTTGGGATCTCAGAGGATGGCAGAGACACCAGCCAGAGCTCTGGGACATTTGTGAGCCTGAGCTGATGCACATCGACCAGCCCCGCTGCTTCAGAATGGACCTTGCAGGACCAACAGTTAAAAAAGTTTTTGCTAACTCTGATTACAGGTTAAAGTAGAACCATAGTGGGTGTCTGGCTAAACCAACAAAATCCTTTCATGAGAAAACTATGGAAAAAGGATATTAGAAAGATATAGTGTTTCACAGAGGATCAGAACCAAATGCCCTGTCTTGGCCGTAGGAGGACGGGAGATTTAGGAGTAGTTAGCAGCTTGAGAAAAAAAAAACAACAAGCAAAGATGAATTATAATGGCAGGTCCTATTTTTTCTATTAAAAGTTTCTAGGCTACACAGATTCGTTATAAATGATGGCACTGAATAACAAGCCTTGCCCAAGCTCTGCTGAAAGGCTCTCTAATACCAGCAGCTGATGCCCTCCTGCGCAGGGACACAATCGAGTCTGCTCCTCCAGACAATGCATCTGTCACTGGAAAACAGAAAGCTGGCAATTAGCAGGGGAGGCTCTGTGTTGTGCTTTCATCCCAGACAATAAGAAGGGCCTGGAAGAGTGCGATTAAGGCTGGCATCTCCACAAGAGATTGTTGAAACAAATCTCACTGAGACTTTTGGGCATTTGAAAACACAAAAACAACAAAATAAAACCCTAGTTAAATCTAACTCTGCAAACAAGTCTAGAAAGCCAAGTAGCACTGGAATTGTATCATTTGCCTTAGAAATATAAGCCCGGGGTTGTGGAGGAGAGACTTTCTTCTCATCTGAGAGATCTTGTAGCTGTCAGTGGTGTATCATAGGAAATAAACACCATGCGGGGCTCGGCATGCCGCAGCTGCAGTGGGAGTTTTTATTGCTTAACCAGGACGAGGGTGAAGCGTCAGTGCCTGCAGAAGGCCAGTGGAGCAGACTTTTTACCCAGCTAATGCAAGTTATAAGCCCCAGGCAATCCTCCGTACTTGGCACTCTGAATGTTTAAAGCTCTCCCAAATTACTAGCCCTGCAAAGGTCCCGAAAGCAAAGCAGCATCAGAAATAGCTGCTCTCAGCTACTTCTTGTGACCAGTACTGAAACTGGAAGGGAAGCCACTGCCCAGCTGAGCCTTCACAGAGCTCTCTGTTAGAATAGACTGAACTGGTCAGCAAGTCTCAGACTTGTGCAGGTGGAGGAATTCTTCCAACTGTCAGGCATCAGGAAAGCCAAAGAGGTAAATTAGGAAAACCAGTGCTATCACCTCCATCTTCTCAGGTATATGATTCACGATTGCCGCATGCCACAAACTAATTACTGCTGTGGGTCTTCACTGACAGATCCCAAACTGCATTTTCAGCAGCATGAGGGGCATGAGGCCGGCAGAGGAGGCACAGATCCTCACCCCGGAGCTCCGGCACGGCTTGCTGTTCGCAAGTGGCTCAGGTGTGGGCTGTGTGCTGGAGTCAGGCCTGGTAACGGGGCACGGTGGGGTGAGTCCTGCAGGAGCACTGCGTGTTTGCTGTGTGAGGATGCGAGGCAGTGCAGACAGGCTCCTGAGACCCATGTGCCTGGGTCACTCTGTCCCCTCGGGCAGGTGGTGCCCTTCCTGCCCTCTGCCCTCAGCTTCCTGCGGCGCGTGTCCCTGACATGCCAGGCTCTTGATGTGAAGTTGTAGCATCAGGAAGTTTGGTCAACCCTGATGTGACAGACCTGAGAGGAGAGGGGGAGAGGAAATAGACAGAGCTAGACAAATAATGGGATCGCCAAACATGCAGGTGTCTGGCCATAAAAGCAAATCAATGTAAACCTTCAGTGTGCAGAATACGGAAGCTTGTTTGGAAACCTGAAGAATTAGCCAGAACACGTGTCCGCATGCCTCTCTCCTGCCGAGCTGTGAATGTGAAATTGCATCCGCAAACCAAAGTCCAAAGAGTGAATTGTGCATTCGACGGCTGCTGCTAGCTCAGCCAGCCCGTGGTTGCTGTGTAGCTACAGGCTGCTCCTCAGGGCAGGGTGTGCGTGGATGATAGGTGGTGATCCCGTGTTTTATCCAGAGGAAGTGAAAGGATTGTGTAGATTTTTCCAGACACTGCTGCTTCTGTCTGATAGCCTGATCCATGTGAGACAGCATGTGTTAGCAGCTTGCTCTGAGTGACGGGATGTCCTGGGCTGATGTCCCCATCAGCTGGAGCAGTGGGGAGTTTTGCTGTGAGTGGATCAATGCAAATGTCCAAATATTTGTTAATTGCCTGCTGAATACTGATGGCCTTCTTTTGCAAGAGCTGATCTGGAGGTCCTGGAGGAGCTGAAGCCAGGCCTGGTGGGCCTCTCAGCCAGCTGGAGTTCGGGAGCAGTCAGCTCCCCTGCCGCTGCTTACACGCTGGAATCTCAGGGTGTGGGAAGAACAAGGAGAGGAGTTTTGGCACAGAAGTATCTGTTCCAGGGATGTGTTAAATGTCCAGGCTGAAAACACACTCAGAAATCCTTTAGCCTTCTTCCTATTGCAATGGTGGACTGACCATCCAGAGCCTTAAATCTGCCACAGTCTTTAATTTGTGGAAGTTACAAACTGCCAATTTGCAATGCCTTTACTCCGGGGTGGATGGCATTTGCTGGAAGGCTTTGTTAGTGAAACTGGAAAGCAGAAGCATTTTGGGCATGTAGAAGCAGCTTGAAGTTTTAATTTCTTCATGTGAGAGACATCTGTTCTCAGTCTGTGCTCACCAAGAGAGTGTCTGAGCTCGAGGAAGCAGAAGGCTCAGGTTCTTACCTGTGCTCACAAAGAGCCCCTCTGCCCCCTTTCAAGTACTCAGCGCCAGTCAGGAGAGCAGAAGCAACTGCTTCACTTTTCTTTTTGAATAATAAATAGCAAAACAATTCAAGATGGTTTGTTAGGATGAAGAAAGAGTCTGTGTTTTCAGGTCCTTCCAAACCTCATGACAAGTATCCCTTGCAGAAGCAAAGGGAAGCCTCCATATGCAGATAAATAAGGATAGCTTTGAACTGCAGAAGCAGCATTGCTATCAGTGTGAGGCATCAGCACAAACAGCAGGTTTTCAAATTTTCAATTGTGTGAAACCATAAAATAATTGAAATACATGAGACTTACTTTCACAGCCCTGGTACTGGGTGGGCGGGAGGTAAGTCTGCATCTTCTTTCCCAATGCCTCCTAAGTCAACATTTGGCAAGCCCTGTCTGTAGTGAATCTAATTCAAACAAAGTTTGGGTTGCATTAAACTCAGTGAGGAGGAGGAGCCAGGTCAGAGAGAGGGTCAGTTTTGTGTATTAAAAAGTGGGGAAAAACAAATACTGGAGTAGAATTAACATGTACAGCTGGGCTAGGGAGATGTTTGAAGGATAACTCTGCAAGGGGACAGGCTTGCAACATGACCTAGTGATCTCTGACACACACATCACTTTGTTCCATTTTTCAATACATCTTATTTAGACATGTGGCTTTCTACTCCACTTGGCAAATATTTGATTTATAAAGATTAACATGTTGATAGCCCATGTGCTGGAAAGCTCTTCCAAGGGCTGTGTGAAAGATGTGCCTTGAGGGTGGCAGATCAGGGTTTATGAGCTGATAAGGCTAATGCTTCCTAAAATGCACCTGAGCTGATTTTTTTAATTGACTACATATAAACAGAATTGCAACCTATTTAAAAATAAGCTAACCCAGACTGACAGCATCACCCAAACTGCACAACACAATTTGCCCTTTGCTCAACTGCTTTTTAGAGAGATTTACAGGCATTAAAAGTACATTGGGATTTCACCATCTTACTGTCCTAAGGTCATACCTCTACTTGCTAAGGTCTTCTTGCACTGCCTGGACATTTCTCAACTCTAAAAACTCTGTTATTTCTAATTTATTTTGAGATGTATGGAATGAAGGCTGACTTTAGGAGCTGCAGTTGCCTTAAGGGGACAGATGACTGTCTTGAGTATTTGCTTTGTGTGAATTAGTGCAGATACAAAGCTGAATTACCAGAACTGGTGGCAAAGGCTGCCTTCATGGCAAGAAGCAAACAGATTGCAGTGCCAATGTGCGTGTGTGGCTGCAGGAAACTTGCTGAGGAGCTGAGACATCCCAGGGAAGCTTCCAGCAGGCCAGGCCTCAGCCGCCTGTTTTTGGACTTGCCCAGCACTCTGGGGCCTTGCAGGGCAGGTATGATTTTAGGTGGAAGGACAATGAGGTGCCAGATACTAGCTTCCATGTACAGGCTTCTGTCTTTGCTTTGCAGCGCCTGCAGAGCGTTCTCACCAGAGCCTTCTAGAGCCATCCTTGATTCCAGCCAAAGCACAGAAGACTTATTTGAAAGTCCAGTGTGTGATTAGGGAAGTTATTTAAAATTTAAATCCAAAGAACTTGTGCAGTTGAGGTTAGAAACTCAGGCAGCATTCACTGAGCACTGGAAACTTTTTTCACCCTCTCTGCATGTGCACAGAGGGTGTTTTCTGTGTAAATCTGTAGAAAAGAGGGGTGATGCTGGAGGCTGTGGTTTGCTACCAGCAAACCACATTTTTCTGAAACACATTTTTCTAAACCACATTTTTCTGAAATACATTTTTCTAAACCACATTTTTCTGAAACACATTTTTCTAAACCACATTTTTCTGAAACACATTTTTCTGAAACACATTTTTCTGAAATACATTTTTCTAAACCACATTTTTCTAGACCAAAATGTTTCTAATGCTACCAGGAAACTGCATTTATTGCCATTACAAAAAGTGGGTTAACTCTGTCTGAGGTACAGGCAGAAAGAAAATAGTTTACCTGGGTAACTCTAACTCTTACTAAACCTAACCCAGCTGTAAGTTCGAGAGATACTTTGCACTTTTTTCATCTGAAGATCCTTGGTCTACGCCTGGGCTCTGCCCGTACCCTTTGCTCCCCCATCACGCAGCGAGGTAGGACCCGGTTTTGGCAGAAGTGCAGGGAGCTGCAGGGCCCGGCCAGGAGCTGCCCCAACGCTTGGCGAACCCCGAGCTCTGCGAGTGCGCCAGGGCCGCCCCCCAGCTGGCGGCGGTCACCAAGCAGCCCCGAGCAGCTGCCTCCAGGGTCCATTCTTCGGAGGGAGATTTATTGCAGCGAGCAGAGGCGCCGGGATGCGATAATTGCCTTCATTCCCGGACGAAGACCCCGCAGAACAAAAGCCAGTTGCCCGTGAATCCGTGGCGTGATTCAAGCATTCGCCGGGAGGGAGGAGTGGGAGCCGAGCGCGGTCGCTGCAGAGCCCAAGCGACGAAGCGAAGGGGCGCCCGGCTCAGCCCCGGGGCGGGGAGCGCTGCCGGCCCCTGGAGGGGGCCCCGGCCTCCAGCCCCGCCGGCCGCCCCCGGCCCTGGGGGTGCCGGGGCGGGGGAGCCGCGGAGCGGAGCGGAGGAGACCGGCGGCGGAGCGGGGTGAGGAGCGCGGGGTGCGGGGAGAGGGATGCGGGATGCGGGATGTGGGATGTGGGATGTGAGATGTGGGATGCGGGATGTGAGATCTGGGATGCGGGATGTGGGATGTGGGAAGTGAGATGTGGGATGTGGGATGCGGGATGCGGGATGCGGGATGCAGGAGCTTTGCCCCGCAGCCCGCCCGGCTGGCGGCTCGTCCCCAGGCACGGCTCTTCCCGAGCTGGCCGGCTCCCGCAGCACGCCCGCCTGCATTCCCAGGCTGCTGGCTGCCCCCCCTGCCCCAATGCCCGGCCCCGGCCCCATTCCCTGCCCCTGGGGCTCAGCTCCGCCGAGAAGCGCCCGCCCGGCTGCCCCCGGTGCCTTCTGCCGGCTCCCTGCAGGCAGCGGCCGGGAGGGTGGGAGCCGAGCACTCCCCCAAGGACCTGGAGCTGTGTTCGCTCTTCGTAATTCGCTGCTGAGCTTTGGAAGACCCATCTGAGAACCTATTTTGAATCAGGGCTTCAGAACCCATCTCCTTAGCCCCTTAGCACCCAGTGCTTTGGGATGCACTTTTACTGTCCGCACAGTTCAGGAGTCCCACTGAGAGCACAGGGACTTCCCGCAGCCAGCAGTTTCACTGCTGAGAGACGGCTTGAGGACTTGTTTGCACTGGAGAGCACATTGCCAGTTTCCATGTCTCTTTACATATCCTTATCGACGTCCTCACCAGCTCGTACATGGCTGTACCCCCGGCTCTCTGCCTGCTGGGTGCCATTGCCCCAGCCTGGCGCAGCTCTGCAGCTGGCTGCGTGCTGCTGGGCAGTGTGCTCGGGCTCTGACTGGGCATGCTGGGCTTACTGGTCCGCAGGACCTCTGCTGGTGCTGTGTTCCCTTGGACTTTAAGAGAAATGAGAAAAGCTACCCACGAGTTGGCACTGTTTAACGCTGAAATTTATGACGGCTCTTTTATTTAGCTAATGCAGATAAAGAGGCTAACTTGCCTATTAATATCACGCATCCGTATATGTTTTATGGTTAGTTATTCTGTATCCTGGAAACAAATGTTACATGAGACCTCCAGTTCTTTAAGAACTGAGGATAATAGCCAGGATAGGTGATTCATAGAGCCCTTTTCTCATTTTTGGTTTCAGACTTAATGAGGAAAGCAGCTTTGCTCTGAGGGCTGGCTTTCTGCAGAATGTTTCTGTCTCTGCAGTGCATCTCTAGTAATATTTTGTTTATTCTAGCAAGGGGTGAAAGCTTACCAGTTGGTCAGCATGTTTAGGAGAGACTCAAGATCTGATTCTTGGTTCTTCAGCTTTCTGGTGAGTTTTACAGCAGTTTTAATAATTTGAATATTTCAGATAATATTACTACTTTGTATGAGTGTTAAAAATGTCTTCTCCAACAGGTTGGTAGTCTGTCCAGGAGTTTCTTAGTCTTTGCAGCCCCTGCTGAGAATCAGACTTCTAAAGGTTAGTGTTCTTATCGGCTCTTCTGTATTTTTAGTCTATATTGGTTTTAATTTATATTGTTTTTACAAGCATATTTAGCACAGAGAAACAATGCATAGAAGGGTGTCCCACTGCAGGAACAAAAGTGAAGAAACTTTTTCTAATCTCATTTTTTGTGGCTGAAGTTTTATCTGTACTATAACTTCTTGCTTGGTTAACGATGAACTTACTGTCTAAAATCAGGAGAGTACTGCCCAGCTGCTTCTCTTTCTGCTGTAGCTACAAACCAGAGATCATTTTGTGCTTGCAAGTTGTATCTGCAAATGTAGAAGCTGGTAAGAGTGGGGAATGGAAATTTAAAAAAAAAAAAATTGCTTGTCCATACCTGCTTTGAACAAACTACCCTAAGGGCAATCCCTGGGCATACCACAGTGAGCTTTTTCTTTGGAGTTTGGCATGGTTTTGGGTGTCTGGCTGAGCTGCAGCCCCAGGCCAGTGATTCAGTTTGTGAGCAGACCCACGGATGTTCCGCATTTTCGTTCCAAGATAGTCTGGACATTTCTGTCACGCTGTGCCCACTGAACATCCCAGGGGCTGAACACAGAAACAAGCACCTGCTTTCCTCTCCCCTGGGGAGCAGAGGGTTTGTAAATGCAGCCCAAGAGCTGAAGTGAAGTGCTGCTTTCTGGAAACTGCTGTGTGTCCTGCAGGCTGGGTGTTGCCCGAGGTACATGTTCTATGCTGTGTGTGTCTTTCTTCAGGTTTTGCTCCTGTCACGATAGAGACCTCAAGACACATGTACGAATATGTGGCCACTGCTTTGGACTGGTGGCATGCAGACAGATACTGTGACCAGCGCTTTGCCCAGTTGCTTTTTGAACCCCCTGACAGTGAGCAAGCTTCCTTCAGCCAGCTGCTGCAGTCCCACCACATCAAAGGTTCCCTCTGGCTGAACGACAGGGACGGTGTCCTGCACAAGCCCAAACGGAGACGTGAGTATAAGTGGGTGTGGACTACTTGGAGACATGCTCACTGCTGGATCTTCTTCATCCTGGAAAAGTAATCTGACTGGAAAGGTTGCCAGTTGTTTTTTATTGTCACTGTGGTGATGCCTCCCGTCACAAGCGGGGGCTGGCAGCAGGACCACCAGTGACCCGGTACACCAGCAGCCCAGCCACTGTCAGGATTTTACAATGCACTGCAACCAAAGGGAGTTGCAAAGGGGCTCATCTGCTCCATCCTGTGCCATCTCCCTGTAAAACAGCTCTGACTTTGCTCAGCCTTGCCATTTGTGGTCTTCAGGTCTGCAGAGCAATGATGGTCCTGCAGATACAGGACCAGGAGAATGGGGTTCCCCAGTAGCAAGGCTCTGCATGGCAGATGCCTCAAAGGTCCTATTTGACTGTGCTCCTGGTTGCTATAGCATGGGATGCTTGGGGACATGCAGTTCCTTCCGGATTCATTGTTTGCAGTCCTGTTTACTAGAAACCTACATTTCTGGAAATTATACTTGCTGTAATAATGCAACCTTGGCTTTCCTGCCTTCCTGATTCCCTCCAGGCACAGGGGAAGCTGAAACCTTGCTGCATACACGCAGGATGTTCTCGTGTGCAGGGGCCGTGAGTCCTTAGCTCGGGTAGCAGTCCAGTGAAAAGGATAGTTTTATTGCAGTGGAAGATGAGCAAGCTTTGGCCATGCTTCTTCTTTATGCTGGCTGAAATTTCTCCTTCTAGGGGACCATGTTGTACCAGTCCTGGTGTTCAAAGACAAAACAGACACAAAATACGTGAAGGTGCTTTCTGACTTCCCAGAACTGCCTGCTGTCACAGCCTGTGCCCACCTCCAGTGGGACACCAGGACCCAGGAGATCGCCACCATCTTCTCCTATGCCGTGCCAGCTTTTATTAATGAATTCCAGCTCCGTGGCTTTGTCGACGAGGAAGGTTTTGTCCGATTCGCTCTCATTGTCCACGGGCACCATTCCCCATACCTGCCTGTGTTCCGTGCTGACGGACAGTGGCATCACTTCTGTGTGACCTGGCAGCAGGAAAATGGGACCTGGGCCATCTATGCTGATGGCAAAAGGCGAGCGTCTGCCAGCGGTCTGTGTGCTGCAGGGCTGGCTGCCCCCCAGGCCATCTACGGCCAGGGCACTTTCATAATCGGTCAGGATCAAGATTCCCTGGGGGGCACCTTCAGGGCTAAAGAGTCCTTCAGTGGGAACATCACGGACTTGCACATCTGGCAGAAAGTCCTGAGCACAGAGCAGATTGAGAAAGCTCGGTCGTGCTGGTTGGTAGAACAAGAGCTTGTGTTTGGGTGGAGCTCAAATGCTCTGGAGGTTGAGAGCACCGTCCAGGAGGTGACCGCACAGTTTCTTTGCCCAGGTAAGTCCCATTCCCCTTGCTGCTGCAGCTCCCTTCTATGATGGGAGGTCAGCACACAGGGATGGCCCAAGCAACAAGTCCCATCCTCAGCAAGGGAGTTGTGGGGCTAGTGAGACTGTCTCTTCAATCGGGAGAAATGCCTTACTTGTCAGTGATGCTGCTCCCTGGGTTTTGCACACCCAAAGCTTCCGTGCCCAGCTGGGAGGCAGATGCTGCCTCTCAGCCAGGTCGGCTTGGCGATGCTGATAAAACACGAGCTCAGGACCTGGCATTGCCGCCTCCTCCGGTGTTTTCCTGGATGTTGGAGGCAGTCAGAGCCCAGCGCAAGCTCTGCTCTGACTGAGCAGTGGGGCTGCTTACGGAGCAGTCTGCCACTTTTGTCCTCAGCAGAGTTCGTGGGCTGCTTGCAGGAAACGAGACCTGCTTGGGTACGGCGTGTCCCTGGGGAATGGCGGGCCTTCTCTTTGTGTGTTTCCACAGGGCCTGTTGAGGAATGCCGAGTTTTTGAAGTTGGCAGCAGTGGATTCCGCTACACGCCTTGTTTGCAGTCTTTGCCTTTTATCTGTCGCTACAGAAAGGGTACAGCATCTGTTATTTATTTACTCGTTGGTTCCACAGCATTCACTCCTGGGGTCCTAGCTGGGATCACAGTCAGTGACGGGGAGGCCTGGTGTCTGCTCTGAAGAGATGGCATGCAAAATGTGCTGTAGCAGCCACTGCTTCATTTGTCTGTGCTCTGGTGGGTTATTTTGTTACTCTCTGGTGAAGCTGTGCTTGTAGACACCGCATGGCTCCTGGATGCGATGCTGCAGGGCGCCTCCCAGTCCAGGCACCTCTAAACTCACTGGCAGGGCGACATGGGGAGGAGGCAGAGAAGAAGTGTTGGATTGTCTCTCCAGATGCGATCTTGTACTAGAAATAAAACACAGCTGTGAGGTCTCCTTGTCCTGACTGTCCTATAAACTCACTCAGCATCTGAGGAGCATTCTGAAGGCTTTGAACAGGGCATATGTTAACCATGCTGCTAGACACCACAGCCATAGATACGCTTTTGTTTTATTCCCAGATGCATATTGGCAACTGAAAAAAGCTCAGCTGGAATCCAGCCACTCGCTTGTCAGCCGTGTGAACGCGCTTGCAGAGAGGACTGTGGTGAGTGCAGGCCCAGGGAAGCAGCTGGTTGCCCTGGGGCGCTGGCAGCAGCAGGAGCTGTCGGGGTGGGCTTGCTGGCTTCTGCTGGCGTTTGATGTCACTTTGCCAGAAATTATGCCTGTGGCCTCTTCTGGGATGCTGTTGGAGAGTGTGGCCTTGGGTTGTTACCGAGACTGAGGCTGGACAAGAAGTTCAAAATGTCTGGGCAGACCTTCCCCTGAAGGCAGGCTGCCCAGGAAGGTGTCTGCAGAGCACCGAGCAGGGCCTTGCTCAGGGTCCCCAGCACACCGCGTAGCTGATGAGCAGGCAGAGATCATGGCTATACACTGACTTAAAATATATTTTCCATGGCAGATCCCCGAGAACATCTTCAGGAGTGATGTCCGAGACATGAACCTCTCCATTGCTCTTGGCACTCTTGATGTCCTGGCAGCTGTTCTGAGGGAAGGAGAGGCACTGGTGAAGCCCTCGGACCTGCTTGCGGTGATTCTGTTACTAAAGCAAGTTTCCAATGTGGAAGTCCAGGAGGGAGAGGAGCTAAAGATGTTGGAGCAACTGAGCCAATACTATGTGGAAGTGACCGAGTTCATCCTGGAAGAGCACAATATTGAAACATGGTCATCAGTCAGCCAGGTAACATGGCACCAGCAGTCTGGCCAGCCCTGTGCCACGTCGGTTCATCTTGCTGAGTGTGCAGCTCCTTGGTCTGCAGCACAGCCACAGGGTGAAGACCTCTCCTTGCATGGTCCATGTAGCCTTTCTGGCCATATTCTGGAGCTCGAGTATTTGCAGTGAGCATGGGCACGGAGCCATTTCATCAGCTCAGGGAAGGGCTGGCTCCCATGGTCATCTCCACTTTCTTCAAGCTTCTTCACTTTGTGAGCCTGGGTTTGCAGGACTGTCAGTCTGCAGATTCCTGTTGCTTAGTAGATTCCTTGCTCCCACATCCCACTGTCTGGCAGGGCAATGCCCTTCGTTTCCAGTTTGTTGCATTTTATGTAGGTGGGCTGCCAAGAAGTTGTCTGTCATCAGACCCCACGCTGTTCAAAACACCATCAGGCTTTATGTGAGGAATTTTCATTATCCCACCCCCGTCAGGATTTTCCCCGCTGCCTTCTTCCCTTCTCACATGGGTCTTTTATGTCTTTTGTACAACCCAAACTCCCCACCTGTCTCTGGGAAAAGTGTGACAGAGTCTGGCCTGGCCAGCACTCCAGGAACTGAGCCAGGGACCTCCAGAGATGAAAGGATGCTGAATAGTTCAGAGTTTACCTCGTCGCTTAGAGTCGCTAAGCTAAGTAATTGTGGTCTCTGTGGCCACAATTACTCACAGCTTCCTGATGATGGCATAAAAACAGCCTTGGCTCAGATTAGCTGGTGCAGGAGGTGTATCTGCAGAAGAAGGGATTTGTTTTGTTTCCAGGAGGTTCTCATGGCTGTGTTGTGTACAGGGTTGGCACCTGTGCTGCCCAGCACACACAGGACCTGGAATGATTGGGCCAGTCACCTGCTGCACCTCCAGCAGGGAAACCTTTTCCAGGTTGTTCTACAGCTTTGCAAAAATCAGGAGTCAGTCCTATTTTATTTTATTTTTTCCCCAGAAGCTTGTTTATTTATTTATTTGCTTGCTATTTTAATGGCTGTGCATAAAGACCGTCAACTTTCCGTTTTTGCCAGTCTCTATGCTGCTGCTGAAGGAACTGGGAACATTTTTCTTCAAAGAAGACAGAAAAGCAAAGCAAAAGCACTGAGTCCCAACATCTTTTTCTGCTGAACGTTAAGCATATAAGAAAACTCCTGTGGGCTGTGAGCAGTGTGAGATGGCAGTACAGGTGCTGACTCCTCTTGTTCTCTGCACATTTCCAGGTTATCAGAGGGCCTATGGCTGTTGTTGAGCTCTGCGACAGAATGGTGTCACTCCTAGCCCCGCTGCTGACCGCAGGGAGGACGAAGATCACAATTCAGCACAGAAATGTTGGTGAGTGGTCCTGGTGAACGGCAGGGCAGAGGCAGGCGTCTCACAGGAACCCAGCTTAGTCATCCTGCCTGGTTTCCAGCTCATCCCTTGCTAACCCTTTCGGCCTCCTTCCCTTCATGCAGAAGTGTCACAGTGCGGGAGGCACCTCTCCAACCCCCCTTTTAGTTCAGGATTTCTCTCCTGGGTGTGCCTGAGTCAGTGATGGCTCATGTTGGACAGATCCCAGCTCCTTTCCGTTCAGCACATGGCATCACTGGCTGCCTACCAGGCATCCTTTTCTTCTGTATCGGGATTCAGGGGAAGTACCTGCTGTGTTCCCCTCTCAGTCCACTTCTGCAGGTTTTTATCTGTAAGAGCAGAACTTGGGCCACTGTGAGAAAACAAGTGGGTTAAAGGGACCATAAGGAACCTTTGGGTACAAGAGACAAACTGAGCCCAGATGCAGATGAAAGGGATCT
Source organism: Aythya ferina (assembly GCF_964211825.1). Taxonomy (NCBI): domain Eukaryota; kingdom Metazoa; phylum Chordata; class Aves; order Anseriformes; family Anatidae; genus Aythya; species Aythya ferina. Next base: position 1,296,298 of record NC_140318.1, on the reverse strand, counting down.
ATCTGCTGCTTCTGTTGTGGCTGGGGCTGCAATATCCTGGTGGCACTGTGCAGTGCAATAGCCCTGGAGCAAGGCTGAACCCTGCTTCAGTACCTGATCTTGCCCCTGCCACAGGGATGGAGGTCAGGAAGCTGGAACTGAGCAGGCCGGAGCTGAGCAGTGAGGCATACCTGATCCACAGCCCCGAAAAAGACAAGCCTGACCTCATCGAAGTCCCCGAGGAAGAGATGCAAAGGCTGAAAGCCAAAGGTAGACTGCGAAGCCTGTCCCTGGTTGTCCCTGTGGCACTTCCTCAGCACCTTTACTGGGAGGAAGGGTCCTCACCATGCCCGCTGGAGCCCGGAGGGGTGCTTGCACCCGTCCCACAGAGCTCTCTCTGCCCAGGTCTCCACAGGGTCACGGTGAAGAACATGTGGTTTGGCTACGGCTCCCTCCAGCACTGCCTGACCGACCACGGCAGCACCACAGCCTCCCAGGACGTGGCTGCCTCCGACAGAGGACAGAAGTGAGTGAAGCAGAACCCCCGTGCCTAGGGCTGGGGGGTTCATTTCGGGGACCATGCTGAGCCTCTCAGTGCCTCCGCTCTGGGGTCACCTCCACCCTGCTCCATCCCACCCCATTTCCCTTTGCCCCCTGCTCCTCGGGGCAGCAGGACAGCAGCGGGGGGCTCAGCACAAGCAGAGACCCGGGCACACCGGGCGGTGCTGTGCTGGGCTCTGCCGTGTCCCGGGGGCTCCGCACCACCTCCCGCTGCCGGGGGCGAGCAGGGGGCTGCAGGGGGCTGCAGAGGGGCCCCGGCCGGGCAGAACCGACTGTTGCAGGAGCCGAGCAGCAGGAGCCGAGCAGCAGAGCCCCGCTGCTCCCCGTGCCCGCTAGGTGGGGGTGGCCGCCCGCACAGCGCTGCTCGCCCGGTGCTCGGGGTCTCCCCAGCCCCGTGCCCCCGGGGCAGTGTCCCTGGAGCTCCCCGCCTGCCCCGTGCGTGCCCGGTGCGGTCCTGCCCCCGAGCAGGATGGGGGGTCCCCGAGCAGCACGCTTTGCCTCGCAGGTCCCTGCACACCGAGGTGGGCACCGCCGTCATTTCGTCCACTCTGCTCAGCGACGACCAGGAGATAAGCACCTCTGTGCGCTACCGCCTGCATCACCGCATCGAGGTACCCGGGCAAGGGGGCTGGGGAGCCTCGGGGAGCCGCCTCCCAGGCCAGCAGCAAAGCCCAAACCCCCCAAGCCCTGCCAAGACTTTGCCCAAGGCCTCCCGAGCTCTTGGGCTAACGTGTGTCCCATGCCTGGCTCTCACCCTGACTCCTGTTTCCCCGGGGAGGCACTGTCTGGGGCTAACAGCCCATGTTCTGCTACAGCCCAGGGAGTGATGTGTGTGTGATGTATGTGTGGGGCTGCATAACCTCCTCTTGTCCATCTCTCCTGCAGGATCTGCCCGATAAGCTGCTGGGGCCCATCTGTGCCTTCTGGAACTTCAGCCTCAGGTGCCTTGTTTCTCCAGGTCCCCAGATTTATGAGCTTTTATTTCCACTGTAAACCAAACATAATATAAATATAATGGCAAAAGTAGGGACCTGTAATTCTTTGCATGCTTTGCATGTTGACATCCTCCATCTGATGGAACAGAGATCTCTCCTGGGAAGATTTCCTTTGGAAAAGTCACTCAAAAGCAAGTGACCTTTAATGAAGTATGTACAACTAAAATGGAAAGCCCGTTAATTGTGATTGTCGCCTGTAACAAAGAAGGGCTGGGCCAAGATATATAGCACAACAAACACTCAGGGCTCCTATGCCTCATAAATACTGCTTGGCATTGAGACATGTTTTTGCTGAATGTCACCACAGTGAGAGCACCGAGACTGTGATATATTATGGATTTGTAATTAAGTCATTCAACTGCAAAAGACCTCTTTGGAGTCACAGTCTTGTAATAAGCACAGCTGCATTTGAGGAAGGTGAGCAGAATGTGTTTTTGGAGGCAGCTGCTTGCTGCACAAACAGTTCCACCAGCCCTGGTCTGAATCTGATCTTCCCTTGGTACCATACACTCAGTGCCCAGTGCCTGGGCAGCACCAAGCAGCTGGCTGGCTGCACACAGGCTGTCCTGCCTTGGAAATCAAGACTCAGGTGGAACTGTGAAGTTACTGAGCTTTGTTTAGACCAGTGATAGCTGAAATGTACTTTTTAATACACACATTGATGCTAGATCTGTTTTCTTGTGCATGCCTGATGGATAAGGTAAATGTGCTGAGACACAGACCGTAACAAAGTCCACATGAAGACCTGTCTCTGACATCCTCTTCTTCCTCATTTCAATTCTATTTCTTCTGGGACAATGAACTCCCCTTAGCACCGTGTCTTTGCATCTTGTGGATGGCAATTTCCACCTGTTTCTTTGTCTCTTGCTGCATGTTAGCCCAGATGCTGGCGGGATGTGGTCGACAGCTGGCTGCTCTGTGGTGACTTCTCTCCCGGACTCCACTGTCTGTTTCTGCAACCACACCACAAACTTCGCAGTGCTGCTGCAAGTGTACGAGATGCCGGTAAGTGAGCAGCCTTTCCCTGCTGCTCTGTGGGGTGGGTGCAAGAACTGCACACAGCATGTGGCTAATTTGTGGGGGTTTTGTGTCTTTTGTTGCTTCGTGTTTGGAGCAGAGGACCACCAAGGAGGAGATCACACTGCAGACCTTGACTTTTATTGGATGTGGAGTTTCCTTCTGTGCCCTGATTGTTACCTTTATTTTATTCTTGGCAGTCGGGTAAGGAAGTTTGAGACACTTGTTGCCTTCTCTGTATTTTTGTTTGACATTTTGCTTCCAAACAAGGACAGAAACAAGGTACGGTTATGTAGGTGGGTGGGAAGAAGCTGCCCAGTAAGCACTAGTCAGAACTTGTACACCCCTTAAGGTGACTGCAGCTGAGGGCTTCGTGTCTCCTTCCTCAGTGTCCCCAAGAGTGAGCGAACAACTGTGCACAAGAACCTGATCTTTGCCTTAGCTGCAGCACAAGCTCTGCTCATGTTCAGTGAACTGGCCAAGACCAACCAGGTACGCTCACTAAAACCATCCCGTTTACCCCGCAGGACCATTTCTGCTAAGTGTTATTGTAAGAGCAAACAGAACAGAAGTTTAATTCCTTCTAATAACATTTTGTTAATTACCTGTAACTTTAAGTAACTTGTAAATGTAAGCAGTTATAGAACAACACGCAGTTCTGTCTCATTCTGTGTCCACTTCTATATCCTGGGGCTGGATCAAGCAGTTTCGAGATGAGAGACCTGCAGGGAAAATCCAAGAACTGCAGAAAAAAATACTGTCAGTTCCCTCTCCTCCTCTGGCTTCAGATGGTCGCACAGAAATGAGCTGGCCAGTTCATGTGTTACAATTTTAAGGACTCTTCCTGGTGCTTGCAGATGTCTAAATACATTCCTGCCCACCCTGCAGCACAGTTTGCAGGTTCCTGTCTGCTTCCTGACCACGCTCTGAGAAGATTCCAGAGCACTGCCCTTCCTGTAACAGCATGCGATTTCTCTTCTCTGCAGGTGGTGTGTTTCATGGTCACTGCCTTCCTTCATCTCTTCTTCATGGCAGCCTTTTCGTGGATGCTGGTAGAGGGGCTTCTCCTGTGGAGCAAAGTGGTAGCAGTCAACATGAGTGAAGACAGGAGAATGAAGTTCTACTATTTGACAGGCTGGGGTATCTACAGCTTCCTCTGCATTGGGAACTCAAAAAAAATGTGTCAATTTTTTCTCTAGCAAAAGTTTCAGTAGGAGAGATTCCCCCGATAGTGATGCTGAGTCAGACAAATGTTTGGTTTGATTCAGTATGAGAGCCGGGTGCCACTGTTCTGTAGGGGCTTTTTTACCCTTATGTGTTAAATTGCCAGACTTAGAGTGTAAGTTTTAAAAATATTTTTGTTATTTTTTCTAAAACAAAGGGTTCAATTCAAAGAACTGAAGGAGGAAGTTTATGGTAAGTTCTTGTTCTTGGAGAGAATTACTACTGTGATAGTAATTAACGCATAAATATGTCAACTGAGCAGCCTTTATTCTGAGTGAGTCCTTAGGGGACATAGAACTCATTGGAATAAGCAGCGTTTTATATCAGAGGAGCCTCTTTAGGTCAGGCCTCTTTTGCTCCTTGCAAAACACATACCTAGTAGGATGGTGGACAACTGGTCCCAGTATTTTGCAATGTTTTATGTCTTTGATTGCATTGTGAGGAGTCAATTGCTTTGATCAGGGCTCACGACTTGCAATGCTTTATGCCTAAGAGCATGATGCTGACAGCACATAAATCTGGTCCTGTAGAGCTGGGACAGATTTTAGCTGCAGTAAATTGATGTTGCACATGGGGTTTAAGAGGCTGAGCTGCCTCATGCTGCAGCGTGTCTGGTCACAGGGGGTTTGAAGCAATTGTCTAGAGCACAGCCGATCTGCCTGGGTCATTCCTGCTTTTCCTGGGTTCTGATTTCCTTTTGTGTGTGTGTTGCAGGCCTTCCAGCCGTTATCGTGGCTGTGACCCTTGCGACTTCCTTTAACAAGTACGTGGCAGACAGCCGCTGCTGGCTGAACGTTCAGACCAACGTCATCTGGGCCTTTGTCGGGCCAGTTCTCTTCATCCTGGCAGTAAGTGCCGAAACCTTCCTGCAAGGTGTGATTCCCGCGTGTCTGCTTTTGGGAAAGCATCGCAGGGCCAGCGGTGGCAGCACTTCTGTAGCTAAGGTGCTTGCTCGCTGGCCCCATTGTCCTCACTGCTTGTATGGGGGAATTTTTGTTACACTTCATACATGCTGACACAATTCAATTAAATCTTTTTAACCAAAGCAACTTTTTGATAGAAAAAAATGCGTTTTAAGAAAATTTTGCTGCCTTATTCTAGTATTGGCTGTTGGGCTAGGAATGTAGGTGAATGTGTAGGTTGACTGTAACATTGCTTTAATTGAAGGTGTGCTTGTGATACGGGAACAGCTACCTCCCTGGGGCATGATCAGTATCACTCCAGAACAGCACAGTAGCAGAAAAAGGTGCAATGCTTAAGGGGACTAGAGCTGACACTCAACAATACATTCTGTGGGAGAGGTTTTGAGATAAGTTTTATAGATGTGATACTTGTGCAGATAGATCTATAAAGTATTTTACTTAAAGCTTTGTCAGGAGTGATATGTTCTCCCTGTGTTCTGAAACTAGTTATTGACTTCCCAGCAGAAGCGGCTCACCACATTGAAGCTCACAGAAGCTCATGGGGTCCGCTGGCTCTTTTCTGACAGGTGAATACTTTTGTGCTTTTCCGGGTGGTGATGGTGACCGTGTCCAGCGCTCGCAGGAGATCGAAGATGCTGACACCCAACAGCAGCCTGGAGAACCAGATCGGAACACAGATTTGGTGAGCAGGGCAGCGGCTGGGTATCCCCGCACTCACTGGTCTGGGCATGAAATGGTGGAATTGCTGTTAAGCTGAGCATCTTTGCCTTGGGGGGTGCAATGAAAAGCAGTCAGAACAGAAAGGATTTTCTCCTCCACAGTGCCTGTGCATCACCCAAAGGCAGATTCTACTCTAACAACTACACCACTGAGAACATTAGGCCTCTGTGCTCCTGAGCAGCTTGTTGGCTGGCGCGCAGACATCCTGTAAAATAGAAGCGTAGGGAAGTGAGGTGGCGATCTGGGGCATTTCCAGGAACCAAAGGACATCAGGTGTCCAGTCTCCTGGAATTTTCTAGAGATCTGAGCCACAGAAGTGAGTCCTCTCCACTTCACAGAGCGCTGCAGTTCAAACTCACCCCTTACTTAGCGCTTCTGCATGCCCATCAGAAGGATGCCAGATGAACCAAGTGCAGGGCGGTCAGGCTGTTTATCATAATAAGAAGCATTTTCTGTATGTGTTTGGGACTTGGTGGATCAAAAGGAGCCCTGGTGGGGGTTACATACATGGGGAAGGAGAAGCAGCATGGACTTCTCTAATCAGTTAATGCAGGGAGACCTCTAAAAAACTGCTGCTTGAGTCACTACTTTATCATCCTCTGTGAATTTTTATTGTTGTTAGCTGGCGCCGGATACCCCTGCTAGACACGCATTGTTCCCCTCTATCATAAATAAATTTTCCCAAATTTACAGAAGCAGAAAGATAGGGCAATGCAGGAGGGCAGGGTGACATCCATATGCTAATAAAACAATAGCAGAAGCCCTGCTTGTAGCAGCGACTCAGGGGAAATAGCTGCCTTCTCATGGCTAATGACGTCAAAGAGCTCCCTTCTTGCTAACTCCCAGTGATAAAAAAAGAGCAGGGCTAGCACACGGGGGGCTGGGAGGTGAAGCGTTTGTTTTTTCTCCTCTAATTTTGTTTGCAAAGGAGTTTGTTTCATAGCTGCCCTGTTGGGTGCCGCTTGCACAACACACTGTCTGGTAGGCACTTGCTGGGGGCACAGAGCCGTTTCCCACATGGAGACAAGGAAAACTGTCTTCTAACCTGCAAAGTGCAGAGCAGAGCGCTCCAAACCCTGCAGTGCTCTGCAGCCTCGTGCAGATCCCCAGGCGGATGGCAGCGAGCCCCTGGCAGCGGTTGCAGGGCCAGGGAGGACACTTGGCAGGCCAGGGCACCTTGCCAGGAGGTGTTGGTGTCAAGCGTGCAGGGCACGGCCAAGACCCTTGTGGCAGCTGGGAGAGGGGTGCCGGTGGGGTGCCAGCACGAAGCATTTCAGCTTGGAAATGTGCTCGAGTAACTCTGAGCTCTTCTTTGTGACAGGGCCACAGCCAAGCCCATCTTGGTGCTGCTGCCCGTGCTGGGGCTGACGTGGGTGTGTGGGGTCCTTGTCCACCTCAGCATCGTCTGGGCCTATGTCTTCATCGTGCTCAACTCCCTCCAGGTGAGTCCTGTGCCATCGGGATTCTCGCCTCACAGCCAGGCAGCTACCTGGAGCTCCTTGCGCTTCAGTGTAACCCATCTCTCCTGCTAGTTAGGAATATTTGGCAGTCTTGTGTCTTCTGGTGTGACTCCTGAATGCTGGCATATGTAAGAGTCACTGTTGTTAGTACATTTGTATTGATAGGGAGCTCTGCAGGACAAAAAGTAGCCCTGGTGTGTAAAGCAATACTTAATATTTGCTTCCAACTTTACTGGTTTCTTCAAAGAGTTTAAAACTTTAAGCAGCCTGTATGTGGTTAAGAGAGCAAAGCAAATGGTAATAGTTACAGCAGCCAGGAGTGCTCAGCTCTGAGGTAGAGCTGTTCCCATGGCCTCAGAATAGGTGAAACTCAGGGACACGGGGCGACAAAATGTTGTAAGGACTTGCTGAAGTCCCATAACTTGTGCTTGCCACCTGCAATTCAAAGCATCAGCCACCTGGTTGGTGAAAGCTTCCAAACCTCGAGAGAAGCAGCTGTAGATGGAGCTAGAGAAGCATTAAACAGCACTGCTCCTGATATTTGCAGGAGAGACAAATGTCCCCAGGCAGATTTATCTGCAGACAGGTAGTTACCATCAGCAGAGAGCCATGCAGAGAAGAACATGCATGGCCGCAGTCCAGCCCGGTGCTAAGACAGTGCCAATAAAAAGCCATCTGGGTGTACCCACACAGCCAGTCCTGGGCTTTTCTACCAGATATTCACAGACATGTTTTTCAAAGTCCCTTGCCAGGTGCTTGAAGACAAATCTTATTCCAGGGGATCCAGCTCAAGAGAGCAATCAGGCACTATCCTCCAAGCCACTGGGATTCAAAGAGTTCTCCAGCCCCATCTCCCTTGTTCCTTTGGCTGCAATAAAAAATGGCCAGTGCAGAAGCTTTCGTCTATGGAGCAGGAGAGTTCCAGTGCTTCCCTCTGGCATACTTGGCAGGCTTCGGTGTAACATTGGCCCAGATCTCCAAGGGTGAAAGGCAAGCGTTATCGCCATGTGCACAAGATGTGTGGTTGCTCCAAGGCACATTCTGCCTGTGGCTGGCACAGGTCCAGTGGCTGGGTGCTGCTCATGCACATCTGTCAGCTCTTGGATGGGGAAATCCTAAGGCCAAAGGGCTGCCTCTGGACGTCTCTGCTATTAAGGATACCAGCAGGGTGGCAGGAAGCCTGTGCTGACTGTACTTAAATACAGCCTCAGTTCTCCTTGCCTCCTTGTGCCATGCTTGGGTTATCAAGCAGCAGAGAACTCCAAGCTCAGTGCTGTGAAGAGATGCTAAGATGAACAGGGCTGAGGACAGCACCGGCATCTTTTTGTTCACAGCAAAACCATTTCTCAGCATGGCTGAACTCCATCAACATCAGCAGAGAGAGACAGATCAGAGTACAGCTTCCCAGCACTATCCTGTCAGTCTTTCTGATGCTGAAAAGTCTCTGCCTTGCTTCAGCTTTCACGCTGTAAAAACATGAGCACATGTATCACAGCAGTGGGGTGCTGCTGAGGGTCTCAGGCTGGTTAGCTCTCAGGGGAGCCACTTTCCAGCAGCACTCAGGGCTGCTCTTCCCTCTGCAACCTGGCAATGGCGAGAGGAACCCCACAACAAGTTCCCTGGTTCGGTGACTGCTAATGCCTCACGATGCTATCCTGACAGTGTCACTTCCCAGACTGCATCTCCCATGGTTCATTCAGCCTTTGACTCATCACTGATGACAGCAGAGAGACTGCATGATGCAGGTGGTTGTAACATGGTTGTGAGGCATATATTTGTTTTTTTTTTGGAAGGGCAAGAAATAACTTCTAAAATGCATATGTGTCCTCTGGATGAGATGTCTCCTGAGACCCCCTCTCACAAACCATAGCAATGTCCACCTGGGGTGAGAGAGGAGCAGGGCTGCTGGATGGATCAGGATTTGTTTTCTTCCCTTGCTTTCAAAGTTACTGCTTCTTTTGTTTTCCTTCTTTCTCCTAACACTCGGTAGGAGCCCTGTCTCTTGTGTGGGCAAACAGTCAAGGGTTTGCCCATGAACGTGCTGTGCTTGTTTGCCTTTTGCTCCATCATTGCTAAGTGCAGGTCAATTTAAATATTACCCTAGAAAAGAAAATGTGATGCTGGTGGGCAGTTGTGGAGTTGAGAGAAAGAAGGGATAAAAGAGTCACATTTCAGCTCCTTTGCAGGCTGTCCTATTGAGGACAACTTCTATAGATCACCTTGGGATTTCCTTTAAGGCCAGTGTGCTTCTTTATGTGCTGGTGTTGTGCAGGAAAGTTTTGCTGCTGTAAGTTGTTTGTTTGTTTGACTGCTTTCTGTTTATCTGCGGAAACTGAAGCCTGTTTTCAAGGTTACTCTGTGCGTCGACACCAAACACGACAACTCCTTCTCCAGCCAGGCAGCACAAGAATTCAGCCCAGTGAGAAGCAGTGATGCATGGTGCTGGGCCAGGGGAGGATGCAGTGCTGCTGCCAAAGCCCCACCAAAACGAGTCCCTCACCCCGTCACCAGCATGAGGGGTGACTGGAGGGGACTGGAGCCACCCCAGGGCTCCTTCTTCCTCAGCTCTGCTGATACTGAGAGGGCTTCAGCACCTCTGCCAGTACAGGTGAAACCACCCATTGGTCTTGTCCAGATAAGCCTTGGTAGGCATTGAGCTTTGAAATTCCCATGAGACAGCTGCAGAAAAAAAAAAAACAACAAAAAAAAAAAACTGACGAATTACCCTTGGTTTGGTACCTGTGGGCACCGTCGGAGCACAAGCAGCAGAGCTGGCTCCCCGACATCAGCTGGGGACAGTGCCAGCTCGGCCCACCCGAACCAGGCCAACAGAGTGGGAAGGGTCCCCTGGGTGGCTGCCAGCTGTGTCTGGTAGAGGTGGGACAGCCGGAGGAGTTTTGGTGGCTCGGCTGTGGAACACACACACTGCTCCCCCGCCGCTGTAGCCTCCCGGGTGCTCTGCACTGCCCAGGCCTGCAGCAGCACCGCAGGGGCAGGCCTCCAGCTGGATGTCTTTGTACTCAGAGCTATTTAAAATATCTCCTACTGCTGCAGCAGCTTCTGGGACAGGTCTAGAGGATTGCACAGGGCTGTGCTGAGTAGTTATTTCCTAATGATGGCCGCTTGCCCACAAATGTGGGTTTGTCCCCTCCCTTCCTAGGCTACGTGATGCACCGAGCCCTCACCGGGCTCCAACAGCGGGAGCGCAGCTGGCTCGGCGTCCCCAAACCCCTCCCTGAGTGGAGCTGGTGCCGCTTGTGATGGAAGTCCCTGAGGAGGATGGTGGCTCTGCTTTGTCCTGGGAGCTGGCAGGAGCAGGGCAGGAGCAGGGCAGGAGCGGCTCCTCCAGCACCGCTCCGCGCCATGGCTCGGCTTCCGCCCGCTGCAGCTGGGCCTCCTCTCCTTCCTTGCTCTCCTCCCAGCCGACCTCACGGCTCCCTCCCCCACCCTGCTTTCATACAGAATGATTATTTCAAGGAAGACCTGCCTTGGCAGCCCGACCAGAAATCTGGTCTGGAGGAGTGACCAGCATTGCTGTCTGAAGGACAGGTCATGGCACGGCGCCAGGGTATTGCTACCATTACGCCTGCCAAGAGCTCGCAGATGAAGAGCAAGGCTCATTGAAGACAAGATGGATTACTTTTCTTGCTGCAGCTGATTTATCTAGCTGCGATAACAAACACCCCACAGATATAACATAAATCTGGTGGGCCAGATAGGGCTGCCTTAAGGCCAAAATTGTTGGTCTGGAGCTGTAATTAGCCCCTGGCTGTGGCCTCCAGGTGGTGCTCGCTGCGGGCTGTGCCCAGAGCACTGCCCATCGCACACCCTGCGTGAGCTGCGAGCGGTCAGTGGGCTCTGACCGAGCTTTGGGCTGTGGCAGAGCGTTTGCTTATGTGCCAGTCCCCAGTATTTGCATGCAGGAGCACTGGTTTGGTGGGAAGGGAGAGGGTGGCCACGGCTGTGCTGTCCAAGCTGTGAGGTCCTGTTCTGGGAAGGGGAAAGTTTTGTTGAGGCTGGGCAAAGCCTCTGGATCTGTACCCTTTAAACTTGGATTGGAGTTTCCTGCTAACACCCTGTGGGCTGTCACTGTGCAGGACAGTGGATCTGCCCATGGCATCATGCTGTATTTTGAGGGAGGAAGGCTCAAGCCCATCTCCCTGGGCTCAGCGGGAAGGGAGGGCTGCTTCCTGGATTTGGGTTCCTCTTGCAACAAATTCCTGGTGGTTTCTGTCTCTGAGATCCGAAGGAGGTGTTTTGAGGGGGATTTTGCATGCATGGGTGAACAGGAGTGTGGGAGAGGTTGGGGGTGAGGGGAGCAGAGGGGCCGAGCAGGAGATGCCAGCTCCCCCTCCATCACACGAGGGAGGGACAGAGCAGCCTCTGCCGAGTGCCCAAACTGTGCTGCTCCCGAGCTGAAACGGGGGGAGAGGAAAAGGAAGAGTGACCGGGGGGCGACCTCTCTTTGGGATTCTCTGTGAAGAGCCTGGTCTTGGGTCTGATTTTAAGGAACATCCCTCTAGCCCAGCTGTCCTCTGGCTGTGCCATGCCCAGCGTCTGTGCCTCTTCTCCTTAGGTCGCCACCTATTCTAATACTCATCAAGTTCATTTCCTCCCGTGGAAAGTAGCAGGCAAACAGCTGTACATCTCTAACTTCCTGTGCTCTCTCCTTTTCAGGGCCTGTATATATTCCTGGTCTATGCAATCTATAACAGCGAGGTAAGAGATATCCCTGGCTGGGGCTCTGTCACTACAGAGCAAGTGTTTAGTAGGGGTTAAGGGGTAGCAGGGATTGTAGATGAAACAGACAGCGTAGCCCAGACTGTGCTTCTGGGACAGCTATTGCTTTTTCTCCATGACTTCCTGGAGGATCTCTGCAAGAGTTGCTGTGGCCTTCTCTAATGTCCTTGCCTTGCTCCAGGTGAGGAATGCCATCCAGAGGATGAAGGACAAGAAGAAAGCACTCTCATTCACGGTAAGTTGCAAGGAAGCCTTGCTGCCCCCATTTGCTCATCATTTAGCCACTAGAGGAGGGCCCTAAGTATACATTTGGACTTCTTTGAGGAGATGATGTTGGGAAGTCTTATTTTTCCTCCTTACTTGCCCAGTGTAGGAAGAATGGCAGAGACTGAATCCCTTCGTTGCAGTCCTGTTGGACAATGCAGGCCCAAAGATCATCTGCACTGATTAGAAAGCAGCCTTCAGTACCAGGGTGGGATGGGAGTCCAAGCGCCAGGGGCAGCAGTGCAGATAAAACCAGTCTTCAAAGTTGGACCTGAGCCCAGCAAAGACAGGTGGCAGATTTCACTGTCCTGTGTCTCTTCCCTGTCACCACAGAACTGCTCTCATCCCATCAACTACTTATCAAGTCCAAGAAACACAACCTCCTGGGAGACCGGGAAACTGAGTCCTGCAGCTGAGAGTGCCTTGTCGAGCCCTGTGCAGAAAGATCCACCAGTGAAGAACATCACCAACAAAGGTAAAGAGGGTTGTCACTGCTGTTGGCCCAGGCTGTGGGATGAGACCACAGTAAAACGTTCCCAAGGCATGAAAGAGGCAGTAGGAAATAGTTTTTTTAGCTTCTGGGAAGAAAGGTATTGCAAGCTCCAACCTGTTTGTGGGTAAAAGGATTTACTTGCAATTACGCAGATAACCTGGCTGGTCCCTTTGCTTCAGCAGAAGATATTTAGGGGACATAAAGCACTGAGTCCTTGGTAAAGCTTGAATATTTCTGCTCTCTGGTCTCCAAACTCATTGTGCTTTTTCCCCCCCTAGGCAACTTTGGAGCCAAAATTCCCATGGGGATTTCATCAATTATGTCACCAGAGAGACCGGTATGTAATGTCTTCTGATATTCTTCCACCTTCACTCATATACAGAGCATAGCAGTTATGTGGGAATGGTATATAGCGGTTCTAGCGAAGGGCTGGGCCTCGGAACACCTGGTGGTGTTACCAGCTCTGGCACAAATTCAGTGGTTTACGTTGAGCAAGTCTCAGAAGCTGTCTGACTCATCCATCCTGTTTGCAGACCGAGGATAACGATGATTCCCTCTGTCCCAGGATGTTACAACACTTGCCAAATGTTTGTAATGGACCAGAGACAGTGTGTTATCACAGCGTAGATGCCCTGTTCCCGAGGACCAATCTAGACACGTGGTCTGTCTGGACTGAAACAAAAAAAAAAAGGTCTTGATACAAACCCTGGACACACTCATTTATTAAAATATGTACTGGTTATTAGTAGCATATTCATTTAAGTCATTTAAATAACTTAAGATATGTGACTTCATGCCCATAACTGCCACTTCTAGTAATCAAGCCATAGGATGATGCTGAGCATAGGATGCTGCTCAGGGGAAGGAGAGGTGGCTGGCTGGCAGGGAGGCTCTCCTGGCTGGGGACTGCGTTGGCTCTGCAGTGCCCGTGGGGGCTTGGCTCGGGAGGCTGTTCCCTGACCTTTTGGGCTGCTCTGGGGCAGGGCAGGCAGCTGAGGGCAATACGGGAGAGCAGGAGAGTGCTGGCAAGGGGGCAGGCAGGGAGGAACCCCCTGGTGCATCCACTTTCCAAGCAGAGAGCTCACCCCTGGCTGCAGGAACCAGCGCTGCTACAGCTTTGTTCCCTGCCGCACCCAGGGCTTGCAGCTCCTCTCCAGGAGGGGGGCGCAGCTGGGGGCTGATTTACGGCAGGGGATATCAGTGAACAGAAGGAGCTTGTGAATTTGAGTACGTGAAGCACGGAGCAGCAGTCGGTACAGCTCGTGGCAAGAGATTCCCCCCAGGGCCAGCAAGTTTAAAAAGGGCAGCGGGGGCTTGGTGTCTGTGCAGCAGCTGAGCCGCATCCATCCAGGGAGGGCAGCCCTGTATTGTTCTGCAGCCATTTCACTCCCCCAGCAGAAGTGAGTCTGACGTAGAGCTCAGCAAGGCATGGCCTAAAGTGGAGAACAATTTAAATTTGACTACTCTGATACCACTTCCATCTCCCACTATTGAAATGATCATCAGTCCTTGTGCACTTGACATACAAGTGCTGTAATTTCCTCAGAATAAAATCCAACACTACTTTCATATAAGTCTCTCACTGAAGGATCTCTCTCTCCCTCTCTAATATTTATCCTTTGAAAACCCGTGTCACATAGACAGCTCTTATTTATCCAATAGATAATACTTCTATAGCTGGCATATCGTTTTGAAGCCACTCAATAAAATCCATATTTTCATCTCCCTTGATTTATATTGCGGTTAATGCCATTCCTCCCTTGTGCTAAACACCGACCAGGATCCGCAGGTGATGCTTTTCTCAGCCAGCCAGGTGCTTGCTGTGTAAACTGGGGCCAGGACTAAGCTCCCTGGCACAAAATGCGAGACGTGGGTTAAAGAGATTAGCCCGGAGGCCTGGGTTTTCTAATGCAGGGAGCATTAGGAGGCAGATTTCCTAAATGCCAAGGCCATAGCATTTCCTAGCAGGCAAAGATAGAAGCCTCTTTCCTCTGCGTGAGGGTCACTTAGGACTTTACTGTATCTTTGCCGCTTAAACATTTTTTTTTTAATGGACTTGTTTCCTTGCTAGCTAACGTGCATTCAGCAGCCTTCAAAAGGCTGGGCTGGTGCCCGTGTCTGCGGGGGGTGAGGACGGGCACAGCGCTGCTCCCCATGCAGATCCACACCCCAGCAGCCTGCAGGGCCCCCCAGCGATGCTAAGGTGACCCCGCGATGCTGAGCAGCCCCGTGGTGCTGGGAGCCCCTGTCCTGAGCCAGGCTCCTCAGCGGCGAGGCGGTGGGTGCCTCCGTGCCCAGGTGGTGCTACCCTCCGCAGGGCAGGCACTGCTTTCTGCACTCATTAGTTATATAAGTCAGTGCTGTTTTTCCTGCTCCCCAACTAAATGAGTCATGTAACTCGCTGGAGGAGCTGTGAATTAAGGATGTCACTGGCAGCTGCACAATGGTTTGGATGAAGAGAAGATGCTACTTAAAAACGTTTGAAAACACTTAAAATGACAAAACACTGAGCGAGTGAAGATACAAACACAGACAAGATGTTCTTTGTGTTTCAGCTTTTTTAAATGTTGTTGGGTGATATTTATTGCTGTTGGGCTGGGAGCAGGAATTTCGCACCTCGGAGAGCATTAACCATCACTTAGGCACACGGAGCAGGTTTACGTGTGGTCTCTCCACTAGAGCATGGGCAGAAAGTTCACTCTGCTGTGCTCCTGGATTGTGCTGCGGTCTGTAGCAGGCACCCAGGCTGAGAGGAGCAGGGGGTTGCAGCAGCAATAAGCAAGGCACCCAGTATCTCTGTAGGGCCGGGATGCAGGCTCTGTGTCCCTGTCTCTGCAGGAGCTCGGCTGGAGGCCAAGGGCAGCAAAGCTGCTTGGTGCCCACGGGGGGTGGCGTAGGGCTCCAACCACCAACACACAGACCCGTGCCTTCTGCTAACAAATGTTCTCCCCTCTTTCAGGCCGTAGAGCTGACAGCATTCAAATCCTCAGGTAACACTTGCCTACCTCATTTCCTTTAATTGTTGTTACCGCTGATACTTCTTTCTCTGGTTGCATCGTGGAGCGTGGATCGGCGGGTGGAGGGCGGGTTATTTTTACCAAGACTTTAGGGAGTGTTTTATTTCCAAACTGCCCTGGTGACTGCAGTTCTGGCAAGGCTGTTGAGGGATCCACGTCCCCCTGAACAGGGCAGCAGCAGGAGGTGAAAGGTGCGTGCACGAAGGCTCTGCAGTACTGCCTCCCCGCAGCACCCAGCAGGCTCTGGAAGGCAGCAGAGAGGCAGTGGGCACAGCAGGCAGCCCTGGCAGGGACCAGGCTGCTTTCAGGAGCCCCAACAGCTCCCTGCTGCCACGGGGTATTTTAAAGCAGCAGCTGCCTCAGAAGGTGCTGGCGGGTGTTAGAAGTGACTTTCTCCCAAAGAAGGGAAGCCAGGGAAGGTGGGGTGTTCAGACAGGGATGGATTTATGAGCTTAAAAGCAGCCATTTAGCTTCTTCTGTTTCAGGTTGTAGAAAGGCCAATGTCACCGTGGAGGTGGGTAGAATTCAAAAGAGAAATCCCTCCTAAGCCCCAGAGCTCTGCTCGACAGCAGCAGTGCCCTGTTTCCTCCCTGCCTTCCCTGCCTGGCTTTGGCCAACTCCCCAGCTCCCCTGTGCATGGGCGTAGCATATTTTGGTTGTTTGTGGTGTATTTTTTTTTAATCCATCACCAATGAGTACTCCAAGCACTCTCGGTGCAGTTGCTGGATGGGGTCACTCAAGCAGATAGTGCAGTGAAGACGCAGCGGGGATGGACTGATATTATTTTTCCTGCATTGTTACATTTTCTTTTGTCAAGGGATGCAGTGCATTAGCAGGTTTCTGATTTTGCTCCACATTAAGTGTCTAAGCAGGGCATGCTTAGGCTGTTTTCGAGAAGATGCCACCCAGAAGCATTACAGCTTTCCTCCCCACACTGGACACATGCGCAAGGCAGAAACAGTGGCACCCAGGAATAAATGTGCTGTGGCATTTCAGGCACAGGAGCGGGGTCACGCTCAGCGAGATGGACCCTGAGCACAGGCATTTGTGGCTCTGTCCCCCACGCTCTCACCCTCACCTGCTCCTGCGTATATTAATGGAGCCGCATTGTAATTAAACTCCTGATGTGTAAAGAGGTGGGTTGTTTAGTTTGTTTTTGTATTCTCAGGTAAGCCCTCAGGAGCACTGCACCTGCTGAAGGAAGGGTGGGAGCCCCCAGTCCTTCAAGGTGGCTGTGCCTTCTCCGGCGAGTTTAGGAGAACCCAATCATTTGGGGGCATGCAGGGGGTGCCTGGGTCCCCACTGCTGGACCAGCAGGGCTTGGCTCGGTGCCTCCCCTCTCTCTGGAGGCCACACAAAAGCCGTGAAAGCAGTAGGTTGGGGCAGGGCAGCACGTGCCTGCCCACCCTCTCTGCTAGCCTGAGAGCAGCTCCGCTCGCACCTGGGGGTGACGGGTGCAGCCTGAGGGTGACTGAGAAGATCTCCTTGAGCCAGAAGAGCACTCCTCTGCACACTTGTGTGCACGCAAGCCAGCATTCAGCACAGCGCTGGCGGGCGGCTGTGCTGCACTGCACGAGGCACAGGGCTCTAAGACGAGTGCTTCCAGCCATTAAAGAAAGTAAAATAAAAGGCAGCAGTGCCCGGCTGTGGTAGTGCCTGGAAGATCCCAGGGCAGGTCAGCGTTGTCCAGGGTCTTCACAGCTTGTTCAACAGAGCAAAAGGCTGCATCTCTCTTAGGAATAACAGCCATCAGGAGAAATAAGCCATAAACCTGTGTTTGATGGTGGTTGAGAGACAAATAATTTCAAAGCAGACACTGCTTCTCCTCTTCTGTTTTGTTTTCTGCCCGGATAGTTTAATGAAAAGAGATGTATTTTGCCCAAATTTTAACCTTTCCAACCAGCTCTAATGAAAATTATCGGAGTACCAGCAGTAGACCTGCAGGGTATGTGAAGATGCAGGAGAGAAGCCACGCACCCCGCTGCCCACATGGGGAGAGCTCGTGGGCTGGAGGAGCACGGGTGGGAAACTCAGGGCATACAGGATTCACTCAGAATCTCTCAGGGAACCTGCATGAGGTCTGGGGTGGGGTCCAGCTCCTCCCTGCCCTGCTCCAGTGCTGTAACTGGTGCTGCCCAAATGCTGCTCCAATGCAGGAGGCAACCATCGGATCCATGGTGGAGACAGGAGCGGGCTCCCAGCGACACCTTGCAGGCAGATCAAACCCCTGTAAATACCAGGCCAGTTTTAGAAACACAAAAATGAGTAGTTTGGCAGCGTCGCTGTGGCAAGGAGGCAGGCAAGGGCTGTGCTCTGCCCCCTGCATCCCTCCCCCGCCTCCCACCCCCAATATTCGGGCTCCCCCCAAGGACTCAATTCTCTTGGAGAGGCCGCACGTTTTTCACAGTAATGAGCTCCAGCCCAGCTGTACAAAGATGCGCGTTGCACAGAGCACTCTGCCCAGATTCATTACACCCATTATGTAAGAAGGGGATGGCCGGGGGGGTTCACATATTTGTACAAACAATAAGTACCGTCTTCCTTGTCTTGGTGAACAAGAGCTCCAAGAGGCCTCCACATCCTCCATCTCTTCAAGTGATGGCTTCTTTGTTTCCCCACGATAATTTCATTATTCTGTTTGAATACATTTATATGTTGCTAAGCCACACATAGCAACATGGATCTTGTCTCCATGGCCCAGCCTTTCTGTGATCAATACTGAGGATTTCTGCAACTCTCGCAATACCGTGTTCAGTAGGATTTCTTTCGAAATAATAGGGAAATTATTAATTTCTGGGATTCAAAGATGGTCAGCCACATGGGCACTCAGGGAAATGCTGTCCCCGTGGGGCTGCCCTGCGGTGGGATCCAGCATCCCTCCCCGCTGGGCAGAGGGCACCTCACGCCCCGACTGAAGGAAACGCAGCCTGTGCAGAACCAGTGCTCCCTTCCATGGTAGTGTAGGTAGTTTTCAATAAATCTCCTCAAAACCTCACCCTTCATTGCTCTCATACCTGGCGGTGCCTTGGGCAGTGTGTGTGGTGTGCTCATTCCTGAGCTGAATGAAGGAAGGGGGGCTCCTCGCGGCTGCCGCTGCCCACTGCAGCAGCTCCCTGCCCCAGGGCCATGTCCCCAACACCCCTCCGGGGCCAGGGGAGCTGGGGGCTGGCAGAGCAGCACTGGTGGGACCTGGGCTGCCTCTCCTGGACCAGGAGGCCACCCAACACAGAGCCGGGCTGGGCTTTGTCCCCACATCACAACCATGGGTGCCCCTGGCCCTGGAAGGGAGCCTGGCCCTGCTGCTGGCCAGCACAGCTGAGCCCATTTCTCTTTTGCTTTAGGTTTCTGAGAGGCGGTTTCTGGGTGCCACAACGCTGTGGTGGCCTTCGAGCAGCCTGGAGGATGGCGGGGCAGAGGAGCTGGCTTCGTGCGGAGGGCCTCGCGTCCAGGCAGAGCTGTTAACCCTGTGCTTCTTCCTAGCAGCATGTGCGGACAAAGCCAAGGCAGGACTGGGGTAGCTGGGGGTCTCACGGGGCCGCTGGGCTTTGTCTGATGCCGAAGACACCCTGCACCTCTCCAGGGCTGTGCAGAGCACCCCGCAGGCACCCGCTGTGGCTGCTGCCCAGCCTGCATGGCTTGCCCTTGGGTCCCCGCAGCAGCACGGCCAAGCCCAGCACTCGGCTGCCTGTGTTGGTTGTGCCACCACCAGGGCTGGTTTCACTTGGACAAGGCAGTGGTGGGAAGCTGTGCCCAGGGCTGTGCCCGTGCAGACGAGGACACCACGTTCCCCGGCCCTGCTCCTGCCTGGGCTGTGCTCTGCAGGGGCAGGGCTGGGGACAGGCTGCACGGGAAGCACACGCACCAAGGAAGACAGCGGCTGGCTTCAACGCTTTTCTAAACCAGCTGACTTTAATAGCATCTTCTGCTGCGTTTAGGACAATAAAATCTCTCCCTGCTCCTCCCTGGGCTTCCCATCTGGCTGGAGTCGCTCTCTGCTCCAGCTGGCGTTATGCTCTCCCTCCCTCTCTGTTCTCTGCATTGGACTGTTTGTCCTGTTACTCTCCTAGTGTTTAGAGCACATAAAATGTGTTGTTTTTTTTTGTTTGTTTGTTTTTTGTTTTTTGTTTTTTTTTTTTTGCTGATTACAATGACAGTAAATGCTGATTTTTAAAGGCAGACTTCTCTCCTTGTGCTTTATCCACGGGAATGGTCTCGCGGCCAGGCACGGCAGCCCGTGGTGGCTTTATGAGGCTGGGTGCAGCGGAGGGCAGTTCCTGGACACCTCCGGATCCCGTGTGCTGCCTGCCGCATTACGCTGTGTTCCCTGCTCTCAGCACAGCATGTGCTGGTTGGCATGGATTGAATTGCTGTTGGAAACTGCAGCCCTCAGAGCAGCTTTATGCTGGCCGAGAGCGAGGTCTGAGAGCAGAGCCATCACTTCTGGTGCCCGGCACCTGGCAGAGCAGCGTCTGAGCTGCTGGGGCCCAGGGAGCCAGGGCATGGGGCAGTGCCATGCAGGGCTGCCTGCAGGCAGGCCACCAAGCTGGTGGCACAGCTCTGCCTCTGTGATTCTGCTCCCTCCCTCGGCACATGGCACACTGGCAGCTCTCGGCCGCAGTGAGACCAAGAGCTACATGGAGAATCCTGCGTGTGCCCCTTGCCCCCTAAATGCTGTCATCCCTGGGCTCACTTGCAAAACACACTCAGAGTCGCTATGGCAATTCTCAGCAGCGCTTTGCACCAGGTCCTGAGGTACCCGTGCCTTCCAGCTCAACCACAGCAGCAGCTCCCTCCCGCAGAACCCATGTCCCCGTCCCCTCCAGAGGTGGCAGTGCCCCGGGGGAGCTGAGGGATGGAGATACCGGGGCTGAGCCCTGCCCTGGTACCAGGAGCAGGTGGCACCAGAAAGGACCATTAGAAATACAGCCAAAAAAGACAAAGTCTGCCTTTTTAAATGAACTGCAAAATTTATTACAGTGGTTTGCTCCTGACAAGGAAGTTAATAACCTCCTGCCTGGGAAGGAAAGGTGGGGAGTGAAGAAGGAGAGGGATGAGAGAGAAGAAAGGATGTGAGAAAGAGAAAGACACTTAAGGACACTTTTAATTTTCTGAAAATAAAACATCTTTTACCTCCGAAACCATTTTCTCCAGTTCTTTAAGTTCACAAAAAGAAGAAGGTGAAACCGAACCACAGACTTCAGGAGGAGAATGCACAAACGTCGGAAAGCAGAAACAAACATGCTCTTCTGCATCTAACAAGCTTCCGTGGGTGAGCGGCTCCGGGTGCAGCGGTCTGCAGCAGCGCTCGCCTGCAGCCTGAGAGCTCCTCGAGGCACCAGCTCCGCGCAGAGCCGCGGCGTAAAGAGCCCCCTCCGAGCAAGGACACCCACCCGCAGCGGGGAGACACCCGAACCCCCGCCAGCCGCACCGAGGGAGCCGCGGTGGAGCTGGCAGGGGGAGGCCGTGCGCTGGGCACCCGGCCGAGGAGGAGGCGTGGGGTGGGTGGAGGCTGAGCTGGAGAAGCAGCAGCAGAGAGCAGCTGGAGCCCCCAGCGCTGCCCCGTGGTGCCTGCGAGCCCCCGGCCCAGGCTCTCTCTGTGTTGGCACCGTGCTTGCTGCCACCCTGGGACGAGGCCGTGCTGGAGGGGCTGGGCAGGGAGGGCTCCACTGGGGGTGGCAGGACGGGGCCCTGGAGGCCCGGCTTGGCCCCTGTGAAGCACAGGGCTGTTCTTACAACTTCTCGCTCCGGCATTTTGGAGGTGGGTGCAGGGGGTGCTGCTGCACCCCAGGCCCTGGGCACGTGCTGCCACGTGCTGCTGCGGCTGCCCGGTGCCGCGGCATGGGCCTGACCTGCACGTCCCTCCTGCCCAGCCTCTGTGCCACCTCCACCAGCATCACCTGTGGGCAGGGAGGGGACAGAGCCCACCCCAGCCTCGTCATGTCCCTTGGCTGCTCCTCAGGCAAGACGAGGGCACAGCTGGTGGCTGGAGGGAGCTTCAGTGCCGGTGCTGCCTCGGCACAGGGACCCGCAATGCTCCTGGGACAGAGCTCTCAGCCCTGTGTCCACTCCTGTCCTGCTGCGGGGGGTGTTGCAGCAGCTTCAAATCCCAGGGACGGGCCTCTGCTCCCAGCACTGACTCTTTTGGAGCCTCTGCACCAAGCTTTGCCACCCCAGACACGAGCTGACCTTGAGCACAGGGTGCACTGCAGCTGCCGAGGGCTGCAAAGCCACGGCTGCTGCCCCCGCACCAGCAGGCGCTAAGAAAAACCTGGCTGAGGGCTCGGCAGTGCCCGGCCCCTCCTGTGCTGCTCGGCACCCAGCAGGCAGTGACACTGCGGGAGCTCCGGGGCTCTGTTTGCTCCTGCAGAAATCCTCTGCCACCGCTCCAGTGTCTGGGCACACCGCGAGCCCTGCGAAACCACCGCCCACAGGGGGTCAGCTCGCTTCTTCCCCTGCCCTGTGCATGAGGGGTCCTGAGACAGGGCTGGGCTGGGGGCAGGGAGGGCAGCAAGGAGATGGTGCATAAGGACAGCAGGAGAGGAGCATAAATAGGAGAAAAGCCGGGCTTTACCCTTCCTCACACCACAGAGCTGGGTTGGGCAGGCAGCGTGTTGGGCACCGGGTGTGCAGAGGAGCTGCGGGGCCATGCTGCCGATGGGGCAGTCCAGCAGCCTGGCCCACGGCCCCACAGCCATTAACAGTCCTTACTGTGTATTAAAATAAATCATCTGGGACCTTTCCAATAGTACGGGTTAAATAGCATCACTGAGAAGCACGGGGTGAGAGGCGGCAGCGGCCACCCCGGGTGCACCTCCTGCCCCGTGCTGCTGCCGTCAGCGCCGGGGCTCTGCCGGGTCCGTGCGCGGGGCCGCGCTCAAGTCCGCTTGGCGTGCAGCATCTCGATGAGGAGGTTGTTGCAGGGCACCTCCCCGCTCAGGTGCTTGTGGTACAGGTACTCCTCCGCCTGCATGCTCAGCGCCCGGACCTCTGCCAGCCGCAGCAGCAGCTGGCGAAACTTGTCCGTGGAGTGGGGGTAGTGGCAGACGGTGTACTCCAGCAGCGCCGCGTTGGCCTTCTCCTGAGCGTCCTTAGCCAGCGTGTGGTTCTCCAGGTACTTCACATCTGCAAGAGATGGAGGGGTGCTGAAATGGTGCCAAACACAGGCACCTGCCCCGCTCCATACTGGGTGCCCCAGGAGGGATCTGTCCCTGTGGGACCCAGGCTCCTGCAGTCACTGCGCCCAGTGCCAGCGCATGGCACGAGGGGTCCTGCTGTGCTGCCATCAGTCCCCATCCCTGCCCACCTCATGGGTGCCCCTGCTGCTGCAGACCCCTATCCACAGGACCCCACCTTTGGGTGGCCCCGAGGCCACTGCTCCACCCAAGCTGCTCCTCCACCTCCACGCCACAACCAAAGCCAGGGCCAGGGGCAGCTCCAGGGACCAGCCCAGCTTGTGGGCCAGGGGTTCTCCATTTCGGGCACCTGGGGTGACCACTGCAGGCCTGCCCTCCCCCTACAGCTGCAGCGTGGGCACTTGGTTCGCTGCTGCTGCTCCATGGGCAAGGCACTGGGTGTCAGGCAGGTCTAATGGCTTTAGGCACCGTGCTGCTCCCCATCGGCTGGCTACAGCCAAACACGGATCATATCGCAGCACCCGCCTCTGGGAGACCTTGCTGCAGACATCAGCACTGGGAGCACTTGGGGCGCTGGGATTTAGCAGCTTTACTGTGCCGCCACAGCTGCGTGGGCAACGGCGCCACCAGCTCCTGGCACCAGGCTCGGCTCTGGGTCTGCAGCTCAGGCATGGCTATGCAGAGCTCCTGGATCTGGGCAGGGGTTTCAACCAAGGCAGTGGGAGGTTTGGGGTCTAGTTCAGGCTTTTTCCCCAAAAAAAGAAGGGAGGTGAACTTGGCTTGTGGGCTGAATGGGCTGTGGCCATGGCCAAGGGGCTGGGCAGCATTTGGGAAGGCAACGCATGGTGCTGGTGGTGAGGGGGCTGAGCCCTGGCACAGGCACGGCAGGGAGCAGAGGCACTGCCGGGGGTCCCGGGGGATGCAGCCTCCAGCCCTGCATGGGCCGGGCTGTGGGGCCGGGTGGGCGCTGCCTGGTGCAGGCACGAGTGCCACGGGTTGTGCCAAGGCACACTTTATCAGATCACCCTTCCCTTTCCACTCCTGCGGCGCATTTGCTCCTATTGTGGCCCTCTCCCTTCTACCCGGGGTTGTTGTTATGAAATCTCTTTATCTGCATAAGGTTATTGTGCGAGTCATTAAAAAAAAAAAAAAAGAAGTTATATTGATAAATGTCAAATCTATCCCCTGAGTTGGCTCAACAATAGCTAGTTCTACTCGATGAACTCACCTGGTTCTCTGAAAGACCCTATTCACTGTTTAATTGAATATTTGAATAATCTTTTCATTCCTGCAAGGAATAAAGAATGTTGTCCAAATAACATTGACTCACTTCATTTAGCGACACTGCAGCAGTTGCAAAGACTGTCCTGTGACAAAGCCTCCCATCACACATACAGATATGCCTGGGATTATTTCTATGCCCTCAAGTGTTCTTCCTATTCACAGCTCCTTTTGTTTGGGAGAAGCTGCTGATAAATTGCAAACGCTTAAGGGAATGTGGGCTATAAAAGCCTCTCTTCCTCCCCTCCCCAAGAGTAGCTGCTTCATGAATGTAAGTCATGAAATCGAATGATAGGTCAATCCATTAAGGCTCTATTAAGCCCTTCTGTAGAACAAAGCTAACCTGTGCCGTCCTCATAAATATTGCTATTTTGAGAAGCCCTAATTTTAATTAAATCTCTTTACCTGCTCAGGAGAGAAATCTATTTAGAACTCAAATGGCAGCTCTTGTGAGCAGGGCTTGGCTTTGATTGTGCTATGCCAGAGTGGTAAATGTGGAAATTCTCTTGTTAAAGGCAATTACATCCTGCACATAATACACAATCCCATCCTCTACAGCTGAGCCTGCGAAGGGCAAATTACTCCAAGTGAGCTCTGCAATATGGAGAGAAAAAGTTGGATTTGGGGCAGCATGATGTCTGGGAAAACACAGCTATTTTATTCCATGCCTTCCCTGGAAGCCGCTGCTCCAGGGACGAGGAATCCCACACCGTACTCAGCACAACTTCCACGGGCACAGGCGTTCACCATGTGCCCGGGAGGACACTGCCCCTGCTCACTGTGACATGTGGTGGGGACAGGGACGGGGATGGGGGACAGGGCAGCGTGGTGGGGACCAACCTGACCTCTGAAGATCCTGCGGGGCAGCGGCTGGGGTGTGGGCCCCACCAGCTTCTTCATTTCCCAGCCCGGGCACTGTTTGTGCCACACTTTATCACTGTTTGAACAGCAAATCCCATATCTAATTTCTCTGGATTTCAAAACAGCTCTAAAGAAAAAGAAAGCCCAGGGAGGAGATGCCGCAGCTGCAGGAGGGAAGAGCCGTGTGGCTCCAGGCCCCGAGACACCCACCCTGCCCGAGGTGTTGGGATCCCACAGCGAGGGACCCGCTGCTGGCAGCGAAATGTCCACAGCGACCCCCAGCCCAGGCACTGGGGAGGGGATTCCCACTGACCACACCACGCCAGCTGCTTCCCCCAGCCCATGAACACAGCAGCGGGGCTGCCCCAGGGGCACCGCGTGGCTGCAGAGGGACGGGGCTGGGGCCAGGGATAGGGCTGGGGCTGGGGATTTGGTTAGGGATGGGGACGGAGATGCCCCAGGCTGGGCTCACGGCCCCAGCTCAGCCCCAGGGCCCGGACGCGGGCAGGCGCAATTAGCGGTGGCAGCAGCGGGGTGTGAAGCCGAGGGGCTGCAGCAGCAGAGGTGCGAGCCGGGAGCACGGCAGCCAGCTGAGCCCCTCGCTGGCCCTGCCACCGTCCTCACACCGGGAGGTGAGAGCTGCTGCCGGGACGGGGCCGAGGGGACGGTGTCAGCACCGGTAACGAAGGCGGCTGGGTTGGAGATGGCTCCGGACCCCATAAACTGCCCTCCTTGGGGCAAAGCTTGTGGGAAAATGCCAAAGGCACCGCACGCCCGCGATGGCTGTAGCAGATGGGGGATGCTCCCTGGGGCGGCAGCGGGGCAGAGCCCCAGGGACAGGGAGGGCTCTCAGGGCAGCGCCCGCGGCTCCCGCGTATTTTGTCTGGGTGAGGAGGGACCGTGTGAACCTGCCGCGTCGGCCGACCGCAGGCTCCGAGGCAGCGCCTAATCAGGAGAAACGTGCAGCCCCTGGCCGGGGCCCTCTGACGCAAATCCCGGGGGAGATAGGGGCCGTCCCCGCGGCCGCCTCTGTCAACACGCCTGTTTTGCAGGGCCGTATCAGCCGCTTGTTTCCCCGCCTGGTGCGGCGGGTGGGTGACCAAAACAGGCTCTGCCTGCGGGCACCTGGCGCTGCAACGTCCTCCGCAGCCAGAGCAAAGCAGAAACAGCCTGAGGAACCGCAGAGGCCTCTTGCACAAGGCAGGGCAGCTGAAAGGCATCAGCCCTTGCTACCGGTGCCTCGCCAAGAGCCCCTCAGCCCCCATCCCTCCAGCAGCCAGCCCAGCCGCTCCCACCGCCTCCCGTAACGCCTGGGGCAGCCTCGCAGTGCTCCGACCCGCAGCGCTGCCCCTAGCCCTGTGCCCCGTGGTGGATCCCTGCCCGTGCCCTGCTCACCGAGGCTGAAGAGGATCAGGAACTTGAGGCAGACGAACTCCTGCCGGTCCACCTGGAGGGAGTGCAGGTGCAGGACCAGCTCCTGCGCCCGCAGCACCAGGGAGTGCAGGATGGAGCCCGCCTGTGCCGTCACCGTCGACAGGTCCACCTGCAGGAGGGGGCGAGCATCAGCTGCAGCACCCCGTGCCCTCCCCACCACCCCCACCAGCTCGCCGCAGCCCACGGCTCCAGCCAAAAGCAGAGGAGAAGCAGTGAACAGTGGTGGTGCCATGGGTTCCCCACAGCTCTGCTGCTGCTCAGAACCGGGCCCCCCGTAGAGCTGCGCATTGCTGAGTGCTCTGTGAATAAACACCTGGCTGTGGATTTTCCCCTGTATGAAACATTTTGCTGCAGACCCGGGAGCCCACAGGGCAGTGGGATGGGGCCATGCCCTGGGGCCAGGCAGAAGGCTCAGGTCTCTCTGCAGAGCGCAGCAAAAACATCATCTTCTGCACAAACAGCCCGCAGCACAAACAAACCGGACACCCCGCACCGCGAGGAGCGCGGCCAGAAGTGAGACCAAAATCTCCCCCAGGGGCAGTCCCACACTCACCTCCTGGCCGGTGACCAGCAGCACGCTGTGCTCCTTGCCGTGCTGCAGCTGCCGGTAGACGTGGTCGAACACCAGCAGCTCGCTCCAGCAGTTCTGCAGCAGCTTCATCTGGTCGCCCACCTGCAACACAGGCAGAGCCACGCCGCTGATGCCCCCGCACACGTGGATGTGGCACAGGAGCCTGGGTGCCAGCTCGCTCCCAGCCCGAAGAGGGGACGAGGGCAGCCCCAGTCCCTCCCCACCATCCCGGTGCTGCTTTTGGAGGTTCAGTGGCCCCGCATTACATGAAGCAGAGCACGGGTGAGGCCACCTGCCAAGAGGCTGAGCAGTGCCTTGGCACAGGTACGGCATCACCGTGATGTGTTAGAGGCCTGCCAAACCTCCGCCTTCCCCAAAGGCCCACAGGTGACGGACCCACGGGGCCATTCCCACCCCAGCTCCTCTCCATGTCCAGCTTTGCCTGCTGGCAGCAGCCGGGCTGGGCTGGTGAAGGGCTGTGGCTGCAGGGACATTGCCACCTCCACAGGGAGCCCCTCTGCTCCTGGGGACCAGGACTTTGCCCCCACCAGCACTGTCTGCCAAAAAAAAAAAACACATTTTTTTAATCCCCGCCTGGTGTCCCACTCAGGGCAGTGCAGACCCACGGCCAGCCCGGGGAGCTGCAGGGGGACCCCATGGAGGGGGAGCGGGGCTGGAGGAGGGCAGGGGAGGGGAGCAGAGGAGCGGGGCTGGCTGCCCCTTATCAGCAGGAATCCTGCTGAAGCCGTGCACAAATCTTTAACAAAATGACCACTGGCCGCATCCCTTCGCCCGGCACCCCGACGGGGGAGTGCGACGCTGCTCTGGCACAAAGGCCCTGTGTCTGCTGCCCGTCCCTGGTCACTGCACAGCTTCAGAGCACAGCACCCGTCCTCCAGCACTTTAACCCTGGTGCCTCCCAGCACTCACACCCTGCCCGCTCCTCTGCATACCCCTGCACACAGCCACGTGCATCTCATCTCTGCATGTACGCTGCTGTGGACACGCAGGGACAGCTACAAGCACGGCCAGGTTTGCAAAGAAATTTCTGGAAATGCCCCTGTTAAGAGGCTCAGCCCAGGGAGGCAAGCTGCCCTGCAGGGTCTCCTCGGAAAGCCAGGGGCTGGAGGCAGCACCAGCGATAGCTGGGATGAGCCAGCCTAAGCAAACAGCCGTGTTTGCCTTGTCCCTGTGCCCATGGGTGCTGCAGGATGTGACCACGCTGCTGTCCCAGCCCCAGCAGCAGGGAGGAGGCAGCCCCAAAACCGCCATCCCTGCCGGCGTGGGGTTTATCATCAATACTTCCCTCCCAGCAAATTCAGCGCCACCAGAAGAGCTCTGCAGGGCCATTGTGCTCGCTGCTTTTAATAGAAGGAAGACAGATGCAGTATCATGGAGCTGGATAATACCATCGTTTGGCTGAAGAGGCTGCAATAAACCAGGGTCGGTAGATTGCAAAAGGAATGGAAGTCGGATGAGAAAGAGCTTTATGGTTCCTGAGCCCGGCACCCCCCACAGGCTGCCTGGGCGTATTTGGGAGCTGTGGTGGTGGTCGGACACGGGTGGCACCGGGGAGGGAGGTGCCCAGCGGTGCCAAGTGCCCGCAGCAGCAGGGCAGCCCCAGCCACATGCACCCAGCCCGAGCCCCACAGGACACGGGGTTTCTGCTCAGCTGCTGAACAAAGAACTGGGGAAAAGCTCATTCTGCGTCAAAACAAAATGGAGGTTTTCTGCATTCTGAACGACCTCTGGCCCCAAAGCCGGCGGCTGGTGAGCAGCACAGGGAGCCGGGCTCCCCGCACGGCCGCACGCTCCCAGCCGGCAGCACCCGGCCAGCGCCAAGCCCCCTGCTCATCTCCTGGTGTTGTTTTGGAACCTCCTTCCTGTGCCTCATTCCTCACCGGGATGAGCTCCAGGAGGGACAGGCTGAGGGTTTTGTTCTAAAAAATGCTCTAAAGAAACTCATCGTTTCCAAAAGGAAACATTCAAACAGTCCCGAAAACCCCGTTTCTTCCCGTAACAAGACCAGCTGGCTTCTCCCAAGCTCTGCAGGCACTTTCAGCGTCGCCTCCACGCCACCCACGGCACACCTCGCCCTGCAGTGCCCACTGCCTGCCCCAGTGTGCCATGTGTGGCCTTCCTGGGGGCTTCGTGGGGCCATGGTGGGAGCCCAGCAGAGGCTCCATGGGCTCCAGTGCTGCATGGGGTGTTTGGGGACATCCCTGCACCCTGCTCCCACCATGGGGGCAGCCTCCCTGTGCCCCTGCTGCAGCCAGCACTGTGCAGAGGAGGGGGCTCCTAATGGACGGCCCTTCGGTGCCCACCAGTCCTCCCAGCGAGGCGGCACGCACGCACACTCGCCTTTAAAAGTTAAGCAAAGGATCTTCCTCTTTTAATGTCAAGGCTTTTCAACGGAGTGCTTTATCAAGGACCTGATGCAAGCTGTCTTTAAGAGGCTTTTTTTATTTTCTCTTTTATTTTCTTTTTTTTTTTTTTTTTTAAAGAAAGCATTTAACCCATTCACAAAACGTGGCAGTGAAACGCTCCCCATGCGGGGCGAGCACTCACCTGCCACCACAGCCGTGGAAAAGGCCTTTCTGAGGAAGGCACGCCCGCAATTGACACAAAAATCCATTTCCCTACAATAAGTGGGGCTGTAAAGATCCATGGAGGGGGCAGGCATTTCCCCCAGCAGCTAAATCCCCGTGCTGCTGCGTGTGTTGGCACAGGGCGTCCCCCTGGTACCACTGCCCACACTCAGGCATCCCTGCAGCACCGTGAGTGATCCCAGTGAGCACCACCAGCCTCACCTTGCTCCAAGGTGCTCAGAGGCTCCAGCACACCCACCCAGCACCGGCTGCACCACACCATGGGCTTGAGGAGCACTCAGATGCCTCCCAACCCAACCGCACCCCAGCGCTGCCCTAAGGGACTTTGCCCAAATCCTGGTGCGGGGCTGGCCCCTGCGGCTCCATCCCAGCGTGGGCACGCAGTGAGCACCAGCACCCCGAGCCGCAGCCCGGGCAATTACTGGGTGCGAGCAGGACCTGTCACCTCGGCTGCTGGGAAGTGCGAAAGTGGATTAACCGTCCGCCGGGGGCCGGCAATCAAAACCCCACACAAGTGTAAGGTGTTAATGGTCAGATGCAGGCCCCCTTCCCCCTGCCCAGATACCACTGCCATGTGCAGCTTAAAGCATAAAAAAAAAAAAATCCACCAAGCCCAGTGCAGCAGGGCTGGGCTGACACCTCCCTGCAGGCAGAGCACACGCTGTGGCCCTGGGCTGCTGCCCTTTGCCCGTGCCAGCAGCAGCCCTCGGCATCGGCGCGCTGCGGGAGCAGCAGCCACGGGAAGCAGTCACATTTACCCCAGTGCAGAGGATGCTAAACATTGCTGCAGCATCCACGACCAGAAGGAGATTTTAAATCTGCCAAAAACGCGCTGGCTGTGGGCCAGGAGATGGGGGTCAAGATGACCCATGCGTGCTGCAGGCAGAGGAGCAGCCGACTGCAAATGGCCCCGTGGTGGCTGCGAGATCGCTCATAGGAGCGAGGGAAACCAACCCCGAGGACAGCACAGCACAGAAGCCCCTTGGAGCAGCGTTTCCCCCAGGCTGGTGTTCACCCATGGGTGGGGAGCAGCGAGGAAGGGCTGTGGGGGATCGGTGTCCCCTGGCCCCCGGCTGTGCGCACCCATCGCAGCGAGCCCGCGTGCCCAGCCGCCGGGGCTCTGACCAGCCTCGGGCTGAACCCACGGCAATTTGTTTAACATTCCTGGCTGCTCATCCCAATCTAAAGGTCATCGCACCCCTGTGTGCATGATATTTATAGATACGCGTAGCAATATCACCTATCTAGACCAGACTGTGCAGGATATTTGTGTATAAAAGGAGCCTCGAGCAGACACAATGTGAGTGTGCAAGTGTGCGTGTGCACTCACATCCCTCTCTCTCTCCATATATATATAAAAAATTACATCTGAAAGGACAAAGTTGCCTGAGACTCACGACCCAACAAAATATATTTCACCCCCGGCCCATATTTTTCTTCCTGAAGAGCTGCTGCAAATCTTCCCTCAGTCCTGACACATCTCATCTAGACTCAGTTAAAGTTCGTATTTATGGGCGTCAGCGCTGACCTCTTCCACCTCCGCCCGCGCGGCCTCGCGCCGCGGCTCCGCGGCCGGCCCTCGATAAACAAGCGGGCCCCCAAATCCCCCTCTGCCGCGCGGCATTATTAGTCTTGCCTCCGAAGGCCAGCGCAGTCCGTAATTCTCCGCCTGGTGACACAAGATGAACGCGGCGACATCAGTCTCGCGGCGGATTGGCATGGGGACCCTCGTTTGTCAGTGGCAGACTGACAGAATTACTGGCCCTTAAATGAAACGATATATCTGGGAAGTTAAATCTGTTTTCAATCTGGCTGCCCCGCGCCTGCGGGCAGACGTGGCGCGCGAGCTGATGTCAAGGGGCCGTTAGCCCCTCTCCCCCCGTGTCCTTCCCAGGGCGCAGCGGAGGAGCCGGGGGGGCTCTCCCCACGGCCCCAGCCCTGGCCCCAGCATCCAGCTGGGAGGAGATGGCAAAGGGTCTGGTCTAGCCGGTGTGCTGGGGTCCCTCGCTGGGCTTTTGGTGTGGGAATGAGAACGGGAACAGGACCTGATGGCTCTGGGGGGACCTGCTCCTGCTCCCCCAGGCAGGGAGCAAAGCCTCACCCCAGCACTCCCAAGGGTTTGCCCCCTCCAGGCCTGGAGAAGCTGTCTGGCTGCAAAACGCAGTGGCCCCAGCACCCCTGGCAGCTAGGAGTGCTCGGGGAAGTGGGGACACTGCACATGGGGGACACAGAAAGCTGACCTGTACTTGCTCCCTGCTCAGCATCATCCTGGAGCGATGCCGGTGCATCACCCTCCCAGCCTGGCCCCCCCAGGAACCCTCCTGGCTGGGGGCAGCAGCAGCTGCCTGCACGTGGCCGTTCCTGGGTCCCCGGGGGCTGTGGTGTCCCTGCTCCAGGGAGCTCCGGCCGTGCCGCGGGGACTGCCTGCGTTACAGCCATTGATCCCCGAGGCCGCGGTTTTACGCTGTGCTAGTGGGCTTTAGGGCAAAGCCATAAACTCTGCACTAGCAGGAGTTCATTTACCGCGCGCTTTTATGCGCCGGGCAGGAGAGGGAGAGGTTCCAGGCACTGCGGAGCTGCTGTCCTGTCCCACAGCCTCCAAAAACCACCGCCCCGTGCTGGGGGACACCTGGTGCTGTGCAGCATGGTGCCGGCTGTGGCGTGCACCCACTGGTGCCCCCGGCCCGCTCCCACCCCAGGGACGGGGCAGCTCAGGGGGATGTGCCCAGGGGGCTCCGCTCAGCTCCATCCCCGGGCACCACCGGGATGTGCTCAGGGCACTGGTGGCCCTGGCCAGGTGAGACCTCGTGGCACCATCCCAAGCCCTGCAGGAGGAGGAGGAGGAGTGCCCTCGGAGGTGCGTTCACACGGAAGCAGCCTATTTTCGTGGTGTGCTCAGGCAGACAATAGAGTTACAAGGCTACGCGGCAATGCAGCTGATGGCTGAATTTACACTGTTTACAATATCTCCTGCAAAACAACAGCCGCCCTGTTCCCAAAATCCAGGCTGGACACTGATATGATTGAAATAAGCCCGACCCAGCCCCACAATGCGACTTCCTGACAGTGTTTTGGATAGCCAGGGGCTATTTTGAGCAGCGAGGCTCTGCCCTGTGGTACCCATGGGGTGGGCATGGCAAGGAGCATGGCCCTGTCCTGGGCATGGTCCCCGTGGCACTGGGATGGGCGCTGATTTTGGCCAGCCCTGGGTTGTGCAGCCTCACACTGCATGCATGGGAAGGCACCTGCCTCTCCCAGCCGCCACGGGACTCATCTCACAGCACTGTGCCAACATGGCAAAATATTCTCCCATTTTTGCAGCACTTTGGGATCTTAGTTCAGCCCAAGACACAAACATCAAATATCTGAGACTGTGGCGAGGCTGGCAGAGGCTGCCCCAGCCCTGCTCATCCCTCTCCTGGCCCCTGTAAGTATTTGGGGGACCTGGGAGACGCGAGGGGCAGGCAGGTGGGGTCAGCACTGTGCCCCCCAGCGTGTGGCTGCCGGCAGCTGAGGCCGGTGCAGAGGAGCTGCCCTCAGCCCAGCCCGGCCCTGGCTCCCTGCTGCTCGCGGGCACCCACCTGACAGCATCGATTTTCCTCCTAAAGGCGGAGGAGAGAATTGTCTCAACTATAATTCCTCAACGTTACATTTTTCAATTATACCTAGAGCCTGACACCGCACTCACTCTGCTGGCGATTGCCTCCGCACCAGCCCCCGCCATGATGCACCGGGCACGGTGAGCCCCGCAGTGCCAGCAGGCTTGTGGTCATGGCCATTGCCCTCCTGCCAGCACGTCAGCCCCAATCCTGCCCGCTGCAGCACCCCGTCCTGCCGGCACTTATCCCCGCTCCCCTCACTGCCCGCATCCCCATGCCACCTCCCTCCCAGTGCCCAGACCCCTACCTCCAGCTCCTTGAAGAAGATGCAGCTCCGTGCCCACTCCACGATGGAGAAGAGGGTCTGGTCTGCCATCTTGCACATGAGGCCGAAGGTGCTGAGCTTCTCGTGCCGGCCTTTGCCTTGCTCCTGCTGCAGGCAGGCCAGGATCCGCGCCTTCACCTGGGCCTCGTCGGGCTCCAGCTGCAGCAGCTTCAGGATGACCTCGGGGATGTCGGGCGGGGAGCTGCTGGGGTAGGTCTCTGGGTACATGTAGGGCACGGGCTCGTGCGCATTTGTGTAGTGGTCGGGGTACTCGGACTTGATGGTGCGGCTGGGGAAGGAGGGGTAGTGGTAGCCGGCGAGTGGCACGTGGCTGGGCACAGTCATTCCCAGGGAGGGCGTCCCGTAGGGGCCGCGCTCGTAGTCGACGGGCGTCAGGGCGGCGGGGTTGGGCGGCAGGGTCTTGGACATGGCGTGGATGCTGTGGATGGTGGAGGACAGGCTGTAGTCGTTCTGCACGGGAGACACGATCTGGGGCACGGTCTCCAGCTTGAAGCCGTTGGCACGGATCAGGGCTTTCTTCTGCTGCTTTAAGGCACGGTCCCGCTTGTACATGGGCCCAAACTTGTTCCTGCCTCCGCGCATCCGGTCTGCACGCACGGCTGTGGGGCAGAGGCGGCAGAGGCTGCAGTGAACCCGCGCCGAGGGAGGGCACCGCGAGGGGGGGCAGACAAATGGGGCTGGGGGGCACTGGGACAGCTGCCCAGAGAGCTGCTGGCAGGGCTGTGCTGCGGGGCTGGGGTCTGCTGTGCCTCAAAGCCTCTGGGAATTGCAAGGAAGGAAGAAATACTTGGCTTGAGCTATGAAATGCACAGGGATAGGGGAGGTTGTGCCCTGTGTGGGCTTAGAGCAGAGCCCCAGAAGCCTGGGCAGACAAGGGGGGGCTTGACGCCTGCTTTCATTTTTACAGCCCTGGACCAGCCCCAGGATTTCCTTGTTTTTGCCAAGCCTGGGGCAGCACAAACTCCGGCCTGTGTGCACCCAAGCTGCACTCTTCCTGCAGCCCTCTCCCATTTCCAGAGCTCTCAGAGCCCTGTGCACTGCTGTGAGGTGCCCTCGGGCTGCCCAGGGCCAGCCACAGCCGGGAGCTCAGCCCAAGTGCCCCGCTCTTGGAGTCATCCTGATGGCCTGCAGCGAAGCAGACATTCCTGCAGAACCCCAAGGAAACCCAAGAATGTGTCACTGTGCGAGCACACAGGTGCTTCTCTGCAGCACAAGCTCATCCCAGCCCCGCAGCCGCCAGCCCACCCGCACAGCCCCGCTCGGGAGGCCGCGAGCTGGACGCCTCGGCAGGCACCAGGGATGAGCAAGCCAGCGAGCACAGCCCGCGGCTGAGCATGAAAGGGAAAAGCCCCTCAGCTGGCTCACAGCCTCGCTGAGAGCAGCCGGTTCTTGCTTTTGTGTCGCCGCTGGTACCTCTGCCTCTCTCTCAGCCGTGTGCCCCGCGGATGCTGGAAGCGTGGCCAGACCCCGGAGAGCTCCCAGACTCTCCCCGGGCAGGCTGGAAGGGCGGGAGTGCGTTCAGAGGGAGAGCAGGAATGTGCTCCCAGGGGAGCCGCCCTGTGCTTCCTCCCTCATTCTTTATTCATGGAAACGGCATCTCGAGCCACGCGGCCACAGGCATCCTCCGCGACCCGGGATGCCTCAGCTCCCCGGCTCGTGGGAGCCTGCCCCGCACGCAGCTGCCTCGGGCCGTGCCTGCCTCCAGGCTCTGCTGCCAGCACCCCTATGGGGCTCCCCGCAGGGACACCCCAGCACAGCCCCAGCTGGCACCTGGCCTCCGCCACCAGCCCCACACCGTAGGGCGCACTGAGAGCCCTCATCTCCTACCCACTCCAAATAATATTTTGGGGTTTATTCCCCCACCAGCATTTCCCCTGCCCTTTGAGAAAGGAAGCCCAGGGAGCACATCCCAAGCCCGCCTGCATCCCCCCTGCCCAAAACCTTCCCCAGGCAAACACTGGTCACCTCCTTCCATCTCGGACCAAAAACACAAAGACAGAAGGGGGCTTTCAACACCTTCTACTCCCCTTTTCCATTTCAGGACTGCATCCGTTTCTAAATCCCACTGGATTCACACCCTGGCCATCTCACAGCCAAGAGCCCGGAGCAGGGAGAGAGGTGGGCAAAGGGAAGCCCCCAGCCCCCAGCCCCCTGCCCCAGGCCCTTGGCCACGTCACCATCCCCGCAGCAGCTCTGCGCCCCCTTCCCCACGGTTCCCCCAGCCACAAGCTGCACTGCGGCTTCGGGAGGGGGCCGGTGTCACCACCGTGCTTGTCTCCAAAATTAATCATTCGGGGCTTGCTTTTGTCCTGTGTTGCTGAAGCATTCTCCGTGTAGCTTGGCTTCCCTGACCAAAAAATGCAATAACGAAGGCAATGTAGGCTCCAGTTTTTAACACAAGAGTCCCACAGGAATGCTATTTGCCTCTGGGTGCCTCCCTCCCCAGCGAGCTGCTGCAGCTAACAGCAAGGAAATAAACAAAAAGAGGCTGTTTGGAACGAGACGGCTGCTGATAGCCCGGCCGCTGCCCTCCTAGCCAGGCAAAACACGGGGCCAAATTAGCTGCATGGTGAGCAAGAAAAAACAGCCAAAAACGGGAAACCAAAAGTGCATCTGCCCCCCCAAAAGCTGCCTCTGCCTGTCCCTTACAGCCGGCACCTGCCCCACTCCCAAACCCCTGCTGACGGGTGCGGCGCTGGCCCGGCCGCTGGCCCGCGCACGGCAGGCTCAGGGCACCAGTAACTCCAGTCCGGGGAGAAGCAGGGAACTGGGATCAGTCCGGAGACAGGGCTGGAAGCTGGACCTCGCCGGGAGTTTGCAGGGGCTGATTCTGCAGCCCGATGTTGTGTCTCAGCCCCGCGCCTCCGCCCCAGCAGCGCTCCAACCCCGCTCCCTGGGAAGCCAGCGGCTCGCTCCCTGCAAGTACGAGCAGTACTTCGCGATTAACCCGCACCTCGCCTTGAACTCCGCGCCATGCAGCCCTGCCCGGCCAGCCCGGCCAGGTGAGAGGCGTCAGCCCAGCCTGCCCCCAGCCACCCGCCGTAAAATGTGAACGGGTTCAGGCAAGAAGGGGCTGGGGTGAGCTGACAGCGGCAGGAGTTTTCCTTTCCACGTTTGCGTTTGCTTTTGCTTTGCAATCGCTTGCCAGCGAACTGTGTCCTGGATGTATTTTGCTGGGCTGTGCTAAGCGCTGCAGAAACCACAACACAAGATGCGGGGATGTCAGGGCCCGACTCGAACGTCTCAGTCAGGATCAGCTTCTCTGACACGAGCGAGGTGACAACAGTGGGGGATGTAATTGCACTCCCCGAGAGTCAGGCAGCTGAGAAATCTGTTATACTAAATGTCACCAAGAGGAAAAATATAATTTGTGGTGGGTCTCACGCAGTTTTATTGTGAGTCTCGTAATATTTAGCGTTTTCCTTAAGTCTCAGCTTCTGGAATTATGTGATTAAGGAAAACAATAATTCCTCTGCTATTTCCCAACCGTTCTGCCAGCAAAGAAAAAAAAATCCTGGAAAGTTGAAGCTCCGGCAGCCAAAACCCCCGGAGAAACAAAACAAAAACAAAGGAACGAAAAGCAGAAGGCAAGGCGAAAAAACGAATTTTTGTTTAACTTGGGGAGGAAAAACGGAACCGGAGCAGCCCCGGCAATTACCGGCCCGGGGGGCGCGGCGGCGGCCGGGGACAGCGCGACGGCCGCGGGGGGAGCGCGCAGGGCGAGCACCGAGCACGGAGCCCCCCGCTCCGTCCCGTCCCGTCCCGACCCGTCCCGTTTGTGCCTACCTTCCAGGCGCATCCCCACGGTGAGGCACTTCTGGAAGCGGCAGTAGGGGCAGCGCTTCCGCTGGGTCTTGTCGATCTTGCAGTTCTGGCTCTCGGTGCAGGTGTAGTGCTTGTTGTTCTGCACTGTCCTCTTGAAGAAGCCCTGCGGCGGCCAGCGGCGGTGATGCGGCGGGCACCGGCCCCGAGCCCCCGGCCCCCGCCCGGAGCCCCCCGCCCTGCCCCGAGCCCCCCGCCCGCCGCCGGGGCTCCCGTCGCGGCCGCGCTCCCGTGCCGCCGCCCGGCGAGCCGCCGCTAACGAAAGCGGGCGAGGGGCGGCCCGGGGGGGACCCCGCAGCCCCGACCCCGGCCGTGCCCCCCTTTCTGCAGCCCCGGCCCCGGCCGTGCCCCCCCCCCTCCCCCCCGCAGCCCCCTGCCCGCTCCTACCTTGCAGCTCTCGCAGGTGAGCAGCCCGTAGTGGTACCCCGAGACCTTGTCCCCGCAGACCGGACACAGCTCGTCCAGGTCCTCATCATAGGAATAGTCCATCCCCGCCGGCGGCCCTGCTGCGGGACACGGCGGCGGCTCAGCGGGACGGGGCCGGGGGGACGGGCACCGGGCGGCCCCGAGCCCTGCGCCGGGAGCGGCAGCGGGAGCGCGGCGCGGCGGAGAGCGAGCGGCAGGTGCCGGCGCCGGAGCCCTTTATAGCGCCTGGAAGAGCAGCTCCATGCTGGTGCGGGCGAGCGGCCAGCCCCCCGGGGGCTGGGGAACCTCCTCTGGGAGAGCGGGCGGCTGGCGGCTGGGGACGGGCTGGGGAGGAGGGACCTGGCAGCCCGGGGGCAAGGGGACGCGGGCACGGCCCGGCACGGCACGGCCACGGCCCCCCGGCTGCGGAGGCCCCGACGGCGGCGGCCCCGGGGCAGGAGGAGATGGGACCCGAGCCCCCGGCTGGGGCTGCAGCCACCTCCCTGCACCAAGGGGGCGAGAGCCACCCGCGGCACCGGGCCCCGCAGCACCCACGGCACGCACGAGCCCCCCACCGCCCCCCGCTCCGGCCTGCACGGCTTTGTACGTAGCACCCGGAGCAGTGCCCGCAGCCGGCAGCCAGCCCCCGGCCCCCCAGGACAGCCAGAGCGGGCCCGTTACCCCCACGGCTGCCAGAGGAGCCCCAGGAAAGCTGCGTGAGGAGCTCTGGGTGTGCGGCACCCCCGGCACCTCCCCTGGGGCCACCGGCAGCGGTAGCGGCAGGGACGTGGCCCAGCCGGACAGACAGCGCTCGCTGCTGCCGTTCCAATCCCTGCCTCACTTTTAGGGACGCTCGCTGAAACACTCCCCCATAAACCAGCACAGCGCACGTCCCCGCTGTCAGCTGGGTTTGGTTCTGTCTAAGGAAGTTTCCTGCTCGCAGGCAAATGCAGCAGCCTCCAGCCTCCCAGCCCCGTCCCGCTGAGGGGTGACCGGAGAAGGGGCTGCTCGGGGGGCTCGGTGAGCTGCCCCCTGCCCCTGACACACGGGGCAGTGCAGGCAGCACAGGCGCTGCCTCCAGGTGGGGGTGGAGGAGCGGCTGCTGCTCTAATGGAGCTCAGCACCCACACATGTCCTGCTCCCAGCCGTGGGCCTTGCCCAGGCGCACAGGGGTACAGCCTGGTTCGGGGCTCCCCCTGGCCAGCAACCATGGCCAAACTGAGCCCAAAAAAAACAGCAAAGGGTGAGTCTGTGCCTGGCCTGGCACTGCATCACCAGGCAGGAGGAGCCTCCTGCTCCCAGCCCTGCCAGGCACATGCCCCGGTCTGGGTGCTCGGCCACGGGGAGCTCGAGGCTCCCTCACTGATCCAGGCACGGGAGCTCAACCCGTCCCCTCGGGGCTGGCCTACTCTCATTGAGAAACGCTTCCTGGCTGCCCAGTTCGGCACCATGAAAGGCCCACAGGGGATGGAGCTGCAATTTGAGGCATTTTGACACCCAAGGGCTCCATGGGGAGGTCGCAGGCCCCGAGACTGGGCTCATCCCGCACATCCCACCCCGCACATCCCATTCCACGCAGCTCGTCCCCCACAGCTCGCCCCGCACGGCTCATCCCGCACACCCGTCGCGGCCCGCGGGTGCCCCGGGGAGGAAGCGGCGCTGGCAGGGATGTGCGGCAAACAGGAAGCGGGCTCGGCACAGGATCGCTGCGGAGCCACCAGGAGCCGAGCCCAGGCTAAGAATAGCAGCAGGCAGCCCCCGGCGCGGGATGGTTTGGCCGGGAAGGAGCGCGCCTACAGCCCGCAGAGCCCCCCAGCCGCAGCCCCCACGCTC
Organism: Aythya ferina; assembly: GCF_964211825.1. NCBI lineage: Eukaryota > Metazoa > Chordata > Aves > Anseriformes > Anatidae > Aythya > Aythya ferina. Next base: position 1,257,011 of record NC_140318.1, on the reverse strand, counting down.
GCTGTGAGCTCCAGGGGAGCTGCCGGGGATCGCGGGGCTTTGGCTGCCACTGCGGAGAGGAGCCCAGAAGGGGCCGGGGATGCGGGGGCTGCCTGTGCTGGAGGGGGCTGCGACAGAGCTGGGGTGGCCAGGAAGCCCCGGCTCGCCACCCCTTGCACTCTCAGAGCCCCTCGGAGTCCTTCGCTCGCCACCCCCTTGCCCCGCGGCTGGATCTGGCATTTCTGGGCAGCAGCAAGGCCAAAGGGCTGAGGCCATGGTGGGACCTTGCTCTGCTGCCCTTGGGGCCCAAAGCAGGGCCAGGAGACCCTGAGTGTCCCTGGGTGTCCCTGAGTGTCCCTGGGTGTCCCTGGGTGTCCCAGGGTGTCCCCACGCCCAGCTGATGCTGGTGCCTCCATCCCCACGTCCGCTCATGGGGATGGGACGGGAAGCGAAGGCCCACGCACGGCTCCCGCTTCCTTGCCAAGTGTCCCCAGCCTCCACCAGGCCAGAGAGACCCCAGGAACCGGGGCACGGGCAGGGGGCAGGCAGGTCAGGGTGGCCGCGGGTGTCCCCACTGGCAAATACTCACCGCGACACGGCGCTGTGCCCCGCTGCACACGGGGTGGGGGTGCCAGGAGATCTTCGCTCGCACCTCGGGCGAGCAGCCCCAGCCCAAGGAGCCTCCACGGGTGCCGGGTCCCGCTGCCCCCTCCGGAGTGGGCTGGGGGATTTATAGGGCCCGCGTCCGCTGGGGAGGTGTCGGGGCTCTGGCTGCGCGCACAGCGCCCGGTGCAGGACACCAGCCAATCTCCTCCCCGCGGGGGCCAGGCTCAGCCGAGGTGGACCAACTTAGTTGCCTTATTGGTTTCTGTGGCCACGTGACCATGCAGAAAAACATCATAATTAAGCTACAAAATGCTGCCCATAAACTAGCATTAGAAAGTGACAGGGGAGATAAGTGGGACCTCTGCAGCAGATAAAGCACCAGGAGAGAGGAACTCCGGCGGGAGGCGGGGGGCACGGGTGGGCAGGGGCGAGCGCACCAGTGCCTGCGCCCGCGCCGGGGCCACGCTGATTTATGGCCATGGTGCGAGGGAGGGGGCCGTGGGGCGGCCACGCCAGGTCAGGCTGCGGGGCAGGACGCCTCGGGAGGAGCAGGATCTGCGGGATGAGCGAACCCAGCATCGGGGACCAGCAGCCGAGGCCTCTCCAGCCCTTGAAGGAACCTGGGCCACCCAGGCCAGCACCCACAGTGGCCGGGACAGGCACGGAGCCCAGCTGCCCACTTGGGGTACATGGGAAACGTGCTCAGGGACAAGGTGTTGGGGCAGCAAAGTCCCCACCATGTGGATTTCCCACCTCCTGCACGGCGCTGGGCACAGTCCTGACCCTTGGGCACTGCGGTGACCCCGGGGCTCTGGTTTCCATCTCCCTGTGAGGTCAGAGGCGAGGCCCCAGGGAAGAGGCCACTCACGACACCTCCCTCCTGCCAGGGCAGGGATTTGCTTTTTCTTCCTCTCCACAGCCCCGCTATCCATCACCCCAGCATCTCCCCACGTGTCTGCACAGAGCCCACTGGTGGCTCACCCCAGCACCACAGCCCCGAGGACTTTTTGCTGCAGCCCCAGCGGGTACCGGGGTGGCAGGACCTGGGTTTGGGGCCACAGGACGGGCGTCACCCCACAGGGACAGGCCCCAGCTCACGGCCTCACCGCAGGAGGGAGCGGGGAGCCCGCGGCACGGGGCTGTGGGGAAGGAGCGGGAGCCATGAGCTGTGCAGCCCCGGTTGTTTTTTCCTTGCTCTGCAGCTGAAGAGAGGAGAAAAGTAACGAAAACACAGCTCTGTAGAAGAGCCAGGCCTGGAGAGGCAGCTTCCGCCCCGATCCCAAGCAATTATCAGCCGAATGCCAGATGTTCCGATGCAATGCCAATGTCAGGGAAAATAAATCTTTGGCAGGTTCAAGGTCCCCGCCGGGCCGGCACACAGCGGCTCGCGGCTCAGCCCCGCGCGAGGCGGGGACGGAGCAGCACGGGGCGGCCGCTCCGCTTCCTCCCGCCGGGCATTGTTCCCCTGGGAAGCCCCGGCCGCATGCCGGCCACTTGCTATTTTTGAAGCTAGGTGTTTTCAGGGGTAAATACGTCCCTGCTGGCCTTGGGCACCTTCCTTTGCACAGGCCCTCGCCAAGGCCGTGGCCCAGCTCCTGCAGCGGGCGCGCGCTCAGTGCTCGCTCTCGGGGCAGCGCGGCGGGGCCGGGCGGAGGGGTGGGCAGGGGAGCTGCAGGTCGGGGCAGCCACGGGGGCCCTGCAATGAGCCAGCTCCTGGTGAGGTGGGCACACGGGGCTCTGGCACTGGGGACACCCAGCTTTGTCTGCAATGAGGGCGCCAGCTCCAACACCGGGGCGCTTTGCAGCAGTGGCACCCACCACTTGCCCAGGCTGCTGCTCTCCTTCCCGTCCCGGTGCTGGGTTTGCTGTAGGACACGGGACCAGCAGTGCCTGCGGGCACCCTGTGTACCCCCGCAGCAAGTGCCCGTTCAGGTGGCAGCAGCCGGGCATGCAGAGCCCTTGCCAAAGGCTGTGCGCAGCCCTGGGGGTGCCTGGGGACGGGCAGAGGGGCAGAGTGGGGCAAGGGTTCTGTGGCAGAGGGACGAGCTGGTGCCAGCACCCAGGAGGGGACAGGGCCCTGGGCTCCCAGTGACACAGGCTCCCAGGGAGGTGCTGGGAAGGGGGGCTGGCTGCCACTGGGTGCCTGCACCCAAAGGCCCTGCCGCAGGTTTGGTGGGGGTGTCCCCAGCAGCCACGGGCACAGAGGAGGCACTGCTGCCCCCAGCCACATAGTGACACCATCCCCATCACAGCTGAGGGACTGGCACAGCCTCTGCTTCGTGCTCCCGATGGGGCCAAGCCCTGCCACGGCCATCGCCAACCCCAGCTGCTGCCACCAAAGCCCCGGCCATCACCAAGGGGCCGGCACAGCCGCAGCCGAGCCCGTGGGGCTGCACCACCCGCCGCGGGACGCAGCCGCGCTTTGGCTCCTTGCTGGTGCGCAGCCTTGATGCTCGGCAAAGCGTATCTCCTTCTCGGATGTTATCTTCATCCACTCAGCTTATCTGCGGCGGGGCAGCCCTCCTGCCTGCGCCACGTTCCCGGAGCGTGCCTGCAGCAGGTGTGGTCAGCACTACTGTTGGCCAGAGCCGGCCGCCTGCGCCGCCGGCTGCCCGCAGTCCCTGACTCCGGGGCGCGTGGCGATAACGTGCGCGCGGCGAGGACTTTGGCGATAGCGTTCCCGATGACATTACCTTGTCCCCCGCATTCTTCCGATGCCACGCACGCCTTTGCTCGGGGGTGCGGGCAGGCCCGGCGCATGGCGGCGTGTGCAGATGGTGCGCAGGCAGCGCTGGTGGTCTCCTCCCGGGGGGACTCATTGACATATCAGTCACATAGTTCTGCATAATTGGGACTTGGATGCAGCCTCTCTTTATGTTTCCTCTTGGCAGTTGCCAACAACATGAAGCACTCCTGGGTCAAAATGACAGCCTTTTGTTTACTATTCCTGCTTATGTGCCTCATTTTCTTCAAGGATAAGAGCTCTTTATAGGAATCTTTATTGTGATGAGGTTAGCAGAGAGAAAGATTTCTCTCCAGCTTTCTCTCTCTCTTTCACAGCTGATTAGCAGGGTCGGCCCATGGGGAGAGCCATGTGGAGCTGGAACCCAGCGCCCTCCTCGGGGTCCCGCTGGCCACAAGCCGCCCCGGCCCTGGCTCAGCCCTGTCCCGGCAGCGCGGCCGGGAGCGGCGCAGCCCTGGCAGGGCCCTGGGCAGTGGCAGGGGAGCGGCAGCAGCAGCAGGAGCTTGCTGGGGTCGCACACCTCTCACCATGCTGCTGCTGTCCCAGCCATGGGGGCCCGTCCTTCCCCTGACCTCTCTGGTGTCAGCTCTGCCAGAAACGCCAGCAGCCATTCGTGCACCTGCGCCAGGCAAACCCAGAGGTGAGGTGCTCAGACTGCTCCAGTAAACGCAGCCCCACTGGTCCACTGCACGCAGCGGGCTGGTGTCCGGGTCTGAACGCTGGGGGCAGCGGCTGAGCAAAACGCGAGGGCAAAGCGAGAGCAGTTGGTGAGACAGTGGGGAGCTCACACAGGGGACGTGCCCAGTGATGGACACAATCAGGGGTCCATCCACAGCCCAAAGCCTGGCGGAGGCCCTGAGCACCACCCCAGCAGATCTTGGCTCGTCGCTGGGTCAAGCTGTGGCAGCACCACATGTGGGGGCCCAGCCTCACCTCACAGCCCCGTGGCCGAGGGGTGACACCCCTGGGAACTGCACCTCGTTGTGAGAGGAAAGCAGCTTATCCTTGAAAGTTACTTTGCGAAGGTCAAGAGTGGGACTGTGACAGAACAGCCTGACAAACACATCTCCCAAAGTCCTTGGGCCCGATAATGTATGTCCCATGCAATGTTGACACTAGTGATCCACCAAAGATCAGGTTAACAAGTTTGACGTTAGTGACAGCGTGATTTGTTCCGCGCTGGCTCTGAATTCATAGAGCGGCTGGCCTTCGGTGATAAACTATGGCACCGCGCGCACGAGGCTGTGGCAGTTGTCACCAGCCGGAGCACGGAGATGAAAAGGAAGCAGAGCTCTAATCAAAATACAGTGGTCAGTAGGGGTTGAGCTGGATATTGAAGCGTGCTGGTACTTTTCCCACTCCGGGCTGCTCTCCAGGCAGCCCTCCGTGCCCAGGCGGTGCCACCCAGCGCCTCCGCGCCCCCCCGGCCTCTCCCGCTCGGCTTTCAGGTGAGGACGACCCCAGAGCCCCGCGTGCGCCGTGTCCTCCGCCACCGCCGACCTTCAGGGCCCCTCGGGGGAATAAATCCAGGCAGTGTGGCAGCAAAGGCGTTGGAGCTGCGCCGCAGGTGAGGAGATGTGCTGTAAATAAGGACCATTAACACCTCGGAGGGGCAGCAGGAGGGAGGCGCTTGGCAGAGGAGCGGGGCAGCACAGCTCACACGGGGACCGAGACGAGGACACAATTTGCCCTGGAAGGAGCGGGGAGGGGGCAGGCACGGCGCTGCAGAGGGCAGCAGGGACCCTGAGGGCTCGGAGTCCAGGACACGGCCACCCTGCAGCCCCTGTGGTGGCAGGGAGGGAGCAGCCGAGCAGGGCCGGGGAGGCTCCTGGACCAGGCTTGGGGCCAGCTCCGTGTGCTGGTTCCTGCAGCACTGGGAAGAGGAGCAAAGCTCTCCCGGTGGGGAAGGAGGATCTGCACAGACACCCAGCCGGGCTGCTGGAGCAATTCTCCCCCTGACGTGACCCTGGGATTCTCCTCCCTCACCCCACCCGCACCCTTGGGAGGTGCCGTGCAGGGGCCGCAGGATGAGGCCGTGGCCTGCGGGCACAGCAAAATCCCTCCCGCGAGCACGTGGCCCCGGGGCAAGCTCGGGACCGGCCCTCGATGAGGCTGAAGGCGCTCGGCGCTGATCTATGGCCTGACACCTTTACTGCGGCTGCTGTAAGGGATTATTGTGAGCACCAAGTTCCAGCTCAGGGGGAATTACTGCTTCATCTGGCTGCAAATTACTGTCAGGGGCCCAGGCTGGAGCAGATCACCGTTCAGCCAGCCCTTTGCCTTGGCCTGGTTCTGAGACAGCTCCCCTGACCCCCTTCTGCTCCCTGGGGCAAAGCCCCTTTTAGGTCTGAACAAAGGGATTTCTGCTGTCTGAAGAAATGCTGGGGAATTTCCTAGGTACAAAGGCTGTTGGGCCAAAGTCCTGTCCTCACAGGCACCTCGCATGGATCCATCTGCTCCGTGCAGGACCCAGAACCACCGATTTTAGAAGTTTTGCAATTCACGAGCTGCAGAGCAATCCCAGGACGGACTCAGGGCCCAGCTGCTTGCTTGGTGCCGCCGCTGCGCTCAGCAGTGCGTGGGCCTCAGCCTGCACCCAACACCCACAGAGATGTAAACGCGAGAAGCACTTGTCAGCCTCTCACCACACACCCACCTCGGTGACATGGAAAAGCTCCAAACGCTTTCTGCAGTGCCTCCGGAGCTGCTGGTCAAGGCTCCCTGCTGCAGCCCTCGTGCAGACGCTGCCTCCTGCCGCAGCTCCTGCTGCAGCCGCCCCTCCTGCAGCTCCCGGCCCGTCCCGGCCACCCCCGTGTCCCCAGGTGACAGCCCCGCCACGGCAGCAGGCACAGCAGGCTGCAAGGAGGCAGCGGCAGAAAGAAGCTCTGTCCTCCTGTCCTCCTGCCTCTTGGTTAGGAGGGGATGCGCCGTGCAAACCGTTGCTCTCACATTGCCCCCCTGATGCCTGCCTGCTGATCCCAACAAGGTGGGATCGTGCACCCCAGGGACCCCCAGCCACACCGGGATCATGCACCCTGGGGACCCCCAGCCCCTCCCAGAGCCACCCCAGTTCCCGTGCCAGCCCCCCCTGCACCAGGGGGTGCCGTGGGTGCCACCGCACTGGCGCCCAGCCCCATCACCCAGATGAAAGGAAGCAGCAGCCTCGCCAGCGGTGCAGAACAATTCACATTTATTAGTTCATACAGCTAACACTCGCTACACATGCGTTCAACACTTATTGGTCACATTTCCACAGGTAGTCAAGTCACAGAGCGGGGCAGCGGAGCCGCGCCAGGCCGGGCTGGCAGGGAGCTGTGCCGGTGCTGCTGCAGCAGGGCCGCTGTGCCCCGCACCACGCCACACCGGGAGGACGTCCCCTGGGGTGCAGCAAGGTGACGGGGACACGGATCCCACCAGGCGCTCCCCAGGGCGCAGCACCCGACCCCAGCTCCCCGCTGCTAACGTGCCATGCCAGGCAACATCCTGCTTCCCTGATTTAGGCAAGGGATCGTGGGAAAAACGCAGTGTTTGACCGGGAGAAACCATTGCTGGGAGCATCTGCGGAAGGGCCCTAGAACCAAACTGGCCTCGGACCCACCCCAGGAGGCAGCAATGGCCAAGACGAGCACCACTGAGCGGGCTGGAGCTGCTCCCTTGAGATCCGCAGCCAGGACGTGCAGGCTTGTGGAGGCCCCAGGCCATCAGCGCCAGTCTGCGCTGTGCTGCAGGAACATGGAGCTTGGTGCCCCCGTGGCACTTCGTCCCGGGAACAGCAGCAGGACCCCCGAGAGCCAGGGTGCCCGTGGTTGGGGGACGTGAGGTCAGAAACCACCACGGGTGCACCTACCGGCACCAAGAGGCAGGGAACTCCTGCCCTTCACACAGCCCGCTCGTTAGCAACAAACACTGGCAGCATTTTGTTTTTCTCACAATCCCTTTGAGATGATAAACAGGATGTCACACGAGGTAGTTTTGTTATGGAAATCGAGTCAATAATGTTATCAACTATTACAAGACATTTCATAAATCGAAAGAAAACAATGAATCACAAAAGGCTTTGTTAAGGTTGATCGTCATCTGGTTTCAATTTCTGTTTCTTTTTGCCCTTGGGGGCATTTCTTCCACTGAACCGTGTTGCTTCTTTCATAGACTTGTTAGAGGTCAACTGCACAGTATCTTTTTTTTTTTTTTTCTCAATTTTTTCTCTCAAAGCGAAGATACCGCCTATACCGCCCTCACCAGCTTTATGCTCTGCTGGTTTACACTCAGCGTGCACTCCCTGGCTGCTGGGACAGCCGAGGAGGTGACTTTTAGCCCCACAAACCTGCTGCCAGGCTCCGTGCTGCTGCTCTGCCTGTGCCCAGCCCTGCCCGTGGCTGCAGCGGGCTGGATGGCGCCGTTCTGATACCCCCAGCAGCGGTGGGTGAGCTGCTTGTATACGTCAGGACACTTCCCAGCCAGGCTGAATGAGCCTACAGTGCTGGCAAACACGAGGAGGAAGCTGTACCAACTGCAGACCCCAACGCTCTCATTCCTAAGCCACACACTGACGGCAGGAATGGCTCTGCCAGCAAGAGAAGTGCCCACGTTTTCCTGTTCCGTGAGCACCTGAACCCGTTGAGCACTGAGGGCAAAAGGATGCAGCGCATTCACATGCTGCTTTGGACATGAGGTGCCTGCTGAAGGCGTGCAGCTGCCCACGGGGCTGGCCCCGCACGCTTCGCCCTCCCCACCCCAGTGGGGCTGCTGCAGGGCTGGGGGCTGGGGACTGAGAGCTGGGGGCTGCAGGGCTGGGGGCTGCGGGGCGCCAGCCAGAGGCACGGCACAGCTCTGCCGTGGGAGCTGCTGCTTGGTCCCCAGCCCCACGCATCCCTGGGGGGTTCCCCACAGCTACCGGAGGGGCCTAAACAAACGTCCCACCAGGGAAAGCAGAATTTGGCCCCCAACACCTCTGTACGGGGGCTTTATACAGGTCTCAAGGAGTCCTCCAGACAAGTCATGAAAGAAGCAACGGTTGCAACATCAAAACTCGGGTTTCTCTGGGTCCCATTTTAAATACTTATCCCTGAGCTGCTGTGCATTGCAAACAACACACTGAGAACCCAGAGAAACGCCACAGCTTGATACTGACATCTCACGCGTTACCCCCGATTTAAACATCATCTAAAACTTAAAAATTAGTTTCACACTTAAACTAGTTCCCCAAGTTTCCCCCTTTCTCCTGCCTTTTATGTGGCAGGGATGATTGCCGCTTATTATCCTGAGAAATACAGAAATAACATTTTCACAGACACCAAGCTTCATAGCTTCAAATCAAAACCAAGAAAGAAGAAAGAATGATCGGTAAATAGCACATTCACGGGAGAATTTTTTGTTGTTTTAAAAAATGTAATAAAAAGAAATTCAAGTGGTTTTTTTTTAGTTGTTTTTTTTTTTTTTTTTTTTTTTTAAAGGTTGGTTTGAAGGACAGAACTTAAAATCATTAACCTGAGCTGGCTTCTGTTCTGTGCACACGGCTGCAGAGCCCTTGTCTGTGTCGGCACACAGATGTAAGGGGGGCAGGACGGGCAGCGAGGGGCTCAGAGTGGTCGGCACCCCCAGGACAGGTACCTGCAGCCCACCTCCCGTGCAGGTCACTCTTGTTGCTGCACAGGGGAAAGGTTGCCCGCAGCCAGCAACCTGGCCGAGTGACCTGTCCTTGCCATTTGGAAACCGCTGCTCCCCCTCAGTGCCTGTGCTGACAGCAGCTGCGGAAGAACAGAATTTAGGACCTGCAGAACAAGCCAGAGCTACGCCCCGGTTCCCCAATGCACGCGATGCCTCTGCCCAGCAGTGTGGGCTACCAGGCGCGAGATGAGCAAGGGAACGGCCACTAGCAGGATTAACAACTACAAAGGAGCTTGCATGGGTGTGAACGGCTGTAGGGATAGCCCCTGCCGTATCCATTTGGCCATCTCCAGAACCCACTGGTTCAGAGGTTTGGGGCATCCCTGAGCACCCTGGCAGTCCCACAGCCCTCTCTAGGGACACGTTGAGGACAAAAACTTGCTCTGACACATGCGGTGGAGTCACGACTCCATTCATGTGACAGAGGCTTGACCCAAAGGCAAGCTTCGGAAGAAAATGCAGAGGTTTTCAAAGAGCTTTTTTGTTCAGGTCCCGGGGTCTTGCCACTCGAGCGAAGACTCATCGCCATCACCTGCAGCAGCAGTGCCTGCGCTGTTCTCTGTGCTGGCTGATGAGCTGCAAAACAGCAACTAGGAGACCTACACAGAGCTCCTCGGAATACGGGAGCCTGGGCATTTCAAATTTATGTCCCGAATCTCTGTCCGGATTAAAAGTAACTCTTCAGCTTTCTATTTGCACAAATACTATGAAGGAGAGGAGGGGGTCAGTCAGCCAATTTATCTTTCAAATCGGGGATAAAAATTGACTTGTCATGGCAGAAAATTCTACCAAAGACTATTATTGTTGATTGATTCCTCTATGACAGAAGGTCAGATAAGCAACAGCAGATAGGTACCAAAGATAATGAACTTCCCCCTACTAGCATTAAGCACAAATAAAATATGAGTCCCTGTAAACTGAATGTTACGTGAAGAATGGAACAAAAATTCCAACCTTTCCAGGGTGTCCTTCAAACCAAATTCACAAATACATCTAGCGACTGACCTAACGTCTCTACATTCTAGCTACGTTCCTACCTTCTTATAATACCTGAGTTTGCAATGCAACACATTCACTTTACCCTGTTTAAAAAATACAAGTCATTAGAGGACTTGGTGCAGAAGATATTCCGACTGACTGTCCAGTGAGTTACATTCTGGTTTGGTACATCAGCTTCTGCCTCACTTGTCAATGTAGTAAGGCTTCTTTACTCCCTACAATAAACCAATTATTTGTTAACAGATACTGCTGCCAATCAGCCTTTATACAATTTGGTTATATAACAGAAAGTAGAACACTCTTGACCGTTTATCATCTTATCTGAATTTAGGTGTGGTTTTTGTTGTTGTTTTTGGTACAGCATTAGTCTTGGGAGTATTTTGGATAAATACAGAATAGCAAATACGTTATTTTTGTTGGGTATTTGGCAACAGGATGACCACTTCTATGTACACTAATTAAAACAAACTCTCATTCATCAACAGATTATAAGAATTCAGTAATCATAGAATAAAATTACTGCTATGCAATTTAACAATTCCTTGAGTGTATAAAACAGCAAGCCAGAAGATAACCCGTAATAAAAAGATCATATCAAGCTATTTGGAAATTAAACTTAAAAGCTGAGAAATAATTTCTAACTTACAAACAGATATACTAAACTCTTACCATTTACACTTGAGGTATATGCTGTATGCAGAAGGCTTTCCTGAGAAATATGTGCTTGTCTCATTTTACAATCAGAAAGTAAATGAGATTTACAGAACCACCTTTGGATTTGTGAAGCTCTATCAAACCGAACTGCTGCTGGTCCCAGCAGCTGTTACCCGTAACATCATATTTAAATAATGAAAAATGAGCAGCTAGTGGACTTTTAGAAAAGGGAAACTGACAAGCTGGAAGATTCCCAACAGAACCACAAAGAACGCAATGGGGCTCGCCGCTAGTCAACAGCACGCCTCCGAGGAGAGGTCTGAAGGGAGCAGGCAGCGCCCAGCACCCAGCAGTGCCGTTGACTAACCTAGAGATGTGCCAAGCCAGTGGGTCACAAGGTCTCCTGGGTTGCAGCTGAACCCTCTGGGATGCAGGGGAAGGAAAGACGAGTGGTGAAGGCATTCCTGCTCACCGCCACTTTCATTTTCATCTCACAGCAACTTCACTCCCGAGCAGTACTTACTGCGTGCCATGCACAGCTGCTACCAGGACAAGACAAAAAGGGAGCGACTGGTTCCTCCTCCCCTGAAGGAACACAAGCTGCTTCCCAAAGTATTTTAAAAACAGCATTCAGCAATTTGTTACCTGAATATTATATGTAGTGATAGAGGGAAGGAAGTCCAGGCAGGGTAACGTGGCAGCCTAGGGGAATCTTCCTACATTAACTGTTAATGAAAGATCAGGAGCTTGTCCCCTGCGCTCCCCACCACCACCACAGGCAGGATGCCATGAGATTTCCTATGAGAATACCCAAATGTAGATAAGCACCAGGACTTAGCAGTTACTCATACAGCTAACCTGCTGTCATTAAACCATCTCTCCATGCAGCAGAGTGGTGTGGAGGTTGCTGGATGGAAATCCCAGCCTTGCAACGCCTGGGACAAATGGCTGACCAAGTACTGTACTCACAGTATTTTTTCCTGGTGCAGAAGGATTCCACGGAGCAGTAAAACTGTCCTGGCAGAATACAACTATGGATCATGCCCTCCCCAAGTCCAGCAGAGGAAAGCATGCCAGAGGATACTGGAGTCCCCGGTCACCATTATGCAGGTTACATTTAACCATGAGGGGGGTCAACTGGTCCCAGAAACAGGCTGCTTCTGATTGCTGCAGTGCAGAAGTCTCCCCAGCAGTCAGCCACCACCTTGGGGGCATACACTAGAAGGGGCAATCCTGCCTCTTCTCTCCTGCTTTTATGAATGTAAAATGGATGTTAAAGAAGCAATTAGAAATTACTTGCAGTTCCCTCTCTCTACGAGAGTACCTTGCTGTTGTAATGTCAGAGGCCAGCTACAACCTGCAACAGCACAACTTCAATCGAATGGAAAGGAGCAGCAGCAGTGGCAGGCCAGCTGGTAAGGCTGGAGACGGAGGGCAGATCGCACTCCTGCAGCTCCAGGAGGGAACGGGGTTGCAAGCCCTTCTTGGCCTGGGAGCACTGCAATCCTGTGGGCAGAATTCAGGGAAACTGCAGGCACTGCCACTTGTGGCTGAGAACTGCCAGAGGAAGAAAAACCAACTGGCTAAACAAACTGTTTCTTCTTTTCCTCTCCCTGTAATCTTTTTTTTTTTTTTTTTTTTTTTTTTTTTTTTTTTAATTTCCTTAAACAATAACAAAAATAAAGCTTGGCACTTCTCTAACACCCACGTCTCCAAAACTGTCCATTTGGGAAGCTAACAGCTCTGTCAGTGAGGTGAGGCAGTTTGCGCTCTTCGACAAACGCTTTTGGATACAAATCACGGAAAGAGCAGTGCGTGAACAGCATCTTCTCCTTGAGGTAGTCTTAGTCATGTCAGTCCCCAGCCCCAAAATACAAAAGAACTAACCCTAACAAACACTGTCACATTAAACATCTTCACATTCTGTAAACTGCTGGAGAATGCATCTGCTGCATTCATACAGAACCATGTGCATCGTGTTGAAGATCATACATTCAACTCTGTCGTGAAATAAATATATAGGAAAAAGAGTAAAAAAACAAAAACAAACACAAAAGGTTCTTGCTACAATGGCAGGGACACCCGTTGCCCCGTCTCAGCACTTCCCTCCTGCCCTGGTCATGTTTCCCCCTTCCTCTCGAGGTGAGCCCGCTCCCTGCCTGAGGCACAGAGTAAGGCACGGGTCGGGGGCAAGCTGGGCTCACTCTTTGCTCGCGCTCGTCTTGCAGGAATGTAGAACGGCCTTAAAAAGGAGAGGCAGCTGCTCCAGCGGGACGTTCACCATTTTTCCTGTTAAGAAAAAGGCCAGAATTAGCAGCCATTCCTGAATCAGATTTCCGAGAGACACCTAAGCCAGCACCACTGACGATGGTTTTACCTTGAACCTCTCAGAGAAACAGTTAATCATCCTACTGCTACATTAGACATTTGATACCCATTTGGACACAACAGGATTTATTATTTACTGAAATGAAAGCTAAATAAATGGGCAAAGTCAGATCAAAATGATTTCTCCACAATGGAGCAGTATTTATAGAAACTGGGAAAGACTAAATGCTGTCTCTCCTCTAACTCCCCTGTAGATCTCGGTGAGTAAATTATGTGAGCTATTATGTGATTATTATCTACTTTGTTACAGCAGGGTAGGATGAAGCATACAGAGCCTTGACACGGGGAGGCAAGTATCTTCCTTTACCATAACACTTGGGAACAAACAATGCCTTAATAACACCAGACAGTGTGGATCTAATTAGTGACACAAGTGAAGCTGACAATTCACCTGCATGTTTCAGATATGCTAACGCCCAGAGGAGCTGACGCCCAGGGTTTACCCCGTAGGACTGCAACAGCTCTGCTCATCCTGTGCTCCTCAGCAGCACTTCAGGGACCTCTCCACCTCTCATGAAACAACCTCTCAGACTGGGGCTACACCTATTTAGGAAAAAATGCCTCTGAGCTAGGACTGAAGGGAGTAAAATAAAATACAAACCTGACCCAAGTACTTAAACTGAAGCACTTGAGGGACAAAGCCTGTCTTCTCGGGAGCAGGGGACTATGAGCAAGCAGCACTGTGCAGCAGAGGGGGACAACTTGCCCCGTGTCAGCCTACCTGCAGAACTGGGGGTGACAGGAGACCACTTCAAAGACAAGGGAGAAGCTTAAGTAGAAAAAGGTCTCACATAAACACCCTCTGGCAAAGCAGGCAAGAATATCATTCTCATAGATTAACTTTATTTTAAAAGAGGATTTCATAATTTGTACATGATTGCGGTGGGAGAAGAGCTCAAAAAGTTACCTGCTATATATCGTATCTCTGGCAAACACATCATTAAATCCGGAAAACGGTTGGGCTGATGGGGGTATTTGTACTCTGTGAAATCCTGGCAGACATACCAGTACCGCTTGTTCAGCTGCTCCAGCTGGGAGGCGTTAGTCAGTCCCCTAATGTCTGAAAGAGCATATGATTAGAGTAATGAAAACACGAGGAAAACATCTGAGAACAACAGATTCACGCTTACTGCCATCTCTTCAGGAAGGACAGACTGATTTCTAAAACTCTAAGCTGGTCACTGTTTTGGAGGCTGACTTCAAATGTCTAGTTACCCAGAGACTAAGATCTCACTCCTCTCCTGGTGTGCCTGCACCCGCAGGGTGTCCAGGTGCAAGACTTCCTTCCACAGACGACACGGATGAGAACAGCACAAATCCTGAGCTGCTCATCTTCAGAGCTTAGTGAACTCTATCACAGGTAACAGCTCCAGACCTGAAATCCCTGACTGCCTTTTGTAAGGCAGCTGTGTGTCAAGGTTTAGTCCTCACAGCAGTTCTGTAATACTTCCTCAGGCAGAAACACGGTGATTTTAGCTGTACCGCCTGGCTGAGGAAAGTGTTCAACTCCATAACTCCAGGTACCGTCGCGTTTCTGCCCACCTGCTCACGAGTTATGTCATATCATTTACAGCCTGGTCAAGCTCCTGTTTTAAAATTTAGCTTTACCAGTGTCAGGCAATGTACACAAAGGACAAATGGACATTTCCAAGCCATCAGCCTGGCAGGAAGTCCCACTGCCACCCTTCAGCATGATCAATGACATTTGCATGCTGCTGGGTGTCCTGGGAGGGATCCAGCGCGGCCGGAGCACGGGAACTGCACAACCCTCCTGCGGCTCGCTCCTCTACGACAATGTGACGGAAGAGGCATTGATCTGCTGCCCAAAAGCTGACTTTTAAAAATAATTTTCAGGTATTTCTCATAAAAAAATTGCAAACTTCAACTAAAAATAAAAGGAGGCAGGAAGTTAATGAAAATACACTTCGGAAAACAATGGAGACAGCTAAAGAAGTGCATTATCCAGTGTCAGGAAACTGCCCAGGGAAGCAAACCGGATCTGAGCCCGGGCACACATTGAAGAGTCAGCACTATCTCCTGGTGAAAACGAGTGGGGGAGGAGGGAGTTTTCAGCACATTTTTACAGACTGCAACTATCTTTCACAGTACAAGAAGACTCTGGGGACATTCATTTCCAAAATTACAGCTGAACACCATCTATTAAGCATTTGCCTCTCCACGGTTTTCTTCATTTATGCACACACAACATAAAGAAATGTCCCCAGGGGCTCCACGGATGTGTAATTACGACAAGCAACTACTGAAAAGGGAATCACAACAAACCTATCGATTCCAAACTATTTCAGCACACTGCATTTGCTAGGAAATGACCAGGATTTCCTCACTCATTGAAGAATTAATCTGCAGCTCATTTTGCACTGACTTTACTCGAGATTTTGAAATGTCAAGGGTCCTGCAATGTTTTGGACAGCCAGCTTTAACAGTGGTTAATCAACAGGAGGAGACAGCCCCTTATTAGGCGGAATTCATTGCTTGCATATAAATACTTCATTCGTGAATACTTTCCATTTTAAAGAGGTAACATTAGGCACGGGAAAATATATTGATGAAGAATCTAAATAGCAGGAAGCCAGCTAGATGACCTAAGCATAAATCCTGAAGGTAAATATTTTACAGAGCCAGAAAAAAAAAAAAAAAAAAAAAAAAAAACTGGGAAAATCAAGTTTTACAAAGCCATCCCTTCAAGCAGAAGAATGAACCAATACATTTTTCAGTTGGGAATCTGTGAAAGGTTGTCATGCAAATAATCAATACTTACTTTGGGGAAAAAAATCACGTGTATTAACCGTTTTAAAAGAATCATTTAGTTAATTGCCTGAAGAGCTACCTAAACCACTAATACTTTCAGATGACAGATCCTTGCCTGGTGAGAAGTTCATTAGCAGTTGGTAAGTAATGGGTCACCCAAATGTCCTCCAGGGAAGTTTCACCAGTCTCTCTGCTATGGTCTGACTCTGATACTGGCCCAGTTGCTACATACGTAAAATGGCACAGGTACCATCCTCAGTGTCTACATCTGAAGGCGATACAAATGACTAAGCAAATGAATTCCTTCACTTTCAGAACTTCCCCACGCAGGTACGTAGGTATGACACTGCGTGGTGCACTGTCTGTACAACAGCAGTTTCCAGAGCCCACATCTGCCCCTGGGTTTCAGATCCTTCCCTCCCATTTTTCATCAGGGAAGCAAAGACTGTTCAGATTGTTTCAGACAATTTCTCTGGCAGGACTGGGTCCTCCTCTTCATTGACTCACCTTGGTTTAGGAAGTTAATGGCTTTCATGCACGCATACTCCTCGTTGCTGACCTTCAACTGGTTAAATTTGCGAAAGAGGTAGATCAACCGCTCCATCACCTCCATCCCCTCTTCACTGAATCTGGAGGACAGAGACCATACGTGAACACCTTCAGGACACAGTCCACACAAGACAGGTAAGAAGCTTATTAAAATAACTTCAGAAATTCTAAAATTTTGCAATGGAATTCAAAAAATCTTTGTCAAAACTGCTTCAAGTCTGCTGGGACTATTAAGTTGAAGTAGAAGCAAGTGTTTCAGTTCATCATCAGCCTGTTCTGATGGGGATTAAGGTTTGATGGAGCCAGCAATGTGCAGCACCTTCTTGTGTGCTTGTAGGCACACTGCTTTGCCTCTCTACACTTCTATTTCCCCAGCTTTCCACCAGGATAGTGCCTTCTCACCCCACTGGGCAGGCACCTTTCTTCAATTTGTATTTCCTGCCACCTGCAGCAACTGAATTTATCCCTGCAAGTGGCCAGCAGAAATACTGAGGCATCCTTCAAGGTGTGCTGTGTCCCATACAGCTGGACAATACCGCTCAGCCAGCCCGGGGGGTTAGGCTGGGTGCTGTTGTACAGCACGTTACAGGGGAACACAAGTTCTCTGCAACAGACATCTAACCTGACGCCCAACTCGTTGGCTTTTTTCTTTTTCTTCTTTTATTAAACGAAACCCTCCATTTCACAGAGCTGCTACATTCATTTTATCCTTTTCTTACAAAATCAGGGCAATCAGCAAGCTTTGGCTCTGCCCAGGGCTTTTCAACACGAGCAGCGCAGCACCAAAACACAGCTGCAGCAGTGGGGAGGGCTGCAGGAACAGGGACACCAGACCCCGCTGCGCAGGAACCACCTCCTGTTGCCAGCAGCAGACGTGCCCACAGCTTCTTTTACCCACACACTGCTATTGGAATTGGCTTTGGTTATATACCAGAGAATGACACTGCCCCGTGCACAACAGTGGCACCCTCAGTTATCTAATGGACAGGTGAGGGAGATCACCTCCATCACCTCCCTAAAATTCCCCTGGTGACCGACAAAGGTCCCATATTTCCACACAACCCCACTGACTGCCCGTGTGTTATGGGTTGCTAATCTTTATCAGCTGAGAGCTTCCTGAAGTGAGACACCACAGCAAGGCTGGGAGCTTTTCCCCAAACACAAACATGCACAGAAGCACAAATAATCCTTGTTACAGCGAGTGAAACGCCAGGTTACAGATGCCTGCCTGCACGCCAGAGGAGATTTAAGGCAGAGGCAGAACCTGAAGGGCGCAGAGCAGCTCCCGGTGCCTGCAGGCGATGTCCCACGTGTGCAAATGGCCAGTACCAGCCTCTCCTGAGCGCCTCTCACTGCGATACCACCGGTTTCAAAGAAACCATAGATTGCATAAATCCTGAGAAGTGGGACAGAAGTGTTTAGGCAAGCTTCAGCTGCGCTCTGGCATTGTACAGCACAAAGAATAAGAGCACAGCCAGAAAGCCATCTCTGAATAGAACGAAAATAGAACCCTTTTCACTGAATAACACCTTATTTTGGCATGTATGTTTGTTTACTTCAAAGTTATTTGTAAAATGCATGGTGCAGTTTGGCCTCAGAGAAGTGAAAACAAGCTATCTGAACTTCAGGTCAATTCTTCAGGAAAGTAATATTGTAAGTGATGAAAGCCTTGTCGGCTAATCTAAAGTTGTACAAGTTTCCTTGCTCTCAAGTTAACATTAAAAATCTCGCAGGTGCAAGATTGCAAAGCTCAAGAAGTTAATGAGCACAAAGACCACTCAGTCGTCTGGTGGGTTTAATTGTTTTTAGAGCGTGCACATTTTTACCAGCCACTCATCACTTCATAAATCCAGGAGAGCTCTTCTCTCATTCCTGCAGTTGAACTGTCTTACTTTTCTGTGCATACTTTCCTCCCCCTTCCAAACAAAGCTGTTCTGTTTTTCACAGCCCTATTTCTTCCTGAGGACTGACTCCTCCACACACTTTTCCTCGCAGTTTACACCAGGCGAGGTTCTGGCTATGGGTTATCAGGATCAGCTGGGGAGAGGGGGAAGGGAAGCGGTATCAGGAGAGTGCTGGGGGAGGTCAGGAATCTATTCATTTCATAGTCATCTACAGAAAAACAGCACAATAAAAGAAAACATTTGATCCAGCAGGCCACGAGAACATTCAGCCCATTGTTAGAAGTGATTAAAACACAGGAGCTCATCCCATATGTTCATTTGTCACCTACCTAAACGGTAACATTGCTCCCAGCATTTTGTAAATGAGACTGAGATTTACCCCAAAATGCCAGACGAGCACTGCTTCAATTAATTTTTTCAACTGGCTGTAAGACCAACCTTCAGTTTGTAATAATCAGCGAACACCAGAATTCAAGGAAACTGAGGTTCTTCAAGGAAAGCCTCTCCTTATGAGTCCCCTTACAGCTTTCACGAGCACGGGTCCCACCGCGCGCAGCTACGCTGGGGGCAGCCACCACCACGACAGCTGAGACCAAAAGGGCACAGCTCAGATCCTTCATCTGTGCAGCTTCCCGCTAAATGGCTTTTTGGTGCCATTTTCCCATTTTCCCTCATGACAATTAATACTTGAAAAGCTACATCAGGAGAAGAGACTACAGAAACGTCGCCCTCCCGAGCACACCTATTTTCACCCATGTGCACGGGTCTGCTCTGAAGGCCTTTTGAGGCTGCGGGCTTTGAATTGCCCCTTTCTGAAGGGCGAGGATTCCTCCTTTGTCTTATTTTCTTACCTCTCGCTCATATTTATCCCAGCCCCAAAATGAAACGCACACTTCTCTTTAGAGGCTCCGACCAGGACAGCAGGAACAAAGGGCGGGCTGAATAGAGGAACAAGTGGCATTGTGTCTTGCTGTGACCCTCGCTGCTCCTCGCAGGAGCGGCACCAGATGCGGGATGAATGGCTGGGCCAAGCAGGGACCTGCCCCAGGAAATGAGGCACCTGGGGCCAGTCCTCGCCTCCTCGTGGCCGTCCCGAGTCAGCCTCCCGGGCTGTGAGAGAGGTTCACAAAGGAACCCCGTGAAACTGCTGGGCGCTGGGATGAGCGAGCACATGAAGTGTTTTAAATCTCCTCTCACCAAGCACCCAGATCCCCTGCGGACTCCTGCAGAACTGCCAGGTCTATCAGGGCAGAGCACAAACAGGGCAAATGGCAGAGGGTGGGCAGTTCAGTCTGCTGCCAAAAGAAGGACCTGTCTGGCACTGAGACTACAGAAGAAAGAGAAAGGAGAGAAAGGGAAAATAAAGGAAAAAAAGAAAAAGACGCGAAAAATCATCACCCTGGCCAAAATGATAAATGAAAGGCAGGTTCCTCAGAACATCAGATAGTACAGGCTATGGAAAAAAAAACAACAGCTAAGTTGCAACATCTTCAAATTTATGCAATCAAAACACTGAGATAGCAATTAATAATGCAGACTTTGATAATAAGGATGACCAGCTTTGTGAACAATCGTTCCACTGGCCCAAGTGATTTTTAAAGACCTTCTGTTCTGTACCTCAGGGTTACCCGAAGTGTCAGATCGGTTAGTTTTACTCTCTCTGCAGCAAAGGCAGCTCGCAGAGCCGTGCTGCAGGAAGACAGCCTTGCTAAGGGAGAACCATCCTCGAGATGATCTAACCAGCACCTGTTTTCTCCTCCAACAGCTGGGAAGCCTCTGACTGAGCTCTCTGCTCAGCACAGGATGGAGCCCTTCTGTTAGAGCTGCTGTTAGTTTAAAAAACAAAAACAAGAAATGGACTACATCCACGCTGCTGTTTGTTTTTTTCCTTATTTGCAGCTTGATTTTATCAACTTCATCAGCTTTTATCAAAGAAATTAGAAAAAAAAAAAAAAAGTATTTTTAAAATGTACTGAAAATTCTTAGAGATATAGAGAAAGCTCAGGAAAAAATAAAAAGAAATGGGCCACTCACTGGGAAACACAGAATGTGAGTGTTTTTCAGCTGCAGGAAGCCCCAGAGACTAGACAGAAACAAAACTATCAGTCTCAATAGAAAACACAAACTGATATCACAGGATTGGTCTGAAATATATTACAAGTCTCGCCCTTTTTCTGTGCACAATTCCAAAAGAATGCTTCCAAACATGATTTACCTTCAGCTGTCTCTCCACAGTCTGAGGACCCAGGTAAGTCAGTCAGTTTGAAAATTTAGAGGAATTCTAAGACAAGTCACCATTAAGAGAGGCTGAAATTGAAACCCTAAGTCTATACAAAATTCATGGGGATGCGAGCGATAAGGACAAACATTTCAAGTTAAATAAAATGATATTTTAAAAAGACACTACTTAAATGGAAATTACCCTTCAGGTCCAAATACAAGAGACTCAAAGCAAAGGTGCATCAGGCTTCCTAAAAATGTTTGCGCAGCTGACCACCACTTATCTTCTACCTGTTAGAATTGCTAGCATAAGTCTGAGGAATAATTTTCAGAAACACTGAGTCTATGCAAGGTGTGGGTCCTCACCAGCCCCAGAAAACAAGCCTGTGATTCTTACCAGTTAAAACCTGCTGGTTTTATAAATACAATCTCACAGTATCGTTTGAATGAAGCCTGCAGAGAAGACGCATACACGTGCACCCACTTTTTCGATGTAACAGATTGTCACAGTTAGTGAATGTCCTACCTCCCTAAATGCAGATTTTTAAAAGGTTTCCTGGGGCACCTAAGTGGCTCTTCTGAAGGCATTTGGACCTAAGGATTGCAAGCATGAGCAAGAACAGCATGTGCCCTCCCTGCTCCGGGGACATCCACTCCAAAAGCACGACCAAAAGGAAACTTCCGACAGCATCATACACCGCCCTGAAAATGCAGGTTTTATTCAGCACTGACTAGCCGCGGCCCCTGTCACATACGAAGCCTCAAGCATTTGTTCTCAGCATGGAATAACCTTTCCTTGAAAACAGAAAGGCAGCAGCAGGCGAAGCACCCACAGGGGTGGTGGGGCTGGGAAGAGGCGCCTGGCCACCCTGCTCGCTGCCTGCCCCCCATCACCACACCACGCTCCCTCACCTGGGGCTCAGCCCAGCGCCTCACCTGTGCAGCTCGTCATCAGAGGGAGAGTACTTGGAGGTGACATCCGCGAGGTCACCAAAGATCTGCTTGCTGTAAACAGTCAGCGAGGAAAGCAGGATCAGCTCCTGCCAGGTGGAGCTGAGCAGGCAGGTATAGTCCTTGATCGAGAGTTCACAGAAGAACGGCAGCTTCTTGATCCAAGCAATCTGCCTGAAAAGCAATTCATCCGCCAGACGACACAACAATGCAAACAGCTCTGCCTGAGTCACTTTATACCTGCAGGCACAGTTAATATGAAGGCATAGAAATAATTAAAAACATCGAATGACATAATCTGACAAGGCACTTGAAAAGCAAGGAAAATGTCACCGGAATTGGTGTGCGAGCGCCCGGCATGCCGGTGCCCAGAGTGTCACCTGGCGGTGGGAGCAGCGATTGCCAGAGCCTGCCGGGGGCTGGAGGCCCCCCCGGCAGCGGGGGCTCTCCCCAGGCAGGGGGCAGCTCGGCCCCAGCAGGCTGACCCCCCGGCTTTATTCCAGCCCTGTGTGCTTTTCCAGCTACGGGGCTTATCACCAGCCCTTCTGCACGGCTCGGGGCTGAAACCACCAAACCCCGCTCCCGTGCGGGCTCAGCCTGGCACGTGCAGCCCGAGGCACCCCGCCAAGGTCTGTGCACCCCAGCGCCAGGGCAGGGCACAGCCCAGCATGGGACACGCTCCGGTTTGCTGCCTGCACTGTGGCTGCAGCTGCTCCCCAGGCGCTGCTCCCCGCGCCCCCAGGGCTGCGAGCACACGCCCGGCTCCCCGTGCCCCCAGCACCCTGCGCACACGAGCTGCAGGCGTGCGCACACACGGGCAGCCCACTGAAGGACAAGCTGAAGGTGGAGCTCGGGGCTGCCTCCCCACCACGCTGCGCACACTCACCCGTCTTCAATGAGCATCGGAGTGCCGAGTGGCTGCAAGTCCTCCGCTGACACCAGCTGATTGATCAGGCTGTGCGACTGGGGGTCCAGGCTGCGCGCTTGCGGGGGCATCAGAGCCGAGTGAGCAGAATAGCTAAAAAGGTGCGGGAGGTACTGATAGTGCATGGACACCGGCGTCCCAATATACTGATCCCTGAGTGCAGCGAATCCATTCAGCTCCACAGACCTACTAGACAGGGAAAAGCATTTTAATATACTACAAGAATTCCACACAATTCATTAAAATGTTAAAAATCCAGCTCCATCAGAAATGTTGATAAAAACAGAAAAGGAAAAAGAGGAAGAGAAGAGAAGAGAAGAGAAGAGAAGAGAAGAGAAGAGAAGAGAAGAGAAGAGAAGAGAAGAGAAGAGAAGAGAAGAGAAGAGAAGAGAAGAGAAGAGAAGAGAAGAGAAGAGAAGAGAAGAGAAGAGAAGAGAAGAGAAGAGAAGAGAAGAGAAGAGAAGAGAAGAGAAGAGATCCCTTTGTGTATAAACGCTACACTGGAAATAACAGCGTGCAGAGGTGCCTCGCGTTGCGCCTGACTCCAGCTAGATCCATTTAGCGAAGCACTGGGCTCTGCTGCCGAGCAGCCATTCTGAGCACAGCAGAGAGCTGACTGCAGCAAGCACTTCCACTCCTGCTTTCTTAAAGGGCCAGAATTTAGGACTGTAAATTAAGCAGTTTATACAGCCAGCGAACACAAATACCTCCTAGCTTACAATGCAACCGAAAGCAGCTGGGCTGCAAGCCCGAGATTCTTGCCGTGTTTGCAGTCAAATCCTGACTCAGGTGGCCAGCACTAAGAGTAACTGACAAAGTAACACCACCAATTAGCAACCTAAGTGGAGTTCATTTATTTTCAAAATCTGAGCACAGCAGAGAAAAAGAGCTTATATAGAAGGAACAGTGAGAGCTAATCAGGTTTCCATGATCTGCAGGGGAAAAAAATCAATGCAAATTAAGAACTCTATTTCAAATATCAGAATGTTAACTCAACGTTGCCTTCTTTTTTCATTTACTCATTAGCATTTCACCTCTCAATCAATTATTTCCAATCCAGTGGCTGTCTTTCTAAAAGCACATTTAGAGAAGTAAGAACGTGCAGGAAATGTGCAGTACGTTCAGGTCACACGAGGAGGTAATTCTAGGGTAATTTTTCCTACATTGATCCCGAGTATCACTCAGGGAAACAGGGTCAACATTATTGTAACACGAAACTCTTCCAGAGGTAATTCCCACCTTGAAGATGGAGTAGAAACAGGTGAAGGCTGGTTGCTCTCAGAAACTCCATTTCCAGGGGAGCTGTGGTCGCTGTCTCCGTTGTTGCTCCATGACATGTTTGCCTCTCCCTCAAATTCTTGTCCAGACATAATTCTTTCAATCTCTTCCTCCGATATCTTTCAGACATAAGATCATTACAGTTAGTGCCAAGCTGCTACTTTCACTGAGAAGAGAAGCACGGCAGAGTTTCCATACACAAACACCCTGACTGTCCTGCCACATCAAACAGGGCTGGAACTGATCTGCGCCAGGAGAAACGCGTCAGTGTCCCGAGAAATACCACACTCTCCCTTTACATTTAACAACATACATGAAAAATTCCAGGTACAGCTGCTGATCATGGCGACCTTCAGCTCCAGCAGTACAACTCAAGTCATGATAACAGAGTAGACAGGAATGGACACATGAACAGATGATGTCAAATACGCACGCAGCAACGAGCCATAGATCAGCCCCATCACGCAGTGAAAAACTGGGGAGCAGCTGGGGCCGGTCCCCTGAAAGCACCACTCGGTACTGAGCAGAGGTAAAGGCCAGCAGCAGGTGGGGCAGGCTCTGGCTTGGCAGAGCCGCTGGGAGAGGCGCTGTGCTGAACCTGAGTTAGTCAGGGAACTGCTCATAGGGAATCGCTGTTCGCTGCTTTGTCCCCGGATAAGAACCAGGCTGCACCTGAAGAAGTCATCAAGCACCTCATGCTTTAAACAAGTATTAGAGAGTAAAATTTATGAAGCTAAAATGGACTGAACAAAAATAAGGGAATTCACTGCTACAGGATACTGGAGAGACCAGAAGTAGGAAGGTTCAAGGAGCTGGGTAGGCTCCAGGAGCAGGCTTGCATCGATAGTGATGAATATGCAACAACATTTTGGGCTTTTTTCATATATTATGTGCGAGTACCTCAGCATGGCTGTCACAGAACATGGAAAGACCTCGAGTTAGCGATCTGCAAGACAGCGCAGTGAACTCCGAGTGTCATTTTCAAGAGCCTGACATTGCTTAAGGAGTTTATTCCAGTCCTGACAGACCCACATGGGATTAGGAATTAGTAACCGATGTGGTTGTAAACACAGTGTTTGCAAACAGCAGGAAATGCTGTACCATTTCTAAGGGATTTTTACTTATTTATTTGAGCTGTCTCCCTCCTGATGCTGACTGCCAGCAGGGCTGCACCACCTAATTCTTGTTTTCTCCTTGGGCAGTCACGGAGGACCTGAGCTGCCTGGCCCCTGGCTCTTCACGTCTGCCATTCTGCGCTGGGGTGCACAGCACTTTCATAGGTGCGCTGTCACAAAAATGCTTCCAGTATTCTTTCTGTTTTATTAAAATAACCAGTAAACTTTTTAAAGGCTGCTTTTCTAGAAGCAAGCTGGAAACAGCCATCATTTCTCAGGCGTGCGGGACAAGCTGCTGTGCTGAATTACCTCGCGTTTTACAAGGCATCTCCAGACAAGCTGCGCCATCAATCACCGAGACATTTACTGGGAGCCCCACTTGCAACAACTTAAGAAATTGCAGCACACAGCCTGCAAGATTTACTGGGAGCTTTGGAGGGATTGAGGTCCTCGTGCTGCTCACAGAGGGCAGGCGGCTGCGCCGGCTCAAGCCACAGCCCAGGGATCCCAGGGTGTTCGTGCCAGCACCTGCAGCAATCCCCTGGGGCTGTGACGTGTCCTCTCCCCGCAGACAAGCGGGGCCACACTTTATTTACAAACCTACTGTTCATGACATGCACCTACCTGATGGGGAGCCCAATCCCCACCGGGCTGGCAGGAGGCACGTGCAGGGCTGGCAGGCTGTGCCACAGCAGCGCCGGCCCCAGCCCGCTCCCAGAGGCACTCAGCTCGCTGCCTCCTCCTCATCCCAGGGCACGCTGCTCGTGACTCCGGCTCCCAGCAGCCAGAGCCAGGAGTAATGGCAAGGAAAGCACTTGGAAAACACAGCTCCCGTGGACAGGACGTGCCTTCCCACCAGAAAATGGCCAGCCTTTCCCCTGCCACAGCAGAGGGAAGCCCAGCTGACGCAGAGGCGTGTGCCAAGGTCAGCTGAACAGGAGCAAGCGAACCCTGGAGACATTTCTGCATGTGCTCACCTGGACAGGCCCGATACTTTTGTTTCTGCCTCCTGGCATGCCATCCTCTCTGATTGCTGAAAGAAAACAAACAAATCTTGGTAAGGAACACTACTGTTTGGTATCAAAAAATAGATTCCTACTAACAGATTCCTATGAAGGAACACTCAGTGCTTTATCACATTGTATTAATTTGAGAGATGGCATGTGGAGAGCAACCCTCCTGCTCCCCCAAATAATTCAACAAATGCGCAGGTCTGCTAGAAAATGAAAAGCCAACAGCAGCATTTCTGATGCCACAGCACACAGCCCGGTGAGGCCACCACAAGGCACAGACACCGCTGATGCTGGAGACAACCCAGAGATAAAGCAGCTCGCCCCTGCGGCTGTTTCAGAGCGAAGCCCGATTAAGGAGACGATGCTGGAGCTGCTCCTGAGCTGCCCCTTCCCCAGCAGCCCTGACCTCAGAGCAGCCCTGCAGAAGGGGACCTGCTCTCCAGCCCGGGTCCCCGTGTTTATCAGGGCACAATCTCGTTCCCAGCGGGCCGGGCAGACTTGGCAGCAGGCTCTCCCCAGCTGCACCATGACCTTGCAGCCGCCGCTGCCTCCCCGTGCTGCGCTCAGGGCTGGGGGGGGCTCTCCAGGAACAGAAACTGGGACAGTATTTAAGGAAAAATTCCTGTACTGCACAAGTCTCGTGGTGTCCAGCAGCACCTTTCTGGTGTGGAGCATCTCCCTCTGGGGTATTTCTGCACCTTTTACAGCAGATACAAACCTGGGCTGGCGCACCAGCCTGCCCAGGGCTCGCCACCCAGCCTGCCCCGGCCCTCCCGCACCGACTGTGCTCCATGTCCAGAAGCCTGGATGATGTGAACCGAACACTACAGGTGTTTACCCGTGGCTGCAAATCCCTGCCACATGCACCGACTGCTCAGAAAGCCCAGCCTGAAGTGCTTGCAAAGAGCCACGAGGCCTCAGGAGCCGCGTCCTGTCCCCGGGAGGCTCGGGCTGCAGCGAGCACCAGGAGCAGGACGAGCACCAGCGCGGCGGCCGGGAGATGGCGGCGCTGCCCCGCGCAGCTCTGAGGACTGCTGAGCGCCGGCAGCGTCCGTCCAGAGACACTGCCCAGGAAAATTTGTAATCAAGGCAGTCGGGAGATAAGCTTTCCATCTCACCCCCAAGATGCGTTTTGTAACAAAGACCCTGGTGGATCTGCAGTGAATTTATGGAGGTTTCAGTGCTTTTGACAGGTGGCTTTCAGGTGAGTTATGACATTCAAGGCATCGATAGCTACGTTTAACAAACATGACCCGATGCCTGTGTCTGGGAGGCTGGGCAGCAGTCCTGTAGCAGAGCCTGAGCCCAGGCAGCCCCTGTGCTACAGCAGCCCCTGCTTCTACTCAGCTGATTGTCATTAAACTAGGAAATGTCTGCTTTTAAAGGGTAGCAACCTTATTTCTGCAGATTAAAAAGTCAAAAGATTGGAGTGAAGACTAGAGACATGACTGAAATAAATCCCAGTCTAGTTTTTACTGTTAATTTCTGAGCTACTTAGGGTTTCTCATCCTGAAGATGATGCCACAACACTTCACCAGCTCTGTACGTCGGCCACGCATGGGAACCCCACCACGGCTGTCCCCAACCCAGGACAGCTCCGGCCCTGGCCTCCCCAGAGACCGGGGCGAGCGGCTCCTGTGCTCCCAGACCCACGAGCTGCTCCGCTGGGGGCTGTGTGCCACCACCTGGGGACAGGCAGCAGCCAGAGACACTGGCACTTGTCGCAGGCCAGCAACTGCAAGCCTCAGCTCTCACAGGCAGACAGAGCAACCCAACCCGGGCAGCCCGGAGCCCTCAGGAGCAGGGGTGGCAGAGGCAAGCCAACGGACTTAAGAAAGGACGAGATTCATTTTAGTTTTGGCTATTTAGGGGGTCTGGGAAAAAGCAGATTGTGTCCCTGAACGGCCAGCTGGGCCGTGTGGCTCGCGCCTGCACACGCAGCACCCAAAGCTCAGGTTTCTTTACCTTTCCGGTTCATCCCCATCTGGAGGCATTTGAGCAGCCGGCAGTACTGGCACCTGTTGCGCTGCTTGCGTGACATGACGCAGTTCTTGTCCCGGCTGCATCTGTAAACCCGCTTGTTGCAAATGCTCCTTTTGAAAAACCCCTTGCAGCCCTCGCAGGAGATGATCCCATAGTGCAGCCCCGTGGCTCTGTCCCCGCAGATCAGGCAGGTTCGCTGCTCAACCCGGTCATCTGCAAGAGAAGGGAGAGGGCGCTGCGGTCAACAACCCGGCTTCCCCGAGCGACCCGACCCGTCCCTGCGGGACTGGAGTTGCCTTCATTGCCCACAGAAACCCAAACCTGCTCCGGGGACACGGAACCTGTCCAGGGGACACGGCCACCTCCTGGAGAGCCTCGCTGCGCAGTTCATGCGCCCACAACCTGAGCAAACCGCTACAGAAACAGCACCAAGGTTAAGCTGCTGTGACTCGATTTTACTTTTCCTGCTCCAAACCTTCGGAAGGCCTTTGGATGACAAAAATGTAAATTGTACGACCCCCAGCAATAGGAGCTGTCATATTAAATTCAGTGTCTTGCGGCTGTAACAGCCCCTGTGAGACAGCAGAGGGATGATGCACGGCTCAGCGAGAACCTCCGCGAGCACGCAGTAATCTTCATGGACGTGGATGTCAGACGGGAAGGAAAAAGTAAATGATGGCTGAAGCAACTGACTTCGTTAACCTAGATGTAGGCTCATTATCTTGCATCTGCACGGGGAGACCTAAATCCTGCTTCACATTAAAAGTCAGCCCCGCTAAAATCACGCCGCCACCGCACCGGCAGCCTCCTCCGGCAGATGCTGAGCCACCAGGAGCATTAACCCCTCGCACCCGACGCTCTGCCAGCCCCCACCCTCGTGCTGTAACCCAACAAAATCCTGCTTGGGGCAGACAGAGCTGTGCTGAGGACACGGGCACAGCTCGAGGGGTCCGCACAGACCTGTGCTGTGGCACCTGGCGTCTCCCCAGTGTCAGCGGGCACTGCAGGAAGCCTTGGGCACGCTGGCCTAAGGCAGAGGCCCTGAGGGGCAGGAAGGGCATCGCTGAGCTTCTGACAGCTGGGCTCCAGAACCACGCTGCTGCCTCAGACGGATCATTGCTGGCATTTCTTGGCCTGAGCACGATCTGCTGGGCAGGAAAGTGCAGCTCCCCCAGGCCCCAGGAGGTGGCAATGGCTCTCTGGGGCTCCCTGGGGCTGCAGGCACGAGGCTCCCGGAGTCCAGCTTCAGCACCCAGCCTCAGGCCTTGCCCGCACAAGTTTCCCTGCTGCTGCCAACAGCTCGAAGTGTGGAGCAGAAACCTCCCCGCCCCAGGAGCTCCCAGCACGGCCACGGCTGAAGCAAACAGGGCAGGGCGGCACGTGGCAGTGCGCAGGGAAGGCGCTGGGTGGCAAAAAAACTGAGCAGAGAGAAGGAAGAGAGAGCACGAGCTCTCCTTCGAGCTTCCCGCAGCATGCTGCCGGGCCTTCCCCAGCCACGCCTGATCAGGAGGTTCCCAGCTGAGGATAGTTTTGTCTGCGGGGTTTTGGAGTGGCAGGACACAGAAGTGACACCGAGGTCCTCCCCGATACAGCCCCAGCAGTGTGACAGAGCAGCCTGGCTCCTTCCTACTGCAGAACGTCTGAGCTCGGTAGCAATAAGCGAGCCAGGCACAGCAGGGGCAGAGGAAAGCAGCCCCGGGTTGCACAAGCCAGCCCCAAATGTACACCAGCTGCTCTGACTCCCCAGCAGTTTTCCCCACAGCTTAAACCCAGCAGTGACCACAACCGATTGGTATTAATTTTCTAAAAGATTTACTGACGTGCGACATGCAAATTTGCATTTTTCTGCAAATCTCACCACAATTGCTACGGAATCCTAAAACAAAGGCCTGAAGAAAGGCAACACAAACTTTAACCAACGCAGCCCTCCTGGTGTCACCGCCACGGGGACGCACTCCCGGCTGCGCAGGCTGGCCCAGCTCAGGGCTGTGCCCAGGAGCAGCAGAGGAATGAATGCTGCTGAAGGCTGCCCAGGCAGGGCTCTGCTGCCCGAGCACCTCGCCCAGGGAGGCCTGGGCACGGCTCCTGGGAGCTGCACCACCTCTGCTTTTTGTGCTCCCGCAATGTGGGGAGGTGTCGGGGATGAGCGTGGGGCAGCGTCCCCCCGCACAGCTGGTGAGGGGCATTGAAGCCAGGGCTCATCTCCAGGCGCAGCTTTTTGTTGTGGGAAGAATGGGGCCGTCGCCTAGAGAACGTAGGAAGCACGGAGGATTAAAGCGGCCGAGCACGGGACCCTTCCCCTGCCGTGCCCGTTCCCCCCGAGCAGGGCAGCGGCGAGGTGGTGTGAGCGACCCTCCTGCTTCAGGAACCTGGGGCTGCACACGCCTCGCCGCACAAGCTGCTGTTGGGTGTGTTTCCAGATCAAAACGCACACAGAGCACACAGAGCAGCGCTTCACGCCACGAACAAAGAAACAAACCCCCGGGGAACAGAGAAGGAGATGCCCGCGTACCCCGCAAACTGCTCCTCACGCACAACTGGCAGACAAAAAATAATTGCCTACGGGAAGCCTTGGAGTTTTGGTGCTTTAAAAAATCCTGTAGAATTGTGATCCTCCTACAGCCCGCGGGTTTGCCAGCTCCTGACCTTTGCTATTTTTCACCCTGCTTAACGCAAGCTCCTTGTGCAAGAGCACACGGGGATTGCTGAGCCGAATCGCCACTGGGCTTCACGGGAATCGCAAAGCACGGGGGAATTAGAGAAGCCCTGCCCTGGGAGCGCTCCGAGCTCCCTTAACCTTGAAATTTCGCCGAGCACCAAGGCTGTGTCGGCACGGCCATCGCAGAGCACAGCAGCCTTCCCCCGCCCCGTCTGGTGGTGCTCATCTCCCAGCTCCTGACAATGGTGATAAGAAATAAAGCCGCCGGCACCGAGCTGCTCCGAAGAGCTTGTTTGTGGCTTGTCTGGGAGGAAGGGCTGAGCAAACACCTCTCGTTTCAGTTTTCTTGGTAGGTCTTACACGTAACGGACTCGTACGCGGGATGTTCGGGCTTTGTTCTCACAACCTATTGTAACGGGGGCCACTAAATCAAACAGTTGCTGCTACGACAAAAGCACTCAGAAAAATCTCAACCTCATCTTGAACCCTGAAGATTTTTATGGCTACTCCCTCACTAACCCCTCCCCAAAGCCACATTAAAGGACGCATTGTTTTCAAAGGTCATGGTAGGTTTCATACCACATTTTAATACAATGTAAATTCTGCAGGAATATTATGATGTTACACAAGAGTCACAGCGGCAGTGTGAGAAAGCAGAGGGACCTCCACTTGTCTGCGCGCCGTAAGGCAGGCGGTAAAAGCCGTGCACTTATTTCATAAAAGACTTTTCCTATCATCGAGATGAGTACTCGGAATCATTTTTAAAACAAAATTCCCATGAATTTCTGAGAAGAAATACCTTAGATTCCTGTTGAGGCGCTCGGCATTCAACTGCCTGGGCATGTTTGTACACAGGCACAGAAAACACAAGCACAGAAAACATTAAAACCCATGAACGAGCATATAAAACACAGAGCAAATAAACTATCAGGACACGTGGTGGGTCCTCGGCAAGCCCCCGTTATCGCTCCCAGAGCTGCCACTCGTGCAAACAAGCGCTGCCACCGGGGCACTGCCCCTGCTGCTGCCTTCCGAGCGGGCCGGCAGCTCGTGGTGGGGACAGGAGCAGACGCTGGAGGAATCGCAGCCACCTCCCAGAGCTGTGAAAGGCGCCGCACCCGTGGCTGTGCAGCAGCTCAAACCCGCAGCACGCAGCCGCCTGCGCGAGGCCTGCCCTGGGAGGCAGAGCTGGTGTCCGCAGCGTGCTGTTTGGGACACCGGTGCTGCACCGTGGAGCAGAAACAAAACCTACATTTTTTAGACTGAGGCAAGAAGTTAAGACAAAACCCACACCAAAGATCCGAAGAAGAGACCGTGCAGGGATTGAGTTTGGCTGGAAGGGAGCAGGAGGACAAAGAAAGCCACAGCTTTCAGCAGTGCCAGTGCACACAACTGAACTCGCCTTCCACTCAGAAAACCTTCCACAGCGAAGATTACAGGCGGCACCCAACACCACAATTTATTAATAGGTTTAACAGCTCTTCAACTACGTATCGTTTCTTTGCTTCTTGATTAACTCGTCCGCGGACACGACACCCGCAGCCCTGCTCAGGCGTTTCCACCTCCAGCTGCTCCGCAGCAGCTGCGTGGGGAGGGGCGCGGGGGGAGCTCCCCCACGTGTGTTACTGGAAGCCCAACACAACCCCGCTCGCCTCTCACCCCTGACGATGCCTCAGACACCAACAGACGCGTTGTGTTGAGACTCCTTTGCCCCTTATCCTTCCCCCTGGCTTCTTTCACGGTCGGCTTTTTGTTTCGAGAAAAACGTCCGGTTAAATTCAGTCCTGAGGGGGAAGTGCCCCGTTCCTGCACACGGCTGCCTCGAGCACCCCGCCAGCACCCAGTGCATCTGCCGGGGGCTGAAGCGACCAGCAGGGAAGGGCGGCAGGCAGGGACCATGTCCTCGGGCTGGACCCCGGCCACCGCAGGGCGCACAAAGCCAGGGGAGCTGCTGCCCCTCCGGCCTGTGCCGTGAGCCTGACCGGCACCAACCCTCTGCAAATGGAACAAAACCGTTTGTGTGCCCAGCTGTGATGGAGGTTAATTCAAACAGACAAGCCTCCTAAAGCCTCGGGGGAAAAAAAGGAAAAAAAAAAAAAAAAAAAAAAGGGGTGGAAAAAGAGGTGGCCTGCAACGTCCTCCTCTCTGCTGTAGAAAGGTGATGTGCTACAGAGACATGGAGATCGGGCTCGTCCCAAAAAGCACCGAGCGGAGTGTGGGAGACAAAAGTAGGGATGCTGCGATGAAGAAACAGCCAGCGCACCTCAGTTTGTTACCCCGTCCAGTAACTACATCCAACAGATGCAGGCTTATTCCACACTGATCTCGTTTCTGCAGAAGGGTTCAATCAAAAGCAAACCCTCTTAAAAAGCCAGGGCAAGCACGGCTGTGCTTTCGCACAGGTTTAAAGCAGGGCATGCAGTGGATGCCCCCAGCCGGCGAGGGCTCACCAGTGGCACCCCAAGGCTCGTTGCGGGTCTCCACGCACGGCCACGGGGCCCACACCGCAGCGGGTTCCCCGTCCCACGGCTTTGTGCCGCGCATGGGAGGCAGCCCTGCGGAGGCTGGCGGCTCGTTGGAGCCGGTTGTTTGACAAAGCCCGGGGAACAAAAGCCCGCTGCGCCCCGGTGTGCCCCGCTGGTTCTGAGGGGGGCACCCGCAGCTGCCACCCGTGTCCGCGAGGCTCCGGGGCTGCTCGGGGCTCAGCAGCCGGCCCCACAGCACCAAACAACCGGACCCGGCACCGCCACGGGCTCCCCATCAAGCTCCGGGTGAGACAATTTTATAAATCCATCAATGACCAAGCGGCACGGCTAACAGCAGCTTCCCTGCCCCAGCACATCTCGGGGGGAGCTGTCGGAGGGCAGAGCCCCACAGAGCCCAGCGGGGCCTGGGCACAGCTCTGGACAATGCCGGCCCCACGCAGCCCGGCCCCGGTCCAGCAGCGCCCCGTGCTCCCTCAGGATCCCCCCAGGATCCCCGCAGGCACCGGCCCCGCTCCCCCCGGCCCGGGCCCGGCTCTCGGTGCCCGCCCGCCCCGGTGTCCCCCCCCTTCCCCCTCCCAGGCCGTGCTCCCCGAACAAAGGCTCGTGGGAGGCGCCCCCGGGCCCGCTGCCCCCCCCCCCCAGCCCCTCAGCCCCTCACCTTCCCCGCAGGTCGAGTCCCGCTTCATCCCCCCGGCGCCGCGCTCCTCAGCGGGGCCGCCTCATGGCCGCGGCGCGGCCGGGCTGCAAGGCCCTCACCCGCCCGTCGCCGCCGCGGGCCGAGCCTATGCTAACGAGCCGTGATGTCACCGCGGGGCCCGGCGGGGCCGGGGGCAGCGGGGCCGAGGCGAGCCCCTCACGGAGCCCGGGGCCTGGGGTCGCCCCTCCGCCGCCCCCCCCCCGCCGCCAGGGCCCTGCTCGGTGCCCCCCCAGGCCCCGCGGTGCCCGCTCTGCCCCTGCCCTGGCCCTCGCCGTGAGGCACCGCCTGCTGCTGCTGCTGCCCCACGCCACAGGGTTTGGGCTTTGTGGTGTCCCGGGGCCGTGCCCAGCACCGGGCGCTTTGGCAGCAAGCTGAGGGAGCTGCTGCGGGCACTGCTGGTGGCCCCAAGGAGCCCTTTGGCCAAGCTCTGCTCGGTGGGGATGCCCCCGGCCCATGCTGAGGTTTCTGCAGGGCTCCGGCAGCCGGCATCGGGCGCTCAGTGCTGGCACCGCAGCCTCCACGCGCTCTGCGTCCATGTCACACTGCGGCAGGTGTCTGTGGGTCACTTCCTCCACGTTTCTGGTTTTTAGGTTGCAAGACCTAAATCTCCAGACCGTGTTGGTCACATTAGAAACGAGGGAAGGGCCGATGAGTCTCTTAGGATCCTTGCTGCATGTGCCGTTTCCTTCTCCCCCATCCCAGCACTGGGCTGTGCAGCCCAGCCCTGCCCGCCCGGCCCCGCAGTGCCCTGACACAAGCCGTGTGTGCGGAGCAGCCGAGGTGTGAGCTGGTGTCTGGGGTCAGTCAAATGATCAGGACTTACAAATGGTACCTACAGGGCTTGTCAGGAGGCCTGCACTCACTTCGCTAACGGAAAGCAAAGAATTTCAGCAGCGTTATTGCTAGAATGCAGTTAGAGTTACACCAGCCATAGCTCCGAAAAGAAAATCTGAGCTAGAATGGAAAACATTGCATGACACGTTGAGCGGTTCATCTTTTCCCAATTTTTCTCTCACATAAGAAGAAAATCCATGCTGCTTGCTCTCCACAAAGCAGATTGTCTGCCTCCAAACTTGGTGGCAGCACAAGCCTGCATAACGATAAATCTGCGGCTGCTTTAGCTGCCCATGCCCATGCTGGTATCACCTCACATTTATCTGCACCCTCACCCTCCTCCTGGGATGAGCTCAGCCAAAATTGGCAGTTTCTGCCAATGCCAAACCCAGCTTGTCCTCGAGAAGCCTGCGCTGGTTCGGCTCAGAAGTCACAGCCTACTTCTGTTCATCCTGAGCGCTGCAGGGCTCACCCGCGCTGAGAAATGGCCGGCTTAGAATAAACAAGTCACAGAGGCAACAAAAGAGGTCATATTTCACTTCATCCCCAGCCTGAAATTTTATTGCTTTCTGGTGACATCCAGCAATGCAAATAACCCCGTGCGTGCAGCAGCGGGGCTCCGGCCGGCCGGGCAACCTGCTCTGGCTCAGCCCGTGGGGCCGGGCACCCCCAGCCAGCAGCGGGGCTCTGCCCGCTCCCCGCCCAGGTCCTCTCCTGCTCCTCATTCGGGCAGAGGCAGGTGCATGGCGCAGCAGCAAGTTGCTGCAAAGCAGAGGTGCAGCGGGCCCAGTCCTCTGCTGTGCTCGTGCTGTAAATCTGTGGAGCTGCTGTGTCAGTCCTTGACATGCTCTCCGGATTGACCTCTCTTTTTTCGCTGCGGAGGTTACCAAAGCAGGGCTCGTGAGAGGAGCCTGTTATCCTGCACCCTCAGAGCACGGCCAAGGTAAGCCCATCCCCTGGCTGTGCTGTTTACACAGCTGTTTGCAATTGTGCCTGCTCCAAAATCTCCACATTCTTTATCCTACGCGAGCGCTTTGCTCTGCTCCCGGCACCCCTCGGAGAAGTGTGACCAGAATGCGGAGCACTTATTTGGTAACACTGCGCTGTGCTGTGGGCAGAGGGGGCTGAAATAAAGCGCCTTAATCTCGGGATAACAGCCCAACACGAAATGTTGCTCTCACTACTGCTGTTAGGATTGAAAACAGAGATCCAAAAAATAAAAATAAAAGAAAAGAAAATCCAGAAACAACTGCAAGTATAGACAAAACGTGGTGCTGGAGAAAGGGGAATCGGCCAGACAATCCAAATCTTCCAAATTGCTCTAAACTCACTTGTATTGAATACTCATGTCACAGTTTGTCCATAATGAATCCTTAAGGGCAGAAAATAATTGCAGAGATCTGGAACTGTTCTGTAAAATGAGAGCCCAAACTATGAATGGGGCACAGAGGCAGGCAAAGAAGACAAGAAAAATTAATTCTATTGTCTGAACCAAACAGCCTCAAAGCTACTTTGGTAAAAGGAAAAGTATTGTGGCTGGTTCTCCCGTTCTGCCTGTTACGCTGCCTGAATCAGCCACTTCCCAACCCAAACACAAACAACCAAACCAGAAGACGCTGTTTCCCCTGACAGCCAACATTTCAGAAGCCTACCAGTTCACAACAGTAAAAGCCAAAAACACTGCCAACAACTCGACAAGTGACAACGCTGCCTGCAAAGGATTTATTGTCCTGACACGACGGCCATAAGGGCCGGGCAGAGGAAGCAATAGGGCGCACCGAGGCACCCGGGGTATCCTGTAAGGGACCGGGACGGAGGCAGAGCGAGCCGCCTGCAGCAGGCATCCTGCTCCTTCCCCCCAGCCTCCAGCCCGGATACTCTGCACAGAGCGTATCGGAAAGGTTTGTACTTGAACGTCGCACTAGGTGAGTGTGAAAGTCACAGGGAGCAATTCCTGACGCCATAAAAAAGGTAAACGGAACAAATGTACAGGTCAAAGCCTGGCAGCATGCATCTGCGTGCCGATCCTGCCTGCTCCTGCTCGGCCTGCTACCAACACAGCCACTTGTCTGCAGGTAAAGACAGGACGAAGCCGTGTTTAAAAAATTAAGCAGTTTTGTTTTGCTTTTACACGGCTCGTTTTTGTGCAAAACTACTCTTTGTGTGATTTGGTTTTGGTTTTACACAAATGGGGTACAGCCTCTCTCCCTTTTCTACAGCAGATTGTTCAGAAGCTGTGCAAGGGACTGCAGGAAATGATCCCAGCCATCGGCCTGACGTGTGAGAGGTCTCGGGACAGCAGTTGAATAACAGATGCAGTAATTACCGCTCCTAGCATCTAATGCACCAGGAGCAGGGCGTTAATTATTCTGCCGAAGACGTTCACTTGGTGTGCACAAACTTCAGAATCTTCCTCCTCTCTAATCGCTCGTAGGTCGCTGTGCAAGGTGGATTTTTCTATCACATTTCCAGTTTCATTTGTTTATATTTTCCTTTGCTCAGCACTGGACTTGCCGCGCAGGCCCGCTGAGCGGGTGGCAAGAAGCGTTTCATTGCAGCGCGCTCCGTGGGTGACAAATCGCCGAGGCTGAGAGACAGAGGAAGGAGCTGGGGGGAGGTTAAGGGCTCCTCAGAGAGGTCACCTTCAGAGGAAAAAAGGAAAACAAATGGGATTGTAGGAATGAGAAGTATATGGCTTTACAGCCTCAGTGGGCAAGTACAAGAAAAGAGAATTGCGGAGGAAAAAGCTTTCCGTTTCTATGAGCAGGCAATCGAGCGCCTTTCTAAACCCTGAGCAGAAAGAGCTCCTCTCCCGCAGGATGACTTCATCCCCTGCCCAGACGCCGGCACTCTGCGACAGCAAGCGAGCCCTGCCGGTCCCACGGCCTCAGAGCATTGCAGGAAGCCTTCGGGAGCCGTGGAGCGGGGTCCTGGGCACCGGGTACCGAGCCCCGGGGCACAGGGGGGGCAGCCACACGGCTCTGCCACGGCACGGGGCACACACCTTGACCACAGGTGCACGCACAGATTAGCAGAAATCTCTTCTTCCAAAACCAAAACGGATCCGTGCCTGGACAGCAAAGGCAGATGCCTTCTCCTTCCAAGGAGGAGGCAGGAGAACTGCCGGGCACTTTGGGGGAAACCTGACAAGCCAAGAGATTTCTGTAGGCCTGGCTACAGCATCGCTGGTATTTTTAATAGCAATAACAGCAGCGGGCTGACAGTTTGGCATTACAACTGTTAGGATCACAGTCCTGATCCCAGTGGATGAGAGGTGCCGGGTACCCGGGCACTGCCAGGACAAACCCGAGGGAGAGGGCATTTCCCCAGCCGTCAGCTCAGGCAGCAAAACGAAGGGGGAAATACTGCAGAGCTAAAGCTGCAGATCCTGACCCTGCACCAGGCACATTTTTATGAGCACAGCTGCTAATTAGCTGCTTGGGGTCACCAGGAGTGTGGCACAAATGCTCCCTGCACACTGCTCCGTGCCTCCTGCGCATCGCTGGCAGGCGCTCGGGCCCCGAGCAGCGCAGCGCCCAGAGCAGAGGCTGCTCTGCAGGAATGTGTGACACGAGGGCAGTGCTGAGCAAGGCACGAGCTGCCTGTGCTGTGAGCAGGGCTGCTGCCAGGCAGAGATAACCGCCCGCCTTCTGCTGAAAGGGAAAACGCCCGCGGTTTGTAATCCTCGGGATTTACGACGAGTTTTAAAAATGCATTATCCCAAAGCCTCGCTATCCGCCGCGCTGAGGCAGGGCCCTGTCCTCGCCCTCCCCGGGAGCATCCCGCAGGGTCACACCCCACACGCTGCACACCACAGCTTTGCCCAGCGCAGCGGGATGAGGCTGGGGCTCGCTGCATGCCTGGGACCCGCTGCTGCGCTGCTGGGCCCTCGCCTGCACGGGTGGTGCTGCCAGGCTGGAGGCTGGACAGGAGGGGGCAGCAGCCTGCAGCATCCTACAGCACCCCGCAGCATCCCACAGCACCCTGCAGCACCCCGCAGCATCTCACAGCATCCTACAAAATCCCGCAGCATCCCACAGCATCCCACAGCATCCTGTATTTCTGCACTGCTGCCCCCCGCCCCCGGTAACACTGCTCTCACTGTTGCATAGTGCAAGAGCCGGGTCCTGAAAAAATACCTGCTACCTGCCCGTCCTCCGTCTGCTAAACATGATCCCAGCCCTTCCCTTCCACCAAACCAGGCTCTCAGCCCTCCTGTAATCCATACCAGTGGCTCCTAGACCCCAGACGCCCACCCCAGGCACGGGGTCCCCAATTAAGACGTCCATGGCTGCAAATACAAGCCAACCTTACTAGACTCACACTAACAAAAACCTTCTCTCTGTTCGTGAAGCTGCACGGGGCAAACCGTTCCCATGCTTCTGACGGCTGCACAGGGCGGCCGCGGAGCGGGGACTGCTCCTGGGGGTGTGAAGGCTGGGTCAAACACGCTGCCTTTAAGACAATTCGATTTTCAAAGGAACTACACTAACTGCTTCTTCCATGTGTTATCAAATTATGTTAAAGCCAACCTCATAATTCAGATCATTCCATTGGTCAGCTCCTATTTGTTTTCCCTGCACCCTCATTTTTGCTCCAGATCTGTCACATTACATTAACACCTTTCCTACTCACTGCCTACAGAAATAACAGCCTTCGACATGCCTGCACAATCCATTTGTCCTGCTCTAATTACTTTTTGACATAGCCTCTTTTGCTGTTATCTTGCCTTTTCTGACCTCTGTCTGTATTAAAGCCATTTAAAACAATCTTTAAAGTCCGTATCTGTCGTGACGTGTCTTACACGATGCCACCAGAGCATCAGGCAGTGCCGTTTGGTAAATCCAATATTAAAATCTATCGGAATAAGACGATGTACTCGAGGAAGAAAACTACATATTGGTGGCAGCTACAACTGGCAGTAAATAAAACAAGTCCCCAGGACTGCAGCACATTTTGGGGATGAAATTCCTGTAGTCACGAAACATAGCTAGATAGTTCAAAGATAAACGGGGTCTTCTGCAGGCTGAGGAATTTCCCAGAACTGCACCAATAAGAAGGAAAGCAGGAGGAACTGGGAAAAGCGATCACCTTGCACACAGGAAAAACAACAACAACAACGCACGGCCACTGAAGGAACTGAGCAGACAGGAAGAGGACCAGGGCAGGATACACCAACACGGGCAGGTTCAGAAGGAGCTGACAAATCGCACTCTTCTGCACCCTCTCCCCCAAAAATAATAAAAATGAAGGGAATTTTTAATCCCAATATTCCTCTGTTTTCAGCAAGCCCACTCAGAAGTGTGCCCTCGTTTGCTTTTGCAGCCGACTGATCCTGCGGATGAGCCCCTCGTTGCCAGCCCCTCGTTGATCTGCTCCGTGCCAGGTTCCTGCTCAGGGGGCGAGAACTCGCCCCGCGTGGTGGGACTCTGGGGATTGGGGTGATCCCCGGACACATGTGCCTCCCGATACTGCCCTTACCTACATCTCCACACCCCATTTTCCACGTGATCCAGCCTCGTGCCACCTCAACTGGCAGCTGGTCAATACTTGCCTCCCGTTAGAGGACCCTTCAGAAGCCCACACCCGTGCTGGTTGTTTTGGGGCAATTTCTCAGTTCACCCCCAGTCTGCTCATCTAGATACAGCCGGTACAGCCCCAGCGTGCTCTGCTGGGAACGCACAGCCCTACATTTTGTCTTCCAGCTGACAGCGCTGTAAGGCCGACACGGGAGAACACCCGAGCATTCAAAATACATGACCTGGGATGTAGCAGCGCGCTGGTTTGTCACAGCCGTCCGAGGGATTTTATTTCTTTGAATTCCTCCAACTTTGTCCCCAGGACATTAAGAGTCCCTGAATGTTGTGGCGTGTTCCTCCCAAGATATCTGACTGCAAACATTTCCATTTTCCCCTCTTTCCTTGCAGTCGGTGAGCTGAGCAGCCTGGCAGCTGTGCTGGGAGGTGCTGTGTGGCGGCAGGGGATCGCTTCCTTCAGGACACCAGCACTGCCAGGCTGGTCTACCCCAACTATTAAAATCTAATTTTAATATAACACACAGCACCGGGAGCAGGGCTGAGAGCTGGTCGGTGACACGGTCCGTACAGGCTGAGCCCACTCCTCAAAGGGAGCCGGGACGCCCTGCATCGCCTTCCACCAAGGCCCGGGGTGACGTGGCACCCTTCAGCCGGGGGAGCAGGAGCCCGAGCCGATGCTGTGCTGGAGCAGCTTTTGGAAATGCTGAGCTTGTATCACATCTAATAGCTGGTGCGGGTTGATGCCTCTGGTAATTACTGAAGCAATATTTGTATCTAAGATGAAAAGCAACAGAACGCCAAAGCTGGAACCAAGACCAGAGGGATTTCCACCTGCTGTGCGTTGCAGGTTAAGAGGCTCGCTCCTCTACAAGGCGAGGAACAAAGCCATCTCTTCCCCTCCAGGTTCAGAAGCAGCTGCCTGGCAGGAATTAGGAACCTTAATTAAGGTGTGCTGAGCTGCTCTCTGAGGATACCAACCACAGCAAAGCGATAATTTCCTAACAGATGCTCCTCAACACCCACCGAAGGAGCCCGCCTCTCCCCGTGACCGCTGGGGAGCTGGTCTGCCCCGTCCCAAACCTCACGCAGCCCACGGCTGCTGTTCGGGTGTCACTAGCTCTGTTGTGCTGGGAACGTGAACATGGCACGTTACATGAAGGGAACGTGGCCAAGAGGAGCCGGTGGTGTCACAGCACGGCCGTGCTGAGCCTCGTGTGGGGCTGCAGCAGGCGCCAGCATCACCCCGACCCCAGCCAGCAGCACGCAGCCACAGAGCCTGAACGGGAGAGCCAGGCTGGGAGCTGGAGCAGTCTGCTCCAGCAACGATTCCTGGATTTCAGAGTCGGCTTTCTGAAATTCCCAGTGTTTGTGTTATGCTCCTTGAAATCAAGGCACATAAAGAACCTCCTCGTGCTTACCACCAGGCATCTCACCAGCCGAAATACGGGGCTACTTGTGCTGCGTGTTGGTGCCTCTGCAGCACACCCACTACAGCAAATCAGCCTGTGCTGCTCCCAGGAGGCACTCTCTGAACGCTCATGTTCACAGATCTGACCAGCAAGGCTGCCACACCACGTGCAGGAACAGCCTGAATCACAGCTAGCAAGTTCCTACCCCAAACTCAGCAATTCTAGCAAACTGCCACGCCACATCTACACGGGCAGCTCCACGATCTCAGAAAGAGGCAGCACCAGAATTAAAACCCAGTCAATATTTGGTTAAATACGTAAGACAAGAGCTAGGCCTGTTAGCTCTACAGATACAAACGGCACTGAACAGAACAGAACAGAAACACTACAGGGCAGCGACCCCCTTATTTAAAGCACGAGAGATTGCCATCTTCTGTGTGAATTGCCTTCTCAGACACGGGTCTTGCTGAAATCCAATTACTGCGCATTATTTGTAAGAAAATATAAATGTTTTTCTTGTGCCCTTGGACAGGAATCACAGCAGAAACCCCACACCGACAGTTTAATGTATATTATTATGGAATATGAAGCACTCTCATCTGGTATCCCCCACCGACTAAATCTGGAAACTTTTCCTTGCACATACTGTCTGCAAGTCCGGTGAGAAGCCGCGTTGTGCAGTGGCAGGACTACCAAGCTCCCGGTGACAGCGTAACATGGTGTCCTGCTGAGATCCCAGAATAGCAGTGCCTTAAAAGGCAGCGATGCTGAGATCACAAGGAAAAGAGAATTAGGGCACAGCTGTGGAGTTCTGTAGGCTAAAACATAGACTCAATATGTCAGAGAAAATTAAATCACGGAGCTACATGCGATTTCTGGTCTCGTTTATAACTTGGCTGTAGCTGTGCAGAATTTGTACTTGGGTCATGTGTGTGCATGGCTGTGCTTCTGCACGCAGAAATAGAAAGCTGAATTAATTTTAAAAGGAAAAAAAAAATCACATGCAAACGACGATAGCAGGCCCTTTGTTTGGGATGTTGTGTACATGCTGGCACACCTCGGTGCTGCGGCCAGGCCTCTGAGCAGCTCTGCAGGACAGAGGAGCCCCGGCCCCACTGGTGCAGCAAGGCCACGCTCACGGCACAGTGCCCAGCCCAGAGGAGCTCCAGCAGCACCACCCGCACTGAAAGGCCTACATTGTCCTGTGGCTCTCAGATGGGAGAGACCCCTCCTCAAAAAGAAGGCACCGATACTCACACCAAACTCTTACAGAGGGTTTTTTCCCCCGAGGAGAGGTGTTTTGCTTGCACCCAGCAGAACCATGTCTCCACACACCCGTGCCGGTGTTCAGCCGCACTGGGAGCCAGCAGCAGCCCCCTGGCACTCGGTACCTGCAGGTCTCAGTCCCTCACCCTCTGCCCACTGCTCCTGGCTGCCCCCGACCAACGCTGCGGGATGCCAGGGTCCTGACTGCAGCGTGCGGGCTGTGTGACCGGGTGCCACCGGACAAGAGCCTCAGGTTCCCCGGAGGGCTGCAGGGGCCAAGGACAGAGAGGAGACGACAAGCTGGAGCGGGACCTGGTGCTGGCAACAGGGGCACGAGAGCGAGCTTTCCTAAACAGCATGTACTTGAGCATTAACGTGAGAAAGAACAGCAAGAAAACAGAGGTAGGGAGCCGCACGTAATCACGGCTTTGTTTAGCTGAGTGTATTTCCTGTGGAGCTTACAAAGCACAACTGTACGCAAGCATGCGGATCTGTTGCTATCAGCTGCCCTTGTCCCTAAAGAGGTGAATTATAAACCTGATCCCTACAGGGTTGTGGGGCTGTAAGGCTGTGCCTGGCTGCAGACAGGGCTGGGGACCAGCAGCACACCGAGGTGATTCCCACGGGGACAGCCCGTGAAGAGCTCTCCCCAGGGAGGGCCGGGAGAGCCCAGCCCAGCGCCCCGACTCGGGGCAGCACCAGCCAGGGGCAGCTTTTGCTCCGGGCACCCACCTGCATTGATCCCAGACGGAGCTGCACGGACGTGGCGCTGCCTGGGGAAGGGCAGGGGCCCTCGTGGCCATCCCGGGACAGTCAGAAAGCCAGGGAGGCAGGGGATG
Source organism: Aythya ferina (assembly GCF_964211825.1). Classification (NCBI taxonomy): domain Eukaryota; kingdom Metazoa; phylum Chordata; class Aves; order Anseriformes; family Anatidae; genus Aythya; species Aythya ferina. The sequence goes on along the minus strand of NC_140318.1, from coordinate 1,213,541 downwards.
GGCACTCAGCCTGCAGTGGTAAAGGAGGGCAGGATGTTTTGGGCACTGCTGCTGGGCTAACAGAGCAGCCCCCGAGCACACACGGTGCTCACAAGTGTGTGTGTGCACACCACGCGGCGATTCATAGAGAAAATGGAAATCTGAGATTTGAAGAAGGTCTGGGAGCAATTGTTTTCCTCAGCAGAACTGAACACTGCCTGCCTTAAAACACAGCCTGGGTCGTACACGTGCCGTGCCTCTCACAGGTACCTCACAGGTGCAGAAACACTCCCTGAGATGGGGGCGCAGAGCGGGGGGACCGATGCTCTCGGCACAGCCCCGCGCTCCCTGCCCGTGCTCCCGGTGCCTCCAGCCTTGCGGCAGGGCTGGCGCCGGCTGCGCTGCTCGGAGCGCTGTGCTGTGACCCACTTTCCTGCAGTATTTCTGCATAGCGACAGAGGTCCTAGCAGGACAAGTATAACTTCGCAGCTCGCAGGATTCTCCATTTCCTATTGCTCCACTGGAAGAATGCGTTTGGCATTCCCACACACGCACACCGCACGGTGTGACACACACGCACATGTAAAACGCACAAACCCCAGAAGGGGAGGAATGGGAACAACAACGAGGCTCCCCTCTCATCTGCAGGAATTCTCCTGAAGGAGTTCCAGGGCCGTGGGAGCTCCTCCAGGAACGGCTGAGGGACCCTCGGTGGCTGCCGGAGGGCGCCCGGCTGCTGCGTCCCGGCTGAGGCTCCGTTAAGGGCTTGGCCCCTTCCCTGCAGCTGGTTCCAGCAGTGCGCTAACCCCGACTCAGCCCTGCGTGCCCACCCCAGCCAGGGGCCAGGCTAACGCACTGAGCTGCCCACCGATCACCTAGCCAAAGCTTTGACAACGTGAGGAAATTCGTTCTCCCTTCCTAAGCCTGGCCCGGCGCACCTCCTGCCTGCCCCATTTCCTACCCAGCCAGTCCCCGCAGAACGGCTCTGCAGCCACTGCAGATGCACGAGGAGTTCTGACAGCACCTCCAGTCTTCTTATATATATCTATATATCTATAGGTGAAGCATCTATGTGTCCCCTGCTCTGAAATTTTGTGCTGGAACTCTAACAAGCCAAAAACCTCCTCAATGGGAAATGTCACAAGCAGAGGATTATGACTTCAGCTACAGAATAAGCAGCAGGAGCAGATGGAACTCTTCAGAAACAATGATTCCATTTTCATGCAAATTTCCTTAGTAGTTAAAAAAAGACGAAGAAGAAAAAAACCACCAAGATATCAGAATGGCTTCTAAATGGAAGGTTTTTGAATGATGCAAAAAGCAAAGGGCTGGTGGTTCGCCATGATCCCGAGCATTTCTGCAGCAGCTAGGAAAAAAAAAATAAAACAACAACAAACGTGACAAACTACAAACAGATTCTGCACCTCCTCAGAGCCGTGATAAGAGAAATGGAAAATAGAGAGAAAGTATATTTTAGTTTTTATGATTTCCAACATCATCATACGCTCTGATAATGCACACTTCAGAGCTAATTCTCCTGCTCTTTAAGAGCACAGACTTCATTCATGAAGCAGCATGACAAAAATTCTTTATCCACTTGATGACTACAGAAGGTGACAGCCACCGAGAAAAAGACAGCCACAGGGACACTGTCAGAGTGCTAACCTGCAGCGCTCCTCTCTTTGAGCACAAGTGCTCCCCTGATTACAGGAATACAGACATGCATTTTTCATAGCTGAAATGTGGAAACTGAGCCAATTCTTTTGTTATTAATACTGGCAGCATACCCTAAAAAACAAATACACGCACAGTTAGCAGAACCCGTTCCTGGCTCTTCCACTGACTCGTTATTTAGTTTTGGTCTTATTCCTTTATATTTTCCTCTTGTTTACTTCTCAAGTAAGCAGACTCGAGCTGTTCCCTGACTCTCAGACACGAGAACTGACTGCACAGCACCCAGCGCAGTGGCACGGTCCCGCGGTCCGTGTACAGAACACATTTTAATCGCAGTGCTTCGGATGGCTGATGTAATTCCCCTTGTGAAGGCTGCTTTTCTTCTAACTGAGGTTTTAAAGGTGAGAGGAAACTGCATGCACGGAGAGGCAAGAAGGAAACCCAGGGCTCTGTGTTGGGGATTCACCAGGACAAGCCCCATGGCCCCGCACAGAGCCCGGATTCCAGCAGTGGCAGCCCCAGGAGCCTGCCCTGCCAGCTGCCGGCCATTCCTCCAGTTTTCAGCCCCAAACCCGAGGCCTTCCTGGTGTGGGCTTCCCCTAGGCTGCTCCTAGGGCTCTGTAGTGACTCTTCATCAATTTCTATCAGTTTTAGCAAACAATTGCTATCTCCCTCAGTTTCATGCTGACGTTTTTATTTTTTTCCCTCCTTTTTCATGCACAAGAGGTATCAAGTTAGCCCTAAATACGACTGTTAGCAGGAGTAGAGGCCTCTGACCGTGTGGTCAATACCAAGAGTACTTCTGCTTTAACCCCATTCTACCCACGCTTCTGCCTTTCATCGTGCCACTGGCCGAATCTTTCCCCTTTGAATTTGCTCTCCAATCAATCTATTCCCTTCCTCATTGATGCAGACGGATTTAAGTATTGACAGCTACCAGAAGGACCGAGCACACACAAAATAACTCATAAAATGGGCTCAGCAAGGTTTCTTTCCAAGCTTTTGCCCGCTTGCTTCTTAGCAGACGGATGAACGAGTAGAAACATTTTCCTCGGTTAATCCCTCTTTGACCCAAATTAACTTTTGTCCAAACTATTTTCTTAGATAGTTTGATTTACAGTCGTGCCTGACTGAACGAGACCACGGACACGTTTCGATTACCCCAGAAGAGGAACAGAAGTGGAGAAGGGTCAGAAGACGCCCGGCTAGCTCGTACTGGGGACTGCTGGAACGTTGTAATAAAACCAGTATGGATGGGCAGTAACACGCCATAGCAAAATGCCTTTGTCTGAAGGCATCTCCACCCGTTGAGCCCCCTTGCTTTCCCTTCACCCCACCGACAAACTGCCCCTCCACCAGGAGCCTGCCTTCTGCTGAGAGCTCCCTGCCGCGGTGCCCCTCACACCTCGCCCCTCGGAGCGGAGGACGACAGCACCACGTCCCCCTAACCTCCTCCTGGTGCCCCTGCAGGGACTGGGCAGCCACGGTTTATCGGAAGCCGGACCAGTGAGGCAACTGTTCACAAACCAGCAGAGCTCCCCAAACAGCCCCACAAGCCTGTGCTTGGCTTAACGCCCTTCGTGTACTCCATTTCTCTGTAGCTACAATAAAGATGGCACGGGAAGAGAAAGATAACATCTTTCATGTAAGCCCTCAGCTCTTAGCTCGCTGGGCTTCAAGGTGTCAGGAGAAATGAGACATATTTGACCCAGATGCTGACCTGTCTGAGTCACGCCTATTCGGTCTGATCAAACTTACAGAAGAATTCCTCCTTCCCCCGTTTTGTCACAGCCTTTCTCCAGGACTGGACGTGCCAAAAAGACTCACAAACACCAGGGGGAAGCACAAGGTGCCCCTGCGCTGCCTTTCTGTTGGTGGCTCAGCAGATCTCCGTTGTGCTCTTTTTGACTGGGGTGAATTTTCTGCACAGAACATACCCCAAAGTCGACTACAGCATTTTAACGTGGTCTAAGGGCTGAAAACTGGGTCAACCCACAGCTCCTCCTCCCAGCCCCATTGTCAGTGACAGGGTCCTTCAGGCCCAGCTCCTGCCGCCAGGAGCAGCGTGTCAGGACGCCCTCGGATGCGGTGCCCTTGCCTGGAGAGCTTTTCCTCCACGACCGCTCCAGCAGCAGCTTCCCCCTGGGGAGTGATGTTTTCCATAGATTCAGTGAAACACGGTTCTAATTCTGTAATCACGATGTATATCCAATGAACAGGACCTTGTGTTTTGATAATGAGAGCAATATAATTAGGGCAAGCCTCACAATATTCAAGCAACTTAACCAGGTGGAGATCACCTCTGATATGGGAGACACAAAGGGGTATCTGGAGACCGGGATGTGATTCCATTTACACACAGTGCTGAAGCACTTTCTTTTTCTAGACCCTCACATTTCATGTTTGGGGTCGTTTATGTCATTGCTACAATATTTCATGAAAAGATTTCACTATTTGGACACAACACGAGGCCTGGGAAGTACAGTGTCCATGCACAGCAGGCTGTCAAAGCTCCTAGAGTGCAGCAGCCATTTGGGTGGCTTGCAAAGTCCATACTACCCTCAAAGACACTCCTGCGGTCTCATTTTTAACTTTTCATAAATAGGTTCAAAGACACTGTCTTCTTTTCAGCCTGTGTGACCCACAGCTGACCACTCAGGCGCCCATGCAGAGCCCAGGAAGCACCAGAGCAAGCTCTTAGCAGCAGGACAGAGGAGTGGCAAAGTGCCTCAGCAAGTGAGAGAGAATGGCTGGAGACAGAGGGGAAGCTGTCTGGGAACCGGAGAAGTTACCAGAATGATTTTTGTGGGCAGAACGGACAGCAGATAGGAGCTATCGCCTTCACACTCAGGAACAAGAGGTGGGAGCCTCTTCACCCCCATCAGTGGCAGCTGCACAGCGCTGATAGGAGCCGGGGTCATGGCTGAAGCTCCGTCCTGGCCTTTTTTTTTTCAGTTTGCCTCCTCCTCGATGACTGCCATGTAACTGTCATTTGTTTTTTCATCTCATTTCCCATTTGTGCATCTATCCAGCCCTCGAGGGGGATTCGGTGGGAACTGACAGAGGAATGCTGACAGGTCCTCTCGCCACCCACACCCCTGTCGCGGGCGGGACCCCTGATGCTGGCATTGCGACACATCCCAAAACGCTCCCCAGACCCCCGTGCTGGGAGACCCCACAGGGCACAGACCGTGTTACCGTGGCAGCTCCCTTGGGGTCGGCGTTTTAATAAAATTAGGGGGTACGAGGGGAGCTGCCCGCAGCCACCTGCCGCTCCAGCAGCTCACACGCGGCCCCGCGGGGCCTGGGGGCTGCGACAGCCCCGAGGGGAGCCCCCGGCCCTGCGGGAGCCCTGCCCGGCCCCCAGCCCTGCGAGGGGCGCTGCGCAGCCCAGCCACGGGGAGCCGGGGAAACGAACCGGGGGGGGGGGGGGGGCATTTAGCGCTCCTGGGGCGGCCTCCCCGGGGTGGCGGCACCCAGCGGGCGGGGAACGGCCCCGCCACCGCCGTTCTGGGGGGGAGCCCAGCGGGACGGGGGGCGCGAGGCCCGGCGGGGCCGTCATTCCCAGGCCGGAGGGGCCCGGGGCACGGCTGGGGGCGGCCGGGGGGCGAAGCCCAAACCCCCACGGGTCCCCCCGGAGCCCTGGGGGCCGCACGGGGCCGGCGGGGGGGCTCCGGTGCCGCGTGGGGGGGGGGGGGGGGGGGGGGGCGGCGACGGCGCTGCCGGAGCCCCGGGGTCGCCCCCAGCCCCCCGCCGCCTCCCCCCCCCCCTCCCCGCCGCCCAGACACCCAAACAGCGCCGCGCCGGGCGGGGCGGGGCGGGGCGGGGCGGGGCGGGGCTGGGGGAGGCCCCGCCCCGTCTGCGGCGCGGGCCAATGGGCGCGGGCGCAGGGCGCGCGTGACGGCGGCGGCGCTGTCCGTCAGCGGGCGCTATAAGGGCCCGGCGGGGCGGCGCGCGCGGGGCTGCGGGGCGCCGGCAGCCGAGCGGGGACGCGCCCGGCCCCGCTGCTCTGCGTGCGCGCTCCCGCGGCGCTGACAAACCCCGGGCGCGGCACCGACACCGGTCACTGGCGGCGGCGGCGGCGCGCGCGCGCGGCCGGGCCCCGCTCCGCTCCCGGCTGGGCGGCGGCGGCGGCGGCGGGGGGGGAGCGGAGCGGAGCGGGACGGCGCCTCCCGGGCGCGGGGCCGGGACAAAGCCCTCGGGGCCCCGCCGCGCCCCCAGCAGCGCCCCCAGCAGCGCGGGACGGCGCCGCCAGGTAAGGGCCGGCACCGGCACCGGCGCGGGGCCGCTCGGCGGGGCGCGGCCCGGGACGGGGAGCCCGTCCCGGCGGGAGGCTGCCCGCCGGTGCCGTTCCCGCACGTGCTCCTTTGTTCTCCGCGCAGGAGCTGCCCCGCGGCCGGGCGGCCGCAAAGGTCCCCGGAGCCGCCGGGCAGCGCGGCCGGGCCGGGGGGGAGCCGAGGGGCCGGGGGAATCGGGGGGGGAGGGACCCGGCCCCGGCCCCGGCCCCACCGGGAGGCGGCGGCGGCGGCGGGGGGCGGCGGCGGGCGGGGACAAAGGCGGCGGCCCCGCGGGGAGCGCAGGGCAGGGCAGGGCAGGGCGCCCGCCGACACCGGCTTTGTGCGCGCCGCCGGCACGGGCAGCAACAGTTGGGGCGGGGGGCCCGGGACAGCCCCGGGGGCCGCCCCGTCCCTCGGCTGCCCGCAGCACCGGAGGCTCGGCGGGGGCCGTGCGGGAGGCTCGGGGCCGCCAAACTTTTCCCGGCGGGTCCGGAGCCGCGGGGACGGAGCGGGGCCGTGCGGCGGGCGGAGAAAGTTGCCGAGTGGGCGACTCGCCCCGCTGCTCGCGGCCGGAACCGGGGGGCGGCGGGGCCCGAAGTTGCAGCCGGGAGCGGCGTCAAAACGCCTTCAACCCCCCCCCCCCGCTCCCTGCAGCCCCCCGGCTCGGGAAGCGGCGGAGGCTCCGCGCCGAGCAGGGGCTGTCGGAGGGAGCCCATTCATATCTGTGACTACCTGGATTTGAATAGAAACCAGACAGCAATTCTTTGCTCCCAGCCACTATTCGCCCCGCCGGACAATAGAGATTTGTTAGCACACAGGCACAAGCCGGGGGACACAAAGCTGAAGGCAGCGGGGACGGGGGGCTGCAGTGCACAGGAAATTACGGCTTTTGATGCACTATTGGCAGGTCTGCCGTTACGGAGAGGCAACACGACCGTGCCATGTTTAAGAGCTCCTTACTGCCATTTTTAACCACCTAGAACGTCATAAAAGCTTTGTGGTCACGGCCCATCAAACCACGAGTCCGTACGGTTACTTTGCAGCGCCGGTGCCTGCCCCGTGGGCTGGCAGGCAGGAGCGTGGCTGGGCTGGAGGTCTGAATTCACGGGGGGGGGGGAAGGAATTTTGATGACAGAAAGCCTCGGTGTTTATAAACAGCGCAGATCCGTTACCCAGACAGCTGATGTCTAGCCTGAGATGTGCTGCCTCATGTTAATGGCAGCTGGAAGGGGCTGGAGCTGGAGCGCTGGCTCCGTCCTAAAGGTACAGCAAGTTCACCGCATGCCTCGCCCCGTCAGGCGTGTAGGAGGATGCTGTTCAGTCGGGTCAGCCTGGCAAATACCACAATAAATAAGGAAAACAAAATACTTAGTGTCTCGTACTTCCTATTTCCCCTATTCCCCCCACCCCCCAGTCTTTCAGACTTTTAAAAAAAAAAAAAAAAAAAAACTCCTCAGAGACTGGGCTTTAATCCTCTGACTGGAGCCAATGAGCAGAAATTATAAAGATTAGAAAGCCAACCAGCAGGTCCTATTAGATGAGGGGCCTGCCCCTAACTGTACGCCGAGGGGGGAGGTAGGTTCAGCCCTTACCAGGAGGCTGGGGCTGCTCCTCCTCAGCTTCCATAAATCTTCGTACCCATGAACATCACCCAACACCCATTCCAACTGGATATTACGGCTTTCCACCTTCTCAGGCATACAGATGCAGTTCTCAGTCCCAGTATTTAAGAGGAGCCAGCAGATCTCTGCCTGTACGGCCACGAGCACAGCAGAAATACCTTAGCTCTCTCCTTCGCCCAGGGGAAAGGCCGAACAGAGAACTGTAATAAATTGTGGCTGGGAGATGTATGCTTCTGCTCCGAGCTGCACCATCACCAAATAGAGAAAATGGGCTCTGCTCGTTGCTGCTCTTAAGCATGCTTTACTAATGCAATCTTTGTGACTGCAGCAAGACAGAGATGGGTGCTGAAGCAAGGGAAGCAAGGCCCTGTTCCACGGCACCTGGGGGAGATGGGTGGGGGCCCCTGGCCGTGCTGATGTGCCCTGCGTCAGCCCAGCAGGCAGACAAGGATGTGCCTCCGGTGCTCCTTCTGGCAATATAGGGGAACAAAAAGCCTGGATGGCTGAAATACTACACAACTTTTGAAAAACGTGAAGTCCTCTTACTGTAGTGCTAGTAAAATTGAGGTAAAATATCCCTGTATGCGCAGGGCCAGCTCATAGCACCTTGAGCTGCTGTTTCAGGACATTAGAAATACAAATAGGAATGTAAATACTTTGCACAGGAATCAGTTCTGTCTGCATAATTATACAATTTCCTTGAATTCTCTTCCTGATGCAGTACAATGGCTTGGGTGTTTTACTTCTCAGTTAAACTTGGGTGATAAGAATCAGGGTAGATTACAATCAAGCTATTTTAATTTTCTTCGTCATGATACTTACAAACCCAGAAAAACCTATCAAAAAGAAGCCTCTGAATGAAAACAGCCCAGATGATTTCTATTCTAAGTTAAGGATACTGATGCATCTACCAACAAAGCACTTTTCGATTAAATACCATCATATTCTTAAATTATAGTAACCTTTCCATTGCCTCTGTGACTGCTAATACTGGTTATTCATCAGTAGGCTCATTTTAAAACATTCAGAAAAAAAGTTAAAGTCTCTTGAATTGCTTCCTAAAAAGAAAATAAGCTTGAAGTTCTGTTCTGCCCTGGCAATTAGGTGTCTCAGTTTGAATACCTGTTGGGCATTTCACTTGGAGTGGAAACCATACTGTTAGAGGTTGGCAGAAAGAGTTCCTGCCTAATCAAAATAGGCATAAAAAGAAGGTCCAGGCATGCCCTCCTGGCTGTGAGCATCTGTAAACTCATCTGGGACATCAGAATAATCCCTGACACGCACATAAAGAAAGGTTGCTGAGAGCTGTTGAAGATCTTGTTTGGTCAGGTTGTTCTCAACTACACACGAGTACGGGGTAACTCAAGTCAGTGCTCCCAACTCCACTTACAGCTATTCCAGTATAAAGTTTATGAAGACTCAAAAAAAAAAGAAGAAACCTTTTAACTACTAACAGGCTTTGAAGTTGCAGCAGTTGCAAAATACCCAAGTGTATATAATCTGAGGATTTATTAATATATAATACTGCATTACAGGGTTAGCTGCCAATAAAAATGTACCAGGTATGCCCAAATTTAGCAATATACTTGGCAATTTAACGAACGTGGAATCTTAAGAATTTCATTTTATCTCAGTAATAGCCAGCAGATGCTACAATCGTTTCAGGACCATACCATTGATTAATGTCACGCAAGATTCAAACAAAAAACACGGAAGACAACAATCAGGTATTTTCATATTACAGATGAAATAAAGGCATCCTTTCCCCATAAGCAGCAGCACTGACGTGTAGATTAGTAAAAGCACTTTTTAAACAGACTTCAATCACTCTTAGTTTCCCTGTACTGCATGGAAAGTTTGGACCATCAGCAGCTGCCCCGACCCCCTAACGCAAGGAAGGACCTTAGTGCCATCACCACGAGTTTTCAGTCTCAGCTCTCTTACAGTCGCATCAATTTGGTTTTGCAACAGCAAATGACTCAGATCTGTGGTCAACCCGTGAAAACACACAAACTCCCGACTGTCGGAGATGAGATACCAAAATGCAGTCGAGGACAGGAGCAGTTTGGGGGCGAGTTGCTGAAATTAAAGGGCCTGGAGCTGCCCGCGGTGCACCCGCACACCTCCCCAGAGGGTGCTGCCGTCAGCACAAGGCGCCCCTGCCCTGAACAGCAGCAGGCATCGTCTGTGCTTCCTGCCACAGCTCCGGCACAAAGCACGTCGGGAGCAACGCCGTCACCTGCCAGATGCAGGCCCCTGACAACACAGCTAGTGAGGTCCAGCAAACCACAGGTCATCAATCCAAAACCTTCTGTGGTGTATTTACCGAGTCTTAGTTGGTTACCTAAAGGAACTTAACATTTTATTGGAAAATATCTCGCCATGCCCACTTAAGGCTTTATTACTTAGATTCTTCTGGGCTTACTGGCAGGCCATGCATTTATCAGCACACATCCCTCTGTTCTCACACGTAGGAAGCCTGTAAATGTGGCATTGTCTGCAGCAGGCCCTAAAGTCAGATGTCACGAACAAGAAGGATTAGCCAGGTCTGCAAACAGGTGGTCGGGGTTTGACCACACGTACCGTGATTTCCAGTCCCATCTGAGGCGTGCATTCACAGCACACTGCGTGCCCCGTGTCAGCGGTTCCATTGCCGTAACTGCAGGGCCTTCACTCCGGGTACCGGCGGCCTCGTGCTTGGCAGAATCGTGCTCCGAGCTCAACTGCCCGCTCCAAGGGCCAACAGGGCAGCCCAGTCCAAGACACGGTGCCCCAGCGGTCACAAACAGCTGGGCGAGGTGTTGGGAAGGGCTGTGCTCAGGCTGCTGGCGGGGGAGCCCCACGTTCAGATTTTTAAGATACCAGCCTGGCTGCAGATAAGGCTCGCAGTACAAGGATAGATTCCAGGTATAAAAGAATGCGTTCAGGTTTGCCATATATTTTTTTCTGCCGAAGATTTAAATATCATGTGGCTTTAGCTTTCTTTCTGTTCACTGAATATCAAGGTCAATTAGGAATGATGTCTGGCTAGTACTCTCAGAGCAGATTAGACAGTTGCATCAAAAACTAGGACCATGTATAGGTCATCTGTTACTGTGACCTAGATTTCTGAGAATCTGTTCAATTTGTTTTATTGAAAATGTAGTACTGTCTCAGTTCTGTTTCTCATAGTAAACCTTTCTATAATAGCAGAAAATAGCTTTATTAGATACTTACAGACATTGCTTACTACTTCTGCTAATACACAAAGAAAATCAAATCCGTGCAGCAGACCTGTGTCTGTCATCCATTTAATTTTAAAATAACTTAAGGTTCTGAACGGCTTATGCCTTATAATCTAAAGCATTTGGTCCACATGCCAAATACTAAGCAAGCTGAAATACATAATAGCTTAGCTTCAGCTTTGTTTGCCCTACTTAATAATTTTTTCCTTCAGTACCCAGTGGATAGATGCAGTATTTCAGCATTATACTCTGAAAATGAAGAACATGCTGAAGTATTTGAGTAGAGCGAGGCTGTTCCAGCTGTATCATCTCTGTGAGCAGTGGTTTGTGTCGCTCAGCCTGGGAACAGAAGCAGCCTTCCCTCCAGAAACCTGCGGTTCCGTGTTTGAGCACGAGGGTCTCGCTGCCTGAGTTTTGATACCCTTGCAGTACGTCCACCTATGCTTTGTGCTGTCATTCGGAAACCCCCGAGTGTTCCAAACAGCAATCTGCCTTTATAACAGGTTTCCTCTCTTCTCACAGCCCTTAATTGTCCCAGTTAGAAGGCAATTACTGAAACACAGATATGCAAACACCCGGTTGTCAGTGAAAGTACATGGAAGAGGGATGGAAAGAAGGTATATTTTAAAGTATTAGAAACTATTTTCTAAATACCAATGAATTGAGTGTAAAAGGGAAACTAAAAATAACGCTGCGATTGTTGAATCCCCAACTCGAAGAGCAGTACACGAAACAAATTCCAGAACCATCATCTGCAGTCTGTGGCTCGTTACTGTGCTTTGATAACTGTGCCATGAAACAGTCCTGTTCTTATCACACCCCAGGAGAAAGGTAGGTAATAGAATTAAACAACTATAGAAAAGAGCACGGAAAAATAAAACAAAGCCAGCAGATTAAGACTCACGGATTAAAACCGCCAGCATGTTACTCCTTCATAAATTGTGCTCCGTAAATCCACTCCAGTCTTTCCAAAATTCTGAAGTTGGTTCTACCGAGTCATCTGAATTTTATGCTACTTCCATATTCAAACTTTTATGTGCATCTCAGCACACTGGGACCAATTTATTTTATAGGGAAGATAAAAACATGTAGTACTTGAGTGATGTTATCCAAAGATCATTCTTCTAAATGAAGATGAGTACATTTTCTCCTTTGTGTTTCACAGAATGGCTATGTTTAAATAGGTTAAGTCTACAATTCTGAAAAGAACAGCTGAGTCCTGCTCACCTGGATGGCATACCCACCATCATCTGACACTTAAAGCACACAAAAGCAAAGAAATTAAATACCTGAGGGGGGCAAGTCTTCCTTCCAGCAGGATACGTGCCAGGTCACCAGATGTAAGGGAGTGTCTTCCCACCCACCCCCAAATTATACTCAGTTGTTCTACAAGAGCCTTTGAAGAGGCTTCTATTTTAAATGTTAACACCTGCAGCACAGTCACAAAGGCACGGCTGGTCTCTAGCTGGGCAGCACACCCAAGCAGTGGAGGAAGAGCATCGCGGGCAGCGGGTGGCTGGCTGACCACACTGCTGCTTTAGGCATCATCTCCAATTCCAGCGTCAGCTGAAGGAGATGCTAGAACAGGAGCGGTGAACTAGTGCCAAATTGCAAGAACCGGGCAGGTGAGGGTCATTTACAGATTGTAAGGAGGCTCAGTTATGAAGTTCGTAAGCCTTCAACAACTGTGAAGCCATGCATGGGTCCCTCAGCGTGGCACCCAGGGCTGGGCACGCCAAAGCAACGAATGCCCAGGGCCGCTGCGGCTGTCTGCTGTACCCAGCTCAGGGCAAGAACAAAGGCACTGGCTTTTACAGTTGTCAACGTGTGTTTTAGATGTTTCCTTTTCTTTTTCCTCTCATATGGGAGTGGAGAAGTGAGAAATGGACACTAAAGCAGTGTAAAGCAGTAAAGACACTACAGAAAGGAATCCTTGGTCTCACAACCGCGCCCTGCAGCAGTTCTCCATCTTTTCTTTCTTTCTGAGAACTGAACTGAAAGGGCCCACAGTCCCTGCAGGCAGAGGTTCTTAGGGAAGAGAAGTATTATTGGCCAATAACTGACTAGCAGTCAGGCACGCTACCAGGATTTGCATCTTTCAAAACAGCAAGTCTGAGTGGAACTGCATCCTGGATCCCAGACGGGCAAGTCTGAATCAAGAGAGAAATCCATTTGCTTCCTTCACCCATCAGCTTTTCTAGCAGTAGCAGTATACCCAATTTAAGAGTACTTCAGAATCTTCTCTAAAAACAGAAAATCAAGTTAGAGATACCAACGGTACACACAATGCTGTAGTAGTACAATACCTCATTAGAGAAGAGAAGGCTGTCCTTGCCTTCTGAGGCATCCGGTGGCTGAGGTTCCCTAAAGTCAATGCTGTGGCTGCACGCTGTAGTCTAGATCATTCATAAACAAGCTTGAAATAATTTTGTATGGAAACCTGAACAAGGAGCAGTGAAACTGAGGAAGTTCATTCACTGTGAGTTAGAGCAGGCACAGGATCTGGTAACGGTGGTTTTATTTCCTGATGGCGTAAGGAGCAGTGCACTGAAACCTCACGGTACCTGCTGAGGCTAAACTAAAGCACAACCGGGAATTAACCTAAACTGGGAGGCTTAACCTAAAGCACAACTGGGAATCCAGCATCCTGAAGTTCAGTGAGATCACGGCACCTGTTCAACTCCTGAGGCAGACATTTCTCATTAAGACAACGCCACATTTCCAGCTAAACCAGACATCGCCAAGCTGTAAGAATAGGCTGAGAACATACGTTCTTGCAGCTCATCATGCTGTCATTTACTTTGCCGTAGTTATTTAGGGCTATTAGAAGTAAAATCGTTATTGTACTAAATGTATCTTGAAACAGAGTCCTGAAAGATGGCAAAATAAAATTGACTCAGAGGTGCCATGCTGTCTAAACTGAACCAAAACCTGTGAAATTTGGAGGTGTTTTTGTTGAGAACTGCAAACCTAGAATTGTATCAGCTGAGAACTGCTGGTTTATATAGCTGAAAAATAGAAACTAATTATCTTCAAAGGACAAACTATCAATGAATCAGAAAGAGACATGATTATGAAAAGCAAATCCTTCATTTGATCCCTCTCCATCCATACTGCTTCCCAAGCAGATAATCTAAGGTTCATCCAGCTAGAATTGTTAATATTCCAACAGAGTAAGTGAAATATGAAAATCCCAATTAGCATATGAAAAAATCTGCATTTCTATATTTTTAAGTATGATCAGCGTGTGAACACAGGGACATTGCAACAGCCACAACGTGGCTCGTGTTGCAGGAAGACACCTCTGCGGTGTCCCTACCTAGGAACAGGCCTTCCGTTGCAGGGATCACATTTAATACAGTCTTTCAAGATTAAACCATATAAACAAAACAAAATCTTTAAATTTCTCTGGTGATTACTTTGCAGGACATTTTTCTATGTCTGTCAAGCGTACATGCAGCTCCTGGGCATTTCTTCACTGCCTTGAATTGAAACACAGGATGATTCCTTGTAAGACACAGATCTCACTGCAGACACCACGTTCAGGAAGAGCTCACGCAAAGCAGACTTTGCAGCATGCACTGGCTCATCAAAAACAAAAGATCAAGAGAGTCCTGGTCTTTGCAGTTAACATTATAATTTCTAGCTACCCTTATTTTTTTCTGAAGCATATGATGTATCTCAGTTTGATTGTTGAGATGTGTGTTAGGACAGAAAGTATTTTCTGCCCTCCCTACTGCCACCACCAAGCCTGGCCAAGTCCAGCCATTTCCCATCTGAAAGCAAGAGGTCAGTTCTCTACAACAGCAGAAGCTTTTGCTAACAACTGTTGTACTGACAGCTGGGCCAGTAGATTCTAAAAATACCGAAAGGAAGAAACCAATCTCAGGCTCGGGCTTGCACTGGTAGCACACTCGAGTGGTTGTAATTACAATCATCGCTCTCCTTCCTGAACCGAGTCACAGGAACTGCGCCTAAATTCACGAGTGGGAAATCTTTCTGATCTTCAGCACAGATCAGTCAGTAAGAGCATTCAGCAGAGCAGTGTCTTCCGAGGAAGTACTTATCTTAAATTCACCACCACCACTATAACAACGTCCTAGGTTTAGTGCAGCGCAGGACAAATATTTCAGCGATGAAGAATCACCAGCATGTTGATATACCAACAGAGACAGGGTTGTTTATATCTACAGAAGCTGCTTACCCAGCAGTGGATGTGTCGGAGCACAGCACAATGGCAGGAGTTCATTTTTAATAGAGAAGAATCTCAGGAATCCTAACAATGAATCTAATATTGACAGTAATCTTCATGGCAACAAATGTTCTCTTAAAAGATGTGGGATAAGATAAGAGTTCACAGGGACACTGGACAGTTCACAAAAACTCATTCACTGCTACTGAATGCACAGAAACCAAGAAACAGGGGGAGCTGAAAAACATCTGGAAGACGAGATATGATTTGTAGGACGTGGGCAAGTTTCTCCTGCTTGTATCCTTAACCCAGCCTCAAGGGTCTGCATTTCCCCTGCAAAACCAGATACACCATGAAGCTTGAGCCAGCGCTGCTGTGCTCTAATTGGCTCATTTGTGCAGGTAAAGATATTAACAGAGAGGACAAAATTCCCTACCCTTCACCATTTTGCTTCAGAGAGCTTTATTCTACTTTTAATCCTCATGGGCATCCACTCAGGACCTCAGTGTCTGCGTTTTTTCCCCTTTCACATTTGGTAGGTTATCTTCAACAGGCAGCTGCACTTCAAGATAATCAAATACCTTTCCTGGCTGAACGAGTAGCTTTGCTCCATGAATAACCGAAGCACCCATTTCGTATTTGAGGATTTTGTTGTTGTTTTCTCTGAACATTTCCTCTTGAGGTGCTGCTTAGATCCCCAGCTCCCAGCCAGGACCAGACAAACCGTGCAGACCTGCACCATTGGAGCAGCAGGGCTTAGGGCTTGCCTGCAACAACCCACATGAACAAGAGCAGCTCTTCTCAATAGAGCACAGAAGAGTTTTTAAATGCTCCTAGTGACAGACAGTCCATCTGGACCACTGGCAACAACTGGAGCAGTCTCATTCTTAGAGCTGGAAGTTGCAGATTGGAAGCACGCTCTTCTGTGCTCGCAGAGATGCCTCGCTTACGTGATGCTGAAGGACCCTTTATAGGTGAGCTTGTGCTCGCCGTATGCACACTACTGGGTTAATCAAGTTGATCCTGACCCTAAGCTAAACAGAGGCTGCCAAGTCTCTTGATTTTCCAATTTGCTCTTCACTTAGCTTTTCAGAAACCTCTCCAGCTTAGTGATCTCTCTAGCGTAGCCTTTAGCAGACCAGGACTGCACCGCTTGGTCAAGTTCCCACTTCGAATTACACCGAGACCTCCCTCTTTGTCATTTTTCAGTCCTTTCAACATTTGCCACAGCAAATGTATATCACACCCGTCTAAGATGTCACATGGCATTAAGTCCAAAAGTCTGCGGTTGTGCTGCATCCACCAGCAAGGCTGTCGATGCACAGTTACATCAAAATAACCTAAGCCCCCCCCAGATCACTGGAAACGGGTATTAGTCGCACTTCTCTCAGGTCCCAGAAGAGCTGTGTTTGTTTGCGGTGGGATCAGCACCGTGACGTTATGTTCTATATTCTAAGAGGGCAAAGGGAACAGTCGGGTAACTTTGTCCCCTGCTTTCACATATCACAAGACTTGTCAAGTAGTAATCCAGCGAGCTTTTGGGCAGTTAGGAGAAATAACACCGTGCAGTGCTAATTGCAGAAGGCTGCTGATGCTGAAGTGTTTGGCAGTGGCATTGCTACTGAAACACGTTCCCAAATTCCAGTGAAATAGCAATAACTAAAAACACCGCCAGTGATTGCATCCTTATCTGCCCCCCATTTCCCTAAGGTGTATTTGCATGCTTACACCGAAGTAATTTGCCTCTACAAACACGTTTATAGGACAATTAAAGTTGGTTACAGGACAAAGCAAACACGCTTGTGCAGGGCTTTTCCACAAGTGCTTCCCCCGGCAGAGGGGAGATTGTGGAGAAGTGGAGCTGCTTTCCTACCACATGCATACTGGAAACGTATTTAGCGGCACTTAGGGCAGTGCTGCTAGGGTTCCTGCTAGGCTCTAAATAAAAGCATTGCTGTGAGGAACTGACAGAAGGATTGGGTTAGGGTGTAAGAATTGTTCGGGCACCACAAATACACAGAATACCAGAGTCATCCACAGAACTAAATCTTGTCACCAGACCTTACACAATTTATCTGCGTTTGAGGATGCGTATGCACATTTTGAGGAGAGTTTTCTCCATACAAAAACCTGCTCTCTGCAGTACAGGTTCAAAGAGAAGCCCTGTGCTCTGCGTGCAGCACTTTCAGTGCCAAGTTCTGCTCCGGCAGTGCTCTGCCCCGAGCTCGTTCCATCGGTGAGCCCTGCCGCGGTTCCACACATCAGCCACTTGCAGACCCGTGGCTACCAGCTGACTGCTGCTATCACCTAGGGAAGGCATCAGGTCCGCCCGGAGCTTTTCCCACTTCTGGGGCACATCCAGGGATGGGGATTCTCCTGAGCAATGGTGCTCGCACACTGCTGCTTCTCAGCATGTTCCCGGACAGATTCCCCACTGAGGTACTGCCTCCCCCAGGGAGGGCCGTTCCCCAGCTGCCTGGTGTTTCAGCTGAAGCTGGTGAAGGATTCAAGAAGGTGCTGTTGAAGAGCCATGTTCTCTTTCTGTAAAAGCATGACTTAGGGGCAGGGAAGTGTCCATTTGTTTTTATTTTTTTACACTCCCCAATTTACAAGAGAGATCTGTAACACTGCATAAAAAAGTAATAGAAATAGAGATAGCAACTGTCAAATACGGGCTGGTTTCAGCGCTCGCTGGGAAAAACGGCTGAAAGGAACATGAGTTCAAGATTCAGTGCAGATAATGAAGCTTCCAAACTTCTGAGGTTTGCCAGCCCAGCACAAAATACAACCACAACAGCATCTCAACAATTTTGCTATGCTAATGCAAAAGAAATGTGCAAAAAATGTTGTGCAGTAGGCTCACACAACCCCTCGGCAGCAGCTTTGTGCGGCTGCCCTCTCTGCCCAGCTCAGCACGTGCTCTGCTCCCCAGTGACGAAGCTTTGGTTAAGCACGCAGGTGAGGCACCTCAGTAGGGAAACAAAATGGGGAAGAAACGGCATGAAAAGTGACTCGGCCTGTTGTGTGATAGGATACAAGCAATCGCTCGAGCACCAGTAAGAGAAAGTGCTAGGACTACGTAGGACAGAATCCGGCCGCCGGGCTGGTGGTGCACGTTGCTGTCATTGTAGCAGGGTGACCCTCCACGTGTGCTTACACAATGTACACAGTGTACGTACCCCCCGTATGGAAATGTAACACACCAGGAGAGGGAAAGACAAAAGAGAAAAGGGGTTTTGTAGGTGGTTTGGGGGAGAAATCCCCTACAGAAGGACACCTGTAACAATTTCATTTGTCCATCCCAAGCCTGCAAACATTGCCCAGTTCCATTGTTTCTGAGGAATATTTTTTTTCATCTCAGAATCTGACCAAAAATCTAACAGATTGAGAGCTTTGAACTTTGCAAGAGGGAGGGAGCATGCAGCCAGAATATAGAAATATCACGCACACTTTGTGGCATTCAGAAAAAAAATGATTTCCATTTCCAAAATGAGATGACGACAGTTACCGGGTAGAGGGTCAGTGGAGGTACAAGAGGAGGAAGATGTGAACTGAGGAAAAAGCCTCTCTGCAGTTTAATACATGCATGCAGTTTCATGCTCGGTTTGCACTTGGTTCCCCTGCTTTACGCTGTACTACCACCTGCGGTCACCCGGGCTCAGCACTTGAGGTCAATCACTGCTTGTTATTAATGCAAATGTTCTTTGTTCGTTCCACCAGCTCCCACTCCAAAAAGATTGCAGGAACAAGGTGAGACTAATTTTCAGAGAATTTCTTTAATTTCCAGGATCAGTTGATGTTTAATGGTACCGCTGAACTCAGCCCATTTAAGTGCAGTCTCCAAACTATATTCTGTGAACAAGCTCATCTCTCAAAGATACAACTTACTCAGTATACAAAAAATATTTGTTAAGTTACATGTATCAGCTCAGGATATTCAGAGACTTCACAAGAGAAATCACTGAATTAAAAGCTAGTCTACAGAATTTTAAAGTAAAATCATTCCTACAAGCTTTGCAGGCTCCAGTTCACCTACAGCAGCTATTTCAGATACAGCAAGAGATTCCATTTTTAACAAACAAGCTGCAAGTAATTTCTCTCTCAAACCGTGGAAGCCAGGTGGAAAAAGTGAAGGTAACTGAATGCAAGGTAGAAATTTAAGGAGAATACATCCATTTTTCCACTTTCCAGGATGAAGATAATCCAGTTCAGGCATTCTGACCGGTACGTTCTTAGGCAGACATTCACATACTCAGTTTAAAACTCAGTTTAAGGAAAAAGCTGTTCCAGTAACGCTCGAGATCATATTAAAAATGATCTGAGAATCAGACAGACTTTTGAGGCAGTTGTTCACTTTGGGTGGGATTTCCCAAGCCACCTAGCAGCAGGCTGATGGACTCCCACCAAACGGGAGGAATCAAGCTTTGAACAGAGCCCAGCATGAGTGCCTCTGTGAGCCTGCCCAGAGCCTACACTCACCTGGGGTTGGGGAGACCCTTCCACGCTTTCAGCTGCCACAGACAACTGCAGATGGACCTGCAGGTTCGCGGCGGCACGTAGGAAGCAGCTCAGAATATCAGACAAGAGGTAGAAACGATTTTGTGCTGCCTGCCCATCAGCAAGGTTGGGATGTCACCTCTGCTGCAGCCAAGAGGAAAAACGTCTTAGCGTGAAGTCAGTCCACCTGGAGTCGGGAGCAGCGTGCCCAGCGCCCACCTCGCTCGAGCAGCTCAAGCTTTAAAAACCTTGGCGATGCTATGTACAGTGTGCACATCCACAGGAGGAAGGCTTTTCCACAGCTGTGGTTCAGATATACTCAAAGCTGGTTTAAGAACCACGAAGTCAAGCTAGCATCGATAACAGTAGTGTTACACTTCTGCTATTCATTAGTCCACATGGTTCCATTTCGTAATTAAAATACTTGCAGTTTAAGACTTTACAATAAAGAATGTGCAGCCCTCAGCAGTGTTTCCACTGCTAGTCTATGGAAAACATATGCATGGAAAGTATGTACAGTGCATGTACACAGCCGTCTTTGGATAGCTTCAGTGAACATTCAACGCTGTCGGTGAGTTTGAGAACTAAAAAAAACCATCGACCGTTGACTGTACCTTGAGGTTTATCACAAACCCTCTCTTAAATGGAAAGCTTGAACCTTCGGAGTTTTTCACATATGGTTGCTATTAACAGGTCATGATTTAGATTATATTAAGAGCTAGAGGTTGAGTTTTTCCAGCTCTACTTCCCTACTTTCTCCAAAAATGAACTGGTAAAAAAAAAAAAAAAAAAAAAAAATGGTTGTTTTCTATTTAACAGCAACAACAAACAAAAAGACTATGAGCTAGACCAGAATTTCTGCAAAAAAAAATGAGTAATGGAAGGTTTTCTGTGGACAGCACAAGAGCAGTAATGTATACACGGCATATGGCATGCTTAAACAAGTCCGGGTATGGTGTATGTTCAGAATAGCAGAATACAGGCCAGATCAGGAGGAAAACCTCCTTTCCATTTGGACTGGCAACTTGAGCTCGTCTGGAAAAAGCTGTGGAATGTCAGTTCATTTGCTCATAGGAACCTGTGCTCGATTTCAGCAGCTGCTCACTGGGAACACTGGCCATGGACTGGATTCCTCCCAGCGAGGTCCAGCTGCTGCCGCAACTCATGTTTGCCTGCTCGTACAGCAACAGCAAGAAGCCAGCCTTGATTCCCAAGGGAAGGCAAGGTGAATGCCCAGGAATCTCGGCCGTGTCCACCCGGTACCCTGCCTGCCCCAGCTGGCCCATCCCATGCAGGGCTCCAGCCCTTGTGGTAAGGAGTCAAGAACGGTCTCGATTCCAAAAGCAATACGCCTGACAGCAAGAATCTGTAGCCTTAGTGGAGTAACCAAGCAAAACCATGAAAAAGGAAATCCTGTATTTTTAATGCTGTTTCTAAAGTGAAGAATGTTTTCCTACTCTTCTCCCTGTGTAAACGTCCTTCCCTGAAGCCTCCAAGATACAAGAAGCCCTGCAATAGTTGTGTCCTGAGACCGGGATGGCTGCGACCCCGACCGTGCCCTGTGGAAGTACAGGAAACGCGGAGCTGCCCGCAGGAACAGCACCTAATGGCTGCACTCAACATTCATTGCTGTCGGTGGGTTTTCGTTTCTATCAACTCACTGATCAATGAATGCAAACTGCGGACCAGCTAGCTGAGAGACTGCCCGCTCCTACTGCTCGGGGCTCACCGGCAGGAGGAGGGACGTAGGCTGCGTGCTGAAGCAGCACTGAGTTCAGCTTCTCCTTCCTCTGGCACAGGGCAGGGCTGTGGGAGCTGTGGGACCAGCCGCTCACGCTCCTTCATGAGCACAGGCCCACACGGATGCTTTGCCACCTGACAGCCACTGCAAAGATAAAAGTGTTTTACAAAGCAGTAAATTCTGGATGAAATAAGCATCCCCTGTAGAAAAGCAGATGTTGTAACAAGGCATGAACACGGCGTTTCTCAAGGCTGTGTTTTTGTTCTACATACAGGAAAACAATCCTGATCCAAATTCAGGGCAGACTGACTTATTCCTCCCTGTCCCTTACCAGCTTCAGTGGAAGCTGTGCCCATGCCGGACACTTCATAAAGATACAGAAAGCGTTCTGGTTAAATGTGGAAGCCTTTTCATACAGGTCTGTACTGTCTACTGAAGCACATTAAAACAGTATCTTGTAATATTTACATTCTGCTGTGAAGTGTTTTTTGTTGTCTGTTTGTTGTTGTTTTGTTTTAAGAGTTTTACTTGAGACGTAAACACTGAAAAGCAGGAATCGATTATTGGCACTTATCAGTGACTTCAAACATCTTTTTCACATGCTACAAATCTGAACATTAAATGTAGCTACGCATGTTAAAAAGTACTTTTTTTAAAAAAGGCCCAAATGTACATAAGACAGCTAACAGACCACGTAAGGAGTGATCGAGAGAGCTACAATAGGACTTGCAGAGAGTGCCTGGGCAGGGGGGGACACACCAGCTCCACGGCCATCCTGGGAGGATCAGACGCTTCAGTACGCATGACAGACACAGCTGCTGCTGCCTTGAGGCAGAAAAAGTGACCTCTTTAGCAGTCTTCCAGAGTCTCCATGATTTACATGACACAGACACATGCCCAGGAGCCCCACGGTCTCCACAGAGCACTGGGCACCCCCCACATGCATCCCACAGCCCCCGAAATGCAGCACCAGGCACGACCAGAGGGGCAACGGTGAACGCTGCTTTGCCCAGCAGAAGCACCACAGTCAATGCATGGTATTAACGGGCACACTCGTTTTCCTTGAGCCTCGTTTGTTCCCACAGTTGCTTATGGGATTATTTTGAAAGCAGCCCCGTGCTGTGTGGGGTATCCCCAGTAACTGATGTGCTGCACACATCCAGTCAGCACCTACTAACGGCATGTAACCTCCAGTTAGGCGAATATTAGTAGTAACCCCCCTTTACTCATTCTGCTAAAAGACAAACTTTTTTAATTGTAGACAGGAACAGCTTTGCTGAGTTCAATTGATGCACAAACCGAAGGCACCTCTGCAAAACACGGCTTTAGAAAAAATCTCCCAGGTGTGGCACTGAAGGGCTCTGTTCAGTGCCAGTCACCTACACGGAGCTTTTCTACTGAAACCCTTGGCAAAAGTCAGTTTGTATCTAGAAAGTTCACTGCAGTAGTACAGAAGCGATCAGGCTGAAAGCATGCCTGCGCAATTGCATAACCATGAGCTAGACAAATGACTTGTTTTGATGCAGTTTGACATTTTGCCTTTGAAATTCCAAATTTTTCAGCATGTTTGGAAGACTTGCTGAAAACGTATGATCACACAATTTGTACTTTTTCCAGTGGCTTCTTAAACAATATAAAATAACACAAATGCTTTCTTGTAAACACCAAAATCTCACTTGACCTACTGGTTTTCCCTACATACATCTGTATGAAAATACAAAATAAAGTCTTGCCAGATGTTCATCCTTACTGCAAAAAAAATGTGAAAATAATTCACTGCAATTACTCCAAGTAAGACATTTCAGGCAGAAAACTACAGAGCAAGTTTGCTAATGCATGAAAATCACAAGGTTTAAGCAGACGCTCCACAGCTCAATGCTCCTAACGCACAAGGAAGCATAAGAACTCAGTTTGCTACTCCACTGTGAAAATCCGTAAGCCTTTTGCTTTAATCATGTTTTGCAATGAGACAGCAAAGAAAAAAAACTACTAGGGGAAAAACAGGTTACCCGACATACTCAGAATTTTTGAAAAATCATGCTTGGGAAGTTTGGGATGCTTCTGACGCCAGCTGCTCGCGCCCTAGCACAGGCCAGCAGCCTCACAGGCAGCAGGACCAGCTGCTGGGCGCGGGACAAAGCTGAGCACCAGCACCCCCAGTGCTGCCAGCACCATGGACCGGACAGCCGGGGCTGCAGAGCTCTAGGGGCTGCCCCAGCAGGAATTGCCAGGGCTCATCTGTCAAGGCCCAGCGGCTCGGGCCCTGCTGCCCACCCGACACTTCTGGCAGCTGGCACCAGCGGCAGCGTGCCCGTGTCCCTGCTGCTGCGCTCAGCCTGCCCACCAGCACTGAAGGTGTGATCGAAAGACAGGAAGACGTGAAAAGAACTCCAGGAGCTCAGTTTATTTAGTTTATCAACAGTTTATATAAATAACTTCATACGGAACAGAAGTTTGACAAGCGTTTTTCGGTTTATCAAAGACAACAGCTGCAGCTAGACAAATTCAGACCAGCAATAACATACAAGTATTTAGGGGAAAAATGTCATTTGACTCATCTTAGACAGCCTTTGCTTTCAGTCTTTGGCAGATATATCCTGACATGAGAACACAGTGGAAAATTAAGTTTCAATACCTTTTACTGCATTCAGGCCCTTCATGCATTACCTGTAAGCTATGCCAGGCTACAAAGATTCAACCGAACATCAAACAATATTTTCATAAGCTATACACATATAGCTTATGAAAATTATATATACATGTGAAATTTCTATATAAAAATGAACAACTAGAAGAAAGCCTAGCTAGATGAATATAAGCAGTCCTTAACACACAAGTAACTGCACGCACATTTGCAACTCTGAGCCTATGTTACATTCATTCCACAGGACTGCTCTCATTACAGAGGGAGGAAACATCTCCCCTTGCAGAGGAACCACAGTTCTCCAACAAAAGTAAGTGCCATCAGCACGATAACAGAGGTGGAATGCCCAGTGCCCTGACTCTGGAAAAACTTTAGTAGTTCTGAGCATCTGAACATTATTTTAAAGTGTCAGTTAATAGTATGCCACACCTGAAAAATCCAGAGTGTTTCTAAAAATGACCAAAAAGTTGCTTTAAATGATAAATTTGCACATACCTCATCCCTCTATTATGAATAGAATTGCATTGATTTCAGTCTGTAACATCTGCAAGTCCAACAAGGACTTGTTGCCATCTAGTGGATTATAACCAACAAAATGCATTTGATCCTTGGACACAGCAAATACCACTAGATGGAGTATTAAAAAAAAGAATTCTACATTCACCTTATTTTAAGTGTCCAGCAGCCCAGATTTTTAGTCTCAGAATGTTACAGGCCCAGAATTGCACCACAATAGATTTTACCAACTGCTTTCAGTTTCATTAGAAATCCCCAGCTATAACATTTCTAAGTTTAATAGGGATACACTTCACATGGATACTTTTAGGTCAATGTAACCTGCCAGCACCTCAGGTTCCTTTTTAATCATCCTATCACTAACATTCAGGCAACTATTTCACAGCTTTCACTGACCTACCTCTCATGGCAAAATCTTATGCAACCTACCTTGTGCTGGTGTAAACAGCGATGTGCAGACCTGGACTGTGCTACTTCTGTAACCAAATATCAGGTCCTCAGTTCTGTGAGTAAGCATT
The DNA here is from genome assembly GCF_964211825.1 of Aythya ferina. Taxonomy (NCBI): domain Eukaryota; kingdom Metazoa; phylum Chordata; class Aves; order Anseriformes; family Anatidae; genus Aythya; species Aythya ferina. Next base: position 1,188,657 of record NC_140318.1, on the reverse strand, counting down.
AGCTGTAAAACTTCTCAAAGTCTCTACAGTGAAGTATGAATTCATCTCTTTATATGATCTCAGAGTGAGAAATTCTACCTCATTGTATTTGGCAAGAAAACGAGGTACTTACTGCCCATGGAGTTCACAGGAAGGACAGGAGAAGAGGAACTCATCTGCTCCACATCTGTAGCTAATGAGAAAGTGAAAATGAGAAAGTTGTGATGTGTGTTTTACCAAGTGCCTTAATAAGTTTTTAATCTTGAAAATGTACATTTAAATTAAACAGGTGTATCTTATCTATGGAAGTAGCTTTGAGAAGCAGTTTTTAACAGCGCTGCCCTTTTCCCTTTTACAATATTATCTCACATACCCATTACCTGCAGACTTGCTTTTCAAATTGCCATTCCAGCAAAACCACTGCAAGTTAGATAAGAACATGACTTCAGAACACTTCAGCATGAAGAAATCCTAAATTCTGTCTGCTTTAAAAGATGCTATTGCAGACAGTTTAAGTGGAGCATTACTGCAGACAAAAAGAGATGACAACTGTGTCCAGTGCTCCTTCAAAAGATTCCTGATAGGAAGACAGATTCCCTTCCAAAAGCATACAAATGCTGGCATTTGATCTGAAGCAGTACCAGAAGCAAGTATCTTTAAAGACAAAGACATTCCAAAAAGCTTTGTTTTATAACATCTGAAAAAAGAAACAGAACTACCTTCCTGTGCCTGCAAAGAAATTATAAAAAAAAAAAAAAAGTGTGATCTGAACCAAGAGCCAGGTATTCTCTGCGCTTCGCAAATGATCCAACTTCCTAGGATCCAAACCAAGAAAGTCATCTCCTAGAAATGGGGTCAGTTTTAATCTGAGATTAGGTAGCATGAAGAAGTGCTCTCTTTAGGGCTGGATCTCTCTCAAAAAAGGCAACATTCATTCTTGTGCCATCACCACAAATGCCCAAGTTCAGCAAATCAGTCTCCCTCTCCATCATTTTGATGATGGTAGATCCCACAATTACATATAATTGTCATATTTAAGAGCCAGCAAACACAAGTTTACATTCCTCAGCCACAGAGCAGAGCCCCAGAAGCCCAGCTCAGCCCACAGCCAGGGTTTGCTGCCAGGCCAAATCAGCTCCTTCACATTCTCACAGCTCAGCACTGAGGGCTTCTGTTTACACAGAGCAGTGCAAAGTTCTGCTCTAATTAGGCAAACCACAAATGAACGTAAACACTTCGGCAGACCATTGTCATGGAACACGAAGAGCACACACAGCACTGTGCTTACAGAAATTAATCCCGCTATGTTTCCAGCCACACCTACTGAGCTCTTTGCTGAGCAGCCTTGGTCTTACCACACAAGTCCAACAGCTTCAGTTCAGCGTACCGACTGACAATAAAAGTTTAAACAGCCTGGGTTATGCCCATCTCATTTTCTGTTGAACTGGAGACATTTACTGCCCAGAACTTCTACCAAACGTGCCCTTGTATGGCTGGGCTCTTCCTCGTGTTTCTCACACCATTGTCCAGAAAGCTGGGTATGGCACAGCCATCCTGGAGCACTCTGACAGCCACACGCCATGCAGCACTTCTTACAGCTCCCCTGATCTGCTTACAGGAAAAATAAAAAAAGAAGTTTTGCATCTTCCTGTTTTCCACTTTATTTCTATGATCTCCTTAATGCAGGAATTGCGAACCCTTTGAAAGAGGTAGGTAACTCAAACTATACACATTTTTGTAAGTAAAAAAAGATTCTTTATCTGCAGTATAACAATTTTAGATACCTGGAAAAAGCCTCTTTTTTCCCCTATTTAAAGCTAAATATGCTTCCATATATAACCAGGACAACTTCAACAGTAAGCGCAGCACTGAAGTTACTTTTATTCTCCTGAGAATGGCAAGATTTAGTCCATGGAGACACCAGTGCTGTGCACAACTGAGCTTTCAGGAAGGCTGCAGTGACAGATCAGCAGATGGTCATTTAAAGGTTACCTGCTGCTGTCCGGCAGGGAGAGGCCAGCTGCCCCCAGTCAGCCAGATGGCAGCGCCCGAGGAGCGGCGGTGTGAATAGCCAGCACTTCGGGCAGTAAGCCACACCTGCCAACATCTGGAATAATTTATCAAATATCATTCAAAAAGCAACCACACAACACGCGTGCCTTCGGAAGAGTAATTCTGAGCGGTAAGCGTGTCACCAGGGAGCTGGCGTAGGCTCAAGTCCTGTACTCTCACACTGCTACAGTGCCACATGGAAAGTTGCAGCCAACAGAAGTGCAACACTTGCTAGCTACACTTCAAAGGATAATTTCAGCTCGTGCTTGACATTACATCAATTTTTTATTTACCAATATTCACCACAGCCAGCACACCGGTCACAGCTCTCCTGGTGCCAGCTCTGAAGTTACTGGGATCGCCTCCGTGTTCGGCCAAGCCCTGCTGTGAGCCCCACAACACCATCCCAGCAGGAACACGGCGAGCCGAGACCCCAAAAAAGCACCAACTTGCTTCAAAGAGGTGAATTATAAAATGCCTCTTATTCACATAAACTAGCACGTTCAGTATTTCAAGCAGCTCTTTATGAAGCAATGCTGGTTCTCATGCACATCCCTCCCCTCCAGCCCTTTTTTTGTCATAACTAGATGCAACATTAGGCTCCTAACAACAACTCAGCTAAGAGAGGAGATATGGATCAACAACCGGCTACAGCTTTGGAAACAGGTTTGCTCTACCAGATGAAAAGGACAAAAGTCTGCTCAGCTATGAAGAGCAGCTGGTGCCAATACAACTATTTACCCTCTGACCTTTCCTCTGCCCAGTAAGTGAACAGTGCCAATTGTTTTCTTGGATTATATACTGTTTACAAGCCCTGAGTGGCATGAAAGGAATTAATAATTTAGCTCATGGAGCTGATGACCTTTATTGGGGTACCCCCTATTTGCTGGGCAGAAATTAGAGCAAAGGCTGCCTTGAAGCCACAGGGTTGCTTTAAGAGTTTCCCACTTTACAGCCTAATTGGCCACCATAACATAAATCAATTATTTCTCCTGTTTTAAGCAACAATGCTACCTATTCTCAACCGCTCGATTTCGAACTTCCCTTGTATCAAGCCGGGCCTTGTTCTCCCACTTTTACAGCTGTATAGTAAACACGATGGCGAGGAGAGCGAGGAGAGCTTTGCAGGATGAGCAACGTTGGGAAATGCCAGCAAAAAGAGGTTATGCTGTTCTGAACTTCTCTTGACCTTTGCCTGCCCTTGTCCCCGTTTATGCTAATTGAAGGGGTGCGCGGAGGATACTCCTAGAAATGAACTTAGCCTGAACCTGGGACATCGCATTGGACTTTGAAGGTATCGGTGCACGAGTTTGGCAGCCCAGCACATCGCACACAGGAGTACAGCGCGCAAGGCACCCTGAGCAGCTGCAGGAACCCCATGGTCAGCAGCAGCAGAATCACACTCGTACGACCATCAGGAGATTGGAAGGCCTCTGCCGCTCACCTGGTGCCCTTCCACTGGAAGCAGAGCCGTTTTCAAGGCTGGATCAGCTTGCCCAGGGGTCTCTTCAACAAAATTTTGAAAACCTCCAAGGATACAGACTCCACGGCCTCTCCAGACACCAGTACTGCATCACTCCTGAGAACATCTTCATCCCCTCAAAAAGTCCAGCAGGAATTCCCATCGCTGCAACCTGCCATCGCTGCCTTGACCTTTTGCCACACACCCCCGAAGAGTCCGGCTCCATTTGTTCCTAGAACCACTTTTCAAGGACTGGAAGGCCGGCCGTTAATCCCCACTTAGCCTCCTCTTCTCCAAGCTAAACAACCGCAATCCCCTCGGCCTGTCCTCGTCTGTCAGGCGTTGGAGCCCCCAGCCCTCCCAGCACTGCCCCGAGGAGCCGTCGCGCTCCCCAGCGCCCGCGAGGCTCAGCAGGGCCCCGCAGCATTTCAGCAGAGCCGCACCACAGCTGCTCTCTGTTGAACCTGGAGGTTTCGGTCGATCCTTCCCTTCTGGTCACTGAGGTCCTCCCGTGCCCTGCAGAACCTCACCAGCCGGTCAGACACACACCCTGCCGTGCCCTGGCTGGTGCCAGCACCGAGCAGCACTGCCCCTGCACAGGTCCCCTCGGTACCCGGCCACCCGTCAGCCTTTCACCTACCGACTGCTACCCTCTGAGCCAGGCAGAGTTAGTTTTTCACCCACATTTCCTCATTTGGCCACAACGCTGGCACGTCAGACCATGTCAAAAGCCTTGCTTAAGGTTAAGGCAGTCAGCTCTCCCCTCGTTTCGGGGCCCAGCCATCCCGGCCCAGGAGCCTGCTCAGGCACGGTTTGCTCTTGGTAAGCCCCTGTCAGCGTTCCCAGTTACCTTCCTGCCCTACCTGTGCCTGGAAACATCCTTTGGGAGGATCAGCTCCATGCTTTTCCCAGGGACTGAGGCGAGGCTGACCAGCCTGCAGCTCTCCAAATCAGCTACTGCTGAGCAGAGCCGAGTTAAAGGTGATTCATTATCCCTTATCAGCTAATTTTACCATACAGAGACATTCCTCCCCTTTCCCCTACATCAGGCAGAGCTCTTCGTCTCACCTCTCCTCTGAAAACATGCTGTTTGGAGAGAGGAGTGGGAAGTAAGGTCACTTCGTCATAAATATTGACAGTTATTTTTGTTAGCATGGAAAACACTCACGGCTCCTATTTACCAACAGAGCTGCAAGCAGGCATGGCACTCCAACGTCCTGCATGCTGCGGGAGCTGTACCTGCGCTCCCCTCCCTAAGCGCAGACGTTCCCCTAAACGTCTGTTTACATTCCAGGGAAATTCTGTCAGCGTGCTGTCTGATTTATTGATGCCATCAAAAGTCACGGGATTCCTGAAATGCCTCCTGAGACACAGATCGGAGCAGAGAGGAGACGCGTGTGGCTGTGGTACCAGCCGGACCGCGACTTCCAGCCTGGATTTCCAGAAGCCTTCTGCACCGCGCCGGGCAGGCAGCCCGCACGGTGAGGGTTTCAGAGCACAGCACTGCCCTGACTCACAAGGCACATCTCTTAAAGGCATTCCGTCCTGCTGTGAGAGCAAAAAACACTACAAGATGTAGGAGTAACCAAGAGTAAGAAATCATTGGTTTCAATTTGTATTTTTAATCTGAATTCAGAGCTTCAGCTTGCAGCCTGGTAACGCCGGGTCCTGTCTGTGCTGGAAGCTCTACCCAAGAGATCCTTTTTGTGGCTGCAATCCAACAAGATAATCACTCTCAGTCTTTTCAATAAGCTAAGACAGGACCACCAGGCTCCCTTGATCTTTTGGGGGCAATTCCCCGTATTTTAGGCGATCAGGGCTCCAAGCAGCACCACACTGTTATCACTCCAACACAGCGCCGTCAGCACAAGACGGGCAGTGACCATGAAGGGCCCACCTCCAGCTCCAAAGGATCACATCAGCATTTCTGGATGAAGCACTGCAATGACAGGCACTTCCCCATAAAGACGTTTTGCAGCCAGTGCCTCTCAGCATCAGCTGCCCGCTCCCAGCCATGCCATTTACCTGGAACACGCTCTGGCTGAATGGGATATCGCCCAGCAGGCAGCCCAGACTGCTCCAATATTGAAAGATCAATTGCATAATCATTCTGCAAATCTTTGTGCTGTGTGTACGTTAGTGAAAATCCTATATTTGCTTTTTGATCACTGATAAAATGTTGGCCAACACAAGTCCTTGGCATACTACCTCAGAAAAATCCATCCGTTCAGTCTAGCAGATGTACCTACATGAAGAAGTAGAATCGAGCAGCGTTATGCAAGGGCAGAGATGCTGCTGATTTTTGAAGCGTTATCAACCCAGAGTAAGACTCAACCAATAACTAGCAGCACATCGTGCCACGTGGAACATACCAGAAATCGGGCTGTAGGTTAGCCAGCGTTCCCAGAGGTGCCAGCCCCCAGCGCTTCAGAATGGAAGCACGACCGGACCTCTTTGCTGTGCCCTTGTGCACAACCAGCACTGACAGACGGATCCTGTGCAAGCACAGACATATGGGGAGCTCTGAAAACAGTTTTCCCCCTAACCTCAAGGTTAATGAGTTTAACAGTGTTCAAGTCTAATTTTGTGAAGATAGCATTGCAGCTTCTGGCTGTACCGGGCTTCAGCTGCACCCAGAGCTTGCTGCAACTCGGCTCTCCCGCTACCCTGGGAAGGAGAGAAGAGTAACCAGGACTCACTGGCCACGGGGTCGTGCTCTGTGGAAGGATCTCAGCAGCATCCCAGAACGTGAGAAGTAGGTGAAGGAACTAGGCATGAAAACATTCCTCCACTGCTGCCACACGTGCTCAAAGACTGAACAATTTAAGCCAACCCCTGAATGCACAGTGAACATCTAAACACTGCGTTAGGAAGGGTGAAAGCTTTGTAAGGGCCTACCTGCAATACGTTTATAATGCTCAATCCTAAAACAAGACGGCTGAGCTGCAGCAGATATGCTCCCCGTGCCATACATAAAGCTACCGCTGGCATCCTGTGGTTAGGTCTATAACTCACTTTCAGCACAGGGAAGTGGCAGGTGTTAGAAATATGATATTCTGTGTCGTATAAATCAATCACCAGAGCTGTAGCTCTTGCTGCACATCACGAGAGGACCAAATCAATGAATGAGCTTAACACGTAATTTGTCAGCGTGGGTGTAGCTGTGGTTGGTGCTCTTTCATTTTCGTGAGGTCTTTGTTTCTTCCTACAGGCCACCTGAAAGTGTTTTGTGGCTCATGCTGATGACTGCAATAAATGAACTGTCCTTTGGCAGCAAAAGGATCGACCCGGGGCTCCCCGTGCCCGAGGGATGCTCAGTGCCTGGGTGTGAGCCCCCGGCTCCAGGCGATGCTGCAGCCAGAGCCCCGCGAGCAGGCCCTGGGCTCTGTCCCGGACACGAGACCAGCGCCAGCTCTGAACCTCTGAGAGCAGACGGGAAGGGGCAGCAGTCCTGCAGCCTGACTCAAGCAACTTCCGTGCAATTCAGTGATCTACAGCCCTCCAGTCTCACTGACCACTTGCCTTGCAGCCCTAAAATACTGACATTTGGGGTTTGTTGGAGTGAAAAGCTTGCATTATCGGCCTCCTAGGAATGGGGACTGCATACAGACAAGAATCAAGGGAAATTTGATTCTCTCGCAGCACCTACCTCTCTGCCTACTGTCTCTGGTGTTTGCAAACCGTATTAGCTCCTGCTGCTTGCAATTCCAGAAACACTCCTTTCTCTTCAGCCTCATTCCATCTGCATCTGTCTGCTGCTATAATCTCATTTCGCAGGACGCCAGCCCGCTTATTAGCTTGTAAGTGTGGCAGCACACATCTAAGCAGCACGGAAAACACAGCAAGGTGTTTGAGAACTAGAAAACATACTCCAAGATAGAAGCATCATTCCTAGCATTCGGGTATTTGTTGATATTTATTTCTATCTGTACTAGATTACAGGACAGGGAAAATACCTACATTTTTTAAAAGGAAGCTACCTTCTCCCCAGTGGAAAAATCATTTTGAAGTGACTTCAGTATGCACTGCTGCTCTAAAGACAAATCTGAAGCTTTAATTCTAGTTTGATCTGACCTCACAGCAACAACACAAGAGTTTACGTTTTGCTGGTTTCCATGAAAAGGCAGGATAAGATTTTGCCTTTTTTGTATCAGGTTAAAAGAGACGACTATCAAACTTGTAATTCTAAAGCACTAGTCACGTACATTGAGAGAAATCTGTTCCTATTCTTCTGTTAGGAGCTGAGCATATTTGCTCACCAAGTAGATTAAAAACATTTGAAGATCAGCATGTGGTTTTTTTCCACCAAAACCAGGCGGAACAGTAGCAGCAATTTATCGTTCAATTTTTTATGCAGCAGCACAAACGCAGCTTAAAGGAATTATCTCCTCAGCGTACAGCTCCAGCTGTCAGGACAGGGTATCAGCACCTCCCCTTCTGCTCATGACTCGTTCGCCGTCTCCTTTAGGAAAGTGTCTTTGAAAACCCACATCCTGGGCAGCTGAAGTGTGAATGGAAAATATCCGACAAACAAAATCATTTGCTTTTCTCACCATCAGCTTGATGAAAACCTCACGCACCTCATTTCCACCGATTTCTTGTGGAGGAGGTGTGCAGAGCGCAGCTCACCAGTGGACAGCCACTAAACGTGCTCATGGCAAGCGACTGCGGCCAGCTGGAGCTGGGCCCCCACACCCCAGCCGCAGTGAGGGGCTCACACGCCCTCCCAAAAGCCTCCTCAAGGCCATAGCACCAGCAGGCAAGTGGCCCCTGGGCCAGCATCCCACACCTCAGGGCAGCCAAGGCAAGGCACAGGCATGGCACTTATCGAGTGCCCGTACAGCCTAAGGAACAGACACCCCTACCTGGTTTCTTGGCAGCATGCTTGGCTCCCCCGAGCACAGAGCTAACAGCTCTGCATTCAAGCAGCAGAGGATCACACCACGTGGGGCACGACTCCTCCTGGGGAGCTCCGCACAGCAGCACTGGGGCAGGAGCACCACTGCAGCCTCGTCTGTCCCGACAGCATCCTTGCCCAGCAGCACCCGACGTGCTCACACTCCCAAACCAGAGACATTCGAGTTCTCTCCTCGTGTTACAGAGAAATCGAGCGCCCTGTGACCCCGAAACAAGAACCCCTGCCTCGGCAGTCCCCGTTCCACAGATGGCCACGTTCTGCTTGGCCAGCGGCGTGCTTCGAGGCTCGCCACTCGAGCACCAGCCCAGCTCCCCCAGCCATAGCCACGAGCCGTGTCCGTGCCTGGAAGCAGCTCACCGTCCCGAAGGAGAGCGTTGAGGAGCAGCTGGCGGCCTGGCCCTCAGCCACTGTGCAGGGACCGACCCGTTGGGTATGTTCTACACTTACAGCACCGGGTTTGAGCTCCTGGAGCTCTTAAAAGAGAAAAAGGACAAGGGTGCAAGGAGCCGCGCTGTGCCACCCCCAGCACGGGGCACCACACAGCTCCGGAGGGCAGCGGGGCTCGTCAGGGCCCGGAGCTCAGCGCTGCTCGGGTCACAGCAGGCACACGGGGATGGTTTTCCTGGTGCAGGAGTTCTGGCAATCCAAGTGACAGCTATCTCACCATAAATATTATGGTATTCCTTACACAAGGGCTACTGCAGGAGTCCTCATAGAAAGAGCAGTTGTAAACAACTTGTTTCAGCTTACAGCAATTTCCCAGATAAGAGTTCACGTAACCCCTACCCGCCTGCCACAATAAAATACCCTACAGACGCTGGCAGGGACTGTTTGCTTGTTGTTGGGCAACCTCCAGCTCTATGTATATATTTTTATTTTCAGCACAGGTTAAACACACAAGAAAAGGAGCAGCACCCAGAGGGCCGTCCCTTCCCCGCTATCAGCCTGCAGCACAGGCTGTTTAAACTCGGTTTGTGTCATGAAGCTGTAAGTTTCTGTAACCTGCCCCTGCAGGCAGCGTGCTGCTGGACCTGCGGGTAGAGCACAGGGAGGCTTGGGAACACGGGATGAGAACGGCTCCTGTCGGCTACAGAAACCCCAAATAAATCCAGAAGCAAAGCACAGCTCAGCTCAAGTGCTGGAAACGTCTTTAGCCTGAGCTGAGGCTGCACAGAGGTGATTCATCAGTTTTCCTCACAGCTTTGCCGTTTGTTTGTTTTCACACACAGAAGCAGCCTGCCCGTCCTCGTGTGTGTCACCTCCTGGGACGGGCACGGACACGGACATGGACACGGACACGGCGCTTCCCCCGCCGACGCTGCTGTCGGGGCAGCGGCCCCACTTCCCAGCCGGGGTGATCGATCACGCTCTGCCCCTCAGAAGGGCCGATCGGTTTCCTGGTGCCAGGAAAATGATTGATGAATATTTCGAGCCGTGGGCCTCTCCTCCTGCTGGGTGCCCTTTTTACACGTCTCCACCGGGCCTGGGGAGCTTTTCCGAGACGAGGAAGTGTCATTTTTATGGATATCATCCCGGGGCAGGGACAGTGCGCTGGGGAGAGCTGCTATGGAAATCGAGATGAAACACAAAGGCTGGCTCCAGCGCGAAGGTAACAAAGCAATGCAGCAGGCACCGGGGAAGCAGGGAACGACAGGCAGGCAAAGAAAAGCCTCCTGAAGCCACAGGCAGGGCGGGAGGCACGGAACAGCCACACCGGCAGGGCAGGGCAGGGCAGGCTGCATGGTGTGCCCGCACCTCGGCGGCTCCCTCACTGCTCTCCAGCCCCGTAGGGCAGGGGAACACATCCAGCCACAGGCCTGCTGGCAGCCCGGGTCTCTTCTCTTTCTAGAGACACTTTCAAAAAACAAACCTGAAAGCTCAGAAGAACATCCTGCCTGGGAAGCACTGAACAAGAATTTCTAACAAGGCCTCAACTACGAGGCCAAGCCGCGGCTCCTGGTTCACATAGGCCGGTGGCATCGCCTTAAACCCAGCTCCGAGCTTCCTGAACCTTTCAAATCCACCTCCCAGCAGCTTACCCTTCGTACAGACTTCCCCATTTAGCCACGTCCCTAATGAAATACCAGTTGGGCTTTATGAGTGGCCTCCACTGTCACCCCACACAGGCTCCAAGCGACACGGCGATGCGATGGCTGAGCTGGGCCCTGCCCCGGGTGTCCAAGCTGACAGACACTGCTCGGGGAAGCTGGGTGCTAGAGGCTGTGTTTGCAATTAACCACCCCAGAAAAACACCAAGCACGCGCCCAGCATTACTCCTGGGTGGTTGAGAAACCTGGCTCGAGGTGCTACAGAGAAACAACAGCTTCTCTGCGGCAAAACTTCGGCTCCTGCTGAACTGACACCCAGAGCTCCAGCTCTGGGGAAAAACTACTTTAAAAAGCTCACGTTCCACTGCAAAACAAGAGGAGACCCCAGCTCGGCTGGTACCCACCCCAAGCCAAGGCTCAGTAACCAAGAATGGGGCGCCGCAGCTCCCCACTAGGGCATGGGCTGCCTCCCGCTCCTGCCTTCTGGGAGCCTTTAGACTGATGTCCAAGGACATAAAATTCGAGGTTATATTTCCTTGAAATATTTAAAGTTCCCATCAGGTTTCAGCCAGGAGATGTGCTTCAAGCCAAGGACAGCGCAGCACTTCGCAGTCAGCCCGGCATTAGAGCTCTGGTGAACCTTTAGCATTTTCTGATGCACACAAAGGGAAAAAACAGCTGAAAGTGTTCAATCCTTCACAGCGACCAGAAACTTCCCCAAGTTTCCAGCACCCCCACAAAGGGAGCGAGGAGGTGACACGAGGCAGATGCCCCACACACACCTCATGAAGGACACGGGGTCACAGAGCCACCGAGAATTGGGGTGCTGCAGGCTACGTGCAGGGAATCCTTCACCAACACAGCATTTCTCTGAAGCTAGCCTACCAGCAGTGTACTTCCTCTTTCTAGAAAGAGCCGCACAGAACCATTTTTATCAACAGAAAATCTGAAGTCTTCTAATTAGGTAATTAGAACTGTAATAATTAAGACTAAAGCTAAACCTCGCAGGGTCCTCTTGTCCCCCAACTTCCCTTTCTCAATTAACTCTGCGAAGTGATAACCACTGTGGCTTAAAGGCTCAAAAAAAAAAAAAAAGGGAAGGATCAAAAGGCTGGTTTAATACAGCTGGAGGGAAAGAATGCATTTCAGCTCACCAGCAACCATCTGACGAAATCCTGGGCCAATTCTTTATGTAAATGACTTCATTAGAATTACCAGATTACACCGCTGAAGGCTTTATTTAAATAGGCAGTTTATCAACAGGATAAACTGTGCTCTCATTCTCAGAGAATGCTAGTGTAAAAGCATTTGTTCAGAGCTGCCGCCACGAAGAGCTGCACAGTAATTCACTCAACCCCTTGCAAATTTGCCTCCCAAAAAAGAGATATCAAAAGTGACCTGCTAGAGACGTGACTAAAAGCTCAGCATTACAGCAAGCAGTAAGCACAGCCTCCTGACCAGAAGATTCCGTTTTATTTTCTCCTGCAGAGTAACTTTACAACAATTCATAGCAGAAAAAAATTGTTGCAGCTTCCCATCACACACTGCCTGCTGAATTCTTTGCTAGTCTTGTTTTTAATACAACGAGGCACGCATAAAGCCTTCTCCCCCGATTAATGATCTACAGAAGCCATCAATACTGAATTCCAGCTTTACACCAAGAGGTATTTTTCCATCTAACCATCCAAACAAACAGAGGACTCAGTTCTTCCTAATTTATAAATCTTATTTCTCACCACATCCACAGGCTCACAGTTCTGGTGTTTATTGTCTGTTATTATTTACGAAAGCAAGAGGCACCCACGTTCCGCAAGCCAAAACCGCGCTGAAATAACACCGCAGCCTCTTGTTTATTCAGAGACATTTGACTTCGGCAGCGTTGCCATTCGACAACTCAATTTGTTTTTCTTCCTAAACCTTCAAAGAAATGTTTATAGCAAGTAAACGAAGACCAAGCTGTATCAATGAAATAGTCTTTGTTAAGCAAAGGCTTATCTCATCAGATGCAAAGCAACCAAGCATAAAGAGCCACTAAAAACGTCAGTGCGTACCAGTAAACTTTCTAAGAGAGCTGCAGGAGAGGGAAGGGATGCAAGCGAGGGCGTTTTTCTTGAGAACTTTGCATTCTCTGTGCTCTCACAACTTTGCCCTTCTTTCTGCTGCAAAGCTCTCCCGGATCAGTAATTTACCCATCGGGAACATTAAGGGAGCTAAATAATTCAGTTAGTTTCCTGATTCTTAAATCTTCCAAGACTACTCACGCAAAGCGCCCGGAGTTGCCTTAATTCTAGATAAGCAGCTCCACTGTTGTTTTATTTGAAACTTAATGGCTTTTATACCGCTTCAGTTATTTTATGTTTCATTCATAGAAAAAACAACAACATGCCAAATGAAACTCTGGGGAAATCGGTGCTAAGGGGATCCTCCAACAGCTAATTGCTAGCAGCGCAGGAAAAGTGAAAGCCCGAAGAAAATTATTTAAAAAGCATTGATTTGACTCGTTTGCCTCTGATTCACACAGTTACAAAACCCGTTCCCCACACGGAGGGGACCCGCTCGCAGCGGTAAGGAGAAGCCGTCGCCTCGGATTCTGAGGACATGCGAAATGCCCCTTGAGATAATGAGGCTGTAATTGCCAGCAAGCGCTGCCCTCAGATCCCGCGGCCGCATTTCAAAGTTCCTGCGAGCCTCTCCCCGGGCAGCCCCCAACCTGGGGCGGCTCGCCCGGGGTGCGCAGAAGCCACGTGCGGGGCTGAGGGGCAGGAACGGCTCCGAGCACCGCCGCCAGGACCCCAAATTACGGGGGCTGCCCCAAAGGGGGCTGCGCTTACAGGGGGCAGAGCAGGAGCCCTGCCCGCGGTGCCGGGAGCGCTGCGGAGCTTTGTTCGGAGGGGGACGCGGGGGGGGGGCTGCTCGCCCCGCGGGGACCTCCCGGGCCCCCCCCGCTCCTCCCCCGGCCGCAGGGCGCCGAGCAGGGGCTGAAGGTCGCGGGGCGGCCCCGCGCCACCCGGAGGCGCAGCAGCGGAGGGGCCGGCACCGCCCGGGGGGGGCTGCCCCAGGACACGGCACCCCCGGACCGGGCACGGGGAGAGCCCCGGGGCGGTGCTCGGGGGGATGGGGGGCAGCCCGGGAGGGCCGGCGGGGGGCACCGCAGGCCCCGGGGGCGCCGCTGCGGCCTTTGTTGTGCCCCCGCCGGCCGGGCCGGGCCGTGTGGAGCCCGCCCCGCCCCGAGCGGCCCCGAGCGGCCCCGAGCGGCCCCGCTCCGCTCCTGCCCCGCTCCGCTCCGCCGCGCCCGGCCCCGCTCCCCGCTCCCCGCCGCTCCCCCCCCCCCCGCTGCCTCACTCACCGCTGCGCGGCGGCCCCTTGGCGGCGGCGCAGGGCTCCGGGAGCTCCGCGGGCGGCTCCAGCTCCATGGCGGCGGCGGCGGCGCCGGGGCCGGGGCCGGGGCCGGGGCGCGGCGCTCTCAGGGGCCCCGGCGGCCGCGCGCCCCCATGGCCGCTCCGGGCGCTGCTGACAGCCGCGGCCACCGCCGCTCGGCCGCCACGCCCCCACCGCGCGGGGCACCACGGGAAACGTAGTCCCACCGCCCCCCCCGCAAGCCCCGCCCAGTGGGTGTTCAGGCCACGCCCCCTCCCCGTGGCCACGCCCCCTCTGCGAGTGGCCCCGCCCCGCCCCGCGCCGGTGCCCCGGGAGCCGCGGGGCGCCAGGGGGCAGCCGCCGGCAGCGGGCAGCGGGGGCAGCCCCAGGGCACGGCGCTGCGGGCGAGGCGCTGCCGGCACCGGGGCGGGCACCGGGCACCCGGCGGCGCCGCTCGTGGGGCCGGGGCCGGGCCGGGCCGGGGCGGGGCGGGCGGTCCCGCGGCTCCTCCCCGCCGCCGGTCCGGGCGGAGCGGGCGCTCGGTGCGGGCGCTCGGCGCCGCTCTCGCCATGCGGGCGCTGCTGCTCCCGGCGCTGCTGCTCCCGGCGCTGGCCGCGGCGCGCGGCGGCAGCACGGTAAGGACCCGCCGGGACCGGCACCGGGACAGGGACCGAGCTCGGGACGGGACCCCCGGGGCGGGCACCGGGGGGCGAGCGGGGCGCTGCGCTCAGGAGCGAGCCCCGGGGGCAGCCCCGGCCAGGCGGGAGCGCAGCGGACAGGAGGAGAGGGGCGGCGGAACCGGAGCCCGAGCCGGGAGCGGCCCCGGGACGGAGCGGGGCCGGCAGCGGCCGGTGCCCGGAGCGGCCCCGGGGCAGGAAGGGCGGTGCGGGGCCGGGACGTGCCCGGGCACCCGGTGCGCAACGCCCGGCTCCGGGATCCGCGGGCGGAGCTCCCCGCGGTGCCCCCCGGGGCTGAGCGCAGGGAGGAGGAGGAGGAGGAGGAGGAGGAGGAGGAGGAGGAAGGTGAGGGTGAGGGTGAGGGTGCCGCGGGTGCCCTGCCCTGCCCTGGCACCGCCGCCTTCCAGGCGCTGCAGGCGAGGAGCGCGGCACGGCTGCGAGCCTGGCGCTGAGCGGTGTCCCTGCGGGACGGGACAGGTCCCCTGGCACAGGGCACAGAACGGCTCAGGAGCGGCCGGGCTCGTTGTCAGAGGCTCTGTCAGAGGCCCTGCCTCCTCCAAACGCTGGCACCAACTCAGAGCTCGCACGAACGCTTTTGCAAGAGGTCGCAGAAGCTCAGCGGCGCTGGGATCACCCCACTTGGAGAGCTGGGAGCGAGGACGCCCTCGGCACGGCGCAGGGATGCTCTCGCCTGCCGGCTGCCAGCACACAGCCCGGCGCTGCCACTGCCCCCAGAACGCTTCTGGGGGAGCCACGGGTGGGGGTCCCCTGGCCTGGGGCAGGAGCCGCCTCGTGCCCCCAGCGCACAGGGCTGGGGCTGAGCGCGGGGCCAGGCAGGGCTCTGCAGGTTCAGCGCCGCGGGCGATGCTCGGAGGCAGCGACCTTCGCGGAGCGGGCTGCGCGGGGAGCTTTTTTTTAAGACTTCCTTGTTTATTGCCTTTTGTGTATAAATAGAACATATGGTTCCTGTTTAAGGAAGCCATTTAAAAGGCAGAGTGGGGTTTAATGTTACCGCCCGGGTGCAGGCAGGCGCGGTGCCCTGGCTGCTGCTCAGAGGTGCGTGCACCGCCGGGCTCGCCGCAGCCCCAGCGCCCGCTCTCGCCCTCGGCCCCGGGCGAGCGGCTCTTGCTGCTGCCGACCCCTGCGAGACAAAGGGGCGGTGGGCACGCTGCCCCGAGCAGGGGCTGCTGCTGAAACACAGGCGGGAGATCCCTCGGTCTCCGGGTTTAGGGGTGGCTGCCTCTTGGTGCCGCGGGGGAGCCTTGGTTTGCTCAGCCCCCCGCGCAGTGTAAACAACCCGCAGCGGCTACGGGCGAGCTCGCTGCGCACGGCCCCGGCCCGCACGCCCCACCTAAGCGCGACGCTTGGGCCTCCGCGCGAGGCCGATCCTCCCTGGAGCAGCGCTGCCAAGTGCGAGGGGAGGGAACGCGCCGCCCGCCGCCGCCTGCTCCCACGGGAACCAGCCTCCGGCACGAGGAGCTGGAGCCGTGCCGCGCGGAAGGTGCTGGTGCGGGCAGGACGGCAGCGTGCTCACAGGGCTCGGCCGCGGGTTGGTCTCGGGGTGCTGGTGGGCAGGGGGAGCCCTGCACGGGCTGTGCCAGCAGCGCTGCGCTCCCAGCCCCTTGGCACAGCCCTCGTGGGGCTGGCACCGCGACGCACGTGCACACAGGGACCTCGCGCAGCCCCCTGGGTGTGGAAGGCTGAGGCTGGCGGCCGGGCTCCGAACCTTCCTGCCCGTTTGCACAAGCACAGGCACTGCCGTGGGGAGGTCGGAGGGAGCCAGGGGGGAGTGCAGGAGCTTGGGGACACGACGTTTTTCCAGGAGGATCCTGCTCCCCGCACTGCCCTGCCCATCCCCATCCCTGTCCCCATCCCGCCAGCCCTCTGCCACCGCTGCCCGCAGCACCCTGCCGAGCGGTTTATGAGATCCTGTTAAATTTACAGCGCTCCCCAGCAGCCTGTTTTCCTCCCAGCTAGTGAGACCTTCGTTTCCCTATGAAAAGGGAGAGGGTTTTTTTGAAATGCAAAACGTAGGGAGGCTTCGCAGCAGCTTTGGGAAGGAAAACTCCCAGCTCCCGGGGCCGGGGGAGCCGCTGGCACTGGGGCCCGACTGGGAGATCAGTGGCCGAGGGAGCGCAGCTCCCTGCTTGCCGGTCCTGGGCCACCGCCAGCCCCGCGGTGCTGCCTGCAGGCTGTGCCTCTGCCCTTTCCCACGCCGCGCTGTGCTCCCGGGGGGGCGGAGGAAGGCAGGGGAAGAGTTAACCTCGGCTCCCAGCCCTGCCACCGTTTGGTTTCCCAGGGTGAGCCAGGCTGGCCCTGGCTGCGGAGCCCTCCTGCCCCCAGGCCCCCGGCGCTGCCTCTCCCAGCCTCGTGGTGCACGGAGCAGGAGGGACCCCAGAGCAGGACGGTCCCCGCCAGGACCCGTCCCCAGCTCCCCAGGGCTCCCGCAGACCCAGCGAGGTGGGGGTCCCTGCACTGCCCCCGAGGCTGTGGGGACGGGCTGAGCCCACCCACGGGCTTCTCCTGGCTGCGGGGGGCTGACGCCGGCAGTGCCGGTGCCCACGCGTGGCGCCTGTCCCAGCCCCAGGAGCCGAGCCCCAGCTGCCCCCCGTCACCCGGGGGTTCCCGGAGCCTCCAAGCAGCTCTGCATTTCCTCATTAATCAAGGGGCTCGTTAGGGCACTGGCAGAAAAATGCCAGGGTTTGTGTGTGCAAGGTGTGGCTGGCGGCAGGGAAGCCTGGTGGGCAGGGAGAGGTTCCCCGTGGCTGCAGCCGGCTGCCCTCGGGGGGGTGCCAGGAGCCATGGGGCGTCCCCTGCCCCCGGGCTGCGACCCCGCAGGGAGCTGAGCCCCACGTCCCCACCGCTGTCCTGGGATGTGACCGAGGGCACGTCCACAAACAGGCAGGTGCCGGCCAGGAGTGAGCAGCGTGGCCGTGACCACGGGTGCTCTCCTTCCCTGTTACCCCCAGGGGTGGGGGCGTTTTCCCAGGACAGGTCCCCCCGGGAAGTCCCTGGCTTGCTGCAGCCTCCCACTGCCCCAGATCTCCGGGGGAAGGCAGCCCGCAGCACACACAAGCTGCTTTTTCCAGCTCAGCAGCGTGGCCAAAGCCAGGCTGGGACACGGGTTTTCACACAGATGGGTGTGAGAGGGAACAAGCAGCTCTGCTGGCGTCACTGCTGCCGGCCGCTGCCCCGGGCTGGAGAAGCCTCCGCAGCAGCTGCTCGGCTGCGGCTCCCAGCCCTGCTCCCACCACTGCTCCTGACCAGAGCACGAGCACGAGGAGCACAGGACAGGCTGGCAGCTGCCCACCACCAGGCAGCGGTGCCCCTGCCATCGGGATGTGCAGCGCTGCAGCTCCGGGGAGCAGGAGCAGCCTCCTGCCATGGTGCAGCCACCCCTGGGCAGGACAGCGGGTGCTGGGTGACACACGGCCGTGCCCACCCGGCCCGCCAAGCCTGCTGCACTGGGGGCTTTGTTCCCAAGCACAGCCGGGGAGAGAGCAGTTCCTTATCTGGAAAAAACAGCAGAAAAGCACCCCGGGCTCTTGCGTGAGTCAGGGCCATGTGTGGAAACAAGGGAGTCCTTGACTGGGCCTGAGGCCATCGCGGGAGCCGTCCCCGTCTGGAGGGGCTGAGCTCACCCCGAGGTGGCTGCGTCTCGTCACGAACAATCGTCCCTGTGTGGGCTCGGGGTGTGCAAGCAGCCCCCCCCCAGCCATGCTGCAGGCACGCGAGGATGGAGGCGCTGCTGGCTCCTCTCAGCGCTGCTCACCCAGGTCCTGCCAGCAGCTGGGAAATGGCAGCAGGAACTGGCCCCATGTCCCCAGGGCACGAGAGGTTCTGGCTGCCCCGGGGGTGAGGGGCTGCTCAGGTTTTGTCACCATCACCATCAGCTGGGTGCAGAGAGGAGAGACAGGGTGGCGGGGCTGCGCCATGCCCCATGCTCCCAGGGCATGGCTACGAGCCCCTGGGGAGGGGGAAACCCAGCAGAGCCTGGGGCTGCAGCGGGCGGGAGGCTCGGTGGCAGTGGGTGGCCCCATGGAACCTGGCACTGTCCCCCGCAGGCGCTGGGTGAGGCGGACCAGGTGCGGATGACCTCGGAGGGCTCCGACTGCCGCTGCAAGTGCATCCTGCGGCCGCTCAGCAAGGACGCCTGCAGCCGCGTCAGGGACGGCAGCGCGCGGGTGGAGGACTTCTACACGGTGGAGACGGTGAGCTCGGGGGCCGACTGCAAGTGCTCCTGCACTGCGCCCCCCTCCTCGCTCAACCCCTGCGAGAACGAGTGGAAGATGGAGAAGCTGAAGAAGCAGGCGCCCGAGCTCTTCAAGGTACCTGTGGGCCTGGTGGGATGCGGCTGTGGGGCAGGGCCCCCACCCCATGCAGCAGCAGACCCCTGGGGGGGCAGCAGTGCGGTCCCAGCACTGCAGCCGTCAGTGAGGAAGGGGATGCATGGGGCACCCCATGGGTGCTGCCCCATGGCCCCTGCCCCAGCCCAGCTCTCCCTGTGCAGCTGCAGTCCATGGTGGACCTGCTGGAGGGGACACTCTACAGCATGGACCTGATGAAGGTGCACTCCTACATCAGCAAGGTGGTCGCGCAGATGAACACCCTGGAGGAGGTGAGTGAGCGCCGGGGCACCCTCCCCACCGCATGCTGACAGGCAGCCCCGCAGCGCCCTCGACGTGTGGCCTGGCCCCATCCGGGTGCTTGGGACTTTTGGGGGTGCTGTGGGCTCCCCCAGCAGGGTTCCCCTCATCCTCCCCTCCCTGCAGACCATCAAGACCAACCTGAGCAGGGAGAACGACTTCATGAAGCAGAGCGTGCTGCACCTCACCGACCAGATGAGACGCTACGAGAACTACTCCGACATCATGATCAGCATCAAGAAGGAGATCTCCAACCTGGGCTACCAGCTGCTGCAGAAGGACGCTGCTGCGGTCCCTGACAGCAAGGCACAGGTACCTGACCCCCCCCCGGGCTGTCCCGTGGCGCTGCAGCTCCCGGGGCTGCGGCGGGGCCGGAGGGGTCTGACCGGGGCTCCCCCAGGACACGGCGGGCGGCCGCGGGAAGGAGGCTGCGCGGTTCCCCGGTCCCCGCAAGGCGCTGGCGGACAGGGCGGCTGCACGAGCGCCCAAGGAGAAGCCGCTCAAGCCCGAGAAGCCCAAGAAGGAAAACGCAAAGCGAGGGGGGTCGCAGCCCACCGCCAAGCCCAAGCCACCCGCGCAGCAGCAGACCGTGGTCCGGGGCATCACCTACTACAAGGCTGGGCAGGCGGAGGAGGCGCAGGGGGCAGCCGGCAGCCGCGGTGAGTGCAGGGCCGTTCTGTGGGGCGGGGGCCAGGGGCTGTCGCTGCCGGCACACCGAGCCCCCCCTGTGTCCCCACAGAGAGCACCGCCAGGGGGGCGGCTGTGCCCGAGCGGCAGGAGGAGAGGGACCCCACACCCCCCCCGGCTGAGAGCACCCCGTCCCGTCCCAGTGCACGGGCAGAGACCACCGTGCCCAGCACCACGGCTGCGCCCAGCACCGCCCTGGCCCCTCGCACTGCTGCCCGCAGCCCCCCCGGGGACGGGGCTGACAGCACCAGTGGCCCCGAAGCACCCAACAGAGGTGAGTGAGCACGGCCACACTGCGGGGAGGGGGCACCCACGGCACCCGTCCTGGCTCCTGAGGGCTGGTGGCCCAGCTCCTGGCCCTGCAAGGACTGAGCCTTCCTCCTCCTCTTCTTCCTCCTCCTCTTCTTGCTCCTCCTCTTCCCTCCCGCAGTGAAGGAGGTGGAGTGCGAAGGCACCATCAAGTCGGTGGAGCCCCCCACGGAGCACCACAGCTACGGGCGCAACGAGGGGGCCTGGATGAAGGACCCGGCGGCCAAGGATGACCGCATCTACGTCACCAACTACTACTACGGCAACAGCCTGGTGGAGTTCAGGAGCCTGGACAACTTCAAGCAGGGTGAGGCCGGTGGCGGGGGGGGGCCTCGCTTCCTGCCGGGCGCTGTGCCAGGCCCTGGGCGCTGCCTCCCCGCGTGGGGAGCGGACGGGGACCTGCCCCTGGTTCCCTGTGCCTGGCGTCCTGCCCGGCACCGGGGAGCTCAGGGGGCGAGGGGCTGGGGCCTCCCGGAGCTCTCAACACCTCCCGCCCGCCCGCAGGCCGCTGGAGCAACCTCTACAAGCTGCCCTACAACTGGATCGGCACCGGGCACGTGGTGTACCGGGGCGCCTTCTACTACAACCGTGCCTTCACCAAGAACATCATCAAGTACGACCTGAAGGAGCGTTACGTGGCCGGCTGGGCGCTGCTCCACGACGTGGTGTACGAGGACACGACGCCCTGGAAGTGGAGGGGGCACTCGGACATCGACTTCGCGGTGGATGAGAGCGGGCTCTGGGTCATCTACCCCTCAGTGGACTACGACTACTCGCAGCAGGAGGTGATCGTCCTGAGCCGCCTCGACCCCGGGGACCTGTCGGTGCGCAGGGAGACCACCTGGAAGACGGGGCTGAAGCGCAACGCCTACGGGAACTGCTTCATCATCTGCGGCATCCTGTACGCCGTGGACACCTACAACCAGAAGGAAGGGCAGATCTCCTACGCCTTCGACACGCACACGGACACAGAGGCGGAGCTCCGGCTGCCTTTCCTCAACGAGTACGCCTTCACCACGCAGGTCGACTACAACCCCAAAGAGAAGGTGCTCTACGCCTGGGACAACGGCCATCAGATGACCTACAGGCTCCACTTCGTGGTCTGAGCGCCCGGCCGGGCACCCGGCAGCAGCCCGGCACCGGCACCCGAGCTGGGCTGGGGCCACGGGAAGGGCCCGGTTCCCCCCGGGGCTCTCCCAGCCAGCAGCCACCGGCAGGGCCGGGCTGTCAGGGCCCCGTGGTGCAGGGAGCGCCCCGGGGACACCCCCACGACGCGGTGGCTGCCGGGGCTGCGGGACCGGGTGCCACCACCGTCGGCTCGGCCAGCACTGCCTGCTGGAGGCCCCGGGGCTGCAGCAGGGCACGGGGCAGCCCCGCACCTCTCCCACCCCAAGGCGCTGTGCACGGCCTGGCCCCGTGCCCGCTGCAGCCGTTGGTGCCCTTAGCACCCCCGGGACCTTGTCCTGCAGGGTGGGTGCAGCTGGGGCGCTGCCTCGCCGGCAGGAACAGCCACTGATTGCTATTTTAGAAGATGCAAATAAGATGCCTATGCTTTTGCAATTCATAGCTTGTTATTTAAATGCATTCACAGGAGGCGTGCGCTGGCACGGAGCAGCCTGTCTGCAGCACTGGTGTGTGTCCTGTGCCCAGCACCACGCGGGGAGGGGGCGCGTGGCCCTCGTGCGCTCCTCCCAAGGCAGGGCGAGGGCCCAGGATTGCTTGGCTTGGTTTCTGTCATTTTAGAAGTGAACAGTATTAAAAAGTAATAGACGTAAA
The DNA here is from genome assembly GCF_964211825.1 of Aythya ferina. Classification (NCBI taxonomy): domain Eukaryota; kingdom Metazoa; phylum Chordata; class Aves; order Anseriformes; family Anatidae; genus Aythya; species Aythya ferina. Next base: position 1,166,746 of record NC_140318.1, on the reverse strand, counting down.
AACAGACTGTGTGCCTCCGTCCTTTCTCCTGAAGCTGGGACAGGGAGGTGTGGGTGCTTGCGGTCCTGCTGGGGGTGAGCCCATCCCATGGCCGGGTGTGGGGCTGCCTGCATGCATGGGGGCTGCTCCCTGCACACGCTGCCTGTGCCGAGGAGGGCACCGTGCTGCCATGCTGCTCGTTCCCACCCGCTGGCAGGGGGGCTCAGCCCACCCCAACCTGGCCCTGTGGGGCCCCAGGGTGGACACCGAGGGCTCAGCACCCGGCATGGCCACGGCTGCGTCCCGCGGGCCCCTGCCCGGCGGTGCAGGAGGCAGGCCAGGACCAAGAGCAGGGCCGGGAGCACGGCCTGGCTCAGTCCTGGGGAAAAAAGAGGAATTTGCTGTTTCCAGGTCTGAGCTGCAGCCTGAGGAGGAACATCTGGGAGCCGGGACCGGCTGCCAGGAAATCTGGTCTCACTGTAACCTGGACACAGAGAGACGAGAGCAGCTGAGCGTGGGCATGGGCGGCAGCAGCTGCCCCAGCCCTGCTGCGAAATTCTGCAACCGTGGAGCTGCCAGGGGGCCCCCGAGGGGCCAAGGGGCGAGAGCAGCCCCCCCAGCGGAGCACACATCCTGGGCATGGCCGAAATGACGCTTCCTGCAGGGAACGCCCAAGGCGGGCACCACGGGCAGGCAGCCCGGTGCTGCCTGGGGGCTGCAGGACGCCCTTTGCAGCTCTGCTGCAGCCCCAGCCCGGAGCCTGCCCCGGTGCCCCGCTGGCCGTGCTGTGCGGTGCGGCACAGCCCTTGCTCATCCGCCAGTCCCCCGCCAGGGGAAAGGAGCTGGCTGACTTTTTTCCCCTGGCTGGGTCTCTGCCAGGCTTTTATCTAACGATCCCCAGCAAATCCCTGTCTAAACAATACGGATTTCTGACATTTTTTTGCGGTAAAGTAAACTCCCAGCACATCTCTAATTCCAGGGCTTTGTTGTTTTTCTGCGGGGGCTGCCGCTCTGCCTTGCGCTGTCTTGCTGTGCCGGACCAGCGCTGGGCTGGGGGTTAGGGGCGTCCCTCGATTCCCTCTGGGAACGAAAACATCAGGAACAAAGCACGGCCCCGGCTGTGCCCTGGGGAGCTGACTGCACCCAGTGCCACAGGGATCCGCAGGCACCTGCACCGCAGCGCCCCGGGGCCTGTCCCTGTGCCCCCGGTGCCCCCGGCAGCGCTGTGCCCGTGCCCAGGGCAGCGGGTGAAGATTCAGCCACGGCTGCCCGGGAAGCAGAGGGTGCGAGGGGAGGAGTTGGTTTGGGGCCCAAAGGGGATGGGACTGGGGAGTCCCAGGGCGAGGTTAATTAAAACCGCGTGGCCGGAGGGCAGCGTTGCCTAATTGCAGCTGCGGGGCCTCCTGCAAAGGCGCCCCTCTGCGAGCACACCCTGGCTGCCATTAACACCACGATAACGAGAAACTTTAATTACACCCAAATGACAGACATTTCACGAGCTAAGTCCTTCCCCCGACGGCTGCTGGCATTTCCCCAAGCCCTGCGGCCCCAGCCTGTGGCACCCGTGGCCAGGACAGCTCGGCACAGCCCTGGGGGACACGCAGGTGCTTGGGTGACACCGACCACAGCACATGGCACCCAGTGCCCAGCACCGCTGGGCCCTGCACCGGCCGTGGGGCTGTGGAAGGATCCCTGACCCCCGGCTGAGCACCACCACAGCCCTGCCCCAGCTCCTGCCTGACAAAACACCAGCAGCGAGCAAAAACAAAGGGGCTTTTGTCTCCCGGAGGGGTCATTATGCTGGGTTCCTCGGGCTTCCCCGGCCCCCCACCGCTCCCTGATGTTCTCTCAGCCTGAAGTCACCCCGATGCCTTTCTCTGCCATTGTGTGCCGGGGACTCCCCCCTGGCCTCGGCCATGGAGCTGCCCCTTGGTGCCTGCCCGGGGGCTGCCCACGCAGCCGGGACACGCTCGGGGACACGTGAAACCTCCTGGGCCGCTGCCCCCGCCACGGGGCCGGGCTGCTTGTGCATGTGGTGCCACGATGTGTGTGTGACGGCAGCCCCGCCAGCCCGTGGGCTGCACGGTGCCAGCTCGTGCTCGTCCTGCTGCTTCTGCTGGTGCCCCGCCAGGCAGGGCAGGATGGAGGTCCCAGCGCAGGACGCGGTGGGGACACGTGGCTGGGGACAGGCCGGGTCCCTGCTGCGCCAGACGCCACTGACTTCCAGACATTCCTGCTGTGCGTGCCCAGCACCACCTCTGCTCGTAACGTGATTAAGAGATTAAAAATCCCTCCATGCAGCAGCAAGCAGCAAATGAAGCCTGAGATGGGGACGCGGCGGGGTGGCAGAGCCCGAGGCCTGGTGATGGTAACACAGCACCTGGGAAAGGGCGGCCGGGGCCAGCGGGGCCGAGTGGCTGTGGGCACCGTGACCCTGTCCCACAACGCCCGCTGTGGCCAGTGAGGTGCAGGCAGGTCCTGGGGGCTGCCCCCCGCGGGCCCCTCTGCCAGCTGCTTCCTTCTCAGTTACCAGCCTGGCTCTGTGTGTTTGCGGTACCTTTGCCTCCCTGCTGGCCCAGCTAATCAGGCTGGGGCCCCCACTCAGCACAGAGCTGCCCAGGGCTGCATGTACACCCCCAGTGCCAGCCCCACGGCGGGGAGCAGCCCAGCCCCATGGGCAGCCTGCAGAGCAGGACGGGGCAAGGACGCGGTGTAGGGGCATTGAGCAAGGCACGGGCTCTGCTCCAGGTGGGGCTCAGCCGGAGCCTGCCCGGACCCGCTGTGCTGGGAGCTGCTGCCGTGCCAAGGGCACCTCCTGCCTGCCACAGGGCACCAGGACGGGGCCACATCTGCCTGCGGGTGGCACCGAGGGGAGTGGGGCATGCGGGCTGCGTGCCCTGCATGGGCCTTTGCTGGGCATCACCCACGGACAGCTGAGGGTCGCGTGCCCGCGGTGCTGCACAGATGGGCCCGGCGGTGCTCAGGGAATCCGGGCCCTTCCCTCACTTCTTATCTCTGGCCAGGGCTGCTGACCCGGGGAATGAAGCAATGTGTGTCCGGCAGCAGATGGAAGTGTGTCCTGGTGCTGTGCCCACATTGCAAACATGCTTCAAAGCCAGAGCCAGCCGTACCGGGTGTCACATCGGTCTATTTTTATCGCCCCCCCTGACCCTTCCCTCCACGCTGTCCCTGCTACGTGAGGGCCCGGGCACAGCCAGCAGCACAGGAGGCATTCCCGCTGCCTGCAAGGGGCACGTCCCCGCTGCGGGCTGCCCGGCAGCCACCGGCTCGCTGCACCCGCGGCTGTCAGCAAGGGGGGGCTCCCCCCAAAGCACCCCGCTGCCCTGCACCAGGCCTGCTGCAGTGCCCCCCTTGGCGGGGCTGTGCTCGCCGCAGGGAGCTGTTTCTCTTGTAAGCGTGATGAAGCCGCATCTGGCAGTGCAGCGGGAGGCTCGGGATGTGAATATCGACCAACGCAAACAAGGCTGGTCGGGCGAGCAGCAGGCGCTGCCGGCCCCCACACACCTTCCCAGCACGCCGGGGCTGCGTGGGGCTGCCAGAAGGAGGGGGAGCCAAGGCACGAACTGACCCCAGGACCAGGGGGCCTTGAAGTGCCCCTTTCTGGGCTTGGGCAGGCACCAAGGGCACATCCCAGCACAGACGCTGCAGGAGGGGGCAGAAGGGGCAGAGCCCAGGGCATGGAGCATCCCCGCATCCCTCCTGCTTTGCCGTGGGCCCCACCGCCCCCCTTCTCTGTGCTGTATCAGGCACCGTTGTTCCCTGTACCTAAAATAGAGCTGATGGTCCCCAGGGTCAGCAAAAGACGAGGCTGTGACTAAGTCACTGCAGGAAGCAGCACAGCTCGGCGGGGAGCACGGCTTCACGCCCAGCAGGGCCACTGTCCCCAGGCCTGGGGGGCCGGGAGCTGCGTGGTGGGGCTGGGGGCTGGGGGGCTGCTGGTCCCTGGGGCTGCAGGGCCCGGGCTTGGTGTAGGGCTGTGCCCATGACAGTGCCCGGCCGTGCCAGCAGCGGCTCAGCAGAGCCTAGCAGCCCCCAGGACTCCCGGGGGTGGGAGGCTGAGCCCCTGCCCGTGTCCCATCGGCTCCCTGCACTGGGACTCGCTTGGTGGGAAGATGTCGGTGCTGCAGGTCCCAGTGCAGGACCCGCAGAGCCGTGGGCGATGCAGGGCTGTGGGGCCAAGCCCTGCTGACCCCAAACGCCGCGGGGCAGGGCTGGGCAGCGGCAGGCGGCAGCGGCCGGAGGGAAGGGAGGGAGCCACGGGCCTTGGCGGTGCCGGGGCTGAGTCACCCGCAAGTGGAAACACAAATCCCTTCCCAGGCTCGCCGCTGCTGCTCCAAACCGCCCTGGTGAGGCAGCCGGGCACGGCAGCCCCCTCAGGGTGCCCTAAGGGCTGACGGGGCCAGAGGTGACGCTGGGACAAAGCACCCGCTCCCAGAACAGCCCCACCACCCTCCTGGGCAGCAGCAGCCCCCCCAGGACCAGGGAGGATGTGCAGAGGGGCCACAGCACCCACTGGGACCCTCAGCCCCCACTGCCAGCCCCAGGGCAGCCCCCACCCCTCTGTCGGTGCCGTGCTCCCGGGGAGCTCCTCAGCTTGGCCAGCTCGCGCTCTGCAGTCCCCGACAAGGAGAATCTCAGCAAAAATGGGCCAGAACTAAAGAAATAATGCAGGACGCAAAACTTTTCCAGATGTTGGGGTTTGCTACTGTTCTCCCACGAGCGCTGCTGCCTCGGCCCGGCACACACACTGCCTGCCCGCAGCCCGGCCAGGTCTGCACCCCCATGCTGAGCACCCTGGCACTGCCTGGCTGGCAGTGGGGCCACGCTGGGGCCACACAGTGCCCATGTCACTGCCTCTGCCTGCTGCAGGAGGGGCTCCTGCTGCTTGGGGTGTCATGGTGACCCCACACCCTACAAAGGCTCCCCCCATATGGCGCCCTGTGGCACGGCACAGAGGGAGGAGGGCCGCTCATGCAGCTCCCCGGCCGGGCTCTGCTCGGCCTCGCACAGAGGCTCCCTTCATCGGGTGCACAGCCCGGGCTGGCAGGGAGTCAGGGGGCCCCGGCACGCAGCACCCCCGGGCCCGGGAGCCCCAGTGCCACCTTTGTCCGGGAGCCACCAGGGCAGCGGGAGGGGGCCCAGCAGCGCAGCGCCTGCGTGCAGACACTGCTGGCATTCACGGGAGCAGCGGGGCCGGGGGCGGCGTGGGGACGAGGCCTCCCCCTGCCCGGCCAACAAAACCGGCATTCAGGGCAGCGAGCGGGCGGCTGCCCCGGGCCGACCTGGGCTGCCCGTGGGGCTGGCGGGACGGGGGGCCGGCGGGATGGGGCTGGTGGGACACGGCTCAGCCCACCAGGCTGGGGGTGACGATGGCATCGCCGCTCACACGGCTCCATGGTGGCACACGGGGGGCAGCGGGCACGGCCGAGGACACGAGGGCTGCAGTCACAGCCCCGCATGGCCCCACACGTCCCGCTGCGTCCCCAGGTCCCCTGCCACGGGCAGGAGACAGGGCAGCGCCCGGGGAGCTGCGGGGCTGAGGTCCCGCAGGAGGGAGGCACCGGGAGCAGCCCCGGGAGCGCCAGAAGCGCCGGGCTTTGCGTGCAGCGGAGCCCCCCCCGTGCCCGGGGCTCCCCGCAGCCGCCCCGCCGGGCCCCGGCCGCTCCCCGCGGGCTGTGCCCGTGCCGCTGGTGCCGCCCCGCGGCCGGCGGGGACAGGGACGGAGCCCGGCCGGGGCCAGCCCGGCTGCAGCTGCTGGCAGGAGCCGAGCCCCGCTACCGCCGCCTGCCTTCGGGAGCAGGGGCACGGGGACGGCTGCAGCCCCCCGGGCAGCGGCTGCCGTCAGGGGGCTGGGACAACCCCGCAGCCGCGGGGACGCTCAGGGAAGTGGGAAGCAGCACAGAGCGCTGGTGGCCCTGCAAAGCGTGGCACAACGGGCAGGGAGCAGCATCTTCTGTTCTGACAGCTGCAACGTGCAGTTCTGTACCTGCAGCCCTCACTCCTGCAGCCATCCGGAGAACCATAGTATGCTACTCCCGGTATCTTTAAAGTTGTCCACAGGATGTCGTCTGTAACAGCACGGGGTGATTCTGACCTAAGGGCAAGGCTCACGTTTTGCCACCCTGCTCCAGGCAGATGGAGCAATTCATTTAAAGAAGTGCCAGAAACCCACTTACCTCTCCCTACACGCCTGGTGCAGATTGTGCAAAAACTTCAGGTGTTGTCCCACATTAACTCCCACAGCAGTGCCCATCCCTTTGCCTCATGCTCTGGGCTTCAGAGCCAAGCATCTGACAGGTCTCTTACTCCCCCTCCCGACAGGAAAGCACAGCACGAGAATCCCCCCCCCTGCCCAGCAGTTACACTGTGCTCCACCACCGCTTGTGCGAGAATGCAGAAACAAAGCGTGCCCCGAACTCTGAATGCGGCATTGAGGGGAGCTCAAAGTGGCAGAGCTGAGGCAAGCTGAACGTTGTTTTGTTGTTTCACAAGTGGATATAGAAAAGGTTCTGAAAAACAGCAGATTGCAGCTGTAACCCATCTGCTACAGAAGAATATGGAACAAGTTGGACAAATTGATTTAACTGCAAAGTTGGCCTCGCTCTCAGCAGTTGCACTGGCGACCTCCAGGGGTAGCTTCTGACCTGAGCTATTCTGTTTGGAACCACATCATGGAGAACAGCACAGAATTAACAAATTCTCAGTTATGGCTTTAGGATGTTCATCATCTTGCAGCTTGCATCAGCTGCAAGCCACGATTCATTTTGTCTCTGCAGCTTGGCCAACGTGTTTAGTCGTCTCTGGGCATGATGCCATCCAAACCTGTGGCTTCACCTTAGATTGTTAGTGCCTGATACTTAAGCTTTTTCCCCCATGTTTTCTCCCCTTTCTTTTCTGAATGGTAAGCAGCACGTTGACAATCTGTAAACCAACTGCATCAGGCTTCTGGGACAGAAATGTGCAGATCTGCATCCTCGCAGTGGTCTGCTTGTTTTTCTTCTGGAGGGCCACGTGTGCTGGGTGAGAAGCTCGTATTTCTCCAGAACAGGCTACTGCTGGCCACTGCAGGGTGTTCAGGATCAGTAAGCAAAGCATTTTGCAATGCTGCACCTATTTAGGTAACGTATTAGCCCACAGGAGCCACAGCTCAATGCTGCAACCTTACAGCGTGCTGCAGCAGCCTGGTCCCTTGTGGGGCTGGGGCCGGAGCTGTCAGGCTGCGCCTCCTCCACTGCCAAGGAGGCACTACCATCCCGTCCAGGTCTGCATTCGGCCCTTAATGAAGCCATCGGACAGCCAGCATTAGCATCATTGTAAAGCCGTCCCTCATAGAATCTCAATATATGGGAAATTCACTTTACCACACGTAATTAGACCTCTCTCTGGTTACAATTTGCTTTAGGCTTAAAAATCCTTCAGATCTACGCTGAGTTCAGCGAGCAGAATTAAGATCTATTCCCTGAACAGAATCTGGATCCAATTGTGTGTAAGGACTCCCTGCTGGGTAGAGAATTTCTGGTGTTAGAATACATCAGCTATACTGACACAAACCATCACTACATCAGTAACGCTTGGACTGCTCTGTGCAACTCTTCACTACATCAGAACCAAAAAAGGCCTTCAGAATCACAACTCTGGGTTCCAAAGAACTCCAGCGAGGGACAGAAAAAGAAATCATTTAATGGGTTCTATGCCAGCTCCATGGATCTGTACTCATTTACCTGCTCTTCATAGAGAAAAGATAATCGCAAGCTATTAGCGTATTCATTACCGATAAAAGCTCAAACAAGTTTTCTGTGAATCCTCTGATTTCTCTCCATAAAGGTGATGACATCTTTATCTAACTGCTACTCAAAAGACCACCACTAACACCTTCCAAACAAAGTTCTATTTAATGAGACATACCCAGCCAATATAATTAAGAACTTTCAGTACACTGCAGTTTTACGCCTTGATGGCGTATTTCCGCATAGGGTACAAGCGTTCTTTTCGCTGCTGTTTCTTGGTCTTCAGATTTTCTTCGTGCTTGTTTAACCTGCGTCGCATGGCACGAGTCTTCTTTGGCCGCAGATCCAGAGGCTTGTACTTTTTGCCCTATTTTCAAAAACATACAACAGTTGAGTTTACAGACTGCAACACAGATCAGATAAATGAGCTCACAACGAGCTGAGTTACCTACAAAAGCATTAGCAGCAGTGCTTTAAGCTTGTTTTTGCTAGAACTATCATTACAGTCTAGAAGCTTATAGAATTTCTCTCTGCTGGGAAGCGGGAATTGATGCAACTTTTGTACCAGCTCTACTAACCTTCACTCAGGTTAGAGGTAAGTAATTGATCTTATGAGTCCCAATTTCCCAAGACCTTTTCAAATTTTCTCGTCCCATTCTAACCAATCCAAATCCCTAACAAGTAGCATTCTAAAAACTACAGGAATGTGCTGAGCAAGAGAATTGCTCACTCACCTGCAACTTAATTAAGATTTAGCAAGCAGAGTATCTGCATTTCTGGGAACTGCATCATCTAGAAAATATACTAGAGTTTCAGAGAAAAGGTGCTGCCCAAAAAACTCTCCTCGCAAAACATACTCACACTGGGTTAGTAGCCATAATTCTGGTTACTCTCTTAACAGTGTTTTAAAATGAATCATGATTAGAAAACTTTGAGCTATACATACATGAACATTTTTTCCCTTACATTTTAAACTTCACAAGTAAGAATCTATAGTTAGGATGCTTCTAAAATTTCAGTGTGTTTGAGAATAACGAAAGTCACCGTGTAGGAAGTTTGGACTTACCTTGTAAAACTTTCTCAAGTTCTCCTTCTGAGTCTGGTTGATCACAGTTAAGACTCTAGCAATGGATTTGCGCACCACACGGCTGCAGGTGGAAAAAAAAGAGAAGAGGATGTCTCAGAACACACCGAGGGACAAACACCACGGACTTACACAACCAGCGCTGTGCGGTAAACATGACGCAGATACCGGACAGCCACACAGCACACAGTGTGCCTGCCCTGCAGCACGGCGCCCAGCAGGCCTCCCCTCCGCGCCTCGCAGCAGGGCCCACGCCCCGGGCCCAGACGCTCCCCTCCGGCCCGCAGCAGGGGGCGGCCGATCCCCGCCGGTCCCTCCCGGTGCCCGTGCCCGGCCCCGTCCCGTCCCCGCTTACATCTTGGAGAGCTTGGAGGCGGCGCCGCCCGTCACCTTGGCCACGCGCAGCTGGGACAGCTCCACCTTGAGGTCGTCCAGCTGCTTCAGCAGCTCCTCCTTCTTCTTCCCGCGCAGGTCCCGGGCCTTGATCTTGGCCTGCGGGCGGCGGACACCCGGTCACGGCGCGGCAGGGCCCCCCCCCCCCCCCGGTTCCCCCCGGTCCCCTCCCGGCCCATCCGCCCCCAACCCCCGCTCCTTCCCCCCCAACGAGGCCGGGCCGGGCCCGCAGCGCTCGGTGCCGCCGTGCCGCGGCTCGTGGTGGCGGTGGCGGCGCGGATGTTGGCGGATGTTGGCGGATGGCGGCGGCGCGGGGCTCTCACCATGATGGCGGCGGCGGCGACTCGCTCGGCGGCTCGGGCGGAAGGGCCGGAAGGGGCGCGGGGCGGGGGGGAGGGGCCTCGGGCCGGCGCCTACCAATGGGCGAGGGGGGCGGGGGGAGGGCCCCGAGCCGCGCCGCACCCCCGCGGGCCGCGCCGTGGAACCGGCCGCGGAGGGCGGGGGGCGGCGGCGGGGCTGGGCGCCGGTAGCGGGCTGGCAGGCCGCCCCGCCGCCCCGCCTCGAGCCTGCCCCGGAGCACAGCGGAGCCGGCGGCGCGGAGCGGGCCGAGGTGCGGCGGACAACGCCTGGGGGCGGCGGGGACGGGGACGTGAGGGCGGGCGGGGGGCGGACATCGCGGCGGGGCCGGGGATGAGACAGCGAGGGGCAGCGAGGACCGGTGCCGGTGCGGCGGAGCGGCGCGGGGCCGGCCCCGTGTGTGTCCGCGCCGCCTCCCCGCGCGGTGGCGCCGCCGCTCGCCGCCTGCCGCCCGCCGAGCCCGGCCCCGCGGGGGGGGGCTGAGGCGCGCCGCCGAGTGACGTCCCGCGGGGCCAATCAGCGCGCGCCGCTCCGCCGCCGGCCGGGCCGCTCGCCCAATGGGAGCGGGGGGGCGGGGCCAGCCCGGCCCCGAGCGGCGGCAGGCGGCAGCCGCGCTCCGCGCCCCGGAGCTGGGCGGCCGCGGCCGGAGCCGAGCGGGGCTGGGGGCGGCGGCGGCGCCCGCCCGGCACCGGCACGGGCACGGCACTGACAGCGGCACCGGCAGCGGCGCGGCTCCAGGTGCGCGGGGCGGCGGGGGGGGCAGAACGGCGGCGTGGGGCCGGGCAGGGCCGTGCCGGGGTCCCCGCGCCCCCCGCCGCGGGCCGAGGCCCGGCCCAGGTGAGGCGGCGGCGGCGCGGCAGGTGCGGGGCCGGGCCCGTGAGGCGCGGGGGCGCGCTGAGGCCCTGACAGCGCCTCACAGCGCCGCGCCCGGTGCCCGCTGCTCCCCCCGGGGCTCGGCGGGCGCTGAGGAACCGGGGGGGCTCCGGGTACGGCTGGGGGCCGCCCGTGCCCTCGTGCCCCCGCCGTGCCGCCCGGTACCGCCCGTGAAGGTTCCGGTCCTGGCGGCCCCATGAAGGCCGCGGGCAGCGGCCAGGAGCGGGGCACGGCACCGGCACCGGCAGCGCCGGGGCTGGGCTCGGTGCCGCGGTTGGGCAGCTGCAGCCCCCGCCTGCAGAACGGAGCCGGTACCGGAAAGCATCGGGGGCTGCGGGAGCTGCCCGGGCCCGGCCGCGGCTCGGGGTGCGGAGCCGCTGTGCGACCGCGGGCTGCCAGCTCCCAGCGGGCTCCTGCCCTCACACCGTGCCGGCCGCGGCGGGGAACAGCCCCGGGGGGGCCCGGTGGGCGATCAGCACGGAGACCTGCGGCTGCCTGGAGACCCCGGGCGACCCCCGGGGTGTGACAGCCCCGGCGGCGCGGGGAGCGGTGCCGAAGCGTGACCCCAGCCCCTGAGCCGTGGCCCCGCTGCATTCTGGAGCCGGATAAGCCAGTCTCCTCTCAGATATTTTGATAAACTGGATTATGTTTGTTAAAAAGAAAAATTAATAATGAGCTGCTTAATGACAAGCAAGGAATATAATTTGCCAGTCAGTCTGGGCTGCCAGAATAATGCAGACAGCGAACACAAACGTCGTAGCCATGCCCTGCGCTCCAGAAAATATAACAGCAATTGTTCACAGAAACCGTATGGAGAGGAAAAAGATATTATTGCCTTATAGGGGCAGTTGCCATCACTGCTGTATTGAAGCACAGGTACAGCGCACAGACAAAAGTCACTCAGTTATCTGTGTCCCGTATGGACACTGGAGGTTTTCTCGCACAGTCGGCCGGTTGGGGTGAGCGTGTACCAACATGTGTGCCTTAAACTGAGAGCCTGGCAGGCGGTAGCACCCTGTTGTTGTTCGCAGTGGTCACCTGAGAAGCTAGATCTGCTCGTGGTAAAAGGCTGAAAGTCACCGCTGTGCTCGCCCCGTGCAGCCCGCACACGCTGCTCCTTTGCTTCGGTTCTACTCCGATTTAGCTCTGCTGGCTTTAAAAGGAGTTGTTGATAAACAGCAGCGTAAATGAACAATGGAGATGAATCTGATCATCTGGACGCGTTGCTTTGGCTTGTCTTTTGCCATGCATGGTGACTTTGAGGCCAGAAGGAAGAGTTCTGGTGTGAAAGTCTGTTCGGAAGTGATGTTGCAGTGAAGTCTTAGCTATCCAGGCAGTATTTGGAAGGAAAAAAAAAAAAAGCAGAACACAGCCATCGGTTTTATCACAGAAATCTGTGTTGGTGTCTTTTTTTCACAGAACTCCTCATAGTTCTTTTCATAGAAATGTTTAGCTGGAGCGAGCTGTGCAGGAGGAAAACCAGGACTTCTGCAGGCAATTTTTGCACTCGCTTTATTTGGTATTCTTGCCTAAGAACATTCTGCAGGCTTGGCTCTTACAGCCAGGCTGCTCTCTGTAAGCACATAAGCCCTATTCTGGGTATGCAGTTTTTAAAGAGGCTGGAAACAGGGCTATGGAGCGGGGTATGTGCTGCAGCAGGGGAAGGCTGTGTAAAGGAGTGCACGAAGTTGTACGTGGGAGCTGCATGGAGGGTCAAATAGAGGTCTGTTTCTATAAAGTATGTGTGTTAGTCGCCAACACAAATATTACCTAGCAGTTTACATGTGCTGAGAGAGCACAGTGCAGTCCTGCAACAGGAATAGAGTAGAAAAACCATCAGTCTGGCTCCCTCGGGATATCAGTCAGGAAAGGAAGTGTGTGATGCCAGAAAGCCTGGATGGAGCAGCAGGTTTGGAGGACTCCTCGCTTGAAGGATTTTTAATTATTGCTATTATTATAATGGAACACAGACTAGGAGCTCAATTTTTTATATAATTAAGGTAGAAATCAGCAGAGGGATTTCTCTGCCTTGTGGTGGAGTGATGGTCCAGGAGCGTCTCTGCTCTGCAGGGTGAATTCCCGGGGTGGTGACGCTCTCCGTGCAGTTCCTGTGCGTGCTGGCAGCTTACTGCCAAACACTGCTGTGGAGGGAGGAGGAGAACTGAGCTGACCAAAAAGCTTTCCTGAGCTTGCGCTGCATTCTCTCCTGTCAGGGTAGGGATCCTGTTGGAAAGCAGCCACTGACACCTTGGCCAAGAATGCAAACAAGATGGGGCATGTGATGAGGCCTGCCCTCCGGCCCGATGCTGGCCCCGGCTGCCATTTGGACTATCTAGTAAAAGGCTTGCCCTACAGAGTTCTCCTGAGTCTCTGCACCACATTGACATCAGGTCCCATCGCATGGCAACCCTTCTGCTTTGAATTAGGAGCGTGTATAAAGGAGTTAAAACATCAGTCGTTTTCTGACTCAAGCAAAAAAATTATCGTGTAGCTCGGATGCTTTTCAGGAACTTGGCCGCCGTAGATGCGAGAGGCATGTGCTTTTCCACACTGCTTTAGGTGATGGCTTAGTTCAAGGGGGCCCAGCTTTGGCTCAGTCAACAGTTGTGTTGGCGCCTTGCCATGGAGTGTGCATAAAATGGAGCTGGCTGCAGCTCCCCGCTCGCTGCAATATGGAGGGGCAGCGTGGGGCTGCACAGCCCCGCAGCTCTGCTCTGCTGGGACCCCGGAGCTGCCTTTGAGTCCCTGGGCTGTATTTCGGTGTCTGGTCATAGCCGATGCATTTCAGCCCTCGCTGTGCCTGTGCTTCCAAAACCCTCCTCCCTTCTCGCAGTGGCTTGCGTGCTTTTCCAGATGTGCGAGGTTCACGTCTCATTTCCAGGCTCTTCCTATGATTTTGTGGCTTTCTGCGCGTTGCCACCAAATCGAGATAAAACACAACTGGCATTTTAGCTGCTCCAAGCACATTGTGTGTAAATAAACCACTAAATAGTTGAGCTTGTGAAATGTAAATACACACAGCTCAACCCGCCGCAGCTGATGGTGTTTTTCTCTCTCTCCTCTTCCCCTCCCACCCCTGCCAAGAGTAGGCTAGCCTGATGTTCTTTTTTCCTCCTGCTCTTTCATACAAAGCAAATGACTGCTCAGCACCACGTAGGTGGGATGCAGGCACCACTGCAGAGTCACGATTTGAATTAGACGTGGATGAGGGCAGTGGGTGCGTCCTCTTCCACGCTGCTTCTGAACCATCTCCTGGGGATTCCTGGACGCCGGTGGCCCAGCAGCTCTGCCCCAGCCTGACTTGGAGCTTGGGCTTGTTTTCAGCTGCAAGCTGGTTAAGGCAGGCCAAGAGCAGAGAGCCAGCCGGGATGGCTTTTGGGGCTTTGTGCTTTGTTCATCCCCTACACAGAGGGTCGTGAGCTGTAGCGAAAGGGGGATCACAGAGGGCACGGAGCGGACAAACGTGGAACAGATTGCGAGTGGCAGGAGCATAAAGAAGAGAAGCAAAAGTTCTGTGTTATGCAGTTAGTTGAAAAAGGCCACATACGCATCCCATGGTGATGTTGTGTCGCACGTATTTGAAGTGAGTCGGCCCGGAGTGAATTCAGGAGGGGCTGCTGGCCCCGCGCCCCCGGCCTGCTGGTGGCTGTGCCCTGGGGCCAGCAGTGTTAGGGGACGAGAAATGCCTCTGTTGGCTTCCAACTCCTACTACAAACCTTGGAGTGAGAAAGGAATTGGTATTTTTTTCCTCATATTTCTTTATCAAGCTGCTGTACCTGAGGTGTCTGACTCCTCTGCCTGCCTGCCCTCGCTGGCTGTGACGGATGCCTGCCCCTCGCCACCCCCCTGCAGTGCTGGCAGCAGCGAGCTGTGAAGCCTCTGGGTGTGTGAGCGGGGGCACGTGGGGACACGCGTTTACTGATGTGAAAAGTGGATCTTGCACAGAACCGGGCGGCGTCTCAGGAAGCTGGGGACGGTGGCGCTCAGCAGAGAATTAGGTATTCTGGCAAGAAGAATGAATCTGGGTTCTAATTAATTTTGTGTTGTCTGCAACTCCGTCAGGACTAGCGCTCTGAGCAGAGTACGTGGAAACACACAGATGGTTTTCCCAAAACGTGCAGCGTAGCTTTGAAAGAAAACACAAGAGGCGAGTGTGCCAGTCTGCAGAAGGAGGAGAGAGGCAAGGAGCAAAGGTAGACGCCTCGCTTGACAGAGGCACAAACACTCACATTTCTGCTGGCCAACAGCGGCAGAGTGGGGCTGGTCCGTCTATTGTAGAGCAGCGATTGTTTGTTTGTTTTTCCTTAAAGGATGAAATGGGAAAGGACGTTGGCATAATGCAGGGGCGGGATTGATTTTTTCCTTCCGATGGGCACTGCTGTCAGCTGCGGTGGTTCGGTTTGGTTTTTCAGAGGGAAGCTCTCAGCAGGGAGGGTGCCACAATGAGCTGCTCAGAGCAAGGCACGAGGAGGATTCTTGGCATCTGTCTTCTCCTTTTAACAGGCAGTTAGTGGGCTGTCAGGAGCCCAGCACCATATTTCAGCATCATCTAGCAAGAGCTGTGGAGCTTTCTGCATCCAGAATGGTGCTGGCATCTGATCTGGGAGTCAGGGACAGCGGATCAGGCCTTTGTTGGTAGAGACTCGAGCTGTGATGGTGCCAGGCTTTGGGTATGAGTGATCAAGAGCTTAGTTTTATCTGTTACCTATTTCTTATCAGCAAATTAATTCCTGCAGGGTGTCTGGCTTTATATTGCAGTCCCTTTGGGCAGTGATGCTGTGGGAGATGTTTCAGGATGAAAAGTGAAGAGAGAGCCGGTGTCTCTGACTCAAGGTTAGAAACCTTGCAAGTCCTGACAGATTAGAATGATTAGAAACAGAATTCCACCGGCAGTTTCTGCGGAGAGCAGTTCTAATAATGCCTTGGTCTGGGGAAGTTCCTGTTTCAACAAGATAGATGTAGGAAGTTTATTTGCTTTTGCTTTTTGGTTATTACTTGCATCTCAGAGCTAGGAGTGGGAAGCGTTTGAAAAGCAGTTTATATTTCTCTGCTGTGCTTTCTTGATTAAAACGGTAAAACTGGCCATGAAGCTGGGAATCAGGATGCGACCGTAACTTACTCTTATCATTAGCTCACTTGTCTAAGCACATGATTATATTTCCTGCTTGACTCCAGCATCTGAATATTAATCAGAGCCTCAACTGTAAACCCCGGGCCATTTGTATTCGGTGCAAGCAGTGAAACTCCAGATCAGCAAGAGTTTAGGACGTGCTGTTTGTATGACAGTTCGCTGTTTCATGTTGCATCTGTTGCAGAAATGCAAGCTCTGATGCTCAGGGTTAATCAGGACGGCCAGCCCAGCCCTGCTCGCTGCTTGGTGTACAGCCTGCTGCCATCAGGTGTGGGGGTGAGCAAAACTCCAGCAGCACCTTTGCCATGAGATATTGCTCTTCCTCTTATTCCTGTTCCCCAGACTGACCGCCCTGGGCTGCCATCCTAGACTTGCCTCTGCTGCCTTGTTCTGAAGCTTCTGTGGGGGGTATTTAAGGGACAGAGTCGAAAGCTCAGTAATCAAAACAGCTGGAGCCTGAAATAAAATGGATTCTTGTTCTAATTTTTGCCACAAAGCTTCCCTGGGTCATATTGATCACATTTCTGGGCGGTAATAAATGTTTCTCTGCATAGTGGGAATATTCAACATCCAGACTTAATCTGAAAGGCTGAAGCTCCCCGGAGATCAGTGCTGGGAAGGTGCGTGGAGTCACTTGCCACATGAGCAATGTGTTCAGCTTTTACGAAGAGTTTTAAGCCTAAGGCTGATGTCTAGTGAGGAGTTGTTTTTTTTTTTTCAATTGACCATTTAAATGAAGTAGGTAAAGCTAAAAAACGGCTACTGGACATTCTTGGCTCTTATCCCGTAAGCGTTCCTGTGGGGAGCTGTGCTGGGAGGCAGCTGGGCTGCTGAGCCCACTGCTGAGTGGGGGCGATGGCCTGGCAAAGGAGGCTCCAGGAGGTGGAGGCGCCTCGTGCAGCCCACCCTGCTTGTGCAGCTCCGGGGCCCTCCCCTCGCTCAGCAGTTTGCCCAGGTCCTGGCACCGTCCTGGCACCGTCCCGCCGCAGTGTCACCGCTCGTTCCACAGCGAGTGCCGGGCGTGAGGCTGTGACCGCCCTGTCCTACCAGGCAGGTGAATCCCAGGTCAGTTACCCTGCCTGAGCAAGAACCCTGGCTAAGGGGATGTGCCCCTAGTGCCCCTGTTTAACATACCTGTGCCTGACTGTCGTTGTCAGCTTGGTTTCTGTGCAGCAGGTGCTCTCCCACCATGCACAAAGCAAGCCTTGCCTTGCAAGCTTGAGTCCAAGTATAGGGCCGGCTGGGAGTGCGTGCCGTTGACTTGAGCAGACTTTTTCCTTTCCAACCGAGCCTGGAAAACCTTAGCCAAAAGACAGCAAACCACAGGGAAGTGGAAATGTGTGTGATGTAAGTGACACATAACTTTAAAAACTGCTTGCTAGCATCGCGAAGCTTTCATCCATTTCCCATCCAAGCCCTCCTCCTCCTGCTGCCTTGCAGCTCCAAATGCTCTGCATGGTCTTGGCGTTCTCTGGGATGCCTGTAAGCTCTTCTCTGCTATTCTCCATGCTGCAGTGGGATGAACTTGCACAATATAACAACGTGTTGTGCTGAGCAAACCTGGAATTGTGCGTTCTGAGAGCGTGGTGGAAAGAACCTGGCATGTGAAGTGCGGTGTTTGGCTAGCGCAGATTTTCTGCCTTCTTTAGCCTGAGGAGTTGGCAAAACCTTGGAGAGAATAACAACTTCTGCTGAAAATCACATTTTTCTGTCTTATTTTAAGTCTTAAATCAATGTTTCAGAGTCTCCTTCTGCCGACTCTAGCATACCTACCCACCTGCCTACATCCACATTTTTATATATATACATATTTTTTCCCAGCAGCATCGTTCTAAAATGTGCTACTTGAATGAGAACCAAGCAATGTGCAGAACAGCCCAGTGGTTTCTTTTGTGTGAAAGAAAACAAAAAACATCAAACACAAGAACAAAAACATAAGTAGGTGATATTTCTAATATAGCTGGGCTTAGAAAACTGGGACAACCGTCTGTCTGCAGAAGAGGAGCACGGATCTGCGGGGTTACTCCTCGAATCGAGGAGAGGTCTACGTTGGGGATATAGTGCTGGTTGCATTTTATTTATTTTTGTCGTTTGTAGCTCAGCAGTCCCTGAGGAAACGGCGATGTCAGTAGCTATCTTCCTCCCTTTGCTGTGCCACTTGCTGTTTCTAATAATAATTTTCTGTCTGTGGTGCTGCTGCATTACAACACAGTCTTTAAGGCAGGGAAGACCTCCTCCTTTCCTGCGCTGCTGTGATTCTTTGTACAGCACCAAATGCCACCCTCTCTGGTGCATGAGAAGCCAAAACCGGTGCGTGAGATAACTAACCTGATTTTTCTTCCCGATCACAAAGGAAAAGCCAGCTTCTCCTGCCACTGAACTGCTCATTTCCCTTTTTCTGTCCATCTTCCCTTCCCTTCTTCTCTTCATATTCAGGCACATGCTGTGGCTGAGTGAAGCTGGGGTTTAAATTGCAGCAGTACTCAGCTCGTGCCTGTAACCAAAATGTTGCTTTGAACCTGGGATCTGTGGAAAAAATTACCTTCTAGCAGCTCTTTTAAAGATACCTCACAGATGGAAATTGTCATGTGTCTTACAACTGCACTTATTTTTTCTCTGCTTCTACTTCTTTCTTGGTTGAGATCCTTATTTCTTTTTCCATTATTTTTTTCCTGGAAGGAAGACTCTGCTTGCCCATTATGTGGCTCAGTCCGAATGTTTTGGTAATGTAACTTCTGTGTGCTATTTTTTGTAATCACCATGAAGATAGGTTTGATGCACAGAAAGAAGCCTGTCCGTCCTGAGCAAGCCTCATCTTACTCCTTAAGCTTATCCTCAGGGAATTTCAGGAGGATTTTCCACTGTACCGTGTCCATCTGTAAACGCACTGGGTAGTTTAGAAGTACTCCGGTTTTGTGGATGCAGTATGTGGCAGAGCCAAAATGTGCCTTTAATTATCCTGCACAGGGGTGAAACTTGAGCTCCTCCGCAGGCACCGTCCAGCGGTGATACCTGGGACGTGCTCGCTCCTCTTCCCACGGAGGTGCTGTGTCTGTTGTGTCTGTTCTGGCCCACAGGCCAGATGTTTGCATCTTCAGGTCATTGGTGGTTTTGGGATTGTGTGGATAACTACAGTTTGGTTTCATTCACCTTTTAACTGCGATTTGGCTGTTTCATTATAAAATAACCTGAACCAAATAGGGCACGTTGAGACTTCTGTGTTTAATGTATTACGTACTAATGAAATAGCTTGTTATAAACACCTGAGCCCTACCCGTTCATTCTGATGCCTTAGATCAACTTCTAAGTCTTCTGGTCACCTCCCTCCTTCTAAAAGCATCGGTAGAAAATGAGATAAATTCTTGTGCTCGTCTCACTAGGTAATGATTAAGGTCGGGTGAGAGGAATACCTCAAAATGTTTGACAGATGTTCATGAAGTTAGGTTATGCATGTCTGAACAGCTGGCAGGTGGGGTTTTTTCCAAGTCACGCTACGGATCAGGCTGTTCCTGGTTCCTCACAGACCTCTGCCCAGAGCCCTCTGGAGGAAGCCTGCCCGCAGCCTCGGGTGCCCGCGGCCAGGAAGGAGCCGTGGCCGTGCTGCTCCAGGGGCTGCCCGATGGACACGGGGTCTGGATCGTGTGAAACAACAAAATCACAGACTCCAGAACTAGTTTATGTTGGCTGGAAGGCTCTCGGGTAAGGCTGGATGTTTTCCTGACACCAGGTGGTGGCGGGGCAGTGGTGAGCCTGCCCCTCGCTCCTCGTCCCGGCTTCGCAGGGCTGCTTCGGAGCCTGGCCTCAGGCTCTGGGTGCCTCAATGCCACCTGCGTGGTTTGGCTGCAACATGCGTTTGTTTTCAGTCCTGAACCCTGCATAGAGGGGAAGAAAATGTTGTGAGTGTTGTAGCGGAGTGTCTGCGGGGTGTGCTAACTTTGCAGGTCCCTGTGCAGTGTCAGCGTGTGCTGAAATGCGGTTTGTCGTCTGGGTTCTTTCAGCAGGAGTCTTTGGTAAGAAGACAGCTTGCTCCTGTGCTTACAGACATTTTGTTCAATAAGCAGAAAAGGTGCTTTGGCCCTCTGCTTCAGGAAGAAGTCCAAACCCTTGTGCCAGTAGTGGTATCGTGAGCTGAACATCCAGAACATTCTCCAAGATGTTTTGTTTTCAGCTGGGGAATCTCTGTCTTTCTCCCCCTCATCCTCCCAACTCCCCTGCAGTTCTTCTGACTTTGCACAAATTAGAATATGCTAAATCATTAGGAACTGGCAGGGCTGAGCATAGGCTTTCAAAGTACATTTTAACTGTCTACGATCCGAAAAGTCTTTTTTTCCTTCCTTCCTTCATTCCCATTTTTTGTTCTCCCCCGGCTTTTCATGGTTTCTCTGCAAGTATTTTGTCTGCCGCCTGATACCTTTCAGAGCAGCAGGCAGGGAATTTGCTGGCTTATCTTTTAGTGATTGCATAAGCAGCCCTGTTTGCAGAGGGCCTGGCGACTGTACCGTGAGGGCCGCGGTTGGTTTTACTCGCCTGCTGCAGGGCAAACACAGATCCAGCTGGCCAATGTTAGCGATGGCTGGGGTAGATGGTGTAAAAAGTGGTGTAATTTCAAGGTAGCATACGATAAAACTGACTGTACCATTAAATTAAATGTGGGGAATGATATACGGACTGTCTGAAACATACTTAGCCATTTAAGCAACCCCTCCTTTTTAGAGATCTGTCTGCAGTCGCTCCAGAGCGTCCGACCGTCCCCAGCGGAGCGCTGCAGAGCCCAGGGGCCTCGCCGCAGGATTTAGGTCAAGCTTGCTGCAGAACCCGTGAAACTGGGGTATTGTCCCTCTTCCTGAAATTCTTGAATCACCTCCTGGCTGCTTCTGACGTCTGTTTTTCAGCTCTCATTGCTCCCTTCGGTGTGGTGTGTTGGTGCTCTGAGTGCTGGCTGTTGTGTTTGGCGCTGTGTGGTCGCAAGCGGAGAGGTCTCAGACGCGGGCTGGTGCTTTGTGATATTCACGTCCTGCTTTGCTGGACCCATACCAACAGGTTTCGGCATCTGGTTGGTATGTGTGAACTCGTACGTTGTCTGGCACCCATCCTCACCCATGTCACAGTCCCCTGACAGTGAGCAGAAACTTCCTCTTTTTCTGGAGCTCTCCAGCAGGCAGCCGGTGTGCAGCACCCTGTGCTCCTGCAGTGGTGCTCTGGGCACTGCCACGTGGGTGTGCAAAGTCAGGCGAATGTGTCTGCATCTTGTCTGCCCTGGGAGTGACCGAATTGCTTGGCCAGCAGTGCACACTCACTGCCAGCCCCCCAGACTGGAAGGAGCTGCTGTGGTCTCCTGAATTTGGTAGGCACGAAATGCCCGCTCAGGGAAGCGTTTCTGAAGCCTGTTTGGTTATTGGGAAGGTTTATCATGGCAAGTGGAGAAAGATACTTGCGGGTACTTTCCCATGACTGGGAGAAGTTAGCTCTGCTATTTTCTGGCTTGAGTTGGGATTTGGGGGTAATTATTTATGCAAATAACATCCAAACAGAGCTTCTGCATGAATGGAAAATCATTACCTAACAAAAGTGCTTACCAGATCTGGTAGAGAAGTCACTGAAAGTAAAAGCTCTGCATTTGCCCAGTTAGAGGTGTGATTATCTTGCACTAAATTTCTTAGAGAGCACAGAACAGCCCGAGATGACCTTGCAGCCGTTTTTAGAGGATGTTTTGCTGCTGCTGTTGTGACATGTGGCATGTGGAAGGTTAACTTTATGTGTATGTATGTTTCAAGTCAGATTGGAAAAGCCACTCTGCCTTTACAGGCTTTCCTATTCCCTTA
Source organism: Aythya ferina (assembly GCF_964211825.1). Classification (NCBI taxonomy): domain Eukaryota; kingdom Metazoa; phylum Chordata; class Aves; order Anseriformes; family Anatidae; genus Aythya; species Aythya ferina. Next base: position 1,145,359 of record NC_140318.1, on the reverse strand, counting down.
CTTGTTCAGTACTAGGAATATCTGTGTTATGTCTTAGGTTTTTTTTTGTTTACAGTATGACATTTTGCTCACACGAACAGTAAAAATAGATTTTCAGGTGTAATTGTGGGCAGTGGAAGGCATGGAACTCAACAGTCATGGGGAAGTGGAGAGGAAGCAGAGTTTTCTTTTTTACCAGTTTGTCTAAAACTGGTGTGTTGCAACAATAGCAACTAGCAAACTGCAGTTTTCAACAGTTCCAGATTGAAAATGAAATATAAACAGAACTGTAAACATGGCTGCAGGATAAACACCTCTGCAGGAAGGCAAATTCAGAGATGTCTTTGTCCAAGTATGAAACTCAAATGTTTATGTTAAAATCCTTTTGCTGGCATTTTTGTGTTTGTGAATACAGTCCTCAGTTATTTTATGACTCTTGTGCCAATTCTATTTTTAATTTTGTTCTGTTATCTAGTGCATTGTGAAGTAATAAGTCCCGTGCTTTGATTCTCAGATGTTGCTTTTAATGAGTCTTAAGAAGAGTCACCCAAGGGAGCATTGCATGCTCGTTGTCACCATCCCCGTGGAACATGCATCTAATCTGGGTGAGTTCACAGTAGCCCTCAATTGCTGAGTGATATGTCTATTTTCTTCCTCATAGGACTGAGTTTGCCCTAAAAGAAATCATGTCATCAGGAGGAGCTGAAGATGATATTCCTCAGGCAGAGAGGAAAACAGTTACAGACTTTTGCTACTTGTTGGATAAATCTAAGCAGCTCTTCAATGGCTTAAGGTCAGTGCATTGCACATTTGGTAGTATTCCTTCAGAAAAGCATTGGAACATACACTCGAGTATGTGAGGGAATGTGAAGTAAGATGTACAACTAGCATTTTCATCTCGAAACTAGCAAGTTTGTTTAGGAGAGAGCAGCGTGCACCTGTGTAGAGGTAGTTTTGGACCATATATGTAAGAACGTCTGTGGAAGTTTGCATGGTCTGTTTGCATGTTGTTCAGGTGCAGATCACAAAGAAGGCAGAGTACTTACAGCCGTTCTGTCTGTTCCTTTGAGGCAGAATTAGTACCTTTATTGGATTACCAGATAAGAGATGTAGTTTCTGTGTGCATCCATGGTATTTTGACAAAAAGAAACCTTCTTATCCAGACAGAAGACAGAAAATACCTTTGGGTGGAATTTGGGCAATAAAAAATAGAGAGATGTGTTTCAGCAGCCGTCTCTCCTGTGAGAAAATAAAAATGTCCTAGAATGGGAAGCTGCCTTTGTCCTTGCTGTAACTTGGCACAGCTAATGTAGGTGCTTCTTGCACCAAACTTCACTGCCATTTCACCTACAAGGCCTGTGATTCCTATGGTTATAGCTGGGTAAAGCAGCCTTCAGGTATCTCCTCTGTTAATGCTTATTCTGTTCTGGAGAGTTCACCTGGAAAGGACTTGGCAAGTATCCTGATTCTTAGTCCAGTTGCTTGCTTTTCCTTTTAGCATAATAAATACATTGATACCTGCCTGCCCTCTTCTGTTTTGAAGATGATGGTAGCCTTTGCTGCTGTATTTGATGCCGTTCTCTTTTCCCTAACATGTTTCATGGAAAAAAAAAAAAAAGTGGTGGGGGAGGGAGAGGAGAGCAATGATTTCCTTCCCAAAATCTCCTCTGGGCACTTCAGCTGCAGGGAACCGAGCCTATAGCTGTGTTGGCAGCTGCTTAGCTATTGCTGCTGCCAAAAATGCAAGGGCTCAGCCTGCCACGTCTTTGTTTCAGTAGCATTTCCTTCCTCTCTTCCCAATACAGATGCCAAATACAGCATTTGAGGAAAACATATGATGATCTGCCAAGGTTGCTGCTCCAAAGTATACTTCATGCTCACACTGCCAGTGATACCGTCCTTTTGTGACCATACCTCCTAGAATAACTTAGGAAGGAGGTTGTCTTCCTAGTATCTATACTTGGTTTTGGACGAGCTATAAGTTATAAACAACTGTTAATGAAGTGTGTTCCAGTTTCTCTTTCTCCTCCTTTCCCCACTCCCACTTGCTTTTCTCCTGGAAATGTGGAGAGGAAGCATGTTACAAAGAAGCTTTTCACAGTGTGCTATCACCTGGTATTTTCTTTTTGATGCTAGAAAGTGCTTCGGTGTGTTCAGTATCATAGAGAAGCTTGAGACTTAAATGAGACTTTCCACATGTTCTGTACTTCCCCAGACTACAAAGTCTTGTTACTCATTGTGTTGGCTGCAAGAATCGTGACTGCTGTCCTTTCGCGGAAAGAGCTGGTAGTATTTAGCTGTTCATTTCTCAGACTTGCAGTAAGATGCAAATCGAACGTCTTAGTTCAACGAGATGCTGCTGATGTAGAAACAACAGGGCCCTGCTAGCTTCAGGTAGAGCAGCGGGCTGTAGCCCTGTCTCACGCTGGCTTCTCACACCACCTGCGGCGGTGAGGCCGGCGACTGCGTGCTGTGCTGGTGTGCTTACTTTGTGGGTTGGTAGAGGCCAGGGGAACGCTGTGCTGAAACCCCGTTATCCCACTGCTGTCTGGCATAGCAGCCTGTAATTACTACAAGCATATGAACATAAAAGGAAATCGTCCTTTTTATCACCTGTCAAAACTGTGAACGTGTTTGAAGCTCTGAATGTTAAACTTGCTGTAACCTTCTTTTTGAATAAGTGTGCTGCTGAGCCTCTAGGACTTCCTCAGCGTCTTTGTGTCTCTGTGAGCTGTGTCCCTGTGTGACAACTCCCACGAGGTGCTGGCCAAACAAGTCTCAGCACCTTTAATTGCTTTCCTGTGCTATCTGGCTTCTGCCAACAGCACGGCTGGAACAAACTTCTGACAGAAAATGAATGACAAGCACAGGAGCAGTGCTGGTCTTTGCTAAGACTATGCAGCAATACTGGATAAAATCCTCTGTGGAATTTACCCACCAGCCACTCCAGTGTGGTAAGGGAACCAGCCTTCTGTGCCCGGGGTGAGAAACCCATCCTTTCAGAACACGGGAGGCCTTGTATTCGTGTCATTTTGGAATATTGTAACACCAAAACGTCAGAAAGTCTCCATGTGTTGCTGGAGGCCGTTGTAACGAGGTGTGGGTGACCCTCGTCCTTGTCTGAACAGGACTGACCTAAATCAGAGCATCTCCAGTCCCTCTGCACGTGGGTGTCTTCTTGCTGCCCCGTTGTCCCTCCTCTGAAGCTGGTCATGATCAGTAACGGCACGAGTGAGTGCCCCTACTGCTGCTTGCTCCCTACCCAGCGTCCTGAGCCAAGCACACCCTGGAAGAGGGAGCCCTTGCCTTTTTCTCTGTGTATGGCTTTTATCCTTCTCTCGATCTGAGAGCAGCAAAATGTCTTGCTATGCTGTAGGTCTTTTGCTTTCAATTTGGGTGTGTAGTTACTTCTGGATCATATATTCCCTGCCTCCGTCGGTGGGAGGAGCTGTGCTAATGATCCACTTTGCAGTCAACTGAGTCTTTAAAATTCTTTTGGGCTATTACTTCCCACCAAATAAGGCAGATCCTCTGGTCTCATTAAAGAAGCTGTGCACTAAATGTCCTCTCTTGCTTATGCCGTCTGCTTTCTCACAGCAAAATTTCTTGGTACACGGGAGCAACACGCGTGATCAGAACACAGAACAGCAAATGGGAAGGAAAATGGATGGTAGCAATGGCAGGGCTTGTCTGCAAAAATCTGTGATGGAACCATGGTAATGTATTGTCATAAATGAAGTGTTATTACAGCCATGTCAGAATACTATCAAAAGAACAAGTGCTACTGTCTGTTTCCATGGAGATCTTTCCTGTTCCCTGGGGAGCTGAGGAATCGCATGGTATTGTGCAGCTATGCCAGCTGCAATTAGGCGAGCATAAAGCTTGAGAAATATACGTGTGGACACCCAGCAGTGACCGTGGACAGCAATGGCCAAACATATGTACGCTGCACTAACAGCTTTTTAAAATACCATGGGTTTTCACATATTCCAAACTAATGCAGCACAGTGAGTTGAACTGGGCTTCAGGGGAACGCTCAGGCTTGTATAGAGAGGAAGGTGCAAAATAAGAGGAGTCAGTTGCATGAGGGAAGATGTCAGGTGAGGTACAAAGAACGTTTTAGCTTACTGAAGTGGGATATATTCATAAGCATCATCAGCAAACAGATGTTTGTTTCTTAATTTATGCAAATACCTGCTTCTTCCCGGTATTCAAGGGAAGAAGGGTGCATCTTCTTCTCCCCTTATGTCAGACCTCTGCTCAAATGTCCTAAGCAACTTTGCCTAGAAAGCTCAAATTAATACTTGGAGTCAATTTACTAATTTAGTCATTAAGTCAGTGTCATTGAACTTTTTTTTCCTTTTTTTTTTTTTTAATTTAAATTATCAGTTTGTATCTTATTTTTTTTTTATTTTTATTTTTTCTAACTCTCAAAACCCACAAACATTGAAACTTGTGGACGTGCTAATTAAATTTAACATTACCTCTCGCTATATCAAAGCTTGCAATATATCTTAGTCATGTGTTTGGACAAATTATTAACTTTGTTTAGCTGTAATGTTTGCATTTATTACTGCAATATTTTGCATATATTACTACAATAGAAAGTGGTGAATATTTCACTGCAGTAAATGATTTAAATGTATGTATTTTTGTATCAATCTGAATTTGGATGAAGACGTATATTGTGTTGGTGTCCTGAAGCACATGCTTATACTCCTGTTTACCCCTCGCTACACCAAAGTACGTTCCAAGATGTCGAGCAGTTTGAGATGATCTTTTTTTAAAAAATAAAATACTACCTTGGCATCTCCATAGAATAGCAGCAGCAGGTACTGGAATGGCTTTTCTGGGTTGGTAAGTGTCATAGCAGATAACAGATTCATTTTGCATATAGTAGCTAAGCTTGGTCCCCTCAAGCTGTGTGGGAAGTATAGTTGGCTGATGAGCAAAAGAATATTAATTTACTTTTCTACCCAGGGTGCTGTTAAAGCAATTCCAGTTAGCAAAAATGCACCACAATTTTTTTCTCTGGAAATTGTGGTGTGCTGCTTTGCCTGTCTCACTCTTCCAGAGGATGTGGTGTGGTTTCCAAAAGGTGGTTTGGAATGGTTTGGCAGCAGTCTGGGCATCCCAGGCTTGGAGGTGGAATATGCTGCTTTTGCCTGCAAGTCTGCTGAAGACTGAGGTTTTGGATGGTGCATGAAGCAGCCCAGTGATCTGAGAGAGCATTCCCTGAAGGAATAGTTCTGGAATCAAATGACAGATTATGCCATCTTGAACAAGTGATTCCAGTTCCGTGTAGGGTTGTATACCTCCTCTGAATCAGCTTCAGGATACTCTGTAAGCAGCGTGCATTCAGTGAGACCGATGGGCTTTGGTCTCCTCTGTTGCATTTGTTCCAAGGCTCAAATAACTCCCAGATGAAGGCCTTCTACTAGCATTAAGAGCATTGTATTTAAAGCTAAGATCCTTAGGACTACATCGTTGTGGGGTGGAGGAGGGGGGAATACAGCTTGGAACTTGAATGAATGTACTAACGTCTTTCTGCACTGGAGACCAACGTGGAAAAGACAATCTTGGGTTCCAACCTCTCACTAAGTGTGAGTTAGAGGGTGACAAATGTTGCTCGGGTGATGTAACCTGACCCAGTGCATGTTAGCCGTGAGCATCTGTATTGCTTGCTTGGCCAGGTGGCACTCGCACAGCTGATTTATAGATCTGTTATGGGGTCTGTTTCTGAAACAGCGAGCAGCCTCATCCATCTGAAAAAGGAAGTTTCCGTGATGAGTAGCAAGAAATATTATCGATCTAAATGAGTCTAAGTGAACTAATTACCATTAGATTATTCTGCTTGCTCTTGGATAGTGCTTTTTAATTTCATTTTCTTTTTATTATGGGTAAGAGTCCAGTTTAGCTTTCTGTGCATGTAACCAATGAAAATACTTCTCTTAGCAAGACGGTAAGATGTTTTCAATCACATGTGGAAAAATAAATGTAGGAACATGGTCGTCTGTTCTTTGGGTTGACTGTAGGCCTATTCTGCTAATGTTGTTGAGAACCTGTTGGCACTGAGGAGCCTTGATAAAGGCATGTTTATGGGGTGAGCATGGATTCCTTGTTACTCCTTAGACTGTACCAATGTTTTTGGTACATATCCAATCACTTGACTCATGTGAGCTCGCTCATGGGAGTACTCCTTCCATCTGCTGCCATTCTGCGTGTTGGAGAAGCCACTCTGGCATTCCAGGTACATCTGGAGAGAACAGGCCCATGTGCTCAGGGTATCGTATGGCCATAATAAACACGGCACGAATGCATCATAAATATACCATACGTTTCATAGCTAACTTCAAAGTGAACGTCTGCCTGTATAACTGGTGGAAGCTGTGGGACACAGCTCACCCCGGACAGTCAGCCTTTCCCAAGGGGTCGGCTGGGTCGGGGCTGTTGGCCGGTCGGATTTGTAGCTGGGCACGTGCCCTAGGTAGGGTGTGAAGGACGGGAGGGTGTTGACTGGTGATAGACACTGGAATGGTTAGAGTAATTCTGCTGTTCTTCGAATGAGTGATTGAATTACAGTTCACACATATGAAGGGTGGGTTATTGTCTTAGCAGGAAAAGTTTTACCTCAGCCACTTATGGTTAAGCTGCGTACCTTCAGTTTCACGTTACAGCGTTGTCCTGTTTTGGATGGAATCTGTAAAACCAGGGCAATTTATGACATTGTCTCTCTGTATCCCCAGACACTGATTACCTTCATGCAATCATTCTGAACATTTGCAAAATGCCTGGGACCTCTATTAAATAACTTCAATTCTTTTTTCATTTGAAAAGTGACTAGGGAATTCAGCTGGAAGTAGGAAGCCATAGCTAGGAGAAAAGACTGGAGAATTTCTTCGTGCCCACGCAGGCTTCTTTCTCGTATATATGCATACAGTCTTTTCTTGTACACATGTTAAATGAATATGCAGCCTGGCTGTTTTGGGGGTAAATGTGTTGAGGATAATATGGTCAGATCTTGGTATGTGTACTTCCTACAAGCCAAACAGCATTTCCTTGGAGATTCCGGTTAGAACAGGTTTTGAAAAATGGTAGGAATCGTGCTTCTTGGAGTTCTGGGTGCAGGCAGAGCTTGAAAATATTTCAAGTCAATTCTGAACAAAGCTATTCTGACACGGATTCAAATACGCTGCCATCATGCTGGGTTGACTGGAGTCTACTCAGTAACTCTGTGTTTGTCGCTTGTCTGTTGCAGGGATTTACCTCAGTATGGGCAAAAGCAGTGGCAATCCTATTTTGGGCGAACATTTGATGTTTATACCAAACTCTGGAAATTCCAACAGCAGCATCGGTAAGGGAATGTTGTAGACAACTGTTTTCTATGGATTTAAATGCAACTTTAATCTCTGGTATTACGGTATGCCTAGGGGCCCCAGTTAAGACTGTGATTTCACTGTTATTCAAGCATGAAGGGAGGGAACAGTCACTTCCTGGAGTGCTCACAGTCTAATGAATTAAAATGTTACAGAGTTTTCATTTTATTTTTGAAGAAAACCTTTTGCTCTACTTGAATGCATGTTGCTTTAATATATTGCCAAGGAGAAGCTGGGCTGGTGGCTTCTGCAGTGCAGAACCCATCTGGAGTGGTGTGAAGCGTCTTGCTGCAGTGTGGGCTCCGATCTTTCACACCTTATGTTGGCTGTGTAGTTGAGCGTTCTCCTGGGAAGTGGTGACCTTTTCGTTTTGTGTATTTTGTGCAACATACTTATGTCTAGCTCTTGCAAGTTTTTGCAACATAAATGGTCCTTGTTCTGGTGTGTGTATGCAGTGCTGTTGGCTCTGTGAGGGACTGCTACTGGGAATGCCACACCAGGAATGAAAGCTGAGTTTGGCCCTACAGCGGCTCTTTGTCTTGTCTGGTGTGATGTTCTGAGAAATTCCGGAATGCCTTTTAATCTTTCTTTTCTCTCTTGCGAAATAGACAAGTATTGGACAATCGGTATGGGTTGAAGCGGTGGCAAATTGGGGAAATTGCTTCCAAGATTGGGCAGCTCTATTACCATTATTAGTAAGTAAGCACAGAAAAGGATTCGGTAGGGAAATGCAGTGTTAGTGGCAGTTCCATGCCAGTTATCTGGATACTCAGTCAGGAGCCTGCTGAGGTAGAAATGAATGTCAGTTGAGTTGTGATGTCTGTTTGTGAATGAGAAGGCACTTGGGACTGCATGGGGTGCTGCACAGAAAGGCACCTGTGAGCCTGATATGATACTGCTGGAGTCACACTGATACTGCCTAAGGAGTTATCTCCTCCCTCAGAAGTGTCTTTAAGGCTTCCACATGTGCTACATTTGACTCTTGTGCAAAAGTGTGATTTACAAGTTTGGGAGCTTAATGTTCCTTTAACCATGAATTAACCTGTCACCTGTACATGTGGGCACAAGGCAGGCAGATTTGATTGTTTTCAGAAATGGAATCCAAGCTCTGAAATCTGTACTCCCAGCATGCACAAAGAACAAGAGTCTGGCTTTCATACAATGTTATTTGAGGAGGGATTTTTGCCATTGATGCACAAGATGGTTGAGGGGGCAGAAAGGGAGGGTTTGGCATGGATTTTCAACTGAAGCAGTGAGCTAATCTGATTCTTCCTCTACAGCTTGCGCACTTCAGAAACCAGCTATCTCAATGAAGCTTTCTCCTTCTATTCGGCAATTAGGCAGAGGTCATACTACTCCCAAGTCAACAAAGAAGACAGGTATGTCTGAATGCATGCAGTCCTTTTTTTTTTCTTCCCCAAGGCTAGAACGGTGTATGAAAGTAGCAAATAATTATAGACTGTAGGATCAAAACTGAGATGAAATCAATGTTTTTGGAGGAAGTTTCTTTCAACCCTTTTGCAATGATTAAAAACCCCAGTATAAAGAAGAGCTTTTCAGGATGACTGGAAGAATATTCTATTGTGTGGTCCTGGCTAGAAAGCTATTAGCCCGAAGGTTTTTGTCATTTTGAGTCCTGCACAGTGGCAGTGCTTGGACCTAGTATGCTGCACCTGGAAGATAAATCAGTTGGGCTGAAGCAGAGGAACTGTTTGTTTCTAATCTGGCATTTTGGGGGAGCGTCATTTGGTACTGCTGTACAACAGCCCTCTGTGACTAACTGGGACAAGGTCCAAGAGCTTAAGAAGGCATAACATCTTCCTTTAAGACACAGTACCAACAAAGGTGTACTCAAAAGAGGGATGTGTTGTGGCAGTGCCAAGCCTGACTGACTGCCAAGAACATAGATATAAATAAGAATAGCTAGAAAACTCAATTCTGGATCCTGATAATATGTTCTAGAGAGTAAACCTGGGTTCCATTATCAAATTAAAGGTAAAGAAGAAATTATCTGAAATCATCATCAAGATAACGCAGAAGGTTTAGTGAGGGACTTTCCTGCACGGTATTCAAGGATCTCTGGACTTCTTTGCACTTCTGTAGTCTTGCAGATTTCTAAACGTACCTACGTGCCACAGAAAGATGAAAGTTGCTCTGTTCTGGTATCTGTTGTTCCTATTCTCTCTTAAAAATCTCTCAATTTGAGTCTGAGTGCTTGAGCGGTTCCAGACAAGGTAGGACTGAGCGAGCATGTTTCTAGATGCTGTCAGGCAGTTTTGGAAGTGGTTAAGTAATTACAGGCTATGCTGACTTGCAGGTCTCTTAAGTTGTCCCAGGTGGGTGAACTCTGAGCCAGCTGTGGTACTCATCTGATGCCATGGGGTCAGATACTGCCCATGAACTGTCAGAAGGCTTAAAGACAGCTATTATAAATGATTCCCATGCCTCTTCTTGTGTAAGGAGCCTGTGAGGAAAGGGGTTTTCTTGATTTTTGTATCTGTATTCAGTGTAAATAAACTGAGCCAGGTACCTGTTGATGTCTACATGAATTCAGTTAGAATTCCTAATTTGCAGTGTGTTTGATCTCTTTCTGACCTTAACCTCCTCCTCTCCCTTAACCTTGGCTCCCCGGTTGCCTATCTATATTGTATTTTAATCTCAAACTTGACTGTGGTGTTTTTGTTGTTGTGTTTAGGCCTGAATTAGTGGTTAAGAAGCTGCGTTACTATGCAAGGTTTATAGTGGTTTGTCTCTTGCTCAACAAAATGGATGTTGTAAAGGACCTTGTAAAGGTATGTTAAAATGATGATAAAGATGATGGGTGGGAGGCTGCTGTTCATTAAAGGCTTTTCTCCTAATTAAGGAATCTATAATATAGTCTATTTCATCTGAAATATCACTCATTACATCTATGATGTTTGCTGCTGCTACAACATAGCTTTTTTTTTTTTTTAATTTATTTTGGTTGTGCTGTTGGATGCCACAGAAGGAAGGAATAACGTGGATTGATCTATGGAAAGATGTCAGTATGATGTGAACATTTGGCTAGAGAAAAAAATTACAAATTGATGTAGTTACTGGGAATAAACTGTAAGATGCACGTTAGCTATCTGAAAGTGTGGGAATCATCCGGCAGCTCTGAGTACATCTTCATTCCTGTATGACACCGTATTGCTGTGAAAGCCAGCGTCTCCTAGTTTGATATCGGGCTTATTGTTTCTTCTTTCCAAACTGCTGTCACTCTGTCCCATGTCTAGGACGCATCCTGAATATATTTTGCACCTTCCAGAGACCCATCAAAATAAAACCTTGCTAAGGGATATAAATATTACTATGAAATTGGAGAGGCTGAATCTGCATATGCCTCTGCTGTGGGAGTAAAGTACTGACTGCATATAAACCAAAGTCTTTAGGTACAATGAATAAAGTACTGACCAAGGTTGATCATTGCCTTTTTGGCATATCTGGCATCCAACACAGTGAATATCCTCTGTGAGTCTGACATTTAATAACGACACCTAATGTTCCAATGATTTGCCAGTATTGTTTGAACACCAAGTAAAACATTCTAACAGTTACAACTGAGTTTGGGAGGTACCCTTTAACTACACCAAAGGAACAGTATGCTTCTCCTGACAGCATATGTTTCCCAAACCTCTCCGACAACCTTATGCAAGCAACTTCTGGCATTGACAGTTTTGTGTAGGTTGCATTACTGTCTTTTTGTCTAAGCTTACTTGAACTAGCAGTAGCAGCTAAAAAAGCCAAACCATTCACTTTCTCAATGCGTTTAAAGTTGCTTGTAAGCTTAAATTTGAGTCCTGTGTGTCCGTAGATTCAGGTAATAACCAGTGATGTAGCTGTATGCGAGTGTGATAGTCACTAAACTTAACTCCAGATATGCTTTGCATTGGGACCTGATGAAAAGACACTTTTCGTTGCCAAAGCTCAATGCAACATTGGCATTCTGTCTCTTGAAAGAGCACGCTTTGGCTAGCATGTTAGTCACAAGCGTGCTACATATGTTCTTAAGTAAAATGATTTTTTTTTCCTTAAAGGCCAGCACAGCTAACCAAATTGTGAAGTTACTGAAGTTCTCAGTTTAAGAAGTAACTGTGTCTTTGAACTTTTTACGTCAGGAGCTGTCAGATGAAATTGAAGACTACACTCATCGGTTTAATACTGAAGATCAGGTGGAGTGGAACCTGGTTCTGCAGGAAGTGGCAGCTTTTATTGAGGTGAGAATAGCGGTCTCTCTTAGTTGTCAGTTGTTGAAGTTTTTTTTAGCAGGCGTTTTGACCGTGTTTTAAAGTGTACTTTGTTGGAGTACTGGCCTTTTACACAGGCAACACATAAGCCGTTGGGAAATATAATGTAATCATGGCAGTTAACTGATAGTGTCTCTTAGCAAAGTTGTAATGTGACCAACTTCTGAAGTTTGTTAAAATAAATGTATTTATTCTATCAAACAAGACAGTGTTCTACTTTCCTCTTTTTGTACAAGACATCACTGTGTAGCATGATTATGTATTTAAGTATTGCCAGAATAGATGGCAGCATTATCATTGATTGACTCAGCTCCCTTTCTAGTTCCTTCTAGGAAGGGAAGAAGTAGTAAAATAGTGCACGATTTTTCTGTGTTCTAGGAATGTGTAGTTTGTTCTGCATCAATTTGTAAGGTTGTTGATGGCATTTGGTTCCTCAGGTATAGAAAAGCTATAGGATAGGAAGCAGAGTTTGTGTTGTTTGAGGGAATACATTTTTTCTATCTGCTGTACCCTCAAGTACTTGTACCACGTATTTGCTTTAAGTCTCTAAAAGCGGTTTCTTTTCCAAGTGCTGAGGCATTGCTGTGTGGCTTGCATGCAAACATCTGCATGGCAAATTAATTTTAAAAATCTGCCTCAGTTATGAAAGGTTTGTTGTAAGTGGCAAGACCTTCAGTCTTCTCTCTAACTGTAAATCTGTACATTCCATTGAATTCCTTATTTATTCTGGTTGTTTTTTTAGGCAGACCCTGTAATGGTTTTAAATGATGACAACACCATTGTAATCACCTCCAACAGGCTTTCTGAAACTGGAGCTCCATTGCTAGAACAGGGAATGATAGTGGGACAGCTTGCTCTTGCAGACGCACTGATTATTGGGAACTGCAATAACCAGGTAACAGAGATTGTGAGGCCTTGGGCTTGTGTCTTTGGAGTTCAAAGTCCCTCCTCCTGTGACATCCCTTTGGATCATACAATAGAAACTAGAGATTGCAATAAAGCGATCACTGACGTATTTTGGAAGTGATGCTTGCAGTGGCAGCAAACTTAAGCTGTCTCTTATTTCTGAGAAACTCTTAAGTTGTTTTTTTTCAGATATTACACCTGTGGTACTCACCTCATATTGCTTATTTTTCATCATGTCAATAAGTAGATACAAATGATTTTTCATATAACAGATCAGTGTTAGTAATGTTCAAGCACAACTGGCCTGTAAGCTGTCTAGAAAAACCTTGACTTGGGCTTTCATATGATATACCCCAGCTTGTTGCAACTTCAGTTGTGACAGGAAGGGATTTTCAAAAGATATTCAAGGTCTTGTGTTTTACATGATGATGATAATGAAGTTGTGCAAACATCATGACTTTTCTCTGAGCTCTTTTTTCAGGTAAGCAAGTTTTATCCAAATTACAGTCTGTGTATCTTCCAGATTTTGTCTAGATTCACAGTACATAATGGGTTCCAGCACTTGATTTGCAAACACCTCAGGAAAGTCTAACTTGTGAAGTAGAGCCTGCATGACAGTGAACTGGCCTAGAGGACCTTTAATAAACAGACTTTGTCCTCTCTGAGCTCTTCTAAGACGTTAATGGGTCTTTAGAGATTCAGAGATGATACTGACAGAAAACAGTCTGTCTGGGATGCTGTTGAATCTGTTATCTGGATAATTGCAAAGAGACTTTAATTTGTGTCTGGCAGAGTAAACCATTTAACTTTTTTGCAGGTCAAGTTCAGTGAATTAACAATTGATATGTTTCGAATGCTACAAGCACTTGAAAGGGAACCAATGAATTTAGCTTCACAGATGAACAAACCTGGAATGCAAGTGAGTTCCATTTCAGTGACAAATCTGACAACAAATCTTAATAGATTAAAAAAAAAAAAAAGTTGTAATATTTCTGTACTGTCCCTGTGCACAGCAGGTTATGAAGGGTAGCTCAAAGCCTTGGAATTTAACCCAAGTAATCAATTCTTGTTGTTTTTTTCTTGGAGAAACCTCTAATAGTGTGTAAAGTATCAAAAGTGAATATTTGGGTATCATTTCACAAAAGGTTTACACTGGTATAGTTTGAGTACTGCTGAAGGGGTGTAATGGCTGTCCTTGTCCGTGTACACTCACCCATTATTTTGTTTTCTCTCTAGCAGACATGCAGCCACACAAGTTCATCAGCTTGCTAATTCCTAGGAAGTTTAAATGTTCCCTCCAGAGAAAGCACAAAAAAACCTTTATCTGTAGGCAGAATTAAATAGCTGTATTTTAATTTATTCAGGTGACATGGGGAGTGTGGTTTTTATTTTCATTCTTTTAATGGGCTATGCTTTAGAGAATAAGAAAGATCTAGATAAAATGAAGGATAATATAAAGTTCTGGTGCAAGTACTGTGCATCGTACTTTACAGTGTAGTAGGAAATGCTGCACAGACGGACCATTTGTATGAAAAATACATTGAAGGTGAGCATTCTAATATAAATTTAGAGGCTTACGAAGCTGCTTTGTAAATATAAAGTTTTTGTTTTGTTTTGTTTTGTTTTTCAACAGGAGTCAACAGAGAAACCAGCCAGGCGGGAAAACCCCCATAAATATCTGCTTTATAAACCAACGTTCAGCCAGCTGTATACGTTTTTAGCAGCATCATTTAAGGTTTGTGAAAGTGGTCATTTCTGGCTGCCTGCATGCTCAGCCCTTTGCAGAAAATAAAAGTATCTCCTTCCTCATGTGGCCAGTCCATAGACAGGTGGAATATAGATTTTTTTTTACAGGTCTGTACGGGAACCTGGATGTGTTGTGCTTGTTATCCAGATGAGAAGCTAAAAGGGTCAGGGGGAAGAGGCAGATATTGCAGACCCTGCAGACCCCATGGAACTTTTGATTTCCGTTCTGTATTTGAAAATCTTTTTTTTTTTAAATATAAAATTGCTGTTTGAACCACTAATGTCAGCTTGAATGTCAATATGGAAAAAAAAAGTGTTGATCTATCTCCAGTTTACATTTTTGTCTATGTACTCACCTGTTTGAAGGGGTCATGTAGTGGGGCGAGTTATCTACACCTAAGAATAATAGAATGAAGGGAAGCTAGAAGCAGAAGTAGCGCAATCTTAAATTATGACATTTTTACTATGATGTTGGTGATGTATTATAATAAATTTATACATTTTCTCCCTTGCTACTGTTCTCTCTATTTGAATTTCAGGAGCTGCCTGCAAACAGTGTACTGCTGATTTACTTGTCTGCCACGGGCGTGTTCCCATCAGGTCGTTCGGATAGTGAAGGTACAATAAAGGAATGCTCCCTGTCATGAACAGGGCTTGAATTCTCTATGTGTTCCAGGACAAGTGGCCAAGAAAGATGTCACAAAGCTCCTTTTAAAAGACAAGTCAATTTTATTCTCCTGTCTACTTAGTCAGATAGTCTTTTCTTTGCACAAACAGTAGTTAATTCCATGTATTTTAGTTAGTGTTCATTAACCTGAGGCCTTTTCAGGGGACATAGATAGTTTTTGATGCATCTGAAGTATTAAAAGCTTCACCAATTTTAAAGACTATATGTCTCTGTTGATGCATCCGTACAAAGTTAATAAAATAGCTAAATGGCACTTTGTGATTCTTTCAAATCTCCAGTACCATGAGAACATCTGGTCAGGAAATGGCTGGTAAAAGGGCTGAAGCATCTGCAGGGATTGTTCTATTTGTGTGTTTGTTAATGTGACAATTCAAGCCCTTCTCATGATTTTTTGACAATTCCCCTCACCTCATCCTCCTATTCTTTGCAATCTAGCAGAATATTTGGATGCAGCTGCAGTCTAAAAGTTGAAAACTGGTTGGCTGAAGCAAACACAGTCAAAAGATCTGTTTATATAATTTAAGGGAAAAAAATGTTTTTAACATCCTAAATATTGTACACGCCTCATCTGTTTGAGACTTGCATTCCTTTATAAGATGCATGCCTTGTCCATTCTCATGCATGATTTTTGAGCTCTCAAAATGTTAAAGGAAAAAAAAAATCCCTGTCAACTTCTGATTGTGGCAGTGATTTTTTTTTTACATGCTTTTAACATTTTATTTTTTGCTATGACTTGGTGGTGGCTTCTAACTGAACTGTGTTCTTTACAGTATTACGTTCACTTCACTGCATGTATTATTTCAGCTTAGTACTTTACCATAGAGCTGTCAAGGCTCCGTTTTCTGTAAATCTGAATGGTTAGACTTTAGTTTTTATTAAATGAATCTCATTACAACTGCATTCTTTTAATAAGGTAGTGTAATCTGCAAAGACAAAAAAGTTCTACCTTATTAAAAGGGAGAGCAGCTGCAAGCTGCACTGCTGATTGCCTGTAAGCAGTTTGTCAGATCACATTAAACATTTGTAACAATACTAAATTAATGTATGTTCTGCTCCTAATTTTCTATTCCCAAAGCTTCCCTTAAAATGGAAGGGTGTCTTGCATATCCAAGCCTGAAAAACAATGCATTTGGTGGCCAAATACTAGTCTTTCAACTCTGTAAATATATAACAGAATTAGGAAAACCTAATACTGTCTTTTACTAATGTTAATGATGCTTCATAACTGTATCAATTAAAGAAATACTTCTTGGTATTTCTAGTGCTTTTTTTTTTTGTAGGGTTTGGTATTTTTATTACTTTCATCTTTGCACTAAACCAAACAGATAGGCAGGTGCTCAGTTGTATAAGATTAGCAGAATCTTTCTTTAGGTTGCCTTAGGAGCACGTGTCCAGGGTGTGTGCATTTAAAAACTGTGAATTGTGTATTTGAAATCTTAAAAATAAATCTTCGCTGCAGATTTGAAACCCAGTTAAAATGTTTTGTCCTTTCTAGAAGTATTAAAAGCATATTAATTCTTTGAGCTTTTTCTTTTCCCCTTTGCAGACTTCTTACTGCAGATATTATATCCATTCTGAGAGGCAAAAGGGTTTTTGATTGATTTAGCATTAGTTTTTGGTCAGATTCTGCTCCTAGAATATACTAGCTTACATAGTAATTTAACAGAGGTGTTGATTTTCCTGTATGAAACATGTAATGGGTTTTAAACTTTTTGCTATGTAGTATAATGAGAGACAGTATTTGGACCTGTTGTGCTATATTTGTGGATAAATAGTAAATTAGAAATTACGAAGTTCTGTTGTTTTCTTCTATTTGATAGATGCTGAAACTACTAAAAATGCTTACAACTGAGCTAGTAAAGTCTCCAGGTTCCTCCACCGTGTCCCTAGAGCTATAGTAGTTCAGATTCACATAGTTCTCTGGGATTTTTGGTTGCTTCTTTCCTTTCATGTATTCATTAAATCCATAACAGAGCTGACTTAACCTCTGCTAATTTTAACTTTTTTTTTTTTTTTTTTTTTTTTTTTCCGTGTGTAGGTCCATATGATTTTGGTGGTGTTCTGACAAATAGTAACCGGGACGTTATAAATGGAGATGCTATCCACAAGCGAAACCAATCTTACAAGGAGATGCACTGGTAAGTCTCATGAATGTGACAACTGAGAAGAATTTGTCTTTAGTAGAGAAAAATACATCAAAGCCTCTTGAATTCAAACTTGTCATTGTAGAACATCATAAATATAGATTGGCTTGAATTTCAAGAATTATAAATGAATATGGAATTCTGAATGATGATTTAAGCACTGAAAAGTATTACTGTGACTTAAGGTAAGTTCTTTATTATTGGAAAATGGATGATAAGTTCGGAAGAAGATAAACATCTCTTCTTGGGAAGGAGCTAATAACAAGTCTGGTAGCCCACATTACAGAGCATACCAAATTAATTCTGCAGTTACTTTCTCAGGATGCACCTGAAGATCAGGGCAAGAGGAATCTGCTTTGTTTTTATCTGGACATGGGCAGCTGCGTATCTGAGAAACTTCTGCACTGTCACAGCTTTGTAGCGATTCTAGTGCTCTGCGAAGCATCTCTTTCTCTTTTCAGTCTTCACCCTGGAGATCTCTACCCTTTCACAAGGAAGCCTCTCTTTATCATTGTGGATTCGTCAAATAGCGTCGCCTATAAGGTAAGGCTCTTGAAGGCAGCTACTGACATGATAGGATACAGTGTCAACCCCTAGTTAGCTTACACTTTTAACGGGCTATTTTTTTTAAACACTTTGTATTCAGTCTTTCTTTTCTTTTGAGGTTGTGCATGCTAGTCAGGATCTGATCCTATGAATAGGAACAAGAAGGAGAACCACATGAACAGCCGCTCATTGGAAAGTAATAAATCCTCCTGGAGGGAAAAAAGGTTCAAGATTTCCAAGATCTCTGGTGGGAGGTTTATTTTTGTTATATACCAAAGACAAATCTTGGTGCGTGTGCATGGGGGAGGGAGCTAACTAATCTGCTTTTTCTTTTTCCAGTCGTCCAGCACTCAGTTGCTTTTAACCAACAGAAACGAGTCAAAGCATTGAGCCTGATCTTTTAAAACACGGGGTGTCTGTGTCTGAAAAGTGTCTCAACCAAGGAAATAACAAGACTCAAATTAGCATCCAGTGTTACTGTAGAGTGGTATATGCTTGGACAATCAGTCTCCTTCTAGGGGGCTGTCGACTTAAAGTAGAATTACTCCATGCCAAATCACCTTTGGGAATCTGCAATTCGGGTAATAAAGAAGCAGGCATTTTCAATCTCAGTTGCCAGTTGCATCTGGATAGCATTAAGACAATTATTTAATTCCTGAATGGGATATTAAGAATATGCTGTGTCTGGGGATAGTGCCACTTCCTTATGTCTTCCTTTTTCGTAGCTCCATTATTTGCAGTGAGAAAAGTGAATGTTCACAGCTGCATTTCTGAAGAGGAATAGGGACGTCTAGTGGCCAGATGAACTTGTTCTTTGTTCAGTATCCATAGTCTGTGTCATTTGTTTTAAAGGCATGTGTTGGCTAACAAGTTACTAAATTTGTGATCAGTATAATTCAGAATCATCCAGTATTGAATCATAGAATTTTTACCCAATGGTTTTAAAAATGATGTGGCCCTCTCTGTAGGTTTTTCTGCTTGTTGTATTGTAATGCATTTCAAAGGGCTTTTTAACCACTATTGCATTTAACTTTGCTGCACTAGATATCAACACAAATCTGCTTTTTGTTAAGTTCCCTTCTCTATTTTAGGGTGGTTTCCTTGTCTTTCTGAGAAGACGAGGATTTGGTAGGGGTTTATTTTCCTTTGCTCTTTCTTGACACTGATTCTGGTATAACAACAGGGGAATTTGGGTTTGTTTCAGGGGGAAAAGAGCAGTTTGGTTCCCCCCTTTCTCTCTAGTAGATTTGCTGAAAGTGGTCAAGTGGATCAGCTCTGGAAGAGACAGTAAGGGATTTCTGGAGATCCTTTGTTCCAATACAGCTCTAGACATAGCAGGCTTCTGTGGATAGCTTAGAGCAAAGGATCTTTTTGAGGTCATGGATTCTCACATACAGATTTGTACCTGTTTTGAGTATAACTGCCAAGATTTTTCACTTTAGAATTCACTTTTTGTACTAAATGTTAAGTTGATAACTGAATTATCTTTAGATTGCATTTTTTTTGGGGGGGGCACACAGTATGTAAAAACTTGAGTCTCCAATTTTTTTACCTTGTTCTGCAGTGAACTGACCATCAGTGGTATAAAATACTCCCAGTGCTCTGCCTGTTAAGCACACAGAACAGCTGGTGTAAAAGAGGTTCTGTAGTTTCTGCCTTTATTAAGGAGCACAGAAATGTGAATAGTGTGGGTATAATTGTGAGGAATCTAAGAACAGAATGAAAAAAAAAAAAAAAAGCAGGGTCCTCTATTAATATATATACATATATTTAGCATTTAAGAACCTGCACTCACCTTCACAGTCGACTGCCATTGCACCTAGGCAGATGAGTATGTGGGAATGGGTATAGGGTTTTTGGTTTGTTTCCAACTGAAGGTCAGTGACAGAGTTCTCAATATCAGTACTTCCTAGCCCTTATCTGTTGTTGTTCTGCAAATGTTTACATGCTTGGTTTCAGGTAGCCAGAATATACTGATAGTGTTGTCCTGCAAATACCCTCCGGGTGCGTTACGAGATGCTTTGTAGACTCAAGCACTGGCACAAACAAAGAGGTTCTGTGCAATTGTGTGAGAAGTTGAAGTCAGTGTACTGACTTTCTTTCCACATGGCTGCTCTGATCTTTCCTGATAGGACAGCAGCTATCCTGACATTTAAATGTCACTGCTAGCAACACCGGCAGTAACAGCAACTGCTCACACATCTTTTTCTACACCCATTTCTGATCTTCTGCGTGCATTCTCATTCTCACTGTCTTTCTCGAAGGTTTAAATGGTGATGACTGGAAGTCAGTCTTGCCAGGAAGTGATTTGCCAGTTTGCCAAATCAGCGGCACTTACTTGAATAGCTTCCTTCCCTATATATTTAGCTGAAAGTGGAAGAGAACTGCACATCAAGCATATCTATGTAAAGCTTTGAATATTTTTTACATCTCCATTTAAATATAGATGGCTGTGCTTTCGAAGGTTACCCCTGTGTATGTGGATGAAATAATATTTTAAATTCAGTATGTTCTTGTAGCTGTGGTTGTCTAAGATTATGATCTAATCCAAAGGCTTAAAGAGTACTGCTCCAGCCACTAAGAATGCGAAGTCTTTGTTGGTGATGTGATATAATACTCAGTAAAACTTACTTGTGAAATGATCTTTTTGGTGATGACAGGTAGCTCTTTTTTGGAAAGAGATGTTTATGAGATGTGAAATGTATTTTTAAAAGCAGCAGTGCTTCTTTTGGAAGACTTGAATACTGAAGTAAAAAAAAGAGTCAATTTTGAACCCCAAAAACACCTTTTTTGAGTTGTCCATGCACTGAGGGGTAGGTTATTCCTTACCCAGAACTGCTGTTAACCTCTACCCTGCAGGGCTGTTTTTTTCCTGTTTATGTTGTGGTCATACTCTCTAAATCATGGCTCCTTTTCCTTTGTTGCATGTGTGCACACAACTCTTCTCTGTTGAAGTTAGGGGCTAGGGTGGTGGAGAGTGAATCCTGGTGTTTGCTTGGGCTGTGTCCGGGCAAGACCTGAAACAGGTACCTGGAAGCTTGAGAGTCTTATTCTCCTGGATCTACAGTTTAGGCGTAGCGACTGCATGTAAGCAATCATCTTCCAGAGAGCTGTGAGTTAGGGTAAACTAGGTAGTTTCTCCTCTTTGTAGGCTGCAGTTGTTTTGTTGACTTAACCTCTTATGGGACATTTAGAGTCCAAAATGTTCTCCGATGTTGTCAATGAATAATACCCTTTCTGAGATATGAATGACCCTTGGTTTTGCTGTAGGGAGCATTTAATAGCATTGTTATGTTTACTGAGGGAGTGTATGGGAAATCTACTTTGGTCTCTACTTGGTGATACAAGATTGAATTCAACATGTGGATCTGTTCATGAATCCTAAGCATGTGTGTTGCTTGAGAGTGTGTGACCTGCCAGTGCCTATTCAGTTCAAACTGGCAATGTGGAGTGACTCCTGGAGTTTTAAACTCCTTCAGTTTTAAGAAAGCTGTTGTTGACAAGAGGTATGAGAGGTAATGCAGGCAGGTTGTTTAAATGAAAAATGTTTTTTGTTTTTTGTTTTTTTTTCCTTAGTAATCATTACTACCAATGAACATACCTCTTAGATACATAGTAGGACTATTACCAGGTAACTGTTGGTGAAACTAGACATGCTTCTTTTGAGGTTTCTGGAGAAATTTCTGTGCCACGGGACACTGGTGCAATATTTAAGATGCTGGTCCCAGAAATGGTTATTTTACAATACGACTTCAGTATAGCAGATGTTAAGGTCATGACCTACTTCTTTTAAAGCAAATGTATTTTAAAACTTTTCTCCATTGATCTCTTCTGTTTCATCAGAAAGAAAAGTGTAAAGAATTCACTTTGATTGGATAGTTCAGTGGGTATTGAGGAGAGACAGTAGATCTGTTTTGACCTGAAAACCAATGGCTTTCATTTTTATTGCAGAACATGGTTGGGTTTTTGTTTAGTTTCTCAAGTAATGTGTTACTACTGAAAGCCATATTTCTATGAAATCGGTGTCTGCTATCGATAGCAGTGAAATGAGAGAATTAAATATCCTTAAATGTGTAATGGGTTACATTCCTTCTGTCTGTGTTCTAGGAGTAAGTCCATTTGTCAGCCTTACTGTCAATGCTTAACTGTGTGACAGGCGTTAGCGCATCCTCTGTCATGAATAGTCTTTGTACCCTTAACCTGTTAAATATTCAAAAGCAAGCAGAGTGACAATCAATACTTCAAAATTCTTATCTGTTACAGAATTTCACAAACTTATTTGGACAACCATTGGTGTGCTTGCTTTCTCCAACAGCATATCCAAAAGCATTACAAGGTATGTGTAGTACATTGCATTTCCTAACAAGCTACAGTTGTGTCATTTGTCCATCTCAAACATATGTAGTGTAGGTTCTTCAGGAAAAGATATCCTTTTATCATTGTTTATCCCCTAAATCAGATTAACATTCTTTATGTCAATTCTATCATACTACTTTAAGTTTATGGCAAGTAGCGTACTGTAACAACAGACAGCTTCAAGTGCTAAAAGGCAAAGTTGCTCCTACACGAAGACTCGGAATACTGCCTGCTCATTGTTGGGATTCTAATTATTGTATTACTGCTTATTTATCATTGTTATTATTAGTACTTGGGGTAGTTTTATTAGTACCAGAAAGTCAGCAGAGCCAGTTAAGGTATCAGCTTTTAAATACCAGATGTAGAGCAAAATCTCAGATCTGGTTCTGATTTTGGACGGTAAGTTTAGGAAAGCTTGGATTGGTATGGCCTGAGAAGTAGGAACGGGCAGCAGAACATTATGCTTTTCTGTCTTTGTGATTACTATAAAATATAAATAATTCCTAACTTCCTTATTGGAATTTGTCATGTTAAGGTTACTCTTTGTCACAAAGACAGGTATGAAGATCTACCTCAAGCCACAGAGAGAAGTGTTAAGCAAGTATCGTGATCAGATGTACAAGAAACAGAAGCTTCTCATTTGTTTTAGAACTAGTTCTGTTACTTAGCTGAAACCTGAGTATAAAGTAAATATTGTAATAATTAATCCCGTTTAAACAGAAACTCTGAAAAACAGAGCTTAATTCTTTATTGAATACCAGATGCTTTTGTGGTGTTCACTGACCAGTCAGGAACGTCTTGCTGCAGCCCTGCAGGTGGGGCACACTGCACTACAGCGCCATGCAGAGACCTCTTAGCTGAACCTAACTGAGCCCCCGTGCCAGTGTGGCATTTTATCATGCAGGACTGTGTGCCTGTGTCCTGAAGAAGGAAGAATTGCACCAAAGCGAGTTAGTAAGCCTTGCTGAGGAAAAGCAAGGAAAAGCAAAGCTGAAGCTCCATGTTGAACTGCATGGAATAAATGGACTTTAAGATATTGTGATGCCCAACAAAAGAGTGACTGTGTAGACTTTTGGGAGGTAGTATAGGTTCAACTGTCTGGTTCTGTGAGTGGAATAAGAATGTCCATGTTTAACTAGCAATTCCTCTTAGGGTTTATAATCAGTACCTTCTATCGGTTGTTTCAGTTACAACTTGTATGTTCAAGTTGTGTGCACAAAATGATGACACAGGCTTCCTACAGTACATGGGAGAATCTCATCTTTCTTGGTGTTAATGCACATCTCCAGTGAGCCTTTATTGCTAGTCATGTGCATCACCTTGAGAACAGATCTTCCACAAAAGGAGAATATATGTAGCTAACACAACCGAGTAGTTCTGCTGTTAGAGCATTTAGTGGGTGAGTGACTCCATTCTGTGGCAGGGACCTCTTTTCTGTTTCATGTGCCAAATGTATCTCTTTGTCTATTGATTTGTAGATCAGTCTCAGCGGGGTAGCCTCTTCACACTCTTTCTGAACAATCCTTTAATGGCATTCCTATTTGTCTCTGGATTATCAAGCATGCGCAGAGGTTTGTGGGAGAAGTGTCAAGACTACCTTAGAAAAATCAATCGAGATATTGCCCAGCTGCTGACCCACTCCCGCTCCATAGGTACGTGCCTACAGATGTACAACTAAGACTTAGTGTGCTGCTTCAGGAGATGTTGGTTGTTCTTGCCCAGCCTTACCAAGGGACAGAACAGTGAATAAAGTGAATGCACAGGT
Source organism: Aythya ferina (assembly GCF_964211825.1). Lineage (NCBI taxonomy): Eukaryota > Metazoa > Chordata > Aves > Anseriformes > Anatidae > Aythya > Aythya ferina. The sequence continues at coordinate 1,121,585 of NC_140318.1, read as the reverse complement.
ATTTGTGGTGGTTTCCTCCACGTCTTTTCTTGTTTTTAAAGCCTTTCTAAATTGAGTTTTCTTTGTTGCCTTCCTTTGCAGATCAGTCCTTTCTTCAGTTCTTTGGGGATGAATTTCTTCGTTTGCTTCTAACAAGATTTATTTTCTGCTCGGCTACTATGAGGATGCACAAAATTTTCCGGGTACGCAGGGACTTCTGTCCTTTTGTGAGAGCAACAATTGAGTGCATATAGAATTGCAGGTTGGAAGGGTCTTATTGCTAAGCATATCATTGTGAGTTCAGAAAGACGGCTGATTCCCACGTGCTAATGACTTCAGCTTGTATTGAATTTGTGCCTCTTTACCTCTCCAAAGGCGTGAAGCCTCTGACTTGCTTCAGTCTTATTTTTCTACATAAGTAGCAGACACTTATGAGATTCACTTATGTCACTCTAAGCAGCCTTGTGTGGTAGAACAATTCCTCTTAATTCAAGATTATTATTTCAATGCAACTAAAAAGCTGTAAAACAAGAGTGTAAGAGGAAGAGGGGAGCAGTGGAACTTTATTGCTGGGAATGTATTTTAGCACAAATAGTTTGAAAGGTGTTTGAAGTTAGAGTAAACTAAACATGAAGATGGTGTTTTCCCTCCCTGTTGGTTAGTGCTTTGCCAACAGTGAAGTCCTACTTCTGGATCTACACCATTTTCTATTTCTAATTGTTGGCATATAAACTGCCTGCTCTGTTTTAAACATCAGAGGAAAAAAAAAAAACAAAAACAAAACAAACCAACACAAAAGTCAAAACACAGGAAGGTGCGGTATTCCTCTCATCTAACTGCAGGCACCTGGTAGCTTTCCAAACCTATGTTAATCTACCTTGGCTTCCTTGGTATCAGGGAAAAGTAGGTTATCTGTGAGCGGGGATGGATTTGCCCCCCGTGTCTTAGATATTTGTTTTAGGATGAGATGAATCTCCCAGTGGAGATGCTTTTTTCAAGAAATTTCAAGAAATGAACTCCAGCCTATTACGTAAGTATATGTCAAGCCTTTTTCAATTATTATTCTATTTGCAAAGTTTCTTTGAAAATATGAATAACCATCTTTAGATGAATGGGCATTTGTATTGCCGCTACAACCATCCCTGAGTAAATAGGAAAAGAAAACTGAAAGTGGCTTTATTTCTGCTAGAATCATTTCTCTCTGTAGCATGCTAAACAGACTAGGGTATCTCTTACGTGAAACTGGCCTTTTGCAATCTTCTTCTGAAAGGCTATGAAAATAAATGAATGTCTGATTCTTTGTTTTCACTGTCATCTAGCAGGAAACACGAAATTATCCAGAATCTTATCCTCAGCTGCCAAGAGATGAGACGGTGGAGAACCCTCACCTCCAAAAGCACATTTTGGAGCTGGCTTCCATACTGGATGTTAGAAATGTTTTCATGGAAAACACTCTCGACGACTATTAAAAAAAACTGTCGTACTGCAAAGGGGTTTCCCTGGCCACAGATTTTGAATGGTGCAGTTTTCTAATGTGAAAATCATAAAAGGAAGTACTTGATTTTATTTTTAAACTTAGGACCATTATTTTAAAAAGTAACAATAAACAGCTGTTAGGTTAGCTGTTCCATTCTGTATGGGGTCAATTTTATATGCAGAAGTTTTCATGTCTTGTAAATGTTAAACTAAAGAATCACTAGAGGTTTATTTGTGGTCTTGTGGATATCAACCACATTTCCAACAGCTAATCCTAAGCATATACGTATTATTGGTTACCTTTAGCCCACATTTGTGGAAATTCTTTATTTTTATACAAATTTTAAAAAATTGGAAAAAATCAATAGAAAAAAAAAAAACAAACACAACACAATATTTTATCCCCAAAGAGTCTGGATCTGAAATGGCAAAGGTGGAACAACACAGTGCAAACCAACAATAGCAATAATACAGAGTCCTTCATAACAAATATATTTTTTCAGTCTTAGGCGAGTAAGTAGACAAAACTGTGGAAGATTAGGTAGTATTTGGATGCAGTAGGTTTGAAATTAAGTTGTAAAGAAATTAATGCTCCCTTTAAATTTGACACTGCAATTTATATATAAATTTGTACTGCTGACCAATTTCCACTCTGCCTGGCTGGGTAGGTGGTCAGCAGGTTAATAAATTAGAAACTAAGAAAGCTATCCCCCTTCTCTCAGTGTAATAAGGATCATCTTGCCATTTGTATTGCTGCCATGATTTTCTAGGAGAGGGCATTCTTCATTTTGAGATACTAGACAGAGATCTTTAAATTTTCAGCAGGTGTGGTCCCCTATTTTCTCTGTGTGTATGAAATGCGAGGCTCCCACCGTGTCACTAGTCCCTGGTTGGAGTTGAAAGAATGCCCCATAAAGCACTGAATACAAACAGTCCCTTCCTGTCACTCATTTATCAGACCAGTCTGTGCTGGATCCCAGTGCCCAAGGAGAGATGCTGGTGCTCCTCTTGCAGGTTAAAGAAAGCGGGTGCTGCCATAAAGCCCTGTTAGTGTTTTGAGTGCCCAGCATTGCATCTCGGTCCTTTCTTTGAACCAGTAAAACTGGGGGGCTGTGGTTATGTTTGGCAGAACTATGGGCTCCCTCAGACGTGGTGTGTGAAGGAGTACAGTGGCCTTTGCAAAGGCACTTGCTGGAGAAGGCTGCTCTGACTGCTGGGAAAGGTTACTGCCTGCCTCATTTGGACTGTACCGCCTTCTTTGCAAAGCTAGAGCACCTCCTGCAACTCCTGACAGTGAAAGCATGATCAGAGGGAAGGAAATGAAAATATTTTAATTAAATAAGCCAATGTTTGCTGTTCCATATACTAGAAAGGCAGTGAAAGAACAAGTCTGATCGGTTCTTTTAATGTTGAACCCCAGCCAGGCCTCCATTTTTGTTGGGGAAAAAAAAAAAAGGTGACTACCATAGTTACTACAGTAGACCTGTTTGTAGTGCTGTCATACAAAGTGTGATCTACTCAGCTGGAATAGTGCAGGGCAGCACATCAGCACTGATACGCCCTCATTCAGCTGAAGAGAGCACAGTATGGAATAGCAGGAATTGCTGGAGTGTAGGTGGGAAGTTTGTATGAGGGTTCTCTGTATCTGGGCTGTAGCTGATGCAACCCATTCTTTGCTTTCCCAAGTGTTAAAAAAGAAAAAATGTGTTTGTTCTAAGCAGTCTTGAAGCTATTATGTTGCCCCCACCATCACTTGGTGCTGCTCTTCTTGGACTATGGCAGGACTTTGTTACATGGAATGTGGAGTTTATTTTAAAGAGTGTGTGTCTGTGTGTGTGCATGTGTATTCTAGGCGTTTGTGTGTATATGTACAATACGCATACATCTACTGGCTGGTGTAAATTGTAAATATGTATATATGTATAGGTACTTGTATATGTATTAAAAAGTATGAAACAGTACAATGTCTATATACAAAATTTATATATACACACATACGCCATTCTGGGTGCATTCCACAAAGTATACCGGATCATTTGTGGTTGTAGTAAAGGTAATTGCTCTTCTGCCATTGTAATTCTCTGTTTTCATGGACTTGCACTTGGTCCTTGAAGTAATTCAGATCTGATTTCAGGTACAGGAGGCCTCAGTTAGCCAGGGGGGAATGAGTACTCCTGTACGTATGACAGTGATTAGATTCATAGATTCTTAACTGTGAAGCTGATGATCTGCCTTTTCTCCTGGTAGGAGGTCCCCAGATATTAAAATGTGGGATTGTATGGGGAAGCTGAAAATAGTGAAAGCCTTTAATGCAGCAGCAAGGGATAGATACGCATTATCTGTTACCCCGTCTGCTGTTCCTCCTCCAGCAGTGTTCAGCTTGCACGGGAGAGGGGAATTCAGGTTTCCCCAGCTCACTCCCTTCCAGTCAAATGCTTTTGTTTTGCTTTAGCTCTTGCTTTTATGAAGCTGTTCTCATTTTGGCTCCGTGTATCTGGACAATAGTATGCTAATTCTAAGCATGGGCATGATGATTCCATCAGCGTGGGCTGGTGACCCTCTGTGGGATGTTGTTACCTGACTGGGGAAGCCTTGGCAGACTGCGAGTCTTCACTTCAGCTGGGCTGAAGCAAGGAGTCCTTGCTTGTGATCTGGGAGGCTTCTAATCCACTGTTCAGCCCTGAGAAGAGGTTTTGTTTGCTTGTTACCAACGTAGATCTAATCAGAGGAGAATGCACTTAAAAAAAAAAAAAAAAAAAAAAACAACAAACAAAACAACAAAGCAAAGATTAAGAAGAAGCTAGAATACATGAGGAGAATTTAAGGCTTTTGAAATGAGTTCAGAAGTTGAACTTCTTAACAGCATTGACTGTCCAAGTCAAAAATTCATTCTGGAAGTCCCTCTTTCTCTTCTTACCTCCTGACCTTTGCTTCAGAAGGTTTGCTGCTGACAAGAGTATTCAGAGATACTGATTTTACTCCTGTTGTGTTAGTAGGAGTACTTTTTCTTTGTAAGAAAAAGGCTGATACCTTCTGTCTGCTCTAGTTGTAGATAGGATGAGTATCTAATCTTGGATTTTGAGCCAGCCCCCTCCCTTCTGGCCCAAAACAACTGCTTTCAAGATGAAAATATTGCTATTTTCCCTCCTTGTCTTGTTTGAACTTACTAAGTCATTCTAAACTTGTGCTACCGTGTGCTGTGTGCCGTGGTTGTAGGTACCTTCTCTATGTATGCTTGTATGTACTGAAGAAAAAATTGGTTTGTGTATCTAGCAGTCCTCATTGGAAGCGAAGGAAAGACTGAACCATTTTTAAGTGAGAACAGATCCTTTTCTTCTCAGGCCTAATGCCTTCCCTCTTGTCTCATTAACCCTTTCTTCACATATAACTACATTGCATATGTTAGTGGATAAGACTAGTCACCACCAAGCAATACTGAACTAAAAGGGTCAATTTTGTATGTAATATACTAAGAGAGGAAAATGTGAGCTGTACTAAATGTCTCTGTCAGACTACTTCTGCCTAGCTCCCGACTTACTGCATGTGATACGTTCAAATTAATCCTACTTCCACAGGAGGCACCTCTATTCCTACTCCTCTGTTCAAACTGGCTTTACAACATCTAGGTTAGTGTTGCTGCCTTCTGTTTCTTCCCTGTCTGACTTCCCAGAATAACGGTGAGAGGGGAAGAGAGGGTCATGAATCGTTACAGCTCTGTGTTTAACTACTCTTGGGATGTCATGCATCATTTTCTCCACGCATAGCTAAATGGAGCACTACCTTTTGCGGGCTGTGTGAACTGGAGTTGCTTCCCAGAGTGCTTTCTTGAAAAGTTTCAGGACTTTGTTTGCATAATTTGTCAAAACAGTAGCTGTAAGGTTGTGACTTTATTAAAACTCTCAAGACAGGGAGATGTGCAGAGATGTCTTTTAAAGACCGTATGAAATAGATGAGGAAAGGGAATTAGACTTAAGGTAATTATCTTCAAAAGCTACAACTTCAGTAGCTTTGGTCAGGCTTCCCTTCTAAGGATGGAAGTATTGCTCCATCATTCATCCACAGGCATGCTGTTGTGAAGTGCCTCCCCCTGCTTTGCCTTCTTCCTCGCACTGTAACTCCACGCTATGCCTGAAATCTGCTTTTTCCTGAAAGCTAAAAAAAAAAAAAAAAAAAAAGCTTGGAATCTGTCTAAACAACTTTTTTTCCCCCCTCTCTTGAGGCTTCTTTTGTAAGATCTTTAGCTACATTAGATTCTTCAGTAGATGCTCTTACTACAGATCACTGATGAGGCAGTGGCACAGCCCTCGCTTAGTCCTGCCCGTTCCAGGCCCAGAGGCTGCTTGGGTGCGAGCAGCTGATCTGCGATGGCTGCTGCAGTTCTGTGACTGAGGGAGCTCCGCAGGTGGTGCCAGTAAGGGAATCTGACCAGCAAGGGAAAAAGCTAACGTACGCAGCTGGAAGCTCTCCCTGCTGACGTTAGCCTGGTGTCAGCCTCAGTGTGAGGGAAACTGGTGCAGAGGACGGGGCAAAAATCTGCGGAGTAGGGAAAGCATATTCCTGAGATGGCTCCTGTGTTTTTTAGTATCTTTGACTTCTAGAGCAACTTTGGTACCGTGACCAAATCTATTGTAAGTGGTTCCAAGATTTGGATGTCTACAAATAGTACCAGGAAGGAATACATCAAACAAATGTCTGCTTTATATTCAAGAATGAAAGTAAAGCTACTTTTTTTTACTTTTTTTTACTTTTTTTTTTTTTACTTTTTTATTATTAATTATTATTATTATTATTATTTTTACCACCAAACCATTCCTCTACTGAGACAGAAAAGACTGAGTTTGAGATTTCTGCATTGACAGATATTTTGACAGATATTTTGGAAAATGAAGGACTGTCTCTGCATTCCGATTGCTGCATTAACGAGCCAGCTGCCCTGAGCATGCATAGATGTTTCTCTTAAAGATCCTGGTTTCATGTTTAGAGCAGATTTCAACTGCTACGTGCTGGTCCCAAGGCGTTCGTTAGCTATTTAGATCTTTCTGGATCTAACAGCAGCTCTTTGTTCAAGAATAAAAGCCTGGTTTGAATATCTGCCCCCTTGCCTTCGCGGATTTCTTTTGGCATGTGTTTTGTTCTCAGTTCCCAGCGGTAACCCAGGGCTGAGGGGCAGCATCCTGCAGCCCCGGGCTGAGCCGGGACACGGGGGGCGGGCGGGGAGGGGGGCGCGGGGCTCGGCCGGGACAGGACCAACGAGGGGGAGGAGGAGGAGGAGGAGGAGGAAGCAGAAGGGGTGGGGGGCTGTGCCCTGAGGGCCGGGTGCTGCGCTGAGTGGTTGTGTAGTGATTGGTTTCAAGGTGTTTTACAGCCGTCTGCCTGTGTATCGTATTTTGGTAACAAAGCAGATTATTTTACTTTAAAAGTACAAAGATCTATAAATAAACTTTCTTTTGGAGCAAACAGCCGTTCTGTGCCAGGGCTCTGTAACTCGCCGAAGCGCTGTGTGACGGCAGCCTGCTGCCCAAGGGAGGAACCGGGCGGGGCTGCGGGGCTGCGGGCAGGGCCGGGCAGTCAGGAAGCGGCGGGGAGCGCTCGGGGGGGACCGGGACCGGGACCGGGGCTGAGGGGAGGCCGAGAGGAGGCCGGGGCTGGGCCGGGCCCTGCTGGGGGCCGGGGCCGGGGCCCGCCCACGGCGCGTGCGCAGCGTCCCTCGGCACTTCCGGCCCGCGCGGCGCTTCCGGGTCGGCGTCGCCAGGGGAGCGGCGGCGGCCGCGGGGTCCCGGCGGTGGCGGGCGAGGAGAGGCGAGGCCGGGGCCGGGGCGACGGGAACCGGGGGCTGGGAGGCCGGGGAGCCGCGTGCCGGGGCCCGGGGAGGCAGGCGGCGGGGCCGGGCCGCGGGGCTGGTCGGTGTCCGCGGGCCCGCGGCTGCCTGGGAGCGGGGCGGGGGCGGCGGGGCCGGGTTGGGGCCTCCCGCGCGGCCCCGGGGGGACCCTGACCCCCCCCGGCCGTACCCTGCAGGTGCTGCCGGGCCGCGGGGCTCCCCTGGGCCGGGAGGCTCCGTGACACGCCGCGAGGACGGAGCTCGGAGCTGAAGCCCGGCACCGGGAGGCGGAGCGCGGAGCTCGGAGCGTTACCGGCGGCTGTGGGGAGCGCCCGGCCGCTGCGGCACCCGCGGGGAGCGAGGAGCGATGTTCGCGAAGCTGAAGAAGAAGATCGCGGAGGAGGCGGCCGTGGCCCCCAGGGCGGGGGGGGCCGCCCGGATCCCCCGGTCCATCAGCAAGGAGTCCATAACCTCCGTGGGGGCGGACTCGGGAGATGACTTCGTGAGTTCAGCGCCTGCCGCGGTTTGGTTCCTCCTGCAAACGCGGTTTGGTTCCTTTAGGCTGTGGCTTCAGCGGCCGCGAGTTCTGAGTGTGCCCCGCGAGGTGTCTGCGTGTCGGGTGGCTGTAGGTGTGCGCCTCGATACGGGGATGAGTCATTAGTTGGAGGCCACTTAAGTACTAATGAGGAAATGTTGGTGTGTTTACTACAGCACATCCTAGTTTACTCACGTATACAGGAGTTACAAAGCTGTCTCAGTACAGAACACTGCAAAGCAGTTATAAAACTGAGCAGATGCTAAATGGGCAAACAGGTAAGGTGCCTGTTTGTGAAGCTAAGTACTTGAAGCGAGCTGGATGCAGGTTAGCTGTGATCTCGCCGTGCACCTGCGTTTGCCTCCTGACTAGCCAGCACGCTGTGTAACTGCTGAGAGCGTGTGCTTGGTATTGTTGCACACAGAGCACTGTAGTACCTCCCATGTTCTGCTCAAGCTGTCTTTTGTTATAAATCGTTGCTTAAGCAGTCTGCATAATTCCAGGTGTGAAGGGATTAAATGAGTGCTGCAATGCTCTGGCACCTTGGTGGAGCAGTGTTTATCATCCTAGAGTCTGTATGTGACAGGATCGTTTTGTCTGTACTTGTAAGTTACACGAGTGTTGTTCTTCTGTCAAGGCTTCTGATGGAAGCAGCTCTAGAGAGGATCTTTCATCCCAGTTGTTCAGAAGAAATGAACAAATAAGAAAGCTGGAGATCAAGCTGTCTGGTATGTGTCTTGATGCGTATAAAATCCTATTAGAAACTATTTCCTTTCAACTTAAGTGTTTAAATTTATTTAGAATGTATGTTTGGTTTGAACATTGATGGATGACTTCTACTGATTCCTTGAAGCATTGATGTGCTCCTTTGGAACAGCTGGGGTACCTTCTGTCCCCGTGCCTCAGTGTTTCCCACTTCTATTTTAATATTTTTATGTGATGGTTCATGTCTCTCCGTATCTAAGACTTCTGGTGTTGACAGTATCACAGCTGAAATGAAGAAAAAGCAGAGATTTGAGCATAAAACAGTCTTGAGGCTGTTTTTCTTTCTAAGATGGTACCTTGATCTGTAGAGCCGTTGTAAGGGCTTTGCTCTATGACTGTTTCCATTCCTGCCGCGTGTAGTGGGTCAGAGACTAGGCTGAGCTGTTAGGCAGCTCCTTCCCAAAGGTCAGAGGCGACCTTGGGAAATAAGGAGAGGTTGTAGCCAGATGAAGACGGGCTTTTTATAGCCAGACGTGGGGATAGTTTGCCATTCTCTGGTACTGCCCTTTTTTGTGTAAGTAGCGTGCTGAGGACAGGTCCCTCCTGTTTGTACCGGTCATTTTCCCTATGGACAGTATAGAATTAGTTGCTTGTGTTCATTGTTACACTCACCCAGGTTTTCCTCAGCAGGAATGATTTTCTGGTTGAGAAAATCATTGTCATTTTCCACTCATCCTTTTTTCTTTTTTGTTTTTTCCCCTTTTTCTTTTTTTTCTATTTGATTTCTTTCCCTAATGTCTGTCCATTCCTGGTCTGTGCTTCTCCCTCCTCACACAAGATTATGCTGATCAGATCCGAAACTTGCAGAAGATAAAAGAGAAGCTTGAGAATGCATTAGAAAAGCATCAGGATTGTACGTATTTTTCTCTCTCTCTTTTTAGTTGAAAACTGTTATGATTTAAATACAGCTGAAAAGAAACAGTTTTGATTGTTTTAAACATTTCAAACTGTGTGCCTGTGGGTTGGCTGACGAATTAAATTGTTAATACACTCTTTTTGGCAAATTTGGGGCTAATATGCAGGAGAGACTTTTTTGAAGCCTACAGCTTTGTTATAACCCTGTGAGAAACGATACTTGTATCTTTGTTATTTCTGGAACTTGTTTGATGTGCAAGCAGTGTGATGTAAATGATGTAGAAATTTCAGAAGCCGCTGATGGGTTTTTAACACAGCTGGTGATTCTCTGTTGATAGCCTCCATGAGGAAGTTTCAAGAGCAGAATGAAGCTCACCAGGCCAACCGAGCCAAGATGGCTGAGGGAATGGCTTTGGCCTTAGAAAAAAAGGACCAGGTAACAGAGTTTGAACAGCTCGGGTTTTGACTGGCTGTGCGTGACATTGATGTTTCAGACAGGTGTCACCATTAATTAAAGTAGTTGTTCTGCATTGTGTTCCATTAGTGTGCCAAAGTTTAAAAACAAACAAACAAAAAAAGGTGTAGTGCTTGTCGTTTTTCTGAGTCCTCTTAATGTTTTGAATAAGAGCCCACAGAACTTTCTAATGTTAAGTTCACACTTGTAAGATTCCACTGCAGTAGACCTGTTGTCATTTTTGCTTTATTCTGAATAATACCTTTATATGCAGGTAACATAGATTATTCCACAGCTTTTATATATTGAAATATTACCTGTTTTTTTGGGGTGATTACTGTGTTTTTTTAATCATTTCCACAACTTATCAGTATCAGTAACTTTGTATCAGTACAAATTTTTTTTTTTTTTTTTTAACTATAATTGTTCTCCTTTAAAGTCTGCAGCTGGGTTTTGATTTTTCTTCTTTCTTTCTTGTTCAGGAGTGGATGGAAAAATTGGGTCAAGTTGAAAAGGTAATTAAGCTTTTCTTTTGTTTTGTATTTTTAAACAGCACCCACATGCTTTCTACAGCTCAGCTCTGTTCAGCTCTTTTAAATATTTGATCATTGTTCAGTGGGTGGGGCCAGAGATTTACCAGCTCCGGTGCTTTATGAAATGTTTCTGGAATTAATTTTCAATGTGGGAAAAAAAAGGATGGGTTGCAAGAAGAACGATCTTACTGAGGAGGCAGCTGGGATGCAGAAGGAGGTAGTGATTTAGTCTGAGGTCTTGTAGTGGGTCATCTGTTTCATAAAAGAAAGAAACCTAATTTTTAGTGTGGGATTTCAGTTTTGCTGTAGTTCTCACCATTTAACTTAGTCTATTTTAAAGTACCTCTGACTATGAAGACATTAAACAGGTTATTATTTGCTGTGAGTTGCATTTTCATTGACCACATTGTAACGAAGACAATTTTTTAAAAAAGATTTTTGCAGTTCAGTAATTTGCTCCACATTGCATAGTGCAACACGAATTTGAAGAGGTTCTAGTTCTGTATGTAGCACTGTCAGAACACCTTAGGGATGCAAGAAAAGATTTCTTTCCCAGAGAATTTAACTAAACTCATATTGACTTCAAATTAGCATTCAGATATTCTCAGATTCCTTTTAATTTTGTTGGTCTATCAGGAAAAAAAAATGCTTGAAAAGCAGTTACGAGAAATGAGGGAGCAGAGTTTGAACCTTTTTCAAAAGAGAGATGAAATTGATGAGCTGGAAGGCTTTCAACAGCAGGAAATGGCCAAAGTTAAACACATGGTAAGACTGTTTTAAACATAACTTTTTGCTAAAATTTCTGTTAGAACACCTACTCAGTGGTAGCACTGCATTGTTTTCAGCCTTAATGCTGATACACAGTCTTGTTCAGTGTCCAAATCCTATCAGGAGGTATGTGTGTACAGTACTGTGTAGAGTATTACAACAGTGACTTTTCTGGGAGTTATTTAATTCAGCTCATAACTTAATAAGGGAAACAGGTTTAAATGAGAAGACTCTATCAGCACTACCAGTTCATATATATTGTTAAAGATAACATTCTGGTGTCCAGCTTTTGAAAAAGGAAGAATCTCTGAGCAAAGCAGAGCAGGAACTAGAGGCATGCACTCAAGAGCTAGCCCACACTAAGGAAGTGCTTCAGGATGCAAGCAATGAGTCATCAGGCCTACGAAAAGATCTTCAGGAGTTGCAGCAGCAGTTCTTGGAGCTAGAGGCACAGAGGTATGGATGTCGTATTTCGTGAGGGGTGTATTAATTTCCCCTATACTAATACTTTGTGCCCAAGTCTGTCTTTTTTGGAAGAGTTTATATATGCAATGAACAGACTGAATAATTGCTTCTAGTGTGGCAGTGTGGATGCAAATGCCAAGTTTATATATCTTGATTTTCAAGCCAATTGAAGCAGTACTTGTTTAGGACTTTGTAAGAACGTTACAGTTTTTGTGTGTGTAGTTTGAATACTTAATCATTACCTTTTTGGAAAGTGTATAATCAAGACAGTGGCTGGTTTGAAGGCAAGAAAATGTTCACGTTGCTTAGTCCATTTTCATAAGAAGCAGAATTATCTTCCAAAGGTTACTTTTATAGAATGCTATGTCACTTTTTTTCCCTCTTTCTGTGAAGAGATGAACTAAGGACAGCTGAGACAAATGCAGAAAATAAGATCACTGCTCTGGAGTTACGAGAACAAGAACTACAAACTGTCATTCAGCAGCTTTCTGTAGACTTGCAAAATGTAAGTTTCAGATAAGTGAGGTTTGATTCAAAGAGCTAACTGTTTACATATGTTATATTTGATATCAGTTTTGTGGTTTTGGAAATCTAAGATTTAAAGCAAGTCATTTCTCAAAACTTTTAGGCTCAAGTTGCTGGTTCCGGTTGTGAGAAGAGACTGGAAATGTTACAAGTGGAGCATGAATCTCTGAAGGTGGAATATGAACAACATAAGCTAAAGGTTAAGTGTTTTCAGATGCACCTTCTGTTGCCTGGTGTGAAGGTGTATGCTTTGGTAACGCACTGTTAGTCTGAAATGTGGTGTTCATGAAGTGTTTGAACATTATATTGTTTTTTCAAATAGAACTTTTCTTAGAGGCATTTGTTCATGTCAAACTACAATGGATTGGATGAAAGCTTGGCTACAAAAAGTAAAAAAATAAAAATGATTTCTTGTTCCCACAGATGACTTTTGAATTTGCTGAGAGAAATAAACTTACCGAACAGCTGCAGGAAAAAGTGTCCTCTTTGGAAAAGAAGCTAGAAAGAAATCTTTCAGGGGATGAACATATGCAGGAACTACTCAAGGAGGTAATTTTACATTTATAGACTGCTTAAAAGTGCAATCTCAAGGAGATTTTTTTAGAACATACATTGTTTACTACATATGGAAAGAATATATGATGATGTAATGCGGGCACATTTGTTCCTCTGGTGTATACTGGCACGCTGCGCTGAACAGGCTTACGTGGATGACTACATTGGGCCTGTTTATGTACTTTTTGCACAGATGTCTGCATTGGTCTTTCTGAATTGTCTGTGAATGAAGGGAAAGAAGAGCTTTTTAACATGCCCACAAAAGGTGGAGCAACTGGAAAGTTTTACCGTTTAATCCTTACGGAGAGCAGTGCGCCCTTCTTATTGTTCATTTTTTATTATCATGAATTGAAAAGCATGAAGATGGGAGTGAGAAACTTTGTTTTTGCATGTGGGTCCATTTTAGTATTGTTTTATTAATGCAATGCAAAGACAAATCTTAATTAAAATCCTATCTCTTTGTCTGTCTGTCCTCCTGTTCTTCAACCCAATATAATCTTCAGAAAGCTGCTCTTGAGCTGAAACTGGATGAAACCAGGCAGCAGATACTAACAGACAGAATGCATCACGCTGATACTGTGAACCAGTTGGAAACACAGGTAAATATTTTTTTTCATACAAATTCCCACTGTTTCCATCTTCTTGATACTCAATACCTATTCCTCTTGCTGTACTTTTGCTCTTGACCAAAAGTGAAGCTCTATGTCCCATTTAGTCTGAAAGGAAAGTTTAATTGATCCGTGGCTCTGGTCATCCCCCCACCTACAGTGATGGAGAGGTGCCTAGTGGTTCTGAAGTTAAGAGTTTTCAAGCATATCTTTCCTACCCAAAGAAACAAGTAGCTGGAGTGCAAGCGTTGCTGAGGAAGGGCTGGGATGGTGATGAGTTTTTAAAGAAAGCAGCATGTGTCAAGTAGACTTTCTCTCTGAACTATGTGGTTTCATTGTTTTGATGTTTACTGGGTCATCCCACATTCTGTATGTTACTGTTTTTTTTCTAGTGATGTAGATGCCAATGGATAAGGAAGTTAATGTATTGTTATATTTTAGAATAGAGAACTGGAACAAAAACTGCAGACCACAACAGAAACGTTGAAAAAGATTAAAGAAGCAGCTGGTGAGCAAGATCTGAAGATTCAGAAGTTGGTGAGTACGCTGCATAATATTTTCATGACCAGTTGCAAATCAGTTTTCGGCATCTCCACTGGTACTATTTTCTCTGTGTTCGATTTGTTGCTCTGGTGTTTTCTTGCTGTTTGTCTCCTAAACTAATAATGTCTGTATGAGAGTGCATGGCACTACTGCCAAAGAAATGGTATTAATTCAGTTTGAGTATGTCACATGAAATTATGTCCAATTCTTATCAGAGAATAGTACAATTAATAAAATACCATTTTATTACTCAGTGGTATTTATTTTTCTTAAGGAAACTGATCTAGAAAATGAAAGAAATAAACTGCAGCAGCAGTTATCAAGTGAGAAACATCAATATGAACAAAAAGTTACTGAGCTGGAGTCTCAAATTGCTGCTCTTCAAACAGCTTGGGAATTTGATAAAACATCTACTCAGCACAAGATAGTAAGTACAGAAACTGTTCAGGGGGCACCTGAGTCTTCACAATTATTTTAACAAAGCTAGTAGATACTCACGTTGTCTGAATGTGCTTACTCAGAGCTCCTAAGCACTCCAATAGATGTTCTAATACTTTGAGATATTAAATATGAACAGAGAACTCGCTGGATCTGTTTAAACAAAGCATTGGAATACTTGTGCTTAGTACTTAAGCAGTCTTCATTTTACAGAGCCAGTTGGAGAAGGAAAATGAACATCTTAATGAAAGCAGAGAAAAGTATGAGAGTTCGTTAAAAAATCAAGAATCTGAACTAAACAGGCTAAAGGTAAGGGCTTAATTGGTTAGTGATACCGGTTAAATGTTGTGCTTGGTTTGAGAAACAGTTCCTGGCAAGGTGTGTTACCTTCCTAACACTTGGAATCAGATTGCATTTAGGTTCTGTGTACTTAAAGCTGCAAATCATCTTTGTTCCTCAGTAGAAACGCATCTGAGGAGTGTTACAAATGGGTGATCCTTTCCTGAAACAGAATGCTTGTATCTGCCCAAATCAGGCATAAATAATACATTCCCATATTGTCAGGCATGAAGAGCTTTTAAATCCTGTTGGCAGCAATGAACGCAGAATAGTTCCACATCAATTCCACTCGTAGCATTCAAAAAAAGCAGTCATAAGCATAAGTGGAACTTGGTTAGGTATTTACAGCTTATACTTAGTCTTCTGACTGTAATTTTAGATTGTTGAAAGTTTTATCTTTAGCTACTGTTAGATGCCTAATTAAATTTAAAGATAGTTGTAGGAAGGAGCCACCACTTTGTAACAGATACTTCAAGCTAATAAGAGATCTTTTAAGTGTTGGATATGTTTGGGGTCTTGTATCAGTTCTGTACTGCTCCTGAGTGTGCAGGTGTCAGTAGTACAGTCAAACAAAACAATGGTGCACAACTGGAAACAAATGTAAATCACAGTGTATTAGAACACCGATAAATTGTAGTTGCTAATGGATTTGGTTTTAAAGATGAGACACTGACCCGATTTTAGTTGTCTTAAGTAACATCTGAATTACCTTTGTTTTGCAGAAGGAATTAAGCAGCAGAGAGACTGTCAGCACTGAAATTGCCAAAGCACTGGAAGAAACACGAAAACAGAGAGAGGAATTTCAACAGCAGGTTGGTCAATACCCATAGTCTAAAATATGTTCAGGTGCTCTAACCTCTAACAGATTGGATGAGACTTGGACGTAATGTTCCTGATTCTTATGTTAATTAATTGGAATCATCTTCAGCATGCAAGACAGCCAGGGTTGCCTCAGTAAACGTGAAAGTTGGGGTGACTATGTAAATGCTTGCACAAGAATCTTTATCAACTTATGCAAGCTATTCCAGTGGGAAAATGTAAAATGCTGCTAGCTGCAAAGTTGGAGATATTTGTAAGTTTGTAGGCTCAAGAGTTAGGGCAGGTTGTGACATTTACTATAAAAAAAACTGAGGGGAAGACCAGTTGGTAGCAAGTGAACACATTTACTCAGAATAGAGATGATTACTTCAGACCCCTTTAATCTGTAGGATGGTGCGTAGTCCCAGTGGGCAAGTCATCCCGAGACATGGCTAGCTGGCTTTTTTTTTTTTTTTTTTAATCATTCTGTTGTTCCTTTTAGTGCTTGTATCACATCTTTGTCCCTCTTAAGCACAGCAGTTCTAGAACCCTATGCTCCCTTTTATGGAAGAAGTTTATATCCAGTAACCAAATGGAAACTCTAGGTAGTCTTATTTTGTTCTTCTATTTGTTCAAAGCAGGTGTAGTGGATAATGGGAACTCCTGTTTTCTTAAGCTGGGAACTGTCAGCTGAGCAAGTTTGAATTTAGTTTGATCTTGATCTTTCAGCTTCTTCATGCTTCTAGAGCAGTTGCAGATAATGTACTTGCTCGATCCAGCTGTAGAAGGGGTACAGTGATATCCAGTTTTGCACAGCGGCTGTTTTACAGCTGCCACCTGCTGGTTATGAGGCAACCTGCAGTTGTGACACGGAGCTTGTTAGAAGTGGAAGTGTGGTTTTAGCTCCAGCACCGCGTTGACTTCAGTGCTTTCTAAATGAGGACAGTGTGGATGTGATGCCTTCTGTGAGTCTTGGGATAGATCACAGACATCCAGACTGTATTATCTGTAACACTAATGCTGCACAAACTACTTCTCAAGGTGCTGTATTGCCTAGCACAGAGCTCATGCAGCCCCTGCCTAGTTGTAGATACCAGCCGCTGCCTTCCACTGATAGAATTCTTCTCCAGTCCTCCCCCCTCGCTGCATTCCCCAAAATTCTGAACCTGAGATATGTTGAAATCATTCCGTAGCCTCTTCTAGTTGCATGTCTTTAATGAATTCTGTTTGTTTGACTGCTTTGAAGGTTTCACATCTGGCTTCCTTAATAGAGGAAAAAGACCGACTTATTGGTGAAAAATCTGATGTGCTTCTAAAACAGAAGGAAGAACTAAACCAACTCAGACAAGGTTAGATCAAACGAGCTCACTGTATTCCAGATAGCTTCATCTGAGTACAGTCTTGCTGTACTTCTTGTAGGCAAACGTATTGTGCAAAACACATGAAATAAAGAATTGCAGTTCAAAAACCGCTACTTTGTTGTACCACTTTAAAAACTGCACTTGCATGAAATACATTATTTACATTCTTAAAGAGCAGTTGTAGGCTGATATTCCACAATTATACTAAAAGATGAAGTGCAGTCATCTTCATTCAATTCCAGGCACCTCTGTTTCTCTTGTGTGTTGTCATTGCTTAGAAAGGGAACAAAACTTTAGCCTCTTGTTGCACCATTCCACTGGCTAGCCATTTGTGCTCACAGCTCAGCCCCACGTGTTCCTGCACAGTCAGAACACAAGTTGCAGACTTCTGGTGGAGGTCCGTGTTCTTTTAGAACAGGTATAATTTATAATTATACTTTTAAGTATTAAAATCACCCTGACTTTTAAACAGCTAGAGCACTCCTCCGCAAAAATATGCACATGAGATTGGTGGCTTAAATTTCATTGTCTTCTGTCTTCGTGACAGAGCACAACTCAAAGGTCAGGATTTACTGTCAGTGTATCTTGCTTTGTCTAAGAAAAATAATTAAAAAAAAATCCCATTTGATTCAGAAGACTGATACTAAGCAGATTTCTCCTTCCTCAGATCATGAAGCTGTCTTGCTGCAAATGCACCAGTTGCAATCTGATATAGAGGCATGTAATAGCCAAGCAGTGGAGAAAGAAGAAACGGCAAGAAAGGAAATAGATGAGTTGAAGTTGCAGGTACAGGAATGCATGTTGGCCAGAGAACATGAGAAAAATGTGAGTGCAATTGCAAAGCTTCTCTCTGACTTTTTGGGAAAATCAGCAGTCGTGCAAGAGATCCCACTTCTGTCATGCCTTGGTGGTACAGCATTATTTGTTGCTCTTTGTCTTCCTAAAGGAAGCTGTTTGCTGTCAGATCTGTGAGTGGTTCGTGAAGGCTACCACCTTATTTTATTTGACTTACTCAATCCCCTCAAGACATTTAATGAGACAGAGACCCAAAATCTCTGAAGAGGCCACTGGGAGATGATGTAGCCAACTCAATTGTCACTAATGCTTTGTACTTTAAAAAAAAAAACAAACACACAGACCAGAAAACTGCTGCCACCCACACACAAAAGCAAACAAGAAAAAAAAAAAAAAAACAAAACCCTACAGAAGTAGGAAAGTTTAGCTTTCTCCATGAAGAGTGATCATGGGCTGCAAATACCATGATATCTCTGCAGTTCACCATTTACATTTTTACAGGTTTCAGATCTAGAAGAATCAGCAGGACCCTTGAACAACGAGCATTTACATCCTCCAGAAAACCGTGTGATGGAACAGAATGGAGAGGTAGCAGCTGCAGATGTCATTCAACTTCAGAAGGATAACAGAGAGCTGGAACAGCAAATTGTTGAGAAAAACAAGGTAAACTGAAACAGGAGAAACAGCTGTTAGTCTTTCCCATTTTAACTAGGAAGCCTAATAATTGGTGCTACCTGTGCCACAGCCTTAGAAAGATGGGCCTAAGCAGGCTTCCCCAAATGAGTGATCCAATCTGAATCCAACATTCTATGAGTAATTTTTTCCCCTCTGGATTGTATAAGGGTATCATAACAGTAAATGAAAACTGCAGCAAGAGTTGAAAGGAAATCTCTTCCTGTGGCATGTTCTGCTCCTTATCTGTTTTGGAGGAAAGAAGCACCAAATGATACCACGCACATCTTTCCTGCAGAACCCTTTTGTTTGAATTCATTGAATTAATTTCCGTTGTGCTGTCATTAAAACCCAAGTGTCCTATTGCATGCCTGTGAACATGTGCAGCCAGAAAGACAAGACATTCAGGTTGCTTCTTTTGAGCTGTCTGTGTTTAATTATTGTTCTGTTCCTTACACTTACTTGTCATGGGTTTTTACATATACCGGTGGGTCAAAATGTGTCCTAACAGTGAATGCTATGTTAGTGCTGTCCTTTGCTCTGTTGACAGATGATAAAGCAGTTACAGCAAAGAATGACAGAACTGAAAAAAACCCTCCAAAAAGAACTGGTAAGTGTTATGTTTCTCAGTCTCTCTCCAGCTGGCACTCACTGACAGTTACTTGAACCAGTAGTTCCAAAAACTTGACTGCTAGCTACAGTGTATTTTTTTTTTTCTTTCTACTGGGAATGCTTGCAGTTTCCTTGCATTTGCAGGCAGTTCTGTGAACCCTCAACTTAAGGAAATACGTCATCCTAGATCATTGTTTATTGAATGGATGGTGTGACAGGTAGCCATCACCTCCGAGCTATTGCAACGTCGAATTATAGCAATAGGTGACCTGTGTTTGGTAGTGTCCAGCATCCAGTACATTTCTGTGGAGCGATTGGCTGAGGTTTGATGGCTACTTAGCTGCCAGTCATTGAAGTTTTCCCATAGGAGTGAGGTCAGCCCTCAGGGAAAGCTCTTCTTTAATCCCTCGTGCAATAGCTTTTCTCTCTGAGAAAAAGTTCTATTTTAAACATTTTAAAAGCAATTTAAAAATACTCTAATGATGTGATTTTTGTTCTGAACTTGAGAATTGTTTGGAGAAAGCCCTCATTTGAAAAGCATAGAGCAGATGAGTGGTGAAAGAAAATGATCAAATGACAGTTTCTAGGCTGAAGCCAATTCTGCTGGTTTGTGTCATGTAGACATAACACTTACAGCAACTAGCTTCTGTCCTAGAGTCTAGGGAGGGGTGAAGACGCTGCTCTGCTATGATACCTTGAAGGATGAGAAGCTTGTCCTGTTGATGCCAAGGTTTTACCCACCTCGTAGGTACAAGCCCTCTGCGTTAGATATTTCAGATGCAAATCTTCTCCCAGTGCCAAACTGACACAGTCCACAATGTACCACGATGTCTCTTTTCCTTTTCAGAAAATAAGGCCTGACAGTGAGGTACCTGAAGTACGTGAAAAAACAAATTCTGAAGTGCCTAATACTTCTGTGACTGTCACAAACAATTCTGATTTAAATGACTCAAGGGAGATAAACTTTGAATACCTTAAACACGTTGTACTAAAATTCATGTCCTGCCGGGAGTCTGAGGTAAAAATGTATGCTTATCTTTCAAGTCTTTTGTTCTCTAGAAACTGGCACCTGCTAAGGATACTTCTGTGCCAGTTTCATACTTTTGCACTTAAAAAGTAATTGACTGATTCAGCACAGTAACACAAACTAGCTAGCAGCAGTATGTTTGGAAGTAGAGATTTTTAGGATCTAAATGGAAGGTAGGAGGTAATTATGTCTGGAAGTTAAAGATCTGAAGCCATAAGGCATTCTCTGCGCTATTCTTAAAAAGCATATGGAGTATATGCAATTAGTGTTAAAGAGGCTATATATTTAAGGCAGCAACAAAAAAGGATGACATAAACCACTTGCTAATAAGGTGATATTTATGAGGTGCAATTCTGTGTGCACTGGGGCTCCTTTTTGTTCTCTACATTATTTTGGAAAAAATACAGGTAAAAGTCATGACAAATACACTTCTCTTATTTGCAAGTCAGACAGTAGATAAGATCAAGGAAAGAATAGTGCAGCTCCATGGCTTCTTGACTGCTTGACTCCTTTAGTAGTTCTTCATGATTGACACATTTAGAATACTAGCACTGTGCAGTTCGTGCACCTAAGTGTGTGCTTAAAACACCATGATTCTTAATTACCTATGTGCTGGCTCGATCAACTTACCAAAGCTTAAAAAAAAACTAGGATGCCACAGGAGCCAGGCTTCTTTATTCTTACTAACTAGGCTCCTCATTTAGTCTTTTTTACCCCCAAATATGCAAACCACTATTAAAGAACAGAAAGCCAGGAAACACAAACAGAAGAAATAAAGTACAAGCTGTCCTGGCCTTTTGGAATTGGGAATAGTGGGAAACTGTTGCTCTGCTGCTCACAGGTGTGACTAAAAAGTCTGTCACTAAAACTGCAAAAAAACAGTGCTGCACTGTAGTCCAAAATGTGGAGCCTGAGAGCATCATAAGCAGCAAAACTCTGTGGTTTCTTTCAGGCATTCCATCTAATTAAAGCTGTATCTGTGTTACTGAATTTTTCGCAAGAGGAAGAAAATATGCTTAAAGAAACTTTGGAGTACAAGGTAAGGATTCTGTTCCACTTGCAATTTCTGACTGGATTCCGAGCAAAAGGAATGAATGTTCTTTGATGCTAGGAGATCATGAAAAATATCTTTTTCCAAATGTTAGGTACCATAATACGTGTAACTTACTATTAAAACGTTAGCTGATTGCATAGCTACATGTTGGAAATAGTGTGTCAGCAAGGGAAATACAGAGCAACTTTCCAGTGCTTCAGAGGAGCAACAGCACAGTTTTGCCCAGTGGAATTAGCCTGTGACAGGAAGCTAGAAAGCTCTGTGAGTAGTCAAACGTTTAAGAGGAAACTGAATTCTTGGTTTTGTCATGTTGACATTAGGCTTAGACACCTAGATCTGTTTCTCCTTTCCCCTTGCATGAAATGAGATCTGCTGTATGTCCCTGGCTGTGTCATTATTAGTGGATGTTCATAAATGAGTGCTGCCTCAGTTTCTTCAGTGTGCCCTGCATTTATTTCTGCTGACTTGATAGGTTGAACACATCTGGTCTACGTACCCTTTGCCATCTTTTTCAGAGAGCAGCTTAATACTAGATTAACTACAGGTACTGTTTAAATGACTAGATTTGTTATTACTTTAAAGAATACATATAAGTGTACTCCAGTAGTGTTCACTTGTGAAAACAGGATGCTGTTCCTTCTAGGTTTGGTTATGTGAAACTGCTTTCAGTTTCTTCATCTGAAGTCCGCAGTGTTGTTTTATAAACAGCTCTTTCCATCAAATGATAGGGAGATACACAGGTGCTGTATTGTTTTTTAAGTCTTCAGCTTCTTAAAAGTGTGTACCCAGCATAATGCGTGTTGTGCTTTCCTGTCCTAGATGTCGTGGTTTGGGTCAAAGCCATCTCCTAAAGGCAGTATCCGGCCATCTATCTCGAGCCCAAGGACGCTGTGGTCTTAAGGGAACCTGAAAATGGGCGTTCAGCATCTAGCCACTTTTTTTTCTGTGAAAAGAACACTGAACACACCACTTCAGGTGTGTCTTAATCACTGTCATTGCAGTATTTTGTACAGGAACTTTGAAGCTGTTTACAAAAGTAATACTGTGCAAGGAGAAATTTTCACTACAAACTGCAACACCTCTTCTGGGTTGGATTCGGGGACCATTGTCTCGATGGTCTTTCAAAGGAAGTCAGCTCCTTGTGCTCGTCAATCTGGTTTTCTTGGCACCAAAGGGTAACGTTAACCTCACTAACACCGGTGCTGGCAGTTCAAGCTTCTAACACGTGCATCTGTTATGAGGGTGGCTCCGGCTTCTGTTACGGAGTGCTAGAGTTGAGTAACTCTAGACACGGTCAAGCTTCCTTGTCTCGCTGTGGAAAGCAAGCGATGGAAGAAAAATGTTGGCAATACTGTACTGAATTTTTGACAGTTTGAGAAGTCTTTCAGAGAACAGGAGCAGGAGCTTTAACCAAAAAGAAATTTGCCTTGCCTTGTTATACTGACATAACTAATAATTTGCATCTTTTCATATCACTGTGTAATTTAAGGTGCATATATCCTGGCCTGCAGTCCTGAAGGCTGCATGTTGATGACGATTATTTAATTTGAGAGCACAACTTTAGAGTTGTCTGATTTTACTTTTCTTAAAGAAAAATAATATTTAAAATGGTCTTAATTATAGTCCTAATACTCAGTCGCCTTTAAAACTAATCTATTAGTCTGTACTATAGGTTGTTAGCATTGGGAAGAAGGGGAGGTAAACTATTTTAAATTTTTAAAGCTGAATTCCAGGTATTGTAAATGCACACTGAAAATAGCTTTTATTTAAAAAAGAAAAAAGAAAAAAAAGTGAAGAATATTGGTACTATTTTTTTTTTCCTTTACAAGTCTGATAGTGACAAAATTTCATAACCAGTATCCACCTCTCTTGTGGTTTTGTATAGTTCAGATACTGATGCTTAGAAACTGTTATGAACATGTAGTGGGCTGTTAACTGTGTCCTAGCTACATGGTAAAAGGAACGCTGCTTATGAGGTTTTTGGTTTTGAGGGCAAAATTCAACTCTTAATAGATCTTGATTCCAGCAGGTTGCTTCCTTCTGCCTTAGGAAGAGGGGACCAAGCTGGCACAGACTGGAAGCACAATTTTGCCCTTTAGTTACAACACCACCACGCAATCTAGATGAAAAGAGGAAGCAGCAATCAGTCTGTCTCCTTAAAATTTGGATATATTTTCAAAAAACTATGCATGTACAAAATTTGAGCAGGCTGCAATTCTGGTAATTCTCTTACAATGAGGTTCATGTTACTAACAATGTTAAATGCAGTCAAGAAAATTCCACCTGTCCTCAGTGAAAATAAGGTCACTGTTCAGAATTTTAACTTTGTTTGCTAACAGGGGTCTGAATGACCTTGGTGGTGGCAGTCCAGAGGCAGTGCTGAGTTTCAGCATGTGGACTGCTCCCATGCATGCGGACGCTGTGGTGAAGATGAAAGTATCCTACATGAGGTCAAGTTGGTAGAGCAGTAAATCTGCTGCAAATCTTCAGTTTTGGTTAAGTAGCCATATATAAGACATAGGAGCTCACAGTAGCTATTACCTTGGCACAGGTGACACTCCTCAGTTTAGAGCTAGGCTCAATTTAAGTTTAGTAAAACCACCTGGACTTCTTAGTACATTAAACTTGTCAAAACAGAGTCTAGCAACTTTTGATCCATGGCACTTAACTGTATAGAGTAGGGAAGTTTAGGGGAAGAGTACAACTCTAATAATGAGAACAGACAATCAGAAATATACTTTTTATCAGCTGCTCCTGTACTGAAACAAAGTGAGGGCAGGCTGATAACCCTATTGGTTCTGGGGAGGGCCTTTTCCTTTAGAATGTCCCCTTGTCCTGTTTCTGTGGGACCAAGGCCAAGGGACAGGATTCTCTCGTGCTGATGCCTGCTTAATGACAGATTGGTTTAAGTTGAGCCTGGGTTGAAAAGTTACTGCTGAATAGTAACAAATGCAGGACAGGTACCCTAGAAGAAAGCATGATACGTGTCGTAGATAACAGACTGACTAACACTTCCCAAAGCTCATACAGGATCAACTTACCGTAACAACTAGTTCTCAAGTGTTGAATTTTCTTCAGATACCAGAGCAAGAATGGTGTGTGTGTGTGTGTGGTGTACTAAAAAAAAAAAGCTAATGCACTTTCCCTTGTATAGGAACAGTGGTATACACAATCCTTTCTATGGCCAATGGATTTCTTTCCTTCTATGCTGTAAATATGGATTGTATTGAAACACTATGAAATTTGTGGTGCAATACATTTTGGATTAAAACTCTAATCTTGATTTCTTTATAGTCCTGGTTATGTCCCCTGGGATGCTGTAGCTAATTAAAATTGAGAGGCTTAAAGCATGAAACACCATTTATCACCTGCCCATCATAAGAAGGGGTAGTTAGGTAATTAAGGCCTCTGTTTCTTGTAGGGAATTAGGTCAGGAATGAGGCAGAGTGCTTCCTAAACTCATCTCACCAGGGACAGCTGCTGCTGCACTTTTAGGAGCTGATAAAAACAAAGACAGAAGAGAATACAGCCTCCCTTCGCAGCTGCTTCAGGTGGAGCAGGCAGGGCTGTGCCAAAAGAAGCAAGGCCCAGACTCTGCACTGCAAACTGAGCCCCTAGGGGCACTGCAACCAACGCTCCTACCTGGGCTGCTCTGAACTGCTGCTGGAGATGATGCTGGTTTGAATAGCTGCACCTGTAGTAATTTAATGCCAAACTTTGTAAGGAAGTGGAGAGCAGAGCACTCTTGTAGAGGCGGGCCCTTTGCTTAGAATTGCTGTACTGGTTTTGGATGTGTCATACTTAGGATTAAGCCAAAAATACGTTACTAAACTTGTATGATCCAAGAACTTTATTAACGCAGCAGGCACTTTACAATGAAACCAACCCCACAGCCCAACTAGTCCTTTGACCACATCCATCTGTATGTGTGCACACACAAAACCATCTTTCTAGTAACCACTTCTCCCATTCATAAGCTGTCAGAATCTTGCATCCGCTAAGGCCCTCTTAACTAAGCAGCACAGCCAGGATCTGCTATCACCACACTTAGATTAAGCAGCATCTGAGAACACCTGCTCACTTACAGTAACAGCAGGCAGGAGGTTGCCTTCCCTCTGCCTTTTAAAGGGAGCAGGAGAATGTCTTGGCTCCTGTATTTGGTGGTCAGAATATACAGGAATACCTTTGTTCTTTCCCCACCTTTAAGGTTAAAAGCATTCCAAGAGGAGGTTCCCGGAGTAGTTCAGTAGATTGCAATCTCTAATAAGGATGGACTGGTGTTGTTTCAGCTAATTCCTTCTTCTGGGTCCAAACCTGATCGTCATCGTGGTTCGTTAACAGTCTTTAAACAGTCTTTCTTGCAGTAAGAACTCTTACTATGGCACCTAGTCCACCTACTGCTAGTGCCTGTGGGGATGGGAAAGGAGAGAGGCGTTACTCCCAGTCACACAGCCAGCCCCCGTGCAGGCACTGCAGGCAGTTGACAGTTCCACTGAGACCCCGAACCGCGCTGTTCTCTGCAGGCTGGGCAGCGTTCTGTCGGTGCAGTGTTCCATCACACACACTGTGCGCATCCCTCGCTTAACTCATGCAGCTGCCTCCAGGCTGAGCAAGCACTGCCAAGAGGCAGGACAAAGGCAAAGTTTTAAATACTGCCCAGCCTACTTCTGCCTCACCTTGTTCCTTTCAAAACAAGAAGGAAGAGATGCTTACAGGTGGCCGCACACTCTGAACACTGACTTCTTTCCAGTCAGGACAGTGTTGTGCAATGTTACACACTGGGAGCACCAACCCACGGTTACCCAAAAACAGGCTCCAGTAGAAAGAACAACAAAAAACAAGTCAAGCAGAAACTTGTTCCTTCCTGAGAACCTTCCTCTTCCTCCTCCTCCCCTGTCACTGTTCTGTGAGGCTTGTGACAGCTGCCAATGGCTGGAGTCACCATTACACCACTTCTGCCTGAACGTATCACAGGAAGGCAGCGCGCTTTTGGGAAATGCCACGGGCCTCAGCAGCAGGCTGTGCCACGGCGCAGGCAGCTCCCTGAACTGCAACGTTCCTGTGGGTTGTCTTCCCTCGGAGAGGTGCTGGCAGCCAGTGCTGTGGCTAAAGCCTGTGCAGCTGGGGGCGTCTGAAGTAGTTGCAGTAGTGTCCACAGAACACTTGCTGCAGGTGCCTCGCCCAGCACAAAAACCTGTCAGCTGTCAGCACTCCTGTCCTCCCTGTGCCCTCCCCTACCTCGCTATGAGCAACTCACAGGAACAGCCGGCAGCACCACTATAGCTGCCACCAGAATCCTTCTGGAGATGGCAGAAGCCCTCACTGCACAAACAAGGCAGGCTCACGAGATCCCAGTGAGCTGGGTCTGTGCTGAAAGCACCCGGCTGATGGCAGGGGCGAGGCCTGAGCCCCCCCCAGCCACACACTCAACTACAAGAAACCAGCAGAACCCTGCCAGTTACAGCTCCGCTCCCAGTTCTCGCTCCTTGGTGGGCGAAGCCACCGCGTTTGTTAGAAGAAGGTGCAACACCTCCTGCTGCAGTCGCTGCCCTGCCACAAGTCTCACCTCTCCCTGGCTGAGGAGAGCTCTGAAATGCAGGTAAATGCTTAAAAAGCTCAAAGAGACCCAAGATAAAATGCAAGACCAAGGACTGCACTCCTCGGGGAGGGCTCTCCTGCCCTCACACTTCTCCTCCCAGGGACTGTCCCTGGCGGTGCCGTGCTGACCGCGGCTGTGCCAAGAGGGCACCGGCGGGGACACCTACCTTTTCGTGCCATTGGAGTAATATTGCACTGCTATTTTCTGTTGGCTTTTCGAATCCTTTATAAATATACTTCATTAACAAGTCAATGCCATTTCCGTCTAAGGAGTTCACCGCTTGTTCTATCTCACTGCTTTTAAAAGCCATGAGCACTTTCAGCATGGTTCCCTGCGCCTGCTCCTGCGAAGGGAAGGAAAACGACATCAGAGCCGGGCGCAGCCCCCACACCGTGCTGGGCGCGCTCAGGGGAGCAGCGGCTGCGAGAGAGGGCGGTTGGTTTGTTTGTTGTACCGGGCAGGCGAACGTCCTTCACTTCATGCAGGGAGAAGGCAGAAGGGGAGGCCTTTCACAGCGGGCTTTTTGATGCTGTTTTCTCAGAGGAGCCACCAAAGCGAGCTGCCCGCTGAGCTGCGCCAAACCCCGCGCGTTACGCCCGATTGTCCTGCTGTGTTCCCCCGACCCTCCCGGCCACTCATCTGGGCACGGCCGCCCTTCCCTTCCCTTCCCTTCCCTTCCCTTCCCTTCCCTTCCCTTCCCTTCCCTTCCCTTCCCTTCCCTTCCCTTCCCTTCCCTTCCCTTCCCCTTCCCTTCCCCTTCCCCTTCCCTTCCCCTCCCCTCCCTCACCTTGGTGTCGGGGCTGGCTGCCAGGCGCGTGGCGCTGCGCAGGGCGGCGTGCAGGGCCCTCAGCGCGTCCCCGCTGCGTTGCTGCGAGTCAAGGAGCGCAACGGGTGCGGCGCCGGCCCCCCCCCGCCCCCCGCCGCCAAGGATACCGCCGCAGCAGCGCCTCCGCCTCGGGGCCGGGCTCGGGCTCTGCCGGCGGCGCCTCCTCGGGCTCGTCCTCGAAGCGGCTCCCGTCGAAGCGCTCCACGTCCAGGCGGCGGAAGCGCGACGACAGCGTGCTCCGCGCCATGCCGGAACCGGAACCGGGACCGGCCGGAACCGGAACCCGCCCGCCGGAACCGGAACCGGAACCGCCCCCTGGAACCGGCAGCCGGAACCGGAATCGGAACCCGGACCGGGACCGGGACCCGGCCGCCGGGACCCTCCCTCCCCCCCGGCCCCGGTGCGAGCCCGGAGCGCCCCCGGGCAGGGCCGGGGCCGGGCCTCGGGCTCTGAAATTCCCCGGGGGGGCCGGGACCCGCCCCGGTTTCGGCGACGGAACGGGAACAGAGGCAGGAGGCAGCGTTGGGGCAGCAAAGTGCGAAATAAAAATGTATTGGGGGGGGGGGGGGGGGGGCTCAGAGGAAGTACGGCGTGGTGGTGCGCGGCGGGATGACGCGCTCCGAGTCGGGCACGGCGCGGAACAGCTTGGGCTCCCTCGTGTTTACGTCCTTGAACACCATGATGGAGGCGATGTTCCCGCAGCGGTAGCAGTAGTTGGGGGCGGACCACACGGTCACCAGCTTCTCGTCGAACATGAACTTGTAGCCTTCGTGAACCAGCTGGTGCGCTCTGCAGATCAGCTTCAGGTTGTTGATGTGGACAAACTGCGGGGGAAAAGGAACCTGAGCGCTCCGCACGCTGTGCCCGGCGCCCACGGCCCCTGGGCAGCCCCCAGCTGCAGCCCTGCTGCACAAACCCACCCCGAGGCTTCTCTCTTTCCCAGCCCTGTGTCAAGCTCAGGCAGCGCAGATGCTCCCAGCCAGCCTGGCAGCAGGCAGTGCTGCCCACGCCAGTGTGAGGGTGCCCCTGCGCCAAGAGGTGGCAGCAGAACTGGGGTCTGGCTCCCCAAGTAAAGCAGGGGCAGCGCAGCACCAACAGTGCCATGAGCAAACCCCTGTCTCGGTGCACACTGAGAGGGCACGCTGGGGTTTTCAACCCTCAGCAGTGCGAACCACTCATTTCAGAGGCAGTCGGGATGCCTCAGGCTGCGCTGCCAGAGATGTCAGCCCTTCCTCTGTGGGAAGGCCCCAGAAAAAAGGGGCAGCACAAGGCTTCTGTACCGTCACTGGCTCAGAAGCCTGGGAACATCGACATGTCCAAGCCTCGAGAAGTCTGCTCGCTGCTTTGCAAAGTAACAAAAGTTACGTGAAGAATTGTTAAGGAAATGGTATCTTTGTCTTCTCCCAGCTCAGCGTTCTGTCCTTTGGCAGTTCTCTCTCTGCCTTTAGGATCAAACAGCTGGCTCTTTTCAAGTGGGCTTAAAGGGACAACAACAAGGCACGAGCAAACCTCCTCCTCCTCCTCCTCTACAGCTTCCTTGCAGCTCCCCCACGAGGCCAGTTCCCCTCGCAGTGCCCCAATCCACTCACCGCCAGGGTAAATGCCGAGGCAGCCCCCAGGCAGCGTCTCACACCCGCAGTTACGCGCGGCAGCACCCTCACCTCGTTCGTCACCTTGGCTCCGAACAGCCAGCCTGCCCCCCGCGGGCTGATGGCCCACGTGTCCACGTCCTCTGGGTCCGACCACACCAGGTCACAGAAGGCGCCTTTGTGAGGAATTTCTTGATTGCGTTCAATGGTTCGGATCTGATCGAGCGTCTTGATGTCTGGAGACAGACCGCCGTGCACGCAGAGGATCTGCTCGTCTATTAACTGGGGAAAGGCACGCAAAACACTCAGTATTTCAGTCAAACCCAGCACGCTGCCGGGGTACCCCTAGCGGCCACCAGTGCTGGAGGTCGCATGTAGATGACCTGCTCGGGGCGTTCCTGGGGCGTTTACACTTACAGCTGCTATTGTGAGCATGTCAAAGACTTTGGTGCAGTACCTCCACGCGTTAGCATTGCCGTATTTGGTTTGGCACTCATCTGTTAAATAGACAAGTTTTTCCTTCTCAGCAGATCAGAAGTTCAGGCAGTAAGGTCAGAGGCAACACAACAGAACTTGGAAAGTCAGGTGTACAACAAAAACACACACCACAAACCCGAGCAGCCAACAAGCAAACAAAACCCCGGTCAGGAGCAGCAGCAGATCCAGCAGCGGGGAGCAGCCCCCACAGAGCACCACACGCAGACACCGGGGGCACAAGCAGCCGATGCTTTCCCTGCTTCCCACAGACCCCTCGGCTTGAGGGCAGCTTTGGTTAGAGCCGTACAAAGTGACACTGACGCTGGCAGACAAATGTCTCTTTTGAGCTGACTGGAGAACGTTTACTGGTGCTCTTGGTGGCAGTCACCCAGCTGGATGCACGTCACAGCCCGTGCTCTCTGCTCCCTGTTGCAGGCGTTACGCTACTTCCCAGGATTTCTCACATTTTACCAAAGCCTCACACCACGGAACAAAATAATTTTCCAAGCAACTCAATTCCCCCAGATTTTCGAGCAGTCGTTCTGCTGCTCGCTTCTTGTCCGGGGCTTTCCCAAACGCGAACTGCTGACAATAAATAAACAGCCTCCACAGCAAACTCCACACACGGACACTTTTGGTTATACACAGGGAGAGTTACGGTAACAGCAGGGTTTGGTGCAGAACCTTTCATTCAGACACCGAAGCGCATTGCCAAACAGAAGCACAAACAGAAACACAGACACTGGAGGGAGGGGTGGGTGAGGTCTGGCCTAGAACACCTCTACTTCACGAGCACAACAACCACGTTGACAATGTGAAAGGTTTATTGAGTCCATTTCCCCCCGGTTCTGGAAAAGCCCCACGCAGTGCCGCGTTCAAAGCGGGTTCCCAAGGGAGAGGTGAGGCACTGGGTCCCGGCACGCCAACCCCCAGTCAGACAGCGTTGGGTGAGCACTTACCGTAGAATCCATACACCTGCGTTATCTGCCTGCTCTCATGATTGCCCCGTAACAGTGTGATACGATCAGGCCACTTAGCTTTTAGTGCAAGGAGGTAAGTGAAAGTCTCGAGACTATAATAACCTCTATCTACAAAGTCACCCTGCAAGTCAAAAACACATCGGTGAACGCACAGACAGGGGCGGGGAGGCGGGGCAGGGCTTCCCGGCAGGAACCTGGAGGCACCCGGCGCCCCAGGGACGTGCCCGGGGGGAACGGGCTCCGGCCGCCGGGTGGGCGCTGGGGCCGCCGCGCCTGCAGCGGCACCGGGAGCGGGGCGGGGCGGGGGGGGCCGCACGTACCATGAAGATGTAGTTGGTGTCCGGCACCTGCCCGCCGGTCCGGAACAGCTCGCACAGGTCATAGAACTGCGGGGAGGGCGCGGGGCTCAGCGCGGGCGGCCGGCACCGGGCGCTGAGGCCGGCGCCGTGCGGCGCGGCGGGGCCGTTACCTGCCCGTGGATGTCGCCGCACACCGTGACGGGCGTGCAGACCGGCTGCACGTTGGACTCCTCCAGCAGCAGGTCGCACACGTAGTCGCACAGCCGCTGCGGGGCGCGGCGGGGCACGGTCAGGGGCGGCGCCAGCAGCCCCCGGTGCCCGCCGCCGCCCCGCCACGGTGCCCGCCCCGCTCCCGGTGCCGCCCTGCCCGCGGTGCCCGCACCTTGAGGTCGTTCTCGGGCAGGTACTTGCAGAGCCGCGCGATCTCCACGTACTTGTCCAGGTCCAGCGGCGCCATCTTGGCTCGGCGGCTCGGGGCCGGAAGCGGAGCGCGAAGCTTCCGGGCGGCGTCGCCGAGCGGAAGCGGAAGCGGAGGGGGAGGGGAAGGGGAGCGCTTCCGGCGGCGGCCCCCGGGAGGGCGGCGAGGCAGGGCCCGGCCCGGCCGCACCATGGGGGCGCCGCTGGAGCCGCTGGAGCCGGGGCAGCGCCCGCAGGCGGCCAAGTGGTGAGCGGCGACCCCGGCACCCCCCCGGTATCCCCCCGGTACCCCCCTTGTACTCCCCCGCCGCTGAGCGCCGCCTCCCCGCAGGTACCGGCTGCGGCCTCGCGGCGCGGGGCCCAGCGGGCGCGTGGGGCCCGGCTGCCTCCTGCTGCCCGCCCGGCCCGGCCGCGTCCTGCTGCTGGGCGGCGCCGACACCGACGGCGCCTTCGCGGACGCGCACGTCCTGGAGCTGGGTGAGCGCCGGGGGCAGGGGGCGGCGGGGCCCTCACGGGGCTCCCACGGGGCTCCCACGGGGCCCTCACGGCTCTGACGCCGCCGGCGGTGCCCGCAGGGTCCCTGCGCTGGGCCCAGGCCGGCTGGAGCGGGCTGCGGCCGCGCTACGAGCACGCCACCTTCCTGCCCCCCCGCCGCCCCCCGCGCCTCTGGGTCTTCGGCGGCGCCGACCAGGCCGGGAACAGGAGCTGCGTGCAGGCGCTGGACCCCGGTGAGTGACCGGCACCGGCAGGGCAGGGGGGCTGGGGCCGTGGGCTGGTGGCAGCGGGCAGCCCTGGCTCAGGCCCAGGGGTGTTCTCCGTTCCCACCCCCTGCTGTGTTGCCTTCTTGATGAAACGTCTCAATCAGAAACAGGAACCTGGGAGAGTCCTGCGGTGGCTGGCACCCCGCCACTGCCCAGGACGTTCCACGCATCCTTGGCAGCTGTCAGGGACCGTCTGTACGTCTTCGGAGGGGGAGACAAGGGAGCAGAACCCGTCCAAGACCAGCAGCTTCACGTGTTCAACACAGGTACCTCTGGGTTGTTGTCAGAGGGTGGAAATGAGCAGCCTCTGGGCTGCAGGTCTGCGTTCTGAGCTCCTCAAGGATGCACAAATACTGGGCCCCTGCCTTGGCTGCCAGCTTAAGTGGGTGGACAATGGTTGTTTACTGCACTCATCTTTGTATTGGAACTGGGAGTTTGGACCAAAATGGCAGTGGGATGGCAGTGCCACGGGTGTTCTCGCCCAGTGTTATTGCTCTGTTCACTCCTCTGGCCCCGCATGCAGCAAAGGGAGGCATCAGCGAGGCTGCGGCACCGCTGGTTTGGGGAGCCCCAGAGCCGTTCCCTCAAATGGCCGTGCTCCGTTGCAGCCACCTGTACCTGGTCCCAGCCCAAAACCCACGGTGATCCCCCCTCCCCCCGGCACGGGCACGTCATGGTCGCAGTCGGGACCAAACTCCTCATACACGGCGGTTTAGCTGGCGATGTTTTCTACGATGATCTGTTCTGCATTGATACAGGTAAGGATGGATGCAGGTTCCTCGGAGCAGGAGCTGTGGTGGTGCACTTTGCTCTCAGGGAGATCTTTTCACTAAAAGATCACTGAAGTGTGGTGGGCAGGGAAGGTGAGGTCGTGTGCTGCCACATCTTGCTCTGCTGCTTTTTGCAGAGTAGTACGAAGTAGTCTGCAGCTGGCTTTGCTTTCTCTTTTAAACACGTAACAATTATTTCCTGAGCTCAGAAAAGCAAAATCCTACAGGAACCCTTTTTAAAATAAAGGAAACCTATGATTTTGGGCAGTTGCCATGAAATATTTCAGTCCTGCTGAGCATTACTATTTTTGTGTTGTTTTCCTCCCACAGCAGACCTGACGTGGGTTAAGGTACCAGCCAGCGGTGACGTCCCAGGGGGACGGGCGTCGCACGCCTCAGCAGTGCTCAGGGACCACGTGTACATCTTCGGGGGCATGGGCCCGGCCGGGGCCCTGGACACCACGCACAAATACCACACGGGTAGGGAGAGCTCAGGGCGGGGCGGTAAACGCAGTGTCTGCAAACAGCCCTCGGTTCCTGGGCTTCATCTTCTCCGCAGTCGGTGTCATTGCCCTGGGGTTGTGCCAGCACAAGGGCAAATGCTGCAGCTGCCTCTCTGCTGTTTTTTAGGGCTGTGTAATGGTGCGGACTGGTCCACGGTGATGGCACCACTCCAGCAATGCTTCTCTGAGCCCGAAGCACTGTTTATGCTGTGAACGCCTCTCTTTGCTCTGCAGGGGAGCAGCGGTGGACGCTCCTGCGCTTTGAGTCCCCGCTGCCCGCTGCGAGGCTGGACCACGCCATGTGCGTCATCCCCTGGCGGGCCCCTGGCAGCCCTGGTGCTGCGGAAGAGGAAGCCGAAGAGGAGCTGGCGGGGGGCAAGGCTGACCTCCTGGGGAGCCAGGAGGAGGAGCAGGGCTGTGGGGAGGACCCAGCCCCACGTCTGCTGTTCGTGTTCGGGGGAATGGACACGCAAGGGGAGATGTTCAGGGACTGCCTGGTGACCCTGATCGAGTAGCGTGTGGGCAGGTGGGCCTGGGAAGGTTTTGTAGCAGTGGCTGAGCAAGGCCCTGCCCTGCAATAAACGCGGTGTTGCTGTCAGGGGTGGCTCCGTGCTCCCAGCCGGGTACAGCCGCTCGCTCTGCGCTCACAGCTCCCATCCCTTGGCGAGGCTGCGGAAGAGCCTCAGCAGCCGGAACACGGCGCTGGCTGGGGAGAGGCAGAGGCTGCGCGGCGCTGCTGGGCAGCTCTCAGCATCCTGCTTGGCCACGGAGACCTGCAGGGCGCTGTTACCTACGGCTTTCTGAAGGGTACTTAAAGGGGTTTAAATAAAGGGGTTTAGCTGCCACTACTGTGAAAATGAGTGTGTAGGGCCACCTGTCTCCCACCCCAGGGAAAACACCACAGAGGCAGAGGAGTCGGGCTTTGTTCCTGCAAGGTGAGAGGCTTTGTCATCACTGAGGGAGGCTGAGCTTCAAAAAGCTGCTTTTCAGAGCCTGCTGCAGCTGGGGTTCAGGCCTTGTGAGCGAGCTTTGAGCTGAGTCTCCCCCATGCTCACACAGCCGCACTCCAGGAGCAGCAGGTGAGGGTGAGTCTCACCCAACCCAGGGCAGGGGTCAGGCTCCTGGAGCTGGTTGCTGGGCACTTCCCCACAGGTGGAGCAGGCTCCTTGTGCAGAAGGGGCCTGAACCCAGCTCTTGCCAGCCCCTTTCCTTGGCAGCTTTCTTTGCATTAAGTCCTGCAGCCAAAGCTCAGCTCCCAGCAGCCAGCAGAGCTGCTACAGCTTACCCCCTCCCAGGGCAGTGTCACCCTGAGGCACTGTGTCAGTGGTTACCCGCCCCTAAGGACCCCTCCATCCCCTCATGAGGAGCAGCTGCTGCTAGGTGACAGCAAGTCCAAGCTACAAAAATCCAGTGTAAATAACAAATTTATTGTGGTCACTTCAGGTAGAAAAGCTCTACACCAAATTCACATGACCGAGTTGTTAAATAGAACGCTTCCATGGCCAGTACTTCTACACCCCTGTTGTCATTTACACGCCCCCCCCGCTACCCTTCCCTCCCCAGATAAACACCTGCTAACGAAAAGCAGTAAACAGCCACTTTGGGCTAGCATTTCCAGCTCCACTCACGAGTGAAGATTCAAAGTTACATTCCAAATTAAGAGTTCAATATTTTAAACAAGTGTTCCTGAGTCCAATATATACACACAACATTCAGGGATGCCAGTATCTACAACTCATCCTTTTCTGCTGTTTCTTCTTCACCGGAGGGAGGGGGGCCTGCGCTTCCGTAGAGCTTGCTAACAATGGGCTGAACGACTTCCTCTAGCTCCTTCTTCTTTGATTTGAAGTCTTCGATATCCGCATCTTGGTGGCTTTCAAGCCACTCGATCTTTTCCTCTACTGCCTTCTCTATTGTTTCTTTGTCTTCAGATGACAGCTTGCCACCCAGCTTCTCTTTGTCCCCAATCTGGTTCTTCAGAGAGTAGGCATAGCTCTCCAGCTCGTTCCGGGCATCAATGCGTTCCTTAAGCTTTTTGTCTTCCTCTGCAAACTTCTCAGCGTCGTTAACCATCCTCTCAATCTCTTCTGGTGTTAGCCGATTCTGATCGTTCGTAATTGTGATCTTGTTTTTGTTCCCAGTGCCCTTGTCTTCAGCTGTGACGCGGAGGATCCCATTTACATCTATTTCAAAGGTAACTTCAATCTGTGGGACGCCACGAGGAGCAGGAGGGATTCCCGTCAGATCGAAAGTTCCCAGAAGATGATTATCCTTGGTGAGGGGACGCTCACCTAGAAGACACAATTACACAATTAGGTCACAATTAGTTTTCTTTGCTACCTGTGGTTTGCATTTTTTGCAAAACCACTAGCATTAAGCTACATGCTTTTCAAAGCTGAGGTTTTAAATTCCACCTCGACACTCATCTTGATGCCTACACTATCACCTCTTCTTACTCTAAAGAGGAGCTCTTCAGAATGCAACCATAGAGTAACCATGTTTGAGAGCTGATCTTTTGAGAACTGATCTGCAGAACAGCTGTTGATGCTGCTCAGAGCTGCCTCGGTCTGGTAACAGCCAGGGATAGGTGTGTGCATCTGGCAGTACCTGCAGCTGGCTGCCTAGCAGTGGGAGTCTGTGAGATCCCAGCTGCTGCAGGGGACACGGGCAGCACTTACCTTCGTAGACCTTGATTGTCACAGTTGGCTGGTTGTCAGAAGCTGTAGAGAAAATCTGAGACTTCTTTGTGGGAACCACAGTATTTCTTGGGATCAGTTTAGTCATCACACCTCCAACTGTCTCAATACCAAGGGTCAGAGGACACACGTCAAGCAGGACCAAGTCACCTGCAAAGAACAGATCAAGGGGCAGAATGTGAGTGACTTCAGCTCCTCTTTGAGGGAGTGCATTGCAGCAGTCTGAGGCGGATACAGAACTCAGGAAATTCACATCTACCACTATTTGGCAGTAACAGTACCCGCTCTTCAGTCACTCTTGAGAGTGACAGTAAAGATGCAATTACCTAAAGATTTAATTACCTGTGTCTTGGTCCCCAGAGAGAACACCAGCCTGAACAGCTGCACCATAGGCTACAGCCTCATCTGGATTAATGCCACGAGAAGGCTCTTTGCCATTGAAGAACTCTTTAACAAGTTGTTGTATTTTGGGGATGCGAGTAGACCCACCGACAAGAACAATCTCATCAATATCAGACTTCTTCAGGTCAGAGTCTTCCAGAACTTTCTGAACAGGCTTCATTGTAGAACGGAACAGGTCCTGGAAAGACAAGAGTTCAGACAGTGAGCCTCTATTCCCACGTGCCTAGTCCCAGGCTTAGGGTACTAAGAACTACCGAGTCAGCTCACCAAGGCTGTGTTCAGCCTCAACGAGAACTTATTTGTCAGTAACATGTGCAGCCCCAGATGCCCCAGGAAGCAATGGCTTTCTGCTTTTTAGAATATAAATAACTTGCTACTTGAACTAAGTTATTTGCATTCTGCTGAAGTGTAACAAAGGCACAATGTGAAGTCCTGTGCATTCACCAGCAGCAATTTTGGGAGGGGCTGAGGCAATTTAACTCATTTTCTAAGCTTACCATGTTCAGTTCTTCAAACTTGGCACGAGTAAGTGTCTCAGAGAAATCTTCTCCCTCAAAAAATGATTCTATTTCAATTCTGGCTTGATGCTGAGATGACAAGGCTCGCTTTGCTTTCTCCACTTCCCGTCTGAGTTTCTGCACAGCTCTATTATCCTTCCTGACATCTTTCCCGGTCTTCTTTTTGTAGAGTTTGATGAAGTGTTCCATAACACGTTGGTCAAAGTCTTCTCCACCCAGGTGAGTGTCTCCATTAGTAGCCACAACTTCGAAGACTCCATTGTCAATGGTGAGGAGGGAGACATCAAAAGTCCCACCACCCAAGTCGAACACGAGGATGTTCTTCTCACCCTCTCTCTTGTCCAATCCATAGGCAATAGCAGCAGCTGTTCTGTTTAGGGAGTAACAAATTCAGCAGACTGATCACCAGGCCCCACCCCCAGACACCCAGCGGGCAGAGCTGTTTTGGCTACTCACGGCTCGTTGATGATCCGCATCACGTTCAGCCCAGCAATGGTACCGGCATCTTTTGTGGCCTGGCGCTGAGCGTCATTGAAGTAGGCTGGCACAGTAACAACTGCATGGGTAACCTGCAGAAAGAGCAAGAGGAGATTATCAGAAAAATAAAGGACAAGCTACACACCTCAGAAATGAGCGCAGCAGTGCCTGGAACAAGTAGCCCATTGTTCCTTATGTAAAACCCCACAATCAGCTGAGCCACCTAAGCACCGAACAAAGTTTATGACAGCAAGCTTAACCCTGAGATTCTGCCCAGTTATCTTCAGTTTCGTAAGGCAACTGCTGCCTTAAGTTCCTGTTAGCAGCACTCAGCTCACCTTCTTCCCCAGGTAAGCCTCTGCGGTTTCCTTCATCTTTGTCAGGACCATAGCTGAAATTTCTTCAGGAGCAAATGTTTTTGTCTGTCCACCGCCAACATCAACTTGAATATGGGGCTTGGCTTTCTTTTCAACAACCTGAGAAGAAAGAGACAGTGTCATATATTCCAGCAATTCTTGAAGTTATTCCTAATTGTCAGATTGCTTCTTTCTCTCTGATGAATCACTAAATCCTTTAAGAGTGTTCATCTGAACAGAAAGCTATAAAAGCCACAGGGTTGCTCATAAAAACGCTGATTTAAAGGCCTTGCTTTTCTCAAGCAGGAGAGAAAGCAGGCAGCATCTGCAGCCTGTTCATCTGACATCCCCACCTCCATGCACCACCCTGTGACCAGGCGCACCTTGAAGGGCAAGTACTTGATGTCCTGCTGCACCGAGGGGTCGTTCCAGGTGCGGCCTATGAGCCGCTTGGCATCGAACACGGTGTTCTCGGGGTTGGACGTCAGCTGGTTCTTGGCGGCATCCCCGATCAAGCGCTCCCCCTCGGGTGTGAACGCCACGTAGGACGGGGTGATGCGGTTCCCCTGGTCGTTGGCAATGATTTCCACCCGGCCATTCTTGAAAACGCCCACGCTGCGGGAGAAGCGGAGCCGTCAGGCGGCACGGGGGCCTTCCCCTCCCTCCCCTCCCCCCCCAAGTTCCGCTCTTCCCCTCCCCCTCCCCGTGCTCTGCCGTTTCCCTCCCTCCCTCCCCCCCCAACCGTTCTCCCATGTCCCCAGCCCCCGCCCGGCCGCAGCCCCCCACACACCAGGAGTACGTGGTGCCGAGATCGATGCCCACCACCGTGCCCACGTCCTCCTTCTTCTCCTCGTCGTCCGCCCGCGCGGCGCCCAGCAGCAGCAGCGCCCACAGGAGGTGCCTCATGCCGGCCGCTCGCCCCTCGCCGCCC
The DNA here is from genome assembly GCF_964211825.1 of Aythya ferina. Lineage (NCBI taxonomy): Eukaryota > Metazoa > Chordata > Aves > Anseriformes > Anatidae > Aythya > Aythya ferina. The sequence continues at coordinate 1,083,009 of NC_140318.1, read as the reverse complement.
TGCCGGGAGCCCAAAAGGTCACAAAATGGAGGCGCCACGTGCGGGGCGCGGCCGCTCCGGCCCCCAGCGCGCCCCCCCCGCCCCGGCACCCACCCCCCGGCCAGGCCCAGACCAGGCCCAACTTAGGCCGCGGCCCCCCCCCCATCCCCGTCCCGTCCGTACCGTGCCACCGACCGCGCCGCGCCGCCAACTGCCGCTGAGCGCCCAGGCCGCGCCGGCCGCCCTTATATACCCTCCGTTACTCCTGCGTGGAGGCTCGCCATTGGCTGCGGAGCCCTCGCTGGAGCGCGCCCATTGGTCGGCTGCCACTAAGCTGGCCTTCCGCGATTGGCGACGACCGCGCGGCCGCTCTGACACACCGGGCGCGCGCCCCTCCCGCCGCGCGATTGGTTCGTGCCCCGGCGCCGCGGGCCTATCAGCGGAGAAGCGTGAGCCAAGCGGAGGGCGCCCATTGGCCGCGGGACGCCGTCGCGGCGGGGCCGGGGGGGACGTTCTGGAAGTTTCCATGGTGACCGCGCGGCCCCGCCCCGCCCGCCGCGCCTCGCGCCTCAGGGCCGGCACCGGGCGGGACGGGACCGGCGGGGGGGGGGGGGCACCCCGGAGCCCTGTCCCGGAGCCCAGCGGCGGGGCCGGGCCGGGGGCTCGGGCGGTGCCTCGGGGCCGTGCGGGTGCTGGCTCCCCTCGGGCCGCGCCGTGAAGGAGCGGCGGGGGGCGACGCACGGAGCGCGGGGCCGGCTGCGGGCAGGGCTCGCCCCGTGTGCGGTGACTGAGGTGGCCGGCGGGCAGCGCCAGCACAGCCGTGCCCAATGCCCCGGCTGGTACCCAGGGGGCCTCGTGCCCCCAGGCCTCGGGCTGGGCGCTGTTTCCCTGGGGGAGCGAGGCCGCCAACGCCCCCGGCCCCTGCGGTGCTGCTGGGGGCGATGCTGGCAGCCGGCTGCGTGGGACCAGGCGCAGCAGTTGGCCAAACGGTGTGTGTGCAGGCTCGATAAATGTTTTTTTGCTGTAGTTCGGTTTGCCGTGGTTGGTTGTAAAGCATCAGTTGGCTTTTTAGAAATCAACGACGTGAGGCGTTCTCTGTTATCAGCGGGGAAGATGCAAGGCGGTGCCTGTGCCAGTAAGGAGGAGGCACACACGAAATAGCTCAGAGAATAACAGATACAAAGCGTAAATGGGTGGCTCTGGTGCTGAGCTGGCCCTTGGAGGAGCTTCACAGACGATTTAGGCACAGAGAAGCAGCTGCGGTGACTCAGGGATTTGCTTTCCCACCTAAACCACCACCGGCCCCGTGCTGAGGCCTGGATGCCCCATCCTCACCCACAGGGCACCCGGGAGCCCCGGGACGTGAGGAGCCGTGGGTACAGCTGGCACCGCGCGCTGTGACCAGGGGCTGTGCCCGGGTGAGCTCCCTGCGAGCCCGCTGCTGTCACACTGCAAATGGCCCTGCTGGGGTGCCTGTGATTCCCTTTATTTTTTCTTCTTGGAGAATAAGCTGCTTAAATTCCCTGTCGGGACACACTCTCATTTAATAAATGACATCCAACTCTCTAGTTTTCCCTAGCACTCCTGCAAGCACCAGCCTAGAGGCACACATGTGGAGGTTTAGCCGTGCCCGTGGGGCCGGCAGGCCCAGCGCTGTGCTCGCTGCCCGTCAGGCCGTGCCCTCGGCGGTCTTTGGGCCCCGTCGTGAGGCCCCGGGCACGGCTCCGCGCTGCCTGAGGCCGGGCAGGGGACGGGCCCTGCGCCTGTTTCTTAGCCCGGCCGCGCTGCTCCGCACGGGGCAGGCTCCGGGTGCCCGCCCGGGCCCTTGCCGCACGCTCCGGCTCTGCTTCGGGGGAAGGGCCCGGGCCGGGGCCGTTGGGAGCAGCGTCGGGACTACAAGTCCCAGGGCCCCGCGTCCCAGCAGCGCGGTGTCGCCGCCCGCCGCCTGCGCAGTGCCGCGCCGGGCGCGGGGCCGCAGCGGGAGCCGGGCGGCGGCGGAGCCGGGGCGCTGGCCGGGTAGGGGCGCGCTGAGGGGCGGCGGAGGAGGAGGAGGAGGAGGAAGAGGAAAGGGGAGGAAGGGAGCGGAAGGGGAGAGGAAGAGGAAGGGCGGCGGGAGGGCAGGCGGGCGGCAGCCCGGGCCTGGCCGAGCTCTGCCCGTTGCCGGGAGCCGAGCGGGAGGAAGGCAGCGCGCCGGGAAGGAGGTGCCGGGCGGGGGCAGGGGCAGGGGCAGCGCGGCCGGGCTGGCCCCGAGGGGGGCGGCTGGGGCCCGGCCCCGGTTGCGGCTCGGGGCTGCCCCGCGGCCCTCCCCTCCCTGCTCGGCGCGGCGGGGGCAGCGGGCGGGGGGCGGGGGGCGGCCCCGGCAGCGCGGCGCCTTTCGCGTTCCGGAGCTTCGCAACTCGCGGCTCGCAGAGCGCCGGGACTTCCTGCTTTGTTTGTTTTGGGTTTTTAATCCTTTCTAATAGGGTCTGAGCGCTGGAGAGCTCGACCGAGCGAGTGTCTGTGCTTGTTCTTGCAAAGTCATGATACCGTGCTGCGAGGGAAGAGCTGGCGGTGCCGCCGGGAGCAGCTCCCAGCCCGAGACGTGATGCTCGGCTTAGGACAGGCAGCGGGCTGCTGTGGAGGGCGATGCAGCTGACTCACGGGTGGGAGCTGCGGTTTGAAGATGATGGAGGGGAGCATGGCACGGACAGTCCGTGAAATCCCAAATGCTGCGCTTCCAAAAAACGGGCAGCAGACAGGACGGTGATTTTAGGAAACGCTCCTAGGGGCTGCTCCTTCTGGGGGGGTTCCGGAGCGCTTGAGGTGCCGTAGGTGAAGGTTTCGGTGTGTGATGCGTCAGGTCCTGGAGCGTGCAGGCTGTGCTGACAGCCCCCCTTTACGGTGGATTGCAGCGCTGGGACGTTTCGAGGTGAAGATGGGAACTGGTCTCAAGACAGGAGGCTGGGAACGGGTTGTTTTTGTCAGTGACTTCAAGTTCTTCTGACTGAAAGTTAATTAGTATGACTCATTATGTAAGGGGAACCCCTCTTTCCAACAGCACAGGCAGCCGGAGCACATTTTAGCCTGGCTGCGTGCTCCTGTGGATTTTTGCGCAATGCAATCATACCGCAATTGACAGCTCAGGAGCCAGCCGAGCCCGAGCACTCCTGATAAGCCCTGTTAGGGGCATGGGAAACGAGGAGCTCGTTGCACGTAGATCTTACTGCGTAGGCGCTGTGCTGCGCGTTGGCTGCAGAGCAGCCGCTTTCAAAGACACAAACTTGAAGAAAGAGTTTCAGGTTAGTATTGACAGCCACTGTAGCAGGTTGAAATGCATTGTGCGTGTTGGACCTGTTTTGAGATGGTGAGTATTGCAACGTGAGAGTTCAGCGGGTAGATCTGAGGTCATGGTGAACTCTCCTGCTGAAAAGTGTTTGCTTGTTTTTGCTCAAAGTTGGGAGGTGAGTTGTTAGCTTGTATACAGAAGGCTTGTTAGTTGTTACTGTAAATATTACCAAAGAAAAAGAGATTTTCATCGGGGCAAGCTAGTATGGAAGTTGTTCAGCCCTGCTTTGGAATTCTTTTTCAGTAAGATGGAGTGATTTCAGCTTTGCCTTGCCCTGCCCTGCCTACATTAGATCTGCCCAGACTTGCTTTGGAAGTTGAGTCTTGCGTAGCTAGACTTAGGAGGAGCAAATAACCTTGAGCAGGAGGCGTTGGAGGAGGGAGAATTTGGTGTACTGGCAGTAACTGTGGCTTGGCTTAATCTCTTTTCTGTCAACTGAATCGCAGAAATATTTAATGGAGGTGTCACTTGTTTCTGTGTGCCACGGTACAAAACCACATACTCTGTAGGTTCAGTACCTGAAGATTTATGAGATTTTTCCCAGGACTTCTAAACATGAGAAGCAATCCCATGTTTAGTCCCATATTTATCAAAGGCAGAGGTTGTCTTGGGTCCTAATAAACTTAGGTCACGCTGATGGCAGGACAAAACATCTTAGAAGCTGTCAGCTCACACAGTCTTTGTGGTTTCGGTGGAGCGTCACAAAGTGGAATTGCTTGAATTGCTGTGATAAGTTTTTCATACCGTGCCACAGCTTTCAGTAGCTTTCTGAGCAGCCTTACGAAATATGAAGTGTTTTCCTATTGAAATGAGATTACCGGGATTGAAAAATAGCTGGCAGATAGCAGGACTTATTTAGTACCTGTTGTTTCTTCAGACATCAGATTGCCAGATACCTAAATTTCCTAAGCTCTCTTTTATACGACTACGTGCAGGCTTCTCTCATTTCAGGTTTGATGAACGATAGTTTTAAACAAGGTAACTGGGTAATTATGGACAGCTTCTTTATTTGTGAGAAACTGATAAGGTAATCTGATAAACAACTTTCCGGAATTAGTACCAGCTGAAGCTGCTGCTGCTCTGTCTGTCTAACCTTGCCTTCTGCAGCGCGTTACCGAGTACGTAAGTGTGGCTAATTGCTTTTTAAAGCTCTTGTCCTGAGCGCTGGCACAGAGTGAATGTTGTGCAGCGTGGGAAGGGTAGAGAATACAGCTGTTGTCCTTTTATACTAATCATAATGGGAAGGGTTTTTGTTTTGTTTTGGTTTGGTTTTAGGGAGCAGTGCACTGTATAGGTGTACTCATGGAAGAAGAGTTTCCCCTTTCAGGTTAGGCTGTGTTCATACCAGTATCCCAACAGAGGAACAGCATCTGCATCTTGCTTAAGTAGGTTTGGGGGATTTTATTTTCTTCTTTGACCGTGCTGCATGTTTTCTTTAGAGCCAGCCTGAAGCCTGCTGAAGCGCCGTATGTGTCGAGCTACCAGCGTCACAGCTCTGCTGTTCTCAGCCCTCTGCCAGACACTGAAGGTGAAGACAGTTGTTTGCACTGTTACTTTCTATGTTCGTGTGATTTCAAAATAATTAATTTTTAAAAACTGGTAATAAGAACGAGTGAAATGTTCTTCATCTGCAGAGGTGTGTTTCAGCAGCAGTTGTTAGCTGTCAACATGTTTACGTTTTCTGGAGGACTGTAAAGCCACGGATGCTGCTGCTCCCTTTTTCTTGTACATGGGTCCTGAGGTTTGCCATGGTGGTTTGGAGAAGTTAAAAAAACAAACAAACAAACAAACAAACAAACAAACAAAAACCAACTGCACAGCAGCGTGAAACTTGCCACGGTTACTCAGTGCTTACACGTCTCTGCTTATTTACTGGCTGTGGTACTGCATCACGCGGAGATGCCCAAATCCTTTGTATGTTAGGTGGTATTTCTGCAAGACCCACGCTGTTTGGTTGTTTTTTTGTTTGTTTTTTCAGGCAGTGTTACAAATGATAACAGCATTGTTCTGTGGTAGTCTGCTCTTTCCTAAAGTTGCTCTTTTTGCTCGCTGAACAGAGCCAGGTTGTATGTGCGTGTGTTAGGACTCCAGACTGTGTGGGAGTCTTACTTGCTTTCTGAGCATTAACTATATATTTATTCTTGATTGAATGCACAGACATATTTACTGCTAAGCTTATAGCCTTCTTATTGCTTCATTGGGGCCAACAAAACTAGTTCCTGGAAGTGTTGGAATTCACCTTTTTCTTCCCCTTTTCTTTCAGTGAGTGCTGTGTAGTCCACTGTCAAAGATGGTGAAGCTGGATATACACACGCTGGCTCATCACCTCAAGCAGGAACGACTGTATGTGAACTCAGAAAAGCAGCTGATTCAAAGGCTCAATGCGGATGTATTGAAGACAGCTGAAAAGCTGTACCGCACAGCATGGATTTCCAAGCAGCAAAGAATTAATTTGGACAGACTGATCATAACAAGGTGACTTGGCAGGGTGGTGGTGGAGAATTTGTGGGGAGAAAAAACTCTAAACTTCTGTGAATTGCAGCAAATCTCTCAGATTTTTCTCTTATTATCTCGAGTCCATTGCTGTGCTGACTATAAAAATAGTGAAGTTTTAAAACAAATCTAAACTAGGGTATTTGACTCACCTGAGGCTTGCTTGTTGTCTGTTTAAGTTACCCCCATTTTATGTGTGTATTTTACTTCTGTCCACAGTTTATGTGAGCAAACTGTCCTTGTTCCTGAATATGGCAATAGTTTGGGTCAACTGTACGGAAGACTTTTTGCCTTGGTGGTACCCTTATTAGCAGATTGACCCGGTGATGCCTTCTGGTAAACTTGTTTGCTTACGAGTTACACTGTCTCTGTGTTTTTCTTTAAAGTGCTGAGGCTTCTCCTGCTGAATGCTGTCAGCATGCAAAAATCCTGGAGGACACGCAGTTTGTGGATGGATACAAGCAGTTGGGATTTCAGGAGACTGCTTATGGAGAATTCCTAAACAGACTGAGAGAGAACCCTAGGCTTATTGCATCCTGTCTGGTTGCCGGAGAGAAGCTCAACCAGGACAACACGCAGGGCGTCATCCACACAGTCTTCACCTCCATTTATGGCAACTGCATCATGCAGGAGGACGAGAGCTACCTCCTCCAGGTCCTTCGCTACTTGATCGAATTTGAACTTAAGGAAAGTGACAACCCCAGGCGGCTGTTGAGACGAGGTACTTGTGCGTTCAGCATCTTATTCAAACTTTTTTCTGAAGGACTTTTTTCTGCAAAACTTTTTCTTACTGCAACTTTACACGAGCCAATCATGCAGCTTCTGGTTGAAGATGAAGACCACCTGGAAACTGATCCAAACAAATTAATTGAGAGATTCTCTCCGGTACAGCAGGAAAAGTTGTTTGGAGAGAAAGGCACAGAAAAGTTCAAGCAAAGAGTTCAAGAGATGGTCGACTCCAATGAGGCCAAACTGGTGACCTTGGTGAACAAATTCATAGGCTATCTCAAACAAAACACGTACTGTTTTCCACACAGCTTGCGATGGATCGTGTCACAAATGTACAAAACGCTCTCATGTGTAGACAGGCTGGAGGTCGGAGAGGTCAGAGCAATGTGCACGGATCTCCTGCTAGCATGCTTCATCTGTCCTGCGATTGTTAACCCAGAGCAGTACGGGATAATTTCTGATGCTCCCATAAACGAGGTGGCAAGATTTAATCTGATGCAGGTATGACTCCTTTTAAGCTAATATTAAAAAAAAAAAAATCTGAAAGAAATGTCCTTGGCCTTTTTTTTTCTCTACTGCAACAGGGTGGTACTGTGTTAAAGGTAGAGTGCTCTACCTCCAATCAACAAGATAAATGCTAATACAATATTTGTCATTGCTGAGAAGGCATGTTCTAAAGTTTATCTGCTTGTTTGCTTAAAATATTTGCTTTTAAAATGTTATAGGATGTATTCCTCTCTCTCTTACGAGAGTTGCAAATGTACTTAGCTTCCATTCTTCATAATAGCTTTTATAAAGTGTAAATGTGACTGTAAGATGAATTCTGGAATATCTGTAAACGAACACGGTGCTCTTCTTTCTAACGTTAAGTATTATGCCAGGTATTTAACAAAATAATTATGTATTTTTCTGACAAAAAACCTCTTGTCAAGCAGTAGTGACCACTATGTAACTGTGTAGCTGTCTACTCTTTTATTAGAGTATTCCCCAGCCCTCACGGCAAATTTTTGTCTGTGTGAATACTTGGACAATTTAATGCTAGTGTATAGAGGTGTGGGCTGCGGGCATTAAGTGAGACTCATTTGGCTGAGGATATGACCCACACAAGTAACAAAACCTATTTTTAAATGTCTATGAAGTGGACAGTGATCCCCACAGAAAATCATTCCAGTGAAGTTTACTCACGACACTGTTACCGCCAGGGCCTTGCATTGGTTTTCAGATACGTTGTTAGTCCCGTCCAGTGCAGCTGCTTGCCTGTTGCAGCAGATTGCAATTGGCTCTTTAAAACTGAGAGTAGGTTGTAGTTGGTGATTAATAAGGAGCATATTCTCTGATCTAGAGTTAGACTTTTCCCTGTTTTGTTTTTCTCCCCACTTACACTTAGTAAAGTACCTACAGCCTTTTAAAATCTCTAGCTTTGAGATAATCGGAATTGAGAGTTGAATCTAGGTCATGTTGTAAAAACAAACATGCTTTGTTCCTGCGAAGGAAGTATGGATACTCATGGCATACCGCGCATGCAGATTTTCTTATTAAATGCAACAACTGCTTTTTTTTTTTTTTTATATGCTTGCATTTTTTCTACCCTAAAAGCAAACACAAAACTATCCAATCAACCAAAAGTATTTCTAGTGTTACATTAAAATGAACGTAGAACGGAGGAGTTGCCTTAACTAATTTTTGTAACAGGGTCCATTGTGGTGATGTTTTGCAATACTTATTCCTCATAGTTTTTCTCATTTCAGGTTGGGAGACTTCTGCAGCAATTGGCAATGACTGGTTCCGAAGAGGGGGATCCACGTATGAAGAACAACCTTGCTAAATTTGACAAAGTAAGAGTCCAGACTTCAAAAAAACCAAGACTCTCCTGTCTATACTTCATCCTTCTGCAGCCTCTTTTTTCTGACATTGCAAAGCACTTGCTAAGCAGTTAACTTAGGATTTCCATGTTCTGAAAAGCAGATTAAATGCTGCACAGAGCTGGGAACAAAATCTTGAGTACTAGAATTAAGGCTCAGGGATTCTCACTTCTACTTTGAAATCATACTTCTTAAAAGAAAATACAGAAAAGAAATTAAAGCAAGTTACCTTTTAAACTGAAATGCTGAATTACTGTCAGTTTTTTACTGATGCGAAAGAAAACACTTAGATCTGCAGACAACTTTTGTATGAAATCTAGTGTTTAAAAAGGAATTTGTTAGCACAAGGAACTTCTGTTCCGTTTTTGTTTTGCTTTTTTGTTCGCCTTTTTATGTTAGTATGACTCCTCCATAGCAATTGGCTTCATCAGAACAACAAAACTAATGATATTTGATGTACTGTCATATATTAAAAACAAACAAACAAAACCATACACTTAATTTGCTTGTGTAACTTCCAGATTTTGGTTAATTAAAAATGCTCTTCAGTCATCATGTGAAGTTACACATATATTGTACAGGTAATGTTCAGTCAGATTAGAAAGTGATACTGTGTGGTGCTTCCTTGTTTCACTTTTAATCTGTGCTCAGCAGATCCTTTAGGAAAGGGCAGCTTCTTTGCCATAAATAGTTTAATTCGTATTTATGATCTGAAACTGCTGCTCTGCAATGAAACACTTCAAAAACTAAGAACACTTAAGTAGTACTTTTGAATGCAGAGAAGGATTGCAGGAAGTACTAAAACTTTCCTTACCTGCCTTTCAGTGGGTTTAATAATGCATGGTATTTTATCCCAAGATGTTAAAAGTAGGAAGCAAAACTTAATGTTATTATGTAAACTATTTAGCTCTTGTCATAACTTAGGTTCTTTTCAACCACTGGTAAATGGTCTTTCATTTCAAAACTTCTTCCCTTGCAGAGCTGTGTTGCTGCTTTCCTGGATGTAGTTATTGATGGGCGTGCAGTTGAAACTCCTCCAATGTCTTCAGTTAACCTCCTGGAGGGGCTGAGTAGAACAGTGGTTTACATGACATACAGCCAGCTGACGAGTCTGGTAATATCTTAAGTTCCTAAATAGAATTAATATAAACTTGCACCCCTGTGTTTACAGACTGGATAAACAGGGCTGATAATTCACACTGAAATTCTTGCCCACGCTACTTCTAAACTTGTAGGTTGGTTTTATGCGGAATGTGATGTCAAGTGATCAACTTAAGGAAGATCGGATGGCTCTGGAAAACTTGTTAGCAAACTTGCCCCAGAACAAACCAGGGAAAAGCAGCAGCCTTGAAATGACTCCGTACAATACCCCACAGCTCTCTCCTGCAACCACTCCAGCTAACAAAAAAAATCGCTTACCAATAGGTAAGGACAGCAAACAGACTTCCTGCATGATTTCTGATACCGTGATATATTTCCTTTACCTTTTTTTTAATCATCTTGTTAGGATTATTCTTTGGCTACACTTTCTGGTCCTACTTTTTAGTCTGTAGATGATAGAGAATTTTTTTTTGCATAGATAGCCAGGCATCTTTATTACTTTCTGATGTGAGTGTCATGAGCTTCCCCACTCTGGACTGAACAGGAGAAGAATGCTGGAGTAGTTGTTAGGCTAGTGCAAGGATAGTAAGGGGAAAGTTTGAAGATGGAAAGCAGATCTAGGAGGGAAGATTGCTTAGGAAAGTGGTAAGAGGGAAGCTATGATATTTAATTAGTGGGGCAGACTAAGTTTAAAATGATTGTATCATAGAAGGGAGGAAATGTAGAGGAGGAAGAAAAAGAGTAGAACTTTGAGTATGTGTTGAGAACAGAGTATCTCTTCATTCTCCATTATTTACCCAATCTAGTTTCAGTAGTTAAGATACTGTAATGCAATTTTGTGTTTTTGTTTTGTTTTTTTTTTCTTCCTGTTTTTGAATAGGTTTTCTGAATCTTGAACTTTTCTATTTTAATAATATTTTTTCTTAAAGTAAGAAGTGTGGTAGTCTTCGTCAGTGTGTATTTATGTGGATATGACCAAATGGGATATTTCTGTTCATTTGAGACCTTTGGTGTTAGTTTTTAGCAGGATCAAAATATATACAGACAGATAAGTGGCACAGAAAAACAAACCCCAAAACAAACCTATCCCATGTTGTTTTAACTCTGCTGCTGAATGGTTCTGGTCTTAGGCCTACGGAGTAGTGGCACAACAGGATTTATTTTATGATATAAAATAGTTTTGTTACTCAAAGTTTTGATTTCTTTTGTTTTACTTTAATGCTTTCGAAATCCAGGACAGCAATTGGCAGCCATTACTGCCTGGGATACTTCTGCCACCAATCTTTCAGCTCATATAACTCTAGTAACCCCTTTTGGTGGGTAATGCCATCTTTCTGTTCTTTTCTGTGAAACTTATTTATAACACAACTGTCATACTTAAGCATGCTTTTGGTTTATTTGGAAATAAGTTCTTTTTCAGATTTCTTAATTGATTTCTCTATGAAACTCATTCTTTATGTACGTGTGGTTTTTAAGAATACCGTATGTGTATTTGTGGATGATTTTAAAATCAAAATTTGGCTGTTAGTTCTGCACACTTGCCTTGTTTTCCTTGGACCAAATAAAAATTAACTGGTGTCATGCTGCCATACTTAGCAATGTTAATTCCCTGTGGGTGTTTTTCCTTCCACAGTGTCAAACGTGAAAATAAGGCTACTTGAAAGGACTAATAAAGAGTCACCAAATAATGCGAACAAAATACCTGATGTTGATTTTGTGGATCTGCATTTGAGACACCTGCTAGAATAAATTGTCTCTACTTAGAAGTTTTTCCTCTTAAAATGCAAATGAATTAAACATCATTTTTAAGCCACAGGAACCTAGACCTTTTTTGTAGGTAAAAGCCTTCCTAATCACAGAATCGTCTAGGTTGGAAGAGACCTCCTAGATCACCTAGTCCAACCTCTGACCTAACACTAACCAGTCCTCCACTAAACCATATCACTAAGCTCTACATCTAAATGTCTTTTAAAGACCTCCAGGGATGGTGACTCAACCACTTCCCTGGGAAGCCCATTCCAATGCCTAACAAAATGTTCTCAACTAATTTATTAAGGGTCTTCCTGTGATTGGAACACACAATTCTACAAATGCAGAATCTATTTTTCAAGAGATCTTTCTGTTTCTTTTTGTGTGCTTTTTAAACTTTTCCTATCTACTAGATCAGTGGCAGTCTCTTCTAAGGACAGATGTTTTTTCTAGGTTGTGTGGGCATGTATGACTACTAGTTAAAGAGAGAAGAAATAGCATGTGGTTCTTAAAATATTTAAAACATAAGTATCTTCCTCGATTGCTTTGAATTATATGGACGGAGTAGACTTTTTTACAAAATGAATGCAGACATCATATTCCCACTTTTAAGTGTATATAGCTGGGGAGCTCCTCTGCAGCTACCACCACGTCAAATTCACTATTACTACTTGGTTGCATTTTTGATTTCACGTGCCAAAACTCTGGATCCTTTAAAGTTACTGAAATTTGTGCTAATCTTTGGTGTAAAAATTTGTGCAGGCAAACAGGATGTGACAAACAAACAGGATGTTTCTCTCAGTTTTTCACAGTTCAGTACTCAATGTTAAACACTGGTTCCATCTCTCAAATTCTATTAAGACTTGGCATTTTATAAATTTATTAGTATGCATGTTATTAATTCAAAACTTTGCAGTTCTGTATTTCCATTGCATTGTCTTTTTCTCCCTAAACAAGGAACAGCTTTCTAATGTTGATATTTCAAAACACTTTCTTAGCAACTCGTAGCAGAAGTAGATCAAATATTCTAATGGATCAGCATGGGGATCACGAAGGATCCTCGCAGGAGACCATCCCAGAAGTTCAGCCGGAAGAAGTGCTGGTGATTTCTTTGGGAACAGGTCCACAGATTACTCCAGGAATGATGTCAGAAAATGAGGTATGCAAAATCTATTACAGCTTAGATATTTTGTAAAATACAGCTTCTGTGTTCTTTAATAGCAGAACAATGAAGTTGTGATGCTTAAATTCAGATAATATGTTCAAAACACTGATTAAAAGCTTCACTTGTTTGTTTGTGTTACTGAACTTGGGTATTTTAGCTTTCAAATTTCCACATGTTAGAAGTTTTTTCTCCTCCCTTAGCATATCTGCAAGTTGTGAAAAACAGTATGTTAATGCGGGAAAAATGGAGCTGGCAGTTTTATGAAGAGGCTTTGTCATCTAACATGCTTAACAAACTGGGGCTGTTACTTCCGAGCCTGAATAAATTAATTCTATTACCTCCCTGTGTGCTTTGTCCTCTGCATCAAGTGACGTATGTGAATAACAGCACAGGAACGCTGATCCTGATGTTTTTGGCAGCTCAGAGTTGAATCACACAAGCCCAGCTTCTTGTGAGGGTGGAGCTGTGGTCATGTTGCCATGAATGCCTTCAAAATATGTCACTTAGGTTAAGGCTGGTTTTCTAGCCTGTTCTTTCAGCAGGCGTAGAACAGCATTCTGCTTTCATCTTCACTGCTTTGCTTGCTAGTTGGGATTATCTCCTTCTGCAGCCTTGTGTAACCATCAGTTTCCATGTTACATCAGACTGATGGAGTAAGGAGGAGCTGGTGGGCCTGTTACTACCAGGGTTTGCCTTATGTTCATGTCTTGGTTACCTTACATTCCCTCCAGGCTCTAACTTTGGAGATAAACATGTTTTTTCAAATGGAATGTTAGGAGCTTGATTGTACCATTGACATCTAGAAAAAAAGTGCAAAAAGCACGTGCAATATTTTGTTCACTGTGTAATTACCTGAAAAATAGATTATGTTAAGGAAGTCTTGTTTGTTTCCCCCCAACTCTCTAGGTCTTAAACATGCAGCTTGCAGATGGCGGACAAGGAGATGTCCCTGTTGATGAAAACAAACTCCATGGTAAACCTGATAAAACCTTGCGCTTTTCCCTCTGCAGTGATAATCTGGAAGGAATATCTGAAGGTGAAGGGTTACTTAAGTCTTGAAGAAGTTTTGTCACTTTTTTTCCCCTTTTCTGTAAAAGGAACTTCTGTTAAATATAGCATGTCATCTCTACTGTTTTAAAGATCAAGCTAGGAGCTTGTCTTTTCTGTTAGCCATTCAAAGAAAAAAGTCTGGAACAGAACTTTGACCTGGAAAGGCATAATTTAGTCTGAGAATTATGACCAAAAACAGTAAGTGTATTTAGAAGAAGAAAAGGGTGTTCTTGTTGTTGGTTTTTGTTTGTTTTTTAAATTAAGTGCACAACTAATTATTAAAAATAATCTAACTTTCCTCTAAACTTAGAGTTCTCAGACTTTTTTTTTTCCATCATGTTCTAATAAACTATTACATATCTCAGAATGGTTTCTGGACTCAGGACAACTCCTTTATATTAACCTCAGACACAACAAAGCAGAAGTTTATCAGTGGTATCGAAGAGGTCTGTACAAATTATTAAGTGTGCTTTATTTTTTTATAACTTCTGTAATGTAGTTCTTGCTCTCTTTCTTTTCAAATAAACAATAATTAAATTAATGACAAAGGCTTTATTGGCTCTTAGTTGAAGTATGGTAATGGTGAGATTCTAGATCTCTGGTAATCTGTTTGTAGATTATGATGGTCAGTATGGTCCTTCATACATGTGCAGTATAAATCATGGTGCAGATTAAGGATCTATAGAGTAGGGATCAAGAGTAGCAAAACACTTTGTTAATCAGTTCAGTATTTTGTATTGTACGTAATTTCTCTTAATCATTGTTGCTAATTGTGTCCAGGATTGTTAATCCTGTGTATTTGGAAACTGTTACTCAAATTAGATTTATGGTAAAATGTGTTTTCACAGGTCCTTCAAATCGTTCCAACTCTGTATCATCTTTGGATTTAGAGGGAGAGTCTGTATCAGAGCTTGGTGCGGGCCCCTCTGGGAGCAATGGTGTTGAAGCTCTGCAGCTGTTAGAGCATGAACAAGGCAGGTGCAAATTCTCTGAAACAAGTGCCTGAGGTGCTGTAGATGCTAAAGCAAAGGTTGAAAATAAAATTGCATGGAATTTTGAGACATAAGTAGTTTGTAGGAAACTGCTTGTAAAGTTTTGCTTGATACTTACTTTTCCTTCAAGGGAATAAGGTGGTCTAGATTGGAGTAGTCTTAAAGCAGCTGAATAGCTTTCTGTTTAACATACATACATGAAACACTGGAACAGGTTGCCCAGAGAGGTTTTTGAGCCTCCAGCCTTCTAGATTTTCAAAACATGACCATGAGCAACCTGCTGTAATAGACCATGTTTTGAACAGGGGGTTTGGACTTGAATGATCTCTGGAGATCCCTTCCAGCTTCAACAATTCTGTGTTTTTTATTGGAATTGTATAAGTTTCTTGATAATGTGTCAAGTTTTATCCATTACTTTATCTGTCTCTTGGGTTGATAGGTCACCATGTGTTGTTTAAGATTCTTCTTACATCTCAGATGTACTTAAACATTGCTTTCAGGGAGCATCTCTTGAATTGTATAATAGTGCTTTACAGGCCTTACTTTTAAACACTATCTTATGTGACAGAATTATTTTTTTTGTTTTGTTTTGTTTTTTAATCCCCTTTAATGTGCTCTTACAGATTTTCAATTAGAAGTAATCTGAGAAGCCTTTCAAAAAATTCAGAACTTTTTTATTTTTATATAGCCACAACTCAGGATAATCTTGATGACAAGCTCCGCAAATTTGAAATCCGTGATATGATGGGGTTGACTGATGACAGAGATATATCAGAAACTGTGAGCGAAACTTGGAGTACAGATGTCTTGGGTAGCGACTTTGATCCAAATATTGATGAAGACCATTTGCAAGAAATTGCAGGTAACTCAGTCGTGCATCTGGTATGTTAAAATGCTTCATGCTTGCTGTGAAATGGTGAAGCTCCAGAACCCTTCTCCTCTCTTTCTAAATAGGTGTTTTCATTGATTAAAGTGGAGCTGCTCTGTAGGAGGATTTTGTGTGCATGACTTATACTGTGTTTGGTTGCCCATTTTTATCTTTATAACATTGTCAGTTTATTAAGGACACTTAAAAGAGAAAAATAAGAACATGTTGTGTTAGACTTATCTTCAGAAAATATGTATCTAGTTAACACATTTCTGCTTTACTTTCGCAGGTGCAGCTGCAGAGAACATGCTAGGCAGCTTGCTGTGTTTACCAGGTTCAGGATCTGTGTTGCTTGATCCTTGCACAGGTTCAACCATATCAGAAACCACAAGTGAGGCCTGGAGTGTGGAAGTATTACCAAGTGACTCAGGTCAGAATTACGTAGTTTGTATTTATTAATTTAGTGTGAACCAGAGGCATATAATTCAAAGCACCAGCCTCTTCCTCTGCTTCCTCAAGAAACTCCTGTTGTAAGCTTAGGTTAATATTTGTGAATACTTCTAGAAGGATGTATTATTCCTAGGCAGAGAGAAGATAAAAAGCATTGTAAGAGACTTACTGTTACTTAAGAAATTCTTAAGGGCTGAAAAAGGAGAGAAGGCAATGCAAAGCAAAATTGTTTGCTCTTTTTTATAGTGATGTTTAGTAGTGCTGTATTTGATCACAATTTACTTTGGTTGTTTTGGCTGTATACCGCTGTCTCTAAGTAATACAATACTTGAATGGATAAGAACTTGTCAAAATGCCTGTGCAAATAGGGCATTGCTTTCTGGGCAGAGTCCTGCCTTCTGTGTAGGGAGAAGACTTGCTGAAGTGGTTCAATTAGCTTAAAAATTAATATTCCAAATCAAGCCTCACAGTCTTCTTTTTGTATGTGAATTTTAACGGAGCCTGGCATTGAGTAGTGATGCTTTTTCTCTCTTCTCTGTGTTGTTTCTTGTTGTAGAGGCCCCGGACCTAAAACAGGAAGAAAGACTGCAAGAACTGGAAAGCTGTTCTGGGTTGGGTAGCACATCTGATGACACAGATGTAAGGGAGGTCAGCTCTCGACCCAGTACACCAGGCCTCAGCGTTGTATCAGGTGTGTTTAATTGCATTAAAAACACACTGGTGTATTAGAACATAGTCAGCATCTGCTCTGCTGTGTTTGCTTTAGTTTCATGAGATAAAAATTATGTATAACTTTTTGTACTCATTCTGGGATTTTCAAAGCTGTAATTCTTTATTTAACTTATAAAATTAAAAAGAAAAAAAGTAGCAATGCATAGAATACTGCGTGGTACAGTAGCAATGGTTAGTAGTGGAGCACTGATTTAGAGGAGACTCCTAACTTTCTTGTATTCAGTTTGTTATCATAACTTTAAGTAAATCAGCATACGTGTACTTGAGTTTCTAGTTTTCCACAAAGTGTTTAGCAGAGTGAAACATCTTTCTAATGTACTTCTTCAAAGAGTATTCATGGGTATGTTAAAACCATTGAATATGTAAAGCAGAAACATAAAATCTTACTTTACAATTATGGAAATTTTGAATGTTTTTATGTGCTACTGTCAGTTATGACTTGATTATTGCATTGTTGACCAAACATGTTAACAGCTTCGGGATTTTGCTTCCTTTTTGTCTGGAAATGTATTTAAGGTGCTTCTTTTGTTATATGTAAGGTATTAGTGCAACATCTGAAGATATTCCTAATAAGATTGAGGATCTCAGGTCTGAATGTAGCTCTGACTTTGGGGGAAAAGATTCTGTGACAAGTCCTGACATGGATGAAACAGCCCATGGTAAGTAAGATACCTGTAAATGAGAAGTAAGAACTCTGATAACTGAGGTCTCACAACGTTAGTAAAAGTGATGTATTTATAATGGATATTGAGAATCCCCAAATTTTTATGTTGTAGTAGGAGCACAATGGAAGCTCAGAGTGCAATAATACTCCTTCTCTTCTGTTTTTTTTTCCCCTATTTCAAAGATCTAGTGGCTGAGAAGTTTGGTGTTTTCTTTATTTCTAGCACTGTATTTGTTTGGCAAAGAGATGCCGGTATTTTATAGCACTAGAGCTTGATCCTTCAATCTAAGATTGCCTTTTGCTAATTCTGTTTGATTGCATTGATTGTTTTCTTGCACTTTGGAATTGGTCTCCTCAAGATTTTCCCCATTTTTGTGATGCAGTTCTTTGATCATTTTGGCACATAAGATGGGAATCTTTCCATATCAGAATACCTTTAATAATTTTTTAGAACATAAGTCCTGTGAACTGTTACTGAAGATTGTTTTCTCAATGTCCCTTATGTGTAGGTGGTTCTTTGAACAATGCTAACTTTTTTTTAACCTTTGTTTCAGGAGCTAGTCAGTTGACATCTCCTCCTTCTCAGACAGATTCTTTGCTTGCATTGTTTGACCCTCTGTCATCAAATGAGGGTAAGTGGTAAAGAATAAACTCTGTTAATAAAAATTGCCATTCAATACTTCTATGTTAGTATCAGCTAATTTGGATGAATATTAACAGAAATGTATGTGGCTTCTTTTATGTTTATTACCTCAGGTGTATCAGCTGTAGTAAGGCCTAAAGTACACTATGCAAGACCATCTCACCCACCACCAGATCCACCGATTTTGGAAGGAGCTATGGGAGGTAATGAGGCCCGATTGCCAAACTTCGGGTCTCACGCTTTAATTCCAGCTGATCTAGAAGCATTCAAGCAGAGGCATTCTTACCCAGAAAGGCTAGTCCGCAGCAGGAGTTCAGATATTGTGTCATCAGTTCGGAGACCTATGAGTGATCCTGGGTGGAACAGACGTCCTGGTAACGAGGAGAGGGAACTTCCAATGCCAACCACCAACACTGGGGCAGCTGTTCTGGTGGCTGCATCTCAGTCATCGTCTTCATCTCCCAGTAAAGACTCCTCTAGGGGAGAGGTGAGGTTCCTGTTTATCATTTTGTGTTGCTGTTTTGTTTGTTTTTTTTCCTAGTGTGCCCACTATAATTATGCTTCTCATGCCAGAAAGCTGTTAGTAAATGTGTTTAACCAAGGAATTACAATGTATTGTGGGTACTTCTTAAAAATTGGCATATGATTTGCAAACTAAAAGTACAGGCATTCAGATTGACTTAAATCTACACGTTTCCTCTTAAATTTACTGGATAAGCTTTACTTGACTTGGTAGGACTTCAGAAATAGTTCTGCTATATTGTTAAAATGTAAAATGCTGCAGCTTCCTGGAAAGCAATTGATTTACAAATAAATACATTCTTTTCACAGCATTTGTGTTGTACTCGGGCTGTCCTCCTCAGGAGGGGTATTTCTAACTTAACCTGCTCTGGCTTTCTGTACTCTGCCGTAGTTCTGTTTTTACAGTTGATAAAGCATAACTTGTAGCTGTTGAGGAGAAATTCTGTATTTACATGTGATGTGGTAATATATTAAAATACATATTCCATCCCTCTACAGATTGAAGAGCGAAAAGACAGTGATGATGAGAAGTCTGACAGAAACAAGCCATGGTGGAGAAAACGTTTTGTGTCTGCCATGCCCAAAGGTAGGATCATGTCTGTCTGGTTTTGGTGCTTTAGTACATGATGCCTTTTTATTTTATCTTTACTCACTTCCATAGAATTTTTTATTGTTTCATAACATAATCCTCAAAGCATCAATGTGTGACTGTAAATAACTATCAGTGTTTTAATACTGCTTTATTTGGTCTTCTGTTTAACAATGTACTGTCTTTACATCTTCCCCCTGGACTTAATAACGGGAAGGAGTTGCCAGAAAAGATTCTTGCCATTACAACCAATATTTGAGTTACGACTGTTGGCTAAATTAAAGTACAAATTAAAAATAAATAGAAATGGAAACCAACATGACTTCTAATAATTTCATAGAATGTACTGGAAGGCAAAAAAAAAAGGTGCTCTGGCTGGCTCTTGGTAGTATTTTTGTTAACAGTAGAGCTTACTGCATATGGTGATAATACAGTTTAGCTCCACCTCACAGAAAGGCTTTTGATGATGTTTATTTTGTGACAAACTTCCTCGTTAGCCATTTCCTTAAAGTTTCTTCAGTCTGGACTTGATTTCAGCATAGTCCCTGATAAGCTACCTTGCATTTTCAGCTCCAATTCCATTTAGAAAGAAAGAAAAACAAGAAAAAGACAAAGATGACATGGTGCCTGACAGATATTCAACGCTTCAAGGTATGTGAATAATATCATCATAGAAATTTTTGCTTATAACATGCCATTTAAAATACCAGAGTGCCCATTAGGTGTCCAATACCAGAAAGAAATGCACCATTATAGTTAATGTTCACAACTGGCTTTCTGAGTAAGAAAGTGGATGAAGACTTGTTTCCTTGAAGACTGATTTTAAATTGTCATGCTTCTGTCAATATGTATAGTACTGGAACATTGACTCAACTTGGGTTGTTTTTTTTTTTTGTTTGTTTTTTTGGTCTCCATTAAAAGTGCACGTCCTTATCATAGCTGAGCTGTAAGGCTAGCTGCAGACACATTCCTGGGATAATTTCTTAAGTGCTAAATTTAAACATAATTTGGACCTGGGTCTTGAGTTTTCTATTTGCCTAGTCACCACTTCTAGAAGTCTTCAAACAGGCAAGAACTGTTTGTGTATACAGTATAAATACGCCAAGGATTTGGCTTTATTTGCTCGCTTTCATTGCACTTTATTTTTTTTCCTGCTTTTGCTTCAGACCCCATAAATGTATTTGAATTGTGGTTTTATGCAACACAAGCAGCTATTTGTTTTGGCTAAAGGCAGAGCCCAGATGTGTGGGTCTAAATTTTTGTATTTTGCTTTCAGTTGTCACAATATAAGGTTAACTCCTTTTGTTTGGGACTTTTCAGATGATCCCAGCCCAAGGCTCAGTGCACAGGCACAAGCTGCAGAAGATATTCTGGATAAATACAGGAATGCGATTAAGCGAACCAGTCCCAGTGAAGGAGCTTTAGTAAACTATGACAGTGGAGGTGAGAACCTGGCTTTTATAGTCATCACTGACATATTTTTTTCTCCTTAAAGATAAAAAACACTTCAGTGTTCTAGACAAATGTTAATGCTAGCACCTGAACAATGTGAGCTCTGGAACAAGAACATTTTCTCATATAACCTGTAGAGTAGTTTGTCTGAGAATTAAGTTAGTATTCCCAAGGGCAGCTCTTCCATGTTGCCATTGAGGTGGCTGTTTAAAAAAAGCAAACTGGCAAGAGATGTTCTATTAACAAATGGATACCAAAGAAGTATATTGCCTTTGAAAACTGTTGCAATTTCTTTTTAGTAACTTGTAGATTGTGTATTTTTCAATATAGATTTTCCACTTATTCAGAACAAGTTATTTTACTTGCTGTCTTCATTTCTCCTAGAGTATTAGTCTAGGTTCTTCTTTGGACTCCTTCACTCACACATAACTTTTTCTTTTCATAGAGACTACAGGGGATGGTGAGAGTGTGCATGACTCTCCACGTGATGAGGCTTTGCAAAACATGTCTGCAGATGATCTACCAGACTCTGCAAGTCAAGTAGCCCAGCCACAAAGTTCTGCTTTCTCCTATAGGTAAACACATTTGCAAGTTTAATCTTAACCACAAAGCAGAATTAAAAGCTGAAGTCATGTGATAGATTCCCACAAATATCAGTGTGGATATGAGTGTCTTCTTTAATTATAAATTTCTATGTGCTTTTAGTTTAGAGCATCTCAGACTGTTCTATTTCCACTGAGGTAGTAAGGGATATTGTAATTTGAGAGAAGAGAGCAATTCATTGTTTGGAAAAATTCATTTGAAACTGCTCTAGGTGGTGTATCAAAAGAACTGATACTCGAAAGTCTTGACAACACAGGTGTATTCAAATTATGTTAAATAACATTTTATAAGTTTAAAATAAAACAACAAAACCAAAAAACGTAGACTGCATAATGAAGAAGCTGTGTTTGCAGCAACTTTAAGAAAATGCTTTTCCTCTTTAAGGGATGCAAAGAAGAAATTGAGGTTGGCTCTTTGTTCAGCAGATTCTGTTGCCTTTCCAATGTTGACACATTCAACAAGGAATGGTCTACCAGATCACACAGACCCTGAAGGTAAATTTTATTTATGCATTCAAATGTTTTGTACTATATTCATCTCCTCTTTTCTGCTGTCTAATGACGCCTGTACTGCAGGTTGTAGGTTTATTTGCAGACAGGTCAATCTGTCTTCTTGTCTGGTCCTCTTCACATTTCAGAATTAATTCTATATAGTAAGTAAGGTAGTGATATGAAAACTTATCCCTTGATATCTGGAAAGTTCAGAAATACTTAATTTAACACTCACTGCATCATGTAAAGAAGTTTTGGTTTAAACTGCTGCTTGCATGTCTCCCATATTCAAGAGTGTTGTTCCATTTTCATTATGCCTACATACTTTTCCTTAGTAATTTTTCTTTTTTCTTTGTTAGATAATGAAATAGTGTGCTTCTTGAAAGTTCAGCTAGCTGAAGCTATTAACCTTCAAGACAAGAACTTGATGGCGCAGCTGCAAGAAACAATGCGATGCGTAAGCCGCTTTGATAACAGGACTTGTCGAAAGCTGCTGGCCTCTATTGCAGAGGACTATAGGTTTGTTCTGTATCTCATTAGTGGCTTTGAGTCCATATACTTATTCACTAACAGATTGGAAAGACCTGTTTGGACTTAAATTGTACTTTACCAAATCAGATATTATATTTCTGCTTTCCCACAAAATGATGTAATTGTCTCATATTTCTGGGAATGGCTTAAAGTTTGGACCTTAAGTCAGTTCAGGTAGAAATAAACTTGAATTAAATCAGTTTGTGGCTAATGTTCAGTTCTTAGCACACAAAAGACGCAGTTTAGAATTTGCTTTAGTCTTGCATTCTGGAGTGCTGCAAGGGCAGTAAATTCAGGCAGAGGAGTCTGTGTAATAAGACTGAACTTCCTAATTCAGGTGTTATCTTTGTTTTAAAAACAACAGGTTGAAGATTATTCTTGCACTACAGCTCAACAGTTTATAAAGCTATTATTTTCTATCTTCTCTATGAATCTAATGGAGAACACTTCTTTTAGGAAAAGAGCTCCATATATCGCTTATTTAACTCGGTGTCGCCAAGGTCTGCAAACAACACAAGCACACTTGGAAAGGCTGCTGCAAAGAGTTCTGCGAGATAAAGAAGTGGCCAACAGATACTTCACTACAGTATGCGTGAGGTTACTGCTAGAGAGCAAAGAAAAGAAAATAAGGGAGTTTATTCAAGGTAAGATTAATGCAGACTGTGGATTGTTTATATTCCTTCACTCTGTATTTACACACTGTCTTGGGTTAACGTTTTAAAGTACAGTTTCTGATCTGAGGAGCAGATTCTTGAAACAGTCTTCATTTCAACTAGTGAATTAATGGCTCAAATGTACAGATTACTGTGATTTAACATTGTGGTAACTGCCTGTGTTTTTCGTGGGCTAGAATGACAGTAATTTCACCTCACCTGGCCTTAAGTTATGCTAAGTCATATTATCTAGCATCTGCTCTAAGCATGAACACTGTTAAGCAATTAAGATCGACTGACTAATTATGAAATGATAAATTAAGTTGCAGCATTTAGTTATCAGTACAGATCCTGTGGTTGTATCTTAGAAGATGTGGAGAATAGTAGTAATCTGAGTCAGATGAATCAAAGATACAAAAATGTCATAGCATAAGCAATATAGGCACAGGAAGACAACTCTCTAAACAGAGCCTCCTAGAACAAACTATTTCTGTTATATATGCACATACCTGACTTAATGAAGCACATAAGAAATTTGGAGTCAGTTCTTGCTCCTGAAGCAGATAGTGCTGTATATTAAATATGTCTGAATAGGCTGGTATTAGTATAAGAATTTATATCTACTGGGATTAAATTCTGGTAACAAGATTCAGTGACCCAGAAAAGGAGTTAAGCCCTTTCATTGGACAGAAAGAAGGCAGCTATTTCTGGATGATCTAAAAGAGAAATTGGCAACTGTGGCATTTAGGCTGCTGGCAGATGTGAGTGGCAGTTGTCTTCTGATCTAGAATGCTATAAATATGGTGCTGATGAATGGCCAGTGATTTGGTCACGCTGCATTAACTTGGCTGCATCACTTGTTCTGTATTTTGTAGATAAATGTGAATGTTGCAACTATGCATACTTAATAAAGGTAGGGGTAGAAAATGGTACACATGGGTTTTCTTGATTTTATTTATTTATCTTTCCCTCTCCGTGACAACTTTGTGTGCACTCATTCCAACTAGTTCTAATGATTGTTCTGTGTTATCTCTGTGGGTGGCTAGAAAGAAAGCACAAGAATTGGTACTGCAGAGGAAGTGATTGATACATTATCAAGTATTTGACTGTATGCTTTGCTAAATATGGTCTATATGCTTTTCCTTTAATTCCTTTGCTTAATTCATGTGTTCTTGCCTGAATTTCCCTGACCATGGTGTGGGCAAAACAGAGCCCCAGTGTTGCCTAGTGGGAAGTCTGAAATGTATTCTGAGCTCTTCTTTCCAGAAAAATATCTAGGAAATAATGATTGTTTGTTTGTTTGTTTGTTTTAACTTTAACTGAATGTACTTTTTTTTTGCTTTTTATCAGATTTCCAGAAACTTACAGCAGCAGATGATAAAACAGCCCAAGTTGAAGATTTTCTTCAGTTCTTATATGGGGCAATGGCTCAGGATGCCATATGGCAGAATGCCAGTGAAGAACAGCTTCAGGATGCACAATTAGCTATAGAGCGCAGTGTGATGAATCGCATTTTCAAACTCGCGTTCTACCCTAATCAGGATGGAGATATTCTGCGTGACCAGTAAGTTACTGCAATTAGAAGTACCTGGCTTCTCTTTTGCAGTTGGTGCAGAAGGAAGCTCTGCAGTCTTCATGTGACAAACTTGATTGTCTTAAGGCCGTCATGCCATACAAACTTGCGTTTCCTTTTAGAACATTTTGTACAAAACCAAAGGAGTACTTTAGCATCACGTGCAAAAGTTCGTGTTTGCAGCAAACAGCTAGAATGAAATAAAATTTTAAGTATAATGACTTGAGATACAGACTTTGAGCTCTGCAAGTGTGTATGCTGAGAATGATTAAAATCTGCTTCAGGACTTGCTCCTTCCATTTTCTGTTTTAGTACAGCACTTTCCATACATTTAGGTGTTCTGCTGGTTTTTAGAGCATGTTTTTTGAATGCTTTCCTGGCTGTATAGTTGAACTTCCCACCAAATCCTGTGTGTCACTTACTGACCTAATGCTCGTTAGCTGGGACCACCATGATACACCTTCCTGAAGATCTTTCTTACAGTATACCAAACCTGAAATTAGTGGGAAACCTCAGGGGACTGTTGGCTGGCTGCTGCTTACCTCTTACTCTTATTTTTTGTGTTTGTTTTTAGGGTCCTTCATGAACATATACAAAGGCTATCTAAAGTAGTGACTGCAAACCACAAAGCACTTCAGATACCTGAGGTAACAACTTCCCCTTTCCTTTGCTTTGTGTGTTGGGGTTCTTGGGTTTTGATTGTGTTTGTGATGAGAGGATTGTTTTGCTTTACACCTAGAAACATTTTTCTATCTGTGCCAGCTCTAATATCCTGCACTGCACCAATACTAAGATGCAGTAACTTTCTGATAGTTCCCTTCAAAAGACAAGCCTTCAACCCTTTATATTTCTGATGTGATTCATAGGCTGTAGCTGTGGTTTGCAGCTATGAAGTTAGCTTTCAGAACTAGCCATCATTAACAGAACCTTGACACATCTGGGAATTTGCACAGCATTTTCAATTTTTTCATGGTTAATAGGGTAACTAAAAGCAGGTTGGTAGGCTTAAGAGGTCTGTGAGAGGCTGAATGTTTGCAGCCTTCCTAATTCAGTGCTTGGGCTGTGTGACTCCAAACGGCAAGCGTTCATAAAGCTGCTTATATGGACGACAGAGACATACAGCTCTACCTTCTTTCAAAATAGTGTACTGGAGAAGTTAGTAATAAGTACAGGCTAATTATGTTAATTGCACGTACAGCATTGTCTCCTTGTAGTTTTTCATTATAATACAGCAGGAAGCGGCCTTAGTTCTGAGTGTAATGCAACCATCTTGACCTAGCGCTTCCTGTTAGTCTGGAGCCTTGCTCCTGCCTGCAAGTCTGTGGTACCTCAGATCCTCTGCGGTGCACATTAGTAGCTTGGACAAATGAAAGCAGGCAATGTGTTTCTTTTTTTTAGGTATATCTCCGGGAGGCACCGTGGCCATCTGCACAGTCTGAAATCCGCACAATAAGCGCTTACAAAACCCCCCGAGACAAAGTACAGTGTATCCTGCGAATGTGTTCAACAATCATGAACCTGCTTAGTCTGGCAAATGAAGATTCAGTACCTGGGGCAGATGATTTTGTTCCTGTTCTGGTCTTTGTTCTCATAAAGGTGAGTTCTTCTGCAAAGATCACAAACCTCAATTAATTCTTTTAATAAGCAAGCACACATTAGGAAGAAAAATAATTGACTTGGGTAGCTGGGAGCATGCTAAATTAAAAAAAAAAAAAAAAAAAGAAAAAACAACAAGCAAACAAACAAAAAAACTAATTCAGCATGTTTAAATAGAAACAACAGAAATGTGATCACAGTTACGGTTTTCGAATCCAAGCAAACTTTGCAAGTTGGAACCAAGGAAATTGGGGCCAGGCATTGTTGGAGTGATGGTGCTTTTTTGTAGTTGTTGTTTTGGGTGTTTTTTGATGTGTCCATCAGCCTCGTTATCTGCATGCTTAATGTTGTCCTCTTCAAAAACCAAGATCCACATTAGTACGGACTTGCTTTTTTTTTTTGAAGCATGAGGGTTTGGAGGATGGTCTGTGATGTATAAAATTCTGAAATAACAGGCTATTCTGTGTGTTGAAATCTGGGATGGCTTTTATAGATTATGCCTGTGTTCTTTCTCTTGGCCTGCCAGTTGTTTTTCCTTGTTGGAAAAATGCTCCTTTCACCAAGTAAGATGTTTTCTGAGGCTGTGAAAAGGGGGTGGTCTGGATAAGCAGTCACTGTCCTACAGATGTATTAAATAATCATGTACGTATTTGGGAGGATCACTGCAGAAGTAGAATTGTACTTCTACTATGTATCTTAGCTTTGCAAACAAACAAACAATCTTTTTTCTTCTTTAACCCTCAGGCAAATCCACCTTGTTTGCTGTCCACTGTTCAGTACATTAGCAGTTTCTATGCCAACTGTTTATCTGGAGAAGAATCTTACTGGTGGATGCAGTTCACAGCAGCAGTTGAATTCATTAAGACTATTGATGATCGCAAGTAACTCAAACAGCACATACACGGGCAGACTGTTAGCAGAAGAGTCTATAAGAATGTACAACAGCTGCAAAAGCTAAGAAGAAACTTTCTTTGTATATAATATTGTACAGAATTGAGGCATTTTAAAACACACCTTTACTAATCAAATTAATTTAACAGGTTTTCCTCTTCTCTTTTGGTTGCGTTTTTCTCCCCTGTAGATACTGGCACTGTAAAAGGGACCACAGTTTTCAGGTATTTTGGAATCTTAAAATATGCAGAAAAGTCTCCATGGTTTTTTTCATCACCCCTTTTCCTGAATTCTTACTCATGTGAATAATTCACTTCATTTCTAATGGAATACTGAAACAAGAATCAGGGCAACCACTTAGTATACTTTCTAGCTTAATACACCTTTTATTAATAAAACACCAGCCACACTGCAAGTTTGTAGTAGGTGACATTAGTTACCAATTGTATTTCACCTAAATTTAAAATCTGAGAGGACAATGTAAATATTATATAACTATATTTAATGCATTGCAATTATCTTTGGACTCATTATCCTTTAAATAAACAAGCAAAAGCCTCTCTGACCTCTAACAGGTTGTTACGTACTGTGTTTTGGTAAATGAAAGGACTTTCTCAAAAGGAGAGATCTCAAGATTAAAAAAGAACAAACTAAACTATTTATTAAAATGTAATTACTGAAATTTCTGAAACTGGAATTTATAATAGATAGGGCTTAACTGATAGTTAAACACTTTTTGGCTAGGGCATTAGGGTGTTATAAAGGTTTGAATATATAGAGGAGAGGGACTGTAAGTTACAATAGATAAGTCTAATATAAAAAGGAGTAATATTACCTTACTGTAATATTTTTTTCTGAAATATTGTGTATACTGTACAAACCCCAAACAGAGATCCTTAACAAAACCTTGGGCTGTAATATATATTTTGATTAGTGACATTAAATACATATGCCAGGGGTTTCAGTGAATGTTTTTACTAAATGTTCTTCATGTTGTCTGCTATGCAGCAGTGCAAGTTTTACTGTTCATATAAAATATTTTAAAATATAACACTGTTCTTTATGAAACATATCATGACATCAGGTCAGGGTGTTTTATAGATTTCTCACCCCACCTTTCCCTTAAACTGATAATTATGAATTCAAAAACGTTTTTATGCACAACACCCCATAAATTTTTCATGAATGAAATGGTCTGAGTGATGGCCAGTGGTTGTCACCTGTATATAAGTAATTGCTGTTCTTTTTTAGCTAGAATTACACTGAAAAAGGACAGCGAGCATTTAATTTTTTCATGTCAGTATTATTCGTTGCTCTTCCTGGAGTGTTCGGTGCACTTCTGACAGAGGGATGTGTTAAGACTTGGTGTCTGTGACTGGTAAAGGAAACAAAATCTTTCTCACATTCTTTACAAAATATGTTTTTCTTTCATTGTTCTTTTGCTTTTTTGTTGGGTTTAGTGTGTGTATGTTTGTGTATGCATTTTGATGATTAAAACCTGTAAGGAACTAGTACTTAAAATCACTTGGTTAACTGAAATTGGAACAATTTATGTAAAGTATCAAGTGCTTGATTTGGCAGTGCTACTTGTCAAGGCATAATTAAAGAAACTTACTTTCTAGGGCTCTATATGTAATTCAGTACAGCATTTTTGCCAAGCTAATCACAGGTGAAAGAGTGGAATGGTAACTTTTTTTTATAGTCTTTCTCCTTTATTAGAGACTTGATTGTGTGGAGGAGCAACACTCAATAGAAATGAATTCCTCTGATCTGCCTTACTGTGGAAACTCAGTGTGTGTACCACTGCAACATTCTGGTTATTTAGCCTTGATGGGTTTTTGGTGCTGAACACGTAACTTAATATTGCAAGCACAGCCCTGACCGATAACACGCAGCAGTGAAGCACAAATACGCCCTCGCAAAAGATATGGCCAGATCATATCTAAAAGCAATATAAATATATTTATATTTAAGTGTCCTACAATATGTAATTATTACTTGAATATCTGAGATGTTAAGACCAATGTATGAAAGTTCTTTTAGTCCTGAAGTTTGGGTTTTAGTTGAGGATAATATTTGATCCTTAAATCAGTCTTGTTCTAAATCTTGCTAGTTTAAAAGATGGCACAACGACACCTAAGCTGGTGATTACCCTGTGCATTGCGTCCCGTTTGCAAGCTTGGCAAACAGAGTTTGATCAGCATCATCTGGTCTTTCAGATTTGCTTTCCTTCATGGAAGTGGCAAGAACCATTTTCTTCATTATTTTTATTAATTTGCTTTTCTGTGTAGAAAAATAAAAGAACTGGAGTAATTTTTAAAAAACATTTTTAAACCAGTAAGTGTTTCGGTTAGCCCCAGATTAGCTGAGAGTATTCATTGTAAGATGGTCCTTTTCTTTTTTTCTTTTTTTTTTTTTTTTTTTTACCTGCTCTGAAAGTCCTTTATATAGTATTGCTAGGTGTAGTTAGAGAATTAGGCTTTCCAAAGAATTAAAATCTTGTAATGTCATCTTAATATTTTCCCGTGGTGTCCCATAACATTTTGTTTTATAATGATAAATTACGTGTATAGGAAGTGATGTTGTTAGATTTTTGGTGTGCAATAGTAAATGTGAAAAGAGTGCATAAAGGACCAAAAGTAACAGAACTGTTGCCAAAAGGTGCCAGCCAACCACGTACACCCATTTCTGTAAACTTGGTGCTTTCCGTTAGAATTACTTCAACCACTGAAGGATGAACGGAACACCCTGAGGGAAAGGGGCTGGGGGGAGGTCATTAGCAGTAAGTGGATTGCATTCATGGACTTGGGGTTTGGTCATGGACTTCAGCACTGGGTGTTAGCGTGGAGAAACTGCCCAATTAAAAAATGGCATGACTATGGCCGTTAATTTTTGCAGAGGTGGTGTTTTCCTTTTCCTTTTCTGGGGGATAGAGGCGTGAAAGAAAAGGGCTGGTTCTTTCACCCCCAGGAGATTCCTTTTTTGCTCCTAACCCTAAAGGAGTTTTCTCTTGAAGGCTTCTTTTAGATCCTCTTTAAGGAGAATTGGAATGTGTATGACCTATTTGTCATTGAGGTTTAAAGGTTTTTGTTTTAAAGACCTTGTATTACCAAATGCTGAATGTAACTGCCATAAATTTCAGGAAAAAAAGCCACTATCGTGATCCCGTTTCCTGTCGGTGGGTTTCTGGTGAGCACAGTGTTGGTTTGTATCACTTGGAAACATCGGTGTTCTGTAAGCAAAATTCCAGCAGAAGTTTGAGAGCTCACCGCCGCGCTGAGGCCAGGTAGCGTGCAGGGGAAGGCTGCTGGGCCAGCGAAGGAGCAGCAGGAGCAGGCAGAGCTGATCAGCCGCAAAGCTTCAAGCAAGTGAAGCGTGTGTGTGTGTGTGAAATGGAGTGTGAGCAGTGTGCCCGTGCTGCTGTGCCCGCCGTGCAGCCTGGGGCTGGCAGCGTGACCGCAGAGCTGCCGCAGGGACACGGCCGAGGAGGGGGAAGGAAGGATGCTCGGTAACAGCTGGGAACCTGCTTGAGCCTGTACTGCTTGGGAATTAATCTCTGCTGCGTTAGTAACGTGTGTTCCGTACCTGTTAATTGTGCTTTACCTCTATCTCAAAGCTTTGTACTGCCTCTCCTCTTTGAAACTGGTACAGCCTTTACAAACCGGAATTAATGAGCTTGCACAATCTTGTACGCAGGAAACCCATCTTGTCTCTAACCTGGTTATTAATGTACTGTTCTGTAAGAAACTGATTAAAAGGAGAGCAGTTTTACCTGACCGGGCCTCCTCTTTCCGCATCGCCCCCCGCGGCCCCGGCCCCGGCCCCGGCCCCGGCCCCGGCCCTGCCCCGCCGCTCCCGGGCCCCGCCGCCGGCCCTCGCCCGCCCCCTGGCGGCCGCGCGGGGCGCCTGCAGGCCCGGCCCGGCCCCGCTCCCGGCCCCGGCCCCCGCCCCGGGGCGCCCAGCAGCGGGCCCGGCTCCGCCGCCCGGTGCCGCCGCCCGGCCGCGGCTGGGTCCCCGCAGCGTTCCTGACCTTGATTCTCTCTCATTTGCATCCGGCATTTTTCATCCTCTGGAATATGGCGTTTGGGGACCTTTCCATCATTAAGTGGATTTACAGCAATTTCCTTATGTGTTTTCTCCAAGGGATTCTGTTATGAGAGGCACATTAAATCTCCATTAATACCTCATTATCCGACTGATAAGATTACCATGATAATGAGGCAGAAATTCTAATTGTTTCACTTCTTATTGTGCCTTTCATTAAATCATATACCTGCAAGTTGCCAGTGCAGAGGGGAGCCCCAGGCCCCGTGCGGGGAGCCCGTCCCCAGACGCGTCCCATGGCCCCGGAGGGGTGCTGGGGCTGGGGGCTGCGGTCGCCTCTCCCCTGGCTGCTGCTCCCCCTCGGCCCCGCAGCGGGAGGGCTGCCTGGCCCGGAGCTGGGCTGGTGCCTGGCCCGGGGCTGTGGGGCTGTGAGGGCTGGTGGCCACCGCACGGCCGAGTCCCAGGAGCTCAGCACCGTGCTCCCACCCCAGCAGCACCCGCGCCTTTGCCCTGATGGAGGTCAAGGCCCGGACCCTGCCCCTGGCCATCACCCCCTAACGCACAGCCCTGCACAGGCCTTGGTGCCCGCTCTGTGGCAGCGCCGTGGTTTCACACCGCGGCTCTTTCCTGAGGGCTTTTAAGCGCAGGGGTGTACAGCGCGTTCGCAGCCTCCTTCGGAGCTGTTACAGCCCATCAGGTCAATGATCCATGAACTAAAAAGTCTCTAAGCAGGAGCAATTATTGTCTATCATGTGTCAAAGGCGCCCGTATTGACCCCGATAGATGGAGCCATTATGGCCTGTTGAGTCAACGATCCATGAACCACACGTCCCTGGGAGCAGAGGTCTCCACCAGCACCCGTCCTGTGCGCCGCCTCCGCCCTGTCACCCGCGGAGGGCTGAGGGAGGCCCGGGATGGAGGTGGCTTCGTGCTGCGGGGCTGCCGCCAGCCTCTCTCCCCAGTAAGAGCCCCAGGAGCGGACGCTGCCCTGCCCTGGCCCGGTGCCCACAGCTGACTGTATCAGGAAACACCGCGGGAGCCCCGCTTGGCACCAGAGCCATCTCCAGATCCTGCAGCTCCTTACGGCAGGGCCACGAGTCCTCCGTGTGGCCAGGTCTGTTCCTTGGGCTCGCTTCGTGGCCGCCCAGAGCCTGGAGCCGGGCTCGCAGTGGCTGTGGGCATGAGGAGCAGGAGATGGAGCCCACCCGTGCCCCCGCCTGTGTCCCTTGTATCCGGATCTGCAGCAGCAGATAACGTTATCCTGCACAAGTGGACTTCGTTAAGCTCCTCCTGTGCTAACGAGGCGACGTCTCCATAGTAACTGGCACATTTGGAGGGCAGCAGGCTCACGGGACTGGGAGACAAAGCCTGTGCAGGAGCGGAGGCAGAGCCCACCCGCGGCCCCACTCGAGCAGAGCAGAGGCGATGGCTCCTCGCTGCGGCACCGCGGCAGCCCCACGGCTCCCCATGAGGAGCTGGCTCTGACCCCAGCAGCCCTGGTGCTTGCCCCGGCCACACAGCAGCAGGGACACGGCCGCTGTGCCAGGGCAGATTTTGGCACTGCCCTGCAGCACCGGAGCCACCGTGTGCCCGGGCTGGGGCGGCCGCGGGCCCGGCTGTGCTGCAGCAGCTGGGCCGGGCAGATGCGCGGGGGCAGCGGGCGCCCAGCCCTGCCCTGCCCTGCCCTGCCCTGCCGGCAGCGCGGCCACTTACCCGCGTCGCCAGCGGAGTCGTTGGGCTGGGGTTAATCAACATTCATTCATGTTTCCAAGTGTAAATTGAGCATTTGTTTAATTATGTGTAAGTAGCAATACATTCTGGCCATTATCTAAATCACTATTTTATTTCCTGGATGTGGTTTCATAATGCTGGGTTTGTACTCCAGCCTCTGCATCATTAACAGAGAAGAGTTAATGAATATAAAAGCGTAAAGGCTAATTACACTTTAATTTACAATCATGGTCTCATTTTGGGACCACATGAAATCTGTTTTGAAAACAATTAAAAAAAAAAAAAAAGCCCAGTGAAGGTCTAGTGACTGGAAGGGTTTTGGCACAAAGCGAACGGTGCCGGTGGCCGCTGGGCCCATGGCAGCACGGCCGTGTGGTGCTGGTGGAGCTAGGGCTGCCCGCGGCTCCCGGGAGGCCAGCAGGTCCCTCGTGGCCCCGTCCCCGAGGACAGCCGATGGCAGTAGGGTCGGGGCTGCGAGCTGCTGCGGGGGCCTGTGCCGAAGGATGTAAATTGGAGCCTGAGTGGAGAGCACAGTTCACCTGAAGGAGACAAAGATTTATAGGGCTGCAGATGTTGAAAGCAAAATTCAGCAAGACTGCTGACTCGAGCACTTTACAATATTTACAATTACTGGAGATATAATGGCATGCTTTCCAGCGAGCAGGACTCGTGCAGGAGCAGATATTGGTGCCCACTTATTACGGGGTGACTGTATCTGAAATCGAAGCTCCCAGTAGGAGAGGTGAAGGCAAGCGGTTTAAGGCTCCTGTTCTGCTGTGACACCTGCAGGGGGATCGCTCTGAGCAGCAGGAATTTGATGATCTCGGATGTGGTGTTTGGGTGCCTTGGTTGCTCCCTGCAGGATGGGGTGTGGGGGAGCCTGGGGGCTCCATCCCTGACCGTGGGCGATCGCCCAGGGCAGAGCTCACAGCCTCCTCCGAGGACCTCCATGTCCACAAGGGATGTTCTTGTCCACGTGCAGCCTCCGTGTGGTGCTCAGCACTGAAAGCAGGAGCGGCAGCATCTGCGGTCAGGTGCAGGGCTTGCTGGCACGGAGGAGCCATCAGCCTCGCTGCCTCCTGCTTGGTGAGTGCCGGAGTGGGGCAAAGCAAAGTGTTCGGTGAGTGGCTGCCGGGCGTTGCTGCCAGAGCGGCCGTGCCCCGCAGCAGCACGGGGCCTGGGGCAGCGCTGGGGACTGGAGGTGCTTTGTGTAACGGCACAAGCCGAGTTTTGGGTCGTTGATATTTAAAATACTTCAACAGCTGGCGCTGCTTTAGCCCAAACCATGCTGCCACGGTCAGTTCTGTAACTGCTCCGCACACACCAGGTCAGTGCATCGCCCCCATCCCAGTACCTGCCCCTGGGGGCTGGCTAACGGTGTTTTGTACCCAACAGTAGGGCACCAGGCACCCACCGTGGGCAGACAAACCACGGTGATTCAGCCCCCGTCCTGCCCAGCGTGGGCACTGGGCACTGCTGGTGTGGTGGAGGGCAGGACCCGCGGCAGAAACTGGAGCACGTGGCTCCTGGCAGTGTGCGTGTGTACCTGCACTCGTGTGCACACCTCCACCCGCTAGTGTTGAGCAAATATCTGCTTATATTTCCTTTATTGTTCTGATTCCCTCAAAAATGAAATAAAAACCAAGTGCTGACTTCAGGAGGGAGCAGTGGCCTCGGAGCGAAAGGCTTATTCTCTCCGCTGGGCTGGCTGCCTGCATCCAGCAGCGGAAATAAATCTCCCTGAGAAAACCACTTTGCTCACACAATTTCAATCCAGCAGGGCATAGTGGCATCACTCACTTCTTGTTTTATTTAGCTGATAATCTTTTATTGGGCCAGCAGAGCCCCGTGAAAGCACGGTGCCGTTGCAGGGCTGCTGTGGGTGCTGCGGCTGAGCCGGGCCGTCTGCTGAGTGCGGCGGTGCCCAGAGGGGAAATCTGTACCGCAGGCTGAGCTCGGGCAGAGCTGTGGCCCTGCCGGGGCTGTGCGGGCCCCTACAGGGCTGTGCAGCCCCCTGCCCATGGGCAGGGATGGGATAAGTCCTTCTGCTCCCCAGGCGCCTCTGGAGGTGACTCAGGGCCATCTGCTCAGGCAGGATTTTGAGGACTCAGCACTCGCGGCGGCCCCAGAGGCTCTGCAAATGCCTCTGCTGGTGATGGATGAGCTGAGGGGCAGAGGGGGCTCCTCCACCAGCCTGCACCCGTCAGGGCACCGGGTCACCCTCACCAGGCTGCGGGTGCGGGGCTGCTCTGCCGCCAGTGCTGCCATCGTGCATGGTCCCACAGGGTCCATCTGGGAGTGTGTCCCCGCACCATGCAGGCACCCGGGGAAGCTCAGCTTCCCTCTCCCTCTGCTAGTGCGAGAGCTTTGCCACAGCTGAAGCCCTTACAGTCCCTCAGACAGGTTTGTCATCCCACTTGTCACCGAGCCGCAAGGCCATGTCACTAATGAACACATCCAACACTCCGAGTGCCTGCAGTCGCTAATTGAAAGCGTTCACAATTGGGAATTAATGCGGGTGAGACACATCCACTGCACTAATAAAGATTTGCCTTTCAAAAATCTCCGTCTGCTGAAGGCCAGCGGAGGGATGGTGCCTGCAGCGCCCTGCCCGTGCCAGGCAGCAGCCGATGGCACAGGCTGTGTGCGGCCCCGGCTCGGCCACGCCTGCAGTGCAGGGGCTGGGGCGGCATCGACACGGGGCACGGTGCTGGCACCTGATGTCCCCTCCATCCCCCGAAATCCTGTCTGCTCAGGCGATGCACAGGAGCCGTGTGGGGCAGGACGTGGGCAGTGCCCTTGCTGCCAGAGCTGCTCGGTGCAGAGCGGCCGCCGAGACACGGTGCGAGTCCTCCCGGCTGGCTGCTCCAGCAGAGGTGGCTGCTGCTCTTCACAGCGCAGAGCTGGAGGGACGAAACGGCTCTATTAGCAGCAGGTTTTCCTTCTGTTACACTGCTCTAGGAAACGGCATGCCCGGATCTGCAGCCGAGGTGGCGGCTGGCACCACGCAGGGGCTGGGTGCTGCAGCGAGGGGCTGAGGAGGTGTCGGGTGTGAGGCTCCTGCAGGGCCACCACGGCGGCACCAGCCGTGTCCCATGGGGGCTGGACACAGGCCCGGGAGCTGTGGGGCAGTCGGCTGAGCCCTGACCTCTCAGCACCACTGCTGTGGCCCTGAGGGGCCCTGGGGACCAGCAGGCTGTGCCCCGGGGGGCTCCAGGTTGGAACCAGATGGAGACACGCTGGTTGTTCACTGCACCACCGGTACCGTTCCTTCACTGCCCCCTTCCCCTGCCCCCCATGAACAATTCCTGCTCACTGGTGTGTGGCCAGGCTGCAGCGCCCTGCAAACCCTACCCCGCACAGCTCGGGGCTGGCCTGTGCCTCCCACCCGGTGCCAGCCAGGCAGGGCTTGTGTGCTGCTCAGGGCCCCCCGCCCAGGGCTGCCTGGTGCCCCCCGGCCCCCAGGAGCTGCCTCCAAGGGGCTGGTGCACAGGGCAGCGTCCCAGCCACCCCCCGTTGCCAGTTTCAGCTCCCCTGTCCTTGTCATCGCAAGTCGTGTCAGCAGTGATTTCATATTTACTTCCAGATCGTGGATGGAAATGTTGAATATCTTCATTCGGTGATGATTCCCCATTGACAACTACTTTTTGAGACCTGTCAGTCAGCCAATTCTTAATCCTTTTAATGTGTGCTCTATTGATATTATATAGAGCTAATTTTTTAATCAAAACGTCATGTACTATTAAATCAAATGCCTAACAGAAACTTAAGTATACCACAGCTTCCCAGTTACTTTCATTAGCTAAACTTTTAAATTAAGAGAATGAAACCAAATTTTTTGACAAGACCTACTTTCCATAAAGCTGTGCTAACTGGCACTAATTACATTCCCTTTCTGTACCAATTGGATCTGTTTTGAGCTCTTCAGCTGCTTTCTGCGGGACTGATGTTGGACTAAGGGGATTAGCCGTGCCCGTCAAACACCGGCGCAGTGCTGAGTGCGCTCAGGAGCTGCCCGCTCATCCTCAGAGCAGCAGGCACAGCTTCATGAGCTGTGGGCTTGTCCTGCTCTGGGTGACCAACTGCTCTGGGTAGGATTTCACAAATCAGACAGGTCCCACAACCGTCGGTGGTGGCGGAGGGTCCCCGTGGCAGACAGGGAGGTGCCCGGCGGTGCCCGGTGTGTGTCTGGCTTGGGCTCTGCCTGGGGACAGGATGGGGACAGGAGGGATGTGGGGTGTGGGGCTGGGGGTGGCGGCACAGCCCCACTCTGCCCACACCAGGGTGCAGGAGCGGTGCCAGGCCACGTCACGGTTAATGGCTTGGTGGGGAAATGGGAATTTTCCTCTTGCGCTGGCTGCAGCCCCTGACCTGAAAACAACCAACACAGCCTCTCCCGGACGCAGCGCAAGAGCAGGCGTGCAAATGCGATGTGACAGCCCAAGGCACACCCGTATGGCTACCAGCTGGCCGGCCGTGCTGGCCGGGAGGCGATGCCCCAGCCGCGGGTGCAGGGAGGCGTGGGCAGGCCCTCGAACCGGCCCCAACACCGCCACGGCCCTGACGGGGCCACCCCGGCACGGTGCCCGGCACCACAACAGCCTCATGAACAGCTCTGCCATTCCCAGGGGGCTGGCAAAGGGCTGTCCTGTGCCAGGTGGCCTGGCCATCTCGGTCCCCTTCAGATCAAGCAACTCTTTGTAAATCTAAATTAATAAGGTTGCCCGGCTATAGACACAGGAACACGCACTGTATCTTGTCTTTGTCGATCAATGCATTATATCATCCCATAAAACTGATTAAAAAGCAGAGCAGTTCATCTCACCAGGTTCCACGTCTCAACATTATAAATTTCATATTATGGTTAATGATTGTCAGTGCAGACGGAGTACATGCGAGCTGATCAGTATTGTAGTTTATAATTAATTATTGGAGCATCGCTGCAGAGGACACCAAGGAGGGGGTGGCAGCTGATTAGCAATTTATTCCCTCTAAAACACCAAAGGAGCCATGGGGAAGAGGGGTGTGTGTGTGTGTGTGTGCCTGACACTGCCCATGACCGAGCCTTGCTGCTGGAGGTGTCCGTGCTGTGACGCCGCGCACCGCCAGGCCCTGCCAGCGCCACCACCCCACGCTGGGCCCCGCTGTGCCAGCCCAGCCCCATGGCCAGGAGCTTGCCACTGGCACCTCCTGCCCAGTCCTGCTCCCACCACGCGCCACTGCCGGCCCTGACACATCCCGGCGGTGAGGGCAGTCGTGGTGCTGGTCGGTCTGACGGCAGCGTGCTGCACACGCCGTGTCCCTGGCAGGTGGTGCGGTGTGACCGCTTGTGTTCGGAGAGCGTGAGCAAGCCTTGGCACCAGGGCATGCACAGAGCCCCTGAGCCAGCTGTGACCCCCACATCAGCCCCGGGCTTTACTCCACGGCCCCAGCACAGCCCCGCCGTGCCCTAGGCACAGGGAACTCTGCCCTGGGGCAGGATGGAGCCAGTGTGCGGGTCCCTCAGGCCTGGCGGTGACCTGGCTGCTGGCACCGGCAGAGCCAGCGCCGCTCTCTTCCTGCAGCTGGCACTGCCCTGTCGTCCGGAGCAGAGAACCGCAGGAAATTCTGCAGGAGAAGAAAAAAAAACAACAACCCCAAAGTCCCATTAAAAGAGAACAAACATTGGCAAGTGCGGAGCTATAATTGGATTAGGTCTTTATCAGATCTTCCCATTTGCGGAGGCGCGAGCAGTCCCGGGGCTGCGCAGAGTCAATCAGTGAGGCCAGGGGGGGCCGTCTGTTCCTCCGCGGGGGTGCCGGCTTATCGAGGGGATTTAACTTTTATTGACTAATAATAATGTTTTACAAAGGAAGAACCAGGGCCCCGCGCCAAAGGAAAGTGTCTGAGCCCCAAGAAGCGACCGGCTCACAGCGACGGTTTTTGTTTGTTTATTTTCCATTCCAGGGTTTAGCACGGTGATGATTTTAATCCCCCAGCAGCGAAGCAATGAGAAGCATCAAACTGGAATGCAAATGGCTGTGTTTCCCAAGAAGATGGGTTTCTGTGCAATTGAAGCTTCCCAAACGGCATGGCAGGAGAGCGGGGCCGGGGAGGCGCTGGGGAAGAGGCGTTGTGGAAGAGGGACGTCTGCGGCAGGGAGCGTTGCTGGTGGCAGAGCAGCAGTCCCTGTCCTTTGTCCCCTGTTAGAGGTTTGTGCTATCTGTTTGTCCAGAACGCTTTTTACCTCGTTCACCAGAAATCATGGAATTGCTACCACACGCAGGGTTTTTTTAATAACATTTCATTGCCTGTGTGGAAACACCCAAGTGCTCAGCACCGCAGTGCCACGAGTGTGTGGGTGCCTGGTGGCACTGGCGTGGCCCCTTGTCCCCAGCCCCAGTGCTGATGGCACAGCAGGGTGGCTGCTGCTCCCCCGCTGCCATCCTGCACGCCTCGATCCCCTCTTTCCTCTGGGCAGGCCTTTTTATCCCACACGTACAGAGCAGTGCCTTAAAATAGTCAAGTACTCAGGAATGCTGAAACTTTAATGTATGTTAAAAGGATATTAAAGTCTAAAACGAGATTTACATGGAAATATATTAAAATATTTTAGCTCTCAGGAACCCAGAGACTTATATTTTACAATACAGACAAATTTTATCATTTTAAAAGGAATTAGCATTGAAATATTTCTTGTGCATGCCTGTCGCATAAC
The DNA here is from genome assembly GCF_964211825.1 of Aythya ferina. Taxonomy (NCBI): domain Eukaryota; kingdom Metazoa; phylum Chordata; class Aves; order Anseriformes; family Anatidae; genus Aythya; species Aythya ferina. The sequence continues at coordinate 1,043,834 of NC_140318.1, read as the reverse complement.
GTGCAGAGACACGGGCGCTGCGGGGCGGCACGACAGGGACAGGCACCGCGCTGCGGGCAGCTCCTGGTGCAGGAGCCCGTCCTGTGCCACCACAGCGGGTGCCTGCTGCTGGGTGAGGGGCTTCCCAGGAGCACGGCGGGGCAGTGCCCCCAGGGCCAAGAGGGGAGATTTTTAACTGAGCTGGTGAGGGCTTCTGAAGTAAGCCCTGTCATCCTAAGGGAGGTGTCTGACCACTTCTCCAGCACAGTGCCCTGTAACAGACCAGCCCCCCCCTCCCTGGCTGGCCCCAAGTCTCAGTGAACACCAGGGCTGGATCCTGCCACACTGAACCCCCTCCCCCCCCAACTCCCCCCAGACTTCCTTTCCCCAGGCAAACAGCAGCAGAGGATGATGCTCGTCCCGAAGATGCTCTGCTTGCACACTGTCAATGCTTTCCCACCAGCACTGGTGCCTTGGGCACCAACCTCAGGCGCATTCCACCCGTGCCACCACTGCTCTGCAGTGTGGGATGGGGACGGGGTCTGGGACAGGCGAGCACGGGGGGTTCCCCACAGCCCTAACGGCTCCTTGTGCTGCTGGGGCAGAGTGGGGGTGCCGGGGTCCCCGCTTCCCCCGGGTAGAGCCACCCGGGACATGGGAACAGGGCCAGGACAGGGACGGGGAGCGTGGCGGTGGCAGTGGGCGCGCAGCCGGTGCGGCGCCGGAGGGCTGCTGTCAGCGGCCTCAAGATGGCACGCTAGGAGTGGGAACTGCGCCGCAGAACAAAGGCTCTGCACAGAGCCCAGCCTGCAGCTCCTGTCCTGCTCCACATCCTGCAGCCCTGTCCTGCAGCCCCATTGCACGGCCCCATCCCTCAGCCCCATCCCTCAGCCCCATCCCGGCCGCGGGGCAGGGGCACGGTGCGGTGTTGGTGGCCAAACACCACAATTATCCGAAGGGATAAGCCACAAACAGGATCCATGGCAATGAGTGCCTGGTGCACGAGGAGCTGGGTGGCGCTGCCGGTGGCAGCACCGGTGCCAGGCCATCAGCTCACGGCTGCTTTTCCTCCGGCACCAGCACCAGAGCCACAACGGCGCTGAGCACCAGCCTGTCGTGTGCATCAGCACCGCCTCTCGGGCCGTGCAGGACGCTGAGCCATTCTCTCCGCTACCCTGTCCTGGTTCTGCTGTTCCTGGCGGGACGCAGGCGCAGCACTCCCGGGGCAGCAGCCAGGCCTGCCTGCGTCAGCAGCGCTGGTGCTGGCTCCGAGGCGGCCAAGTTTTGCCGTCCCATTGTGATCTTCTTCAGAGGGAGATGAAAACAACTTGTCTGGCTGACAGGAGAAGGGACTAAGTGCTGCTGCTTCGATTTCTTTTCCTTTTCTTCTCTGCTGTCAAGGAGACAAGCTGCTCTTTCTCCCAGCCCGGGAACTTCACAATGCGACTGGCAAAACCTCAGGATTAATTAGCAGCAGCAGAGCAGGGAGGGCAGTGGTCGGGGGGCAGCATTGGGCCAAGGGCACCCCTGGGGGAGCGAGGGCAGGGCGAGGGGCGCATGCAGCCCCTATGCAACCCCCTGGCCGCAAATCCCTCTGGTGTGGAGGCTCCCCGCTGCCGTGCCCGGTGTCACGGGGGGCTCCTCACGGCGCCTTGTGTCAGCCACAGCGCTCGGGACGTGTCAGGGCTGGCGCTCGGTGTCACAGCTCCCGGTGTCTGCGGGGACCAGGGGCCGCCTGCTCCAGTGGGGTGCCTGCGGGGCCGATGCCTGGGGTGGTGGCTCGGCACCCGGCAGCCCCTCAGTGCCACGGCGCCGTGCCAGCCACCGCGGCAGCTTCCTGCGCCCGCTGCGCCGCTGCCCTGCAGCGGGGGCCCGGGTGCGAGGTGCCCGTCCCGCTAATTAGCGCGTGCTGAGGAGGAACTCTCTCAGTTCTGTCTGCCTTGACATTAAGACCTAAATTTGCTGTAAAACCAAATGGATACGCACACCCACATCTACAAGGCTTTTAGTTCAGCAACAAGTGAATCCATCAAAGCCCAGCACCTAATTTAATAGCAATAATGAAAGGTGTGCGTCACTATTAATTTAAGCACTCCAACATTAGCCTTGCACTTAGAAACCAGCAAGGCAAAGCTATTTACAAGTGAATGTACCAGGGCAATAAATTGAAAGTACTGGTTTGACCTGTGGTGGCTGCTTTTTTCATTTATACATAGATATATTTCTTTAGATGCATTTACTCCCATCTCTTTAGCAAGGCCTCCCTAATTAAGTTGAAGCGGCAGTGAAAGTGTGGCAGTAAGTGTGGAAAGAAGCTGCTAAAAACATATTTAATTCATTATAAATAATCTTTGATACCATAAGGTTGGATAAAGGTTTGCAGTATCAGAGCAGGCCGCCAAGAAGGCCAAGGAGATTGCTTATAAGCAGCAAAAGCATTTGCATTGCACGATTTAACCTCCTCACACCCGGGGAAGGGAGAGTGTGCTGGGTGCGGGAGTGCCTGGCTGCATGGTGGGTGTGGGGCGCTGGCACCGGCACCAGCACCGGCACCGGCACCGGGGGCAGGCGGGAGGAAGGCAGGGCGAGGGGCCACATGGCAGGGCGGCCGGCTGCAGTGCAGGGTGCTGGATCCCTGCTGCTGCGTGCTGCGTGTGCCCCCAGGATGATAATGTATGTTAAGAGGAAGGTGTATGTCACCCACATTAAAGGAGTTTAATGTGCTTGGAGTCACATTATTGTACCCTTGTAGAATACATTATCTGTCATGCTGCCTTTACAGGCTGTCACCTCGCAGAAAGGCTACAGTGTTCCTGGAAACCATTATCAGACTCTAATGATATTATCAAAATTGGAGCTCGCTGCGTGGGGGGGGCCAGGAGGAGGCACCGTGGCGGCTGGTGCTTCCTGTGCCCGAGATGAGCCTCCTGCGGCCCTTGCAGGGCGGCTGGAGCCGTGGGACGGGGCTGCTGCGCTGCAGAGCATCGTCTGGAGCAGGTCAGGCACCTGTGTGTGGGGTGCTGCTGGGTGCTGATGTCCCATGCATCTGAGCGTGGTCCGGGGAGCCTTCTCAGGGCCGTGCTGGCACTTTGTGCCTGTGCCTGCACAGGGGAGACCAGGCACACGGACACCGTCCTCACCACGTCCCGCCCTGGGTTTGCCCTTCCCGTGGTGATGCCTGGTGGGTGCAGAAGTGCTGGATGCTCTCTCAGCAGCTGGCAGAGGGCACGAGCCCAGCTCTGCCTCAGCCAGCGAGCGCTGCTGGAGCCCTGCTTCCAGGAACTGCTCCGTGCGGACAGACTAATGGCCTGGCAGTCGATCAGCATGGAGCCGGCTGCAGCCACCCGGGCACTTACGGACGGGGAATCTGCAGAGCAAAGAACGGCTCTGGGGCCACTCATTCCCTGCCAGCGCCCAAGGGCACGGCTGGCACGTGGGAGCACCTGGACTCACTCCTGGTGGGGTGGGTGAGGGCATGCGCTGGGGAAGGAGAGGGGCTGCAGGCAGTCAGTGAGGGGATGCTCAGCCCGTTCCCTGCCCTGGCACAGTTTGGATGCGAGCTGTGGGATGGCACCACCCTCATGCAAGGCAAGGCAGCGGCTGTTTGTCCTGGTGAGGCAAAACTCAGCAGCTCCAAAGCCTGGGCTGGGTGCCCTGGGTGCCCCTGGTGCTGTGAGGCAGCTTGGTGCAGCTCAGCACAGCGCAGCACAGGCCAGTGAAACACCAGGGCCAGGGAATGTGTCGGCCTCTAAATATTGCTCTTCCTTTTCCCTGTCAGGTGAAATTAAAAAAAAAAGGGAGCCTTCTTTTTTGGAGTGTAATCTTCCACCTGCGACAAGGAGCCACGTAAACTGATAAATTGCAGATTAAACGAGTGCCACACTCCACTTCAGTCCCTGGCTGTTAATTCCCCTGTTGTGCAATTCCCTGCTTTCAGGGCCTGTCAATTCCACCTAATCGCAGGAGGCACTAAAACACCCTGCCCTGACAGCCCCAGATCACGAAACCCCTGACTCCTCACTCAGGTGGATTGCATGCATCACTTATGCACAAATCAGCAATATGCCAGCAGGGAGGAATTATGTCAGATGACAGCCCAGACACGAGGTACAGATTGCAGCCCCAGCCCTGACAGATTGCAGCGCGGGGCCGCGCGCTGGTGCGGGGCTGCACTGAGCTGGGGCGCGAGGCGCGGGCACCCCGCGGGGGCTGCTGCAGGGGGGGCAGCGCCGGGCCCCGGCTCCCCCCGGCCGTGTCCACGCCACATGAAGGCGTCCCCAGGGCTCGCAGGGCAGGGCCTTGGGGGAGGCGAGGGCGCGGGGCTGGGAAGGCTGCCGTGGGCTGGGTGTCCGCGGGACGAGGCTGGTGCCAGGCCTGTTCGGGCTGCGGGCCTGGCCTGGCCCCGCGTGGTGCCGCCGCTGACCACCCTGTCCTGCTGTAGCATTTAACTTGCCTTAGCCTGTGATCCTGAAAAGCTTAAATTAATGACAGCCTTGCAGTTGCTCATTAATAATTGCATCATTACTGTATGCGATTGCATTCTCCTGACAATAATGGTGTTTGCTGGTGTATTTCTAATTATCTGGTGTTTCAGCTCCCTAATAGAGCCCCGGCGTGCCTCGGTGTGAAAGCCGCCCCGGTGGGAGCACGGCCCAGCCGGCAGCCTGCTCGGACCACGCAGGACAGTGGTGCTGTGCCGGCTGGGAGCAGAGAGCGGCTGCTCCCAGGCCACGCCAGCCACTTCCCTCCTTGCACAGAGGATGCGAGGGCACGGAGGGGTCTCGGCCTGCAGCCCCGCTCCTCGCAATCAGCAGGGCTCCTCGGAAACCTTCCTCGGGCGCTGGGCAGCGATGGCAGTGCCAGGTGCCGGCCGCGTGGGTGCAGCTGCTTGCAATGGGTCGGGGCCCCGCCGGCTCAGTGCCCGCTGTGGCACGGCGCGCTGACCCCCTGCGCTCCCCACCTGGGGAGGGTGTTCATTTGTAGTTAAAAATCTATTGTGACTTGTCAGAAAAATGAATAAATGAGCACATTATTTTTTCATTTTGGAGCTCAGCATCTGTTTGTCTAATCAAGAAAGAGAACTGGGAAAGTCAACCAGGGCTGACGCACACATTTTATTTAACTTTTCCTCTGTCAAAGGAGTTTAAATGTGTAATGAACAGGCCATGGTGATTTGAAATATAATCCCATTACTCTGATGAGATTACCAAGGCTGTGAGAGTTCACAAATCATGCTTAGGGTTTTTAGAGTGAACAACACCCTGTTGAGATTTTTTCCTTCTTTTTTTTTTTTTTTTTGTTTTTGTTTTTGCATTTAAGAAGAGGTGTGTGGGGAGAGTGAAATGTGACCATGCTTAACCCTTCATACAGTGCAGCCCTGCTGTGCCCTGGCTGCTGGCGGTGGCTATGAGCAATGCTGCGGGGCCGGCACCGAGCGGGGCGCGGGGCAGTGCTGCCACCATGCAGCCCCTGCAGCCATCGCAGCCGCACGTCTCCATCCCCATCCCAGCATCGCACCCGGGCGGCTGCTCCGGGATGTGATTTAAGGGGCGTTAATTTTAGCAGCAGTGGCAGCACCCAATGCCACACGCTGCCACAGCAGCACATTGCTGTGAAATTCATGCACCCAGTACAAACACGTCTCCATAAAGAACCCCCCCATTAAACTAAGGGCTGTGCCCAGGACTGCTCAGTGCCTTCTGCCCTGCCCCTGGTGTGGGGTGGGAGCCACCACGCTCCTGTCAGCGCCCCAATCCCAGCACTGCTGCTGCAGAGCCCTCGGGTGCTCTGGTGCTGCCACCAGCCCCAGCATGTGGGGAATCTGCTCGGTTTGCTCCTGGAGTCACAGCAAACCAGGGCAGTGCCCTTGGAGAGCTCAGGCCGGGTCTGCGGCCTCGGCTGGGACACCAGCACGTGCCTGGGTCAGAGGTGCTGCCGTGCCCTTCTCTGGGGCAGCCTCTGCAGGCAGGCCGGGGGACACGAGGGTCTCGAGGCTCCGTGTCCAGCTCACAGCATTGGCTGTGGCTGCAGGGGGCTGGGGGTGGCCGTTCCTTTGGGACGCACTTCAGCACTTTCACCCCGAAGGCCATGGGTTGCTGCCCGTGGCACCAAGCTGACCACGCACCAGCGGCCACGCTGCACTCCTCTGGCTGGCCGGTGGTGGGCTGGGTGAGCCCTGGGAGCCTGTGCTGGATTTGGGACACTTTTGTGCAAAGCCAGGCAGGACGGGCAGTGGTGGCTGGGTCGCAGCAGGGGCTGTGAGCACCCAGGCTGCAGTCAGCACCCACGTCCCAGGGCTCCTGGCGCTGCAGGAGGAGCGCAGCCCCTGCTGTCAGCTCACTCTGTGTACTCCCCAAGTCACTGGGCTTTGGTGGTGATTTTTGCAGAATATATCTCAACACACAAGGTAAAATCAATGATAAAGCTTCAGGTGCACAAGCAAGGCAGGTCCCTGCCTGTTGAAGCACAATAAGAGAAAATTCAGAAAAACTCAGAGGCTTCCAATACAGACTGATGCACTTCAGGGAGAAGGCATCCTTGTTACGTGAGACGGCAGCCACCCTCTCCTGCTGAAGCCTAGTAACAAGGCATGGAAGGAACAGCTTGCTTTGCTGACCCAGTTGAATGCCCATCTGAATCAATTAAATCTACAACTACCGGGGAAAGACCAGCCCGTGATGGATTTTTGTTCAGCTGTGCACAGATTGCAACCATGAGCTCTGGTTTAACTCTTCCAGCAAACACAAAACACTAGAAACATTTTCTCCACGCTGCGTATTTAAGCAGATCTGGGTTTTGGAAGTAAAATTGTTTCTTATCTGCAAACGAACATTTTGAAGTGACCTCGTTCCCCGGCTCCCCAGCTCGCCCGTTCCCCACCAAGCCCCCGGGCACACGGGAGGGCAGCGTCCCTTCCTTCCTGCCTCCCTGCCCTGCTCGGCTGTGCTGCGAGCGTCCCAGCTCCCCCGCAGGCTGTGTTAAAAATCAAGCAGGTGGAAGGGGCTTAAGAGGCTGTAAATACACGTGCAACGCAGCACCAATCCAGGCAAGTGACCACGCAGCCACAAACGCTACCACAGTTTAGATGGAGTTTTCTTTTTTTTTTTTTCTTTTTTTTCTTTTTTTATTATGTCAATCTTAAGGCTTTCCTGAAAGAAAAATACTGCACATATTGAATATCTACTTAGAATAAATAAACCTAAGTGGGTGGCAACAGCATTATGGCCATGAAAACAAGTAGGAGACTTGCGTAACTTTTGATACCAAAGTAGGCAATTTTTTTAGTTCGGTTAAAAGAATTGAAACTAGGTGGCAAAAGAACATTCACATAACAACTTTAATGTTAAATAGTTCACAAAGCTGATTAAAGGAGTCAGGTACATTGCATCATTTGAAGGGGCTTTCCCCATTGCATCTGTGCTGCATTTGTGCATATAAAATATTTTAAAATTTAATATCGTACTATAAAATATTGTCTCTCTTGTTTATCCTTTGCAGAGAAAGAGTCACGGAAGACTGCACCCAGAGACCCGTGTGGTGCAGGCAGGGCCCCCCCGGATGCTCCAGCTCCGGCTCCAGGAGGGCGGCACTCGCGTGCTTCCAAAGCTAAACCTTTTAGAACTGAGAAGGTCAATGCGACAGACAACTGACACACACCTCTCTGCCTTAGTGCTTACTCCTAAGCTACGTGTTAAGGCTCAGAAAGTTTTCTTTGTACAAAAGCAAGGTAGGAAAGTGTCCGAGGTGGCATTGCAGCGGGCAAGCAGACGGCCAGGAGGGCGCTCACCCTGCCCCAAGCAGCCGGCGTGCCGCAGCCTGCAAGCGTCAGCTGGGCTCTGAATGGCCTCAGAACGGGAGGCATTTTCTTGATACAAAACCCACTGCAGCAGTGCAGAGAGCTCCAGCTTCAGTGGCTTTGAGAGATTTATGAAAGACACCTCTGGTGAACTGAACCAAAAATGCAGCTCTGGTTCCCCATAATCCCATTCACGTGTTCCCTGATGTGTTAGACAGACAAGGCCAGAATAGTTACAAATCCCAGTACAAAGTAGGTCTTTGTTTGTATTTTTAAAGAATAATTCTGAGGAAAGGTGGAGGCACTTCCCAGTGCCCTGGTGCCAGCTGTCTCGCTGAGAGCAGACCCGTGGGTCCGTGGCCCTACGGCGCTGACCCCGCCGCTCCCAGGAGCAGGGCGATGCTCTCCTTGTAGCTGCAGAGACGCTGCCTTGGTTTTCAAAACATCCTGCTGACTACAGCAAATAATGTTCCATACAACGTATGCAAAGCTGAAAAGCACAGTTAAAGAAAAATATTTTTGAAAAAAAAGAAGCAAAAGAGACCTGACTGTCTCAACATTTCTTCACAGATCAGATCCCCTGCAATGGCTGCTGTTCCCTGGCTCACGGTTGCCTCCTGCACTTTAGCAACAGAAGTGTAACCATCTGGGACTGCAGCCTCCCCCCAAAAGAACTGTGCATCATATGGACCTTGAAAAAGATTACATCTGTTTATTAATAGTAAAAATGGATACATTTGTCCTACATTTTGTTTTTAGAAATTTGATCATGTCACAAGCAATACCTGTGTGTACGTGGGTGTATTACAGATGTATATAATTTATTTTAACCAGGCTGTGAAATAATATGTAATCACATCTCTTCTTGTGATTGTACATAATACAGTAATTAAATGATGCCAGTCTACGTCATTCTCTTATTTCTAATCAAAGGAACCTGAAGCGTAACAGTCTTCTTTCCGGCTGATATGGCTCTTTATTTTTGTCACAGGGGAGACTTCCCATCACCAAAGAGGGATAATCTTCCAACCGTGAGAGATGGGATAATTCAGATTTCTTTCCTGGCTGCTCCTGCCTGTTGGCAGCCGGAGCACCGCAGTCCTGGCTCCCACCTTCCCGGGCTGCATGGAGCGTCTCCTCCTCCGAATTCGGCAGACAGGCGTTCCTCAAGGCCAGGTGTTACTGCTGTCCTGATTTCTTCTCCTTCTGGAAGCTAAAGCTTGTTCTCCTGCTCAGTTTTCTTTGTTTCTGAGCAAAATAATCTGCTCTGGCTGTACTTGCTCGTGACTCTAGAATATAGTTAACCTGCAAGACACGAAGTGATATTTCATTTCCTTGCTGTTTCAATGGAGCAGCCCAGGGAGGGCACAGACCCTCATACCCCTAAACAAGGCGTTAGTAAAAATGGCAAAAATACAGCAGAAACAGCTCAGAGCTTCAGGAGAAGCCCCCTGCTGCATGGGGCTGCGTCCTGGCTCTTCCTCCTGGGCTCCTTGGGTGGGCGCAGCGTGGCCGTGCCCGGGCTGGGGGCTGGGTGCTGAGCATCCCTCTCTGCTCACCCAACCCTCCTTACCCAGCCTCCAGATGAACGCAGGAAGTCATGAAGACCCACAATGCTGGTCTAATATAGTAATGGGCTTCAATAAAAGATTTTATCAGCTTTAATAAAAATAATACTTTCATTATGATGTTTGCATACTCAGCTAATCTCATCGTTTCCCTGTATTTTGGCACATTTTACTTGATGAAAGCATTTTTAAATGATATTTAACAAGCCTGCTATTCCCTAAATTTATTATCTCCAGTGCTTTGTGATAATCACATAGATAATTTTAATGGAAGGTTAATGCAAGAATCAAAAAGATAAAAATGCCCTTTGGTCTGCCATTAGCTGGTTAATATGCTGTGGCTTAAAACTTGCACAATTTTATGCACTGTAGAGTGTTTCACTTTCATTGCATATTACAGCTTAAGGCATAAAAATATAGGGAATTTTCATGGTCAATAAAGTCTCAGTCTTTCTCACTTGATCATGTAAAAAGCCTAATTTGAAAAGTCTGATTTCTCTGCATCTCTTAATGCTGATGGAATTGAAAATAAACTGGTAACTTATGCACGAAACCAGAAAATATTCTGTATAAACAATTTGTGAGTTAAGAAAAAAGTACTGTTCAATAATATTTCTCTCTTGAATATTCATGCTATTCATAGCAAAACTTTTTTAGACTTCTTATATGAACAGTCTCAGATCTGTCATGTGTTCTGAAGACTGCAACGGTTTATTTAGGGTTAAGTAGGAACAAAAGAATTTGTCCTAACAATCCATGAAGAAGTAAAAGCAAATGAACACTCACCGGTGTTATTAATAAAAAATGTTTTACCATATGTCAGTTATTTAGTGGTCCTCTGAACTTCACACAGAAGATAAAAGCAAACATAACGGACAGATTGCAAAAATTACTATTTTAAAAATTTTGAATTGCTAAAAAATCCTAGATTGCAGAAAATTAAATTTAATCTTCCAATATTGTTACGAAAAATTGTTTCAGAAAGTAAATCAGTATGTCTCTGCACTGAGCTACAAGGAAAGCAAACAACTCTGATAAAGGATCGGGGCGGGAGGAATAACCCGTTTGCCCCGAACAACGTGCCCTCCTGGCAGAGCTCCTGCCCTCTGCGTGAGCCGGTGCTGGCGCCACCAACCCCACATCGGCCGGCGGATTGAAGTAATCCTTGGGGATTATTTCAGCGCACGGCTCCGCGGCAGCCCCAACCGCTGGGCAGCCCCGGCGCTGGCTGCCAAGACCCAGCGGGACAGCCCACAGACCTGGACACGTGTCTGAAGGTGCAGGGTGCCCAGACACAATGGAATTCGGTGGCTTCTGATAAAACTCAGCCGAAGATTGGCATCTCTAAACTGAAAGTGAGTCCAAGAGGCAGCCCTGCACACAGGACAGGTAGTGCCCTGCACGGCTGCCTGAAAAGCCAGTAACAGACACTGGGCACGCTCTGCTAAGTGAGATGCACCTCGGTGCTCCTCAGGCACTGCACCAGCCGTGTATTTCTAGAACCTCCCGAATACTTCCATGTCTAACAAGCGGTAAAACACTCCAAATTTTGGGTCACGTTAAAATTTAATACTCACCTTCAGTACAATTTCATTGACAGTAGCAGCATCTGATTCAAAGTAAAGGTGTTTGTAGTCATGATTGCTTAGATATGTAAGTTTAAATATTGCATGACCTGCAAAGATAAGAAAAAAAATGCTCAGAATATTCCTCTAAAGTTTCCGCAGAGCTTGTGTGCCTGACAGAAGAAAAACACAGATGGTGATCTTAGCATACCATCAGCACAACAGAAGGAAGTAATGAAACGCTGACAGGCTTCTCATGTCATTTCAATTTAAGGCAAGTGGTGGCTTACAGGAGCAGCTGAACTCTATTCAATAAAGTTCATTTTCCCATCACATCCCCACTGCAGGAAATGCAAAAATCTATCAAATGGCTAGTTAGCTCCCATTCAGCCCAAGACCATATTTCAGTTAAACTACCACATTAGAACTACTTTATGTAACTATTCACTGTATAATCGTCAAATGTAGAAGATAAGTGTTATATTTAAAATAAAAGGTCAATTAACCCCAGAATTATCACTCTAAAATCCTTTCCCCAAAACAACACCCAAACCTACTCAAGTTGCTTAAGGCAAAGGAAAAATGTCACTGTAAAATACAAAACGGATGCAGCGACGATATTACAAAACTAAGCATCTCTCCTCCTACAAGCAGAACACTCAAAATTAAAGTAAAACTGTAATTTTTATCTGTGTAGCACTTTGCTGGCAGGCTTCACTGCTCAGTCCCAAATGGAGGTTTTAAGTGATTAAATGGACTCGATCTGATGACAGCCAGGCCAGCCTCCGTGGCTGCCTTTGGAGAATGGCATGGAAACTGGTGACCTTTACCAGCACTGCAGGCAGGACAGGAGGCACGGCTTCAGCAGAAAGCTCTGTATGCAAAACATGTAGGAAGGCAAAATATCCTTCACTCGTTCAGACGTTCATGGCTTCAAAAATTAAAATTAAGCATATTCTATACATTATACTTTTCCACCAGTTTTCACATAATTTATTCAGTTCAAAGGTCAAAGTTAGCAATCCATAAAGTAACAGCCACATTACTGTAAATTCACATCTTTCGTGAAGGAAAGCTAATTTGAAATCTTATTTACATTATCTAATTCTCCAGATTTCCAAAAAATGACTGATATATGCCCCAGATCTGTGGCCAGAAAATTTGAGACGTGCGTATTTTACTGTGGCATGTTAATTAAACACCATTATGATGCACTAATCTGGAATATAAATTCTATATTGAAAAATTGGCTAATAATAATAGTAAAAAAAAACCTTTAAATCACTTGACAAATGATGCCTTGGTGGTACTAAAAATGCGGGAATTCCTGGCTGCAAGCTAATCAGTATGTTAATGCATTCACGCCCGACTTCTGCTCGGGACTGAATTCAGCATCTTTACGATTCTGAAAGGCTGCTCCTGGAGACATGACACAGCACTGCACGGCACCGGCACGCCACGACAGCTTCCCCTGGACGCCTGAACGCACAGCTCCAGAACGCGCTACAAAATAAAATAAAAATCGCACAAAACATGGTCTGGAGGATTCCAAGGGAGGTTTTTTGTATTTGGTTTTGGAAGTTTCCTTGGCGGTTCCTGAGCGTGTGAACGAGGACCCCTTCCCCTGGCTCGGACGCTCGTTCCCCTCTTCCCTGCCCCGGGAGCAGGCGCTGCGGGCCCCGGGACAGCTCTGCTGGTGGGGAGGGCAGGGGGACGGGGGGCACCTGGAGCTGAGCCCCCGCTGCCTGCTGGACGAGGGCTGCAGTCCCCTGCCACCTACCCCTGGGAGCCCCTTTGGGGACACCGCTCGCTGCCCAGCGGGTTCCTCACCAAGACGGGGGAGCCCGGGCTGGGTTTGCAGTCCCGCTCCCCTTCTGGTAGAGACACAACCTGCACCAGAGCTGGAAAGAATAAAGACCCGGTGTGCTGACAGTCTGCTGCTCGGCCATACATCACCAAGTGGAGGTGGGGCAGAGAGCCACGGAATGAAATATTAATACAAAAATTTAAGTGAGACCACAGCCTTCGTCATGCCTGGTGAAAAAACCCTCCCCAGTATCCCCAACTTTCCGCTAGCCCAGTGATCTGCTCCTCTGTTCTGGCAGAAGTATTCATACAGCTGACAGAAGCAGAACACAGAACTTTATTTTGAGGACTTATTTTAGGATTGCAAAGAGTCAGCTGTTTTGATGACAATTAGAGCAACGGATGCCAATAACAATTCTGCTGCAGCCTGTGGCAGGAGGCAGAGCTCGCCCTGCTCCCCGTGCCCCACGGAGGGCCCAGTGCTGTGCTCGTGGCCCCCTGCACGCAGCCCCGGCACACCCGAGGACAGTGTCCGTGCCCGCTGCCCGTCCATGACAAAAGCTGCTCTGGGCTCTGCCTCTCGGGCAGGTGCTGGCCGAGGCACGGAGCTGCCCGGCCGTGGCAGGGGACGGCAGCGCTGCCCCCGCGCAGGGACCGAGCGCGCGGCGCCTGCCCCGCTGTGCACAGCCCGCGGAACACGTCCTACACCCTGCCAGGTGATTTAGTGGAAAGAAGCTAAAAGGACTTTTCTTTAGAAAGCCCCATTATAGCATTATGTTTATGTGCTCCCATGTCCATGTTATACTATTTACAGCATGAAATATTAGTTCATTGATATCATAACTGGCACTTTGCTCTGCTACTGTTCTAGCCAGATGGAATTTATGAATTGTGAGATTGATTTCCATTTCCAAGAGTGCTTAAATATGTGATGTACCACTTTCCAATAGAACACCACCCTTGACAATTCAGAGATCAATATGAACTTCAATGGTTTTATATTTCCATATAAGAATATCTGGCAACAAACAGCAGTAGCTCAAGTGGCTTCTGCCATACTTGATGGTAGAATTAAAACAAACGCAGATGTTTTGCGAACAACTTCACTGCAGTGCCTGCTGCATGAACAATGTGTCCTTCAGTCTGTCTGAAACACGAGTGTTCAGCTGCAGCAGCTGTCACTGCCCTGCCCCGGGACAAAGGCACGTGTGTACATATACAGGTACAGTCACCTGCCGACGAGGTGGCAGCGGCTGGTGGCAAGAGGGAACTGAACAGGGAAACTATTAATCAGCATTTTGCTATCGATTTTACTGGCTCTGCAATGGAAAATACATGCTATTTTCAAATACATTTATCTGATAAAACATCGAAGAAAAGCAAGTGAAATTATAGCAAGTCATCTGTTATCGGATGCCATGCGTGCAGTGTGAGCTCAACAGATCTCTGCAGCCAACTCTGCTACGCCAGGGGAGTGCCCTGGTGCCCGGACAGCCCGGGTGCATCCCAGATGCTGAGGGTGTCCCTGTGTCACCTGCAGGAACATCTGCTTGGCCCCTCGCCCCGCACGCTGCAGCCAAGACGTGCGGGCTCCCCCAGCCTGCTTGTGCCACTGCCCCACGCCTGCAGCGCTCCTGCCGTGCCTTGTGGCGCTGACATCCCTCTGACAGCAGGGAAACGGCATCCTATCGCTGGTGCCCTTTGGACGTATTTTGACAAATCTTTCCTAACCTTTGAATGCTAACAGGTTCCTAGGTGGTTACACCTGGAGAAAGGCATGCAAGAGACTCAGATAGAAAATGTTAATTCACTGAAAAGGAGGAGAGCTCACTGTCAGCACGATGTCTTAAACTTAATTGCTTGGCATATCTCCTGGTTTTTAATATTACTGTACTGACAAAAAAGTGAAGGAAGGGGCTAGTTATGGTATAAACAGTAATCCTTCCCAACCCAGAGGCACAGCCACACGCAAATCTACTGGTCATGGCTGGAAACTTATCCTTCTCACGGCGTTTGGTGAAACAGTGCTTGCGCAAACTGCAGCCTCCCTGCTGCACGTCACCCCCCAACACACACAATTTGGTTTTGTGTTTACATGAGGCAGACGAGAAATACTGCTAGAAAAGTTTCCAGAATTACTGACTAAAATATATGTACATGCTCATTAGTAAATCTGCAAATTTCTATCTCAGAAAATACACAAAAATTTTGTGCTCCACTGTGCTTTAATTTATACAGGTGAAAACAAATTTTCACCTTTAAACTGAAGTAATGCACTTTCTTTATCAGCATCTCAAAACCACACTTTTTTGCCTGGAAAACACTGGAAGGATGTGGAATTGCACAGGAAAAGACAACTTCTTTACTGAACTTGCCAAGACTAGGAATAGTTTGTCTTCTGCCTTTCCCATCTCTGCCAAAATCAGACTGTATCAAAAGCCTCTGTTCGTGCCAATCTTTAAAACAGTATGTACTGAATTAAATCACTAATTAGATGAAGGATGAAAAGAATATTCATGATTCAAATAAAACAGAAAACAAACACAGGGAAATGCAAATTTATGTTAAAATTTCAATACACCTTGATGATTGCTTTGTCATTACAGGGCCCTAAAGTATAAATCAACAATTAAGATACATATAATATAATCTATAATATATAATAAAGAGCTAGAGAAAGACCTCTATGAAGAAAAAAAAAACCTACTTACGGGCATCATTTCACATTATCACCATTTTCACCACTTTGGAAATTGTGACCACAGTATCAAACCTTGAAATCTCTTCTCACAGACTCGGAAGGGATTACAAAGACTTTAAAAATATACTAGTAAGCAGGCAGGGAACCATGGAAATAAAATACATGGCAAGCAATGTTTCTGTACAGAGACAAGTTTAGCTAAATGTGGTATGAAATGGGGGCATGTCTGTTCATCAACCCCTGAGGTATATACTCTAAAGCTTTGGGGAGGGACCCTGTTGTTTTAAATCCATATGTGCTATGTCAAAAAATGATGCCGTGACCCTGGGACAGGGCCTGAAGGTCCTACAAAAATGCACGTGTTGCACTGCCATCAAAACACCGAACCTGACAACCCCTAATGAACACAAAAACTCAGATGTTTTCTTTCAGGGGGATGTCACAAGCTGCTGCACAGCGGTGGCTGGATTGCCAGGGACACAGCACCGGCTCTGCCAGCGATGGAGACTGGACAGGAATCTGGGCATGAAGGCGGGTTATGCCTACTTCACACCAGCCATCCTCACCCAAGAGGTGCATTGTTTGGAGGAGATTTCTCCTCCACAGGTAGCAAATGCAGCCGAAGTTATGGATGAAATGCTGACCCCACCAACATCACTGGAAAAAACGTGGAGTTGAGACCAGGCGTTACTGAAGTGGGAACAAATGTTATGGATGTGATGAAAAGAAAGCTGCTGCCCTGCTGCCCTGCTCCATTCTCAGGGAGCAGCGTATTTCAGGAACACTTGTCCCACAAGTCAGGTCTTTATATCCTGCTATAAGCTTATTGTAAAACATTGCTATTAGTGCATGTCTTGTTTCTAGATGTCCTGTAAAAGACCACTTTTATGTCAAACTATAGTAACTATTCACACTTCTGGATTTTTTTTCCTGAAACCTTTTGTTTCTTCATTGAATTATTACCAAAGGCAAAATACTAATAAAGATTTTTGCAAGAATGGTGAAAATCAAGGTGGAACTCAGGCTTGCCCAAAACCTTTTCACCAGCAACCTTGTTTTGGAAAAAAGATGATAAATAAATCAAAATGCACTAAGCAGTGTTTCCACATGGCAATCGCCTCCTTCATTGCGTCTGCACCTCATCAATCACGCTATTGTCTGCTTGAAAGGCGAGCCTTGTAAATGTCATATCCACTCAAGCCCAAGGAGAAGCGAATCAAAATGCAGCAAGGAGTTTTAATTGGATAGTGTAATTAAACTAAAAAACCCCAGCAGAATAGCTTTGACAGGATAGATGAAGACCCCTTTTAATAGGGCTACAAAACATATTTGTTAAAAGGATGAGGCAATGCACGCTCCTGATAGTGCTCCAGAGTACTTTTATGAGGAGGCTACTCACTGGTGGATGTTTTTAATAAGTTGCAGCCACCCTTGTGTATGGCACCAGGCAGGAGCAGCCCTTGCCTCCAAGCCACTGGCAGTGGACACTGACACTGAAGCGGTCACCAAGCCGAAGCTGTTCCTTCAAGCCTCCCTTGCTGCCAGCTGCTTCTCCGGGGTGTAAATTGTACGAATCGGTGCCAAATGCACACGGCTGAGTGGCCAGCTCCAGTGCTAGAGGAAAGGCAGAGCAGCTCCCGGCACGGCACAGCGCAGACCACGGACGGCTGCTCGCACGTCTCCAACAGCTCTGCCCTTTTGCCAGGGCTCAAGCTGGCCGCCAACAACCTGGGCACAGTCCTGAGCCTGCCACAGAAAATGGAAAATACGACAAAACCAAGCACCATCTGTGACTTTGCTCCCTTCCCTTTGAGGCATTTAGCCACTCTGCAAACAACACGTCCACACGCATTTGGGCTCGTTTCTTTCTGTTGCATACCTTGAGATTTCTTTCACTCCACGCCTGAGTCTTGGTAACATTTTCTCTGCTGAATCTATTTTTTATCCTTTGACCAGAATCTGTGATTAGGCTTCTATCAAGTATGATTTTTCTTCTATTATTTCCCAGACTGCGTTGTTCACAGCAGGAGCATTAATATTAGGAACTACCGCACAATATTTTGTGCACCATTTGCACAGTGCCTGGATAATTGCTGGCTCTTTGCTCTGGCTCCACTGCAGGGCTATGAACAAACATGCAACATCTTTATTTAAGATCCCTGAGCAGCAGGAATCCATGCCTTCCCAACACATTCTGTACGTTTTTAGTCCTTTCACAATCCAATAACAAATTCATTAAATTAGTATTACCCAATGTGCATAATCTGGAGGAACCTGATACTGAATTAAAACATCACATACCTTTAGCTTTAAATGAAAACTACATAAAAGCATTTCAGCCATCACTTTGGCTATCACTTACAGCCAGTATGAATACTGCTAGAAAAGCTATTTTCGTGCAGATGTGGAATTCAATGGGAAAGACTGACTCGTGTTGCAACATCAATCAAAACGTCGGCTCTGCTGGCAGCTCTCGACAGTAAGGCAGGTTCAAAGGTCACAGGATAAAGAAAAAACCAAGCTCTGGTTCAGCTCTAATATCTCCTCGCTAGAAGTCTTGCAAAGGTACCTACCCCCTTCTGTACTAGGCGGCTTTCATTAATCTTCTTGCCATCTTTTTTAACTAGTCATGCAGAACCGCTCGATAGCAAGACATATAATGGGGAGGCCCTGTGCCTATTACCAGGTTAACACTCTGTTAAGCCCCAGTGCAACAATGGAATAAGAATTTAAAGGAAATCTTAAGCTGCAGGGTGCAAAGCAGGCAATTAAATTACAAACTGAAGTTACCAATGTACTCCATGACCTACAGAACACCTTTGTTTAGACTCCCTTAATATTAAGGATATTTTGACCAAGCAATTGAGACGTATATGCTTTACTAAAAAAAAATCAAACCAAACAAGAAAATCCACAAAACAAACAAACAAACAGAAAAACGATCACAGAGAACATTTCTTCAATGTTTCAAGTAAATTATCAAATAAATCTGATTTCTGCAGCCGTCATAAAATGCGCTTAATGGAAAAAAAACTCATGTATTTTGAAAACTGTAAGTCTGCCCAACCAATTAGTCTCAGTGCCACTGAAAGGCCTCCCCTGAGCTCTGCTAAACCCCGTGAGCACCAGTGCCAGATGCCAAGGCAAGCTGGTAACCCTGGCCCTCAGAAGGACAGCGACACCGCGGCGGTCACAGCCGCGCTTTGTCCACAGTGCACTTTGTAGGAGAGGCAGTGGTTAGTGACACTGAAGTTTCTCCCTTGTCCAAATAATGTAAGAGACATTAACAGAATCAGATTTCCTTTAAATTACACTATTGCAAAGGGATATAATTGTATTAAACATATTATGTTGCTTCCTTAAGACTTTATATTATGTACACTTAATTGAGATACAAAGCTCTTTTCAGCTATAAAAATGACAACTACTTTATTAAGGTTTAAATCTTATTTCTCAATGATAGGATGCTTCCTTTCAAGATTCAAAACATTCAGAATCTCTCGTGATAATCAGACTGAACCTGATTTAAACAAGGATTTTATACGCAGTGTTTCCAGGTTCTAATGGCATTTGATCGAGCCAGCAGGGCCATTACCTCTTCCCTCTGTCTAAATTCAGGGAGTCTGATTTAATTTACAAATAAAAATTCAAATTCTAACCTGGGCCTACTACAAGGGCAAACAAAAATCATCAGCCATTCCTGCCTACGATACCCCCACCAATGACAAATTAGATGCCAAAGCTTTCTCTTTCCATTCTCCATTTCCACTAAGTGCAGCTCCAAGTCCTGCTGCAGCAAAGGAAAGCTTCGGCTTCGAGCCTTCCTGGAGATATTCACAACACGTGATCTATGAAGTTGTCAAGTTCTTTAACACACAAGTGTCACTGAAGCTTCACTGCACAAACCTGTCTTTGCAGGTAAAACTTTAATTGAAAGTAAGCATGAGCACCCCCACTATATATATACAATGTCTATTTTTATGTTTCTGTAGACAAGTACCAGTAAAAACCTCTAAAATCTCGTTAGTCAGAAAGTCAGACCTACCTGAATATTAAACTGTGTTAATTACCACATGCAGGTAAACAAATTTTGCATGAAGTTTCAGCTGTACTGAGCTGTACTGTGACCAGCCCTCCACAAGGACCCTTGCCCAGCCCCTACACAGCATGGCCAGCCATAACTGGAGGCTCCAGAAGCTCCTTCCCTGCTCTTCAGAAACACAGCATGTCAGCACAGCACAGCAGCACCCAACTTTAGTATAGCCCCAGTCGCTAACGTCTAGGGAATGCAGTCATTTAATAAAATACACACTCTGTTTTCCCCCAGTGTAACTGTACAAGCCCTGTTACATGTGCAGAACACTTCTGAAAGATGAAATGGAGCATGTTTGTGTTACAAGAGATAAAAACATGGAAACAAAATATATTGCAGAACTCAAACACCTTATCTTCACTCAGCCTCTCTTTCTTTGCAATAATTCATTCAAGAAAGATCCAGGAATAATTTTTGATGTAAACTCTGCTACAAACATATATCACTATGCTGATAAAAATCACAGACAAAACTTGTGAAATACAGTGAGTTTCATTCCTTTATGCTACTAAAATAACTTTTTTCCATTTAAAATTCAAGAGATACCGATCTGCTGTTAAGAGTTCCCCAAAATGCATCATTCTGAGATGTCACATTAAGAATCTCTCCTACTGACCCAAAATAATGACTTTTGGAACATCTTTGGTGAATCTGGAGGAGGCCAGTGGATTTCAGGGGGAATTATTTTCTCCTTTTGAAACTATGTCAAACACTTACTTAACATGAAAACTTTATGAATGGTCACATGAAAACAAGTAAATAAAATCCCAGTATCATAAAGATTGCCTTTGTCATAACCTGTCAGAATCCTCTCAGAAGTGACCACAATTCTTCATTTAATCGTCTCCACTGAAAGGCGCTGCCCTTCTGGCAGCAGACTTCGCTTGGGGCTGAAGTTCTGCCCCTTGTTTCTCCCTGGGGTGGCAGTCGCTGCATTTGGATACAAGGGTCTTTTCCCAGAAGAGTGGGGGCTGCCTCTGGGGCTGCCAAGCCCCCATCCCCTCCACAACACAGCACCAGAGGCATTCAAGGACAGCCTGAAGGTCTCACGTATGTGTGTTAGCAGGAGTGTGAGCTGGAAACCTTGACTTTCGAGGCTGGATTTTCAAACACAGCCCCATTTGTTGGCGCAATTTTACCACAAGTATTTGCAATTGAAACGAAACATGGCTACAAAACCAGAGGTGTTGATGTAGTTACAAGTGCAAAACTACACCTTTAATAAGAAAAATTGGTCTGAGGTGCAACTGGAAATCAAGCACTTAGGTATTTAAAAGTACTACTGCAGATTCTGCTGTGGCCTTTGCTGACTGCCAGTTATCTGTTATGGAGCTGTGCTAGATCACTTCCCTCGGAGCTCTGTAAGGACAAGCGTTACATTTGGACTGCCTGGTCACTAGCGATGTCCTTCCCCAGAATCATGCCTTCCCAAGGACCATAAAGACTTGCTGGAGAGACAGAAAAGGAAGGCAGTGACTGGACTAAGAGCATGGAAATAGGAAGGGGTAATGAAGGGGAGAAGGATATAGTTCAATAATTGCTGATAAAATCTGTGGCAGCCATAAATTTACTCTTCCAAAAGAATCCAACAGATCATTACCTCTGTAAATATGTATCACATAATTCTCCCTCTCCGTCACCTTGCAGATAAGTACTTAATATTTAGCATCTCTACCCTGCACAAGTGCAAGTGTAATAAAATCCATCTGAGCTTTAGAACTGCAGTTACTTTTTGACAGGAGATAGTTACATTTTGACACCACAGGGGGACATTGCCCAATTCCCCTCAGGCCCATGCCCTGCTTTTTTAAAACAAATTTTACAAATTTAGACTCTCATTACTCCACTGATACAATAAGCAAAAGCACCAGCTTTTTAGTTATACTCTGAAGGTAGCAATCTTTTCCCCCTTTTTTTGGAGACCGGTTGAACTGGGACATCCAACGCATCCTCCAGCTGGTTTAGCTATCACTGCTGCCCAGGCATGGGCAATGTTCTGAAACAGGACTCCCAGCGTGGCATGTCGTAATTCTGCTGATCCTGCAGCCACGAGTGAAGCAAATGGAGACTGTGCTGATACTTACTGTATGTCTCAGATCCTCAGTTGTGTCTGAGAAATTGTTTAAAACCTCTCCAGATATTAAGAAATTAAAAAAAAAAAAAAAAAAAAGCAATTATGTGGAAACCTACATTTGACTACCGAGCTATGGGGCCAGACACCAGCTAGGAAAAACCAGTTTCCTTGGTATGACAATATTAGCAGCTACTGATAGTGGGCAAGAAACACTCTTAATGATGCCATTAGCTGCAAGCGGCATTTAAAGGACACTCATAAAATGTGTATCTGTTTATGTTATGTTCTCTACAACAGAATCAAGTCAGATTAAAAACATCCTATAATGAATAAAATACACCTATAAAAGGAAAGGACATGGTAGCAATAATTCTTTGGGCATCTAGCACATACAGAGAGGGAGAGAAGAGAGAACATAAATAAAAAGGACTACTCACTTGGGCTTTTTTCTTCCGCAAGGTCACAGGCACAGAGGAGTTCAGAATCGATTGAAATGGGTTTCTGCTTAATCCAAAACTTAGTGCTGGCCTTCTGATTAGTAACAGGGTCTATCTCTACCTTGTCTCCAGAAATACCTGAGATGAGAAAGGATAGAGAGCCACAATAGTGATCTTTTTAAGTGATTTCGTATCAGTCATTTGACACACTTTATAAATCTTAAATGGGATGAAGGTATATTGCCCGTTTGGGCTTTTTGAAAGCACAGGAGCTTTTGAAACCAAAAGCAAATGATTATCAAAGTGCATTGATAATCTGCATTTTATTCCCCTGCCTTGCTTGGAAATAAGCATACCAATGAGAAAAAAAAACATCCCAGAAAAAATTTTTCTCAACACACACAGAGCTCCTCCGGAAACAGCAGCTACACAAACTGCAAGATTTATACAAAGATACTGCTACTTTTTCCATCATCACTATTATATGTAGGAGACACTATCACACAACGTCACTGTTCTATCTCCTGTACTGTAAAATCTATACGAGAGGACAACACACATCTGTGGTGTTACAGGAACTGTCTTTGTGTTAACCAGATAATCATAAACAAAGGCGCCCAGTCCCAGAGATCTTGTGCGTTTTTACACTGCTGGCATCCTAAAGCCAGCTCTAATTAGGCTGCTTTGAAAGCAAGCTGAGGATCTGAGTAGCTCCTGGCACGGGCACCGGGCCCTGTCTCTGAACACGGGCTTCCCCAGATGGCTCCGGCTTCGCTCCTGCTGTGTGTAGGCTGACCTGGATACACGGCGTGCTTCCACGCGCAGAATCATACAGCAGACCTTTTGTGAGGGAGTGCAGAAAATTCCTACCCTATTATCCCTCTGCATGTCTCTCTCGAGCTCATGAAAGGAATGTTTTTCCAGTGGGATGCTGCACGAGCAGGCTGAAAGCTACCCGTGTGCTGGAACCTGCCCCAGGATGCTCCCTGCAATTTACAGCAGTTCTCATCACGGTGGTACAAAGCAAACGTCCTGCTACGCCGCACTGGCGAACAGAAGCTCACTGCATAGTGTCTGTTGACATGGCTGAACAAACTTCTCAGTCTGCTTTTTACACCAGGATGTGTGGAACCTTAAAAATAATTACATTTCTCAAGTCACGGCTTACTGGTGGAGCTCATGATGCAGCGGCAAAAAGGAAGTAGCACAGGAAAAAAAGTATTTAAATTTCACTTCTGCACCTCTGGAAGAATGGCAGAAAGAACCTTTCCCTCTTGAGGCTTTTGACAATGGTGTTTTTCAATACATTATATTTGGCTTGTCTGAAGCACAAGAAAACTAAAAGGAGCTGATGATTTAACTTTTAAGAGATGTGACAAAACAAACATAAGATGCCACACTCAAGACAACTCTCTCAAGCCCTCCAAAATTAAGTCAATGTTTCTTAAAGTCTGGTCACTGCTGCAGAATCTGCAAACCACGTTTGTACTTTATGTAACTAAAATCCAGGCATACAGACAGCAAGCAGCATCTGCTTACAGCAGCCTTCTTGCTGCAGTCCGTTCCACTGCACACAAGGTAACCTTCGTTTTAACCCTGCCTGCTAAGACAGGTGATAATAATGCCACCAACTCCCTCCCCTGTTCTATTAATCCAAGAATGCACTCTGTCATTAAACATACGTCACATCAAAGATATCACATTTCAATTAAGCATTGTATCAAGAGCCCAGTTAATACAAGGGCTGTTAGAACTAGGTAATGTGAGCTGGCTGTTGTTGTAACCAGAGCTCATTTTGGTTTGCAATTTTATTTTGGACAGATTATTTAAAATCAGCTTTATTGTTTCACTGTAGTGGCTAATTATTCAAAATGGGATTTTCTGTAGTTTAAGGAAAATTCTTATGTTCTTATTTCCTCGATGAAAGAAGTCAAAGCAAGTTCTAAAAATAAATGTGCAAATTCTTTGTGTGCGAGGTTTGTTCCCTACACCTTTCTTAAAAAAAAAAAAAATCACCCCGGAAAATATCCTTTAAAAATTTTCACAGTACGGTCCTGTAACTTCAGAATTCACAGTCAGTCAATATTGTTAATGCACCTTGTTAATTTGATAGGATTTGTCAGGTAACTCCACTGGAAAATTATATAAAACTGTTCCAGATGAACAGATGATAGTGACATGAATTAAAGTGATAGAACAATAGTGGAATATAAACCAGAAATGACACCCAAAGTGGCTGTTGATTTATTGCCATCCTGAGTTTGGTTCTGGGCTTCCATGTATATTAGTGCTACAAATCTGGGTCCATTTAGCAGAGAGATGCTCATACATACATCACCAGCTCCTGCTCCAAGCCAAGGTCACTCCCCATTGCATCAATCTTTTCTGCAGAGGCTACTTCACCAAGCATGGATTTTGTACCCATCTCAGATGTAACAGACTTCCTCCTCTTTCATCTTTTTTTTATCATGTAAAATACACTTTAACTTCTATTATTTTTATCTGCAAATTGTTGCTGTATACTTCATCCATTATTTCTGTATCTCGACATCACTGGCTTAAGCTCACACACATCCAAAGAGCACATTGACAAAGAATGTTGTCTTTTCTGTGTTATTGTTTTCGCAATCTGTATGCATTGAAACCTAAAATCAAAACAGTATTATATATGTGGCTTCTACAGTCTTGGTATCACAGCACAAATTAGTCACACTCAGAAAACAAGTAAAAATGCTCCCTCTACTATTTTTTTATTCATTCATTTTAGCAAAAGAAATGTCATCACTGTAGTAGTCCAGTAACACTGCTCTGTTCCTGCTTCCCTTGTGGGGGTCTGCAACTGTCCCCCGCCCCTTCTGAAATACTTTCCGGCAGCAGTTTTCCAAGACAACATGCTTCTTTTAGTTTTGCTAATGTAGTACATAAGCAAATACGTCTTGTGCCTTCACAACATGACTGAGCCTTTGTAAAGATGTCGGGAACACTGCTGTATGTGTATTACACCGTAACATTAGCTAAAACATAAAAACCCAGACCTTAAACTGCCACGGCTAAAGCTTTCAGCTGTAATAAAAACATCACTCAAAAGGGTCATTCCTCCCCTTGTCATTTACGTATCTCTGTTTTCTACCAAGAGCTATGCACAGTGTACAGACAACTGAGCTTATTCTGATATTTTCAGGAAATCTTGCCTCAAATTCAATAAACAGTACTCAAACAGCTAAAAACATTTCAGAAAGTACCTCTATGCAAACACCAATTCACAAACAGCTCACGTTATTGCTACTTGTTCTGTGCAAGTAAAATAAAATACAGTACAGAACCTATTCAAATAAAGTAAATATTTGCATGCACTTAAACGTTCTTCTGTGTTCAGCCTATGAAACTGGGACTCTTTTCCCAAAACCACATGGATATTTTCAGTGCAACCATCAAACGGCTAGCCAGACAGCCAATACATTCCTGTGCTGCTACCAGACCATCAGTGCTGCCAGTGAGGGGGCAAGGCGATGAGATCAAATTCTCTAGAAAAACTGTCGCTTTGCCACGGCTGCTACATAGAACTAATGACACACAAAACTGCTCGGAGAAAAGTCTCTGTAACTGACCATCACTAAAACAACACAGAGTATCTCCAAAACCATAGTTACTGATGAGAAATTTATATATATATATATATATATATATTTTACATTTCAGATTGCATGGAGCAGTCTGTCACTTGCACAAGATTAACACGGTGACACTCTGCAGCACTACTGCAAATAGCACCTCAGTGTTTATTTTATCAGCATTGCTCCTTTAATATCTTAAAAACATCCGTGAGAAAAAACAACAATATACAATTATTTCAACTTTATTTAGAAGCTTTGATGCTGCCCATTTGCCCAAACTTCGAATACCTCGCTGGGATTTCTTTGATATTTACACAATAATTAGAACAGAAAAATCCCATTGTCACTGTACTGTCAACAAAAAAATACATGTTTGCAGGATTTTATAAAAAGGGAATTTTTATGGTCCTTACACTACTGGACAGGGTCAGCTCCTTCACTACCAAACAAGTTAAGCCATTTGTTTCATTTAACAGCTACTCTCCCTTAACCATTTATCTTTAGTGATCTGTCATGACCTTTTCAGGCTCTCATTTCTGACAGATTCCAGATACAGTGAGTCAAACTTCACTGCGAGCAAACTATCACACCCAGATAGTTTACTCAAAAGCAGAAAACATGCCCAGTGCTGTCCTGCTTCAACACCAGCATATAAATCCTTCCTTAACAAGACAGTTCACAATAAAACTAGAAAGCCTCTTACGTGCAAATTTTGGAGACATATACTTTTATATCTGCTTAAGAACGGAAGAACAAAGAGATTGTAAAGACAACAATACAGATAATGCTATAGCTTAAATTTAGCAGTTCTACTGAATTATCAAGAATAAACATATTTTGTAAACATTACAGCACTTAATATCTTACTGCCGAATCATTTCTTTATGGAAGGTATTTGCAGGAATGTCACAGGTCACCTACCAATGCATCATTAATCAAATTTTCACAATTTAAACACAAAGATAAAAAGCCATTCAATCATTTTAAAACAGTAATGGGGCTTTTATAATTCAAGATTCTGTCATCCCTTGGCCTTCAGATTTTCAAAAGCATTCAGAAAGCTAATAAGGACAGTATAAAGCCTTTAGAGAATGCTACTTGTACCTTGTTTCACCTCAAATTTCTACCTGGTCATTAAAATTTTCAGTCTCAGAAAAGAAAAAACATCTTAATTCCTAATTTTGCATAGCCTTATTTAAAAATAACAAAACAGTTGGCAAGAAGCTTTCTATTAGGAATCCCAGATTTATAATAAAAAAAAAAAAAAAAAAAAAAAGAGAGAGAGAGAGAGATGGGGTCATTAAGTAATGGCCTTCTTTCAGAAGAAACATGTGCTAGCTGATGGCGGATAATAAAAATACAGAAGTGTTTTCAACTAAAAGCAATTTTTTTAACTGCTGAAATGCTAGCAACATATTCAAGTGATGTGCTCCATGATAAAATAGACCAACATAATAATGACTGCTTTAAAAACGTCTGAGATGGACAGTTAGCTATTAGAGATGGCCAAAGGTTTGAACCACTCCATTTTCCTAAGCGCTTTAGTACGGATTGATTTACCTAACTGAACATCAGTGGTGAATCGAAGCCTATGGATCATGCTGACTTTGAAGGACTTGTAATGGTGGCTACTGAGCATATCCTGAACTGTAGCTATATCGATCTGGGGGTCCTCCTCCGAGATCTCTTCTCCTCTTGAACCTGCAAAATACACCAACAATAATGAACAAGAGGTTTAAAACACGGCATATGATGCAGCTAGCGTACAGCTGTCTGTGCACACCTGCAGTAAGGTTTGCACCGTGAGGACTGGCTGATTCGTTTAGGAAAGAAGAAAATGCTCAGGGCCCATGTCTGTGGGAGGAGGGAGCTCTCATCCTCCATCCAAAGACAAAATCACTAATTTATTACAGACAATGCAGTACCAAATCACGTCCCACCTGAAAAGCAATGCAACACCCTGATGCCCGATTCTCACGGGGCATGAGACACCCGTGGCACCAGCCCCTCTGCCTGGCACATGCTGTCCCCAGCCACAGCAGGATTTTCAGGCACCTTCAACGCACACACTTTTACCATTTCCCTGTATTTCAGCACATCCCGATACGGGTGTAACACGGGCACCCCACCGCAGTGGCACTGCCCCTGCCACTTGCCTCAGGCCCGTGGTACAGACGCTGTGCTTTATTTACTGATTAGTATTCTCATTACTACCGCAGGTACCGGCTTTATAAAAGGTAACATCTCATTAAGCCCAAATACCAATTACTGAAAAAATATAACACACTTTAAAGATTTTTTGCATTTTATGATGTTGGATTAACACCAATTTAAACATTACTATAATGTGATATATAATTTTGCACAAAGTAATTTCTATGCCAGCTGCTAATAAAGCATCTCAGCTCTAAATGATCATTCCGATGCTGTTAGATAAAGTGGTATAAATATGTTTGAAAACTGATTTAGCTTCTTAGAGAAGATACTGAAGAATGACACGTTTTGTTTAATATCCCAGCTAATGTAGTCCTAAAAGCTGAATCAACTGCCAGTTCGGAGTACTAAATTTGCTGCAGGAGATTAATGAAAACTTTATATTTTGCTGAAATTTTAATAATGGGAAGATGAGATGATGGAATTTTAGTACAGGTCTTAAAGCTGCAGCACAGCAGGCTAAGAACTTGTTGAAGACAGGCAGCCCGAGCAGCCTCAGCACCAACGCTTCCCGCACCGACCTTGCACTCTGGCCATGCACACCCCCGCCCCGCTGGGGGATCCCAGCTCACAGCCGAGCTGGGGTGAGTTTCTGTATTTGGGCCCTAACAGCACAGAGACTGCTTGCTGGGAAAAGCAACAGCTCCCAGCGGAGGAAAACCCTGGCACTTGGCTCAAATCCCCGCTGTTGATTCAGAAGCAGGCTCCCTTTTAACAGGGCAATTTAGAGTTTCAGAACTACAAGCCATTTGCTTCAGCGAGGGAAGCTGTCAAGGTATGGCCATAAGCAGGACAAACGTAGGAGAGAGAAGAAAAAAACCCACCCGAGCAGCGAGCATTTTCCCAGCTTGCTGAGAGTGTTCCCTTTCCTATTTGCTAATTCAGTAACAAATGTCACTGCTTGTGATAAATATCATTCATGTCTGCATTAAAGTAAGGTTAGCATTTGCTGTTAAATGAGTCAAAATACATGTTGAAAGCACACAGCAGAAGATTCACATTTCATAGACATTAGTCACATAAGCTTTCCATCCTGCCCACAGGAGAGCGGGCGAGATTGATGCGTGCTCCTTGCCGCCCGTAGCACCGCTCCTGAAACACGGACGGGAACGCATCTTAGGGGAAGGGGGGACACAGAAGGGTTAAGCGACAAATTGGGCTGGGCCATTCGACTTGAAAAAATTCCAAAAATCAAATGAAACAGTCTACATGTGAATTTATGCAGAGCCATCTTAACATTGCAACCACTCTATGCTCCGGAATGACAAGATAAATTGTAATGGCTCCTTCAGAGACATTACAATGTATTTTGTCAAAGACCCCTGTGTTAATGTCTCTATACTATGGATTATCATAATGTATCATGTCAAACTCTCATGCTGCAGTACTTCAAAGATACACTGAGATATGTCAAACTTTTTGGTGCACTTAAAAGCATCTTGAAACACGGTGGCGTGGCAGTGCCTGACAGCAAGGCAGGAGCACTGCACCGGCACAGGCTGCCTGCAGCTGAAAGCAAACCTGCCCCCGATGGGTGGGAGTGGAGGGGGGGTCCCGAGGGGCCGAGGCGAGCGCGGTGCAGCTCGGAGGAGGCAGCCTGCCCCTGTCACTGCGCCATGCACCGCAGAGCAGCGGGACCAGGCTGTTACACTGCACAGCTCGTGGCTGGGTGC
Source organism: Aythya ferina (assembly GCF_964211825.1). NCBI lineage: Eukaryota > Metazoa > Chordata > Aves > Anseriformes > Anatidae > Aythya > Aythya ferina. The sequence goes on along the minus strand of NC_140318.1, from coordinate 1,014,315 downwards.
CTGGGCACCTCCACACCCCTGGGGGATTACGAACCGGGGACGTGGGGACAAGGTGACAGGGGACACCCAGAAGCTGTCACGAACCCAAATAGTGCAGCAGGGTCACAGCCAGCAGGGCTGTATGGGAGGAACCCTGGGGAGCCCCCTCACTGCTTTGCTCCCAGCGAGTGCAGGCAGGTAATTAATGCTGCCCCTAACGAAACGCTGCCCCATGAAAGGGAGAGGCCTCCTCTCCTGAGACATTTCCAACACCGCGGTGCACTGTGCGCTCCCCGCCGTCATCTCCCAAAGCAAGCCCGTGTTTTAATGGGGGATATGGAGACTCACCTCTCCCAGAACGGACAGTATTTTATACTGCTGTTTTTCAAGTACGGTGCTATTACAAGAAGCTTTAGCACCAACCGATGCACTAAACTGGCAGCAATCAGAAATTCAGAAACAACAGAAAGAACATGTTAACCTCATCCCTACATCTCCTGTGAAATGTTCTTAAATCACTTGATAAAGATGAAGACACACAAGAAACCTCTGCCAGGTTCCACTGCCTCTGCATTCCCAGTTCCCTGCTTGCCTCAAACTGTCCCTAACCTCGCTGCCTGCATTTAGTTACTGTTGAAATGGAAGGCTTAATGTCCACCTTACATGGCTTTTCTGAGGCTGTCTTCTCAGATTGCGTACACCCAAATTAAAAGTATTAGAAAGCAAATTAGCGACCTGCCAGATCATATCCAGGGGAAAAAACTGTCACCACAACTGAAAACGTGAACACCTTGGCAGTGTGTAAAATTGCTGGAGTATGAACTGCTGCAGCTGAAGCAAGCTGAACAGTGGGCTTTTGCACTGGAAGCATCTCAGATCCTCTGCGTATCACATAACCTCTGCTGATTTTGTTTTATGAAGCTTTGTGAATGGATTCAGGTTTACAGAATTTCTACAGTTGCTGCTCTTGGGAGAGGAGCCAGGAACTCCACCATCAAAACAGATCATCTGTCTAAAGATGGCAAGACACTCAGACCCCTGAGGGTGCACTGGATAATAGCAGTAATATCAGTAACAACAGAGAGAAATGCCCTGCAGGGAAAAACCTGACTGCAGAGCTTGGCATATTGCTCTCACCCCGCAGCTCTGTGAGGATGTCTGCGAGACTGCCGGAATTCAGCAAGGAGAAAAGAGCCATCTCCACCAGCTGATTGGGGGAAAAATCGTAAAAATATTTTCCACATGCAAGCAGCTGTGAATAAACCTGTCAAATATTTACAGGCCTGTCAGGGTATTTGTAATGGAGATCACACTGTGGCTTTTGAATGTAAAAGCTTCTGCTTGGGAAGACAATCAAGTAAAGTGGATGCTCCAGGACTATTATTTAGCCCAAGAGCCGATCCAGCAATTTGGCTCTGAAGGCAGAGGCCACTCTGTCCTGGGTGGAGCAGATCCCTATGCCAGAAACAGACTCCTTCACATCAGGGCTTGCAGAGGACACGGAGATTCACTTTGTAACGACCTCTGCATTTTGCTAATAGCTTACCTAATCAAAGAAGATTTACTTTGTGAAAGAAAAAAAAAAAAAAAAGCAAAAAAAGCTGAAGTTGTTTGTGGGATAGACAAGGCTTGAGGTAAGAACCTGCCTGAACTGCAAAGCTCAGCTGAGAGGCAGGCAGCCCCCTGAGCCCATCACAGGGGTTTAATTACTGGAGAAGCAGGGTAGAAACTCCATGAAGGGAGAGCAGAGAAAGAGCAGCCCAGAGGAAGTGTGTGGTTCTGCCGCTGGTCCCCAAGCCAGGGACAGAGCAACACATGACAGCTAAACAAGAACTGTCATGATTTATTTTCCAGCATCCTGACAGATCCACCCTGCCTGCAGAGCATGTGCCTGGAGCCAGAAGGGGGCTGAAGCTCTGGTGGGCACAGGAGCTGCCTGCAGGTCAGCACAGCCGGTGCCTGCTGCCTGCCCACCCTGCACAGCCACCAAGGCTTCAGCACTATGATGGGTGCCACCAGGACACCTTCTGAGGCCAGCCTCCCACCACCTTTATTCATTAAGAGCTGTATTCATACAGTTTGTACTCAGCAGCACCTGCCAGCAGCCTGGCGTGCCTGGGGCTGTACATGCAGAGTGCAGGGTGACCCACGGTGCTGAATTCTAAGCGCAACGCAGGTAACAGTAAGGTAGGCCTGGTTCAGGTGAGCCTGTGTTTTCAGACATCTCCTGGAGAGAACTGCAGACACTGTGCAGTTGATGTTATTCTCACAGAAATTGTTTTGAAATCCCTAAAAATGAAGTTACACTGTGAGGACTTATGGTGCTGGACAGAGGAACATCCTATACAGGCATAAGCATTCCGTGCAGCTGTGTGTCCGTTTGTTTATCCGTATCAGCTCTCTCATCTCCATCCAGAGGAGGAAGGGGACTTCCCAGCCAGGGCTGGCCTGTTCTCATCTCTGCTCAGACTGCTTGTGTAGCACAGTCACACAAAACGTCAAATCACAGACCTTAAGAAAGTATGAGCGGTGCTTTCTGCCTGCAGAAATTGAATAAAAAGCAAAAGCAGTATCAAGCACTACGTAATCCTACACTTTAAGATGGCCACTGTGGTGCTTTGGAAGTCAGAGTCATGGAACTGATTTCACAGTCTCCATTTGACGGTCATTCAGAAAATTCACATATTTTCCAGTCTGGAAACAGCAGAGCTGTGTTTTAAAACCAGGTTGAGTGTAGAGGTTGTACTTTTGTTCATATACTTGAATTATTAGGAAATACTGAGCTACATCTGTAACTTGGTCAGCTCTCCTAACAGAAATTCCTGATTTTCAAATGCTGAAAGAGATGAGCAGTAATAAAACGGCAGGGACCAGAAGCATGAGCCTGAACTTAAGTTAGAAAGCTGAAACAGTAAGTCCTATCCAAAAGGGACTCTTGTAAGCAGTAGAGATATGTAAAAATGACTTAGTAATATCACAATACAGAAATGCTGCATGTAGCAGTTTCTTAAAATATTTAAGAAGATCATATTCGAGAACAAAATAATTTTCTGTATTTTCTTGATAAAACAACAACACATAAAGTTAACTCCATTGCAGAAATGTCCCCTTATTACTTAATGTACTATATACTGCTTAATGAAAGTTCTTAATTGTTATACAATTAATTACATACACAGAGGCCCCAATTACATTTTCCAATAAGACATTGGCTTTGGTACAGGTCTAAAGGCACTAAACCAATTTTAATATATTAAGACCAATTTCCCTTGAATACTAATTACTATCTAATGATAAAATGAGAAAGAAGAACTTTCCAGAAGTAAGATGGCAAGTACAAAACTAAATTAGCCATGAATACTTTGTTACTACGCATAAAAGCATTTCACATTACAAAGTGCAAGCTTTTAGTTTAAAGATAAATCTTAGTGCAAGTTAAATAGTTCTAAATATTGGAAGCAGTTTGTTAGTTTGAATGCTATTAGTAAAAGTTGGATAGGTAGAAGATTTCTCCATGTATATTTTTAATAATGGAAAGTTTTCTGTTTCATTTAGTACATGGAAATATAAACTTTCTGTTTGCCTAACGGAAGATGGCAGCTATTCTACTAGTATATGTTTGGCATCTTATATATGTGTATATATTATATTAATTTATGGTATGAGACTATGAAGAGTGCATTTTAAAAAATAGTTAATGTAACAGTTTTTTTCCTAAGTGGCATATTTTAACTAAAATAATTTAAATAAAAACAAAATGCACAAAATATTTCATTTTGATGTTACAATTTTCAAGTTATTTCTTTACAGCACAACATTGTTATTATTTCCATTTAATGCCATGTCAAAAGATAGCTCCTTAAGCACTACAAAATCTAGTTTTTCAGTTTGCGTAGGGGAAACTAGGCTATGTACAACGCATGAATTATGACTGATCTTACATCCTGCACTGTCCTTGAATATGTACGTCTGTAGAGAGTTCACTGCACGGGTGTTTCCCATATATCCTGAGCAGGGACAATGGAAGATGACTTGAAGTTCACGCACTTTTGGGGGGAGAAACTGTAAGCAGAAGACTTCTCCTGCGTTCTTTATTGGAGTTTGGTGTCAGTTCAGAGAATGCTCAGTTACAGCATGGCAGAGAAGGTGCAAACATTTATTATTTTGCCTAGAGTACTGTCAGCACCAAGCAAACCAAAACAGTGACTTGCTTTTGAACTGCCCAAAATGTCTGTTTTGCCTTCACTTTCAAACACACACAAAACCCACGCGGAGGACAAAAAGCCACTCACCCACTACCTGCATAATGACGCTGCAGCAGCCTGACGAGAAGGCAGCACAGGGAGGCTGTCGAGGCTCGGCCCCAGGCACGTCCAGCTAGTGGTAACCCCTGTCCCAGCAGGGGCTCCAGGCCACAATCTTGGAAGAGCTCTGATGATTTGCTTAACACAGGCCAGGACAGCTCACGAATTAACAGTACTTTTGACTCTACAGCCTCAGGGATCTATCTTGCACCCTTCCTAAGCTGTCTTCTGCACAGAAGCTTGTGTTCATGTGTGTGTGCTGCCTAGCCTAGAAGGCCAGTGGCTGCTGCACAAGAACTTTGGCAAAAGGTGAGTGTTCCCTCAACGTTCTGACTGGTGTTTACTTTGAGACCAAGCCTCCGAGGCTCTCCTGCACCTGCCAGGGCTACAGATTTGGGACTGATGCAGAGCAGAATGAATTGCTGCTGCTAAACTGCTTACAAACTTCCAACAGCTTTATAATCAAAGTAATGATGCAACATGAACCTAGTAACCCATGAGAAGTAAAAGCATCAATAAGAATACCTGCAAACCACAACAGGGATTCTTCCACAGATTATGAAAATAGGTTAAAATGCAGTGCATGATACCTACTTTTAATTATGGAGTCTGCACACAAAAATGCTATTTTTGATCACATATGCAAAAACCTAAGAAAATATTGGAAGTACACATCTTTTCACAGACTAAAAATCAATACAAAAACAATAGCTGGGATGCTGTTGTCAGGGAATTCTGGCCTTTGAAAGAGCGTGACTGGAGGTTAAAATTGCTCCATTTCTTCATGCACAGCACAAACCTCTTCTACTTTTCACATCATTCTCTCCTGCAGTTTCTTAGAACCACTCTATGAAGAAATGAAGCAGGAGTGCCAAGAATATTTTGGGAGCAAGTTCGATACTTCCCAGAATGGCAGCCAAAACTATGAGTGCTTAATCTCAGCTCCAGCACTGACGTACCACCACAGAGCTCAATGCAGCTGTCTCATTTTGCTATACCTTACGCAAGAGCAGAGTCTATCGCTTGCCACTGGAGTTAGGAGTTACTTCAGTGATGCTCTGCTGTCTTTCCAGAATAAAATATGAAATGCTGTATCAGAAAAGCATAAATGAAAGGGTCTAATCTTTGCAAGAAAGAAAAAAAAAATATGCTTCTTGAAATGGACTCTTACTATGACTGTTTGCAGCAAATACTCCAAGCATGGTCTTGACTGAGACCATAAATGCCATCAGTTTCCTCATTAGTACTATCAAAATTTTGACAGCTAATGTACAAGACCAAAAGAGTACGACTGTTGGAAAGAATGATGGATGGAGCAAAATGAAACGGAGGACAAACCCAAATCTATGTTAAATGTCCATTTTGTAAGTTTCATATTATTTCTTGCAAAGGAATAAATTAGGAAATAATGTTAGGACCATTAAAATAGTAACAGTAAAAATGTTTCAGAGTAGCTGGAGAGATGACTATTTGTCTACCTTTTAAAAAATTATCATACTACTCTAGTTATAGCTTCATGGTTAATTTCTTTAAATTCAATTAAAAAAAATATATCAGTGCCTTCTACAGCAGTATTGACATGGCAAAATATATTGCAGACCAATCACTTTATTCACTAAATAGTGTCTGCAACAGAAAAATCTTCGTATTTCCAGTGTTTTTCAGGGTTGGTCATAACTTTACAGAGCAGAGTTTAACAGAAAAAAAGATTAATCATGAAGTGATAAACAGGATGCAGACTATTTACTAAAAGGTATGAAAAATCCATCATTTCCCTCTGGAATATTCTTTTGGCACAACAGAGAAATGCCTCAGGAAAGAGTCTCATCAAAACTTACTTGCCCAGACAGTACAGCTTGTATTCCAAAATACATAACTTATGTGAGTTTAAGCAATTTACAAGAGCAAAAGTGAAAAGGGCAAACGTACTGTTCTCTCGGACAAGGCAGAATTCCAAAGTGCTCTGGCTCTCCAAGGTACAGTCTAAATCTACTGGGACATTAGGTTCACTCTGCTTCTCCAGCCGATACTGAGGACCTGAAACATAAAGTAACTTGTAAAATCATCTGTTTTCTAACAAAGTGATGGCTTATCACGTTTGACTAATATGAGATTACTCACACCCTAGAAGTAAGGCAGGTAGGTGCTTATGTTCTAAAGCTCTTATCCAAAGGGAAGAGTCCTATCATGAAAAGGTGGAGGATGGTGTGCAAGAAAACAAAATATTCCAGACATCTATAGCACTCCAGCAATGCTACCCACCATGTTCCAAACAAATTCCAACCAACATTTCTGTATTATTCCTATGCTAAATAGCACAGATTGTTAATTAATAATTCTGTATTAAATACCCTGCCCATGCTGCAAGACAGGGGCATTGCCTGTTGTAAGAAATTCCTACCCAGATCTTGGTGTGCAACTAAGCTGTATTATTTGGGCGTTTTTCCTTATGCAGAAAGCACGATGTGTTGCTGCCCTCTGCTCTGCCCTCTCTGTAGCTCTACATACAGAAAACATGTTCATTTTCAGGAGCAAAAACATTGCTCCTGATGCTGGAGAAAAGGAATCCGTTTCTTTGCTACAGGGTGGGAAAGGACCCCAACAAAGACAAGTTGTAAGTTAATTTATATTTAAAACCTGGTGTAGGTTGTAGGTAACAGAATCAATGACAGCAAAACCTCCTTGCTTTGTCCATTTGTTAAATACAGCTTCCCAAATTCCTAAACACCCAAACATTGAACGATACCCAGAAATGGCAAAGCCAGCAGAACTGCTGTTTCTGATCTGAACTGCTGTGTTGCTGGCACCTGTTCCTGAACCCACCGCTCCAGCTGCTGCTACCACAGATGAACCGCCGGGTTCAGCAGGGCCTTCAGGCCACGACCAGTGGGGCTGGGGATCTGCTGGTGCCAGCAGCGCACGGTGCGCCCCACTCCCTGCCTCATCATGGCAACTCTCCTGTGTTTCCCAAGCTCTTGTTATTCCACTTCTATTTCCCCATCCCAAAAACGTATACAGTATGTTAATGAAATGAAGAAGCGGAATTGCCCCTCTCAGAAACACTGGTGTCTGCACAGGTCACACCTGAGACCTGTCTGGTGAGACGAGCACATCGCTGCCCTAAGATGCACTCCTAGGTATTACGCTATCGCCTACCCCTCTGACCCATTTCTACTCATCCAACATTGTTCATTAGCTTGGTAAATAGTTCTTCATCTGATAAATTGCTTTGCACAGGTTGTGTCAAGCCTGTATTAACTGTCAGTTAGTACAGTAACAGAACTACAGGCCAAAACCAGGAAATACTGCGAAACACAGAAAAAAGTAAAAATGGACTTCTAGACAGTCCCTACTCTTAAACAACGTATCTTAAACGTGTGCACACATTCACACAACCTGTACCTCACAACAGCTGAAAAACGTTAGGCTGATTCTGCAAGGAGTTTTACTACCGGACTCTTCTCACAAGTTCACATGATGTAACTGCAGCAGAAATATGACATGATTCAAGGGTCTCCTAACAACACTGCTCTGGGAATTCCAACAGAATTTCAGGTTATAACGCCAAAGCTGGGTTTTATGGGTTTCTGTAACTGTAGGCAAATGCTCTGCAGGGCTGTAGGAGAAGCCCTGGGGAGCATGGCAGAGGGTGGCAGTAGGACGCCCCGCGGGGCCGCGAGCTCCTCGCACACTGAGTGCCAGACCGGGCCGCAGCCAGCCGCTGCTGCTACGCTCCACAACAAGCAGGGAGCGGGTACGTCAGCGTGGAGGTTACCAGGGCAAAACACCCAGAAGACAAAGCTAATGAATGAGAACTCCCGTTCTAGTCCTGTGATTTTGTCACCAATTCTTGGAGAGAGAAAAACTGTTGCTGCATAAAAGCAAGCAGGGCGTGGATAAACAAACGTGCAGGCGCACAGAGAGGCAGGAAAGAACCACGACAGCTGTTTGAAACAAGCCACAACACGGTGAGAGAAGAGTGGCTGTACTCTCAAGCACAGTCTTTGGTCAAAAGCTCACAGAGACTTGCTCAGGGCACCAGAGGCACCCCGGCCCTGGGGTGGGTGCAGAGCGGCCTGGGCACCTCTCTGCAGGGCCACGCTGCCGGCACAGCGGGCTGCGCGGGGGAGCACACACCAACCCTGTGCTGCAGATACTCCTGGCAGCAGCCTTTTCCCTCATCTCAGCTTATTTTAATGTACCGGCAGACCAGCAGCTGCTGAGAATCGGGGTGTCCCCACCACCGTGCACCCCTTCCCCAAAAGCCCTGTTCAGCCACCCACACCGTTTGTGTCTGGTTCCTGCTTACAGGTACCTATTGTGCTTTATTATTTCGAGATACCCCTTACAGCAGGGGAAGGCTTATCAGGAATTAAAACCAGACAACAGAACAAACCCCAATAACTCATCCATAGCATCATTTTCCTATGGAACAACACAAATGTGTCCCAGGAAGAATCAGGGAGTATAATCAAATTAAGCGGCTCTCTTACAAAAGGCGAATGGCCATCCGCATAACAACAAACCAATTCTGTTGCCATTTAAGCAGCAAAGCCTTCAGAATGGGGTTTTGAAAGCACGACCCATCAGTTCTAATTTTTAAAACTTATCCTTTCAGTCAAGACTAGAAAAAGGCCCATTCCAACTTTTATCTTCACTACAAAGTGCTGTTATCTTGGGCTGATGTCAGGAGCTCTATCTCTCTTTCTGCTGACAAGCAGAGACGAGAGAGATAAGATTGGGAACGAATCTCACTTCTCTGAGTAAATAAATAATCAATACTCATCTAAATGTAAATGAGAAAGTATCCCCCTCTGATAACAGGGCTCTTATCAAACAGCCAATTTTCTACAGACATTTGGCCTCAACCAAATCACCATCATTCAGCCCCAGCCTAATGGCTAAAAATCGTAACTAAATTGAACCGATCACCAGAGATCAACTAAGTTCAGCCATGGCTACTACAGGTTCAAATGTTTGGAATGCAATTTTTCCCCCATTAACTTTCAATAGCAATGAAGAATACCACGGTCAGGGGTTGAATCTGCACAATAAACAAATACTAACACTTAAAAAGAGAAGGAGGCTTTAAGGAAAACCCCGAACAAAAGCCATCCCCGTCTGCAAACAAGTTAGTAGGATAGAATAACAATTATAGAAAGACTTACCTCAATATTTAATGTTTGTGGAGGTCAAACCTAACCTTAACTAACCAGACCAGTATAAACAAAAACCTCAAATGGTTTAAAACAGAACCTGTATTTCTACAGTGTTAGTCTCTGCAACAAAACACACTATGTCCTGCTCAGCCCTTATCTTTACCTTGTTCTCATGAGCTCCTGAATTCTCACAAAGTCCCAGCTCCAGCTATACTCTTTTGTCAACCATTTTCACACCCTTTGTCATCCATGCATCTGTTCAAAACATTTTTGAATTTCTGATTTCCGTAACATCGACTCCCATAATTTATTGCACCATGTGAGAAAAAGAATTCCCTTTTGTCTCAAAACATCATTGCCTACCCACTGCTTTTGGCGCCATGTAGTTCTTGTTTTATGAACAGCAATGATAAAACCCTCCCAATTCACCATCTGTATCACTTGCGCTTCATAGACTCCTCTTGTACCCAGTCATGTCTTTTCCAAACTAGAAAAGCTCTTCTCTGCTTACCATCTCCTCCTCATTTCACATCTGATCCATTTCTGCACTCATCTATTTCTGTATCTTTTAGCTCTGTTTTATCATTTTTGAGATAAAATATAATAATTAAGATGTGGGCACATCAAGATTTATGCACTGGCATAATAATGCTTTCTGTTTTGTTCTATACTTCTTTCCTAATTTCTAATGTTCAATTTGTCTTTCTGACTGCTCCTAAGCACTGAGCTGAAGTGTTCGGAGAACTATCCATGCTGACTCCAAGATACTTTTCTTGACTGATGGAAGGTAATTAGAGCCCATCATTGTATACGTATAGTTACGGTTGCTTTTCACCATGTATATTATTTTGCACTCATTGACACTGAATTCCCTCTCTCATTTTATTGTCCTGTCACTCAGCATTGTGAGATACCTCTGCAGCACTTCACAGACAGCTTTTATTTGCACTATTCTTGCTTCTTTTGTATCAACAGCACATTTTGTCACATCAGCATTCACATCCTTTTCCATGCTGCACATTAACTGAACAATGCAGGTTCCACCAGTTCCACTGGAACTCCACCAGTAACCTAGTTACTAATAACGGAGAGCCATTATTCCTATTCTTTGTTTCCTGTCTTTTAATCAATTATTAATCCATGTGAGGATCCTCCTTCTCATCCTGTGACAGCTTAATTGCTTTATGAGCCTTTGTCAAATCTTTTTGGAAATCTAAGCATGCTATATAAAACACATCAGCCTCATTCAGATGGTCTCTGGCTTCCTCAACGGCTGCTCACGTTTGCGAGGCACAACCTCCTCTACAAAGGCTGTGCAGTTTCTTTCCTCAGTGTACTGCATATGTCCATATGTTATCTTTTAGTTCTGTTTTTTGCTAAAATTTTAGTGAGCTTAGCATGGAAGCCAAGGTATGCTGGTCTCTCGTACTCTTCCAAAGAACGGGAGCTGTATTTGCTGCCACCCACACCCCTGAAAGGCCGGCAGGAGCACCACACTGCACGCCACATTTAACAGCGCAGCATTTCTGTATCCCAGCCCTCCCAGAGGCTGCTGTCCGGTCACAGTGCTCTGGTACCCTTGTGGAGTAGTTTTAAAACTTACTCTATGGGCAGAGCTCCTCAGACACCTCCATACAGAAAAGCTCTGGAATTAGGACAGTGCAGCCTCCAGAACACGGGAGCAGCTGGGAGGGGAGCAGGCTGCTGGGCTTCAGCAGAGGTAGCAAACTCGGTCTGGTTTTACAGCAGACAAAGATTGTCCCCAGTGAGTCAGCCAACACCGTGCCAGGAGCTGTGAGGCTGCCTGAACATCTGTGGTGTGAAGGATGTTAGTCTTTGGCACGTAACCCAAAACAACCCCAGAAGTTTACGCGGTGATGCTGGAGGATCTCCACGCTCCTGAGACCAGCGCCAGGCGCACCAGGAGGGGTGAGGCTCAGCACCACGCACTCGCAGCACACGAAGGGCTCTCCCTTCTGCAGCCTTCCCAAGCCCTGCTTTGCTGCTCTCCCGCATGGAGCAGCATCCCACCACCGCGAAGGGTGGCAGGCACCTGGCACTCACCTGCAAACGTCCCTGCAGCAGTGCCAGGCACTGTCTCACGTGTGCAGTTGTAATTCCAAAATAGCACACGAGAAATTCAAAATTTAAAGACTGTTTGGCAGTCACCGCCTAATGGTCATGGCAGCAGAGGCCAGGCAGACAGTAAGTAAGCAAAAATGAATGTGAGAGAGGTAAGGCAGGAAAGTAGTCAAAATAAAACATGTGATAAACATTTAATGTTGATGTCTGTGGTACTTCCCTATTTTAAGTTTCTTCTTTCACAAGGATACATGATTTACTGCCTTACTGCTGCAATCCCAGGTTTTGAAAGGGTGATTTCTTTTTAGTTTAAAGTATGTTTGTATTTATTTTTTGTTACCACTTTCTTATTATTGCTGGAAATACGCGACAGCTATTACAAGGTTATAAAAAAGAGGAAGTTTATGTATTTCTATCATTTCAAATAGTCTGTCAAAAAATATCAATTGTGCTAAATGTAAGACTGCTGGATTCCAGCTTTCACTTTGCCAGCCCATGGGTGGCACAGGGAAGAAGTGCAACAGCTCATTCTGGGCACTCATTCGATGCTGGCTGGGAGCAGGCGAACTGTGCCACCACATTGCCCTCCTTGTCTGCACTGCAACGCAGCTCCCCAGAGGTGCAGGGCAGAGCGGGTTTCCCATCAGTGTTGGACACTGACCCGTGGTTGTAGGATGGGGCAAAGATCATAAGCGAAAGAACTGAAGGAGAGGGATCAATACGTTGCAGAAAGCAAAGAAACTGAGAACACAGAGAGGTCCCAGGCCTCCTGCTGCAGGATTTTTCTTAGAACATAACAGAAGGGGCAAAGATTTCATTGTGTGCTTGGCAATGACAATAAAACAACAGAAAATATGTAAACAGTTTGAGAGGAAATAGCTGTAAAGCCAGAATGTTTACATCTCAAATCCTACTGCTATGAGGACATCTTAAATCTGTTTATCCGTTGAAAATCTCCAAAGCCCCTCAACACCTCTGAAGTGGAATAAAGATTTTATCATTACAAATGCAAATACTGTTAATAAAGATATTTGAATAGTGAAAACAAACTTTTAACAATATGCACAAGCACGAGACTTTTTCTTTTAGTCCAATCTGCTTTTTCTTAACTTGCACTGTTGTGACATTACCAAATTTTACACACAGTTATCTGCTGCTCTCCGCAGAAATACAGATGGTTTTTGTAGAAATAAACAGTCATTTATATGAAACAATTGTAAAATAGTTTATGGAAACCAGTGGTGTAATGCATTCAAATAAATGCCAGGACCGGCTGATGGAGAGCCAAGGTGTTAAATCACACTGCTTAAGAATTCAGCTGTGGGAAACAGATAGTAAATCCAGAGTGACAGAATTTCCAGTGATGGCAAAGGTTTCTGACATCTAGTCCAGTACACAAAAACTACAGCAGTTCAAACCCATTTTACTTAACACTACCTTGACAGCCAGTGAAATTAAAGAATTTAGTCAAAAGCCCCTTAAAAAGAAACAAACACACTTCATTTATGTATTGCTCTTTTGTAGAACAGAACGCGTGCAGCGTGACTAGCAGCAAACTAGTCTGCAGAATATTAACAGAAGTATTTTATTTAATGTCTACTACAGGCCTTTATTCTTTTTACGTTAGCATCACAGCTCTAAATAAAGCTGAAAACAGAAAGAAATCGTGTTTTGTCTTTAACACAACATACCAATGGCCAAACCACAACAGCCGTATTTTTTATATACATATATAAAATGTGTATTGTCAATCACAATTTCAGAGACATTGTGCAGGAACTTGTCTGTGCGGGTTAGTGACAGGGCAGTATACACGACAGCTAACACACCACGAGTCCCCTCCACGAGCTGCTACCTAAAGGACAGCACCAGTGCGAGCACCCTGAGATCCAGGCACAGAAGGCTATTTGTGAGGTACATCAGCGTAAGGGCTCTGCACTGCTGACTTGAATTATGCAGTGAGGAAGGTGCTTTTCCCCGTTAAGGGTGTATAAGCAATAGTATTGCAACAAGAGTAATATAACTACCCAGGCGGGTGCTTTGCGAGCTTCACAAAAAGCTAGCAGGATGGAGGTGGTGCCATGAATGTACCTGGTGTAAGAGCAGTATCTTCTTTCATCAGAGTGGATAAAATAAACAAAAAATCTCTACCATCCAAACATTGAGCTGTAGAATTTAAAATGTCACATAAATTACAGCTTTATTACTGATCCAGAAGAACCAATAAATGTATGATTTCAATACCAACAGCTCTAAAATAGACTCGGTCTAATATTTCACTTTCATTTCAGAGGCCAGACATGAAAAATTTTCCTCAACAATTCAGGCTGATGTCCAGACCCCATCAGCCCAAATGCACAGGACTAACGAGCTATTTCTATTCTGACAAACTATTCACAAACTTTATTCCCTGTGAGCGGCTCCACGTCCACCAGCATCCCTGCCCCCGTCACGTCAGCATCTGCACAGCATCAGTGGGCTAGCGAGAAAGGGCGCACTGAAATAAATCATTACTGCTGCAAAACAGAAGTGGAGATTGTAGGCAAAAGGAAAAACTTTCAAGCAGCCTCTGTCACACCCTCTCCAGCACAGAGGTGCTTACACCACACAACACCAATCCAAAGGAAATTTTGCTAAAGAAATAATGGGCAAATGATCTAGCCAGCTCCTCACTGCACCTGGCAATGGGACAGACACCACTGGGAGAAAGTTGTGATATTTGGGGGCTCTATGTTTAAACCTAAGCCATCTTTTTTTTTTTTTTTTTTTTTTTTTTTTTTTTTTTAAATAGATTTCCTCTTCGGTGAGAAGAGGGCAAAAAGCAGGAGAAAGTCTGGCAAAGGATCTACACATATTGATGTTTTTAAGTTTATAAATTTGTATCCTGCTAGTGTAAACAGCGTAATGCAAGGAAAAAATACTTCGAAGTATTTCCAGGTAAAGCCATTTATAACTGAGGGCAGCAAACTCTGCAGGGATGCTATAATTATCCAAAACAAAGCACTGAAAGCCAAGGAAACTCAAAACCACCATTAAGCAGAAAAGCACGCATGTAAGCACAAGGAAATACAAATTAATTGGCTCTTCACTGTCACAGATGCTGGGGCTTCCATCTCCAAAAGTCAGAGCAAACATATGCATCGCCTACTCTAACATATTTACTTTTAATTTTAAGCTCCTCGGTTATCATCATCCAATGACAAAATCAAACTTAAATGACAGTTCCTTCTAATCGTGGTTCATCTCTTAAAAATGCCTTAATCACAGGCTCGTGGTTTTACATGGTTCCTTTCATCTATTATCTCTGCATCTCTACATATGCATATTTCCAGCCATTTCTTCTTGTCCGTTATTCCCCAGACAGCTAGTTACTAATTTTCGGTAATTTAGAAACTGAAATTGAGGTGTGTACGTCCTAGAAAGTAGACTCTGTTTGAAATCTATAACGAGGCTCCAAGAGAGTGCATGCCACAACGGCCCGGGCACTGGCTTTAGACACACCGCGGGCTCCCCAGACCCGTATTTGCCTCCAGAGCTGAAGCCGACGGCCCTGGAGGGAGCCAGCACCAAACACACGGCACAGACCCACCGCCAGCCCGGGCGGCCCCGGCACGAGCAGCGCCAGCTCTGTGCTAGCAGCTGCAGGGGACAAAGGGAGCAGGGCACTGCAGCACCCAGCCCCCTGCGTGCCATCCGGACTGCTGCGCTACGCCAGGAGCACCGCCGCCACGGGCCAGGTTTAAACAAAAACCTTCAGCTTGACGGCATCCTAGCGATTTCCCTTGGGCCTGGCAGGGTACTTGACAATAAGTGGTTTTTCACACAAGTGGTGTCTTTGTATTATAGTTTTTGCTTATCTCCTGCATACGTTTTGAATAAAATGTGTTTATAAACAGTTTCAGAAGCATGTTTGAAACATGAGACTTGACATTAAAAGTGGTGCTGAAACTGCTATGTTAGAAAGTGAATTTTCAAAACAAAAACCTCAGATCTCTTTTCCCTTGTTACTCTCTGAATGAAAGATAAGCTTCATGTTTGCATCAATGCTCCTCACTTTGAGCTTCTGTTCTCGAGGTTCTGAAGGGTAACTGAACAGCCCTGTGCAAACAAATCTCAAACAGAGGAATAGCAAACTGCTACAAAACACGGTTTTGTAATAGGCTGTGCTGCTCGGCACAGCTCTGGGTTACCTGGTGATGGAACAGACCAGAGTTGCAAAGGCCAGTTAAAATAATTCCCGTGGCAGAGACTAAAATACAATAGGGAGGCTTTTATTTCTATGTTCCATCCCTGTTTCTTGAATTTTTCTCTTTATTACTCAGCTTCCTTTGGCAGTGAGATAATACACTTACCCAGATTAAGAAGATTATTTTAGACTATTTTTGGTCACTTTACACATTTTAAAGAATGCAAAAAGCAATAGTTGACAGCTGTTAGGGACTTCGGTGTTATTGTAAAGCAGCTGTTTTCATTTATAGAAAAAGCACTAGTCTTTCTGCAAGCTGAACAGAATACTAAGTTAATAACTCACTCTAACCTGCGGAAAATACAGGTCATGTCTGTGAAATGTTGGCAGAAGATATTGTTTATAACAATTAAACTTGTATAGCATTTTGTTCTTAAAAGGACTGAGCATTTCTGGTTCAGGGATGTTTACAGTTTGAAGGAGCTATTAAATAATAATCAGTAGCATGTTCATCCTGCAAAGAATTTCTACTTAAAATCAGACAAGATTAATCAGACAAGGCTTCTCTGTTCACAAGAAATTTCAAATGAAGAGAGGCTGACATGGACCAGAAACAGGCAGGATTATTCTAATGTTTCAGCATTTTACATTGTTTAGTTTTGTCTCGTTTCCTTCTAAGAACATTCAGTTGTTATAAACGGGTATCAGTGCTTCATTTGTTTGAAAACAAAGCCTCTGCACATATTCTCTTTGCATTCTTATTTATTTTACATTAGTATTTATAGTCCATTCAGTCAAGCTCTGGGGAAAAGGCCACTGGCATCCTAGAGAGTGTATTTGTTGAAGAGCAAAAGGTATGTATGAGACAGCTGAAAGGCAGGGAAGATAACTTCCAAGCGTACATATAGTTCCTGCACGTATTTAATTTGAGAATCACCATGGCATCAAGATACACAAAGCATCAAGAATGAAGTCATCATCTTCCTTATGTTCTTAAAATTGTTAGCCATGCAAACATGCTTTATAGAAAATACTGAATGTGGGTTTTAGCGCAGATATAAAAAACCTGATACGATCTACTTGCCTACCGCACGTTGTGGGATGCTGTCAGACCAAGCCTGAGCTGGGCTGTGCTACATGAACAGAAGGGTCTCTGCGTCTCCTCTTGGAACAACTCTGTTTTTCTTGGTCTAACTGAGAGCCTTCATATAAAGCAGGATTTAAAAAGTGCCTCTACCATAAGCTGAATTCCTAGTGTAAGCTGGACTAACTAGCTGGGTAACATGTAAGGACTGGTAAAAGAAAGACCAGAAGAAAGACACACCGCACTGACTGTAGAAAAATGGTTTAGCAGTAGAGCGAATCAACAGTTGTACTGATGCTGGTATTTTACAGCTACACAACATGATCTGTACATCTTCCAGGATTTTTCTGCAAAACGTGAGGGTGGGATCTTAAAAGTATGCCTAAAGTCTACTCCTTTTTAAAGTTAATATTGAGGCTAACTGACTTCTAAGGAGTAGCATTATGCTGAATACTAAACCACCCAAATCTCACCTTCTAAAAGGGCTTTTCAAGGCTCCATTATTATCTGTCCAAATTCTAGACAGCACCATATCTGACATTTTCACTGATAAATTTAGGAAGAACGAGAAGTTCTTATGCTCGTGATTTCAAGCATGTGATTCCCTTTCCATAGATCTGCTGCATTTCAGACTGACTTTATATTTAAACCTTCAGCTGCTGGAGTGCTCACAAAGTTCAATAATATTTTCAAAGAGCTGCAGACATATCAGGATTATACAAAGCAACCCTTACATCATCTGTGCATATTAGGGTACTCTACAGAGCCATTATCACAGCATCTCAGCACTGCCCAGGTCAATGAGGCATGCCCAACAAGGTACCTGTAGAACTGCATGGAGATTTCAGCTTTTCCCTCCTCACTGCCTTGGACCACTGTGGTTAGGGTATCATACAAACCTAATTCTCCTCTCCCATTCTGCCTATTTTGAGAAAGCTGGCTTGCATCAAAGATTCTACTGAGCCTCCCTCAAGGTGGTCCATCGCTGGATTTGTTGCAGGAAGACACAGGTCAATAGATGGAGACAGAAGTGGGCTACGACCTTTCTTGTATAGAGAGTACAATAAAAGAAATGGAAAAAGCATTCTGTCTAGCTCTATTTAGATATTATGTTAGATATTTAGATATTATGTAAGATAAAGTTACTGCAAACAATTCAAAGAGAGATCCCAGAGGTGGATCCTCTGGGAGCTCATTCCATGACCAAGAATGTTTTATTTTCAGCTCTCATGTAAAATATGCATTTGCAGTATGTGCTGCTGAGCACGCAATAGGTTAAACAAACTGATGATAAAGTATTCTACTTAGTTATTTTTCATTACCATAGGAAAACATCAATTACATTTTCTATTTTATGAGTGAACACAAGGGAATCCATTACAATAAGAGAGCTTATATGGCTGTTTTTGCTGCTTCTTTCCTAAGCAAAAAGAATAGTTTTAAAGACAATGGAACCAGCCCACTGAAAGGCAGGCAAACCAGCATATCTGCATACAATTCCTATCCCGGTTTATCCAGCCTGACTCCAACTAATTAAACATCTGCCTCAACAATTTCCTCTGCAGATTTATCTTCTCCAGCGTGTAGCACTGACTGTTTGTTACAGACTTTTCCCTAACTTGCCACCATTCGCATACAATTCTTCCAGTTTGTTATTTGGGCATGTGGCAAGAAATGATACAGTACTGCCATTAACCCCCTGCTGCTATCTGTTGTGGGACAGGTCATGAAGCTCCCAAAACACTGCTCCAGTAACAACCATGTCCTCTATGGAAGGACTTGAGGGGTCTGGTTCTCTCAGCTGTAACACACAGGTTATTTTAACACCTACATTTAGGGCAGATTTACTCAACATTTATTATTTAAAAATTATTCATACCTTTCATATCTTCAATGCAGTTTTTTGACACAAAGAAAGGGCAACTGCAAAGAATATAAAACACTTTGAATTGTTTGCAGTAACGTTATCTAACATAATATCTAAATAGAGCTAGACACAATTAGAATGCTTTTTCCATTTCTTTCATTGTACTTTCTGTAAGAGAAAGGTCGTAGCCCACTTCTGTCTCCATCTATTGACCTGTATCTTCCTGCAACAAATTATCTTTGGCTTTGAGTTAGATTGCAGTCAAAAGTCTTATTCAGCTTTGGTCTTTTCAACAAATGGAACTCTGAAATAAACACACTGATATTATTTCTACTGATGTAGTCCCCACTGCAGCTATGTGAATGCCAGTGCACGTCCTGAAATGAAACATGCAGAACCCTGGGCCCTGCGCTGCTGTTCATCAAGAACCTTTTTCCCTGTCATTAACAGTCTCATGCTCCAGAAGGCAGCAAGGGCTGATAGCTACAAATACAGTAAAGGCATTTTTAAACAGAAGTCGGAAATTGAGAAGCTCAGGTTGTCATCATCTCACAGAGGTGGCTTGGGCTTGGGCGTTTTCTGGAACTTGTGCTTCAATTGCTGGTTAAAAAGCCTACTTGTAAACTGTGGACTACTAGCTGAGTAAAACAGCTGTATAAAACTAGCCTGGTATCTTAGTTCTTCTCATAACAGAATGTCCTCTTCCCAACTAGACAACAGCAATTCTTCAGTTTCTTACTCAGAACAGCCAACCAAGGCTCGCATTTTCTTATAAACATAGGACAAGTTTGAAAAATGTCACCGAAGTCAGAAGTGGAAATAGGTCAGAAAGCAATTCCTTTTACAAG
Organism: Aythya ferina; assembly: GCF_964211825.1. Taxonomy (NCBI): domain Eukaryota; kingdom Metazoa; phylum Chordata; class Aves; order Anseriformes; family Anatidae; genus Aythya; species Aythya ferina. The sequence goes on along the minus strand of NC_140318.1, from coordinate 994,806 downwards.
TACTTGAAACTAACAAAGCTATAAACATAATTCATTTGTCCTGTGAAGACTGATCTGTAGGCACACTGGAAATGCAGCACAGTTCATATGCATTCCAGTTTTATTAAACTATTACAAATGCTTTAAGTGAACACGCTACATCTACTTCTGCTTAGTAGCTTCTAAAATCCAGAACAGTCAGCTCAGAAGAAAGTGTTGCAGAATGAGCAGAAATACTTTTCCTAAATTATGTCATCTTTTATTCAGAACTCTGACATCCTAATCCACTGCTTCATAATGACTTAAATGACAAAGGCACAGGACCTTACTCTGCTAATAGTCTGATCTTGAATTCCATTTATCTGTGTATCTCTCAATGAAAGTAAGAGGCATATTCACTCCAAAAATGAAGAATGTGGTGCTCTATAAAGAATGATGACAAAATCTTTTTCTACGCCTGCCTCAGTCAATCCATGCCCACTGTAGTGGCATCCTGAGGTTTAACCATCCCTTAATCTAGGCAGCATTTTTATCCCGTTCTGCTAAGAGCATCAGAAGGGAATGGTAAAAGGCTTGTTTCAGATCCAGAGGGCAGTGCAAGCAAGAGGATCCCTCTGTGCAAACAGCTGCAATTTCTGCTGTTATAAAAAATGACAGCAAGACTATAAATAAATAAATAAGTGTCTGCTAACTGATTAATTGCAGTTTTGGATAAGAGAAGTAACTGAGAAAAAGGGAAGTTGTGGATAAGGGAAGATAATTTTAATAGAAAGTTGTAATTTATGATTTACTGATTTAATACATAAATGCCTAGTCTGAGAAGTCCCATCACCCACGTGACAGCATTACATGGCAACGTGAACAATGCACTCCGAGTGCTCACCAACATTTTAAGAACAGAATTTGTATTCGTTTTATGACATTCACTAGTATGGGAATTCAAGCAAAAACCTTTCCCTAGAGTGATCACTCTTCTAACAGTGACTCCAACTCATGAAGTTTACAACTGCAGGTCCTAATTCTGGATGTATCTACACACAAGCTTAAAGTGAAATCTGCAAACAACAAGGCTTATTGCAACAAATCAGATTACATGTTCAAAAGTAAACATACACACAGTGATCAAAAGGTTTTTAGTTGTTACTTTTACTGTGACTTATATCCGGCAATGATGCTGGTCATATATCAAAGAGGTGAGAAGTCACATGTATAATTTATAAGAAAATTTAAATGATTTCCTACATAATCAAAAAAAAAAAAAAAAAGAGATGAAAAAAGAAAGAAGAAATATGTATGCTTCTATATCCTGTTACTACACAGGCTTCTGAGCATAAGTTCCAAGAAAACAGAAATTAATATATTAGCTGAAGAAATAAATGACAGTTCCATTCCTTTTCTAAACTACTGAACAAAAGTAACAAAATAAAAGCAAAAGCAAATTTCAAATGGACAAGGAATAACATCTGTTACACGAAGGAGGAAAGCAGTTTAAAGACTGAGCTAAGTGAATCCTCTAGACATCCCCCTTCTGGGAAGAGAAATCTGACCCCAGGAAATAAATAAAAGTCACCCAAAAAGTGAACAAAAGAGGTGTTTGAAAAAAACAGAACACCATTCATCGCAGCTAACGACTTGTTCATTATGAGTGATGATGGATAAAGACTTCTCACGCTGAGATGAAATCAAGATTTATATGCATTGTTTCCTCTCCCAACTTGTGGGAAGATCATCATCATTTAATTCTATCTCTGCGGCCAGTGATGGGCATCCAGAGAGCTGGTTATCAAACGGCGCAGTCAGCTGGCAAAAGCCGAAACGTGCAGTTGGCACATCTGGACTGAGCCGCCACAGCCGAGGGTGAACAATGACTTCTGGCCAGCCGCCAAATTGCTCGCAGACGCGAGCGGGTCTCATCTACAACACCCCTACCAGCATCTCGCGTGCACTTTTTTTTTTTTTTTTTTTTTTTTTACGAGAATCAGATTTTCATTGCTTCATTCAATTGCTCTCCTCTGCCATTTTTTACAGCTCTTATCGTTCCCTTGGAATATGGCCTTGAGACAGCTCATCCGTGTCCTTCACTGCGTTATCTCTTCTAACTTTTATTAAAACTTCAGCTTTCATCTGAAGATAGCTAATTAAATCCATGACAGATTATACACTCGTTTAAAAACTGCACTGAACTACTACTTCTAAACAGAAAAGGGTTTATTTTCTTTTCACATAGTTAAAACTAAGGGTATATAAGGAGGCTTCATTCATTTACAAAGACGAGATCCTTATCTTTACCTCGTATATAGATAGGTTTATATTAAAGTTCCTTTGTTGTGTGACAAGGCTCAGTGCAATTTCTCACAGTAATTATTTCTTGTTGCTGGAAAGATCTCTCAGCCTTATACTTCTGAAATGTACGTACTAATATATATGTGAATGTGCATTTATACCCTGGAATGGTTTTGCTGTAAAATATAAATGCAAGTACCGCAAATTTTCTTTTTTAAAATGTTAATATGACTTAACTATTACAGTACTACCTTGACAACACCATGGAAAGTAAATTTGTCTTTTTCTCAAAAAGTAACAACTAATCCTTTAAATTATTTAAAGCCATATTAGGCATCATTTTCTTACATAACTTAAAAGTCTAATTCTATCAAGGACTGGCCCTACTGTACTTCCACCTGTCATCTCATGCTACTGCTGGCTGGACTTGAATGCAAATGGCTTTGTTATCATAAAGAAATATTTGCAGTAATGGATACATTGCTTTGCAGCAAACATCACACAGTTTCTCTACGGTCTGCCTTTTGCCAGTATCTAGAATACAAACCTGTGCACAGAACTGCTTCAGAGTGCAGATGCAGACTGCATCACAACACCCACTGAAAAAAGCGTGCATCTTTCATAACAGCTAAAAAGTGATATAAAATATCCTCATGGAAAAACACCCTCTCCTCTAAAAAATACAATAAATAACCCACCTGAGCCTCTCTGTGATCCCTTCCTTCTCTTTAAGGCCTTTTGCAAGATATCCTTCATGGTGACCTTCATACTGTCCACCTGAATAAGTGAGAATCCATGAGCAGCATTTCTGCAAGACAGATGCACATGCATTTTTACAAAATAATCATCATCGGGCAGCTCACCACAACTTTTTTTGTTTGTTTCAAGCAAAATACTTATCAGGCACAGCACTGAACAAAGTTGTGCTCTAAGGGTAGTTAAAAGGAGGAACTTGGCAAACTCCTTCAGAAAGGCAAAGACAAAAAAGGAGAAAATGTATTGAGATTCAAGCTGTGCAAGGACTTTCCTAATTTATCTTTATTTTTGATCAATTTGCATTCATCATTAAAAAAGAAAAATGAGCAAGTGTACGTACAATGCTCCTCAAGTACTCATTATTAAGTGTCTGATAGATGTTTTACAGTGCTTACAAGAGGAACAGTTTGCAATGTCATTTTCATACGTGTCCCAATGGCAGATGTAGCAAATCATTAAGGAGAAGTGGAAGGAAAACACTCAAAGAAATAACAGCAACTTTTCAGCAATATTAAATTATAGCATCGTTTTAAATGTAATCTTTTTGGACATGTTTTTGCGACCATTGTGGCACAAAACCTCCTGGAAAGGTTTAGGCCAGCAGGGCACTTGTCTTGGCTGTGGGCACAGGAGAATTGGGCACTTGGAGGAAACGTGGGAAACAGCATGCAGGTAGTTATGGAAGATACCAACTGCCAAATACTGAACGTGGCATCACCGGTGAAGCAGAGAAGATGACAATATAACAGAAGAGCTGCTGGATTAATATATCAGTAAATTTTGCCCCTTAGACCTCGCAGTCAATCTCTGCTCATGTCAGTAGATGTCACTGCAGACAGTTAGCACAGAAATTTGAGAGCTGCAAGGCACCCACAGGGAAAGATTTGCACTGCATGAAAAAAAAAACTGTTTTGCAAAGCTATTTAGACAGGAGGAGGAGCTTTTTATCTGGCAACTGAGAATTTTAATCAGAGAGTGGAGCTCTATATGAATATCACAGCTGGAATATTTTAAAAGCAACTGGCAGTCAAAACCAATCCAAGCAACACAATTGCATCTTTAAAATCAAGACCACATTAAATGTCACTGTGAGCCACAAATGCTAGGAACACGAGTTTAAGCTCAGACCACTTCAGATGTGGCATCCCCAGTCCAGTGTGTGAGGATGGACAGGCAGCAGCTTCCATTAACACCTCGTCCCGGCCGCTGGCTGCAGGGCACGCACCGTGGCCAGCGAACCTCGGCCCCGTGCACACGCTAGCCACCAGGTCACTTGTTTGTACTCTTCTTACAAATACCAGAGCCACAAACACTGTTGCCTTGTCACTCACAGTACAGAGCTGGCTGCTTCAGCTCAGGATGGCCAAGAAATCCACAACAGAGCAGCTACGGAGGAACCTCTGCACGAGGAGGCCTCTTCCCAGAGCGCGAGCTTGACCCCTCCGTGTGTGCCGGCCTCGTTCATGCAGTGACAGCGCCCGATCGCCCCACGGAGCCACACAGGATGGGGCTCGTCTCAGCCTCCCCCGGCTCTGTGCCTGGCCCGACACAGCTGGGAGCTCTGCGGGGCAGCGCGGCTCAGCAGCCTCCTCCTCCTCCGTCCCAAGCCCGTTTCATTTAAGGTTCGTTCTCAATTCTCTTTGTTCCTGGCAAAATGAAACTGCCTAGAAGCCCCAAGTTTATGTTCTCTGGACCATTTAAAATGTATTACTCTATGTTACTCATACTCAAACAAACATTCCTGACCTTCTCACGTATCTACTTTTTCCCCTCTACTTCTGTCATATGCTTTTTGTACGGACTGGTCAGAACTGAGCACACTGCCACATGAGAGTACCATGGATTTCTGCAATAGAGAGACGACAGCCCTACAGCCCAAAGACTTAGGGGTTTTGAATACCACCATACAGCAAGCAGAGACCTTTCTACACTCTCTTAACTGACAAGCAAATATTTCCTTCAACTGCTACAGAGAACTGCAATGTGCATGAGTGTTGTGGCACGTCCGACGCCTTCTGATCACCTCGCCAGCTTCCTGGGCATCCACCTGGCCACCCAAACTCATCAGAGCTCTGATCTGAATCGACCTGCTGAGCTAAATTTAATGGATTGTTTAAAATGAAAATCTTTCATAGAACTATGCTATACTTAAATAAATAAATAAATAAACAAACAAACAAATAAATAAATAAATAAATAAACTACCTTCTCCCTTGTATGTAAATGACATGATGTTTGAGGAAAAACTGGAACCAACCAACAGCGCACAGATTCAAAGGCATCTGGCGCCTTCAGGTAATGTCTACAACACGCTGCAGTACCAAAAGGAGGTTTCCAGAGAACTGCAACCAAAATACAGGACAATAAATCAAAATACTGCAGGAAAAAAAAAAAGTAAAAAAAAAAAAAAAAAAAAGTAAAGGCAAAGAACTCTTTTCAAAATACTCTAAGGCCAAAACAACTAGAGATCTAATTTAATTTTTTTCAGCATGAGATGTTCCTGCCATGTGTTTTCTCCCAGACAGCGCTGGGCGCTGCGGACCAGCCCCGCTTCCTGCTGTGCGCAAGGCGAACCGCGGCCGTGGAGCAGCGCTGACCTAATTCGGGTTTGCTAAAACCAAGACGTATCTGGAACCTCCTGAAAATGGAAAATCGTCTTTCAGTTCCTGACACTTGAGCTGTTAAAGAGCACATGCTGTTGTTGGTCCTGCTCATGTTTCAGCCCATCCTGACTCGGTCGATTCTTTCTATTGAGCAGCTGGCCTGAGAACTGTCAGCCTGATTTTCCTGACACTCTATTACTAAATCATGCCTGAGCCCCAGCCATTCTTTGCCTCAGAAGCTGGATCTCATCCCAGAACAATCTTTAAAAGTTTATTTTACTGATCAAAGCAAAATAAGAAAAACCTCTGTGTTTTACTATATTTAGTGTGCTATCCAGTAAGTGAAACTTTGGCAAGAGCAACGAAATGTAAAGCGCACCCCACATTTGTAAACTTTTGGATATTTGCTCTGGAAAGCAGCCAGAAGCGCTTGAAATGCCGGTCAGAGTTCAGATGCACTGTTCCTCCCTTCCTTCGCTGCAGTTCAATAAGCAGGCAGCGTTGCTTTCCCCTACCCGTGCCACCTCGCTAACGCCCTGCGGTGCTCGGCGAGCTCCGAGGCCGCGCTGCGGGTCCGTGCTGCTGTCCGGGGCAGGTGGGGAGCCCTGGAGACACCCCTGCTCTGCGGCACCCGGAGCATCAGCCGCTGGCAGCAAGGCGTCCTTACAAGCCGACAGCACAGGGAGGCTCCTCTGGAGGAGATGTGCACCCACCCAGCCCAGCCAGCTTCTCGCCATGCTCTGTACTGACGGTGCACATGAACTGTCCTCACCCAGCCTAACTCCAGCATTTCCTGATTATAAATTACGTACGTGTTAGCTTGCTCTGCTAAGATGTACCTTTACTCTAAGTCAACACACTAGGAAACAGGGCAGATAAGCAGATATCATTCTACCAATTAAAACTGCTGCTTACAAATTAGAAGCCAAAGAAATTCCTTAGCTTATATTTTCTGTCATTTTGCAAAAACATACCTGGGTGACAAGGTTAAATCAAGCAAAGGAAATCCCTGGCACTTATCATCCACAGGCATTACTGATAAATTGTGCTGTGGAGGAATAAAGGATTACCTTCTGTATTTTTTCATTACACTTTTCTTTTGTTACAGAATACATAAATCCATTGTGGCACAATGTAATATGTATCATCGTGCTACACCTGTGGACGTTTCATAACGGCTGCCATGTCTGTGCAGTCAGGAATGATAAGTGAACCACCCGTGAATGTTAATGATAGTGATCATTCTGCGGTAACTTGGCTTTCCATCTTCTTTTACAGCCTGAGTGCTGGAGCCAGGGTGGCAAGGTTCAGAAGAAGAAAAAGAAAACAAGAGAAGAGGTGAGAGCTGCAGTGGGCTGGTGCCGGGTGCTGCCAGGGGGAGGAGGCGCAGAAACTGGCAGTGGCCTCTCCATGGGCTTGACTTGTGTGAAAAAAATAAAGAAATTCCTCTCAGAAGATGAAAGGCTTCTGTTCTGAATGAGGAACAACTTCTCTAAAAGCCGTCTTTCCAATCTTTTTTTTTTCTTTTTTTTTTTTTTCTTTTTTTTCTCTGAAGCAAAATTTATAGCATTTAAAGCTCACAGCAGAGAATGACTGGCATGGCCAAAAGCGTCAAGGAATGACTAATAATGATTTCCACTTGAACAGCACAGAGTCGAAGTTAAGAGTAAAAGTCCCCATTGACACAATGTGCTTAACCTAAGCTGGGCAATTTTTAGGATAAAGTGCACAGTGATATGAACCAGAATGGCTGCCAGCCGTACTTTTGGTTCTGAGCCTAAATGACCTTGATTTGGTGGATCTAATATTAGCCTTAGATAATACTGTGTGTTTTTGGGTTTAATTGTCTGCATTTTGACACTACGGTAAGCAAAGACTAGACGCTTAACACATCAGCTTCCTGCTCTGACTCCTTCCTTGGGGATCCTACCCCTCCCTGTTTGCTGTCCTGGGAGCCCTCCTTCTCCACTTCGAACCTACATTAACTTTCTTAAGTTTGCATTTTTTGAGTATTCTAAAATATATTTTGCCAATTACCTACACCCATGTGAAAACTGGTGAGAGGCTTTCTGCGGAGTGTTTCTGTAACCTAAGTAAAATACACATTTCAAATCTTTGAATTGAATTAAATGTACTACGAAAGCCTGGTATTTTTAAAATGCTTCAAACCTTAATCTATCAGGTATAACAGAGGTGTCGCTTTGAAATATATATATATAATAGTCAAAGCAATTTAAACATAATATTAAAACAGAAAGAGGTGCTACAGAGCAGAGGAACTGTATGCCAAATTTCATCTATGTGCCAACTGGCAGCTGAGTTACAACTCCTAGAAACACCATTAGATATTGTATGTCAAATTGTGATAATAAAATTTCCAAGGAAAAACCCCTAAACGATATGGATTTATTTTAAGCTACCTTCATTCAAATTCTTTCAGGTATTACTTCATCATCTCAAGGAGTCTGCATTTCCATGAATGCAGCGCTTTGTTTGACTCCTTCCGACAAATCATATTCGACATCAAAGAGGACTGTTAGAGAATGCCGTGTTTGACATTGGACAAAGCACTCCTTCCCACAACAGACATTTTCCAAAAACATAACTCGCTAGACTAATGGGCAGTTAGAAGCCAGGATGGCTGCCCTCCGTCTTCTCCTTGTGTAACTTTGCCAGAGTCCTTGGAACTTGCCAAATTCGGTCATGCCTGCTTAGCTTGCTCGACTGATTGTGCCAGAAAAGAAAATAAGACACAGATGTATTTGAGCTCTTTGAGATGCCAGTAAGAGAGACAGCTAATGGCTTCATTTCGACCCTCCCCTACCAGCTGGGCACAGGTGGGGGGATAATGAGGTCCCTCTCCCTAATCAAACTCAATTATTTACTACTCTGTGTAACCACAAAGACATTCACATTCAGCTCAGAATATAAAACACACTGTGGGCTACTTCCAGCCACTGCCACTGGGTATTTATAACTAACTCAAGTGGCTAAGAGTTTGCCTTGGCAGGAGTTTAAGTGTATGAAGTTCTGCAAACTGTTCCTGCTCAAATATGTCCTGCTGAAACGGGGTCCCTGGTGAGGTTCCGTAGCTGTCTGCTCTGCGACTGCACAACATCTGAGCATGTATCTAACATGCAGGATAGGTGAGATCTGTAGTAAAAACACCATGCTTCATCATGAAGCTTCTCAGAGGCATCAAGTTTTTGCAGCAGCGATTCAATATTAATAAACATTACAGGTCATAAACCTGACACAGCAGCTGAAATACTTTAGAATGAGGGAAAAAAATCCAAAATACAAAAACACGATTACATGCACTACTAGGATAACAGAGAAGGAAGATGTAGAACTTAAAACAAATCCCTATAAAAATAAGAGAGTCTGTACTTTTAAACTCACAGTATTAACAATATTTTGATCAAATAGTTTTCATAGAGGGACACGCTAAAAATTCTAATCTAAATCTAACTATTTCTGATTACCTATCTGCATAGGAAGTACAAGCAAATTTGAATTACCACACGGACACAGAAAAAAAACCTCTCAGAGAAGCTCTACTACTTACGATGCAGTTGTCCTGTTTCTAATCTGGAGTACCTTCCCAGCTAGAGCACAGAGGACTTACACGAGCATACATTACACTAAAGATTTCACATTTCTTTTGCAGGATTTGCAGCTGGACCTCAGTTCTGCTACAGGCACCAGACAGCGAATTGCTGGCAGGGCCAGGACCCTGCTGAAGTGTCTGGGCTCCAGACAGGAACGCCGGTCCTAGCTCCTCCAAGCTAACGTCCGGAATCAGAGACATCACGTGTTCATTTAACTTTAATTGTAATCCCAATTCACATGCTAAGTACAGATGATGAGGATTAAGTGAGGTAGGTGGTGGTGGAGAAAGAAAGGGTTTTCTTTTCCAGATGAGAAATTATCAACAATTTCGGAACCACTGCTGATAGAACCTTCTCACCTGCTCTACCTGCCATGAGCACTCACAATCCTTTGTTATTGCTTGCAACTAGAATAGAACTTGCCATATCCCTGATGGACTTTTTTTTTTTTTCCCTGCAGATACTGAAAATACACGATTATCTTAAACTAAATTCTATCCTGTGAACTGGAAGTGCTTTCTACACACCAGAAGCCAAACAAGTTTGTTTGCGTTTTACAGGAACCACACCTGCACGACAAGGTTAATCAAGCAAAGAAAATTCCTGTTACTTACCAAAGATACCGCTGGTAAGTTATACAACAGGAGAGCAAGGGTTTTACATTTCAGCTTCTTATAAATTAATAATTTTAAGTGCTGCACTAGACAATTTTCTTTACAATATTATTACTTTAAAGGAAGTTTAACAAATTTAATCCCTGCTTCCAACTACCTCGATTTGTGTTCCTTCGCTTTGCTGGGGAGCAACTTGTGCAGGTCCAGGGCAGACTGCTTCCCTAGGCTTTGGCTCTCCCCACATAGGAAATCCTTTCTGAAGGGCTTTCCGCTCCTTCTTGCTTTACAAAGTGTGAAGACCATTTACAAATCTGGTGGTAAGTGATGCAAAGAGTTCTCCAACTTAAACCGCAGGCTACCACAAAATTTCATGAATTTTTCATGTTAATACATGTGTTCACACTGTATTTCTGCAAATACTGATGTTAGTTGACTACTGTTTAATACAGAACACATTGGTTTAACAGATATTTTAAACATTAAAACTAGCAATGAGAGGCTTTCAACTTAACTTATCTGGTTACCTCTGTCAGTACAATCACACAAAAATGTTTTCTACTTTCCAGAGAAGGACCACAGCCAAGAAGGAAATCAAATCAGAATTAGAAGTACTGACTTATGCAAACTGAATGTCCTGCCCTTCTATCAGCTAGGAAAGTGAGTGAAATAAAAACAGAATGAGGGGGGAAAAAACATGTTTTCTAAAACTTTGGCGAATAGTCTACAAAATGAGATGCCTTAATGTTAAATTTTCTTTTCCTGTGCTTTAGTGTTCCCACATTATATACTATAATAATACCATATTTCAAAGCAAACAGACCCAACTGCTGAGGTTTTTAAAGGCCACATCAGATTTAATTTTTCTAAGAAGATACTATCAAAGCCTGGAGTTACATCTTAATGATGTATATCGGTCTACTATTATTAGCAATAATGCTGCCCTCACATTGCAGAAAAGTTACGCCTCCTCTCCTGATAAGCTCTTTATAAGACTTTGAACCTTTGAGAATTTCACAGCACTCTGCTACAGCCAGTATTATTTTGCCTATGGCTTGCTGCCATTCGTGCAGCTGCTGAAGCTCAGTCCCATACCTGTCTCTAGAACCACCTAATAAGCACCTGGTAATCTGCAAGTAACTCTTTTTATTTCACTTCAGTACTTTGGAAAACAAAACAAAGAAAACAACAAAATATTATTAAAGGATGATTTATCAGGAAAAAAGTCAATTAAAAATCAAATTCATGGCAGTAGCATTGACTTTAGTGCAATGCATGTAGGTGAAAGAGATTCCGTCTTTCAGAAAAAACATCCAGCATTCTCCAGTCAGGTGGAAGAAACTGAATTATCTGCAATCCCACAGGCGAAAGAGTCAGTTGCCTGTCTCAGCTGCGTGCCTGTAACCTGTACAAATGGCAAAAGGGCGCTGTAATCTGACCGGCAAGGCTGCTTCATCCCCTCCTTGTATCAGCTTGTACACGGCTGCATCCAGTTCAGCAGAACTGAATATATTTGCCTTGAATAAATTATTTGTAAATATTGTTGACAGAATATTTTATTTTCCGGTGACCTAACGCAGTGGAACGAAGTGAATGGGCCTTTGGGAAATACACCACGGGATTTCTGAAAAGTTCTTTCAGTAGAGTGCTTTTGAATGTCTCTAAGAAACACATTCCACAGTAAAGACTGTAAAAATAACTAGATAGGTCAGAAGTATTTTATAATGTCTGAGTATTAAAACTGGAAGCATCCGTATGGTTCTGAAATACAAGTAATTCTTGTAAATTAAAAAAAAAGCTTCAATAACCATGAAAACTCTATTAGCATTTTCACTTTGAGAGATCCAAACTATGCATACTTCTCCCCTGTGTTGTGGTTTCTCCCATAAGTTGTGGCTTATGTTACTAGTATTTTGGAAAAATTACTAAGGCCAGCTGATAGTTTTAACTTTTTTCACTCAGAAGTTATGAAAGAAGAAAAATAAGTGACCAAGCACAGCATGTATCACTCAAAGACTAATTCACTGAGAATAATACAGCAAATTCTTGAGCAAAAAAACAAACTGCTTCCAGACTAAGTGGTGGATGGGGTCATCCACTTTGATTCTTTTTGAACTTCATAATGGCACGTCCAGTTCTATTCTAACCAGCATGCCTCCTGACTAACCATTTCTCTCCTCTGTCAGCACTGGTATTACTGTGTTCTATAGCTAATTGCATATAGAATTACTTACTATTCATAGCCCACTAATCAGATCTGTTCCCAGTTAGTCTTAAAATACACAGTTACTGTTTTGGCTATCAGATTTAGAAAGAAGATTTTGAAGTCTCTCATGCTTGGAATACCGAAACAATGTAAGTGTACTTTTCTTCTGCTAAAATTTAACACATTTTCCTGAAATAGTTACTAAATAAATAAATAGCAATTAAAAAACCACCAGCCAGATCTGTTCTTAATACCTGCTGAAAAGGTATTAACACGAATGTATAGGTCAACATGAATGACTTTAACACTCTCAAGCTATTATATGCATACTTCATTTATTATTCAGAACATAGTTTTAGGAAATAAGCAGCATAGCTGGAGCAAAATGACGATTATGAGCTCACACTTTGTGTAAACTCCAAGTATGTATTAGCAGGAGTGCAGTAGTTCAATGTTTTCCACACTCATCATGTGCAGAATGGCTAATTTTCTTCTCTGCACTTTCAGACTCGCAACTCAGACACACAGACCCATTCGAGTCGCTGCCAGTCCTATTCACTTCCTACTGCCTACCTTCCAGACCATAGCGTCGTCTGCAAAAAACACGAATGCACGGTGACCCCTGAATTTTGCTACAGTCAAATGAAGAAAAGTAGGGAAGCTAAAAGATGCGGAGGTGGCATGGACACAGAGATGCTTCACAGTGATTGGGACAGTTAGCACCCATACTCACATTCGAACAAAGAGCGACTGTTTTGCTGCCAGGCCGGGAGAGGAGTACTTTTCAACCAATGCCAGAGTGCTGAAGCCAAACTTGTGAATAGGCTCATTGGAATCCAAGGGTGGAAAATCTGTGTCAACCTCACCGTCGTCCTCAGCAATGTGGAGACAGTAGGCATTGACGTTATCGCTGAAACAAACAAAAAACGGGTCCGTTTGGGAGGGAAGCTAGGCAACCAATTCAGTTCAGCAGATCGATATCAGTTTCTAAATGCTGTAGAAAACAAATAAGCACACAATACAGGAGTAATATACTTAAAAGCCACCAAAGGCATGTAAATTAGTATGTCTCACCATTTCTTGCTACCATAAGCATGTAGAAATAGAAAAAAACAAAACCTCGGATTAAGGCAGCAAGTCTTACTTCTTCATTAACAGGACTGGAAGCGAAAGACCAACAGTGATTGAACTACACCAGGTCCACAAAAAGTTTCAAGTCTTCATGAAGCTGGAAGTACTACCTCACCATTTGTGAAAATGTATTTATTTATATGACTGTTAAATTTTAGAATTAAAGACACATAAGCAGTATCTATCTATTTTACTCATAGATCAAGCAACTGTGAAAAAAATACATATACAAAAAAACAACTGAATATACACTTGAAAAGCAGAGAACACTTTCAGGAATGTAAACAGTGTAATAAATAAAAACTAAGGAGTAAACTACGGGAAAAGTAAAAATCTGTCTGACACAGTAACAACAATTAGTAGAAAGGATGTATTTTCTAAGTATCTAAAAATTCCAATAACTAAAAGCAGTTAAACCTTAGTACTAACAAGCAAGAACCAATTAACACCGAAAACCTTAAACAAACGCAGCATGAAGAAAAAATAGAAGAAAATCTCAGCCTCTCATTCCCACATAATAAATTCCATAGGAAATTATATATACAAAACATAGTTTTAATATTAGGAAAACATGATAATACTATCTGGAATATTAATATTTAAATTGCTGAGCTGAAAATAAGCATTCTTTCTTATTGTAGATCTGCCAGCATATATAACTTGAATGTTCACAGGGCAGTATATTTCTAAACTCTGCAGTTTAAATTTGGAGTTTTAATTGCTTGATTGATGCTTAAATTAATTAATTGCAAAGTGTATGCTAATTGTTTAATTGGTTGCTTGATCTATATAGATCATTTTTTGAATTAAATGAGTTGATTTACAAAGTTTATTGATTGGATGTGACAATGAATTATTTCGCTGACTACCTGATTTGCAATTTTCTCAATTAATTCACAAACCTTTGGTTGCAACTGTGCTTTGTTGAGTGTACTTAGTCCAGGTGATCTATATGCATCTTGTCACATCTAAGATATTTACTATCTAACACAGGTCATAATGATGTGTTACTACTAATGTAAGCTGGAACTTTGTTAACAAAAAGGTAATGCAGAAATGTTTGTCACTGTCCATTTTGAAAACTTTGCCATACTGTTAAAGAAACTTTCCTGAGGCTCTGTACTGCTACGAGGAACTCAAACACTGCTGTAGAATTCATTTTTAATTTTTTAACACTGTCAGTTATTACTGTCAATTATATATATATGTCAATTATATATATATATATACTGTCAGTTATATACTGTCAATTCCTCATATCAGGACACCAAACAGAGATAATAAGTAACAAATAAATTATAATAGGTAGACTAAATGGATACAAAACATAAAGAAAGGAAAAAGAATTATTAAGATATATTTTTCCTAAAGGCAGCACAGTTGTTTCTCCTTATTACAAAATCTTTAGCCTCCTCATTATTCTCAAATTTTATTACTAGAAGGTACATTTACCATTTTGCATGCACTGTACATTACATTTGAAGCATTATGTGTATGTATTTCAATTGAATGTCACCGTGAACCTGATTTTTTCTTTTCGTACTAAACCAGGAACAAATACTAAAATGTGCAACCTACACAAGCTATTTTGTTACTTGGGAACAATTAGTCTACAGTTATATCAATCCTTGCTAAAGGACAGAACAGGCAGTCAGCAATGCTAAAACAAACAAACAAACAAACAGAGGCATGACAAGTAACTAAGAATTACACAAGAAACCAAACTTCTTGGATTCTTGAGGCACTGCCCCTGCCTCTCAGCATTTGTATCCAGTTTCTCAATTGCTGCTGTTAGACTGTTCTGGGGAACCAAGTAGTGCCTCCATTAATTATTTTATTTTACTATTTCTGTCCTGAGATTTGATTACATGAGACAGCTTCCTTGGTCATAATCACTCTTTGACACATCGTAACATCTTATTGTCCTGGTTTCAGTTAGCACAGAATTAATTTTCTTCCTAGTAGCTGGTGGAATGCTGTGTTTTGGCTTAGAATGAGAAGAGTGCTGATAACACCCCGATGCTTTAATTGTTGCAGAGCAGTGCTTATACTAAGCCAAGGACATCTCAGCCTTTGCTCTGTCCTGCCAACGGGCAGGCTGGGGGGTGCAGTAAGAGCTGGGAGGGGACAGACCCAGGACAGGTGACCCAAACTAGCCAAAGGGGTATTCCATACCATCTGACGTCATGCTAAACAATATATAGGGGTGGCTAGCCGGGGGGAGGGGGCCGGACTGCTCGGGGTTAGGCTGGGCATCGGTCAGCGGGTGGTGAGCAATTGCATTGTGCATCACTTGTTTGTACATACTATTATTACTTTCGTATTATCACCATTGTATCATCATTATTATTATTGTTATTATTATTTTGTTATTTTTTTTTTTTTCCTGTCTTATTAAACTGTCTTTATCTCAACTCACGGGCTTCACTTTCCATTTCTCTCCCCCGTCCCAGAGAGGGAGGGGGGAGGGTGAGCGAATGGCTGCGTGGTGTTTAGCTGCCGGTCGGGTTAAACCACGACACTTATCCTTCAAGTCAGACAGTGAAATTTATTTCCTCCCACTGCTGACTTTAGCTGTGGGCAGCAATGTTTCATGGAATGCTTCTACTCATTGGCATTGTTCCATCTGGGGTGTGCTGTGCTCCTGAAAAACATGCATGTGTCCAAAGATTTATTTTAGTGGAATCTTACTCGTTAAAAAATAAGCTAATAATATACATAGGCCACTCCTGAATTTATGATATAATGAACACAAATCAGTAACAGCAAACGAAATGGCACCACCTGCAAATAATTTTATATTTCTTCTTCTCCAGCGTAAAAACAAACAAAAAACCTGAGGTGCTTACCCTCTGAAGTATCTTATGTGTACGTTCAGAATTGCTAAGGCAAATCCTTTATCCAAGGAAACAATATCCATGAAACTGTTTTCAAGAGAGGTTGCTCTTCTGTGCCACCCTCTGCCTACATCCACTAATCAGAACTCCACTAAACCCCAGGATCCTAAAAAAGGGCAGTTCAAGCAACCTCTCAAAGTCTTCCCTTCCCCATCACAACTGTGCTACAAGAGAGAGGACTACAGAGTTCTCAAACACTTGAAAAATGCTGAAAGAGTCAAATACAATACTAAAGAAAAAAACATTCATCAAACATTCCAGGAACAATGAAAATGAGAAAAACTGACTGGCTTGTATAAAAGCCTCAAAACTGTTAACCTTCTTTGGACCAAAAATGTCACCTGCTAATAACTGTTACCGATAACTCTATAATACACTGTTTTAAGTTCTTTTCATGCTCTATGATCCAGCAAAAAATGAAGTATTTCTTTGCATGTTACAGAACTGTTTTAAAAGCAGAGTTACTCAGATGAGTGGGCCTGAAGAACCTGTTCTGTGTACTCCTTCAGTCAACTACCATGATAAAGCAAACAATCCTTGCTCGCCAGCGTGAAAAATCCAAACCATTACTTAGTCTCAGAAATTTTAGAGGCACGTTTTTTCCCCAGTGAAGAGGTAAGCAATGACTACCAAACATACTGAAAACTCCATCCATTAACCGAAGCTAAAATTTCTAAGAACTTTGCTCTTCTTCTACTGAAAAACAACAACATGACTGAGATAAAAGTTTTATAGCAATTACAAAATACTGCATGACTTTGTTTTTGAATTAAAGAACCCAGCTGTATTCATAATTTCAAGTTAAACTGCTATTTATTTTGTTTTTAGGACCCTTATCTCATCATAGAATGTCATCACCATAGAATGGTTTAGAATTTGGTGATATCTCCAGGATGATAACCTGGAAAGAAAAGCACCAAGAAATATTTTAACATGACTATAATGAATGAAAGTGATTATGTCAACAAAATACCCACAGAAAGCAAGCAGGATAACGCGGAAGTTCTATGACAGAATTCTTGTTTGCAGACAAGCATTATGGCTAAAATATAAACTATAATTTCAGTAGAACATTAATGGCACTTCCAAGACACACCGTCACCCAGTACAGTGATTTCTCTCTCCATGAATCTGGAGGAAGAACCTGGTACAGAGCAGAGAAGTAAGAGGCAGAACCTAGGTACCTTCTCTCAGAAGAAACAAACGGAGGGAGTTACAGATGAGCTCTACATTTTATTTGACATCCTTGTGATCTTAGCCATTAAGAACAGTACAAAAAAAATAGATGGGACATAAAAAATGTCTCCATGACACCAAAAGAGATAGGTTTTACATTATTTTTACATAGTGTTTTGAAATTATGATTCTTTACAGATCCATGGCCTCATATGCTTATCATTATACAGTAACAAGAAGTTTAATTGAAAGAGAAATGGATATAGATGCCTGTGTATTTCTCAAAAGGAAATACAGATAAATGTGTAGGTAGATTCTCTAAGATTTATCTACTAAAATATTGACATGAAAATCCATTTCATTATGCAAAAATGCTGCAGAGGAGAAAATTAGAGATCAAGAGGTAGTAAAGAAAGAACATTACTTCAGTTTTGGTTCCCGTCCCTCACTTGTATATTGCCAGCATATTAGTCCAATCAGGTCATGCACCTTGGCATTTGCTATCGTCACAACTGTCATGGGCTGTAGTTTGTCTTGGCTTGCATGCAGTGGGAGGTAGACATCAATTTTTTTGGTTGCCGTTGTACCAACATGACCCTGTCAAGAAAATACATTTCATTAGAATGTATGAAAGAGAAGGTATGACAGAGCTAATACACAACGTGGTACGGATGGAATTCTTTTCAGTAGCGAGATCAAAACACACTGCTAGGCCTTAAAACTGAGAGGAGTTTGAATTTAAATTCTAATTCATTTACAGCTGTTTAACGTTTCTGCAAGGGGAATATGAAAGATTTGGCAAAGACTTTGCAGGTTTCCATAAAAAGCCTGAACTTCACTGCAAGATTCCATGTTCTTGCAGGATCTAAATGAAGAAATGAAATTGAAAAAAAAAAAAAAAAAAGAAAAAGAAAAAAAAGGAAAAGTAACCAGCCTACCTAAGACTTCAGGAAACACTTCTCCCCACCAGTCTCTAATATTAGCATAACCCTTGTTTCTGCACTTCTGCCTCCCTCTGTCCCTGCTGGAGCTCTGGCTCTGCAGCCAGGGCTTTGCTCAGGGCCCGGGCACAGGCAGCCCCGCAGCACGGCCCCGCAGCACGCTCGGCTTCGCCAGCTACTTGAGCTCGGGACAGCACCAGAGTTGGCAGCGCTCCTTGCTCCTTACCACTTTGAGTTTGCCTCCAGCTTACTGGGACTCATTCTCTCTCTTTTCCCTTTGGCTCCCTTCCACCTGCTGACATACAAACCAGAGCCAAAGGCTTTCACACCGGGACGTGCCCCAGGATACAACGCATGGAGACACCCAGCTGCAGGACAGGCTGCGGGGAGGCTGCTGCATTCAGACGGAGAGGAGGAGGAGGAGGAAACTACCACAGCTGGTGGTGGTCTACACACACAAATTCGCCAGACCTAAACCTGAACCTTAGAGGTGCGAGCAGTCCAGAAGCAAGAGCTGTCCGCTGGGCGCCCTGCTCACAGCGGCTGGCAGCAGCACCGGGCGCTCGTCCAGTGGAGCCCGGAGCCGGAGCAGCCCAGGCAGGGGCAGCAGCAAACGCTGACCACGAGCGGAGGTCAAGGCATGGGTCAGAAACAAACCTTAGGCCTGGCCTTGGTTTGCCAAGAGAGCCAGTCACACGTATGGCTGAGCCGTGCAAATATTTCCAACTAGCTGAAGACGACCAAGAAAGATTAACTAATATTGCTCTTTATTGGAACTTACTGTATTAAAAAAATCCATCTATTTGGAACTGTGAGGATTAACACAAATAAAATACAAAATGCATAGCAACATAAAGCTTTATAAAGTTTGCATTAAAAGAAAAAATCTACCACAGATTTTTAAACCTGTAATCTTTTAAACAGACAAAAGATTTTATATTGTGATCCCCTCTTCAAAAGCACCCAACGTGACCATCTATCTCTGTCTAACTGTATACATATATGGGCCTTGAGAAAAGAAAGTATCATTAGAATTAATCACTTGGAATTCTAAGTAACAGAATAAAAGGATTCAATACTATATTTCTACAATGAGACTATAAAACAGGGAGTTAAATGCCATGTGCTAATTTCGATATATTGTTAAAAACCATTTGATCCTTCAGTGTGATTATAAATTAGAGAAATAATAGGAATTTAATGATTAAAGTTATTCATACTAGCATAGCTAAAAGCATTATTAAAATCCATCCAAATATAACGAATATGTTTTTTAATAAAGCATTGTTGTAGTGTAGACACCTCCTCTTCCCATGTTAAGGTACAGAAGAAATTGTTTTTACTCATTTAGAAGGTGTTAGGTTTGTCCCATAGTCTGGGGAAAAGCACGGAATTGCTGCATTACACCACCTCGTTTGGATAAGCCTTAAGAAGCCTTTGGATAAGCTTAGTAAAACCAAGATGACATGTCAACGTGTTTGTAGGAGGGACTTTGCATAACTTTTTCATCTTAAAGGCATTTTCTTAAATTGATAAAATTACCTCCAAGTTAGGCAGATTTGGTGCAGATATTACAGCATCCATCCAGCCCAAGCACTTGGCTGTTGTGTGCCTCTGATGCTCTGAGATACCACCGCACCCACCACCTTACCTCTCCAACAAAACCACTAACACAACAGAACTACAGCTACTCACATAAACAGGTTGTTGGTTTTCTTGTTCTCCCTCCTCTTGCTTTCCGACTTACATGACTATTTTTAAGGGACATTAAATAATATCAGGTAATGAATCCCTAATCTCAAGTCTGTCTGTCTTTGTCCAGGTGCAAACGCTAGCCAGGGGAATATCCTAGCACGCATAAATCTATGCACGTTGCTTACACTGCAGTAATGACCGGAGATAGCGGCAAGAACAGGAGACCTGTTGTTTCAACAATGTTTGCACTTGAATGAGCAAACAGCAATTATTAAGGAAATTAACGGGAATCCTAGATATGCCTGGTTATACACTGAAACCCAAAATGGCACAATCACAAGTAACAGTCCTAGCGCGCTAAAACTGATTGCCATAAGACATTACAGGGCCTGAAACCTGAGAATTAGAAGCTTATTAGACTTTCTATTAATAATGAGAACATTCAGTATCACAGGAGGTAAGAGAAATTAGTATGGCCTATAAACACACGGGACAAGGCTTGGACTGATCAAACGCTAAGCCAAAGAGCTTTAGAAAAAATCTCTATTACAAACTGATGCTTTTATTACAAATGGGTGATATTTGTTCTGAAACAGCGTTAGAAGTCCAAAACATCAGGTACCTGTCTACAGGACTGAATGAATCCATACTTACCTTGATCCAGCAAAATATTAATTGTGCAGAAAGTCCCACAGAGCTCAATTACTACCTGTGAAAAGCTTATTAGGTAAGTGTTTGTAGGTGGTGGGACTGAATAAAATGGATCAAACTATTAGTCTCAGTGGCCAAGAGTCAAAGATCTGCCCACAATGGATTTAACTAGTAATAACTTGTGGGGTTTATATAGTGCTTATAGTCACTTCTCTAGGAGGGATCATTCAGACCCAGATTACAGGCACTACTGGAAGCATAATTACTTTTTTCTTCCAACTAAAAACAGTATTCCAATTGTAAACGCTGAGGAGACACAGAAGATAAAGTACAATTACCTATATTCAAAAAGGCAGCGACAAACTTTATTAATAGATCCTGTATAAAATTCAATGGAAAATCTATTCAGGGCCAAGGGCCTTACCATTTGGAGTTTCCTTAATAGCCTCCAATAAATCTGGGAAGCATAAAGGGGCTGTTAAATTAACATTTTCCTGATCTGTCACCTGTGGCATAGTTAATTTGTCAAGAATTCTTTTAGCTTGTCACTGGACACTGTATATTCTGACAAATGAAGTCTGGAATAAAATTGACAAAATATCTCGTTAATTTTCTAGGAAATCACAAATCTGATTCCATTAAGGTTTTATTGTTAGAAATGTTAGATTCCACCAATCCTTTAAGGAAGTCAAGAGTAACTGAATGCACACTAAACATTCAATAAATCACAGAAAATTTTCTTAATATTTTCATTAATAGATTCTCTTAAGACTACCTACTATTTTCATTCAGTTTGATCATAAAAAAAATAATTTGCTATTTCTACAGCATTTTCATCTCACTCAAAGCAACGTGTTACCACCAAACGTGGTGCTGCAATTAGGACAGAAGACATGGCCCTGTGCAGCATACACAGCCTTGAAGAGACAAAATAAAAAAGGGATACTGCTTCACAAATTATTGCTAATTTTGTATGCATATAAATCATTTATTTTTATATCTGTTTACCTCTGTTTTCAGAACTCTTACTGTCTAGCGCATTGTAGCTTTTTGGCACATTACATGTATTCTTTGCTGCTGCTATTCATGAACTGCATGAAATTATATATGCTATTTGACATTGCTGAAATGTACAATCTGCTGAATTCACAGATTTTCTGTTTTCAATTTTTTATAATTTTATTTAAGCAGATTAATGTATGTTTTTGCACTTTGACAATTAAACACAAAAGTAACAGCAGCTAAGCTTAGTAAAATTATTGGCATTAATACACAAACTTCTTCTGAAAGAATAAATTGGCATCCAAGACTACAGCCGCTGTGAATCCACTTTTCTCATATTGTCCAAAATAAACACAGCCAGAATACAGCAATCTTTGGAGATGTATAGCAATGGTATTTGTTGGTCTCTTGTATTTGTTGGTCTCTTTTCAAACATAAGTAGCACCAACAGCATGCATGCGTGCTACTGCTTCCAGACACAAGAGTGAAGGATATGATAGGCAAATCAAGTTGTGCATTATAATAGATTTTGTAGGAATGTACTTGTAAAGCTGTAATGTTTAATTATAAAACTAGTGGTCACTACAGTTAGCACAGGAAAACTGCATATGGAATGATCTTCATTGGCCACATGTGGTTTTAGAAATATCTGTATCATTATTTAATATTCTGTAATAAAATATGCTTTAAATATAAACAGAGTATGTGAAAATAAAAAAGTTACATATTTAAACAATCAATTCTTTCAACACAGGAAGTCTTTATAAGATGTAAAATAAACTTTTAATCAAAGCCCTCGAGAAAATCTACACCTCTCTCCAATAACAGACGATTTATATCTTGAATGGGTTATTGCAGAGCAACTAATATTCTCCCAGATGATAAAGGAAATTTGGTACAGTTCTTTCCATTACAAGGCCAACATACTCCTAAATGCTCTTCTCAAGTACCTGCACAATAGGAACCTAATGCAAGCCATTGAGGAAAAACATATATGCTGCATCCTTCCCACTCCTGTGCTGTTTTGCTGCACACCAGAAGAGAAAATTAGAACAAAGTCCATAAACATTTCCTAGAGAAGTGATTAATTTTCAGCGATAATAATTTACTGCATCTTTCTGTACAGTAGAGTTCTGTGCCTAAGTGTTATATCACTTTAAGATTAGATGTTCTAATGATATAATGCAAAGATTTTACTGAATCATTATTTAGTGGGAGTCATAAAAACCTCCAAAAATTAATCTTTCATGCACATCTAGTTTATCCAAAGTTAGCATTTAATTAGATGGCCTTGGCACAAATGAGCTTACTACTTTATTTGCTCAATCAGTATATGTCTTTTCAGTAATTATAATTAATTCAAGTCATTGACTCACCTCCCAGCAAACAGTGCTGAACATTACACAAAATGGAAACAAATGCTTACCTTTTACAAATAAAATTTCTTTTCACTTTTAAACTAAGTGAAATGTTTTTGGTTTAGGTGACAAGGTATTTAGCTTACTATACAATCCAGTAATCAACTCTTAAACATAACTTATTCAAATATGTGTTTAAACAATGCAGAGAAAATAAATGAAGGGGAAAAATCTAAGTTAATGTGAGTAAATATATTTCAAATACAAATAGAAGTTCTAACAGATCAGAGCACAGATGTTTATGGCAATACAAAGGACTATATTTTTCTAAGATGAATATTGAAAACCCATATTTCCTAACCTCTTGATTAAGAAAAAAAAAAAGTATTTCTTCACAAAAAGAAATGGGAATAGAACAGTCATATATACTCCAATGAAATTGCTTTTAAGGGGCTGAATTGACAAGAATCATCTGAAAATAGTGTGGGTTTTGTTTGTGTTTTAAGTTTAGATGATCAAATATCTTGAAAGCTTTCAATAAGCATGTGGCAGAAACCCTTATACTGTAGTGGAACATAATGACACTACGGGCATATGGTTCAGAGAGAACACACTGGCAGCAAAACAGGATGATGAACGCGTTTATCAGCCTCAATATACAAGACCCACACTACACAGGAATGAAACACGTAGCTGCAACTAGTAGATTTTGGTGCAGTGAGCAAAACAGCATCTAATGTAATATGATGGTTAAATATTTATAGCAGAGTTCGTTATATTTGCAGAATATTATAGCAGAACTGGAGAAAATACCTGTTCAGTTACACATTATATCAATATTCAAAAACATAATGCTAAGTCTTAGTGCCTGTATGAAAAGACAGAGTAGCTCTATCCCTTTCACGTTGCAACACACCATACTATACCTTACCATGGCAAAATAAGAATGTCATTTATTTCATCAGGTGGTTAAGTCAGTATTTGTATTTTACATGATTTTTAGTCTTTTACATTATTTTTCTAGCATTGCATTCCTATAGTAATGATATAATTATATGATATTAATACTATATAGTATATATAGTATTATATATATTATAATATGCTTATGTCATTTATGGAAAAATACTGCTAGTGAGGCCACTGGGACAATCGACTGAATAAGCGACCATGCAACTATCTGCCAGTTATCACAGTTTTTATATGACGCTTCCAAGTTGTTCTTTTCTGACGAGTGGATTCTCGTTTGTATCATCCCAGCTTGTGTTGCAGACTTAGCAGATCGCAATGTAAAATTCCATTAACGTTGTTAAATACTTAATTTATCTTATTCATGCTGCCACTATTCATAAAAATTTAACCCAGTAATTTCCTGTTATACAAAGCATAACAAAGTATGAATATTTAACTACAAGGTAAATAACACTTTTTTTTTTTTAATTCTAAATTGTTGACTTCACTTAGCATGTCTGCTTTGTATAGCATCACACTATTTTTCAATTAAAGGTCCAGATGTTTCAAAGGCTCCAGTAGGCAGCAGCAGTTATGAGAAATGCTTTATCTGCATTGCAATGATCACTACAACATCAGCTCCAGGCTGCATTAACATACTCATGTTTTATTCCAGCCCTCCTCCTAATGTACCGGTTAATTATACAACACACAGCTGAGAAACATAACCTCCAGAGCTGGACAGTTTCCTTCCACGCTTCCATGTGAACAAATTTTTATATGCACCTCAAAACTATGATTTACATATAAAA
The DNA here is from genome assembly GCF_964211825.1 of Aythya ferina. Classification (NCBI taxonomy): domain Eukaryota; kingdom Metazoa; phylum Chordata; class Aves; order Anseriformes; family Anatidae; genus Aythya; species Aythya ferina. Next base: position 970,143 of record NC_140318.1, on the reverse strand, counting down.
CCACTTAATCAAATATCCAAAATTACTGCCTGTTCCTTCCTGGCATTCGTTCCCACAATTAATAAAACTATGCAAGTCCTGAGCGAGGAAGAATGCATATAATTCTTGTAACAGCATATTTCAATCATGTTAACATGTATTAATTTATACAACTCTCTTTAAATTAGAAAATTTAAATTAAAATTAAAGTGCTATGGATATGATTTCTTGTTATTCTTCTCCGACAAAATCGAAATGGAGGGAAAAACCCAGCATCCCCTTTGCAGCCCAGGCCTCATTTACTTTCATAGAGGTATCATTTTCAGGACAAATGGATCCAGTCCATCTTTAATCCTGCCACATTCAAACAGAATTTTGCCAGGAATGAAAGCACCTGCTATGCTGCAGGTCAGCACAATCCCTACAGCATCAGTGAAGTCAAACACAGGCCCAGGAGCTGCCTTTCTCCAGAGGACTGAATTTCATACTGGCTGAGACGGCACTGAGCTAGCCATGGCTGTTATGCACTTATCTATTCAGCTCCAATAGTTCTGCTGAAGAATGAAAACACGTATTCAGATTTATCAAAATACAATTGCTATAGCTGCAACAAAAATGCATTCATTACAAGAAACTATCCTTAGTTTCTGTGCACAGAAGGAAAGGAATGGCCTATTTTAGAAGATTTATTTACATTTTACTTAGTAATGCACTTAAAAATTTAATACTGAGGAAGAGATATTCTTTGCAATAACAAAACACAACCAAAACTTATAATTAAAACCACACCATAAACATTATTTGTATGTTAAAAAATATGCTACAAGATACTTTAATGAACAGATGCTATTCAAAAGATAAACGTTTTTACAAATATTCAATCCTTAAACAGATCAGGCTCTACTCCTATGCTTCTGTTGCATAAAGCAGACAGCTTAAGTTCCTTGAGGACATTTGCCAACCTTAGGTGGAACATTTTTAATACATCACCGTGTCACTTTTTAATGTGCCACAATCTATTAACCACATGGCAAACTAACAGGGATTTTTAAAATATGGGTTTTATAGCTTTGTGCTGGTGATTAATTAAATAAATAGCCAGCATTTCACAAATCATCCCTCTAATTAGTCTAAACCAGACACTTTGCATTCACCGGCATTATTGCCATCTGAAGCTCACAGAAGGGCAGTCGCGTTACGCCGCCGAGCCCGTGCACTTCTCAGCACATCGTCACTGCGTAGCCGGGGCTGGCACTGCACCCGCGCAGCCCGAGGCAGAGGTACAATCTTCACAGGTGCTGCAGTCAGCTGGAATTTGACTCCAGCTGCTTGGAAAAGATGTTCTGTTTAATTATTCTCCCTCATCCTGAAGGAAGCAATCGAGATAACAAAGAAAACAGAGCTGTATCTGAAATGTGACCTGAAGTAGCAAAGTTGCATGCTGCAGAAAATGAACAAATATTTAAGGCAGATACCAGAAAAAATTTATGAGCTAAGTGATACAGTTTCTGTCAAAACACTTCAAAGTTGAAGCTGCAACTAATTACATACAGTCCATTCAAAGAAACCAAGCAAGGCTTATCATTAAAATGACTCGATTATTCTTAGAAAGAAAGAGAAAGTCATCTGTAAAATCTGCCTGAAATCTCATCATTTTTACTGCGCCTATCTAGATAGATCATTTCCCTCCGAGCTCAAATTAAACTCTTAATAGTTAATATGCTCAAGTTTTACTACAGGTTTTTCTCCAAATTATTATTAACTGGAATATCCTATCTAGGAGGGTTTTTATATGGAAATGTGTTCAGCATTGCTTTCTGACTTTATCCCAGCAGCTTTTTCCCCCCAGGTTAAATCTTTGGAGATACTGTAGACAACAGAGCAGTGGGGCTGCTCATGAAGATGGGATCTTGTCTGAGGTCAATTTAAGCCAAAAACTACTTAATTATTTAAAAATGAAATGAAAGCATTCTGTACGTGGTAGGTACTTATATCAGCATTTGAGATAACCATTGTATGGGGGAAGTCCAGGACTGACAATATTAAGACTAACTGCTACTTTCCACCTCCATCCCCCAAACCAAGCAGGTGCTGGTATACAACTTGTTCATCCACCAGAAAGCACCAGCTTCAAAAAGGGCTCTCTCCTACACAAGCTCAATAGCTACGGGTCATTTGGGTGGTATGCCTAGAAAAGCTACAAAAAAAAGGAAAACCTCAGGAAGCTTCTGCCCTTAAAATACTGCATGTGAAAAAAGCTTTGGTTGGCTAGTTTGTCCAAGTTTAGCTCAGGCACTGGAACGGGTTGCCCAGGGAGGTGGTGGAGTTCAAAGAAAAGTTGGACATGGTGCTCAGGGACATGGTTTAGTGGGTGACATTGGTGGTAGGGGCTGGACCAGATGATCTTGGAGGTCCTTTCCAACCTTAATGATTCCTCCAATAAGAGGGCTTCATAGCACTTTCTTGCATACAGTTTCTTCAGTGTCATCCCCCAACCATAGACCCATATCAGCCTACAGCATAATAAATGAAATCTCCACAGACAGCTGAGAAACTTTTAATTTGTTAATAAATCAATTTGCATTTTCTTAAAAGATTTACCAGTATTTAAAAGCTAGTAAGATTTTTATTTTCCTGTTTCATATTTGCAAAAGGAATCTTACACAGAACAGATTATTACATTGCTTTTATAAATTCAGAATTGGGAATATTTAATAAATACCAGGCCAAAGCTATGGTACAAATGGGGTGCTAAATCACCCTTATACTAAAAGATCAACTGGGGCTTTCATATTCTGCAATTCTACTACTCCACATCCCATTAATTACTTCTAAAGTGTTTTTAAAGAACTACACAAAGAAAAGGAAAAAATAAAAATATTGACTTTACTTGGAGATGAAAAATCTGAATTTAAATGGCTAATTTTGATGAATTTTTGAATTTCAGAAAATGGATTTTAAAGCAACAGACTACAGAAATCTAAGTTTATAACAGAAACAAAATAATTACAACTCCATTTAAATTACATGCTTAACTACAAAATGAGAATTCTGTCGTTACTGACATTATGATGCTTGAACAGACCCATAAAAGTTCTTACCCTGTAATTAATTTCAATGTTTTAAAATTATTTCCCAAGTACAAAGGTCAGTAAACATATAGTCTAAAGACTATCCTCTGAGAAAATCAAAAACACTCATCTTCCTCAGAAAAAATTCTTACAATAAATGTCTACTAGTGTACATCAAATCCTCCTGCGAACTGCAGACATTAAAAACACTCGTTAATAAGACACATCCATATTTCTTTGGCTGTTAAGAACCTTAACTTATGAACACGTTTTTCATTTGGTTTGATCTGTAATTAAGGAAAAGATAATGGCATTAGTAAATTGCAAAAATTCAGTTAGGATAAAATGCAATATGATTCAACCAAAAGATTAACAACTGCATTATAAAAACTACTTTAAAATTCTTTAATTCCAAATAGGGTTGCCTTTAATGATTATTGCTTAGAAAATTCTTCCTTTTTTTCTTAATGCATCAAGCTGCCCATTCATTACATACACATTTTCCATATCTTTTATTGCAATGGCTGTTTTACTTTATTTTATGTTTTAAGATTTCATACTGAGAAACAGTTTGTATGCTTCAGAAGGGTTCCTGTCACAATCTCAGGTCTTCTACTGACTCCACGCATGGTCACAACTGGCTCCCACTTGTACTCACAAGGCTCTTCACCCTCCTAGTATTTTTGCAATTAAGAGTCAAGCAGAATTCTGATTTCTCACACAAAAGCTAAGCCCAGTACTTTACAGTCAAAGTGTGCCTTCTGCTTGTTACTTCTTAGTCAAAGAAATTACCAGGTAAGGCAACACCAACCATAACATCAAAACCCATTTTTTTTAATTTAAAAAACAAACAACAACAACAACAAACAACAAAACAGCCAAACCCAGAAATTCTCAAAAAAATCTTTCCAAGTTGCAAATGACACGGGGCTGCTTTATGACCACATCTGCAGGGGGAGCCGGACAGCGCCCGGCACCGCTGCAGCTGCGCTCAGCCCGGCCACCCCAGCCCTTGCAGCAGCACCCATGGTTGGGCAGCTCGGCTGAGAAACAAAAACATAACACACGGCACAGACGGAGTCTGCTTCCCTGCCAGCACGTCCCCTTCTTCTGCAGGATAAACGCGTTTGCCAAACCGGGCTGCGAAAGAACCCATGAGGCAAGCAGCTGCTGCGGGCACGTTAGGAGAAGAGGAAGGCAAATAGAGACAGTGCTGTTTCACAAACATGCTGAAATATTTCAGATCAAACCACTGCCATTACTTCCTTTCTCCTCAGAAGACAGTTTCTAGCCAATGACTGTGATGTTTGTGGGTAACGATATTTGGAGAGAATTAGTCTCATAGAAGAGCTTAACACAAGCCAAATCGCAGTCCTTGGTGACGGTCCTGTAACATGTTAAAGGCTTCCTGAAGCTGTTATAGGCAAAGGAGAACACGAACTTCAGACATAAAAGCTATTTTAAACTTTCTTTTGTAGGTGCCTCTCTGTTAAAATTGAATAGGGATGTCAGGAGGGATGTCATGACGCATATATATAGACAGATTTGAAGACGTAGCACTGCTAGGATTACACAGTATTTTTAGTATGTTACAACACTGCTTTCAGTGTATTAAGCACGAGACTTTTTTCCTTTACTAAGGGAAGCCTGTAGGGTTTGATGTGCATCCTTACTAAATATAGCACACTACACTATTCTATTCAAGCATTTCATAAACTTCAAAATATCTGCACTGCTCACCCATTCTTTAGAGGGGAGTATGACAGTTTGCAAACGGCAGAGGTAAAAAGGACTTTTGACAAGGAAAGCATTTTGAAACAGGCAATTACAACCTTAAGCACAATCTTTGTGATAATGCTTCATATAAGAATTGAAGGGATGAGAAACCCAAACAAGATGCCTGTGGGGAAGAACAGAAGTAGGGCAGGCAGATGCGGTCATTCGGGCACCAAAAGGTTCCCTCCCTCCTTTTTTTAAAAAAACAAAATAAAACAAAACAAAAAAACAGTTTCTGTTTTTATTACAGAGCTACCTTTTGTCCATCAGTGGATAAAGTAAACCGAGCACTGTGATGAATGTGCATGTTCAAGAAA